>NW_027325373.1:6979787-9541425 GCF_036924035.1 Leuresthes tenuis | reverse complement strand
ACTTGCCAATTTCTTCTGTCACCTCTCTTGTCTTCCACTCTCAGCCTCTCTACATCCATCTTATTATCTCAAATCTTTATTTAAAGATTTGTCCTATATTGTCTTTTAGGTGGAGAACTACAGACCTCCAGTGGTACCCTGGAAGAAGGAGGCTTTGATGACACTATAGGATGGGAGGAAGAAAGAGAGATGGAGAGGCTTGCTTGTGAGGGCGATGACTTTATACCCCCAAAAATCATGGTAAGAATGAGTGTTATGCTGATAATTAAAAAAAAAAACGTTGTCCAAACAATAAGCATCCAAGAGCTCATAGACAGTCCCCTAGTACTATGAGAATGAATATAACTGATGCACACAACGCAGAAGACTGTTAAAAGACAACAAAACATTTCATGTTGCTATTACCTTATTTTGCAATGCAGTCTGCAAATTGTAGTTAAAGGGAATGGTAGGGATCAGTGTAAGGTAAAAAAACAAAAACAAGAAAACCCTCTAAGGTAACCTGTCATAAGACTGCTAAAAATGTTGATTAGGTTTAACTGCAAAAGACCTGCAGGAAGAATTTGGAAACTCAAGAGTTGTGGTGCACTGTTGTACTCTCTAGCAGCATCTGTACAAACATGGTTGTCACGGTAAAGCCATCAGTGGTAAATCTTTCCTGCATACTCAACACACAATTCAGTGTGATAAGTTTGGCAATGAACACCCTAATGACCCTGATGTACACTTGAAACAAGAAGTAAGATAAGAAAATCTGTATTTGAACATTGGAAGTATTTGCAAACCTCTCCCACTGTAAAGCATGGAGGTGGACAGATCAGGCTTTCGGTTTGTGCTGCAGCCAGTGGCATGGAGAAAATTCCAGGTGTTGTATTGTTTTGAATTTTTCTGTTCTGTGTGTGCGCACTCAAAAAAGAAATCGAAGCCAGGCCGGAACCACACCTTGGTTGTTCTGCATTGGTAGGGTCAATTTCTATAAAATTAGTACTTGTATGCTCCATGTAGATTGCCGACACTCTCAACATACAGCCAGTTTTCCCACTGCAGTCATGGTGCACTCTTACTGACCGATTGAAACACTGGAGGCAAGTGACATTGCCTACAATTTAAACTGTCAACAATTCCAGTAGAGGAAATTGATCATGGCTGCCACTGAAAGCATTTTTTTTTTGTTATCATATAACAACAAGCGCTTGAAAGAAGCATGCAGAAAATGAGGTTGTGCCGTTTCCAGTGCAAACCTGTGGACACAGACCTTATTATACTGATATCGATCCAGGAGAGGATGATAACACCACCTGAATAATAGGCTGCCTTCTGCTCATGCAGGAAATAGTAGCATCATGATAAAATGCAGAACATAAATGCCCAACAAGGTATGAAATGCATGTCATCCATTCTCTATTTTGAATTAAAAGCTGGTAGCCGTGGCCAATGTCTTTGTTTTGTTCCAGAAAGGATTAGAGGGTAGTGAGGAATCGAACAAAGACTTGTTGGAACTGATAAATTCCAAAAGTCTAATTTTTTTTCCTGTCTAGACTAATGTTCCATTTGATGGACCCACCAAGACAGACATTTTCTTACCTCAGGCAAGGACAGCTTAAAAGAAAAAAAAAAGATTAATGCATACATAGCATGAGCATTTTTCTTTTTTTGTAACTGAACAGCAGAAAGTCAACTTTGAGGAGCCCACATATATTTTCCCACTTTATGCCTTCAATGAGCAGAAGCCAAAAATAATTTTTAGGATCAACTTTCTACCTCTGAGGTAAATCGAATGCTGCATTAAGTGAAACCCCAGACTTCTCAAACTGAAAATAGGAGATCAGCATTTCTCAAAGAGTCTGTTATAGAGGTCCTAAAAAGCCAGAGGCATATGGGGTGAAGCCGTTTTATCATTTATTGGAATGTGGATGTACCCTGAATGTATTGTTTCAGTCAAAACATTTGGTGCCGTTTCTCACATTTCACAATAACAATCAAACATTCAATCAAATTTTTTTTCAGTCTTTCCTAAATGTAGCTATGAAAATATGTTGCTTTTCATCTTTATGTCAGCACTGTAATTTAGAGCTGTATATTGCAATGTGTGGATGTCATTGTAATGCGGATTTCGTCATTCTGCATTATTCCTTTTCTCTCAATTTGCTCATTTTCTCACGTCTTTGATTATTTTCTTCCCTCACACATTCAATCTTACATATCCACCCTCTCTTTCTGCATCACAGCTGATCTCCTCAAAGGTTCCTAAAGCAGAATACGTTCCCACCATAATCCGCAGGGATGATCCGTCCATCATCCCAATCCTCTATGTGAGTCGAACACATGTGACGCATCGATGCAATGTGCACATAAACTCATCAAAAAAGCTAAAACTGCAACATTTTCATTCTCTGATAGAGACGTTTTTCCAACATTTTTTATTCTGTGTTTGCTTAAATGATGTCTTCTCTCAGGATCATGAACATGCAACTTTTGATGATATTTTGGGTGAGTTTTATTTCTGCCGAATGTGTGTCTGTTTTCAAAGCAAACTGAATATATATGTAGAAAATGAATATTAAGCTTTAACAAAATAAAGAGATGAAGCCCATAAAGAAAACATTGACTAGACATAAAAAAAAGTTAATGATTAAATATAAAGAATTGATATGAATTGATCATATCCATGAAAGAGATTAAACTATTATATTAGTAACTTTTCTGAAGATAAAATCAGGTACCTTTAGTCTTCAGTTTTGACTGTGCAACTGCTTGCCTGAGGAGGGTAGACTGAACTCTGACTGTACTGTAGGAATTAAAGGTCAGAAAAATAGCTCAAAGGTGAACCTCACATGCAGGCAAATCTCCAAATAATAACTTAGATTTTGCTCATAAGTGTGTTTATTTAGAACCAGTTAAATCCTTCAAATGGTCAGCTTCAAAAAGTGTTGCTCATAATAGAAGCGTTTACATAAAATTTTCCCCAAAGCTTTCCAACATAACAATGAACTCTACATGGATCATAGCTCACACAAAGTAGTGAAAAAGAGACTTATTTCAAATTCATATTTGCACGTAGGAATTTATTATGTCCACTCGACCACCTGATCTGTTTTATTTCACTTTGATGCTTTGCTACTGCCTCAACTACCCACTGTCGAGTTTGATTTAAATGACATTTTCAGCTAGTGTCTCTACTGTCTATTATTACACCTGTACTTGAACTCACCCTCCAGAGATTCTCTTTTAGATCATACCTCCCTTTCTCATGCAGTCTCTTCATTTTCCTGTAGTTTAACTCTCTTGGTCCCTGTCTTTGACATCAATCCCACTCTTTTTCTGGGTCACAGAGGAAATAGACAAGAAGCTCACAGCTTACCGTAGAGGAAGCAAATTCTGGAGGATGCTCATCTTTTGTCAGGTGAGCAACAGGGAGGAACCAAAGAAAAAAAGATCATACACTATTCATTACACAGTAGAATTGTTTTACTTTTTAACTTTAACCCTCATATCCCAGCACACTGCTGTACATGTTCTGTGAAATGTGTTTCTGTGTGTTTAATAGGGAGGCCCCGGTCATCTGTATTTACTGAAAAATAAAGTGGCAACCTTTGCAAAGGTGGAAAAGGAGGAGGACATGAGCCAGTAAGTTACGGTTCATTATGGGTCCATCGCTGCCACCTAATGTGACATATAGTCACATTCACATTCCATCACAGAAATATGATGACACTTAATATGGATAACATGTCTGAGAGCCACAAACTTGGCCATTAGACTTATTGGAGCTGTGTAACTGACAGCAACTCTCATACCTTAACTGTTTTGTATATAGTATGAGCCTATTATTCCGCCCAAAAATTTAAATGGGGGTGGTGGGTTAAATGCTGTAATTATGTGTTAAAAGGATCACAGGCCCTGAAACAAATTTGCCATGTAAATGCTCTTTGCTAAAATGCTAATTGCAGGATATTTATGCTCTTTTCTGTGATTTGAAGATGCTCCCTGGGACCTTACAACACACTACATTTGTTTGTCATTTATGAGCACTTTATATAACTACTGTGAATGATTCATACCTCCCAACAGGGGCGATGTTTGGATAGTGATGTCTGCTTGTTTTCAAGATTTAAACAAGTCTCACCTTCTGTTTCATAGGTCTGGCTGACTTATGAAGCATCTGCTATAGCTGGTGTTTTAATGTAAAACAAAGCAGAAAAACAAATAAGGAGTGACTCATGCTCCTGGATTTGTCCTTTCAAATTGTGTTTTTAGTCTTAACTGAAGTGGTCCAGTTGCTTTATGAAGTTATGTTATCTTTCTTAGCTCATGTGTACTTTATTTATGATACTATCCATACATTCTGAGGGGAAAAGTTCTTCCATGTCTATCTTTGTTTAGATTCTGGAGGAGACTCAGTCGATTTATGAGTAAAGTCAACCCAGAGCCAAACGTGATCCACATAATGGGATGCTATGTCCTGGGGAACCCTAATGGAGAAAAGGTATGTAGACATAATGCAAAAAAACATAGATTCATACACTCAAAAAAAAACTTAACTTACAAGTTTCATTAAACAGGACAGCAAAAACATAAACATAACTTACTTAAGGGTGACAAAGTTTAATGAACACATTAATGAAGATTGATGGAATAGCTGCTACTAGTGGATTTTGAGCAAATCTTTTACATAATGGTCAGCAGGTGTGATTCCCATTCATATGATTTAACAAGTTATCGTGACATTGCAGAAGGAACAGTGAGCTACTGTAGATTATTTTTCAATTTACAAGTCATTTTGATTTAGCATCAAATCAGAACACTGTCTAACTTCTCTCAGGGCATTCCACATATCATGGCTAAGATCTTACAATAATGCAGAGAGAAACTAGATAAAAAATTCCCTAGAAAGGAAAGGTTTATTTATAACTGTGTGCCAACCATCCACTTTATCTGACCTGGCTCTGCTGGAGTACCCTTCACAAAAGATGGAAACAGTTGATAAGTTATTTTGGATAAACTGTGCAAACCCTTTATGCCATAACATACTGAGGTAACAAGTTTTCCCACAGAACAGTGGGAGAGTAGTCAGCTCAGAGGGTTTCAGACTTCTCCCTTCTCAAAACCGTGAATATGATGCAAGGCTCCTCAAGGGAAAAAAGAAGTGCAGACTACAAAGAGGGAGTGGAGAGATGTCCACTGACAGCCTGCCAAGGCAGCTGACCAGTGCTAACATGTTGAGCTGCCAGCACATGAGCTGTTAGTTCACCAGCTGAGAAGCAGCCCAGCGTGACCACACCTTCTAAAAAGTCTCAACAGTAGCTGTTACTATAAATAATTCCATGCTGGTGCAAGGTAAAGTAGGGTAGTTCATTGTATATGAAATGAAAAAAATGACTGTTCCTTTTAGGTCTCAAAAGGGAAGCCAGTGTTAAATTGCCTCTGATCTGCAGTCTATCTAATAACCTGTTAGGAGCGACCGTCGTGTCTGCAACAAGAACTTGTACTGCTTAGAAGAATGTCAGACTTATATAAAACTTATCACTTGATTTAGTACCTCGACATTTTCCTGATCCGTTTGTCTCAGTTGATCCTGATGAATTTAATTTATGAAGATTATGGTTCCAGTTCGGTTAAAATATACTTAAAGTGGAGTATCATTTAGGCTGAAGCTGTGACCACGTTGTAAGCTCCAACTGTTAATGCATAGAGTCCACAACTTCTCAGTCAGGTATTTCCCTAGCTTTTCACATCCCATTTTAGAATAACAAGATAACATTGTAAACAGTTACGGATTAATCACAGTAATGTATGTCAGTAATTCAGATCTTTATTAGGTATGCCAGTGCTGCAGATGTAAGCAAGAGACTAGCCTACACTGATTTTCCTAAATAGTGCATTATTTGTACCATATAGTAAAACCTTGAGTCAAATCTCCACCATGATACAGAACAATGTATAATTAAGCATAATTTCATCCATTTCTTTTTGTGTGCCACACATACTGGTCTGCCCGCTCTTTGTTCTAATTTCCCGGTTTGCTGCCCTCTTCTTTCATAGCTCAGTGTCTGTTGCAATCCCTGTCAGATAATCAGCATGCTGTCCATGCTGTTTCTCCTGGTCTCTTCCTCCACCTTATTGTCTCACATCTCTGAGTAATGTTACTGGCTACAGCCGGTTAGCACGCTGAATGATGCTGCACCCGTCTGTACCTGATGTGGGGGAAAAAAATAAAAAATAGTTGAACCATCAGCTATATTCACACATACCACAAATTATTGTTATTATTATTTTATTTTATTTTTTTTAAATCAAAGCACATGCACACTCAAGCTGGCACTCACATACGCAGAGACAAACTATCGCCAGTGGTGTTTATCTGATCCAACTGTCTATTCCAGTCATGTCTGCCAAACAATGCTTTGTTATATAAAGTGGTTCTCTCCAGGGTTGATAGACAGTCTGCGCAGAACAGACTGCGCATTAGTGATATATCCACCCCAACAGACAAATACAAACATTGTTTTAAGAGCATTTGAAGCTAGAACAACTAAAGAGATGTATTTCTTTGGGGGTTTTTTTTGCTGTGGAATTTGTCAATCTTAGTCTCTTCAACTGCACAGGTAGAAAACAGAATAGTTTAATTGGACTTGGAACCATATAGAAGACACGTTTTTATTTTTTTTTAAAAATGTAATTGTACTTACTTTGATCATGCTATGCAACTAAAACCCCCTTCTCCACTGCAAATGTGCAAAAATTGGATCCAGCATTTTATATTCTTGAACCTTTTCTGCTTTGCAGTATGTAACATATTCTTATTTATAACTTGAGGGAGTTGATAAAAAGAAAAAACAGAACTTTCACCGAGAAGACTTGTAGGTGCGGCTCATTTAATGCCACCATTTCTTTTACTTAAATTTTTCATTTATACTTGCTAGATGGATTGTTTTAAGCAATTTTTTTTAGCTATCAAAGAACCTTTCAGTTTCCATTCAGCTTGTGATGTCTAACATTTCTAGTGTTAATATAACATGTTAAATGTACATGGTTAAGTCTACATGTTGCAGAATACATGGTTTGCTGGTTGCAAAAATCTATAAAGTTTTTGCTTCTCCCCAACAATAAACAACAGTCTAGGGATATGTGAGACTAATATATTTTGGATAAGTTGACAAATGTACCTATGACACCATTTTTGATGAGACTGAGCTATGTTGGAATTTGATAGTGCATAAAGAACAGTACTTATAACTTCCACTGCTCCCATGTTATCCAAAGCCCAAACTGAGTTAGCATCAAGCCATCTGTAAACAGCAAGTCAGGGTTCCAGATGCTACACTCAAGACAGCACATGCTGTCTAGTAGACGTTTTAGTAACAAATGTTGTAGTATCTCAATACAGACACTGTGGGATAGTGGAATTACAAGCGGAAGTGAGCCAAGTCTCATTCACAGTCAAAAGTATATTGCATGTTTATTTTCTGCATAATGAGAGCAATTATGGTTGATAGCATAAATTCTCATTTACAGCATAGAATGAATAGACCCTTACTGGGTCCTACAACCATGCTAGAGTAGGTTCACTTCTATGCACAGGTAAATTAGCCCAGCCCCTGTGTGTCTGAAATTAACATGATTCTTATTGTCTGATTAGTTAAATAACCAGAAAATATCAAAGGCCTTTTGCTTGAAAGCACAACAAAAGCTGATTTTGAAATGTTAATTCTCTCTCCTATAATACATCGTTATTGTTATCCATGGACCATTCATTCATCACTGTTATATTTTGGGTTTTAGAGGAGCTGAGCAGTTCCATGAGAAATTAAAACAAAGGCTGAGGATGGTGAGAAGTAGTGTGACCCAGTTTTCTAATGACGTCAGACACCTGGAAAATATGTTTTCGCTTTCATAAGCACAAAGTCTGCATCTCTAATGTTTTGGCATCAACAGCCATTTACAGCTTGAAGAAGCTAACCAATACAGGCAGGAAACTACCTTACGCACACCACGTTTCTTTTGGATTAGATTTTTCCCTCCAGTTCAGTCTGCACAACAGACAAGCTGCATCGACTGCATATCACTAAACAATCTCTCCTCTGCATCTAAGGTCCAGTCATCTTTTCAAAAGGGTCATAAACACAACAAAAAAAGCTTTTTCATCACTACATCCCACTAAACACCATTAAAAGACAAAGACATGGTTGGCTTTTAATTTCTGGGAGATTCTTGAAGACAAAAATACTGAAGCTCACTGACCTTTGTTTGAGTTTATTGTGAGCAGCACCATATTTCTCGTCTTTCTCATCAGAAAGTAAAACTTGGAAAGTAAAACTTGGTATAACCTACCATTGTCTGAGATTTCTGATGAGTGAACTATATTTAGAAAATGGCGCAGTAGAGGGGTCACAGTTGATTTGACTAAATATCTCTAAGTATCTAAAGCCTCTTAAAATCAAATTTTTTTTTATTTATTTATTTTTTAATTTTTTAGTTCTGACTCAAGGTAGCGACTGTGCCTAAAACTGCATAGAAGATATCAGCAGACTGCTGCAGGAACATGATCACTCGGCCTTACCATCTCCTGATACCAGTGGCTAGCAGAGGGGACATCATAAACAGAATGCAAGGATTCGGGCAGTGATCTTTGCTAAGGCTACAAGCAAACACTAGCCTGCCAGCTCGCCTTGCAATCTGCTTTGCAGGGTTTGCTTGCCAAGAGCCCGGCTATTGTTGCATTTATTGTTTCATTTACAGACAATCCTTCAACATGATTCACAGAAGGTTTAAATCAAAGACTATAAAAGAGAAATACAATCTCAGCGCAGTGCACCCTCTTCGAATGAGTGCAGACTAGATGCTACAATGACAGGGCGAGCTGATAAGTGTCTCTTTACTGGTGATACAGGGGAACTCTTACAGTACAAGCCGATTCATAAAAGCAGAAGAGATCATGTGAAAGCCAAATGAACACCTTTCCATTTGTCTTGTCTTGTCTCAAGCTGAATAGAGTGTTTTTGTTTTTGTGTCTTTTGTTTGTGAAAATGCTGGCTCCCCTACTGCAAGCACATCCAAGTGAAGTAGGATTAATTGGTGTTTGCCCTCTTATCTCGGCCCAACAGCTGTTCCAGAAACTGAAGAATCTGATGAGGCCTTATTCTGTTGAGTTTGAGTCACCGCTGGAGCTGTCTGCACAGGGTAGGTCCAAACAAACACCCAAGCACATTCAGACTTAACACATAATGATTCAAACTCTCTCTCTCTATATATATATATATATATATATATATATATATATATGTTGCATCCGGTATTTACACTATAAGATGATGAGCTGATATGCCATCTGTCCAGTATTGTCAAGTGAAGGAGGAATTTACTGAAACAACTTATTTAAAAATCAGATTTATTTAGAGTGTCACTTCTTGTTTCCAATTGATTTTGAATATCCTCATTATCTTCTTGAATATTCATTTGCTTTCCATTTTGTCATCAACCTTTTCTACTGGGCTGCACTTTTAATATTAGGGAGATTTGTTTTGTGATGATCCATATACTCAAGCCTTGTTATGCACTACTTACAAAAGACAGAGAAATCCTTATTGTCACCTTTAAATTAATTGACTTTATGGTAGTTTCCTGAAAATTGTCTATGACAGTTTAATATAAAACAAGGCACAATTGATGATTTTAAGTCTTATATAGAACAATAAAGAACATCAATTTAAGAAAGGACTCACACACCAGCTGAATTCTTCTTATTCCAATCAGAAATGCCTCAAACTCTTTATGTGTTATGTATTGCAAGGTGAGATTGTAATGTTTCTCAACTAATTAAACTATTTCCCATATCATTTACCACTTAAGGCAAAGAGGTGATTGAGCTGTACTTCGATTTCCGCCTCTATCGTCTTTGGAAGACACGCCAGCACTCTAAACTCTTGGACTATGAGGATTTTTTGTGACAAAGACACCTGGACAGAGAGCACACAAAAGCCCTCCAATGCCATGAGGACCCTGTTAAAATTGATCCGCTGCCTGAACACTACTCAACTGTAGTGCTTGGGCTGTCAACTCCCCGTAAACAGTCATGTCTGCTTTCATCCTGAGAGGGCTTGAAGAAGAGGGAATGCAGGAGCAGAAAAAAGAGCCGGAACATAAGAAGCTGTGACTCTGTTCTTCCTCATTTTCAGAACGAGGGTAATAGACTAACAGAAAAAAAAAGGTGCAAACAGAACACACCCCCCCCCACCAAAAAAAAAAAAAAAAAGGAAAAAGCCTGATCCAACTAGACTACCCACATCATTGTCATTAAGTATGTCTGCCTCAATTTGACAGTTCAATCCAGAATTAAAAAGAAAAAGAAAATACAAAAAAAAACCCATTTCATTTACACAAGCTGATGTATTTCAGTAACTCATTCTGTCCTAATGTGGTTCTGTGTCTAGACTGGACCTCTCAGATAATCTCAGACATACATGTACATAAATAACCCATGTGTTGATGTGTGTATAGTCCACATGAATATATTAGCATAGCTTTAGTCATGCAAATGATACTCTATATCAGATTAATGATCCATCATTTATTTTTGATGTGCATTGTTGTGCAATTTCATATGGAAATACTTTGGAATAACTCAGGTTTTAGTCATGAGGTAATGATTATGTTTGTCTATTCTATCATGATATTGTAATATTCAGCGCCATTGCTTTGAATGATTGTATTCTCTCAAGAGATCTGTGTTAGGCTTGAGGAGCTGAATGTCGTGTTTATTTGGGAAAAAAGTGTGATGTGCTGAGTGTGTGTGTGTGTTTTCCATGTAAAAAAAAATATAGAAAACATGTTGTATGTGCATTTACTCTCACTGCCCCTCAAAGCAAAAAAAAAGTTATTGCCGGCATCCCCACAAGTATGTCTTAATCACATGACATTGTAGTATGATTCATGATGTCAAGGGATGTAACAGCCATCCAAGTGCTCCTACCCGTGTTGTGTAGGAGCTGCCCTAATGATCCCTCCTGTTCTTTTGCAGAGGGTTCAGGCCACTTAGCTGGTCCCTGTCAACAGTGCTGGCTGCTCTCACTACCTGCCGAACACCATTGACTTCTTTTGGCAGTCAAACGAGCTTCCACCACCTCTCTCTTCACAGGGCTGTAATCCAGTTTGAGGACCAGGGCTCTCTGAATTGAAGAGATCTACTGGAAGGGGAAACATGAAAATATGAAACAGAAATATGCACCAGGTGTTTGTGTCAGTCGCACTACCTGAATGACCTGAGCAGTTTCAAACAGCTTATGGATTGTCTAGTGTTCACTCACACATATACACACATACTAAAGCTGGGGGAAAAAAAAACATTTTAAGATGTAGATGACTACATAGTTAAAAAGGGCACTACATATCTCTCATACTTTAAATGGTTTGGTAAGAGTTCTTATTAACAGAACTGCTCAGCTGCTGAAAACATTTTTTTTTATCTTGTGCAGATTTGGGAGAAGATTTTGGAGTATCATAACCCTGATGTCATCTCAGCGTTGACTTCAAATTCATACCACAGAGTTTGTATGAAAAATTAGTTGTGTGGATATGTCTGCGAGTTTATCCAGACAGGAAAGGATAGGTAAAAAATTCCATCACGTAATGATGTAATAAGAGTAGGAAGAGAGTTGGGGTGCTGCTCTTGATATTTTGACTTCTGCTGCTTCAATGTTGACCATTTTTTGCAGGTCAATCAAAGAAGAAAAAATGTCACATTTGTCCACGTGTCCAAAGGTAGTGTCACATTAAAGGTGCAGAAAATGTGAATTGAAAACTTATTCCTTTGCCTGTTGTTTTATAAAAAGGGACTATTAACACATCATGCTGCCAGCCTGAACAGTATATTCATCGATTATTATCCCCTAACCATGTCATTTTCGTCATGTCACATCCTAACCAACCATGACTGACAGCACAGTTAAAAAGTGAAAATTCTTTTGGCAATACTGGGTCCCTTAGGGCTTATATATACCTCTCAGGCATGGAAAAAAAAAGAAGAAAAAGCTGTGATATAACACCACCTTTCACTTTCCAACATATTCTTAAGAGTTTCTGTGCACATGTGTGCAAAATCACTTTAGTGAGTCGTGTCACGCAACACACAGGGTTGTTACAATTTGGAAAATGCAGACATAAGATATTTGGAGCCTTGCAAATTTAGTCATTTAAGAATTTAAAGGCAAGTTTACCATTTTTAAGCTTTCATTGTGAAACTGCAACAGTTTGTGCGGTGGACCAGTGAATCACTTATACCGTCTGTGTTTTTTTTGTCTTTCACAAGTACCTCACCCAATTCATGTGCATAATTAGAATTAATTGGGCAGCCCTTTGACTATAATTACCTTTTAATTATACTAAAAAAAAAATAAAAATTTTAAATAAATGTTCAGTCGAAAACATTTCTTAAAATGGTCTTGTTTTATGTTGCAGGAATCAGAGACAGCCTAAAGCTGAAACGTCTGAACACTCTGACCTCACTTTTGTCATTTCATCTTTCAAATTGGTTCTACAGATGAAATGTGTCAAACTATAAAATAAGCAGACCTGAGTATTGAGCTTTTGTGAATTATGAGTACGATCTCCGAAAAAGCAATTATCATAAAAGCATTTATGATAGAATTCACAAAGGGTTTTCTTAAAAGTGGTGGGTCGTGTCAGCCAGTCAAAGCAGTGTCACGCAAAGACAAACAGCTCCTGAATGTCAGCAATACTTCAGAGTCTGATATTAAGCTAGTCCTGCTTTGGCAGAGGAGAAATGGATGCAGAAAGCTGCGCCTACACTCACAACATACACACATACACACACACACAAGGCAATGATATGTGTATGGAAGTGTATGGAATATACCTTTCCAGTTGTCATTATTTGTGCTGAGGTGTTAATATTTGAGCATTGTGTTAAAGTCAAATGAGTTCACTAGAGTGCTCTTTCCTGCAAGACCTTGTTGTTTGTGTGCGTGTGTCTGTGAATGTGTGAGTGTGCACTCTGTGACATTGCAGTCCTGGCCTACAGTTTGTCAGGTAAGATGAATACTCTCTCTCAGCATGAGTCACGACGTTTTCACTACAGGTTTAAAATTCAGCAGTTACACAGCCTGTCATTTCACTCAGCCATTTTAATTCCTGCAAAAGCATTAGGCTGTCAAATTCTCCAAGAAGTTGCCCTAAACAGCTGCTGGGTCCAATGTAATCTTTTTTTTTTTTCCCAGTGCTCCCCCCTGGAATAATTTTCTACATCAGAAACAGTCATGATGGGTGGATTAATTTGGAAAAAAAAAAAAAACTGAAACAGGATAGAAAATCTAATATCTATTCTTTTTAAAAAGTACCCACTAATGTCTAATTCACATTACTCTAATAATTCAAAATGGCTGAACGAACTATAATATGAAGAGCACTCTCAGGAGTAAAAGAGAGCTTTCTTTTATTTTCTTCGTCGTCTTACTGAAAATCAAATTAAAGATTCTTATGTGTCCAGTTCCCTGCTTTTGTTTGTCAAATTTTTAGTGTCAAACAGGAAAAAGGTGTAGAATACAGTTGGAAACTATTTTCTTTGCACAGCTCAGTTTTGTGGAGGAAATTGAAATCAGATCCGTATCAGATCCAGATGAAACTCAAAAATTTAAGGTTTATTCCTATGGTAACTTCCAAGGACAAGGGATGGCTTCAAGAGGCCTGTATGACAACATCGGAGTGAATGTGTGGTGTGTTAAGAAACTTTCTTAGATTTAGGCTCAGTCCACGTCTCAAATAAAAACCCTGGCGAGGGAGTTTGTTATAAAGAAAACTTAGCCAAGCCAAACTGAAGTTTGGTAGTGTTCCGTGTTGCTGAATCATGCAAAGCCCAAACAGACAGGAGAAAGGATGACAGACATCAGAAATGAAAAGGATCACATATTTCCCCTCACTGAAGAATGATGCAGTCAGCTCATCCTCAGCACCAGAAATTAATTGAAAGTACAGGAGAAACAGAGGCACAAAAACTGTTCATCATATTTCCCATGTGAAACATACGATGCAAAGCAGATGAGGCTATCTTGATACTCAAAAAGTAGTTTAAAGGTGCTTTATCTCACTCTTCCAGAGACGTCTTTTATTTCCAATTTCCATGAATTTGCCTTTCACACGCTCTACCTTGTGTTCACTGCTTCTCCACTTTCAGCTTTCAATTTATTTCCTCAACTTCAACTAGAATGGCGAATTAGCATTGGGTTTGATATGCAAAACTGAGTTTGCAAACATCAAAGATGGTTAATAAGCAGTAGCACTCTATGTAGCACTACCCGCAGCATGTCCTGACTATTTCGAGGATTAAATATTGGTTCACTTCTTTCCTCACATCACAATTGTTCTTCATAAATGTGTCTTTCAGCTGTCTATGTGGCAGGCAAGCATATGAATTTGACAGAAAATAACAAGTGAAAATGTGTGATAGAGATGAGAAACATTTTAGTTTGACTTACAGTTTGGAAGCTACCAGTTACCCCTGAGTCTTCACAGGTCAAAAGGTGATGTCACATCACTCCTCCTGGGACTTGGAGGCGCATTTCAGATGAGCCAACAGCTCCACTAAACAGTGATTTTCCACATGGATTCATGACAGTAAATGTTCTAATAATCTGATATTTCAGTATTAAAAAAAAGTTATCAAAATGATCAAAATAAGAAAGGCTCTGGTCCATGTAAAGCTCCAAACGCATCACCTGTCTATTTACTCCCACTTTGACTCCTGGTTTTCATTCACTTCCTTTCATATTTTGAGGCTGATTTTGTCTTTTTTTATCCTTTCTGTTCATTTTTGCTTCACCGTTCTTCCTCCACAGTGCAGTACACACCTGCTTGTCATTAGTCATCGTTTACCTGATTTTTGTATTTTTCTTGGTATTTTTTCTTTGTATTTTCTTCCCCAAGCTGTTTCCACTCTAAACTCATTGTATACTGATGCTTAGCCCACTGTGTTGGTTTTCAATGCAGAGGGGAGGTTCAAAGGTTCATTTTAGCACATGCAGGTTTTCCCAAGCTAGTAACTTACTGAACGTGGGGTTTGCTCTCATCGCAACATGGAAAATGTTGGCAAAGCTTCCCACTGTAAAATGTATGTTTCTGTGTATTTCAGCATTTAAACATGATGTTTCTCTAACCTAAACCAAGTACTTCCAATACTTAATGAAGCTCAGTAGTTGAGAAAAGGGAGTTGAAAAAATGACAGAAAAAAAGGAAGTGGAAAACAGTAGTGTTTATCCCAATCCTCTATCCGATCTTCTAACATGGCCCATGTTACTTGTTGATAACCCAGCACTATATAATGGCATATTCTTCTATCCATTTACTCTTTGTGCAGCCGATGCATCACTGACTGATGCAGAAGGATAACTGGCAAAATGAAGGTGTAGAGCAGTTCCTCATATGTCAAAAAGTGATCATAAAAGGGTACTTTGTGTATTGAAAACTGAAGGGAAGGCAATTTGAGCAAGCAGGCTCTTGTTTTTTAACCTGGAATTTCCAACTACTTGGACTGTTTATGGATTTTCATCTGCTGCTTTGTTGACAGACCACCCGGGTTTGCAGTTGCGTTGCTTGTTGAACTTGTACATGCTGGTTTCTATCATCTGTGCCCTTTCTCCGTCACTTATCACAGCGTCCTTCATCTACTACAGCATCATGCCTCTTACACACAGACTCCTCTTTATTACTGACAGTAATTTATCAGGCAGACCAAACCACAATTTTTTGCTGCTACATATATATATACATACATATATCCTTGCAATGACATAGCACTATTGGAAATTATATTGGTACCTTAGAAAAGAAAATACCTTTTTTTTTCAATTCTAAATGAACATCAGTTGACCTTTGGTGTATAAATACAAGCTTCGGGCAGTAAGTGCTGTTCACTGAAGCAGTAGCACAAAAAAAGCATTAAAAAAATCCCACAGAACTGTGATCTGTTGCTCCTACTTTGCTCTGAAGTGCAGTCAATCAAACTGACAAAAACTCTGTTTTTAATTAAAGTATTTTGCAACACTGAGAGAATGAAGCTGATTACCTTTAGCCTGTGGGATAATGACCATGCTGAGCCTACCCCCATTAAGCCAGTATTACAGAGAAACTACTCTGTGTGTGCTCCACAACACCTAAGGCAACGACCCAGGTGGAAACATGCCATGACACCACTTCAGCCTGTTACACTCAGTGATGATTTTTTTCCTCAACATCAAAATCACCATGAAAGCATCGAGCAGCCAAAATTTAGCTGAGCTCCTCAAATGCATAAATCATTAACTATCAGGCCACAGCTGCTAACTGCACACATTATGGCAAAGTAAGAGTAGAAATTAGAGCTCAGAGTGACATACCATGAATACAAAGACCACTGAACTGGAAAAAAATGGTCTCCTTAGCTTTGTAGAATCGTATTGTGTGCCAAGTTTGACAAAGTTATCTTTGGCAGATGTCCTCTGGAGAGCTATCGCGGTCAAATTAAAATATTTGAATATGTTTTTCATACATGTTTTTCATATTTTTTTCATATTTCCTGGCTGAAAAAATACAATCAGAACTGTTTCACTGGAGTTGTAATCCTTGTATTTTGCTCACTGCACCGTCCTCACACACTTGGATAGTTTAATCCTTCACAATAAAACTGATCAAGGCCTTTCGTTGACACAATCTCAAAAAGTCCTGAGGTGCATCACACGACAAAACCCCATCAGAGCATAACATCAAAACCAAAGACAAAACGAAAAGTAATATATAACCTTTAAAGGAGAAACAACACCATGGGGCCACCTTAGGAAAATAAAAGTCTGGATATTTTGTTGTTAAGTACTATAAAACTACATCCGATCAAAGGGATTGGAGTAGATATCTGATGTAGCATAAAGCTGAGTATCATAAGTAAAGTATTAGATACCTTATATTGTACTCACTTGAGTCAATGTACTTCATTACTTATTTCAATCTGTTTGTTTTATGTGACGGCTCGAAACAGCTCACAGGCATGTTTCCAGTTAAATATGTGGTAAAACATTAAGCTAAAGGTTAAATATGTACCCTCAGTGAATTCCACATATGGAAACTGCACGCAGTCTGAATTTAAACACTCATTGTTTGACATTTCTGCAGAAAGGGCATAGCACACAGATCAAGCATGAACTTGTGCTTTTCATCCCAAAATGCTGCTCACAGGAACAACATTTCTAATCTGCTATAAGGGCATTTAGATTGTATGTATCACTGTTGCATTTATGTTTCTTTCAGCATCAATTTTCCTTTTTTTAATGAATAAGGCATATTATAAACTTGACTCTCACACTATAATAAAAAACAGTATTCAGTGTATTTTTTAAGATCTTTCAAGTTCTGTAAATTTCCTTATGTTTTATTCAGGTTCAAGTTAGTCAGTGTGTACACAATCCTCTGCAGTGAGAGAGTAGACTTCTGTTTTTCTGTGTGTAGTTTATGAAGTAAAACAGACTGAAACATAACACTTAGATAAGTGCTTTGAACATTTTTTTTATGCCAAAGTGGAACATATTATATTTTGCAGCATCAGTTACTTTAAAACATAGCTTTATATGAACAAAAATAATAGGAGAAGAAAGAAAAAGAAAGTAACTTCTAATTAGGTTGAGACAAAAATACTTTTTTTTCTGTCAATGATTTAGTGAGGTCACTGAAAGGAAACCAAGAGAAAAAAAAGCACCTCAAATTTGAATTAACGTCCTTATTTATTTTTCCACTGCTGAGCATTTCTGGAGACACCTGATAAAAGGTCAGCGCACTGCCACACCTCATCCATCCTGGTTCAACTTAAACATTTCTGCCGTTCACCAAAACCTGCACTGTGTGTAGCTTCACAAACAATCATTTAGTCAGTCTAATGTCAGAAGATTGTGAAGCATTGCAAAATGTGGAGAATTACACCTGTATCTCCTGAGACTCTTAACAATGCGCATCAAGTAAGTTATTTCTATTAATTACAATTCAGACATAATCTCCGATTTTTAGAATTACCAAAGAAGTAATACAGCAGATACATAGTAGTAGGCCTACTGTAGATACATACATTTGGAACTTGCAGCCAGCATTAATGTAGCAGCCTGAATGTATGTTTAGGTGCAACTAAAAGAAAAAAGGGAAAAACCTCCAACCTGTACGTGCAGGTCTCAGCCTGCATCTTTACAGAATGCTGACCACAGCCTTTGTTCGCTTGTTTGAGAAAATATGTTTTTTTTCTTTTTGTGCTTTTCTTCCCTCCAGCTGGCGGACAATTAACTGTGTATGATGAGTGAAGGCTCTGATTCTGTCACAATCAGCACTACTCATTTGCTGATGTGGAGTTTTTGGCTTCCTTATGTGCCCCCAGCAGGGAGCACAACACACAAAGCAGTTCAAGACCTAAACCAGCCTCCCAACTGCATTTACACTGTATCCACTATGATGAACATGAACCTAAAATGTGCTGCGGTAAGCCATTTGCGATATGTGTCAGCCCCACGGACCTGAAACAATTCAAACCTGCCCATTGGATATTTGCTGATGTTTTGATGAGAATGGTTGCAAGTGAAAAGCGTGATGTCTAAGTTGACTTTTTGCATAGTCCTGTATTAAATGCATATCAGCATTAAGTGTATGTCCAGTTATGCATCAGTCTTTATTCTCCCACATACATTTTTTTTCCTTCATCAATAAGTCTTTCAAATGAAGTTTTAACTGCAATATAAGACAATTTACACAAGAGGTCAGTGTGACAGCATTTCTACTGAAATGTGTTAAACCCCCACTGGATTGCAAAGGATGCTGGTCGGATTCTTGTCTGAAAGGAGTTGCAAATAAGATTGAGGCCATTAGAGACGGATGATATCAACGCATTTGTGATTTTGAATGGAAATATTGTCAGAGTAGATGTAAGTTATAATTAAGTTTATTTTTGAAAAAAAAGGGTTTATTTGCATAAATGATTGGAGCTTCTAAACTACGTCCATTCATTATTGATGCACAAATTAGTCTTCAGAGGACACAAATTCTGCTTTCTTTCACATTTAAATGTTTTCTTGATGGCACATTAAAAAAACAAAAAAACATGCACAATATTGTAGTGCCAATACATTGTATTATTATGAAAGAAACTGTACTGTAAAGGCCTTAAGAAAAATTGTGTCATCAATCAGCATTTCTGTTCCTGTTTAACAGGAAGTTTGAATCGTCAGTGAACACAGTTCACTGTTCCATCCACAGATGCAGAAATTCGACTGTCTTCTCTGGGTCAAACTTAATCTAAAATGAACGGAGGCAACAGTGGATAACTGTTCTGTGGTAAGATGAATTCAAATGTATTTTTGGAAATCACACAACGTCGTTAAGACTAAAGAGAAGAGGGACTCTCCTGCTTGTTATCAGCGCTCAGTTAAAAAGCTTGTATCTTTCTCTCTATCTGATGTTATAGGGGTGCATTAGCACGTATGGAACTGGCGACTTGCAAATCTGGAAAGGCACCGTCAATGCTGAAAATACTTTTTTAAAAATCAGTAAAATGTATTACTTCTGACATTTCTCAGGAGATTTCCATCTCAACTTTAATGTTATTAGGGTCGTATGTTCTCGGTATTTTGATTAGTTTGCTTGACATGAGCATCTTAACAGCAAGAGCTACACAGAGCTTTCACAGTTCAATGCCAAAATTTAATCTGTAAACAGCAGGTTAAGAATGCACTGAGCACATGAAATCTTGACCAACTTGTACGTCATACACATAAACGCTGAAGATTAAATGTTGTGCAAATGACCTCTAGAGTTTAAATGAGAAATACACCTGAGTGCATTAAATTAAAAGAGGTTGGAGGAGATGGAAATAATAGCTGTTTTTCTGAGAATGACTGATATGCCTGAGACTTCCTTTAGGCTTTATACATTTTACAGTCAACAGCACCCACTGGTGGCCTCTTTCTGGAACTGTAAACTGTACGCAATTAATGACATGACCATCCATGTTACAGAAAGGCAATAATAATTTTTAATGATGAACAAGGTACAGCATTGGTAGTATAATGTCACATTTTTGTGGTGAAGGTCCTCTCATGCGATGACAACACTGTGGCATGCATCTAGTGGAAAAGAGTTCTTAATGAAATTAATCATTCCATAAGATGGAAAAATGTAAACAGTAGTCGTTAATTACGAAGCCTGGCCATTCTGATGTCACCGGGCAGGTGAACTCAAACAAACAACAAGATTAAATATTGCAAGTATAAAAGATTTATCATGCTCTTCTTTTTAATTTTTGTAGCTTTCACTGTCACTCACTCACAATCTGACAGTCCATCAGTTCATTTTCTGTTCATCAGGGAGGAAAAGTCACACCAAAGGGGATGCATCCGTCTCAGAACATCAGCGAAAGGTATCCATCATTCAGGTGGAAGCACCTCACGGAACAAAACAAACTGCAGCGTTTTCAATCAACACTGACTAAATCTTCACCGGAGTTCAGCATCCAAAACAAGTTTAGACTTACGGTCATCTAAAACCAAAGTGTCGATCTCATTAAACAGTGCTTGGAAAAAAATGAAATAATGAATAAAAGGAAGTCTAAATCAAACACTTACAGGACTCTGAACATAACCACTGAGTGTGCTCTCAGTATAATCTGACAGGGCGTACCATTGCACCATAAAGACACATCATGTGCATAGTACAGGTCTTAAAAACAAATATACAGCGGGTGCAGTGCAGAGTGACATGCAAATACAGGAAGGAGTACAAAAAAAGTCCAGTCCCTTTTTCATACATTCAGCAAACTAGTGCTGAACAAAATAGTACGTGGAAGCATTAGATGTTTTAATCAATGCCATATCAGTAATCTACATTAATTTGAGACACATTCAGTGACTTAATCTACAGTGACAAGAAATACCCAAACTGGGTGAAAATATCTAATTTTGTGTTTTGAGACCTGAAATAAAACATGAGAACAAATCAAAACAAAAGATATAAGTGGAATATTAGTCGAGCGGCTTGTACTTCTGAGCAAAGATGACGATTTCAAGTTCGACACCTCAACAGATATGCATAGATTTGTAGAAAAGTCTGCAATAGCACTACGCTTCTGTCTCAAGCTAATGTCAGTAGCAGCCGCTCTAACAGCTCAACAATAAGTTTAGAATTTTGTGAAGTGACTTTACAAAATGCACATTTTTTTGGTGTCCTGAAATGTGCAGTTTAAAGATAATGCAAGAAACTCTGACAAGATGAAACAAGTAGAAAAGTTACAATTTTAACTGGATGTTCTATCGTCGCCATTTTCTCCGTTCAGTCTCCATACAGACATCAACTTTCATGGTGTGTGTGTGTGAAACAAACGCATGATGCAGAAGAAAAATGTTCTGGTATCGTAGCACAACATCGTATTTGCTCAAACAGATTCAGCAAGTTTACATGACACGAGAAAAAAAACAGATTTTTGTGTTAATCCTACCAAAACTGTAGACATGTAGACATCTTAGTCTGACCAAATTCGTACAAAATCTTGCTCAATTCGATTCTCAAACCAAGAGAAAGCGGTTGGGGATTGGATCATTCCTATATACATTTCCTCCACTAGACTCAAATGGTAACTAGGCGCACCGCACATGCTCCAAAGCTTCAACCTTTTGCATCCTTTTCTGTCATTCTCATATTATTCAGCTTCTTTGGTCAGATGGCTAAATGTGTCAGGAATTACGTATCAAGTTACGGTTGCTTCAAGCATTTCCTGACTGTCCTTCTTCATCAAATCCTGATTTAATAACCGAAGCATCGTCTGACAAAGTCACTATTCCAGTAACTTAAGAACATCTGTGCAGTTAATTCAGTTCTACTTAAATGTGCGATGATACAAAGTTCCGTTTCTTGACCGTTTACTCATACAGTCCGCACTGTTGTGGCATGGGACATACTTCAGCCAATAACTCAATTTAGCTCGTGTGCATTCATACCGGGACAAGGAAGGTGGTCCAATTAATTATCCAAGTCGAGCTGTAACTGTATCTCGCCTCGACTGCGCATGGAGCCGCGCTGACTGATTTACAGCTTTGACCAGAAACGAACATCTTCTAAACCTACAAAACAATTTTGCACCGGCGTGCCCCACTGTTCCTGTGCATTTGGTAAGTCACTGTCTTTAACTAAATTAGCTGCAACTACAAGAATTTTAAAATAGATAGAAAACACATAAAAATCATATTTGCGCACTTAAAAAAGATTCCCTAAAAACACTAGTTTTACTGGAGCAGAAAAGCATAGGCCGTCTAAATGCAGTAATGACAAATGTGGCTGTTCACAAAGCACTATGCTGATCATTTTAAAGCTTTTACTTACTGTAATAAATAAGAAACTTAGGTGGGGGGTATCAAACTAGGATATCTAGAAGTGTGTGAATCTTCATAAATAGCTTAAACAATGTTTGCACTGAGAAAATAAACGCGTGCATTCAATGACGTTAACACATTTCACGCCCCGTGTTAATTTTGGGTAAACTGTACATATACGTCACTCTAAAATATATTACAAAACTGGGCACTGTTACTCTGAAGCAGAGTGAACCAGACAATCTTTGAGACTGAAGAGAATGTTGATGGTGAAGATGACCATACCTTCCTTTCAACCACCACCTCTTACATGCCCTGTGTACCTGAAAGTATTGTCAAGATAAGACCAAACAGAAGAGGCTAAACTATGATAAAAACCAAAACTGTGCAGTTGAAGCCTGAGACGAAGCATGCTGGGACTATAAATGCATGCAGGAGAGGAAAAGGTGGAAAGTGGGTTGAGGGAAAAGGCTGAAAGTTCAAGGTTCATGGGGATCAACCCCTGGAAGGTTCACATGACAGTCACAATCCCACAAATCCAAAGTAAGCTGTACAAGAAGAGACAAGAGAACAAAAGTTAAGAAATGGTCGTCAAAGTGCCTTAGATCATTCATTTCCTCGCTTCTTTTAGCATCTTCCACACTTGTCCACCTCCCAAAATAACTTCTGTAGGTGTAGGCTGCCAGTTTAAAAACTGAGTAAAGGGCTGTCGTGCTGTGTGCTTGCAGGTGGGAAGATACCACCAGCGTGCATATTCAAGCGTCCGTGTCAGGAGAGAGCCTCATCCTCCCCCACATAGGGAAGGTCCATACTTTTTTGGCCATCACCGCTCTCCTGTTTCCTGAAAAACACACCAGACATGTATTAGTTGTGGCAATGCTGTGGGCCCACCCTGAATCCTATAACACTGAGATTAGAAACAAATAAGATAGGCCCTGTTTGGGAAATCAAAGCAACCGATTAACAGTTATACAATGCAAGGCAGAGAGCACTAAGAACTTCATTTCCACAGCAGACAGATAACAAGGAAAAACTTGAGCATGTAAAGAAACAGGGCTAACTCAGAAAAGGTCAGGATTGGGGGAAGGGGAAACAAATGTACAGGCATATCCTGTCATTAACTATGGAAAAAAGAGCCTCATGCAAACAGTGAGGAACAATTTATCAAGACAAACGGATGCTCTTGGCTTATGATGTGCGGACAAATATGATGATTCAATTCTTTCTTTATTCCTTATTTCTTTTGTTCTACAAGGGGGAGACTTTGTACTTTGCCATGTCATGTGGCAACACTTCGTGGTACAATGCCAGTCAACACAACACTAACAAATGGCAGCATATTTCCCCTGTTATATAGGAAATTATACCAAATATTTACAAATAATTCTGTTCATTTGTTATCAATTGTTTGGCAATTGACAAAGTAGCTTAAGTGTGTCAAATTTAGCTTTTTTACGATTTGAATGACGTCATTTTCCATAATTTGCTACTTGGTTGAATGGGACCTTTTTCTGCGCTGCACAGCACATGCTACACCAAAAGCACCCTAAGACATTAAATTTGGAAAAAGTTGTATTGCAGGTAGCCTAATATAAACAAAAGAGCAAAGCACAACATTCCAAGAGATGCCTAGAAACTAGCACAGGCAAATGACCAAATTTGATGCACATGGGTATTGGACCATCACAGCTTTGTTGGGGAGAAAAAGCTGCTAATATCATGCCAAGGATCGTACAGAATCCTCTCTACCACTTAAACCAGGCAAGGGTTGTCCTAACTTTATTTACCTTTTTTGGTTACAATGAATGTAGCAGTATCTCACATTGCCTGCTCTGCCTTTCCTGGGGGGCAGGAGAGGGGAAGAGAAATGATGACAGTCTACTGACAGTCTCTAAAGACAAACTGCTTGACAAGCATTGTGGCTGGCTAAACCGATGTCATCAGAGCACAAAAGGCTCCGGCAGCTCGAAGAAAGAATATCATGGCGATAGCAAGCTGCACGCAGGATGCTATGTCTGTAGCGTGTCTGTGAAAAATCCTTACGTGAGCTTCTGCCCTGGAGCGCACAAACTGCTGCGGTCCTCTTTTCGGCCCCAATCAAAGGGGTTTCCAAAAGAGCGCTTCCTCAACATAGTTCTCACCAGGATCTGCAAAAAGAAGTGAACAAAATGATGTAAAGAAACGTAATGAAGAAAAACTAGTTTTCAACAATTAAAGATACATTCTTAAGTTTATATCTTTTCTGATTACAACACAGTACCAAAATGACTTCTCCATCTTTTTTTAATTAGATGCCATTTTCTGTTTTTCAACTAAAGACTCACGATGCACCATAATTCTAAGGTCGAAATAATTCAACTATCACCAGTGATGCTATGTCTGCCCTTCTGTGTAAAACACTTAAAAGCTACAATAACAACATACATACAAGAAACAGGTTTATGCCCAACAGTCATCAAAGCAGAGCCCTTTAAGAAAAAACCCTAACAAAGTCTAAAAGAGAGGGGCTCAGCCCAGCATCAGTGTGTGCTTACACATCCACCCAGCTTCAGAGAAGAAGCTGAGTGACGGCAGAGTCGTTGGTCAGAGTTTCTGCGCTGTCAGCTTATCTTTACACTTAAATATTTTCACGTCTGTTACTAACTCCCTTGCAGACTCAGAGGCTTATCAGTAGTGGATCAACTTCAACCCCACCGTTCCACATCAGTTTCAGCTTAAAAGATTCCAAAACGTGAAAAGGTCTGTAGCAACTAAGCCGTGGGACTGTGCAATGTGATAAAAAAAAAAAATAGATATCATCCAACATTAGCTTCTGATAGTGCATTCATTCTCAGGGAAACCTTTCACTGTGTCTGACGAGCACAAACTGAAACCCTTTTATGACAATTTATTCAATGGTATCAGAGAAAAAAAGTGAACTGCATTTGGCCGATCGTTCTTTGTGCTCGTGAGGAGAAACTCACCACAGTTGCCAGGCTAGGAATGTGTTTGACAGAATTCTCCACTTCCTCCTCAGTCACCTCAATCAGCATGCAACAATTGTCATCCTCGGGGGGAAGAGGCTCGGCACCATGCCTTGTCACCCACGGGTGCACCTGAACACAGGTTCACAAAAAGTCTATTTCATTCCATCTGTGTGAGCTAATCATGCAACAAATGACTCATCATGCAATAATTATTAGATTATCTACACGTACATGTAAACTGCTACTGACAGTTGACGAGACAAACAGTCTACAGCAGAGTGTCAAAAAGGTTTAAAGAACAAATCAAACATTTTGCTGTGAGCATTGTCTGAAAGCTGACTTTCATCTCTCAGAGTTGAATCTAAACACAGCTCGACAACATCTCTTTCCTTGGACTAACTTTGACCTGCATCCCACTGAGAGATTATTCTTTTTCTTTTTAAAATATGTATTCATCCATCTGAGACACTTCCTGCTTCGACGTCTGCAGTTTCACAAATAACTGTCAGGCTTATAATATTATTTTAAAAAATGTGACAAATAAAACAAAAATGACTTAAAAACATGAAGATTCAAATATTTTTTTTCTTTTTAACACAATTTAATAACTTAACTGACAAAAAATGACACTGATGACATTATGTACATAAGGAGGCATAGTTTCTCTGTCATTATATTTAATCACGTGTGTCCTATTTTAACTTGATCGCGTTCCAAGAATTGTATGGAGCCGTTCCACATTTTATTAAATCTCTTTGATTTTTCTCTTACCGCAAAGTTTAGATTTTCAAGTGCAAGGGAGGGCACCATTTCACAGTCCCTGCTTTAACCACCTTAAACAAGTAATTCTCTTGCTTGGAAACAGGCACATCTTCATTAAAGGATCAGCTTTGCAGCATGGTGAGAGATGAGCAGGATTTAATTGCAATATACAGCTTTGTTTCGAGTGTAATCACATAAGCAGAGAACTCCACAGTCTTTGCACTTCACACAGTTGTCATGATTGTTAGGATCACACTAATGCATCTTCCCACCTGCCACATATATTCTTAATAGCAACTCATACTTTATCTACGTGTGCTTTTAAGCAACCATTTTCCCACTTAATGTAGCTTCAGATAATCTCTTCAAATGCTGAGTTCCAAGGAAAAATGATCTTTTGACTTGGCTGTAACATTACATATATTACTGACATCTGGCCTTGTGTAACCATAGAAATTACAGTGGTTTTCTCCACAGCTGACACTGAGGAAGGCTCCTGGGATGTTATGAAGTTTCTTAACTGTATCTATTTATAGAAGTGCTTTTGAAGGATGTCACATCATCAACCCAGCTGAACTGAGGCTGTTACTTTTCCCTGTTTATATAATGCAGTTAATTATTCAAATCTGTGGCAGTCTTTAGTTTAAAATCCCCCATTTGCTCTACTAGCAGCAAACGTACCATGACCGCATTTGGTGCATTTACTAAACAGAGTCTGCATCTCAAAAAAATTTCAATTAAACAAATTTTTGTGTTCCTGGAGTTTTTTCTCATTTCAGCTGAGTAAAAACACTCATCTGTTTGGATATCTATAGACTGTTCAATGAAAATTGAAAACTAATGACATTACTTGTCTCGTGTTCTGAGATCATTTGCAGTGTTTACCTTTATCTGTGGCACTGATATCCTGGTCTCTGGATTCTTGTCCAGCATTTTTAACAACAAGTCTTTGAGATCATTTGATATGTCGGCACTGTTGAGACAAAAAAAAACAAAAAAAAAACAGTTGCTTAAGTAAATGAGTGATGAAATGCGTATTAAATAAATAAGCAAAATACACTCTGAGGGAAAGCGAAACTTACCGTTCCGGTATCACGACAGGTTGTGTCTTGATTTTTTGATGAAGACTGAGAATACGCTCATCCATAAATGGACACTTTGAATACAAGAAATGTGTTGGCTTTAAGATGACTACCAGACCTGACATTTTCACACTACTTTAGAACAATAAGAAGTATTCCTTCATCTAATTTAATTCATCAACAGCGCACACTCACCACTCCAAAGACGAAGCAATAAAGTGTTACTCCCATGGCCCAAACATCCAAAGCCTTTGAGAAACAAAAACAAACCAATAACATTTTTCATAAAATTGTTTTAATGGTCTATGATAACTGACTGTAACACCAGACATGAAAATCTAAAATGGGTGAAAAGTGGAACAATAATATCACAAAACAATTCAAAAACACTTTCTTGCATCCCTGAAAACCATCCCCAGATGGCAGTAGCTAGCTAAATGCTGCATCACCTTCCCAGAGAAATTCTTTCTGGTTTCAGAGAGTGCTTCAGGAGCAAGGAAAGCAGGCGTTCCCACTGTGCTGGTCAGGAGGGCGTCAGCTCCTTCAAACTGGTTACTAACTCCAAAGTCAGCGATCTTGATGTGTCCATCTTCTCCCACCAACAGGTTAGAAGGTTTAATGTCCCTGTGGATGATCCTCTGGTAATGTACTGTTAAAGAAAGCATCACTACATTAACAATGTTTCTTCTGTAAGATCCTGCTCATGGAAAGAGATGAATACTCTTTGTTTTCATGCGTATATACAACCAGGTGTGAGGTGTGAGAAGGGGTCTTAATAGCAATTTCATCCTCTGAGTTTTTAAATATAAGGTTCTGAACAAATCAGCTGTTAGCTGGAGACACGAAGAGGAATTTCTGGCAGTGCACTGAGGACAGTGAGATAGTTAAACATCTTGGCAATTAGTCTCATAAACAAGAGCGTCAACACCAACAGTTCTTGTGTAAGATATGAAAATGGACAAAAATGAAGTATGTCCATCAGTTTGAACTTTTTTTTTAACAAACAACTCAAAAGAATACAAGCATATAATTTTTCTTTGTGAATGACTATTACAAACTACGTTTTTGAATTTCCCCTCATGTGGGATGAATAAAGTATTTTTCTTTTTCTATTCTATTACAATAATTCCTGGCCATTTCTTTTGTTCGTGATTCAGAGCCCTCCCACTGCTGTCTCCTAGACGACACTTGTGCAAAACGTCCTCCTCTGTGCTGAAATGCATTAAGAGCCACTGAGATGATGTGAAATGAGCCTTGTGGGTGGCTAAAGTCCAGAACAGCTCAGCTGAAGGACTTGCACAAATGGCAGGAAATGCTTGGTAAAGCTGTAAGAGTTTGTTGTTGTTTACGTAATTATTTCTAATGCATTTTTATAACTACCTAGTTTAAAGAAAAAAGAAAAGAAATAAAACCAATGCCATCAGAGGAAACAAAGATAAAGAAATTAAGTGTACACAGAGGACACATAACTAGAATAAACATCAGATTGGCTTTTACTGCAAGAGAGATCAGTGAAAGAAGGATGCAAGTCCAATTAGCATCCTTGTTCCTGTCGGTAAGTAATAAGCGATTAGCTCTTTGGTTCTGTTGCATTTGCTTTGCTTGGTTCTGTTGGTAAAGTTGCTGATGGGTGGGTTTATAATCATAAAAAACAGTTCTTCATCTGCTGTGCATACGTGTGAATGACACGAAGCGGAAGCTGTGACTGATTCCTATGAAACTGTTGTAACATATTTATATAGTCCAAACATTTACTACATGGCTCTGTGTGGCAGATAAAACAACACAACAACACAACAGCAATAGTCTATCAAAATGATATCTCTGTCACATTGATTTCACACATTCAAACCCTTCACAGTGTGAATCAGAAAAAGCAAACTGTATTTGGGCCTTGACATGACATGACCTTGCATTATTGCTTAAAACTGAGCATCTTTGTCAGCCTCTTTGGCATGACAACAAACTCATGTGTATGCAGGTGTATGTGCAGAACTCACACACACATGTGAGCCCAAGAGCAAAAGAACTGCAAGATTACTTTAAATGGTTCATACCAGAGGTAGATTCACAACCTTCATCAACCCATTCTCAATTTATGCAATCAAAGAGAAAAATGTATAGGGTTTTAAAGAGACTCACAATACTCGATTCCCCTGAGCAGATCCTGAAAGTAAAACCGGGCCTGGTCCTCACTGAATGGTTTGTCTGTCGGGACTTCCATTACAGCCCTGAGTACACATGAAGGCACGTAAACAGGCACAGACACACGGTCAATTAGCAATCATAACTAATGAGATTGAGCTCATTCCAGTGCCAGAATCATGAAAATAAAAGAGGCTTAGCTTACCCTTGCTTCACTAGCTCAAACACTGTGCACAAAAACATAGATGACATTAGTGAGGAAAGCATTTCAGTTACAAACAAGCTACAAAACAATATCCTTTCAGGGGAATGTTTAAATGGCCATCTTATATGCTTTCTTTGTGTGCGACTGACAGTATCGTGTTTGCGTGTCATTTTACAGCTTGACTGCCTGTCTGCAACGTACCCATGTACAGATGGTCCTCGCTGGGGTCGTCCAAAACCTGGCACCACATCACAGAGAAACAGAAATTAGGGTAAATGCAAACAAACACACACAGGCACACAACAGATTATCTTCTGTGATTGGTAAAACTAAATACTCCTTCACAAAAAACAATTATAATGCCATATGATGGGATGTTAACATGAATAAAAGGGAGCAAAGCAGTGTTTATAAGATACGACTGGTTTAAGGTTTAACACGGTTTGTCATTTAAGAATCCTCAAAACACTTTCAGAAAGATTAAAAAATCTTTAATGGATCCTGTTTGAACCTTTATCGATCCTCCCATCGGCCCACTCTGCTGACAATAGAAGAGGTACAATGTACAGATTTAACCCAGTTTTAATACTTGCATTCATTCATTCATTCATTCATTCATTCATTCATTCATTCATTCATTCATTCATTCAAGAAATGCTCTACCAACTGATATTAAACTTCATCAACATATGCATCTCAGTGTTTCAGCGTTACCCACCTCTACTAGTTTGACTACATTAGGATGGTCCAGCTTTTTAAGAATGGCAATCTCTTGATAAACTCGCTCCAGTGGCCCCTTCAGCTGAGCGGGACCCTCAGGGACTGCTCTGGCCCCCCGAGGAGGCGGCCTCCCTGATGGAGGAGATAAAAACAATGGTGATTGGTAAGGGAGAGGAGGATGAACAGAAAAACAGGGTGTGCTGAGATATTGGCAGGTAGCGTTCATGTACTACTGGTGCAATAGAGCCTTTGCTCTCTACTATGGCAACCATCTGCCTCTGACTTACGTGGGAAACCTGCCTGCCTCATCAGCCTCTTCTTGGACAACACCTTCATCGCCTACACAAGAGAGAGAATTGGAAATGGATTGAAAGGGGATGAGAGTAAATGGAGAGGGGAGGAGTCCAGTGGGCAAGAGATCCGAAGACAAAATAAACAAAAAAGTGTTTCTTGTGTGACAGCACAGCCAATTATACACCTACAGATGACTATGCCTGCATCAATAAATGTCTTTCTTACCTTCAATTTTCCGTTCATGTTTGAGACAACTAACACTGACAAATGTCATCAGCACAAGTGATCATAAAAGCTAGCCTTATAGTACATGGCACCTCCTGAGGGATTGAATCTTAAATGTACATCTGAAATTACACACACTAAACATGCCAAACAGAAGTTTGTTAATTTAGTGATTGCAGCAGCTTAATATTTTCATTTCCTTTAAACACTTGTGACCTGAAGCAGGTAACAAGAAAAATCTCTGATTTAAAATAAAATAAAACAAAGCATGAACGCTAACATTAACCTGCAAGCACAAGGTCAACCAATGCTCATCCAACAGTTACCAAAGCCGACAACCACGGAGTGAGAGTTTAACAGAGAGAGCAGCCACACTGTTGGGGGCTTTTATGACAACAATATAATCCCTAGATGTGACATGTGGGCTTTGTCACTTGAGAGAAATACTAAAATAATCCTCATGTCATTATCAGTCAATATCACGCAGCTCAATGAGAAGTGCTCCAATAGTTAGGAACAGCAAACAGAAAGGCTTGAGCTGATGGTGTTTACGCTGTGAACTCAATTATCTGGAGCTATTTTCTCAAGAGGAGCTTTCACATAAATTCACACCAATAAATGAGGAAAGGCGGCTGATTATCGTGCAGTTAGATTGTGATTCTGGGGTGTGTGTCAAGAGACAAGACAGTGTTAATAACTGGGATCCTGTGCACACGAGAAACTCACATAGTATGTGTTGTCATCCTCATTGTAAGCCAGCTTGACAACACCATAGGAGCCCTAAGTAGAAGAGATCGGAAGTCAATGAGTGAAACGGAGCAAATAAATAAATACATAAAATCCCAACACGTCCAAAACAAACATTCAAAATGTCGAGAAATAGACACACGAGCAAACACACAAACATTTACACACACGGGAAGTGAGTGGGCTGACAGTGTAAGCTGAAAGTGCACCAGCTGCTTCAAAGTGAGAACAGAGAAATTCAAATCATCTCTCCCCCTTGCTTTCATTTTTTTTTATTTCAGGCTAATTAAGGAAACTGGATCTGGTTTATGCTATCAGCCCTCCCTGTGCCCACACACAGGAAATTCAGGATAAAAAAGTAGTCCCAATTAGAAGCCTAAGCAGGCAAATTCATGCACACACACACACACACACAAAAACAGAGAGAGAGAGAGGGAGTGAAGGCAGGATCAGTTCCTGCTGGGGAAGCAGATTGCAGCTCGGAGAGGCAGCAGAGAGCTTGTCCTACAGTCCAAGAGGTGATCTGATAACAGGAGCCTCTCTGACAATCCTGAAAGACTTTAATTGCCTCCACTGGCCTCAAAACCACACACATTAGCATGTCTGTCTACTGCAAGTACAGAAATTCACAAACACTCACATTCTGCTTCATAAAACTAATAAAAAACAAGTCTTCTATAGCATACACATACTCAAAGCCACATACACTTGTTTCTACTAAGCCTAGCACAACCCTTAGAGAGTGCTATTTATACCAGCCTCTCATCCATCTTCCAACTCTCTCATGGCCTGGTGGTTTACACAGAGTTTAGGAAATGAGGACAGCTGGGAGAGAGGATATCAGAGGCTGTTACTGCATGTCCTTGATGATGTGCACCACTTGACAGACATGCAGTAGGTGGAGAGGAGAAGAAAATGGTAGAGTCAGTGAAATGGAGCAATCAGTGAGTTGTTCCTGATGGTACCTTTCCAATCTCATCTTTCAGTTTGTACTGGTTGAGCTGAACACAATCCTTGAGGAGAGACAGAGAAAAGCAAAGGGAAAGGAGGAGAAAATGGTTACAGTTACATGCCGTGGGCACTTTGCATCCTGGGTATTCTAACTAGTTCTGCTTTTACCTTGAAATTCCCAAAAAAGTCATGTGCTCTGAATTTCCCTACAATATCTATCTTTTAAATTGTGTATGTGAAGTCTCGTAGTCAAGATACGTTTTCAGTTCTTCTTAGGCAGGATGTGTGCTTGTAACGGATTTCATATTCCTTATAAGGAAGTAGGAAGGAGTATTTTAATTTGCTGCCAGCTATCAAAACACCCATGGACACCAAAGCCTAATACGGCAAATAATTAAACGATTAAACAATTAAAATCAAAGTGAACGTGGCATGGGTGAAATGAGTGGATTACAGTTGGATTATGATACAAATGCTTATCTTAACAAATGTGTTTCGAACTGTACAACAGATTCCAGCTAATAGATGTGTTGTGGAAGCAGCTTCCGCCGTGGTGGTCAAGAGCAGCTGAAGGCTCTGGATCCCGTGGCATTGTTTTACTGTGAAAACCATTCTAGATTCAAAACTAATGATTCTATATTGACAGTATAAGTAGTAGTAGCAGTTGTAGTTTACATGACAGTTACAAACAGTAAAGTCAATGAAGAAAAAATCCCCTAACGCATCCCCCTCCAACATCTATAATATTGTGACACAGTGAAAGCAAACACTCATGTCAGAATCAAACAACTTCTGCTGGCTGTCGTCCGAAGAGAGATGCTGCTGTGCCTACATCTATGTCTTAACAGGGCTAAACACAGCTAATATCTACGTTCACTGAGACCATCAAACTTACCTTTGCATCCACAAAGCCTGGTCTTTACCAGTGAACTGCTGCTTTCAAGACAAATGCACATGTAGTTCTGCTTCCTTTGAGTCAGGTTTGATATTAGGACACACAAACAGATGTTAAAGAGGAGCCTGGCTCTTTGTCAGCATTAGTTAGTCCGTTCACGTGTGATGCTTTATGTAATGTGCATGTCTTCAAGGGAAACAGTGAGCCATATGGTTCAGAGATCAACAATGATATTATCGCTATCACTCTTGCAATACTCATGACCTTTAATTAGGTCATTTCCTGTCATTTCTTGATTATTTGGTCAGTGACAAACTAAAATAGTGTGGCTGTACAGAGTGCATAAATTATACATTATCAATATAAATCAACTGGTGTTGCTAATGTAACTTCTCAATATCACTTGGAAGCAAATAAATAAGGTTAAAAATGGTTTTATGTGTGTTCAAAACCTTCAAAGGGGGACCATTACAGATTTAAGGCTTTACCATACCTGGAGATCTGTGATGGAGACACTGTGGGATTCCACAGTGGGGCGGCGGGGCAGGCGTGGAGAGGAGTGGGGTGATGTGATTGGAGAGTAAGGCAGTGATGGGTAGATATAGCGCCCGTTGAGTCCAGGGGAGCTGCAGGGGGACGTCGCAGTGTGCGAGCGCTCCTGCAGAGAGAGCTTCCGGTCAGACAGGCTTAACCTGCCCCTTTGCTCTTGGCTTTCGGGCAGGAGAGCCTCTGACCGAACAACTGTGTGGGACAGCAGGTCACAGGATGGAGTCCGGAGAGGTGCTGCTGCCGTGGAGGAAGTTGGTTCAGGCGTCTCAGAACTGTCCATGTCTTCTACCTGATGTGGAACATTTCATTGATTTTTATTTCCTGTCTTTCTGGAAATTTATTTTGTCAAAATCAGAGTCAATTTTTACTTTTCCAGTGAACGTTTTACACAAAAATTTAATGAAATTGTCATTTATTGCAATTTCCTTAATTCTGTTTCTGTGTTTATAAGAGAGATAAAATTATAGCAACACCTGTAAAATACAGTAGGATATAGCCTCCAGTTACACTCGTGTTCCTGAGCTGTTACTAAATACCAATGTTTCCATAGCAAATCATGGAGAAGTTATCAATCTTACTTTGTACATTTCATTCAGCAGACACCAAATTAGGCTCCATTTCACATATGCACTATAGAGTTACCCGAGTATGTTTCAGCTTACCTCCTCCTCCCCGGCCTCCCCGGGTGGACTGCTGGGTTCATACTCCGTGACCACGATAAGGGACTCCATGGGGTCTGGAGAGGGTGTCTCAGAGTGGGTGTTCAAAGGTGGAGCAGGACAGCTGCACAGCAGATCAGGCAGAGGTTGTGAGGGATGCACTGGGGGTGCATGACTGCCGCAGGATGCTGGGGGCTCAGCAGAAGTCCAAGGGGTTACATGACAAGGAAACATGATGCCTCTTCACAAAGAATGCCAACCGCTGCTCCATCAGATGGGAACTTCAGAGGGAATTGTGCCTGAGATAAGACAGCAAACTGAAGATCAACAAAAGGCATGTGGTGAACACATGATTTACAGAAGCACTGACCTTCTTGAAGACAGATAAAGTGGTTACTGTATTACAGCTTTTCATTTTGATTTGAATTCATTTGTTCGGCAGCAGTTACATTCCAGCGCACTAACAAACATGTTCACAACACGGCAAACCTTCAAAAAAATGTGTAGGAGGGCACTGCATCATCAGAATTCATGCGATAAGAATCCAAATGAGTGACAACCAATTGGAAGTGATCACTCGATTTTTGTAAGACTGTACACCTACACGCTGTCAGTGGCTGGTGTTTGCACATCCTCTGACCCAAGGCTGCAGACCAAAAACATCCTGAGCAAACAGAGGGCTGTGTCTCTGTGGACTAAAACACCAATCTAGCAGGTCTTAAGACATCACTGAGGGGGTTTGCTTTAGTATTTGTCATTTTTAAAGGAATATTCTGGTTAGTGTGCTGTTAAATGATGGTACCCTAAAAAGCGTCGTCTTCTTCTTCTTCTGTCTTACTTGAATTCTTTTATAATGAAAACAACAGCAAGCCTCTGATTTATTCTGACAGGACAGCTGCCATCAGAGCCGAGCGATGGTGATTCTCAGAGACATCCTCTCCTTTTAAGGGCACATCACTTTCAGCATGTTCCACTCTCCCTGAATACAAGGTCTGCATGTCAGTTATTGAGCTGGCCATTACAAACATTGTACATGATTCATGCTTAGCTGACAACATGCACAGTATCCCATGATGGTGAACCAATCTGGAGTTGTTCCTTTAAAGAAAAAAAAAGAAAAAAGCTGGTAGGAAACACATCTCATATTAATCTAAGCTTGGACTCACTCTCTTATCCAAATCCTAATCACGTGCAGCTTTCGCACAGATTTTTGCTTCCTCTGGAGCTTGAAATCAGGCAGATTTAAGGAGCTCTTCTTTGGCTTGAATGTAACTTCTATTCTTTACATGGCTTTGTACAAAAGGCATTTCAATAAATATAATGGCAAACTAACATCCACCATATCATGACCAAGCTGAAAAAGACTTCCACGTGCTGACAGTGTTTGCAAACGTCACCAAATATCAGCTAAAAGAGCGCAAACCAGCAGCACTTTCCTGTTGACGTGGACATTCTTCACCACATAAATCCTGGAAATGACGACAAAATGCACAAAAAACACGGAGATAGGGATACACATTAGTCTTGTGCCATGATTTTCAGCAAGAAGAGCCCCGTAGGGATAGAACCAGAGACCCAATTTAACGAATAACAACCCCTTTCTTCAATATTAGCGTTAAACTCAGCACCAAAATGTTACCGAGCAAGGACTTATCACACAGCTTATATCATTCATTTAGGAAGAATCAAACTGGATAAACAATAACTTGGTCCATCTGAACTATACCGTCTCTATGGCTTGTGAATTTCTCTTTTCTTCCTAAGTGTGACCTCGCTCAAAGCAACTGTGAAGCGGGAGACGAGTTAACAACAATGAGAGATCGTACCAATAACATAACCTCCCTGCCAGACGTGATGAATATAGAATCATTTAATCTGTGACTGTTTTGCATGTGATAGAGCAGTAGTAATATGTACATAAAAGGTTTAATAACAAACAAAGCCGGCTACAAACCGGTTAGTGGGTATCGTGGAAATGTGTGGAAAATACAATCAGAGATGCTATTCACCAGCACTCAAACATAAGCAGACAAAGCTCTTTCCATATGACACCTCCATGGAGCCTTGACTTTTCCCACACATTCTGCTAAGTGCTAATTAATTCATGCAAACACGTCTAGTATCACAAATTTCAGCTCTGGTAAGTAGATTCAGCGTTATGCATCTATAAAAGCAACGCTTCAGCACGCTTTTGAATTCGGCCACAAAACGCGAATAATCATCATCTGCACGGCATCCAACCAAAACTTTTCCTTCTTTTTTTCCCCCATGCACGATTTCAGCAGCGTCATTTCCATTTCTGAGCCCACTCAACCTCTTACCTGCTCGTTACCTAAGGGACGAAGAGAAGGAAAGAGCAGAGAGGGAGCGAAAAAGGAAGAAAAGATTTGAGAGAGCTCACAACGTTAGTGTGAGGGATCTGTGAAAAACTCACAGATGCGGAAAAACAAAAGAAAGCCAAAAGGTATATGAGACGGTGGGTGCTCGAGCCAAGTGTAGAATATGTGGGAAGAGACACCCACTCCAGATGGCCTCTCAAGCTTATATATAGTGCTGTAAAGTAACAAAAAGAAGAATAACAGTTTCCATGTACAGCAGCTTATATCTTGTGTTTCTTACTGCCTACCTCTCTTCAACCTTATCCATACTTATCCAAAACCTCTATTTTTTGAGGCATTAAGTCGTAATTACAATCCTTTATCCACCTTAGCTTCTCCTACACCACCCCACATTAACAGCATGGTCTGAGTGTTGTTCATCGCTGGCAGAGACCACATATTCCGCTCTCTATGACCTCTTAGTTTCCCCTACTAGTCTCAAAATCAGACACTTTCCTCGCATTCACCACAGCGCGAGTGACACTGAGCCGAGAATAAAGCTCTTGAAATCAAGTTTCAAGAGCAATCTGTGCCACCAAATTAACAAAGCGTTCCCTGATCAGAGCCTCAGTGGAGCAGAGGCAATACATTTGTGAGACTGGATGACAGTCGCAGCTACGGTGGGCTTATTATATCTTGAAAGAAGAGGCTACTTACCATGCTTGACCTACTTTGATTCATTGTGAAGGAACATATCAAATCTTGTTTCCCATTCACATGACAGGGTGTTTGAGCAGCTTCAAAATTGGACATGCTGTCTCGTTCCCTGCCCTGCAGGTTTTGGACAGTGAGTGTCAGTCAGTCAGATAGCAGCTTATTGTTTGCTCGCTGGTTTAATGTCAGCAATAGCATGCTGGTCAGCAGGGTTTGCATTAGCGTGGTTAGCAGCTGAGTTGGCTCGTGCGGATATTTGACTGTCAACAGCCATTATTTGAGAAGGGAGTCTCTGAGACTAAAAACTAGAGGCAGCCTGGCACTCATCAGACCACTTTCCTTTCAAGATAATAAAATCCCATTTGTGTATGACTTATCTTTGACAAAACTAACACAGGAGTCATGTTTACAGGTGCAATTTTACCTCACCCCCTACACCAAAATTAGGTAGATATAGATCCAAGCTGAAAAAGATCCAACAGCGCAGCAAAACTGAGAAAATATCTAATTCAGATGCACCACAGCTAGAGCTAACCTAACACTAAAAATAAGAATATCAAGACAAAGATACAGGCCATTATGAATAACTGAAATGCTGGCTGGAACCTTTAACTTCCCTGATCCCTGGTGATCACAGCAGCACCACGAAGAACAAAGGCTTAGATGTGAGCCTTGTAAAACACCAACAGATGCTGCCCAGCTCCAGATGCACCACTGCGCCTCTTATTACAAACGTCACATGATCTGACCTTCACAATCTGGGCAGGAAGGGAGGGAAGGAGAGGACTGATTTGAGCCTGTGGGGGGTCAAAGGCATGTACATCATTAATAACGGCACAGACACGGTCCTGCAGACATACCAGTACAACACAGGGCCATCTGGAACAGAGGAGGATCTCCGGCTTCATTAAAAGATCAACAGGGCAACACTGTCAGTGATCTGCAAGAGATAAGCTCCTGTAAACGGAGGCATGGGTGTCCTGGATCAACTAAACCGGGGTTTCATCAGATGATCTCAGCTGAATGTCACTGAAAATCTGGAAGAAGTAACAGCATCCCTCACCTTAATAAACATCTAGTCATTTTTGTGAAACAATAACAACGACAATAACTAACTTTGGCTGCACAGCACTTTGCAAAACTAAGTTATAAGCTCTGTTAAACAATAAGCCTTTATTTTTTATTGTTTCAGCTCTTAGCAACTTCTTTTCTCATAACTTTAAACTGAGCTGAGCCAGTACCAGCAGCAGTGAGTCACTACCCATGGTAACCAGGTTATGCAATTAAATTACAAAATAAATGCTATAGCCAACGATTACTGAGAATAAAGATCAAATTAATTATTTTAGTGCAGTATCATGGAGGGTAAGATGTTTACAAGAATCTATTTCTATATCTAGATCAGAGATTGTGCATAAAGCTAAAGCTCTCAACATACAGTCTATATTCTAGAGATGCTTGAGTCAGATTACTGAGCAAACATCTTTATTATCTTGACAATTGTTAGAGAGTGAACTGAATGCTTCATTTTTGACAGTATAACTCATAATCCACAACCCAGGATATTTCAGAGTAACCTCTCCAAAACTGGTTCAGGAGCAGAATGTGATACCAGTTCTCAAAATGAAAAGCGGCACAAGAATATGAGCGTTAAAAGGAGGACTTTTAAACATGCAGTCTGTCATCGCACGCACACCACTGTATTCATGTTGTGAGAGAGTCGTTCATGTTCCGATTTTTATCTCCTGCGCGTCTGGTGAATTTTAACCGCGTTGGTTTCCATGAGCCTAGAAATACAGGAACAATAAGTAACATCAGGGGGCGTCTATAGCAGGAGGATGGTCTGTGGTAAGAATGGCATGTTTGGATTAAGTAATGTTACATATTGACAATGGAGACCGATGCATTTACATTGGGTTCTTGAGCAACGTTACTTTGAGCAAACACTAACACCAACACATGAAGACTCTTTGCCTGTGCAATTTCACATGCATCGATGAGTTGCACTTGAACGAGCCGCTGCAGCGGGCAGGTTTAGCTTTTCTGGTACAGTAATAGCTAACTCCCCACTCATAAACTACTACATTAACCTCTCAAAACGCTTACGCGTCTTTCATATTAACGCCGTCACCAAGTCAACTTGAGTGTTGATGTCGTCTGAAGTCCCACCAAGCCAACTCAGCCCTGAGCTTCAAAGTCAAGCCGCTCAGCTAACGTTAGCAGCCGCCTCATCTGTCAAGATACAGATGTTGTAGATTACAGCGTCATGGATGCCAGTGCGACTCTAAACCTCACAACAGCCTGCAGCGGGACCGTGCCAAATATCAAAACACAAATTCTGATGTTTTACGACTTACCTTTACGTGTTACTTGGGCTTAGAAGTGAGGAAAAACAAAGCTCATTCTCCCTCTGATGTCTAAGTGGCGTCCGTCAGCTAGCTAGCTCTTTGAGGAACAGAGACTGTAGGAGACTGACAGCCGATGTTGTGATGGGCCAATGAGCACAACACGCAGGTTCCGTACTTCACAAATAGGAAGTGTTGAGAGCAGGCATTTAACATGCTGTGCTTAACGATGTGGTCACAAATATCTTACTCCCGAGATGTCCGCTGCCTATTGCACCCCCCTCTCTTTGTTTTTCTCACTTCAACAAACCACCTCATGGTTCTTTTTCAGCTATACACTTTTCATGGGCAAGTCACGCCCCCTTGTGGTGTGCGGGATAAATGCACAACAGAGAAATTTACCAAAACAGCTATAGATGTTGCCATTTAGTTCAAACTCTTAACATTGTGCTTAAGTCCACAGAGAAAAATATAAATGTAAACAGATAAAAATTTGATTTGTCCTAAAGCAGGATACACTCATGTCACCGGCCCACTCCCATCCTACATGAAAATGGTAAATCTGGCCTTCGGTGACAGAAGGGATAAAAAAGCAATACCTAACAATATTAAAGCAGAGTCAAAGAGAGGACAGTAAACCTCCAAAAGAAACATGTTTATTTTCATTAAAAAAATTTAAATCAAAACACAAGATTGCAAAGAATAATCATGTTACTTAAATCCAAAGATGACAAAATTATAAAACAAGTCTAAACAGAAAGTTATCGCCTCTTCTGGAAGATGTTGCCTCTTCCAATTCCACCACGGCCTCGACCTCTTGCAGCCACTGCAGAAAACACAAAAGACAGTCCATTTAAATATTGAATTCTGAGGCATGATCATCTTTCTGTGCAACGTTATCCCAGAAAAAAAAAAAAAAACAATAACCTTATTTACAAATCATATAAAACAAGAACAAAAACAAAGCTTCCCACTGACCTTGGGCTTTAAGGATAGCTGCCTTGCCCCGTCCTGCACCAGATCCCTGGTTCTTGTTCTTCATACTCTTTAACATAGGGGCATTTTTTAACATATCGGGTAAGATCAGGAAGCGAATCTTGCTGCCACGAATGTAGACTTGCTCCAACTGTGCGACACGGCCATCACGATAAGTCACTGTGATATTAGACATCTGTGGGGGGAAGAGAAACATGTATAATTTTACATCCAAAAGAAAATATAAAAAAAAAAACACTGGCTGACAGAGCAGCTTTTTAAAGTTTTGATGTATACAATGTTAATGAGAGATCCACTACAAGAAATCTGAACATGACAATGCAAATCATCTGTAAGCAGACTGGTCTGTAACCTGCTTTCCAGGATAATACAATTATCCAAGTCAAAAACAGCATCCCACTACTCAACAACTATTACAGACAGCTTGTGTATGATCAGATGCTTAGAGACCTCAAAAACAGTTTAAAAAAAACCAAACAAATAAAACATTACATCTACTCATATCGAGCAGCTGAAAATGGATCAGAAAGTGCTGCAATGAAAAGAAAAAGGGGGAAAATATGGCAAACCAGAACCTGCTGCCAATATCCCTGCCTCGCCTTTGTTGACTCAAGAGTTCTTGAAAAATTGAGAATAAAGTAGTTACAGTGAGATGCTTTGCTCACGGACTGAAAGGGAGGACAACTCTGACGAGACCACCTGAATTTCAAAACAGTTACGCACTGAACTATTCAGCAGTCGAGGGGAGATACCGTAGAAACACCTTTTGATTGACAATAAGATAATACCCAGTTAACAATTACCGTGGATCTCATGCCCTTGGTGTTTTTTTTTTATTTTTTTTTTTTATTTTTTAGACAGAATAGTGAAAACCCCCGTTTATAAAAAATATTCATGCGCTTGTGTACTTAGCCATAGTCACTGTTTGGGTAAAGTGTGCCATTAAGAACGGTTGAGCCTTGTGTGACAACTTCCAAAGCTACTTTCAGCATTCAGTGCTACAGGACTAGGCATACAGACTGGGACCATTTAGTCACCAGCATGTTTCGTGCAGCGTTCACTTTCACTCACCTCACAAAACTATGAGTTACTCTTTAACTCTTTAAAAATATTGAATAAGCGCTCGTGGAATACTGGAATTCCACATGTCTAACAATAGCAAGAAGAGACATGTCATGTTGAAAATGACAACATGAAACAGTCACGCCGTCATAAAATACAAAGGAAAGCAACTACTTTTTATGCCATGTTCTCTGTGTGGCCCAAAGTGTGCAGGGAAATTAAGTCTGTAATCAGACATCATTCACAGAAAGAGTTAGGTGAATTAAACACAATGGACATGCAAATTTAATTGTCAGCGATACTAATACGTCAACCAATAACTTCATTCAACATGTAATAAAACACATCTTTTCATCCTAACCGCATCACTGTTAAATGTTTTGCTATTGTACAGACAATGCCATCATACTGTTCAGAAGAGGGGAGTTTGGTGCCTTTTTTTTTTGTTTAAAGCACCAACTAAAATTACTTATTTTTCTTGAAGTTCTACTTTACTTTGCAAGATTTCTAAACTTGTGTTGCTTTATCAAACGCAGCTAAGTAAAATAAATGTCCTTAATAACTCAGAGGCACCGACGGGCTCGCAAGCAAAGCCTGAAAGACGATCAAATTATTGAAGTTGGAAAATTAAGGCACCTTAATGGTGTATACAGTGTAGATCTAGAGCTCCTTTCAACTGAAGTTTTTCCCCTAGATTGTATTTTTTTTTTTCACATTAATGATTCCCATTAATGGAAATTGCATGATTTGTGTTAAAGTAATTGAGAAGTTCCAAGCATAAATAAAACAAACAAAAAGTGTTTGTTGAAAACTATAACAAATATTAAGTGCATGTATATTAGCTCAATTAAATATATGTGCTTTATCTTTTTATTGTAAGAACCCAACCTGGCAGTTCATGTTGTCCTCGGCTTCGATCAGCTTGCCCCTGTACACCTCTCCAGTGTTGGTCTCACAGGTCACAATGTGTCCCTCTGCTTCATGCAGGACCTTGATTGGTACGCCGATTGACATGTTTCTATGCTCTTCCTAAAACACAACGTGATAATAAGGTATGTTATAATGCTCAAACTTACAACAGCCCTGCAACACAAAAAATGAGTCTATATAAAAAGAAATATCAGTAACCACTTTGTTATCTAACATTTCCGATTCTTCATATTTCATATCTAGCAAGTACAGTGAAGAAATGTATTATTATTTTTTTTAAATTAGTCTTTACTTTAACTCCGTTATCAAATACTACTCTTTGAAAGACTGCAGCGAGATAATGCAATACTCTCTAGTTTTAAGCAAAACACGGTCAGAGCTAAACATTTCGATGCTAACCTAGCAAAATGTTAACGGTTAGCGAAGTTAGCAATATTTTCTAGCTAGGCTACAACGCACTCCTTAAACACTCCAGCAGTTACATAACTTACAACCACGTATAATCTTACAGAACATGCAACAAACTAAACCCTTAAATGGTGTGAATGTATATTCGTAGCATTAAAATTAAACTAGTCATTCAACTAAAGTGTTGGGTTCGGAGAAGTACGCGGAGCCATGTTGTTAAGTGAACGAATTCGCCTTAAAATGCATCACAGCCACAAACCAATGTAAATAATAGAATAAGTTACACAACCATTACCTCTCAGTAGTTAAGTTTTTTTTTTTTTTTTTACCTCAAGTGACTCTCGAAAGCAGTTTTCTTTGTGGTCGTTTCTTCTTGCGCTACTCCACAACGTGCACTTGTCGCTTTCGCGTCTCTTTTTGAGCCTTTTTTTTTTCACCTACCCACAATGCAACCGTAGGTCAACTTAGTGTTTCCGGCATTGTTTCCGGTGGTGTCGTCCGCAAAGCATTGTGGGATCTGTATTTTGAGCTGAGGCTTTTGAGACGTTGTCTCAAAACGCTTTTCTACGTTGTTTTATTACACCAGTAATACACCAGTTGGGCTACAGCTGACTCAGCTAGAAATTTTTGTTGAGTTAGAGTTAAGAAATACCTTATCAACCATGTTCGCTGTTCATCTGGTGATCATCAGAACTGAACTCTTAATCTGATACCTGAATAACATGGTCACTGATCATTAACTTCAGCTGATCTTTATATGTTTACATTTGAGAAGTTTCATCATTCGTTGACTGTAATCTCTCCATTGCTGAAGTCTGGTTAGCATTTAGTTCAGGGCTGTCTGGTATTTTGTGGAAAATGTGTGTTTCTCCAAATCCTCAGACCCAAATATAAACACTAATTCAAATTCAAAATTTAAATTTATGTCAGAGGCACCATCAATTAAAAATGTCTTTCTTAAAGTGGCCGCATACCCCCGAGTTAAAATGGATGGATTGTTTCCCTCCAGTACATGATGCCATCATGGCATTTTTTTTCCTTTGAAGAAATAACTCAGATTTGAATCACCCATAACCACACAATGGCATGACCTTAATCTCAAGCTTATCAAAATAGCACAACACAAGATATAAAAAGATGTATTCAAATAAATGATTTAATAAATTTTAATACCCCTGTACATGACCACAAATTGTAATAAATAACCAATATGCATATTTTTTTATCAACATGTAACATATTAAATACATACCCATGTCTGTTTATTCATGGAGACATGTCTCTGGGAGTGCTACAAGGCACATAAAAGTTGCCTAATGCAGGTCTTTTCCACAGTGGAAGGGCTTTTTAATGGGCGAAAGAGAAGGCATAATGGGATAATAAAAGACATCACCAAATGAACTTTCATTTGATTTCCATTGCATTAGGCTCCTTGACCGGCGTCAGACGCCAGTCCACTCTGTAAACACTCCTTGCTGAGTAGCCTACGATCATGTGTATGCACTCTACATGTTTGTGTGTGCACATGTGAGGGTGTATTTTTATTTTTTTTCATGCTCTTATGTAAGCTGGCTTGACTGAAAGTAGGGATGCAACCCAGGCATATGGAGTGGTATTTGCAAAGATCAAACAAGCCTTTTGTTTTGGGTGGTTGGTAACTGGTCTGTATACCTGGGTGCCTTTGATTTCTGTTTCTTAGAAGCTGAATTGACAAGAGACATGTGTTGCATGGCAATTATCAAATCACTGATCAAGCATTCACTGTAGCAATAGCATGTGTTTTGTTGCTATTCAACACTTCAAGAAATTACTTTACATCTTTACTTAAGAGATGGTGTGCAACTTATGACTGCATTATGGTTTGCCTCAGGCTGTTGCACATGACTCTAATCAATAAGACAACTGATTACATATCTTATTAGAGCAACTTCTGTCTGCCATTTGCAGTTTGTAAACACTGCATCTATAACAGTATGAGTGTGGGTAATGGTAGAGTTAGATAGGCGGATTATTCAGCTTTACAACAGAAAATAACCACAAAACAACAGTTAATTGTTTAAAACTTCACTGTCTTTCCCAGAGATCTCTGTCCAGTGCTATCGTCCTGGTATTCATCTGGCTGTTATCTTATTGAAATATATATCTCTCACTACGGGCACTCTGGAAAATAGGATTTCCCCATAAATCATCAAACTTCATGTTTTCTCCTGCCCTGGCAAGTCAATCAGTCTGTGTCACAGAAAAAAAATCTGGTAATAATGAGGTGACGCTAAATGCCCGGTTTCCTCCTCACCTACTATTGGAAACTGTCGCCAAATAGTTGGATCTTCATTTCATGAAATGATAAGATTCAGTTTCTCACTGTCTGAGTGGTAGTCAGATTCCTCAGGGCAAACTCTCTATGAGCTTGTCTGGCAACTTTATCATGAAGGCCTGAGTGCAACACCGATGGCTGTCCTTTTCATAGAGATCGCTGGTTTTGATTCCCCGATGACAAAGGCCCTTTGTCCCTGATCGCTCAGATTTACAGCCAGATTTAAGACACATGGTGATGGCTCCAAACAACATAACGATGAAGGCCCATCTGCTATTTAACACTTTAATTGGTGCACAGTTTTTTAGAATTATTCTGCAGATAGATCTGTGCCATGACACAATCCAGTCTCACAGGACCATAGACCATAGACCATCCCCTCCACCTCTTAACTAGGTTTTAACTCTGACATGCATCACCTGAGGGATGTTATAAAGTAGGGTCTAAATACTGGATATTTCAGCCCTTTATTTTCAAAAAATCAACAAAATACTCCAAAACAGATATTGCTTTGTCATTTTAGAGCAATGTAGGGATATTGATGAGGAGAAAATAAATGAATCAGTTTTAGACTTAATGTAATGCGGAAAGTCTGAAGGGGTTTGAAAACTCTCTGTTGGCACTGAATATTCATTTCTCCACATTAATGCACCCACTACCTACAATACTACATAAAACATAAAAAAAAACATTAGTCTGAAATGATTAACACAAAGCCAAGATGCCATTGCCCAGCATGTCAACAAAGCATAAGCAGCTCCAATTTGTTCTCTTTGAACAATTAGGTAAGTTTGTTGTGCATCACATCCGACTCGCATATGGTTCATGAGTTTAAAAAACAAATATCGCAAGGAAAACAGACTTCCGAGAAGGATAGAGTTGCTGTTGTTGTTAATTTGTTGAGCCTTAATGAAACTTTCTTCATGTCGTAATACTTGCAAAATGTTCTTCTCTGGTATTTGTCAAGCATGCACAGTCAGTTGGTTTTGAGGAGAGAGCTTGAACAGTCACAAAAGCAATGCAGCTTCCCTTGTCTTTCAGCTCCAAAACTTCTGTGGCTCCTCCCTTAAAAATGGTTGACTCTAATGTATCCTCTGCAGGAAATACCATGCATGGCATCTCCTGCACTGCTGACAAGGTGTCACTCTTTACTTGGTGTCCATTGAGTATGTAACTATTTGGTGCAGGATCTAAATTTGACATCCAGAAGCAAGAAGGTTCAAGAGCAGTTTTTTGTTTAGTTTGATCAGGGCTGGCGTCAAGGACATAACTATTTATGACTGTGCCACATGATGAACTCTCTTTACTGGTATGGGAGATCCGTCTCATACTTTCGCTGCCAGCACCTCTGCTGTCAGTGCTTCCAACCCCAATCCCATGCCCATTTCTCTGTCTCAGAAAGTGCTGGTACAAAATCCTCCGAAAAGTCTGTCTGAACTCCCGAATGCGGTACGCATAGATCAAGGGATTCACAACAGAGTTAGCATGGGAGAGGATGATAGAAATGTTCATCACCCAGATGTGCGGGCGCTCACAGTTCTTACATAGGTGGTTAAAACAATTAAGGATATGCAGGGGAAGCCAACAGAAAGCAAACAAACCCACAATGATGGCCAGTGATTTTGCAGCATGCACTTCCTTCTGCAGGATTGAGCGACTTGAGCTTGATGATGGGGCTCTCCTTCCAGGACCCGTTGTGTGTGCAACTTTGAGACTCATCAGTCGGAGCTGGCGCCGTGCCACCATGAAGATATGTGCATAGATGACCAGCATGACCAACAGTGGGACCAGCACACAGCCAAAGAAATTGAAATATATCATGTAGTCCAGGGTAACCACTTTCTCAAACAAGCATTGGGTCATCCCATCGGGGCAGCTGTTGTTTCCAGTGGTAGTTATGGTGGAGTTCCAACCTGTATACCAGAGGAAAAGCTGATTTACTGAATACTTTCAGTCTTGTTTTTTTTTTAAATTTTGTTTATGTCAACCTAGTCAATTTGACCAATTTGATCAATCACAGAAATGACAACATATATGTGACTGACCAGAATTACATATCTCACCTGTGTTCCAACCAAACATTGGGGTCAGGCCAATGCCAACAGAGAGAGCCCAGCACAGTGCGATAATGCCCTTTGCCCTCTGCCCTGTCACTACACTGTTGTACCTGAAATAAATCAGAACACAGTAGCTCACTATTGGGCTAGATGCTTTATGATTGTGCCCTGCAGGGGCTTTGTCAGTATTTACCAGTTTAATTAAGAAGAACATGGTTATGTACTGAAGCCTTCATACATTATTTGTTTAATCAGCTAATAATTTAATCAGCTGATATTTCAACTTTAAACCTCTATTAATGTTATATTACATATGCTCACGTACATAAAATTTCCCAAGTTGAAAATAAATTTACATTTTTCACAAAAAAATCTAAATTTTTTTAAGTATGTTTTAGGAAGTGTGTTGTACACTCCTCTTCCCTACCATTTTTGAAGGCAGAGCAGTTGGCAGAGGGTGCCATCCTGCATTGTGACATTTCATGACTGTACACACGATGAGTGGCATTTCCTTCCCGCAATGTAATTTACCGCCATGCGTCTTTTTCACCTCTGACTTTACCTCAAAGCTCTTGCAATGCAGTGAAATTCTGTCGACAACTTGAGGTTCTTCTGTGCTACATATGTTTTAAAGGTTTGTACCTAATAAAGGGGACATATAATGAAAAATATTTTGGCATCTTCTTAGGCAGTTAGGAAATACTTGAATATTCTGACACAACACAAACTTGTCACTGCCCACAGATCTGTTTTATAGAGAGCTTTGCTCCTTAAACAAGGTTCTACCTTCAGACAGTGATTTCTGGCTGAGAAAATGCTTGTTGAAAATGTTACATTTCAGCCAATTGCGTTATGAATGTGTGTGTAGCAATAGCAGTGATGACACAAATGCAAATTCAAACCCCTGAAGCAAGCAAGATGAGGAAAAAAAATGTACAAAAGCTAAAACTGAAGGCACTGCTATGGCAGGAAGCCCATAACACTAAAAGGTCCAAAACATAAGGAAGAGTGTGGCAAGGAAATACTAGATTGGTATTAAAAAGACAAGCACATAGTGTAAAACAAAGATAAGGATGTGGCACTGAACGAAGGAAACCTATAACAAGATATACAGAAGGAAATAAAGACAAACACTTTGCATGTGAGACAATCAGCAACCCAGGACCTAAAGTCTGTACTGCAAAGAAGGTTCAGTATATGCTGGGTATCTTTAGGTGATTTGGCTCAAATAACCTTAACAATGGAGATCTTGCTAAGCAGTACTAAGTTGCTAAACAGTTTATATGATATAAGTGGGTATGAATATGATCGCACAGACATCAATTGATGCAATTTTGCAAATGGGATATACTGCAGACTGTTATAAAGCATGAGGAAAAGGCAAGGGAATGTTTTATATTTCAGTGATGATTTTTATAAACAAAGTCATAAATGTTAGCTCTAAATCTTTAAAAGTCAGCAGAAACAAGCTCTAGAATAATCAATCCCTGTTTTAGGCAACATAAACGTTCCCTTTGCCAACACATCACTAATAAAGATGCTTCTGTGTGAAAGTCAAACAGCTTAATCAATCCTAAACTCCCGTCAGAGCTGAACACTGTCACTGTTAACATACTGACATCTATTTCATTTTTTTTTTCAGTTTCCAAGGGAAGGGAATGTTCGGGAGGTGGTGCTTTTACATCTGGTTGCCATGGTTATTGATCTGGTAAAAAAAGAACCCAGCTTGGTGATACTGAAAATCCAGAGCTGAACCTGAAGTTACCCCACATGACTTAAAACTGCCACTGTGTTTTCCACTGAGCTCCTGCACGGGCAGGTTGGCAACCATTAACATATATCAGGTCTCCTCAAATTCAGACAAATCATTAGCTGATTGGTCTTTGGTGCAAGGATTGTGGCACCAGTATTACTACAAAAACACACACCGAAGCTATTATGCAACCGCTTATGCAAATGCACCACCTGCTATGGCTTACTAAATTAAATATCCTTGCATGACAGGAGAAAAGAATGCAACTGCTGCTAGTCAACTGTGGGTTTAGTTACACACACACACAGACACACACACACACACACACACATAAACAATGGGTCAGTGTTGTGTCATAATACTTGCAGCTGAAACAAGAAAACTGAGGATAACATTTAAGTTGTTGATTGGGTGCTAAAGATCAAAGTTTTCACCAGGTTTAATCCCACTAAAAAAAAATATGAGTACCTCATGTAAACATATGGAAATTTACATATTTTTCTATGTACAGCTGGACAGATTAGCCCTGATTGTATTTCCTTTGTAATTGAATCTATTTCGCAACACATGTCTGTGTGAAATAACTCCTCCTTGCCTCACTTGAGTATAACTTTCCACGTATGAAAGGATCCTGTCAAAAGTATACTGTACCAAAAAAAGTCCTAAAGTCGCTGAAAGTTTCAGTTCAGTTCATATGACCAGTAAAAAGTGAGAAAAGACACCTCGGTTGATGCTTTTCTTTCCTCTTACCTGAGTGGGTTGTTGATAGCAATGTAACGGTCTACAGCAATAGCCAGCAGACTGAAGATAGAGCTCTGAGTGAGCACGAGAACGAAGCAAGCGATGAACAGGCAGCCGTAGAAGTCGCCACAAAAACCCACACTGATGTGAGATGGATAGAACACATTGCAGGTTAAAAAGGTAGCTATCAGAACAAACATGAAAAATCATCAGGACATTGTGATCTTGTAATATTTTGATGGGAAAACATTAACCCTAGTCCCAAATGAAATAATACCTAATTGTGATGGCAAAAGGAATTGCCAGCAGCCCAACCGCAATATCAGCCACTGCCAGTGACACCACAAAGTAGTTGGTGATGCTCTGCAGGTTGGAGTTTAGGCAGACGGACCAGCAGACCAGAATGTTCCCAGCCACAGCCAGGAGAGCGATCACCAGCTCCAGGACAATGTAGATTACCTGGTCGCTCCTTAGCATTGTTGTTTTTTCCTCTTTTTTTCTTTCTTTGTGCTTTCATCCCACACACTCAGCTGCTTGACTTGTTTCTAGAGAAAATAACTGCTTGCTGAACAGCATCGTACAACTTGGGGTGAAAAAATGACTGTGTCACAGAGTGAGAGCCAAAGCAGGAAGTTCCCACCACAAGCATCACACGTGATGCCTCGTTTCACGTATACCTTTTACCGTACAACAACCTTATCGGTCAGTTAGACTTCCTCTTGTTCTCTGTAAAAGTCTTTGTCTCTTTCGTGTTTGGTTCAGTGCGCTTTGTCACAGATGGAAGTAGAATATCGTGGACAGGGCATTTGGAAGGTTTGCCCAGTAGATGCCCAAATCAGAGCAGTGGTCTGGAGAGGGAGAAAGAGAAAGGACACAGTGTCAGTGGGTTTAGCCTGTATAAACAGATTGTAGCTTAGCACACGGATATATAGTACGCATGCACATACACGTCAGAAAAGCCATCTATCACTGGAAGACAAGGGGACAGGGCCAAAGTAGACAGTCCAACAATGGGCCTTTTATTTCAGGAAAAAATTCCCAAAACTCTTCCAGTAATCATTCCCACTACTGACACACTTCCCTCCAAAATCACTGATAATTACACAAAACAAACCACCCATAAATTTCAATGTAACTCACTGTATCACTGGAGCGCTTTGTTAAACTATCATTGCTGTGTTTCTTCAGGGTTATTTTGCTAAATTCCTCTGTTGCAAGCAGATTAGGATTTATTACACAAACCCGGTACGACAGCAATAAGGGGTGTGACATGTAGGCCAAGTTATTTAAGATACTGGGGTAAGACAGCACAAGGGATAACAGACAGGTTCCCTTATCATTTCATATGAGCTGCAGGGATATTGAGGATTATGGTGCTTTATTATTCACTTTCTCCCCAGCAGTTAGAAAACAGATCTTTGAACTACTGAACAAGAAAGAAGTAAAGTTTTTTTCTGGAGGTTTATGCAAAGGCCTGCTTTGAAATTAAATAGAAAAGTGCAAACACTGAGAGGTTCCAAGCTGTTTTGAGTTTAGCCTAACAATACCAAGTTTTTTCTGCTAAAAGTTTCCACTGCTAAAAGTTTCTGCACTCTGTTTTTGTATGTATCTATATCCTATTGATGAAGACATTATAAGTAGTAACAAAAGGTTATTTTCTAGTGAGAAGATAGACATTTTAATTTATGTTCAAGTCGACATATTATGCCCTTGACACACAATTTCCTGACAATTACATGATATGTCTGTGACATGTTTGGTCAAATCAAAACAGAGATGGTGCAGCAATGGACTTTTCCTCTGTTAATTTACACCTCCATTCACGTGGATCATTTCAGGGGTGTAGAGTGACTTACTGGACTCCATTCTGCACCTGTCTTCCTCAGGGTCAGGGTCCCTTTTGAGATCTGCAGTACTTAACATTCTTGGAACACCTTACTATAGTTTGAGAAAGTAGAGTAAGCAGCCTAAGGCCTCAGAAAGCAATCCAACCTGTTTGGCAATTTTACTGTCAAATACTTACTTCTCTTGTCTACAGTTGTACCATGGACAGATGACAGATTACTGATGCCATTTTTAGGCAAAGTCTTGTTACAAGTCATGTTTTGAATTGGCCCAAAATGTTAAAACATAGAATTTAAGAGCTCCTGCCTGGTTAATAACACTAATGTCCATCACATATTGGCTCCGTAAATTTCCCTATTGCTCCATTCTTCCATGTTCTGTTTACATTTTTAGCATTTAGAACCGCTGCTTAGATGAGCGACATTTTATCGATTTTTGTTACTGTAACGGCAGTTGCAACAAATTAGACATGCTTGTAAAGAAAATACACCAATCGTCACAGTTCTACCCACCTCCCAGTACTTTTCCACTCTGCCTGTCAGCCATGCCTAACTCTTCAGCCAACTCAGCTCACCTATGCATCATTAGTCTTCCACTTGCCTAGCAAACCAGTATATAAACTTCCCCTGTTCGTTCACTCCTTGTTAGATTGTCTTTGCTGTGCCTATGAAAGACCTTCCAGCCTTGTTCGCTGGTTTGATCACCTGTTGCCAACTGTGTCCGTTGCGGAAACATCCTTTCTGTCTACGCTCTGGTAAAGCTACCTGCCTTCTGTCACCGACTACGAGTATTATATTGTGGACTTGTCTCAGCATTTTTGGAGCGTCTGGGATTTTGACTGCTGACTTTTCTTATTTGGCCTGTTTCATGTGGAGTTTTCTGCCTGCTCGGATCATTAATCTGGTTTGGACTTGTTTTGCTGCTCCCTTTAATCAGAACTATTGTCGGCAATAAATTGTATTGAGAACTGAGCCAGCTTGGCAGTGTGCTACAATTGGGTCCTAATACCTCCCGTTACACCAATTAAAAGTCAGATTTCCTTGTCCAGATAAACCTTAAATAAAGTATGGGGAGAGGCTCATTCATTGTCACACTTTCAGAAACATAAGGGCCAAAAATACAACACCAAACCCTAACCATAAGGGTTTCAAGCATAGAAAGAGTTGCAGGTTAGATTTTGGAGTTGTCTGTATGAATAAAAACAAAAACATATATTTTTAAAAATGGCCAAGAATGATAAAAGTATAAATGCACGTCGCTTTTTCTATCATCTAGAGAAGATTACTTAACCTAATTTTCCACCCCTTATCGTTGCTAAGAAACAGAAATAACAGGTTGCATTTCACACATGGACATAAAATAAACTATATGAGAATCAAAGATCTGCTGACTGAAAAGAAAAAAATGTACTGATTTTAAGTGTGGTTTACATTTTTGTATGTCATATAGTGTGTAGTAAGGCACAGAGTCTGAAGAAAAAACACTATGAACTACAGTGTATTTTTAGCACAGCAAAGGTCAAGTCAAAACACCAGTAATGTCTTTAATCGTACATTTATTTGGACTTATATTGTCTGAAATGCAAAATGAAGGATATAAAATCTGCTTTAATCTCTTTTGAGGACCTGAGCAGTATGGAAAGAGCTGCTGATTCCAGTGAAGTCAATGCCATAGTCTTACATCATGTTTAAATTTTGATGAGCTATGATTAAACTAGACTTAACGCACTGCAAACAAGGTATTATGTGATGTATTTTGTAACATTTTAATTCAACTTTAATGTCGAAAAAGCATGCGATATATATTCAAGTGTCCTGATACTTATAAGATCAAAATGATCTCAGTGATGTCTCAGTTATCCCCATGTGTGATATCAAACTACAGAAATATTAGGGAAGGGTACTTAAACTTTCCCTTTTATGCATCTTGTAAAAATGTGTGAATTTGAATTGAAACATTTATTTTCACAATGGAATTCTCTGCTTTGGATACCATTGCCAGCCTGTGACAGTCAAGGCTTATGGATAATCGTCTGATACCATACATCTCAAACATGTCCACACTCACTTCTATACATATGTATATATATTATATATTGTACATACTAAATATAAAGAAGTGAAGACACATTGCAAAGAGCAAGAGTTAGAAGTTCAAAGAAAACAGGGCAAACAGCAATTTCCTACGCCTAGTCCCATATATTTCACAATCGTGGATATTTTCAGACATTTTCAGACATTTCATTCAGTGTAATTCTGAGGGCCACTTAGAGTGTAAACCTTTAGCCCTAGCAGCAGTAATCCTGATGGGCAGTCTATTGAAACAAAGTCCAACTTTCTCTCTATTGTTGTGCTATTTAAACTTTCCTACAGGCCAAAGGAATTCAAAAACCAGGGTTTATCCAGCTGGTTTAAAAGCTGCAGTAAAAAAGAAAAAAAAATCATGAGGCTGCAAAACCCCTTCAAGTAAAAGTGAATAAAATAAAAAGCTCAACTCTCGCCGTTTTTATCTCAAGCGATGAACTTTATGGGTTGTCACTTAACCTTATTCCAGTTGACTGAAACTACACGCATCAGAATGAGCATGGTCGAAGGCAGCAGTAGAGGAAGTGATAAGAAAATGCACATCCTGCTGGAAAAGATCTGTCACTGCCATGTCAATCAATGTACTCAGCTCTACCAAAGTCCAAAGAAAACAAAAAGCAGAAATGTTGAAAAAGAAACGCTGCCGTAGCATTATTGGCAAACGCGCTGTGTGTATGACTAATAATGGGTGCTGACATATTAGGAATTCTTGACAAGACAGACAGGTCACTGGAGAGGAGCTGCAAGTTTAAAAACAATCACTGCAGCACATGTGTACGAGGAGAACAAGTTTGGCTTTCTTCAGCTCCCCCACACACTGCTAAAACAGTCTATAGTTTAAAAAGATTAAGCCTATCACGCCTGTTTTAAAATTTCACCCATGTTGATGTAGTGTCTATCTAAATAAGGCCTCCATGTCACCAATTCATTGTCAGAACAAGTTAGATGACCTCTCCTCCCCAGTTATCAGCCTACAGCTTGAATGCTCTTTTCCACTTTATAAAACACAGAGAAAACTACAACTTATGGGGAAACCAACGATCTACCAACCAGTCGTGTAATAAAACGCTCCAGAACTGAACTTTAGTTTACTTATGCATTTGCAACACGACCTGAACAAGAAACGCGTAAACCTTTCTTACCTTGTGTTAGGATGGGGAGGAAAAAAAAGAAAAGCCTGTTTTTCTACCTACTCAGCGTGTTCTGACTGGCAGCGTTCAGTAAAACAAAAGAAAGCACAGTAAGGTGAAATGAAAATGTGGCTAAGTAAGCTGTATCCAAAGGAAATGGCCTGTGACACGGCACCCTCCGCTGCTAATGATGCTGCTCACCGCGATGTAACAGGAAAACATGCGACCGCGGACTTGACGTCTCCGACTTGTGTGCGTGTGTGTGCGCGCACTCTTAGTCATAAACGAGCACCCATAAAGTTGTTGAACTGTTATAGTATAGGACTAAGACTTTGTTTAGAGTTTAGCACGGGCGAGGAAAGCATGGTAGGGCTGAAGGATATGTCAGCCCGGAGTGATTCAATGTCCTCTTAAATGACAGAATGAAATAAAATAAGATGGTATAACAGCGTCATTTTCACCGAGTGTGCTATAATTCGGTTATTCATACTGAAAACACAGTCAGATAGGATTATAAATTGTGTCTATATTTGCTTAAAAATGTGTTCACTGAAACGCACTTTACATTGCTTCTGGGTGTGGCCGCAAGTTGATGTTTATCCAAGGTTTTGCATCATACAGATCTGTTTGCTTATTTGTTATGTAAAATTTGCAAGTCTGGTTCCAGGTCTCAATAAGGATTATGTTTTTATGATATTTGCACGTCATACATCTTAGTTATTTGTCATCTCTCTTATCAATAATTAATTATCGTTTACATATCTCTGTATATTCTGCTCCATTTCTTCTTCTGTTTTTGTCATTGTGTCATATTCGCAGAAAGCCAAGGTAGAACCATTAATATTTCTCTTCTAATTGTTCTCATGTTTCCAGTGACACATTTATTACCAACTAAAAGTATTCAGATCAGACCTTCACTCTATATAATAAGTAGGGATAAAGACATATGTTGCCCAAATATGTTCATCAACCAAAATCGAGCTTGTTGACAGCAATCGACCAATTGGATAACATCAACCCTGGTGGGTCCTGATTGAGTTTGCATTGACTTGGTCGTGAATAAGTCAAAAATGAATTACCAACCCCACTAAAAACCTGGTGTGCTCTGTAGAATTCCATCATATCGCCGCCCTAGAGGCAGGAAGCCATCTGCAGTGGTTCTGGACATATTGTGCTTTTCTTGGTATCTTCTTGAGATCTTCGACTGAGCTTTTTCTGTCAATGCAAAGATTTCTAAAACATTTTTCTGTGCTGGTTCGCATGTTGTGCTGCTGGTAACTGGTTATGATCTGATCTGTTATGATGCATAATCATAGCAGCAGGAACATTGCTAACCTGTTGGAGCAGCTTACTGAGCTTTCCAAAGCCCAAATAATGCATTAGACCCTAAAACAGGATGAGTTGAAGAAGAAACATCAAAGATGCAAAGCAGGAACAAATTAGAGAAAAGGGGGAAAGAGGGTTAAACCATTTCTCGGACCACTGATGAAGACACAGCAGGAACATAAGGAAGGCAATATTTTTTTTTCATCAAAGCACGGCTGCACGAACAACTCTAACTCTTTTATACTCAGCTTTAAGGCTACATGGCCACACAGAGACTGCAGACAGAGGGGGAACAGTTAAGGAGGAGGATTACAGTGCTTGTTCACAACAGATGGCGTAACCCTGGACATGTCACTGAGGAGCGTCTCTGCTCCTCAGATGTTGAACTGTTGGTTGTGAGTTTCTGTCTATGTTGTCTAATAAGAGCTCACGTGTGTTACCTGCCAAGACTAGATGTGCACTAATCAGCTAAGTTGTTACCAAGCTACAGAATCAACACCCAAACCCACTGATGACAACCTCTGAAGTTGTTCACCACAACCTCCTCTCTGCAACATTTCAACTTTCTACATGTTTGTCAGCTGATTTATGTTTTAGTTCTTATTTGTCAAGAACAATAGCATACTTTTGATAATAATGAATACTGCAGCAATGTTATTATGCATGAAATACTTTATTAATCCACTTTGGGGATAATACTGATCTTTGTGCACACATATTACTTGTAGTTCCTCCATTGCTTGGAGCCAGTGTAGTCATTGAACTTCCAAAAATCAAGACTGCCTCGCAAGTTCTTTCTGCTTCTCAGTTCTGGATGCTCTTGAAAATAGACCCCCAATTTAATCTCTGTGACCACAGGGATCATTATCAATGTCAGAGCATACCAAACTGATGGTGTGAGTGAATAATGTAGATGGGGTCTATCTGTCAGAAAGTACAGTTTAATGTTGATGGGTTACAGTTATCTTCTGTTTTACTAACTCATAGCATAAACTTTTTTCAGAGAAGTTAAATTTATGGTAAATGGTTATATGCTGTTGCAAAGCCACTGTAAATTTGCAGAAAGTCTTTGCAGTAGAATTTTTTATTTTTTTTGCAGTTATGTGGACATTGACTGTTTAAATTTGTATGCCCAAAGAAACCAAAGAAAGCCGTTTAAGTTGTACTAGTCAGGGAAGTCTAAATTTTGTATGTAATAGTTCTGTAATTTCTTCACTTTTAGAGAAAACGTAAACCATTTCCATGAAGTTAACAATTTCCGAATTACTTATTTTCTTTTTTATTATTATTATCATTATGTTCTTTTCATACCTCAGTGAGCAGTGCACCTTTACTAATAATATTCATGAATACTTTATTGAATCAGTTGCCATGTTGGAAGTGTGGGTACTGATATTTGATCAACTCTCCTGTTTTCCCCAGTAAGACACACGAAAGGCGACAGGATCTACATAGATACGGGAGATTTTATTTAACATTTTTGTGTACAAACATAGGCTGCAAAAGCCTACCAAACATGTTTGCCCTCAGAATACAGTATTACTTTTTACAGTTCTACAAGCAGATCATTGAAGATTTTAACAAGAACAAGAGTCAAAACTCGAGGAATAAAAAGAGACAGTGTTTGTGGTTGTTCAGCAAGTCCCATCCTGAACTCTACATTGTTATGCGCTGAAGAAAACAAAACTAGAATATTCCCCAAAGTAGCCTTAAGGATTGCATGTCAGAGAAGTGGCAGGAGAGGTCACCTGAAAGTATTAACTATATTATCAGTAACGTGATAAATACCAGGGTCATGTAATAAATGCAAGAGATTTGTAACTTTCATACAAAGCAATATGTACCATATCTTCAGGCAAGTCCACAGAAAAATAAAATGTTTTTGGCTGGGACTGAGGTTATGGAGGGAACATGCAGTTACAGTGACAATCAACAGACCAAAACAATGCAGATCTGAAGTAATATAAGACTCTTCTGCCCTCTACCACACATTGACAAGTCAGATTTTCAGAGACTAAAGGTGTACCACCTCGATCCTTAAAGATTATACATCAATAAATAAAAGGGAAACCAGATTATGTATTCTCTAGTATAATACATATTATACAAATCCATGGAAAAGTAGAAATTTGAGTTACTCTACCAATGAGATTGACAAAAACCTGCCATTCGGTCACCTAAATCAGACAGCTAAACAATCACAGTGGCCAGTCTGCTGCACAACGCAAATAACTAAAGCTGAGCTGACGATTGAGGGTTAAAAGATATTTGCAGAACGATTCAGCGATTGTGACTCTGAAACAAAACGGACATAAAGTTTTATTCTGAACAGCATGTTCCATTGACAAAGGCCAATTAACAGACATTAAATTTTCTAAGGAAAGCAGACAACATATAAAGACAATTTTCCAACATTAATTTAGTTTGAAATGACACTTTACCATAAATAAATAGATCCAGCAGACCATCTTACACAAAACCGGGAAGAAGAATAAATAAATAAGGAATAGAAGGCATTAGAGGAGAAGAAACTTTGTGTGTTGCCCCAAAAAGACCAACTTAAGAAAAGTTTCATTTACTTACAGCATCACAGTCAAATAATGTGGCAAATACAAAACTGATGTTTAGACTGAGCTAAGACCATGGTTAAATTTAAGGTCCTGTCTTAGCTGATATGAGATGAAAGATGTGTGGCTGTCCTCAGCAAAGGCAACAGAAGAATGAACGTGTCCACTGTTAAGAGTTTTCACTGGTATTCAGAGTACCACGGGTACTAAACAAAAGCATACGTTTTGAGGCACGGTAGTGTGCAGTAGTGCAGGCAATTGGGACTTGTTATAAAGGAGAGACGAGACTAAATGACGGCTGGAAGATTCCTTCCTTGATGCAACAACATGCTACAGTGGGCAAAAAATAGTGGAAGTTCACAATGGCAAAAAAAACTAAAGCACAACTGTGTAGGAACAACTTCTGAATGAAATTTTGACTGTATTATTCAGGAGGCTGATAGAGCAGCAGTGTACTATTTATAATCTATTAACTACAGGCCACAAAGTGTCTTTGGGACATAATAAGGGGAAAATTTGTGTAATTTTAACATTTCAAGGAGTTGATATGTATTCAAAATTAAAACACCACTCTCCTGCTTTCATTTTCCAAGCCAAAAAACACCTTTTGCTTTGATAATTCACTCACGTATGTCTGCCTATGGTTTTGATCACGGACACGAGCACACATAAACACTCAATTGATCTATTCATTTCAGCTTTATGTCTTTAAAGTACGCCCATCAGACACAACATTAAACAGGTGAAGCAAATAACATTGATCATAGCTACAAGGCAATGTTTTGCAGGGACACCTTGGGTTCTGGCAAACATGTGGATGATACGTCATTCAGCCTCCCACCCATGGCAGTGGCCCACACTGATGGCTGCAACCTCTGCCAGCAGGACAATGAAACCCAGCCAATTTCCACATCCTGACCAAAAAAAAAAAAGCTACTTGGAGGGTAATAAGGGGAATATTAGTCAGATGGTCTTAATGCTGGGGCTGGCCGGTGATTACGAAAAACCAATCACGGCGATTTTTTTTTATGCGAGAATGGCATCATGGACAGAAAAAGACTTTTTTGGTGTAATAAAGTTTAAATAAAGATAAAATGCATCTCAAACCAAGGTCTATGATGATACATTTGTGGACAAGATAGTTGAGAAAAAAAAAAACGAAAAAAACAAAAACAGTCAATCAAACATGCCTGCATGTTAAACAAATGAGAGGGAGATCAAAATGGGAAACATCTTTTTAGTCTTAAAAAATACCTTAAGAGCTTGTCTCAAGCTTGGCTATTGAGCGGTGCGTACTTTGTTTTAGTTTCGGCCGATATTCCTTCAGTGTAACAAACAGATATGCTCTTCATTGAGTGCTCAGGTCACTTGAATTGTAATACAGTAGTTTTAACATCGCATTAGTGCACTTCCGTAGCCACAGATTAAACGGTACAAAAAGACGCAATGCCATATGTTTGTGTGTGTGCTGTATCATGACATTGCATAAAGTCTACTCTAGACAGGCGACCGTCTCTGGACATGAGACAGAGCTGCTGAGGAACACCCAGCAGTTAAAGAGCTTGTGCCTTCTCCACAGCAGCATAAAGTATGTACCTACAATGTGTGTGCATTACCTTCATAATAATATGTAAATAAAAAAAAATCCAAAGGCTGGACTTAACGGCTGAGTAGCTTCTATTAGATGAAGGCTAAATCTTGCTCATTTCCTGCAACACCTGTAGTCAAGGCTAAGAACTATCACCTTCTTAAAGAGAGAGAAGTTTACATAGAAAACCAAACCAATTTCTCCATTGGGACCCCAAAAATAAATTACACTAACAGCAACAATGATTATATTGTTAATCAAAAAGAAAAATACAACTGTAAGATTATATACATGTACGATATCTTTAAATGCAACTGCCTTCTTTTTCCTAGAAAAAAAATCAGTTTGGCAAGACGTCCTATGATACAACGAGAAGGACATTTCGTCAGCAAAGATATGATCACAGACAGTTCCTATGTTAGAAAATATATTGCTTCCTGGCTATTTAATCTGAGGACTACCTCAAAACACAAACGACACAAACTGAGGGAATTTGTTTCTTCAGTCAGAAAAAGAGCATTGGGTTCTTATCGTTTTTACACATCCTCAAGTCGCAGCATTTGACTCGAACTGGGTTTGTTTACGTTGTAAACACTTTCACAGGTGTTGGCTTCCTGTGCCTTTGGTGACACAGAAAAAAAGGGAAAAAAGCCAGTATGGGGGCAGCTCCACATGTTGACGTTCTGCTCTGCCCAGCAGCACAACTGTCTCTCCTCTTGTCTGAAAGAATCTGCTGAGATCATGTGCGACATATCAAAAAAGAATTCCTTAACATGATTAATGTTTGAGATGGCAAAACATTTGGGGGGGGGTTCTTGCCGAGACTCAATGATTGTCCAAAAGAAACACAAACTGAAAACAATGCCCAAACCCAAAGATACATGATGAAAAATCTGAAAGACATGTTTTGCGATTTCATTCGAGCTTCTTCATTCGTGGGCCAAGCTGTTAAGATTCAGCGCTGACACAAACAAAAAAAGCGGCGTGTAGGAATGCAGATATACCCATAAAATCAACAGGTACAAGAAATCGTACGAACTACCAGGTATTGAGAGATACGAATGGCAACGACCTCACATCCTCAGAGGTCCAGTGGTGCCCCCTTGTGTTCAAGCAGGCACTGCCAGAGACGATCCTTCCCAGCTGAACAGAGTACGGCCAGTCAATTCAAAAACTTCCTACAGTGGGCTCACTTTGAGCCAGAGTTCATCCCCTTTTCACACCCTCTCAATCAGAGTCACGTCAGCTCTATACTTCAGTGGAGAAGAGAATGCTCTGTCGTTTACTGTCTGGGGTGGGAATCGTCTCCAGTTGGAGAAAATACAGCAACACCTGGACCTGAAAGGATATTGAGTATAGGGATATTAGCTCATTAGAAATAAGACTTTGCTTGTTACAACTCCAAATTAGTTGCATATTTTTGACAAAAAAACCCCACCCCAAAACGATTGATAAAATTGAACAATAAAATGCCAGATGGAGAAGACAGAGGAGTCGGTGTGTGACTCACCTGTGACATAACTTCCTGGGACCAGCTGTCCCCCATGCTGATGGGTTGTGTAGGGTTTGTGGGGATTTTGCTGTCCTTCTCCGCTGGCCTCAGCAAAGTTGGACCGAACACTGTTGCCAGATTATGGAGAGACATTTTGTTGATACATTCCTTCTCTGCCACCCTGGGGAGGAAAATCAGTGATATAGATGAAAACAAGGTTACACACAGAGGTGACCTCCTTGTGTTTAATGATGTCCATGTTCTGTGTGTGAATATGTGATAGAAAAGGTAAAAAGTTAAAGTGGATGCTCCTAAGGTGTAATTTAGTCTAATCAGTCTCCAACTATTAGTCCCCAGGCCCCACCTTCACTCGAAGGACAATATGGACAAAATCACATCACAAATTGACCAATTTTAACAATCTATAACCAAAGAAACGGCCAACAAACACTGTATTTCCTAAGTGTTGCTTCCTAAAAAAAAATCTAATCTTAATAATGAAAAGATCTCTCCCGCTCCGTAAATTACACACTCATACAGTGCTTTGAAACAGACAATAGTGCTATCACTTCAACCTGTTTTCAAAATCACCATGGCAACCAGGGAACATTTTGCTGTTGCAGTTGACATAATGGCATAAAAGCAGCTTCAAGGTGAATACCGCACACTGTCATTTTGAAGAATGACATATGGAAGTGGTCGTAGGAGACACAATGCACCTAATTGCAAGTTTAAAATTGATCTGAAATCTACATGCATGTGACTGTGAGTACTATCAAATATCAAACATTTGCTCGAACTTCGGTTTGTCTTTCTGTGCGTTTGCACATTCACGTCCATATATGAGGCAAGCATGTTGTGTGTTCATATGTTCATACCTCTTCAAGTGGTCCAAAAGGAAAAGGAACGTGACCAGGTTGGGTTCAGGCAGTGATAGCAGCAAGTTCAACATACAGCTCTCTTTGGCAACACTATCAGACAGGGCTGCAAAGGAACAAAGCAAATGATGCTATTGCTTTTATGACTGCTCCACACATCCTGTATATCAATCATTTTGAGGCAACCACGTAGGATAAGTAACAACTACAATGATAACTTTAAATCTTAAATGTTAGTTTACTGGATTTACGTCTTGATCATTTACAAGATTTGCGGAGTGTCTTACTGATTCCGCCTGCAAAGTTGGGGTAGAGGTCATCAGTGAAGAGGGGCTCCGGCAGCTCTCTGAAATACAGCTTCAGGGTCCCAGCGATAGCATTGACGTCCATCTCGCTCATCATCACCGACACGTCTCTGTTGTCTGCAGGAAAAAGAGGAGGGCTATGTGAAGACTGCAGGACTTCACTAACAAAAGGAGAGGACAAGAGCTTGACACAAACATCAGTTTCCATTCCTCTTGCCGGTCAGTTTGTCATGAGACGTAACAAGTATTAGAAGTACACAGTTCACAAAAGAGGCATTCATTAATATTAAATACAAAGGCCAAAAAGCAAAGGCAAGTTAGCATAAAACATCTTCTCAAACTCACGTCACAGTAATGATTAACAGAGACAGAGAGATTAGAAAAAGGATGTCCATGTGGTGATGGTCAGGAAGCTCTCTCAGGTTTCTTTCCTACTAATTCATGGCAGTTAGAGAATTATAATCTCACTACGGAATAGAGAGACTATACATGTTTTTTTTCAGAAAAAAAACAAACAAACTATAAAAATATAGATATGCCAATAAAACACGATCAGTTTATACTATCAACCCTTTTTGCTCTATGCTCCTACAGTTTAGAGAAGGACTGTCTGGACGCTCAAACAACATATAATCTGTGAAAAGCCCAATGAATTACACATGGACGAGGAGGCAAAACTCACTGGTGTCAAAGGCGGTCTTCAGGGCCTGAATATCAGTGGCCACTCCTGACACTCGGTATATTCCCACTTCCTCCATGCCCCTCCTCTCTATCTCCTCTAGGCACTGCCGAACAATGTAGGGCACCTTGGAGCGCTCTCGTCTGAATGGAGACAAAAATAAACACAATGTTTAATAAATGTCTTATAATGAAGAAACAACCTCCAGACTGAAATGCTAATTAAGTGATTATGTCCTAAATGTTTATATGACAAAAGCTTGAAATGAGCGTGGCAAATTGTCATATTTTGAATTGTTGTAATCTCTAGAAGACCCATGATTGCCTCAGGCTCTTTGCTTGTGTTTCTACTGAAATGATTTCTCTCCAACACAAACAGATATTTCCTACTAATTCTTGCCAGCCCATTTGTTGTCTCCATACCTCATTAATGTCAATTATCATCAACAATGGCCATAAAAATTAAAAATGCTATTACATCTAGAAGCGCTCTCGCCTCCAACAAATTCAGTCTTTGTTCTTCTACTTATGTTCAAAATAATTTAGACAATGTAAAATATAGATATTATTATTATCATTTTATAATTGCTTTCTTCCATAATGACATGACTCCAGGTATAGCGTGCATGTTCTGTTGCTTGGCCCGCATCTTTTATCAGACTAAAAAATCTCAACAACTCTTGTTGTAGATTTTGACAACAAGCAAGTCAAAGTTAAAGTATCCTGTGAAATATCTCAATTTTAACTTGATGGATTGACAAATTCCATTTGCATCAACTATGCTTCGTGTTGTATGCATTTTTAACATACATTTTTGCATGAATCCAACATGCCAGTGAGGTGAACATGGAAAACACTTTACTGCACCTTCTGAACATCACAACTTTAGCTTCAAGCTAGCTCACCCTCAGTTTGCTCAAATGCTAACATTAGCATTTAGCTCATAGCACTGGTGTGCTAAAGCAGAGCTTCAAGCTGTCTTCATGTGGAGGACATAAACACATTCTGAATGCAGTCAAGTGAGTTCTACAACACTATACAGATAACTGTAAGTGTAACACTGGGATGTGACTGAGTGAAAAATAAGTTGCTCTTGTATACAAGAAGAGGAGGTCCAGAATCGAGCCCTGAAAACTGTCAGGGCATTATAGGAGACAAATAATAATAGACCAACAAAAGTAAGGATGCCTGTTTGGGGTTCCACAACACAGGTGGCAATGTTTTTTGCTTATATCAACTCACTTGGTCACTGTAGAGATCTTTATTCCAAACACACCCATGGGTTTCCGTGAGGGCATCCTCTTGAGGCTGAATTCTCTGCTGGTGAACTTCATGGATAGTTTCACCTCAATCTGACACATGAACAAGAAGCTTACATTTAAGTCAGGTTTAGAGTACAAGTCTTAAATCAATCTGCATTAGCTTCCACGAGCTTGAAGAAATCCAGCCATCTTTAAAACAGATGAAGATTCCACAGGGAAATCAAAAGCTGAGCCACATCCTGTTGAAAGGGTTTATAACATTCCTCAGGGCTGTGTTAGCCTACTACAATATAATATATACATTTTATACTAAATAACCACAATTTGACAATAAATGTTAATATTATTATACTGATATTAAATATCTTAAGATAGATATTGCATTATTTATGGGATTAAACACTCACCCCATTCATGGGAATCACTGTTCTTTGCCAGTCTTTGCCTTGAAGACTCAAGTCCAGCTGAGAGAGGGAATCAGAAACAGACAACATATATCAACATGGGAATTCATTGCATCAACAATATTCAATCTGAACTAAATATTTTTTCATTATATTCCTGCTCCGATGTAACTTAATTGATTATCTAAGGTCATTGTTTGTCAGCTTTCACATTTTTCCTGTTTGTAGTGTTGGGAAGTACCAACAAGTGCTTATACTACTGTGACAGATGAAAGCATTCATTTTCAACTACAGCCTGATGGATGAAGCCTCCAGTCCAAAAATTTAACTCAAACAATTGCCTGAATTCTATCTGATGGCCAGCAGGAGGAGACTGTCACTTAAGAAGATGTCTGTCTGGATGTTTCCATCGAGGCATATGAGGAAAATGTCTGTTTCTCACTTTGACTTGAACCTAAGTAACCTAAGTATTTCTAAATTAGTTCAGTCTTAGTTGCTCGTATAACTACTTATTTCACACAGCATGATGTTAATTTAGTTCATTAAGACGGTAAACTCTACCCTAACCAATGCGGTACCTTACAGTGGCTTACAGAAGCATTATAGTGGTAACTCAGAGTCTTTTTTTCTGAGATCGAGGAAGGTAAAGACAATTATTTGTGATTTCTGAGATGACATTTGAATCACTTTCTCACAAACTACTGCAGCTTCATGAATTTTTCATGTTTATTTCGTTAAGACTAAGTTTGCACATTGTTGTCCTACTTATGTCCAGCTCAGTTATGACAGACCAGCAGAGCATAAAATTATAATCACATCAACTGTACAAATCTTCCCTCTGCTGCTGCAGAATGTTTTCAAAGGTGCTGCTGATATCGCACATCCTCTTGCTGTATTTTTAGAAACACGATAAACAAATATGATTTATTTAGAGAGATTAAAGTTACACCCAAATACACACAGATGTGAAGAGCCAGACAATTTGGGGTAATAAAAGACGGTTACACGTTTACACAACTGACACGGTGAAGCATACAGACAGAGACACAGTGCGCTGAATGTTTCCGTGCTCTGACCCTGCAAAGCCTGATCATGTTTCTCATAACTGAATCTGTAACTGTTGAGAGCACTCCTTGGTTTGATCCATGTATGAATACAGAATTACATTAGTCTAGAAAAAAACAAAACATGGAGCTACAGTTTCAGAGAAGCTCTTACTTTCTGTTAACAGTCATTTTTAGACATAAAGGATACGGTGTAATCTTCTCTAGCATTTAAAGGGTGAAAGTTTGGCAAGATTGGTGTTGTTTGACAAGCATAATTTGCTTAACGGTAGATGTAAGGACACAGTGTATGTTAAAGAAACAAAAAGAAAGGAGGAATCCAAAAACAACCGAGACTCCTTTAAAGAAATTAGTTCATGGAGCACAGACACATGGTCATCACAGACACACACCAGTGAGCATTTGCTACTAAGAGCCACATACAAATAAGTCTGCCTAAAGAATGTGGAACAGACCATGACAAGAAAAAAATTGACCAAATAACCAAATTAAACACCTTGACACCACGTTTAAGCATCGCTCAATAGAGCCACTGTTTTCTGCTCCAAACTGGACACTAAAAGGTAGGATTGATCAGACGAGCGTGTCAGAGGTGACTCTTCCCACATATTTGTGAAAATCCTGATGAGCAACGTTCTCGACCCTCTGCCAGCTTGTTTTCAATGACATCATCCTTCAAGTACGGATCAAGTCTCAGGTTTATAAGGCAACCGCTAGGTGGAGCATGCGACTTTGCGTTTGGTGGACAACAACGAAGCATAGTTGTCTGATTTTATTTGACCAAACCAATCAGGATGCAGGCAGATTTTAATTAATTCTGCAGAAAAAAAACATGTAAGCCTGCCCTGCTGTGGGTGATGAGAGGGCTGGCAGCACAGGAAGGTAATGGAGTTTCTCTCATGTGATCTCTTCCTTCCTTTTTAAGTACAGACACAACTGCAGGCTGCCGTTGTCTTGGCAACCTAATCATACTGACAATCTAAAGCTGCCATCAAACACATACTCAGTTAGCTTTATGGTCAGATTCCACAGCATGTGTATTTTGTATTTGTATGGACACAACACTTTGCTGTACTGATGAAATTTCCTTTGTGCAGGATTGCGATGAATGCCTTAAGCAGCAAAGACTGGCAGAAAAATAATCGGTAAATGACATGAAAACACAGTAATGTGTCCATCCATCAAAATACTCACACTTAATGGTAGATCTTTGCTCACCTGACCATACATCACCATTTTCTGGCATCCAAATAACATGGGCCAGTTTTTATCTATTCAACCAATTCTTGTCCTTTTCAGGTTATCCAGCTAATCATCACATTTCTACATCATGTACAATCTAAATCACTGAAGGCTCAATAAGGTGCATTTCATGCTGTGTGGCAGTAGCTCTGACAAAACTGCCCATCAATACTGAGTCACGATGGGTCTGCTGACAGAAGGGGTGACGTAATGTCATACCGGTATCTGTCCTTTCCCCATGATGCGGTCTGTGCTCTCTCCATCCTCTTTGTTCTGCTTGGTCTTGTTGTAACACTTCTCGTAGCAGAGCAGCCTCAGGGTCTGAGAGCCCTCCAGCTCGATCTCAAACTCCTTTAGGGAAGAAGAAAAAAAATCAGGAGCCGAGGGTAGATAATCTTGTGTGAAAAAGGTGGAGAAGGGGGTTTTAGCACTGTGACACCAACTGGCAGAAATAATTAAACACAAGGATGTGAAAGATCTGGTTTCCGTTACATTTTGATACATCCCACTGCTACACATGGCTGACCAACCTTCCTTGTGGTTATGTAAGCCAACACTCTGCATATGGTTTGCACATTGCCCTGAGACCCACACTGTGTTGGTTCATTTAGCTTTCGGACAGATGTGAGTCATCACAAACAGCAGCTCCTCATTAGTTAATATTAATTCCACTTTGCTGCTCACAAAATCCTCAAAGAGAATCCAGATATTAAAATACTCATCTACAGATGAACAGACTCTGTGACAGGGTCTCAAAGCTCTTCTTGCTTCATCCATCTGGGTCATAATTACTGCATCCACGTTTGTGTACGTGTGCCTGCTTGCATGCTTACAGAGTGCGCATATGTGTGTTGGCTGTATGTTTGGAGGGAGTGCAGATGCGCTGTGCAGGTTTTGTTAGACATATTTCAACAGCTCAAAGATGGACAGCTAACTGATTAAAAGACCAGATGTCAGATACATGACAGGCAGCATAAATTGTGCTCAGAAGGAAATTTGTTCTTGAAGATATTCCTAAGAGATAAACATGTTTTTTCCATGTTAAGCATCATCACAAAACAGTAATGGTGACAAATTATGTGCAACTTAGGATTCAGTGCCGGTATAAGATCTAAATATATGATGCCTCCATTAAAACAAGTTTGACAGGAATGCTTTACCTCATTCCATTTGGGTTCAGTGGTGTATCGATAAACTCTCGTCTTGGCTTTATTTGAAAAAAAGCCAAATGAATCCACCTCCAATGTGCAGTAGAGATCTGATAGAGAGAAGAGATTTAGAAAAGTGTACATTTAAGATAGAATAAAATAAAATGAAACTCAAAACCAATTAGTAATGCCATTAACTATGTATAGTTGGTGCATATAAGCACAGTGACTTGAAAGCTGAACCTAGAATAAAGCTGATATTCACTGTATGGTTACATTAAAACTGAGCCCTGCTAGCAACTCATTTAGTCTGATTTTCTGTTGTTTGCATGAAGGCTGAAGTTGAGTGACTCACTCAAGCTCTGTTTGAGGCCGGAGGCAGAGTGAACGATTACATTCAGGAACCCACAGAGACCGGAGGATTCATCCTCTGGAAAAACAGTCAGCAAGCAGAGAAAGAGCAGAAAAAAAAACAGTGCACGGATTAGAAAAGCATGCAGATCTCTGTTTGCTTTGGAGCAGAATTGGACATGAGGGAAGAGATAAAAACGGCACTGGACAGTAGAGAACATGCTGTTCAAAACCACAGCTATTAATCATCGGTATTCCATCCCAGGACGTTTCTGTTCATTTTATGTTTTACAACAAGCGACCCGCTGCAAAAGATTTCTAATTAGTTATAAAAAAAAAAGACAACATTTTTTTTAACAACCCCCATCCCCACACCCCAAACACACATTTAAGTACAGAAAAAAGCTACTTTTAAGTACAAAAATAAGTATCCTACCTTCTTTACTGATACTAAGAGGAATGTGGTGGACAGTTTGCAGTTTGAGACAAGAGCTGGTTAGCATCTGTAGTTCCATGGAAGTCAGGGTAGATGTTTTAAAACCTTCAGGTTAGACAATAAATTTAGACTGTAAATCACAATATGCATTAAAAATATCAAGTGGTTTACAGAAGTGTGTGTTTTCAAGGTAAAAAACAAAACAAAAAGGTTTCTCATCACAATAATTACCAGTATTTCATGTAACCATGACAAGTTTCATGTTTCATTGGAGTGGACAGTGCATGTCTGTGACTCTTACATTTCTTTTGTTGCTCCTTGATTATCTCTTTCCACTCTGCACGTTCATAGTCGGATGAAATCAGGAAGCTGTAACTCTGAAGCACAAAAACACAATGAATGTTTAAAATGAGAAGACCTGATCATTGTGTACATAGAGTGTATGTGCAAATGTAGACAACCAAACCAAACCAAACCAAAACTTCTTATTCAACTAGTTTTAACATATACATGAACAGATACAGATTGAGGAGAATTATTAAGGAGGTATGGCTCTGGGAATGAAACAAAAAGACCAAAAGGAGAAAAAACATCAGTAAAGTAAAGAAAATGAAGAACAGAGGAAACAGAGAAGTGGAGCTCACAGAGAGCAGTTAGAAAAGGATGATGAGACACATACTGTACACTGAAGAAACAAGTAAATGAGGAATCAGAGGTAGTTAAAAAAGAAACAAAAAAGAGCCATCACCTTGCCATTCTTATTGTAGACTCTGAGGGGCATGCTTGGAGATGTTAGCAGGAGCAGAGACTCCTGTTCGCACAGCTTCTTACGGAGACGGTCGATGACTTTTGAACCCTTGTTGGCTCTCTGAAATAGTTGAAAACATTCGATAGCTAAATGCAGTTGCGCCGTGAAAGTCTGATTGAGTCTGAATTGGAAGACCACCATTACATAAGACAAAGTAGCTCTCAATCCAATGAAATGTTTGAAACACTACTCTCAAACCCTTATTTCAGACCAGAAAAGGATTCTTTCCACTGTAAGAAACGTCTGCCTCTGACTATCTGTATCTAGAAATCTGAAAATGTATGCATCCACTTTACCTTCTCCCTCTGAATCTCACTGCGGAGGTGCGAGATCTTGACTTTAATGGCATCTAGCTCCTCGTCTGCAACTTGTGGGACGGTTAGTGGCTCTGTCTCCTCGGGGCCCTGGAAGGTCAGTTCTGCCAGGGGGATGTACCACTTGCTGTCGTACTGTTGGTTTTTTCTGCATCGGGGAAAATTAGAGGGGACAGAAGGTAAAAGGTAAGGAAAAAACATGGAATGTGTTATGAAATGCGTAGGTGGATGATGAAAAATGCTAATTATGCCGAAAACAAGGAGACCTCTTAGGAGTCTTAGGAGATGACCAATTCAAGCACCATAAGACTATGTGTCAAAGAATATTTGTAGCATTATTATTATACTTACTATTATTATAATTTATGTCCATATATACTGTATTTAAACACTAAAATCTGTTTTGTCATTGCAGCTTTTTACTTAAACATATTCATGTTGCAGTTATAATATGGGCTTTAAGTGCAGGCTCTCTGGTTTAATTTTTTCAGGAGCTTAATAGAAGAGGAACCAGTTTTTAAAGGGCTCAAATGTAATTTGACAAATCACCCTAAACATAAATGAAACTGTGATCATCAATACTCGTTGAGAAACTTTTGTAGTCAATAACTACTTGAGGTCTAGATGGGATGAAAGGTTTCTGTGATGCTTTGCCAGGCTTTAGCTTTGGTTGTTTGAGAGTCTCTGTCTTTCTGACTTTAATTTTGTCTTCAGTGACTGAAATGCAAATCGATCTGGTTGAGGACAGGCTCAAAAATTTCACTGCAGAGTATTCTCTTTTTTCCCCTCAACAAACTCCTGCGTTGCTTTTGCAGCATGTTTTGGGTCATTGTCCATCTGTATGCAGAAGAACTGTCCAATCAAGCATTTGTAGCATTTGTCTCTGTCTGTATGTGACCACTGTTTTCTGTCAAATCATCAATAAACACCACAGTGAACCGGTGCCTTTGAAAGCCACGCGGGGCCATGCTATCACATTGTACGCGCATGCTGTGCGCTTCGATCCACAACTGGATCTATGCCATGCTGTTTTGTTCCTGTCATTCCAGTACATGTTGATATCACTTTTATTGATCCAAGAAATTGTTGTTCTGGAAGAAGTCAGGCTTTCAAAGATGTTTTCTGGCAAAATGCAATCTTGTCTTTCTAGTCCTGAGATTCGGAAATAGCTTGTACTTGTGGTTAACCTTTTGCAAAAGCACTGTATGAGCATGAGATAGATTTATGTCAAGGACAGGGTTTTTCACTTGGCTTGATGTTGTGAGGGGTTTCTGTTTATCATGAAGAAGGTGCTGTGACCATCCATCACTGTCAGCCATCTTTGTCTTCTTTTGCTCAGAGAATGTACCAAATTAGTAATTTGGACACTAATATATTATATATATTTTTTTATATTTCTGCTCTGATGCCCGTCTTCCTTGCACTGGGAGCTTTTTTGACAGAATGATGTGGATTGACAGCAGCAGCTTCCAAAACCTCCACAAGTTTAACCTGATTTTCTGAAGAAAAAAAATAGTGAAGTAATAGCCCAACCTGTCCATTAAAGAGCTTTTGAGAGCCCTGAAAAACCATGTGTGACATATCAAAAGCTGTAATTCTAAACCATTCCTCCAGTTTGGAAGTGCTAGTATCCTAATGTATCAGAACCTAATTGTACTCGAGCAGGATGAAATAAACTTGACACTTGACTGACAGTTAATGCAGCTAATGTAAACTTATTATGGTGATGTTGTACACCAAAGCTTTGCATGTCATGATTCAATATCTAATTCTTTCAAAACTGTAAAAAAAAGTCAGACATCTTCCGCAGTGTTGGTCGTTGTTTCAGGATGAAATTATAAAAAAGATGCTCTTTACCCTCCGATCTGTTTTTTCAGCTTGGCGCAGAGCAGCAGGTCTGTAAAGAAGAAGACATGCCGCAGCTTCCTTGCTCCCTCAACCAACTCCACCATGAAACTGTCCTTCAGCAGCTGGCGGTTCTGTGGCAGAAAGAGACAACAGTAGCGAATCAGTAACAAAAAGTATTTTTTTGGGGGGGGGGGGGGGGGGGGGGCATCTTCGTTATGTATAATTATGAACAATAAATCCATTTTTAAGAGCGTTACAGTTACAAATCTAATATGTTCCGTAGACATTTAATCTGAAGAGTATTTGTGTTGAAACTGCTTCAAAAAGCTTTTCTTCTCCGCCTCTCTGCTCACATTCTCATCTCTGTTTGACCAGCATCACACTTGGAAGAGACAAAGGAAGGATCGAGTGGGAGCGCGAAGAAGACAGGAAGACAAGTCCCCATTTCTCTGTTATCACTTACACATCTACATACACTCACTGAAAGTCAACAAAGCAATTTTTGAAAATTGTGTAGGGATTAGATTAAGATTAACTTTATTGTCATGTAATTGTCAAAATTACTCTGCATTTAACCCATCCAGGTTGCCACCTGTTACACTAGACTTATACAACTGAATTCCACTTGCATATCCTGGATCTGCCATAATCATCGATTGGCAGGTCACAGGCAAATGGATGAGTGGTGGTGAAAAAGGATGAGTGATATGAGAAGCTCTGGACTTATCACTGATGTCAGACTACATAATGAGATATGTAATACTGCCGTTTGCCAAAAGGGGGCAGTGATGCCATTTTCTTAGAAGGAAACTAAGTGGACACGAAACAAAACAAGGAGCAGGCATATGTCAAACCACAGCTTAGTAGTAAATGGCTAGATTTTTCATGCTTAAAACTGCAGCTTTCACATGGTATGGAAAATAAGAACAGTCAGAGAAAAGGATTTATCTAAGAAAAATAGTCCTCATTCTAGTTCATTTTTACGTTGTTTCATCAGTCATCTACATGATTTCACGCTTGTGTGCATTTTTATCTGGATATTTCCATTTCTTGTAACATCTCATTTATGATAATCACTTGATATTTATTTCAAAGATGTCACAGGCAACAATAAATTGAGAATTGACTCTAAAGACATGAAGATGAATGGTGCTTATGCTCTCAAATGCAATTTTTTCAAAATAAAAGCTTTTAATACGGATTTCATCAGATCACACTATAAACAGTTTATTTTCTCCACAGGCCATCCTGACTTTTTGTGACCACTTCCCTTCCAACTCACTTCCACATGGTCCCACACCAGCACCCTTTCTCCAAACCTACAGCAGTCGATCCTCCCCTGCAGCAGAGCCACGAAGCATGACATCACACTTGTTCACAACCAACCACATTCTTGTTATCATGTTTGAGACATCCCCTTCTTGTCTACCTCCTCCTCCTCCTCCACCCCCCTCCATCATGAACACACAGTTACTGTCACCACCAGAGAACTTTGGAGTGAAGCTGATGCTTATGAAAGGGACGTTCATATGCTTACAAAACCTGATTTTGGCATCTGCTGGAAAGAGATCAGTCTGTGAGTGAAAATGCTCATGAATGACAGAAAGGAGGGGGTGGAGGAAGGATGACTAAGGGGGGGGGTTACATAGATACCATACCCCGTGACATGCTACCGAAGCCGTTGTTGAAGCTACTTCCCAGAACTCCATTCTTACTGACATGGTGACCTAATAGCAATACCAGTTTCCACTGTTTATTCTAACTACATAACTATTCTAACTACGGACTGAAGAGTGTAGTGATAAAGCCCTGTGATAGACAACCTCTGGATGGTCTGCTTTCTGTCCAAGCGGCAGTTGTCTCTAGTGGCAACTGTCACCTACATCTGTGAGTCCAATCTCTCACTAGACATGTTTAACACATAATTCCACCCCACTCTTTTCTTTCCACATGTATGCTCCTGATTATGTTTGTGCTGTGAGACATACTGCAATCTTTCGGTTGTTTCTGGGTGGGGATGTTTCTAAGGATGGCACATCTGGGCCAGTTCTTGGGCCAGTTTATCTTGCTCATAATGTCTTGCCCTTATGTCACTAATAAAAATTATCGGCTTCAAGACTGTGTGATCCACTTTGAAACATTTTTATGTGTTTGAAACATGTCTAATCTGTATTTTCACACAAAATATCGTTGCCACTTCCAGCCAAAAGATACATATTTCTTTTCTTCTCCAGTTGAATATTCTGCTAAAAAGCTGTTGTTCCATTCTTTGGTGAAGGTGGGTTTACAAGGATGATTCGTGAGATCATGGCCCAAGATTCAGCACATTCAAATACAATGTGGAGATATTAAACTTGTGAGATGACAACCATGTGCGTATTCTCATATTCTGGAATTCCTAAAGAGGGAATCACACGCAAAAGATCATGTGCCTTTTTAAGTACTTTGATTTGAAAAAAAAAATTTAAATAAAAAAAAACATGTCAGGCATATGGTTGAGTATTTCTGTATGCCCTTTATACATGAATAGAGGGGATCTTTCACAATGAGAAATTACAAAACTTTCTTCCAGCCTTAAACAGAATTTGCTGCTGCTTTATGTTTTATATAAAAAGAGATTAGAATATCTTATGGTTATGTAATGCTTTTGTCTTTTTGTAGACCATGTTTTTTTAATGCATATGGTTAGAAACAGCAAGTTAGAGTGCATGGAACAACTTGATTTCATAGATGCATTCGGGGTATTGTGATTGTGTATTTGTTTTATTATTATTTCTACGATTTTAAAAAGGTCCTTAAATTCTATTTTGAGTGCAGTTTGACTGTGAAAAAAGGAAACAGAAAAGAAGATGACGCTGTGTTACTGTGATAATATCATTTTCAAGAGCACTTTCAAGAGCCACAATAATTCTGCAGTGAAAATAAGACACTGTGACAGTTTTACTGTGCATATGTAAATAAGACTGCGTCCAGGCACTTTGGCAAGTAAAATCCGTTCTGATTTTCATGAGTTGGCTTTACATTCTTACAGACCGCTGAAAAGAAAGTGCAGCAGCAGATTAATCTGGATTACTATCGAGAAAGTAACTTAATTGCCAAACTACTAATATTGACGACTGCAAATCTAGAGTGAGCAATGTGTTACACACGATCTGTTCAAGTAATTGAATTGAATTTGAGATGACACATGGCAAAACTACTGTGGCTGTCGGGCCTCTACGGTACCCCTTGATAAATCATAAAAGAGGAGAACTGCAGCTAGTATCATAAAAATAACATACAAAATAACGCTTGTCTTCTGAACTTATGCAGCATTTAATAATGGGTCATCATATTTTTTTTCTTGTGATTTCATGTTGATTATTTTATCTTTGGATACAGGAAAAAATGCACTTAAGACTTTGCCCTGTGCTGCCCCTTCATTCTAAAACAGAGAAAATAGAATCTTAAACAAACCAGCTGTCTCAGCACATAAGACTTTCATAATATTTGAGAGGCAGAAAGAGAAATAACAGCTGACCGGCACATCGTGTAAGCAACAGAACACAGATTAAATATTGACCATCTCCTGGAGAAGGCACACGGAGTCACTGAGAGCATGTGGCAGAAGTAATGGCTTGAGTTTATTTTTAGAACATTCGCTTAAAGAGCCACCTCTGCACGCGCATGTGTGTGGTGTGTGTTTTATCTTGTAAGCATGCAGGGGACATGCTTATGTGATGACTGAGGAAAAAGTGGAATTGTGTAAATGAGTGTGTAGTTTTCCATCGGCAACACTCGCATCAGCGATGCAGCTTTCCCAAAGGCAAACAAAACAGTGAGGACATGAGCGCCGTCATTTGCATTTTAATGAAGCAGTTTCTGTTTTTCTCCTCCTTTCATGGACCTGGACCAGGGCCTCTGGGGGCCACCTGTGCAGCTCTACTCCTGCATCCCTCCACAAACCATTAGGGCTTCTTTAACCCTGTACATTGGAGTTCGAATCATAATCGAGCACTCTGTCATTTGCTGTCACTTGTGCTGTTGGACTGTATTTTGCTTCTTCTCATGGTTGCCATACCGAGTGAACAATGTTACCAACGAAAGAAGGGAGCCTGAATTCAAGCTCTGCCAACTCATCGAGCTAACCATCTAATCATAAATGTTCAAATCAATCCTCTTAAAAAGTGTTACACATTATCGGTGGCTGAAACAGTGTCTTCTTTTGAGCATCATCATCCTCACTGGATGCAAGTCCTTATCTTCTCAACATTTCCAAGAAATGGGAGCGTTTTGATTACTGAAGTTGCCTAAGTGTTGAACCTCATTTAAAGAGAAATAAATACACACACACACACACAAAAACACACACACACACACACACATACATGAAAACAAAAAAAAGCCTATTATCAGTATATACTCTGTCCAGGGTGAGGTACAAAATAATGAGCCCCATTGATTTCCAAGTGCCTCTTTCATGTATCCATTATAAATATTTGATGATTGGTGTGAAGCCCTAAACCAATCGAGAAGGAAACTGTGGCCTTCGGGGATAATAAAGGCGCTGTGTGTGTGTGTGTGTATACATACGCTCAGGGAGCATATGCAGAGAGAGAGTAGGAAAGTGTGCGAGTGTGTGTGTGTGGAAAGGGTGCAGTAATGACCCCAGTCAGCTAGGGGAGGAGCCTCCTTGACTCGCCTCCTCCCACCCACCATTTATGAATAATTAACTTGGAATCTGCCAGTCAGAGTGGACTGGTGGCTCATTAATTCGGTGCTGTGTACAGCAGTGTCACATAAGCTATCAATCACGAAGCAGCCATTCATGTGCATCAAGTCATCTCCAGGGATGAGAGAGAGACAGTGTTTTTGGGGGGATCTGTGTTTGTGCTATTGGAGGTGGGGGATGGAGGGATGGGGAGACTCAGAGCAAACACACAGAATCACCCTCATCATGGCAACCCTGATGTGACCATATAAGGACATGGGCTCCGCTTTAGGCTGCAGATTGGTGGCTCCTGTGCACTCATCTGGCTGTGACTTCAAAGTCTTTCGGTGGGTGGGCTTATGACATCATCATACACAAAATGAGCAGGCCTGTAGAAAACTGACGAGAGATCGACAAGCTTGTTTCTGAAAAAGTTGGGAGCCAACAAAGATTGATATGAGTGGAATGACTGGCAGACAATAGTCCTATTAAGACAACATGTCAAATGTTAATTGTGAGATCTTTTTAATCAGTCATTTTGAATTTGATGCTGGTTGACTGTTCAAATAAAATTCAGTAAGGGGCAACAAAAGACAACAAAAAATGCTTTTTAACGCCAAATAAAATGTGGTGGATCATTTCCAAAGTAATTCATTTAACCGGCAGCAGGTCAAAGAGCATCCCAGAGAGGAAAAGTCTTTCAGAAGTAAAGATGGGGAAGGGTTCATCTCTCTGAGAAAGCTTGACACAAAACTGCAAAGGATTTGAGGATTCATATCAAAATAAAAAAAAAACAGAGACCATAGGAAGCCATTACCAGAGAACATAGCTCATGCCTGCATCCACAAACACAAATTAAACCTGATGATGTAAGCAATAAAACAAGATTGAGTCAAAGATCATTTCAGTTGGACTGAGTTCCTTTAGAAAATCACATATGCTGTGTTCCCCAGAGTAAAGACAATAGGGGACCTGTGAAGGATGAGTTACTTCTGAAAAATACCAAAACGGATTTTGGAGCATCATATGCTACCTTCCTTTCTTTCCCAGATTCTGCATTTAACTTCATGACAAGGTAGTAAAAAAAAAAAGATTGAGTAATAAAATATCCTGCCTGCAGCCTACACCCATCATCCACTAAGATGATTTGATCCATTAAGAAACCAAAATAGGATGTCCCAAACTGTTGAGCAGCTAAGTTCCACAATCATGCAACAATGTGCTTGTCTAAATAATTTACACAACTTTACAGTTCTTTTTAGACGGGTTCATATGGTCTTCTTTTACATGAAACTCTACAGCAGCACCGGCTGGGTTTCCATTCCTAAGTGTGAGAAGGTGTGACTAAGACAAGGTGAATAAGGTGAATAAAAAGTTTTTGTAGACAAGATATTGCATGTTAGGAGAAATTAAAACAACTTTGCAACCTGAAGACAGAAATGACGTGACGCACCAGCTGTTTCTGGTCTGAGCTGGCAAACAAAAAACTAATAATAATCCTAGAAACCAATATGATTCCAGAAGAAGAACTTGCTTCATTTTCCTCTTGTAAATGTCCACTGCAGTTGTTGTCGGTTTGTCTTGAGGTTTGTTTTCATTTAGGACAACAACTTTTTATTGAATTATTAGCAACTTTTGCTAGTTTGTAGTTAGCAGTAAAACTCTTAACACTCACCTCTCCCTTCTTGACCGTTGTAGACTGGCGCCTGGATGTGGTCTCTTCATTGATGCTGGACAGGAAGTTCTGGGAGATCCGCAAGGCGTCCTGCAGAAGCGGGTGGTCTGGATGGCTGGTGGGTGTGTGTTTGAGCAAATCCTAGCGGCAGATAAAGAAACATTAAAGTTGAAAAGGTGAAAACATCCAAGCAGAAGCCCAGAATTCTCAGTATTTTATTTTTAGATCTGCAAAGACTCCATTCTCTTTCTTAAACTCGGCTACAACACATAACTTCTGAACACGGTGCCATTAATGACTAAATATGACTTGTAAATAATTAAACTGAGGATTTGTTGCAGTTGTTTCTCCTGAGCATTGGAAACACAGAATATTCTGAGAATAACTAAAGAGAATAACTAAAACAAACTATTACATTTTATGAGCTGAGTATATTGGAAAACAAACTGCTGGCTGTGTTTTGATGCACTGTGTCATGCTCTCTTTGTTTTTTTTTTTTACTGCCGGTTTATGAAACACAGTGGAACACAGCTATAACATTATTTAAGAAACTTTCTTACTTACATGTAACACCAATGTGCTGCGAGTCACTCTGTCCACTGGTTTATAGAGCAAAGCTGCAAATGAAATAGGACAGAAAGCAGACTGAAGTGTTTACATGACTGAATTACCATTGCATATAATATGTAAATATATACAGTATTTTATTAGTACTTTAGCGGAATTGAGCATAACATGACTAACCCTCTAGAGAGTTCTTGGCCATGTCCTTACAATCCTTGGGACTTCTCACCTTCAGGTTCTGTTTGGGTATAAAAAAAACACCAGTGCAACTAGTTTAAAAAGACCTTCAGAAAACATCTCAGTATGATTAGGCAACATGAAATCATGGTGAGGTTATAATCTTTGCTCAAGCTCTGAGGTCATCCACTTCCAGATTAATTATGCCATCCTCAGCAGCTTTCTCCCCAGTTCTATCATGCTCAGATGGCTCAGAGTCATGCATCATTACTTAGACCATTAACAACTCTCCACGATGAATTCCCCATTCGGCATGAAGATACCAGCCTCAACGCTCACTTCATTAAACATAAATGAAGAGTCATGTATCAGAAAGTTCCACATGCTTAAAAAAAAAAAAGAAGAAGAAAGACATGGTTCACGAACTCCTGGGTTTGCTCACCAGACTGCATAACATCCACATGTTTAACACAGAATTTGATTTTACAAACCATTTTCCAAAAGCTGATGAAAACAGATCGGTGTACTTTTACGCTTTTTTCATGAACGTACAGCAGTTCAAAAACATTTATTTTAATAGGCTGGATCTGAATCCATTACTGCAGCTGCTGTACCAACAGAAATATTCCTGTTAGACCTTACACACGCTGCATGAATATTAAATGGAATATAACAGTGTTGGGTGTTGTCAGGTTCATTTTTGGGTTTTCTGTTTCGCCTCATGACTTGTAATACATCAGTGTGATCTTTGCATTCTCTCTTCTTTTCTGCTCTCCCTGTACACCTGGATTCTGTTAGCTGATCACTACCACCGGCTATTATTAATCATAAGCTCCTTCGGTTTGAATGCTTCTTGGTTTCCTTTGTTCAGTGCCAGGTCCTCGTCTACACTGTCACTGTTAGCCATCATTGTCACCTGTCTGCATTCCTCACTTTTTTTTAAGCCCTTGGTTTTTGTCTTTAAATAATGTTTCCAGTTTCCTCAAAAGGTTGCCAAGTGTTTCTTCAGTCCTGGTCATACTTCTCCTCAAGTCATGCCTAGGAACACCTGGCAGTGTAGATCAGTGGGTTAAACCAGGGTCACGTTGGTTGTGTCAGCCCCCAAAACTAAACTGTTGGCATTAGTGTTGATGACTTGCCCTAGATAAAAGAAAGTCAGAGTTCTTTCAAGGAAGATGTATGTCCACATTAAGTAAGCTGAGCTCACATTATGCCGATCAGGGTTAAAGATGAAAAGGCCCTATTGAGGAAAAGCACACTTGAATCCACCATCTCCTGCACTGTTCTATTTAAACGCTGTTCAGAGAAACAATAGTATACGCATGGTTACACACAAGAAATTGCTTCTGGCTGTATTTGTATAGATATATTTTGCAGAACATTAAAATTTAAATGCATGGAAATGACTGTGTGGGTGAAGACTGAGTGTGTTTTGCAAGTACAGTACATCAGGGACAAAACTAATAAGCACTCACAACTCTCCCTGACTCTCCAATTCTCAGAAACTGTTCTTTTCAGAAATAACACATGAATTAACACTTCTGCAAGAATGTGGTCTGCGGTGGTGTTGAGTCAAGAGAAGACCGCTCTCTTAAGCATGAAATCGGCACGGAGTGATGGAGGGAGATCATCAACCCGACACTCATCTTCTAACGTATTTTCATGTGATGTTTTACCTTATTTTCTTCTGATCAAAAATAGGGTAATGTCCAAAAGTCAGAACAGCGACCAGTTATGACCAATTTTGTCCTTAAACACAGCTTACAAAACCCTCTTAGACAAGCTGTCTTTTCATTTCTTTAAGTAGTTTTCAGGATTAGTTCTCCAGGCTTCTTGAAGGACTTTCCAAAGCTCTTCTTTGAAAGTTCTCTGTCAAGAAGATCCCACACTGCTTCCATTGAGGCCCGGGCTCTGGGGAGGATTCGTCCCTCCATAAGACCTGTTGCCACTGATTCTCAGTCCAGTTCTGGTGTCATTTAGCATAGCTCAGCATTTTCTTCAAGTTTCCCTTCCTTAAGAATGGCTTCTTGACAGCATGGAGACCATTTCTGCCACTTATTTTCTTGTACTCCACTTGCCTAGAGTTCTCATTCTTTTAAGGATACACTGCAGATCATACTGAGATATGCTATGTTTTCAACTAATAACTGTTTGGAAATCCCCCTGTGTTACCAAAATGCTATTTTATGCCATCTAATTTTGTTATCTTTGGCATTTTTTGTAGATACAAGAAATGAAATAGCAATAAATTATTTGTTTTTGTGACAGGCTTCCAGTAAAGATACAGTGCAAAATTGTCCCTTTGCAAAGTTATCTGCTTAAGTACAGTATCTTTTTAATGCTCAAATTATTCATAAGGTCATTGTTAAGTGGCTTAACCAAAACAAAAAAAAAAACAAAAAAACAGAAGATCCTCTCAGCTACAAGGACAAGACTGAAAATGAGTAAAAAAGCAGCAAACGTACAAAGAAAAACTTGGAGAGTCCTTCAAAAAAACCTGGAGGACTATTGCTCAATTGCTTCTTTAAGGGATTATAAGAAAGTTTGGCTCCCTGGAAGCGAAATATAAAGAAATGAGGTGTTCCTCAAGACTTTCGCACAGTACTGTACATACTAGAGAAACTCTGAGTAAACTATGAAACTCCACTGGATGATTTACTAGTACCTAGAAATGAAAGGGGTGACTTTTCTGTCTTACCTCAGAGATTTCAGCAAATTGCGTGTTGGCCTGGCAGCACTTCTCTGCAGTCTCTACAGCCAGCTCGTAGTTGTCCAGGAATGCTCTGTAAACTCCGAGCTGGCTCGCCTGATGGAAAGAAAGAAAGAAAGAAAGAAAAAAGGGCACAGAGGACGGATTAGGAGTGTGTTTTAATTATTTGATTATCAAAATAGGCATATTGAGATATATGTCAGAGAAAAGAGCCCTACTTTTAATGCAGTCACAGTTAATTTGTCCAACACTAAGTAACCCCATAAAATATAAGATACTGGCATCACCAACAACATAAGTACAATTTGCAACTGTGAGATGCCAGTTTTTTTCATTTTCAAATCTCAGGCAGGTGATTTCACCCAGTCAGCAACATCTCAAGAACTGGAAATGTCTTGCAAACAATCAAACAAAACAGCCAGCAAATGAGAAATTCAGATAACAAGAGCAGTGTTTAACTATGGTGGTCTTCATAGCTTGTTGCCGTAGAAACTAGCTAGACCTGCACTGTGATGGGTTGGGTAATTAATGACTGGTGTAATGGAGGCTATGAAAGCACATTTAGGAAGCTGGATGGCTGAATAAAGTACAGCAAACGTTGCCTGCCAGCGCTGCGATCCATCTCGGCGGTGAACAAAAGGACAATCAATTTTCCTGAACAAAAGCCGACAGAGGACAGGGTACAGTGGAGCAGCGATGGGTTCTGTGGGAATTGTTGAGAGCCACACACACACTCACTTCTAAAAATCCACATCACATATTTAAACATCTCTTATCTGAGTGAGCTGAACATGAATTATTACTTGTAAAGCTTTCAATGTCTTGCTACTTTTCAGAACTTATAGCCCAGTAATAGCCAGCGTCCATTCTCAAAGGGCCGTTCAGGTTTATGATTGTGTATCCAATTCCCATTTTTAACCATCAGTTGCATTAGTTATGATAAGAAATCAGTAGTCAAGAAAACCATTACAAAAAACAACTTCGACAACTTTATCTGAAGGATGAACAGAGAGTGAGAGCGTGTGAGTGAGCGTGGTCTCTCTGCTCTTAGTTTACGCACTTCGGTTTGTAATCGCCGTCACAGAAACGCCGAGCTGCCGCATTGGTGAGCTGAGACCTTGCTTTTTCATTTTCATACATCAGCAGATTCATTCCCCGTGGGTTTTCACACCATGGTGGAAAAGTACCAAAGAGAATGGATGGTGTAGCTCTGCTGCCACAGTTTATGTGTATGTGTGCACATGTTCCTTCTGAGGGTGCGACAAAATATTTTGAAAGAGCAGCAGTTGGTCAGGGTTAATATTTTTTATTTCCATATTATTCCATACATTTATTTTTGATTATTTTGAAATTGTTCTCATATGTGAAGCATCTTAAAAATGTGCTTTTTACCCACCACAGTGAACTACTTTTTTTACTCTAGGCATGAGTCCATGATGTTTGCTTTCACGTGGAGTGTGAGAACTGATTCCAAGAGGAATGTATAGTCACAAGTTTTCTAAACATTGTTTGCCCTGACTTTGTTATCTCTGGCATTTACAATGCATTTGTGTGTGACAGATCTCTCATTGTGTATGCAAAAACCATGTACAGTTTTGAGGCCAAATGCCACTGGGGGAACACAAAACCCAAGGTCTAAAATTAGTCCTAAACTGTGTTTTAAAATGCAGTTCTTGCTGGAACATTTCAGGCAGTGAAACTGCCCCAAAAACATGTTTTGTTCATACATTTGCACAGCATACAGAAGAAAAAAGGAGGAAGGTGAGGCTGCTTTGGCAATCCAGCAGTCCTGTGTCCTGCCCGGGGCCACGCAATCTGCACCACAGCAAAGACCATTCAGAGCGTGACAGTTTGACTGTAGAAGGAAAAGAGCCCAAATGTCTGCCAGCCACATCCACATAACGGCATGAAGGCTTACAGAGCGCGGCTACAGTGTCAGAGCAGAAAATGGCTTAGAGTGATGAAAGAAAGTGATTAGGCATTTGGATTTCTTAGCTCAGGATTTGCCCTGTGTCGGAGTAGGTGTGTAATCCACAGCGGAAAACAACATCATGAAAACAGGCTCATGACAGACTACAGCCATTATACAAAAAGGCTGAATTTATCCTTGGTTTGTAAGGCACTCTAACAGACTCAAGATAATTTCTTGAAAGGAGAAAAATCCCTGATGTTTCGCAGCTCTACAGTGTTGGTGCTTTTTTAGTGCATCGTCTTTGAGGAACACATTCAAAGGCAGATTATCACTTTGCTTGTCTGCCTTTGTGGTGCAAAACCTTCCCTTTTCTGCCATATATGAAGCTTGTATATGGAAGGAGTAGAATCTCAACCCTATTTTCAGTCTTCAAACACTTCTCACTGACACCCGCACGCACTACCTGTCACTGACGCTTTGCCTCTTCTTCTTTTATTTCCATCTCTCGTCTTCCCTGTTCTGATGTTTCATGATTCCTAAACCCTCATGGATCTCAGTCATAGTGAGACAGCTCTATCAGACTTGCAGCAGTCACCTATTTGCCTTGTCGGCTCCCATCCTCACTCAGCCACCCCTACCCCCACCAGTAGTCATCTGAATCACCTACTCTTCTCCCATCTAATCTCTCCCTGCCTTCTCCTCCTCTCCAAAGTGGAGCTGTTATAATGTAACATCTTCCCTATTTTTTTTTTACTTTTTTTGTAGGCTTAGTACCCCCCCCTGACTTTTACCAACCACTGTCTAGAGAGTGGGAGGAAATGGGGTAGAAAGAGTTTTGAATGTGAGCAAGTGTGTTAAAGCAACAGAGCATGTGTGTACAATAAAAACACTTCTGTGACCATGTTAAGGAGGAGTGACAAAGACCACCTGGTTCCGTTTTACAACAAATACACAAGTTAAAGAACTTCTTTCTGGCCGTCAGATCTCACCAGATTTGTATTCTTTCGACCTTGCGCTTCACATTTTCAGGACCCACTTATGGAAAATGCCATTATTCTTTCACAATTTCCAGACTGAATGTGAAGCATTACTCTCAAAACACTGCTCACAGCTAACAGTCATTCTACTGTAAGCATCACTACCCACGTCAGAAACACATCTTTTCTTGGAGCCGATTGTGAGTCAATTTTGTTGTAGGGAAGTCTAATGTGATCAAGAGGAAGGGATAAAATATGGACAAGCCTGTCTATTAATTAGATTATTACGAACATTTGATCCAAACTAGATTTTCAAATGCGTCTACATGACAACAAAAGATACCTATCAAATTCCAATTTCTTATCTAAAGCCCAATCTGAGCTTCCTGAGATAAATTAATAAGGATGTGTGCGTACGTGTGAGTGTGTGTAAGAAAGAGAGCGCGAAAGAAAGAGGCTCCTATTTATAGCAGCTTCTTCGAGACACAAAGCACACAGTGCTGTGATGGCCTCAGCTGCCTGAGGCAGAAAGAGGGCATTGTGAAGCAGGCCTGCACCTCCCTCTGTATGTGTGTGTGTGTGTGCATATGTGTGTGTGTTTGTGCTAAAGTATAAGTGAGAGACGAGGAGGGAGACAGACAGAGCGAGTAAGGGTTACACCAGTGGGAGAGAACGAGTATTTCTGAGAGAATTAACAAATGAATCATTGTGAGTTAATTGACCCATGGTGAAAACGATTCAATAGAATCAGTGTACTGTACATTTGGAACTGACATCGTTGGTAGAGACTGCAGGAGAAAAGACAGAGAGCAAGCAGATGTTTAGGCGGAAATAGGAAGAAGGGGAAGTCGCAGATTCAATTTGTCCAAATGTGAAATGACAAAGAGAAGTATCATGACAAAAATCAAATCAAACCCTTTTTTTATCGATTTACCAAATTTAGCTGACAGATTCTGCTTCTGAAAGCATTTCAACTAAAGAAAACACACGTTTATGAATAATGCCACCGTAGCTCTGTACGTTTGCTTTGGGTGCGCATCCATAAATGTTGCTGTTGAACCCTGAATGTCCTTTCCAGTGCTGTCAACCTTTTTGGGTGCTCAATGCTGTCAATTTGATTTGGGGTAAAGTCAGGCAGCTACATCTAGGGACTGAGCTGCTGTCATGGCTATACACGCAGTATACAAAAAAAAAAAGTAGCCCATCCCAACTATGAATATGCATGTGCTCCAAAAGCCTTACGAGTTTCTGGAAGAGGTCCCCGACTCTCTGGTGGTGACTCCACTGCTGGACACGGGGCAAAAGTCCGTCGTAGAAATCCTTGTGGATCTCGTAGAGCTCAGGCACTTTGAAGAAGATGGTTTCTATCTGGGCCACAGTGAGCACAGGCTGTGAAGTTGTAGCGGCAGCCTTCAGAGGCTTCATGGGCTGAAAGGAACAAACAGAGCAAGCGTGTAAGATGCTTCACAGGGCATGTTTGTGTAAAATGTGAACACCTGGAGATCAATAAAAAAAAAACCAACAACACCAAAACTCTTAGGTCTGCACAGAAAAGTACCCGCAGCACAAAGAAAAGGGGCCATGTTGAAGATGCATGCTCCACAACATCTTGTGAACACGTTTCGTTCAAATCAAACCATGTCTCTTTGACATAGTTCATGCTCTCCTTTATGCTCTTTGGCTAGTCTAAAAATAGAAGGTGCACACATTTTATCAGATATTTGCTAAAAATAGCAGCAAATTCCTTCTGGAAATCAAAGTGAAACAGCTGAAGTGCCAAAACATGAAATTACTGACCCGAAAGGGGCAAATATGAGTGGAAGCGCAGAGAATAAAAAAATTAATCAGCTCCACTCTGGAGCTGATATTACATTTTCTCACTGTCCTGATGCAATCGAATGTTTCTGCTTGTGTGCTTTTTATGGCTTTGCATTATTTTTAGTGCAAAGTGTGTGTGTAGATCATATATAGTGGATATGTGACTGCTCTCACCAGCAGCAGAGCCTCCAGGTGACTGAGGTATGTTTCTTCTGTGGCCAAGATCCCAGATAAGACCCATTTCCTCATCTCCAAACCTTTTTCCAAGTCACATTCAGTCTGTAATAAACACAAAACATATACATTTTCAACAATATTATCCACACCACTCAGTTCCATGTGCTTTTACTTTTTAGCGTACATGTTTACAAGAGTACATGTCTAAATGGGCTCAAATATTTTCACTTTTTCAATGTTAAAATGCCCTTGAGTCATACAGACGGATTTGTTGTATCACATTGGAAAAATCCCTTCTAAGTCTGAAATTCAGGGTTCTTAGTTATAAGCTAAACATGAAACCAAAATTTTGTTCCGTGCAAAACAAATGCATGTTGAAATAATCCCTGGTAACCTCCCCATTCGCCACAGCTGAGTCAAAGCTCACTGAGGAGCACAGACATGAGAGAAAACAGAGGGACAGAAAACATTCCTCGGGCTGTCTTGTTTAACCACAAACTCTGAAATAACTCAAACAGACAGGGTCTCCCATGGTAGAAAAAAAAAGGTTGGGGTATAAATACGTCCGTGTACAAGAGACACATGTATACTAGCCAAAGTTGGGATGTGGATTTAATCCCATAGGTTATGTTGAAGAGGAAAGAGGGGAAAAAGGGAGGAAGAATGAGAAAGGTGAGAGAGAAAGAAGAGCAGAAGCTGGAAAAAGACAAGCAAGACAAAGAAAACTGGATAATTCAGAGTTTAGAAAGAGTAGACAGTGGGCAGAAAGGGAAGGGTAAAATAACTGACGTAACAATGAAGACACAAATAAAGAGGATAGGACTGTGTTACCAGAAACTGCCTTGTCCTCTGTGCATGTTCTATTGACAGCACATATTGACGTAATCACATACAGTATGCCAGAGCAGCCATATATTCAAGATGTGAAATGACTTCAAGAAAAGGTCATGGCTGAGCACATGATGTGGGCTGAAGCTTCGGGGGTGGGATGTATACGACAGATGAGCTCAGATTTTTTTTGGCTTCACACAAGACAACATCTTCTTTCACTGCAACACAAGAACCAAGTAATGTTTTGTAATTTTGTTAAATAAACGTTAAGGACTGGCAGCATGTGTTAGAATAGCTGAACTGCATGAATTCACTGAATCGTCAGCAAAAGTGTGAGTCAAGTGTGTATAAATGTGCACGATCTCATGACGAACGCTACTCATGCGAGCTCCATTTACACGTATACATGTACTGTGAGTGCTGAGATATCCGTGGGCGTAAAAGCATTTATTCAAGTGATAGGGCAAATGGGTCTGAAACCTGTTTCCATGGTCACTGAATAAGAAGATGCTAGCACAGATCTCTGGGAATGTTTCTGTTTATGGACTTCATAACATAGGAGGTTTTTTTTCACTAGCACAGCAATGGAATGATTACATTTGGTTTGTGTGCATTTAGGTCAGACACCATTACTTAAAATTTATGAAGAGCCCCACCACTGCATTGCTTGACAAGAAAATTGCTTATCACAGATATACTGGTATTAAAGTTTAGGTTCACTTGATACGAAAAGCATTGGTCAGCCTCTCAGTTTAGCTTCTAAATTAAGAATTTAGCTTCTCATCTTAGAAGTTAAAATTCTAACTACTGCACAATGTGTATGTTGAGTAATGTGATGAGATCAGGTGTAAACAAAACAGACTTTTTCAACATTGAAAGATGCTGCTCTGATTTCTCAGCATCTAAACCAATGATAGTGAGGGTGTCATTGTGAAAAAGGATGTGAATGGGCCACCTGCAAATTATTTCAGTTATATACTTGCACTAGAAAATGTATTAAAAAAAAAAAGAAATCTAACACAACGTGTTAATTAATTAATTAATCACTGCAGCTGCAGTGAAAGGCTCATCTCACTGTGCTGCAGGACTGAGAGATTCAGGAGGTCTTTTGTCCCCACAGCCATGAGGCTTTTTAACAGTGACAGTTGACATGTTTTTCTCAAATTTATTCATTTATCTATTTTTTTCATTTATTATTGTTATTATTATTATGTACAGTCATTGTAAATATTTAAATCTTATTTTGAGCTACTTTGAATTTCCCCACTGGGGAATGAATAAAGTATTTTTCTATTCTGCTTTCTATTCTATTCTAATCTACAAACTGATCGGCAAACATTTACAAATGAGCGATGGAGGCAGGGGATGTCGCTTGAATAACCACATCACATTAACTGGTCATAAAAATGATTTTCCTGTCAATGAACTTATCAGTAAAATGACTAATTGACACGACTTATTTGATTAGCACGGTTTGATCCATAAAGCACAGGCTACAAGCAGAACAGGGCACTTAAATCCCTTCCTTCTTAATCTGACCTCTTACCTCGTCTTGAACAGTTAACGCTTCCACTGCTTCATCTCATCTCGTTATTCCTTATTTCTTTCGGTCAGCTTTTTTTGCTCTTTTTTTTTTTTTTTTTTTTTTAAAGATAAATTAATGATTCTGACAGATATGCATTATGCACACACAAAGCTATACAGTGATCTTAGGCTGTATACTCTGATCTCTAGACAGCTTTGTGTTTAATAACCTCCCTTTTCCCAGAAAGAAATAGCCCATTATGTATCGTCACTAACACATTTAACATAGGAAACGTTTATCTTTGCAAATTGAGATGGTAAATTAAAGTGTTTGCGCTTTAAATAAGTAATGCACTTATGATCTATGATTTCACTTTCAGTCTGTACCCGCAGACGCAGGAAAAGCCCGAGGCAGCAAATGAGCTCCCGCAATATTTGTAAATTATGAAACATGAATGAAAATTCTTGCTGAGCATCAATGGGACAGTAGCCTTGCAGAATGTGCCCACCAGTGAAACAACATGAGGGTCTACATGAAACATCGAGATGGAGGGAGCCACATTTCATTCAACTGGCGGAGGGGAGACATAAAGTGTTTGTTCATCCTTTCAGACCCCAGACGACTCCCAAAGGAAGTACCCACACTTCCAGACATGTCATCTTTTATTCATCACCATGGCAACTAATGAGCCCATCTCTGGGTTCAAACTGAAGGGATATCAGTCTGCATTTGTAATAAAAGAAAAAAGAAAAAGAAAAATCTGAATATTACATTTTCTGTTTGCCTGGGTTATAATTAGGTTTGTGTATTAATAGGCTATATTCTTGTCAAGTACATGCCACAAATTGCCAATATTTCACATTTGAACCCACACTCAGACCATCTGAACTCTCATATGCACACACACTTAACCAAGGAGCTCTTCTTAATACGATTTGCAACTTTAACAACATGATTCTTTATTTCTCTACCAGGGTTTCCCACAGAGTGCAGATAAATGCTCATATAAACAATAAGAATCAGGTTGGAGAGGAGATAAGTGAGTGGCAAGGCCTGCTCTATTCCACACTTTATTAACCCGATTCATTTTTCATTTTCTAATATGTTCAGCATCCCGTTTTTCCATTCCCCACTTTTCTGAAAAGCCTAATGTGATTGCTTCCATTCTCCACGTCTGGTAGGTAATGGAGATGTCCCCGAATTATCCTGTGCTACAGGAGAAAGACGTGTTTTATTTGAAATGGTTGCTGTTTACACTTGAGTTGATATGCCACACAGTGACACATGTAGTGCCTGGAGTTTCTGTCTCTGTATATGATAGATTATGAGAAAGCCTTATTGTAGGTGTGACTTAATATCTGATTTTGATCATTTCAAAGTCTATGGGAATGCTGAGATGTGGGGAACAACCACATTGAGGATTTAGCAGCTTTAACATGCAGGGTGAATTCTAAGGTGCACTGTAGTTCATGGAGTTTACGGGACAAACTGATATCTGCAACATTGCTGTTTTAAATCTATCTGATGGCCCTTGCTGCATGTCTACTCCTCTGTCAGGGATATAACCCAGCATACAAAGTCAAATTAACTTAAAAGCAAAAAAAGAATTCAGTTTTAGTTAGTGAGTTGATGAAGAAGGAGTGACCTCTAGTTGTCCTTGATGTACCTATGAGCAGCTATGGTAGCTGACTTCTGATCAGTGAACCTCCCTCTCAGCCCCTCTTCATTGCAGTGAGGAGTTTGTGAGATTATGAGTGAACAAGAGTCAAAAACTAAACCAGCAGCATTGCTCATGGTGATGACTCATCGTGGTGACGTCATAAAACCATCAGCTTGCACTGAGCCAGCCACAGCTCGTCTGCGCTCTGATTCATCCCTTAGAGAAGCAGACGAGGATGTTGTTTGAAGAGGAGTTGTGAAAGGGCAAATTCAGGACGATGGTAACTCCATTTTGAGGGCAGTTATTGAAAGCCTGTCTGGCTGCATGGGGAATTTGTTGGTGGATAATTGTTATAGTGCTGTATAATGTATTTAACTGACCATCAGTAGATGCTTTCGCTAACCCCAGCATGGGATTTGTTCAGGGATTCTGCTTCTAAACTGTCCGTTTACACAGCTAATCTCCTTCAAAGTCTTCTGTAACAGGTTTGTCTTTCTTCAATGGCAGGAGAGGAAAACATAGACATAACATATCATCATACAAGCTGTAAAAGTAGAAAATAGAAAAACTAATTAAATAAAGATTACTGATACTGATATATTGAAATAGTTGATAATAACATATCTGAGTGGCAAACGTATGTGGACCTTTGATGTCAGGATGTGGTGAGAAGTCTTTGTTCAATGATAAGAAGCAACTAAATGTTTATGGTGAGATCTGATTAGACCTGCACATTAGTTTGCTCTACAGTTGCAGCTCCTCTATCTTTTTTCTTCTTTAACCTTTCTTTGATACAACAATTTGTCTGCTTAGAGTCGTTGCCTCACTGCATGGCCCATTTTCTGCTGAGATTCTATTGTGGATAGACGTCCTGACATTGTCCTTTAAGAATACTCTGATCTAATTCGGAATTCATTATTCCATCAACAATGGCCGGCCATCTTGGCCCAAGTGTAGCAAAGAAACCCAATCCATGAAACTACCTCCACCTGTTTTTTAGATTAAAGAGGGCCCCAACTCACGCCTAATTGCCATACCATTGACTTAAAATGCCTGACTCTAATTTCACCTTCAAAATAACAGCTATTGCTAAAGGTTCACATTCCTCCGTCAATCACAGATGTGTAACATCAGGTCATTTTCCTGAATGGATAAATTGACAAACGTTACAATTTTGTCTTATTTGTCAAAATGTGCTCCCTTTATCTCCCTGTAAAACACATTTACACATTTCTAAAGGGTTCGCATGCTTACAGGCAGCAGTGTGAGAAAAGCAGGTTGTGCACTTTCAGACAGAGAAGACACACTGTGGATGTGCATAGGTACAGATTTAATCAGTGAGAGTTCTAAGTTCGCAGGCCAAAGGTTGGATGCAGTCAAGGAACACATCATGTATTGGCAGATTCAAGTCATCAATCAGACTGACAGGCAAACACTCACCAATTCAGACAAAGACTGAGGGGGTGGTGCAGCTTCATGACCATAGATGTAATTACTTCCTCCAAGGCTGTGTTAGCCTATACCATTCTCTCATGATACCTCTCCGTTTTAACTCAACCAATGACTACATCGTGTCTGGTAGAGTCCGAGTATTTGATGCAGAAAATAACATGGGATAACTGGGAATTATGTCAGTAAAATAGAGTGAATAAAATAGATACTGGAGAAGCATAGAATCCATGTTTATACTAATCTTTGCTGACGCTAGAGTTGTGTGTATGTGAGTTAACACATGTATGCACCCCCTTCATGATCATCCAGGAATTATAGCTCACAGGTTTTCTCTTTGCAGACGAGAAAGAGTGAAGGAGGAGGGGTAAGAGGATGAAGGCAGTGATGTAGTGATGGGGATGATATGTAGAATTCTGTCTTATACCTTCTCTGAGCAAAAAGAACTTTAGGCGGACAGGTTACTTTAGTAGATGACTGCTCCTGAGGTTATGAGGGATGACAAACATTGTTCTTCATAAATTCTTTCAAATGTGATCAGATACTCTTTTCCCAAGTGATGACTCTTTGACAGGGCAGGATTGTTTTAAGAATAGATTAACCCAGTTCCAGGTCTGTAATGAGGTCGAAATATGGAAGAATTGTTTTTACTAAAAAAGAAGAAGGAACTACCTCTTTTCTAATCTAATAGAAGACTGTGAGATGACACACTGACCGACTTAGAGGACTCCAGCGATCCAGAGGAGAGAGTGTCCCGACTGCTACGGCTCTTAGAGCTGAGGTGAGGCGAGGACGACGGCGAGTCATCGATGTACGGCAGGATGTCGTGGTGCCTCCGTTGTTCCTCTGCTCGGTCTGCATCGTAACCATATGTTGGAGGAGTCCCGGTGAAATGACCATCTGTGAGAGACAAAAATAAAATCAAACTCCAAGTTAGCGTTTATTGAGGCTTCTGCAGTTGATTGCTGATTTTGTTCTGCAATTCATTATTCATTACAGCACAAATTAGACAGGCACCAGCACTCTTTAATGACTTCATTCCAGCTGGTTGATTCTAAGTAAAATGCAAAAGTTTGCGGGCAAAAAATGCTGGAAAAACTTTCAAACTGTACTTATACAACCATATCTTACAGACAGAGTTATAATATGCAACATGTTCAAATATAACTCAAATGCTGCTGAAAAAAATCTCACTTTTAATGCAGATATTATGTGGTTTTCTGCATGAGCCTCTCGTAAGACAGGGGGCTGTACATTACATTTTCTGATTGCCTTCTTGCTCTCAGAAGGTTTCCAAGTTCTGCAGAGTTAATTTCCAACACTAATTAATGCAGCTCAGGAAACTGGGGCACTTAAAATGAATTTCTCCTGCATCTTTGTTCATGCATCCACACAAAGACACGCTTACACACATACAAACGCTTGAAAAGGCAAACTAAAAACTGGTTCAAGGTTCAAATGAATGACGCATCTCAAGAGAAATTTTCAGCAACCCCTCTCTGACCTGCTTCCTTCTATGGTGGGCGCTATCAATTTCTCGGTGTGAAAACAGCCACCCTGCAAGCACAAACTGCTTCTGACAATGCTTATAAGAGATATCCTTCGCAAAGATATGTAGGACAGCCCGAAAGAATAAGACACAAAGGTCAGTGAGCTGGAGTCAAACAAACTACAAATTGACAAGGAATGACTTCAATTGCGATGTTACATTCAATAACGTTAAAGTTGCTGCTTCCACTGAACAAGTTAAGGAGAGTTAAAACAGCTTTTTTTCAGGATGAGAGAATACAGTCTGAGGGAAATACATCAATCTCTGAATATCGTACAACACTCTTTGCTAATCTAATCACAGTCGAGTCTTCATACAACCCTTATTGTAAGCCTTGTTTTCCACCTTTAAAACACATTAAAGTGACAGTCATTTCTCTTTCTTTGTGTTATGTTAATAGGAAACTGGAGAGAATGTGATAGGAGGCGGGAGTCCAGAGTTTCCAAAGTGAATCTGACCTTCAGTCCACCCACCGTTTGCTCAGCGTACTCCCTGCTGCTTGTGGGTGGGTGCTGCCCACTGCGCCTGCTTCGACCAATGGCATCTTGCCAGGGGAAGACCAACATAAATGCTCTGTGTGGAGCAAACAGTCTCTTCCCACAATGCCAAAGATTTAAGCAAAACAAACTCAGCAGTGTAATAGGCACTGATTTATTGCTTGTCTAAAAATACAGGGTGTGGATATGAAAAACACCAAGTGGGAAATGAGTGAGTACCCTCCTGGCATTTTTTCTCCTTTTGGTATTTCTAACCCCGCCTCTACGTGTTCATGCTAGACGGCATAACATCTCAAAAGCTGACGTTTAATAGAAATCACTCCTCCAGCTGTTTCTCCAGAATACTCGAACAACTGCAGGACCTTTTCTTATTCAAATCATATCTTACTTGGCGAAATGTCATCACTAGAAACCCTGCATGTGCATATTTGCGCGTGTGTGTGCGTTTGTGTTGTTGTGAGGGATGCCTTTAGCGCCCACACACACAGCCCTGAGGCCAGTCATGTTGAACAAACAAACAAACATTTTCAGTTGTAACCACATTCTGGTTAAAAGGGAGAACAATCATAGACCAAAAACTGCAAATCATGAATAATAATGACGTAAAGACTGGACAAAACAAGGATACATGAAAGGCCATATTATTCAGCTCTGACTCGGTTTATCTCTGAGGTACGAAAACAAAATAAAGCTACAAACTATCCAGAAAAATCCAGAATTTTTCTGTTAGAAACAAATGTACTGATACATATGATTTGTCAAGATCATTACGAGCCAGTTAATATGCTCACCTACTCTGGCATTCACCTATCTCCAGATTATCTCTGCATATCATTTACTGCCATTGATCTTTGCGCATGTAGAGTATGTGCACACGCACTAGTTTCCAGTGGGGGAGGGACTGAATTTTACGAGTCTGTTAATGGGTTACCACAGCCTGCAGTTGTCAGACATCAAGATACAGTCTTTCTATATCTGATTTAATCCAGGTCTAGACATTTGTTTCATTGCAGCCTTGAGCAACTTTCTCCGTCTGTCTCTCCTGTATTTTTTCTTTGTCTGTCTCTACTTTCATCTTCTGCTTGTTGCATTTCCATTTCTTGTGGCCCCAAAAGCTGGCCTCTTCACCCACATGATCTCTGAGCTGCCTAATTCCGCCCTCCTCTCTTGTATCTCAAACCATATCCCCCACAACAGGAAAATAAAAGGAACATATTACAGTAAAAAAAAAACACACTTATGCCTAAGGAGGAGGGCAAGGACAGATACACATACAAACAGCAGACGTATTGATTTTAACATAGAACAAAACCACCAAAATTTGCTTCAAGCTGTGAAAAACACATATTTATGGACACACACATTCCTGTAAAATGTTTACATGGAAACAGCGTTTGGGAGGGGAACAGGTCTCTTTCCCACTGCAGGTGGAAAACTACAATCGCACTGGGAATAGCTGGTGTTCAGCTGCCATGGTAACACATGGGTCTTTCCAAAACAATATCACAGGCACGGCGGGGGTATCACAGTGTCATGTGACTCTGATCTGTTGAAGGAATAGCCTATATGATTCAATACTGTGCATGAGAACTACGAGCTGTTCTTACTCATTATAACTTCTGTGGATCCTCCATAATTAAAGTCACAATTAAGCATAATATCTCAAACGGCTTGTGTTTTAATGCATTCAGTGGAGAATCTGAGGACCTTTTGTCTTTTTTCACGATGTCGATGGAAATCTGACATAACTTAAACAGAATCATATTCTTGGATAACAGACGAGATTAATTCTGTTCACTTTCGGCTAACATCTGTACTGTGATAAACATAAATTGTCTTAGCTAATGAAATATGCTAAATGCGAAGTTACCTTTATCTTTATTTACCTACCCTCACAGCTACTGTAGCTAACATGTAATCTGTAATCATAAATGTATAGAAAAGATGGACAAAAGGTGCAGTTCTTAAAAGTGAAATGACTGCTTTTGCACCTGTCGTCTTTCTAACAGCCAGCAGGGGGCGGCTGTTCTGATTGCAAACAGATGAAAATGTAACATTTCATCGCATAGAGAAATAGCTTTTTCTCTTGGTCTTAACTTTGTCAGAAACATTTGAGACAATGTCACTGAACAAATCGAAATGTACAAGGGTTAGTCTACTTGTTTTGAAACATTTTACCATAGAAATTTTACATATTACACCTTTGAATTGAACAAGGGATTCCTTGTAGTCATCTCTGAAGGTCTAAAAAGGACCACAGAAGAATTATAAAGGGTAACATGCATGTTTTTCAGCTCTACCTTATCAGCAAGTTTGATTTACAGTCTGTTTTAGCACCGCCATGTACAAAAGGTGACTTGTACCAAAAAATAAATTATTCCAAGAAGCCTGTTTTTTTTCACTGTCATCCTTTTTGTTTCTGACTAATTCATTCTCCTTGTACGCTTTTTATTCTCTATAGTATGTCCATCAGCTTTTACTCTATCGGCTATGCTGTGCATCACGTCTCAACTGTTTTTCTTGGTCTCTCCGTCATGTTTACAGTGTGTGGACATACTGTTAGAGCGCAAAGACAATAAAGCATTGATTTGCTTTACCCATTTTCACACATACAACAAATCAAAAGGCTCGCCTGACTTTATCTGAGAGAGCGGTCGACAGACAAAAGAAATAAACTATTGCCTAAAACCCTGCAGAGCTCTCTATAGGAAAGGGGTGAAAGTAAAAAAAAAAAATGAAAGAAAGAATTTCAGATGGAAATAAAAACAGAGAGAAGAATAACAATCAAGAACGAGTGCAGAGACAATGCAACACGCCGAGAGCCATGAAATTAAAGAGAAAAGAGGAGTGACTCTCAAAGGAGGCATAAGATATCCTCAACAGCGAGCCTCCTTTCCATCCCCCATCAAGCTTCCCCCTTAGCTTGGCAGTCATAAATCTGCCCCGGCTGCCGACTCCTTTATTGAACCTGCGGAAGAGGCCCGTCATCGTAACACTGCCATTATAACAATACCTCTAGCTCTTCTTCAGACACACAAATACATCCACGCATACCGCTTACCATAAAGCCCCACCTAAGTCCATAGGATACTGATATTATACTCCAGCAACCACAGCCTATTTTTCTTAATCAGGCTATTGAATGGGACAGGATGCAACATAATCACAGGTCAAAGGAGGTGTTTTAATGCTCTCATCCCAACCTCCATTACAGTGTGCTAGAAAGGGTAGAGTGGATTTGGAAGTCCTAAGCTGACTGAAGAGCCCAGGTCTGGATACTGGAGATAAACAAGATGGATCCCTCTCTGGATAAACTGTATAATAATAATATACACTGTATGAATGCAGAACTGTGAAAAGCTGAGGGCAGGACAGGAAGCAGGGATGGCAGCGCTTTCCCTGTGTTCCTCATTCCCTTAAATATCCAATTTAGAGATCATTTCGCACAAAAGAGAGGGGGTGGGTACACGAGTGAAAGTGGAAAACTGTGAAAATTAAACTGAAACCTCAGCTCCAGCATCGCTTGAGGGGAGAGTCATACCGTCAAACAGATAGGAGCACAGTTTTTCCCCTGTAATACTCCCACGACTGCACAGCCACTTGACAGCCGTTAATTTGCTAAATATTGGTATCTTGTCATTAGGGGGCAGACGTGGTGTCATTTTTGTACAATCCTGAAACTCCCAAACATCTGTGATGTGACACAAAAATCTGGATGCGTTCAGGGACTGAGAAGGTCCAAGAGACAGGGAACTTCGCAGATGTCACACAAAGCACTTGTGTAACAATATGGCAGAAACAAAATCCCAAAAAGATTCTTCACAGAATTAAAGTGTCAATGATAAAAATGTATAGACTGTATGTGGTTGCACAGATCCATTTTTGTAGGACTAGTGGTTTCATGAAAGGGTGTATTATCTGGTAGATCTTTTTTCATATATCAGGGAAAGAATCAGGGATACCACAAGACTTGAAGTGACCTCTCCTCCATCAAATGAACAAGCAGTTGCAGCCGTCTGATGTCTCTTCGCTAGTGAATTCCTTGTTTCCCACCTCCTGGAATTACCAATACACTCGGGATGAGAAATCATAACAAACCAATTTGTTTACTGAAGGTAATCTCTTTGCCTCAGCGCTGATAATCTCTGTGGAAACGACCCAGCAGCCGAAGCACCCGGGTTCAGTGATAAAGCTGGGGCAAATGCCAAGACGTAGACGCTGCTCCTTTAAAAACTAACAGCGCCCCCTACAGTGATCAACGTAACCATCTCTTTGTCTCAGAATAAAAGGAATGAAAGAAAGAAAAAAAACAGGTGGAAGGAAATATTCGACAGAGCGAGTACTGTGGCTGGAAATGACACCACAGGATGGTACAAGAAAATGTCTCCATACTGTGCGTTTGAGTGATTCAAGCTTTTATGCTTTGGGTCTTTCAATATTTATTTTGTGCATTTCCCTAAGCTACTGTACTAGAAGAGAACAGATGCAAATTACCGTACTTAACCCTGTGAAGGTATGCAAATTCACCTGCAGTACTTACTGTCACTACATCATACACTGATCAGTCAAAAGCATTAAAGTACTAAATCAGATTCAAAATGATCATTTTTATAACAATACTGAATAACTGGTGATATTTATTACTATCAACCAGGCTTTGTGTGTGGGTTATGAAATATTTAAAGTGTTTTAATAATTGATGCTTCCCTTTATTTGTATAGAGTTAGAAACTAAAACCGTGTTTATACAGTTCACTCATGTGATGAAGAGGAAAGTTACTCTGTTGTGTGGCATCTCATCTCTTTACACCAACACTTATAAGGAAAATGAGCGTGAAGCGGGAGACGTAAATGACATAAAAACTAGAGTGCTGTATTTCATGAAACATGGTGCAAAGGCAGAACATGGCGTGATAAAAAATCCATTCGGTTTAGATGCAAATCTGGTTCACTTTCTTTCAAATTCCTAGATATGTCTTGACACTTTACATAATATAATTCTTTCTGCATAAACCTCATTCTTACACAGTTTAGAAGATTTCGCCAGGGGATGCTGTCAGAAGCGCTAAATTATTCATACAGGCGCCAAATTTTTAATTACTATGATTTTTTTTTCTTTTTTTTATTCTGGCTGACAAATCCTCACAGAATGTAAAAGGTAAGAAATAGCGTAAGACATTTTCACTAATCGGAACTGTTTCTGTGTTACTGTTTTTTGTTCAAACAGGCAATAATTTCCCACTTCAAAAAACTGATCTCTGACAATAAAAAAACGCTGCCAAATTTCTCTTCTCCACCATTGATCTTTCAACTAACAGTAATTTTAGCAGATCCCACAAAACAACATCAGGTACTCTCTGTGAGGACTTTGCAGATCACTTCAGGAGTAAAATTGATGACATCAGATCCAGTCTTTTATCTCAACAGTTTTAGCCGTCGCCACACCTGGATCATTGCTTTTACCTGAGGAAACACTGCAGAGTTTTGCCCTGGTTGATGCGAGGACACTTGGTCGAGCCTTCTCCCAGGTAAACCCTACAACCTGCCTTTTAGACCCAATTCCCACAATGTTTTTTAAAAAATTTTATGGATTCTTTGAGGAACAGCTTTTAAACATTGTGAATTGCTCTCTCAAGATGGGTGTCTTCCCCACCTCTTATAAAACAGCGGTGGTGAAGCCCCTTCTGAAGAAGAGCAATTTAGACCCAAACATTCTTAACAATTACCGGCCTGTATCCAACTTACCATTTTTAAGTAAAATATAAGAAAAACTGGTTTTTAACCAAGTAAATTACTTTTTTAAACATGAACAACATTTTAGAAAAGTATCAGTCTGGTTTTAGGAGGAACCACAGTAGCCCTCTTAAAGATTTTGGATGATACCAGGTGCAACTTAGATAATCATAAACTTACAGTCCTGGTTCTATTGGATCTTAACGCCACCTTCGATACAGACCATCAAATTTTATTAAACAGACTGAGGAATGTGGTCGGCCTCTCTGGTACTGTTTTTAACTGGTTTGCTTCCTACCTCACAGATCGATACTTCTTTGTAAGTATTGATATATGTTCCTAACGGATGCATGAGATCAAGTGTGGGGTTCCCCAGGGGTCAATTTTAGGTCCAATTCTTTTTAATCGGTACATGCTTCCCCTCAGGGATGTCATCAGGAGGCACGGCATCAGCTTTCATAACTATGCTGACGATGCGCAATTGTACATCGCTGCGTCTCCTGATGACACAGGGCCACTTGATGCCCTTTTTTAACTGCATTTTAGATATCAAGTCATGGATGGCAGTGAACTTCCTACAGCTCAACCACTGAGGTTTTAGTCACTGGTCCTGAAGGCCAGAGAGAGAAACTTTTAACAAAATTACAAAATCTTAAACCATCTAAAACTGTAAAAAATCTGGGCGTGATTTTTTAATCTGAGCTTAGTTTTATTCCACATATCAAAAACATAACAAAGATAGGTTTTTACCATCTTAAGAATATAGCCAGAGTCCGCCCATTTCTCTCTCAGGCACGGAGGTGCTGATGCATGCTTTTATCTCTTGTCGTTTAGATTACTGTAATGCCCTGCTCTCTGGTCTTTCAAAAAAGAGTATTTTTAATCTTCAGCTACTCCAGAATTCAGCCGCACGCGTGCTGACAAGGACCAGAGGGCGGGAGCACATTAAACCAGTTTTAAAATCGCTCCATTGGCTCCTCGTACGTTTCAGGATCAATTTCAAGGTTCTTTTACTCGTTTTTAGATGTCTTAACGGTCTTGGGCCTTATTTATCAGACTTACTTTTATCATATCAACCCTCACGGACCCTGAGGTCTTCTGGTACTGGCCTTTTAACAATACCACGTGTTCGATCTAAAACAGGGAGGCAGCTTTTAGTTATTATGGTCCCCGATTGTGGAACTGGAGACTGTTGATGTTTTTAAAAAGAGGCTCAAGACACACCTTTTTAATCTGGCTTTTATTTGATTTTATTGATTTTCTTTATTCCTTTTAATCAATATTTAATTTTTGTTCTATATTATTTTAATTATATGTTTTAAACTCCATGTTTTTAGTTTGACGTTTTAACTTCATGTTTTAACTCCATGTTTTAGTTTGACGTTTTAACTTCATGTTTTAACTCCATGTTTTAGTTTGACGTTTTAACTTCATGTTTTAACTCCATGTTTTAGTTAGATGTTTTAACTTCATGTTTTAGTTCGACGTTTTAACTCCATGTTTTAGTTAGACGTTTTAACTCCATGTTTTAGTTAGACGTTTTAACTTCATGTTTTAGTTATATGTTTTAACTTCATGTTTTAGTTCGATGTTTTAACTCCATGTTTTAGTTAGACGTTTTAACTTCATGTTTTAGTTAGATGTTTTAACTTCATGTTTTAGTTCGACGTTTTAACTTCATGTTTTAACTCCATGTTTTAACTCCATGTTTTAGTTAGACATTTTAACAATATGAGCTGAAAAGCTTTTTATCTATTTTGTTCATTTTACACCCTTTTATATTATTTAACTGTTTTAATCTTTCAGTTTTTAGTTCTAGTGTTTCCTCATGGGGGCCTACCACACTGGGAGCTGCTTTTGGTCCACTGACGGGGGTGCTGTTCTGTGGACTGCTCTGGCCCGGGTGGCTGGAGGACTCTACACCTTGGTGTGGGGCCTCTTGTCTGCCCTGGGTCGAGACTGTCTCTGTGGCAGCGCTCCCTGTGGTCGTGGCCCAGGAGCCCTCTCAGTGTGGTCGGCCCCCAAGGGTGGCTTTTTCCTTGCCTTAGGTCTGGGTGCCCGGCCATGTCTCTGTCCGATAGGTGCAGTGGGTCTGAGTTTATGTGTTTGTGTGTGAGTGCGTGTGTCTGTTCGTCTCCGTGTCTCTCTGGGTATTTATGGGGGTGGGAGGGTTGGTACGTTTTATCATTGTTGTTTTTAGCCTCTGTGAGGCACTTTGTGTTGCTTTTAAAGTATGAAAGGTGCCATATAAATACAATTTGATTTGATTTGAAATGTCTTTCTGACAGCTAAAGCTTGGCTGAAACCGACTAATGCAACAGAAAGGATGTGTCTCAATATCGACACACAAAATATGTTAAATCTTGTGCGTTTTTGCCAGCGTCCCTCACACAGTGTTTTACATCCTCTGCTGCTTTTCTCCTCTCAGTACTTCAGTCTGGAGCTCTCTTATTCTGTCTCTCATTACAGTCGCCGCTTCCTTTCATTGCAAGACTTTTTCAAGAGGTGCCCTCCTCTCTCTGTAGACACACACTCAGCAAACACACACGTCGCTCTATCCTTACTCTGCCAGACAAACCTTTGATTCCATAAGCGCCTGCCGTGTCTCCTCCGTCAACTGCAAAAGTCATTAAGAAAGGGACTCATTATCCCAACCCCTGAGGCATTATCTGGGAAATAAGTGTTCAAATTGCTGCAAAATCACACAGACACTCTGATTAATATTACAGCATGTTAAATCACCAGCTCCGCACTGGATTTTTGGTGGGGCTCATTAGAAAGCGTTTCTTTACAAGCAAAGCACTGTGAAGAAAAATAAAGATGCTTAGCTTTACGCTCCTCAGTCAGCAAGAGAAAGACTGCAAGAATCTTATCATAGATAGACAGACAGCATGGTTTCAGTGCTGTCTATTCCCCCGCATAAGTAATCATCAGAAAAACACCCTTTTTTCTCATCATACAAAAAGAGGACTTCCCTTCTTCTTTAAGTCGTCCCCCCCCACCCCCCCCACCCCCCCACCCCCCACTATCTTTTCTCAGCATCTCTCTCTCTTTTGTGTGTCTCTGCTGTACTCTAATTTCCTTTCCAAGTTGGCCTTTGCAGGAGCCGGTCTGCAATCTCACCACAGCAGTAAATCTCGGGGGCAGACCTCAGCTCCCTGACACGCTCCGTAATGCACTATGAGCACCATGATGACTGCGTGTTTTTGTGTCAGTGGAGTCTCATTAATTCATCTACACTAAAGCTGCAGCTGAAGTCTTCATGGCTTTCGGAAAATAACTCGTCTGCCCGTCATAAGTAATGTGTGGGTTTTGAATGCTCTAATGTCTCTGACAGAAGTCAATTTTCTTTAACCGAGCTAATAAATTTGGGGGTATTGGCATTTGACAAAACTCATCAAGGTGTTGAGATCATTAAAGAGGCAAGCCCATAGAAATAAATGACTTTACATATACTAGCACGATAAGGTCTGGATAAACTTTACTAAAAAGATTAAGAGTGTGATTTAATAGAATAAAAAAGAGGCAGATACTTATCTGGAAATGTCTATGACTCATGAAAATCAGTAGTAAAAAAAACAATCAAGTTCTACCATGCCTCAATACTAAAGTCAACATTAACTGTGCCCAGGTGAATCTAGCTCCACAATTTTCTCTCTTAGCGGCTCCTGTGATAGACAGTCACATTATTTTGTACCGATTTTGTAAGAGAACATGGGGGACGTTGTACAGATACTTAAACGTCGATATCAAGTTGATATTTGAAATTGGTGTCCTCTTCTCTCCTCCTAAATGCTGACTTCAGTTGAGGGTAGGGAGACTTTCAGCCTCCATCTCTTGCTTTTTTTCTGAGCCTGGCTTCAGAAGGTAAACCAATTATATTAAACTAGTGAGTCCTGTGCGATTACATGTTAGAGTCCCTTTTTATTTAGGGATAATCTAGCCAAGCAAATGGTCCAGTGGTCCAGAGCTAGGTGGTCACTGCTACTTGCTTAACAGAGAGATGAGGGAAAGTGAAGGAACGAGGACTGGGTCTCTCCCCTTTTTGACCTTAATAACTCCTTGTTGTTTTGTGTGTCATATCTTGGTCTTTGGAAAGGTCTGTTGTCAGTAACTTTAGCTTAATGTTGAGCATAATATGTTCCAACACAAAAAAGTGAAAGAGTCTCTTATTCTGGGAACAAATTAATACAAAATTCCTTTCAGATGATAACTGAATTGAAGCTGCTTTGAAAACATTGTTTCAATATCAAATTAACCAAACTGTAGCTTAGACTGACTTTTTTAGATGACGGTTGAATTAATATTGATAAAATGTCAGCTTGTGCTTGAAAAATCAATGTTTCATCAACATGAATCACAATGAACTCTCTCCATTCTGTTTCAACGTCAGACATCATTGTAAGTTCGGCATTTATAGCTGTTGACATTTCAGTGTTGATTCAATTAGACTTTACTATTACGTTATCCATCTTTGTTCCTAATTAGCACTAAATAAAAGTAAAGCTAAGACTGATGGAAATGTCATTAGTCATAACATTAGTTATTAGTTATGACTAACACTGTCTGTTTATATAGCCATGTTGTTGACTCAGCAAACGAAAAGGTTGAACATGCAGCTTTAAAAATCGCTGTTAGACAATTACAGGTTTCTGAATGTGTTTATGTGTCTACTGCAGGAAGCTGGAGCCATTCAATGCTCAACACTCAAGAAAGGTTAGAGGTTAACGCACTGGAGAAGTGAGGACAAAAGTCACATGCAGTCTTTGCCTCTGTCTGTGTATGCGTGGAGGGGGTTAGAAATCCAATTACTAAACAATATCACTCTGTCAATCAATAAAACCACCAGCTAGAACATCCAGCGGCCCTCATCAGCAATTGGCAACGCGCAATGCTCCTTAAAACACAAGCTTAGTTCAGGCAATAATGAAAGCATCAACTGGAAAGAGCTGAATGCCATAAAAAAAAATCCCTATATATATGCCAGTTCTGAAATCTTAACAAAAGGATAACACATGGGTGTCTGCTGTTGAATAAATCTGGTTTTAAGATTTAATACGTGTGGTTTGGAGGGTTTGACTAGTGGCCAGGGATTAGAGTGTCTGTCTGTGTGTGGAAAGAATTCCAGACTTATTGACAGCAGGAGTTTTATAGGTAGCAGTCTAAATACCTCACATTTTCGACAGAGTGAAAACCTATAGATACCACTTTGATTTGATTGGAGACAACGTTGAAAGTGAGGAAAAAATATATATGTATAACAATCAATTAAAGGTCACAAATAGGGATGTATGACAGGCAGATGCTTAGAGTTGATTGCCATTCAAGGGAATATAATACTGTAACTACAGCACTCAAAACAAAAATTGTGCCCCAGAGTAGCGCTTCTAGAGGAACTTCTAAACACAGCTTTGAGGTTTCATTACAGGATTTGAAATTTAGAGGCACAAAAGCCTTTCATAATGGAAATTTTGTTAGGCAGCACAGCAGTCTCCATCAGCCATATGCAATCCAAATCCTAAACTGTCAAAAGCTTGGTAATTTAAATGCAAAGCTACAGACACACGTAGATTATTGACTTAAATTGTTTAAATTCCAAGGAATTTCACCAGTCAATTAACTACACAGGCATACTGCCATGTTCAGTTTCCCAGGAGGACATGAATAGCCTCATCAAAACAACCAAGAGGAGCCACTTTCTCTCTCTAGAGAAGCACAAGGCTATAAAGTCTTAGGCAAAGTAGCAAGAATGCTCAATTACTCTATCAGGCATAGGTGCAATCTTTTATTTCATAGAGGAGTCAACAGTCAGTGTGTGTTCCTGGCATTATTTCACCTCCCATCAGCATTATCCCCCCCCCCCCCACACACACACACACACACTACAGTCCCCTGAGTCCTGATGTTACCATCCCGCTCCTGGTGTGAGATTGTCTCCATGAAACCAAATTAAACAACAAACAAGTGTACTTGTGCCTCTCTCATGACCTGCAGTTGCCCTCACATAACTGTAACTGTAACTGTAACTGTAACTGTAACTGTAACTGGCTAACAGGTACTCCTAGTCATCCTAATGTTTTGACTATTTGCATCTGAAAAAAAAATCTTGAGATTATTGACAAGATAGGAAAAGCATGAATTGGGAACATTCAAAACTGTTAACCAAATGGGATAGTTCACACAACTTATTTCTTTATACTTATGCATGAATATGCAATATTCCCCTTCTCTCGCAATGAAAAACTTTAACACTCGGGGGCATTTAGAAAATGGCAACTGATATAAGTTTGATGTGTGAAATTTGCTAAAAGGAACCAGACAAGCCTTCCCTCGGTATAACTCAATCCTTTCCCATCCTTTGCCCCCCTCCCAACTACTCAGACATCATGGCCTGCAGCAGCGCTTATCATTCGCAAACAGCAGAACAAGCACAAAAGGTTCCAGTCTGACTAATCTCTGGTCAAACACAAGCCGTCGCATCATCACTGCTTAGGGCAATAAACTGCTGCTTTATGCTGGGGCCGTTCAGGGGACACACGTTAAGACTTTGCTAAACAGACCATGGAGATTTGCCAAAACCTGTCTCCAGGGAAACTGTTGCCTGGGTTACCACAACTAACAGGAAGCAAATTTCATTTATGATTAGGTAACCTGTCACGATACATAAGTGGATTTCATTCACGTTACTCTAAAAAACAGCTTATTTACAGGTTGAAATTGGCAAACAGAGGTTTGTGAATGCTGGTTTCTTAGTCTCGTGAATCGATCAGCATCTGCTTGCCTTATCATTGGCTACTTGGCATCTATTTAGGCTGCAGCTTTTTAAGAAATCCTTGACAAAATCAAGCATGCTGACTTCACAGCAGACTTCAAGGATCGTGTAAACTGTCAGGCTGCATTCCACCATAAGGTTAGCTGTCAACATCCATTCAGTCCATTCTCATCCAGAGTGGTTGCCATGGAATTTCTGTGGCCAATATCAGTTCTGCTCTAATCTTCTTTTCCTCCCCCTTGCTCTCATTTCCCTCTCTCTGCACTGGCAATGGGCCAGTCTGACTGTTTCAACCATCCCAGCATCAATTACCTGAATTCCACACTCACACATTCCCATGATTACTCTAAAACCTACACACTTATATGATATGCCTCATCCACCCCCACACATACTATACTGTATCATCATCACACTCCATCACTCATGACATAGAAGAGAATGTACACAGTATAGCAAAGAAAAAAAAAACCTCCAGCGGGCTCTCAGATTTTAACATTCATCTGAGCACACAAGGATAATTTCACCAAATGAGGACAGCGAATAATTAGATAGATGAAAGACAGATTCCACACAGACTGTCATTTCAATTAACTCTTTTCCTCTGGCAGTCTGGCTGCTGCTGTCTATTGAAGGTTATTGGCTCAGCTCAGCAGCATCTACAACAGGAGCCAGTCAGGAAGAGCCATGTTGCTATCTGAGCTGCTAGATCTCATCAATGCTCTAAAGAACTGTTGTCTCCATCCTAAGATTGGTAGCTACATCAATTGGGAAAAAAACAAACAATGCTTCTTTCTCAGCTGGTTTTGTTAAACATCTTCCCACCAGCTCTTTGGAGGACTAAATGAGTTTTGGTTGATTCCAACAGATACAGTCAAGCTAGCAGCGTCTTGTTGTGGTTGCATTTAAACATGATGAACGGGCCGGATTGACCGAAGCAACCCCCTCTCAGTCCCTCACTCCCACTCCCACATCCTCATAGGTATTTACTGGTTTATCCCAGGCACAGTCGCCCTGGCAACAGGACCAAGCAGAGACACACAGGAAACTCTGAGTAGACCTGTGTAACAGAACTGTATGTGTGCTTTTTTTTGCGATTCCCTCTGAAAATACATGCAGGGTCAATATTACCATAATCACTCAAAGTCTCCTTGCCATACTAGCAGCTACCACCTATATATCAATACAAGCCAATGTGGGAAATAGCATGGTCGAAACAGGGCGGAAAAGCACCATGCAAAAACAAATATGTACCCATGTTTCTGTTGAAGACACACTGTATGTTTCAGATAATGCATGCAAAAAGAATACACCACCTTCTTGAACAAGGAGGTAATTGTTTTGTCGGTAAAATTGTAACAAATCAAGGAAAAATGCCAATCCCAGTTTTCCTGAACATTCTCAAAACCCAGACGAGAGGAGTTTGTAATACAATCTAAAAAGCAGAAATGAGGGGAACAAAAATTACATTCAGGAGACTAAAAACAAATAAAAAATTTTATGCATTTGGTAGATACTTTCATCCAAAGCGACTTACAGGTAGGCAGATAGGGTAAAGGAGTCCTGCCTAAGGAGGTAGTACCTTTCATGCAGGGGATCTGAACCCAGTTCTCCCACACAGAAGGTAGCAATCATACCACTACACTATCCAGTCCCACTAGTAAAATGAGTTCAATTAGTTGTGGAGAAAGGATAGCGCTATCTATTTGCTATTCAATCTAATTTACTTAATAATTGTTCTCTGTTAATTCAAATTTTAGGCTCATTTTCAGTTTTTTCAGAACTGATTATAAATAAAAATGAAAGCTGTGCCATTAACTTAAAGTGAATTCTAAAAAATGACAAATGAATCAACACACTGCATTCCATTTCTTGTGGTTTGGACCGTTAATTATTCCGAGAGGTCCAACTCTATCTTGTTTGTTGCAAAGACAAAACAGCTGTCCTTGCTCATCATCTCCATGGAAACGGGAAGCTTTTGGTGCACATAGATTTACTTATCATGCTGATACCAACTCAAGCACTGTTATTTCCACTACACCCGTGTCTCACCTGTGCTGTGTTTCATGCGTCTCCACCCACACAAATGGAGTCCCGCTCCTCCACACAGTCAAAGACACACACACACACACACACACACACACACACACACACCAAAGCAGAAAAAAGAAAGTATGAATATAAATTACCCTAAACTAAATGATAACTAACCCTTTTCCTTTATTCTGGTTTCTTGCCAGCCTTCCCAAGGTTACTGTAAAGGAAATACTGGATTGCCGCCTGAATAAAAAAATAAAAAAATTCCATAGACAAGAACTAATTTCTATTTGCATTATGGCTGGCTTTAGTGAATTAAATAGAAATTGGCAGTTTTTGCACATGAGTAAGAGCACTTAAGGTAAAGTAATGTTGCTAATCTGCTATTTTGGCCTATGCTGCGTGTGTGGCGAAGCTTTCCCTGAGCTAAAGCCCCAGCTTTAGTAACCGCTGCAGTATAAATGGATAGTAAGGTAACTTTAAGTAAACTCCTGACTAACACTTTGCTGGAATAGTAAAGTAGGTTATATAACAAATGCAGTGGTGCAATGGTAACACTCTCTGGGGGAATAAAAATGCTCAGTCGACATTCAAGATGGGCAATTCTTCAAAAAGAAGAGCATGGCTTTCCATGAATCCATCCATCCAACCATTCAATATAATTTCAGAAAAGTGAAGCTACCCAAACTTCTCAAACAGGGATGGATTTGAATATTATCTTTCTAAACACAGTTTTGGATTTATATGAGAGAGAGAAATAACAGCAACATCATGTACAAGTACTTTTTATCCATCATGTCAACTTTTCGCAACAACAACCCATTAAACGTGGAGTGCGATGTACATTTGCCATTTTGGGATCAACTGAGAAGTCTCCCTGTTTTTATTGCATCGATAAAGGTTAGAAACTGAACTGGAGCACGGGGTTCTTTTAGGACACTTATTTCTTTTATGCTTTGCTTTGTGAGGAGATATCAAGAATAGAACTGGCCTCTAACACAAATTGTCCTTACACAAGTTAACAGATGTCTTGCTCCTGTGCAAAAAATGCACCTGAAAACATATATTACTTATAGGGACATGGAGGGAGAATTTGTTCCTATTTTCTGGTGCCTCGAAGGAGGAGAGATGTATTAATTCAAGGTTAAAAGAATGCATTGAAAAGAAAAACAATAACTACAATCCAAAGAGAATGCAAGTCATGGATTGGAGACTCAATGCCTTTTTTTTAGTTACTCTGAATGGAGCTTTACCTGAGGCAGAACAAGACTGCAGGCTTATCAAAAAAGCCATTAAGAATGTCCACTTGGGAAGCTGACTGTTGCTCAAAAGAGGAGTAAAAAAAACTCATGTTTAAGAATAAGCAGACCCATCTGGCCCTTCTTTAAAATCATTCTCTGCTTCTTCATCTTCACCCATGACTCTTCACTAACTCAATTTTCCCTTGTTTACTCTTTCAATTACTCACCTTTGTTTCTCAACCCCCTTTCTCTCACGTCTTAAACTTTCTACTAATCATTTAATTACCCTCCATCGTCTTTTCTCCACTTGCATCTCTCCCCTCTCCTCTCTGGGGCGATGACTGATAGTGAGGTGCCCATTACATGGCCTGCCTGGGTAACATTATCCTGCTTATGTAACGAGACACTACAAGCAGGAGAGGGCATGGCACTGCAGGTTGTAGAGCGCCATATGTATGCATGGGTGTACGCCCACGGCTGCCGTTAAACTTCAGTACATTATGAAAGAGCAGGAGCACATAAGCTCTTGAAAAGCAATGATTCCTACGGGCAGTTAGAAAACTAATATTGGTGTTTCTTAACTACAGACTCTAAATCAATAAAAAAAAGCAAGCTATTCTACTCAGATGAGCTACAATCTATTTGCTAATACAGTTCCTCAGAGGGATCCGAAAAGAGAAAAACAGGTTTGAAACGAAGATGCCACAGGTATGAATACATGTAATAGAAATATGTGCAACAGTTAGGAAAAGCAGAAAACCAGTGTAATAACCGTAAGTATGTTTGAATCAGTGTGAAACTGCAGTGTTATCATTACAATGAGCAATTTATGCTCATAGATAGAGCTGGTTCTTCCTGTCCTTCACCGTGTTGTATCATTATGATTACAGCAGTGCAAAAAGAACGTGTCATGTTGTCTCTAGAGCAGAACTCTGATGTTTTTACAGCCATCACCCTTTTCACACATACTTTTCCCAGGCAGGGTACACCCTGTACAGGTCACATGGTCACCATCCAGCCACAACACCTGGGTATACATGCTTATTTTCACTGCAGACACTGCAGTCAGAGCTTTTCTTTCCTTTTTTTTCTTTTCTTTTATCAGAAAAAATGTCTGCCAAGAGTAGCTTCTCACATTGTAGCTCTGAAAATGAAAGCGATTGACTGATTTTTTCTCTTCAACCTGTCATCAAGACGTCAAGGTAGGCGGCAGCTTATTGTCTGTCCTACTGTGCGGGGATGACGTCCACAGGCGAATCAAAAATAGTAAAGTGGGTCGTGACTATCAGAAACACAGTCTGTAGGGTACAGAGTGATGTCAACCCTTAGTGTTGACGTAGCGATGTGCCTGTCCACTGTAAGTTGTAGCCCTCACAGCACTGAGGATAAACCCATCACTACATGGGATTGGAAAGGCCTTTTTAATTGGCAGTATTTTAAAAACCTGCTAAACTCAATATCTTAGGGTGTAAAAATGGTATTTGTTTCATATTGATGGTATTACCTGAACTATATTCTGAGATTGCATCTTTCAAGTTGTTGGGCTCTCTTTCTCATTTGGCTTCACCTTGGCATCAAAAATGTGTGCCATTAAACTGTAGCAGAAATAAGAAGCATACAGCACAAAACTACATGCTTTGGAACGATTACATTTCTGTTGGTTTCATCCAGGCATTTTTACACAGGTGAAATTAAACTATTCAAACAATTTGCCAATTCATTTTTTTCAGTTAAAACATATAAAAATTACGTCTAACATATAAAAACAAAAAAGGGAAACCTTCCTTCTGTTCGCTCTATAAATTATGAATAGTGTGGAACTGAAGACCTTGATTAAAATTCTACAGCCAAAAAGTAAAAGTAAAACATCAATATGGTTGAGAAATCGAAGGGATCTAAATTATACAGAAAGTTAGATCCTTCTGATAGAAACTTTATTAGGTCAGTCAAGAATTACAAAGCAACACAAAATCCACAGAAGAAGTGTTTTAAGTTTCCTCTCAATGAAGTCACAGTTTACCCATCGGTGTTCTCCTCTTTCTACAAGGCAGGTAAACTGATAAATTAAACAGTTTGTTGAATTATTTTGGCAAGCATTCTCACTCTTCTTCTCGTGCACAAATCTTTCACTCAGCACTTCACATGCAGAGATGAGTGTATCACAGTTTGAGGGGAAACACCATGAAAGCACAGCAGGTTCTTGTATTCATACAAACAAAAGGCAGATTTCCCCACAGAGTGTGGGCGTCCTCAAACTCCGTGGAAAAGACCTCCTTTGGTGTGTGTGTGTGTTTGTGAGAGCTTGTGTGTACAATGTGACTGGGAGGGAAGAGCAGGTGGGGGGTGGGGCAGCCATGGGTGGAAATGGTGCACAGCAGCACCGCACAGTTTCTTGACCACCTGACAGATGTGCTAAGAGCCGCAGTCAAGCCTGGGATAGCATGACATCATACTGAGCAGAATGAACCACAAGGACACATGAATGCCATTATTCAACACATAGGTGTATTTACTTGCAGCTGTACCACACACACATCAGACTAAACGGGCATGTTTTGTAGCTAAATAACTATTTAATCCTCAGCAATTAGATATAAAGTGACATTAAACTCCACGTGACGCGGGAAAAGAAGGCAATGAGAGACGTTAAGAGAGAGAATGTGGAACTACATAGCAGGAACAACGGAGTTATTTTTGCCATCATTCCTGCGTGACAATGAATCAAACCCAACTACTCTGAGTGTGTGATTTGTAGCCACGTGCTCCCATGTTGTGGAGCACAGCAATGCAGTGCAGCCAACTGAAAACAAAAGCCCCAATGTCCTTCTGCCCTTGAATCCGAGCACTTCCTGGCTGAAAACACGTGACTTGGTTTTAAATAAAAGTGAGTCAAATTTGAAGAAATATAAATAAACAGTACATATACTAAGACATAAACTAGAATATTATGGCATTTAGAATATGATCTTAGCAGGCAGACAAGAGAAACAGAAACAAACTTGGCTGCTCAAATCCTGGATGAATCTGTCTAAGAGATCCTTCAGACCAGCTCTGTCCACATTCCAACACATTTGACATATCATCATATTATACCTTGCACTATTCTGGCCCTCCCCCGTTCTAGACAATCAGTTTTCTACAGTTCTTCTGAGTCTTCTAAGCAAATGTATGTACATATCTATTGACGAGGAAACAACTATTTAATGACTGAACGATGGTAGTGAGCGCACCCTTAGTGCAAAGTCACTCAAAGTTGAAACAGTCAACGCTGTATCACCTCAATAATTACAATATTTCTCAGTTTACAAGTACATCATCTCGTCCTATTTTTAGTAAAGATCTACTGTTTTGTAAAGAATGCACAGAAAGTACAGCCCAAAGGCATAAAACTCAATGAAACAAAAGCTCTTTGGCACAAGAATTAGAAAACCTGTAAACACTGCAACTAAATTGAGAAACCTGTTTTACGAATAACCAAGTTGCATGATCTTTGAATATCAGGACATCAGTTTTGGACCCACTGTATGTGTTGTTTTTGTCTGCATGATGGAAAAGAAGCACCAGAACTACTGAAAAAGAACATTATGAGGTCTCACAAAGATGACAAATGATACAGGAAGGCCGGTGACAAGCTACAAATCAGTGGAAACAGTCGCAGCTGCAATCAAGGGGGACAGAATGAGCAATAGCTCAGACAGTGTGTGAGAAACTGCAAGATGACAAGCTCTATGGACTGTGTCCAAGAAAAAAAGAAAAAACCTTGCTTGCTCGAAAGGAAAGATTCAATTTTGATGAAGAATGTCAAAGACACCTGACTACATGAATTTGATCAGCTCAGATGGGGTTCTGGACTACCCCAGTGAATGCATAGTACTGACAGTGAAGCACACAAGTGAGAGTGTGATAATATGGGTCTGCGTGAGTGCAAAAGGAGTTGGGGAGATGACACAATCAATCCCTGACAATCCCTGACAAAACAACTCCCCAGACTGTAAAGAAGAAAAAGGTGAAAACCATGACCTGGCTAAGTGGTGCCTGACCGGAATCCAACAGAACAGCTTTAGGGTGTTTTGAAGAGAAAGGCAGAGCAACAAGAACCCTCCAGCATGGAGCTGTCAAATATCTCTTTAGAAATGTGTGTAATACTGGTATCCTCCCTGCTGAGGGGGGCTGAGTGTGTCTTCAAAAAACAAAAGTACACATGAATTACTGAAAGATAATAAGAAGATGAATTTCAGTGATCAGAGGAGTTTGGCCTTTTGTTGCATCGCATTTCAGTTGGACTTTAGTTCTCATGAAGTGAAGCCAAACTGCTTTTGTAAGAGCAAATACTAATTCATTCAGAAAACACACAAATCGGGAGAAGATCTATGACACTGCACAAGGCTGAACTTTGCATATTGTCTATGTGACGCATAAACAGAAACTGAAAAAAAACAACATTTCTTTTAGCTGTTGTCCAGCCATCTGGCTGTGCTAGCTCCCTGTGCTTTATACATTCCAAGTGAAAAATATACAGCTGTACACAATAAATAACTAAAGCCAATTATCTGCTTACTGAATTTAATCATGCTAATGTCAATATACGGTACCTCTACCAGTCAATCATTCATGCACCCCCTCTCATGCAGGTTACTGTGATTTTAAAGTGTTTTGGGTCTGAAAAGCTGACAATGACGATCAAAAAAATTGGAAACATTGGCGAGAGAAGGAGAGAGGAGAACATATCACTATTAGAGTGTTTTTAGTCTCCTAACTGCATGAGGCTGGAAGTGAAAGACAATAATCATCACAGTTGTGTTTTGTCTGATGCAGTGTTGACTCTATAAATGATATCAGCAAATACTTTGCATGTTTATCACTAAGTTTCATTCATTCGCACTTTCGCTCATCTTTGACTTCTGGCCTTTCTGTCTGACTGACTCTCACAGTCCCACTCAGAGATGGCTGGAGGCCGTGAAAATCGAGCAGAGCACGTCTCGCTGTGCGGCCACTTTAAACATGGATGGGAAAACTTGTTTTGCAACCTCGTTGTTTGTCACATTTATTATTCATACGCAGTCCCTCAACAAAAGGCCCAAGGAATTACTTTCTTAGCACATCGGTGCTAAATCAGCCTCTGAGTTTTGTTACCAGAATAAGCCTGTTCAGTACCTTATTATCAGTATCATAGACACACCTTGTCTCAGCAGAAGCACAACGGGTAAACTCTTGCTAAATGAATCCAACAAAAACCCTCAACAGAAATCAATGAGCAGAGTCTACAGGGTGCATAGAATCAAAATAAATTGAGAAATGACTTATTATATATAGCTATGGCCTCAAGAAAAAAAACCCATTAAATTAAAGCCTCAATCTCCCAAAGGTTCAAAGCTCAGCTCTGTTGAGCCACGAATGCAACTATTCCTCTGTGGGTGCTGTTCACTTTTGACTGTTTTTTTTAACATGAAATATAAATCACTCATATCAGATTAATAATAGAGGATCTTAGTTTTAAGATCTGTTGGGAAAAAAAAGTTTCATCGTCATACGCCATAACTTCCAGTGAGTCATTTGTTGTATTGTGTCTCAGTTAATATTACTCCTACACACATGCACACACACGCACACACACGCACACACACAACAACAAATCAGGAAAATGAGAACCACAACTCCTGCAGCAAAAACAGGTTTAATCTGTCTCCTGTCTGAGAGCTGAGATGCATAAGAGCTGATGATAAGACAATCGTCTTTGTGGTTTTTCTAAAGTTACTGGCAACTGTCTGCCTTTGTTTTAGGATCAAGAGTGGGATTACTCTGTCCGTGTAATTTCACACGATGCTAAATACTATAGTAGGTGTGCTTAAGTATGTGAATTTCAATGTGTGCATCATAGACTACTTAACCACCCATTGATTAAACATCTTTCCTGTCAAATGATAAAACCATCAATAGGACAAAATGCTAGAACTCTCTATAACCATGACATTGACTTTAGTCACTTATTCAAACTGCCTGAGTTGACCTTGTTTGTTCAGGAATAAAACGCGAAAGCTAGTGTTAAGGACAGTATCAATCAGCTGTGAGTTGTGAGCATATACAGCCCTTACTGACTGATCCATCAGTCTGAGGCCTCCAACTGTCACCCATCTGCCAACAGGAGCAAGAGAGCACCAAAAGAGACCTGTCCCCATGACAATGAGCAGAGACAGATAGCGCCAAGCTACCGTTGGGATATCTGCAGGATAGAGGCCAAGACCCTTTAGACTGACAGGTATGCGTGCGCACACACACACACTCACACATTATTGTGTGAGTGGAGGGGTTTGACCCAAATCCTGCTCAGAGCATTTCTGACTGGGGGGTAGAACGTGAGGTGTGGGTGTGTGTCATTAAACTTGTCAGACAGGCTCTGCAAGAATATATGAAGGGAAGCAGCAGTTCGGCTGTGCGCATGGAAGCAATCAAGCCAAATTGGTGACAGAAATGTAAGGAAATTCATACTTTAGGGTTTCCTGAGGATTTGTTGTTCTCAGCTGCAAACTGAAGCTCGGCACAGCAGTTTCCACTGAAGAGAGAAAAATTCAAAGCATAACAAGTCATCAAGCTCTCATGAGACCGCAACGGCTCTAAAGGCCTCCTCTGCAAAAAATTTAAGTTTTTAACATTTTTAATATGTTCATGAGAGGATATTTTTTTATGTGTTACAAGACACATCCAGAGCAAAATGATCCACCAGCGCTATGGGTCATGACAGTCAAGGGGGCTGTCACTGATAGGTAATTCTCAATTGGCTTCTGTCTATCATGACTGGACCGAGTGGGCGAGCAATCAATGGTCTCCAGGACGCGACCTGGATTGAGTGACTGGGTGGTCGTTAGCCTTCAGAAGCCGGGACTCTGCCCTGAGCCAGTAATGCTGCCACTAGCCACAATAGCTTACTTGCTCCTGGCTATCTTGTCTTTACAGCTTGTGCTAGCTTCTCATTTTATGAGCAGAGCATATTCATAGATACCCATAAATGAGCCGAAATTTAGTCATGGCAAAGGTATTCTAGGGCCAAAAGAGTTTTTAATGGCAAAAGTGTTAGATAGGTATCTATTCTATATACAATTGTATATGGCAAATTTATTTAATAATTTATGGCAGCAAAATTTGAACATGAAGACAACAGGTGGACATAGAATAAAAATGAACTCTATTACCCTCTTTTCATCGGAACAGGCTAAAGTAGATGACCTTTAACTGGGATTCATGAGCCCTTGGCAGTGAGCCTGAGGCAGTACTGAGTCAACTGGTGGGTGACGGAAGGATGTAGAGACAGAGAGGGAAACCATTGTCCATTGAGAAGAGAGACAAAGACAGTGGGGTCTCGCCACACTTGAGTGACATCAAATAATACCCAGAAAATGGGCGTAAACCCTCCAGTGACCCACTTTTTACTATTAGTAGACCAATGATACTCCAAGTGCACATCAAAATGATCAGCAAGTCACCCACAACTGTGGGAGGCTATAGGTGTGTGTGTGAGAATGGGGAGAAAAAGATGTGTCTGTGTCAGGAGAGACTGGGAGGGGCGTGGGAAAGCAGCATGTGCTTCAGTTCATCTCACCTCTTTGTGTCTCTGAGCTGTGTCCTCTCCTTTTTAATCTTGCTGATCAATGAAGCATCGGTTTCACATGATGTAGAGTGGCAGTTCTTAATTTTTTATATTTAATGGATAATCTGCTACAGGCAGCTATGATAGGTTATAACAAGGTTACGCAGATGAAGCTAAGATCAAATCCTCCAATATCTGCCGTGATGTCATTTCCACAAATCTGATATATTTGGAAGAGTTTTTACGTCTTCATCTTCATCAAAGTTAGCACAGATTATGACAGACGTTATCATCCACTGTAAATGCTTGATGAAAAAAAAGTTTGTCCATCACAGCCACTCAAAACTGATGGAGAAGATGCTAAACACATTCTTTACAGCGGCTCTTTACACATGTCCAATTTACAGCTCAATTGACTTCTTGACTTAGTTACGGAAGAAATCTTCCGAGGCAGGAAAAAAGGCTCCATGATAAACTAACTAAGCCAAAATGCATATTTAAAATAATTTTTAATCAGATAAAAGTTATTTTGCTTACCTTCCCTCACAACCTTTTCTCACAGTATCAGTACAATCAGCTAAATTCAGCCTGGTTGGCTTTCTGCGTCCTCAGCAACATTTCACATGTATCAGTGCACCCTGAGAGCAACTTGAGAGCTGTGTTACCCACGGGAAAAAGATGGTGCGGAGAAGTAACAAACAGGTATGGCAAGAGAGTGAGAGAGAGTGCCTTCTTGAGGGAGATTTCATCTCTAATTGACGCCATCAATAAACCAGGACATAGCTCTCTCAGCCACATGAGCAAGGTTGACTGGCTGTCCACATTAGAATTCACAAACTCCCAAACAAACACATAACAAGCCCCAAAAAAAAATCTGGTTTTAATCATCAGGAAGAATAAGAAAAAGCCGACAAATGTACTTCAACAGATATGAGATGTAAATGAGCAACAGAACAATCCATTTTGTGTCTTAAACAACAATAAGTGTCTTTTTTTGTTTTTGTACGTCTTAAACATGCTTTAACGGCTTTGCCTCTAGAGCTAAATTAATTGCACTCGTGTCCTGTCCCTTTCTGAAAATACTTCACAGCCCTTGTTGTCATGGCGGTCGTTCTTATGGCTGCAAGCCTTTTATGGCTCTTTCCTCGTTACTCATACCATGAGGTTTTCTTTTCTTGTCTTTTAAAAGTCTGTGCTGTTTTTTCCTCTTTACCAGCTGATGTTCCCCGCCTTGAAATGTGCCTGTGCGCAAATAAATTATGTCGCACCCTGGCTGTCCCCACAGTCTAATGTTCCTGTTCCTGTCTGAGAAAAGTCAAGATGAGTGACATCAGTATCAAAATATAGCAATGCTGCCTACGTTGCCTGCCTTAAAAGTATTAGAAGAAGCCTCTCTCCAGCTGTGCTCTGACATGATGTCATGACTGTTCTGTGTTTGCTGCACCAACACTGCTGCTCACTCGTGTTGTTTTGTGAGGTTAGACATGAACATTTCTTCACACTTTGGTGGTTTAACTGTCCTTTTCAATAGGCAGTAAAAACAACTGCTAAGAGAGGTTGGAGAAATGGCTTTTTTGAGCCGAAAATAAAGTATTTCACAAAAAGAGCAAAAAAATAAAACACTCACTGGGTCCCAAGCAACTACTAACTACTAATGGCTCTATCAGGAGGAAACTCCTTCTATAAATACACTTTAAGTAAGTGCGCAGAGCCCCCCATCCCTGTAGTCCATGAATGTAAAGATACTCCTTCAGTGACAAAGTAAAGTTAAGTCATCATTGCCAATTTTAGACAAGAAAAGACACGTTTCGTTGAAGCGGAGCGTATAAACACTCTCAACAACATTGCCAGTCAAACCTTGCTCTGCTTTCACTTTTAAGCAAGTTAAAAATAAATCTGAGCAGTGAAATGGCTTTTTTTGCTCTGCGGCAGGAAAGGGAGAAAATGGCTTTTTATTGACATTTTCATTTGGGAGATCTGGCCTTGGGACAAAAACAACCTACCGTCGATACGGGTCTATCCACCCTTAAAGGATAACATTCTGTCGCTTAAATTTAGCTACTTTTTCAATTAGTTTAATCTCTGCTGCTCTAAAACATGCTGCCACGCTGTTGAGTGTCATGGATTGGTGCTTGCATTTGCAGTATTTCTGCGTCCATTGTTCCCTTCATCTGTATATACGGGTGCATAAGCATGTAGACATATGTGATCTGTGAATAAGCCAACTTCAACAGCAGGACGAAAACATCACTTTGTACAACTTGCAAAGAGTCTTTGTGAGGTAAAAGTAGTTAGAATACACAGAACCTGTTTATCTTAGTATAAAAAAGATCAAATCTGTAAAAATATTGGAAAAACAGGACCGGATGACATGAACAAAAGTATGTCAACACCATACCCTGCTAATATAAAGTTCTGTGAGAAATCTGTGCTGGAGCGGCCAGGGATAGAAGAGAAGAAATAAAAAGAATTAATCACATTCTTTGTGTCTAAATTTGCCTCCTTTAGCTGAACAGCAGTGACATAAGCCAACCAGTCTCTGATCCGCAACACAGCCCATCAAAAAGGGAAGGCTACATTGCCGGCTAATTCACTTACATAACAGCCTCAACTGAGGCATGAATTTATAAGTACAGCCACTGAGAGAAATGCAAAGAATAAACTCATGAGAAGCATATAGGCAAATGGCAGAAGATGGAGAAAGAGAGAGATTGTTCATTACTGTCTGTTCACGCCTGCCCTCTGTAAATCAACCTTTGTATTTCAGCCAAATAAGTACAACGCATAAAAAATGACATGCAGCATAATCTGCACTGCAATTATTCTTAAAATATACTCTGTGCTTCAGGAAATTTCTTACATCACAGTGGATTTTTCAGACGCCCTGTCAAGATTTCTCCCACAAATCATCTTACAGTCAGTCTTGGGCACACTGACACACTCAAAGCCGCTGGAGATTTTAGTAACTCTGATCAACACTCAAGTCATCAGAGAGGCGTTGTGGTTTTCATGCAGTATTTCTGGAAACACTAACTTTATTCTTAAACCGAGACAGAACCAGGCTGATTAGAACTCTTCCTCTTTTTCATGAACAACTGTTTCCAGGATGTGTGCTTTTCCTAGTCTGTGTGCACTGATGTGTCCAGACTTAAAGAGTGGGAAAGGACCTATGTCTAAGAGGCTTATCATTCTGTCCTTCAGCATGCGCTCACACGGCATCTTTTTGTCTTGTTTATTTCAAAGCAGAAATAATTTATTTGATGTTGCATCTAAATCTCTCCTGGTGACAAATGTCTGTTTCATTAGAAAAAGACTGATGTTTCACTATGGCTTTAAAATACATGAGGGCAGCTAGAGACCTACTGCGTGTTCAGTAATTTACAATATGTAACCAAGGTGACAATATCACCCACAAGACTCCTGCTTTCACGAACTGAATCAGACGGGGAGTGACATTTATTGATTGGGCCATGTGTCCACAGCAGAGGGCTGTGAGACACTAACACTAAAAGACAAAAAGGCACAAGCACATAACGGCTCTGATCCAATATCGTGCTTGAGCAAACATGCGCATTCAGAAGAATAACACATCTGTTTCTCTCACTAGAACAGAGGTCTTGAAGTGAGACGCCACAATGTTTCATCTGCCAGGGGAGAATCTCGGTCGGCGTTCAATTTTTTACTGAAGCCTGGCTACCTTGGCAGGCTATTTCAAGTCATTATAGCGAATGTCATCAGGGCGAAACAGTGGAAGTTTCCAAGCCATCTGTTTTATGGAAGTCAACTCACAAAGTGTGCTCTGTTATGTGCATGGGTAAAAAAAAAAAAACATTTAAAAAAACAATTATCAAATGTTAAATGTCAATCATCAATCATACTTTTAGCTGCAGATCGACAGTAATGTAGCTGCCAAGGAAGACTTAAGCAAGCTGAAAGCTTACCAGAGTAAAGGACAGTCCCATAAACCACAAGGCAGCTTGGCTAACTTAACGCCACATATCTGGCTTCATTTTCCATGGAAAGAGGTTCGGCTTCTTCAACTGAAGGATTTCCAAAAGCCTTCTGAACGATGACCTTGTTGTGGATTCACTCAGGTAATCAATAGCATTATGGATATATCTCAGCGTGCTGCAACAGTAATAAAATTATTCCACTTTTCACCAGCCTGGAGAGCGGACTGTGGGCACCACATCTCCTCATGCAGATCACTTTCTGCTTTCAGTCCAGAGTTAACTGCAGGGCAAACTGCTAAGAGCTCACACACAGGAAATACAAGATATTTTTGTCCACACAACAAGGTTATGGAGTGACATTCTGAGGACACACAATAGAAAAGAAGCAAGTGCATGAGACGCACTGAGGAACAGATGGTTGTTTGCAAGTGTGTCGGCACCACCAGAGCATGAAGCAAGGGAGCAGTCTTTATTTTGTAAAGACCTCATGACAAGCCTGTAAGCATACGGCGGTGTGTGTCTAAAGCAAATAGTACTGTGTGTACAGATCTCTGTGCTGTTTATCTTTGTGTGTGTGTGTGTTTTAGCCAAAGATTCAGCAAGGAACCCCTTCTGACACCCTGTCCTCTGGCTATCATCCAATCCAAAGCTGGACAGGGGGGTGGAGACAACGGAATGTCAATCACTCAACAAGGCTGCTCGTCATCCCTCAAAGGCTATCGAAAAAGTGTTGTGTGGTGCTTTGGTGGGCATCTGATTAGTAGATCTGAAATTGCTCTTACACAGTGGAAGTCGACACCAAATGAAGACAATGATTACGTTCAGAAAAACTGGGTTAAAAACACAAAATAAACATAAATTAAATTAAACTTATTAGGATTTACTTTTGTCCCAGTTAGTTGGAAATAATGCTCAAAATAGACTGTATACAATCAAGTGAAGACGAATGGTCGAGAAAGTAAAACGAAGTACTCCAAATACATAAAAAAGAAAAAGAAACAGAGAAGTATTTGTAATTACATGACAGGACATTTATGGCAGGACTTCTCTTTCAACTTCTGTTGGGTTTGCAGTCAAAGCCCCACTGAAAAAAGTCCAGCCAAAACCTACTTCAAACCTCAGTCGCTGCTCTCTTTGGCTGTAGCTGCAGGGCCAGCTTGAGCAGGTTTAACAGGTAATCATCTGGTAGGGACACCAGCTGTCAAACACCCAGGACACTCAGGTCAAGCTGGTCACCTGCTCCGAGCTCAATGTGGATTTTAGGAATCTCATTAGTTTATCTCAACCTTCAGTGGTGTCACATTCAATCAGGAGCTCAAACATATTGAGCGACATAAGAGGGATCACTAAAATAATTAGCACTTAAATCAGTAATTATAATATCATTAGGTGGAGCTTTTCACAGAACTGGGTCTTGTTGCCCTACTGGTCAGCTCCGGAAGGAGTCCGTATTTCTATATTTTCGTTACATGTCATTAAATTAGGATGTGTGTTATGTGTGCAGACATGAGCTTTTATCTATTTTCATTGCCGGGGACATGGAACAAGCGAAAACATAGCAGACAAGCAAGTGGGTGCGGAATAGGTAATATGATGCTCCGTGTCATGACAGTCAGTTTCTAGTTTTACAAGTGGGCTCCAGTTTCAATAATGAATGACAGAGAGGGTGGCCGAGTGCTGCAGGTGCAAATAAGCCTGTTTTCTCAACATCCAACAGTCAAGCAGCAGGTCTATCGCTGAAAAGCTGCATTTGCATTTCTGTGCACCGATTAAAAGGAGATGCGCATGAAGTGCACAGAGATTAAAAGAAAACAGATAAATGTTTACTGGGGGGGGGGGGTCAACATTAGATGAGCACAGTTTCAATTAAGTACGGAAAGCTACAGCATCTTCTTCTTGCACAAGCAGCACCTCTCGAGTTATAACTCCAAGTCATTCACTGCCACTCTGCCCAAGGCACATTCTGCCATTTATAGGTTTATAAATTGGGCCAAATCAAGAGAAAGCTGCAGCGACAATGACACAGGATGATGTGGAAAACTGGAGCACTTGGAGAGAGGGATAAGTGGTAAAGCCAAGAGCGGAGAAAGAACGTGAGAAAAGAGATGATGAAAACAGAAAACTCCCCCTACAACGCTCGCTGGTTATTAAAAAAAAATAGATTTGTTCTTCGCGCTTTGGCCTTTTCATCCACACAAACTCAGCTGAAGATCACTGAAAAAATGACTTATAAGTCTGTTCAGTGTGGGGATACTCATCAACTCTGTTTGCAGGGTGATGTGTGGACAAGGAAAGTTTTAGTTTTTTTTTTTTTTTAATTCTCCACGGTGTCATCATAAATCATAAAACACAAAGGCAAAAAAAGACACCTGTTGGGTCTGGCATTCATGACAGTGTCTGACCATGTGGACATTGCAGAGGAAGTTTCAAACCCCACAACAAAGCAGCTAATGTAGAATCATCTCATATCCTCCTCCTTCACTCATATACAGCTTTGTCGTTTCAGATTCTGCCTTATTAAAGAAAAAAATATGAGGTGAAGTTAAAAAAAGGAGATCTCCTCTTGTATTCTTTGTCTGATTATTGATTAGCTAATTATTGGAACACATGCTAATATTTTATTAAAATGGTTGTTTTCTAGCTTTTCTGACACGAAGCAACAGCCTGAATAAACACCACGTGTCCACAGTGTCGGTTTGTTACCTCACAGTCAGGTTTATTTGCACAAGGTACCTGTTAGAGACTTTCAGATTCCAGGACCGATCAGGTAAAGGGGTTGTCACGCCATTTCTAGTCTCAGCAGCATAAAGAGCTCTTTGCACGACGTGAGCACCGGTAGAAATTAAAAGGCCGCAGAGCTGAATTTGTCATCCCCATTTTGGCAGGTATGTGGGAGGAGAACCAGACGGAGAACTGGCGGCTTGAATTCTGCTGGCAGCTCTCTGTCCCTGTCCTCTGCCAGAAGAGAAGAGAGGTCTAACAATCGACTGGAGGAGAAAGACAAGGGGCTGAAAGATTCCGAGCCACTGTGGAAAGCCCGCTGATCGTGCAGTTAATGACAGCTTTTTTTCCAGATAAGTGATATCCATTCATGTTTCTGTTCACATGTCCAGAATCACATTTAGTTGTCACAATGGGACACATCTGATATCATCAAGATGGCCTCTGAACTTAAGTAACAAAAATCTGTAAAACCATACAGATAACATTGCCCACAGAGATGTGTCCTGTGTTAGTTAAGTCCTATCTCTTTACAAACTTGAAAATCATGGCCAAATTGGGATTAAAATTAGGCCTTTATGCTGTCGAGTGAGCTCCAGGCTGAGCAGCACTGAATGAGGGAGGGCAGGCAGAGACGGAAAATGGTCAGGGGGATAGAGAAAGGGATATTAAGTGACATAAAAGAGATTTCACAGAGGGAGAGAAGTTACCGAAGGGCATTCGGGGAAGAGATGGAGAAAGGGGAGGGAGGGAGGGAGGGAGATGCAACATGAAATCTGATCCTCCCCTGGAGCCAACATTCATCCAGTCCCTCTGCAGCAAGCAGCTCAACAAATAACAGACAATAAAAGGGAGCCAGAGTAAAAAAAAAAAAGTAATAATTAAAAAAAAGCACAATGAAGATAAAATCTTTGCAATATGGTAAAAGCTTTTCTTTTCCATCAAATGTTAGACATTTAATAAGTGCCTGTTCAAGCCAGACCGATTCTGTTCTTCCTCAATTAGTGAGGTTTTCTTCCCGTTTCTCCATCTGGGTGGCCCTCCTCCAAACAGCATCTACAGTGTATCCTGAATCCAGAATATTCTAAACTAAGATAAAAAAAAAAAAACACAACTGAATCTCCTGCATACTTTCCTTACAAAGAGCACAACTGTGCCAAGGAGGGACCAAAAAAGTATGCTTGTACCCGCAAAACAATACGACAAACTGAAGAATTTGGTTTCAGTTCTTGCTGCTGTGTGGTTTGCTCCGCTGGCTTCTTTCACTCACCACACAGAGGCAGCCAGATGATCAACAGCCTGTGCCACCCTGCCCATTGTTTGATAATGTTGGATTTTTTTTTCATCATGGTGCAATCGTGCTAACTCACAAACCGAAGACACACACCTCCTCCATTAATAGCCTGGGCTGGCTTTAACAACTACCACTTATTGAGAAAACCCATCCAGTCACCCAGGGAAAACAAAGTCCAACAGAGCCTGAGGGAAGGTGGAAAAACACACACACAGAAATAAAGAAACAGGGTGAGAGTGAGGGAGCTGTTCATAGAGGACAGGAGGTTCATAGTTTACACATAACTGGTAACAGATCACAACATCTGTACATAATATCAGCATTTCATCTACATTGACTTGAGGTCTTAAATAATCATTTGTCTGTGTTCTTATTAAATGCTCCCTGCAACACGGTGCCTAAAGCAAGCCACAACCCCAGATGCTGAAAAATGCCAGTGCCAAACACTGCAGTTCCTTAAATGGCCACCAAAAGAAGATCTAAACACGTTTGCAGCCTGCTACTCATTACGTTTGCATGTACAGTTAAGATGAGCTGCAGGTATAGCTTGACCAGGCAATTTAACACGACTACCGTCACATTAACTTCCTTGTTTTGAATTGTGTTTATTCAAAAGGTGGTATTTTTGCTCCAAGCAGAAGGAAACTGGGAGCAGAAGTGTGACTGTTGGAAAGGAAGATAATAACATTAATAGAAAATTAATAACAGAAGAGAGCATTAAGGATTTAGACATTCAACATCATCGGCTGCTTGTCTTATCTCCATGTCGTTGCTGAATGTTGCATTTATTAGGTTGGACGTGTATATTTCCATGCTGTACAAATTAATTAAACAAACCATAGTCAAGCGGCATGTCTGCATAAATACAATGTGTCTTCATGCTCTCTCTGAAGATAAGGACGGATAGATGAAGACATGTGTCCTGTCCAGCAGAGAAACAGGATGACGGCTGTGGGCCTTTATCATCCACAGCGACAGACAGCTAATAAGGTTTGAAGCATTTCCTCTTTTGTTAGCATTATTTTCTTGATATTTTGCACACTTAGCAGCATTTGGATACAACCGCATGAGGAATGCTGCACCAACTACACAACTATCAACCCTCCTTAATACTGACAGTAAGCTGCAGTTAACTCCATTAAACAATTAGACCGATTTTCTCAGTCAACGGCCTGCTCACTCAACTGCTATAGATTGAAGGTACATGTGCTAGAACCACAAGATAAACAGAGAGAAGCAACACGGACGAATGGGGGGAGGAAGAGAGAGAATGAGGTTGGAATTCTGATAGAATCCGCTGTCAGGGAATAGACCAGACAGTCTTTACTGCTCTGTAGCAAGGACTCCTGCTGCTGACAGTTGGCATTGATTGTGTCGTTTTATAAGGATTGGTCAGGTAACCCCCTGTTTGACAGTTACAGAGAGAGGCCTGCTTGTGCCTGCCGGAGGAGAGTGGGTGGGTGGTGGGTCGTGACTTTGATCTCTCCGTGCTTTTCCCCCCTTGCTTTGGTAAAAAAAAAAAGAAAAGAAAAAAAAAAGAAACAGAGACAGAGAGGGTGATGCACCTCTAATTGGCTCCAAGCAAAGGAAACTAAAAGCAGCTGTGTGAACGCAGCCTTGCTGAAGAGAAGAAAAAGAGGTTTTGAGTATGAAATGGCAAAACAAAGGGAGGCTTTTTTTTGGGGGGGGGGGGCTTTAGGGAAAGAGAGAATGCATGATTAAATTAAAGAAAAGCTTGATTTAACATTTGGATTATCCCCAATTTCAGTAGAGAAGTGACAAAATGATAAATATTTACCAATGAGTACCAATCCAAAAATTCTACATGAAAACATGCCTGTATAGCTCTTTAAAACATGCACACTTTCCAGAGCTGGTTTTTAAGCGATTTTAATCCTAAATTTAATACTGTATATAGGACATGATGCATTAGTGCTGCAACGAGTCTGATGTGCTGTGAGCTGTGTAATATGGGGGGGGGGGGGGGGGGGGGGGGATCATAGTAATCTGATTGTTTCTGTAGCCCCTTGACCTCGGTAATAAACATATGCATGAAATGTGTGCCACTAGACTGCAGGCTCATGTCCTTCATTAGCAGAAAATGTTTAAAATATTTAATTAACTGGTCCTTGTTATTCTAACCTGTGGCGTAAAAGAGTTCTCTTGTTTATGTGGCCTGTCTTTCCAGTTCGTGAGCACGATTGGCTTCTTATTGGTCACTGTGTCAGTGTGTCACATGGGGGCAGAATCAGACTAACACACTGACCATCACTAGAGCAGCAGCCACTTTTAGTCGGTGCTCTAGTGCAGACTGTCAAAGTGGAAGCTTTAGAAGCTCTCATCACTCAACACAGCAACCAGATGCGGGGTAGAACAAGAAGTTTGGACAAGACCAACTGCGGCATTTGAAAATACAGCTGCCGTTCTCTGAACTAAGCCAACATCCCTGAAAGCAAGCAAGCAGGGGCTTCATACGGGCTAAAAATAATTCAGCTTCAGTTGTACTCAAATCTCCTCTGCCGAGTCAAAGTTCACCTTATAAGCATTCATCCACCATCTTCAATCATACAAATTCAACGACTGTGGTCAAAGCAGACCTATGACTTGCAGGTCTTCCACTGCATGCTACTTCTTCAAAAACCTGAGAACAGAGCTAAGAGGAGGGGCAGAAGTCTCCTCTCTGAGCACTTGAATAACAATATACAGAAATATCATCATTGAATGTTTGCCAACACCAGCTTTCATATAATGATTCAATTTAAAGTCTTGCTTTCAATAGTTCATGTCTTCCAATCATCATCACAACCATCACATCTTTTCATTGAACAACATTTGCTCTCATAACTTGTGAATTTTCTTAGACTCGCCAAAGGACTCTCAGAACCATTGAAGATTTTGCTTCAACTCCGACATGTAAAATAAGTGGAGCGCTCCTTTAATGTTGAGAGCAGAGAAGACGTGGGCATTCAGAAGCACAATTCAGCTCCACATAACCTAGAGCCATATGAGTCATTGAGATATTCACCTTAATTTATGCCATATTGCCATGTGGTCTCAACCATAAACCAGAGAACCGGTCTTTTCTTTCCATCACTGAAAGAAGTGGCTGTAATTAACAGCCCATGTAGTTAACCTAGGATCTGTATAAAACCAGGAAAGACACACCAGCAAGCATTTGCACTACAAGGCCAAAGGCATGTGGTGAGCAGTAAAGGGTGCACGCTAACTAGCACTGTCTCCATGTACTGCGGCCGGTCGAGATGACGACCTCTGTGAATGAAATAACGCAGGCCGTGAGAGAGAGCCAAGATGGCCACTGTTCAAAAGAAAGTGGTCGTTACAAATGGGGATAAAGAAGTCACCAAAATTTATGTAAGGGATTTTTCCAGAGTTTTTTTTCTTTCTTTCTTTTCAAGCCTTGTCAGTCACCAGAGGACGGATTGTGGCTGAATGCCTGGCATGGGAAGTATACAAAAGCACACAAAAAGGAGAAGAAATAAACAACCAAGGAAGAGCAATTACCCTTTGGAGGGCTATGAGTGTGTTTATGAGTGTTTACATTTGCATGTCTCTCAGTTGTGCCCCATTATGATCATCCATTCTGCTTCCCTTCACCCCAAGGTTCGCTTGAATGTCCAAAACTCTCCCCTTGTGTCTATTTCAAAATGGCTGTAGAGTGGACACAAAATTTTGTGATCCATGAACATTTAATACTGGCTGCTCCAGACCCACAAACCAAACCAAGCCAAGCAGTTTGACTCACAGTGGGGAGCTGCTGGAGCTGCTTCACCCTCAATCTGCTTCCAACCCTGTGACAAAAGGCCAGCCCCGGTACCCAGGCTGGACTTCTACTGCTGGCACATGGAATCCAACTCTGACAGTCAAAGTCCGCTCTAACAGTATAGGCAAAATTCTCACGACTATGAGACTTTTCGTTGTATCTGGGACAGTTAGCTGTGATCTACTGCAAAAACTGCCAAAAGATGTTGGAGCATGACACTACAACGTGTCCCTGGCTTGTTCTGTTACAAGTAAAACCATTATAGACCATTATTTTTTTTATTTTTTAGCTGACCTATGTTGTTAACCTTTTCCATCATCAATTCGGACAAAGTCAGCTTAAGCAAAAAGCGTCTCCGGCGCTTCTGAAAACAAGTTTTATCCTCCCTATAAAAAGGGACAAAGCGACAGCTCTGCATCTCTATAACTGATCTGAGCAGGTTGCACCGGTCTCATGAAAAGCTGAGTTTAGTACCAGCTGGCCAGAAAAGCCAGATCACCCCCTCCGCCTCTTATCCCTCTCCTCCCATCCTTCTTCCCTCTCTTTCCACCACTCAGGGCCCGACTTTGAGCCTGCAGCCACTGTTTGCCGGCTTTCACTGCAAGTCCACTCAACTGCAAACACTGAACGAGCCTTTTTAAGAGCAATGGTTCCCAGCCCATGTGAAAAGAGGTCATTGTGCCACACCAGACTACTGTAAAGCATTCCTCTTCGTCTTCTGCCTACTCTCTCTCCTCATACACATGTGGGAATGTCGAATTGCATGATGCAGAGGACAGACTTGCAGATACACACAAGAACTAAGAGCAAGACACGTGTGGCCTCTGATCTTCTCTGGCAGCCCTCTTGTACGGCTTTGCCCAGTGATTGGGGGAAAAAATTTTAAAAAAGCAGAGGAGAAAGTCATACACATGCACGCTCAAGCAACATGATCGACTACCACGAAGAAAGACAGAGTGTTTCACAAGCAGCAAATCACATTAGAAGAATACTCAGAAACACGCGCAGAACGACACTTGTGGCATAATCAGATTTAATCTGTGAGGGGCCCTCGGGGATCCCGAGCCCTTTTCTCAGAAACTGTTTCTTTGTCTTTTCTAGCACATACTTCAATAACGACACACACAAAGACACGCATTCACAACCTTACAATATGATTTAACATGATTATATTCAAGTCAAAAGAGAATGCATGTTAAAACTGGGCTACAAATGTGGTTAGAAAAGGGAAGTTTTGTTAGACTTTTAGATTTGATTTACAACATAATTCACCAGAGTGAATTCATTTTTTTTATTGGTCTGGGAAATATGGTTCAGCAGCCATTTCTAGTAGCTTTGTGTTTTATTTATGTAATAAACATGCAAAAGTGGGTGTTTCATAAATAGCCCTAAGACTAAAAACTAAAAGGAGCAATAGGCTGCATCTGCTGAGATATACAACTGCTGACAGGACACAGCTGAGGCAGTTGGAAGCCAAGCACAATACAGCGATTGAAGCTTTCTCAAGTCTGTCCTGCTTTGGCATCCCTGTTATCAGAGGCACAAAGCCACAGGTATTCACTGGTTCAGAGGCAGATTTCCCTTCATATGAACAAATGGGAATGATGTCTGGAAAGACCAGCGCATTCAGCTGGTGGTACTGTGTGTGTGGAGCAGGCAGAATCTCTGTCACTTAAGTTCACTTTACATAAAACCTATATTGCCTCTACCTCTGCCATCTCAAAGTCTATGTTTGTGTTCTACCATTAAAAGAGAATTTTTGTCTAGCTATTCGAGGAAGAAATAAAATCTGAGTCATGATGATGGGAAAGAGACTCATCAGCCAGCCAAGCGCAGCGTGGATAATCAAATGTTTGATGCAAGTCTGCCGAGCTCATGTTTGCTCAATCTAGTTAAAAAAGGAAGAGTTGGCAGCTGACGGTTTTGCCTCCAAACATGTTTCCTTTCTTTTCTGAGCCTAGTTTTAACTTGCCACGCTTGAGCAACACTCAAGGGAAATACCTTCATTTTAGCTTTTCGCTCATTTCGCCTCTTTTTTTTCCTGTCATAACCACAAAAGACATGTTCATCTCAGCTCAGCATGTAGAACTTTTCATCCTGAAAATTCCCCCTACATGCAACAAACAAAACACACCACGAAGCAATTACTGCAGTCATTACAGAAGAGGAGAGGAGAGAAGAGAAGAGAAGAGAAGAGAAGAGAAGAGGAGAGAAGAGAAGAGAAGAGAAGAGAAGAGAAGAGAAGAAGAGAAGAGAAGAGAAGAGAAGAGAAGAGAAGAGAAGAGGAGAAAAGAGAAGAGAAGAGGAGAGAAGAGAAGAGAAGAGAAGAGAAGAGAAGAGAAGAGAAGAGAAGAGAAGAGAAGAGAAGAGAAGAGAAGAGAAGAGAAGAGAAGAGAAGAGAAGAGAAGAGAAGAGAAGAGAAGAGAAGAGAAGAGAAGAGAAGAGAAGAGAAGCTGGCCAGTCTGAACCATCTCATGCTACAACATAGGAACACGTAAGGCCTGTTTACATCACACCTTGCTCTGATGGCAAAGCAGCCCCAAAGGTATAAGTATACATCAAGTATGTGTGTCCTTTTGTGAGAACCCGACTCTGTGCGTTTCTGTTACACAACGGGAGAGTTCTTCCCATCTGTGCTTCTTTGCAGCCCCCGCATCCCTGGCCATTGAAGCGAGAAACGACAGCTTTGCCTTACACTCTGCCTGCCTCAGTCTCCCTCAAAACACCATCCCACTCTCATTAGCATCATCAACTTGACCCCTTCTCCCTTCACTACCATGTCTTTATTTTTGCCCAGCAAAAAGATTAAAAGAATGCATCACCAGAGCACAAAATGATGCAGTAATTTAGATCACCAACATTTGAATTATTATGGTCAAATTCCAGATTAACCCACTAAAGGCATCAATGTCTATAACACATACCCCCCCACACCTTCAAATATCCATCTCCATCCCTGCTCTTCCGGCTTGCCTAACTTCCCACAGGGCTCATCGTTGTGGAAAATATGTTAAAACAAAGAGAGCAGACAGTGCTGTGATAATCCTGAGCACAGCTGCTGGAGAATTAGCCAGTCATTTGCTGGGGACTGGATCTGGATTTACATCCGAACAGGATGCGACTGTACTTTCATGATCGCATCCTGTTCGGTGAAGCATTTTAACAGATTCCATCAAGGTCCCTGGTTCTTATCAGATGAATTGATCACATGATGCGACAGCATAACATTAATGACATTGAGGTAGGGGCTTGCATTAGCTCTGTGCAGGTGAGGCAAGCATATACTGTTCTTCACCTTTTAGTGTTCCAGGCCCCCTTCCAATTATTTCTCTTGCTTTGTTTTTTGTTGTATTTTTTTTACTATATATCTTACGACCTCCTCCTTCTTTCCAGTTCATCCTGGCACGGCTACATGCCTGTAATGCCAGCACCCTGCCGCCTGTCTGGTCAAACAGGGCACAAGTTCAAAATCTAGGACTATACAGTAGACACTTAAACACAACTCGAATCCACAGCAACTCACCTAATCGTGCATCCATTCCTTCTTACCGCGCCTCTGTAAACAGCAGTCCATGTCTAAAAATTAAATCAAATATTTGAACTATCCGAGGAGTGTTTGCTTTTAGCTCTTTTGACCTGGCACCGCTTCTACAACAGAAACTTTACTGAACAATTACAGTAACCTAAGCCCTCTTTTTGTGCTGTTCTCAAAGCAACGCACTCCATTGTTGTTGTGCTTCAGCCTGGTAGCCCAGTTACCTAGTTTGCCAGTGATTTGGATTCAGGCTGCACATGTATCCTACTAGCTCTTCTGTCTTAGGTCTCATGGCTTAAAGGTTGCAATTTAGTGCTAAGTAATAAGAGTGGACTTCTTTGGCTCTACTTTGAGCTTAAAATTTGAATTTTCAGCTTGCACTTCAGAAAAGAGTCGATTATCAAGGGCAGAAAGAAATAAAGAAAGGCAGGAAGAAGGACACCTGTGATTTGAATTAAATACAAGAGCCACAGGAGTAATTTCAGAAAGACTAGACTTCCCAGTTTCAACCCAGACTGACCACATTCATTGTTCACCCACCCGACTAACATTCCAGGAATAAGCAGAGGTGGATCTTTCATCTGTCTCCCACGCAAGGCCATCCAAAGGACACACAGTTCTGCATACTTGAGTGCGCACACACACACACACACGTGTGCATGCGATCCCACAAACATTATAAAACACTTGAAGATTCAACTACTTTGTGGTTTCAAGAGGAAAGACAAATCATGTGAAGAACAGTCTAAAAATGCAAAATAATAAATGTCTACATCATTCAAGCAGGACTACGTTACTCTCCCTCACACAGGCTGTTGTTTTCACAGGTTTTAAAATGTCCATTGAACATTGAACAGATTAGAGACAGCAGCCACCACTCACCTAGGTGGTCTCCATGGAAACTGTTGTCATGGGATGTTCTACCGTGGGGCACAAGGTCATGATGGGCAGCAGGTGGCCAGATTTGACCAGTCTTGCGGACACTCACAATAGTGGCCTCGGACATAACCACGTGGCCTCCCTGCTGCCGGTGGTGACGCTTCTGGGACTGTGGTGTCGGAGGGCTGCTGCTGTCGAAGGAGTGCTGAGAGTTCTGGGAGTTCTGAGACGGCGAGCGGCTCTTCTCTCTGAAGGGACGTCGGAAGGCTGTGGTGGGGCTGGGTGAGACGTGGCTGGACTGACCTGAGGAGAAGTCTTCCTCGCTGGATGTCAGGTTCTCGTTGGAGCTGCAGTCCGGCGTATAACCACCACCTCCACCGGCATCCTCAAAGCTTCCTGGGGAGTAGGAGCGGCGTGGCCAGGTCAGGAGGTGGTCATCAGCTCCCCCGTGGTCTCTCATCGCGACCCCACCACCACCTCCTCTTCCATCACCACTGCCACCTTCCCCCATCATTACCCCACCAACATAGACACTGGAGTAAGCCTGAAACTCAGAGGGTTGCCATGGAGGAGGTGGAGGTTTGCCCCCATTGGCCCTCCCTGAATGTCGCTGATTGGGCTCGCCATCTTCATATTCTGCATCATACCCACATGTGCTCTCAGTGGACCGTCCTCTATACACCGGCCTGGGTCTGAGGTCACCTGCCACTGTGGCCAGATTACCTGGGAGGGAGTGTAGAGATCTCTTCCGCTCCATTTGCATGGCCTGATTGCCCAGGGAGCTGATCTTATCAGACACATCACGGTCATTGACCCTCACCAAACCTCTCTCGTGGTGGAATTCCATGTTGGTGTAGAATGGCGGTGGTGGTGGTGGCAGCTGCTTCTCCTGTCCCTTAGCTACATCACCTGCAGAATGAGAGTTGGCTCGTTTGATCCTCTCAAAGTTGGATCTAAGAGCTGCCACACCGAGTCCCATCCCGAGCTTGTCCTTGGGGTCAGAGGGCAGCTCCTTGTCTGGGGGTGGAAGGGTTGGTCTACGGGGCGACACGGACACCCCGCCTCTTTGCTTGGATGGAGAGAGGCCGTCTAGGTTGTCGCAGGATGTCGACTCAACCTGCTGTGGAATGTCAAAGACTGATTCCAAGCCGTCTCCGTGGGAGGCCGACTTCCTGGCTGGTGGAGGTCTGGGTTTGGACCTGCCGGTTCCGTCTCCAAGAGGTTGAAAGCGACTCCTGTCCCCAACACCATACCCTCCAGTACCGACGCCACCAGTCTCCTGCATGTGAAGCTGCTGAGATTGGGACTCTGCTCCCTGTGTGGCGACAGGGTCCATCCCCTCGTTCAGCGGCGTCTTCCTGAAGCCCCAGCGCTGCTTGTCGTAGCTCTTCCTCTCTTTGGCCAGGAGGGTCTGCAGGTAGATCATGCGGAAGCGCTCCTTGTTCACCTCCTGCTCCAGACGTCTAATAGATGCTTTGCACTTCTCCAGCTCCTGCTCGATGCCCCCAACAGAGCGCAGCTCCATCTTGGGGGGTTCTGACTCTGGGAACTGCGCCTTCCACGCCTCGATGAACCCCACCGGCTCCACCATATTGTGCTTGATTTATTTCTGTGACAGACCCCGGTTCAGACACGAGGGGGGTGTGATGCCAAGTGCGCACAGTTTGACCCTTCCTTGTCCACTTCACTCGTCTCCTTATAGAGAACAATGGCCAAAGCCCAGCGCAAAACGGCTATTGTTTATACCAGGCCTTTAAGTAATACACACACAGACACACAGCCTAATAGCTGACACTTGTCGTAGGTTGCGCAGTCGAAGCAAAGCATCCCATTCTGAACAAGAGGAACCGGCTGCTCCTTCAGAGCAGAAACGGGGAATGCGCGACAAATAAAGAGGGATAAAAAGCGGTTACAGAGATCATGTTTCTCGTTCATTATTCCCGAAAAAGCTACTTACAGAATTGTATTTTTTATCTATTTAAAAAACAAAAAAAAAATCTGTCTCGACACAATGACCTTATGTCTTCGCAGGGTGACACGGGTGGTCTGATTCCCACGGAGGAGGAGAAAAAAAAAAGGAGAAAGTGTTCTAACCAGTCTTAGTTTACTCACTGTCTGTGTTTCACATTCCGGACTTTTTTTTTTTAAGTAGCAGTTCCATTGCCTCTCGCCCATTCACAAGTCTGTAATCCCAGGTGCTGCTTCTCCGGACTAAGCGCCTTTGTACCAACAGCGCTGAAGAAGAATGGATTAAAAAAAAAAAGCGCACAACGCGAGCGCCCGGCAACATCAGCCTCTCTGAGCAGTAGGGTCCGGCGTAAGTAGAGAACTTGGTAGAATTAGCCCATTTTTATCTCAATGCACCTACGTGGTATTGTTAAAAAATTAACGCCTCCTTCCAGATTCGTGCCGTGTCTTCGGCCGTGATGGTGCTGCTGTTGCTGCTGCTGTATGCGCTCCCATCTCAGGCCAGTAACGGTGGAGGGGTTGAGAGAAGGGGAGGGACCAGGGTGACAGTAAGCCCGTTGGTTAAAGAGACAGAGCAAGGACGCAGTCACGCTTCCCTGACCAGACAGGCGCCGTTTATCCTCAGGTAGCCATGCAAACTCTTACAGAAGTGCCAGCACACACCCAGAGTTTTTAAGATTTCATACACGGAAGCCTCTAATCTCATTAAATCCCCTCGTTAAAAACTTATTGCCACTAACCCAAATATTCCCGATGCTGTAAGTTCTAATAAGAACTATTAATTTGGCTTTTTAGAGCATTTTTTGTTGTTTATAAAGCTGTTGGCTCTGCCAGCCAAGCAGTTGTTACTGATCATTCAGTGGAGCGGCTGGAATCTTTAATTAAACACTGCCACCTAGTGGCACATTTTTTTTTTTTTTTTCCCTCCCCCAGATAATTTCGGCTACTTCGTACTATAAATCCAGTGATTGGCATCTTTCTTTTTTTTTTCTTTTCTCTTCTCTTTTAAGATCTAAAAGTGACTAGGACCGGAATTGAGTTTTCGCAACAATAAATTGACCAGAAAAGACAAGACCCAGATTATATACTAATATCGTTTTATTTACCTGAAACCACAACCTCAGCAATGCATGTACAATCATTATCAGCCTCCAATAATGATTGATGTCTACATATGGTTAATATTGTTCTGCGACCGGGTGTCGCTGAGGAGACTGTTCAGCCCCCACCCCCACCCCCCCACATTAAATCACAGTTTTACACCAGTAGATAAAGATACATAAGAGGAATGCAAAGGCAGATAAACAAAAACATTTTTTTAAAAAGAAACAAAACATGTTGTATTGCAGACTAACCGAAGAATGAGCCACAGTTGCACTCATTGCAAAGGGCTGATTCACTAAATATATGAGTGATTACAGTATTAATGGGGGGGGGGGGGGGACAAAACAGTTACATAAAGAATAAAAAATAAAAAAAACTCAAGTTGTTGACCGTGTCTCTAATATTGTGCAAATTACCCAAACCATTACAATAAAAAGTGATTTTGCAACAATTGTCATATATCCATCTTAAAACCCTCTTCGAGTCATTTGAGTATCATACATTAGAATCTATAAATACAAACTGCAAAGCCTACATATACAGCTGAAACACATGCATGAATGTTTTGTACACTGGCGTACAGCTAAGATCATTCAACCAGGTGTTTTAAAGATTCGCTATGTGCCAAGCTACCATGGAGGGTGGAAACGGGTTCTTCATGCAAGAGGGATCTTCCCTGCACATAAAACTGGGAGTGTCGAAATTTAGCATATGCACACAAGAGGTATGTGCGTCACAACGTGTGCAAGTGCCTGGGTGTCGGAATGCAGACTACTGCAAGTATACTTCTACATATTTGGTTGCCGCACCCGGAAAAACCTTTTGCTCGTGTATTGGTACGTACTGCTGGTCATCACGGCGTCTGAAATGAGTGAGATGTGAGCGCATTCGTTGGACGGCGAGACCACTCCAGTTTGCGGACTCCCCATCTAAACTGCGAGAAGCTTTTATGAAAGCCAACCTAAAAAAGGAGACAAACGACGTTAGTGCAAAACTGTGGGTCTTAAAAACTTCCAGCAGCACGTTGTCACATTTGTTCATTTTGTTCCCACAAGAGTAGATTTGGTGAATGAATACAAGCGAGTGTCAAGAGGGGTGAAAAGAACAGCACACGGTGGCATTCCCAACAGTGACATGTGGTGGAATGGTGGCGCAGAATTACTAGCTTGCATATATACAATTACTTAAGACTTTCTGAAAATTCTACAAAATCATGTAACAGGTCTTAAATAAATTTCCTCTCGTTCCTTGTTTGGTGAAGAATTCAGAGCTTTAAAAACAAAATGGATACTCACACGAGTGACAGTGGAGCCAAGGGAAGGCATTGAAGAAGACAAAAAACAAAATAAAACAACCATCTGTTAAAAAGGAAAACAGGCAATTCAAACCCAGGCGACTACCTAAAGCACATGCTTTAGAAGAGTTTCACCCCACCCCTCACACACGTGGAAACGGGGATTAGTGGAGTCGACTGTGAAGGCTCCGATCCAACGTGTGCGCCGCAAATATTAAAGGCCGCCAAAGCCAGATAATACGCCGGATCAAGTTCTGCCGGCCATGTTGTGTAGAGAAAACTGAAGCATTCGTATGGTTGAAATGATTTGTATTCAAGTCTTAAATGTACATTTAAAAACAAAAACACTAGATATGAATAGTAAGGATAACCACGGGCCTCGGTTGTATTAAATAAAGACAGAAAACACTTGATTCAAAGGGTTCAAGAGTGTATTTTTCTTGAATTAGGGAAAAAAAAAACATTTGGAATTTTTTATTTGCAATCAACGATCATTTGGAGTACTTGTTGAATTAGTATTTCTTAAGTTTCTAATATCACCGTCCTTTGAATCAAACGCCCATGGAGATGGTACAGGACATACGGCATCCCCACCGAGCTCCGTCTCCACAGCAAACCACAAACAAGGTTAAACGAATGTCACAAGTCAATACAGACAAAATGTATTCCTTAAAAGTGTTGCGAGGAAGATTTTGTTCTCCGTTTTCTGCACAAGCAAAAAGGGGCACACCTCAGGCGTTACTGTTTAGCAAAGACTTGAGGGAAAGCATCTCGAGATGAGCAAAAAGATTATTTTTTTCTTTTATCATATTGAGGTAGCTGTGCTCTGCCCAGTGCAGAAAAACTGACTTCTTTATCAATCAAAATTTGCAAAAAGAAAAAAAAAACATCCACAAAGTTAATTTATGCTTTAAACAGGGGAAACGCACACAATTAAATTAGAATGAGAAACCACATACAGTTCATGCTTGGTCACAGGACATGCAGCTTTTTGTTTCTCAGGATTTCTTTTTTTTTTCCTTTCATTTTCTCTTTTTCGTTTAAGCCTTTTAAGCATTCCCAAACCTTTCCCCCGTCCTAGTCTGCCGTATGGAGCTTGTCCTCTCAAGAGAACTCCGAGTTCGTACTGAAGACACAATGGTAAACATTAGAAAAACAAAATGAAGGCGGTGTATGTCTAAGCCACGCTGGTCAAACAATTTACAAAGCCTTAAAAAAAAAAAAGTTAAAACTAAAATAGTGTTCAATCTGTACAGATCAAATCCTTTCTGATATCTTAAATTTCTTTTTCTTTTGGGGAAGCTAAACAAAGCAATCCTTTGTAAATTGTAGTGACAAAAGGACATGGAATTTCCAAAATATTTAAAATATACCTTAAAGCCAATATAGACATGAACAAAAACATATAATAATAAAAAGAAAAAAAACAATAAACTGGCAACATTATTTTCTTTCGAACCAGCAACAAAGTCCACAGCCATGGGAGTGATGGTCTTCTAACACTCACGTTTAAAGCTTCACCCATTCACAAGTCCTATCCCAACTCAAAACAAGTGTTTTTTAAATGTTAACATTTTATAATATTTGTTACGTTTCATGAGTTGAAGTTGGTCCTTCTCGTACGCACAAGCGCGCGCACATACACTAACTCTACAAATGCACACACACACACACGCACACACACACTAGCTATGCACATTTAAGAAGGCAGAGAGAGAGAGAGAGGAGGAGAGGAAAGAGAGAAGTGATGGCAGTGGGTGGGGAATGGAAAAGTCGAGGTTGTGCTCAAGTCAGTCAGGACATGAACATGTCGGCCAGGTTAGTGTCGGAGCTGTAGATCCAGAGGACCAAGGGGAGGGAAATGGCCACAAAGGGCCAGGAGATGCCCTCCATGCATGCAGACAGGGAGCAGCCTTTGGAGCTGGCAGGCTTCTCCAGCTCTTTACCGGCCTCCAGGTAGTTCCTGGCAGCAAACTTGAGCACTTCATCCAGGAGGATGACAGGCAGTGAGATCTTGAGCACCATTAACCACTGTGTCAGATTCAGAGGGGTGATCTGGAAGATGATCTGTGAAGTAGTACATAAGAATAAAGTTTAATCGAAGTTCTATCAGCTAACGTATCGACTTGAGTGAGCACTTCAGCAGAGTATACATGGCGGCAGATTGACACTGCCGTTACAGCAAATCTAAAACAACATTAGAATTTGTAAAACTGCAAGCTATTTCTCACTGGAAGAGGCTCCACGTAGAGGATGAGGAAGTGAAGAGACATGGAGAGACAGATTGCTCCAAGCAGCCACACATTCTCCCAGGGGGGCATCCTCAGCAGCGACTGGTTCTCTGACACACTGAGACACAACACGGTTTGTTTAAAGAGCCAGTAGAGGCACTTTAATATACTTTTACTCCCTCTTGAAACACAAAAGTGACACTGTATATAAAGACCAGGATAATGCAATTGCAATTCATTAGCATTAGCAACAACCAGGAGGATGCTTTGCTCAAACCAACCTGTTTAGGGCATTGCACATCTCAATGGTGACCAGCACTGACAGGGCCATGGTCATAGGGTAAGGGGACTCAAACACCTTACAGTCCAAACTTTTGAAGTCTGGATTTTCTGGGCTGCACTGCAGGAAATGGCTCTGTCAAAGTTGAAAGACAAAAAGACGATTAGAGCTAACAGCGGAGGAATTTAGTTTGTGTTTCCCAGTGGAGTGAAATTAAACACAAGTGGGTCATAAGGTCTACCAGCTGGTAAAAGGTGATCCTCGGTCCATCCTCAGCAGCAACAAACCACCACGCAGCAGCACCAACAGTGGCAGCCCCAACATAACCTTAGTGACAGAAAAACAACAAGACAGCATTGTTACACCATGCTTGCTTATGTGGTCAAGACGAAAAGAGTAGCAGCGATAATCTGACTTTTTGAGTTTGAACATTAAGCACCAGGAACATCTCCAGGAAATCAGCCCTAATTTCTTGCTGCAGAGTCCACGGTGCCAACTTACATCCAATGATGAGATATCTGAAGAAGAGCCATCCAGAGATGAGGGGCTCCCGAGCATTGCGTGGAGGTTTGCTCATAATGTCCAAGTCTGGAGGGTTGAAGCCTAAAGCAGTGGCGGGCAAGCCATCAGTCACCAGGTTGACCCAGAGCAGTTGAACGGGGATGAGAGCTTCAGGGAAGCCCAGAGCTGCGGTCAGGAAGATGCTACACGCAGAAGAAGCATTACATTTAAAACAGATGTGTGCAATCGTGGAGGACAGTTAAATCTGTGTCTGGGCATGTGTCCATGCTTACCAGACAACTTCTCCGACATTTGAAGAGATGAGATATCTGATGAACTGCTTCATGTTGTTGTAAATGGCTCTGCCTTCCTCAACTGCAGCGACAATGGTGGCAAAGTTGTCGTCCGCAAGCACCATCTCTGAGGCCGTCTTGGCCACAGCAGTTCCTGAGCCCATGGCAATACCAATCTCAGCCTTTTTCAGAGCAGGGGCATCGTTTACTCCATCACCCGTCTACGGCAGGACGGAAAAAAAAAGAAGAGGATATGAGCTATTGAAATAAAACACCTAAACAACAATAAAAATACACTTCTTTCTTTTTGCTGATATTGCGATTGACTGAAAAAAAATTTTTTTCCTACCATGGCTGTAATCTCATCGTAAGACTGCAAGTATTCAACAATCTTGGATTTATGTGCAGGCTCAACTCGGGCAAAGCAGCGAGCCTTGACCACAGCGTCCCTTTGTACAGCAGGTGAGAGATCATCAAACTCTCTGCCAGTGTAGGCCATGCTGGAAACATCGTCGTCTTCTCCAAAAATACCAATACGTCTGCAAATAGCCACTGCCGTCCCTAGAAAGAACAGACGCGCAAGGTTTACTTCTACAGGCTTTCCAAAGGGGAAAAAAACACGTTTCTTCATTTGTTTAGTCCACAAGTTTAATTTCTCCGATGCTTCAGTCTCCGTTTACCCTTGTTGTCTCCGGTAATCATAATCACTCTGATGCCTGCGAGACGACAGAGCCTTATGGAAGCCGCCACCTCTGCCCTGGGAGGATCCAGCATGCCAACGCAGCCCACAAATGTGAGATCAGTCTGGATAATGAAAAGCGAAAATAAAGGCAAGATATCACAAGTCACAAAATGATGAAAAAAACTGGAATGTGAAAAAGTTGCTAAATATTTTTGGAGGATCTGGGGAGCTTATCCAAAGGTCCAAGCTCTCACCTCATACTGAATAAAGCGAGAGGAGTCTTCCAACGGCATATCTTCTTTGTTCATGGGGTTATCTCGGGTGGCCAGAGCCAGACAGCGCAGGGTGTCCCTGCCTGTCCCATACTCTCTGATCACAGACATGATCTTCTCCTTGATGCCAGGGGTCATGGCCACCTTGTTACTGCCTAAACGGATATGTGTGCACCTGTCAATCACTCCCTCTGGGGCACCCTATGATCAAAGACAGAAAAAGAAAATGAGAATGGAAGGACCCAACTGTAGGCAACATTAAAACCTTCCCAAGTAAGTTCATTGTGTGCAGTTTTTACCTTAACGAACATCTTCCCAACAGAGGAGCGTGCTTTATTAGCAGTGCAGTACACAGACATAGACTTCCTGTCTCTGGAAAATTCCAAGGTAAAATCCTTCTTCATCAGCTGTTTGATCACCTGTGATAAATGAAACGCAATCAGAATGTTGCTCTTTTAAGGTAATATTACATTAAAATGAAAAACTCTGCATTGCCATAAATGTTCTTTAAAGAGTTTAAGATTACATACGGAGTTACAGGCATTTGCTCGCTCAATTTTGGACAGGCCTTTGACGTCCGTATCAAACACGTTCATCTTCTCCACCAGGCATGTCAGAGCTGTCTCTGTGGCCTCACCCACCTTCTCATACACGCCTTTGGCCTGAACAGATATAAGCAAGGGCAGACAACACTCAGGTTTAATCAGAAAATGCCACAGGGAATGTGTAAGGTATTGCCAAATTGGGACTCAAACGCTTGAGAGCAGCTTCACAATACTGACCTCATTGTAGTCCAGTGAGGACTCGTTACAGAGAGCACAGATGGAAGCCAACTCCACAAGGGCATCGTACTGGGAGCATTTGACTGTTTTGCCATCAAGAAACCTAAACAAATGACAAGAGGTCATTTGGAAACAATGGTGAGAAAATAGCTGATTACACTTAAAAAATAATAATAATAACAGTAACGGCATTCTTTCAAGCATGTCATGGATTTAAAAGTTATCAATGCATTTTACTGAGCTAATAACACACATTTAATATTCTGAATACTCACACTTCTCCATCTGGGGCATAGGTGGAGCCAGTAACATTGAATTCCTTTAATGCACAGTGATTGCCGTCTGCGCTATCGACAATAAACATCTGGAGGAATGAAGAAATGTGGAGACAAAATTAAAAACCGCTCGTGTACAACTGTCACTTCAGGACAACGTGTGAAATGTTCCAACCATTCCATTACGATGTTTACAGAGCAAAGACAGAGCGCAGATGTAAAAGGCATCCAGCAGGTGGCAGCACACCACAGTCCTCATAGCAACACCAACACTTATCAGTCCATAACGACAAAATCCTGCTGAAAAGCAGGCTGAACTGAACACTGTGATGGGAAGCTCTTAAAATGTCATCTTACAGCAAAGGAAGGCACAAAATTCCTCTGCGCTGTCGCATCAAATTAAAAATCTGTATGGAACCTAGAAAACTTTACGGTTTATTATATAAAATACTGTTTATTCAAGATCAATATTTTATTTTCTGTATTTTAAACCATTCAAATATCAATTTTGGACAACAATAGAGTAATCGGCATTAATTTGTTCATTCATTCCATATTCTCACATCTGTGGCACAACATTTGTCCAAAACTGACAGTGGGGAGGGATAACGGCAGAAAAATCTAAATGAAATTACGAGCAGGCACAATGGAGACACCTCCAGCCCCCTCAGACAACAACAGGACTTTAAAAAGCATTTACTGATAGACCTCCTGCTTCTCAAAACACAAGAGCGTGTCAAATAAACTCTACTAAAGATTTGACTAATTTTAGCACTGCCCTATTTGGCCAGGCCCATCTTAGATTCTGGGGAGATGTCAACAGCATCCGACGGTGAGAAACAACATCCGATTGAACGGTTTTCAGAATTCCCTATCACAGGTCTGACTTGAGGAACACTGTTCGGGATGAACAAAGGATGAAGACAGAAACAACAGAAAGAGACACAAGGTCAGTTATGCAACTCAAACGGTGTTGCAGCAAGTGACTAACCACTGCATACTGATCAGCATGCTGCTTGAATGGAGGGGTGGGGGTGGGGGCGCTGAGGAGGAGCACTGAGAAATATGGAGGGATGGAAAAGGAGGGAGAAATACACACTGTAAACAAACATAGGATTCTGATATTCATGCTCATAAGAGATGAAAAAAAACACACAAAGACCCCCCCTGAATCTCAACCTCTGCATGTCTACAATTGAATTATTTCTTTGCCATTCAGCCTGAGCAGAGCTAAGAGCTGATCTGGGAAAGATGGACATCATCTTTTACTGAAACATGCAACACATGATGCTGGCATCATTTGTATCCTGCAGACAAGAAGATTCTGCGTCTCTGACTCCTAGTGATGGTGTGTAGTAAAATTACTGTCCTCTTACCCGGCACACAGACATCTGGTTAGTGGTCAGCGTGCCAGTCTTGTCAGAGCAGATGACGGATGTACAACCAAGAGTCTCAACGGAGGGCAAACTGCGGACGATGGCGTTCTTCTTGGCCATGCGGCGCGTTCCTAAAGCTAAGCAGGTAGTGATGACCGCGGGTAGACCTGGATGGCAGTCACGTCACAACAGAAGAACAAAAAGGAAAGATGATTATTTAGACTTTAAGGAGATAAACATCTTCAGTAAAACAACAACAGAAACTTGTTTCAATGATGAGAATTCCATCTTATCCTTTTTTCTCTCAGCATCATCAAGTATTAAAAAATTTAGCCCCAGGAGAAGGCTTTTTCTTTGGACTCTAAGAGCAACAAGCCTGTTGAGGACATGGCTGCTCTTTTGTAACCCTCCAACGTACCCTCAGGAATAGCAGCGACTGCCAGAGCCACAGCAATCTTGAAGTAATAGACAGCGCCTCGAATCCAGGAGCCTCCATGGACGGGGTCATTGAAATGTCCGATATTGATGAGCCACACAGCAATGCAGATCAGTGTGATGACCTTAAATTAAATCAAAGTTAAAAAGAAGATAAAAAATTAACATCAAATCAAATGGACTAACTATCATCTTTTGAATAAACAAATGCTTTTTCTTTTTTTTTAACCTTGGATAGCTGCTGCCCAAACTCATCCAGTTTCTGCTGCAGTGGCGTGCGCTCCTGCTCCGTTGCCGCCATCTCGTCTCGGATTTTGCCGATCTCCGTGTTGCCAGCTGTGGCCACGACCACACCAACAGCTTTACCAGCTGCGATGTTGGTACCCTGTGGAGTTGGGAGTAGTTAAAAATTGAAATTGAAATTAAAAAACAAAAGTAAACAAGACATTTCAAAGTACTAAGCTGCTAGGCAGAGGGAATATATACATACACTCACACACACACACACATAATTTTGAGACAGTGGATCATATAAAACGAGGGATGACCCTTATACTTAAGAGTAAAGAAAGACTAACAGTAAATAGCCCAAAATTGTCTTGAGAGTCACTCACAGAAAAGAGCATGTTCTTCTTGTCCTGGTTGACAGCACGTGGGTCTGGCACCGGGTCTGTGTGTTTGATCACAGACACAGACTCTCCTATAAAAAGGGAGGAACAGAAGATAAGAGAATGAAAGGCAGTGGGAGTTTGTGTGCAGAAAAGCATGAAGAGGTAATAGTGATGGTTGGTTAACACTTCAGGCCAATGTGTGGAAAAGGCTTAACAGCTGACTGAGCAGCCTGACAATTATCAAATCCTGGCCTGGCATAGCATAGCATAGCATTTCAAACCCTTCAGGAAATGTAGGCTTACATCACATGTATTTTTGGGAGTAATCAACTGTGCCAGGACTGCACAGTTCTGAAAGAGTAAGACAGGGAGCAGTTGACAGGCAGCATGGCCATGAATGGGGAAGGGAAGAGAGGAGGAAAATAGTTCACTAAAATATCTCATGGAATTTGCTACCAATTAAGGCAGCAGAGAAGGACAAGAGATTTAAAGAGTCGATTCACATAAACCTCTTCTCTTTTGCATTAGCCATTCTTCAATATTCTCCCCTTCTAATCTCTTCCAGCCATCTAATTGGCCATCCACACTCGGTTTATTTTCCATCCACATAATGTTTCTTTCCTTTTGCTATGAACCGAGTGGTATGAGAGCATGTGCATAACAGGTGAAAGTTGCTCATTTTTTCTGTGTCTTGGTTGATGAAAAGAAAAGAATGTTTGTGAAGGCAGGCAAAAAGCAAACAATGGAAAAAAAAACATGCAATTACAAGAGTGAGGACAAAGTTGTAGAAATGCTTTACCTGTAAGAATGGATTGGTCTACCCTCAGAGTGGTGGACTTAATAGAAGCAAGCCTGATGTCTGCGGGCACTTTATCACCAACTGTTGACAGAAACAACAACATGCAGGACAAATTTAAGTATCTGTTAACAGCTTCAATGCCTTTGACAACAGCACCAACGAGTGGTGCACAGATGCACTGAACAATTCAAGCTATAAAAGCAGATGAAAAATGATGAGAAGCAATATTCAAAGCACATAAATGTCCCGAATGCAACTTGACACTCTAAAAGCTATAAAACAAAACGAGTAACCACACGCACAACTTGGAAATAAAATCATCTGTCGAGTTATCATACTGATGCTCTTTGAGAGTAATAACATAATCGACCTTGAGTTATTTGTTGGAGAGGCTGGGGAAGAATCATGCATCCAAAATTATTAATGTCCCACTCGTCTGTACAGGACATAAATAGATTACAACACATTCTTTCCATCATCACAAGGCTTCAGCAATCCCCAGTAAAATAAATTTGACACGAATATACACAGATTTAAACAAGGCTTGTTTCTGTATATATCCATTAAGTACCGTCAATGTCACAGACGTTTATTAGCTTTGTTTAAAACAAAGGAATAAGAAGGGCATTAAACAGTCTGACTTCTCATGGTTTCACAAGCAGCTAAGTCTGAGGTGAACTGTGCTGATACACGACCTTTTACTTTTGTGGTTTGATCTGTACTAATCTTTATTTAAAAATAGACCTTGCTCTACATGCACATGCATATCTTTGACTTTCCATTACTATCTGATGTGAGTGGAAACATAAATCAGAAATATAACTCCTGAAGAATTAACTATAAAAACAGATAAAAATGTTAGTCATTGATTGAGATTTTTTTTTTTTTTTTTTTAAATGTATCAGTTGATACTTATGACTATTATTGATGGCTGACATTTTAATGAAGTTCTTATGAGGAAAACGGACCGGAAGTTGCTGCTGCTGAACCAAACATTTTCCATTCAGCTTACAGTTAGACATCACACAGCTTGAAAGGGTAAAGATAAAAGCGGTGACCCAGAGGCTCTTCGCTCTGTGCACAGTGTGGTGACAGACATGTAAACCAACCCTTTGGGCTTCTGCAGTGCCCTTCAGATTTGTGAGGAAGAGAAACGGGGATTAAGGAGAGGGGAGTGGGTTTAGATGAGTCCTTGAAAACACACGTCCAAAAATGGGAAAACTATTTTGATCTTTTGAGAACATGCTGCTGGATTTGGGGGAAGGGAAATGCTGAAAACATCTGTTTTAAGCAAGGAGATCCCGCTCCGTGTCACGAACCAAAATAGAAACCGTATGACGTGTGACTGCGTACAGGCAGTCCATTTGTTGCAACCATTGTCGTAAGTTTGTGAAGGTCCCCCCCCCCCCCTCTTCTCCCCCATTAATAGACACTTAATTCAGAAAATTGTGCTCAAGACCTAAGTAGCCGAAGAAGTACGCAAATAACGTCACTGGTTACACAATCTCCTAAAACTATGAAAATTATTTCAAAATCTATTAAGTGCAAGATATTATGAGTAGTAACATGAATGGACTGAACCATCTATACTAACTCAACTGGTCCATCAGTTTACCACATCCTGTCAAAACCACATTATTCTTTCCTGTGTGACTTCAAACTAGTCTCTTCAAGGACAGGAGAATGTAAAGAGGATGAACAAGCAGAGTAGTGGGACTGCTGCTGGTGGATTATACCAAGGACTCAAACCCCTGGGGGACAGTTCCCACAAAAAGTCACTAATTAGAAATACTCCTACAAATGGAGTAACAGCAAAAACAACAGTATATAATGGGAATAAGGTCACAGCAAATAGACTAACCCACTTTTACGACCACTGAGAATCATTCAGAAAGCAAGAGGACATGATAAAACCTATGCAGTATTAATCAAACACAAATATAGGCATGCTGACGTATTTCCTTGGATCAGGTCCTCTGTCAAAACAAACATGCTTCTCCTGACACTTACAAACTTAAAAGCAATATTCCAGAAAGGTGCTACTTTATTTACACACATGGATTAATAATGCTGCTGCAGGTCATTACATTCTGCGTATTGTAGTAGATGAAAACATTTTTGCAAATGTGCACTGAAATTCGCGGCAGTGACCCAAATTTTACAGCCATTTCGACTCAACAAGTGAGACGTCTAGCCTTCTGCTCCAACAAAACGTGCTATTTTTAGCTCTTATTTTTATGGGAGACAGTGGACAGCTTATGGGACATGGACCTTTCCTTCTCCCATGTGAACAAAGGACTTTATCTGCATTATCTATTCCCCTAAGTAACAAACAAATGTCAGGCTGCACACTCAACTAGCAACATCCCATCAGCTTCAATACTAATGCTGCTCTCGTGCACAATTAAATGAGATAAATCTGAGGGAAATAACTTTACAAAAGACTGTCACTATCACTGATGCCTGGGACTAACTCAACTGACCCAAAACACAAACTGCATTTCATACTGAGATCCAAATTGGGTTCCTTAGCATCCAGCTATTCATCATGGGGGGTCCAGTGGAACTTTAAATGCCTTCAGGGGTTGTATATTTTGTCTCCCAGTGACTAAGGCTCCATGATGTGCTCGCACGTAGACTTACAAAGTTCTGGGACCTTTCATGACTTCCTTCAGCTCTCCGGGGACTTTCGCATAAACACTTTTGACACAGTACACATTTCACATAATTATTAGCATATTACAATAATGGACTAACATTTTGAACACGCAAGAGGCAAAAGAATACAGCAAAGAGTGCAAACAAGTTGAACAGACCAGCAGCAGAGATACTGCTTGAGTGAAGACAATAAGCAGACCACCAAACACTTTTCTTCAAATTGAATCTGTATCCTTTCTACGTGTTACATCCCGTCTTATAGTCCCCCTTCCCATGGTAGGACAAGATCAACACGGAAGATCTACCGTGATTGCTGCCCTCGAGTGTTGTCGAAGCTCTTATCCGAAAGAACAGAGGTGATTAGTCTCACATGTCCAAAAACAGAGCTTAAACTTTAAAAATGATTTCTTATGGCCCTTGCATGGCCAGTCAGGTACAGCAACCATCTAAGATGCAAAACGTTCTAAATTGTTTTTAGCAAATCAATTTTGAGGATAAGAACTTAAAAGGGGGAGGGGGGCACAAAGATATGCTCCAATCAGAAGTGTGCTTTTAACTCACACTGCTGGTTGATCATTTGAGACGTACACAAGTCATTTCTCGCCACTTGAAGGGGCTGATTAGTTTGTTTAAAGGTTATCGATGCCACAGTTGCCTGACAGAAAGTGTAATGTTAGCAGGTCAGACCCATCCGCATACTGCAGAAATGCTTGATCTCCTGTGTTGTCTAAAAGTCCAATAGTTTATTCAATCAACTGATTTTATTAGTCTATTCAATCATCCGATTTCAATATTCTAACAATCCACTCATTTGCAGTCCACGTCACTGTTGAATCATGATATTACCATTTGGTGCCGGATTTAAAAAAAAAAAAAACTTTCGGTTCCACAGATTTCACTTAAATTGCCTTATTTCCTAACAATCCTTTCCATTAAGCGGAAAGTTAATAGTTTTCTGAAGGATGTCGACTTGCCTTCAAGCTAAAAAAGGTTACGACATGAATTTAATCTAATCACTGGAGTAATATGCAAAAAGGAAAGCGAACATTGTACAACTCACGTCTGTCAATTTCCTCCTCTTTAGTTCATCGACCTCAAAGACAGTAAATGGCATCATATACACCAGCCTTAACTGAACATATATAAAAAGCATATTTGACACGTGTTGACAATGTGTATTTGACTGTAAATCTGAAGCAATAAAACAACTTGAACAGTGAGCATAACAAAGATGGTGTCAGAAACAAGATGGTCGGCCTGTGTTGTGTTTTTGATAGTCAGGTTTATGCGTTTCAATTCCAATTGAATTTCTTTTCCCGGTCCAGATCTCATCTGCCAAAACCAGGATATAAAGTAGCCAGTCACTGGTGGGAAAACAGTGCTCCATTGAGAAAATGTTTAGCCATAAAATTCCAAATTTGTTGGACTCTAATCCATCTTGTATACCAGTTTTAATGACTGCTTATTCTTATCCGAGTACATTTTTAGTAGATTTTGTGAGGATACGCCACAATGATAGTTAACATATTGTAATGCTTAAAGACAAAACGATTGTTTCATGGTTGGAAATTATTAGTCCAATGTCTTCTGAAGTCTGTACTAGATTTAAATCAGATAAAATGTTCCTTTGCACCGAAAAGAAAATATGACTCACTTGACTCGCATCAGGATGATCTTTTGAATCAACTCAACTACTAGTTCTCCCAATTAATACCCAGGACAAAAAGAGCGCTTCCAAGCTACTCCTTATTGCTCCAGGGACATTTCGGTACATATTCAATTTTTTAAAACTAAATCTGAGGCATCTGACATTAGCTTTTATCTTTGGATGATGACAAAAAAGACAAAGTGTTGGGATTATATTAATGTGGCAGAGCCTCCATTTTTTTCCTCATGACATTGTGCTTCACAACATTGCCAGTTTTGTGTGGATTTACAGCAGGATCCTCATTGGCAGCAGTTAGACAGACTCGTGTGGGTTTGTTTGAATAACAACTACTTTACTAAAATTTGTCAACCGCTCAGCTGATCTCGCACATTCGTTTAAGTTAATGTTTTTCAATAATCTTGCTCGGAGCAGTGAATTCTCAGTTGTTACATTAGTCACATCACATTACATTCCTCACTGTACAGTATTTTCGTCTGCTTACAGAAATTGACACAATTGGAGCTTGTTAGGCAGACTGAAGCACAGTGGGTCCAACTATTTTCAGTAATCAACTAGTGGAGCCTGGAAATGAGCCAAACAATTTCATCTCTTGTGTTAAGACTGACGGTAAAAACAAACAAACAAAAAAAAAACGTGTCCCAACTCCCTTAAGCTTTGCTTCAGAAAACAGAAAAATAAAGTTTTTATTCAGTCATTGATTTTCTCCCAATGGGAAGCTTGAATATAAATAATCACAAAAGAGATAAAAGATCTAAAGTCTCTTTAAAGGAAAAAGCTAAAAACAAATAGAAGGAAAAACACAGACCCAGTGAAAAGCAGAAGAGTGACGCAAAAGGCATAAACACATGTGGCTGACTGAAGTCGAGGTTAGCCAAGAAATGTTCAGGAACAGACTGAGCCTCTGCCCTTGCATTGTATAACTACTTTGCATTCTCTCTATTATCATTACTTTGAAATTACCATGGGAGATAACCATGCTGAAGGATCAGTTTCTTGTATTTGTGTTTAAAAAACTATATGTTAACAGAATCATTCATCTCTTAAGGCCATTATTGGCATCGGTGTATTGAATTGCAGCCGTTGATTCATTACCTAATAATTCTGAACTAGAGCTACCAGCACCGTGGCCAGTTAAAACTGGTCAGATAATCCACCTACAATAGACTGAACAAAACGTATACTTTGAAATACATTTTCACCTAAATAAATAAGCCTCATGTCATCTGAACTTTCTGCATGGACATGTCAACATTAGCAACAAAGGACTTTCAGAGTTCTCATAGTACGTATATTTTCTTTCTTCGTACTTTGTTGTGTGCCCACATTGGGCTGTGTTATAATTACAGGCAATTTATATATAAAAAAAAAAAAACAAAAAAAAAACATCTGAAGTATCGTTTGCATAGCTAATAACTTTCATCTTACCAGCCACCTCCACAATATCCCCAGGCACAATGTCCCTGGCTTTGATTCTCTGGACGCTCTTCCTGTCCTGGCGGTACACTTTCCCCATCTCTGGCTCATACTCCTTGAGTGCTTCAATGGCATTCTCTGCATTTCTCTCCTTCACAAAAGAAATTTGGAAATTAATTAAAAACAAGAAAATGTCACAAACACTATGTGACGAGGATGATGAAGGATGACAGAAATAAAAACGTTTCAGATATTCAGTAATGTCAGCGAATGTGGCACTGTTGAAAAACAAAGGCTGCGGGGTCATCTATGTATAAGCAAAGCAACTAATCAAAGAGTCCATGATTACTCAACTAAGATGAGATAGTAGTGGAGAATTCTGTAAACGCTTAACAGATTAACACTTATTTACTTAAGTGACACTAAACACCTTAAAATTACTGAAAGTAGGCTTTCGTTCACCACATATTCAAGTAAAAGAGTGTTCTTACATCAGCCTTTACTCCGTTTCTACCCAATAATTTCTGATTTACACCCTTTATCCTTCTCAACTTTGTCTTTTTTTTCCTGGTGGAGTCTGATAAAGATTAGGGTACATTAAGTGGCAGGTTCCAGCCTGGCTGGTTCTACAGGCATGCACTACTTGAGTAGACATAGCGAGACTGAGCAAACAATCCCAGGAAATTACGGCCTTTTTTAAAAGAAAGCAACTGCGACATGCTTTTAAATATAAGAAAAAAGAATGCTGGTACAGCCTCCGCCCCTCCGCCGTCTTTCATTGTGGTTGCATTTGCATAACTAAAGAAAAACTGCCACTAACCAACTCCTTATTTGCACAAGTCTCAACTGGACCTTCAAAAAAAAAAAAAAAAAAAAAAAAAACACTTTACAAAACAGTATATGAGACATGAAACTGGTGTTTTCTTTGACCAAGCCCACCGAGGCATCATTAATAACCATGGGGCTGCTGAATGGGCTTATTGGACTTTTTTCCCGCAGGTGGGTTTTCATAAACAGAAATGTCTTACAATGCCAGATATTTCAATCTTAACCACACATGATATTCAATCATCAGCCATAAAATAAAATAAAGGAATTTTTCCATTTGTTCATTTGACTTTTACAAATCTGTCTCAAGACTGAAGTTCACTTAACTACACACTGCAACCTATGTCATCATAACAACTGGAGTATTCATAAACATCTGGCCCCACAAGACAGATTTCAACTTAAATTGAATACAATGTGCGTTTACCTGCCAGACTCCGACAATGGCATTTGCTATGAGAATAAGGAGGATAACAAAAGGCTCCACGAAAGCTGTAACAGTTTCTTCTCCCTCTTCAAACCAGGCCAGCACCTGTAAACGAAACAAAAGAGGATATAAACCAAAACTGTAAAAAAAAAAAAAAGACATGGAAATAACACAAAGTGTGCAACGCGGGGAGAAATGAAGACATTGGTCTAGGTTAACATTAGGCACATATCAAGGACAAAGTCACTTTGGCTGGATTACAAGAGACCATTTAGTTGAACACTGACTGTTTTTGGAGGTCAGTGCAACAAAAATGCATAACTAAGAGCACTAATGAGAATTGGAATTATGCTCTATTTTTAACTCTCAATCTCCAGTACTTCTCTTATATTATACTTCCTATAGCTCATGAAACACCTGCTGGTTTTTCACAAGGGAACTGGTGTACATGCTTGTGCACCAGCATCTTGAGTGAGATGGAATTAATCCTAAGTGAATTATCTATGAAATCTGTCAAAAACAAACAAAAAAAAAAGAACAGCTAATCTAATAATTTAATAATTTCTTTCCACATAGATCTGGTCTTCATTGATAAAAAAAAAAACCTGAAGCTTGTAATGTGTGCATTTCTGTTATCACAGAGTAGGTCAAAATAGACCAGAACGCATTGTGGTCCGGCTGTCTTAAGCGGTGCCTCTGAAATTTCCAGTTAGTGCTACTAGGGGAAAAGTTAGTCTGGAGCTCCGAAATGGTTCAACAACATGACGAAAATGGTAAAACACTTTCAGTAAAATAAAAATCTGCAGGCTTTATTTAAAAAAATAAGCAACTGAGGGAGAATACACATAAAATATCTTAACAGAAAGCACCAACATGGCCCACCACATTACATCATCACATTAGTCACACAAAAAGGGCAGAAAGGGCAAAGCTATTTTCGGCTAATTGTCTATTTAGCAACCTACGACAACTGGCTCCCTGACTGCAGTTTGTCCCCAGCCTCGTCTCAGAATAATATCCCCCAACTTTTTTTTTTTTAAATCTGAAAAGGATTAACGCAAGAACCAATTTCATTTAAGTAACTGGCAAATGCAATATAATGTGATTCTATTTCAAAATACAATTATAACTCCTGGTTCACTCTTCATTTCACAAAGAATGGAAAATAAATCACGATGTGCTAAACTCAGTTCTAATTTAAAATATTTGTAACAAGGCGACAACAAGTGGGTGCAAACAATTAAAGCTGGAGGAGACTGAACAAAACATGTGGTTATTTTTTAAAAAATATTTCTGATATTTCAAAATGACAGCATTTATCAAGTTGACCTTTAAATTTTCTCCAAATGTCTTTTTTTATGCAAGTTGGCAAAGCAGTGACAGAGCTCCACTTTGACTTGCACATTATCTCATATACTAATTTTACCATTCAACAATCATTTAAAACTCCTGATAAACATCAATGCATCTTAATTAACTGGAAGTTGTAGCTCAGTGGTTTCTGATTAAAGGCTTAGACATTCACCACCAACCTGCCACAACTGGGTCTTAAATCCCAACTCCTTCTATTCTGTGGAATGAACCAGCTTTATGACAAGGAAAGATAACGGTTTCTTCTTCTTCTTCTTCCACCACTATAGCAAACTGGGCCAGATGTGTTAGAAACAGTGCAGGAACCACTATCTCCTCTTTTAGAATCTGTGCCAGGAGCTAAGTATGTCAAGAGATGCCAACTGCCCCACTCTTTTCCTACTGTAACCTATTTAGGCTTTTGTCAATCAAAAGCCTCCTTCTACTCTTTTTCTATCATACAAAGTCATCTACATAGCACATATCATTTCACAAGAGTGTAAACATCAAAATAACAAATATTGTAAACAATGTTGTTGTCAAATATGTCCCAATAAAATGGATGTCTGTGGGTCTACAAGTGTGGGGAAATTGAAAACATGGAAGTACTGCAGGTCCTGATTTATAGGCTATGTAAACATAGCTGCCTGTTATCCCCATGCCTTGGTGACAGATGATATTCTGACTCAACAGGCCAGTAACAATCTTAGTGTAGAAACAGTCATGTCATAGTCATGATGACAGTCTGAATAATGGCCAAGAAACACAGAGACTCAAAATATTTTAGTCACTGTTACAGTGTAACAGCATGCTAATGCCTGCAAATTTAGTCAATAAATTATTGCCACGTAATCATCACAATCAACATATCTCTATAAAAACAACCTATTTGGACAAGCAGGAATGATGATCATTCGCTCCGAGCTGTATGTTTACACTGATGCGTGTTAACTTTAAAACGGAATCATGAAAGAAAATGGCCATCTGGTTTGTGTCACCAGACAGATTCTAGTCATCTTTCTACTCCACTACAAACAGCGTTCTTACAAAGCCGTGATCTGCAGCTTCCATCAACAAATGAACAACACTCAAAATAAAATCAACCGAACTCATGCTGAAAAGGGTTTTTAAAAAGAAAATCTTTAACATGGAAAACATGAACATGGTGCTCGGCTGGCACAATACCAAGTTTGGTCATAGTGATGGAGGCGCATGAGGATTTAAAGGCCAGTTACTCCTTCAAATGTTGCTAATTTTTGTTTTGTTTTATTTAGCATTTTTTAAGTTTTGAGACAGAAATACACACATCAGAACACAGGGATGAGATACTGTGCAGCAGACCCTCAAATTATCTCTGCCCTTTTGACTTACACTCAGCTACCCAAAACAGCCAGCCCAAACGTCATCGCAAGTGGAGCGACTGACCCAGAAAGGAGGAGAGCTGGGATACGAGTTGAGCTAAGATGGTTAGAACCTGAGGCTATTCCTCTGACCAGCTTACATCTGGCCAATGTCCAGAAACAGGAGAATGGAGTAGATCGGATGAGACTCGAGGCAGAGAGACAGGAAATCAGAGACTGATCGTGCCCACTTTTCTGCAGAGACCTTTCTCAAGCACAGCTTCATAGGTATACAGCGTTTCACCATGACAAAGCACGACACTCCACTGGGATGAGGGGAGGGCTGGGTTTGCATCAGTAATGCTTGGTGCTCAAATGCAGTCAAGGTGGATGGCCGATGTTTGCCAGATGTCATGTTTTTGATGATGGGTTGTCAACCATGTTTATGTTGCCATAGAAATCAGTGTGTTTGTAGCCATTTGCACTCCACAAGACACAAAACAGGAATTTTATGAGGTCATTAGCAGTCACATAACATAACTGGATGGCATCAAATCTTCCCAATCTTTTACCTAAATTCCATCTAAATGTTCACATCCCCATCAGAGGAAGAAATACACAATGTTTTGTTTTGATGAATTGCTTGTTGATTCATGTGTGATTTATTCATTTTTTTCTGGTCAGAAGAAAGGGACTAGATCCAATGTGTTACACAATCTTGTGTTATGTAATAACAAAAGTAATCTTTATCCCAATTTTGTCCTCGACAAATTCTGAGTTCAGCAAAACGAAGCAGGTACTCGTGTACAAGATCTCGGTGTGAATTACCCTCTCACACCAAAATAAACGCATACACTTGGCTTAATCTCGAGTAGGCAATGACAAACACAAGTGTCTTATCTCCGAAACGCTGAAAATTAAGAGCGCCTCTCGGATGTACAAAAGTGGAAAGTCACTGAACCAGTCTTGTTAAAGCCAAATTTTCAGCCACACACACACCGCCACTGTGAAACCTTGTAGACGTTATCTGGGGGAGCTGCATGCGAAAATTAAGTCAAGTTAATGGCTAAATCAGCCCTTATGTCAAAATAGCAGTGAGTGTCATGTGTATCAACAGCAGGCGGGCCTGAAACCATTATCTTTGGAATTGTTTTTTTTTTTTGAGGAAGTTTGACAAAATTGTTACAATTAGGTACATCAGCGTGACTTGGAATAATATGCCCCTCATTTCTCCACTCTCATAATCATAGCTTGTGAAACATCAGGAAGGTGCAAGAATTGCTGTGTATCTGAGTCGAGTGTGAATAAGGGAGGATAACGAGTTAAATGGGAGCCTGTCAGGACATGAACAATGCCGAGTTTGTTAGCATCTACCTGTTTCTGCTCCCTGAGCAGCTATGTGTTGCTCTAGTTCAGCCTTTAAGCTATCAGTTCACTTAAAAAAAAAATAATAATAATAATAATCGAGCAATCACACCTCTGATGAGTACGAGATATACAATCAACAAGTGGTCTGGGTTTAAAAGAAGCAGAGATATACTTATTGCAACATCTAACATTAAAGCAGTTTATCAGGTAAAGATATTTGAAAGGAATGAACGAACGAACACCAGTGCGGCATGTATCAGAGAGCAAAAGTGTCGACTGGATCGCAACATTAAAAAACACTTGTGAAGCACAAGCGTATAAACCACATGGGAACTGTAGGTAAAAAAAAAAAGACAAATAATTAGTCCGACGTATAGACTGAAATGACTAAATTCAATTCAGGCAAACACATGGTAAACAAAGAGCTGCTATTCAGCAAATCATAAGTCGCATTTAATTGTGAAAGAAAACAAGAGTTTAAGTGGAGCTGACTCAGAAACCACATGGGAGATTATGTCCGGTGCTCACGGAAAGTAACGCTGCTCTGTCAACCACTTAAGCTGACATGCCCCTCGATGCATGTTGATTATATCCCTAATTCAGTTTGAATTCACTTGTATTTATATGGCGGACGCCACTTGACAACAAAGGTCCTTTTTAAAGGAACTTTTCAAATACAAAAAGAAAAAATTACATTTACATAACTAAAAGCTTTGGTAATAAATTAGGTTGAGCCTACACAAATACCCAACAGCTGCTTTATCTTAAATAAAGAGATTTATATTAAGGCATTATTAACTTGGTGCTTTTTTTGTTTGTTTTTTAAAAGAAAAAAAATGTCTTTCTGATCCCACCCCCTCTCTCTTGAAGAACAACTTCACTGTCACATTTTCTCTCTTTTAAAGTAAATCAGAAGTGGATTGTTTGTATTTTACCAAATCATTAATTCGTCAGTGATGCAGTCAAGACAGAAGTGTTGTGTTTAAGTTGACTTAAGCAGAGTACAAAATTTTTTGCTGGCGCACCAAAAGATATTCAGTTCGGAGCTCTAATTCTGTGTGTGAGAAAGGTTGGTCTGAGACCCCTAACGTGACTTCTACTCTGTTGAATAGATAATGAATACCTCAAAACATATACTATATATAATGTGTGTGTATGCAGTATTGATGTTGACACCAGAACAGATGTTTAGACCAATGTGCTCTACACTGATGCCATTCAACAATATTTTCAGTGGTATGAAGTCATCTCACACTGAACACCTCCTGTTGCCTAAAACAAGTGTAACGGGGCAGTATTGGACTATGCTCATCTTTACTTCATATGTGAAAACAGCTTGTGTTTACACTGGCTGTTCCTTATTGGTTGAGTGAACACTAAACAAGTCCCTTGCACCGCTTAGGAAACGTGTGCTATACTTACAAAGGATATGCAGGCAGCAAGCAAAAGGATCCGCACAAGTAAATCTTCAAATTGTTCAACCACCAATTCCCATAGGGATTTACCTAGGAGAAAGAAAAAAAAAGTTTAGGATATTTAAGGTCATTCAACTTTTTTTTTAATTAAAGATTAGAAACGAGAGCCTATAGATAACTTATTTAGGTGACATCTTGCAAGTCCACTCACCCTCCTCAGCCGGCAGTTCTGCAGATCATCCCATTCAGGCCGCAGCAGAGTGGAAAAAATAGAAATAAACATTAATGAGAGCCGAAAAGGCAATTAGTTAAATAGCTGTGACTAGTGTACAATAGCATGTTGTTGTGACAGTTAGTGATTCACATTAAGGTTAAGCCGTGTTTGCTAAGTCAGCCTCATAAAAGATGCTTCGCAGTATTTCAACATCAAGACTGTGACGTAATAAGCTTCTTTTTCGCTCAGCTCGCCGTTACTTTATCACGAGCCATGGGCCATACATGACGCCGGGAATATGGCTTGTTTTTGAATTTATCATTTCACACCAGCTCCTTACCGTTTGGCCCAAATCGTTCCCGTTGTTTCTTAACTTCCTCTACACTCAGACCAGTGCTTTCGTTCACGTTAAAGAAGCTGACAACTTCTTCAACCGTCTTTGTGTGTGCGTTGTCCATGGTGAACGGCCACTTGAGGACACCGCTTGTTTCGCTGGTCCCAACCTCAACTAGTCACGGTCCTCTCCTCCTCTGGCGTCACCTCTTGATTAAAAACAAAAATACTGACAAATAAAAAAAACGAAGGCCCACGGCGACGACTGTGAGTGGGCGAATAGTTGTACACAGGACAGCGCAGGACGCAGGTGTACGGGGAAAGTGGATGAAATAGCGACTCCTGTGCTAACGGGTAGCTAACAGGCTAATGCTAGCTAACTGTTCCTTTGCCCTCTTGGCTCGGCGTGAATTCGCCGGCTGTGTTCCACTAGCTTTCCCGTAAAGCCCGAAGCGAAAAAAACATATCAACACCAGAGTCTCATTCGACTGTCGTTGCCTTCTTTAAAACAGCGAATAACAGATTAGTTTGTCCAAATGGATAATTTAAACATGTGGTTAAGTTGCAGCTCGTCTCCTGTCGCCCGCTCTGTCAGTGCGTTGCGGAATCAGCAGCGTTGTGATCGGCACCAATCGCTTCTCTTCGTCGAATGCGGTGTGCAGTGTCCGCATGTGGAATCTGCTCATTGGTCAAAGGCACCGGAAGTCCTACTCTCTCACCATGACGGCTGTGTGTTGGCGTATATGGGATGTCATAACCTCACAGGCAGTTCAAAAAGCCTTCATGTTTTGATACTTTCTAGACACCGTAGCAACTGATGTTGTTAATAATTACAATTGATGAATATAATTTGATGTGTTTGATGTAATCATATCAAACAATATATAACTATGCCCAAATTGTAGTTGATAAAAAAAAAATCAGTTACAGTATAGCTACAATGTCAGTAGTAAACTGATTACATTTTGATTGCAACGTTAAAATTTGGCAGCCAAGACTTAAAGAAACAAAAACACCCATAGACGTTTATGTAAGCCATTTTTATTCACATTTGATTCTGTTTTTAAATGATGATTTATTGATGATGGTTTCTATTTCTTCTCATCTATGTAGAAAATCAGTGGAACGTGAACATTTTGTTCCCTTTGCATTACAAAAACAAAGTCATTCATTTGATTAAAAGCGTTGGTATAAAAAATGCACACAAATCAAACAACATCCCAGATGAAAAGAAGAGACAGATTAAAATGATACCTAATATTTGTGCTAGTGCTAATTCTAAAGACATGTATTTTTTTTGACCGGTTGCCGGTAAATTCAGTATATACCATTTGATTTGTAGTTGCCCCCATTTGAGGTGCAATATATTTAATGTTTCATGTTTTCCCCGTAGATAAATAACTGCAGAAGAAATGCAGTATTTGACCAGAAATGCATTTAACAGGTTATGATCACAAAGGCTTATCTAATCAATTTAATCAGTTTTTAGGTCATAGATTTTAGGGTAAAACTATGTTAAATCCATTTGTCTATTTTCCATCCCTGCTTTATTCTGTATAGGGTCACAAGAGGCTGGAGCCTATCCCAGGTATCATAGGGTACATAACTGTGCTCAACCATACATAAATTTAGGGACGGCAAAAGGAAAAACAACTATTCATAAAGGGCATTGGCTGAGTCTCAGTCTCTTTTCTTAGCCCTCCACCAAAATTTTGCATTCTACCCAGCAATGTTGGGCCAGGTGCAACTTTTCAACCTTTGCTTTCACACCCATTCACAGAAACTAAAATTTTAACCAGGGGTTGCAACATTTTTGCATCTAGAAATAGTTACTTCTCTGTAATCACAGCACATTATGCTATTATACACTCGTGTTCAGTAACAGAGGAATGAATGAGCCTAAGTCATTACCCTTCAGCACAATTTAATCATCGCAAATAATTAGTTTGCAAATTCTACTAACAAAATCCACTGTTCTGTCAGAAAAAAATCCAGTTTATATCATTGGTCATTTTTATCATGCATACTCAGCGAAACCTACAATTGTCAGTATGTTTGGCAGATAAACTAAGATGCAATTAGACATTTATCTTTGATGAATACTATGATCGAAGAAAATCCTCCATTCTGGGGCAATGTGGCACTGGACACATCACTTTTGATATCTTATACCTGTCAGCATTACTGGAGTTGTCTGAGAAAAACTCCAGTCTCTGTCTGACTGTCAGAGCAAGCCAGTGATATCAGATATAAGATCTTAGCATTTGCTGTCTGCCTTCTTATCACATGTCAGGAATATTTCATCTGTAATAGAAGTCATATGAGTTGTCTGTGAAATAAAACAATATGTTAAAACAGTTGTCTTGTGCAGTTTATGAAAGAAGAATCTTTTAAACTGGTCCAATTAAAATCCTCAGAGGTGATGACTGCAGTTTCTAGATGGCCGCCAGCAGTATCTGTTGTCTATCTGGGAGACAAGCTATTTTCAGCCACTGAGATAAATGAGTGCTGTAGCAGTGAGTCTCTGCCTTCCTGATAAGGGAAGACAAAATCTGTGCTGCTGGGTTTGCCTGATATTAGAAAAAAAAAAGGAATTTGTCAATCACACAACAGCTTGAGAGTAGAACAGACAGTGAAGTGCAGTGAATGAGATCCAGGCTGTCACACTCAGTCTATTAATGCTGCTTTAACTCCAGTTGATTCTAACAAGGTTTTATCAGTCCTTATGTTTCGAGAAGCATGTTGAAAAGAAGCAAGAAAAGCAGAACTTTTCTTTTCCTCAAATCTTAAAGGAACAAACGTGACACAAAACCGACACCAGTGCATGTTTCTCACCTAACTACACCTTTGCTCTGCCATTTGATGCAAAACATACTTGTAGTGGGGTTAATCTCAGCTGTCACGACAGAATTGTGACATATATGATGTGATCAGAAAACCGGTGCTTTAATGCAAAAATGGTGTTTCAATACTTGAACCTGACGAGAGAATCTGATATTCAGCTTGATTCAAAACTGAAACTAAAAACTGAACATAGTCTCCAAATTATTGGAAGGATGGACAGTTGTCACTAGATCGACTCACAGAAAGTTTCAAAGGACTGTTTTTGGTTGTAGACATGAATATGTATAGCCTAAAGCAGTGCTACTCAGCTCTAGGCCTCTGCCCTGTATTCTTTAGTTGTTTTCCTGCTTCAGTACAACTTTCATTGAAATTAAATGGCTCTCCTCAACAGCTTGTCCTCAAATTCTGCACAAGCATCCTAATGACCCAATAGTTTGAACTAACATCTATGCAGGGCTCCAGCCTCCGAGGAGCCAAGTTGAGGAACACTGGCCTAAAGAATCAAATGGTCACTTTGTATGATAAAATCTGTCTTCAATCAAAACTGCACACTGAAGCTGAAGAAGAAGCTATGTGTTACTGAGTCAGTTTTATCCTTGTCTTATTGGTTTAGGTTTTATAACCTGGAAAACAAAAACAAGTGGAGGGCAGATCCTAAAACGAGCAGCAAAACTAGGAGCTTTGCAAATGATGTTTAGATCTACTTTGACAGCTTGCTTGGTGATTTGTAGAGCTCATTTCTGACAGTCAAACTTCAGATGGTACATCTCAAGAGACTGAAGATCACAACAACTCAGGCTTTATTTTTTGTGAGACTACAGGAGATGGCTGAGCTTTACTACTTGTAAGCAAAAGATATGATTAATGTCACATGATGTTTCTCAGTGAAATGCAATTGTAAATGAGAAAACTAAATAAATGAAATAAGGTTTGGCTCTAAAGATTTCACCAAATGACGTATGAGAGCATTTCCAGGAAATATAAAGTAATTAATGGGTCTCGTTGAAATACACGTGGTGTCACGTGTTAACAGTACATTTTAAGATGATTAGAACTGTTTATTTTTGGTTGCACTATGAGATGAGCAGCAGAATTGCACATTGGGATAATTATTTGAGGTATGCATATCATGTAGGTTCATTTTCACCCTGTCTTTCCGATCTGTTCTTTCATTTTTGATTCAAGATATGATTCAGAGGCCCCTCTGACAAGGCGTACAATATTTCATTTGCCCTAATTCTTGGCAGCAAGACTGGTCTATAATGATATGAGCATTGTGATAGGATATTCTATCCTGCTTAAAGTAACCATGGTTATAGAATGATGCACTTCAACAATACTCAGTTAGGCTACTTAATTAATGAGTGTATGTGACTAAAAGACCCAAAGTGAGCCAAAAAACTTCCTCCGTGCCTGAATTTTTTTTCTGTTACGCAACTGGATGAATTAATATGTTGCTTATAGCCTCGAATTCCTCCAAGCTGAGTCTTTATCTGACAGCTGAGGCAACCTGTCTAGTCCTCTGCTGCTGCGGCCCATTTGCTTCACAGCTCAACATGCACAAGAGATACTCCCCCGCATACCTTGGTTGTAACAAATGATTATTTGAGTTATCGCTGCCTTTCTGTCAGCTCAAACCATTCTATCATCGACTCATTTTAAACCAGCGGACAAGCCCTCACGTTCTGTGTTTTCGTTTTTAATCAGTCTCTGTAAACCCTAGAGATGCTTTCGTGTGGAAACACTAACAAACCTGATGCCTGTTTTATGGCCCAACTCATTTTGATGATATTCACATACCAAAGAGCACTGAGTCTGAGGGGGCTAAATGGAAGTGACTGATTAGTGTACAGTCCTGTATGGAATTATTGGAATTGAAGTGTAGCCTTTTAAGATCTCCAGAGATGAATTCAAATGAGCTATTTCTGAGAAATAAAAACAATAAATCAACATTGTTGATAAATGAGAAGTAAGTGATGGTTTTACTGTATTAAAGGGGGCTGTTTGTTTCCAGTTTCTTTTCAACCTCGACAACAGTCTGTGAGCATCAGAAATGCAGTAATCAAGAAATATGCAATTCTAAAGGCTTAAAGGCAATCATTAAAGATTCCAGAGTCCCTGTTAATGCCTTGTAAAATGTTATCAAGAAGTTCTACAGTTATAAACCTGAAAAGACACTGAGGATGGAATGCAAAATAGAAACTCAGTGATAGAGGGTTTGTGTGGATTGTGGGAAAAGCACCATGCAAGACATGTAAAGATCCCTGGCCTGACCTCAATGGGTGGCTTTATCCCATATTAAAAGCTGAACAATGAATCAAGTAGAACTGTATTGGTGGAGGCAAAGAAGGGCACCACTTTTTGAAATTAAGTCATATAAGGCAATTTTTTGCTGAAACCTTTATAGATAAGTCACAGTCTCTTTGAGACAATGGTCTTTGGACAGCAGCAAACAAATGGAATCCTCTTTGAAATACAGTGGACCAGCTTAAAAATTCTAATAATAGACGAAAAGAGAGTTTGTATTTTCTTTTCTTTTTTTTTTGGGTGACAGTGAGCGTGTGTGTGGTAGTTTGTCTCATTTGTCTCTGTGTGGCCCTGTGATGGACTGGCGACCTGTCCAGGGTGTTTATGTTTATGTATTTAGCTGACGCTTTTATCCAAAGAGACTCACAAATGAAGATATAACAAGCTATATAAAAAGATAACAATAAACTACAGAGAAGGAACCCACTAGTCCGACTCTGTCAGAGGTGACAGAGTAGAGATAGAGTGCAGGCATAGAAGGAAGTACAGAAAGATAAAATGCAGAGATAGAGGGGGTAGGTAAGTACAAGATAAGTGCTAGGATAGGAGGTGCTCTCTGAAGAGCTGGGTTTTCAAGAGTTTCTTGAAGATAGACAGATAGACAGGGACGCCCCTGTTCTGGTAGTGCTCGGTAGGTCATTCCACCATCGTGGAACGACACATGAAAAGAGTTTGAATTGTCTTAGGTGTGGTGTAGGCACTGCTAGACGACAATCCTGGGACGAACGGAGGGACCGAGTTATGACATAAGCCTTTACAAGAGCATTCAAGTAGATGGGAGCCGTTCCATTAAGCACTTTGTAGGCTAACATCAGTGACTTGAATTTGATGCTAAGGGTAGCCAGTGGAATGTACCCCGCCTCTCGCCCAATGATGGTTGGATGGAAATGAAAAGATTTTTTAATTAAGAAAATAAAAATGAAGGTTATATTGTGCCATGAACCATTACACATTAGATATTCTGGTGAAATCAGGAGACTTTCAGACTATCCCATTGAAATCCTTTGTTGAGAGTTCTGAAACCAAATAAGACAATGATTCATTTTATTGTGGTGTATTTTTTCTTTTTTTTTTGCCATTATCCGAAAACCTTTGCGAATGATTTGTTAATTCAGATTTTTCAGAATTTGCTTTTGTTTCTGAAAACATTCAAAATGATGTGTTTGAAAATTCAAAGGTGCCAACAATAATGATAATAAAGCTGTGATAATTTAACAGAAAAGTGAAAGCTGCTTTATCTAGCTAAAGCTGATCAGATGCGCCACAAAACCTGAAGAACCCCTGTGTGACACAGAATCACCAGCGTCCAGTGAGACAAACATTTGTTGCTGAATGGGCACATGACTTATGTGATTGTGTCCAGCAAGGTCCTTTTCCCATAACATGTCTATGTTTGGCATAAAACCACTTGATCACCTTATAAGGTGATAAGAAAAAGTTAAATTGTCTAAGGACATCCCATGATGAGACAGTTAGTAGTATGGCCTCTTGGCAACCAGTAGCGGTCCTTGTTGGGATGTCCTTGAGAAAGACATAAACACTTCTCTTCCCTGCAAGTAATTAAGTTCTTCGTCACAATAATTTGACTTAAGTGTTTATCCAATTGTGTGACGGTTCCATGAGTCACAGCAAATTATAATCAGTGGCTACTGTAAGTTAAAAATGCACAATGTATTGATATGATAAAGACTTATGATAAGCATCGTGCCATATTATTGTTATATACAAGCCTGTTGACACTGTATGAAAAAAAAAAGCAGGTGAGCAGGTGTGTGAATGTATATATATTTTCAACAGTAACAAATTCTCTTGTAGTTAATTTGAAGAGACAACTCAGAAAGCATCAACAATAAATTTCCTATTCCAATTTACAGAATCGTTTTTCCATAAATGGGATTTTGCTGCACTCAAGTGGACAAATACACTATTACAGATTATGTTTCCTCTGAATTCCCCGCAAAATTTTGCAGGAACAGCGAAGATTATGGTACAGTTCTAATGATCGGTTCTGACATCCGTTTTAAAATCTGATTTCAGATTAACCACTCCGCGGTTTGCAGCTCCATCAAACGTCCTTAAGAAAGACAATCTTTTACGCACGAATTGTCCATTTTTTAGCTTTCCTTAAAAAAATTATTATTTTTTTTTTGACAACGAGGTTCAGATGAGGTTCAATATATATTCAGTCCACGGAGAAGCTAAATGTAACAATTAATGCGCCACACAGTTTGAACTCAACAGCAAACCAAATAAGTATGTATTAAGAGGTTAATCGGATATTATATTAGCATGCTACCCACTGAACAAAATAAGCATTACATAAAACACTCGAATCTGTAAATTAGCTCTCTGTTCAGTTTATGGGGTTTTGCAAAGTAACTTTCATAAATTCGGACGCTCTTAGTAAGTGAAAATAAACAAAAAGCACTTTCAACGAACCTTTTAAACCCTTTATTTCAAGTGAACGAGACCGCTCTCGCGTACGCAAGGAAGAGAACAAAACAATTCTCGCGAGATTGATACCGGAGGTCGAAGTTGACAGTGCCATGTGTGACTGTCTACTGCTTCCACTACAGGAGATTTTCGTTGAATTCAGCAATAGTTTTAGTCATTGTGTTGATGGTTACGGTCATAGCAATCGCTATTCGTTTATGTTTAGCTTACGGACGCTTTCAGCTTCGTTTTTATTTTATCGAAATATCCTGTGATAATTCGTGCTAACTTATTTATTTGAGTTTATGGAACTGTGTGCATCTCCTAGCTGCAGATTCTTCTCATGATTCTTTAGCGTGACATGTTTGAAGTCCGACCACTGATAAGTGCCTTGAGACAGACGCTTCAGAGAAACGGTGAGCCGATTCTTGTGTTGTTTAGTTGGTTTGACCTTTGTTTACCGATGTCATGCCAAGGTGGTTATCCCTGATGTGAGATTTCTTGTTTACACATGTGCAAAAGCTGTTTCCTGTATTATAAAACTTTAATCATGCCACGTAACACAGAGTTGGTAGCATATGGATGTATTAACGCTGATTCCTGCTACTTGCACAGGTGGTTTCATAAAGTTGCTGTGCACGATGAGCGAAGGATCCACAGATCAGCAGACAGCTAAGCTATTAAAAAGGGCAAACGAGGAGAATGAGGATTCTGCTGAGAGAGCCACTAAAAGAGTGAAAGTCGACGGGGAACACACAGAAGATGACAAGAAATATCCAAAGAAGAAAGTGGTTCTTCTTCTGGCGTACTCTGGAAAGGGATATTATGGAATGCAGGTACAGTCTGTGGCTGTGTGTTTTCCTTATTTTCAGCCCTTATTTTCTAAATGTATTTACATTGACATGTTTTTTTTTTTTTTTAATTTTCAGAGAAATCCTGGAAACTCCCAGTTTAGGACCATTGAAGATGATCTGGTCACTGCCCTTATTAAATCTGGTTGCATTCCTGAAAACCACGGCGATGACATGAAGAAAATGTCCTTCCAAAGATGTGCAAGGACAGATAAGGTTTGTGTTCACACGGTAGATTTGTCTTTGCACTGCACTCACGTGTTGGAGGAAAAGAAATGAAGATGTGCTGACACAATAACAGATAAGTAGTTTTAAGTGTTTCCATTGGGATGCAACCAGCATTGTCATGGCAATACTTGTATTAGTACAACTATTGGTCAGTTGAGGTTTAAACTGTTGTATGCATGTCTACATGCTGCCTATGTGTTTATGGTTTTGCAGGTTTTTGGGATTATTATGGGCATATGATGTACAGTATGAGTTTACGCATATTTATTTTGCATATGTACTGGTATGTCACTGACAAAATGCATTGTTGTTTACGTATGTGAAAATTCTTTAGGGTGTGTCTGCTGCAGGCCAGGTGGTGTCTCTGAAGTTGTGGTTGATCGAGGACATCATTCAAAAAATTAATCAACATTTGCCATTGCAGATCAGGATACTTGGTGAGAAGCTGTTGAAATGAGTTAAATATACAAGCCCAGGATGTTTGTGCAATGAATGCTAAATTTAAAAGATACCCATTTCTTATTTTCATACCCACAGGATTTAAACGGGTGACCCAGGGTTTCAATTCCAAAAACAACTGTGATGCACGTACATACTCCTACATGCTTCCAACTGTGGCCTTTTCCCAAAAAGACTATGATATAGGGAATATAGCAGCCTTTCGACTGGATCCAGAGACAATTCAGAGGGTGAACCGGCTTTTTGCCCTCTACAAAGGCACCCATAACTTCCATAACTTTACCTCCCAGAAGGCTCCACATGACCCCAGTGCCCGCCGCTACATCACAGAGATGTCCTGTGGAGAGCCTTTTATCCGCAATGATCATGAGTTTGCAGTGATCAATGTTAGAGGTCAGAGCTTTATGCTGCACCAAATTCGCAAAATGATTGGCTTGGTGATTGCAGTGATAAAGGGTTATGCGAAGGAGGAGGTAATAGAGAAGAGCTGGGGACCGGATAAGGTGGATGTTCCCAAAGCTCCGGGACTTGGGCTGATCCTGGAGAGGGTGCACTTTGACCGGTACAACAAACGATTTGGAGGAGACGGCCTGCATGAGACGCTGGAATGGGATTGTGAAGAGGCGGCAATTAAGGCCTTCAAGGAAGCTCACATCTACCCCACCATTGTTGAGACAGAGTGTCAGGAGGGCTCCATGGTCAGCTGGATGTCCACACTTCCAATTCATGACTTTGAAGGCACAGCTGCTGAAGCACGAGACAATAAGGATGAAAAACAGGTATCTGGAAATTAAGATATTAATATATTCAAAATAGGCAATCAGTCGTTGTGTATTCTAATTGGTTGTTTCTCCCCTTTTTTCCCAGGAAAATGCAGATGAAGGGAACAACTCCGATTAGGCGGTGCCCTCTGCAGAGAAGAAATCCATTTTTCTCATTAGAACATTTCCTTTGTTGGCTATTTTAATGTTATTCAATCATATTTTTCATTTAAGGTTGTTATCAAAGCAACATAATAAAGCCTCTGTTCTTTATGGCAAATCGATTGTTTCCTGATGTTCATTTCACACTGAAATAAATATGGATGCCTCGTCAGTTTGATGATGCTATGGCAGTGGTAACTACATTAACGTTAGCTGTTTGACTCTTGTAAATTGTCCTGTGAATTTTATCATATGAGGATTATGGAGTTCTTCTCACTCAAATATCTTATATCAGTTTTTTGGAAAGACAACTGAAAGTACAATGTTTAAGGAGTAATTTTCACTTTTTATCTCTTTATAACTGGGGTTGATAATCAAAGGCCTTAATGTCAACAAAATATTTATGTCCTGTACACATATGTCATTAAATCCAGGCTCCTTCTAAGATGATACTACTCAGAAGTGTTGACAAGGATACCTTTTTCTTCCGTTAATGTTTAGGCCAAATGCTGCATTCAATATCTCAGGATTTAGTAAAGTAGAAGACATGCCTTTAAACTGTGATAGCCTTTACCTGGAACAGGATGTGATCAACACTGTGCTGATACTAATTCTTACATGTCATATTTTTTAAATGTCTATCCTGATTACTGTGTTTAATTCATGCAAAATAGACAGAGGATTTATGACCACTGTGATGCGTGGGATCTAGTCCTTTTCTCCTATTCTCGAGAACACGTAAACGCAGCATCGAGTCAGTAAACATGGCGCCGGCCAAAAGACGCAACGTGAGTTCGGCAAAATCATCAGAACTTCGTGTAAAAACAGCTAAAATTGACTTGGATAGTATCCGTGAGCGCATACTGGAAAGCAGAAAACACGCCAACGATGTTTTTGACATTCTTGAGGTCCTCCAGGTATAAAAATCAAGCATCTAAATTATATTTTCTGCACCACCTACTCTGTATATACAGCGTGGCTAACCTTAGCGTGTCTGTATGTGTTTGTGTTCTTAATGTTTCATACAGTCAGAAAAAGAGAAGGATGTTCTTGGTGCAGTCGACGCGTGCAGTAAGTTGTTTTACACATTGCTGGAGAGAAAAGAGCTGTTCATAGGAAAACTCCCCGAGGAAGAGGAGGCGTTGAGTGGTGAGTATTGGTTAATAACTAAATGTAATTAACCGTAATTAAGAACCAGCGTTGCTACACCCGAAGCTCGTGAGACCTACGACTATATAGCCGAGAAATTGGCTCCTAATAGAAAGCATTCCCAGCTAAACATCAGGTCTCTGAAGGATCACTCATCTGCAATAGTTGGCTGACATTGGTTGCACACTGGTATTGAACCTTTAAATGTGGTGTTAGTCAGGCGTGTCTGTGTCCTTTTGTGGTCCAGGAGGGTCCAGTGCTGAGGAGAAGTACCGGATTTTCATGCGACACCGTTACAACAGCTGTGTGGAGATACTGCTGGAGCATCTCAACCATGAGCTGCATGGAGTCAAGGTGAGTTTGCTTCGAATGTACACCTTGTAGTCACAAAAATGACAATCTTTCTGCACACAAAAGAAGCCACACTATGTGTTTTGGCTCTTTCCATTCAGTGTGCGGTGTCATTTTATGTATTTGCTGGTAGCAAGTGATAACTGTTGCAATTAAGTTTTAATGTGGTTATTACTGCCAAAAGCCAATTTTTAGCTGCCATTCACCACAATGCTGTACTTTAGAGCCTAAAGAACAAAAATGACATTAATTCTAACCTTTCAATGTCATTGTTATTGAATGTTTGAATACAGGAAAGTGCCCTCTGTTGCTTGATGAAATTTGCAGCAGGAGAAGGACAGTACCCTCTGGAGGACTTGGACTGGAGTGAACATCACATCTTCCCAAGGGAACTGCTCCAGGTAGAATATTTGTGCATCTGTGGTCAGAACAGTGAATAATGCAGATTTTCCATCTATTTCTGCAAGACCGAAACCTTTTTGAATCTTGTGATGTTTCTGTTTTTGTTTTTGTCAGGCAGTGGTCGACAACCTTTTGTCAAAGACCGCAGACAACACCCTGCTGATCTCCAGGTTCCAGGAGTTCCTTGAGATGGACGATTTGCGCTACTATGTAATGAGCTCCATTCGTGAGAATGTGGCCAAAGTCATGGACAAAAACAAAGGGGTAGGAAGGCATGACATGGAGGATTTAATTTTTTTCTTTCATGTATGATATTATCTTATTGCTGCTTGCTTGTTCCTCTTAGGCTGTGTTACCTGTATATCAGAACAATGTGTTCACTCTCATGTCCAACATCAGTATACCAAGCCAAGAATCAGAGCTAACCAACTTTATGGTGAAACGTGAAGGTGAGAACTGTTTTTATTTTGACGATGTCAGAAAGCTTTTTGATGTGATTATGCTTCACTGTGTAGTGAGGAAAAAACACCCAAATGTTTCAAATTTCTCTTTTCTAGCCAAGCCCGAGGACTGGAAAGCTGCTAAGCTAAAAGTGAGTAGAATATATCCAATCTCACCTTCAGATGTTCATCTGCAAGGTTAGTGTGTCTCGAATTGGCAGTGAAATCCTCTCTCTTGCTACAGGACCACAAGCGTGCCTTTGAGAGGATGTGGCTTGGCTTTCTCAAACACAAGGTATATGTTTACTTCTCGACCAACACTTTCTTCTCCTGCTAACACATGCTTGGTCTCATTGATTTATTTTTTTCCTCTTTTTTTTTTCATCTCTCTGTCATAGCTGCCAAACGGCATGTATAAAAAAATCTTGGTGATCCTTCATGACTCAATTTTGCCACACATGAGCAAACCCACGATGATGATCGACTTTCTGACAGCTGCCTATGAAGTTGGTAAGTCGTGAATGCCTCTCTGCCGTGACAGCTCTCAGTTGACAGAGTTGAACTGACTGACTTCTGTGACAGAAGCGTGAAGACACTTTGACATCTTGTCTCTGGAATGTAATATTTCTGCAGGGCAAGGCCACAGTAGTAAATGGTGCTCGGATGCAAACTATAGCATCTTTTTCTTAGCTTTTCCAACACGAGGACAGTCTTTGATGAGTAACACAGTGATTGGTTGAACATGGGAAAGCAACGCCATATCTATCAACCCAAAACACTAATTGTCAGCTTTGTTGAAACGTCATCCATGTAAACAAGAGTTCTTAACATGAGCCTCTAAAAACCTAAACAAAACATAAGTAAATGCACGTGACAGAAAAACTGCAGTGTGATTTTGAGTCGTCACTTAAGTGTTCTTTTGTACGGTGAGCAGCCAGAGGAAAAGCTTATGAAGGTGTTTAGTCCTTAAGGGAACTTCTCAGTCCCTATAACCATCAGAGAATCCCTAGAACTGTCTCGTTCTTGCCAGATGAAGTTACTGTTTTATATTTGAAACTTGGTTGGATTACAATTATGTTTCATAAAAAACAACGCGTTAGACTTCAATTGTTTTTCTACTTTCCCAAGTCACTTTCACACCAAAAAACAACTCACTTACCAATGGCTAAAACATTACATCTGGTAGGCTTGTTTGCTTCTGCAGGTTTTGAGGCACATTGATGAATTCTTTGCCTCCACTGGTGACCTCAAAGTCAGTCGTAGATTCCATCTGGTTCCGCTCAAGCGGCCCTCAGACGTTGTTCAGTTGGCCCTTAGTTTGAAGAGGCAGAAATGCTGTTGACAGTTTTCTGAAAATGATAAAAATGATAAATATCTAACAGTATATCAGGCAATGAGCTGGTGGTGGGCGGGTAGTTAACAGGATGCAACAGTACTGGTGTGGGGATGCGATGGGGATTCAGTGATTCACCCGAATACAAATGAATTCAAAAGGAGGCCCCAGTTTTATTGCACTGGCAGATGTAAAGTGTCTGTAAGCACTGGCAGAGATTTGCAAAAAGGCTTTTTCAGAATTTGAAAGTTGGGTAAACAGCTTTCAGCCAGCACTACAACCTTGTGTGAGGTAACAATAACCCTGCTTTTCTGTTGAACAGGAGGCGCAATCAGTCTGCTGGCCCTCAATGGCCTTTTTGTCCTCATTCATCAACACAACCTGTGAGTGTGATGAAAACTCTTATTTGCTTACCTATAACCATTGCAGAGATTTCAGCTCTGAGACATTTTAATTGACATAAGTGCTGCATGTTGTGTGTGTTTACAGAGATTATCCCGACTTCTATAAGAAGTTGTACAATCTCCTCGAGCCGTCTGTTTTTCATGTGAAGTACAGGGCGCGCTTTTTCCATCTGGCCAATCTCTTCCTGAGCTCCAGGTAAGGTTCTACATCCAGCACTTCATAAAAAACGTTTACCACAGTTTATGCCCATGAAAACACAACATACATGTGTACACGGTAGCATATGTTACGTTTGCACTTGTCTCCAGTCACTTGCCAGTTTACTTGGTGGCTGCATTTGCCAAACGCTTGGCTCGTCTGGCTCTCACGGCTCCACCCACAGCCCTTCTGATAGTGCTGCCCTTCATCTATAACCTGATCCGTCGACACCCGTCCTGCAGAGTCCTGATTCACAAGCCCAGCACAGAAGGTGGTTAGAGACAATCACACTGCTGTTAATGACTGGGGCTCTCACAATGACACTTCATGATGTGACCTCGATTACATTTCTAATAATATATAAAGCATTTTGAACTAATTTTGTTGTGATATATAATCTTCTTCCACAGCTCAAGAAAGCCCTTTAAATGTATTTGGATTGTTTTCTGTTCACAGAGACAGAGCCTCTTGAGGATCCGTATGTAATGGATGAGGAGGATCCTGTTCACTGCCGTGCCTTAGAGAGCAGCTTGTGGGAGATTAAGGTGTGTGTGTGTGTGAGATGGCTTCAGATTCGCAAATGAATCATTTGTCAGCATTTTCTCATTTTCATTTGGGGAAAATGAGAGGAGGAAATGTCAGATATGATTAGTGGAAGACTTTGTAATGGCAACACATTTTCTTGTGTACTATATTGCAGACGCTGCAGAAGCATTACCATCCAGATGTGGCCAAAGCTGCTATGTTGATCAATACGCCCCTGCCAGAGCAAGAGGATGACATCAGTGAGGTGCTTGAGATAACGGCATTCGAGGTGATGAGACATGAAAATGAACTTTTCTCCTGTTTCTCAACTTCACTTTGATTCATTCAACTTTTTGATATTACCATAGAATAATTGCACTGTGTTGTCTGTCGGTGAATACAAAGTGAACAGATATTAACCTATAAAGCCGTTTTCACGTGCACATTGGAGTAGTGAAATGTTGTTGAGATGTTCTGGACCGGTGGCATGTGAGAACAGAAATGTCTGCAACATTGGCTCTGCACTTTTTGAGTTGCTTCTCCAACCAGACGTTAAATATCGGGAACATCGGTTTGAGGCAATGTAGGTATTCTAGACATTGGCTGCTGCTGCTGCTGTACAAGTGAGAGAGTGTGTATGTGTGCTTCCAACCTGCACAATGTTTTCCTCTCACTCCCCGCTATTTTGGATACATACAGATACACACAGGTCTCAGCAACACAACAAGGAGCCTCATCTGCTATTCTGAGCATTTTGTTAGGAAAGCGATATATACAGCATCACTTCCAAATCATGTGCTCTAGACAGATGTTCCCCTGCACCCCATCCCATGCTTGTGTGAACAGCAACTGTGGAAGAAGTCTGGACAAAAATCTCTGGTGTGCCTGTGTGAGACCAGCTTTGTAAATAACACCCAGTTATGGATAATATATCCTATTTCTTTACCCACAGTTGATGGAGAGAGACCTGAAGCAGCCTCAGATCAAGAGCATCCCACTGGAGTTTGAAATGGCCACGCAGCTACTGAAAGGAGGGGGAGATGTGCTGGCACAGCACTTTTCTCTAGGTTAAAGTTTAATAAAAAACAAAGGGTTGATATAACTGTGTGGAATATTTTTTTTTTAAGTGGTTGATCATTCAGGATGAATGATTTTAGCAGATTGGACTCTTCCCATGGATGTGCTCATGAAAAAAGTGGTTTTAGATCAGCACCAGCTTACATTGTATATTTTTTCCCCTTTATGATCGCTCTTTGATATGTGACAAATGTACATCAATAAAAATATTTCAGGGTCGTGGTTTTTTGAAAATTATTCTTTTTAGGCACTTTTGTGACAAGAGATCTGTGACAACTTAATTAGATTTAAGGGTTACATTTGCAATCTAAAGATTTGATCTATTTTCATATTAAAATGGTCACTGATTACTCGGTTACCCTTTGGGCCTTATATATAGTGCTTATATTCTGGTGTGTGTGTTATATTTAAAGCTGGCAGGGGACTAATGAAAGACATTCAGTGGACGACACTTTGTAAAATTGTCTGTGGAAAAGTGGCATTTCATACCATCAGAAATTCAACAGAAAAGGTATGAAAGTTAGTTGTTTGAAGAAGGATTATTTTCTTTTACCTCACAGATTTAGTTAACTGTAAGCTTAACCTTAGAAACGTTATCTATGATACTGATTTAGAACATTTTATGTTGATTTAGAACATTTTATGCTAACTAATCATTTTTTGTAAGTTCTAGGTTACTATTTGTGTAAAACAGCCTTAATCAGAGCATATGTTTATCTGCTTTAAAAAAAATGACACCCACCACACCTACCTTTATTTTGGAAAAGTACTCCTTTTCACATGAATAAAATTTGATGTAATTAGGGTGCCAGAAAACACGTGTTCCTTACATTGCTGCTTGTCATAACACTTGCCAGACAGCAGTGCGGGTATCTGATACTGTTTAAAAAGTAAAGCTTCGTTCAGACAAGTTACACTGGAACGCTTTGAACGCAGATGCTTCCTGAATTAAAAGTAATGAAGCCGTGTACAAGTTGTTGTTGTCGTAGCAGTGTACTATCCTCAGTGAGGGGGTAGTTGTGTGATGTTCTTATTTGTGGAAATATTATAACTTGTTGATTAGTGAAGATGTGAATCATATTCTGATGTGTAAATATTGAATTTGTTATTAATATAGACAGTGGGGCAAAATGATAAACATTTTCAGCAGTTGCTGATGCCTGTGATTAAGAAGAAAATCAACAAGAAACTACAGAGAATAGAATTATTATTAATGCTAAACTGTCTCTGTTGGATGTAGATATATCTAAGTCATGGTACAGTTTGGGGTACCTGTCATGATGATTTGTGAGAGATGTTTTTCTTCTTAATAAGCATGATTTAATGCTGTGCATTTAAAAAATCTATAGTTATATACTGGTGCAGTGAAGTTATACAAAGTACTGAAAAAGCTACAAGGTTGCAGCCATGATTTAATATAATGGAGCTGTTTTCCTCTCATACAGGTGAGAGGTTGTCCTTAAGTGTAAGCTGTTTTTCTTTTTTCTTTTATGCATCTCATTCTCTCATCCTCTTGTCAAGTATACCATATGGTGACACTGCAGGCAGCCTGTGTACAAGAACACAGGGAGAGTAAATTATGAATCATAACCGACTTCTTTTACAAAGGAGCATGTCAAACCAGGGAGAAGCTTTCCAAAACTGTACCTACATATAGTCATACCTGATAGCAGCAGAACAGCTCATTTTGAGATCATGGAGACTACTAATTCTGACGTAAAGCCCTGGTACTTTTAAACTTGTGAGTCTGAATTTTTAGTTTTTTCGCTGGCTTTTGTATGAAGGACAAGTGGCAACACGGGACCGAGAAAATGAGGAGCTGAAAAAAACAAGATCACTGTGAAGAGAGAATCAAAGGAAATGAAGACCATATCTTAAATGGGTAAGAAAAGTTGTAGATGTTTTCCAGTTGCGTATGATTTGTGACAGAATTTTGTATCAAATACACATTGTTACCAATTTGTGCGAGCACAAAGTGCACTTTACTTTTTCTCCAGCTGCAGAAACTCTAACTCAGGAGACAAATTACAGCTTTAGACACTTCTGTTTGGAGCCCAACTCGAAAACCACGCTATTTCTACTATCTCAGTGAACCCTTTACTAAAATGCATTTATTTGTCAATTATCTCTTTTTAATTTGGATTTTTTTTAAATGTCTAAACAGTGAGCAACAATGAAGAGTTGCCTCAATGATCAAGAAAATTTAAATCCACAGGATCAAAAGATCAAAAGTTAGGTGATACTTTGAAATTAAGCAGCAGTGTCATGAAAATATTCAATGTCACAGGCTGACAGATCAGTCTGTAAGCAGATGGCAAATGAGAAATCACAATCAGATCTGTATCATGTCATGTATACACCGATCTGCTCTCACTCTAATGAATCATTGCTAGAAATGCTTTGGTATCACAGAAGGTTCATAGTGGTGTTGGCAGGTTGAGACATTTCTGCATAAATCTCCAGGACTCCTGAGCATTGTGTCCTCTTGTTGTTGTGTCTGCCCTCCTCCTCCACAATCCCCTGCAATGAAATAGAAGCTGTCCAAGGTGAGTCAGCACAGAGAAGCTGTTTGAGCATTTGGCTGCGGCCCTAAAAGGCTTCAAGAGCGATGAAGAAAAACAAGAAGAAGAAGGAGCCGGTTGATTCTGCAGTGTTTGACACTAAACAGATCACTTTCTTCGTAAATGCAAAAAAGAACAGCATTAGTAAAAAAACTGAAAAAAAGAGCATTTATTGTGATGCAGTTAAATCTGTTGAGTTACAAGCCCCATTAACTTCCTCAACCCAACATGTGGCAGTGTCATGTTGTGTAGTTGTGTAGTTATTCACCCACAGGGTTCCTGTGGGTGAGTAAGTGTGTGGTTGCACAGAGGTACAAAGCAGGTCAAGATAAATGGGGATTTGCTGTCTTGTAAAAAGAGCTGATGCTTTTTTCAATGCATCTCCTGTCATGTGGTGTTGTGATAAAGTAATCCTCTCTTACATAACTAAGTGGAGCTCTCTTTTTCTCACTAAACACATTCATCCACATGCGCACATTACACCAGTCTAACACCTACAAGTACATTTTGACGAACTGAACCGTGGCGTAATAATGCTACATTGCACAAGCGATTTAGCTTTCAATATGTGGCAGATTTTACTCACAGTGAGCTATTATTAACTTTCTCTGGCTTCCTTCCATCATCCAAAAACATGAATGACAGGTTGATTGGTGGTTCTAAATTGAGTGGTTCTAAAAGTGAGTGTGAGCATGCATGGTTTTGTGTCTCCTTTGTCTCTGTGTGGCCCTGTGATGGACTGGTGACCCGTCCAGGGTGTACACTGCCTCTTGCCCAATGACAGCCAGGATAGGCTCCCCCCTAAATTAGATTAAGTGGGTATAGAAAATGGATGAATGGAGAATGTATTTTTTAAATCATGTCTTTTTAAAAAAAAATTCATTATACCTTTTGGTATAAATTAAATGTTAAGCATACCAATGTCTTGTTTTATACACGTGAACAAAAGTAAAAACTGCCCTCGAAAAAAATTTGAGTTAGAAAATGCTATAATGAATGTACTTGATGTTGAGTAAAATACTCAAGTGAAAAGATATTTTACTTAGAACTTTCATGAGAAAATCCCCAAAATGTAATTCTTTTAAAAAGTACTCATCAATTGTGTAGCTCCTGAGTCAATTTGAGTGATGAATTATTGAGTAATGAGCTGATTAACGTAGTGAATGCATGCTTTTATGTGTGTCTACCTGCGGTGCATTTCATCTTATGAGTGTACATTTGGTATTTCTATTGCTCTTTATTTTTGGGACTCAAACTGGTTGTGCTCCCATGCTGCAGTCCATATCAAAAACATACATTAAGTCCCCACAGACAAAAATGAAACAATGTTTCTTTGCATTTTTCTTCTATTTCCTTGGGATAATAAAAAAAAATAGAGTCAATGGTTTTTCAAACAAATGGTTGAGATGTAATTTCAATGTAACAGAATCCATATTTGAAAAAGAAAAATAGCATAACGTTCCCCAACTGTTTGGGATGGCTTGGGCGGGTTTCCTTTCAAAGACTTTTAGTCAGATACAGTATAGTCATTGAACAATGAACTTTACCAAATGGTAGAAAAGGCCATAAAAGGGTAAAAAGAACAAGAACAACAACAAAGACCATAATAAAAATACACAAACAAAAACAAAACAAATAAATGTAGCCCAGTTTTGTCTGTTTTTTCTTTCTTTTCTAACTTCCTCATGGTTATTTTATAGGTAGAAGAAGTTTTTATTCTGAACCATCACATCATGTTTGTGATAAAGATGATAGCTGAACGGTTAGGTCTTTGTCTCTAAGGAGGTGGAGAGTTTGATTGGAGATTCATGAAAGTAATATCTGGATTGTTTTACAGGTGACAATGAAGAATCAGACATCCAACATCAATGTGGAAGATCTGCTGAGACAGTCTCAGATGGAGTTACAGTGGATCCAAAGACAGCTGGCTATGATCACTGCCAGAAACATACACCATCACCACCTGCACACCAAGGGCAAGGTAATGTTGTTCTGCACTCTGTGGGCCTGAGCAGCTTTCACTGCTGTTACAGCAAAGATAAAAGTTACTCCAGGGACATTAGCCTTAATCTCAGTCCAGGATAAATGGGATGTACCACACACTGATCAAATCTGAACATGTAATTTGATAGGGCTGCAATGAAATCTCATTGAATCTGTAGTTGTGTACCAAACTACACAGAGCTTGGAAAGAATGGTACTGCGTCTCAGATTTCTCTATTTCTTCAGTATTAGCTGTCGTTTATTAATTCCTGACATTAATTCCTTGATTTTTGATGATGATGTTGATTTCAATGATGCTAAAAAACAAAGAAAACCGAGTTAAATTTCAAGTGTTATCGTATGCTTATCTTGTCAACAGGACTTGACACAGATATCTTATAATATTAATTGCTTATAGTTATGATGCAATAAAGATAAATCTTACTTATGCATTTAACCTGCCTGTGGGTATTAATTGACATCAGTGTTCAATAAGTACACACATCCAAAGCAGTGGGCACTCACAGCTGCACTCCATAGGCAGCCCTTGGGGTAGTTGCAGCCTTGTTCAAGGGATATTATTTACTACTGCTACTTATTCACTACTGCTACTTTGCCCTTCATGCACTGTAAAATATGAACTTCCCACTTGTGAGCCACTTAACTGACAGTATCCATACAGGTAATTCAAGATATTTCCCAAACTGGTGACTGTATTTTTTATTTTTTTATATTTTTTATTATTTTTCAAGCAGAACAAGAGGTTAATTTGAACACTCTCCAAACCATGCAACAATAAAATATAACGTAACTATCATCTCTTTGTTTACTTTATTGAATAAAGCACTGTAATCCTTTTTCTGCTGTGCCTTTATACAGTTTCAAAAGTTGATTATAACCCTTGGTGTAAAAATTACACAGAGCGATAGGTTGCCTGTCAGAATCCATCAGAGAGGCATAGGCTATTACAGACATTTAACGAATATGGCCAGAAGAGGACAGCATGCCTCTAAAAGTTGAGAAAACGGCCAGGCCATGATGTGATCCAAAAGCAGCAGTTTGTTTAAGTAGTTAAATGATACTTCTGCATATTTAAAAGGGTCATTACCTGTTCCTGCCCAATCCAGTTTCCATCTGTTCCCAAGCCCCTGTCTCACAGGGCCTCATGTCAGGCCTGGAGACCAATTCACTGCGAGTAATGCGTCCACTGTAAAGATGGGAACAGACAGTGAGCAAGTGTTGCTAGGCAACAGAGTGGAACACAGTGTACACTCTGCTTCCTCTTCTCACTCATGCACACTTGGTGTCTTTTTCTTTCTGCCCTCTCTTCTGTCCTGTACCTCTGTCCCAGTGTTTAACAGGGAACAGCTAAAGAGAGAATACACTGAGTGCCTACTGCTGATGTAACCTTAATAAAACCACCACACTGATTTAATTTGAGCCCTCTTTCGGATTTAGAGAAGGTGGACAGAGCAAAGAGATGCTAGTATGTGAGTTATTAACGTTATATGGGATACAGAAAACAAACAGTTTTTGGTTTCATTTATCTTTGTCATACTGTGGAATGAACATATCGGGATGAATCTACACATTTAAAGTGCCTTAACCTTCCACAGCACCATAAATGTGTGCTTGATAAATTGGGCTTTTAATACATTTGACATCAAAAGAGATGTGTAACCCCTTTTTTATTTCTTTGGAGAGTATGTATAGAAGACAGGGATGCAGGACCATTTCTGTTTGTGAACTGTATCCATCTATGATGTAATGATTTAGACATTACTGCTCAGCAGATTTAGACATCCCATTTAAATTAAAGCTGCCATGTGTTATGCTGTTTTTGGTCAGTTGAACAGGCAGCACACATGGAGGAGAGAGACAGAAAGAGTGAAAAAGAGGGGGGTTTACTGCACTGCTGAGGGATGGAGCCAGAATTGCTAACACATTCAGGGATGAGACCGTGAGTCTGTGCGTGTGAGAGTGTTAGTAAGATAGCTGTTTTTGGTCTGGCTATTAGGGCAATACACCTCACCAGCTACATCTGCATGCAGCCAAGGCAAACCGTTAAAGCTGCAGAAACGCTCAGTGCAATCTCATGCACTCACACACCGGCATAAACATGTGCACACACGGACGTGTCGCAGCTGCCTTTGTGGCCAGTTTATAATGTGCCGGGAAGAGAGGAGAGTAATTTTTGGACAAAAGGGGCACTGCCTTTGAGGTAGGACCATTGTTACTGTTGTATCTGCAAACATACATGTGTCTACTGTACTAGAATTCTTGTCACAGTTCTTGTTTTAAATTGCTAGATACTGTTGATGTCTTCTGTGGATGTTACTATGATTATCATGCATTCTGATGGAAAGATCAAGATATGTACATATATTCCCTCTGAGGAGAATTTTACTGAGTTCTATAAAAACTCAAGGAACTACAGTGTAGCTTGGATGGGAGTTGCTTGATGGCAATAAAAAGTAAATTTATCTTGCACTGTGGGTTTATAGTTTTACTTTCATAATCGACTAAATTTAGGAAACGATGCAAGGAGTTCACTCAAACACCAGATGGCGTTGTGACAGTAATTTTCAAATTGTTCTCTTCTGTCTAAAAAAAAAAAAGATTAATTTGGGATGTCCTGGGTGCTCAGCTGGCTGAACAAATGCCACTTAACCACATTGCTCTCAGTTCAAAACCAGTCACCATAAGCTCTAATTTCTATGTTCCTGTTAACACAAATCACCCAACAAAGCAGACATTCACTAAAAATACCAGAGAAGGCAGTTTTATTAAGTAAATTCAGAATTTATTCTCACAACATTTGTCTGTGTCATAATGATGAAAGTTAGTAGATGTTAATTACAGGAAAAAGGGAGGAAAGCCTAAATTTGCAGCACATAAAGTATTTAAAAGCTCCTATTACATAACCATATGCCGTAATGTCTTAATAGCTACAGAAATCAACAGTTACTGCAGCCTCCAGTTGTTAATCATGTAATGTGCTCACTACAGTCACATGTACAGGTGAGGTCTGTACATTGGCTATTTAATTGGACCGTCATCCTTGCTCCAGTTTGCACATAAGGGAGAATTGAGTAATCAGCCAAAGTATGTCTGACACAGTGATCCTGTAGACTGTGAGAAAGACAAAAAAACAGTCAAAATTGATCTGCCCCTCCAAACTTTCTCTGTGGGAGATCATTGTACTTGTAAGAATAAATGAATTCATTGCACAGACATCATCTTAAAGCTACTTGAATGGTGATTTTGTCAGATGACGCTGGGATTAGGGCAGAGCAACAGGATGGAAATGCTTTAAAAGACCTCGAGTTGACACACGGTCTCAGAGGGCTGGTATCCAGTCACAGTTTTTGGAGTGTTTAAACATCTGACAAAAGAGGCAGGAAAACGTAAACAAGAGCAGCTTTATAGAGAATTTGGCTGTATCATCATACACTCTGCGCTGCTTTTACAAAAATATGCAAAAAGTTGGAACTTTGGTGTGTTGTTCCCATTTGAGTGTGTACACTACTGCACCAGTGATTTGATTTCCAATCGCATTATCTGGGTGTGCTACTCCGACCATTGAAATTTGGTCGGACTAAGATATTTACATAAATGTTTACATGAAAAAGAAAAATCAGTTTTTTCTCAGACTAATGCAATATGTTTTTGCTAGAGTCATGTAACTCTGCTTACTTTGTACTCTGACATTTAATAGAAAATAAGTTCCCAGTATGTTTCTTTAATTTCAGAAGGAAATATGAATCTCTAAAGTCCCATATTACTCATACAGGAATAAATGGCACTTTATTTTAATTTTACAGGAATATGCCAAGCTTGGTTAGTCTTCACTTTGTAGCAGTTATCTGTACTGCTGACTTAGCTTTGAGAAGTACACACACCGCAACACCTTTAGTAATTGATCATCTTCCATAGCTTTGACATTAATGGTTGGTATACAAGAAAAAACTCTCCCTCTTTAGTAAATACAAAATTAAATCAAATGAATCTTGATTGATACTTTTACATTGTAAGCGACTGAACTGAACAAAGATGCACACATTCAAAATGTCAACCCACCAAACTGAACCAAATCAGTCATTGCAAGCAGTCCCTGTCAATGGATTGACTGGCTTGTTGTCTCACAGTGTGAAGCAGGGCTCATAATCACTAAGTAGGACAGAGGAGGCGAATGGAGGTGATAAAAAATGTAAAATAATTTTTTAAATGTTCTCCTACGCATCATAAAAGTTCCAATGATACATAAGAAAAAGCAAGGAGAAGTCCTTTCCTATTTTCTTTTTCACCCCCTCCAATCTATTCCACCACCCAATCCAACCCAAGGAGACTAAAACTGTCTGCAACTGACTAAAATAATGAAACAATGGCATTTTATTTTAATTACAAGAAGATCAACCCATACATAAAAAAGAAAAAAATCAGGGTCATACATGTAGCTCCACCCAGAGATTTAACTATAACAATAAGGGGATGTGTCTCAACTAATATATTGGTGGCTTCACTCAGGGATTTAAAACCCTAAACCCCAAAATAAGGAGATACTGACATGACTGAAACTTGTGAAAATACTCTTCCTGGATATTACTTGTTAGTACCATCCACTGTTTGACATCACACGATCTGAGCAACTTGCATATATCCTAATATATTTACTATATATACATATATATTTATGATAATCCTTACATAATGGAGTCTCAAGATGACTGCTGTAGGGTCTCCTCACTTGTTCATTTGCCTGATATGCATTCATTCCCTACTAATGAATTTTTTTGTTCCTCTAACCATCCTCATACATTTTCAATCTGCTGACCATTGCAGCAATATTTACGCTTTGTTGGTGTGTTGTAGTCATCCACTGCCTTGAGGCCAGGAGCTTCATACTTAGCATCATGAAGCACTTCAATTACAAAAAGAATGCTCCATTAACTATTGTCACACTACATAATGACAGGCTTAATCTCTGTAAACAGATATCTTCATAGGAACATGTAGACACAGTTGGCAAAAGACACCGTAAGTTTTCTGGTTTATATTCTTGTAGTCAAGCTTTATTGACAAACTATGTTTGAGTGGCCTTTGTTCACATTAATATATGTGCTGCATCATGTAACTATAGTATGAGCTTTTTTTAAAATATATTTGAAAATGTATCTGCATTGAAACAATCTGTTTTCCATTTCTCTGTTTTGCTGACCACATTGGAAGATCAGGGCTTTTGGAGGTCACCTTTAGTGGCATCGTCATCAGACAAGATTGCTCCTCACCCAACAAAAAATTAGGGATATATTATAAAAACAGTAATAAATTATGGGAAAATATATCTAAATATATTATTTCACATTTTTCCCGTTGCTAATTCTGATTTAGGTAAAAGGTAAAAACACATTACACACCTGCCGAGAATATTTCTCTCCACTTTCCTCTTTGTCCCTTTAATTCTTCTCCTTCTGGCTCACATTTAGAACTAAACACTGTCAGTATTTTCTGTGACCTTTCAGTGCATGGATGTGTCATCATTCCTGTCTGTGACGCAACTCCTGTCAGAGCAGCAACTCCCTCAGTACATGGATGATACCTCCCCAACTGGATGGCACATAGTCACTATATATTTGCTGTCTGCAACCACCCCACCAGGTCTGAGCTATTGCTCATCCTAACCAATTGATCAGGACACTGAATGTGCTGAATCATGTCTGACTGAGAGGCCTTAGCTACCCCTAGAGCTGATTTTATACTCCAGAGTCCAATTAACCAGATGTGAAAATCCATTTTGGTCATATAGAGTAGAAAAGAGGTTTTAAAAGTGTGAGAAAATATTACATTAGTTCTGAAATTAATCGCATGAAGTTGGACTTCATGTATCCCTGGTCCTCAGAAATGATCATCTCAATAGCGTAGACTCTTACCAGATGAGATGGTATGCTCTACTGGCTGTCAATTCACAACTTTCAAGAAAATAGCTGACTAAGAATTAACACTTCGCATGAGATTATTTTTATCATACTGCAGATACTATTCAGACAGGTCAGCCCGTTTTTTTAGTGCAAACAAGGGAAAAAACACGAAGCTAAGATACTTAACTGAAGCCCTTTTCACTCATGGATTCAGCCATATCGATTTAAAAAATAAATCCTCGTTACCAAGTAATTCAAGTAATTCAAACATACCAAACGGAGACTCTGTGCTGCATCACTGTGTGCTTACACACAGCAAGACAGCATCACAGAATCGGCTGAGTAAAATGACAGCTACAGCAATAGCTACTTCCTCAACGTTAACTCTGCAAGCTTTTTACATACTAATTAAGAAAAAGACTTTTCAGATTTCATTCCTTTATTGTCCAAAAATGTCTCCAACAAAGACTACAACACAACACGCCACTTTTTCTGTCATTTCATATCTTTGCTGCTGAATGCAGCAAATGTTTTTTTTTGGGAGGGGGGTAGCAAACATAAAGTCTGTTGGACAAGAGTTTCTGATATTATTGTTATTACTTTGCTTTTTACTACCTTATACTCATCCCTGTGCTCTCTGTTTGCCATTGCAAGTGCTGGCTGCATCATCCCCCATGGGGATGAATAAAGTATTTTGTATTCCTTTCTATTCTATTCTGTTCTATTCTATTCTATTCTATTCTATTGATTTTTTCTAGGCTCTATGGCAGAGTAGACACTATGGTGACTCACATACCGTCTTTTGGTACAAAGTGGTGTTACAGTACGTAAAATCACAAATGTTAGTCAGTTGATCATCCTAGCTGCATAGTACACATGCATGCATAGTACATGTTCGGAGCTCAGACACATTAGTTATGGAGGAATTTGGCAGTTTTTTCCAAATTATGTATGTATTTTGTGTAGTCCATATGTCAATCAGCAATTTGTGGTAATAATAGCTCACTTGCTAAGTGTGTATGGGCTAATACAAAACAATAATGATTTTACAGGAATTGAGCAAAACAAGCAAAAAGATGGAGTAAGTGTGGTATCTTTTTCTAATTTTGTGTCAAGTTACCAGATAATTTTTTTTTTATCCCGTACATTCTATTTTTGCACCTGTATTTTATTTTATTTTATTTTTTTCATTGAAATACTATCACTTAGGTATGTCCATACTGCCTAATATGTTTATCCAGATACTGAATGGATTAATCAACAGCTATAGTTGGCAAGTCTAGCTATCTCTCTGTCTAGTTCAACATATTGCACTAGTGAGTCTGTCTGTAGGCTTGTTTGCTCCGCAGGTCTGCTGTATGACCAGGTGAATCTCAATGCCTTTCTGCCTGCTTGGCAGGTATGTCACCCTGGCTTTAGTGCTTTGCTGTCAGGATAAACAGTTAGTTTTTATTGTTTGTTTTGTACTGAATGCAAGCCTGACTAACAGTCATTTTTCAGTGTTTATATGAGCCCATTGTGTGTCAGATACCAAATACTCTGGTAGCATTGTAATTGATTTTTTAAAACATAAAAACTTATGTTAGAGCCATCTGTTGGTTGGCATATGCCAACTGCTACTCGGCAAAAATGGTTTAGCGTACCAATTGTCTAACATTTTCCTCTCTGCCTTAATTTTCCTCCAAATGGAAATGGTAATTTAAAAAGTGTGGACTGAGAACAGAGATATAGAGTGAAGAGATTAAAGTGATTAGACTTCAGACTAATAAAGCAAAGGTTTTCTTTTGTCTGGGGTGATCATTTTTTCCTTTTATAGCATTATTGCAGTAGCTGGGCTAGCTAAGTGTGTTTTTTCAGGAGACAAATAAGACGTCTGCACCACTTTTTTCATATGTCAGAGCTCTCCAACATGTTTGTGGGCATACAATTAGTTTTTGGATTAACACAAGGGAAATACAAAAAATGTATTCTGTCCTTAGAGAGTGTTTAATTCCAGAAGGCTGTGTTTAAATCCACTTATCTGAAGCCTATGGTCTCTCTCCTCTGTCAAACTGTTGCTTTATTCCTCTGCTATCTGCAACCCCTCAGGTGATCTCAGAGTGATTTGAAATTTTAAGAAGGCAAGATTGACAGTACAGCATGAAAGTTCCATTTTGAATCCAGGCAACTAGGATTTCAAATGTACCACAAACTTGTTCAAATAGTTTTCTCTCACGAAAGAGGATCTGAACAGTAGAGGAAACTATCCACGGACCTCATGATGAGTTTGCAGCCTGCCTCTCAGAGATATTAAGTCTATTTCCACTGAGGAGCTGAGTAAGTGAAAATTATGTTTCAAAGGATATTCTTTTCTTTTAAAAGGAAAAATTTAATAAAAAAAAGGTAAATCCGTCTGATGCTCAAAACTTGTAGCACCAGCAGCTTCTCTTTTGTAATCATTTCCCTGTGACTAGCCCATAAAGTAAAACAGCATTGCTTTAAGTAAGATTGACAGTAAACCACATGACCCATTTTCCTCACTTTTATAAACCAACTCCGTGTTTTTGCCATATATCATGATTACATTGGCCATTTGGTCTCTCTGTCAGTCATTTGGCAGGTAAAATGGTCCGCCACTTTGTGTGCAGCCTATATCGATGCAGAACAGATCATTATGAACAGACAGTAACTTTTTGGTGAAGCCTATTGACTCTGTTAGTGCCCTGACTTTTCCTGATTTAGCACATTGAGGTATTTTGTAAAATACTTGATAAAATTTTCTACAAATTCCCAATAAACATGGTAATGGTATCCATAGTACCCAACTAGTGAATTTTAGTTATTCAGATGATCCTCTGACTCAGAATATTAAAAGAAATACTGACATTCAGCTTTTGAGATTAGCAAATGTGGGCATGATAATAGTGAAAATGTTAAACACCCTCCAACAATGTCTCTATTTGCATGTGGGCATGCTAATGTTAGCTTTTTGCTGTACCAAGTGGTAGCCTCACAGAGTTGTTAGCATAGCTAGCACTATATCTATTACCACAAACTCCCATGAGAGTAATAATTCTATAGAATTACAATCTTGGTAATTTTCTTTAATTTTTTGTCTTCCAGTCAAGACGTGAGGTTTCATCCCAGCCAGCTTCAGGACACTCTGTCTACAATGTGAACCGCTTTCAACTGCTGGAGGAGAAGAACCGAGCGTTAAAGCTTGAAGTAGCCACTCTGTGTCAAGAGAAACAGCAATATAAAAAATTGGTATTCTTGCTACTTTTTTTTTCCCAAGTTCAGTCATTTCTCTGAAAAAGATAGGCACAGTCTCACAAGAAAATGTGCTATGGGTATCTTTGTTCAAAAACGTCCAAAATGCAGTACTGCCACAATCCACATAGAGTTAGAGATTGTGAGATAACGAAGAATCTCTTGGCTACTATTCTATGTGGGGTAACATCTGCTCGATTCCCCAGTCTTGCTTATGAAGATGTGTGGGCAAGTATAATGTGGTGTATAGGAAGGAGTGCATGTGGTTTGGCATGTACACTGCCTGACCAAAAAAAAAAGTCATACACTAACTAACTTTTATCTCTGTTTAGAGTTTAATCAATTTATTGCCAAGCTCTTGTATTGATGATGGGAAAGTCAGAATGCTGCATAAAGTCTCGTCCAACACATCGCTATAGATTCTTTAGAGGGTTAAGGTGGCCCATCCATGTGTGAAAATTATGTGTCATGCTCCCTGAATAATTATTTCACAATGTGAGTCTGATGAATACTGACATTGTAATCTTGGACTATGCTTGTACTATCAGGGAAAGAAACAAATCAATTGATGGAAAACTGGGTCATTTAGTGTATTTAGGTAGTTAGATGACCTAATTTCAACACATAAGGTAACTGAACCTAGACCTGACCTAGTGAAACAACCCTAGATGATTCACTCAGTTAAGTCCAGGTGGGGACTTTTTTACCCTTTTGTTTTCCGCAGTCAGTGTATTTTGAAGTGCATTTTGCAACACTATGTATTTTTTGTATGCACAGTAAGAGCATATATATATTTAGCAATATTATCCTTTGAAGACCTCCTCCAGGTGGTCTCAGATGAAAAGGTGTGTGAGCCGTTGTCTTGGCAACATGTCCATTTGTAGGAGTGTGGACATACTGGCAGTGAGAAACTGAGACAGCACAATATGCAGCTGCTTCTGTTGTAAACCTCAGTGACACATATTTGCTAATTAGTTTAGAATCTATTTTTCTAAAATCTAAAATTTTCTTGTTAAACATGTTTGATCATTTTTAGCAGCATGATATATAAGTTGGGACTATCACTGGGTAAACAAACGTCAGTATCAGGACAGATGAAATCCCCTCTCACTTGTCACTCTCCTGTCATGGGCGATCCCCTACTGTCTGCACCCTTCAGATCAGGCCACTGTGACAGTGATTGGGAGTTATTAAACCAAGATACTGCTGAACATGTACCTTGCTTCATCTGGAGCACAGTTTGTCTCAAACTGTGAACAGGGATTTCTCCCTTCTGGATACAAATGTTTTCACCCCAATGTATAGAGACAGCAAAGGCTGCTAAATTGAAACAAAACCATAAGGGAGAGGACACATACAAAACCAATTGTTGTGACCTTTTATGAAAGGGAAATGAAGAGTGGTATTTGATATTTGTTTTTTCAGTTGGGTTTGTTATTTTTCCCAGGAGACTTAAAACAGTATCACGGATCAAAATCATAATGGACAGTGTTATGTTGCCACATCCACTAGAAGTGCAATACAAAACTTTCTTCTAACATGTTCATCCAAAGTCATCTAAGTCAAAGCTGTATTGACACAGCTTGTTTCTGCTGCCAGAGGCAGAGACAGTGATTACAGATTTACTTTTTATGGCTTTCCCAAAGTTTCTAGACTAAAAAAATGACAATTTCCCCCAAACATTGGCCAGTGTAGCTGTTAACACATATGACATATTTATTCAACAAGTCTTCAAACTGAAATAGTCCTATATGTCACTTTTTCATACTCCTGAATATGGCTCATGATGGCAGCCAGTAAAGTACCACCCCAACAAGTAGCTACACAGGAAACATGAGTCATATAAGTGTTTCCATATTAGAGCATTATCATTATCATTATCATCCAAGTCTTTCGTTTAAGAGGCCACAAAATCCTCATAAGGAGGAAAGAGAAGGGTGGATGGAAGAGCTAATTGATGTGCTTTTAACATGGGCCTTTCTGTGATGTGAGATTGAGACCAATTGCCTACTTCCTAATTGGCTTTAGAAAATAACATTGCTCATATCTTCTTGCATGAACAAACTGCCACATGGGCATGTTTTGGGGAGAAGGACCAGCTCATTAAATTCTTGTCCACTGTTGAACCAGAAGCCTCTACTAGTCTCTCAGCCATACTGTAGATTCTGCTCCCTCTGAGACATTTTAGTTAGATATTTTCCTCTTTATCTATTTATTTTTTTGTGATCATACCTGTTATATTTGCTGTGTCAGTAAGGATGAATTTCAAGAGGTCATGAGCTATATTCCCATGTCTGTCTCTTCCTTTAATTTGTTATTTTGCTGCCTAAATGGCAAGAGAACATACAGATAAGGTAGACTGTTTGAACCTTTTGACTGGTTGCCTAGAAACAATCTGTGAGGGACAACCGGAGAAAGGTACCCTAGGTGAGGAATGACCTTTTGTGTGCTGTGTGACTGCTGCTAAAAGGCCACAGCTGTCTCCCTGGACACCATCCCTATGGCAACAATTATATACTTCTAACAGTTAGCCTGCTCAGATGATAGCCCTCATGATGAAATGGGCTGTTCTAGTGCAAAGAGGAGCAATGTCCAAACAATCTCTAATAGCTGTATTGTCTCAGCTGATCCTGTAATTTCCATTTTAAGTTCCTCTAATCAAAGAAGTACTGTCGGACCAGGGTTAATTATAGTCCAGTATAACATTAATGAGTTAATTTACAACCCAGTAAGAATAATACTACCAACACCCACAAGATAATTAAAAAATCTCTCCATTTTGACTCATATAGTTGTTTTAAAAGCTGATATTTGAAAAAGTGTGTAAAGATTTTTTTTCTCTGCTCAGTTGAATTTATCTATGAAAATGTTATTTCAGATGTTCCTATGTAACTACGATATCCTATTTTCCCCACTTAATTTCGGAGTCCATCAGTTATCTCGTTACTTACATAAAACCACAATCATTGGGATACTTAAACCCCTCCACTTGTTAAGGTGGCCATTCTACGGAGGGTATGAGTTTTACACTTAGAAGTCATAGAAACCCTACTCTGAGTTCAAAGACAAAAAAGATTGATGTCGACACCATGCAGTACAATCAAGTTTTTAAAAAGTCAAAAATGGCAGGTTTAATTTTGGTTTCTGTCATCCAGTGAATGCCTACCAGCTCTGTTAGTCTCCTCAGTGCCCATACCCAGGCAGAGTGGTTGATTGAAGCCACTGGCCTGGCCTGTGCAGCTTCATGCCTGCATTAATCCAAGCAGATGTGATGTATATCAAGGAGGGCCGTGCCTGGCTCTGATTAAATTTAAGACATCTTCTGAGACTTTGTACCAGACATAAATTTGAAATGAGTTTCCTCTTCATGAGTGGATTGTATGTGAACGGTAACATCAATTCACTAATGTCATTTGACCTTATTTTGGGACAATGATGATTTTATCACTTAGTAGTCTAGCAGTGTGATCTGATGTGGTTCCTCTTTCTGATCTTAACAGACCCATAAAGAGAAGACATTGCTAAAAAAAAATGCAAATAATGTTGACGGCTGACTTTAAATTTCAAGGAAATAGCAGTAAATAACCTCCCCCCTGCTTCTTTCTGAGGGAGAAACTTGTAGTCCCCCAAGTGACTTTTTGGGACTTCAAAAGCAAGTCATTAACTTAGGTCCCCAAAATAAAAAGGCTAACTTCACAGCGATAATGCACATGTACAGCCAAATTTAAGAAAAACAATTCTTATTTCTATAATTAGTCTATTCTTTCTTGACAGCTATAAAGCAGGTGAATTCAACATATGCTGTGGTTATGCCCAAACATATAACCACCATTAATAATGTGCTTCACAGTACTGCTTCCATGGAAACTGTTATTTCCAGTTTTTTTGTGTTGGACCTTGAAAAACTGAATAATAGTAGAATTGAAATAATTTGAGCAATACAAAGACAAATTGTGACATAAATGGTTAACACTGGGTTGTTTTCAGAGTGCACACTAATATGTCCAAAAACAAGCTTGGAACCCATCCATTGAAGGTGCTTAATCATGTTACTCTTAAAACTGACAAAAAAACAAAAAAAACCCAGTTGTGCTGAAAGAAAAATGTGCTAAAAATATGGCACTGTGTAATAGGGTCTTCTTGGATTTATGTGAAATCCCTTTGACTGGATTAAACAATTTTAGAGGGTAGCTGTGTTGTAACCACACTCACACACTATGTGAAAAGATATGCATGAGTCACCCCATAACTGATGTCAATTTGATAAAATTATCCATTGTGACAAGGCGGTGTAGGCAGTGTGATTGCAAGTGTATGCCATGTTGTAGTTAAAAGCTCAAATCTGTGAAATTGTGAGGTTACACTCGGAACAGTTTGAAAATGTATCATAGGGTTACTAGGAGATAGTACATAGTATATATAGTCACACTTATTGTACAAGTTGATTCTTAAACACAAAAAAAATTGTGTTCGGGTTGTATTTTCAGTAAACATTAAATAAATGCACTTCAATGAATCTGAATATCTCAGCTGGAATATAGGCGACAGATATGGAATCAATTCAAGGAAACCAAACAAATGTGAAAAACACAATTTAGCTTTGAAAAGTAATTGTAAGCATGTATGTGATGTACTTGATTTTATATAGATATAGATATGATGAAGGACTGATGCAGCATCTATGTGGTAACAACTTGTTAAGCACATGTTAGCCTTGCAATAAGGCAACCCTTTCTTTATCATATACTTTCCTTTAAATGGGGCCATCATTTTCAAAATAATCATCATGCAGTATGGAAAAGACTTGAGGCTATTACTTTAAATTGCTAAAATATTTTCTGAGGTAGTGAATCATGTTAAAACTAGGATCATTGATCATTGACTAGGATCACTATTGACATTTGCAGTTTTTTTCCCCCTCTTTTTTTTTTTGTTTTTGCAAGGGCGGCTGTAGCTCTCAGGAGGAAGAGCAGTCGCCCACCAATCGGAAGGTCGGTGGTTCGACTCTGGCTTCCCCAGGATACATGTCGAAGCGTCCTTGGGCAAGACACTGAACCCCACGTTGCTCCCCCAGTGTATCATTGGGGGTATGAATGTGTGTGAATGATTAGAAAAGCACGTAGTTATATCTTAAGACGTGCTGTATGAGTGTGTGTGAGTGGGGTGAATGCGGCATGTAGTGAAGCGCTTTGAGTGGTCAGCTAGACTAGAAAAGCGCTATACAAGTACAAGTCCATTTACCATTTACCATTTACCAAGGCCCAGCACATTTTCCTTCTTTACATTCACTTCTAGGGGCAATTTATAATAACCATTTAACATAACATGCATGTTTTTGGATGGTGGGAGGACGCTGGAGTACTTGCAGAGAACCCATGCACATGCATGGGGAGAACAAGTAAACTTGTCACAGAAAGGCCCCTGCTGGGATTTGAACCAGCGACCCTCTTCATGTAAGGCAATAGTGCTAACCACGTTATAATTTGGCAGTAGATTTTACGTCTGCTTGATCTGGACACTTTTTCAAAAGAGTTGTGATGCATCAGAAAAACTGCAAAGGACTCATTTGATCCAGTTTTGACATACCAGACCTCACTCACAGGACTTACGTGAGCTACCAGCTTTTTCCTTGTATTAACACTCCAGTCTAATTAATGGAAAAAACCTGAAGAAATTTTTATTTGAAACTACATTTCAAAACTTAAAACCTTAACTTTTGTCTGCCATCAATTGGCTTTAGTTGGGAAAATGGCAGAAATATTGAGTGATGCTTTAAAAAGAATGTGAGGGTTAGGGTGCGCATTATTGTACATAGCACAATTAATGCTGACCGATATATACAGGTTTTGGTACAACAAATTCCACCATCCACATCCACATCCACATTGAGTGAGTACATTCTGTACATGTTATGACAGTTAAGCTCTGAAGTAAAACAGTCTGGGTGCTAAACTAACCTGCCTGTAGTTCAGACTTGTCACCCATTTAAAACATGTGACACATTAAAGGAAAACTGCTGAGCACTTGAAATCCTATATCAAGAATGCATGGGAAAACACAATGGCCCTCTCTCACTTTAAATATGTAGCTGGCATCAATATCAAGTGTGAATATGTTTTTCAAAAACAAAATTATGTCTCTGTTTGAAATATTGATATATCTTCAGTTAGTGCTTCAGTGTCTTAGATTGTCTTAAATTATTGTGTTGCTTCTATTTACTTTTACAAAGTGTCCAAACTTATTTGGAAATGGGATTGTACATGAACACTATATTTTGCACACGCATTAATTTGATAGTCAGTAGCTAATGATAGGTCTTATTTAATGAATGTTATTACTGTTTTTACAAAATGGGTGTATATCTTCAAAAGCAAAAGTGGCAACAATTAAGACCCACTTAAATTAATGTCATGATAGAAGACATGACTTAAGAAGCAGAAAAGAACCACAGAAGAACCAGAAGAAGAAAAGCAGCTGCACTATGAACCATCCATTCTGTTTTGAATTCCAAGATGTCCATCTTTATGATACCTTTCCACCTAACCGTGGCCCTCTGATGTAGCTGATGTGTGTAGCAGTAGAGCTGGCTTATTAATTCAACAGAGTGGATTTCTGCAGCCCTCTGCTCACACATCTAGTTTGAGAGAGAAAGGGGGAAATTGAGCTGAGGAGAGAGAAAGCAAGAGGAGAAAAGGAGAAAATGATGGAGGAAGGGTGTTATGGAGGAGGGTCTTTGGGGGTGGGGAGAGAGTTGGAGCAAAGGGAGGATAGGAAAGAGAGCGTGTAGAGAGGGGGCGGAGGAAAGACAGAGAGAAAGAGAGAGACAGGGCCCGGAGCTGCTACTGCTGCTGCTGCTGCAGCCGTTTGACAATTCCCCACCCATAGAGAGCGCGGAAGAAGGGAAGAAACCAGAGCAAAGAGGAAGAAGGAGTAAACGACACCTCAGTAAAGATGCTCCTGTGCTAGCCAACAGACACGGTAAATAGAAATCTATTTGCTTTCTTTTCACTGCTGCTGTTTCTTTCTGCATCATTAGCTGGAGTATGTTAGATTTAGCTCTGTTGAGTCCTATATATAGTGCACAGGGTTAGCATAGCCAAGCAGCTGGGGAAAACCTGTCTGTGCAGTTGCTGCAGGAGGAGACAGATGTGCACAGTGAGGTGGAAAGGAGAGGAGGATTTGTACATTTTGTCTCTTCTGGGACTAAACGAAGAGAAAGCAACATCCAGCTTTGCTGTGTCTTGACTGAACCAGAGCCACCTGTTCGGGGATGTGCGAGTGTGTGTGGTATGTGTGTTTTGTGTGTGTAGAGGGATGAGGGGTGGGGTTATAGTGTATCTGTCTAATGGTTCGTTTATTTCTTGGTACATGTGAATGTGTGCATTCGCATGGATTTCTCTTTGGGTGTAGGTTGATTCTGCCTTTAGATAAGTGTCATATGGTGAATGGTAGTCTTTACATTTTTAAAACCGCCAGACACATGTTCACATGATCACTTAGGGATGCAGAGCAAAAGATAAATATGTGGTGCTTTGTCAAACAAATTGATTTACTGTGTGTCTATGTGTGTGCTTTGACATTATTGGCTCTGGTAACCTGAGCCTTTCCTGGTAACTGACTGCTGAGGGGTTGCCAGGTGTTGGTGATAAATATTAACCCACGCCTGATAGATACATCCCCTCAACTGGTTGTTTAGCCTATTAAGAAAAGTCTTTTACCTTAGGGTTTTGAATGCACATGGCATTCGACTACAGTAACAAAATATTTAATGTAGCAATTCCATGCTATGAAGGTTAAAATGATCAAATTTAGCTAAAACAGAAAGGTATAACTCAACTGCAAGGCATTCTTGGTAATTTCAGATTGTGATGCTGACTTGCCAACTTTTTCCTTTATACATGAAATTATCATTAATTAGCATGGTTTGGTTTTGACCACAACATGAAGCACCATTTTACAGTCTAGATTTTAACTTATGTATAAGTTAAAGTTAAATAAATATAAACTAAAAACAAAAACTTCTTGTCACATCTCATTGTCATCATTTTGTGCTTAGAAGCAATAATTTCATGCACATTGCGCAAATTTGCACCTCGTTGATGACGAGAATTGACAAAGCTTTTATCTGGCGATATGTTTAAACTAGAGATTAATCACAAAGTTATCACTGCAGTGCTCACCGCTCTGTAATTTCAAAATCCCCCTTGGATGTGCCAGTTGTCATGAATACAGAAAACAAGTGTTTCTGCATGTTTATTCAGGGTATGCCTTCATGATGCTGGAAAAGATGACTGTGTAGGTGGGTGACACCAAAGCAGAAATACTGTATGTCAAAGGAGATGGAAAGAACTGGTGCTGTGCTCGGCATGCCTAGACAACTCTGCATAATAAGTTCATTTCAAAGTATTCTTTGTTTTGTATGACTAGCATCACTCTCCTTTTTTTGTCTATAATATTTTGTCTTTTCTTTTCTTTGTGCCCTGCAAAGATACACCAGCAGCAACAGCTAAAAAACCCCAAAGAACAAACAAACAACAACAAAAAAACATGTTCTACATGTGAAAACAAGATTGTCCTAATCTTGCTCCTCTTACACCATTCTATCCATTTTCTTTTTCTTCTGCTTCTTCATCTGCATGTATCACACTGGTTGGCTGTGCAAACTGAATTTCAGTCAGATGCCAGGGGGCAAGAAGGAAAGAGTAAGAAGAGGGATGATATAGAAAATTAAACATGTGTTTTCAGTCTCATGACTGATTTTCTCTTCTGCTCCTCTCTTGAGATTAACAAGGAGCCTGGCAGCCAAATGACACCCAAACATGCAGGCACTGCAATAATCCCTGTGACAATTTTGGATGGGAGAGGTGGCACGTATCAGTAGCATAGGCTCTTAAACCAACATACAGGCACAAGGTTCTCATTAATAAACCCCTGTGTACTTAATGTACACACAGACACATATTTCAACATTTATTCCAGATTACCTGGCTTTAGACATACCCCTAAACTACCTCTCATTCACCCTGCAAGTTTAAATGTTAAATGCATCAGGCCTTTGATTGCAGTGCTTGTTTGCAGACTTAGATTTGTGCAGTTCAAAGGGCATCAGATATGTTGCATGCAATACTTTGTTGCTACTTTTTTATCATCCTGACTCATACCTGAAGGAGAACTGTTTCTATAGCAACCCCATCACTCCTCCCCTCACCCCCACCGCTGTTGTATACGCGTGAATGTGAACACATGGCTGAATATGAATGAGTGCTGAATTTATTGGTTGTATACGCTCCATAAGCATTGTCACTTAGCTGATGGGAGAGCAGAGATAGAAACAATAAGAGAACGTTTCCCTCCTCACGTTTCTTGGTGGCTTTTCAAGACACACAGAAGTTATGTTAAAGGAAAGACACAAAGCTCCACAGAAGGAGATGGCAAAAGAAGACGGGTGGGGTAGGGAAGAGGTGAGAAGAGGAAGAGAAGGCATATCAGTTGAAAATGGATGTCTGATTGAAGTCTAAATTCAGATTTGGTTCAAGAGAGGTTAACGAATTATGTCATGCTGAGAGAATATTTGCTTCTCTTTAAATAGTAAGTGGATGTAAATGAATGTTAAGCAGTAATTCACCTGCACAATGTATTAACTCATCTACTCAGAATTTATGTATCTGCTCAGGTTAACTAATCACATCTGAGGAAATCAAACATATGCATGTTATTTCATTCTGGAGTCTAATTTCTAATGTGTTTCATTCAAACCCTCGGATAATATCTCCAAAATTCTTGTAGACCTTGAATGAGTGAAAAAAAAAGTTATTTTATATGTTTAACATGTTTATAGCAGCTTAAAAGGCTCTTTCAAAAACTTAATTTGCTTTTGTATTACTCCATGATCCCAGCATGACAGTACGAGCCTACCTGAGTCTTTTGGCAACGGAGCATGGCATGCTGGTAATAGCCTGTTAATTCCACATCACTGACTGTCTCCCAGTGCCTCCAGTAATTGTTTGTTTTAGATCCTCCATCCAAAATTCCCCCCTTTCTCATCCTCTTTAACCTTGCTTCTTTCCTGATTATTATTTTCTCACTCAGTCAGTCACTCTCCATTCTGCTAAATAACTATTTGATTATCTTCTCCAACCAAAACTGTTTCTGTCTTGTGCTTCTATCATTGGCTACATCTTACTCCACTCAGCTCTTCTCTCTTCTCTCATCTAGTCCCTAGTGTTTTGTGTCTGGAATGGCTTGAATGATTAGGACAGAAGCCTGCAGTGGACTGAACACCAAGGGCAAGTAGATGAAAAGAGGAGAAGGGGGGAGAGAGAAGTACACAATGTCAGAAAGGCAAGCCTGTTCAGATACAGATGACATGACAGGACCTGTGCTCTTGTAACTGTCACCTATTGCTCTCTGCTACTGAGTATTGGTCTGTGGAGACCTGTGAATTGCTCCTATTCACTGTGCTGTGTTAGACAAGGCTCTATGGAATTCTTCATGTTTGAATTATGGAATTAAAGCAGCTTCAGATAATTCAAACAGAACCTCAAGGTTTTTTTCGTTCCCCCATTTTTATTTTTTTAATGTTTCTTTGATCTGACACTTAAAACAGCTGTGACTTGGCAGAGTACAATTCAAGTTTTAAGTCTGAAAATGTACCCATACAGCACTTTTCAAAACAGCAATATTAAATTAGTTAAATACACTCTTATAGCTCTCTCTCACAGTTCTTCACAATGAATGAAAATAGAGAAAAAAATCAGTCAAGAAAACCATTGTATATAATAGTATTTTTTCAAAGTTTGAAGGTAAAGACAGCTTGTTTGGACATTCAATAAATAATTATTTTCAAACATGAGGGACTTTCTTTTAATGCAGCATATGGGCACAGCAGCTCAGACATGTACTCAAGAGCTCCACTGTGTAGTGCACGATGGGTAGAAGCTACAATATTATAATGGTCTCTGTGCTCCTCTGGCAATGGAAGGAGGCCAGCATTAGCGTAACATTCTCCCTGTGCTTTGTCTTTGTTTGGTCTGCAGCATTTCCAAGCATCTGTTGAAAAAAGTTTTGCAATTTATCTTACATATATAGTGAGTACTTCCAGGGCAGGCTATTATGGAAATATTTACATGCGTAAAGAGTTCAGACTTTAAACCTACAAACAAACAATTGTAAGTAAACCTCCGATACAGCTATGCAAGAGTGTTTCAAGTGTACTGTACATTTAACTGTGCAATGAGGTCAGACGTAAATTATTTAGCACTTGTGCAGTATGTTTTGCTCCAGATTGGGGTCATGTTAGTGTGTATCTGTGGATGTTGTATGTTTATGTCTAATGAAGAAGACATTGACAATGCATGCACGTCTAGAAGTTACCTATTTCCTATTTCTTTTGTATGGCTGAGGTAGTTTATGGATCTTTGCATGCTTTAGCGTTTGTATGCTGGCTTGTCCGTGTGTGTTTGTGCGCGAGGGTCCATCCAAGCGTCATGTGAGCACGAAGGTCCATCGAAGCACATGTAATTCCTAACCAGCTCGTGGGCTCCTCATTAGCATTACTCTGATTTCCCACAGAACTTAATTTCCTGCCCCCTGATATCCTCAGTTTTGGCTTAGGGGAACAGTAAGTTCTCCTTGCATCAAATGTGTTATGACATCAGTGTGACTTGAAGCTTTGCTGCCCATGTCAGTGGGACCTAATGTCATTTTCACTATCGGCTCTAACATTTTGCACTTACAAGCACACATTAACTTCAGCATGCACACTACCATGCCCTAATATTTACCATTTATATGAGCCATTTGTATTCTTAAGGGACGCCAGTATTTTGCCCTGCAGAGCTTTGCATTGTACAAAGTGCTTTGCATATCAAGTTAACACGAGCACTCACTTTCTCCCAGCTGACATGCAGTGAACTTTTAAGATTTTGTAATCAACTTTAGGGATTTACATTTTCACTTTATCCTTGTTCTTTAATAGTTTTTCATAAGAATAGTGTCTTTATTTTGGACAAATTGCAGAAAATAATCTATAATGCTCACCAGAAGTTTCTAAAACTGGACACATCATATTCGGTTGTCATATTTTGTTTTAACAAACAGTAAAGAGTTCAAAGGTGTCACGGTGTGTCAAATTCAATCAAAGCAAAAGAAGAAATGATCTAAGTTTGGAAATTGCAGATTGTGTTGGTTGAAATTGACCCCTATTGAGAATAATGTCAGTTAATCCTTATCCTCCCTCAGATGGTGATAAACCTGCAATGGATGTGAGAAAATTAATTTGACCAAATAATCTATACAACATATAAGCAACAGGCAGTATTACAAAATGTTGGCTGGGTCTAAAGAGTTAAGAGAGCAGCAACGAAGGAGGTTAAATAGTGAAGTGAATGAGTATGTGCCCCACGTTGAGAAGTTAATCTCTCCTGATGGCAGCTCAGGCCTCTCCCTGCCTCTCCTCTTTCTTCTCCCTTAAAAAAAAATCTGAGTTGTCTCCTGCTCTGTCAGTCAGGCTGCAGAGGTCATGTGTGTGTAAAACACAAAACAGTTTGTGGCTTAGAGGTTCTCTTTATATAAGCAAAGATATTTGTCTTTGCAACCGTCATTCTTAAAAAAAAAAAAAAAAAAAAAGAAAAAAAAGTATGAGTATGTGCATTTATTATTTTTAATAAAGATTTTATGTGTGCATTTTGGCTGCCACATTGACCTGATGCATTTTTTGCCTGTGACTGTGTAGGCAGGGTTTCTATTCAAGCTCCAGTTCATCCACATTATTAAATCTGCAGGAGTGAGTCACACACTTTATACTCAGAGATTTTCCTCAGAACTGTTTACATATTCGTAGGCAACAAGGGGTTCCCTCAGAGTATGTTCTAGAACGTTTGGTTTAAATTAATCTGTGGATGTGCTTATTATTAGTGATAGTTCGTGCCACATTTAAACTTTTTGAATGTTTAGGACTCAGATGAAAGGCCTGAAAAACTGCGGTAGCAGACAAGCTTAAGGCTAATGTATGCCTGATGATGTTATGCAACTCTCTACAGCTCGTGTGAAGTCACAAATACACAAACACACACACACACACACATTTCCATTCACGCTTCATTGTACTGGTATTAACCACTGCCATCTGCGTCCAGTTTACCCATTGTAGAAACTGCCTCTGGGGTCTTATGACTGTGACATATATGTGTGTGTCCAAACGTGAACTACAGTGCACACACGGCCCAGCATCTAAACTAGATAAACCACTCATTTATGTTTTATGAATGAGGCACCTGTGGAGAGACATTAATAGCATAGGCTGGAGGACTGTCAGCAGATAATGCTTTGACACAACAAGGGGAATATTTTAATAGGACGTAATGAATAATCCATTGATGACATTATGGCAACAGTTTGCATGAATGCTATTTCAGGCAGCATAAAGAAAAGAGGAACAGTGCTGAAGAATGAAGCCCACGTATGAAGTGCCAGTTTTTCCCGCCTGGTGTCATGCCTGTGTCGTAAAGCAAATGTAATGCGTGGCATTAACAGTATTATAAACAATTAATCTCAAAATGCTCCTGAAACTCAGTACAGTCAGCCAAGGAGGCCAATATTTGGCTGAAGATCAAGTGGACTTGAAGTCACACACTCCTGTAAAAAGATAGATGTCTTATAAGCCCTTCAGAGGACAAACTCTGTATAATATATAGCATCTTATATTCTGCAGTGTAGACCTCGCTAATGGTATGCAATAAATCCTCTGAAAATGTCCCGGATTTTCATAAACAATACCTAAGTGGGGATGCACAGTGTCCATTTGCAACCCTCCTAAAATTGCCATCAACTCTGACAGTGTGCCCTCTTTTCATCAAGATAGTTGTCTTATTCATCTTTTAAGGTTAAATCCCCCTTCTCCAGTCAGTTGTACATTTCTTTTTTTTCATATCAAATGTCCTTCAGATGTATTTGTGCTAATAAGCTTATGTCTATCACATTACTACATTTGAGTCACGGGAATAGATGCTGAATCAGTGGACATGAGTTTTATGAAAAGCAACAGTTTACATTTTCAAAACTTCTGCTGTGTGTATAAAAACTTTAAATCTTATTTTATTACATCATAATTGGAAGACAGAATAAGTGAAATAATCAATCCACAGGGAAATGAACACATGCAAAATGATGTTAGGACTTTTATAAGAATGTAACGTCACATCACTATATATTTTCTGCCTTCAGCAGTGGCCCCAGCACACACTGTTTGATTCTATTTTCTTTTTTTTTTCTGGGATATTCACAGCACTCCTATGGAAAGAGTCATAGGCAACAATATTTCAGTTTTCCTCTTTCACATAAAAAAACACACATGCACCTTATAATACAAGGGCAATTAATTCCTCTTCCATTATTTGTGCAGTGTTGTTTCTAAGGACTGCACACAAACTCATTGAACTGGATTTAGGTCCAGTAATTAAGATTTCCAAATAAGCTGCCACAGAAATTAGCTAGAATAGAAATTTGATCATAAACCCAAAGCTATCTGAAAAGCATGGCTTTCTGAGAAAAGTAGTTTATCACTTGCAAGTTGCTTAGCTAAATAGCTAAATGACTATATGTTAATCTAAATTTACTATTTTTGACTGGAGTCACGGAGGCCAGCCTTACACAGATGGACTCAGAGTGAGTTGCAGCTGTCATGCGGAGTGGTGTCTCTTCTCATTGGCAGGTTGGTGCTCCTGTCAGTAAATGTCTTATTTTGGTACTGCGCTCACTTTTGCTGCTTTGAGAGTGTCCACTCGGCTGATATGTTTAGATCACTGCCTATCAAAACTGAATCCAGTGAAAATCTATGTCTACTGTGTAGTCATTTGACACGATTATATTCAATTCTGTTGCTGAGAAAAGCCAAGCATTAATTTGTGTTGATGGATTGTTTTGTCCATAAATTTGTTGAAAATGGGGCTAACATGGATTCTTTAATGGACCTAAGCTGAAGAGCTGTCCATGGTCCTGACTGCTACGGCCGATAGACAGAGCTGACCAGGATTTTCTTGTAACAGCTGTTAGCGCTAATAGTCCACACTCTAATCATATGTAGAGAACAATGTTTGACAGACAGGGACATACTCAGCTGTTTGGCAATGTTGTATGCACACACAAACACACACTCACAGGTACACAAATCGACTATAGTCTCTATTATACCACTCACCACAGTAAAGTTTTCATTTGAAACTCAATTTCAGTAGGAGTCTGGGTTGAATATAAATGGTCTGATTGATAGTTCAGATTGTAATATAACTTATCATGTATTTATTGTTGTATAGTCTTTATGAAGTTTGTGCCATAAGTAGTTTGTGATTTTGCTGGCGCTCACACAACAGATGTTGTTGGTGTCTTCCCACCCATGGTTAACTGGAACAAAATGTTTCCTACGTGACATCTAATTAATGACAATCCTCCTGGGGAAACAGTAGCAATCCTCTACCCACAAGAAGCTCATTTAGAGTCATCAGCAGCCGTCCCATAAATCTCATTTTTAAAAGGATTTTTCTTTTTAAAGGATTTCATCTTTCGTCAATTTGTCATCATAACAACATTGTCTACTTACATATTCTTTCAAATGTTACAATGTTATATTTCATATGATCATGTAATCCAGAACACCTATTTATAAATCCTGGAAATTGAAGATCCTTGTAATGTCTGAAGTCTTTTAAAGGACAACTGAATCTTCCAATTAATTTCCATCGATGGCTCTTTTATTCATAACTGAAATATCCACAGCTTAAAAGAACGAATATCTCCTGAAATAGATTCAAATCAAATTAGTCCTTGCAAATCCAGCACATTCATGATTTGATGCCCAAAAACATCAGTGAGGACAGAATTACATTCATGTTCGATTAATTACGCTGCCTATGCTCTGTGATAAATACAAAAAAAAAGATTGTTGTTTTCTCTTCATACATATGTTTCTTGGCCAAATTAAAGTTGAAATTAAAAATTAAAGCCAAATTGAATCGGAAATATATTACTTTTATTTCATCTGCCAGACTCATTGCATAAGTGTTTTGTAATTTCATTATCAATCATATCAAACAAATAATATAGTGTCAAGATGCTTATAACACAGCCTGTCAGAATATTGTTTTGGTTTAAAGACTAATGAAAGCGCTTGCATGGCTGGAAAGAGCCAGATAATCCTGCCTTTTCCCAGTCTTTATGCTAAACCACCCCATTCCTAGACCATTACTTGATATAACTATTTGAAGTTTTGCCAGCTGCACATAAGTTACAAATTGATTATGTATGTGTACCAATGCTACTACAGTAATGTTTACATTTTACTCATTGAGAAAATGCTATAAACATTTGGATTTGAATTAAGACACTATAGTCCACTATAAGGATGCTCAAAATATTTGTGGACCCTCAAAGCTTGTTGAAAGGTTGTCTACAGTGAGCAGAACCAGGCTAACAGCCTAATTGTTGTTTTTTGTGAGAGGATGATAATCATAGAGGTGATGAAAGGGAAAGTTTTTGCATCTGTGTGTGTGTGTATTTGTAAAGATATAGATTGCGAGAGAAGAGGAAGGAAGCCAGAGGTTGTCAGAGTGAATTAGACATTAGTGGTGTTGAGATCTCTCCTCCTAGCTTGTTCACTCTCTCTGCACGCACATATTGATCTCAAATTTCACAACCATGCAAAGATTCACACATGGGCTCTTCTCTTTGAAATCGTCTTTGTGTTGTTTTTTCTTAAGAAAAAGGCAAATTAGCCCTCACTTTCTACATTCAAACCAGATTTCTTTGTTGATTCTTGCATATTGAAGGTCTAAATTGGCACAAAAATGTGTGTGTCCCTTGGCTTCGCAGTATAGCAGTGTTTACAAGATGTTACAGAGTGTTAAGTAGAGCTGTGAATGTGTGATTTTCTGGAAGTGAGAGGAAGTGGAGAGGCAGACATCATTCATGCAGCACATAAAAAGAAGGCTGTAAAAGGTCATTCATTTTTTTCCCCACTGTTCTTTATGTTTCTCTTTTTTTGTTTTTGTACTCTCTGTTACTACCACCGCTGAACTTTGTTTTACCTGAAAAGATGACAGGTTGAGCAACACAAAGTTTAGAGTTTCACTGAGGCACCCAGGCTCCTTAGGCAGTGCTTCCTGTTTTCTTTTGATCACATCCATCTTCCCAGTTATCTACAAATCCTTTATAACCCCCTTCATCCTGCTTCTATAAGATGTCAACTATAAGGCCGTGTCTTGGGTTGCCAGTGCAGAGGATGACTGCAGCTGACACCTTGTGATTTGTCATGTCTTCTCAATTAACAGTTAAAGGCAGGAGCAGGAACAAGTTCACTTCCAGCTGCTGCTGACTGGGTGTGGCTCAGTCCACTGAAAATTATGTAGTCTACAGTGTTGTGGTGTGGTGAAAGACTTAGACAATGAAAGCAGCAGGTAACTTACTCGTGTCCATTTCTTCATGCCCTTGTCTGTTCTCTATCTTGGCTTGATTGTGTCTTTCTTTGACATCCATGGCTGCCTCTCTGCGTGCACACAAAGAGATGAATGAGTCTGGCTGGCCCCTCACTTGGTCTGTTATTTTCTCTCCTTGTCTTTGCTAGGGATTATTGAGTTCCTCAAATACAGTGATAAATTTGATCATAAGCTTCTGAGCGGCACAATATTGTCTTGTGCAAAGGTTGACAGATAAATATTTTACTCCCTTTTTGCCTGACTATATAACAGTTTGGTTCAGGTGAGCATAATACATTTATGCATGCAGTGCATTTATGTCATGGTGTTGTAATATTTCACAGAGTGCAGCTCCTCTGTGATTTTTTGCTGCTGAAATAGGTGAAAAAAGTAGAAGGAGACTACTCTTCTCTCTCTTAGTTGTGAGGTTTTAGAATTCATTTTGTAAATCTTTAACATGTCATCTTCCAGACCAGTAACACTTTCAAGTTCAAGTTGGTACGTGGCACTGGCACCAATAAAAAATGCATAACAATAGTAATACAAAAATGAATTGTTTTTAAATTTTATTCATTGCCTGCTTTATAGGAAATTTTATCAATGAAAACTTTTGTAAAAAAAAATAGCAAAGAAATTAGAAAAACTGAGCTTTGTGTTTGTATTTATTGGTAATGTTTTATATGAACAAAAACATGACACCCTGCTGCATTGTCCTTCCAGTGCTATCAGACAGATAAAAGCCATCATGAGCTCCTGTTGCTTCTTGTTTCAAGGTGATTAGAGGAAAGGCCTGACTGCAATTTTAAATGACTTCCCCACATTTTAACGTTTGGATCAGAATGACAATCAACACGATGAAGTGCTGTGAAGTGCCGGGATATGGCCAGTCACAGGAAAATCACTCTGGAATGCTCGGAGCTGTGAGAGGAGCAGAGCTTTGCCCTACTTTGAGTGTGGCATAATTATGTAATGCTTGAGTACCTGCAGCACCAACGGCATGACATCTTCTGACTGTGAATGTGGACTGTGGAGAAAGCAGACAGGAACTGCACACCTCTTTTCAATCCTTTTTATGTGGCCTGCAATTTAATCTCATCTTGAGCTGGAGCGGTTTCACTTGCATAATGCACCTATTTGCTTATTTAGCATTCAACTGACACTGTCACTTGTGTTAGATCTTTTACTTTTTGTTTCTGTTTTACCTAAAACATCTTCTCACTTCCTGTTGCTTTTTATATCGTTCAGGTTTTCTTTCTCGGCTCCCTTACTCTCACCTATCTCTTTCTCGATCTTCTTCTTTGCGTTCTCTTGTCTTTTTCAGTTCTCCTCCTCCGCTGCCAGTGCCATGTACCAAATGGAGGGTGACAGTATGCAGCTGTGGATTTTGTCCTCCAGACAGCATCTTAGAGAAAAGCTTATCCACACACACACACACACACACACAGACACACAAACAGACGAAGGGAGGGATCGGCACTAACCTGAGTCTTTCATCTGTCTCTTATATAATAGCCTTAAGATGGAGTTGCTCTGTGTGGTTTGCATATATTATGCAGTCAGACATAAAGTCGTTGAATGAGAAAGATGTATCATAACATGACAAGGCAATAAACTCTTTCTTTTCACTCTCTCTTCCCTTCAGAAAGGAAAGCTCCATGCTGCCTTCCAGGAGAAAAATCGTCTGAACCTTGAGCTGATCAGCCACCACCTGAAAGCATCAAAGTATGACCAGGTAAGGCATTCACATGGTGTGCAAATCATGTATTGCAAAGACACACTCATACAAACAAAGTCAGACTGACACATACGTGAAGACTGATGATCAATGAATCACCAGATGATGCTCAACGGGAAAATCTATCTAATTTTGCAGTATAAATGATGCAGCGGGTACACATCACACACAATGTCTTATAAATGGCTCAGTGATATGTTGGAACCTGCTTCATCTCCACAGATCAATACACCTGTATTTGTGTTATTTTCATCAGTTTACCTACTATATAATCCCCCCCTCCCTTCATGTTTGCTTTTTACACAAAATGCACACATGTGGTATTGATGTAACGTCTTCCAGCTTTGACACATAATTCATTATTTCTACATTTCGTCTTCGTTGTGTTTCTTTGCCGAGGCAGTCTACCTAGTCTTTAGGTTTTACACATGCGCGTAACAACACGCACACAGACCCCCTAGAGGAGAGACAGTGACCGTCTGTGATTGTAGGCGATTAGCTGCCCTGGCGCTAATAGTGACTTTCACAGAGGGGCCAGATTTGACACGTGTCCAGTTGCTCTGTTCAGAGCTCTTGCTCTAAAAATGATGCCATCTGTGCCCCAACAAGGTGGGCACAGAGATGAAAAGAAAGTGGGTCTGAAGCATGTCCTGTGCTGCCAGATATACAGTATGAACAAGTGTGGCTGGCTTGCAAAAGCAGTCATGGCAAAGACACAGCCAGAATGTACTGGACTGTGCATAGACAGGAGATATTGAAAGAAGCAAAAGAGAACGACAGAAACCGAGAGTGCGAAATGAAGAACCAAAGCGGTGGTGATATCATCAGAGAATTTAATCATACAAAATAAACTGCACTTGCCTTGAAGGATCTTTGTGAGCATTCAGGAGAATTAACCAATATAGCTGGATTTTTTGAGCAGTATTAAAAGAATATGAAGACTAAAGTTTCCTTGTGTAAGATTTATTGCCACATTGGCAGAAATGCATTATTATATTTATAACTATTTTCATAGATGTAGAACTGCTTGAAAACAAGAGTCATTGTGATTTTAGTACCTTGTAGTAGTAATTTACAGTAAAGTTACCAGGGGTTGGCCTCCTTTCTGCTCAACCATGTTGCCATGTAACTACTGTAGCCTTGAAGGGACAAACTAAACACTGACTGTAGTGAAGCCCTTTTATGGTAAGCCTGAAGGGAGGTTGAGGGAATTCAGATAATTGCAGTTTGTTTGGCGAGATGTCACTACATCCAGCACACTGGACCTATAAGCCTCATACAGTTAATATTTATTTTTTATTCTAATTTATTGGGCTTGTTTTGGGTGCAGCCATAACAAATTTGCCCATTTTTGGTAATCTTGTCAATAATCTTAAGAGTTTGAGGACACAGCAGATATATTTTCCAGAACACATCCTAAATGATCAAATGAAAATGTTAAAGAAAGAATATTTATCCTCACTAACACATGGTTTTATTATCACTGCTCTAAACTCTTGCTCTTGTCATGAATCCAATAAAACAAATGCTCTAATTTTTTTGCAGCAGGTTTCTAGCACTCTGGCTGAGTGATCTTATCTCCTATTGTGGACTCCTCTGTTTTATTAATTGTTGCAAAGGAGGGTGAATGGCTGTGGGACGGTTAAGCCCAATCTCACGAGGCCACCTTTAGACGGACCAGCTCAAGGCTTCTGACTGATGTCAAAATGAAAAGCAAAATGCTCAAGTCAGCAGCTCTGTCTCATCAAGGCTAAATGGAAAAGTGATGATTAATTTCCCCTCAGATTGTGAACTCTAAATCAACCCTCCAGCTAACAAGGGAAGAAAAAAAAGCTGCCTCTATTCATAAATGTAAAAAGGAAGTCCACTCCACAAAGCAAGTCTTGTAAAAAATGTATGCATGTTTTTCACTTTAAAAAAAATAAAAAAAAACAAATCAGAAAGATGGCTACATTTTAAAGCTCCTCACGTAAAACAGGGATGAATGATAAGATATTACATTTCTTCAGTTTGTCTTATATTCATTTTGTTAACAATCCACATCTCTGATTACTCTTGCACTTTCCTCCATTTGTGATTCATGTCCCTGCAGGTGCAATCTGACTATGACCAGCTGAGACAAACCTTTGCTGTAGTGAGCCAGGAGCGAGACGTGGCCCAGCAGCAGAGGAGCCAACTCCAGGCCAAAGTGGATAAGTTGGAACAGGCTCTGAAGGTCTGATATCATATTAAACCCTAAATAAAAATACCACTGTAGTTCTTCAATGCATTCACAGCGCACTCTTTTAAGTTAGAGCAATCTAAAGTGGATTCATCTGTGCAAATTAGGATCAATTATTTGTCATGGGAGAAAACCTACGAGTGCATTTGCAACAGACGAGCAGAAACCAAGAATTTCCGTTTGAAATGAATAAAAAAACAACAACTTTAGTTTCCCACTTTTCTTAAAGAAATTAAATGTAAATACTTGCAATCATGAATCCATCATGTGCATGTGATTGGATTGAAATTTTATTGAAGAGGCCATTGAGCAATGTCTCTGATACACCTAACACATGCACTGATGGGTAAACCTGGGAATTGTGATGGCTCAAGCCTAAACCAGTCTTCTGTTTTTGGCTCGTGCCAGTCATCATATTTAGAAAAAAAAACTGAGCCCGGTTTTTGCTGGCTGCTTTGGAAATAATCCCTCATCCACGAGTTTGTTTTTAAAGAAAACTTAAGAAGGAACATATGAGTTGAAGTATGACTTGTTTCAAAGAGAAGCTCTTTTTTCATTGCGCTCATGTCTGCCAATAGTAATCAGACACAGTCTCACTGTGATGCGAGAGGCATTCCCATTACAATTCCTCGCCTCCCTGCATCTCCTATCGATTGTCTGTTTGTCAGGATATTCGAGAGAGAAATGTACCCATATGAGAAAAACTGACCCGCTCCTCGATGCAGCAATGAAAGGTTTGTCACTTTCTCATTGAGCATTGATTATGAAGACAAAGAGACTGCTAAGAGAAAATGATGGGGTAATGTGGGTGGATAAAGCAGAGATGGTGGAAACAACATGAAAAAAATGGAGACGTGTTTTTTATTTGATAATAAAAAATGTTTTCCAGTCAAAATGAAATGAAATGCAGTTCTCATCAATCTTGTCTCTAAAGTTATTTTATCTGGTAACAAAAGCCTTTTTGTCACGTGTGAATGAAGTTGGAATAGTTTTTCTTATTACTGCTCCATGAACAAGACTTGAGCTAATTTTGTTCTCGACTTTGTTTCACAACTCTGACAGAAGTCAGATGCCTATTTCTGAGTCTGATTAAAAGTAAATACATCGAGTGCTCACAGATCACTGCCTACTGACCAGCTTTGGAAACATTACTGACTAGTACCATATGACTGTTAAACATAGTTCACTTTCAAAAAAGATAAATACAGATTGCAGAATAGTGTCTGTGCTTGGTTTGGAAGGTTGTCTGTTGTGTTTGTTCACCATTTACGATGAGCTTGCTCTTTTCTTCAAGTAGATGAAACCATCCCTCGCAAGACAATGTTGATATTAGCTACAAACAAATATGTCATACAAAGTTTGGATAATTCTCCTTTGTGAACAGTTTTATTTAAAAAAGATTTGGCATGGATTAGTCCCACTCCTAACATTCCTACTCCATTAGGAGAGAGTCATTTGGCTTCTACTCCCAACAAATGCAATTGCTTTAGAAGATTTTTGTCCACGTGACACCAAGTCTTAAGCTCCCAAAGCAAGCATCAGGTCCAGTCTCAAATCCTTGACAAGAATTTCCAGTCAACTTCCAAAACTTCTGTAGCATAATTGCAGTCAATCATATTTCTTAGATTCTATTCTAGCTACCTGCACTTTATGTGTAATATTGTATCAAAAAAGAAACACTACATACATTAATTTGACGGCAATGATTGATTTCCTTCCACACACAGTGTAAAATCATTATAAAAATGTTATGCCATGTGACAGTCTTAGTCTCAATACTCAAAGCCTTCCCTTGCTTGAGAGTGACCATCACAAATAGGACCTTTCTATGATTTCATGTTGCACCTCTACATGTACTCAGGGCTCTGCTGAGGATAAGGTTAGTAGTACAGAAGGTTGTTTCAGGGACAGTAGATGAAAGAAAACAAATAAAATCAAGCTCTCCAGGGGGGCTTCTCATTACAGTACAACAAACATGCGATCACTGGGTGTTTTTGTTAAAAAGATTTAGGTGAGAACACTTGGGCCATACCTACAAAAACACAAGGCTTAAAAGAAAGGTATTTTTCTTTTACTAGGTTTCTGGTGACAGCCTCTCAGCCACTCCATTCTTCTGCAGCTTAGAGTTTTTCTGATGATGCAAAGTGGTGGCTGTCTGCTCAGGACACCTCGAAGTCACTCTGGGAAGTAAAAAGCTTGTCTTTCTTTCAAGGAAGACAGAACACGTGGTAAAAAAAAAAGAAAGAAAAGATGTCTGAGCTTTCTAAGCTGTCTTTTCCTCAAAAACTTGAGGAAAAATCAACTCAGTCTCTGCAAGATGTGACAGCTGGTTGGGACTTTGTGGAGAGATACGATGTAGTCATGACTCGAATAATTTCGCAAAGGAAAGATTTGGGATCAGTGTGGGTGACAATGCATGACAGCTTTATTTCCGTCAGATATGAATATAGAGTAAGGGATGTGACAGAGACTTTACACGAGTAGGAATAATGTGTTAATTACAGATCTTTAGGATTGCTGTTAGGAATATTTTGACACTGTCGGAGAGAAGCAGCTGGCTTCCCTCTGCTTCCAGTTTTTGAAGCTTAACTGAGTGGCTGCTTGAGGTAGCATTGTTTTCAGTCCAAGGATAGTTGAGTGATATCAATAATCGCATCTCATTCTTGGAAACCATTCAGTTCAATAGCTTTATTTAATCTGTGAGGCTTAGCTGATACTTTGCTTCAAATAGTGGGATTCATGATAATCAAGCCGATGCACCAGAGCTTTTGCTTTGGCAACTTTTCAAACATTTTTTTCCAACTAACATTAGAATGCTGAGTTCCTAACTGAAATTTAGGCAGACTGGATACAGTTCCCTCAACAGCAGAGGTTGGTGGCCTGCCCACTGCAGAGTACACCCACCTTCTTGTGCCAGGGATACAAAAAAGCAGCATTCTGGTAACAGTTGAGGCTTGTAAAATCTGGCTCTCCGTCATCATCCGTACAGAAAGGCTGTAGCTGGATAATTCTCAGGAGAAATGTTTAGAAATCATTGAATAACACGCTTCATCTTTTTTTTTCTCTTACCAGCATATGCATGAAGCTGTAAAGTTGAAGCAGCAGTTGCAGACAGAGCATGAGCAAGCCTTGGTGGCCCTTCATACCAAGCAGAAGGAGATCAATCAGCTGCAAAAGGTATGGCCAAAAGTATAAAAGAAAAAATAGAAATGGGTCCTTACAAACGTCTTTTTTTCCCCACTGACACAGATCTTCAATAGGTTATTGATTTTGAGCAGTGACTTCATGCCAATGTGGCTTGTTCAGTTATTGAAGTGTCAGTTGCCAGTTGATGCTGACTCACCTTCACAGAATCACTGCTTCTGTAGCAGAAACATAAGGACCTCAGCAAATTGTCCTCAAATTGGCAGATTTTTATCAGAAATGCAGGTTCAGTGTCAATATCTTTGATCATGTGATGTCGTCCTAGTTGTCATTAGATTTCTACAATCTGTGAGTATCTTTCAGTGTGCAGACATGACATTTTACCAGATATTTTTTTCCTCACTTAAAAAGTAAAGCATTTCAAATATCACAAGGGGAGAGACTGATTTAAATGCTATGGACCTTTTTCAGGTGTTCATCTCTAATCTGTATATTCACAATCTCTCAGGTGACACTTATAAGAGCATATCTTTTTAAACCATTGATTTTCTTCATGCTTTCTCTTGTTGCAGCATATCTTGTTCACTCTATTACACAGCTCATCAAAGAGTCTATTTAGCTTTATTCGTAATCATCAAAATATCTGGATTAGACGCAGACCTTTTTCAGGTTTTCATAAAACCTTTTTCATAAAAAAACGAGTTCTTTCAACTTGGTCTGTACCAGCTTTTTGTCGAGGCTAAATCATTTTTTGTTTAAACAGTCATTAACAGGCAAAATGATGCAGATGGCATAAAACAGAGCCAAATTGATTAGTTCTGTAACAAAGGGTTGTTACATTTTCAAGACTTGTATCCACTAGAACAGCCACTACTGGGACTATAACATAGCCTAAAATAGATCAGTTACTCTTCATCGGAGCTGAGCTGTGATGAACCAATGAGCTTCATCCATGGCACTGTGTTGACATTATGTCAGCTTTGTGCTGTCTATTTGAGCTCAGGAACTGTGACCACAGTGTCAGCTGTCACTGTGTTTTTCTGTGTGTTCCCTGCAGGAGTGGGTTCAAATTGACCAGGAGCATGAGGAAGCAGTACACCTGTTAGAGGTACGGTAACATGAATCAACAAAGATACTAACTCAGCTTCATATCAGTGCTACATTCCTTAAATGTGGTTGTTTTCATACATTTTTCAAGATGGTTTATTCATGATAAGATTAGTTTTTATCATTAAACAAAGAAATACAGCTGAGTTTGGGACAATACACAGTTTTATACCATACAACAATATCCACTATGTCGACTCAGCTAGATCGCGATGACATGTTTTGAGCTAAATGCTAAAATCAGTCTTTTAATGTTTTGTCATGCAGATGTTTTGCAAGCCTGAATCTTTTCTTTTTCCTCCGCCAAAAATATTTCAACATTTCTTAAACATGTGCTCATTACACAATTGAGGACTGTCATTAGGTTTGCAGATAACTGAAACAAACTAATGCATTCAATAATTCAAGGTATCACCAAAATGCAGCAGGATTTATCCTCAGGGGATCGTTAATGTTAATATGTGATTTAATTGAAATATTTCAATTTCTATCTGTCCCAAAGTTGTGCATTAACCAACTCTATCTTCCCCGGAGCCCTGCCACAAAAAGGTTTAAAACAGTAGCTCCTTATTAATCAAATACATGCATCAGCCAGACTGCAGACTGCAGCCTGCACACCCACACACCTTTTAATGATCTAAGGTGAATGTGCCTCTGCTGAGGCTGAAGCTTTACTGAACTATGTTGAGAATTACCTCAAAATTAAATAAAAAAAGTAATTCTCATACACCAGTATCCCCTTGATGGCTGCACTAAGGCCAACAAGGGATTTAGAGAAAAACCTTGTCCAAAGGGGATTTTGACTGAGATTTGACCTTCATTCCCCTTCAAACAGCACTATTTACCAAAAGTCTCCATCCAAAATGAAAAACATAACCAAAAGGGCACAGGTTCAAAGCTAAGTGCATATACAGGAAACAAGTGGTGCACACTTGCATTATTGTTTTCAGAAGCACTTGTGTTGACAAACCAGAGGTATAAGCTGTCATGCTCTCAACTTCTCTGGCACTGACACGTGATCTCATTTCACGGGCAAAGCAATTTACTCACTTTACTAGGCAACAGAGAAAATTCTGTCATTACTGTCCAGCAACATCCAGTTCACTTTCAAAACTGAAAGCGACTGGTTCTGTGTTGGATTATGTAGTAGAGATCTTCGTAGTTAATGCTGATGCCTTTTTTCTTCAGCTTAGATGGAAAATGATTATGTTCATATGTGCAAACATGTACATTTTCTTGTTAATAAGATTTAATTTACCTTTTTAAGTTTGTCTGATTTAGTATCCATGATAGCAAAGATCAGTACATATCATGACCTCAAACCAATGAGTTGTCGGCACACAGTCCAAAAACACCTTGTACCCAGTCCACACAGCAACAGGTTACCTGTAGAAAACCTTTGCCCTGGTCAGCAATAAAATTTAAAAAAAAAAAGACTAATTTCCAGATGTTTCTGCAGTGACACAGGTGATGTGGTGTTGATCACAGCTGGAGGTGTATACCATCTACCTGTGAATAAATGTTGAAACAATGTGTACTTTTTTTTTCAAAACTCAATACCAGTTGGTGAGTCATGCACGAGAGCATTCAAACAGTAGTTTTGTGTGGGCATTCCCACCTTATCCTCTCTCCTGTAGCTTTTCTGTCATGTTGCTGTGTAAATTACTCTCACTTCTAACTAGTTTCTAGTGGCAGTCTCACTCATCCTACAGCTGCACCTGTGCTGACCCTTTTCCTCATATCAAATAGTTGACCTATGGTGTTTCATCACAACCTTTTAAGATGTGTGTCACCGCCTCATCCGCTGGAAATTATCTTCTAATTTTAACCTAAATCCCTTTGTGATAATGGGTCACAGACTCCTTTGAGAGGGTTCAAGTGGGGTCATGTTATTATCTACCCAAAGCCCTTTAATGCGATTTTACTGAGCAAGCATACTGAGTTTGGCTCAGACAAACAGTTTGGTCAGAGAAATTAAAACTCCTCATTCAGGGAGTTAGTTCTCATCTTACAGTACAAATACACTGACTCAGTCCCTTTCACGGGCCTGTTTCTCTTCACTAACAAAAAAAATCATCTCTACAGGAGGAAAACTATTGCTGCATCCCCTGTAGAAGCGAACAAACTAACAAACAAACCTTTTTGTTATCCATCTTCTATTAATTTGAGCTTGTTAGGCCTTTTCAGTTTGACAAAAATATGAATGTCATTTATTTCAGTGATCTTTGCATTAACTAGTTGAGTGTATGAAATAGTGTTGTTATGAATTCCTTGCCCCATCTTTAACATATTCTAATGTTCACTTCTATCATCAATATGTTTTGTCGTTTAATTATTTTTCTTTACTTAATTTTTTCTTTTTTTTTCTTTTGTCCAACTGAAACAATATTGACAGAATTCTTCAGATATTCACTTCACTCCCATATTACTTGTTATCTCCTTCACAAGTCAGCAAAGCTCTAATGGTATTCTTTAAAAACAATTTTAGGATGTCTGGTAGGATTAACTCTTTGCAGTGCTCAAGCTTAGCTTGAAAATTAAGCTATGTTGTATATCATCAGATGACTCTACACTGCACGTGGCTGCAATATACCCACCAAAGCTCAGGAAGTGTTTGTTAGGGATCCTTTTGTAATTTGTGTCTGAATAAATGAATTTAAATAGGCTATTCATTAGAGTACCCATATCTATACAATTACATGTGATGAATTTCCACTTTTAACCTCTCAGGATTTCTTTTTTCTTTTGCTTCCACTGTCTCCTCCTGCTGATCACCTTTCTGCTCTTTCCCTTATCTGTCAAAGGTCAAAGTTTGTGACCTGGAGCAAAAATGCAGGGGTCACAGTGAACACTTCCACCAGCTTTCCAAAGAGTTGCTGAATTTCCGTTTGCAATCAGAGCCTGTAAAGATCCTTGAACATAATCACCCCTCCACATCCCAGAGCCCATCTTCAACAGAGAAGAAACTCTCACAAGTCACTGTTGGATTTGAAGCCCAAGCTAAGAGAGGTGTGTCAGTGATCTCACTTTAAGGTCATATTTTTTGATTCTTTGAAGTTTTCACATGACCTAAACTAACAGAAAGACCATGGAAAAACATTGTCACTGAACACAGTCCTACGTTTCTACATCCAGAAATGTAGGCTAAAACTGTATTACGCAAGGAAGAAGCCATATATCAACTATTTGTACAAAATCTGCTATGTCCTCAGTGCACATTTACATTTCAGATTTTAAAAAAAGTGATACGTGCAAAAGCCAGCATCTGTGATGGTAGGGGGCTGCACCAGTGCTTATGATACGGGTGACTTGCATATGTGTGAAGGTGTCGTTGATGCAGAGGTGTATTTTGAAATTTTGAATAGAAATAATCTGCCATCAAGGCTACGACTTAACCCAAGAGTTTTACTGTTATTTCAGCAGAGCAATGCCGAACTGCATCATGTATTTCTGTACATATATAAGTTGGTCATTGGAGACACTGAACATAAGTTATTTACTTGTGTCTTTCAAATAAAAGTTTTTGTTGCATTTCAGAATACTTCCAAACTTCTCTGGAAATGATGTTTTTAAGCCCCAGCTCACACAGCAACAGAATCAGTTCATCCCTAACCAGAAGTAGACAACATTAATAAAGATACTACCTAAATGTAATCAGTATCTAGCCTAACTGATCACAGGCTTGATGCGTATGTATGTGAGTTTACACATTAGTATTCTAACGGCTTATTGTGCAACCTGCAGGGCCTGCAGATACACCCATATTATCAATGTAGATTTATATAGTCATGGACAGACAAAAGGTTTTGAAGTACTGGAAATTCCATTTTAATCTTTCTCTTCACTTAAAATAAAACCCACTGCAGATTTTGTGCTAATGCATGGAGTAGTTTTTGACATGAGGATTGTTAACTATACTATCTTTTAAACAGATGAGCAATAGGTTTGCAATGGGCAGCAAATGGTAGCAGAGTTAATAACACTTGCTTTTTATTTGCTATTTGAATCCCTGTCTCTCAGGTGATGAGAGTGTGGCAAACACGCCCCCTCTGATCTCTCGGTTCTTGCCCAGCACACCGCAGACTGGAGACAGTAAACCACCAGAACTGCTGTCTGTCAAATTTAGCACCGTGACAACGGACCACCTCAGAAGCCCTCGACAGCTTTCCCCATCAGAGGTGTGTCTGAGTGACACTACATCAGTATATATCATCACATTTATATTTAGGGCATGTATAAGTTATCATGTCTTTAAGATATTTTATCCTTGTTGCATCTCACCTTCAAACTTATTTAATCAAAGTTTGTAACAGAATACCTAGCTAATTCTTTAATGTTCTTGATTACTAGTAACTATCAATATCAATGGTAATTACTTCTAATTAATCTATAGATGGAGGATGAGGCCAGCCCATCACCCAGGTCCAAACCTCGCTACACAGGCCAGGTCCGGCTTTGCACTGCCCGTTACAGGTAAATGACACAAGCACCAAGATTTTCATGTTGATCTAACTGCACTTAGTATCAAAATTAAACATATATATATTTACAAGTGAATGCAACTAATTATTCTTTCTTTTCTCCATTAAGTTATAACCCTTATGATGGACCAAATGAGCATCCTGAAGCAGAGCTCCCCCTTGTGGCTGGAAAATATCTGTATGTGTATGGAAACATGGATGATGACGGCTTCTATGAAGGTGAGAAATAAGATGAAACCGTGAAGCTTTGTTTGAAGTTGCCCTTCTTAAATGACAAATATCTGAACGATGTCGCACAATTTTTTCATAGGAGGTTTTCTTTGTTGTATTGTTTGATTTAGATGAGAATGCCAGACAGACAAGACACACAAAACACAAAACGTGCGCATCATTATGATCTGTTATCAAAATGACACAAAAATGCCAAACGGTGTGCGTCAGCTCACATTTATCTTTCAGTGAAGTACTTGTAATTAGAGTTTTACTGTTTTGCATCTGAATTCCCAGAACCCTCTTGCTGTCACCATATCTAAGGACTACTGAACATTATGTCATTTTGTATGTCTGCATCCTGTATGTAAGACATGTATTGCAAGTTGTTTCTACCTTTCCTTTCCCTGACACCATAATTTCTGTAAACACAGCTATAACGAGGCTCTTGGTTGACATGCTACTCTCATACTGAACATGTCCACCTTTCGCCTGTGTTCATCCCCTGACCTCATCTTTGTGAGTCTGTGTCACCAGGGAAACTCTCTGCATACTTTCTTATAACTGCTGATTGGGGTGACTCTCTTTCTAATCTCTTTAGAATTATGAAGGCTTCTCCATCAGTGGCAATCCTAATCCCCCTAGCTAGCAATCATGAAGCCAGCACAGCCTGTCGCAGTCACAGTGGTACTCAGCTGCAGTGATTCATTAGCTGTGGGCGGTCAGATTGCACGGCATTGTGGAGGAGCTCTGTATTTACCACACAGGAGGGAGACATGGGCCTCAGACCAAGCTGTTGACAAGATGGGACCTTAGTCCCTTTTAGTATGATGACTAATCCAGCGGGGCTCAGTTTAATCAGCACACACAAATAACACACACTTACACATAGACACATGAAGAGATGCATGCAGATGGTCTTAAGGTCTCTTAGACCTCGGTGGAAAAGAGGATTGAAAGACAAGATGATAGGGAGGTTTGTTTAAGAGAAACTTTTCCTTTCCATGAATTGACTGCTGCAGCTACATGCTCTTGGGTGTTCCTCAAAATGTTCAAAAGCACTAAATCAGTGCTCCTCCTGCCTTTGTCTTGTTGTTAGCCACAAGAGAGGCCTAATTTTCACAATTACAGGCGACACAGTGGGATGCTGTGTTTTCCTAAAGGGACATTTGTTGAATGGCTGTATCTAGCATTGGGGATTTTGTCATCAACCTGCACATGAAGCAGCAAGTGGAAAAAAAAGAAAAAAAGTTTAGTTTATTTCTTTATATTTGTGTCTCTGCTTATGGTTGTATCACAGGGGAGCTGCTGGATGGCCAAAGAGGACTTGTTCCTTCCAACTTTGTGGAATTTGTCCAAGACAAAGAAAAACCTTGTGGGGAAGGAGGGGAAGATCTGGGCCCAATGGACCACACACCCTTGGCCTTGATGGCAGCAGATGGAGTTGCCTCACAAGATGGCCTGCTGGGCTCAAGTAACGCCTTGGTTCCATATAGCAATGGGACTGGGGGGCCATTGGATCCCGAAGACTTAGCTGAAGATGTTGTGCCTTACCCCCGTAAAATCACCTTGATAAAGCAGCTGGCACGGAGTGTTATTGTGTCCTGGGAGCCTCCAGTAGTGCCTTTAGGCTGGGGGAACATCTCTGGTTACAATGTTTTAGTAGACGGGGAGCATCGTGCCAGTCTACCATACAGTGGCCGGACCAAGTGTTTGCTTGAAAAGCTGGACCTGGACGGCTGCGTTTATCGGGTGTCAGTGCAGGCTGCCACCGACAGGGGCTTGTCAGATGAGCTGCGCTGCACCTTGCTGGTGGGAGCCAACGTGGTGGTGGCGCCATGCGGTCTGCGGGTGGATGACATCCAGCGCGACACTGCTGAGCTCTCTTGGTTGCCTAGCAACAGTAACTATGGTCACACTGTGTTCTTAGATGGAGTGGAGCATGCAGTGGTAAAGCCAGGAAGGTATAGACTACGCTTCCTCAACCTGAAGCCTCTTACAGTGTACAAAGTGTCAGTAGTGGCACAGCCCCACCAGGTACCATGGCAACTGCCACTGGAACAAAGAGAGAGAAAAGAAGCTGGGGTGGAGTTTTGCACTCAGGCAGCAGGTAAGAAACACTCATATACAAACTCATATTTGATCAAACAATATTAATAATATTAAGTTCAAAGCTGACCATTTATTTTACATGTTTATAACCATCCTGTTGTTAGGTTCGGAGTTTTCAGACTGCTGTTTATTTCAATACATTGTGAAGCCAACACTGATATTAAACAGAAAAAGGATTTTTTGATTATTCTTCTGTGCTTTAGAGAAGTACGGTACCACATTTTCTCACTGTGCTATTGTTGTGTATTGTATTTTGTCCAGGTCCAACACCATTTTGCAGAACAGGTCAGAATTAAACAAATGTGCTTGGCTTCCCCAGTTCAAGCACTAAATGATACAGAAAGCCAATGGGCAGAAATGCCATGATTGCCATTAAACCTTTGGCAGAGGGTTATAGTGGTGATAATGAGAATGATTATCATGTATTGTTAAATATGAGAAATCATTAAAGGCATGTGGGTAAAATAGCATTTGGCTATAGTTCTGAGATTGAAAGAACTTTTCATCTACTGTTCCGAGTCGCATGCAAATTGTGATCAAATCTAAACAAAATTTATTGTTCGAAACCAAATTCATTTGCAATTTTACCCAAGTTTGTCACAGAGCACATCCCTAATAAGAGAACAGCTAAGCATCATGATATATGATCAGTTATTACTCTTGTAAATGATTTCTTCAATCTATAGCTCAGTCTAGAAAAATAAGTTCCATATAAAGCATCCCACCCCTTACTGCTAATTGGAAACACCCATTTTGTACTTTCTACATTTACTGCAGCTCAAATGTACTTGTGCATGTATTTATTATTCAGTGTTCAAGCAAAGAGAAATACAAAGAAGAGCTCCAGTTAGCCTCAACATAGGCCCTGCATGTGGGGACACATTTTTTAAATTTTATCTTTGATTACCTGCACAAAGAGATGTGTCAACTTTTAATTCTGAAGCAGTGGATATATTGCTCTGAAAACATTTAGCTAAACCACTGTCATGCTAAATCAATTTTATACCATAACTCAGTTTAATTATGCAATACCTAATCCAACTAACTGGAAATTTTGATGGTGTGTCATAATAATTCATAACATGGTTAAATGATGTTGTTTAAACACAGCACACAATGTTTTGTGAAGGTGCCCCACAAATAAAATCAGACCTTTGAGTAATGCATGCATCTCCACAAAGTAGATAATAGGATCTAATTATTGCAACAAATATAACTTTATTCCCCCCACTTCCTCACTCCTTCCCTAATATTTAGGCATTTCGGTGCATGGTTGTGTTTGTACCCATTTGTGCATTTGATGAATGCTTCACATATTTTCCTTCTGTTTTTTTTATGCTGATGATATTAAAACAGAAGGCTAACAAAAATGTTCTCATACTTGTTCACCTTCCAGGCCCACCGCTGCCTCCCCAGGATGTGCAGGTGCTCTGTGGGCAGGGTCCAGGGGTCCTGCAGGTCAGCTGGAAGCCTCCCATCCTCTCTCCCACAGGCACGTCTAATGGGGCAAATGTCATTGGCTACGCAGTCTGCACTAAAGGACAGAGGGTGAGAGCAAGCTTGTCTAAGTAATACCAGCACTGACTTTATCCTTTTTCGACCTGGTCTTTTTACGGAAGGTCTAGCGAGTAATGGCGATGGTGATAAGGTCATCTAGGTTTCAAAGGCATCACTTGTGATTTAAAGAAAAGAGTGTCATATTTAGCTAAGATGGAATCTGCTTCAAAGGTCCACATGCTGCTCAGATACAGGATTAAACACTGTAAATACTGTCTGAATTGTTTAGTCATGTTTCATCCAATTTAAACACAAGCATATACATCACAGATGGGATGCTAATAGCCTCTGTCTTTGCTAATAGCCTCAGTCTCTACTGTGGCATTATGTCATCAGTGCCTTCATTGCTCTCAGCAGTGCCACCTACTTGTGATTAACGTTTAGTGCATAACTCTCGTTCTCAGAACTATAAATGTCTTGGGAAGGTCTCTCACCCCCTCTGGTGACTGCTAAAGCAAATCAACACTCTATGTAAGAGGTTAAATAAACTTTTGAGCTGCTGTTTGTAGATTAAAACAGGCGAAAAATGTTCCCACCCCAGAGAGAAGTTATAGCAGTTTCTTCATAAATCTTTACTTCCAAACACCCAGAGTAAAACAGTGGTTTGTGTAAGATCAAAATTGCAGCATATCTTAATGTCTCCATACACAATGAGCAGTAGAGTCATCCACCTTTTTTTATTCTCTTTATTAATTTTTCTGAGAGCAACTTGATATTGATGATTTTGCTGCATTTGTCGTGGGGTATTGACATTAATAGGGCTAAAACATTTCCCTGAGGATGGTATTTCTTATGATACCAGTATTGATAAGCTATTGATAAAGAGCCTATATTATGTCCATTTACAGTTTCATTATTTCAGGGTGTAATAAAACGAGTTTTGATGTGCAAAAGCACTTTAATTGTTCATACTTTACATTGCAGGGATTGTTTTCACCTTCTGACTGTAATGCTCCTTTTAGCTCCTGTCTCTTGAATGCTACCCTCCTAAAATGCCCTTTCTGCTCTTATCGAATAGCTGGTTTGAAATGGGGTAAAAATAGGTTTAGCTTAACATGTAAGGAGCAATCAATGAGTCTAGACATATCCGTCTGGCCTGATGACAAACTCTTAGCCACATTAGCTGTGTAATGAGCTGTTATTTTGGCCCTTGCAGACAACAGCATAACATTTGTTGTGCTTTCTGGGTTAGCAAAAGAACGTTTAGTGCAAAATTAACAACTGCCAGTGAAGGAACAGTGTTTTCTGTGGTAGAGACTAAGGCGATGACTGAATTTTCCCCTTGTTCAGTTTACAATCTATTGTAAAGTGAGTCTACCATTTTGGCTTTAGTCTAAACAGTAAACATGTAAGGAGTAAGTCTTGCTCTCTTTTGAAATAGTTACATGCAAGACACAAATATGGTGCCACTGCAGCTCTAAAGACTATTTTCTTTGCCAAAAATTTTTTTCACTGTTTTTGGGGGAATGTTAAGTCAGTACTAGTGTATTGAACATTATTATATAGTTACAGATGCAGTCAGTATTTGTACAGGTAGAAATAGAACAATCAAAAAATTAAACGTTTTTTGTCAGTATTGTGAAGAGAGAAGTTCAACCAAAAACCACAAACTAGAACTGGTCATCACTTCAGATTTGTTGTGTACATATCCTGCTCGTGTTTGTTCAAGCAACATATAACTAAAGATCTAGGGCATCATTTTAAAGCACTGTTGCAAACAATCAGCGTCTGAAATGCATAAAGGCTGGCTGCCCCATAGTGTACATTATAATATGGGTAAGTGAGTGGACGAGTGCACAGTCTTTACATAGTGTAAGTGCCTTTGGCAACAATGTTGGGCTTTATAATATGTTAAGTAGAGGGGAAACCAAAAACTCATAATATGGTCTCTTTAAAGAAACAATGTTGATTCTTTTGATATTAACAATTTTTTTTTTTTTTAAATCCAGATAGCTGAGGTCTTATACCCAATGGCAGACTATGTTACTGTTGAACTGACAAGGATTCAATGCCTGGAGGCCAGAGAAGTCATCGTTAGGACTCTGTCAGTACAGGGAGAATCCCAGGACTCCCAAGTCGCCGTCATTCCAAACAACCTGCTTGTGCCTCTACCACCGCTCCCTCTGCCTCCACCAATGCACCCACACGCTGGCCCCACTCCACACCCCCATGCTCAGCCCCACCTCCAGTCCCCTCACCTTCCTCACCCCACTCCCCAGCTTCCTGCTCCACCCCATGGGCAACCCCTCCCACCCCATCCTGCACACCCTCAAACTCATCCTAGACTTCCCCATCCAAGTGGGCCCCTTCAACCCCAGCTTCGGCCCCCACATCCCCAAACCCAGCCCTTACATCTTCAACCTCGTCCACCCCTCCAGGGTCCCAGGCCCCAGCACCAACTGCCTCTGCTGCCCCACCCTCAACCTCACCCTATACCTCAGAGATCAGTAAGTGCCAGAGACCTGGATGCCAAAGAGCACACAGCCCACCACGGAGGAGCTATTCCACCTGGCCAGCCTGGCTGGGACCCAACACGATCTCCTTCACAGCCTCCTGTGCCCATGCAAGGCCACACTCTTGAGGCCCCTCCCCTTGCCAATCCACGCTCCCCCTCCCCCCAGAGGATTCTTCCTCAGCCTCGAGGCACTCTTATCCCGGACACTGTGGCCAAAGCCATTGCTCGAGAAGCAGCACAGAGAGTGGCAGCAGAAAGTGGCAAGGTCAGGAAATAGAATTCTGGATACAGTTACACAATGACGTCATACCTCATACTTAATGAAAATGCAATGAAACATGCTTGGATAACTCACAGAATTATGAATGATAAACTGTTTTGAATTTATAGGTAGACAGAAGGCAGGGCAGGTATGGAGAGCAAGGACATTCATTTCACCAGCATCACTCTGATGAAGAAGAGGAAGATGAGGAAGGATTTGCACGAAGTCGTCGGAGAGGGCCCTCAGTCGATGAATTTCTTAGAGGCTCTGAGCTGGGGAGGCCGGTAAGCACGGCGTGATAAGTGATGAATTGCTTGCTTTCTTGTGAACACCAATAGGTTTTTCTAGGGGAGAACATCTTACCTTTGTCAGGACGTGTATGTATGCATGTTTGTTTGGTTAGTTGCATGCATGCACTCCTTCGCCCTCTGTGTGTGTTCATGTGCGTGTACATCCATGTGTGCTTTGGTTTGTTTGTTTGTTTGTAGACTTAAACAACTGCGTCTGTGTGTCTGTGTTTTTGTGTCTTTGTAATGACCAAAAGCCTCACTATAGTCACAATGAAGATTATCACAGCGAAAGCAGCCGGGGCTCTGACCTGTCTGACATCATGGAAGAGGATGAGGAGGAGCTGTACTCTGAGATGCAGTTGGAAGAGGGACGGCGACGCAACTCACACAACACACCCAAGGTGCAGTTCTTTGCACTTATTATAAAACCCAAGAGTCCACCACCCATGTTTATTGTTCTTTACTGAACTGCACAGGCACAGATGCTTAAAATGAGACTGCTGCCTTGACTTTCTTTTGATTTGTGTTGTTGGTGCGTGTGCTGAGTTAAATTTAAATTCATAGAGAGAAAGTGTCAGCCCACTGGATAGAAGTAACCTGATGTGGCAACCATCTGGAAAGTCCTCCACAGAAAACGGTATGGGAAAAAGCAGGCACTTCCAAGCAAAACATTGCAGGCGATTCCCCAACCAATTCTCCCAAGAATGCGATCTTACAAGTTTCACAAGAATCCAGCAGCATCCTAAGAGAAGGACAGAAGGGCAGAGGTAAAGGAGTTTACCATTCCAGGACTATGGATTGAGATAAAAAGAACAAAAGCCTGTAGTTCTACTATATTAGCACCATGACCAGGGTCAGAGAAAGCGATTGAGTTTTTATGGTGCTTTCACACAATGAGCAGTTGGTGCTCTGAATAGCTCCTTTGTTTCAGTGCTTTCAGTGTCACTCTTGTGATCACACTTGGGTAAGACTCTCTGCCAGTGTTTCAACTTGCCATTACTGCTTTGGCTGTCTGAATTGGCAAATGGCTTCATAAATTTGCTGCTGTCTAAAAGCATCTTTTAGTTTTCAGTGAAATCAAGAGACAAACTGGATTTGCTTACCACAGAGATGACAGAACCTCAAGAGGCTAAAACTGTACCATAGCTCATGCTTGTTAATGTCTGTTCCTTATGTTTTATTCAACTTAGACATTTAATTCAGTGATCTGCTACTAGTAGCAGCCTAATTTAAAGACTTTAAGATTTCCCATTGGCTCGTACGTGTTTGAATGTGAGTCTATGCGTCTATGTTTCAGTGCCTGCCTGTGAGTTCTGCATGTTTTTGTTGACATACAGTTTGTTCCACTACACATGTTAGTTACGCATATGCTCAAATTTCAGGGAGCAACTCATGAATGCTTAATATACGTGAATGTTTCCTTTTTTTTACGTGTGAATTTTAGACAAACACCCCTGCTGGAGGTCGTCATGACCGGGACAATGGGAGACGAATTCATCATGGTGGTTCTCATCCTCAGAGGCGACCTCTAATGGTTCCCTCCATTGGTCAGTATGGCCAGGTGGCTGGGAAATAAAGAGGAGGAAGATTATTTTACTTTTATTTTTTCATGGCACATTTACGTTTGTTACACTATTATACTTGAGCTTCTTTGTGTCTTCAAATCACCTCTATGTCAATAATCCATGCTCATTTCTTTAAATACACAGACTATGATCATGCAGGGATATTAAATATGTTGCAGCTGTATAAACACTTTTGCACCACACAATGATCTATCAGTCTACTCTGTTGCTGGTAAGAAGAAGATTTGCTGTAGTGAACTACATAAATCTTCAGTTAATACAACCTCAAATCCAAATAAGTTGGGACGCTGTATGAAATGTAAATAAAAACAAAAAGCAATGATTTGTTGAAAGTGAGACATTTGTCTATTACATAAGAAATATCATCTTAAATTGATAAGAGCAACACATCAAAAAAAAAAAAGAAAGAAAGAAGGGGACTGGGTCAAAAAAAGTAACGCCTGCCTATAACAGATTAGTAACTTGATTTGATATGAAAAGCACCTTAGAGAGGTAGAGTAAGAATGAGCAGAGAAAAAAAAACACTACAAAATGTCAGAATAATGTTTTGAATATTGTATTAGCTATAGCACATTATATCATGAAAAGATGAATAGAGTCAGGAGATGTCTCTGTGCACAAGGGATGCAGTATTGGGTGCCCATGATCTTCGAGCCTTCACAAGGCAGTATATTTAAAAAAACAGGCCTGATTCTGTCACGGAAATCATCTGGAAATCAGTCTTTGAACACAGCTCACAGTGCCATCCACAGGTTAAAGCTCTATCATACAAAGAAGAAGCCATATGAGAACATGATCCAGAAACATCGTCTTCTCTGGGCCAAAACTCATTTAAAATTAACTGAGGTGAATTGGAAGACTGTTCTGTGGTCAGATGAATTAAAAATTTGAATTCTTCCTGGAAATCCAGAACTCCTTTAGGAACCATTTGGCTTGTTATCAGCACTCAGTTTGGAAGCTGCATCTTTTATGGTACAGCGTACATTAGTGCCCATTGAACTAGCAACCTGCACATCTAGAATGCGAAACCACATATAGCATCTATTACACAGATACACTATTGCTTTGCGGCAGAAGAGTTTGTATGCTGGATTGGCCTGTCTGCACTCCAGACTTTTCACCAACTGGAAACATTGGTGAATCATGACATACAAATTAAAACAAAGAAGAGACAGGACTGGTGAGCAATTAGAATCTTTTATCAGACAAAAATGGACATTATTCTTCTCCAAGGTCCAGCAGCGGATCTCCTCAGTTCCCAGACATTTACAGATTTTTGGAAAACGAAGAAGGGAGGTTACACAGTGGTAAACATAACCCTGTCCTAACTTTTTTGAGACGCTTTAGCCCCAAGATGTTTAAGATGAACTTATTTTCTATTGAAACAATAGAATGTCTCACATTCAACATTTGATGTTTTCTATGTCCCACTGTGAATTAAATATTGGTTTATGAGATTTCTAAATCATTGTATTTTTTTTTAACTCACATTTTATACAGTGTCCCAACTTTTTTAGAATTGGAGTTGTATTTTAGAAACGGAAAAAAATGAGCTTTGCATTGTAACTCCATCACCCTCTAACTGGTGTTTCCCATAGAAGTAACCTCTGAGAATAACAGTGAGGGAAACCTCTCCCCCACCACCGAGGATGTTAACTATGGCAGAGTAGCTCGACACAGGAAGTGGTCATCCCGCAGGCACATGGGCGGCATCAGGTCTCCCCATGGTATGTGCCTGCAGTGCTGTTTTTACCACCACAGCATGGCAGCTAAACAGGCCACCAGCACCTGGCAAGAAGCTGTGGACACTTGCACCTGCCTGTTTGTTTGTCTTAATGAATAATAGTTACTATTACGCTTACATTTGTACAGCATGACTGCATTGCATTGGAATGGTGGACACGCTGGCAAGACTTCGGGTCCAGTACTGAAGTTTCCACAGTTGCAGATGAATAATGATTGATTGACTGTTCAGGATATATCATGCACACAATGCACTCAACCCCAGACGCCTGCTAAAACCCTTCCCTTTGTGATACAACCACATCCACGAGACATATACGGGACTCGTCATGCATGAAAATTTAAAACATGACACAAGAGGATATTGGAGAATGATCCCACTCTTCCTTGTTTTTGTTAATTTGCACTTCATAAGTAGTGTGAAAAATGCAGTTATCTCTCATTTGTGCCCCAATTCCGCCTAAATACACCTATCAAACTCTATATATAGAGGCAAATTCTTACCACAGAGCAATGCATTTACACAAATAGCTTGTAATTTCAAGCTTTAAGCATTGCAAACAAGCCATCAGAACACTGCATAAGATTTATTCTTACTGTCAGGGTTGGCAATGAGAAGAAAATTTTAGATTGTTGTATCATTTTCTGTTTTTAGTGAATTTTTTAGTGTTTCTTTTTGGCATGCATGTCAGAGTCTCATGTTGTGTCATGTTCATGAATCACGTTTGTCTGTGTATTGTTTCTTATTTGTTCTTAGCAAAACAACCTAAAAACCTGAAAAAAAGTGTAAGAAAACCAACTTAAAATACATGCATTGAGTATGTGTGCGTGTATTTGTGGATGCATGAGAATGCAGTGTGCAAGGTAGGAAATGTATCAAATAATTCACTGGTCACAGATTTCTCCCTGCATGCTGACAGGCACAAATATGGTTAGATTAAAGGCTCGAATCAATCATGCAATGCATGATCAAATCAATAAGAATTATGAATCCACGGAATCTTCTCATTGATTTCCTTTGACTGAGGCATGGCTAAGATACATCACAATTTTGCTTATGATAGAAATTATATACATTGTATGCAGCAACAAGCTAGAAATTTGGTTACTCAGACTTTTGAAAGCGCCTCCATCTGTTATATCACACTATCACTATGAAACAAAATGTTAAACAATGTGTTTGTTTCAAGTGTCTGGTCACATTTATTGGCTTGCTGGCAGTTGTGTGGCATTTTAGGATAGGATTTTGTGAGTTATAATTGAATTTTCTGTGTGTTTTAGATGGCCACAGGGATCGGGATCGCCGTTCTCCAACATACTATGATGAGTCAGAGCCTGAGGAGCCTTTTCGGATCTTTGTGGCCCTCTTTGACTATGATCCTCTGTCAATGTCCCCCAACCCAGATGCCGCTGATGAGGAGCTCCCCTTTAAAGAGGGACAGATCATTAGGGTGGGAGTTTCAAACTAAGATGCAATCCATTCTTCTTATCATTATTTTGAGTGAAAATTCAATCTATATGACTCCCTGCAAACAAATCAAACCCAATTTAAAATGCTTCACGAGTGATTGACAAAATGTGCACATGAAAAAAAAGTTAGTTGAATAAGATGGCAATAAAAGATGAGTGCTTGGGATAAGAAAATAGAGGCAGTGAACAGAAGGAAAAGAAAAACTGCAAAGAGATTAAAAAGCAGAAAAAACCCTATAAATTGAAATTGGATGAAGGGAAGTAAAATTAAATGAATAATAAACCTAATAGATAAGAAAAAAGATCATTGAAAATACTATAAGTCATAAAAATAAAAGTCATAAGTCATAAAAGCATGCAGAGTTTTGAAATTATACGGAGACCTAAAATCCCTGTTGCAGGAGATCTAGTAGCAACAGCTCTAAACATTATTATCTCATATCTATCTATCTTGCTCTCTTATCTGCCAGATTTTTGGTGACAAAGACACAGACGGGTTTTACAGAGGAGAAGTGAGAGGCAGGTTGGGGCTGATCCCCTGTAACATGGTGTCAGAGATACGAGCAGACGATGAGGAGACCATGGATGAGCTCATCAAACAGGGCTTTCTGCCACTCAGCACCCCAGTGGACAGAATAGGTACTGCACAAGCAAGCTCGCTCTTGGGTTTTAATACCAATCATGTTGTGCACTTCAGTGCCACCATAATTAAAGGGCAAAGTTTCTGGCTAAAACATGTTTAAGCACTTGGTGGTAACATGTATGTTATCGTCTCCAGAGCAGAGCAGAAGAGGGCTCCGTCGAGATCAGGCCTCGAGGAGAATGGTGGCTCTATACGACTACGACCCCAGAGAGAGCTCCCCTAATGTCGATGTGGAGGTAAAGGACACAACATAACTGCTCATGAACTATTACGATGCACCTTACACTTACATTTTTTCAGAAGGCTGAATTTCTAACAACGGTTTGATTTGGTTGATTATCAAAAAAATCACAACAAACGTCTGTAAAAAGAAAAAAAAATAGGACCTGAGATACTAAAGAAGCTCATTATTGTAGTGTATCACGGCATTCCAGATATAATAACACAAGCTGGATCAAATGATGGCAGCTTTTTTACATCCCTTTCTGTTTCTCTGCCCCTGACAGACTGAGCTGACTTTCTGTGCTGGTGACATCATTGCTGTATTTGGAGACATCGATGAAGATGGGTTTTATTATGTGAGTGCTACTCATCCAGGTTTGCCCGACTGGTCGTCAGTTACTAGACTCATTCCTTTGAGTCTGCATACGGTCCACTGCTTTTATTAAACAAGCAAGATATGGCATGTTTATCCTTTAGAGGTTCTACTGGATTGTTTAAACATTATAACCTTTTGACAGATTCAATTAAGCCATTTCCTTCAATGCAAAGCCTTACTCCCCTGACATGCTGCTGGACACCTGTCTGTTAAAAAAGGAAGTGCGCTACAACTGCACTCACACAATGTAGCACCTACCTGGAGAGTTTTGCTGAAGTGTGGATGTTTTTATTAGTGCTTTTGAAAAGAACTGATGTGAAACCTTTCAGAAAATAACATTTTATTTCTCTGATCAGCTCAACCACAGCTCAGTCGATTAAATGTGAGTTGGCTGAGATAGAAGAGCAGAAATAAAACAGGTGTTGTAGCCAGTGTTGAAGCTCAACAGACATAAATGAAACTTAGATATTTTTTCTATTAGTAACTTGCTACATTTTGTGCTATGAAGCTGAACACATCGGTAAAATATGGTGGTAGTAGCGTGATATTTTGCTGCCTTTGATGTTTGCTCCTCCTGTTCTGTCTTCTTCTCCCCACATTTCTGTCCACAGGGTGAGATCAACGGCCATCGTGGTCTGGTTCCCTCTAACTTCCTGGAAGAAGTGCCTGATGATGTGGAAGTGTATCTGACTGATACCCCATCCCACTACCCCCAGGAAGAGCCTACCAACCGGCCCTCTGCCAACTCTGCCGCCAGCGTAACAGAGGGAAAACGGGTACATCATCATCGCCGCTCTCAGCGCTAGGCCCTGTGTTCATCCATCCTCTCGTCCTCTCTCTTGATTTCCGTCTCTTGCTTCCTCTTGCAGTCTGTGTGCTGTTCATTGTGTGTGTTTGTCCATGTGGTGACAGTGGTGACTCTATGCAGACTAACAACTTCCCCCTCAACCTTTGGAAAAGGGACAAAATCCAGTGTTAACACCTTTCTTAAACTCAGAGAAAGGAAGAAGCAAAGCCTGACATGGACAGAGAGAGGATAGACTGTGGGAGCTCTGCGGGTGGTTCTTGCATGTTGCACTGGTTAAGGAGGACACGTAAAATGCCTCAATTCATTCCTCACACAAAATAATTTGGAACCTTTTTGCACTGAAACACAATATCAAATTGTGGTTATTGTGTATAATTCTAATAATAATAAGTGCTTTATTAACACATGACAATTGCTACCCAGTGACAATGAAAGAAATGATTTGAGAAGAGAAGTTTTAAGAATAAAAGAAGAAAAAGCATGCCTTTTTCTAACTTGATACATTTTATAACAACTTTCTTGGCTCGACTTCTGTGTTTCCTTAAAAAGGCTTTGTTTCTTTATGTATATTGCCCACACATCAGATCTATTTTTCAGCCCTGCTGTGACAGTGGATATGCCGTGTTTGCTCTGAGCCTGAAAGACAAAATTAATCACAGCACTGAGACATTAATTCTGTATTGTTAAGATGGAACAATAAAAGAAAAAGAAAATTGGATATTAAAAACATTCCTGTTTGTGCTCTGTGTTCATGTGTGTTGGTGTTGTTGTTGGTGTTGTTTTCAGTTGTCATAGTCGTGTGGGTTTTCTCGACAGTGACGATGCTGCCACATCTGATTTCTTTTTTGTTTTTCCTCACCCGCTTGGCAAAACAAAACAAACAAACAGAAGAAGATTGTTCATTTCACACCATAATTGGCTCTGTCTGCCTTGTACAGTAAGTTGACAACTTGAGATAGCAGACTCGCAGCTCTAATGCATGCAGCTTGTGGTCACAGGAAAGGCTTTGGAGTGCCACTGGGCCTTACGGCTTACTGTAATAACTCGTTTCATGATTCAGATCGGGAAAAAAATCTGTCAATTTGGTCCAAAATTTACCAAAATATTATATTGTCATTCTCACTGTCTGTGAAATCTTCACTTCAATCTACTGAAATGACATTTCAGTTTATGAAATGATCTGAAATATCAGCTGCTGCATTAGAGGAGAAGCCTGGAATCTACAGTTGGGGCCCTGGGTGTTGTACTGTATCTGACTGTATTGTATGTTCCCCCATGGCCTACTGATGGTGGACCTTCTCGCCTCTGTGGTGTGCGGCTGTTGTGTTTAACATTTGATGGCTTCCTCCTCTGTGTTTCTTTTATTCGTACAACTTTTGTGTTTTACAACTTTGTTTTTACTGGTGGTTTAATACAGATCAACAGGCAGGCAGAAGATGGTGACGCATACGCTGATGAATATTTAATTGCACTAAGTGATTTAGTTATTAACTTGAACCTAAAATGTCTGTTTCATCTGATATATTTGCGGCAGAAGATCATGAAATAGGTGTCATTTGTTAAAGATAAAGGCCCCGTAAGTCAACCAAGTATGGATGACAGAAGTCACCATAAACTGACTGTCTTCACCCAGTTTGGTTACTGTACCTCTATTTCTATTTTGATCCTACTCTCTGGCATAAAGCTGGTAAGGCTCAACTTAGAAGAAGTGTCACCATATATTCTGCATCTGTTGACTAACAGGATTTCACCTGAGCCTTATGGATTGTTTACTGTCAATCAAAACTAATCATTGTATTAAAGGTTTTAGAGAAATACTTGAGGCAAGATTTTACAGGCCCTTAAACCCTCAACTTCTCACTTGACATAATTTAAATCATGTTAAAAGAGGCAGTTACAGGGTTTTATTACAACCATTTCAATCTAAATGTGTTCGTCCGACAACAAAATGTTACTCTTTATTTTAGTCAAGATAGTATAAGGTCAATACATCACATATTAAAGTTCACACATTCAAATACCAAGAAATGTTTTTTGTTCTTTCTTTTTTTTTCAACTGTAGGTTCATATTGAATTTCATAATGATTCATAATGAGTTCATAATGATTTTGAAAAAAACTAATCTGTGGTTCTGTGATTCCCACAGAATAATCTGAATGCTAAACTTGCCTGCATTAAGAGCAGATATATGACCATCACACAACACTTTCTTTTATGTGTCACATACTAGGGTTTATTGCAGGTCTTTGTGTCCTGTTTTGTATAAAACTTTCCACAATGTCCCCGCTCTTAATATCAGAGAAATGCAATCAGATCTTTGAAATCACATAATTCTCAGTGTCATTTTGGTCATAGATTGATGAAGAGCATTCAGAATGACTTAGCGTACGTAAGTAGCAAAGAAGTCAAAAAGAGTTGCTTCATTTGTAATACACTGCCCCATGCCTCCATACCTCCCCATCATTTATCTCCTCAGATTACCACAGAAACCACTGACACTGCCAACAGCATCACCACACCGGTCCGGGCACCGTCCCCGATCGTTCGCCCACTCCTTCCAGGAACCATGAGACCCCTCAGCCCGACAAGGGGTTCCCACGTCCCGCTGGACCCCAGAGACCCCAGAGATCTGGCAAATAAGAAGAAGAAAGGACTACTTTCCAAAGGAAAGAAACTTCTGAAGAGACTCTCTCCTGTGAAATAAAAACAAACAAGCATAACTGTACAATAGGCGTACATGCTGGGCTGTGTATATAGCACCCTTACAATCAACTCTGATATGAAATTACGTGACAAAGAGGATATGGGCTTCGTCTCCTGGTGTGCCTGAGCCTAACCAATGATACAGTTAAGTTCAGTGATGGATTCAAATCACTTAAATTTTGTACAGTGCAGTGCCAAAATCAAGAGCGAGGTCACCTGCAGACATGAACACATATTGCTGTGATGTATTTCAAATCAAGGGATGATTATTAAAAAAAAAAAAAGACAAAAGAAAACTAGGATTTTCATGACATTTATTTCTCTCTTTTTTTACCATCAGGCAAAAAAACAACAACTTTACAATTATTTGAAGCAGGGTAGCTGTGAAAACTTCATCTGGTTTTGCGTTTCCAAAAGGATTTTCTCAGCAAAAAAAAAAACGACATCAACTGTTGCTGCGGCATCATGATAGAAAATTCCACCAAGACTACACTGTTATGACGCATTCTGTGAGGCAATGCTGGCTGCTAACTAAAATCTTTATTCACTGCAATATAACTGAGAGGTGGTAGCATATGTGCGGAGAAGAGACAGACTTCAACTTGTACCTGCTAGAACTCAGAACACAGGACATTTTTGTAATAAATGGGATTTTTAAAAAGAATCACAGATTGGCACCAGGGCATTAAACACCGGGCGAGCTCAGCTGTCTCAGTGGCCTTTATGAAAACAACACAAGCATGACATTCCTTGTCTGATTAAAAGACTGACTTACAACGGGTTTTGTTTTATGACGGGTCGCCTGTGGTTTGTCATTTTTCAAGAACAGAATTAAAGCGGTTCTGTTTGTCGTCTTTGCTGTCATATTGTCATGAAATGCCTAGTTCAAGACAAAATTGTGTGTCTATCTTCCTATTGCACAACGATGGGTGTTTTGTCTGATGAGTGGTCAATGATATAACTCGTGTGCCTGTGCGTATGTGAGGCAGTATGTGATGCATTTATTTTTTGCACTTTCATATTTCCTCTTCTCTTCTCTTTTATTTTCTTCTGAAGGAGAGGTCATGTAGTTATTGGTCTTGTAATCTATATTGATGTGCTGCTACCTCCATTGCTTGTTAACTGTTTAGTTTTGTTGGCTCTTGCAGATTTACTGTTAGTGGGACACAGTGAAGCACTTAAAAACAAAATTCAAACAGCAAAAGCTTGCTCTGCTTTTGTTACATCATGTCTGTAGAGATGTATCAACTTGTTTAATTTGAGTTTTGTATTGCTTACATTTATGTTCTACTTGCACTTCTCGTACGCAAGGACTACACAATACAAATTTACTGCGTTAGATCACTAATACATGACTACTGCGGTGAAATATGGCACAGAGCTAAATTTCACTTTATCCCTGTGATCTTGATTTGATAATTCATGAAATAAGACGATAAACGGACACCGATCAGATCAATTGAACTCTTTTAACAGATTTATATTCAGTTCATCTGTAATGATCTAGCATTATTCAGATAGAAACAATGATAGATCTAAAAAAACTAAACTGACTCTGAATGTCCCCTGTGTGATAAGTGAAATCAACTGCCATCATTCAACCAATATTTTTTTTTATACAATTGTTTAAATATTTGGGATCACTTTTCTTGCCCTCTGTGACAAGAATTTTGAATTCAGCTCAAACAGCTATTTGATCGTCTTCACAAGCTGTTAAATTGAAAAAGGCAAATCTTGGGAAGCTACCAGGTAATCGGATTTACAAAAAAATCTCTGAAATGAAAGGGAGAAAAGGCACGAAAAACTATCAGAAATTTCTTGTTTATTCTTTTTGTGAAGACAGCAAAACACAACTGCTGTCCTACCTCAGTTTTTGACTTTCAAGGAGACTAATGGAATAATGTTTTAAATATTGATTTGGCTTATTGGAGGACAGACTGCATGCAGTACCAACACTGCATTGTTATAGAAATATACCTGCCTGAGAACATAATACTGTTAGGAAGGATAGTATGTCTCATAGCTTTAATAATTTGAAAATTTGCTGCTTAGTTTCAATGTTTATTGACTCCTTATCTATTTTCATTTGTTCCTTCTGTGAGAAGGAAGTTGCACATGAGAGACAATTTAGATGCGAGTTTGTTGTGCGAAACAGGGTCCCTCCTTATTCTTTATCTATACTGTTGATTATATGCATTGACAACAGAGGGCGGCCGAAACCAAATGTTAGAAAAGTTTGTCTGGCAACAAGTTTACATTCTATTTCTTTTCCAAAGCTGTTCATGTATAGCTTCTTGTCCAAGCAGTCATATTGTTGAAATAATACGTATTCCAAAAACCAAATCATTCATGTATGGATGGGTGTAGTGTCTCCAGTCGCTGTAGCTTTTTTTTTTGTACCTCGATCCATTTGTAGATGATTTCTAAATGTTTCTACTTGATTTTATGACCTTTTTTTTTAGATTTCCTCTCCCTGTAAAAGACTGCAAGCATTCTTCATAGTGTCCTTTGGAATAAGATGTATCAGTACACCGTATGTGCTTGCTTTGTGAAACAAAGTTTAAAAGAAAAAAAAAAGAAAAGAAAAAGAGAAATCACTGGATGGTATTTATGATGATTATGTGTGGGTGTGCATGTAAAAAATGTACAATTTTTATAATCAAATTAAATTTAATATTTTCTAGAAAATCGCTGTTTTCTTTTTTCTTTATTTTTTTTATCAAATTGCAAAATAACAACACTTTCTGGCCCACAAAATCACTATATATTAACATCTACCATTATAAATGGTAAAAATCCTTACATTACATGTCTATATTTTTATTTGCGCGTCGTAAAATGTTTTAATTTCATTACACTTGAAACTTTCACAAATGTTATATTGCACTAGCAAACAATGATTGTCCAAAAAAGTATCATATGAAGATAGTATGTGTGTGTTGGGGGGGTAGGGAGGTTCAAGTTCAAGTCCCGTCCCACCTAATAATGACCAACAACGTTTCATGCTCCCCTTTGCTGTCAGTTATTGTTGGTTAGGGTTAGGTATAAAAAAATACACAATTAGGTTTAGACGTTGATAAGGGATATGAATGTGCCATGTTGCCAGAATGCTTCCCCATATAAAACTAAATAAATACCTTTCGTAAATGATTGACAAACACATCCGTAGAATGAAACTATATTTTGGGCATGTGGACATTTTTTTTTTGTAGACACTGGGCTGCTGAATAGCCAGCTATAATAAACCTAATAGATAGGTAGATAAAGATTTTCCAGAGCATTCTTCATATCATCGGCTAAAGAATGAGCTTGACTGTCTTTGTTATGTGTCATCAAAGGTGTATAATGGATTATCCATAACAGAGAGGAACAGAAGGTCACCAGACAAACTGTTCTTTGACTCAAATGTCTCCAGGTTCACACCAACAATTTATCCCTCTGTACAGTTTTAATGAGTTTATTGATCCTGCTGGCATCTCCGGCACTGTCGCTGCTCCCTCAACAGGCCTCAGCAAAGAAGTTGGCACCCAACAACACAGACTGGTTAGAGACATCCAGCTTCTTTCTGAACATATTAAAGGATCAGCGCTGCCTCAGAAGGAATACTCTGCTCACCCCCTTAATTTAAGCAGCATCAATGCTGGTCTTTCAGGTGTACATCCAAATTCTTCTACTGCTCTACAACTTATCAAGCTATCAAGCTTTATCAGAAGCATCACCACAACATAAAATTATCAAACTTATTCTATCACCACTTAATTTGGTGTAAACATATAAAATATTTAGTAACAGGAAGAAGATTGACTAAATTACTAATATTTGTGTACCTTGTACTTAGGGGTTGATTGATTGATATCCTGGACTCATCTTCTATTATCATAGGCTCACAAAAATGAGTGTAACTACACGCTTAAAAAAAGGGACTGGTTAGTAATAACATTGGCAGCTGATCCTCAGCATGCAGATCCATTTTCATATAAACATAGTTTTTCAGTGATTCGTTCCTCAGGCATCAATATCAGACACCATCATCGAGGTGTTTAACAACCAAATGCTCACTTTTGCCACTTGCAGCCTTCAGCAGAGCAATTTGTTCATCCTTTTTTTTTAGATGAATGAACCGAGCGACTTGATAGATTATTGGTGTTTTTGTTTTTTTTGTGAGCAGAAGGCTTTTCAGTGGAAACTGTGTCCTAATGGAAGTGGTCCAGTGTAATCCGTCTCTTAATGGAAAATACAGTACATTAGTACACTCTTAAAGACTTTTCTTTGTAAATCCCAAAACAGATCAAGCTTGGAGAAGTTTCAGTCCTAAGTCCATGCACAGTGGCAAAGTACACACCGCATGTTACCAGCTGTTTGCAGTGTCATGCATTAGGCAGCTTAATGGAAGTCTTGAGAGGTTGTAATCAGCTTCAACAAGTGGCTGTTGGGATAGAAAATCTCTAAATGAGCTTTATAAAATTCCCTTTAATGCCTTGTCCTTATTAACTAATGACAATAACAGGATGACAGTAACACTGATGTATTGTGTTTTTTTTTCCAACATGATGATATGCAACTCAACTTTACTTGAGCTGTACAGCACCTTTCAAACACAAGTGTAACACAAAGTGCTTTAAACAAAAGTATAAAAAAAACATTTTAAGAACATATAAAAGCAGTGTGCATATAGCTACATGGACATATTATAATTTGACAACAATAAAAGTGAAAAGTCTATAAAAAAAGTATTATAATAAATAAAATGTGCAAGTTAAAACAGGCAGAGCGCAAACAACTTAGTAACTTAAATATAAGCTTGTACAAAGAACTAAGATAATATATAGTATTTGTCATGCACATTTGTACAGTTTCCTTAAAAAAAGATTAAATTGTTTACTTTGGTGTTTAGTGTAACTGTAAACAAACAGCAACCTGCTTTGGATTTATATTAAAGTGAAAAAGCTTCAGGGGTGATGGTAATGCTGAGGTCATGCCAGAACACTGGGCAATTCAGCATGTCCTCTATGGAACTGCTGTGCCCACTCTCTAAATACAACTCACTGGAGCATGAAAAAAACACAGAAATGTATTAACAGTTTGGGCTGTAAGTAAGGGAAGCTTCATTGTCTATGAAGAGTCAGGTTGACCTCATCATAAACTCACCTTTCCTGAACAGGCAGTTGGCTTCAAAAAAGAGGTGCCAGTGCCTCAAATCAAAAGTACAAAAGAAAAGAGTGTGTACATGGAATACACATTAATCATGCTTCTCCTTGGTCAAGTGCGCCTGTAATTTCTTCAAACAAGTCAGGTTCATCTTCCAGATTCCAGCCAGATAACAAGAGTGTCCATCAAATAAACAACTTGGGCATAGGCTCAGAGGAAAATTAGTATTTGTGTTGAAATACAGCCCTTCTGTTGTCAAAGCCACAAGAGCCACTAGAGGGCATCAATATGATGATGTGTCAGGAGATAGGCACCTTCTTCTTACTGGCTGTTGTTTCTTTCTTGTGGGAGGACAGTCAGAGCAGTTTATAAAGAGACAGTTGTATAATTAATAAATATAAAAAATTACAAATATGAATAGTAACTACTTCTATTTCCTGTCCTCACTCTTGCCATATATAATCCATCCCAATTCACTGAAATGTATAAATCAAACCACAGATTGTATGCCACTAATATCATGACAATATTTTCCATGGATCTTATATATAACGTTAACTACTGCTCCATTTGTGCCCATGTTTCAATATACATTGTCTGGTTTTTTTGTTGTCTTCAGGCTTCCTTTTCAAATGTCATAATTTCCATGGCATCAGTACGGTACTTGTGGAAATGCATTTCCTCATAGTGACATACTTTGTCACCATACATAATAAAAGAAAAAACCTCTTATTCTTTGCACATATGTAAGTAAATTCATGCAGCTCTCTCAGTGCGAGTGGAATAGTAATGCTTGTATTGATGGTGGCTTACCTTGTTGGTGTATGTGTCACATTTCCATAACATATGAAGCAAACTGCTTTCACTTGGGTTGCATTTTGAACATACACTGTCTGCTGCTATTGAGTTTTTGCTTTGAGTCTTGCTTCCTTGCAGTTTTCTAGAAATAATTCCAACAAAACTCAAAAGCAAAAATTGTGTCAAAGGAGATCAAAAGTTTTAAAGCTTCAAGTTAAGAGAGTTAGGCAAGTTAAGTGTGACCTGAGATAAACTTGGTTATCTGTCATTCTCATAAAGTTTTTGACTTAAAGCAGAAACAATAAACATTTGTATTACTTTCTATATAATATAGTATAATGTCTGCTCAAGCGAGGCCGTGTCTTTATTTCCTGTGAGTGGTGTAAAAACTGGGTGGTGAAGGATTAAATGGAAAATGAGCTGAATGTAACACAGTGTTGCCATATATTGTTCTTTTAATTAGAAAGTTATGGAACAAGACAACTATTAAAACAGCAAAGAAAATAAGCAACCCTTTCATTTTGTCCCATCAGCCATAAATTGTGTAGATAACTGCCAGATCTTGCTGTTTCACAGTGTTCCTCAGGAGGGCAGCAGTGATTTTTAGTTGTGCTCTGAGGGACTGTAGCATAGCGCTTAAGCACATCCCACATGCAGTGGCAAACCCACGGGTCTGTCAGCTAGTTATTCAGTTTTAAGTTACAGACAGGAGCATCATGTCTAAAAGAAAATAAAAAAAAACTTTAAAAAAAAAGGAAACATTCCCAGACTCTCTTCGTCCTTCCATTTTATATCCTCCTCCAGATACTGTACAGTTCATATTTGTTTTCACCATTTGCTTAAACTGACTGCTGATTAAAAAAAACTCAAGGTCTGAGGGAGAAAATACTGCAGTCTCTCTGCAGGGGTATGCTGAAACACTCATTTAGTTTTCAGGGAGATGAGGAAGGGACATTGAATCGTTAAAAGATTGTGTCTTTGTTTTGTTTCCTCTAATATTTTTGCCTTTTTATGTCTGTCCTCTCCTCTAGCTCTGTCACAAACCTTTCCCTTTCTCCTTCCTTTTCCTCATCTGCAACCAACACTGTACTCCTCCTTCTTCCTCTTCAGCTTGTTCTCGTCTTTATTCTTCCTCACCAGCCAACAGCTCTATATTGAGCTGTGAGTCTCAAGCGTCCCTGAGGGCCAATAGATGTTTAAAATTCTTGCCAGTAGTAACCTCTCTATCACTCGTTCTCGTTCTGCCTGCCACGCCACCAGAGGGGGGCATGAGGAGACATCCATCTCCTGCTGGCCTTTCTGAATACTTTCACAAAACCTCAAAGTGCCAGTTAAACACTCCTCGTTCATTTGACCCTCATACGCACAAAATCACAGCAGGGCTCTTTCATGTAAAATATTATAATTCTGACTTTGATATACTGAGAGACCTTTTGTCATGTGGTTAGCTTTAGAGTTAGAGTTCTTTTGAAGTCTCTTGACTTGAACAAATTTTTAAAAAACTTTATTTAGTCAATGTGCTGTAAAGTCTTGTGGATACGTACAGTCTTTAATCAAGGAACTAGAGGGCAGCTGGGCATAAAACTTTGCCCTTATTTAGGCATCTATTCTGCCATTTTGTAATGACGTGAATGTGTGGCAAATAAATTACAGCTGGGACACTGGGTGAAATGTAAATAAAAACAGAATTGAATGATTTACAAATCTCATATAAAAAGATTAGATTCACAATAGAATATAGGAAACATATTGAATGCTGTAAGTGAGACATTCCACTAGTTCTTGAAAATGTTTAACTAACTGGGAATTTGATCTTAGCAACAAATCTCAAACCAGCTGGGAGAGGGCAACAAAAGGCTTAAAACGTGAATGGTATTAAAATTAAACAGCTGGAGAAACATGTTGCAACTAATTACGTTAATTGGCAACAGATCAGTAACATGAATGGGTATAAAAAGTGCATCTTAGAGAGGCAGAGTCTGTCAGAAGTGAAGCTAGGCAAATGTTTAGCCATCTGAGAAAAAAGTGAGTCCACAAATTATGAAGCAAATTCAGAATATTGCTCCTCAGCGTAAAATTGTTAAGAAGTTGAATATTCAGTAATCTGCCACAATCAGTGATTCAGAGAATCTGGAGACGTCTCTGTGAAAAGGAGACACAGCTATGACCCCCAATGATCTGCAGGTATTATTGAAACATATATTCCTATCCAGACCCATTTTTTTTCTTCAGGAAAAGCCTTGCTTAACTCGATAAAACAATTCCAGACTTCATGCTGCATTTGTAGCATGGGTTTGTAGAGTCTGGGTGAAGGCCTGCATGCTGTCCAGACCTTCAACCAACTGAACACATCTGGAACATAATGAAACACAAAATACAACTAAAAAGATCAAAGACTGTTGGTCAGCTAGAATCTTATATAAGGCAAGAATGGGACATTTATCTCTAAAAGGCCCAGCAACTGTTTTCTCACTTTTTAGAATGTTGTTAAAATAGGAGAAGATGTTACACAGTGGTAAACATAACTTTTTTGAGACGTACTGTTGCTAAAAAAATTTGGATATGGTAATATTATTTATTGAAATAATAAAATTGTTTCTGAAGAAAGTCTTTCAAACAGTTTTGGGAATTGGGATTGTGTATTTATCAGAGCTGGAACACCATTTCTACTTCATATAGAATCAAATAAAAATTGTAGAGGATTTTCAGATATTTGCCAAGGAAAAAAAAATCACTTGAGTAAACGTATTTGGGTATTTGGCAGCATGAATTAATATACAGGCTCATGTAGTCAGGGGAGCAGTAATTCATATCTCAGGAATTCATACACTGACATATTTTGCAAAATGTCAGTTTGACTCAGGATGCTTTCACAAAATATACGAACTGCCTTGAAGTCACATGAATGTTGCATATGCATGTGTATATTTACCAGAAAAACATGGCAATTCATCAAATAATCACAAACTACTTGTCCCACAGCAAACCGGAGGCTTTTAAGCTGTCAGACGGTTTGGCATGCTCAGGGAGCTGGACGCTTTGCCAGCAGTAATCCAGCCTCACAGTTTTTCTGCTTGCTTAAAATGTCACTAATGTGACATTCTGTATTCCTCTCGTATGGCCACAATGAGGCCTTATGCTATGGAAAATAATTGCAGCTGTGTAAGGTCAGTTTAGTGAAACTCTTTTCAGCTTAGATTTGAGGAGTTCTTGATAACTGAGCTTGATGAGACCTAACAGGTTCGTTCATCTCTTCCAACATTAATGTGTTTCCCAGCAGGTGGTAGGAGGCAAGTATCTTACCTGTTCAACACAGTGCCTAGAGGGGAGGTTGTTTGTGGGTGGGAGGACACACTGCTTGGTCGATATTTCCCCGGAGGCATCCCTGTAGGGGTTTAAAACTGATGTTCAGCCATGTTTCAAAACGACCATTCATTTGTCATCATCAGAGGAGTGTGAAAGAAAGAAGTCTGTGCCCAGGCCTCACTTTGGTGATTCATCTTTTGAAGAGAAGTCTACAGACTTCAGTGCAACTGTGTCCAAAAGATTTGCCTCTCTCTGTCCAGCCATAACCCTGTAAGTCCTATTACACAGGTGCAACAGCAGTTTTATGTTCAGAGACTAGACTCCAGCACCCCCATGAGATTAGGGAATATAGAAGCAGTTAGCGATGATTTCTACTCAGAGCACTTCTTAAATACTCGTGGCTGTAACTGACCTGGGTGCTTTTGAGCTACTCTTTTTGTTATTAATCTATTCACGGGATCCCTGCCATTTGGATGCAGCGCCATCATCAGGATGGTACTGATCTGATCCTTGTTTGATGGATTGATGAAAATTAATTTATCACCATCTAGCTGATGGAAAGTAATAAGAGGTATTAAGGAATTATTAAGATGGAACATTGCTGTAGTTCATAATCCATCACTGATCTGGATTACTGTCAGTAAAGGTTAATAGATCTACTAATCATACAGTGGGATGACCTCAGTCAGCATAGAGGAGTCAAAAGTTGGTCAAAGTTCATGCAGGCAAAAGGCTCCACAGGTTAACTTGGATACAATCCATCAAAGTTCAGTGACGCATATTAATTGATGTATTTACTTATTAATCCTCTATTTATACTGGTTTAAAGTAATTGAAGTATTTTTTTTTTATTTATTTGACCATCTAGCCTAAATTATCATAAATTCACCCATGCGCAGACTATACTTAGTTTGCTAATGTTCTATAGAATTTTTATGGCATAAAACATTGAAAAATCAAAGTACAGCAGAGCGACACTTCAGATTTTGATCTGTATTCAGTCACAAATTCATGGGGATAAAACAAAGCAAAATATTGAAGTTGCTTATAGATGGGACACCTTGACCTGAATTTAGAATTTGCATTTGTGGAGCTTGGATACATCAGCCACAGTCCAGATGTGTATGTGAAACCAATGTAATATTTTCAGTTTTCAATAAATACAGATATGTAGCCTATGTGCTTACAATGATGCTAAAATTCTGACGTTTAGTAGATGTGATTACTACATGCACCATCATAGTTCATAGTTCAGAGAACTAGCATAATGATTACCAGTTGGTGCTAAACAGAGGAGCCTTTATAAAATGATTAATGAAGCCATACTGATTAACACGGTTGACCTTTGATTTGAATAACAGTACAGTGAGCAGTGATCACTACTCCATTGTATTATTATCAAATACAGCCATACTGAAAAGTGCAATGCATTCATTAGTTTTCCAAAAATGCTTAATCCTATTTGGGGTTGTGGGTGGGTGGAGTTTATCCAAGCTGCCTTCAGGCTAGAGACATCATGGACAAATCATCAGTCAATCACAAGACCGACAAAAAGAATCAACCATGTACGCTCACAATCTCTAGGTTCAAAGCAGAATCCCCAGTTACCTTAACATGCTTTTGTGACTGCTTTTCAACCGTGAGAGGAACCCGGAGTGCCCCGAGAGAACCCACGCATGTAGAAGGAGAGCATGCAAACTCTACACAGAAAGGCCCCAACTGAGATTCGAACTGGAACCTTTCTTGCTGTAAATCAGCAGTACTAGACCAAGGACAATGCATTGAGAGCCACAAACGCCAAAAATCCACAAAATACTCATACTCATACTCATACTCACTTAAAGAGAATACTGTTTTTTTCTAGAATATACCATGAACTTTAGTGTGATATTTTCTATGGTTGTATTTCCTGACCTGCAGGTGGGACCCAGCAGGTACTGAAGTAATTAATCTTGCTTTTAATCTGTTTTAACTGCTCTATGAAGCACTGCCTTCTTTTTATTTTCATAAATATTTACAGGATTTAGAGTCTTGACCCATATTGCTCCACATAAATGACCTACAAAAAACCTTTAAGCTACCTGGCACAACTTTACACCCCCTGTTGGAGCCATGCAAAATGAATCTGATCACCCCTCGGTCATCTCTAATAGCACCAGAAGCAGGTTGCTTGTCTGGAACAACAACTGAGATCTGGAGACATTCCCAGACTCAGCTGTCAATGGACTCTACCACTGTCAGCTTTAATTGTGACTTCAAGCCAAAACCACAGACAAACTGCTCAAATTAAAACTCAATGCCATCAAAATGCAGTTTAGTAATAAACTGGCACAGTAAAGTGCTACTGCAATGAGTACAGTTAAATCAAGTTTTAATGCAGTCTGTAACTTCAAAATGTTACTGGCATTGAGAGATCCATTAATGCCTCACTTAAGGCATGCAGTTATTCTAATTATTCTCTGCAGTCAAGTGGGGAACTGTTTATTCACCAATGATGCCTGCATCCTTAATGTTGTCACCCTGACACTCGTGCCAGCTTGCAAAAATCCGGCCCTGGGTGCAGTAGGTTTAGCTGGCATTATCATGCGAGTAGTTTATGCAGAGAACATGTATTTGGAGAGATGTTGGGGAGTGGAGAGGTGATAAAAAGTCTAACCAGGCTAATTAAACCAATTGTTCCAATACAGTGGCACAGGCGTCTCATCAGCACTTAGTCGATGTCTCAGTGCAGAGCCACAGTGGTTTGATTCTGCATTTCTTCTGAACTGCAAGGAATCCAGGGAGAGACTGCTCCTGATATCAAGGCCCTGCTTGTGGGACTCTGCAACCTCATTATAATGAGTGTAGGAGATTTTAGGTCAAGGCAGATGTAGTGATACACATAAACTGAGATAGAGGGAAAGAGAAAAGAGAATAAGCCAGAGTGATGAGAAATTAAATGTGGCCTGTGGGCTTGGAGCAGCACAAAAAATTGCACCCTTTTTTAATTATGTTTTTATTATTTAACTCGAAACCCACCAAACCCTAATATTCAAATGCTGTAGAAATAAAAGAGACACAGCAGTCTCCAGTAATTAAAAGCAATTAAACGTATGTAACTTAGCACAAATTGTAAAATACTACAACGTTTATCTGCGAGTTTTTCCTATGCTTTGTACCCTGTGGCCAAATATATAAACTGTGACACATCAAGGCTTCACTGACTGCATTCATCTGCTTCATACACTTCAGGTTTGATTCCATTTGAAGCTGAGAACATTCCGCTGGTTAATGTTTGCAAAATTAATTTGAAAGAGTGATGCATTTTATCCGGGGAGAAAAAAACTGTCGTATCAGTTTTGGCTTGGAATGTTTTTGGCCTCGATTTCAGGATATATTCTTAATTTGTTAACTCAACAGTCGCAGACGAATCACTGATCTCCGACCTTGTGTGAATTTAATTTGCTCTAGACTTCCCCCCATACCCCCGATTATACCCACGTGGGCCGATTTAATCTGACCGACGGCACATGTTTACTGATTTCTATCGTGGGAAGAGTCGTGTCTGATGCTGTCCTGCCGTGTCTGCCACAGACGTGCTCCCAGAGGGAGTAAAAAGACATTCTCTCATCATCTGGAAGAAAAGGACGCCACATAAAAAACTATTCAAGCGGAACAAACATTTGAGTGGAAACGGAGGTCGAGGAGCATTTTTCCCCACTTGATCCTCTGCAGTAAGAGGAAATACTTTTACTGGACACCAAGCGATGTAATGATTTGGTTTCTTTTAACCGTGTGCGCACACAGTCACCAGAGCTCGGTGCGCACTGAGGCTCAGAGCAGAGTGCACGACAAGAACCCGCAACTTTGTTAAAAATGATGCTCAACTTTTCCCTCCGCTCCCTGTTTCCAGTTGTGGCAGTGGCAATTCTAACAGCTATTAAAGGTGAGGCTTCTGACTGCTTTTGTTTGAGAGATAAACACTCGTGTTTTGAAGTTTTGAAGAGATGCATTTATACTCAAAGAGACCCAATGTGGAAAGCTATACATATATTGAAACAACTGGACTGGAAGTAGCTCAAAGGCTCCAGCTGTGTTTACAAGAGAAGTAGCTTTAGCAGATTCTCTTCATTCCCCACTTTGTATGTCTTTATAAGTGCGCAACCACTAAAAGACTATGCAGCTGATGCAAGACTGAAAAACAGAAGCATATTTTGAATGTTCATACAGTTTTGCTAAAGATCCCTGATTCATAATGTCCTCACTTGATTGATTTGTGAGGCAATCCAGTTAGGAATTCCATTTTTTCTCTTATTAAACGTGGCATCATCCCATTTTGTTATTCCAGTGTCGAAATGAAAACCACGTCAGGCTCTCCAGAGTGCATCGGGGGCTTCATCTGTGGGATTAAACAGGCCTGAAGCTGAGGTTGCACAGCTGTTTCTCTGGTTGTTTAAAGATAACCTGCATTGGTAGCGATGAGGCCACAGTGAGCAGGCTGTCTCTGTGTGATACTGCTATCATGAAAAAGACCACTCTCTGAGATTGGCCGGGTTCACATCTACGCATCATATCTGTGTGCCTGTTTTTCGTCATGTCTATGTGTGAAGGCTGTATTTCTGCTAGTGCAGGACTCAGCTGTGCTCCCAAAGCGTGTCTAAGTAATAGGCTTCAGCCTTTGATATCCACTGGTCTTGAAAACCATGAATATGCATGGCAGCCTTATCTTCCAGTGCAGTCACAGATGTGTCAGTGAGCCTTTCATGAATTTGATCTATCATTTACTGCTGTCATTTGAATATCTCAGAATATCTCTCTTGTGATGTCACTGATTAAAATATCTCGATCAACCCAGCGAGGGCTCACCAAATAAATATCTGATTGATGCGGTGTCCATCCTCTGTTGGACAGAAATATCTGTCGTGTAAATATATCAGATCAATGCTTACTATAAACAAATACTTGGAATCTTTTCATCTTTGTGTATTCTTCATTCAGGTTCCGACCTGAAGTATACCGTATAGCTGTATGATTTGTTATTATGAGGATAACTTCAAACAGCTGGATTTACAACCTGGTGCATTCAAACATATCTCTCATGCTTTTTTGAGTAGAATAATGAGGAACCAGACAGCACTTAAATTAAACTAGACAGCATAAACATCTGCTGGGGAAGAATAGTTATCGTAAAATAAAGCCAGCATCCATTTAACTTTTTATCTAAACAGATGTTTTCTGATGTTGTATTATGTTTTTATCATTAGTTCCTGTCAGCAAATAATTGCTCAAAAGCCACAAATCTAATTAGCTGAAGTGAGTTTCCTGAAAGCCTGTCTATGCACCAAATGTAACAGAAATACATTTATGGACTTCAAAAGACCTGTTTATGTTCAAATTTAAGAAACAAGAATGATAGCAAGCTGCATAGTGGAGATTATGAGTGTTAAAGTTAAAGAAATCAGGCCAGATAGAACATGGTAGACAGATATCCATCAGCATGTGTCAAAGAAACATTGATGTTAAAATGGATCATCAGTGCATTTTGTTTGATTTTATATTTTGTTTGCTCTGCAGAGATTATAAAGAATGTGAATAAAAAAAAATAGCAATTTTCACTTTTATTTAAGATTCCGTAAAATTCCGTGTCATCTCTGGAATTTGTCAACCCCTTCTTGTTGCTGTTACTACCTGTTAAAAATGAACTTTTACATTTATTAAAATCTAGGTTTTATTCAGGAGAAAATTTACATATAGATGCACTTATAGAACAGAGTTTTACAAAACACCAAAGAATTACATATTACCTCAAACACCTCCAGACGAGTCACAGATGTGTTATAGGCAAAGGTCATGCTTTGGCCAAGATCTGAAGTAAAGAAAAGTCATATTCACATGTTAATTCCTCAGCACTTCATGCAGAAAGAAGGCAAATTACTAGGTGTCTATTGCAGCAGAAAGTGATATATGGGGGATGTTGGTTGGGACAAATATGCAAAATTTACAAGAGGGCCTCTCCAGCACTCAGATGCTGCATCTGCTATTTCTTCCGTTACACTGAATATAGGCAGGTTGAGAGTTTCAAGTTGATATTATATTGAGAGATAAGTACAGTAAAGCCCTTAGATGCATATAATACCACCAAGTGATATTTTCATTGTGATATTATGCTATGGTGCAAGAGATTACATTCCTTTGTGAATTTGTTGGAACATTTGCGGTAGATTTTTTTTTTTTTGGAGACAAAAAGAACATTTATTATGGTCTTAAACCTAATTTCTATGTGTTCATATTCTCTTCTCTTTTAACTACAGGAATTTGATTAAAAATCAGCCATTGCCTTTATCCCGAGTCACACTGCCCTAGGACCATTTTGATGACCCACTGCCCTTTTCTGACCCAATTCTTTTGGCACACAACTTGACCCCATGTCATTAAACCTTTGTCTCTCCAGCCATGATTAATTTGCAACCCTTCATCCTGCAGCCGTCTTCATTAAATATGGATAGTTGTTGCAACAAAGTAACTTTGTGGGAGGATAATCTTGATACCACAACAGCAGATTTGATGCCCATCACTGAAATTTTGAGTTAACACTAAGATATAAAAGTTTCTGTCCTAATTTCTCTTTTTAAATTCTTCCCTTTCAGCTGCTGTGAGCCAGAAACCTTCTGAAGATACTGGAATATTCTCCAGCCCATCCCCTGTTTATCCCACAATCAACTTTCAGATCTTCAATGCAGACCACGTGTTTTTGAGACAGGACAGTCAAGAGTCATCAGGGAACTCTAGCCTTAAAGCTCAGGCTCAGACTTTTCTCATTACTAGCCCAGGTACTGGGCTTCTCCAGCCAGCTATCAAGGCTTCATATGGCCCCCTTGGTGTTGATGCTGTGGTTCCTCCAGACTTGCTCCTCAGTGGACGCAGAATTCTACCAGTCATTCTGGTCCGTCAGGTTCGTTCCTCAGCCCCTGTAGTCAAGATTCTCTTCCATATGCCCACAGAAAGTAATATTACTGTCGGGCAAGAAACAATGGGCTTAAAAGGTAATGATGAGAGAAAAAATGGTGGCGCTAAGGATGGAGCTCACTGTGTGACGGCTTATGCCTTCTGGGAGACAAAGGAAGTCCGTGGGGCTTGCCTGGTGTCTCTGGGTGGATTCTGTGTGGCACAGTTGAAGCCAGAACCATCCTGGTTCAGCTCAGCCAGCAGATCTGGAAGCTTCAGCAGAGAAGCTGAAAGAACTGAAGGAATTAAGGGACTTCAGGGTAATCTTGTGGAGGTCTATTTCCAGAGCAGAAGGGACCAGACTGGCCAATGCACTCCACAGGATAGCCTGCAACGAGTAGGAGTGGGAAGAGGGAGAGACTCTGGGGGATCAGGGATACCTATGAGGCGGATTGGAAGTGTCACTCTGCTCAAAACTCCACCAGGGAACCCCACTTTCCTTCGACTGAGGCTGGGTGGTGCTGTGGTGATCCAGACTTCTTCGAAGCCCCTGAAGACAACGGACGTGGCAACTTTTTACGTCTTTCTGGCTAGTACATCTACCTTGGAAAATTTCACCCTTCGGTGAGAGATCTTCTGTGTTTTTCTATGTCAGGTTGCTTTTAAACTCTCTCACGGTAATGTGCCAAGATTTCTCTTGGTTTTAAGCAGTGACTTCACAGAGTGGAATTAGTCTGTCCATTTTACTCTTTAGTTAAACAAATGATAACATGTTATAATGAGCCTTTTAGACTCTAGCTAGCATTGGTGATTTTCATGTTTTCAGTTTCATCAAATGTAATTGTGCAATCTTTTATTTCACACATAGTTACTGACACATCCTTTACGTTTACAGTTTCATATCTTCACTGAACACCAATTGTGTCAGTTCTTTCCGAATGTTTTTGTGGTCCATAACGGTCCAGGAGTTTAAACTAGGTTCCTTCAGATTCAAGATAAATTTGGTCCAAGATTCAAGACCCAATCACAATTTCTGCCCTTGGACCTACCTTTCTGTTCTTCAGAGTTAAGGTTCCCCTTTTCTTACAGGGATCAGACAGTGCTGGTCATCTAGCAATCATAATAACCCCAACAGCTCCAGTTAAAATGCTAAATGGCCTTTACTCTTTGATCACTTAAAGAAAAGAATCCCCTTAACTCTGTAAAGGGGTTGGACCAAGGGGAGGAATTGGGATTGGGCTCAAGTCTGCCATTGCAGTTCTTAAATCCAACCCTAGGTTTTTGAGTAGAACTCAAAATGCCTCACAAGGAAATTGCAAGTTGGGATTACAGCAAACTGGATTGCCGATTGTTGATAATTAAATGTGACATTTATTAATTTTTTTTGAGGGTCTATTTTTTCTTTTTATATAGTAAAGGCTGTCCAGAAGAGGGGGTTTAGCTTTCAGTAGTTTTCCATTGAAAGCATTGTAAATTAGTGTCTCCAGCCAAGCATGCTGAGGCAAGAGTTTAAGAGGAATTACATGAAAATGGATTGTTTCTGAAACATGTGCATCATAACAAATCAAGCTAAATCACTGGTATGTGCAGTATATTTGAGTATATTCATGAGGTATGAGCTCCATGCATTTAAACGATTACTTAAGGCTCTTGAATACTGATTGGGCTCACCATCAAGGCCATGCAGTAAAATGCATGAGCACCAAAATGACTGGTGTTGTCTGCCAGTTTCACTGGCTTCATAAATTTCTGACATATCCTGTCTGCTTCAGCCTCACTGTTATTGGGGGAGTTATGGTGAGCGCTCCTCCATAAACAGGGAAATAATTGGCAAATGACTCAGTGGTTTTCATATCTCAACATCCCACTAACGTTTCAACAAGGTTCTGTGGTTATTTGACTTCATAAATAATGAATCTGTTTAATGAAGCAGGAAAACAAATAACTAATCTTCTTAACTCTGCTGAAAAGGGAACTTAATATAAAAGCAGCCCTATCACAGCAAAACACACAGTTAAATCTGTTGTCAAACTTTGTCTGTGTTGATATTCGATGCACACCACTGGGTGGAACGAAATGTTGTTTATCTGAATTTTTCAGATCTGTGAAATGTACTGCACTTTATCCCAAAATGATATGTGAGGAAAAGCAAAATGTAACAACGTGCAAATAACTATATTAAATTAAACACTATGTTAAATTAAAAACAGTACAAATGTAACATATCAAATGTTGAAACTGAGAAATGTTATTAATTTAAAAAAATATATATACTCATTTTGAATTTGTTGCCAGCATCATGTTTAGAAAAAACATTGAGACACAGGTATGTTTAAGCACCTCTTCTCTAGCAGCATTTTAAGCATTTTGGAACAAAGGAGATCAGTCAAAGGAGAAAATTAAATGTATTCCAATTGCTTGATTATTCATTAATTTATTAATCCATCTATTTATTTAGTTTCATAGTAAATTATCCATATATTTTCAATGAGTGACAAGTCTGAACTGCAAGCAGTCGAGGCAGATGACCACACTTCCTGAATCTGGGTTTGCTGGAGGTTTCTTCCTGATAAAAGGGACTTTCTCTCCATTGTCACCTCATGCATGCTCAGGCGAGGAACTGAATCAAAGAGAAGTTTCGATGTTAGTTTCCTTAGTTAGGCAACTTTTCCTTAATTTATGTAATTGGGATTGTATCCATTTGGATGTTAATCATATTGATTATTGGGAATTATAATTGGATTACAATAATTTGTATTATAATTAGCTTGAATTCGACTGTATCTTTGAAGTGCCTTGAGATGAAATTTGTGAGTGATTTAACGTCCTATAAATAAAAAAAATAGCAAAACATTTAGCACCAGAACTCCTTTACTGCATAACTGAGCCATGCTGTCAATTAGTGTAGTGTAATTTCCATTGTTTTACTTTAATTAAAAAAGGTCTTTCCTGTAAAAAAGTTTCATAGATGACAGCATGTGATAGTCGGAAACGTTTCATAGCATCATGAGTGCTGTTTTTTTTAAACTGAGCTTGTTTAAAGAAAACTTTTCTTGTGTTGTGTTCATGAATTCCAGAAAAACATTTGAAATATGATTAATCAGGCTCTACTCCATCTTTAATGTGCTAAGGTGAGAAAGTGGCCATATTTCTGTATCTTTTTAATAGATGTTCATTTCTTTGCAGTTTTATCTAACTAACTAAAGAGGCCATGAGCCCATGCAGTGATTTTCATTGCAGAATCAACATATGTAATAATTAAACTTTTGGTTTTCAGCCATGTCCGTGAATCTTTTAACATTACGTACTTGAGATGACAAAATCCCCAAATTATTTGCAATACGTATTGACAAATGGTACTCCTAAGTAGCGTGTGTGGGGAACTCCTCTCTTTTCTCTGAATGATATATCCTTGCTGGGATGCTCTTTTTTACCTAAATATCTTACAGACCAATTGCAAACTAACAAGAATTAATTGTAAGATGTTTCACCTCATGTTTTTCTTTACCACAACACAATATTTATGGTTTTGTGTTTTTTTCTTTGTTTGTATCAGATCTAAAACGGGTTGTCATGAAAAAGAGTATATATATATATATATATATATATATGTGTGTGTATTTTAATAATATATTCTAAATGTATTTTTACAAACATAATTTGAATAAGTATGATTATTATTAATAAATATTTGATTTGGATTTTACTCCAGAAATAGGTTTGCATATATTTTGCAGTGAGGTTTGTGCTTGCAGTTTTTTCCCTGCTTCATGTTTTTTTTAGAAAAAGCAAGACAATTTTCTCTCTAATCCTGTGATTTAGTGATATCATGTTGCATGCATAGCAAGCACAGAGTAATCTGCTGCAGGATCTAAGCAAATAGAGAGAACATTGTGAGAACAAATATAATAACATTGTGTGAATTAATCCAAAGGACACATAGAGGTTTAACCTATGGCTAAATGCATTCCTGGTGCTCAAATATCAAACTTACCTCACAAACACACTTGCACAGAAACACAAATGCAGAAACCCAGTGACCTGACTGAAACTCTGCTAACTTTGTTAGATACTAATTGAATAAGATTTGGTAGAGAGAGAGAGAGAGAGAGATGCTAACTCTTCATCATCTGCTGTTGTTTTGGCTGTTTGTAAGGATTTCTTGCTTCTTCACCTGAAAAGCCCCAAATTCCTTCTTACTGACCTTAACACTGAAGATCCCTCTGTCAGGTCAGTGGTTTCAGTCTGTGTATTTCTGACCTACTACCCTATACAGAATGAAATTGGACAAGAGGCGACTGAGTGCAGCAGTTAAGTCCAAGTGAAGGCTAGCCCGGAGGAGCTTGGCAAGTGATTGATTCCTCTTGGGAAAAATCCCTGCTTTGCTTTGCTCTTTGGCCCAAGATTGAGTCCACTCCAGCAGGGTTAGGCCAGATAATCTTCAGTCCTGATTGAAACTGAATCAAGAGGTTAACCCTTGAGGGTAGGGATGATGTGGGCTGACTGCCAGGATTAACCGTGTACATCTGTAGGCATGTGTGTGTTTGGTTTTTAAGACCTATTAAACACACATGCCACTTGTAACTATAACACTTATTAAGTAGGAATAACACAAGTAAAACTTATTTAAGCCAACTTCAGAGTTGAGAACTTCCCAGCTGTTATAGTTTTAATCAAAAAGACTGACAATACAGTTGTGAAGAGTTGTTCAGTTAAAGGTCGATATCTATTCTGCTCCCCGTCTGTGGTCATGAACTCTGACTATTGACTGACAAAGACAAAGAGCAGGGATAGAAGTGGCTGGAATGAGGTTTCCCTGCAGGGAGGCTGGTATCTGCTTGTGGACAAGAAGCTCAGTGATCCAGGAAGCTCCCAGCATCGAGTCACTGCATCACCACACTCAGTAGGAGTCTGGTGAAATGGTTTGGCCCCTGGGAAGGATGTTGGTCAGGTGCTGCTGTCACTGCAATGTTGAGCTGGACAAGCAGATAGAGAATGATTTTTATGATAGAAAAAAAAATGACTGGATATATGTGGTTGAAAAAAAATAGATTTTCATTTCAGGATAAAATTTCCGTGAACTGAATTAAAGTGAGATATTAGAATCTGTGTTTTTTTATTTGTATGCCAATTGGTCTGCTTTAATCTGTTTTGATATTTATTGCTTTCAACACTCATATTTCTAAATTAAAACTTGGAGATTTTGCCTCTGGCAAAAAGGAGTTTGATCTACAGAGACTCCACATCCTACAGAGGCTGAATTGTCTGCTTTTTAGTTTGCTTAAAGACAAAATTCCAGTTAATGTGTGTGTGCAAGTTATATGCACTTTATATTGTATTAGGAGTGGCTTTTGTAGTTGATGTGTTAGATTTAATGATATGCAAACTGCTATTGGCTCTAATTTTAGCACTGTTAGATTTGTGTGTGCAAGCCTGTGTTTGCATGGGTTCCCATGTATCAATTTTAATTTTCTTTAACAGTCTGCAGCAAAAAAAAAAGCTTGTTGTTTCTCTGAGACAGTAGATGCTAAAACTTTTTTGGCATAAGTTGAATGTTAATCTTTCGTCCTTACGAATGGGACAGGTGAATAAAGTATATATATTTAGTAATATATTTAGATATTTCTTCAAGTCTTATACTTCCTGTTGTCACAAGGGAGACTTCAAACATCCCCCATCTGTATTCACAGATCGCAAGACTATGCTTCTGAGCTAGCATTGAGTGAATAATGGCTATTGCACCTCTTTGAATCCTTGCCTTGAAAAAAAGTCCTGCTGGGGGAACACACAAGGCTCCCACTAACTAGTTTAGTATATGTTAGTAAGTGCAAACAAAGTCAATACCTGCGCTTTACCTGTTGGGGAGAAATATTTCACTTCTTTTGTGTAACTTTTCAAGCTTATGACTTAGGTAAAAGCTCTATAATCCCAACAGATGCAGCAATTTATGAGAAGGACAAAACAAAAAAGCCCATGATGAGTGTTGGATTTGCAGGACTGTCTGGTCTAGTCACATTATTAATAGTGCTCTATGTCTCCTATCAGAGTTCTGTGTGTCTCTGTATCAGACATCTGATTAACTGATTCCCTGTTCTCCCCTAGGCCAAAGGGAATTAAGTACTCCCGCTGATTCTCAGTCGGTGGGCACCCTGCAACACATCCGTCTGTCTGCGACCCACCTCGTTAGACACATGAACAGCTAAACACACAAAACACACAAGTAATTAGAGAGGGAAACACATTGTACAGAAAACAGATACAAAGAGAAGGCAAACAGTGTTTATGAGATTGAATTTGCTACAGCATTTCTGTGTAGGGAGTTACAGAGTGTTCTTGTGCTAGCATAATTAAACATTTGTTGATAATAAAAGATTACCCAGCACAAGGCCTTCTTTAGTCTCAACTTGTATTAACTGCACTTTGTGTATGTGTATTCATTGCAGGGCAGCAGTAAAGACAGGGTTGTCCTTCAGCGCAGCCCGGCCAAGTGACTCAGCACTGTGGGACATTGTGGTGGAGCCTGGCAGAGGAGCAACTCCCAACACCGTCTCTGTAGTTTGCCACAGGAAAGTGTCTATCACTGCTAAAAGGTCAGTCCATTTCACATACTGTTATGCATCATGTTAGGAGTATGTATGTTTTCACCAGCCTCCTTCAAAAACATGTTTTCTTTACACACACACAAAACTATCCTTATCTTTTAGATATCCTTAATCCTTAATGTCTCATGTGGCCTTGTATGCATGAGATTTCAGAAATGTCTGCTCCGGCCATAAAGGTAAGGGATAAGCTACTCGGAAAAAACTTTTTTATTCCAGAGGAAAAGTAATAACTAATGGTACTTTCTGTGGAATATCAAGAGCCCACAATCATGCTTTAGTCTGAATCAAAGAATGTGTTCTGTTCTGCACAGTAAGTAAGTATCGCTGGATCTCCAAAAATTTGTATGAGAATTCTGTTCTTTTGATAAAAAAGTAAAACAACACAAACAAAGTACAGCCATAAAGAACTGACTGACCACCCCTACAGACATTTAATGCCCGCCACTGATTATTAAGTCAGTGTGGGGTCTTCAATGCATAGCCAAACATTTCTGTGTTTCAAGTAAACATTACAGCCGGAATATGAATGAGACTGGCATAACTGGAAAACAAATCTCCATTTAGACACACTGAGTGACAATGAGTGAATAAAAACACTGCAAACTGAAAAGATTAAATCAAAAGCAACAAGCATATTGACATTTCTACCCCGGTTGTGGTGACATACATTCTAATAAAAATTGAAAGTAAACAGCTTATTTTCTTTTGGTTGGATTTCAATTAGGGGTGATTATTTTTGTTAAAAAGGGAAGGGACCAATATTCATTCAATATTCATTCATGTAGCCAAATTCCTAATAAAGCTGTTCTTATTGACATCTTTTTCAGTTTCTTTTGTCAGACGGCTAAACACATCAGAAGTCGTGATTGAATATGACCCCATTGAGACTACCTTTCAACCCATGGTTGCTCAAAGTATCTCCAAACTGTTGCTCTGCTCTAATAAAGTCATGATTTTATAACCTCAGCGTCATCTGAAAAAAAGTAATTTTTCACATTACTTGAAGACAACATCTGTGCAGTGAATTTGGCTATACTTACATGTGCAATGATCTCTGGCACAGAGAAATAGAAGTGGCAGGATCACTTGAATATTTGCTCACACAGCTTCTGACAAGCTTAGGTTGATAACTCGAATCCACTCCCGTGCATGAATATTGGGACAAAGACATTGGTCCAGTCAATTGGTCCAGTCGAGTTATTACAGCAGCTGGACTCAATTCCGCATGTAACCCTGTCGACTAATTTTTCCCAGACTGTTTCCCAAGCCTCCATGCTCATAAAGACCATCAGACTGCTTATTTTGTATATCCGTTTTTTGTTAAACACTCCAGAGAGTAAAATGTAGAAGTTTTTAATTGACCAACAGATGACCAGGTGAATCAGTTGACGGAGGCCACAGTCTCTGTTTGCTTGGCTTTGTTGTGGCATAGGATCATATTTGGTAAGCCAGCTGTGGTCCAGTAATTGTTGCCTGATTTTGTCAGGTTTTGGGTTTGAGGATTAAGGTCAGTTTAAGATGAGAATGGTCATCTGAGCTAAAAACATACCATGTGTAATTACCTCAATTTGAGCAAGATGCAAATTTGATTTAGTGTCTGAACTGGCATCTGCGTCAGTGGGTTGTTTTTGTATTATACCTACGCTGAGTTATTTCCTCCAGGTGTTGTGATATACTGGTACTGATGATCATAGCCAAATAATAAATTATAGGTATATAAGAAAGAAATATTAATGTAACTTTCATACACATATTTTCATGATTTGATCTCAGCTGATAAAAAAATAAAAACACTCAAATTCCAATTTATTTTTTTTTTTCATTGATTTTGCGATGAAAAATTCTTGTTAAAGCTAGTGGCCAAGATAATCAAGTAGTGAAAATCAGACACAGCAACTACACTAAATTGCCAATCTATTCCTGCACCTTGGAAGCCAATCTGAATATTAAGTTCCCAGGGTATGCTACAGCTGTGAACCTGACCCACCTGACTTGTGTGTTGTGCAAGAATCCATCTTTTAAGCTAAACAGTAAAAAAACTCAAAAGGAATATACCAATCACCACACATAAACCACACAGACACCCCAAACAATTAGCCCACACTTAAGGGAATGAATTTGATCCAAACATGTTCTATGCCGCTTTGTCCTGATCACTGTTGTATGGGGTTTGATCTGGACCCTGTCCTAGCTGACATTTGGCAAGTGTTGGGCAACATTCTGGACAGGTGACTAGTCCACAAAGGGCTAACACAGACACACAGACAGCCATTCACAATCCCACTTAAAGTAAATGAAGAATCACTAATAAACTGGCATGCATGTCTTTGGGCTGTTAGAGTAAAAGAGCACCTGAAAACAAAACACTTCACTATCGTGTCTGTTTGGATTTGACTTCCCCTGCTTGCTGTATCACCCCAGGTCAAGTCAAGCATTTAATTTAAACCTAAAGGACCCTCAGGCCACTTGGAAACATCCATGTGTTGTTTAAACTAACCCCCTCTTGTATAAGATTTTATTTTCTGTAAATAAAATCAGCAAATAAAATCTGATATGGGAACTTTTATGTGGGTGGATCCATCTGTTCCTTTTTCATTGATGACTTTTATTTCATCCAGCAGCCAATCAAGTGGATTTTCATGTCTTTTATTTGGTTTTCTTTGAAAACACCAACAAACTGAGATTCCACATGAGGCATGTTCATTGATGCGTGTTTATTGGGTGAATTTTTATCCTGTCTATCCTTTTTATCTTTTTACACTTCTTTTAACTGAAAATTATTGAAATACATTTTGTAATACCTTTTTTTGTGGATGTTTATTACTAACCACTAACCATTCTTTGCGTGCTGTGCTTATTTGCTGTTTATCTAACTAAATTCAGGAAAGTGTAGATGTTCCTTGACCTCCTAGATATTAAATGATCAACTCTTCCTCAGAACCACAGCCACACTGGATGATATCAACCCAGTTAGTGTTGCTAATTTATGTTTTACTCTGAAGCATCTAACTGTGTGACTACATATCTCAGCAAAGCATCTCTCCTGCGTCACTGCAGCCCTCCATCCGCTGATCCAATCTAGAACCAACCTTTTAATCCTCTATCCATGCATTTTTTTCTGTCTGGTTTTAAATTAATTTCTGGTATTTTTCTAAATAATTTTCATCAGAAATAAGGTCACGTAGACAAACAAATGAACATGATTAAGTAAAGAAAATAGTGGTCAAGAATAGAAAAAAAATAATAGAATCAATAGCTTTGTGCCCATGTTTGTACCAAACTATCTCCCCATTTTTTTATTGCAGGATGTTTGATTTGTTTTAAGTTAATCAGTTATTTCACTCAAAGATTCACTGAGGAAAATCAAAGTTTTAGCTTTAGTCCTCTAGGTTATATCAATTCTCTGATGTTTTACTCTATAAATTGATTCGAAACTTGAATATATGAATTATTAAAGCAGTAGTAGTGAAAGAGGTCAATTGCTGCTCCTCTGCTTTCTGTGGTTTGATGAATACGTTAATTTCATAGCACTTCCTTTGCCTCTTTACTTGGTCCGCACAAACTGATTACATCAGTAATGCCTGATGCTGACACTGGTGACACACACAGCAGCCACCTCTGCCCAGCAACCTCCTGCCCACACAGACACACACTACCCGCCATCCGTCCGACCCACATATCCGTAATCATCCATAATCACGGCTACGTTATCCAGGCTTAAGTGCTTGCACGTTGAGAAATGCAGATTAGGAAGCAGAGATATTTCAAGTTGTGTCCCATGTACTGAGCTTCCGTCAGGGGTCACAGATATGAGACAAGCATGCATGCACACACATATACACACTCCCACCGCTGTGCTTTGAGGTGATAATAGATGGATTTTCAGGAAATAGAGGCATTAACCCCCTCTTTGCTCCTCTGTTTCTCTCAGATACACACTGGCATTATTTTTAGTGTAAATCATTTCAATCCATTTTAAATCTGTTTGAGTCCATTTTATTCACAGGAAAATACAGGAAGACAAGAGCCGTATTAAAGTATGGCTGAGACATCAGTTCCTAAGTGTTGCTGATTTTTTCATTCTATCGTGTTTTATTTTCCGACTCATGTGTAACATTTTCTTCAACGTTCAGAGCTGATTATCGTTTCAAATATTCATGTCACGCCATGGTTGAGTAAAGATGAAGCTGCATCCACCAGCCAGTGAGTCCCCAAAAAGCAGAAAAGTCAATTATAAAAGCTACAATTTATGTCTTAGGAAATTGTTACTCCAGTTTCCAGTCTTGCTTCTCTTTTCAGAACAAATAGTCCTATTTCACAGGATTTCCATCTTTTCATTCTGAAAGGAAATAGCTGTAACTGCTACACTGGTTTGGTCTTTAGGGTCTACATGTTTTGCGTCTAACAAACCTGCATGACCCCGTATCTCTATTAAAAATTTTATGCTGCACAGGAAATTAGTCTTAAGTGAATTCTCTGAATTGCTTGCCTACAGCTTAAAGCATTGGCTGTTGGCACACTTTCATTTGTCCTTTGTCAATACTTGTAATCCTTAGCAAGTGTTTAAAAAAAGTGTATTCTTGTGTGTCTATTCATTTGTATGAAATGCAGAGGGTCACACACATGATTACTGTGCCACAATTGGCCTTTGGGTAAATTTTTTGGACTTACAAACTTCTATGATCAGTCCTTGTTTCCATTGATCTGATTCTTTTTAAATGTGAGTTTCAGCCAAATTGAGGTTTATTGTGTGGATCGATGCAAAGTTTTGCTCCACTTCAAAGTGCCTCAGCTATTTTCACACCAGCTCTATTATTCCTTTGATCTGTTCTTACTGACAGGTATGCCTACACACCCCAGCATCAAATAACATCACATACCATTTCTTTGACAATCCTTTGACCAGAATGCTTGGCTGACTGCTCATCGTATCTTCCCTCTGCACTCTCACACCTTATTCTTCCACCTCTGGATTTAAATGAGACCTCTTGTGTGTTGTCTTTACTTTTTTTTTTAAAAAGTCTACAGGTAGCTTTTACCAGCATTCCTAGTCCCTTTCATAAAAGATTTTTACCACATTTTTTACACCACAGACTAAACACCACACCAGAACACATCACATTACATTACACTTGACATCTTTTATTAGGAATACTGTTTTTATTATTATTTTATATATATATATATATATATATATATATATATATATATATATATATATATATGCAAGCTTTTAAGCAAAACTAATGGAAAATTGTATTCCAAACCATTAAAGCTACAGATACTCAGCAAAACATTTTTTACTTGTTTAACCATCTTTTAATTTTACAATTTCTCTCCACACAGGGGTCTTCTAGAAGTGTTACAGCTGGACTTTGCACCAAAAAATGTTTCAGAACAGGTTGAGAGTCAGTCCATCTCCTGGCGTCTGGAGTTGCCAGGGAATATCAAGGATGTGGGCTATATACGGATCTACACCACCCAGAAAGACTTTGTGGGACTGGCCCCTCTGGTCATGGTGAGAACTGTACCTTTATCGAAGGGATACATCTGTCAGATTCAAGGCAGGGAAAACTGAGGAAGTATCTCAGAAATCTTTCCAATGTGCCAGATAAAAAGGAAGTTCCATTTAGATGACAGATTAAAAATAAATGCAATCTGTTGAGAGCACAATTATCGTTTACATTTTTTTCACAAATCTGTTCTATTGGTCACTCTTTGCATCTATGTGTAGTTCCACAGATGACAATCCCAAGAGAAGAATCAAAAAAGCTTGCGATTTAATCTTGTTACAATGGATCCTCAAACTGTTTGCAAAACCTTGTATCTCCACCCCACCTTCATCTTGGAACTACTTAACTAACTTAATTGGTATTTTTTGAAATAGCATTAATTTATCTAAAACCATTTACGATTCTGTTTACCTCCCACAAATGGGGAGCAGTATGGAGCTGTACTATAATAGTTGTTCCCAGACTCGTCATTCAACAACAGAGGAACACAGCAGTGGTATTAAGCAAGCTGCTATGCAAGAGCTGCAGTGCCTTCTTAAATAATGAGTTGCTCATTTGAATACTGTAAGTACAGCTTTTTCTTTAAACACACAAAAAAAACTATAAATGATAATATTATGCAGCTTGAGAAATGTAGAAGGGGAGTGCATGTGCAGGCAAAAATTTGTACCTCCACAGAGCAGTTCTGTAACAGAGCTGTCTTGGCTGTCGAGAATAGTGCCACATATTTTGGGGTTACATGCACAGACATAATTCTGTCTTTTTTTTTACTGTTCTCTGAAAGTGTCAAAAGTCTGTCATCAACAGCCTCATTAGGTAAATGTACACTCAAAGTTCTGCTCACTCACTAATTAGGATTACAAATAGTAAATGATACTGTACTTTAATGACAAGAAAAGGGCAGAAGTTTTTTGGAGAGAAATGTTGAGAAAAAAAATCTAGTTTCAAGAGGAACTGTCAGCAAGTCACCTTTTGTCACCAAACTTTTCTGTTTATCTATTTTTTTACCTTCTATCCAACATTGTTATAGACACTTCCCTGTGACCATAAGTGTTAATCATGGTGCTCGCTGCTTTGAGTACTTGTCTGGGATTATTTGTGGCAAAATATTTAGAAATTGCAGTTGGATTCATATCTGTCCTTAACAGGAAATTCACAAATCTATTTCACGGTGCAATAGTCAACATAAATAAAATGGCCATCTGGGAGCACATGTCTTTCATCTCAGTCATTTACAAGAAACAGTTGAGGAGAGTAGCTTCTTTTTCTTGTATTGCATTTATAGGTCACCACCACTGCAACAGAGAGCTGAACTCTTGTTGAAAAGTTACATTCATTATGGGACTATTGAAAGACTATTGAAATGGCCGGCAGCAACAAGATTGTGTGTTTGATATTCTGACCTTTCTGCAACATAGTTGCAGTCTCATTTACCTGTACATTACCCTTTTGGAAAATGTATTAATGAACAAACAACTCTAAGCTTTTCTGCCTAGTGTAAATCAAATACTGTTTTGAGCAAAGAGGAACATTTCAAATGGAACCTAATTGCTTGAGCTTAACTCGATCACTGCCAACCAGATTACTGCAGAGCTTGCAGAAACATGGGATGTGAAGTTTTCTCAATGCGATACTGGCATCACTAAAGAGTGCTGTGATTGCTTCCTGATTTTCTGTTACCCCTGATCCAGTGGCTTATGTTTGGGTCAGTGTGGCTTTCCGAACTAGAGCATGTCCTTTTGGAATCGCGGTCAGCAGCTGTCAAGCCGACAGAGTTCAAAATGTGATGCTGCCAGCGAACATCTGCCGAGCACCGACCGGTACTTTGGTACGAGGATGAAGGACAAAAACAACAACAACAACGAAAGAATAATTGAATCAGTCGAAGCTTTGCGCGCACACTCTCACTACCTTTAAAACGACATTTAATAAAATATCTTGGAAATGGAGAAAAGCTGTAAGTCAAAGCTGAATGTGTAGTTATAGTGGAACATATAAGCTCCAAGTTATAGCATGTGTACGCTGCTGCTCAGCTTTGACAGAGATGTGCAATGATACTTGAATGATGGGCTCGAAGATTGGAAACATAATTTGGTGTACTGTAGGTGCAAGTGTGACCAATACCGCCGCTCTAAACCAAATAGATGAAGACTATTTTCATTTCAAGTACGTTTGTGGGTGCCAGACTTACATTTTATTAATAAATATTTTAGTTTTAGTTTTTAGCACATCTGTCCACTTTATATGTGAATGTTGTATCAGTGGCGTTAACTAATTCAAATTTATCAGTTTTGCAAACTAACAATCGTGATGATGTTTGGTGGTGTTTTGAATACTTTGGTCTATTATTCATCTCTCATCTATCTGCTGCTCATCCTTACTTGCGTAGCCGAGACAAAAAAGAAAGCAACTAAACTTTGTTTTTGAAGTCAAACCTTGAACAAATGTTCAATTAGCAAAGTTCTGTTAACACACTAATCACCATTTTAATTAGAGCCTTCATATCTTACTTTAATGATACAAGAAGGACAAAAGTCACTGAAGGCAATTATGATTACTGTCATTTATTTTTTCAGTTTTAAGATTTTAGGGTTCTTTTGGTGCCCTACGATGACTTCTTTAAGAATTATGGAAAGAACAAAATCCCAACACACATGCACATTTGTCTTTTGACCATTTTTGGAAATCAGTTAATAACTAATTACATGAGACAAATTTTTTTGTGATGAAGATCATTCTCCTAATATAAGCAAATGTATGTGGAAGTCTAATGGAGACATTTAGTAGGTCCAATATTAACCCATAAATAAGGTTTAAAAGTTTAGAGAACAATTCGTATCATGTCTTCAAAGGATATTTTCTTAATATGACTTTTTTCTCATGTTCATGGCAGAAACTATCAACTTCAATAGCACTTACATACATATAACTTCCAATTTAATTTCTACTTGGTGGTTAGTACTGTTGAGTCATAGCAGGAAGGTTCAAACACTGGCAGATGTGGGGAGTTTCCATATTCTTCCTATGTCTGATGGGGTTTTCTCCAGGTGCGCATACTTTTTGAAATAGTCAAAAAAAACATGCGTGTTACATTAACTGGAGATTCTAAATGTGTATGAGTGTATGTGGTTGTCTCTGTGTTTGATCTGTGATGCACTGGCAGTCTGTCAATGGTGTGTGCCCTGCCTCTTGCACCGTGGTAGCTGCAATAGTCTCTAGCTCCCTCTCACTGTGAACAGGAGCTCAGATGGTTAAGTGGTTGTCCTCCAAAGGGGAGATCAATGAGTCGATCCTCAGCCAGACATGACACTAAACCTCCACATTAACCCTGATATCCTCATTGTGATTGAAGAGTCAAAAGCGTTCATATTTCATGTGAATAAGAAACACAATGAGAAGAGGTTTTGGTTCCCACATAAAAGGGTTGATGATATAACTGACATAGGATGGATGAGTTTATCATTTTTTTTTTCTAGCAGTTGACAGTAGGTCTCACCATTTATGTCATATATCCACACCTTCACAGATGCAACCAATTAATAGAATTAAGATTGAAAGTTTTTTTATTGCTTCTGCAAAGGCAGTGTGAATACAAAGGTGCGTAACAGCCAATATTCAGCAATCAAACTACGCTAATCTCGGCCAGTGATCTCCAAACTTTCCTCAAAAAATAAGAACACTCCTATAAAGTCAATTTTGACCAAAACAGCCCAAAGTTTCTTTACGTTTGCTTGTACACAACAGCAAATGCAAATGTGTCTCTTTAGCAACTAATTGGATCCTTGTGTGTATTTATCTCTGTCCAGACCACAGATATCTTGAATACTGCCGTGCTGACTGGTAAAATGGTTACAGTCCCTGTGAAAACTTTCGCTGTTGAAGACAACGGTTCACTCACCGATGTGACAAACTACACCAGTTGTCGGTCTACAGATGAAGATGTAGTCAAGGTAAGTCGCGAAAGCAAAAGGCTTGATCAGCCTGGACTGATATATGCCAGCCCTACATTAAAATAACAAAAATGTACTTTCAGAATGTGTACTCAATTAAATAAAAGCAGTTTTTATACCACATGGAAAATCGAAGCAGTTGTGTAGCTGTTTTGATTACAATTTGAATACAATTGAGAACTAATTAATACATTCTTACTTCTATAACTCCAGTGATTAATCTGGTTCATTCAGATGTATGCCTCTATCACATCCTGTGTTCCTAGGCCAAGATTTCTATTAGTTTCCATATGACAGCACTCCCAACAACTAGCTTTCTAGCTGTGTGTTACTTAAGTGAGTGACAAAAGAGCCGAAGAGAAGTAGAGTAGTGTTTGTAATGATTTTCTGTATCAGTAGAGGAACTTAATCCAGTTATTATTGTGACTCTGAATGGCCTCTTATGTTTCCTGTGGTCACTGACCTCTATTAGAGTAATGCCACCAACAGATAAAGTTAAAGCTTAAAGCCACAGACTCAGTGTTTAGGCTGAATTTGTATCAGGGATTCATTCATATGCAGTTCACAGCCTTTCGGATTTAGGAACATGCTAACATAAGACTTTTGTATGTATGAAACAAAATTTAAATACTGAAATGTGCTTGCAGGTTGGATTTGTTTTGAAGAAGCTTTTATTGGTGAATAAAACCATTGAAAAATCCTATCATAATGTAGTAGATAAAAAAAACAGGAACACTAATATAGTGTACGCAGTGATAAGCTGCACAAATGAAAATCACTGAAAGTGGAATTGAATAGCACTGTTAAACTGGGGAATGTGGCCTTGAATATGTGTTCTTGTCGTGAGTCGCTTGACTATAGAACCAAAATACAGGAACACAGCTAGATGAAGAACAAAAAGACTTCTGTAATCCTATGCACTGCAAAAGGTCAAAGTGCTGCAAGTACACTAAAATAGGTATACAAAAAGAATCAAACTAATGGAACACAACAGGGCAAGTGAAATAACGATCAGGCAAAGATTAAAGAAAACTGGGCAGTATGAATACATATATGCACATAGATACAAAAAACAGGTAACTAGCGATCCGAAACTGAAAGTTGTGTCAAGCTTTTAACCTTATCGTTTTGTCTGAAAGATGTTTTTTATGTGTTACAAGGCATAATCATGATAAGTCATCAGTGCTAAGGTTGTGGACTTCTGCTTTAAATATCCAGAGCACTACCTATACCCCAGAAAGATGAGGTCAAACTATGTTCTGTGTAGACTAGAATAATATCACCAGATTTGGGGGAACCTGGAGGTAGCACACAGGCAAATGATAGGAACTTCTGGAACTAGCTCTGGCTAGTTGAACCAGCTCACAGGTGAATGAGCAACTCCAAGGAAAGATATTCTTATGGCTCTGGAGATCCAGAGCTGAGCAAGCTCTTGGCTAGCTCCCTGCAGAGCAAGTCAGGAAATCCAGAGCTATGGGAGCCTACAACTATCTTAGCTCACTTTCCTTAGCCCTTCACAGGGAACTCTCGCAAGTCTACTTTTTATCAAAATGAACCAGGACCTCCAAGTCAAGCTTTTGTCTGATAACATGTGAGCTTGTCTGCTGGGAGCCAGAAGATCACTTCCTACAAGCAGTACCATTCTAATACTGCTGAAAATCTGTGGGAGTGAAGACATTTCCATCCAGATGCTTTCACTTGCATTTGATCTTGTAAGATTTAGCTCCCTCTTGAGAATCACATTCTGGTTTCAACATTTAAGTCCGAATTACCACAATATTAGAAGTGCTAAAGATAGCAAAATGTACACAGTGTTAAAGTAAAAAGGGAAGGCGAGCGTCAGTTGCTGGCAGGCGGAGATGTGGGCAGGGCCAATTAGCATATTCATAGATCCTTGTTTACTAAAAGAAGAAAAAAGATGAAGAGTCAGCTCCAAGCCAATTTAAGACCATGAGAGTTTTATTGTTTTTTTTGCAACACAAAAAAAACCCCAATAAAACTTAGTAACACAGGACTCCTTACAAAATCTGTCATCCATATGCTCCAACAGGTTCCCAAGTTTAGCCAAAACCATGGAGACTTACACAGTATGAGGCAGGTGGTTTTAATTTTGCAACTGAAAACTGTGCATGATACATATAGTTGTGTGTATGTATATCATACTGTATGGTAGAATGTTATTCTGAAGTTTAGGTGAGTCATTGTTACAAGATTAGGCTATATTTGGCTACACCAGAGCCAAAGTAGCACATTGTCAGACAATTTCAATCTTAACCAGTTTAGCCAATTTTCAGTATTTCTCTCAGTGAAGGTGAGTTTGACGGCTATCATAACAGTCACTCTTACCCAAACAAATTGATGCACTCATAGTAAAACATGGTACACATCTGCCCCGTCAGCTTATTCACTGCAGCTCTGCATACGTTATATCGGGAATAATTACTTCAAAAAGCAGCAGCAGTAAAAATATACTATCAGTCTATCAGTCTATGATGTTTGAATTTTGCAGTTAATCTGCAGTTCACATTTGTGGCCAACTGGGCCTGGGGCTATCCTTAGGGAATGACAATCAGGCGCTGACAACAAGGTCTGTGGTGCATCTCTGTGTGCTGCACTTCGAGAAAGAAAAAGAGCCACACAAGCCAGACACACTCTGCCTCTGATAAGAAAGATGTAGTTGAACTGGAAACAGAAAAAAAAAATTGCCACAGACAGAAGTCTTATATTAGAAACAGGAAACCATCAATGGAGCAGTAATAAACAGGAAATGTATTTTCCTAGTTACCCCAGTACTGAAGGCTGAACCAATAACTTTGGAGTTTATTGGTAATGATGCTTTTAATGATTTTTGCTCCAGGGTTTCTTAAATACAGTGCCAGGTTTCTGTACCAATTTACTATCAGTTTCTCCGTTGCATAAGTTTTGTAATACACTAATGCAAATGAAACCACTTCTTATGTAAGTTTTGATTTTCAACAGCCATTTCCAATCCATCTTTTAGATTTTTAAGTGCAGTTTTCCTGCGACTCTGCTTCATACAGTAATTGATCTCCATTCATCAAAAAGCAGATAACTGTTAATCTGCTTTAATTGTATATTGTACCGCCTCCACCTCAAACAAAACATATAACTAAATTAGACAAAATACTCCTCGCAAATTAGTTTTTTTTTAGATTATTGTTTACTGTGTGTTTGTTTTATATTTATGTATTTTCTCTCCTCTTCTAGCTCATACCCTGGAAAATCAAGTCTGCATAACTTTAAACTTTGTAATATGTTTTGTATTAACTATGTAACTTTGACAATAAGCTAAATATGTTGTGTATGGACAACACATTCCAAACACGTTTCATCCATCTGTTACCAGATTTTTACTCTGAATGGAGGACAGCAGAAACAGGGAGTGGGAGAAAAAAGAATAAATTTGTTAAAAACGAAAAAGGAAGCTGCAAATCGGGAAGCTGTGATGTCAAGTATTTCTAATTGACTAAAACATGCATAGCCACTGGTTATTGATGTTTCAAGATGGCACATTTTCATTTCTATAACATGCCCATGAAAAAGGGTATTGCAGGAAGTATGTTTTTTGAAGACTCTGAATATACTGCATAGTTGCATTGAGGAGCTTCCCAAGACATCAGAGACTGGTGTGGACCTGTCACTGTGATGGGAAAAGGTCTTTCGATAGTGGGTACTGTTTGATATATATTTCCACACATGTTCAGCTTGACTATTCTTATAAGCTATTCCCTCCTTCTGCTTCTTTTCATTGGTTTTTTCCCCTTCCCCTTTCCACTTCCATCTTTCCAGTGCCACACTCTATTCTCCAGTCTAGTGCTCTCCAATTACCCCAGTGGAACCACTGGTTTGTTAAGATAAGTGAGGCGGCAGTAGAGATAGGCCTCCAATCTAGAATAAAACACACCAACTGCTGTGTCTCACCTCATTGCTCTCGCTGGTGGGGATTACAATGCTTTCACCTACAGTATAGCACCACAGGAACAACCGTGAGGAAGAGCTAATTTACCTTCACCATCAGTTGTGAATTTACAAGACATGAAAAGAAACACACTGAGATTCATGGCCAGGTCTTAAAAGTTGATAAAAAATATGTTTTTGCATGTATTGTTTTCGATTGTATTAAAAAATGCCCCCCCTATCTTTGCTTTCCATTTTTTCATACAAGCCAGTCGTGTTTGTCATGACCTTCACCTCTGATGGCGTACACCTAGAAAAACTTGTTCTAAAAGAAACACACAACAGTCTAGCACTATGTTTAGTCAAGTGCATCCTATTAATTTTTTTACATCACTTTACTGAATATTAAGATGTTTTTCTTTCTCTCTTTTCTTTAAATCATCTTTCTAGGTATCAGAGCGCTGCAACTATGTTTACGTGAATGGAAAGGAGACAAATGGAAAAAGCAGGGTGATGCTCAACTTTACTTATGGTTTCCTGAATGCGCAGCTGGAGATGAGTGTATGGATGCCTCGCCTGCCCCTGCTCATCGATGTGGCTGACCCAGAGCTGAGCCAGATCAAAGGATGGAGGGTCCCTGTTACAACTGGCAACAGAAAGTAAGACCTGATCAGCTGCAGTGTGAAATATCTGTTGTAGTTTGAGGTTCTGTTACCTTGATGATGAGGATGCCACTTGAGATATGACACTACGAATGGTTTAAACTGTTCTATTAGGTTTAGAAAACAGAAGCTAATTTATTGTCATTGACACCTATACTAGAAAAGCACAATTGGTTAGTAACTTTGTCAAGTCTTAGTCGAGTCTTCAGAATTCCACACTATATTTACCATCTGAATGTAAAGCTAATTTAAGCTCCACAAACTTTCATTCTCTAGGTTAATAAATAAATTTTTTGTTCACACTATGGTAGAAAGATCATTGATGAACTTCGTAACCTGTTTTATTAGTAAGTGGTGGGGTTCTACTTGTTTGCATTATACTGGGAGGTGTGTCTTCGGTGAGTCTTTTCACACATTTGACAAAGAAAATACTTTATCGTGTGTGAAATGGTGCCTGTATAAATAAGGTGTTAAACCCACACATATACAAATACATCTAACAGTTTGTAGTCTTGTTCATAGTTTGGATGAACAAATAACACCTATCACTTGGAAAAATGATCCACTCTCACTCAGACAGCCCCTATTGTTAGCATTTTTGTGTTTTTCTTATCAACATGTCAACTTTAATGTCATGAAGCAGTGTATTAATAAACCTGACCATAATTATAACCAAGTGCAAAAATGTGGGATGTAATGGGGAATGCAAAGATATTAGATACTAATATATATAATATAGATAAGAAAATAACAGTGAGGTAATTCCTATATTATATAACTGTTATTTAATCAGCTGCATTTTGTTATTATAAGCTGGTAACACATGCCAAAGAAAAGCTTCACCACTTTGTAATGTTGCCATCCATTCTTACAACACACAGAAATACTTTCAGGCATTGAGGATACAAAGTAACATGTGCAACGACTTGGCTATGTACTGGACAGACTAATTAAACATGATTTTTTGCTGCTGATTGCAGTCAGGGATTCAACTATGAGTCCTATTGAAGTTGATTGAAAGAATAAGTATTATGTTGTTTAACTATGCCCCGCTTATCTACACTGTATCAAAGAGGATTGAATCTCCAAATATTTAAAAAAATGTCCAAATGATTTTCATGCTGTGCTCTAACTTTGTCACATGCCTCTATGTAGTAGATCTGTGTTTGGTGCATTAGAGGATAGGCAAGTGAAGAGGCAACACAGTTGCCCTGGAGATAAAAGTTAGTAGGGGTTCACTCAATATGTACAGTAAAGTCATTATTTTCACAATCAATACTAACTGATAATGGGTGTCTGACGGACTGCCGTTACCCCAAAACTCAATACCCAGCTGCAGATACAAACAGACTGTAGGTCAGAAATGTTCAATTTCTGTCTATTTTGAGAGAAGAACTGAATTTTCTCTAACGTTAGACATATTGTGTGTTAAGATTTGTGACACAAGAGAGGAAAAAAAATTCTGTTTAATTCAATTTAGTTTCCTTACAATACTCATGAACAGTTTCCATGTTGTTACGTGGACCGTTAATTGAACTAAATGATGACTGGCAAGTTTCAGAAGAACTGAAACTTGCCAGTCATCAAAACTGGGTTTTAATTAAAGTTCAAACAAACTCCAGCAAATTATCGCATTTTGTGTAATGATAATGTGTTTATTGATGCTGATTAGCAACCTGGCAAATCTAGAAAAGATCTTATGAAACAGTGGAATAACTGAAAAAAGTGATACAAACATAATACACATGAAACTGTTTAAGTTCGGAAATGATTGATTTAAAATGACATAAAATAAAAACACTTTTGCTGTGCTTTTGATGACAATTTGAATTGACCTAAAGACAAATAAAAAACAAATGAACAGATAGAACCTGAAATAAGTAGTGTTTATTCTCTGCAGGTGGAAAGCTGTTACAATATTGGTAATCTTCAGGAATTATACAACAGGAATCAGCAAAAATTTACTTTGGTGTCTGATGTTGAGTCACGCTGATTAATTCAAGAAGCATTCCCATCACATGTTAAGCTATGACCTTAGGCTATATAATAATGATGTTTATTTGAACTGTAACTCTTGACGGGAGCTTTCTGCCTGCAGTGTAAAAACATTTCCACCAGCCCTCCGGCACACCTGAAGTGCACTGTGTGAGAGACCAGCTGTGCTTATGATAATTATATGATCATTGCCATGGGGTTCACAGCTTAACCTCCATCACCCACAAACAAACCACTCAGGCGTGGGATATTGGTTACTTTAACTTAAATTCATTTAGAGGAAAAGAGCAACCCGTGCGTATGCCTCTGTAGCAGCAATAATAACGCTGCAGGTTTTTACTATTTTTCTTCCAGGAGTTTACAGATGAACTGCTTCTTTTTGTTGTGTTGTTCTTTGGAAAATACCAGAAGCAGTAGGAGATAGCCAGCCTGGCGGTACCTGCAAGAAAAACACAGTGGTTGCTGGAATAGGACTTGGAGTGATTGCATGGCAACACATGAAGTGTCTACTTCTTCCAGTCTGAAAGTAAAAAAAATGTATGTCAATGTGATATAACTCCTAGCAAAAAGTATGTGCGTAATTTTGTTTTCTTTTTTCTTTGTGTGCCAGGTCTACATGGGACAGTGACGAAGAGGAGGAGATGAGGAAGGGCAGGGGCTGCATGCTGCAGTACCAGCACTCCACACTGAGAGTGCTCACACCCTTTGTGGCCAAGGCTGACACTGAACTGCTGCCAGACCTGCTTACAGGGAGAGAGCCTGTCGAGTACTTTCTTGGTTCTGACTGGCAGGTAAAAACAAATTAAATTCATGTGCTGCTGCTTGCCAGCAGGATTGACGAGGTTTGGCATCTCCATTCTTAAGGCTCAAGCTGTAATAATCGAAACATACAGTTTAATGTGTTTTAATTACACTGAAACCATAATAATCCTGCAGCCGCATTACAGGCTGATGATCTTACAGTGTGGGATATTGCCAAGTATTAAGTACAACTTAATTAGCTTTTTTTTATCTTGATTGATAGGTGGATGTGACCAATCTTGTGCGCTATTCTCTGAAAGTAGAAAATCCTGATATAGCCAGAGTGCAGGATGGGATGGTACTCCAAGGACGAGCGGTAGGCACCACCACTGTGCAGGTGAGTCATGAGCTGTGTCTCTGTGTGTGTTTGTGTGTGGTTTTCGCAGTATAAATCTATATTTATCTGCAGTTTTTTTAGATGAGAATGAACTGCTTGCAGGTGTTGTCCCCTGTGACGTCATCGGTGCTGGCTGAGAGGAGAATCAGGGTGCTGGATGACAAAGTGAGTGTGACAGAGCTGGGGGTGCACTTGGTTTCTGGCCTGTCTCTGTCCCTTCAACTCAGTCCAGGGAGCAACAGGGCTGTCGTTGCCACGGCAACCACACGGGAGGTGATCACACAGCTCAAACAGGTAAGTAACTGGAAAATTATGACACACAAAGCATAAAAGTGTGAGGCACAACTCAGATGTGAATATGGTACTTGTGTCTTTCCATGCCTGCTAGTTTTACAGTTACTGTTCTCAGTTTTAGATGCCCTGCATATATCATGAAGGACCATTGACTTTGTTTCAGACACAAATTTACTGATATGAAGATGAGATGTTGAAGCTCACATTTTTGTCAGTTTAGCATCTGATGAAAAACTACACCTAGGTTCTTTAAACCACTAAGTCTACACCTCCTCTTCATGACCCACTTCTGTGGAAAATTGACTACCATGGGAATATCTGTCACTGTCTTCCCCATAGACAGGGCTTTTTGAGAGATTTTACCCATTTACCTAGATTTTACTCATGTTAGTACATGTGACTCTTTGTCCAGCAGTTCAGAGTGAGCAAACTTCCAGATTTTCTCCCAGAATTAACCACATCTTTCAGCTGAAATGCATCCCAGAGAACACATTGTTTGGCCTTTCCTGAGACAAAGAGCTGTGTGAGTTCTTACTATTGCTTGGAGGGCTCCACTTTCAGTTAATTGTTTTGGTTTGGTTTGTTCAGCAATGAGATTTAGCTGATGTGCAATACTAAATGGTTTTGAAAGGTTGAATTTTAAAGTAAGCCACAAGCATTCCTCCACTGATATTTTCCATCTTTTTAATACTTATCAGCCATAAAAGGCTCAGTGGGATGCATGCATTATAAAGCAACAACACAGGTAACATTAGCATGTTCACAGACCTGGAATATAAATACAATTGTTTGCTTCCATAATAGAAAAATGTTGCAAAATTTGTTTTACTCCTTCATTTGAAATCAGTCCCTGCACATCTGTATTAGGATATCATCTTAGTGCATAGAATGACCATAGTCCACATGAGACAACAGGAATGGTCAAAGATTTGCATGTAGGCTGGTTATTTTGTAAGACAGATTAAATTTTTATTTTACACACCTGCTTGGCCAAAAACATTTTGGCCAAAATAGCTGAACATCACTATGTTCAGTTTAACATAGCAAGCGGTCCTGCAAGAAATCAAGAGATTCTGAAAAGAAAGGAGAAATTATTGAGGTGGCTGAAGGAAATTCCATGCATAGCAGCTTTTGTTGTTTGTAGGCAGGGGAGAAAAGCAGCATCTAGACAATAGGTGAACTTAGTTTCTTTTTAAGGAAATTGAGAGTTGCTAATCATCCTTCTAAGTCCTATTTTGCAGTTCTGTTCACCTGTAATGAAAAAGCTGGAATACAAGTCTGTCACATATCTGTGTGAAAGCAGAGCAGCACCTCATGGTTTTGAAGGACTGTTTTTTCTCAAAATTAGACTCATGACTTCACGATTTTTCTAACAAGGACACAAGAATTGAAGGACCCAAATCAGAAAAAAAATGTGTTTCCACTAATGTTTCAATTGTTTTCGAATTGAGACAAATGAAAGAAATGAAAGATTTTTCAATGCACAATACACAATGTTATTATCGTATCCTCTTCATTTTATAAAAACAGCATAATGTCCTTCAACTCTACAGAAATGTATTTGAACTTTAACAATTCACCTGCAGAGCAGGTTCACTCAACAAAGACCTTAGGGGTGTTGTGATATTTGTGCTACGTCTTTGCTTCTCTGAATGTGAGCTCATTATGTTCACAGTCCGGTCTGTCATGTGCCGTTGCCATGCTGTGTGAGAGAACAAGACGAGGCAGACAGAGTGCACAGATGATCATTTTAAAAGCTCATGCACAAATTTAACCATGGCAGCTTGCCCGTTTTAAAACAGCACCCTGTCGCGGGCATGGAGCAGCAATTAGGTGGTCAATAGCTGCTGGACAACAGCTCACTTTACCTCCAGCGCACCGCTAGTGCTGCTCTGTCCATGTCAATAACAAAATGTTCGAATCATGCCAGTGCAGATGACCAGCCAATTGTGCCTGTGATGGCAAGCTGTTAATGTTCTGCTCGAGGCGATTTATAATTTGTATTCAAATGCAAAATATAGGTTAGGTCTTTGGCGACCCAGTGGCTCATATTAGCCACAGGAAATGGGTCATTGTGTATTAATGTGATTTGACTGGCTAATTGTGTTCTGAATGTGACCCTTGTTTCTTTTTTGTTCTTTTTTGATTGACTTTTAGTAAAGTCTTTAAATATGTTCATAGTATTTGTAATGTATGAAATATTGACAAAACAAAGTTAATTGATTTAAATGTATTACTTGATACTATGCACAATGAAGAGATTAATATAAGCAATACAGTGTTGATAGTAGTCATGGGAATATAGCCCCTGGTGAAGGCAAGGGGAGAATATTGATTTTCTGCATGTTGTCTGACCTGCTTTTCTACTCATGAACTCTGTATTATGCAGTTATCACATCTCTGACCTTCTGTCTTTCTCTCTTTCTTTCACAGGAAGCAGTAGTCAGTTGCTGGGTTCAGTTTAGTGATGGTGCGGTCGCTCCACTCGAGCTGTTTGACCGCAGTATCTACTCCCTCACGGTCTCTATCCCAGATGAGAGGGTGGCCACAGTTCGCCGCACGCCACAGTCCACATTTCTAGTTGCTCAAGGTGAAGGTGAGGGCCGGGGAAAGTTAGTGAGGGTTGAGCTGAGGATCTGTGAGGAATGCCAGAAGTCTAAGAGGAAAAGCAAGTTGGCTGTGGGTGCAGGGCTTCTCAAGACAAACTTCCAGAGTATCAGAGTTTCTGACAGAAGCAAAAATATGGATGGCAATACATCAGAAGTGGTGGATGAACTTAAAACAATAGTGTCATCACAGAGTGCTGCCACAGTCCTAGATAAAAGGCTGCTCAGAAGCACAGTACTCGACCAGAAGTCCATTGTAGCAGAGGCTACAACTTCTACACCCTCTTCAACTAGAAATGTGCAGCCACATGTTGTGAAAATTGGAACAGCCAAAGAAATAAGAGGGACCACCTTTAGCATCATTAGCATGGCAAACCCTACAGCTATGATCAAACCAGACTTAAATACACAGGTGAACTCTGCCAAGCCAACAATGAGTGTTGCCATTGAGGTAGATGGGCAAAAGAAAATTTATGGAAACATGCTTGACAACTCTAATTTGCCTCCTAACGATGACATTCCTAAAGCAGAGGCACCCAAGAAGGTACTTCCTAAATCTAAAACACCGAAAGTAATCGAGAGTGACCTCATTAGGACATTCAGAGCCTTGTCAAACTTGGAAATTGGCATGTATTCCTTGGTAGGGGTTTCCTGTGTAGCTATCTTGGCATTTTTGCTCAATTATGCTTCATATAATCTCTGTTTTCGGAATCACAAGACCCCTGTACAGACAGGCCCAGTACCCAATGCAGATTCAAAGGATCACAAGCATGATTGGGTATGGCTGGGGAGTGGTAATCACAGCTCTCCTGCACCAAGCGCCACAGGTGCTCCACCTCAAGCATCAACGCTCAAACGTGAGCCTCATCGCCCTCTGGAGTCCCATCATTCCATGGGCCACTGCAGTCTTGAGAGCACTCTGCCCACTGTTAGTGGCCCTGCAGTCCCAGAACGGACTGCCACCCTGGGCCGCAGCAGAACCAGCTCCCAGCAACATCATTTTCAAGGAAAGGCAATCAACCCCATGGCAAACCGTTCGGCCACCTTGCTGGCAAGACCACATCGCAGTGAACCGCTTCATTCCCCCACCAGTAAGAGAAATCAGGTCCAGTTCACCACCTTCACCACACTGGACATCAAGCACTTGAATGCACTGAAGAAGAATGGTGTGGACTTAAATTGGGCCAATCAGCAAACGCAGCAGCAACAGGCCTCCGCTGAATCCAAGGCACCTTTACCTGACATGCCATGGCCTGTAGTCACACCCTTAGGAGAGCCCCAATGAGTTTTTGGGGTGGGCATAGGTGTTTGCATAAGGGATTTAGGGAGAGATGTTTACACAGCATGCATATTCTGGTAAAGTCTAAGGGGGAAAAATATGGATTTAGTTTTTTGATGAAAGTAAAAAAACAGTTAAGGAAGTATTTACTGAGATAACATTAAGGACATTTTATGAAAAAAGTGTGTGCTCAGTGCAAGTTTGTAAGTACAGTTTGTAATAGTGTACCCACAATAACCAACGACCAATAACAATAACCAACATAAAGTGATACTGTGTTTATATTTTACAGTTTAAAACTGTTTGCTTGATTTTTATCCTCTGATGCGTGCTTCAAATCTACAAAATCAATCTTGTAAATATACATATATTTATACAATTTTACCTATTTATACATTTCTAACAGATTGATCTTAATCTCCTTTTTATACATTCTCTTTTCCAGCTTTTTTTTGCTTCTCCAGAGAATACCTTAGGACTCTTGTGCAATTTGTTAGAGAATATACAGCACTCTTCAAGTTATTTTGAGCAATCTGTTGTCACAGTCTTCACCAAATGCTTATTCAAATATAATACATGCTATGCAAATATAGTCTGTGCAGAGTTTGAGATGGACTTTCTTAAGGTTACCTAGGCTTTAGGCTTCTCCTGGGGGCCTGATTGTATGACGTGTTAAACTGTCTAATTTTGGTCTCTTGACGCAGTACAATACATTTTTCATGTGTGAATGAAAAATGTAAATAACTGTCTGTATCTGTAAATAACACTCCTACTTTCAAACCAAATGTGATGTCTATTTCCTATGAGTTTCTATCAATAAAAAAGAAATACAAATATTTGTTATAGTTGAAATTTGATTTAATTCAGTCACTGTTTTTAAAACAGTACAGTGATTCCCAGAAAAGCACTGCAAATGGTTTGGATTACAGGCTAAAGCTTTGCCATGAATCAGAGAGATTTAATTATGTTTAATCACTCTTGAATGTGATTTAAGGCTGATGTCATCATTCTGCAAAATGTCATTCTGAGAGCAGTGTGTTTGATGTCCCTTCCAATGTTAGGATTCTGTGCTTCTGCACTGAAAAAATCCTACCTAAGTGAGAGTAAGCTCAAGAGTGCTTCTTGCTTTGTGTGTCTTAACTCTGTCCCCATAGAATTACGGGTATAAGATGGATGCTTGTATATGAAAACACATGGCTCTTTTTTTCTCTTTTTATCCATCCAGTGTTTCTGAGGTGGCTGTCGTTCAAAATGACATTCTGTGAACTGTGCTGAATGAACAATGTCTGCAGCTTAAAGAAGCCTAGATAATCTGATGTGATGTACAACAGGAATTTGCTGCTGTGGACATGACAGCACACATTGTCACTTTCTGCAAACAGTACTGGTGGATTTAAAACCTTGATAAAAGCCATTTTAATAACTTACTCCCAAATTCTCTGCCTACAAACCTGACGTTCTTTCCCCTTTCCAGTTGATTCATCTTTCCACCAATGGAAAGGAGAGTAAACAAACTCATCTTGGAGATAGGGAGTGATTCAAACCTACATCCCTACATTGTAGAGCAAGACAAGACAGAGACCTCTGAATACAAGTTTAGCCACCATGCCGATTAGGATAAAAAAGCCACACAGTTGTAATACAACAATGCTGTAACACAGTTTTTCTTGTGCTTATTCCAGTGAAAGACTGAAGCTTCTAAAACCATTTTGCTCTCAGATTCATCCCTTTATCCCTGTCATGTAAAGTGAACACCAGTTAAAGTTAATGTGAGATAGTTGGCTTCATCACATTTCTGGGAAAGCTCTTTGTTTAATCATACTCAGAGGCAATTGTCTTGAGTGGTGAACTACTGTATAAAGTGTAATTCCAATTAAATCCAGTTACATTTGGCAACAATCTATTCAGATACAGTGAAATGGTTTCCAGGACTACAGTACTTAGAGTGAGGTATTTAAACTGTAAATAATGCATGAGTACATGAAGAAGAAAGGAGCAGAGTCCCTCGGTATCATCACAGCTGGATTTTTAATCTGGAGCATCAGCTTCCCTGTTGACAGATTTAAGGGATTGGGGTCATTGTGTTAGAGGCTTAGTGTGCATTAGTGGAGTGTCTTAGTGGCACAGTCCCGATAATGTGGGCCAAAAGAGACAAGGTCACTTAATTCATAAGTCTGCGTTCGAACAGGTTTGACTGTGTGACTGCAGGAATGTGCTGTGCCGTAGGTGTAAAGAGAAAAGCTCACCTGAGAAAACATAATGAAAGGAATGTTCTTAACACACACATGTCATTACTTTTACATAATTCCAAATATGTATTTTTTATTTTATTTATTTATTTTTCTACTTTTACATCAACTCATTAAATTCTGCAGAAACATCAGCATTACAGCTACCGTCTGTGGATGCACCTTAAAAGATCTCAAGGAGGTGAACGTCTCAAGAGACCCTCCTGTTTTGTGGCCAAAGAATAAATACATGATAAAAACTGCGTACGTCTGATAAATGTTAAGATAAGTCTTATAAATTTAAGTCCCATATGCTTATAATCTCACTGGAAGTACCAATAATCTCTTGGTACCAATTCTAGATCAAGGTGGTTGCAACATTGATAAAAAAAACTTGGTTTCTTATTTAAAGGTAACTGATATATTAAACTGAAAAAGAAATTTAAAGAAAGAAAAGTGAACGAGATAAACTTGATAGAGTTGCTTAGTCAATAGAATACCATGAAAAATCTAAGGGGACATACTTTCTCTGCTATTTCTGCGTCAGATATATGTTATCCTTTCAGATGTTCATGTACTAACTGGCCAAAGTGTTGAATAATGAGGTAAAGTAATTCCTGTGAGACAAAAGCTCAGTTTTGAACTTTACGGTTCCTGAAATGTTGTGAATTTTGTTCAGAATTTCTACGTAAACATGACTCAAAACATAATAAGATTTTCACTTAAGACAGAAAATGAAAGCTTCCCAATAAATCAAATGACACAAAAAATCTTAACCTGGTAAATTATATATCTGAGAAGTGAAATAAGTAAACCTGTTAGTTGAGCAGTTCACTCAAACTGTTGCCACTCTAAACTTTTACTTACTTTTCATCAATATTCTAATGCTTAACCCCAACCACATACTTTTTACTGACAGTCTTAACCTAATTTTATTGTGTAATTGAAAAAAATAGTGAACAACAGCAGTCCCATGGGTGGTCTTAAACACTAGTCCCACACTTGAGTGTCACTTGACTATCCCTCTCCTTGCCTCATCCTTATTAGGCCTCGCTGTGAGTGAGCTGTTTATGTAAGACAATTGCAGGTGATTGGATAAAGCTTTCATATAACAAAGTCAGGTGCAAGCTTCAACCAGATGAGCCAAGTGGAACCACTTTTCACAAGTCAGGATAGTTTCACTTGTTAGATTCTCTCCTTCTCATCAGTGTGCTGGAGCTCCTTTTTAAAACTTGACTGGACAAAAGATACGCTTTTGTCCAATCTGCTTTCAGGTATCACTCTCCAGCTCCACCCTCTTGCCCAAATGTCTCCAGAAACCAAGACCAAGATGATGACAAAGAAAATCTAAACTCCAAATTACCATTCACAGCGACTTTGTCCAATATTTGTTTATGGCTGATGATATGCACTTTTGTGTTCCAGCCACAAATGGATGGCTGGAAGCCCGGCTAACTAGATTCTCTCATGATCATGATCTTGCAAATCTCACAAGAGTCCAGCTGCTTTATTCAAGTAAATATATAGATAATGAAGATTGATTCCACAATGGGCGGAGGTAAGGCTGTTCTCATAGTTGCTGTTTGCTCCCCGTCTTTGCTGCAGGCTTCTGGAAATTGGCCTCTTAGAGGAAAGTGGGGGTTTAGGGAGGCAGGCTTTAAAGCACCCTTAGCTAATGTAGTCTGTTTCAGGCAGTGGCTTAACTGACAGGTTGCTTAACATGCTGAATGAGAAATAGAAATAGATTTCTTTTGAATTGCAAAATATGCAAAACCACAGTAGTAGAGTTCCAGAATGAAATATAGACTTAGAAATGAGTATATATACCCTTTGCTACTTAAAACTTAAGATCAGTGAATTTGCTATTCTACAAGAGAACTAATGCTTTTCAGTTAAACCAGCTTACAAAAATTTTGCATGACTCTTCTGCGTGGTCTGACTTACTAAGTGAATGTAAAAAAAAACCTAGACGTTTATTAAAAAGAGAGCATAAGCACAAAGGCACACAAAGGAAGACAGCCACTTGTAGTCATCAGTCCCAGGATGAAAAAAGAGATGTGAGAGATAACTCATATCACAGGTGGAAGAGAACTCAAACTGCGTGGCAGCTCATTAAGACAAAGTACCTTTTACTCCTCTCCAATACTCACTGCTGTCATTGGTTGTCAGCAGAGTGTCATTGCTCAGTGTGCATCATAAGATAATGTCACCAATCTTACAAAGACAAGAACTAAAGGCAAAGAAGTTATTTTTGCAAATGAAACACATTGTGGGGAACTGCTTTGTTAGAGAAAAAGAAGAATTTCAGTTAGATGACAGTGTGTACACAACAGGTTTATTAGCTTGATCAAAACATTTATCATACTATTTGTTTATTTGAGCATGAAAATATCATGCAATACATATTTTCAAAGTTAATGACCAAGAGTGCGAATATGAAACTGCAAAATGGGTCAGGAGTAAAAGAGAACGGCACAAAAGACGGACTGGGACACAGAAAGACAGGATGACTCACCACTGTGGGATAGACTTTAATCATAAAAAAAACAGTCCTAACTATGATCTCTTCTTCTGTGGTGTGGAAGTTGAAAAGAAAAATCTAAGCTAGATTGGTGTTTAGATTTTGTGAGTGTGATCCTCTACACATAAACTGAACCAGATAATCATAGGAGCTTGAATAGGAACAACTGTACTTCTTGGATCTTGAAGATGTTTAATTTCTCATCTGAAAGGCTTCTTCAGTTCTAAACTAGATGGTGGGGAGTACCAGCTTCTAAGCAGAGAGGGTCGTGACAGTCACATGTGTCACTGAACCCCCTGACCAATGTGCATGTTGTTCGAGTCATTATCACCTATGGATTGTCTACCTACCTGAAAGGGTGATTTTTAGTCACAGGATCCAAGGTGTGAATGATTGTGCAACTGCTTAGGGAGGAGAGACGATGCTGCATTGTAAGTGAGAACACCTCATCTGTTCAAGGATGTTTTTTCCAGTTTCAGAAGCTGATACTCCCCACCATCTAGTTTAGAACTGAAGACGCCTTTTGTATTAGAGGTGAAACATCTTAACGATTCCTGATGAAGTCCAGTTGCCCTCATTCAAATCTAATAATAACCATGACGTGGAAGACTGAGAATCATCAACATATTGAATCAGATGCTAATACGCTTTTGACATTAAGATTTTGATTTATAGATGTTGGCATCTGTAAATCAGAATTTGAGAACATGCTTTCAATGCGAACTGACGGGCTAGTGTTAAGCCATGTTAAGTTAGCCTAATATTATTCTAACATATCTGTGAGGCTAAATTTACAGCTGGAAGAGATGTTTTGCACATGGTAACATGTTGCTATATTGTTCACCATGGTCATCAGTTTTGTTGATACTGTCGACAAAATAATAAAGCCTTTGTTAGTTTTGCTGTTTGGTCATACGTCAAAATATTGGGCACGTAACAATGTTCACCTTATAATGCTATCAAATCAAAAGAGAGGCGGTCTCAAGACGCAGTTCACTTAAGATTAAGATCTGATTTATATTGTCATGTATACATGCATACGCACAACATTTGTCCTCTGCTTTTAGCCCATCCAGGTTGGCACCTGTTGACATACACATGGTCACACACTCACTGAGACAGATACCATACACTGGAGCGGTGGGCAGCCATTCACAACGCACCTCGACCGTGACAAGGAGGTGGGCTGACAACCTTCCAGCTGTCAATTTTCTTAGAGTGGCGAGAGTGGGAATCGAACGTTATTGGACGACCCACTCTGACCACTGAGCCACGGTCGCCCTACTTGTACAAAACTCCATGGTAATACATTCCAATGTGATAAGACCCAAATTTGCCAACCTTATAAAAAGACAAACTACCACAGTGCCTGACAATGCTTTAGCAGCTGTTCCAAGATACAGTTTACTGAAGAAGATGAGAAAGTAGCTTGGTGAAAGTAGTATAATTATGTGGTTGTCTCAGTCTATATACCAATGACTACAAACGTTTCAGCCCATTTTTGTTAAAGTTGTCAGACGTTTGAAAATAGATCATTGGAAATAAACTGTGCAGGGACCTGAAAAATGATTGAAATGAAGGTCAAGAACTTTCATACAAAAGTATCAGCCAAAAAGCAAGGAAAAAATGATGAGGTGTGGAGGCAAGTCAAAATGAAATCATTTAGAAAATACATGAAGTCTTTTGTCTGAATGGCACGTATGCAATAACATACATTTCTATAAAATAGATGACAATTTTTTCTAAAGGGAATGCCATTTGATCTCGTGATTTTGCCCTGGAAAAAGAAAAAAAACGTTGTTCAGTAAAGGAGAAAGATGAGTCAAAGCAAAAGGCTGAGTGTTGGTTATGTTTTGTCTACTGTACATAGATAGCTGAAAATAAAAGAGAACATTTTGCCTATCTTTATCTCTAATCATGAGTCATAATTAAAATAAGTTATAGTCATATTATGGCAAAATACTATAGAAACAAACACTTCCTATGAAGAACTTCAAGAGTTGATATTTTGTGGATGCAAAGTAAAAGAAGTGTTTGTCAGAGATGTTTTAACTAGTTTTAAACAAGAACATCCATTTTCAGAGATTAAAAAACTATGGGAATAAAAATTATGTTGAATTTTATGTACAGTATTGCTTGATCACATCAAACACAGTTTATACAAACTAGCACTCATGAAATACAATCATTTTTGTAGAAAAAGGATAGAATCTAATTCCAAGTGCCTATTACATTACACAGTTTTTACTGCATTCTGCAACAAGTAGGAGTGTAGCATTTTGCCCATCAAACAGATGTCACACACACCTTTCACACCTCACAACAGAATTTGTTTCCTTCATCCTGCAATCTGAAATTCTTTGCTAGGCTTGCTAATGTGTTTCACACAGCTAAACCCAGCGTGGCAAATGCATGAAAGTCTCTTTATGCTTTCTCATTAGGGAAAAAATGCTGGTTTGGCCCCCTTTGTGAGTTGCATGCAGAAAAGTTGCAACCAGATATAATAGTGTTGGTACAACAGAGAAAAATTAAACGATGGGAGAGCCTAGCAAGCCGGTGTTGTGTGGTGACATTAAAGGTATTTGTAATGGATTATTTGTATTCATCCTTGAGATAGCTGCAGGTGCCCGTTCAGCTTCGTAGTTACTTTTTCACTTAATTTCAGATAAAAAAAAGCAACAGTGAGTTTGTGTATATACTAACACAAACAGACTTGTACACAGAAGATGAGGTTGTGTTTGACTGTGATTGTGTATGTGTGAGTGAAGGATGAAGAGGACACAACTGGTCTGTTAGACAGAAATAAGGAAAACATGTTAACAGGTGATTCCAAGGTTTGACTATTTCAAACATCAGCGTGAAGCTCAAGAAGATGTTTGAAATATTTCTTATGGTATAGCTGATGAAACTCTTTAAAACCACAATGAGCATGAATGTTTCCCCCAAACAATACTCATTTGTTTTGGAAATGTATTTCCTTGTAGAAAGTAAACAGTTCTCTATTTAAACTCTGACAACTGCTATTTTCCCTCCTGTCTCTCTTTGTTCTTCTCTACTGGATTCCCCACTATCTCCACACTTCGTTCACACGGTACATTCTTCATACCTGCAGCCTTTACACAAAGACTGCCTGTCTTGCTGTTTTCCTACAACTCTCTTGTCCTCTCTCTCGCCTACCAGTCTCACTGATGCTCTTGATATTTGTTTTTGCACAGGTTTTCAGCTCACGCTGCACTTTCTTCTGCCTCTGAAATAGGTGAGGGTAAGAAACACTGTGAAATTACAAAATTTAAGAATCGTTCAAATCTGTGTCTTTGAATAGATTTTCAGTTGCAGTATTGAATTTCCTAAATATATATTGCTTTTGTATTTTACTCAGAAAGCATGTGAATTGAAATACTTTCAGACAAGTATTTATTAAGTTTTTTCGAAAATGGTGGTAAAAAAAAGTCTGATCTCAACAAAATGTGTGAAATAAGCACAACCTCTGGTGGTTTGATACCACTTAGGTATGAAAATCTGTGTTGGTTAACTTTAGGCACCCAAAATGTGACTGTCGTCAAGATTAAATAAAAAAGAAAAAATTTGTTGGACAGCTCGACATCACGTGGGAAATCATGATAGAACCTTTAAGAGAGTTAAGGTGCATGCTAGGAGATGGTAAAATGTTTTCAGAAAAAATTAGGGTCTCTTTGCTGTGGCAGACACAGACACCTCTCACTCGTCTTTGTCTCCTAAGTGCAGACCTTTGGGAGGACGGTTAAATTAGGGCATGGTTCCTTTTATGGAAGGTTGAAATTCAACTCACATGACTTATCACATGAATAATCAGTTCTTTTCCACTTTTATTGTAGAAAAAACATCTTCAGGGTTTGAGTCCAGTAAATTATTTTCTAAAGGGCTAATTACAGCCATTAACATGATAACGTATGTTATGATATGTTATCATAATATGATGACACCATGCAGCTAATTTGCAGCCGAATCAGTAAATAGAAACATGCCCAAATCAAATGGCATTTTCTGCTCACTGACATTTCAAATGTTCACTTCAAGTACACATGACAATTGTATGGAAACAAGGTTAGTGTGTCTTTTTGGTTGTTCTGCTACTTCAATTAGTTGAACTTCATGTCTGTTGGATTTGCAGAGGTCAAAAACAGCCACTTCAGCTCCTAGCTTTCCACTTTCAAGGTGCATTAATCCATGGATTAAAAGTGAAACAAACAAACAAAAAAAGAATGAACCTCCTGTGTCTGAAATTTAAAACAAATAAAAAAAGTGTACTGAATGTGCAATTCCACTGATGACTCCAATTTAATTCCTTACAAAGGAATCTCTTCGTTCCTTTATTTCTCTTGTGAAGCACCAAGTCAATAACATTTTTATGATGCTAAATTAGCTACTTCTGATCTGCATCCAGCTGGTCCTTCTGAAAACAATTCCACGATTAAGTATATATTAGGCCTCAAGGAGAGCTACTTTTCTCCAATTAAGTTTCAAAACTCATGACTACTTCCAATTCTCATATTTGATACTGTGAAAGCAAAGCTACACACTCTTTAATTTCACATCTTGACAAAATGAAAACTCATACATAGGCTTTCATTGTCTGATCAGTTTTTTAAAGCACCCTGTAAAGCAAAGGAGATGGGCCTTATGTATCAACACTGACATGTAAAACCGCTCTGTCATATTTATTTCCTCCCACAGAATTTTCACATTGTCACTGAACTATCAGGGAGCAAGAATGATTATGAATTATGTATTAGCTGCAAAAGAAGAGGTGGAGATTTTGTAGTCATTGGTATACAGACTGAGACAACCACATAATTATACTACTTTCACCAAGCTACTTTCTCATCTTCTTCAGTAAACTGTATCTTAGAACAGCTACTAAAGCATTGTCAGGCACTGTGGTAGTTTCCATTTTCTTCCCTCTTAAGTCAATGCAGTATTCTAAATATTATATTTTGTTTTATTATTTAAGATAAGCCAATGGGATTGGTGACTTGAGCAAGATATTACCTATATCCTCTCTAACCTATCATCATGCACACCTAATTACCCCCTCCAATAAAGGCAACAAATACCATCCATGGGAATAGCAGCACGTCTATCAGCAGGATATTTGCAGGTAGTCCTGTTCACATTTTCTTCATACATACAGTATTCAAACATTGCAGGTTAGCACTAGCATGTCCCTTCTAGTCCAAGGTTCAAGGTAAGTGGAGACAGTGATCGGTCTCAGGAGAGAGCTTGTGTTGAACTGTAACAAATCCAGTTCATAACTGGTTAGCGGGTTAGGCTACACTCAGTATTTGCTTGTAACATTTCCACATAGGTTTTCTCACAAAAGTTTGGAACTTTGGTGCAGTATTAAAGATATCCCAGAGTATTATTTCATACATATTCAAGCATAACTGGGAGGCATGGATGTATAACATTGATTTGTAGGTTTACTCCTTCCTTGTATCTTTCCCTATGCTTTATCTCACTCTCTTACTTTTTCTCACATTCAGCAGGAGGCCACTATATTAACTGTGCCATAGCACTAAACTTGTCCTATCCAGGTCAAGAAGTAAAGGTGATTCTATTAAGGACATTACTGTTTCATAGCCATAGTCTGTTTACAGCTGTTTTGAATCATTTTATTCAGCATTCAGGTTGGCACTGTAGCTCCTTGGGGTAAAGGCAGAAAGACCCTGACCACAACTGTGGTATGGAGTGCCATAATTTCAGTTCATATTAAGCATTTCCTGTATGGTGAGGAAACACATTAGATAAGTTATTAGTAGAAAATTTGACAGCTGGTGGCTCACTACTACCCATATGACTAATACAAATATAATGGTTGAGTTTTACATGTTAATATAAAAGAAGAAGTTGAAGAGTATCTCCGATAGGGTCATACCATCAGTTAGAGAACAGTGTTATATGTGTGGTAACAGCTGTCTGTATTTCATCCATTTTTCTCTGCTGCCTTTTGCCAGAAGGCTGACTATCTTGCTTCTATCAATCCGAGTGGATCAAATTGTTTTTGGCTTTGTTTGGTCCAGCTGGCAGCTGAATAGATATGAAAGGCAGAGACTGTGAGAAGATCTTCTGCACTATGATCCCTGCACTTCCTTTTCAAATGTGAATGAGTGTGTTTCTGTCATGGGCAATCACACTTGCTTCAGCACAAAAAAATCCTTCAATTAGAGGGAGCTACAATCAAAATGAATGGTCAGAACTTTTGATACTACCTTTTTTGTTGTTGTTGTTTTTTTCCCTGATTGAAAAGTTTGTACGTATAAAGGGTTGACCAAGTAATATACATTACTTTGACTGTCAGGGGTTCCCTGGACTTTTTTTTTTTTAAAGAAAATGATGAAAAGTTAATATTTAATCAAAACCTGAATGGAAAAGACATTTTATGAAAGAGAACCCATGCAGGCACAGAAAGAATATGCACACCCCAAACAAAAATGATTTCTCAATCTCTCTTTACATTTAACACGACAGGAATGACAGTTCAAAGAAAAAAAGAAGGGATCATTTACAAATAAGCCAGAAAGTTAACACATTTGAACACATTTTTTTCAAGAATCATTGCAAAACAACAACCTTTGAAGATGTACAAAGGAATGACTGATACCTAGAAATACATTTGTCAAGATGATTCACAACACCTATGAAGTTATCAAAATTTCATTAACGCATGCCAATCAGGTTGTAACAGAGCTGTAAAATCCATTGGTACTGCTAAAACAAGCAAACAATTACAGAGAACAGATGAAGAGATTTTCTTAAATCCCACGCGTTCACCTAACTTTCCATCTGGCACTATATGCATCAGTGCACTTGTCACCAAAGCTGATGAGTGCACTGTCCGCGACAGCTTTTAGATCACGAAGATGTGTCATTGTGAGACATGGGACTGTGATTGTCAACATTATGCTATGTCTGAAATCAAACAGGACTAGTTTTGCTGATCAAGCGACGACGTGTGGGGGAGCACACAGCAGGTGGTTGACTTCCATCGCTGTCTGATGTCTTGACACCCACAGGAGGAGATCTGTTGGCTGGGTGTTTCAGTATCAAACGTTGCCACGCTGATTCAGTGGCAGAGAAATGTAATTACAATGTATTGCATGAAAAAGAAAACAAATGAGACAGAAAGAAGTAGGGAGAGGGAGAGTCAAAGTAGAGTGAGACTTAGAAAGTTATTACCTTTGCAGTGACAACGCGCAAGCAAGGATGGCCTTTGATGGTGGGCTCGGTCTATATCTTTTTGATGTCAAATTGGAGATCTGAGGATCATTTATTCACAAGTCTACATCTCTAATGCTCCCTGGCTGGCTAAGTTGTTTGCAATGCCTGCCTTATGCTTGTATAGTAGCTTAATTGCTCTTGAATAATTTCTTTTTGTTTCAGGTTTATATGGCTACAGAGGATAACGTTGTCGCATCAATTTTCTCTTTCCTCATTGTTTTGGTTTATCTTGTCCCTTGCTGCCTTTTGCGCCTCAGATTGAATTACTGACCACTTGCTTTCTTCTTATTTGTACACACACACACACACACACACACACACACATACACACACACACACACACGCACACACACACACATACACTGAAGTCTGCATCCGTGTTGTGAGAATGTGGAAGTCAGTAATGTGTCTGATTTCTCAGTGGTCTAATTTGGGAGCCTGTTAGGTGCAGCATGAAATGGGATGAGATTTGAGAGGCATTCTGCTGCTCAGTCAAAGAGCAAGGGGAGGTAGCATTAGCAGTTCATTTTGAAGTCTGAGAACAATAACGTACTCTGTGACTGCACAAACTTTAGGAAATGAAAAATAAACTGTGGCTTTCTTTATTTCCACTGTGATGTTGTAATTCCACCAGATGTTTTATACATCAGGCTTACCTAATCAAGTATTCTTCAATTATTCAATTCTTTACTCCTCTGGGATTCATAATGTAACATGGCAAGTGGGAGCGGATTTTCTTTGTGATAAATGTCAAAAATCCTGCAGACTTTAGTCACATAACAGCTCTGCCTGTTTCAGTAGGCGATGTAAGCATTTTCCCTTGATTAAGGAGCAAGTTCTAATTTGGAGATCAAAGATTTTTGGAGAACACAGGAAATAACGTTTTTAACTGCAGGTCTTTTCCAAAGTTTCTCCTTGTAACTCCCCATATCATTGTGATATTTAAGCAAAACTGAAGGTAAAGTACACAGAATGCTGATGTCAAAGGATGAGCTGGGTGTCATGTTGCACTAGAAGGTGGTTTTGATTTCACATTCTAGTTGCAGTTTTCTCTAAGTTGATCATGATGGACTAAAATGTCAGTCCATCTGCATAATTTTCAGATTTAACCTCATATGTGTTAGGTATTAACATCTGTAATGGTACACCAAACTCAAAGTTATTGATATATTAACATGAATAGAATTTTTGCTTTCTTAAATATATATTGTCTTGCAATCACCTCACCAACAAGTTCATCTTTTTCATTTTTCATCAACTGTATTTTCATTTATTTTCCGTACACACATGACACATCATCTTATTAGTAGTGCAACTTTTCTCATCTCTTCGAAGACTGTCCATAAAAGCACCTATGAATTGATTTAAAGATAAGGAAAAATGTATGCATTTTGAATAAAATGTGCAATAAACATTCCGAATTTGACCCAGTAAAACTGCTCCTTGCAAAATTGAAACGTAATGATGGGAGAAGAAAAAGTAGCTGCCTGATTAGTCACTTTTTGCCACTTGATTGGAAACCTTTCCTCAGTATTCACCTCAAACAAACCCTTGGATTGAATCTAGTGAAGCTGCTCGACATCTGATCATTTTAAACTTATCTTGGTCAATTGTGCATATTGTAGAAGTGAAATTCCTCTTTCCTAAACAATGAGTGTGGTTTTTTTTTTAAATAGCATCCCATATGGCAAGTTTTTGAGTGCTTTGTGTATTGTATCATATTCCAAGAGGGAAACATTATGGAAAAAATTATGATCCTAATTAGTTTTTCTAACATTAACTCACATCTGGCACATTGTAAACACGTTTTACAGATTAGTTTTCATTGAGGTTTTATTACACTTCCAACAATAAAAACAATATTCATTTTTCTTTAGCCACCTTTGTCTTTTTTTCAGCAGTGTGTGGGCAGTTGCAGACTTTTCGTGATTGACATGTCTCTCACGTTACTTTCCGGTTGGCATGGTGGGGTTTAAATCATTCTTCGTTCCCAGTGCTTTTTATCTTCGTAACCACAGCAAATGTCTGCTCAAAATGACCTGTGTGGGTGTGCAAAGTCTTTAAATAACCTTCAGCAGATACATATGAAAACAGTTGGTTGGTAGGGATTCCCTGAACCGCTTTCTCATGTATACAAAATCATTTTACGACTAGATATCTAATGTGAATAAATGTTTGGGCTCAGACTGCTTTTAACTTGTTAAAACCTCAATGCAACAGAGCAGTAGCAGAATTAACTTTGTGATTATTTTGTTGTATCCCTTTTTGCATAATTCTATACAGATTCTGCTGCATATTATTGTATTACTCTAAAAATAAATAAATAAATAAAAAATTTAACAAGCCTCAAGGAAAGTATTGTTGTTGTCTCTTCCCAGGTGAATGTATTTCTCTTAACTTCTGCTGAAAATATATTTTACACTGTAATGCAATTCATTTCCAAAGAAATGCTATCACTTATTGAACTCATGAGCATCTTAACTGTTGGTTTGGCACAACTATGACCTTATCTGTCAGCCTGCAGTCCTATTTTCAGTGTTTTGTAATTAGAAAGAAACATTGTGTATACGCTTATATAGCTAGATGAACATCAGGGAAAGCAACAGCAAAAGGATGTGTTCTTGACTATCAAAGCACATTCTGTAGTACGCTGAATGGTTTCTCTTTTGGCTATACAAGGGAAAAGCAGACATTCATTTGAGTGGAGGGAAGAGGTTTTGAGAAGGAACAGATAAGGGGAGATTAGACTAGGGTAGGTTATATTAGAAGGATTTCTTAATATTTATTATGTATGACTAACATAAGTAGTAAGATTATATAGAATTTAAAATATAGGGTGGGCCAATCAGATATTCTTTCATGACACAGAAGCTAACTCAAAAATAAATGTTCTATTCAAAGCTCTGCTTGCTTCGTGGGGCTGCCTCAATCCGTAATGCCATCTATGTTACCCTCATGTGTTGCCTTAAATATTACTAGTGTGTACATGTTTAAATTGATAATTTTTTTTACCTCAATTTATAATTAAGCATTCTCAGTTTCACTTTTAATTCTATGCAATCCACATATAATCAATTTGTCAAATGTCTGTATGCATATTGTGTTGTAACTGTGCTAATGCTGCTTGCAAAAGAAGAGCTTTGATCTCACTGAGATTTATTCCAAGCAAAATAAAGGTCAGGACGATAGTAACCAGCAGGAAAAGCACTTATTTCAATCGTGGAAACAGCATCAAACTAAGTTTTGGGAATAATGGCTGCAGCTTAAATCATTACGTCAGATAAAAACTCAAAACTCGAAATCTAAAATACAGGTTGTTTTTTTTAAGAATATGCAGTATTTTACATTGTGGATATCAAAACAGGCTGGACAATTGGTCAACACCTAAAAAATGGACAAGATTGAAATCAGTTGTTTTCAGCGTGCATGTCAGCCGAAGAATGCATGCAAGTTTATATGTAAGTTATAAAGCCTGCAATATGTAAAGAATATAATTATATTATATGTAATCTGGGCTGGACTTAGTGATCATGTTTCTTTTGTAGATTTCATTTTTAAAAGTTGCTTTAGGAACATTCATTGATACAGTAAAAAAGAGATTTTGGTATGGACTACATCTTTAAAATCAGTGCAATAAAGAAACGCAAAGCTTTTTCTTGTGATAATCTTCTCTGTGGGTGAAGACTAAAGTTGGTACTTTGACATGCTTGCTGACAGTGTCAAGATCAGAGCCTTGCTCAGAGGTTAAACCACTGAAATATGGTTTGTATCTCTTTTTTTTAATCTGTCAGACCACATTTAGAAGAAGTCAAGTTTGAACTTCTCAGTTCTCAGTGAGGTATAAGTACTTCTATGTAACCATGTTTTTCTTTTTCTTAAGGTCTTCGAGCAACGTATTAAGTTGCGTGGTGGCTCGACAGTCTGTTAGACATTAACATGAGAATCCTTGGCAGTGCCCTATGGCATATATCAACTATCTCCAGTTAATATTGTCCTTTTCATTTTCAAAGTCTTGTTGGTATTCTAAAGTCAAGAGATTGACCTTTTGCTTCTATCACTGTTAACTTTCTTGCTGTTATGTCAGCATAGTTGAATAACCTTGATTATCCCCTTTGAGGATAAGCAAGTTCTCTACATTATTTGTTGAAACATGAAGTCTGGATTGAACAATATTTTCAATGGCTTAGGCTCGTAAGCCTTCATATCAACATGGTTTGCATAATAGCTTAGCATCTTTTAATTAGGGGAGGGATTTGGAGATTCATCTCTGGCTCTCATCAATGTTTTTGCAGTAATGCAACAGCATAATCTTTTTGCACGAGAGGTACTGTACATACCGAACCACTTCCTCACACTGTGACACACATTGTGTAGAAGAGGATTCGCCCACAAAATAAATTGCCCATTGTTTGTCATTTCAGACCATCTGGAACACAGCCTGAAAACTGTCACTTATAGTGACAGTATAGCTGTATGTGTTCATTGCAACACACAAGAGGCTCTAAGCAAGAGTAAATCACAGTCATGCACATTTTCTTTATTTTTTCCATGACGGTTTTTCTTTATGAATAATATATGTTTATATGAGAAAAGCTGTTAAAAGTGACCTTTAGAATCCATACTCATACACCAATCTTCCAAGTGGTGTAGGACTGCTCTACCTCTTGAGCCACAGTCCCAGACTGTCTATGTGTACCTGGACAATCAAGACCGCACCATGAAGCCATCAGATTATAGTAAGTTAAAATGGAAAACTGTAGGACCCCCCCCCCCCCCCCCCCCAACTCAAGATCAAATCACAAGCTTGAAACAAACATGCAGGCACATCCCTCTCTCCGTTGTCTGCCTTCATGCTAGTGTCATCCTCCACTGGAGCCTCTAAACATCATGCTGAGATCTCCAACCAGCACATCTAAGGCACTGAATTCCCCCAGCTGAGCAGATGAGCAGGGGTGAGGGAGCATACACCGTTGAGATAAGAAAGACCACACACAACCACATGCACACACAAAAAAAGTGAATTGGGGTGTTTAGTGAAAAATGTTATTGTTGACAAACATTTACAGTTATTTGGCTGATTGTCAGATGATTAGCTTGCATCTACATTGTTAGTGCTTGTCTCATATTGTTTAATTTCTGTTTAATGTTCTCGTCAACCTCTGGAATTGCATCCACTCAGTAGCCAGCTGCTAGCTCTATTTATCCCACAATGCAACTTTGCAGTGACATTACCTGACCTGTGGAACTCTGGCATATGGACAGATAAAGGAAGGAGGCGAAGGAGGAACTGAGAGAATTTGATCCAGTAATGGGTCTGTTGTGTCCCCGTGTGCTCTTTTCCTTCTCTCTGCTGAATAGAGAAGGCATGTGCCTCACTGGGAGACAGATGGTAGAAAGCAGATTTCTTTTGGTGCCAGGAGGGATACAGAGGGAGGTAGCAGGAAATGAAAGAAAAAAGTGGGAGGACAGTGGGAGAGAAATGGAAGTGAAGAGATTATTTTCTGAATCCAGAGCTTGTCACTGGAAATCCTTTGATTTAAAAAAAAAAAAAAAAGCAAACACACACACACACACCCACACACACGGCCATTACAGCAAATGTTTTGTATGTTTGACAAGACAAAAAATCAACACCCTAAGTGGCACTTGGAGATTTTTTTTTCCTGTTATGATCAACAATGTGTTCTTTCTTTTCCAATTATTCTTGATTTTCATTTCGCTATCCTTAGGATTCACATTCTGACAAGACAGTTCAGCAGGATGTACCTCTACGTGAGATGTTGGGGCAACACATGCAGTTTGTCTTTCATCTACTTGGATACTTTAGAGTGTATTTAAACACAGCAGCACTTTGAGATACTCATTCTAACCATGACATTAGTCAAATTCTAACATTTAGTAAGTATATTATTTTGCCATTTAGCTTTTAACCAAAGTACTGCTGATGCAGCCATATGAATCAATAAAGATAATGGACTTCCACTTACAGGTCCACGAATATGAAGATGAGCCAATGAAGAATGTAGCAAATAGTGTGGAAATCAATCATTTATTATGTGATTCATGATATAATCCATTCAGGAATGAATGATATTTATCACTCTATTGTGCATGGTGTTGTTGAACTGCTAACATTCTTTCTTTGCTAAATGTGTAGCCCATTCTCATAAAAAAATTAAATAAAATCATGTAATATGTGCATTTGTCCACTTGTCCAAAACATAGCAGTGTTACCATCTATGGTTGTGAATTGCCGTGCAGTGTTTGTGTGATGTGACAGAATTTGAAAAAGTAACTGTCCTTTCATGTATTTGGTAACATGTAAACTTAATTGTGTACATTAATCCTAACCCTAATCATTCTTGAGAGCAAGAGAAAAATAGAAAAGTAAAATTTTTCTACTGTTGAGAACATAGTGAGGGACATGTGTTGACGGCATAACTGTTTCAAAAAGATCTGTGGATTAATACCTCTAAACATTCCGTCCGACCTGTATGTTAGCGTTTGTCACCACATAAGCAAAAGCAACATGTGGACGTGTGGAAATAAATAGTATATATATCAACGTGCTGAGGAATTAAAACTTAAGCTGCATTTTTGGAACAGAGTAGGTTATGAGTAGTAGCTGTAAACATTTTTTTAGCCTTTATGTTAAACTACAACATATTGTTTTATTGATCAATATAGGTATATCATGGTCTCTCAGGAAACTGAGTTATGGCAGGTGTTGGGGGGAGGTATCTGAGTTGATATGGGTCATCTTCAACACTACTTAAAAGTTTGTGTTTAAGTTTTTCCATTAAAGCAACACATATTTAAAATAGTACTTTAATATGAAAGGTTCTTAGTTTTTAGTAGATTCGGATGAACAGTCCAGAAAAGGTTTCTTTTGTGGTGCCATTTAATCACTTTGGTACCCCCAGAATACATTGGCCTAGATATTCTTTTTCAGATGAATGTAAACTAATTGCTTCCAATGAGCTGGAACTTTGACCTTTCCTGGCATTAAAACACAGATCCATTGGCCATCAATAATGGTAGGTCCAAATGAAAGGTGCAAACTATTCCCAAGTTGAAAAAGCTATTCATTTTTAAGCAACCACTGGCAGCTATCTCCTGATTCATTCTGCAAGCCACACAGCAGGTTGCTTTGGTCTCTGGAGTTACTTAATCGTATTCTCATTTGCTGCGTAAGTAAATGACATTTCTATGCTGCTGCTTCCTCCCTGGTGGCTTGTAAAATGGCATCCCAAATTATTTCCACATTTAACACTTTTAATTGCTGTCATGCACTCCAAAAAGTGTGTCTCCGATTCACTCCAGGAGCTTCATTTTGGTCATCCATCTGTGTTCTACAAGCATCTATAGATTTGTGAAGCTTTTATTGGCTGGATAAAATGTCTGACTGTGATCTGAACTACCTACTGTAAAAAGGTTAATTGAATCAGTAATCTATTTACACTTTGCCCTCAATTACTGACTTAATCAAATGCTGAGTCCACAAGCGAATCAGCTGGCACTCAGATGGCGAGCCAAAACATACTGCATTCACACCATAACTGCACACACATAAAGATAGTAAACTGTGGCTACACTCACTTAAAAAAATAATTATAAATATAATTTTCATGCTGGTGACATTTAAACAATTGCAATTTTCTTAATTTTCTATTCAATATATTACATTTCGGATAAGGAATTCCAAACACTGTCTTTTCAAAAATGTTATTAGAAAGGCGTCACATTATGGTGCAGACACCGTACAAGCTTCTGAGCTATCAGCAGTGTAAGCTTCAACTCACTGACAGACAGGCAGAGGAGGCTTGACATGGAATGTCAGGGCAGCAAATAAATGTTTGATTGGGAAAGTGGACCTAAAGAAAGGAAGCATGCACCGGCGGACAGGCTGACACCACCCAGATAATGGAGCTGCCAGAGCCTCTCCCACATTACATCTCACCTCCCCAAAACACAATCACAGGGAAACACATCTACTTGCAAGTGCAGTCTGTACACAAATCGGCACACACAAACAGGGGCATTACTTGTGCACTCTCAAGATTTGTATTGAGCTCAAGAATTAGATGCCTGAGAAAAAGACAGGTAGAAACAGGAAAAAAGCAAGGGCAGGCTGGACTGGTGTGAGAAGAGGAGGCTTGATTGATTGGAGGCTAAGGTATAGGGCTCCACTTAAAAACCACCTCACCCTCTCCTTGTACCGGTAATATCCCTTGTAAGTTCCTACAGTCAGGCTGTAATTTGATAAATCGCTAGGCTGAGATAAAGTGACAATTGGCTTGACAGTGTGGTAGCTTCCCGTCATGTGACACCCGTCATCTGATTCCTTATTACAGCACATTAAATATAGAGTCCCTTTCTTCCAGGGCTTTCCGTTAAAGGGCATACTAACGATTTGTGTTGCCAGGGAAAGAATAGGGTTAAAAAGAAAGGGGACAAGGTTGTCAGAGCAAAATAATGGAAAGTGCACTGTTGAGACACATGTTAAATTGGTCTGAAGTAATTGAGAGCTGTGACCAACTATCTTCAACCAGTCGTTCAGATTGGTTAATCATCACTATCCTTTTCTTTAATCACACCAATCCAACAAGACCTCCACTCAAACTGACTAAATAGGTTGTTTGTTCAAACCAATAAATCTATACAACGTAGATGTGCCCTCTAAACTCCCCTCTTACACACACCAGGAAGGAAATAAGAATTGTGTGATAATTTCCACATTGGAACAAATGTCATTCATTAGAGTTTCCTTTCACAAGCCACAAAATCCTCCTAAGGAAGAAAGAGGGGGCTGGAGGCCTCCTGACATGCAGCGCTTTCAACAATGGACACTCAGCTACAACTATTGTTTTTTCCCTTCTTGGTTATTTTCAGTCAATAACATGACAACACTTTATTCAAAGAATTTTGTCAATTTCTAGTTGGGTTTCAGCAGCAACATTACATAACTAACCAATGGTTAGGGCTAAAATTCATTCTTTTTACCTCCATCACCAAAATGGGTGACAATCTGGTGGTCACCTCAGTGCTACGTCAACACAGCATCATATTATGATATCACTTCCTGGTTGGGTTTACCCAATAACATCACTTGTTTAAGGTAAAAAAATAAATAAATGAATAAATAAAATCAGGGTCTGATCAGGATTAAAAGAAAAACATCATGGTTAGGACAGAACTAAATGATTTTCACTACGCTACCATCACCTTAATGGATGCCATATTTACACTTCTCATGTAGTTGCTCTCACAACAACTTGCGTTTGCACCTTCTTGGAATCTAATTTTGAACAAATCAACCCATGGGATAATTTTTCTGGGGAGGATAATCTCAACCAAAAGTAACATAGTATATGGTGGTGGTGAATGTCTATTTCATGGCAGTATAGCTACAGTATTCCTATTACATCAAAATATTGCATCATATGCTGCTGTTGTACAAAGTCAGTGATTCCCAAGGCCATATGGAGTCATATTCTGGGAACCCCATATGCCCATGGATGATGAAAGGCTAATTTATCAAATATTTCACAGATTTTCTGGCACATGGACATTTTCATCCCAGTAGCCAATTGCATGGCTAAAACCTGATAAAAATGTAATGCCGCACATTATATTTCTTCTTTCTGATATGATATATTCTTTGTGACATTGCAAGGGTAACAAGTTCCACCCCAGAAATCCACCCAAAAAAGTCACCATTTCACATATTTAGAGCCCTTTATTTAGGAGCAAATACTTCTATTCTTTTGACCATTGCGCTATTGCACATTTTAATGAGAGACTTGACTGTCATGGAATTTTTTCCTTTTCGAAATCAACAGCCTAATGTGCATAGATTGAAAGTTCCATTAGGCGAATAAGAGCCTTATGATATTGGACTATATACGTTTTACTCCAATTCATCAGAATTAAATAGAATCTTTGACAATCTACAACAGGTTTTATAATGAACTCATCAAATCAGCTATTCTTTGTATTTTATTATTGACGATAATATTATATTTCAACTGTTGCAATGTGTGTGGATCAGCACCACTGACTGTAGAGGAAAACAACTTCAAAAGCTTTTAAAAGATTTCATTGTTGCAAAGATATTGCTTCATACTGCTATAAGTTTCTCCAAGTTTCCAAATACTAATTTTCTCTGTGGTATATTTGTAATTTACAACCCACAATAGAAATAACCATGCTGTCTTTTGTATACATAACAACATTATCTTCTAGGAGTTCTGCATTTTCACAACTGGACATCTTTCACTTCAAATAAGTGTCCTTTTGAATGTGGACACAATGCAGTCTTGTTCTTTATCGTTCCATACAGATACTGCTGCTTATGGTATTTAAACAACAAAAACGTAAACACAGGACATAATGACTGAATGTTTCACACAAGCTTGAAGTCTCCGTCTATAAAATATTTACCTTTTGTATTCATTTCAAATTATGTTTCCAACACAGTAAATGTTTGCGATGCACAAAACATGGGCACTCCAAGAGTATTGAATAATATTGTTGCTGCAATAAACTTTTGCATGTATTGCAGGTTGAAAATTGAACCAACATATTCTTCTTCTGGTTACTCTAGTATAAAAAAAAGTGTAATTTCACCAAAAGGAAACATGACTGAGAACTCAATATTATCATACACGAACATACTTATTTGGTACCAAAGGAACATAAGTGGAAGAAGTAGACCTAAATGCAGGATAAAGAACAGCAAGGTGTAGTCAGCAGAAGGTCTTTGTAGATTTATCAATTGACAACTGAAAAAAAACACAAGAAAACACACCAGGAATTAACATGGGAAATAATACTCAAGGCCATGAAAAAAACCCAGCACAAAATCATCCAACAATGGCCAACAGGGGTCACAAAGAAGGTTCAACAAACTCTGAGTCTAATCCTGAACTCTGAGTTGATCTAGTCTGAGATAGAAAACTCATGAGTTTCTGGTTCCAGAAACGCTGATTTGAGTTAGTTTAGTCAATTCTGAGAAGTTTCACCTGCAGTTAAGCGCGTACATCACAACTATGAAAAGCCAGTATCAGTGGAGCCCCGATTCGACGAGTCACCATGGCAACGGAGAAGAGGAGGGCTACGTTTTTCAACAACCTCGAAATGGAAACCTGAATGCGCTCATACGGCAAGTTTCAACTCGTTTTTTTAAAGAAGTGCAACACCACTGCAGCTGCGAAAGAGAGGGAGACAGCGTGGGAGAACATTGCTGTAAGTTTAAATGTAGTCCTTTGCAATCACAGTAATATTACAGGGGGAAACTGCTTGAATGGTAGCCTATTAATTCATTTCATTTAGGTGCATTCCCGCGGAGAAGTGCACTTGGCAGCAGCTTAAGATGAAATATAAAAACATTGTTCAAACAGGTAAGACCTCGGCATGGAGGTACCTCATTTTGATCATATTTTACACTGTAAACTAAATATTAAGTGGCTATTAGACAGTGCAGTTGTTTTATCCCCAACATAATGCTGTTTTCACACATAAATTTATTCTCATCTATATCATGCTCCGTTAAATAATCAAGCCTATTTAAACTAACTCAGACTTCTACTCAGCCAACAAAAAGAAGGCAGATGCCCGTTAAACTGGTGGCGGCCCAACACCGCCACCTCTAGGCAAAGAAGCTGGCCCTAAACCAGAATATTGGAAGGCCAGTGGCTGAACGAATCCCTGGAGTCCACCCCCCAAAACACAAGTGCCTTTAAAAATGTAATAGGCCTATAGATATCTTTTTAAAGCCTATTTATACAAATATTTGTCTTTTAGGTCTTTTTTTTTCTTTTATCCCAACAGATTCGATGGTGTCGCTCAAAAATATAATTGTCTGGAAATGCTAAAACATCTACGCGCGGGCTGATAACCATCTCCCGACGAATATTTTTACTTCTGTGCACTGCAGTCATATTGCACCTTCATCCACGGGATCGTTGTCAAAAGGACATGCCACGTTCGTGAAAAAGTCGCCTCCTACTGTAACTAATGGACTTCCAGAACTTCTAGAAGAACTAGGTTACGCATGCTGACTGAATGAATGAGGATATCAAATGGCGTGTGTGGCTGAAAGAAGGCGGAGACAGAGAGAAACTCGAGGTTATTGAGAAAAACCTGGTCCCGACCAGGTTAGGTTAATAGAGTCTGTTACTACTGTAAATGACCGAGAGCTTAAGTTACCTCTCTCTCTCAAACAGGCTAGAGTTACCCCTCTTTCTCTGGTTAGAGTTTCCCTCATTTCAGGGTTAATTTTCACTAAAACTGCTTTGTGAAACGGATCCCAGTACACTAGGAGTAAATATAAAGAGATACTAATGAGCGAATGGAAAACAGGTGGGGCAATCAGCAAAGCAGCTCAGGTGTGACAAAAGGAGGAAGTAAAGTTGAACAGAACAGACACGGGGAAAACTCTACAAAATAAAACAGGAAGTTACTGAGGATCAGTAAGGAAAACCAGAACCTAGGAAAAGCCAGATCATAGGACAATTCAAAACACAAAAACCCACATATCATGACAGTTTATTGTATAGACCTGCATGGAAAAGTGGGAAAGCCTGGCAAGTATATATTCCAATAATAATTCCAATTACAATAACACACATGTACCCACAATCTTTTTGTTATTCTTAAACAGATCTATGACTTGTAATGTGAAATGGCCTTCATTGTCGGTGAAATCAGTAAAATATCACTTGGATTTGGGACACAAAATCGCACTGCATGATGTTGAATGTCACGGAGTAAAGGCTTGGCTTGAGCTGGGCTCACACCTAGTTTGAAAGGTCTGAAGGTCAGTCTGTTGCTGACCCACACAGAAACAGGATTTAGAAGCATTAGTGGCCTTTAATCAGCTTATCATAAGATAATATCATTTTAACCAATTTTAGTAATTTGAAATGTATTAGAATGTATTTTGGTATCTGAGTCATCCAATGGATGTGAATACTGATCAGCTATAACATTATGAATACAGTCTAATGTTGAATGGGTCCTCTTCATGTTCTCTTACAATAAACTTCTGAAGGTGTCATGTATTGCCTGGTACCAGATTGTTGGCAGTAGATCCTTCATTCTAAAAATATTAAATATTTATGCAGGGCTGTAATGTATTGTTTTCACGATGCAACCATCACTCTTGCCGGTGAGCACCTGGTGACCAAGCCTTAGCTCCCGGGACTCGGTCAGGCTCAGCCCAAAGAAGAGTCAGAAAGCCACCTCAACATGGGCCCAACACTTGTGTGGAGGAAATTTGAGGTCAAGTGCTGTGTCAACTGGACGGCAGGCAAAGGTGGGGACCTATGTGTGCCGATTCTGGCATAGCAAAGTGGCTCTTGGAATGTGGAACGTCACTTCGCTGGCAGGGAAAGAGCCTGAGTTGATGTGTGACATGAAGCGTTACCAACTAGATATAGCTGGGCTCACCTCCACTCACAGTGTTGGCTTTGGAACCAAACTCCTGGAGAAGGGCTGGAATCTCTCATACTCTGGAGTTGCCAATAGAGAGAGGCGTGGGGATACTCAAGAGACTTTGCCTCAATGCCTCCATGTTAGAGTTCAAAGGTCAATGATCACAATTGTTGTCGGGTCATTGGACCTGCGGTCGTATGTCTTGGACGCTTGGGTAAAGAGAGGGGCAGAGCTGTCAACTGATCAGCACCTGATGATGAGTTTGATACGTTAGAGGGGGAGACTGCTAGATAGACCTGGTAAGCCCAAATGAGGTTTTTCTCTCACATGCCTCCCTCTCTCACGAGGGAGGTCGTGGACATGGAATCTGAATGGATCATTTTCAGGACCTCCATTGTGGATACAGCTTCCAAGAGTTCTGGCCAGTTGTTGGTGGCTGTCAGTTGTCGGTGCCAGAGCTAAGCCGTCAAGCTAAAGGAGGAAGCCTTTTGGGCATGGTTGTCCCAGGGCTCATGGTAATGGCAGGTCAGAGCGAGAGATGGACAGACATATTGGGGCTTCGTTAGCTGTAATGAAGGCACTGCTCTGGTCCGTTGTGGTAAAGAGGAGGCTGAGCTGGAAGGCAAAGTCTTCAATTTACTGGTCTATCTTTGTTCCAACCCTCACCTATGGTCCCAAAATCTGGATAGTGACAGAAAGAATGAGAGTGCAGATACAAGTGGCTGAAAGGGGTTTCCTTCAGAAGGTGGCTGTGCTCAGCCTTAGAGATAGGGTGAGGAACTTGGCTTATCAGGAGGGAAGTTGCAGAAGAGCTTCTGCTTCTCTGTATCAAAAGGAGCCAGCTGAGGTGGTTTGGGTATATGGTTGGGATGCCTCTTGGTCACCTCCATTTGAAGTTTTCCGTGCACATCCTACTGGGAGGAGGCCCTGGGACAGACCCAAGAACTTCCTGGAGAGAATATATATCCCTTCTGCTCTGGCCTCAGGATCCTCAAGGAGAAGTTGGAGAGTGTCGCTGGGGAGAGGGATGTCTGGATTTCTCTTGTGAACTTGTTACCTCTCTGTCCTGGCCACGGATAAGCAAATGTCAAGCACTAGAGATAGCATTTTCTTCAAATGTTACTGTAGGTGGTTTCAGTCCGTACAAATGTACAATGGGAACATATTTAGGAAAAGAACAATCTTCAGTGTAATGTTATTGCTAATCAGTGTATGGAATTCATCATCTAAAAAATTATTTTTACAGCGCCTCATAATACATTGTTTCCTATGAGCCCAGATTAAATGTAGGTGCTCACCAGCCTTCCCAGGTTAAGATCAAGTTATCAAACAGACTGAGCAGAGGCACCACAGAGTTGTGTATGCTTGTCAAAGGAGCAATGTTTTTAAAAAGAGAAATAGAGAGAGAAAATCTGCATTAAAACATGGTTGTGTAACATAGGCTGTGATAAATAGCCTTAATTGATGAAAATGCTTATGCAATTTAAAATAAAAAAAAAAGTAATTTTGTGGTTATTTGGTTGTTTTTTAGTCTTCAAACACTTGACAGCCTTGATGAGGATGACTAGAATAATCACATTTTTTTTTGTCAAAACATTTTATTTCCGTCAAAACAGTTCCCATTAATAAGAGATCTGTTAGGGTATATGAATATACAACATCAACAAACAGCAGCTGTTTCTTTTCGCAGCAACCATTTCCAAAAGCAATGCTCTCAACCTGGTCTGTCAGTATGGTATTGTGCTACAAAACAAAGACACCAGCGAGCAAGTCATCATTATCACTTCAGGGACCCAGAATACTCATTTCCCTCAGGATGCTGGTAAACACAAACCTTAGAACAAAAATACCAATGGACTTAAAATAAGCAAAAAATAAATTCCAGAGTGTGGAGGTGGTACTCTGTGTTCACTTGATGGGGATACTGCAGCTGCAGCCCCCTCTCTTCTTGGATTTCAATAAGGCCACCACCACAGGGATTTCCAAAGAGTAACTGCACATGGCTGAAAATGCCACGTTATGTTTCTTTTAATGAACTATTGGTTTGTTTTTCAGGGCAACACCGAGTCACTTACACCAACATTTTCTAGCGTCTGATGCATCTTGCTTTAAGTTTACATGTGTAGACAGAGCGAAAGGCCAAAGGCATCTTTGGCTTAATGTCAGCAGAATAAAGAAAACAATACCCCATTCAAACCTGCTTAAATGCACTATTCTAAGCCATAAATCAAAGTGATAGGTACACACACGCACACACACACACGCACACACACACAAACAGGATAATTCTTTACAATCCATCTACACTCAACCAATGACAAACATACAATCAGAAGGCCAAAAGGAATACCCACTTATCAGGGTACACATATGTGAACAGTAGTAACTCAGATCTTACAATCTGTAATGTCTCTCTTTTAGACTATTGACGGTTAGGGCTGAAATTTATTATTTTCACTATGCTATCATCACCTTAATGGACGCCATATTTATGCTTCACAAGTACATTATGTGCACAGTTATTAGGCAAGTCATATTTTTGGAGGATTATTTATAATAATGAACAACTACAGTGCTCTCGGTCAATCCAAAATGGTCAATTGGTGTCTCTAAAAAATTGTCCTTAGGAGTGAGTGTGAGTGTGTATGAGGCTGTTTGTCTTGTTTGTCTCTGTGTGGCCCTGTGATGGACTGGCGACCTGTCCAGGGTGTACCACGCCTCTCGCCTGATGACCGCTAGGATAGGCTCCAGGCCCCCCGCAACCCGACTAAGGAGTACCGGATTTTTATATACCTGGATTAAGCGGGTATAGAAAATGGATGGATGGATTTGATTATGATTTCAATGAATTGAACTCTAATTGGCTTGAGTGCCTTGAGATGACAAGGCTAAATTGAATTGTGCGTGTGCCTGTGTGTGTGTGTGTGTGTAAATAGAAAAAAGGACTAAGACCACAGATCCTTAACTAGATGAGGTAAGACTGTGGACTAAAAAATGTTCAGTTGTGCACTTCTTATATCATTAATGTAATTGGTGATGTTTGCCACAGTGCAAGTCAAAGGACTGAAATGGCAAGGAGATGAAAAGCAGAAATAGTCCCCTTGAGGACTGTTGTCATAGCAACAGTAGGAAAATTTAGGAAATGGGATAACTAGTCATGTATCGGCATTGCAAATGTCAGTGGAGATGGTCTGTAATGGTGTAAGGGCTCTGTTCCATTATACCTGACAGTAGCTGTCGGTTACTTAGCGCGCTAGAGTGCAGACCCAGAGATTTTTGTGTCAGCAAGAAAGATATCAAGCATTTGAGCATAGAGGACAAAGGCACACACCTAAATTTGCTGAGAGTGAAAGGCAGCAGTAGTGGTTTGGAGCACTTCAATGGCAAGGAGAAAGAAGGTGAAAAGATTTGTGGACTGGAAGAGTTTGTAAAGGAATAAAAGAAGTAACAGAGATCTTTTCAAAATGATGAAGTTTCTTTTTTTTTGTAAAAAAGGGTAAATGAACACACTTCAGTAGGATTAAGCCAGAAAGCTTGGAAAAACAAATTTGACTTAACATTGGCTTGTTACTTAGCTGGCGATTCACCAGAGAAGGAAACAGTTAGGCGAGGAAAGATCAGAAGGTCTTTTGGTCTTTTAACCTGCTCTAATTGATTGACTTAAATCACAAAGTACTACGCTATTTAGGTAAGATTGCAAAAATCTCATTATCACTGGCTTCTTATTCTAAAAAAAAAAAAAACATGCTTTACAGTTTTCTAGTAACCTGGGGACATCTCCATTAGGTTTAGTTTAATCAAGGCTCAAAGTATATCTGAATAGGTATAGTAAATGTGCAAGACAAATTACATAGGAAATGCCACATTAACATGTAATAAGAATGAACTAAGTGATCTCTAATTAGGCTGCCCTTTGAGAAAGGGGTGTGTCTGTGAACCTGGGAAAAAGACTAATTGTCTGAGTAGGTTACACTTGGCCTTTAACTTTTTTAATAGTAAATTATGATACTCATGGGTCCCTGTACATGGTAAGTTTATTATATTTAACTTTACTCTTGCCCCTTATTGGATACAGCATTACTTAACTTCTTATGGTTTTGAAATAGTCTTTTATCAACCTGCTTCTTCTTTTTCTCCACTGATGATGCTCTTAATTAATACAGTAGGTATAGAAATGTTGTATCTGGGATGACAACTTCTTGCCTTTGTGCTTTCAAAAACACTTGTGTTGTCACAGCGACTCATGCCCACGACAAAAATTTTTTCAGTCAAAAGTTAATTGTATTTTTGCTTAAAAATATGCTTAAAAACAAATAATGGAAAACATACTTTTACTTGAACATTTATTCTTTCAAAGGCAAGTACTTACCACGCAGACAGTCAAACTTTTCTCCCTAAACAAGGGATGTCAAACTCCGGTCCTCGAGGGCCGCTGTCCTGCAGGTTTTAGATTTTTCCCTGCTTCAACGCACCTGATTCAGATTAATTGAATCTCTTCAAAAGATTGTTACATTCTGCACAAACCAGCTAATGAGGCATTGATCTCAATCAGGGGTATCTAAAACCTGCAGGACAGCGGCCCTTGAGGACTGGAGTTTGACATCCCTGCCATAAACAGTCAGCTGTACCAACTGTCAATAACAAGAACAACAGGAATTTGTGAATCCATCATTTACGCACCCACATAAATGAGTCAGATCAGCAAGTCTAGGCAGAGTGAAATTAGACCAATGAATCACACAGACCAACAAGAGTCACCTTCAGTTTTAATTAGTCCAGCAGCCAATTTTAAAACAGAGATACAGTAGAAAATGATGGACCTGACTTACACCGCCATATGACAAAAGGGGTGAAACAGGTCAGATACGGACTTTCATTTTCACAGTTTTTCATTATGTTCTTTCATTCATTTTCATGATTTTTTTTATGGGATCCAAAATAAAACATATATAAAACATAGTATCTTAAAAAATTAAGTGAGTTCTTTGTTCTCCTATCAAGTCGAGTGAAACAACGTATAAACTGATTATATGGAATGAAACATTGTGTCTAACATTACTTATGTGATTGTCGATGTTTTTGATACTGCTCACTATATTTTTAAGTTGCATGTAACTCAAACTGATATATTCATAATATGAGGGCATTGGAATTGAGTAGTATTGAAAGTCCACTTTAAGTCATTATGCAGGAGGATGATCAATCATCACCAATAAAAAAAATAATATAAAAAGGGAAAAAAACTCTAAACCAATATCAACATACTAAATCCAAACTGTCCCACAATGAATGCAATAATACTAAACTGACATATCTCCAAGGGTACTGTTTTTAGTTATCTACACTTCTTCGATTTGGGTACCAGACCGAACACACATGCCTCCTTTTAAGTAACATCATGCATGGATCTGATTTCTGGAGACTAAACAAAACTAAAACCCAAACAAGAACAAAACTAAAACCAAACAGCACTTTACAAAATGTTACTATACATACAGTACCTCCAAATAAACCTTTGCATTTATATACATTACAAAATTGCTTTAATCTCTCCTTTCCTATAATCTACAACTGCTGGCATGTGGTAAGGGGCATACAGCAACTCTAGCAAATGAAAGTACATTGAAAAATAAAGGTACAAAAGGTACAACAAATACAGCATTAAATCATAGTGATAGAAAAAACAAAAAAAAACCCAAAAAGCAGTCTAGACATTGCTTCGAAAAGGAAACTGAACATCAATTGAAGACAAATAACATACATTTAAGTTAAGCAACAATACCATTTTCACATTTCTCCTTTTATAACTATGTTTTTGAGTCGTGGCAAATAATGTCTTGTAATTTGTTGCACGATCCATTCTGAGTCATGGAAACAACAGTGGTCAAGTCCACTGTTCTGAGTTTATGGTGAGGTGTTGAGCTAAACAACAGCCATCATTCTGTTTCTTAACCTTTTTCTTCTTTCCTTGTTCTGAAGGCATTCAGGTGAGTTTTTCTGAAGTTCATTGAAAACCCCCAGTACCCCTTACACAGTGTTTTTAATTGCATTCTCATTAAGCTTTTCCATGTAGGTCCTAAGATCCTTTGAGTCCCCAAGCTCGATGTCTGGACATACCCATTTTATCTCACTGGTCTGCACTAGTGCTAATGGGCTGAGAGCTGGACATCCATTACTGGACTTCACATTGGAGAAAGTGGTAAATTTCACCCTCTTTCTCTTGGTGGTGGGTGAGTTAAGGGACTCATTCTTGTGATCTCTTCCACTTGAGCTACATCCTCCACCACCAGTACCACCACGCTGGATGCCTCCATTCAATAATTGACTACCTTCCTCTAGGCCACCGCCTAGTTCTTCATGCTGCTGTTGTTGCAGACAGAGTCCCTCCTCTTGACCAAGCCAAACCCAATCGTGGGCATGGGGCATAGCCTCTGGAGCTTCCAGAGACAAATGCTTGCTACGATACTTATATGCATAAGAAATGCAGTTAATAAGAAAAACTAGAATGGCCAGACAGAAGACTCCCAGCAAGGCATACATACCAATTTCCAAGTCTGTCAGGCCTCGTCGAGATGGCAACAAGTCCTCATCAGTGGTGCGGCTCCGTGGCAGCTCGGCCTGGTCTGGATATTCAGAGAATTGGTTTGGGATCCTTGCACCATTGTCTGCGGCTAAACGGCTCCCGTTAGGCCTCACTGGAACGTGGCCCCTGATAGTAGTGGCTCCACGGTTAATTAACCCAGTTTCCATGTCAGAGATAGATCCACCATAATATGGAGGATCAGGACGTGTTCTTCTGTCTCCTGGTTGTCTATATTGCCCCTCGGGCTGGCCAAACCTTACCTGTATATTTACCATTCCTGTGGCTAAAGTAGTACGTCTTTTACCCTTCTGGCACACTTCTGATGGACTCATTTCAACACGCACAAGCAAACCCTGACCTTCACCCTTGGCGACAACGATGGGCCACTTCCAAGAAGTACTGTGCTGCACCCCCACCACCTGTTCATCCAAAGAAGTGGCTCCCAGGGTAAAATGGGCAGGGTTATAGTTGTCTAGAGGAGTCATGGATCCATCACTGAACTGGAGCCAAGCACTGATGAGGGCCTCCTGTGAAAATAGACACATAGCCAAACACAAATTGGTTACCCAGCAGTTACCCAGAGTGAAAATAATTCCAAAATAACTCCCAAAACATACATCTGTGTATTCCTGTTGAATGCATGAGGACCACTAAACAGACAAAATAAATGGCAATGAGGGACATGTCTGTCTTAATTATAGTGTAGAGGTTCACTGAAACAACAGGACAGAATGGATTTGAAACTATTCTACCAAAAGACAAATATTCTCATGGGTTGAGACTGTAGGCTTATAGGAATAACTGTTCAGCAGTTGAGATACAAATCAAAGAGAAAACTTCACTATATCAAGAATGAATTAATCTAAAAGAAAAATCTCAATGAACATTATAGACTAACCATGATCGAATAATGAATTTACAATCCAAAAACAATCCACACAACAGTGCTAACACACTGATTTGACATTTCTCTATTAAAGTAATATTGAAAAATATCAAGACGTTTTTAACGATGTATTTGAAGGAAACTGTACCTGTTTTAGTGATTCAATGACTTCCTGTGTTGTTGCAGTGGCGACAATGGCCCTGTTGCTCCCTGGGCTCAGTTGCAGGGATAGAGAGAGTCCAGACACCAACTGCACCCCAAGCTCAGTTACGCTCACTTTGTCATCTAGCACACTGATGCTCTTCTCAGCCAGGACCAATGATGTAAGAGGGGACAGCACCTGCAAAACAGGAAAAAACTACATATTTCTAACTTCTCGTGGTAGCTTATCAGGATCTAAGAAAACATTTGAATTGTAAAAATAGAACAGGAGTTAGCACCCCCTCTCATTGACAAAAACCTTTGAGTAGATAATTACAAGTCCAGTTCCAGAGATTTGCAAGTCTCATCCCGCAAATCTAAATTGAGTTCTCTTCCTTTGATGTCCCTTCTTCAATTTCAGTTGAACAGAAAAACAAAAATAAACTCGCTTCACTATTGTCATTCGTGATTAGAATAGATATGGGAAAAAATATTACTCTCTTTCCCTTCTGTCTCTTTGACTTTTGTTTGTTTATCTGCTAGCACAGGAGTTAATGTTTTTTTCTGACCCCTAAAGTTCTAACATTTAACTCCTCCTGGGTTTGTGCCATAGTGACAATGATAACCATGTGATTTAAATTACATACTGATTATAATCGAATTTGCTCCTTGAACGTAATGATGCTATTTCCAGCTATGTTGCTCGACTGACACATTACTATGGATTACAAAATTCCTTTACGTCTTTGTTTACACTTGGAATAAAATACATATCAATTCCATTATAATGCACATCTTTTACATTCTAATCAACAATGGACACCATATGCTAATGCAAATGTGTAGTGATTAAAATAGAAGTACTGTATTGTTATCTTTAACCTACTAACATATTCTCACACTTTCTGAGTTGCCAGAGGTGTAAGTATGTAAATATCTGTGATTTTGTTATGAGATGAGAATCTCTCCTATCTGCTCCAATTAGGGCTTTGGTCTCCCCTGCAGCCACCCCCACATGGCTGCATTTACCAGCCATAATGAACTGTCAGCAATGATCACTGCCTCATTTGTACAGACCCATTTTCCTCTTGTCCTCCGTTTGGTTTACCTCTTTGCATTTTCCCTTTTGCTTCCTCAAAGTGATATCCTCCAACTTGTTCAGTAGCTAACTGTATGGTCTCAGTTCAGGATGTACATTTTACCCTTTCCTCTGAGGTGGGGGTAAAGATTACAAAAGGAAGCTGTTGAGCTTGGTGAAGATTTCTTAACTAGCATTTAAGCTTGCGCAATGATTCTTTTTCTTTGTTATTACAGGAAAAGGGAAAGCAAAATGTGAATTGACACACCTAAGAGCTTGAATACAAGCAACTGGTCTGATTACCATAACCTGGATGACTGAGAATCAACATGAACATAGTGCATTAACACATTATATTGTTAATCTGAAAATTATGGCCGGTTCTTTAAGTGAAAAGTGTCATGTGTGTGGGTTTTTTGGTGTTTTTTGATTTCTCTGTTATGACTTTAGGTTTTTCAGGTTTCTGTTTAGTGTGTTTTCCCCAGTCACTCTTGCACATCATTAGGTTCATCCATGTCACCTGTTTGTTTTCACAGCTGCACTCAATCCCCAATCACAGTGCCAGATCCTCACTGTTCACTACCATTCATGTTGTCAGGTTGGTCTGTACTCGTTCTTGCTCATAGTCATTGTTTCATAGTTCAAGTCATGTTTTGTTTTGTTAGTTTTCATGTTCAAAGTTTTTTGTAATCCGGCTCAGCTTTTTGTGTGTGTTAAGAAATCCAGTTTTCTTTATAAATATCTGCATCCGGGTCCTCCCTCTACACCATTCGTGACAAAAAGTTATGGTAAAACAACTTAATCAAACACACTTTGCCTCCATTTTTGATTGTTTAAATTACACAAATGAGCCAATTTCTACAGTTATCAAATATAATCAAACTTTAGCTTACAACTTAAACTACTGAAAAATTAATATAAGGGTACATGATGTATAGTTTATGAAATCATACAGAACCTTCTCTGAGCTAAATAATCTTCCAACCATGTCAGGGATGACCTGACTCTTTTTCCTCTAAAACTGCTATATATAAACTATCTGCAAGAGAGCACTGCAGAATTCCTCAAACAGATCAACACTCATTCCTTCCAAACCTTGACCACAATATACTAACAAATGTCCAGAGTTGTTACAGTTCTCATCTTTAGATGTCAAGACAGTTTTAGTAGTAGACATAGTGCTTCTCCTCTTCTCGTCAAAGTTAAGCATGTCCTCCATCCCATTAAAGAAAGTGTAGATCCTGACTTATGGCTATATCCCTAACTGTGAGATCCTAACAATAGGCTTTCAGATGTTGTCAAGTCCATTTCCCACACCGGTTCCTGAGTTTACAGATTCTGTCATTCTACCCCCAGAGAGCAATTAAATACTCTTTCCATGCTTACCTTTCCTAATCAAAGTTGTCAGAGTCTTGTCTTGTGCGATTTCAGTCAATCAAGGAGGGTTTACAACCTGAAAGCCTCAAAATCCCATTTGTACCTGGATATGATCTAATGCAACCATCAAAATAATTTGACTTACCCAAGCCACATAAATCTGACTCACACTGATACTTTTGCAAAGATTATCAGTAAAATGAGTTTTGTATGCAAGTATCCCATTTCTATCCCATGTCGGAATGAGTGTACATAAATTCATTACATTATTCCTCTTTCTGCTGCTACACCTTCAAACGTGCAGCACATTATACAGATTAACATACTAATTCTATGGACGCAATGGGGTCTTATACATCAGTGGTCATTTGAAATCCTTTGCTTCGGTTTGAATGTCGGATGTGCATCTTCAGTTGTAATACTTTGCAACTGAATCCTAATAAAACTCACACTGTTTTATATTAAAAATAAACTTGAACTGAATTAGAATTCAACGATGAGGTTGCACTGGTGCTTGATTGTTGAGAATTAATCCTGATAAAATAAGGTTTAAAAGCAAAACAAACAAGAAAGTACATTTAGCTCTGTTCAGTAATTATAAACGTTGAGCATATTTTTTCAATGAAGTTTCATATAAAGATCAAAGATCGATGTTCTTTGGAAAAAAATGAATACAAGCTTTGGACTTTTTTCTTACACAGCATAACAATATTAAGTACAGGTGAAGAGGAAACCAATCACCAATTATAACAAATATTTGTTCTTCACCCTCACTTGCATTGATATTGGATTGGTATATTTGTACATTTTGGCTGAGATGCTTTGAGGGAACCGGACAAGGAACAGTTCTTTTCACAAGTGAACTATGAATAAAATTCTCTGGAAATAATATAGTAATATAGATTATAGGAAATATAGATACTAAAATGGATTACATTGTTTAGTGGGAAATTAGCCAAGCCTCAGCTGTTTAACATGTTACAAGTATTAAAAGTAAATATTAATGTTTCAGATGTAGTTGGAGTGATGTGAAGCATCATGTAGACATGAACAATCCTGCAGTGCATGCAACTCTTCATTGCATGAAGAGCAGGAGATTGGGATCCAAAGTCCTGTGTTTCAACACAGTTTTTTCCTGTGCTGGCTTGTAAATGCCAGGCTGATGTTGATTTATGGTGTGAGAGAAACACACGTTTTATACCGAGCAAGGCCCTGATTGTATCATGAAATAAATAGGATTTTGAGTATTGTGAAGTGTGGTGTGAGCATGTGGGTACGTGTATCAGGGAGAAATATTGTGAAAGGTTGAGAAAATGAAAGCCCGCGCAGGTGTGAGCTTTTATTAGACGTGCCATTAAGGGATGTTTTTCTGTCAACTCAAGATAAGCTTAAGTGTTTGTGCCATGCTGCCACCAATAGGGATGCAATTTTGAATCTTACTCCCTTTCCATTGCAAAAACCTGTTCTGTCCTACTCCACATACCCCAAAGTCTCTTTTTTTGTATTTATTTCTGGTTATACTGTCCAAACGGTATGTAAACATCCAATAGAAGAAACACAGACTCAAATACAGAATATTGTGGGTTCATAAAAAGTTTGGAAAGGGACATAGAGGATAACCACAGGATAAGCAAACATGGTATTTGGATTCAAAACCAGCTCTAGGACTACTATTTTTCAATTCCTTCTTTTTATACTTTGTTCTGCTATAACTTTGTTCGGCATTTAAAGTATTTCACTGTAGGTCATAAGAGTACTTGTTTAGCGGGAAGAAAAAAATCAAGGTTAGGCTTTAAAACATGCAAGATTTTGTTTCAGGAAACTGCAGTGACATTTAGCATGTTTTCGTGCACTTTTGGGTCATGCTATGATTCAATTTTGAACTGGTCATATGGTTGGACCACTGTACTTGTCCAAGTAATTATGCATGTGAAGGAAATTAAGTTATTGACCGAAACTCTGAAGTTAGTTGTAAGATGTCACCAAAACAGCTGAGAAACCATTTAGCTTACAGCAAATGGTTATATAGCTCTCTACATTACTTAACATACAATTTTTTTGTTGAACCGATAGATGGACATGATTCTTTTGTGGTTATTTTTTGTTTTTACTGGCATGTTCTTCTGTGTACAGGTATTTTCTGTTCTTTCCAGGTCAAGGAACTGTGGAGTAATTGGACCCCTAATTGCATTTTCTGAGAGAGTCTGGCTTTGAGAGCTTTGATTTCATAAAATGTATTTTAAACATCTGGCTTTAGACTGACTGATTTTTTATCTTTTTAATGTCATGTAACTGTACAAATTTTCAATCTTGTCATGGCAACAAATCAGTCAATTATTGGTTGCTCTTAGGCAGTCTATTTTTACCACTTGTTCTCCATTGCATCTGGAAATCAAATGCTGAATCGATATATTTTCATGCAGAGTTTGCGAGAAACTGTATAACAGAAAGAGAAAATAAAGTAGAAGGTAAATAAACAAAGTGAAATGTTCAAACTTGTTAACTTTTGAGGTGATGAGTTGGTTGCTAAATTCCTTGAGGCTTAACTGCGTTTTGACCTCTCAACATAAGAATGGTGAACTAAGAATATGTGCTGCTTGTATCTATTTTTGGCACATTTTCTCTTGAATTTCCCATAAACCACCAGGTTCTTTATCCTGTCACTATGTCAGATTATCAGTTCATACAAAAAGTGTTTGTCGTGGATTTTTCTTTGTTAGAAAAAACAAAACCAATCAGAACTGTGTAGGCAAGTAAGTAAATCTGTTAGCTGTCTCAAAGAGGTAACAATTCTATTGATTGACTAATCTCAAGTTAGCTTCTTCCAGCAATTATCTCTGCAGCTGTGCCTTAAACAGATGTATGTGTCACCTGCTGATTAGCTGGGGCAATGTAACAATCAAAATGTAAAAACAAAGAACCTAGTTTAAAGAAATAAATTATATATCCTCACAACCTGTAGTTTGGTTGTTCCAGCGCTCAGTCCGATGAGAACTTGACCCTCCAGCAGTTCGGCAATCTTCCGGTCCTCCACCCTCAGAGATTGCCTGACCAGTTGTGTCACATCCACCTGCCAGTCACTACCCAGCAGGAAGATCATCTGACCCAGCCCGTCCTCTTCCATAGCTTCTTTAATTTCTCCACTATCTGCCACAAAGTGTGTGAGGACCCGCAGAGTGGTGCTCTGGTACTGGGCTACACAGGCATTTTCTGTCCTCTCCTCTGATGCATCAGCACCTTTCTTGTCATCAGTGACCCTCTCATACCTAAAAGAGAAGGACAACAAGCATAGTTTGAGCTATGAGGAAAAGGCCCACATCAATTGATGAAAAACGCAGAAAGAATCCATTTACTTCAAGCAGTTTCTGAGGTAAAAGGCAATGAAAGCGCTTTGCTTTTAGAGAACAAAGAACAAGATATGCAAAAAGTAATTGTACTTTCTTGTGACAGATTTATTCATTTTTTTCTTTTCACTAATAAATTCTGTGACGTTTTAAACCTCTGATGTATTTAAAGCTGTCAAATACTCCACTATGTTGTGCTGCATGTTCGGCTGACATTCCTAAAGTCAGTCTCCTAGGGTTTTCAAAAATCCATTAAAAACAGCTTGCAGAGACAAACTGCTGCCTAGCTTGCTTTCTCATTTCCTTTAAAAGGGCAACTGATATTTTTCTGTATGTCTGCCATTTACTTGGCCTGCAGTGAACGCTTTGGAGATAAAGCCATCTCAAAATATACATTTCATAACAACTAAATGTTTGCAAACCCAGCAGGGGGACTTTGGGGGATTCTATTATTTTGTTCTTAGGCATGTTGGATTGTAGACCCCTTTATCACATCAACGGACCCACATTAGACTTAATGAGGTAGAGGTGAGAAAAGGTGAGAAAAGGGGAATAATATAAAATCCTTCAGTGGGTTACATTTGTGTACTAACAGATGCCACTGTGCAATTTGCAAGACTTACAAACAATGATGCAAGAAGAGAGTAAAATGTAACTGGTTCAATGTGGGAAAAGAATTATGAATAAAATATTGTCTCAAACCCTCAACAGACAATGTTAAAATGTCAACCAGCTGTTTCATACATGCTTTACTGTTGTTCATACTATTGAAAGTTTAATACAGCACTGAAACACAGAATTAAAGCACAATGTATCTGCTTGCTTGCATTAAGGTCCTGTTTTACTCATTTTTACTTATTTTCATTAATTATATTGCATTGTCTTTGCAGTTTATCTATGACTTTTTTTCAAAATAGGCATATTTCTTATCCTTCTGCTACTTTCTTCCACCACACGTTATCTCTGGATTTGTTTTGTTTTGACATGCATTGCTATTGTAATCTGTCTCTGACTCTGCATGTCTGACTCTCTGTAAATCAGTCTCTAACCAGAATTTGCTCTAATCTTTTTTTCCCAACTTTCCTCTTCTACTTTTTCTCCCCCTCTCTGACTATCCTACATCTTTTATTCTTATTCTTTCAAGCTCTGCTTGCCTCTCTTCCAGTCAGGTGGCCAGGGGGGAGTGACAGTGACAGTTTCCATTAGGTTTAATGAGGCATGGCCGGCCAGGCAGAAAAATGGGCTGACAGGTTAACATGTTGTGGCCCAGTGGCTTGGCTTAGTTCCTAACCTGCATTCACCGTGCCCGTGACCCCCCCACCCCCCACCCTTTCCATCTTCTCTTCCTCCACATGAGTGAGGGGACAGCAATCTACACCAAGGTGACATTTGTGGCTAGAGGCAGAAACATGGGGTCAGGGCATGTTTGTAGCTGTGAGTGACAGGTCACCTATGGTGTTGGACTTTAATGAGGTGGTCTGGGCACTTCTGTGAAAGTGAATGAGCACTCACTTAGCTGGAGAACACACTCATTGAAAAAAGACAATGCCAAGAAATGAATGCCCACTTAGATTTCTACTATTTTTTTGCTTCTTAAAATCCACACATTCTGTAAACTACAAATAGAAAGCATTCTCCATGGAGTAATGCCCTTTTGAAAGATTAATGTGATTCAGCATTGATTGCAAGGGGGTATTTGTGTAATAGTGCCCCCCTGTGGGCTTCAGGTGGATTTTAAATGCAGTGACTTTGTGATAGGAAGGGTACAGCAGTATGCACAGTTTTTCATGCCACAAGACACAAAATACCTATAGGTAATGTTCTAAATCTGATTAAAGTGGTATTGATCTTATCAGGTGCTTAGCTTGCTCAAAAGTTGATGCACCTTAATGATAGCCAAGATGACTGGCATAAATTACCCTATTGCTGGAAAAAGTGCATCCTCATTGTAGTGTATCTTGGCTGACAAGTCAGAAAATGCCACTGTAATGAATTGCTAAATAATGCAGGCATATTGTAAAAACAGAGACCAAAGACAACGTGATCTGTAAATGTCCAACTGAATGTGTGTCATGATCAGAATAACAATAAAAAAAACAATCAAAAGGAAGATTGTGAGAGATTAAGAGAGAGATATTTTCCTTTTTCTGTTATGTCTTGTATATTTTGTGTTTTGTTCAAAAACTACAACTTGACCTCATCATGTGATGATGATGATGAATACCTGGAAGTTATCTTTTAAAAGTACAGTAGTGCTTTCAAACCAAAGGTGTAGCACTGTGTATACACACTCTATTTATATTTGGAAATGTACATACAGGTGAAAATTCAAGCCATACAGAATATTTAAATTTCGATAACAAATCAAATGCTGAAACTAAGACATCACGTTTTTTTTTTTTTTTAAATGACCCGGCAACACACCAGGAGAGCCAGCAGTGCACCCTGGAAGTTCAAGGGCTGCACAACTACTCAGATAACCAAAGTTTACACTCGGTTCTTAATTTATTTTGTGCAGAACCAAGGTAATAGAAAGTTGAGGTCTACCAGAAACACCTGGTGCTTATTTTACCTGGTAATTTCATATATTTTACCAGAAACAGCTGCAATCAATGGATATATAGTTATACTACTGTGACAGCTGGATGAAGTCTCTCTCTCCCTCACTGATGTGCTCACACTGTGCTTCTTGATGGTTGGATGCTTGAAGGACAAGCTCATCATAAGAATGTAAGCTTAACAATGTAATAAAAGTAGGTAACTAAGTCCACAGCTGGAAGGTAACAGAAATATGTAATATCTGCTGTGTGTGTTTGAGAATTTCACATCTAAGCAAGTTGCCTCGGTTAAAATGAACTCCATTTGACCTTGTGGTTCCTCTGAGCTGATCTGATATCTGTCCTCAGCAGACAACACCCCCAGCGTCTCAGAGCAGGGAGCGCTGGCCCTGTCCTCATGATCTTATTTACTTGGTGAGTGTTTTAACCCTTCATCCTTTAGGTGAAGGGTAACTTAATCATTGGTCTGAATATACATTTTCAAAAACATAACATGTTGGAAACATAAATGGAGTGTATACACAGTGCCACACCTGTGTTTTGACAGCTTATTATAACACAAGTTTATTTCTGCTTTACTCAGACGTTGAAGAACTGGTGATGCAACAGAGTAGCAAACATGCCCCTGTTCAAACTCTTTTAAAATGTTCTTTTAAAATTAAAATGTTACTGGCATGAAAATAAGAATCCGCATGGTTTTTAAAAAACACATTTCTTGTTGAATATGGGGTTTGAAATAATTTAAAACAGGATCTATTAATTCTATTTACATCACAGGGTGACCCAGCTTTAGTGGAAAAATTTTTACACAACATAATTTAGATCTCTAATCTAAACTTGATTATCATACAAAATAAATAAATATCCAACCCCAAAGATCTGTATAGTATGTCGTTTGCCATGTAATGTAATAACTGTATAGACTACAATACAAATAGTGTATTAATGTAATGTTCTGGCTAATATGAAAGGGATAATTGAGTGTTTTTGAGCTATTGTCTGTATAGTCATGGTAAATAATGATTATAATAGCTATTATTAGATGTAAATGAGTCAATGTGCTTCACTGATCTTCTGTTTTCATTTGTATATTATATTCTAATTAGCCATATTCATATTAGAAGAAAAATCACGAAATATCTTTACAACTGTCTAGTCTTACAACGGTCTTGTAAATCCTACGCTGTGCTGCACAATTAATTGAATATGGTACTTTATGACTTTCTTGCCTCAGAATTTTGCATGGGCTCTGTAATGCTCTAAATTTTCACTCATTCTTTATGCACTATGAATACTTTTTGGGACCTGACTCATGGACATTAATTATTGAACTCTCATTATACTGCTGACCTTGTATTTTATGCCCCGTATGTCTACACCACCTATGCCAAGCCTATTTAATGTAGGCAACTTTTATTGAATCTTATTAAGTGTCAAATCTGATCATCATAAAGGGGTTGTTCAATGCTTCTCTGTGAATGGCCTGTGCAAATAAATCAAGATTTGTACCAATATTTTCAGTTTCTAATCTTGTGTTTAAATATGTATGGGTACACAATGATTTTTTAAAAAGTATTTTAAAATGTACTTTTGTACTCAATTTAACAATACGTTTTTCAATATATGAGCATAGGGTGTTTGTTCAGACTGTTATATGAAAACGCAAATGTCACTGTCAAGCACATTATTTCACATATCAGAAGCCACAAAGTCCACATAAGGAGGAAGGAGGGGTTGGATGGCATGTGTCGTTATGGGAGGTGAGCTCAAGTGCAACATGTGAAAATTGCTTTTTCTCTCTTCTGAATAAAGTTCAGTAAATAACATGACCACATGTTGCCAGAATACTTTCCCCAGTTCTTAGTTGGTTTCAAACAATAACGTGACTTGGCTGGTGTTAGAAAGGTATACAACATACAAGCCATGGGTATGGTTTGGAAAGGAGGCAGCCTTCAATGTAACATTGATCTTTGATCATGTAACTTGCAACACAAACTGAATACTTTCGATGGAACAGACAACTATGTTTTACCTCCTGTTGCTTGCACTGGAGGGGACCCTCCAGCCTTTAATCTGACTGAGCTCCGGGTCAGCCACATCTATGAGCAAGGGTAAGCGGGGCATCCACACGCTCATCTCCAGCTGTGCACTCAGAAAACTGTAGGTAAAGTTGAGCATGACCTTGCTCTTTCCTCTTGTCTCCTTTCCATTGACATACACATAGTCACAGCGCTCTGAAACCTGATGGGGGAAATTGAGAGAGAAGAAAGAAAAACATTCTGTTTTAAACCTAATACTTTGACAAATTAAAATTTGGTAAGGTAACCACACTGAATGGGATGTTTCTGTATTTCATAATAAAATGTTATTTTGCTTTGAGAAAATCTATTTTTTGTTCTTATGTCCCATCAACAGCCTCTTCTGAGGAACAGAAGTATGGAAAGATTTGGCATTGCTTCAGTGAAATCTCAAGTGTCTGGTCTGCTCAGTTTCTTTCAATGTGTGCAGATCCATCCTTAATGCACCATAATATTTGAGCAAGTATGTGTGCAGATCCATCCTTAATGCACCATAATATGTGAGCAAGTATGTGTGCAGATCCACCCTTAATGCACCATAATATGTGAGCAAGTTTTGTGACTTTGGTCCAACTCAACAGATGGAGCCCTGCAAAGAAACAAACCTGTTTCTTCCAGCCGGAGAACAAACACTCAGAACTGAATTGTGACCAGCTGGATAAAGTACAACTCCAATCAGTGATCCAAGTTCCTCATATGGATCTCCAATATAAAAGAAAAATATAGCAGGGACATCAGAAGGATCTGTAATTATCTTAAAAGCAACAGATTTACTTAATCATTTTCCATTTTTTAGGACCAAATCTTGAATTTTGTTTGTCCATTTTAATTAATTTCAGTCTCAAATGCCATGGTGAGCTTCAATGGCACAACTTCTAATTTCAGCCCATGTCCTTTTTTATAACAGTCCAGTCAGAAGAATACTGTCATCTGTCTCCATTGCTTTGCATATGACTTGGCAACTTTACTCTTAAATATTGTCAGATCAGCTCATGTCTCTGAGGAACAAACTGACAGCATGGTGTCTGTCAGTTCTCCTATACCCCTCCCTTTAATTTATTCTTTCTCATTCGTTATCACTGTTGTGATTCAGAAGTATCATCTCAAAGTGGGGAGAGGGATGTTTAGGACTTCATGGGGATGTTTTCTCTTTTTCTTTTTTCTTATATATTTGAAGTTATCACTGACATTAATTAAATACACAATCAGGGGGTCCTTAATGATGCTAAACACAGTATCCATATGAATGCATCTTCCAAGAGTCAAACTGTGTTCAATAACTTTAGATAATGTGGCATTATTTGATTAAGTCAGAAGACATCACTTAAACAAAGATGAAAACTGGCACTAAACATCATCATACTGAAGTTTAGTTAATTTAAAATAAATAATGTTTTACAAACTTGCAAGGCAGAATTAATCTGTGGAGTAGCAACTACAATCATGTTTGGGGTGAAAAAAAAAGCTGAAACTCTGACCCTGCTGAACATACCCAATTCAAATAAGTTAGTGAACTCAAAGCAGCTATAACTGAAGTCAGCACAACAGCTGCTAGTCAGCAGCACCTACTGTTCTTTGTTGGATATACTGTACTGAAATAAATGTTCCACTAGATATTATGCAAACAGGAAAGCTCTGTCTCCATTGTTTGAGTTAGAGGAAGCAAAGGTTTGGCAATCTGGCGTAGTTTTGGAGAAAATGTAAATGTATTTTAATAATCTGTGTCTTTTTTGGAACAAACTGTACAGTAGAATGTTATGTTAAAGAAAAATTGCAATAATTGTGTGTGAATCCATTATAGTTTTCAGTAAGAGGCAGAATTAGCAATTCTTCCAGGTTTTTTTATTTAAAAAAGAAAAAAAAAAGTTCCAAATCTATAATGGATAGGAAAAAGTCTTCACCCACTATTTACAGTTTGTCAAACTTTTTCTTTTAGGCTTCAATGGCTGTATTGTATTGAATAAAACAAATTCATTTTAAAATGTCATTATTTACAACAGTTGTATGCACTTGTTTAGCCTGTGAATGGTTAATCAAACTTGTGTGAATCTAGACAGGAGTAAGAAGTATAATATAGAGTCATTGTCTTTCAACAATGGAAGGTTGCAGGTCTGATAACCAACCAAAGGTCCTCGAGGAAGATACTGAACCCCACATTCCCCTCAATCTGTTTCTAAGTTGTAATGTACATTATTGTCAGAATAATGTACAATTCAAAAATATCAATAATGTATTACTTTTTGGTTTATATTCCTCATGCTGATCATTGCAGACAAGCAGGATAACCATCTAATCGATGGCTGTACATGTAAAGTGGGATCGATTAAGTTGAAAATCACATTATCTTTTTGATTGGAGGCTTTAAAGTTCTCTGCCGAACAAAGTGCTTAACAAGTGATGCAGGTTGATGATAATGGATGCTATCGTCAGTGTATGCTCTCTGAAAAATAGATTTTTCACGAATACACATGTGCAACACACTAATATGTGGAACTTCCTGAGAGCGAGTTGAAAGAATCCACTTTAGTCCCGAGTGTCTCTCTTTTTTTTTCTTCTGTTATTATCTCTTCCCTTGTCCCTCACTCTATTCTTCTTTTTATTTGTCAAATTTAGTCTTTACACTTTGGATTCATTTGTACTTTCTCTCATTAAATGTATTGCAACTGATAGCTTTAAATATTGACCTGGGATCTCTGGATGGAGACAATTCTGCACCACAAGAAGAATGTAGCACTCGACTGATCTCAGTAACCTCTTTTATTAAAATTAGTATGTCATGGAAACAGACACAAATCAATATCACTTCTCCATGAAGATTAGTAATTGTGTAAGCAATCATAATGACACTTAACAAATCATCTCTATGGTTGCCATACATGAATGAATGATGACAAAAAAGATAACCAAGTAAAAAAGGAGAAAATTCCAGATGGGCACACAGATGTGTAACAGGGTACACCGTTGGCAGGTTGCTAGTCCATCACATGGCGAACACAGGCAGATAGAAAAGCATGCCAATTAGAAATCAGCCAGAGCACCCAGAGAAAACCCACAGGGAGAACAGCATCCAAACAGAAAGGCCCCAACCTACCAGAAAGTCCAAACCAACAACTTTCTCACTGTAGGGTGACATTGCTTACCCAAACACCACCATTGTACCCTTTTTAAAGACACATTTGTGTAAAATGAAAACAGCATCTGCCTTCTAAACTATTATTAGCTATCAATTGTTCATTCTGTGCATAACTTTAAAGCTGGCCTATAGGAAGACAAATTGACAAAAGCCTATGTAAAAGCAGCTGTTCACAAAGCATGCTTCACTAACCTTGATAACTTGTTCATCTGTAGACTTGCACTCCACTGACTCTGTGACATCTGATATTGCTCCATCTGTCCCTACAGTAACCACTTTCACGGGAACAGCTACTGTACGGCCAGTGAGGACAGCTGTGTTGAGGATCTCTGTATCCTGGAAAGAAAAAGAAAGACACCCATTAGTACACAAGCACACTTCTATCAACTGGTTTAAGATAAATTAAATGGTGTGTATGGTGTCATTCAGGGTAGCAGTATAACCTTTAAGATTAAATGAAAGAGGAAGAAATTAACAAAGGAACATGAAACATGTTCATCCAATTACATGGTAAAAGAGGTGGCCTGCATCATCTGTAGATTGCATCTGCTTGTTATAAGGTTTTGAAAACTGTTTTTCCTTTTTTACTCTACACTACTTAAATGAATTCATAGTTATGAATCTACTTCTGCTTCCTTAAAGGATAAACGCTGACATTTTAAAGCTCAGTCCACAAAGTGTTCTTGAGTTGGGCTCAGAAAACAAAACGCCTTTGTAAGCAGATCTGAGAAAGAAGTGTTGGTCCAGTATATGAAGTCAACATCAGAAACAAAGAAGAAATACTGCTGTATGCTTGGTTAGTTGTGTGTGCTCTTTAACTCAAAGAGGAGTTTCAAGAACCATGTAACTGGAGGTGCTGTCTTCTGCAATTATGGACAACAGTTAACATCTGAGGCCCTTCAGATAAAGTCTGTATTTGAAATGGGCTCAAGCAGCCCAACGTAATGATAAGCAACTGTCATTGGTAATCCAACCCTATTGGTAAGCAAAAGCTGTCTGAAGGCCTAGAGTGGCAAGTGACAAACTTTTTTATAAATTAATTTTCCAGTCTGAAGTCTGGGCTCTGGGGACGATTAATCTTTCTCTTTTTAAAGAAAGACTCCTTGACAGCCACCCTTCCATGGAGACCATTTCTGATGAGGCTTCAGTGGGCAGTGGGTGGATCAAGCGAAGGACCTGTCAGGTCATTGTTGGAGTTTTTCTGACTTCTTTAGGACATCATTTTCTGATCATGTTCATGTGCTGTTGTAGGGTATCTTTTTAGGCCTGACACTCCTTCTTTCGAGTTTCCTAAAAAAAAATTAAGGACACAACTTATACTCAGACATGCAGAGTTTTCAACTAATAGCTCTTTAGGAATCAACTTGTTGGTGCAAGAATACTGTTTACCATTTTTTCTTCTTCATGCAACTACAGAATGGTGAACAAATCATGTGTCTCTGCAACAGGCAGCTGGCAACAAAATGCCAAAAGATACAGTCTTATAGTATTTGCAAGACGTCTGTTATGTGTTAGACACAATACTATTTCAGCCATTAAGTTTGGTGCCTTTTTTACGTTTGAATGTCTGAAAACCTGAAGGTGGGGAAGAAAAAAAACTTGGACACGGGGCCACTTTACAAGATTACAAGAGATTCTGGCTTATTTGAAGCAAATAAGAAGAAACAAGGGGCAGCTCAAGGCTTTTCTCCAAGATGTTACAGTAGCAGTTCTACGTTATAAACAGATTTTGATGTGTAAAATTGGCCTCCTTTAAGTAAATTAGGATCATACCAAAGTCATTCAAGCCCTATACGACTAGTCCACAGAACTCATCTGAAGTAGAAAAAGAAAGAAAAAAAAAATGACAATGATACGCTTTGCCAAATTGCAGTCATTTAAGATATATCATAAGATACACTTGAGAGTGGAAGGCTTCACAGAGGAGCAGGAAGAAGATAATGAGATCAATTAAGACAACGTTTGGTAATCCTTGCGCTCTCAGTGTGTTGGTTGTACAGAGGATTTGCTACTACAGTGGATCCTGCTCATCATTAGTTTCAATAAAAGACTGCTAAGAGGCCCAACCCTTTGAAAGGCAAAGGAACTATGGTCTTCAGAATGCTCTTTGTTCATTGCAACTGTCTTCTGTTCGCTTTTTTTATTTTTTTAATTGCCCTTGTACGGTTTGTGAGATAGAAGACGAGTGATTTAAAGCTCAGCTGTAGATAAAGGGATTCCATGCCTTTCAAGAAAAATGTAGCTAAAGTCCATGAAGTGAAATGAAGACTAAATATGTTTGATTGGCCAGGAGCTTTCGCTGTTGTTTATTTAACACACCAATAATATTCTAACATCACTACTTTGAGGTATTAGGATGAAAATATCAAATCAAGAGTTAAAGTAAAAAGAAAAGTTAAAAGTAAAAAGTTACAGTCAAAAGAAAAAATTCTGTTTTACTTATTTAGCTAAATCACAACAAATGTCATCTAAATGTAGCCTGAGCCTGAGTGTCTTTTGAAATAGTGCCATGTAATTCCAACTTTTCACCAAAGTTTACAAGAAAACAGTATTCAGTTTTGGACCTGTGCTTTTAAATTATTGCAGATAATTCAAAACGTTTCTTATAAATTTTAAATGTGCGAGTGGCTGTTTATCACAAGAATTTCTCACAACATCTGCAAATTTGTTTAGCCAGCCATCAGGGAAACAACATCTGTTCCAAAGAGCAAGGAAGTACTAGAGACAAACAAGAGTATTCTCCAAATAGGAAGCTTTAGTGTTGTCCTTTAAATACAAACATTTAAGACCTGTGATATATTTCAAGTTTCATCACGACATAACATCAATTTGTGGAAATCACAAATGAGTTTAATATGAAAAAATAAGACATGGAACATTTGAAGTTTTTTCATAGCTTTAAATGACATTTCTGCATATCGTATGTTACAAAACATCTGAGACACTCCTAAAACCCATCAATCCTTGTCAATGAACAAAGACATATTTGCTGATAATTGTATGTTGCCACTGACAAATAAGAATCTTTAAAAGGTGCTCTTTTTGTTCTCCGCTGCTATGGGTAATGGAAAGTGTTTAAAGTATTTAATGAGCCATTAGTTCTTGAACAACACTATCAGAAGAGGCCTTAATGAGCTCCAGTTATATGCACTGTGGAAACCGTCCATGCCCCAAAGAGCTTAATATCAGTGAAGCTCGGATCTCATCCACATGATGACAGCAAACAATTTCTTTACTGAAATTCAGAAAAATCAAACAGGACAGCTTCAGTGATGCACAAGGCACAAATGATGTGTCTTATTCCCTGAAATTCAACTACCTCTCACCGAGCATCGCCATTCTGCCTAATACCCACCTGGAGTTATGAATATTTTAAAAGCATGTCCTATCCATGGATGCTATTCTAACACATAGCAGATAAACAGCAAATTGCTATATCAGTACACATATACTCTACATACACCCACCCACTTATCTTCATGCACAGCAAACACATTAACTTTGACAAAAGGAAGCACAACCGCTTCTGATGCTCAGCCAAAAAAAATAGAAGCATGGCCCCCTTCTCATGCAGCAGCTTTTCTTAACCACCTCTCATTACAGTGCAGAGCGCAGGGCAAGAAAAGAGAAGAAAGACGATGAGAGACGGGAGAATCGATAAAAGGCCATTACGCTTCTGTGCAGCAGGGTACAAGGGTGGAACGTGTGGGGGCTGCTATGGTTGAGGATGAATCATGTGTTCTGTAGCAAACAACCTACAGAATGGCTGCTTAGAGGATACTTACTGTATGTGAATGTAAACAAGCTCAAGGACAAAATTTGCTACCATTATACATCTGAAATATATTATTTAGATTTGATATAAAGGGCATGAGCAATGTCTGAGATAGCTTTTGGATTTGTTACCCAGTTTGCAAGATTGGAAGGTTGGACCTCCAAAAATGCACTATTGAAAACAATAGCACAAACAAAGATACACAATGAATTTGAAACAACGTTATCCTGAATTTATCCTTTCTGTCATTATAAAACAAATTGCTGATATAATGCAAACATGTAGGAGTGGAAAACTGCGAGTATTTTTTGGATGGATGGCTGAACAAATGGATGGATGGATAGTCACATGCCAGTCTGTGACACAGCAATGAAACACCCTCTGTTGATTTTTTGGACACAGCTTTTTTTCCTTTTCTTGTGTTGCCATTCAGCTGGTCTATGTTCCTGACCTTGCTACTTGGTTAGGCTTAGGAAAAGATTATAGCTTGGATTGAAATAAACCCTTTCATGAAATCTATCACATGTGAGAAATTTCCATTTTCTAGGTTGCCAGACTGACCGCTTCTGCAAACAAAATATAGTTTTGTGCATTGACTGTTTCATTTTTAAGCTGTTTTGGATTGGTTAAGTGTTAAGGGTTCGGCAATGACAATCACACCTTAGAAACCCCATTTTCCATATTTTATTTTCTATGTCAATGCCTCCCACCCCAAGAGTGCTATGTCATTCCTGCATACAGTACATTTTTGTTTGGTCCATAATTCCATCTAACATACAGCCTAGGAAAAGCTAATTTTGGCAGTTTTCAATGCAGTTTTATGCAATCTGCACATGAATTTATTGTGACAGAATTACAAATAAAACAAGGGGGGAGTTAAGTTAAAAGAGTTTGGTCTGCCTGGTAACCATTTTTGTGAAAGACATTAAAATTCATTTAAACAGCTATGTACACACAGCTTCCCATAATTTCATCACAAGTTTTGGATAAATGTAATTTGAAGCAAATTTCACTGGAAACAAAAAAAATGGAAGATTGAGTTTTGCTAACCTATCTGACATGCTAGGTTCCCATAGCAAAAAGTGGGATTCCCATAGCAATTAATGGACTTCCAGTTAATTAGCAAACAAATACACATGTATCTGAAGAAAATAAAAGTATGCATTTCCCAATTTTATAGCTCTTATTTTGACATTAACCAGCGTTGCACATTTTGATAAGACACTGGGCTCGATACATTTCCACTTGCAATAATTGTTCTTTCTTGTATGAGAGTAACTTTAATCCATATGACCATAAATGACTTGAATGTTTGAATGTTGAACAGGTCTAATGGATCTAGACGGACAATAATTAAGAAAAACTCCTCATAGGAATGGCCAAGCCTTCTGGATTAAAGCCTGAGGCCACTGCACCACCATTCAACAAAATCATTCTAGCTTCATGGAAAAAATAGCCTTTTTTGAGTGAACATATGGACATGTTTGATAAGGTACTCTCACTATATATACAAAATGAGACAGTGTGCGGTGGTGTGCTTCAGTACACCATGTACAAGTAGTGTGTCAGAGGATGGGCAAGAAGGTAAGATGATTCAAAGGGATGAGAGGAGAAGAGGAGGGAAATGTCTCAGATTTGCTTAGCCTAAACCTGGGCTCTGAGCGCTGTTTAGCACTGACTTGAAATTTATTATTCAACAGCAGAACAGATGCCTCTGACCTACAAATAAAACACAGCTACAACTACATGCTAACCACCTGAGGTTGACAGTAAGCTCACAGGTCCTGCACTGCGTTAGCCAAAAGCAATGTCAGTAGAATTCATACAGAATATAGCACAAGGTATTCAGTTCATATCAATTATCAAAAAGAAAATTAGATTCCCCCCAGCATCTATACAGTCCTCCCCTGCCAGTCAGTAACATCAGAACATCTCACAGCCCATATAGCAGAAGATAAAATGAAAGCAAGGGCAGGGGAATCAACACCTCCAAAGATTAGATTTTTTTTCCCCTCACTTTTTTAGAAATAGAAATAGGGATACAACAGCAGGGGAGAGCTGTGTACATACAATGTAATCTCTCTACGGTTATGGATTCGGAAAAAGGCACAGCAGCCAAGTTATTCAGCATTCTGATGCTTAAGTCAGAGTATGGTGCTGATAATTCAAATGACGATCAATGTGGCTAAAAAGGGGAAAAAATAAGGAAAATATGTCATTTTAAGTGTAGTTGCATAAATGTAAGAAAATACCAGGTTTTAGGGACAAATTAATGTAGTGTATTGAAACGTGCTTATTTTAAAATCATGTTTTTTATAATCTGATTGCAGGTACAGAGCATAATTACTGAAAAGAAGTAAATGTCAACTGAATAGTTTTTCTGTAAGGATGAAACAAGCTAAATAATCAGCAAGTGTGTTTTACTGATTTAACTCAATTGGCATAGCAGCTCTTATTGCAGTATTAGCAAATAAAGAGTTGGGGGCAATTTTAGGGCATTCTGCCATGATTGGGAATAAGAAATACCACTATTGATTATTAAATCACGGCCTGCCGTGATTTATATTCTCCTCATTAATTAGGTATTGATTTATAACTTGTTGGCCTAGCAATGTGTTGGAATCTGTTAATGTGTACTGTGAGCTCTAAGTACTTTTAGCGAGATTAAATATTAGGTCTGTTGCTCTTCCCACCTTATACTTTGTCACTCGAACATTGGGATAAGAAATGCCAAAGTCTGCAGTGAAAAAATCCTGGTTAAGCCTGTCCATATTCTATGGACCTCTCTCCCCCTTCTGGAGGCCATTTGATTAGAATAAACCAGACAGCTTCACTGTGCTGGCCCTGGCCCCTGGCTGGCAAAATAAAAAAAACTCCCAAGCCAGAATGACACGGGGGAAGGAAGGCAAGCCAGCAAAACAACAACAAATAATAGAATGGGCAGGCCTAGCCTCAAAGTAAAGCATGATTTACAGACATAGGGGTTGTATCTTGGGCCCTGTGAGTAGTAAGAGAGACATGTTATGGCAGGAGCAAATAAAAAGTTGTTTATGTGCCTGATACACAGATGAAATGCACAGTGTTTGTGATTCATCCTGATAATGTCGCTCTTTTCCGGAACTCTGCCTCATGCTCACAGTTACACAAGCATGGCGGGTAGTATGACTCTTGAAGCTGACTTCTTGATTTATGATTCAAGCAAATAGTTAACCTAGATAATACTAGCCTTACTCTTCATCATGTTGCATCATAAAACGTCTGTGACATAATCTGTTCAAATAATATTTACCCAATGAAAAGCTCCATTCAGATGTAGAAACGTACTGATCTCTGGCACACAAAACACAAAATTATGAAACAGCTCATAAATGCTTGTAATGATGAACCAGCAGGTAACTATCACAAGACTCTCTCCAGGGACCTTTAAATTAATGTCAGGACAGTAACGAAAAGGACGAAAATGGGTGCACCCTAAAATCCAAGAGTACAGCAATACTAAAAAAATTAGTGGTGCCTATGCCTAAAGTTTTATTTCTTTCTTCATGTCAAATGGCAGTTGTGAAGAGGGTCATAGTACAAAATGTAATTTCATGAGACAGTTACAAGCATGCCACATGACTCATTATGTAAATTGTAAAGGTAGCTGTACTATAGGCTGAGAGTATGTTGAGAATATGTCAGGACTGAGTTCACAGCTCGTTTCTGCTGCCCACAAGAGGCTTCATAGAAATCATTAAATGCAGGCTGAAACTTTCAAACTACAACTGCAACCAACAAGAATGTTATTACAAATATGAATAAAGCTAAGCAGTTTGTTTGTTTCATAATTGACAGTAAATTTAAAGGAACATGTGTAAAAAAAAATCACTTTTAGGGAATTTTGCCATTGATTCGTTTAGCCAGTTCTCTGAATATATTACAAGTCAGTTTAGCTGGTTGGTGAACTATTGCAAATTAAATACAGAAAATACTTATCTCAGGAACTTGAGAAACTGAAATGTCATAACCCATTCTCTCCAAGCGGATCTTTATCAAAAATGTGTTTTCTTATGATAAGAACTTTCAGTCAGTATCAGCCTCAATTCCTGTGTCAGCTAGGGTCCAACATGGGCTTGTATAACTGAGGTACAAAAAAAAAAGAGAAGCAAGAAAAGCACAGACTTCGTGACTTAAATGAATACCACCAATAGCGTTTACTTGAACAGATTTCTCCTGTTTTGATCTCCCTGTTAGTTGTTCTGTCCTGCAAAGAATTGCAGAACATGGACCAGGGATAAGAAACAAGTCTGACTTAAGGCTCAATTACTCAGGATTGAAAGCCAAAGAGAGAGTTTATGTGGCCAAAGTGCGCTGGAGAAAGACTGAGCAGTAATTTAAAGGCCTATGTATACACAAGACGACTTAATTAAATAAGCTGTAAGGGTTATCGCGGTTGCATACAGATGGCTAATGCTGCCTTGTGAACACTTAGCATTCCACAGGACAGCCTCACTGCACACCCTATTAGTGCTCTGTCAGTCCATTTCCAAATTCTGTCCCAACAGTAAAACACGGTGACTGATGGCAGTCTACTGCTGGCTTGTCCTGATGCCACAAAAGCATGCTGCGTAAATTACACATATAAAGACACCTTTCCTTTGGACACAGCTTCTTATTAATTTCACTATCCTTGTTGCCTCAGTATTTCACCGTCCCCTGAACAATTGTAATAAGTCAAATTGGAGAAAAAAATAAATGAATGCAGATCTTCGCCTTGATTATATCATGGAACTGTGAGTACAATGCTAATGTTACTGAGTTTGAAACAGAGCTCCTTTCAGAAGTTATGAATAAAATGCTAATGATAGCATTTGGGATGTACTGTTAGGAGCTAAAGGGCCCACACTGGCTTTCTCTTCTAATGAGAGAACAGAGAGGCACAGTGCTACAAAAGGGAGATCAAAAATTCATGGGCGGATGCAGAACTAGTGGCACACTCTCAGTCGGCAGGTTCCCTGCATTTTTTTCAGTTTGTGGATTAAACTCTTTCAGGGTTTCTATTGTTGTTAACCTTGTTAGATCCAGCTTTTGTTCTAAAATCTACAGTATTGAAATTTTCCTCATCTTTGGCTTATAATCTACCAAATGTCTTGATGACACTGAGCTGGAATTCACAGGATGACTGTGTTGATTGATTAAACAGATCTCAAACAGTAGGTAATAACCTTTGGCAAAGAGTCAGTGGGAGTTAAACTCATCTGAACAAATCATCAAACCCCTTGTTAAATCCTCAAAAACTGGACTCTTTTTACATCAAATCTCAGTATGAATCCTATACCAATCAACTTGTTCTCAGGAATATCATAAGAGTAAGAGTCATCTTCTCTCCTTTTCAAAAGAATTAACATTCAAACTGAATGTTAACTGAATTATCATTCTAAAACATCCTATCCAGTAAAAAAAGCCACAACATTATGAGTTAACACCCAGACTACAATACACATTGCTCTGTTCTTTTAAACTGGTTAAGGACCAGAGCTGAAAAGATGCTCTTTCTCTGCTGCTGCAGAATAGATACATCCAGTACCAGCTTTTTCTTTATTAACAATTATTACAACGTAGAAGTACAAGATTCTAAGAAAGTACCCTCCAGTAACAAATTATCAGGAAAGACTTCCTAAACATGCCAATCTAGAACTCCCTTCTTCCCTACTTGGCTTTTGCACGTCTTCAGACTTCCCCCATCGCTTTCCTCTTGTCTTTGTGATCTTTTCACACTCGACTTTTCCCTCGTGGTGCCATTAACGCAGTTGTCACAGTTTCAGTAAGTTATCTTCTGGGACTATTTTCAGCTGTTGCCAAATTCAAACAACGAAGAGGAAAAACACAGTTCTTCATTTTATATCTGGCAGACAGGTACGGTTTGTGTGTAGTCCTCTGTGGAAGTGTAGGCCAAAAGCGATCACAGAGAGATGAGAGTTTTATTGAACATGGGGGTTTTGCCTTCTGTATACTGTACTGCCTAGTGCCAGGGATGAATGGATCCTGCCTATACATATTGGTGATGAAGACATAATACAAAAAACGAATTTGCCGGTTAGATCTAAAGAAAAAAAAATCTTTCATTTTATCTTAGCCTTTCAATTGTCAAGTGTGATTAAAAATTGTTTAACTGCAAATCCCATCTCTCTGACTGGCAACAGGTGCAACAGGTGCATTTGTCTTTCTGAGATGTGGATCGCTTGTTTCAAGTTCTGAAGTCAGTACTAGTAACAAAGTTGATTTATTTATTTCCAAGCCCTACTCCAAAGAAGTTTGGATGCTGTGTAAAATGCATTTTAAAAAAAGAATGTAGTGATTTGCAAAACTCATGAATAAATATTTCACTCACAATGGAACTTTAAGATATCAAATGTTGATTTTTATCTTTCATGAAGTCGGTTAGCGTATCTTCACTTTGATGGCAGCAACACAATAAGTAACTGGTTCCAAAAAGATGGAAAAACATGCTGTAAAAAATCAGGTTAATTTGCAATGGGTCAGTTACATGAAAACAGCACCTCAGAAAAGCAGTCTGTCAGAAGTAAAAAGATGTTCAGTAATTGACAAAAAAAGAAAATGATGGAGCAATTTCAGAATATTGTTGCTAAACACAAAATTGTGAAGACTATCATACATACAATTATCAAAACAAACAAAGATTCTGGAGACATCTCTGTGTGGAAGGCACGTGGCTGAAAATCAGTACTAGATCCTCGTGATCTTTGGGTCTTAATGTAGAACTACATTAAAAATAGTAAACATTATAAACTTTGCGGAAGTCAAATTCAAGGTGAGCCAGTATTTTCAAGTAATAGTAAAATTTTTCAATTTCAACATTTGATAGGATTTCTATGTTCTACTGTGAATGTAATCATTGCATCTGGTTGTTATTTACATTTTACACAGCATCCTAACCTCCTCAAAATTGAGGTTGTACAAAATTAAGTATAATCTAACCATGTGTCCACTTTTAATGGGACATTAATAGTTGAGAAACATGGCCAACATATCAAGGCTTCTCTCCTGACCAGAAACCATAAATCAGGAGTAAACAACTGTCTCACCAAATTGTTATAATAAATGTTCATAAAGATCTCGAAGGCATTCAATTATTTTGTGGCTGTTATCACTCACAAAAAAACCTTATCTCTCTGTAGCATACTTAATGATTTCCCTTTCATTTCAGAAAAAAAAAACAATCACACAACAATTTATCATGTTTACATAGTCATTATCATAATACAATTAGCAAGTCGAGGCCACCAGCCAATTAATCCACATTCAGATTGTTAAAATCCAAATGTAATTAACTTCTCAATCAGCAAACCGAGAGCTGCATTAACCAGCTTATTGACAATTAAAGAGCAATTTTTTGTGTTAATAATAACAAGAGCTTTGTTTTTGTATGTGGCCCTCGATGGGTGTTCATTTTGTCATATGTTCTACTCTCCCAATTAATAAGGGGCCAATACACTCATACATTTCATAAAGTCAAAGACAGGAAAATAGATAGAAAGATAAATAAATAAAGCAATAAAACACAGGTCAAGGCTGTGAAGCCTGGGGAGCAAGTAAAAGAATGCTCCTAGCAGGAGGAATGTTACAGTACATGTATTTGTTCTGAATCATACTGAATAAAACTTCCTCTGTTTTGGCACATCCTGTGATCTGAATAGTTTTGCCTGATTTATGACCACGCAATTGTGCTGCCAGAGTCACTTTACCTGGTTGTTTTCACAGTGCACCAGTTGTGATCGAACAAAAAAGACAACAAATTACACTGCACTGAAACTGTTTACACTGATGGACCCCTGTGTAGGTGCGGTGAACCTTTGCGTGCCTTGATAAAGGTGGATAGTGATTTGTTCCATATGATGTTGTCGATATAGTTTTGTGTTTAAATATAGATTAAACTGGCATGATTTCTAAATGGGTTCAGGATTTACTACATGGATTACATGGTAAAACAATCGCTGGATTTCTACTTGCGTTTGTTTCTCCAAGTGGAGAGATTGAACTCCAGACCTGCTGCTAGTATCCTGAAGGGAAAAACCATATTGCAGAGTTATTATGACTGCTCTTATTTGTTTATGTTTTCTCAAAAAGAGAGAAAATAAAGTTGAAATGGTTCAGTTCAGGTAACTTCAAATGTGGGACTTTTTTTTTTCCAATCATTTTATTGATTTTACAACATCTTAAGAGTCTTTTCTAACTGTCAGAAAACTACGAGCAATAGACTGAAAGTGCAAACATTTCTGTAGACTGTTTTTTTTTCTTACACATTAGAAAGATGTATCACTATTTACACTCCAATACATTTAACATAGCTGTTTCCTAGTAACCGTCAAAACTGAAACAACATCATATGTGGGCGTTTAACTTATACTGTGCTAATTGGTTTAGCTAATTATACCAAATCCGATGTTTGTGTTATTGACATCTTTATTTTTACCTTCTTCTTTAGCTTCCACAACTCAGAGGTGTGACTGATACATTGTTGCACAGGATTTGAATTTCAGCATGTTGGACGTAACTTGAAACAAAGAAAATTCCCCAAATTTAACATTACTTGGAGCACCTTTGAATCCATGTGTCATATATCAGAGCAAAAGGTCTATAGCTTCTAGCTCTTTTTAAACATTTGTCAAGTTTGGGAGAGAGACAGTTCAATCGTAATGAAAATATAAACAATAGTAAACAATGGTAAATATTGCAAAACAAAAGTAAAAGGAAAGTCTCATACAATTCTACTCTCTCTCTTAAAATCTAGCAAAAAAATATATATATAAACAAGCCCATTTACTTCCAACTGTTTTTTTTTTCTTAATATGCGATGCCAAATGGTGTTACACACAACCAAAATAAACCTCCCATTATTAGTCTCTCACACACATATATAGAGCTTTAACACCCTAAATAAGGCTTCCTTGTTTTTGGTGTTTTTGCTCACTTTTGTCCAAGCACTGTCCAAGTGTGTGCTTTTAAATGGCATGATGGTGTCATGACGTGCCTTGCTGGTTCTCTCAGATAATTTTTTTGGCTCTGTAACTACGTCTACCTCAAGGCACAATAACCTTGTCCACAGTGCTGTGCAAGATGCAATAAAGGAACAACGGCATAGATCAGATTGGAATGGTGAGACTGTTTAGGGATGACACAGCACACTCATTAGACATCTCCTGTATTTGTATCCCATGCCTTCCACCTCAGATCCTCCTCTTCAGGAAGACTGATTGGACTCACTTTATACCTATAAGTCTGATATGTATGCTGTTCATTTGGAATCAATTTAAGAGTTCAAAATATAATGCAAATATGGCCTCCATGAAATACACCTCCAAATCTTTTATCTTTTCACGCAAAAGCTCACAAAATGTTATGAGTTTATGAGTCTAAGACATTTCATACCAAAAGTGTCTTTTATAGTGCATCATCTTGTACACAGACAACACCTCTACATTTGAGAATCTTTGATATCAAACTCTTTCCAAAGCCCATTGAGAGAAGAGTGAAAACATTTTAGTCGAGAGAAGTCGGCTGTGTTTCTTTGATGTTTTTTGTTGAACAAGTACTCTGCCAGTTCTGCCATAACTGATCATTTGTGCAGATCTAATTAGAAGTTGCCATTGTTGACTGTCATAGCCACAAATGTAGAAAAATTATTGATTTTAAGTAACGTCAATTGAAATAGAAAGTACACGCTTTCAATTCTAAGATTTTACATATTGAGTAAATAAATACAACCTCGAAATGAATAACAACAGCTGACATATTATCAGTAAGTGGGAGCACCTCCACAAGAGAGATTTTGGCAGTTTGCTGGTCCGGAGCATTCAGGTGTGTGTTAACACAATGCCAAGGAGGAAGGACATCAGCAATTATCTTAGAGAGCCGATAGTTACTGCCAATCAATCTGTGAAGGGTTATAAGGTCAATTCCAAACAAGTTTGAGTCCATCATTTTACAGAGAGAAAGATTATTGACAAAACATTCACATTAACGACAGTTGTCAATCATCCCGGTAATGGATGTCACTGCAAGGTCAGACCATGAAATGCTCAAGAGAAATTGCAAAAAGAAAAATAAACACCATGACCTATGTCTCAGACTCCACAGGCCTTCGTTAGCATGTTAATATTTTAAAGTTAATGAAAATAGAATTAGAAAAAATAATCAAAAATGATGACTTGTTTGCAAGGGGTTGACAGTCACAGTTGCAAAGTTGCCTCTGAACATAACCCATGAATTCTGGAACAATGTCCTTTGGACAGACAAGACCAATGAGGAGATGTTTGGTCATAATGCACAGCACCATGTGTGGTAAAAACTGTCAAGCAAGGTGCTGTAGGGCTGATGATTTGGGTTTGCTTTGCTGCAGCAACACCAGGGCATCTTTCACACATTTAGTTGACCATAAACTTCTCTGTATATAGATGTATACTATGGGGAAAATGTTAGACAATTTCTCTAACAGCTAAAGCTGAGCAAAACTTGATCATGTAAAAGGACAATGATGCAAAGCAAACTAGCAAATCTACAACAAAACATCTCCAAAAAAGAAAATGCTCAAGGTGTTGTAATGGCCCAGACAAAGTTCAGACATCAACCCAATTCACATGCAACTGTGAGACCTCAAGAAAGCTATGCATAAACAAATGCCTACAAACCTTTATGTACGGAAGCAGCATTGTAAAATGAGTGGGCCAAAATTCTTATTCATATCCTATTCATATGACATCATATAAAAAATGATCACTTCAAGCTTGTTCCCAAGTTGGTTTGGAAACTACTGAATCATGGGGCGGACTTAGTCTTTCACACTGTTTCTGCATTGTAGCTTAGCTTTTGTTTGTTAAGTAATACATTTTAAGACCCTTGGCCAACAACAAAGCTTAAAACCTTGCCAATGTTCTCTATAGAGTGTGATCTTGACTCTATTGAGAATCCGATCTAGGTAAGACTTTTCTTGTTATTTCTGTAAACATCTGCCTGGCACCATTTTTTCTCATCACAGAACTAAAGTTGGTATGAACATAGCTGTAAATTTTACAAGTTTTATAGCACAAATACCCATTTCTCACCATGGCTAGTGGCACAATGCCTCCTAGGTCCTGTGGCGCCATACGGATAAGGGTCTGCACCTCACTGGTCAGGGTGCGGGTGAGTGGATACTCCACCTGCCATGTTACCTCCCTTCCCCCCTGAGTCACCATCAACCCGTTCACTTCTAGGTCTACCTGCAGGACTCGCTGATAGCCTGCTCCTTCAGCCCTGCAAAGGAGAAAGGGAGAAGATCTGTGTCACGGGTGGATTCAAAAGTAGAGCAACGAATGGAACCACTGACAAGGGCCCAGTGAATAAGACAGTAAAATGCTTTCTTTATGCTTGATGTCCTTGCCCTCACACACAGCGTCACACACCTGTGGGGGAGGAACAACTATTGTAAATGTTACAAAAACATCAATAACTGCTTAAAAGTGAAACAGAGATATAAAGTAAAATCTGTAGTTATGTTTGTATATGCATTATGGTAGTTTCTAACATATTTTGTTAAGGAAGAAAACTAAATTAAGTATAGTATGCCCGTAGTGTCAGCATAAATGATTATGATGCTGTGTTCACATCACAATTTGCTTGCGCAATGACCAATTACACCTTTACATATTACATATTACATATTACACCTTACGTTTGGTGTCAAAAGGGATGGAGAGGGAAGGTGATGAGTGAATAATGTAAACATAAGTCAAGTAGCCAACAAGGAGGGAGAGATTGGGTAAAGAAGGTGAAGAAGCCTAGACAGAAGAACAACAGAAAGAATGTTAGTGTTAAACAATATTGGTGTTGGTTTTAATTACTAACACAAAAAATCACGTAGCACACGTAATTTAGGAGGAGAACGTTTTTCTGCATTATTTAATGTAGATACTGAATAGAGCTATTTTCTCAAAAATGTGAACAACGTATACTTAATCTAGAATCTGATATGAATCTAATCACAGCACCATTGATATTCATTCTCAGATCCACCTACAACCCTCATGTTGGTAAAAAAAAGAAAAAAAAAAGCAATTTATTTTTCCTATTGCAATATAGAGAGTCTGTTGCAAAGATTGCCAGGGCCAAGCAAATGATTTTCCCTCAGCTGATGGAGATGCAAACAAAGCAGAAAAACAATGAATGCAAAATAATATCATCCAAACTTATTTGATTTGCAGAATGCTTGGTTTGATCAAGCCGCCGCCTCTCCCTTAGGTGTCAAAGTCAAAACACAGTGCAACACCTTTCCCAACAACAGCACACACTGCCTTGAAAATTACAATTCATACTAGTCGTGAAGTGGCTCACAGATGTTAACATTAATGTTTGAAACACAGCTGCTTTGAGACTAAATAACAAGTAATAAAAAACAAACAAACGTATATCATTTAAAGAATACACAGTCACGGAGAGTTTCTTTTAAAAAGCAATCCAGAAATCATTCTATCCTGTTCATATTTCTGTCCTAAACTGTGTTTTTGTTGTTTGTAGTGTCACACAATCAAAACAAGCATGGACAGGCTCCAGCATGAGCAGGAGATGGTGGGAGCTGAGATGCTAATGGGATCCGAGGATTTTCTTGAACATATTTTGGGCAAGCCTGCGTTTTAGTCTCCCCTACTTTCCCATATGTTCCCACTTCAGACAATAGCTTCACTTCAAAGTAAAGGGTTCTCTGTATGGGTAAGGGAGAACAGTATTGGATGCTGAAAATCAATGTGGTTGGTGTGAATAGCAGTTCTAGGTCAGTAAGAAAAGCTTTTTAGTTTCAGTTGTTAATGTTCTGAATTATTCTTAATGTGTTTGCAAATAACCACAAGGAGCTTTGGCTTGGGATGATCACAGGGGAATGTTGGAACAAATTTTGCCACACAGTGCACACTGTGTAAATAGAATTCTTCCTGGCCACTGAGGTATGCTACAGGTAAACTGATGCATAGTAAAGTGGTGGTTCTTTGTGGTAGAACTCACACTACTGAATTTTACTCAGAACATATTCCCTCTCACGTCATTCCCCAAAACAACATGCGTATAAAGACAAACAGGTTAACTGTTATTATAGTAATACTAAAGAAAAAATTATGTAGAAAGAAAATTATTTTCTCATTGTTAATAAATCCTCTTAAATCGACAGTAGATTTATGCTATTGTTGTGGAGCTTGTTTCTCCGTGCCATAGAGTTGAATTATTTCTGATAAACACTCAAAAATGCAAAAATCAACAAAGCCCCAGCTATTGTGAGTTAATTCCACATCAACTGTCCTGCTGAGCCGAGTGCTGACCGGAGCACCAAATGTATTACAGCCCCGTATCACATCGCAGTGTAATAGCGCTCTACAGTAGGCTTTTCCAGCCACCAAGCCACAAAACAACACATTTGGTACGAGGTTGTGAGTGGTCCAAAAATAAGATAAATCTCTTGATGGGACTGTCTATTTGAAAGGAAAAGCTCAGGGCTCCAGCAGTTTCAGTTTGATATTCCTTAGACAGCAACCTTAGAATTATGAGATATTAATGACATCCAAGAACTTTTAATGTATTAGACAAAATGTAAGTTTCCTGACACCTGATGTGCTCTTGCCATGATCATAGATATTCCTGAGGTTTTTGCTTATCTAGACTAGAGCATAGATTCTTTGGCTCATTTGTCCGTAAAATTGCAGTATTTTACTTCCCTTTGGTTTATCACAGATTTCAGAATCTTTATATTCATCTTAAACCAAGCAATCATAAAGAATATGGCCATTTGGAAAGATTCTTCACCTTAAAAGACCACTATAATGAGTATCTATGTCCAAGTACTGTAGTTTTCTATTTTCCCAGCTACTTTTCAAAAGATGATGCTAACTCATTCGTCTTTAATCTGCTGACAAGTTGACATGTTGCATAAAAAAATTAATTAAAAAAATAAATAAAACATGCATAGCTGGTGGAAATTACAGAGACATATATAAAATAACAAATTTTTAAAGCTTTACATCTTCAGAAGTCTATATGTATTGGGCTGGATGAACCAGTTTGAAAGTATCGATAGATGTACCAACAACAAATGGGATGCTAATTGAGGACATTAACAAAATTAAGTTGCATCACAAGTAATTCTAAGTAGTTTTCTATTTAGATTGTTGATCTAAGTAGCAGTTATTGGTTAATTGACAAATATTACCAAACTTGGTATAATGTTCACACTTTTGAAATCATGCTTTCATTCAGCAAACACATTAGCAATTTCCTGGTTAATTTTTCCTCTCTGAAGTCCAGTTTCAGTTAGTCAAAGTTAACCATCAAGAGCATGTCTAGTCAGGGCCATTTTAGTAAGAGCAAGTTTAAAAAAAACAATAAAAGGTAATATACTGTACAACACGATAAAGCAGGGAGATGAACTGCTGAGAGCAAACATCTCACACACTCCATGACTATTTAACTACCTTTAAACAGATTTGTTGAAAATCTCTACTGCCGTTCACTAGCTGGAGGTAATCTATCACTTTTAATAGATTTTGGAGTTTTACACAGCTGCCGTATTCTCTACTGCCTGGCAATATGCTGGGCTAAGGGATACTGACTGCAGTGATTATATACTTTATGCTTATTGTGTGCAATTAGAGCCAAATCAATTATCTGCAACAGACAGTTCTGCTTCACAGTGAAGCTGCAAACAATTAGAGCTTTAGTGCTGAACTGTACAATACAACTTTGCTTTTATTTTCCTTTATTCTATCTGTCTTTCTCTTTGTTGGTTTGTGTGTTTTTTCCACCCTGATCTTCAACATTTCCTCCTGCTGACACGCAATGCTTTGTTGATCTCAATAGAGGGCAGTGCACTCTGTTTTTCCCTCGGCACTTTCTCCAGCATCTGTTTGGAATGATGAATGCCTGCGGCTCCCCTGCTGGAGGGGTCAGACTGCTTCCACGTGTCTCATCGGAAACATACCTGTACTGTGTGGCCTTTTATTGTGTGATTACCAGACAGTTTTGCCAATTTTGCTATCTCCATTTGTTGGATTGAAAAGCACAAACAGGACGAGGTAAAATAATCCACTCAAGAGGAAAAAATGCTCACTCCTTCAATTTTTTTAAGATACATTTCAAACACACCCTTGAGCAACAGAGGGCCTCCAAGTGAAAATGAGCTGCATGATGGGGTGGGGGGGTAACATGCATGAAAATAATTTTTATTTGAAAAGAGGAAAATAACATTGGAGCTAGGAAATTTTAAAAAAAGCGCTGTTAACCAAGCAGTCATGTTTTCCGCTTTTCACTCTTAACACCTCTGTGGATATCTGAATGGCAGAAAGGCAGTGGAAGAAAACTCTGCTGTCTCTCTGAGGGGCCTCTATTAATGCACTGAAGTGATTTGATTAGCCCCAATAATGATGATATGTCAAAGATCTGAATCTATCTTAACATCTATAATTGACAGTGAGTCTAGCAATAGAGGGAGAGTTTGTGATAGTTGATGTGCACAAGATTGATAGGTACAATAGCACCATTGAACAACGGTTTTGTTTTTTCAGACAGCATTAGAGCATGCTGCAAACAAAATTTCTGGCTGAAAAAGGGTAGGTCATGCCTGGATTTTTTGTGGAGTGAGCTGTCTGTGGTAGATTTCCCATAACAAATGAGATTCTGTGTATTTGATATGCTGTGGATGGGATGTTTGTATTCATGACCCAGCAAACACAAGGTCCTGCGCGTCTTCATGTCGACTGGGGTTCTGACCAACAGGACACCAGGACATCTGCTGGGAAACACATTCCAAGGAGAATATGATAGTCCTGCTGGCAACAGGAAAATATTAGCAGATTAAGAAATTTTGTGTACAACAGTAGACACAGCTGTCTTGGCCATAATTGAATCCTGACATGTGAGACCAGTTGTTGTTCAAAAGAAGAAGGTGTGATGAAAGGGAAGATGAGCAACTGCTGCTGTCCATCTGTCTTTGCATAAAGAGCCATCTCCTGGTTTAATGTTTCTCTCCTACATTAGCCATATCATCTGTTGAAAAAGGAACAGATTTCGAACATAAATAGTAAGAAAGTGTATAATGTAAAAACAGTTTGTTCAATTCCAAAGAGCTGGAAAGACAGTGTCATTACCACTTTTACTCCTCAACACAGCCCCCCCCCTCTCCTTAGACAGTCTTTCTTCTGATTTTATTTTTTGATAGTGTTCGGGAATAGTTCGGGAATGACACAGATGTGAGACAAGATGACTCACAGCTTCAATAATGTCGAAGACCAGGCTCTGGGATGGATTCATTGTGTCATAAGCCATTGCCATTGACTTTCAGTCTAATTCTTGTGTCATTTGACCTTTCCTCTCTGTTTTCCTTCCTTCCTAAGACTGCAACCCCTCCATGGAGAACATTTTTGATGAGGTTTTAGCTGCTAGTAGATGGATCAACTGAAGGACCATAAGCATCTATCAGGCTCTGTTTCAGATCTTTGCTCTTTTTCCAATTTCTTAAGGACATCACTCTTAGATACTGCTTATCTGCTGTAGATAACACCATGTACCATAAATTAACACCGTAAATTTTCAACTGATAGCTCTTTGATGATCCCCTTATTGGTGGAAAACTACTATATTATATCTGCCAAACTGTGTTTATTTGACAATTCATGCAGATGCTACTAAAGAATGGGAATGAATTGTGTATCTTTGGGATAGTAGCAAGGGGCTAAAACATACTATTTAAAATTGGTTATTGTTTTACTTATCTGTGAACAAAACACTGGTTCATCCCTTGAGTCAGGTGCCTTTCTATGTTTGAATGATTTAAAAATCATCAAGTGGCTTAACAAACCAAAAAACACATTCCATTGAAAATGCTCAAGTACAAAGACTGGACTGGAAAGGAGTGAAAAAGTTTGAAAGACCTATATAAAGCCTGGACAGCTGTTGCTCAATGCAGCTTAAAATATTGCAAGAAATTCTGGCTCCTTGGAGACAAACTATAAAGAAATGAGGGGCGGCTCAAGACTTTTATAGATTCTTTATTCTGCAAAAATGACTGGACTGAAAGCCACTATCTGTTGGTAAGTCATTATTGTTGCATGAACCTCGTAAACATTTGCTTAAAGATAGACTGCTATTTTTTCTCTAAACACATGCTGTTAACAACTAACAATTTTACCTTTTGAGAAATCAGAGTGTACAAACAAATATGAAAATGACATTTTTTTTAAAGGAGAGTCATGTACAGCACTGGAACTACCTCTTAGCAACAACCAGCTTGGTACTCTGACTTCAAGTGATGTCTGCTGGTTGGTTGGATCGGCAAAAGTTAAACAAATGAAACATGTGAGTATCCCTCTCAAGCAATCCTGTGTTGGGAACATGTAAATACAATTTCTCCCTGCTTTTCAGAGAGTTCTGCATGGTGACTTGAATGCAGTGGTTTTAATTATTTTCACTTCACTTAATCTTCAGCTGTGAGACTCTCTTTATTGGAGTCTGGATGCCTCTCCAAACAGACACAAAGTTGGAATCTAATTGGTATGAAGACCTCAAGGGAAATCAGATAACATCTCCAATGAATAAAACCTGCTTTGAACAGGAGCTCCATCTTCCTCTTATTATGGTGTAGTTATAAAGGTCACTCTTACTCTTGCTCTACAAGTTCAGCAGGAGCAAGTGTAATGAGGTCATTTAGCCTAATGTAGTCGACGGTCATTAGAATACTATGATTTATAAATCGGGATCTGATGTAGCAGAAACCATCATTTTTGTGTGTATATGTGCTAGTGTGTGTGTTGAGGAGAGTTGAAGCTCCTCTCTAATGAGTTTCAGTAAATCTAGTCTAATATCAGTTGCTTCTCTTCGATGATGCTAATGAGATCTTATTAAAACTAGAAGAACTTGCCACCTGACAGAGCGTCTCTACCCTAAAGGTGAACTGCAGACATCAGACGCAGAATGTAAAAGTTTGGAAAAGGCACTGAAGAGTTTGTTTGTTAGTTAGTTCCTGGATTCAATCAGCGGGGTCATCAGCAGCCCTGTTGGGTAGGGAAGGGTGATGAACCGGGAGGAGTCATTAGGGAAAAATAAAAACAAAACAAAAAAAACCACCAAACAGATATGCCAAATAGGCCACACAATTAAACAGTGCAAAAATAGCTCAAAGATGTTGTGTGAGTAATTAATTATTCCAAAAAGACATTTCCCTCAGCCACGCCACAGTTGTTATAAATAAGCTTACTGTGCTCAGAAAAAGACTTGCCCTGCAGTCCTAACATTTGGCGTGTGGGCACCTGCTGGCTTTGCATAGGCTTACTGTTTCATCTGTGAGGGAAATGTTTATTACGTGATAAACACTGACATCTGACTGACAGATAATGAAAGGGACCATAAAATGAAACCATGTCAGGAGGCAGATGAAAAGTAGAATAACCAATTTATGTATGAAGTAGATTTCCCCCTGGATCTATCAAATCTTCAACGTCAGCCCTGTCCCTGTCAGTTCAGATTAGTTTGCTTTCACATTGGGCCAGCTGAGTTTGAGAGGGGGCAGGGGATAGAGGTTGAAAAACTGAAAGAGAAATATTGTTGTTCTTTTCCAAATTACCTTTTCGCTATGTTTCTTTTTCAATATTTTCTGAAATAACCCCCCTGTGTTTTGTTCTGTGTCTCATACTCATCCCTTCGACCTCAGTTTTTACCTCTCCTTCTCTCCCTTTTCCCTCCCTCCTCTCATTCTCACCATCCCTCTGCCCTTTCATAACCCATCTTACCTCCCTCAACTACCTGCTGTTCTATTTTCTATTCTTTCCCCGCCACACTCCTTCTTCTTCTTTTTTTTTCATATTTCTCTCAAACCGTGTGTGAAATTAGGAGATTCAGGCTTCCTCCATGAAACAGATGTGGCTCCATGAATCAACAAATGAAATTGCAGCATTGCCACTCTGCACCATATCGTAACAAAAGCCAATCAGAGGCTAAAATGCAGCCCGGGAAGAACAGACTTTGTCTGGAAAATTGAAAATCTTAACATGTTGGAAAAACTCAATGATTTCATGTATTAAGAGTCTGACAGTGACAAGAAAGCTTGAATTATTGCTGTAACCAAAAGTACCAATGAAAGCATATCATATTTGGTTAAATTCTTTACATGGTCAGAGGAGTTGAGAGAATAAGGAAGTTTTTGTCCTGCAAACAATTTCTGAAACAACACACTGCAACAATATTGAATGAAAAAACTGCTGCATTCAAAAACGCAAATAGAACAGACAACCATACCCATTAAACATTGATGCCCTTCACAGTCCTGTCCTGTCAGAATATTACTCAACATAATGCTGCCTTATCTATGTATATTTTTTTAAACCACAAAGGTGATTTTGGCAGTTTTCAATATAAAGCCCAAGGAAACTTAAGTATGATAAATGTTTTTAGTGAGTGTGGCAGCTTGGATGACAGCATCTGTCAGTTGCTTTGTTAGTCTAGCACTTTGGTCCACAATGAAATATCTCAATGACTCCAAACTGGATTTCCATAAATTTAGCAGAAATATTCATTGCATTCAAAAGGGGAATTTTAAAGAGGACATATTAAGGGTTTAGTGCTTTTCAGGGTTGCAGTCGGTGTGGGTATAAACTACAAAATATGACTGACATTGTTTGACAAACTGCAAATAAAAGGCATGCCTCTGCTCTGCACACCAATCAAAATCATTACATATACAGTGATATGTATGTGTGTGAAATGCTCATAACAAAATAGCAAAACTACAGTGGTTAAAAAAACATATAAAGACCTGATAAAGAAGCCAGGGGTTGAATGAAGCAAATATAAAATAGTATGTTAACTACAATAATGACATTGTTGCTACTCAAGTAAATAATAAGAATATAAAGAAATGTTACAATATTTTTTTCTATAGTTTACTGGAATTAATTTATATCTTAGAACATTACAAACCCCTGCAAACACCTTTTCAAATTTCCTTTGCTTTTCATGATTTTTTTAAGGGATCCATGCAATTTCAGTCATCACTTTCCTGCAATCTTGAAAATCCTCTTCAAAATAAACATATTACAAAAACGACACAGATGTCTTCGGCGCATGTCCAACGCACCGCTGTGAATCAGTAGGAAAATAAGGTTTTATTTCTCTGATTTACTGTTTGCTTCCGTGAACTGAGCTGCGAAAGCTTGAACTGGCAGGGGGTTGGAAAGAGTGGCCATGTTTTAGTGCTGGGTGTTCAAGCAGTCACAGTAAATTGTGGCTTTACGCACCTTTAAACCCCTGAAAAATGACAAATATATTTAGCTGAAGATATGCAACATTACACATCCCCTGACAACAAAGAATATGCGCTGGGGCTGAGCAACAGAGAGCATCCAACTAGTTTGACTCCATGTAAATGAGCGTTACAAACTCAAACACCAAAGGGAATTTTTCTTTTCCACACAGGGCACTTCTACTGAGCTTCCTGAAACCCCTTGTTTGTAATCTAGGTTTTTCTTCTCCCCACTTATATCTATAACACTCTGTAACACATTTTCATAATGTCTACCTAGTGGCTAGTTTGGCACATCTAAAACAATGAAACAGTAGCTGCCCTGCATTATGTTACTTTTGCCCAATCAGAGCAGACTGAGCCCCTCAAGAGGGGGACTTTGAAGAGTCAATATAAGAAAAGTAATGTGTTTATCAGCAGGGAAGAATGATAGCATTGTCTCGTAGTAGTAAATTCAGTTGGGGTTTTAAATTGATATGGGGGAGCAAGTGTAAAGAGTGTAGTCCCAAGCTAATAGCTTGTTTGCTACTTTGGTTATTTCTAAAAAAAAAAAAAAAAACAGTACAGACTCTCTCCACAGTTCACCAGAAAATCTAATTCTTTTCAATGGACCATTTCTGGAATAGAAAAAAAACAAGCACAGTGTTTCTCACACTATGTCTGTGGTAGGTGTAATTTCTGTTCAAGTTGGTATTGCAGCCAAAGACAAAAATCAACCAATCTTACTGTAGTACAATAATAATGTCAAATAATATCTAAAAATGTAGAGCAAAAATTTGCACACCTTGCATTACTATCCAGCATGTAGTAAAGGTTGCTATAAGGCAATTAAACTTATATGGGCAGTTTCTTTACTGTTAAATCTTTATACTTTGACCTGTCAGAAATTTTATTCCTTGCACCGACACCAACAAACAACAACACTTGTATTCGTTGGTCTTACATGTTTGTCATAGAATAATACAGTTGACTTGGCACCAGAATAAAGAAGCAGAATATTTTCTAGTGAAGGGACTTTTTTTTTTGTCTGCTTGACTCCAGAGCTGTGAATTCCATGACAATAAAGACATTGAGGGGGCACACAGTGTCTGCCTGAGTGGCACCCATTGCTATTATTACCTTTTTTTTTTTTTTTACCTCTAAACTGCTCTCACGCAACAGATCATAAGCTATGAACAAGAATATGATACAACACAATAAGTCAGCATATAAACACCATCCTCTATCCCCCTTATTGATTTCTGGGAGCTGTCGGAGTGTTAGTAAAATTCTCCAGAGGGCTATGGTGCTCATCCTCTTATCCTGGACAATAAGGATCAACTCAGCGAGACTGGCTAATCTCCCCCTTGGAGTTTAAACTCTCTACTAGGAATGACACTTCATCTTTTTCTTGTTACTTACACACATGGACAAAGATGACAGTTAGATTAAGTTGTCCTTTCCATTAGTTGCCTCTCAGTAGCCGCTTGCTACTGTTAAATCTCATGATGCGCATGATTTTTGGCTTTGTGTTGTGAGTCATCACAGTGAGAGTCATCAAGCTTCTCGAGTTGTCTTTTCTTCTTTTGTCATTCCATCTTACTTTTTTGGCCTCCTTTTATTTCTTGTTGTGAGTCACTCTATGATATGATAGAGTCACTCAATTTCAACGCGTCATAACAATGTAAAAACAAAGGAAAACCATTTAATTGCGGCTGCCCCCATTTCACTTGTCTTTCCTCTTCTCCTCCCAGAGGGACTTAATTAGATGTATTTGGTTGTAATGTTTGCACAAAGGCAGGCAAAACAAGTTTTTGAACCTAAAAAACACCTGCCGACTGCACTTCGTGGCATAGGTCTATCAGGCATGCCTCAAGAAAAGTTCTAACTTTTGGCTTTCCGTCAACAGATGGAAATCTACCACAAAGCTGGTCTCAGTCTAAACTTAAGGAAAGGTTAACCAATCACGCGGCACATGGTGCTAAAGTACAAAGAGTTTGACTGGTACATGTTGGAGTCCTGCATCCTCTTTTCCATCCTGATATCTTTGAAAGTCAACATGACTTTTGACTTTGAAAAGCATTTTGTGCCCTTCTGAATAACAAATTACATTGTACATCTACATTCACACAAAAGTGCCCTTACAAAAAAAAAGACAGAAAAACAACCCACCCCCCCATAAAACAGGTTGATATTGACTACAGCTAAGGCTGACTGTTAATGCCAATAAATGTAAACTCTGTAAAAAGTTAAGTTAGAAGTGGTAATTCTGAGGGGAACTGCATGTCTAGACTGCACGAGACTGACTTGAAATTAATTTGTCCAAATCATAGAGATCCACTCCAGATGTCAAAACAACGGGTGTGGAAATAATAGACACGACCCTGTCCACCTTATTCATCATTTAAATGATCTGTTCAGTTGTTGGTTGAATGAGCAACTCCCACAGTGTCAATGTATTTCTCCTGAGACAAATAGAGATGGTTGTGGTCTGTCCAAAGATGTTGTTTCAGTCCATGTTTAACATAAAATGTGATAAATATTTAAATATCTAGGCTGTGTCCTGTCAAAGAAGCTTCTAAGACATTGTAACAAGAGCTGCTGTACATGTTAATGTGAAATTGGAAACTGCATTTACAGCATGTGATGCAGAGCGCTTGACTGCAGGCATTCCTGACCTTTGAATTTTAATGACAATCAGTCAGGATCAGAGCTGAAATTACTCTGCGATTTTGGTGACTGGTCCCTGTTATGACTCTTAAAAGCTGAACCTTTCTCAGCTTTCCACTGCGACATATGCTAGCAAAGTGATTCAAAGTGAAATTAAGTTTGGCAATACAAGACATCACAAAATGAATGAGAGGCAAGACCGTTAAAACCTGAAACATTACATGTGAATCCTGTTTTGGGGGGAAAAGAGCAATCGAACCCAATGTCTAACATTATGAATTTTTAATCATTACATAGGGTTTCTTATTGCTGCTCCTTGCTTAATCTCTTTTTTTCCCTCTTAAATGAACAACAATTCTATATGAACAGTTGCTATAACAGGAAAGATTTTAGTGCTTAACATATGCATTCTGTCTTGATCTATCAATAATCATAGAGTTCAATTTTTTTATGGTATCTCTGTGTTTTCTCTGAACACCTGATGTGTCATTTGGGCTCATTTATATACAGTCAAGTAGGTAGACATAAAATGAAGTTGACATAACTTGAAGTCTTGCAAGCAACAAATGGATCCTTTGGGTGGCAGTGAACAACGCCATATGATCAAAAAATGAATATCCAACTATTGATATTTCTTTTCATGTAAACAAAGTCAGTGCAACGTGTTCGAGGACATGGTATATTTCAGCCAACCATACTTGGCTCCAAATATCTTAATATTCTTCAAAATTAAAAAAGAAAGTCATTTAAAGCACACTGTAAGAAAAGACTTACCATACCTACCTAAATTAGGTAAACAGAATACAAGTTGATTGATTAAAAATGACCATGACATATATTGGGTTTTATAAAACTGGTAAAAATGAAATATGATCCAGGAGTAAACAATTTGAGTAGATTCAAATATAAAATATAAAATAAATGATCAACCCATTTATACCCTTGGCATATTTAATATGGTTACCCACCTGACTTCATATAGCTTTAGTACTAGAAGTACTTTGCGGTATAAAGCCCTGAAGCACTGTTTTCCCAATAGACACCCTTTAAGTGGCCTGCTGATTTCCATATGTATAAAAAAAATATGCTTAGATAGGTTTTACATTAAAACAAAAATTTAAGTTAAACAGAATCCATATGCTTTATTTAACTACAATAATTGAATTTTATAGAATGCATTTAAATGTAAATGTTTAGTTTGATAATTGCCATGAAATATGGGACACAATTGTATGGAATGGATCTGAAAGAATTTATTCAAAAAAACTATGAGCTTCTTTTTTTTGTGAATGATCCAACATTCTTATGTGTGGAAACTGGTTTTGTATGTCATGTCAACAATGTATTTTTCTTTTGATTTTGAACTGTCTCCTGTTTGTCTAAGACATTTTATTTGTATTCTATTTTGTTCTTTAATAAGTATAGTACAAATGAGGTCTGCTTTGCCGTCAGGTTAGCACACTCAACTAGTAAACACTGTAATGTGTGATATCATGATGTTAATGGATCATTGTTAACTTTTTAAAATCTCATATTGTTTTACTAGTTTCTTCATGAGAAAATCAATACCAACAGTAATTTCCTTAATGGAAAGAGGTGCTGCTTTCAGCAGGAGGCTTCACAATATTATGTTACCTTGAACCAGTCTACTTTTAAATCAGTGAAAGTGACTGCTGAATTCTTCAGCCATAGATCTCCACTGTTGTCTGTTGTTTCACATAGAATCATAAGTGCAAATAAATATGACCAACACAACCCTAAACAAACAAACCACCCTGTGGCTCAATTTACTGAGTTCGTGGACCTGGCCAAGGTTAATAAGAATTCTGACCCCACCATGACCCCTTGCTGACCTGAACCCTTACTTCTATTCCCTAACCTCATTAATTCTGTCAAGTAAACAGAATCCTCTAAATCCTGTGTGAGTAAGAGAGACATGCAGGTCATACATTTTGCTTTCCTTTATATTTCTCTCCATTTGATTTCAAAGACACCAAACAAGCTGTCTGTTTTAATCTTTTGATTTGTCTCAACTTCACATCAACACAAACACACACACAGCACTTAGTAAATATCATTTGATCATCTTTAGGAAACTATGACCATTGCAGTGATCATAATTTTGAAATGATTAATTCCCAATCTAGAAATTATGATTAATGCATCAATAGTCTTTTCTTACCTACGTGATGTATGATGAAAACTATCGATCGTTTAGGGTGAGTTCCACTAACTTTAGCTATACACAGTATGTTTAACTTGTTAGTGTGAGGCAGAGTGTTGGAAATCCCTGGACAATGTCATGCAGTACCTTAAAGATAGCTCAAAAGCATTAAATGGGAGCCAAGATTCAGCAGATGATTTATTAGAAGATGAAGTGGACCAGAGAGCCCAGGGTTCCAAGGCCAATAGACCTGCCTTATCAAACACCACCAGGCTTCATGGCCCATGTCCAGTTTGTCTGTAGGCAACCCCCAACATGGTTGGCTTTGGTAGCTGATAAGTTACATTGAAGAAGTACAAAGCTTTTGCAGAACAGGAGACTTTAAGATTATACATAATCTCCGTTTCTGAAGATGAATCACGCTTATGAGACGTAATTTGCATTAGCCATACAATCAAGACCCTATTCAAAATCCATGAAGGCAAAACGAGGCTTCACCTGAAATAGGCAGATCGACCAGTTCTCTGATAATTTTGAGTTCAGGGAAACAATACAATCTAGGGTAAATATCTTTTTCATGTCTCAAACTGCTCAAGGACAGGGTTGGATAGATGAAAAGGAAAAGAGTGTATCTTAGTGCAGCAAGATGTGGTATAAATCTTTACTCTGAGTGTAAATGGATTATATTTCATGAGTGCCCTCATTTTCAGTTGATTGGTTTTATAATATAAAGAAGGCTTGTGTTTATATTTTGACCATATTAAACACAGGGGATTGTTTTCTGTATGGAGTATTTATGATTAGAAGTCCATGAAACAAGTGAGATTCATGTGCCACTCATATAAATTAAATTACTTATGATCAATACAATGGATATATGTAACAGTCACATACTGACTTAGAGTGCTAGGAATCTTTTTTGATAAAAGGAAAGAGCCAAGCGAGAGCATTTCACCAGAGCATAAGTGGCCCTGCAGGTAAACACATGGAAATAAGACATCTGGTTGACTGCTTAAAAGGATTAAGGCTGCATTTTAATATTTCTCATTCAAAATTGTAGGCTACCTATAGCTGACATAAGCCAATTGAAGAAAACATTAGTTTTCATCCAAATTAGACCACCTGGGAGGGTAATTGCTTCGACTCCCCTATCCATCATCTAAAACACTGTTCCCTCAAAAGACCATTCATATTCAAGGACATGTAGGAAAACACATGCACAAGTACTCACACACATAAATCTGTATCTTACCTCTTTTTCTGACACATTATAATTGTCTCTCTCTTGCACACACATAAATGGTCTAAATCTTCAGGCTTTGTCTGCTGCAGTTGAGTGCACTCTTTGAACCAGTTTTAATTTAACAAATTGCAACACAAAGCTATTCAAATCTATGTAGTTATCCAAAGAACAAAGAAATAGAAATGGTAATTTCCCAATTAATCAAATACACATAAATAAATGCATATTGTACTTGTACACACACACACACACAGATACCCCACAGCAGGCAGGTCATTAACATCCACGCATCTTGCTGATGTGTAGAAAGTTCTTTCACTGGAATCAGATTGCACTGAAGGGACCTTTGATTTTACTCAAGTCGTAAATGCAGTCCTGAAAGCTCCTGCTTGGTCTGATCATTGATTGTATGTGTTTATTCAGCGTGGGAGCTAAGCTCGGTGCAATCAGAAAGAACAGCAAAAGGCCCTTTGACCTCTCCACGACAACTGAAGAGGACTGATTATCGAACTCCTTTCCTGTTCAATCTTCACTCGTCATTGTTCTGTCAATGACTCCAGCTCCTAACGACTTTCCGGAATGGTTTAAAGCTGCCTCTCAGACATGTATTCAGTAACCCAAACAACGTGCATTCACTTGGGATCAAAGTTTATAGGGTGTAGCACAATGTCACTGCAGAATGAACTAAACATTATAATCGGGTCTTGTATAATGTATGCATGCTTAACCCTAACTTTATATGCACCATTTTTCAAATTGTACTTCTAAAACGTAACCATTATATTCATTGAAGGATGTCATTATTGCTCATTATAACAAATGCATATGTGAATAACAAATTTGTACTATTTTCCTTTGACAGGATTTATAAAGGGGAAGCTACAATGTAACCATTTTGCATTTCATATTAAGGGTGGAAAATGTGGGAGAACCTGTCATAGAGATGTGGAGGAGAAGTGATCGGAGCAGGGGAAGATTGCAACCCCTTACACAGCCTCTGGCTATTATTACCATACTGTATCATGAGAACAATCAATCCAATTGGGTTAAAATGTACATGCTGTTTCAGGGCGTCTTAGATCTTCAGAAAGAGATAGAATACAGTATACAGTTCAGCTTCAGGTTTTAATAAAAGGAAATAAATATATTTGGCCAATAAAGCTAACTCAGAGAGAATGCAAATAATAGTCATGAAAATATAATTTAAAAAAATCTTGTGTAAAAAAGCTTTCTGAATTTACAGGGGATTTGTTTGATGTGCTTTTTAGATAGTAATAATAACTTTGCTTCTCCAAATTGAAAAATGGGAATGCATTTTCTCCACTTGCTCTATTGCTCAGGTGCATATGATAAGGAATTATTCTTCATATGAAACTTTGAGGGAATACATCCAATAATAAAGAAGAAGATTATACAAGAAGATCCAAAGATAGCAAAAAAAACTAATTGCCATCCTAGGCTCATGCTGTTATCCTGGGTAAAGAAAGAACATTTGTTTTTATGGCTGTTTTTTCATATTAACAGATTTTATTATTAATTTAGACAATATTGTAGCATTAGGAGAACTGTGCTGAATGTATTTCAGTTGAAAGTCAATAACCAGGAATTCTGATTTATCAACTACCACAGGTTCACAACTACCACAGCAGGAATTTTCCTATAAAAATAAAAAAAAAAATCAAATGATACACAGTGCTTGAAGCAAGATACAATTATTCGTAGCTTCTAAGTAGAATATTTAAGGGCTCTTTATATTAGATTTGCAAATTTCTTCTTTCATGTATGTGAATCATTCTATTCTAATTTTTTCCACCTCCACCATCTCCCCCACTCACACTTGTTTCCTTTGTTCCACAGAAAGACCCAGAGAGGTTAAGTCCCTCCCTCAGCAGATCGCTGGGGCAAACACAGAATGACAAACCTCAATTACACAACTGTTGCAAAACTATTTGAATATTTAACCTATTTTCATACCCAAGCTTACACATTGGAAGAAAAAAAAAAGAAAAGAAAAAACATGGAACTTCCCTGCAATATTTCTCTTTAATCCAAATCCTAGAATAAGTTTCACCACCCTGCTGCAATAAGCACAATTACTATGAAGAAACACATGCTGTAAACGCACATTGTGGGTTCAAATTTAATTGCATTTATACCAATGTCTTGTTGCTTTGTAAGTCAGCAGTGAGCCTGAGGTGTTGTTTGTAGATAGCAGCCTGAAAAACTTTGGTTTACAAGCTTGCATCTTTGTGTTGGTGTTGTAAGGCTGTCTCGTCAGTCTTTCAGAGTAAATCTTGCTCCCCCTTGCTCACAGCAGGAGTCCTCTCTGGCAACAGTAAGCAAAGTTGATGTGGTGGCACGTTTCCTTTAGACTTTGAAGGTGAAAATATGCTGGAGGGTTTTCTTTGTTCACTTGTTTGTTTGGGTGTTCATGTCAGACAAAGCACATGTTTGGGTGTGTGGATGTGCACACAGGGATGAAAAATATTTAGAGCAAAAAAAACCAAAAACGTGGCATATTTCATGTGCGTTTCCTTATTCAGACAGGCACTGTGCAAGCAATTGTACATATCAGATGTGCCTCTATAAATACCTCAGGGACATTTCTGTTACACTTGAAACACAGAACATGTCTGAGGTAAAATTCATCACATGTAAAACCTAAAGTATCGCAAGGCCAAAAAAACAGAAAAGAATATGAAACGTCTCATTCTGGCTGCCTATGGATGTTGGTCCTTGAACAAGATAAAATGTTGTTGATAAAAAAATAATATGAAAAACCTTGCCAAATGAAATATTTTAAGGAGAGTGTTCTCATGGCAACTCAATCAATAAAATGTCCTAATCAGCCCATCAATCCCGCAACTAAAGTTTCATCCAAGCCAGTTGCTCACAGTACAGTTGTTTTCACACATAAACACCAGAAATTATTAAGAGAAATTGAGAACAATTTGGTCCAGACTTTTTCTGTAGTTGCTGTTCAGACAAGCACATCACAGATTTTTGCGGGCGATGCACTCTCTCAGCAGGAAATGTGATGGAGGGGGCACAGGGAAAAGCTAGAGCATGTCCACAGCATGCAGAAGGTTGGATGTGATGCAGAAATTTACGTTGTTAATAACAGATGAGGCTCTTTGTTGGGTTGACATGAGTACCACATGCACCAATATAGCAAGTAGTGAGCATAAAGCAGCATGCAGGTCAGTAGAAAGGTTAGACTCTCATCAGCACGCATACACAAATTCCCTCAGAGACAGTAAACTCCACCGAACATTTGCTGGGACATTCAGATATTGTCTCCCCTGCTGATGTTCCACAGATTTTACAAGCTGCTAGGACGTAAAATCTATGCAGTCCAGAGTAAATGTTACAGGCTTTTGTGTTCTCACATGCCACGACTACATAATATCTCTAGAACATTTTAGGACTCCCCTGCATGTGCGAAAACATTTATGACTGTCCAGCCAGCTTATGAGCCAGGAAGATACTAATGAGTCACAGCCCAATGACTTGTACATTTTTGCTTTACTGCCAATATACAGTCCATCAGGGCTGATACAGCACTGGCCAAAAGGACAGAGAATGAAGGTTTTACTATTTTTCTCAAAATCTGTTTGTAAATAGTGTTTGTTGCTTCTCTGTGTAGAGACTAAGGGTGACTTGTTACTTCAGATGAAGACTGCAATGCTTATCATCCCTGTGTGACAACAAACCAAATAAGGAGGACAGTAAGTACAAGCAATTTTTCATGCATATGTTGAGCATTGAAAAAATGACTCTGCAATCAGTTCACTGCCCCCTCGTTGTATACAACTGGTGTGTTTTACACTGGCAAGCCATGTTTGTAATGTTAATAGAAAATCCTTGTAAACAAGCTACAAATGAATTCCTATTATACATAATGGCTTAGCCTAATGAACTATGTGTTTTAAACTTAGCTGAACTCGATCAGACTTTGAAACTGAAGCTGGCCTGTCCTTTTTCCTCTTAATCAACCAGACTGTAAAGCAATGTGTCTCTTTATAGCCTCTGCACAGGCAGGATGAAAGAGAAAAGGATGAAGGATACTGAGGAGCCGTTAGCCAGTTAATTAAGTCAAGGCCATACGTAACTCATAAGTATTCCAGCGGTGCATAGAATTATTATCATAGCTTCTGAAACCTATGAGCTCTTGTCATTAAGAGTATACTAAGCTGTTAGTGTTTGAAAAAGCAGCCTTTAAAACTTCACCCTTGTCACTTTCGCTTTGGATAAAGATGCATTCATTGTATCTTGAAAGTGGGACGTCAGAAATTACGGTATTTAAGTGAGATGAACAATAAATAAATAAAAAACAGGTAAGGAAGAAAGGCAAGAAAGAAAGAATCAAATAGACAACGTGTTTAGTCAGCACAGTTAATCGCCCAGTTGAGTCGACCTGTAGAATTATGTTAGCATTTAAAAATATTATAAATATTTGCTGCAATACTGTAGACTATGTGATGCAAAGTTTAAGACACTCTGATACATCTTACTTTCTCTGTGGGAGAGCTTAAGTGCATGTAAATATATACGTGCATGTAAGTATAGCCAAAATAGCTACACAGACGTTGTCTTTAGTTACTTGAATGGTGATTTTGTGAAATTAAGAGGCAGTCATAAAATTGGGATTTTATAAGAGCAGAGTGACAGTCTGGAAATGTTTCAAGTGATCGCAAGCTGATACATAATTTTAATGGGTGGATTTTCAGCGACATTTCTGACAAACGTATTGGGAATTTGACTGTATTAATGTACATTGACTTAACAGACTTTATATATTGTTTTTACAAAAGGTTGTAACTTTACAGCATGTCAAGCGCGCCTACGCCTATTTAAGTTCAGTTAAGTGGCAGTGCTGGGCCAAATCAAGCAACAACTGCATGATGAGGGTATGTTAGCCCAGTTTTGAGAAACTTGAGTTAATTAAATTTTGTTCAGTATACATGCATTTTTGAAAGTCTGGTTTTGGCTGGACTGTTTTTTTCTAAAGTAAAACTCTAAACCTCCATTGATGTGCGAATGTGCTGCATGATGTGTGAATGTGCTGCATGTGGATTTTATGTTAAAGGTCATGGTCTGCTCATGGAGAGTGAACGTGTACAAGAGAATGTGTGCACCTGCCTGCTGTCATTTGATGGTGTTCACACACCCTCAGAAGCTGCAATAAAGATTTAAAATAAATAATAAATGCAAACATTACAATGAACTCATGTGCCCTCAGTAAAAAAAAGGCTTAGAATAAAGTTTTGCACACCAAAATAGATTTATCACCACCACCTGAATTAGATTTTATACAGTACATGCATGCGTCTTTGCTGTGCTTACACACATTGGAAACAGTCTACCACAGGGCACATAGCTTCATCACAAACCTAAAACCCTTACTCTCCTTTGAATGATGTACTGAAGGGGCTGCTGTCTCTTTACTTAACTCAACAGCTGTCATATATTTCTTTACAAAGCTAGTCGTGTGCTCCCCCATCTTACCAACTGACATACGTCTTCAAATATGTATGAGTAGTGATTGTCTTCACTCTCAAGACTTCCTCTTATCTATCACAAAAGCCTGCAGTGAATTTGGCAAAAGGGTGTTTAAATATGCTGCTCCCTCTATTTGGAATCATCCACAAAACCACTTGAATCTCAGACAGCTGGTCTTGCAGGATGATTCATTTAAATTTTTTTAAAGATTTTCTTTCTTTTTTTTTCATATTTAATTGACTGGTGTCTGGTGGCTTCCTGTGTGGAGTTTAAATGTTCTCCCTGTGCATGTGTGGGTTCTCTCCAGGGACTCCGGCTTCCACCCACCATCTAAAAATGTGCATGTTAGATTAATTGGTTATTCTAGATGGCCCCTAGCAGTGAGTGTGAGTTTGCATGGCTGTTTGTTTCTGTGTGATAAACTGGTAACCCGACTTTTGCCCAATGACAGTTAGGACAGGCTCCGGCATCCCCATGAACCTGAATTAGATTAAGTGGGTTTAGGAAATGGATGGATTACTTTGGGGAAGGCACGCCTGTCTCGAGGGCTTTTTTAAAAATTGACTGGTATTTAACCTGATAAAAAAAAAAATAATAATGTTCTCTGATGTTTTATGATGTTGATGTTTAGAATTTCAGTGTTTCTGTTATTCATTCTTCATCTTGTCTACATTTGTATATTGTAATTTGTTTACTGCTTGTTGTATAGTGTGTGTTTGTCGTGTTCTCTCACAAATGCTGACTGAGCTTATCCCTAATTTGGCCTGGACACTCCTGTAATGTCAATGACAACTCAATCTGACCATCCTAAAAGCGTGGCTCTCAGCACTGACGGAAAGACTACCATTTTTGCTTATTACAACTCTCCTAGGTAAGAGAAAACAAGTTTTTTGACAACCATTGGAGGTGAATGTCAACTTTATACAATGAGTTTAGCAATAACTCAAGAAACAGCTCCTGTGATGTTACTTCACTTGCACTTTGTCTGTTTCTATGCCAGTGTTTGTTGGGTCTAATAGATGAACTGTTTCACAAATCATGCTTTTGTTCAATAATTTTCCCATACCCGATACGATGAACAAAAGAAATATAACACGGCAGAAAATTCAGTATGAAAAACACTGATGTTATATTGTGCTCCAAAGTCTGTTTGATCCAAGGAATCTAATGATTATTCTTTCATTCATTCATTCGCTTAGTGGGAGTGTTTATCTCTACATACTACACACACTCATGGTCAACAAACTGAGGGAAAGTCTGGGGTTCAATGTCCTGACTGAGGACACTTGGAGACAAAGGCTGGATAAATCTAGAATCAAATTATACACCCATGTAGTGCATGACTTGCATTAACTTCTGATCCACGATTGCTCTAAAGCCTCTTATTCCATAGTAGCAGACAGCAGTGAGTACGTTCAGTCAGACACTGGCTTGAGCGGGACAATGTCTATAATTTATGCCCACATACATACACCTACCAGAGTAAGCTTTTTGAGTGTGGCTGTTTTTTGAGTTTTAGAGATAAAAAATATTGAAACATCCTATTTACGTGCTCAGATAATCCACTAGTATTTGGTTGAAGGTACAAGTGGATGTACTGGTTGGTGCCTGTGTATAACTGTTTTCATCTTTCTCCGTGACTCTAACTGAATCGCTCACTTTCAAAGAGTTTCCCTAAAGCCAATCTTATCTAATAGAAATGTAAATATGGTAATATGGAAAAACTTTTCACTCCTTATTGCTATTTTCTGCATCTCTCTTTCCTTCTATTGTTACAAGTTAGCAAGCCCCTGTTACAGAAAAGCATTTTCACAGAATGATACTGCCATCACTTTCTTTGACAGTAGGGGTTGTAATAATGTGGAGATGCCCAGTATCTGTTTTCCTTCACTCACATATCAGGGTATCATGATCAAATTGTTCAATCTTGTTCTCATCAGATCAGAAGCTTTTTTCTGTTCCATAGTCTGAGAACCATTCAGGTGCCTTTTGACAAATTCCCAGCAGGCTGTCAAGTGCTTTTCAGTGAAGAATCAATTCTAAGTAGATGGGTCTGAAAAAAAAATGAGGACGACTTTATTGCAGTCTGGACACATTAAGCTTTGAAGCCTGTTTATTGTGCTCCCTGTGGACATAGAGTGGCCAGAAAAAATGAAAATAGAAGTATAGATATTTGTTTAGTGTTTAATGTTTTTGATCACAAGAGCTGTCATGTACATTTCTGAAAGTAGCTGAAGTCTTTCCATCGTATTTTGCATGTATGCTAAAGCAATGAAAAACAACACAAATACATGCCTACTCATTTTCTATAAATGTATCCTATATATGTGTAACTATTTTGGCATCTAGACTGTTTCAGTTCAGGTAGGACCACATTTGGCTCACTCTATGATGCCCTTACTTCAACAGTGGGTAGTGTTGAATCTTTGTTGTATGCTTACAGATGCTTTTAATTGTTTTCTTTTTGCAAAAGTAAGCATAGCGGTCTAAGACACAGAAAAAGATGTGGGGGAAGGGTTTTCACCAGGTAAACTGTCTTAAAGGCTTTATTATATTTGGCGCAGATGCAGATTGTTCTATCGGTTGCAAAGAAATACAGCCAAAGGGGATGTTTTCTAGAGGAAATTAATTTTGAATTACATTTAAAAGCAACTGAGGGAATTTAATTATAAGCGAGACAGTCAAATTACGTTCATATAGTTGCAAAACAAAGTCAGTTGAATCATCAATTAATCTGCTGATTTTTTTCATTTTTTTATGGGTGAAAAATAGTTTGGCCTTTGAAATGTAAAAAAAATAATTAACTTTATTTTAGTCAAGGCTTGTTCTGTTCAACGTTTTAAAGACGCATGAATGTGAAAACCTAACACATTCTCACTCCAGACACACTGCAGACTGCCACTTGGCCAAGAGCCCTTTGTGACACTTTCACACAGAGATGCACAGGGAACTGCTTCACAGCCACATTATTCCAGTTATCAACCTGTGATGGTGAGTAACAAACCGGCTGTGCTAATAGTCAACAGGAGCAGGAAGACGTCATTTTACAGTACTGTGTGTTCTCAGGAAATAACTAACGAGATCGGAGGGGCAATAACAACAACCGTCAAGCATGTGACTTCTGCATTCATTCTTATTTCAGGTGTTCTTTCAATATAGTAGTCTGCTACTTTGTTAGTTATTAAAAGTATTTTGGTCAAGGTTAAACATTAAAATTACTTTATTAAGGCCATGGAAAACATTGTGGCCAGGTTTTAAAATACTAAACAAAATGATATTATATTTTGTTGAAAGCCTTTGTGACATTTTCTACATTGTCACTGCAACACAAGTGTTAAGGAAGGTGACACTTCAGGGGTACCCTCAGCATTCAAAACCAACAGAGAGGACTCCTGATTAAGAATTAATAAGTGACAAGTTGCGAATGAGAAAGCAGATGGGGAGCAGATGGTTTTACTTTACAAGTTTGAACCCATGAATGTTTTGCATTTTGTCACAATGTTAACTTGAAAAAGAAAATTACTGAGCTGCAGACTATTCATCTGCCTGCTGTCTAATCCAATCACCGTCTCATTATTTTAGAATCTTATGGAAAAGGTACATTTCTCTTCTGGTGTAATTGAGCTGTCTTTAAGTTTAAAAATGTTCTGCTTTAAGTATAATGGGCCAAGTGGTTAACAAGAATTTAAATTTTTCTTAGATGAGAAAAGCTGCCAACAGTTACAATGTTTCCTTTTCACAGTTGCTGGCTGTTGTTTTCTGCTTAATATTGGACTCATTGCAAATGTTTTTTTTTTTCCTAATTGATAATGTGTATTATAAATAATTATCTAATCATACATTTGCCATATTTGACTACATCATATCATCAATAATTTAAATGAATAAGGGCAGTTTAATATACTTAAAAAAACAAAATATTTTTTTTTCTTTTTTTGGATAACTTAACCTTGTATTCTTTATCTGTAATCATCACGATTTCTGTCTACCCGTTAAGGAGATTTGGCATCATTTGGTGTCTCAGACTGGAGCTCTCTGGCAGTCACAATTATTCATCATCTATTCCTGTGAGGGTGTGAACCTTTTCAGTTAACATTTAACTGAAAATGTTCCTTCACACCAGGGCATAAGGCTCTATCACAAATATTTGGCTGCTGAAGTCATTGGACTGCTCTTCTGGACTGCAGAAAACCCGTATTGCTCTGGGACTTGAACCAGTCAGAAACTGTGTGCATAACTTGTGTCTGTGCTTGCCTCACAATACAGTGAGATAGAAATGTTTGTGGCCCTATTTTTGTGATTCCATTGGTTCAATGTTTTCTTGGCCAGCTGGGGTCTGGTGCACCCGCAACACGTGGTTGCAACAATCATGGCCAATCACAGTAGTTAACTTCATTTCCTCATCATGACATAGTTTGATAATAATATGAATGATTTTGATACTCTCATAAACGCAACAATTATTTGAATTTGTTTCAGTGGAGATAATAATAGGTGACAATCTGATGTAGACAAGGTTATTTTCCAATTTCTTTATTGTTAGGTAAATGTAATCCTGGCAACAGGCCAGATGCTTCTGTTCTACTTAGGTCCTGCTGCTGAGCGTGCTGGTTAACTGCCATGGCTTGGAGGCACCCTTATTGGAGCAGAGTCTTTATTAATGTTCCAGTTTGCTTTTCCTGCTGTTGAAAATATCTGTTTTCATGAAAGTCAAATAATGTTATGTCCTTTTTTAGCAAGTTGGCTCAATTTCTCTAGGTATTATTAAATTGTATGACATATGCTTTGGTAAAAGTATCACTTGGATTAAGCATCTGTCTTCTCTCCCCTGTTGAAACAACTCTCCTCACACCACCCTGTTTAAGGGGTGGGGAGTGGGGGCGTGTGAAGCCTGTCACTTCACCCCATACTGTGCACACCTCTTCCTGGGGTTGACTCTCTCTTGAGACAGACTGCTTACCATGGCAACTGCTGAATGAAGCCAGGGAGAAAGAAAGAAACAAAATGCAATTGTCTGTGAAAGAACTACAACCATATCAGTTTGAAGTGTTTGTGTTTATGTTTATGCATGTGCCAGACGCTTTTATCCAAAGCGACTTACAGGTAGGCAGGTAAGGGGGTCTTGCCTAAGGACCCCTACTGGAGGTAATACCTTTCATGCAGGGGATTTGAACCCAGATCTCCCACACAAAAGGTGGCAATCATACCACTGGAGGAGTTTCCTGAGGAGACACTGTCATGGCTGTCACTGACACAGGTTTATGTCATACCGTGTGCTTTGGTATGTTACCTGTTAAACATAACCTCTATTAACCTCTTGTAAGTAAGTTAAGAAAGTGCAATGTGCAAAGTGTAACTCGTAGTAATGAAAATGTACCATTTGTTACTGTATTTAAACTTTTAGTATACATTGATGTCATTAAAAATTGTAGACATTAAAAATTCTACACACTAATCTTTACATTGTCCTTGCCTGAAGTTCAGCCAGGAAGAGCTGAAGGTGAAAAGTTTTTGCCTCATACTTTTTGCCAACTCTTGCTGGAAAATTATCTTTAAACATAAAGTTTATTCTCTAAGTTCCTATATCCTCTCAGGCTGGGGTTGATGTAAGGTTCTTGCTGATCACTAACAGAACATTTCCATATGAAGCTGGCTTCATCATTTTAGCAGGTCGAATGCTAGTATAAAAATAACGGGGTTAAGAGGTCGAGGGCAAACAGAAAAGGCAGGGTGAACTTGACAAGTGACACAACTTTACATTGAAAAAATCTGAATGGGTCATCAACGTAGATATTTTCATATCTTGAGGGGGACAAAAAAATGTTCTGTCCTACACAGATAATACTGACTTCAGACACCCGATTCTGTGCTCTCAAGAACAGAACTTTTTTTTTTTTCAGTGAAGGCATTATGGGGGATCCAGCAGGAAAGCCCTGAGGTTATTAGTGATGAGGGATGATTTCATCAATATGCAACACACCTGTTTATTTGTAATGGAAACTGTAGAAGAATTATTTGAAAGTCTGATGAGCACGTGACCTGAAGGTGCCTGTGGTTATTTTGTGACGGCCTGATGCCTTTCCAACTGGATTTAAGGACTATGCACAATTGTAGGGTGACATGCACAACATCACTACTGCAATTGCAAATGGACCAAATGCCTGAAGCCATGACCCAAAAGAGACTCTCTAGAGATAATGAGAAGGGATTAAAGAGATATTATGATTAAACTATTTTTAAGTAAGCGAGATGGGCGGGTGGAGAGTAGCAGAGTTAGTATGAGTTGTATTAGTAAAACTTTAGAGATTACAGTTACTAAAACATTATGGCATGGAAGTTAACTCAGTTGTAAGCCTTTCTGACTGCGTAAAACACACTCATGCTTGGGACAGAGAATGCAGTGCTCATTTGTATTAATGTCTCTCCTCCATACGGATGCATGGTAAGTTCCCAAGATAACAGGTGAGGAGTACAGGTGAGGAAACAATCTTAGTGTGTTGCAAGAAAATGCCATGATAGGACTACATTAATTACTGTCCACTTGTTTAAAACATAGCCTTAAATCTGCATGAACACAGTCAGCACTCTTCTCATTTGGTAGCAGAGAGTCATGACAACAAGTCTGTTGGTCAAATCAATACAATACTTTTCAACACCCACCAAAGGAGACACATCCTGCACCTAATGGTTATCTCTTAGGCTATGGCAATCGTATTGTTTTTAAGATCAGCAAACTGACCATTTATTGACATCGGAACAAATCCTATGCTTTAGGCATATGATCTTTTCAAGCTGTTTTACTCCGTATTGGAATTTCCATGATTGCTTTCAAAGTCTGGATTTTTGCACAAACCTGACTGACAGCGGAAAGATATCTCCTCTTCCTGGACAGCAGCTAAAATAAACCCTTCCAGATACAAGGAAATGTAATGATTAAAATCACTATGGAAATAGCTTTGAAGACATAACTAAAAAAATATAGCTGAAAAGTATACCTATTGTTTTTTTTAAGTAGGGTGACACTTGACCACTCAGAGACCAGTATATGATGTTACTGGATAGCTATACTCTCAACCATGTTGTGGTCTCAAATAACTGAGGATTCATTCCATTCAGATTTACAGAGAGTCCGTGCTGATGCCTTTTTGAGTTTTGCCCAAAGGATACTGGCAATTTGATACCTGCAAGCCACTACTCAAGGTTAGGGAAGGAAATTAGCAAATGGTAACTGAAAACAAATTACATATATGTGTACTTTTACTACTTAATAGAATAGTGAGTGTAGTGGAGTATCTTGATTCACAAAAACAGACAGTGATAAATGAAATATGCTTAAATAACTTAAAAGAACATACTAAAGGTATCGTAGAGTGGGGAAACAAATAAGAAAGACAACCAGGAAGCAACAAATTTTTGTTGGAACATGTTTATATGTAATCCAGGCCACCAGCAAAACAGCATCCGTGTAGGCGGCCACGTTGTAACAACCACGTTGTAAAAATAATGTATTTTAGCTCTAACCATGACCATTTTCTGACCCTGACCAAGTAATGTTAAACCCAAGTAATAAGTGACAAAAGTGCATCAACTGCATGTAGCTCAGAGGTGACTAAAACAGTTGAGTTATGTTGGTCTGTATGCATTTCATGTGTTTGTTTTCATGCAAGTGACTGAAAGCGCTGCACGTAATATGCCTTCCAAACCTCACCCTCAGTGATTCCTCATGAGGATTTTGTGGTTTGTTAAAGGAAAGACTTGGGAACGTCTGGGAAAGTGTTGAGTCATCGGAGTCATAATTTTCATCTGTCATTTGTAGGGGCATTTACAGGATGCTCTTGTGGGTCGTACATAATGGCGGAAAAGGAAAATCTATCACTGAGAGAACTTGTGCAGTTGGTATAATGCTGCTTTGTCTCCTAATTGAAATAAGTCTTAGAAGGCAGGAAGTTATTTTAATAACTGTTAAAATTCTGATAACCAATTTTTAAACAGTATAGTTTATTGCAAATGCCAGACTGCACTTATGACACGGGACATGGTGATGTAACTTATACTAACATAGTTTATCTTTTGATTGACTTACCAGCTTTTTTTTAACCCCCGAAAAGGTCCACACAAATACTCTAATATCTGACCAAAGCTTTTGTCCTTGACAAATGATAAATTTGCAAGGCAGAATACCAGATTCCATATGAGTGACCTTGATTTGAGCAGTCCTATATTATTTACTGTCTCCTCTACTCAGCAGGACTGCGAGAGAGATACATGTAAATGATAGATGACTTGTCATTCATCACTGTCGTCACCTTGACACGCAGGAGGAAATAGCAACCCGGCCAGGGTGTGTCACTTCCTGTGTGTAGCTATGTTGTTTTTGCCTCAAGCCATTTAACAGTCGCACTGAATGTCAGATACCAACATAAACACAGTTATTATTCATAAATAGAAACCCATGAGCAGCAATCAGCACACAAATGCGAACACATACTGTATGTGCTTAAGCTGATTTAAATGCTTTGGACAAGATCGAAAAGATGCATGAATTAGTAAACTTGTTACAATTATGAAATCCCCTGGCAGAGCCAAAGCTACGTTTTGCACTTAATAGCTTTAGTTCTCAAACTTGTTAGAAATTACTACAATTTCTCAGATAGCCTGAGGCTTTATTTACCTCAATACTTTGGTAAACAGGCCCCTATTAGAGACAGACCTTTATTTCAAACTTCCCAGAGTTATTGGTATGAACTATTAAATGCCTCAAAACAAAATCTGGACCAGTGCACATAAACACTTAAGCTTTATTTCCACATACCTGTGTTTTCATACATGACTCAACAGGACATCCATTCACTCCTATGTCGAGACTTAACACAGTGTGCAGTTTTCTTTATACAGTCCATAATTTGCCTTTTGAACATTTAACTTTTGCAGTGGATTATAAAGATAGACCAACATGTTTTCCAAAGAATTGAACTAAATAGCAAACAGGTTAACAAACTATTAGCTTGACAAGCTGTGACTACACACATAAGATCTCCAGCACTGTATCAAATTATAATATTTATTTAAATTCTATTGAATAGAAACACCCTTGTTCATAGCAGAGCTTGTATTATGAAAGATGTGAATCCACAGTGTACTCAATAGCTTACCAAACTAATGTGTAGAGGTTTAAATTGAAGGAATCCAAAAGCGACTTTGATAAATGCTTTCTCCACTGCAAGAGCATGTTTAAAACAACCTGGTTATCTAATTGAATTCATCATATTAGATAGTATAGCTTTTTTGCTTAGGTATACACATTGTAATGAGAGGTATTCTTGTTTTTCTTCCATCTGATGGACTATACCTCTAAAGCAGGTGTCAGGTCTCTTGTGGTTGATTTTTGGCACAATGAAATGGAGAGAATGGCTGTGGAGAAGGTGAGAAATCATTCTCATTAGATATAGTGTGGTTTGAATAGGAGTCTGCATTGTGCAACAAAGTACTCTGAGTAACATGTGCTTAATGGACTTAAACATGTAGGCCTAAACACCTAAATGTTTACTATTTAGAAAAATATTATTTTTCTCTGATGGGAATACTGAATATGGATTATTTTCAGATGCAGAATTTGATGGTGCTTTTTTTTCTTTTTTGGCAGCCAAAAGCATAACCTACACAGAATACACAGAAGCTGCAGTATGAGCAGTTTTTTTAGCAGAGCAGTTGAAGTGCTGGTGTGTGTCTATCCAGAAGGTGTTCAGGCTTATTATTGAATTTTACGTCACCTGGGCTTTGAAAGCACTGAGAGCCAACATATGATTAATAAATTACAAAATGCAAGTAAAATATACAGTATTTTGAATCTTAATACAGCAGCAAACAATCATTAACTATGCAACATTGTAATCATTTTCTTATCAGAGAGTCCAGTCCATCCATGTAGGTGTCATAATCAAGTTCCTGTGTTCAGTTTTGTGGAAGCCCAGGTAAACTATGCATGCATGTTAGCGCATGTGGAATTATGCCAAACAGTACGAAGGAAATTAACTGACACATTTTCTTCCGGTGATAAAGCTTTTTCTAGCTAAAATGTCTCCCACAAGGAAATTAATTGAACCAGTGTCAACCTTGCTCTGGTATTCTTGAGATACAGAGATATACGAGCTGCCTGAGGGCCACCGAGTTATTTTTCAATTTATTCATCTTTTTAGATTTTGCTGCTCTTGTGAGACACCCAGTGGTCTTTTAAGGCCAAATGTTGATCCTTTAGACTGCTTTTACAAGTTTACATTAAGCGTAAAATGCTAGCTATGATTAAGTTTGTGCAGAAGCAAATCTGTATTGCCAGATGTATGTGAGACCGATGCCTGAATATATAAACAGCTTTGAGGCTTCCTATGTTGACATGCTGTAAGGCACACAGGTTGTTAGGCTTTGATCTTTTCATGGGATTTGATAACAGTTCAAAAAATAAATATAGAACATTAACTAAGTTATACAGTGAGTGTTAGGAAAAACAATGTTTCCTTGAATAGCACTTTTTACTGACTACGCTTGGCCGAGAACCTGAGTGCATGGCAGTGCCAAAGAATTAATTGTACAGACGCTGAGTCATGTCCTCTTTAAATTTCACATTTCACATTTTGCAATCACTCTCTCCTGACACCTGTCTGAGAAATAAAGTGTCCTGCTGCGCTTTGGTTGTTCAGCAGGGTGTTAAGTTTGTATTTCAGTCACAGACTTATCAATCAGCAGAGGGAGTCAGAAATACCTTTGACTGAAACTGCTCTCCTTCCGACGACAGTGCAGGGTGACAATCCTGTGACCCTCACTTCTGACATCCTGACTCACTGTCCACATAACAGGGTTACTGGCTCTAGCTCCCAGGAATGCCACACCATCCTTCAGTTTGACCCTGAAACACATATGCATCAAAAATAAGAAATTTCAAGTGTTGATAAACAGCACACATATATTTCCAGTATTTCAGAAATACACAATGATCCGACACACCAGGATGTGTAAAAAGAACAAAAAAAATAAATAGAAATAAAAACATATAGGGGTGCCGTGTCTCACACAGATAAAAAGAAAAAATACAAACACCCATGATCCGTGTCTTACACACACAGAGGCTTCAACTGAAAAAAAAACACAATACAAGTGTGTACACAGTTTGTGTGTGTGTGTGTGTGTGTGTGTGTGTGTGAGAGAGAGAGAGAGAGAGAGAGAGAGAGAGAGAGAGAGAAATCAAATCAGTGTCTCAGATCCAGCTTTCTGGAAGAGATCCTATACCAGAAGCCTGAGAGTTTGAGGGTTCTGCACATTATCTTAGTTGGTGCCAAGACTGCATTATTCTACATCAAATATGGGCTAAATACAACCTGAATTATCTCAATATGGCCAGCAGTGTCAATATGTATATATATTTTTAGATTTTTGAAAACAAATCTATAAAACCTGCAGTTTAGAGGCTTATTTTACAACATGGCTTCAAAAACTTTGGGAAGACTAATGGTGCTATAAACTGGCTTAACTTTCAGTCAAAACAATGAAAAAAAAAAAGAAAACAAACACCAGTGTAGCGTAGCTTTTTAATAAAGAATAACTATACTTTTCATTCCTGCCTGGCAGGAGGTATGGTTTTACCTAATTTGGATTTCTGGCACCATTTTCTGAAATCTTTCCAACCCGGTGATCAACCAATAGCTAAGAAACAGTGCCTATGACACACTCTGAGAGACAGGCCCCCTTATTTGCATATTGAAGCAGACATGCACACACGAATCAAAATCAAAGATAGAGCAATGAAAAAAGAATACAGGGTAATAAAAGAGCTTTGGGAAATGAATAAATAATGAAAAAATGATATTAATAGAAACAATAGAGAATAAATAAATATATAACTAAACAATGAATTGTACAATGGCAATGAAATGCATCAATAAATAAGTTTGAAATGACTAGAAGGATTTTATATATGAAGTTATATATATAACTGGGATAGGCTCTGGCCCCCTGCAATTGAATTAAATGGGTATAGAAATGGATGGCTGGATATATCCTCTATACGTTATATACTATGTTCCCATATATTGAGAATCTAAGTTTATGTTAAACTGAAAGTGAAAGTATTAACCAATAAGTTTATTCATTAGAAAACAATTAGTGCACATAGTGAATTAAAGAGTGACCTTACATGAAAAGTCTTGCTTTATACTTTACCCTGTCCCAAAGATAAGAGCAATACAATGGCTCTATTTTACCATCTTCTCTTTTTGTTTTCAAAGGACTCCAATCTCTGCAACCTCTATCTCACTAATATCTTCCATTATTCATGGTCACAGTGGGCGGAAATACAAGTGTTGAAAAACCATGACCCCTTCCTCTTCCGACACACCATAGCTCTTCCTATCCTCCTCTGTCGCATGAAATTATCATGAAGTACTCAAGTGGCTTCTGGTACTTTTGTTTTTTCCAACATAACAAATTGTTCTTGTTCAAACCTAAAGAAAGCACAACTGGAGCAAGATATTTTACATGGAAAAAAGAGGCAATAAAGAAAAAAGATGGCAAAAGAAAGGAGGTCTGGAGTTGAACACCAACTGTACAAAAATGGGGAGGCAAAAGAAACATTTCCCTTCAGTTGAACATGAACTTTCATTTGCTCACATAAAACAAAAATAAATAATTAAGAGACTAGTTCTCATTCTGGATCGGTGAAAGACTTGCAAAATACGAAGAAAAAAACATGAATACGAGTATTCATGGAGGGGATAAAGATATGAGACCCATGCAGTTATCCTGCACAGCCATTACATCTTCTATGTTTAACTGGTCTCTTTTGATCTTATCTGGTCGCTGCTGAAGTAATAACGGGCTTTGTGATGGTCGCTGCTCCTGACGAGCAAAGATAAAGGCCGCTGGTGTGGAGGATGCAGACAGTAACTAGGGGGGCGGCAGCAGATTGCTGTCTGCCCTCTTGTTTCCAAGTTGTCACCTTTTCCACAGCACAGTAATAACTAGGAACGCACAAGCAGATTTAGCACTGACAGAGGACTACAAGGGGAACAATTACCAAGTTAATTCAATATGACGTACTGATCACATAACAAACTCCAGTTTGAAGGTTCAAATGAATGCTTTGGGTATGATTAGGTATGTTTTCTTCCTTCTCAGCTTTTTTTTATAGCATGAGAGAACCTTTATGTGGTTAGATTGTTGCTGTTTTAATGACCTTTTCATTTGATTAGACTATTGCGTTTCTTCATAAACTCAATTTCAAGACTATTTTGGCTGTTGGCCAGACGTAATCTAGCTGTTTAAAATATACCACTATATTGTTTTTTTTAATTATCTTTGGCATTTCAGAGTAAATGATGATTTAATCAATTAATTAGGTAGTTAGTTGATGAATTAATCAATACTGAGTTCCAGCGAAGCATTCCTGAACTACAATGATGTTGTGTTCTCTGTTGTTGTGATACCTGCCGTCTCTCTTTGTTTCTGTTTTTTCTTTCTTTGTTTCTGTTTTTTCTTTCTTTGTTTCTGTTTTTTCTTTCTTTGTTTCTTTCTTTGTTTCTTTCTTTCTTTCTTTGTTTCTTTGTTTCTTTCTTTCTTTCTTTCTTTCGTTCTTTCTCTCTCTCTCTCTCTCTCTCTCTCTCTCTCTCTATCTCTCTCCCTTCCTTCCTTCCTTCCTTCCTTCCTTCCGTCGAATTGAGTATGGGGCCTAACAAATGGCATGTTGTAAAAGAGATTGGTTTGGTTAATGTGATTTCTGGTGAGGGAGGACAATTGGAGATGGTTGTGGGGGGGCAATAAAGGAAAGAAATTTGAAAGGAAACCCCCTTTCACATACATCAGCACATGAAGCTGCCTCATTAATTCCATGAAAACCTGCATCAGTGAGATGAGTATTTACAGATGACAGAAAAGACCGTTTTCAACTCTCCCTCCCATACCTGATTGATTCTGAAAAATGACACACCAGAGCTGCCTCTGACAAAATAACATGTCAACGTACCCTCTGCTCCAAGTTGCCTTTTGAATGCTGAAATGCCACAAAATGCATGAATATTAATGCACTTTACACAGCAGGAAATATAATAGAATGCAAAGTGTTTGGAAAATGTTAGAAAGCTGTAGACGATCAGCTGTTGAATATTTTATAATTCTACCTGTGCCACAGTTATTCTAACAAAGTTACATGAAAAGTTAAAGTATTACCAGTCCACCAGAGAGGTGTGACAATGCCTGCACCAAATTTTGTGAGAATCTCTCAGAGCAACAAAGTTTGAGGTTAATGGTGCTGTTGTGGAAGGTCATTAAGAATCATCTTTTGGCCACAACAGATATCTGCCAAACCTGACGGCAACCAAGCCTACAATTGTTGAGATTTTGTACCTGGATGACAGACTGATCTACAGAGCCATGGCAAAAAATTGCTAAAAAGCTTATATAACTGATGCTTGACAGATCATTCCAGAATAGGGGTCCTGACAATGAAGCCTATATCACCCCTATCTTGTGTCCATTTTCTTTTTATTATAGAGCCCACTACCCAGTAGAGAATGATATAACCTTATAGTGGTGTAGTATGTTTTCCAAATAAATATTTGACCTCAGCGTAGTGTACAATCAGTGATCATTAAGTAAGAGCTATCCTCAATTGCAACAGAAAAGAAGATGGCAGATAATTAGAGATGAAGGCACAGTAGAGGTAAGAGCATAATCACTAATCTGACTAATAGGCTATGTACTGTCAGCAGCAAAGAATTGCCAATTTGCAACTTAAGTACCAATACTGCTTTTAGATGTGGACTTTGCATGTTCATTCATGTTCATATAAGTCGAGACCTGTCCCCTGTATCCCATGAGGAGTTTAAAGGTTTGAATAAACCATTGGCAACAAAAGACAAAAGGACAGGAGTATATAAGGGTGGATGAAAAAGGACAAAGGATGGGGAAAACATTCAGAGGAAGACAGGAGTTTTACAGACAGCTTTATTGGTTAAGAGACTGAAGTAAAGTCAGCACTGGCATTTGCTGTCTGTTCTGATCTTACATTTTTAACAACAGAGAGGTATCAATGTCACCCTCAAGATAAATTTTGCAAAGGTATTACTCCCATTAAACTCTAAGTTGAAATAATCAAAATAAGAAGAAACAGGAGAAAAATGGCTCCCTGCATTGCAATCCAGGTGATAACAGATCATTACTTTGGCTGTGATGAGGGACATAGACTTGAGAGAACCCAATGACTTCACACGCACACGCACACATCCACAGACACACACAACTTGGCCTGTGCCTATATCAGATATAATGTTAATACATTCTCAGGTAAGGAGCTGGTAGAGAAAGTGAACTTTTACTTGAGTATAAAAGAAAAAGCTCTGTCAAAAAGAATGCACCTTTGGCTCCAGCATCACATGGGAAAGACAGAGCCAGATGGAAAAAAACTGCATTACAGATGAGCCAAAGCACCCGAAACCAAGCATCATTACTAAACCCCACTGAAACACTCAAGAAAAAAATGAAGAATCCCGCAAATTACAAGTGGGTTTGGCAGTTTGTTGGATAAAGGTAACTATGTTCAATTCATCCTCGAGGATATTTTGCAAATGAATTCTAAACAGCTAACTTATTTGAGTTGAAGTTTCCAACAGAAGGCGGAATTGGCCAAATTAAAATTACATTGAGCTTGTTTGGTTGCCCCATGTTCCTTAATTCTCAACCACCTGCGGCTAAATCTAGTTATAAAATAAACACACAAGCTGTTGGGTATAACAGACATGCTTTCTTTATATTTCCCCCTCCCTCTTTTCTCTCCTTGCTCCAAAACAAAATCATCTCCATCACCTCAGGGGGAAAATCAAATTAAATAGTAGCCGCTGACACATGAATCAGGCTGGGACCTGGACCAACAAATTAGTAAGGTGAAACAGGGCTATGGAGGAAATGCTCTGAGTCAATTAGCTGAGGGGTAGTTGTCACCAGAGTGTTTTTAGGGCCGAGTGGACACAGGCTGATGTGGAGATAAATAGGGAGCTAATTCAATTAATGAGTTTGATGCTGCTTTTCCCATTATCAGAGCTAGTTGGAAGTGCTGGTGCATGGCAATGCTGCAAACAGAGGACAAGATTAAAGCTATCAGATGTAGAGCGCTCGCCAGACAAAGCTCATCTCCACCCATGCATTCTGCTGCATCTCTCTCCAACTCCCTCTTTTGTCTCACTTTCAGCACATCTCTTCTCCTGACTATCATTTCCCTCTGAAACATTCAGCTTCGCTCACTGCATCAACACACCAGAGCTCCCTTGGTGCCCTGTGCTTCATTGATTTATTTATTTCTAAAAAGAAATCAAAGATCCTGCACACTGTTAGTCATGCTAATTTATTTTATTTAATTACCTTAACTCTTGTGCGTAAACTTTCATTAGGTAATTTGAAGGTCTACTGACTGAAACATCTTAATTAAGTAAAGTGCGTTTAAGTGACTGGCAGTTTGTTGGAACTCTGAATACTTCTTAGTTTACAGTTATTGGCCCAGCACACCTGTAATTAAGACTTGATGGTGCATGTGAACACTTTTGAAAGTTTTTAGCCTCACTAGCAATAAGGTTTTAGGGTCAATGCATCCACCTCTATAGGACACTGTAAAATATCTCTTCAAGTACAAGATGCTTTGACATAAATTTTTGTAGAAGTGTTGATAGCCCCCAGAGCACAAAGCCTTTTTTGATTTTTACAATCCCATGACTAGTGTGAAATATACACTGAATGACCTATTGACCAATTTTGTGCCCAAATCTTGCTATTTTCACAATCAGCATTATATTTTAACAGAATTGTCTTTCAGCTGCCTCTAATCCGTTCCTTGTTCATGCTTGAAAATGAATCAATGAACAAATCAATGACCTTTTAGCTATCATCCCCTAACCTTCATCCACGCCCTTTAATTTTACCAGGATGTTGCTGGAAAAGTGATGCTGGAAAATGAAACCTTTCTTAAAGCTTATCTGGCCCTTCACTCATGTGAAATGCCAATTTCACTTCTTGCTGACATCGACTGCCTCCTCATCCCACCATTTTTTCACAGATCAATATCTTTGTTGTCCAAACAAGAGAGTGAATGGATGTGTTTTGAAGACATCAGAGCTGTGAAGGGTTAAAAGCTGTCCATCTATCAAGGGACAAGGATGATCAAACAGAGCACCATTAAGTGCTACTTAGTAATATGAACTGGATTATATTGAGTTCTGAGTAATTGAGTAGATGCTGACTGTCATCGAACACTAGGCACATTTACAATCAGACGACTACACAGAGAACTGTACTTTCCGACAAAAAACCCGGACAGTATGCTTTTCATTTGAGAAGAAGCAGAGAACAGAATTACTGACTGCCCTCTTCCAAATTTGTCTAAAAAACAGACAGAGTGGTGATGCCTTATCCGTGGTAACATCTAAAATCTTTCTTACAGCTGTAGAGACTTTCTTTTTTATGAGAGGGAAAAGCAGCCATATGACTGACAAGTAGAACATGGACCTGAGAACTGGGAACAAACGCTTTCCTTAATAAAAAGAGATGCAATAACTTCAAAAGACTTCAAAAGGGAAGAGGCTGGAAATGTGAGCTGGCCATCACCTCATGACATGAACAAATCCATGACAGATCAAGAGCAATCATATGGGCAAGACCACTGTGAAAGGAATTAGAGTCTAATTCAGAGAAAATCCAAAGCCCTTAGGTCGAACGGAACATTTCATTTAAAAAGCTGGGCAATGTTTCATACATCTTAAATACATCTTAGTGCTGAGAAGATCTTTATTACCCTGTCAATGAATAACAACTTCCAAGGTTCTATCGACCTTTGATCCAGGGGCCCTGGTGTTATATCATAGGGAATATGAAATAAACCAAATGGACCACATAGACCACAAAGTGTCAAAGATCTGTGATGTTACATGTGGTACATTGCCCATTTTGGTAAATTTATTTTAGTTTCAATCACTTGTGACACCTGTGCAACCATGGGCCCTCATGGGCTAAAGTCACAATAAATGGCCTTATTATTCTCTAGAAATGTTTTTTCCTTGCATTTTCTAAAAAGCTAAAAGAAAAAGATTGACTAGCTTAAACAAATTAGGCTTATGCAGTCCTAAAAAAATATTGCTCCATAAGCAAAGGTTGTAACAGAGTTATCAGGTTAATATAACATGATGGCACTAACGAGGAGTCTCTGCAGACCGCATGCTGCTTAGGGCCATAATGCAGCCCATGAATAAGCCATCACACAATACAAGGAGGACTAACATATAATTAAGGCATTATTTAGTTTAAAAAATAGATAAAGATTATAGGAAAGGACATTCTAGCTTATAAAATTAAATATACCACAGTCTGCAGTTTAGAGCACTGAATGACTGTGCTTTCTTCAATCGTCCTCAAACTCTCATTATGTCCAAATGTCACATTATGTCTGTAACAAAATTGTTAGAAAAACAGTCAAAGACACAAAGAGCGTTATTCTGAATAAAGAAACAGGCCATATGTGGGTGGGTATTGCCTGAAATGATACTGAGCTCTCTGTGTATGTGTGTACTGACTGTGTACATAAAAGCGGGCAAAGGGGATGATGACACCAAGGGGTGTGACAGTGCAACAACCATTGTGGCCTAAAGCAAGTCACCTCCAGTACATCAGACATTGGCTCTCATAACAACGTAACAATCCAAATGTAAAATCCAAGAATATTGCCAGTTTGGTGCCCTACTTATTGAAAAATTTTGATCCCCTCTTGAATCACAGAGGCAAGCATGGGATTTTAGATAAACTCTAATTTGAAATGTGTGTCACGATGGCTTTCCTTTTTATTTTTCATGTTTGCTGGGTAGTAAAACTCCCAATTTTCAATTTAATTTAATGCTGGTTTTAAGGAACTAACTACTACTACTTTTGTGCTGTAAATTATAGTTGAAGGAATGAGGTCATGTTGTATCAGACAGAAGCTTGATCCCTATGGCTGCCATTTGAAAGGAAGCCTAGTCAGTTAAATATGTAATATAAACACACACAGTCACTGCCTCCAGTAAACCTACTTGACACAAGTTTGAATTCAGAGGCTAAAAATTAGATTTCGCAGTTGCTCTGTGGGGTTGGATGGATGATCCAGGGCTGATCCAATATTTGGATGAATGCAGGAGAGGCCAAACATTATAATCTCAGGATGTAGCTGGGCAGATTATGGCAAATTGGTAAACCTGATGTAGAACGGGTTTCACAGATTAACTCTGATGTTGTTGTTGATGCAATAATTTGGCAAATTTTTAGTTCCTGTATCGCATCATATCGCAAATTTGCCTCTAATGGCTTGACAGTCTGTACGCTGCTATACTTAGACCTTTTGTTCAAGCAAGGAAAAACTCCAAGAAAGGAAAGCATCATAACTGCAGACGGTTCGGAATGGGGCAAATTATACTGTTGGTTGATAACGCAAGAGTTTTTATGCTGGATCGGTTAACCCACTCACTTTTGCTTTGCTGCCATCTTTGCCCATTTTTGAGAATGTTATCGAGTTGGTGTTAGCATCTAGCAAGAAGGGCATATACTGCGTGTGCTGTTATATTCTACTGTATCTAAATCATGTGCTATTCAAAGCTAGTTTATGATACTGACATTTTTACCACATATTTTACTCAGAAATTGTTCCCAGATAATGTTTATTATTCTCCCAACCAGCTATTGTAAATCAAGTAGAGAAGCAACAGAAAAATCATAATAGCTGTATATATGCAAATTATATCCATCTGAGGCCATTACTGAATCAATTAATCTTTGGCAATCATTAAAACATTTTAATCAGAATCTTTACAAATGCTTGACTATTCATTACACTCTCTAATTAAGATAATAAATTGTATGAGCTCACTGTTGTGGGTGGTTTTGATTTGACACATGGGGGACAAACACATAAGCCAGCTTGGACTGATGAAATGTGTTGTATAAATGACAGTGAGAGCTGAGGATGTTGAGAAGAAGCTAAATGCTTGTTTTCTCCTGTCTTCATCACTGACTCCCTAAGGGTTGAAGGCAGTAGATGTGAGGTCAGGTGATCAAGATCTGGGGGTCATGTATTATGTGAGTCTTTCAGCTTTACTGAGGTCTGGGACTATCGATACCTAATGTTTCTGATTCATTTCTAGGTGCCGGTGTGAGTGAGTTGTAGGAGTCCTGCCAACAGTAGATACATTACGGGTCTGAATATTGTTGTATTTGTCATTATATTGTGACATTTATGTGGAGCTGTGGAGGGGGGTGGGGGCAGCACTGTGAGTGGTGAGGTGGCAAAGTTAGAAGAAGATGACAGCTATCATGCTAACCCAACATTACCCAGCTAAAAGCTGTCATAATTGTGACATGAAATATTGGGTAAATGTCAGAGACATTGGCAGTTGAAAAGAAAATGCAAACTCGCCAAATAAATAAATTCCATCTTGATTTAATTTCATTCCTTCTCCAAGGACAAAATAAGGTGTTTGTCTGAAATGTTTACAAATTCTCCTCTGCACCATAATGGTGCAGATCATTTGATAATTCAGAGGTGAAATTGCACTTAAATCAATTCAAGTCTGATCTGCAAAAGCTGGCATGTCAACCACAACACTAATTCGATTTGCCCTTCATCATTTGCACTGGTGGGATTTGCTGAACAGTCACCATCAACAGCCTCCTCGACATGCAGGAGACAGGGAAAGGCCCAAAGTCCCAACAATCAACTGGCAAGATTTGAAATGTGTGCGTGTGTGTGTCTTTCTGTCTGTATAAAGAATGTGATAATAGGAAGAAAAAGAGGCAATTGAATTAAAGATGTAGGGCTGATTCATGGGATGAATAATTGACTCTGATAAAGGTGTGGACAGAAAAATATCTCATAATCCCTGGTGGCTGCTGCCTTTTGCTTGTATTGCAAAAGTATACAATAAAGAGAAGATTTTTTGGGGATTTGTTTTTGAGTAAAATGTTACCCTACCACTCTGGTACAAACACAGCAATCTATATGAAAAAACATGGGGATTTGAAAACAAGTATGTTTCTCTGAGCGTTTTGCAGAGTGGTTTGTTATCAGTAGTGTCATGATATACCTCATTATACCTCCCAATCTTTACTAATATTCTCCCAGTTTCCCTCTCAAAGATCTGAGACCAACTAGATCTACAAAACAAAATAATACACACAATTTTCTAAAAGAAAACTGATCCTATAATTTTCCCTTTCCATCCATCCGAGTTCAGGTCACTATGACAGCAGGCTAACCAGGATATTGCAGACATGCCCATCCTGAGCAACATTTCCCAGCTCCACTTGGCAAATTTTGAGGCATTTCCTGACCAGATGAGATCTGAATTCCCTCAAGTTCTGGGTCTATCCTGGGACATACTTAGAAAGCCTCCACAGGAGGATGCCTTGCAGGTTTTCTCCTCAGATGCCCTTACATCCTCAGCTGGCTTTCAAAGCAAAGAAGCAGTGCCACTACAACATGCTCCTTCATTATGTCGCAGCCCTTCACTTAGTCTCTTAGGCTGTGCATTGTCACCCCACAAAGGAAAGCTAGTTTGGCAGCTTTTATAGACAATCTCATTATTTTAGTCACTGGTCAAAGCTCACGATGATGGGTGAGAACGTTGAACCTTTCTGTTGATCAACTAGTTAATCAAGAGCTCGCCTTCCAGCTATGCTCCTTTTTAGCCATAACTGGTACAACAACTGCATATGGATATAACTGCATATGTATTTTTCTATAGCTAACTCTTCATGAGCATCTTGTTGTGCTTTGCATTGCATAGAAAATCTAAAATACTGGAGTTTGAATCAACTAATCAAAAAATAATAATATTGTGGACAAACATTTCCCACACTGCAAACAGCAATAAAGTAGACTTAATAACATATTTTTTCTGTTAACAACCGTGCAAGACAACATTATCCTTGCAAAATAGTTTCATCATGAACTGTTCATGGTATAAATTTTTGAAAATGTGCCTCAAATCAACAAAGACGAAGGCAGAATGAAATTTAAAGAATATTCAAGCCATATAAGCAAGCCGATGGTGGATTTGGGCATAGTCTCACACATAGAAACGAATACGGTTTGTTCAAATGCTGTGAAAAATTCACTTATTTCTTTTCTTTTTTTTCTAATCAAATGTGAACATGGAGGAGATCTTTATAGCTCAACCAGTTGAGAAAAGCCCCACATTCAGAACCTGCATGTCACTCCCCCTCTCTATCTGCCATCTACCTATCTACCCTTCACTGCATCTAACAAAATGTAGAGGTTAAAAAAAAGAAAAACAATGAATGTCAACGTGTGTGCGGCAGCTCTTGGAGTTTAATTTCGATCCTTGTGAACAAATATTTGCCCGTACTGTGAGGGCCATGTTGTCCTTGCTGCTGTGCTTTTGTCAGAGCTTACAAGCATGGCAAGTACACTTGCACTGTGTTGTGTAAAAAAGACACCACTTGGGCTCGCAATTTATTTGACTATATGACAAGAAACACTTATCAGGAGAGACGAGAGTCGTACGAAATAATCTCACACTTGGTTATGTTTCGATAGCTGGTTAAAATTTCCCGTCTAGCTGTCATTTTTGCTTTTTCCTCAGACTGTTGGTCATGCTTGTGCTTCATCAATGCTTTGAGAAAATATTCACTGCCAGCGGTCTTAAACCTTACGAGCAAGTGAGCAGAAGCAGAAATTGTAAATCTGATAAATGGACCGCATTTATATTTAAATACCGTAACAGACATAACACTCATGAATTTGCCCTCAACTTACATATTTCCTGCATAAAACGATAACTTCAGAAACGGTGGATAAGGGGAAAATTTTCAAGCTTTTGTTGCTGTTTCTTGCTTGCTGTCTAATAAAGGCAATGCATTACCAAAACATCTTTTTTTTTACCAAGAAAAAAACAATGATTGCAGTATTTAGGAATCTGGATCTCTGTCTGGCATCATCTCTGGCCTTCTGTTCTCAGGAAATCTCATAAAAAAATGAGTAAAAACAGGTCTCTGTAAATGACCGTGTTCACACCTGTGTTAACATGTTTTTGTTGTTCTTTAGGACCTTCTCCTTGCATGCTGCATTAATAAGATGCTAAATAGCATGCCAATTGACACAAAAAATATATAATAATAATGTTTTATCTGGTCATGTATTTATTGAAGGTATTATCTAAAACCTGCAGAATTTGCATTTAATTTGATTGTAGAATTAAAAAGAGATGTGAGTGAGCAGTCAAAAGAGCAGGGATGAAAAAGTCTGAACTTGATAATATTCAACAAAGATTTCCTAAGAATGACATAGACAAGTGTTAGAAAGATTTTTTTGGCATTTTTGGCAATAATTTTATGCCAAGACAAAATCCCAACAGTAAAATGTTGTGGTGATAGATAGTTTTTTTATTGAAGTGGTGTACATCTTTGCTTGTAAATAATTTGCAGAGTTGAGATCACATGTGCCAGGTATGAACTGACATTGAGATGTCTCTTCACTTGTGAGTGTCACATGTGAACGGGGCTTGTGTGTTTCTGGTGACCCAATAACATTTGTACCTGGATCCATCCATTTTCTATACCGGCAGTCATTGGGCGAAAGGCAGGGTACACCCTGGACAGGTTGCCAGTCCATCACAGGGCCACATAGAGACAAACGAGACAAACAACCATGCACGCTCACGCTCACGCTCACTCCTACGGACAATTTGGAGTCACCAATTAACCTGACATGCATGTTTTTGGATGGTGGGAGGAAGCTGGAGTACCTGGAGAGAACCTATGGACAATTTGGAGTCACCAATTAACCTGACATGCATGTTTTTGGATGGTGGGAGGAAGCTGGAGTACCTGGAGAGAACCCACGCATACACAGGGAGAACATGCAAACTCCACACAGAAAGGCCCCAGGCAGGGATTGAACCTGGAACCCTCTTGCTGTGAGGTGACGGTGCTAACCACCACACCACCGTGCAGCCCGCTGGTACCTGGATCATTTTATAAAAATGAATAACTGCAGTAACTTATAGTTTTATCTGTCGACTCTTGCAAAAATCTTATTTACCCAAACCTGTACCAAAAGCGCAGGGCATGTGATGCCCTTCCTCCAGGTTTCTCTTTCCTTGCAGAAATCTGAGCTTCTTCTCTCTATGTAGTTGCAGTAATATGGCACCAAGGGAAAAGGTGGCTGAGTTTTAACACCAATCACCAACTCACCCCTCTTCTGTATATTAGTAGTGCTTATCAGCCAGCACCATGCCTACAGCACTGTTCCCACTTCACAGGGCCACCAACACCTCAACTGCCGGTGGATGTTTACACTGATCCCTTCGTAGAGAACTCCCTTGGGCTGCTCTTTCAATTTGCGTGTGTGTGTATGTGTGCGTGTGTGTGTGTGTGAATGCTCAGAACTCTCTTGGGCTACAACACAGTCTGTACAGAGCCTTGTCAATGCTGGGTCTGTTCCTCCACACCGCAGTCAAACACTGGTTGCCAAGGGACAAGTGATGAAAGAGTGAACAAGAACAACTGGTCATTCAAACCTTAACATGAGCAAAAACTATAAAGCAAAGGATAGAATATGATGTTATATAGTTTTTGTGGCAAGCATGTCACTTTAAACCTGCAGTACAGCTGTAACACAATTTCAAACAACAGATGACAAATTGAGACAGAGCTGTTTTGCTTAAAAGTGAGCTCAGGTTGCACAGTAACAAATATTGTCTCAGGTCGAACTCAAATAAAAGTGGTTCACAAGTACTTTTGTACTTTTTGTGTATTTATTTCAATATACAATGATCCCAAGTCTCTTAAATTGTATTCAGAAGCACTTGTGTGCCATGCTTGAAAAAGTTTGTCATTTAGAAAAATGAAGAGACTCAAGCAGCTCAGTGATGTCTCAGCTGGCCAATCTGTCAGTTAGTGCTTTAGTTGTTTATGCTTCCTGTTGCTCATCATTCCACATTTCTTCCAAGCTGCTGACATTAACCAGCAGGAAGGAAGTAGCTGAGACAGGGCTATGGCATATGTATATATATATTTTCCCTGACACACTAATTAGCAAGAGACTTACATTAACAGTTTGAGAGAAAATCAGTATATTTTTATCACAAGTTTTGGCTTTGTTTTTAAAGTTTTTTGACATATAGAAGGATGTGAGAGCTCACATACAGTCACATGGAGCAACAACCTTTTCTCCCCCTTACCCATTTAAGATGGGGTGAGATCTTAGGATCATTTGATCATTTGAAGCCTACAAAGATACATCAAACATAACACACCCTGCCGAGGTTCTATTAAAAAGTGCTTGTCTTGTTAATTTATGCAGTGTTTCCAGGACATTTAATGAATTTGGACGGGATGCTAAAGAGGAGACAAGGTCGATGAGGGCGCAAATCTCTGTAGGCTAAAAGGCACTGAAAGAAAAAAGGCACCGAAAGAATTACAAAATTATACCCAGTCATTGCACAATTACCACAGTCCTGACCATAAGCACAAAATGACCGAGACTGGAGCAGATTGAGGTTCTGACCAACAAATAATAACTATAATAGTTGGAACATTAATAATAATATATATATATATATATATATATATATATACACATATACAGTATGTACATGCACACATATATATATACATATATATATGCGTTTGTGTGTGCCTCAATAAAGACTCCTTCAAACAGATTGCTGTTGCATCTCCAGTGAAGGAGTTTCTTGCCAATCTTTTACGGTGAGTTGCACGAATCATCGAGGTAGTATGGACATGGAAATGTGATTCTATACGGACAGAAGGGTTTGTAAATGCACTGGAGGAAATTTCCTGATTCTCATGAATATATAAGCAGTTTGTGTCAGCAAGCAGCTTGGTGCATTTGTGTCAGTTTGTATCTCACAAAAAAAGAAGAAAAGAGAATCAAGAGTGAGTCCTCTGGGCCGTAACACAGCTCATCGATTTTGAGAGGAATGGAGTGACACTGCCATATTTCCTCCAGTCATTGTTGGGACAAAATGCAGTTTACTTGCAACGTGAAATGGTTAAACGGTCATCCTGGACTTCACAGGCCTTTGCATAACTAGTAAAACAACAGGAGAGAAAATCTGCACCGGCAGCGTGGATGCTTGTTTCAGGGCTTCTGCAGCAGTATTTGAACCTCAAGTGTGCCACACAGATCACAATGGAGGCTGAAAGACTGCAGTGCAAAACAAAAAGGGCTCTTAATTCCGGAGTGTGGGCACCATTTTTTTTTTTTTGCTAGAAAATGAGGGGACATAAAATGTCCTTAGTTTGTGTACATTTTGAAAGAGTATGTTCACCAAAGAAAATTTTAACCACATGTATTTCAAAGCATAAGTCACTTTTTGAAAATGCTTTATTCTGTATCATGGGGTGTAAACTCATTAACTTTAAAGCAGATAGCAAAACGTTAGCTACATAAGTTGTAATAATTCAGGGTGCTAAATTTATGTTAAATAGAAAACACTTTTCTGTTATCTTACCAACCCACACAGAGGTCACAAATCTCTGCTAAGAAAAAGAGAACCTCAAAAACAGTAACAGTCACATGATATTGCATGACCTAAAAGCTATTTTTACAAGGTTCAATCCACTCACCTGAAAAAAAATATGATTGAAATTCACTCATCATAGGCAAAGAAGAGTGTTTTCCAGAATGATTTTAAGAGACTTTGAACTTGTTGAAAAAGTTGCCAACTGCAACAATCTTGCAGGATAAGGGTATACTCCATCATCTTCTGCGCATTGTTAAAGATATGAAAACGATACCCTAAAGAGCCTGTTTTCCAAATAATAACACTACTGTGAACTAACTGGTCAAAACTAAGGCAATGGTTTATAAAAAGAACCTTTTCGAAGTTTAAGGATCATAGTTGCTTTTCTCCTATCTGTCACAGATTTAATTCAACAAAATTCAAGTATTTCTGTTTCACAGACCACAAGCTGACAGCCCTTGTTGAGAACAACATTATAGATTTATTTATGAGCAAGTCCTTTTGTTCTTTTGTAAGAGCTAAATATACAAAATGGTTTTGTATGCAAGAGCATGCATTTGACAGGATGCTCAAGTCTTCCTGGGGTGTTAACTGAGTGTCAGTCGTAAACAATAAATAAAAGGGAAAAAAATTATTTCCTGATTTTCTGAGTAAGAAAAAAATTATTCATTTATTTGTTTGTCAAGGTGTCAAGGACAATCCAACTATCGTAAAAAAAACTTTATATTTAGTTTTCCTTTAACCACGTTTATTTACCTCATCACCGCATCACCGAATTATGAGAATGAAAGTCCTTGGGAATCTTCTCTGTCAAAATAATGGGAAAAGGATTGAGTATGTTTAACTTGATCCTCATTATCAAACTCACTAAAGCACGTTCAAAGGGGCAGCCACAGCTGAGTAATTTGGCTGAGAGATTGTAAATGCAAAAAACTTGATGCGACTTTTTTACAAAGACACTAAACATTAATGTCACTCAGACTCATCAAATTACGATACAGGTATGCCTGTCGAAATGAACCAGATTCCAGGCCATTTACAGCACAAATAGAGCCTATCAAATCACCATCTCTTTAAATTTCCTGTCATCAGCTGAATTAACATGTTGCCATCTGTCATTTAGGTGCTATTTCATCATTTCCTCCAAGTTAATAATTTGTTTAGTTTAGGTTTTCAACACGCACACAATACTAACCAGAAGATGCTCCCCACCTTTTAGAAATTAAAACTTTTTATTCATACCCTCTTCTCTTTCTCTAACTCTAACCAGCAGTTCTGTGAGTGACAAAAACACAGATCACATGTATGTGTATGCACACATAAACATAGCCACATCTACCAACACTAACACACAGATGTAAACAGCCTGAGCAGATCAAGGCTTATCCACCCACAGTGTTGGTAGCCCTGCAGGATGATAAAGGCTTGGATCCAAAGTACCAGCTTATATTTTCAGATCAATGGCTGACCCACCAACCAGCTACTGCCACACCGACCTTCACTACACAGCTTAAAGCTCAGCAAAAGGCACTGCTTCAAGCCGCATGCTGAATGTTGTATCAGTCTAATGATTCTCCCCTGAAGCCCACACTCTGTCAGCCTGTCAGTTTTTTCTTTTTTTCCCGTGTTTTCTGTTGCTCTCTCCAGGTCTTTGTCACTTCTTTTTTTGTTGTCACTGCCACGTGCTCTGTGTCTTGGTCTGTGTCAGTGAAAGAGAGGCGACCTGTTCTCAGATCGTAAGAAAAAAAAACAAACAGGGATATATTTTTGGAGGAGCCAGAAGTGTCTTTTAACACTCAGCGACGTAAATATCCATGCAAATATCAAGAGAAGGCTTTGAAATATATGAAACCAGGACTGATTCCCAGAGACTCCTGGTGATTTTTTTCAGACACAAAAAAAGCCTCAAACCTCATTGGCCAAAGGCATCGCTCCTGGCCGATGAGCTATAAACAGCATGAACTGTTTCCAAATCTGACAGCAGTAAAACCATAATCTGGAGATACTATAGATGTGAGTGAGATTGCATAGGGCACATGTGAAAATAAAAAGGTGAACATAGACAAATAAATAAAAAAACATCTAATAGGTAACAGTGAAAAGCTGTTTCAGTAAATAAATGTGTAGGAAAAAATGCTGTAATTATAATCAGCTCTAAGATCAGTGATTTCTTTTCCCCATTAACTTTTTAAGTATAACTTCTTCAGCGATAAAAATGTAATTTAACTTTTAATTCAGGGTAATGAGGTTATTGAAGCAGATGGGTGAGATATTTTTAAAAAAGCATGCAACTTTTACACCTTTTCAAATTTGTGCACAACATGGGGATGCTTTTGACTTTTTCTTTATACATATAAAATCATAACATACAGTGCCAAAGAAAACTTTTCACACCTAATTTTCTTTCTTTCAACTTGTCAATAGACACGTTTCTCTATAACCGCAAGGATAAAACAGTTTTGCGGAGTGTTTTGAAAGTTAAAAAGAAATTAAAAAAGCTAGATGAGAAGCTACATTGCAGAGTCATTTTCAGGTCAGTCCAGAAATGCTCTACTGGATTTAGGTCCAGACTATGGCTGCATCTCTCCTGAACTTTCACCGAATATTCTTGAAGTCAATCCTGTGTTTTCCTGGCAGTTTGCTTGAAATCAATTTCTTCCTGAAATATAAAACTGGGATCATATGAAATATTTTCACTTAAGATTGCTCTATATTTTTCTGCAACACTCTTTTTTTTTAATCCTGTCTCACAGTCTCTGTCACAGGAAGACATCCCTAGGCGTGGTAATTGTATTAGACATTATAGGCCTTAAAAAGAAAGTGAAAAATGAATGAATCTGCACACCAAGGCACTATGGATTGGGGTGTCTTTTCTTTAGCTTTCTTTATAAGGAACTTGCCCCAAAATTTCGACCTACAAACTCAGAAAGGAAAAGGGAATCATTTATTTGTTAAAATGGTCAGATTCTGATGGCTAGGATCTTTAACTAATGACATAGCAGCCTTATCATCAGTATGAGCAAGATGAACAGCTACATCTATGCAGTGCTCCAAGTATTTGTATATACACATCTATGTATTATAAATAATCACATCAACAAGAGGTGCTCATTAAATTACAATGCAACTTTCCAAGGTAAATTTCCTCTTTGTAAGTGTGTGTACGTAACAGAAAGCTATTACAATCATACAAATGGAAGCTCTATGAAATGATAAAATCTGAAAATTTAAAATATGGTTGGTAATAATATTACTTTTTTTTTCAAGTCCATCTTGACCTAATTTCTATTTTTCCTTTCCGCTACCACATACCAAGCTTGACCTTAAGAAAAAAGGGGAAAAAAAGCTAGTTCTAGTACATTTGAAATGTTGTAAATTAAGTCAAAATATGTGGTAAAAGACCAATGGGCAAGTCATTTAATCTTGGTTGATGTTCTTGTGTTTTGTTTTTTATGGTCTTCCTCATGCCAATAGTTACTGTATTTTGTTTGTGTTGAAATCTTTGTGCTGTGCATCTCTCTTGTTCCATTGTGCAAGTTTTGTACAGCTGACATGAGTCAGTGCATTTTGTCTAAACTGGACAGCAGACAAGACAACCACAACATTTCTCTCGCTGTCTTTATCTGTCTCCCACAAGTTCACACTAAAATATGCAGGACTTTGAGCTTGTATAACAGCTGTCAAGTCTGTGGGATCACACTAAGTAAATCCTTATAAAAAACATCAAATGTGACCAAGTGATTAAAGCCGAAGCTTTTGCTTGTCTGGGAAAAAGACACACCAACCCACACTTAGCTGGTGGAGGATATTTCCTCCACTATGGTCTCACTACCTAATCCCACCTTGTTTGTCAATCCCTCTAGCCCTATATATAAAGTTTCACAAATTTTAAAGTTGGAGAAGTTGGAGAAAAAGTATAGCCTGAAGAAGATGATAAGTGAAGGATCTGCAGCAGCAGCTCAATGAAAAAAAAGGAAAAATTAAGGGCATCATATCGGCCCTCCAGTGTATTTATAAGCAAATGCAATTACTGTTTCATGAAGAAAACTAAACAAGCTCTCAGCTGCAATTCAGACTAATTGGGTTGAAGTTTTCGATAATGATAATGATTAGATCATGCATACTAAGTCCAACAAAACTTATATATGGTGTCCAAAATCAGATCTTTGTTCCAGAAAGTTTTACAATCTGCCCGGCATACATTAATAGTTATGGTAGTGGTCTGATAACAAATTGAAGAGCTTCTGCTTCAGGTTGACAGCTTTTAACTGGCAGCCCAAAGGCAGTAGTGAAGCTTATTTTTTCATGCATGGATTTATAGAATTCTGTTTGCACAAGCAAGGGTCATGACTCACTTGATTCAGAGGATTTGGTACGGAGTGATTAAGAAGTCATGGCTTATTACAAATTTTTAAAGTTTCAAGACATTTTCACTTTCCAAGCTAAAAAAAAGAGGAATAAATAATCACGTCACATCACACATATGTCCTAGAGAATTACCTTTTGTCCCAGCATATCCACTGATGACAAATGTTTGTTTTTCTGAGTTCAATTGAGTATTTCATCAGTGTAAATAAAATAAAAATAATCATTTCATATCCATGAGAAACCTGACTTCATTGGGTGATACCTAAATTGATCAACAAATATTTCAACATTAAAGATTCAATAACTACACAATTATTACAATTTCCTCACCTTCTCCTGCATAAATACAGCTTCAGTTTTGATTTGTTAACACACCAACGTTCTACATCTCCATTCTGTTCCAAATATGTGCAACTCACATATTTTGGTTTTCCGTTGTAGGTAGTACCACATTACTGAAACTGTCTATTTCTTTTTAGCGCTACCTCATCTGAGGTCCCCAGCGAGCCGAGCTGATCCCATATGGTGACATGGAAACATTTTATTGTTTAAACTTGTTTATGTCAATGTGTGAATGGGTGTGATTAATCTAGAGTATAATTGCAGTTCCTGAATTTCAATTGAGAAAACATCCGACTCCTTTAAACATATACTTGAAATCCTGGCACCATATGTCAATTAGCTTTAATGAAGCATCTGATCATTGAACTGAGAAAGGCTGTTTATTTACATTTACTGATTTAAGTAGTTATATGCTCATTTTATTCAAGTACATCTCAATGAAGGGTGTACAATAAGTCACTGTCCCTTTGTTAGATATTTATGTATATATACAAACGTACACACACCACTGTGTGTTTGCTTTAAATGTCTTTCCCGGTCTGTTGTTGTTTAAATTGCATTTCCTTAATATGCATATACTTTTAAGGGAGTACAGAGAGGGAGTTACATTCAAATCTAGCCTTCCTCTCATCACTGAGGGGGAGGGTCCACGTTGTCTATGAAGATCCACACCCACCTGGAGGATTTGAACTTTTAGCCAAATACAACCACTGTCCATGTGGAAATAATTTTTCTTAATTCTTGTAATAGTTGCCGTTTTGACCATTTGTCTTTGTTTTCTGTTTTGACTTTCCTTTTTGTATGCGTTTCTATGATCTGATCAACATAGTTGTTGCCGAGATCTCCAGCCATAGCAACCAAGTGCCTATTTTCCCTAGTAACTGGCCTTTCCAGTCTGCCCTCATCCTCCTTTGATAACTGGCCATTTCCTAACAAGAGTTTCATTCATTTTCTGTCTTTTGGCCTACATTCAAAGTTGTAGAAGTTCTTCGTGAGAAACAAGCTTATCAGATTCATCACCAGCTCGAGAGCTGCAAAAGAGCAGAGAGAAGACCATTCATCCTACAAACAGGTGTGTGGTCCAAAGTCTGCTGCAAACAAGCTTCAATCGAGAAGATTCGTAATTTCCTGTAGAACAGACTTTAACCCGACTGTCCTGGAACCTGACAAGTGATTGCACACCACCCATTCAATAATTCATCCCAATAAACACCAAATGTTTATATATGTCAGTTTCTGTTGAGTCTGTTATGAGTAATGAGCATTTATTTTCACTTTGTGTGCTTTCTCACTTTAGACATGGGATAAACAAACTTTTGGCATAAAAGTCTCTGTTATTATCAACACCATTTTTTATGTACAATCTGTTACAGGTAAATATGGAATAATTTCTTTATATATGGCAACTAGCATCATGGCTGGAGAGCTTTATTTCCGTCATCTCCTGTAGGGTTTGTTCGAAGACATGTCTAACTGTGCCCCCTCCCAGACTGAATTTTCATTTCTTCAACTGAACTTTCAGCGAAGCTTCAGCAGAATTCTTTGCTTTTCTTTCCAAATCCTAGACCATATCTGACACATGTACAATAAAAACCTATAAAGCTCCAGTTCTTGAAAGCAGCAAAAATTCTTGTCATAATTAAATTGACTGGAGCTCAAATGGTACAAATCTTGTGTCATATGCAATTATTTAACGAACTAGAGACTACGTTGTGGAGTCTACAAACAAGATTACCAGAGCTAATATGATGGAGGTTCAAGATCTTTGGAAAACTTCTAATATTTTTTTGTTTATAAGTTGCATGAATCAAGTGAAAAGTGCTGTTCAGTATTTTCTTCTTCGTCTTTCTCTTTCTTGTACTAATCTTAGTTGGTCATGCTCTACGAAGCAGACTAATGGAAAACATTGATAAGTTTTGTCCTACTACCATTTCTAGTTTTAACACTATATCTAAAGCTGAAATATTCTGACAAAACTGTGAAAACAAAAGGAGGCCAGAGACAGAAAGAAAAACCTTTGGTTCTACCACATTGTGTGCTTTTAAATCATTGACACGTGCACAATATGGTATTAGTTTCCACATTCTGAATCAGTAAACATCTAATTCTTTTTCCATTTCAACACTTTCTATGATTTTGTTGAGCATGTTTTAATCATAATTTAATCAATGTTTCAGTTGGTGTTTTCACAAGTTGTCATAAATTTGTTTGCACATTTTAGGACATGGATGCATATGTAGAACCGTCCCAACCGTTTGCTTTTCATCCCAAAGTAACGGTTCACGCTACTGGAAGCTTGATTCCTCATGATAAGAAATAAGCTCCCTTAAAAAAGGTTATTGTGAATTTCTGTTCAACCATTACAATATGTTAATTCCGCTATATTTGGATAATGTATAACAAAGAGAGAGCAACCTTTTATTTGACGCTAAACAATTAACTGTACTTCATCTCTAATTAGTAATTCAAAAAGCATGTATAACCATGTCATCTAAATGTATTTAAAAAAATTAGCCCTTCAAAATTAAATAGGAAGGTTGTTGATGTACAGACTAAAGACTATTGGTCCTTGGTCTGATCCTCGTTTCACTCTTTAAGGAAGAGTATTTTTGTATTACTGATAATGACATATTGTCCTCTACAGATATGCTCCAAAACACTCCAGGATTTGTAGGGGAAATTTTATTTTGAGAATTTATGATTAAGAATAGTATCATTGGCATAATGTTTTTTTTAAAGATCAATCTATGGCTATATTTTCGAATTCCATACACCTCATTATATTGCTCTTATTAGTATTCATTTATATCTCTTTTAAAGAATTACCAATCAATTGTATGGTTATTTTTTCTTTTGTACTGAATTTTGACAATACAGGTTGACGGGGACAGACATATTTCCATACCTACTTCACATAATCCAAAAACTAGACCACATATGGAGCAGGGTTCTCTTGGGAGGATATGCCACCAGCTTCCCTCATTCTCCCCACTGCCCTTATAAAATGCCTGCAAGACTTTCACAACTTCAGTACAGCCAAAGAGAAATACAGAGGCAACCTCTGAACCTGTCCATACTCAAAGTCTTGGAGGCATGTGTCACTCTGAGCAGCATAATACATTCATATGACCTCCTGCCAACCTGAAGGATCAAAAAGATCCCTTGGGAACATGCAGCCTTTCCAAAGTCAGATGGACAGGGCGAAAGCACAAAGAACCAAAGGAAAAGAAAAAAGAGGGAAAAGAAAAAGATAGATAAAGGAAAAGCAGGGCAGAGCTATAATTTGTGGCCATCCCGCACCCCATCCCCAAAAATTTATTGGATTAGGTAGAAATTCTGGTGGAGGACAGTAGGAGAAAAGTGATGGAATATAATCATGGCAGAAATACAAAGGTAAAAAAAAATGACTCGCTATGGGCAACTGACAAATGTTTTGTGGTGACAGGACCCAAAGGACAGTAGGATCTACATGAGTAGTCTCTCTTCTAAGTCTCAAATTGCTAATGACTTTTTAATGAGTAGATGAGAAAAGTCTTTCCTGTCAACATCAACAAAAATGAACAAAGGGCAAAAAGGAAAGAGAGAGCTGTGTACAGAAAGGCATATTTCATATGTCATATCCTTCCATCCATCCATTTTCTATACCCGCTTAATCCGTCGGTCGGGTCGCGGCAGGGGGTGTGTGTGGGGGTGGGGGGTGGAGCCAACTCCAGCGGTCATATGTACACATCTTCAATTAAAATTCAGCTGGGTCTCCATGTGATAGGGGTTTCCTGTCAGTGTTACCACACAAATATAACCGAAGGGGAATGACAGCAAAGGAGAGTGCATGTACAGAGACAGAAAGGTTAAAAAACACAAGGAAAGGAGAGTCAGCAAGACAGTGGAGAAGATAAGAAATATGGAAAAAGTACAGATAAGCACAGAAACGAAAATGGAAAAGAGATGTACCTATCTTGAATGACCTTTACCAGGAACTGGATCACAGAAGAGAGCGGTCAGATAAGGCTAATACACTGAGGAAAACATTTTTATTCCAACCTTTTCTCCTGCTCATATTTCAGCCAACAATGGACAAACACAAACAGCCAAAGCACACGGTCTGTATACCTGAACCCTGTTAGGGATCAGAATCAGCTGAGCAAAACACTGCATTGTGTGTGCACATCAGCTAAATAACACCAAACTTGCCACGGCTAAATCCATTTTCAATCTACCTGCAAAATCTGCAGGAAACCCAACAACTCGTGGTGACTATTTTGAGCTGGCACAGCATGAGCAATCTCATACTTATACCTTCACACTCTCAAACATTAGAAATTCATTTGCATTCATAAGCAACTCAGCCCCTGAGGGGATCTGCGGAAATATGTTGGATTGTTTAGTCAAAATTACAATACAGCTGGGGCAATTTATCTTTTGAAAAGCCTGTTAATTTGTTCAGGAGGAAATAGTGTTTTCATTTGCATGTTGAATAAGGAGTAGCTGGAGAACCTTTTACCAACCTGTTACACCACTCTCTCCTTAGCTAATGAGGCGGGGAATTACTGATTCCACTGGGAGCCTTTAACATGACAAACACACGGTGTCTCTACAGTTGGTACAGGGCAGGTCTATGTATATATGTGTGTGGGTGTCTGTGTACATGTGCATTGGTTACAAAAGTATATAAATAGTACAGGTGTGTGAGAAAATGGGAATATTCATCATTGTCTGCTGCAGCCACAGGGGTTAAAAGTCTTTAATTACAATTATAATAATTACATTATATTAGTTCAGATCAAATACAGCCAATTACATAATGAAGAAAACAGGAAAAAATAGAATTAATAATAAAAAAAGACCTCTGATAAGTGCTGTAGTTTTTTTTACTGTGGAGTAAGGTAAGGAGCTGGCAAAAAAACTACCATTACGAGGCAAATATTACATTTGAAATGTTATGCTTCATGAGCAATGGTAGTAGGAGTAGCTAATGTTTCTGTTAAATAGCTCTCAAGTACTGCAGCCACTTTCATTATAATGTACATATTTGTCTTTTAATACAGACTCAAAGGATCATTAAATCAGTGGAGAAAACACTACCAGACACCGCAATCTACATTAGGTGACCTCGTCTTCCTGCAGGGGACCAAGCCTCAGGTTTTCACCTTGATGCTTGATGATTTCTCCGGGTGGCTGGGGCAAGGACCATAGTTGCGTGTGAGGAAGTGTCAGTGCTGGCTCATCTGAGCAGTGTTTGAAAAAAGCTTTATTTTTTTCGTTTTGTTTTTCAAAGAACAAATAAGAAATAAAACAAGTCTTCAAAATTGCCATTTTGTCCTTCATTAACTTAATAACTGTTTGTATATTTTAAAGAAAATGACAAACCTAATGTGAATATCACGTCAAATGTTGCAGTTTAGCAATAAAGGCTCAGAAATAGTACATTCACTGTTTTCCTGACTATTTTCTCTTTGTGATTAGGGAGACGCAGCTGAGGTGTCACCACATCACTACATTATGATTACATGTCTAAGTACGCAATAACATTTGTGTGCAGCATCCTAATACGTCAATGTTATGCTCTTTGACTATGTTAACTTTTGACACTGTTGATTTAGATGCTTAAAAGGAGAGAGAGAGGTGACAGATGCTATTAATCAGTTAAATGATATGCCAAAGAGCACAAGTAAGTGACTCGTTGATTTCTTCTCTCACTTGTGAAAAGTTAGGATTTGACATTAATAACCCACCATTAGGGTTAAAGAAATAGACCAGGTTCAGGCTTATATATTTTAGGATTGAGGCTTCCATCGATGTTGCTCTACATTGCCACATCATGATTTCTGACGATGGACTGCGACACTACCTTTTTGAGATGTTAACAAACGACCTACTAAAACAACTTTCTTATGAGACTGGGTTGTGCATCATGAAAACATCACTTTGCATCTAAAAGGACAGTCTCATAGCAAAATGTGAAATATTCAGAGTTTTGTAGTTTTATTCATGCTACCAGACACAATAATAATTCCATAGAAACGCAACTTCACACCATCTAGTGAAATAGTTTTTGGAACAACATTTAACGGGCAAACAAGTTCTGCATCGGAGGGAGTTGGGAGACGGGGCTACATACACAACTGTCAGGCTGAACAACTGAGTTGGACTTCCTTCCAAGTCATTGATGTTTAACAGTTTTAAAGTAAGTGTACTTTTCAGTCTCAGTTTTGCCACTATGTCACACATTACAAACTACTTGGCTAAAGCTGGGCTTTAAAAGCTATGGTAAAGGTTAGGAAAACATCATGGCCTTTGTTAGAAGAGACAGCGCTATCTCATTAAAAACTCCTTACTGGATTAATGTCTCCGGATCTCCTCCCCCTGGACTAAACACACAAAAAATGTCAGACACATAAACCAGGCTTTCTTTTGAAATAATTTGCCGGGTGGCACAAAAAATATGCTTTTCTTTTTTCTTTTTTTTTTGTTCATGACTATTGCACATCTTTCTTTCCTTTTTAAATAGGTAAAGTTGGAGTAATGACAACAGTGCTGAAGTTACCACAACAAAGCTCAGTAGCCAGATGACACTGAGTCTACATTAACCTTAAAGAAAACTCATCAAAAAGCTTTTCTTATTTGTTTGTGCCTCTTCTCTCCTGCGTTCTCTGTCAGTGACCCAAGAAAATCGATCTCAGCATAACATGTTGAAGGATGTCTCGGTTCTTAAAATGCGCCCAGAGGAGTGAGGAGAGAGGTCATTTGCCAGAGAAGCTATAGGCGAGAATGGACAGGCGTATCCTTTGCTGAAGTTTGTTTGACATCCACTGCATATAAATGGGGCATAAAGGGCATAAATGATCTCACATTCACATATAAGCTGACTTAAAAGCAAATTGATAAATTTGTCACTGACATTTTTAATGAAAGGAGAGGAATCAAGGCTTCGCAAACTAAGAAATCAAGAGAAAGCAAAGTAAATCAAACATTTTTGCTTGCAAGCCCTCTGGCAGTTTGTCGTACTCTCAATAAAGCAAAAACAGGCAGACTATTAAATTGCTGTATTTTGATTTCAAAACTAAATTCCTTGTTGCCTTATTATGCTCTTGGACATCTGTTTCAAGTAAGCAGTCCAAGGATTGTACACTACAATATTTTATCCTAAAAAAAGTCCTAAAAATGAGGTCTTTTGAAAAGAATGCATTCAGTCAAATTCAGATTAAAGACAGGACTGATACCATCTGACAGCAGCATGGGTGGAAATAAAGGCTGTCCAGAGAGATTCTGATATTCTTTTGTCACAAGTTATGCTGGTGGATGAGGAGGAGGGAATGGATGAGACAGGAGGTAAAGATAATGGGGAAGGAAGGGAGTAATCCATAAATAGTTAATGATGCCTCAGTAGCTGAGCGAGGCACACCAAAGCTACTTAAGCTAAGCTGTCCATAAACACACCCACACTACAGCAAAGGCAAACATTGGCTGGCAGTAAGCAAACACATACAACGAGATGGAGAAGAAGAAACTCTCTGTTCAACAGCAGAGAATCTCAAAAACACCAAAGTAGCACCCCAGCCCCTCAACACTAGACACAGTACTTGGATTTACATCATCATCATAAAGATATTGTGAGCTTCAAGGATATTTGATAAGATTTAGGATCAGTAAATTCAGGAACTAAAAATGCAATGTACCACATTTCATCACGTTTTGTTCTGTATGATAAAGGCTACCTGCAACAAAGCTGCTGGGGGATAAAAATCAGGAAACAGATGTTCACTTACAGAGTTTGGTAAGATGGCAGTGAAACAGTGTAGGGTATCGTGTGATTTTCAAACACTTTGATGCTCAATCTTTTGGTTGCTAATGAGGTATTTTAGTTAAATTTTAAGTCTTTGCTCTCCCAATGGAAAACATAAAAAAAAAGCAGAACTTCTGAACGGATGGGGTGCAACACTGGTGCAAAGAGTCGCTGAAGGAAAAATACCGCCTTTAAAGTTCCCATTTACACACTTACTGACAAATGTGATAAACACACACTGCGAGTGCTAATACTTCATGGGAGTTCATCATCACTGGAGTGAGAGAAAAAGCAATGAGCCTTTTTGGCAGATTTCCTGCTCACCCAGGGTTGACAAATTGCCAAAGCCCTCTGTCACAGCTCCACTTTGAGGCTGCTAACTGTTTCATATGCCATGATTTAGATCTCAGGCATAAAAGTAGCCTAGTGGAAATGCATGTTCCTTACACCTTAATTTGCATCACACAACATGGAGCAATTACAGTCTCTTTGAATTGTAATTTGTATGCGAGAAGCTCAATGAATCAATACTCCGCTGCTGCTCTGTGGTATCACCTCAGATAAAAAATGTTTATAAACTTGCAATTTTAAGAGTGAGTACATAAAACAACCTAAATGATTAACACAAAGGTGTAATTAAGGTCTTATCAAAGCAAAGCAATCTACAAACAAGCACAGATGTGGTTTGGATTGTGTTAAAGACTCATGTAGCTAATATCCTTGACAATGAATTGGGAAGTTACAATAAAGGCAAGCACATCACTTCTGCAAAACACTTAATCATCACATTTGTATTTAAATGCATTGCATTTAGAGAGGCAATGTAGTTACTTTCCTTTGCATTTATGGAGGCTTCTTGAAAAACAGAGTCCTTGAAAAATGGGGTTTACCAAATAGTTTTTATGGGTAAGTCATCAGTTATGTAAGTAAGAAACACGGTGTAAAACTGATATCAAGCTCTAATCTTTGGTGGTTAAATGGGCCGAGGCTCTACAAGGCTCTAACCTCACTCTTATACCTGGACATTATGAAATATATAACTAAGCATATCTTCAAGAATGTATATTCTAACACTTCTCATTAGGCTTTGAAGCATGCAAAGCCACAATTTTTTACGGCTGTTTGCAGACATAACACTCCAACTTGGCCCCGCCTCCCCGGCTCTACCAGTTCAAGCATTGCGTTTCAGCCCAAGCTGCAAAACAAAGCAGTAAATCAGAGAAATAAGAACCTTATTTTCCAATTGATTCACAGCAGCAAACACATCCACATTGCCAAACAATCCTCTTTCCTCTTTTCATGGCTTTACTGAGCAATTCAACCACCTCCGTCAACAGTGATACAGTTACACATGAAAGACAAATAGCCAAACAGCTAATAAACAGATGTATGAATAGACCGGAGTTCAAATCTGGTGTTATAACAAAATCCAAATTGCTGACATATGTCTTAAACAATGTTTTCCTGAAGGATCTCAACGGCTACATCACACCTGATTAAGACCCTGGAGAGGCTGGTCCCTGTCAGCCTCCGACCGCAGGTGAGCTCATCTATGGAGCAGCTTGCAAACAAACCTGGCATTGGGGTGGATGATGCCATCACTGTCCGCTTACAGATAGCTCTGTCTCACCTAGAGATGTCTGGGAACACTATGAGAATCTTTTTTTATTTTTATTTCTCCAGTGTTTTCAACACCGTACAGCCTGTGCTTCAGAGGGACAACCTGGAGCACACAGAAATGAACCACTATCTGTCTTACTAAAATTTAGACTGCCTCACCAACTGACAACCGTCTGCAGAAACACACAAATATAAATCTGGCATTCTTAAGACTGTTTTCAACTCTTTTGTGGCATCAGCCAATTTCAAGGAATGGTCTGCTGGGGCAGCAGCATCTTTCCAGCTGAGAGGAAGAGACTCAATAAACAATTCAGGAAGACAAACTCTGTCCTCGGGTGCCCCCTCGACCCACCAGTGGATGGTGGAAGACAGGAAGATGCTAGTCAAGCTATCATCATCATTCCCGGACAATGTCTCTTACGTCATGCATGACTCTGTGACAGCACTGGAAAGCTGCTTTAGTGACAGGTTACTGTACCCTCAAAGTGTGAAGGGGGATGGAGGTCCTTCTTTCTTGCAGCTGATAGATAGATAGATAGATAGATCGATATATAGACATCTACTGTGCAATACCTGTGTTTCTGCGGTAGTCATGGCAACATTCCTATGTCTATTTCTGTAGCTGTTTTCATTCACTGCACAATATTGTTTCTTGTAGTTTTTGTTTGCTGTATATTTTATATCGTATATTTATTTACGCATATTTTATATGTTTCTAAGGATCTTATTCCTGTGTTAGGTCTATCACTGTGCTGCTGCAACAATGCAAACACAGGGTATTCTATTCCAGTCTCTTCTAAATTAAATTAAGCTAGCTGGAAAGATAGCTAGTTTGAAATTCCTCGGCATAGTCAGGACACTGCAGGTGGTTTGAGCAAAATATCAGAGTAAGTTATGCCAAGAATGTTAATCACACTAATTCCTCATCATAAGGTATATTAATGAAAATGAATTAGCCTGCAGTATTTGGATTTTTTCAATGGAAATAGGTTTCAATTATAATATAATTATATAATAATATAATTTTCATTTTCACCTAGATAATGCATGTTTCATAATTTGTTTCTCCATGAAATGTTTTTTAGAGCTACATGTAGAAAAGAGATAAACAAAAAAAGGAAACCAATGGACTTTTTCAAAACATGTCTACAACACTTTTCCTTTTAGTTTTTGTTTTGTTTTACATTCATAATATGACATTTAGAGGGATTCTGAAAGGTCATATAAAGCTGTAGAAGTTTGAAAAATTGTTTGCAGCCTGCATCTTTCATAATATAATAACATGTAAAGCAACACTAAATGAATGAACTTGTTCAAAATAAGTTGTATTAATATTATATTATTATTGATTCCTTTACTGGCAACAAAACCATTGTTATAGTTGATACAGACACAAAAGTGAGCATAAATAGATACATTTCAGGTTCGAAGTCGGTCTAGAGCCATGATTTGGAGTGTGTTTTCCCTGAGACATTGCTGTGTGACAAAAAGTTTCTGCATGCTGAATATTAACATTGGCGCAGAAAAAGCCTAGCAAGTTATGGATCTGAGAGTTTTTTGTCTGGGTTGTTGTGCACACAGTAAAGCAGAGTTGAGCAGATGAGAACTCTCTGGGTCTTTTTTTACACGATAATGAACAAATGTCCGAAATAACCAAGATAAATGATCTAACTGCTTCTGGCAGAATGAAACATCATGGAAATGTTGTCAGTAAACTAGAAAATGGTGTGACAAATCAAAAGCGTTTTACACAGACATTTTCCAATCTCAAGTACCAAAAAAGAATCCCACATTGCAGATTACTTTCACTTTTACAAGCTTGCTGCCAGACTACAACAGCACCTGCTCAAGGGACAAAAGGTGATGCAATAACTGTCAGTTTACCAGGAAACTGATATATCTTGAACAAAAATGCATATTCAACAATTTGCGCAACACAGCTGCAGAGAAACTCATGCAAACTCACCTGAGGGTGAAAATTTGCACCGGAGAAAGTGTGGAGAGAGCCAGAAAGGTCGAGACTGTTTCTCTCTGTCTAATGGGTTTAGAGGGTGCCATCACCACGAAGGTATTGTCCAGCTTCAGCTCCGTCAGTGGCTGAAACAGCCTGACACTCCCTATGCGCTGCATAGGTGTATGCCCTGCATAGTAGCCCAGTGGCCTCTGCTGCTCGGAGCGAACCGAGCTGCCCTTTCTTGAATCCTCCAAGCTGCAGTCTCCGCTGTCTGTTGTCTGGACCACATAATAGAGCTCCACAGGAGTGCCCTGAGCCTGCTCTGAGACCCTCTGCCTCCCAGGCCTCACAGTAGGCGGGCTGAACCAGCTGGCCAGGGGCTCCAGCTCAGCTACACATATCCCCAGCTCGCCTTTTAGTCTGCATACTCCTCGCACTTCTTGGGTCTCATGAAAGGCAAACATTCTGATGCAGGGCAGCTTATGGATAGCACTGTAATCATCCCAGTCCCTGCCTGCGATGTAGAACAGCACTTGAACTTTTGGCCAGCTGGGGTGAATCCGCTCACTGATAATATAGGTGTGAACCTTCCAGTTGAATGTAAAAAGAGGTGATGAGGTTGATGATGTTGGCACCGAGGATGAAGTGAAGGACGGTGTGTTAAATGGCCCTGGCAGTGTTTGCAGCATCTCCAGAGGTACGGGTTGCTGGACAGACAATGGTCCATAGCTAGCATTTACAAAGGGCATCTGCCGCGCCTGGTGGATGAAGAAGGACTCTGTGCGAGCTTGCAGGCTGGAGTTCCTCATTAGGTCCTGGTTTGCCTCCAGCAAAAAGAACGCTGACTCTGCATTGAGGATCCGGTAGCTGACAGGCAGATAGATTGGCGTGGGGCTGTACCTCTGCAGGCCATCTAGGATTACTTTGCTATTCACCACTGAAAGAAAGAGAACATGACAATTACTCACCAAGCTGTTTCAACAATCAGGAAAAAATGTGTGTCACTGCACTTGTTGCTGTACAGAAAATACCTGTTTTATTAAACCTGTCAACAAATCCTGATCTAGGCATAAAATCAAAGAGCACAAAAGTAAAACTGTATGAGGTAATTAACAAGCTTGGCAGAGGAGGTTCACATTTAATGTAGCATTTGTATTCATTGCCCGTAACATAAGACAATTATATCTTCAGTCAGTTCCAGCAATGAATGTTAAACGGCTTGTCTGAGACATTTCCATATGATATCACTTTCATGAGTCACTGCTCTTATTTATAAGAATTTGTTCAAAACAGTTGTGCCTTTCTCAGTCTGTGCTTATCTGGATTTCCAATGTTCCCTCCTGCTCCCAGTTCTTTTCATTAAGGCATATTACCTCATCAAAGTCTTATTTAGCTCTCATTTAAATCTCTCCTTCTTTCACTTATTTGTTCTTCATCTGACATTCAACCTTTTTACAATGATTCTGTTCAATATGAGCTTGTTTGAAGCCTTCCAAGTGAAACAATCTACTCAAGAGAGTGTATCAGTGGCACAAACGAGGTCACTGTTTTTAGAATTTAAGAATGAGACATTGAAATAGTAAAGGTTTGTGTAGGTAGGCACAAACGCGCTGACTGTGGTAAAATGTGTGTTTACGTCAAACACAGAGGCGCATGTTAAAACAAGTGTAATGTCAACAGGAAACAAGCTCTGAGGAGTGCTCATGCGTTCTTAACTGTCTGAACCAGTTTCAAAACTGATCATGGCTCCGAAATTACCAACCATTTTGTATGCTGAAAACAAAGTCAGTTAAAAGCAACTAGAGGCATAAAGAATTGTCTGATTGCATGCATCTGCCTCTTTGTGCCTTCTTCTGAATCCTAATTTCATCCCCAAAAGAACCCTTTGGCAGTTACACCTTAATTTGAAATTATACGTCAGCATCCTGCTTGAGGGCGTGCCTATGTTCATGCAGAGGTTTCTTTTAGTTTTGCAATTCATGTTTGTCTTCATCTATGTTTTCAGTGTCTTGACAGAAGTAGAACCTACCAACCTGCTTCATAGATAAACATATGGTGAGTTTGCTGTTTGTGAGATTTGAATGGCGACCCCACTTCTGACTTTCATGATCTTCCATTATTTATGGCAACATACTCTTTCTACCTTTCTCTACAGATATATTATATGTTTCATAGGTAAAGCATACATCCTCCAAATGTTTGTGCCAAGAAAACAAAAATAATGGTTTTAATTGCAAAGTCATCTATTGTAACTGATCTACAGAGCCTCTCTTGTCTTGCTGTTATAGCCTTTTTTTCGTTTAAATAATTTTGTCCCTTTACAATAGAGCACATTCTTAAACCAATGCCATTCAACAGCACCAGGCTTCCAATGACCTTAAAACCTGCCACTATCACTCCCTCTCCCCATCCTGTAAATCTTCATCACCTCTGTCTCCTCACCATCAAGCATGAAGCTTCAGATATTTGGACTGATGGAGAAGCCCATTAGAGTCCATTGATTTTCTGTCCCGAACCCTGCATGCTGCGGGATACATGGCGTGGTAGTGATTTGTGACAGTCAATGGCCGCAGAGCAATGACTGGCTCACCATATGGACAGAAGCAGTCACAACAGCAGCACTTCAGAAACAACGACATATTAAATTGTTAACCCACCTGCTTAATGAAAAATTTACAAACTGGTCCTTTCATTTTCTAAAATAATTAAAACTAAAGTCCTGTTAAACAAACTACTAGGCAGGTGATATAGACAAGTGAGAGAATGGAATAGAAAAAGACTACAGTTCAGGAATGCTTCCCTCTGTCTGGGTCATGCTACTCGGCAGATCTTTTTAATGTGCAACAGGCTATATAAAGCAAAGTCTATTTTGGTATTTACTGACGTGTCATTCACATGACTTCCTTTTACTCTCTCAGATAATTAAGATTTGTTCTAAATAAGACCTGTGTCTCCAACACAGCTTTGAATTTGGGTTGGCTGTCCAAATAAACAAAACACCCACATGGATGAATCTAATTACAGGCTCCTTTCTTCTTAGTATACATTTGCGTGAATAGTAAAATATCTGACACTGATATGAGTCACAAATTAAAATAGTAATGAGAAATTATGAGAAACATATGAATGAGAAATTATGATCTCAGTGAGTACTAATCTAAATGTGTTGCAGTATTTTTTAAGCAAACGCTTTCATGTTTTCATGTTGCACATCTTTAAACTTACCAATCTATCAAATAAGAGTGATGGAGTGGTATTAAAAAAACTGAGATAACATGCAGTGACTGCAGAATTAAGTTAACTCTTAAAACAACAAAACCAAGACAGATGTCAAGAAGGGGGCAGGCTCATAGTTGATGCTGGATCATGCTGACAGCAGACAGAGGATTTTCCTGTCTATCCTTTTCATTGGGGGATGTGACGACACACTGTCCTAGTTTCTACTTGTTATAACACACATGGTATTAAATATCTCATTATTGTATGAAAATGTTGTCATTTGTAACTTTAGATTTAGGATATTTCCCTCTTCGTGACATCAACAGGACAACGTAAATAGAGAGGCAAAACTGGTGTGATTTGCAGCCCTGAGTTGCCCTTGGATTTCATGTCTGCAGCTACTATACTTGTAAATCGTGGCTGTACGACTGTTGCCGCAAATGAAAAAGGGAATGATTTGTGTAGATAACTTAACCTCTGTGGTAAATCCTGGCTGTAAACTCTTGCAGAGGATTTTTGGGCACTGACAACCCCTTAGGACATAGGATGAGGAGTCTGATCACATATCAAACATGCAGCTGAACCGAACCTCATCATTAGACAGATGTTAGATTCAGGATTTAATGTCTTGATGTTATATTCATGTTGTGTGAGCTTGGGGCTCAAAGACACGTGGTTACAAATTAAAATGTATTAAAAAGATTTTCCATGTCATTCCTACAGCATGAAGAAAGTGATGTGTGTGGATTTGGCAGCTTTCTCTTTCTATATGTGAAGCAAGCAACTTCAAAAATAGACTCTAAAAATTGCATTTAAGCATTTAAGTCCCCGAGACAGATGTGTGGTTTCAAATCAAACCATTTTTTTTTTTAATCACCTGTTCTTTTCCCAGGCGAAAAGAACTTCACCCAAGAAACATAATCCCTTCATCTTGCCTCGCCTCTCCTCCTCCTCTTCTCTTACAATCTTTATCCTCCACCATGTGTGCATCTGCCACTCCCCGATCAAATATATTAACTTGGCCAACTTCAGTAATATGTTAATCAAACAGATTATCTTATATGGGATTTATGCAGGGAGGAGTGTTCAAGGTAAGAGGTGGGAAGATGAACAGAGAATGGAGTGGGGAGGTGGAGGTGGAGGTGGAGGTGTTTGGGGATTGTTCTCTTATAAGAGTTCAGAAAAAGTGACAGATTACATTAGGGATTTTATCTTTGTAGGAGACCTACAGAAGTTGCTGTAAAAAAAAAAGAAAAAGAGTTCACAGCTTCCCAACCTGCTGCTCCAACTTCTCTTAACTATTCTTTTACTGAATAAACCAAGCACAAGCTGTTACTGACTGACGAGACAAACTGATGAATTCTAAACCTGGTCCAATTTCCGATAAATTCAGCATTTATCCTAATCTGCTCTGTTTTAATCCATAATAGACTTTAAATCTGTTTCTTGTTAAGGGAATAAAAAGAAGAAAAGCAGCTATTAAGTAATCCGCCTTACCAGCAAAGCATATAATACCCTTTTCCTCTGTGCCATGGAGTCCTATTGTTCAAAAACTATTAGAAATGCATTAGTGTGCCACACACTTTCTCTTTTGGACATCATACCTCTCGACCATGAAAAAGGTGTCATAGTTTATTAAGAATTTGATGCTAAAGACTAGATTAATTCACTGCTAAAAGTAGTTGTTCATAAAATCACAATTTATAAGTATAAACTTTAGGAAAAAGTCTTTGAGTCCACAACTTTTGATTGATTAACTTCATTGACAGGGTTTTATCCCAATAGACAGGATGGGGAGTATGAAACAGAAATTGATTCTTTTTCTGCTGCATTTGTTGTCTGTGGTGAAATTATACAGCAGCATCTTGTCCTTCAAAAATGTTCAAAGTAGATAAGGGCTTTCAAAAGACTAACTTTTTAGTCAAAAGACTAACCCTTTGATAGAACTGTTCACTGAAAACAATTCCAGCTAACAACATTGTGAAGCTGCTCAACATATTGCCAATTGTAGTTCTTGTTCACATACTTCCATTATATGTTCTGTTATGTCTTCAAAACTACTCTCAATGTCTGTCAATAACCTGTAGGGCCAGCAAAAAGAGTTGGAAGGATGAGAGTGAGTATTTACAACTTGAAAGTTCAATTTTAAACTAAACGTGATAAGTTTGTTTTCCCGGTTGTTGCTCCTGTTATTTCAATCTCTTCAGCATCAGGAAGTACCTACACTTTCTGCTCTTCTGATTGTGTGTTTTATAAAGGAAGGCATATCTTGTTTTGCATCTTGTAACACTGACATTTGAAAAGCTTTTGAAATCCTACATTTCTGTACATCCACAGGATAAAACATTAAGGCATGATCTTTACATGGCATTTTCTTATTGTTAAACATTTGCTCAGTGTCAAAGCTTTGTCTGCGGAGAAACTGCTTAGGGGACCCAAGTCACCGTCAATGGACCAACTATGGGTCGGTGTGAGACGTAGAGTTCTCATTTTCAGCTACCGAACAATGGAATAAAAAGAATATTTTGGGCTGTTGGAGGGCCAGATATAAATGTCAGCTGCAGCTCAGATGGAGAAATTGCCAATGGCAAAGTCGGGAAGTTTAAAAGCCATATCAAATACAGTTGCTGATAAGCTCTTATGTGCACATCAAGGAGAAAGAATGACTCCAACACCAGAGAGCAGCTTCACGTAGCAGAGCTACAGCAATGTTTTTAAGCTATTCAAAATATTCTTCTGACTGAGGACAGATTTCCGTAAATCTCACTAAACTTGACGTCATCATTGCAAGCCAAAAGACCATTTTTGCCATAAAAATTTTGATTTCAAGTTGGAAAAAAAGTAACTCATGAGTATTTCTATTTGAATATTTTCTATAATTATCACTTTTACACTCAAAAGAAGGGGACTGTATTCGTTCAGTGCAGGCTATTCAACACAAAATCTTGAGTAGCTGGCAACAGATCTCCTGGTTAATGAAATGTCTTGGATGATATCTTAACACAAACTAATAACAAAGGAGCACTAATCGCTTTAAGTGCCGTCACACGCACTCTGACACTGCATGAGAACCAGGGCAGTGCAGAGAGCCCACTCCCAGCTGGAGGTTAATCGGATCACATAAAAGCAAAGCACACCTCATCTTTCATCACGAGGCAACACATTTATGCAGCAATCGATAGGGGAATCATATTTTCCCCTTTCAGAGAAATGAGGGAAAATGAAGTATTGTGACCCGACCGAGATGGATGGGGCAGGGCTTCATTTATTTTTATTTTTTTACAGATATCAGCAATAATTCTGGGACTTGTGTTTCTTCAGAAGTAGAGTTGTTTTCGCCTCGAGTAAATCTTATGGCCCCTTTAGCTCCAAAATGGCCTTTATGTCATTTATGTCAACAAAATCTGAGTCTGAATATAAGGAGCTTACAGCATGTGTTTTTATCTTTCTCGCGCAAGCATCAGCCTCTCATCTCACCTTTCAAATAAACACACATGCAAAGTATGATCAAATGAATGGACATGTTTTTTTTTTTCTATTTTTTCTGTAGCGCAAGGCTTTGCTTCCATAAGGCCATCTATAAACTTAGACATTAAGCCACTTACAAAAGATCATCGCTGAAGAAGAATATGTATTCAAAACTCATCACAAATACATAAATAGTCATTTGGATATTGAAAACAGATAATTTTCTGAGATGAAGGGTGCAGAGAGAAAACATTTTTTTTAAAAATCCCTTTTTATGTGTTTGAAATGATAAACACATTGCCTCTGCCCTTGAGTAACCAAATAAGGAGAATAATCGAAGCAGCCTGAAAAAGGAATTAAAACAATTTTGATGATACAGTTTGAACACTGTGTTACACTCTTTGAACCGGTTTTCTGTCATTAGCATGTCTGACCATTACTGTTTCAGTACATTTCTTTTTTTTTTCTGTGTTTGTATGTGTGTGTCTTTGATACAAGTATAAAATATCTCCATTATACCATTCAGGCCACAATCAAAGAGAAGAGCGTAAATTTTCTCCTTTTCTCAGCAGGGAAGGAGATGGAGAGAGTATATATTACATGGTCTAAACAAAGCTGAAAATGAGTTGTCTGTAAGCTGTCATTTATTCAATAGCCAGTGTGTTGCACCACAAGCTGCCTCAATTTGATCAAAAAGGCAACTGCTGCAAAGAATTGCATTTAAAATTCCACCTCCATTTCACCACGCTTGACAATAATATATTTCTGCTGAACAGGAATCCTAAAGGAATGTAATTTTAAAAAAAGAAATAAAGAAAAAAACGCCCTTTTGGGCATTAGTTGTGCATGACTGGGGAGAAATTCCAGCAGCTCCTGAGCACTTTTTTTTATCTGCTTTAAGAACCTTCTTCTTCTTTTTTCTTTTTTTTTGCACTTATACTGTAAGACATCACATCTCCCTGGTGGAGGTATTGAGCTGCAGGGATGAACAGCACTTAGCCAGTTGTGCACAGATGGAACAAAAAACTCAAAAAACTTTTTTCCTTGAAGATGCATTCGGGACATGAATGGGCTTTTTATGACACTTTCATTCTGCCTATTGCCTTTGGGTCCAATGTTGTGCATTGTACAGTGTCAGAAAGGGAGGGGGGAATGGCGGCACAGGGAGTCACAAAGGAGCCAGTAGTTGTTTGGATGAGATGAACTCGGAGACAAGCGTTCTTGAAGGGACGAGAAATGTGCTGAGCAGAGCAGAGCACCAGTTAGCCTTCATACGAGGGCACCCACAGGGGTAATCGAAGCTTCAACTTAAACTATGTGGGCTCCGTCGGACCGCCTCAGTGAGCTCATGAATGTGACCAGGCCTCTCTTTGACTGAAGTAACCACTCTTTGAAAGACGGTCAAATAAAAGTAGTGACAGTGACAGATGATGCGGTGGTGTGCTTAGATGGAGGGAGACCCCATGTCATAAATAACAATGACTCTCTGCACATAGTAATCATATCCAAGTGAATCCATTTGAGATATACTGTGTATTATACACTGAGGAAGTTTTTTTTGTGTGCAAATATATAAAATCAGATGCAGTTAAGTGAGTAAGAATAATTCAGTGAGTTGGCAAAAAGGAGCAGGGTGAGTAATGTTTTGGCATTTCCAGCGACGTTACAGAGCAAGAAAGTCAATAGACCTTTGAGATCATGCACCACTGCTGCTTTCAGAATTTAGAAAAATACAAAGCATAATATTAATACTGTTGAGAACATTGGAGGAATTCAATAATACTTAGTATTTTTAAGTGAAAAACAGATATAATCATATACCTTCCAAAGCTAACAGTCTTTAGAACATAGTATATCAATGGCATGAAGATTAGTTAGATTATTAATTGTGTTTTATGTGGGTTAGGCTTAAATGTTAATAAAATAACGTGGTTTCGGTTAGCATCACATTACCTGAATTATTCATTATATAAAACAACAGGCAATATAAACCATCATATCTCACAATTCTGTGCCTTTATTGTGACTCAGCCAAGTTTTGGGCCGGTGGACGAATATATACATACATAGCATTTTCTTGTGAGAAAGCTAAATTAGTAAAGATTTATCATTCAAGAACATAATATGACGATCTAACATGGACAGACAGACAGCTGAGCTAGACTGCCTATAATAGCAGGTTACTGAGATTTAAGTAAAATGGGTAATTAGATCAATGACAGCATCTTGGGTTTCACACATTTTTGTGTGTAAACTTTCATGAGTTGGCTGGGAGGTAGTGTAGTTCCCACCAACCACGAACATGTTGGGTTAATTAGGAGTTGATAAGGGAACGTAAGAGTGAGTACAGTTGTACATGGTTATTTGTCTCGTTTGTCTCTGTGCTGGCCCTGTAATAATGCTGGTAACCTGTCTACACAGTACCCCGCCTCTTGCCTAATGACAGCTGGGATATCCTCCAGCTCCCCCACAGCCCTAAACTAGAAGTGTGTATGGAAAATAAATGAATATATTTGCATAAGTCAGAATAGAAACATCACTAAACACACAAAGTTTTGACAACTCCCAGTTTTAGGAAGCCAGGAAATTATGGATTTGTCAAAACCACTGTTTCAACTAGACTTATCTAACCAACAGTCTACTTTACATTTGTGCTCTTCAACCATTCACCAGTCACATAGCGGTCCTTAATATAAAAAACAGACCTGTTCGCAGAAAAGACAGATCACCTCATTTTCTCTTTACAGTCCAACGGAATCCTTCAGAAAATCTCCTTTTCCCCTAAACCAGATTGAAATTTCTTCATTTTCTGAAAATTATTATTATTATTATTTATTTATTTTTTTGCAATGGCTTATCCATCTCAATACCAAGCTGTCAAGTTTTCTGGTGAAAATGGCATTGTTGTGCCATTCATGCCAATAAAGCAAATGCAAACTGAAGTCCTGTGACTCCCAAAGTGCTACTTGTTGCTATGCAACCATTAGCTCTCGACAAGTTGTAGAGAGAGTGTGAGAGAGAGAGAGAGAGAGAGAGAGAGAGAGAGCTCAGTCAGGTTTTTCTCTAGCATGTGGAACCATTGGCATTTTAGCTTTTTTGTCAATTTGTGACTTTGTGGATGTTTTTCTCCATTTTCTCTTTTTTATGAGGACCTACATGTGTCTTTAATAAAGTGAAATGTTTGAATATATATATATATATTTATATATATATATATATACTTCACACTCAACCTTCATGTGGGCGGTACCCTTCTTTCAAGCTCGGGTCCTCTGGGAGCTTGAGGCTAACACTAGGCTAACACTCAGTATCTTAGCTGTTCCTAGAACTGTGCTCTTCTGCGCTATTTGTCAAGCTTCTCGTGTTCCTTCTTCTTGATGTTGCTGTCACTTGGAATTTCTACTGCCTTCTTCTGCAGTTTGTCGACCCCCACAATGTCCAATTCGTTAGCCATCATCTGCTTATCAGTCTGGATCTGGAAGTCTCGCAGGATCTTAGCTCTGTCATTCTCCACTATCTTTGGAGGTGTCTCCAATTTTGACTTCAGGACTTCCAATCCATACTTGGCACAAGTATGGATTATAGAGTATAGTTTCTATACTCTGCCACTATGTCCTGGACTGTCTCAGAAGCCTCTTTGCAAAGCCTACACCTGGGGTCTTATCTGACGTAGTAGATCCCGGTCTCCATTGCTCTTGTGCTCAAGGCCTGTTCTTGTGCTCCCATTATTTGTGCTTCAGTACTGTTCTTCAGACCAGTTTTTCAATCTGTTGGTGGTACACGCCATGCAGAGGCTCACAAATACACAGCAGGCTTTTGCATGTATTCCTCTTCATATTCAAGGGCCGCACTCACTTCGACCCTCATTGGCCTTAGGGCAGCACTTAGATAATTGGTAAATCCATGGCAATACTTGAGAAATCTAATTTAACACAATGATCCACAGCACATTTAGTCTAAAAGTAGTCCATGGATATTAGCCATATCGTCAGGGTTTTGCTGTAATTGCATAAAATCGTTTTTTTTACACCTCAAGAATCTGTATCTACTGCACATCATAACTTAGCATGTTTCTGTTGTGAGTTTACAGTCAATGAGTAAGAAGGCCTTGTCGGTTTGTGGAGTTATGTTTTTGTGAGTGCATGGTTATGTCAGTTCATGTGACTGTCTCAGGATATAAGCTTGAAACTCCTTGTAGATAACTGACATGTGGCCTCAGGCAATCTCCATCAACAGATATTTATATTTTGACCTTGCATGCACCCCACTGGTCAAAGTACAGATGATGAAGTTTAGTCTCTAAAGGTCTAACTATGATATCTGTTGGTATGGACAAAAAGCATTTTTTGAGAATTAAGGAATGTGTGCAGAGAAATGCCTTGGGCAGATATACGAAGGACTGCGTTGGTCAGTGGCACAGAGGTGGTAAACAGCTTGAAAGAGAGGAGCCTGGTCTCCCATGGCTCAGAAAAAGTCCGCTGCACGCTCCAGCAGGAGACAAGGGAGAGAACAGACAGTATTTTTGCGGCTGCTCAGAAGCTCTGAAATTAGATGAACTCAGAGGTCTCACCCTGCAGCAAGAAATGCTCATGGCATGCATTTCTTCATCCATATCCTCTCCAAAAAGTGCCACAGAGAATTTTGAATCTTTGAGTGAGTATGGTGGTTGAGGGAATAAGCAGGAAATGGAAATAAGAATGCTAAGAGAGGCTGTCTATCATTTTCTCTCAATGCTCAAGCCTAGTTTTATTTGTCAGCCTCATCCATCTTTAGCAAGATTCTGTGTCCAACACAAGTTGTGAAAGATTTAGTCAGATAATTACCTTGTGATCGCCTTGGGTTTTTGCTGAGAAAAGGTTTTTCAGTTTCTTTATTTTTTTTATAGCCGGTCATTAAATAGGATGCTGCGCATCATAAAATGGCTTCAGATCATCACAGATAATAAAGAGTCCCACCTATCTTATACATATCTTATTCACAAGCAGAATACATATGAAATAAATTCAAGTGAGAGACTTACGCTCTGTTATAGAAAGCTAGCAGTTTGCAAAAGAACAGCTATCTGGGCACTCCATTACAAAATGTGGAGGAAATCACTTAAAAAAAAGCTGAATCAAGCACGATCTCAACAATTGATTGAAGTAGCTTAAATCCTCACTTAAGGCTTGAGACACCAAGCCAATAACTCAACTTAAAACCCAATATAAGAATCCATGCTGAGTGACAAAAGCTTTCAAACTTCACTTCTTCTTATAAGATACCGGAGAGCCCACTGCTAGCGGAATTTTCAAAAAAGTCTTATGGTTATGGATTACATCAGTTAGATATCCTTCGACTTCGATATGCCTTGGTTTTAGCAGGGTGTTCGGTATGGAGATTAAAGTCGTGCATGCTTGACCTAAAGATCAGGTAAAAGCCTTGGTGTGTGGTACTCATTAGATAAAAATATATGATGCAATAAAGCTTAACAAAGCCCTCCGATCATGATAAGTGACTTGGGTGTGCTATTGCTGGTGCATTCATATGTGCATAGACAGTCTGGGGAGATCCCATTTTGCCCATTTGTGTTTGTTATGTTGTGAATTTAGTTGAAGGAAGGATGGGCTTGGGAGAGATTTGGGTGAGGGGAGTGATAGGGTGGGGGTTGAGGTGAATATGAAGGTTGGTCAGGAAGAGAGGGAGGGAAAAGGTTAGGGCTTAGGTGTGAATTACGGTTAGTTAATTTTCAGTTCATCATGAAAAGTCAGATTGTAAAGATACTTCACTCTAATGCAGCAGGTGCGAGTAGACTTTAGCTAAAATACTCATAGTTATCCTAGCCACTAAGCTTGACCATAAAGGGCAGTAGCTCAAGGATTTATGTTAGCGAACCAAATTATTGCAAATTTACAGAAATGTACAAATTAACCATTAAGCAGCACTAATATGAAAATACAATATTAATAAATCACTTTTAACGATACCTTTTAATTCTATAATCCTAACTTGATTATTGGACGTTATAAAAGGGTACAAACTAAAACTCAAATAAATAGACCTTTGAGATAGTACTTGATATCACGCTATTTGAATAGTATCTGGACAGCCTATTGGGTCGGTGGAATAAAAGCAGCATACCACTGTAGAGTCGGGACAGACCACCAGGAGTAAGATAACACTGGCCACTGTTTGATCTCAGCACTGCTGCTCCAGATTATTTGCCTCTCCTCCTATAATTATGCACTTTAATTGCATACAGCAATACAATGCTGTATGTTCTACACCAAGGAGTCTAACGACTATACATACATATTTTCTCTCTAATTTACCCTGTTAGCATGTGGATGAGGGCATTATTTCTTACATGCATTGGTATTCACATCACATGTCTGGCCGTCCGCAAAATAGAAAAGGCTTGAAGAGAAAAGCACTCTGTTGATGAGAGCAGATCAATATCTAAGCTGCCTATTATTATCTCCAACCAAACTGGGGATCCAAAGTGATTTTCTCAAGTTAATGACCTTTCCTAAATACCAGAGAAAGAACTTGCTTGTTTATGTTAGTTTCTATCGATCTGACACAGAGTGCGTAGCCCTGGACAAATTCACTGTATTGATACAGGTCCTGTTAAAATAAAGATTCTCCCTGACTTTGATAAGGCTGCAAGGGTGAAATATGAACCAGACAGAGGTGGGGGCAGCCAATCAAGACAGGAAATTCACGACAGAAACAAAAACAAAAACAAGCAAAAAAATGTTATTTTTTTCCTTCGTAACAGTTCGTAACTGATTTACATGCACAGAGGCTCACAGTTAATGGGTTGTTGTTTTTTAACAACCCAGCTGAGCAGTTCATGAGCATCATGTTGGGCATCATGCCTCATAACTCTTGGCCGCTTGATATTGCTCCCCTGGCCACTAGAAAGCTCCGGTTGTTTTTATATTCTCACTTCAGCAGCAAGAGCCATCAAAGATAAAAGCACAGTTGCTCTTTGTCACACAGAGACAACAGTCATGAAATTTTAACTGCTTGAAGTACTGATCTAGAAATGTAGGGGGGAAAAAAACAGTCCCCAAGCAGAACTAAAACTCTCTGACACAGATTCAGGCAAAATAAAATGTATGAGTCAGTCTATAAATGGTAACATACGTGTCGTTAACAGTGTTCCATATTGAGATGGTGAAATAGAATGCATAAACAATTTAAATGGGTAGTGTATACCACTTTTTGACTGAGGCAGTTGTAGTGCTGGCTTGCAGCCATTGCCTAATTTTGAACTAGTTTACAATTGGATAACCAAAGTATCAGATGTCTTTTCTGGGCTAGAGCAAAGAACAGCTTGGTTCTGCTGAGTTTGGGATTATTATGACCGACCACAACAACTGTAATTTTTTTACTGCCATGTTTATAAAGTAAAGAAGAAAACCAGCCACTCACCATTTAAAGGGCATTCATACACACTATCTGTTGCATACATCAGATGTCAAGAAGTAAAATTTGCAGACTGAGGCACTGAGAACTCATAAAGAACATTACCTGTCTCCCTCTACAGTGGCCTTCTGAATACACTAAAGGGATGTTCAAATGTACAACCAGCGTTGGAGAACACATTCACATGGTATAATGATGTGGCTTTGTACTGGTTTTCTTGCTTCGTGGAAAAGGAAAACAAGTGTTAGAAGGTTCTAAAGGTAAACCAGATGTGAAATGGCAATAGCATCAGCTCAGCACCAGCACCTGGTTCAAAGTCAAAAAGAAAGAGTAGAGAAGAGATCAGTGACCTCAAGAAAGGCTGTTGAAAGGACCACTACAGTGTCCACAAAAACATGGCACAGCATTGCCACTGTTCTGGAAGTCTGAAACCACGAAGTAATACTGTAACTCTCAATGTTCAATGTCTACTCTACTTATGGAAAATTATGTTTTGGCTTAAAATGGCCTGAGAGCACTTACACACTCAACAAGACAAGCCTATACAGGAAGGACAGTGAAAAAGTTTGAATAAAAAATAAAAGAACATCTGTCACTTAGTATGTATATTTTACAAAAATTTTAAAACTGTCAAAACTTTTTCATCCTTCCTATACCTTTTAGCTCAAGTACCCCATCTTTTGTAACATGACACCACAGGAATTGATGAACTTCTTCAACTCAATAGGATTTATTAGCCTATTTTATTTATAAATAGATTCTGTCACCTTTCCTCCAGCCAGTGGCAGCCGGCCTCTTTCAGAAACTTTGCTGAGAGGACTTCAGTTAGGAATCCTGGACTCCCCCGTGCACGGTTTCAGCTCCGATTCTGGAAGGTGGAAAGGACTTAGAATCCGGCTCGAAGGACCATTATGTTAGAAAAATTCTCTGTAAAATTAGGCTCAGAGTCGCTGGATACGATTAATTAACACAAAACATTTATTTCTTGCAAGAAAGAGACAAGTCCGCACAAATCCACACAACCTGTCGGGAAGACCGCTCAGAGTTGTCTCCCGACCAAATGGTGCTCCAGCTATTTATGTTGTTTATGCTTGCTGATCACACAATGTTATGAGAAAAGGTGCTTTTCTCACCATTCATTATTATGGGAAGGAATATTCAATGTTATGGGGAAAGGTGCTTCTCTCCCCATTCCTTGTTATGGGAAGGAACATAAGAGGTGCTTCTCACCAGTTAATATTATGGGAAAGACTAGTACCAGAGTCAAAACTCTTTTGCTTGAATCATAGAAGGTGAACAGATGGAGGGACTCTTCTGTCATAGTATAACTATATAATTTTTCCAACAGAATCCCAACCTACAAAATAAATCATCAGTTACATAGCAGTATGATTGGTTCAGATTGGTCGAACAAGTAAATGCAGCACAGACATGTAAAAATATATGTAAAAATCAATGTAAACATTGATAAAATGTTCACCATGTAATCAACAATATCTTGCAATCTTAATATTGCAAGATAAAAAATATAAGGGACAAGAGAATTACTGAGCCTAAAAGTGATGAAAACAATGCTATGATAATTTAGCTGCTAATTAGCATTATCCATTTATTCAGTTACTTCAGCATTTCTATCAGAATTGGAAATGCATAAAGGAAATAAATAAAACAGGTTAAATTTAAATACCAGATACCTGTCCAAACTATCGCAGTAAACTGCAGACTCTCCACAGCTAAGGAATTCTTGGCCAAGATCTTCACAAGGACACTGTTAATAGTGGGCAATCTCCTCTGAGCTCTCATTCTCAACTTGGCATCACTGTGAACTCATCTCTCAGCCACAGTGAATTTTTCCCATTCCTCATTCATCCAAAGATGAGCTGACTTCAAGGGTCACACTGTTTTCAATATGAGAGGTCTGCTGTGCTCCAGAGTAGCGAATGTGAATGTGTTGGCCTCTATACATGTATATTGGTACACGCATTAAATGTGTAGTACACACCATTGTTTGCGTAAATGCGGTCTGGCTGAGTGCTCCAGAACATAACATGGACCTGCTTTATGGGATTTGTGCGTGTGTGTTCCATATCTTGTGCAGTCTCCTGTGGAGATCAGTGGGGCATGTAGAGGAGCGCCGCTCCTAACAGTACACTGCTGCTGAGCTGACAGCACACAATGTTCAGTGGCTCGGACATGAAAAAGAATATTGGGCAGCTCAATGGGGGTCTTGAATTCTGCACACAGTCTCAAGTTGCTATAGTTGCACTCATGATCCTTAAGACACAATTAGCAGCGGATTTGTCTGGGTTAACATTCACGCACGTTTTTCAAAACATGTAACACAAATATTGCCAGAAAATTACCAAGTTATCAATGTTGCCTGTCAATAATTTACCAATTCTTCTCATGTATCTTTTACTGTCTTGTTAGGGTTCTTTTTTACTAGTCTTTTTTTTTATCTGGTGCATGTGTCTGTAACTGCTGTAGAAAACTCTAGTTCAGGAAAACAATGTCAGTGCCACCCAAAAACTCACCCAAAAACCAAGAACTGGGATGTCCAAAGTCGGTTCTGGGCTGTTGTCCTGCAGGTTTTAGATGTTTCCTGATTCAGATGAAATGGATCTCTTCAAAAGATTGTTAGGTACTGCACAAGCCTTCAAATGATGCCTTGATCTGAATCAGGTGCGTTGAAGCAGGGAAACATCTAAAACCTGCAGCACAGCGGCCCTCGAGGACCGACTTTGGACATCCCTGCACTAGAACATTTTCATATTTCCTATAATCAGCATTGCGTAAAGTCACTTTTAAAAGTCACCAACATGAATACAGAATTAGTGCCGTAAAAATTAATTAGTTACATTATCACATTACTTTCTGTGAAAAGAAACTCCAAATATAAACACCCCTTTGAAATTCCTTGTGCACTTTGGTTGCAAAGTCATTTACATTTGAATGTACTGGCTGCTCTACCTTATCATATAGCCTATTTATATATAGCCTACAATCTGAAGCTCTGCGGGCTAACAGGAATATTCCCTTTACAGCACTGTGTCCGTGCTTATTACATATAATCAAATAAGCATCTGCTCACAGAAAATCATATGCTGAAAGCATATAGCCACACAACTTATTTAGGTTTTAATAATGAACTTGTGGAAATATGGCAACTCTACAGTCGTTGATGGCATCTCCTTTACAGCATAATCAGCAACTCAGAGCAGCAGCTTCAGCTGAGTTGAAAGCTAGCCGTGACTGTTGTGGGGCCGGCAGAATCACTGATGTTGTGGAGCTTAGCTTGTACGCACTTCCTAAAATCTGAACTGCTACAGTAAAAGTAAAAGACAGCCTCTGTGCCATGCACACAATTTCTCTGCCTTTCAGGTGCTTCTCTGAATTAAAAGAGCAAATAGTCAAATTACCTTTTTGACAAGTGTGTGTTTTGTTTAAAAAGACATTAGCAGGCAGATGTAGTGATGCCAGTGTGGCATTTACAGCTGAGTGTTGAGCATCATCGCTCTGTAGAACAAACGTATGAATCTTAACACTGATGGTTTTACAGATGACATTTAATTAAATTAATTTCACATCATTTCTTAAAGTGCATTACTTTTTGTTCCTCTTGAAATAAATTTAATTTCAGAAGCTCTAGAGTAAATATCATCAGTTTTGTGCTGCTGTTCTTTTGTCTCTTCTGCTTTCTCTCCTTCCCAACTTTTATATGAGTGTATGAGCTATACATCTTTACCCTCACATCTTCTAAGTGACTTCTTCACCTTTGTTCCCTCTTCTTTCTTTTCAACCTCAGCCTCTCACTAAACCCTGGAGACAAAGGAACTCGATTCCCCCAGGGTCTCCATCAGCAGCACATAAGAGATTTCTACAGTTCATATTAACACCCTGGCAGTCACAAGAATGCAAATGCAAACAAAAACAATCTCTGCATGAACATAGTTGGACTCTATGTATAGAGGAAACTGCACACTGTAAATGAAACAAAGCAACAGGCACAAGCAAACCTATTTGAAGAGAAACACCACAGGCGGTATGATAAAACCCACTCTAGAAAAAACTACAAACAGAGACAGACAAAAGCATGCTTGTACCCCATGCAAACACAAAGACTGAAAAAAATGGAACCGAAGGCGACACTGACTTTGCATGGGATGCTGAGAAGAAGCTATCACGGGCCAGCTGCCCTTCCCACTGAGCTCTGTTCACGGCACCCAATCAACAACAGTCAATATTTACAGCCAGTCAGTGGAGATGCTCCCTGCTGCTAAAACCAACCATTTTACTGCACCTGCTGCCTGGCTAATTAGACGCATTTATCTTTCATTTAGCCATGCTTGAAGTGTGGGGAAGGCCATAAAAGGCAAGCAAACAGCATTCTTCATTTTCAGACTCAAGATTTTTCCCCCCTGTTTTCTTTTTCTTCATGTTTCTCGTGTGTAGACAAGCTAGCACACTTGTATGTCTGTGTCTGTTTGTCATGAATGTCAAGCACCCGTTTTCATTGAACAGCATGAGCTGTTGATCATTATCATCAATATAATGTATCATTACAATATCGATACTGATACAATACTGATGGTTACAAGTTTTTGCCATCATTTCTTTATTCATTGTTTCCCTTCAAGTCTCTTGTCATTTCTTTTTTATATCAGATTCCCTGACTTTGGATTATTGTTGATTATTAAATCTTTGGGCAGGAAAGTCAAGATGTTAGGAACTATGATTGACAAGCATGTTGCAAACAAGCAGCCTATTTACATCACACAATGCGAAACTCTGATATATCAGAAATATTCATATTTGTCCTGAAGGCAAGGTAATTTTCTTTAAGGCACACAACACAAATTTCAGAGCAATTTTTTTTCAGCCAGATGTTTGATTAGTCACAGTTAACAGTTTACTAAGGTTTGCTGAGTGGTAAAACTCGTCATCCATTAAGCCAGAAGACGGATATTTTATTGCATTCAGTTATAAGAACATCTGTTTTAAAGCACACCACTCATGTTTGTCAAACCCCATCCGAATACTTTTTAATTCCTAACCCTAACTGATTCGTTTTTAACACCTAACGTTTTTAACACCTGCTTACCAGAAGCATAAAATATGACCAGAAGCTGACAATGAAAGATAAGAAGAATTTTAAATAAAAAAAGAAGTTTTAAAGCAAAGTTTGTTTAAAAAGCCCTGAATTGGAGATAGGCTGAACAGCATATTGACTGTATTGTCCCCTTATGTATATATATATATATATATATATATATATATATATATATGTTTTTTAAAGGAGATCCAAGATGTCAGATAGCACTGTTTATTCCAATATAATCTGATGCTAGCTGTTTCTCCTATAAAGCTATGCCTGTTTTTGTATTTATCCTCCCTGACTGTGCAGCCCCCCCCCCCCCCCCCTTCCCCTGCGTATTTGTCAGCAAATTCTAATGTCTTTTCTTTCTTAACCTCTCTTTGTCCATTAGGCCGTGAGCTGTGCATCTGAACTAACATGAAAGTACACCCAAAGTCAAAACACAAAGAAAAACATAAAACAGGAATTTTGTCAGACAACAACGCAATTGCAAAGCCAGTCGCTGCTGTTAACTTTTAGTCTTAAAAGGGGGGTATTTCAGTCACTTTTTCTGACTTATTATTCAGAAGAAAACAGAAGAAAAAGAGCGCAGAGATAGCAGGAATAAAAAAAATAATAAATAATGTTAACCGCTGGCGCTGGTGAACAGTATGTTTAATGCAAATACTTTGTGCTCTACAGTACAATTATCAGTATTACAATAGTAACTATCCACAGAAAAACCATCATTCTGTCTGAAAACACTTTCATGGAAAGTTTTGGCGATATTGCCCAGCATGGAACAGCAGCTGAACTCATTTTATGACTATTTCACACTGTGCCTTAAAACCTTTTTCCTTTTTGTGTTCCTCTGATCAGTCTTTAATAGCCGTTCCACTTTGAGTTCTGTTTTTGGTCTCTTCTTGACAGAACAAACTGGGCTTGGCTTCTTGCCAAGCTAGTTGTTGGAAGAGTTCTTGGTGATGGGTCTGTACAACAGTGTACAGAAAATGCTGAAGCAGAGGCTAACACATCCAAGAGAAAAACCTGTTCTTTGCATTTTTTTTCCATTTGTTACTCTTGATAAAAACATATGCCTACCTAAACTGATCCATCAGAGAAGGCATTTCTGTTTGTCACATTTGTTTTTAATTGAACCCGTTAAAACATATCAGACACAAATCTGACTGACCCTGCAGCCTATTAATTACTTTATTATCATTTTTATTAAAAAAAGGATAAAGAGACATTGGACTATAGACATGTTTCATGTCATATAACGTATATCAGTTACGTTTCCGTTTACTTGCCTTTTACACTCATACTCATTCACTTGTTCGAAAGAGCACTGTACAAACTTTAGTTTTTAATTAAAAAATTAAAGATATATATATTTCCTTTTTTTCTTTCTTTATCCAGATAACAATTCATTCATCAATGCATTCATTTTTGCATTTTCAAAAAAACTGACATCACTGTATATATTGAACATTTTACATTAAAGAGGAAAGATGGATGACACATGCTGGCTTCATTTGCAGTTCCAAAACAGAGCTACTTTCGTCATTTCATCATTCTTTTCGATAAGTTTGTTAACCTACTCTGTGTCAAGCAAGCACAGTCTGAAACCTTGGTGATGTCTGCTTGAGTTACTGTTAGTAATGCTGTTAAATCTCTACTTTTTTCTTCTTTTCATTTCAGTGGATGAACTGTGATTATTTATAGTTGATGTTGCTCTCAGATCCCAGCCTCGGTGAGTCTTGTACCACTGAGCCAGATAAAATCGGACACATTTGAAAACATCTTGTCAGCCCACAGTATCACAGTCTACAATCAGGAACCTGTTCGCACAACAGGATAACATCCCCGGGATGCTGGAATGGTCAGCTAAGGTGTAGAATTACAGTTGAAGTCACCTGTCATGACCTTGGCTCCGAGCACAAATGGGAGGGTTCTGCTATGTAATAAAGGTGCTGAGATTATAGGCGCTGCAGTGTCCTTCCTAAGTCTTCTCTCTTTATCCCTCCTCCTCAAACACCATAGCCACAAGAACCAAATATTCTCCCTTTCTCATTTGAAAATGTTTTTTTCTTCCCTAATTGTGATGAGAGCTGCAGGCACTAGTAGTTACTTGAGGGGAAGCTTGTGCTTAAAACCAGTTTGCTAATAAATCACCTCAACAAATCTATCATATGCGCAAGGCAAAAATCCTAATTTCAATTAAATAGCTAATTATTCACATTCAATGTGCCCATAACTGCAGCAATCAATTAAAGGGATGAAATTAATGTTCAAAGACTGTTGGGCAGTGGGATCAGACGGGTAACATGATTTAATTAACGGCTTATTAATCAGCACATCATCTTCAGTGTATCAGGGATACCAATCTGTTAAACTGTAGTAAGGGAATAATGTGTTTCCTCTCATATCATTTTCTAATAATATTATCTTACTCTAATTGCGTGTCTGTCTGTTAAAAATGCTGAGAGTAGGAGAGTAGTGCTTGGAAAGGGAGGTAAGCATACTGATAAAAATGCACATCTCACATGCTCATGCAGCTGTAAAACCACACTGATAGGGTTTATTATAATGAGGATAACAATAATGGGATCTGTTCATGCTAAAAGAGAACAAAGAGAGGGCAAAATTATACTGAATTAGAAAATTGACACATGTCAAAGCTTAAACATAAGAGAGAATTTCCCAATTACATGACGATAAACTTGACTAAGAGTGTTTACCGCCCCCTGGTTATTTCTGAGAGCCGCGCTCCCAAACGCACAAACTTGTGCAGGTAAGACATGAAATGAGTGGTGCTGTGCCACAACATGCTCCCCAGCAAAATGACTGCAGCTCTCTGCAAGCAGCTGGCAGACAATCTGTTTAAGATACAGTCTGTGCAGCCACAGTAAAATGACAGCGCCCCACCCTTCGATCACTGCTCTCGGTCAATGTCACAGTCGACACCAGAAATATATTTTTTTTTCAAACACTATGTTGACACGGGAAAAACAGTGAGGGAGTGGGATGAAAGAAAGTGGCACTCGCACAAACCTGGATAGATTTTGCACAGTTAATTAAGATGAAACGATTCAATTCTACAGAGATTGAGGCAGCGGTTCAGCGTGCGCAGCACGTGGGGGCCATTCTGATTAGCAGCCAGCCAGCGCATTCCTCGACATTTTGATGCGAGACAATCTTTTGCATTTTCAATTACACACTCCAACAGCCCTCTAACTACCAAAACCAAGCTCATTTGCATGATTGAAATATAATTATGGTGTGCCAAAAACACATTTGTGTTTTGGTTTCTTGTTGAAATCCTTTTCACCCAGTTCTGCTTCCTTGCTGAAATCAATCTCAAATGACAGGCCCATAAGTAAATGCATCTAAATAAAAGTTTGACTATGAGAAAAATAATAGAGCTAATGAGAGCCTTTTTGAATTGGCTTGAGTATGGAGCATGAGTGTTTGTGTGAATGTGTGTGAGTTAGAGACTCAGAAACAGAGCAAAAGAGTAAGAAAGGAAAGGTTTTGACATGTTGCAACTCTGCGTGCCCCGCTCCTCTCCCCCTCTGCTTAGTCAGGTGTTATATTAATAGGACCAATAGAAGCAGGGCAGATGGCTGTTTTGACATTGTCATATATTTCCATGGGTCACTGAGCAGCTCCTGGGCATTAGTTTGCTATCCGTTAGCTGCATGCTGGTCATCACCACCTGCAAAGGAGAGGTTTTTTCTCACCTGCACACAGATGGTATTTACATATCTTTTCAATTAGTATCAGCCAGGACCACAGCTGAAACAATCACTGAGGAACTGGATGTGTGATTATGTTTGCGTATCCTCATACAAAGACACGTTTGAACGTGCAGGGTCAGCTCATTTTTGTTGTCTTACACTAACGATTTGGATGTTGATATCTGTACTTAATGAGAAAAATGAGCAGCCAAATGCTATGTTTTGCCCAGCTGGCAACAGCAGTGACCTGTGACAAATGAAATTAGCAAGAAAAAGCATTTGCTGATGGCATATGCATGAATTATAGTGTATATATAAAAAAAAATACCTTTCCAGGTATCCTAGTGGAGAGTTTAAAACCCCAAAAATACTGCTCGGCTTGCACATGGCCGGCCCGAATTTGAATTTTCCTTAGTGTATTCTGGATAGCAGTGTCAGCCCAGACCTTTTTAATGCTCATTTCCTTTCTTTTTTTTTTTTTTTATAATAAAACAAACAACAGCATGATAATCTCATTCACTGATAATTTGGAGCGGTGCCGCAGTAGTGGCAGCCTGCTGCAGTCACTCTGGACATATCGTGTCTTTCCTCCGTAGATTTTCTCATGAACTGCTTTCTATGAAAACATAGATTTTTGGATATTTTCTCTGCACTGGTTTGGCTGCTGTGCTGCTGGAAATAATTCTGCTGGTAACTCTGGCACTTTTTTACATCTATTATGAAGCATAACCATGGCGACGGGAAAGTTGTTTGTTTGTGGGAGCAGCTAATTGAGCTTTCTAAAGCCCAAATACTGCCTGGAGACACCAAATCTAGTTGTAGATGCAGAACAAAAAGAAAATAGAGAAAAAGGAGGACAAGTTTAAAACATTTCTTCCCTCCCGAATCATCATGGGAAAAGTGAGATCACAGGCAAATATAATGGACAAGCATGAACGTCTGCTTGTCCATTATATTTCTGTCCTGATTATATAACGTCCTGATACAGCAGGAATACTGGGAATGCAATATTCAGTATTGTGCAATATTATTTTTACTGAGGCATGGCTGCAGGAACAACTTTAACACCTCTTTACTCAACTTTAAGATAATATGGACAGACAGTAACTCTAGGCATGTCACTGAGAAGGAGCATCTCTGGACTCCGTTGGTTGTGAGTTTCTGACATTGCTGTCAATTTCAAATGTGTTACCTGCCAAAGCTGTGTGTGTACTCAGCAGACAAGTTGTTACCAGGCTACAAAAATAACATCCCTACCCACTGATGGCTACATCTGAAGATCTACCACACCTTCCTCTCTGCTACACTTCAACTTTCTACATCTTTGTCAGGTGAGTTATATTGTACTTTGTTGTCTATCAAAAACAATAGCATATCATCAATGATATTTAATACTGCAGCAGTATAATCTGGGGTGATGGAAAGACCTTTCATTTACATAAGTCCTCCATATTCTGACTATTCTGATAATATGCCCTCTGTCCATTAAGACTGACCTGTCTTGGTAACAGCACAAAGCTGGGATGCCCCATAACCCAAGCTTCAGCTGGTCTACTGTACGGAAAAATAATGTTTTTCCTATGTCCAAGGCATAACCTTGTAATAGTAACGTAAGAAATCCATTGTTTTTGCAGATAATGGAATAACTGATCTTTGCATTTCTATTTTTATGTCATACTTAAATGCGTTACATGTAATACTTTAAGATACTTTTTTCCTTGGTGATAAACTATCTGTGGGTATAGGGCAGATATTCATAGGATGAAAGTAAATGCTCCTGTACATAATTTTAATTGATTTGGACTTAACTTTACTTCTGGGCAGGTCAAAGCCTTTGTCTCAGGAGAGGACTAAGTTTTGTTTGTTTTTTGTTTTTTTTGCTGAGGAAACTCAAACTGCCAAAAAGAGAAAAAAAGTACTGTTCAGAATTTGATTTGTACCATGCTAATTTGATTTCTTATTAGGTACAAATGAATCAAAATTATTCAATTGTGTTGAGGGCTTTTAGTCTCCAAGTATGTCAGGCCTCAAGTAGTATTCAAGTTATGCCTTTATTCCCCGTTAAATAGTCAAATTTCTTTTGTAGATTTTTCTCTTGATTAAGAGGTACACAACAGACATTTAAGCACTGATCAGAAAATCAGATATTTCCCGACACTGCAATTATTTGAATCATTTTATCTGCTTTATCTGTAATTGAGACCAAGACAGTCCGATGGATAGGTGTGTATATTGCATGTGTGTGTCTGTGCATTTCCCCTTCAAAGAGAAGATAAATTAAAACCTGGGTCATTGCACACCGAGGAGGGGCTCTTGCCTACTCTGCAAGTTGAACTCATATTTGCTGACATTTAATCTAAGTAGACATTCCTTGGCTTAGGTCAGTTTAAATCAATGTTGTATTCTAAGAATGTTAAATGTCAGAATTATAAAGAAAATAGTGTTTTACGTCAGCTTTTATGTCTTTAAAAAACAATTTTGAAATGTGCTCTCCACAAGCACCTTACAATAATTAACTGCCATTTTGCCCTGAGAGCAGCCATATTACATTTATAGACCTTGCTCCAAAATAGTTCTTCAGTTCTGCCAATATCCTTTTTTTTATTATTTCATAAGTTTAATGTTTTCACCACTTAATTCCATATACACATGCAGCCGATGCAGTGATGTTCACATTCAATATCTTGCTATGCGTCCCTACATAACAACCTCAGCCCCACACTTCTGACCTCACTGACTGACTCTTTAGTGTAATTCATGCACATTAAAAAATGCGCATCAGAAATGCTGACTGAGATCTAATGGCCTCATTTGTCTGAATTAAGAGCACCAATGGCTCAAAATGAATCTGTCAGGGATATTTACTTTAGTGAAAATGCTTAAAGTAGAAGTTCCCAGTTCTGTTTAAAGCTTTAAAAGGACATCCATGGACCCTCATGAGCAGTTTCTTCTATAGTATCACTTTATCCATTAGTAAGATGTTCTCACAAGCAGAGAAAAAAACTTTGAAGCTTGGATTTGCACATTTATCCCATGATAGGCAGGAAACACAGAAACAAAGTATTCAACATACAAATTTAAGACCTTTTTACTCATTAAGTTCAACCTCTTGGAATCTATTGTAATAGATGACTTTTATGTATGGGTGTGAGTGCTTGTGCAATGTGGGCAAAGTGCCTGGATGCTTGAATGCCCATGTAATACGAAGCACATTTGTTCGTATGAGGGAAATTTTATGCACATATTCTGACGTTTGTATATTTGTATGCAAATGTTGCAGCTCCTCAATCAGTAAACATATGTGCAAACACACCTAAACCTACATTAATCATCACTTGTTTTGAGTGAGCTTTCCCCGTGATGGACTCATTTCCCATACAATAGTAAGCAGAACCTGCCGGAGGCATTATATTGTTCCTGCTCCTCACATCCCTCAGCATTCTTCTTCATTACAATGCCACAACACCACAAACATGACCTGAACCAATAAAATGTTCCATTAATTTCATCACAGCCCAGAATAGATTCCCTGCAATCCTTGTGCGGAGGCAAGGATTCGACACAATGCAATGTGTACTCTAGATGGGCTAAATTATCATACAAAAGAAATAAAGAAAGTGAATTTCTTTATTCCACGCAGCCCCTCATCAGACACTTGTGCACACAACACAACTGCATCAAAGCAGGAAATTAATTTATTTTCTGCTCTGCTTTATTCAGTCACCACATGCAGTCCCCAAGTTTATGAAGACACACATTATAATTAGTCTACAAAGGCTCACTGAATATTCAGTGGTCCAGATCCACTGTCTCATTTTATCACAATATGCATGATAATAAAGAAGCACATAACACATGTTTTGGGGCTGAATTTTGATTAGCCAAGCCAAACATTGAGGTGCACAAAAATAGATTAGTATGTATAAGGAAAAAAAGATGATAATACACCCTATTTATTTTCATGTTTGCTTGCTTTGAGGGATGGCCCATCCAAGTGTAATACATCACTAATGATAAATAAGGACCCTGTTTCATGATAATGCTAAATTTTGTGGGATATTAGTTTTAGCCAAACTGAAGTCAAATCTCAGCACACTAAAATGAGTTTCTCATAAGTCTTTGTCCATTCCTGACATTATCAGCTCATTATTTTTTTTTTTTCTTTGAGTCCGGATTATTTGACAAAAGAAGCAGCCTTTACGTTGGCAGTGCTGCACCGCTGCAGTCACACAGCCACACTGCAAGACAGGCACTCATGTTTCCCGCTCAGAGGCGGCTTGTCAGTGTCATGCTGCCAACAGACTGAGTGCCCTTCACTTTGTCCCAGCTCCCAGTTATAGGAAAGTGCACAGGGATTATGTACAAAATGCTTTAGTCGCTGCAGGAGCTTATACTTCACAACACAAGTCCGATTCCTATTGAGAAGGCTGTAATGCCATACCTGCAGAGCAAGATAAGCCCTCAATCCTCCCTTTTATTTCTACCGCTATTATGTTCCAGTGTAATATCGCATTGCCAAAAACTGAGAGAGAATAATTATGAAAGAAAACCTGAATACAAATAGAAATATATTTACAAATTTTTTGATGGTTATATTTATGCACGTACCCATCCCAGCATGTTTTGCATGCTGTATGCATTGCAGGGTTTGCGGCAGCTTTTTCATTCCTAAATGTTTAACAGTGAGGCTTAATCTGCATACTGCAACAGCACCATAATCAACTAGCTGATTAGTCATCTGACAACTGGAAAAGATGAAGTGTTCTTTTTCAATAAACTGCTGTCAGGGATGGCGTGATGGTGCACAGGTACACTGACAGCAGGAAAAACAAGGTTTATGACTGATGGATGTGCCTCTAGTTTTTTTTCTCGATTAGATCCACTGCCATCTTTTAACAAGCTAACCTAATACAGTAATCCACATCCAGTCTAGCTTCCATGCCTAGTTGAACCCTTGTGAAAAATTACTTTCTTGAAAGGATTCAACTCTGACGCAAGGACTGCAATTCTAAATCAGAAAGTAAAGATATTTGAATTTCAAAATAACATGTCATTCAGACATTTCTGTTTAATTTATAATCGGTTGAATAATTGGCTCATAAGCTATTAACTAAAACCGAATTTGGTTTGCTTAAAAATCAAAGCACTGAAGCAGACTGCATGAGTGGGTCCCACACACACTTAGTGTCTTGACACCATACAGCTGATGTGGTCCAAAAACACTGACTGCCTCTATCAAAGGTCTTTGATCTGCTTTCTGACCCACTTAATTAACCAATGAGACCCATTACAAAAGCATGAGAGGGTTTTAATATAGCAAAGTGAGCCATAAATTTAAAACCAGTATGGTGCCATTCCCCAGCTTTGATGAGCCGACACCACTTTGCGAGCACGCAGTGCTGTGCTGGTGGAAAGCTGTCCTGGAAGTGTGAGGTCATCAGAATCCAGGGATTGCTGTACCTGCTTTGAGAGGGTTAAGGGGGGACTGAGCACAAAACATCCCTAAATGAAAAGCCAATCTAATGAGTTCACCATGGTGTAATTTAATCATATCTACATATGAAAGAAACTCTGCCCAGTAGAGCATCACGATGAAACTGATAGTAATTAACTTTACAGACTAGAGGTATATCCCAGCTTGAGATGAAATCCAATCCATGAATAGCAAGATAAAAATGTGCAGCACGTATGACTGCACATGCCAGACAAACAAAGTAGAGCAAACATGTTTTGAAGAAGAGTAGGCTACAAAGAAGGAAAATGTTTGATGTACAAGCTTCAAGTAAGGCTACTATTTTTAAATGGCAAGTTTCCTCAGTAAGATGAAAGCTGATGTGTGTTTTGTTTCTGTCAGATTAAAGCCATTCGTATTTTATCACTTTTTCCCTTTACCCTTCAGCTCTTTTCGTGTTAACTTAACCTGTTAATGGATTTGTAAACAGGTTTTTTAAAATCCCTTTGATGACAATAGAGCATACTTGATACTATACCTGATAATAAAGATGGTGGCAGACTCAGGTTTCTGTCTTTTTGCTTTTCTTTTCTTTATTTTTTTTTTACTCAAGTGCAGCAGCTTGAATCCAGAAGACTGATTTGAGTGATTTCTGGATGCAAGTGAGAACCACAGAAGCTCTGCAGTCTCACTGGGTAGTGGCGTGTTAATCACAAAGTAGCCCCACCTTGAAGCATACTATATTTTAGAGTCACATCATATACAAAAGATGAAGGTAATCATCTGATGCCAGAAATCAAACTTTCCAGAAGTGCTTTAAGATGCAATATCACTGATGGTAAAAACATCTCCCACTCAAAGAGGGTCAAGTTCTTTCATAAAAGGTTTCAGCACCACTGGCTTCAAAAATGAAAACTAACACTACAAACCTAAGCACAATAGAAAAATGTTGACCAATATCAAAGATAAAAAGAGAGATTTCTCTTGGAATTCTACACAAACAGATATATTTTTTTTAAACCACTGCAGTCATTAAATATAATGCAAGATTAAGACAATGAGTAATTTGTGCAATTTCTTATGACAAAAGCTATCTTTTTCATATGATATATGCTGAAACTATTGGTTGATGAAGGAACTTATCATATCAAACATATTTAATCTTGTTCCAAACCACAATTACACAGGTCCAACAGGAACAACTGGCAATGATACAGGTCGAACTGAAACATAGTTATTGTTTAGATGTTTTGCAAAAAGTCAAAGGCCAGTCAATCACTGAAAATAAAATAAAAATTGAGCCATGGACACAAGGTCAATTTTTCCACTGACATATGGCCCTCGCAACCTCATTAAAAGTCCACTGGATGCAAGTCACAAAACTGCAGTTATTTTCCAGATTTTAGAGGATGAGAGAAGAAATATATGATTGGAAGGGAGAAAAATGATTACTTCAAGTTGGTGCTGTTAAAGTGGGGCCATCTGTTCAGGATTTTTTACTCCATTAATTTAAATGCTACTACCAGCTGAACTGACAAACCACTGTAATAGGTGTAATGTATGTCTACAAACTGGGAGATGCTGGCAAACATATGTGATACCAACAGGATGTCTGCATGGTATGATTTTTTTAAAGTGAACCTGACATGTTCATTTCAAGTCAATTAATTCCTAATCTTGGGTATCTCTACAATAATTTTGTGCATGTCATAACTTCAAGTTGTTTGTAATTAGTTCAAAAGGAGGGAGAGCTTTCTCTTGGCGGAAGCCTCCTCTTGAGAACGAAAGGGCCTGGCTAAAGTGTTTCCTGCTCGGTTAAATTCTTGGAGATTTGCTAAGGGGGTGACACTGACTGCAGGATGACAGTGACTGCATGTACACAACTCCAGTTGCCACCTAGGAAGCCACTACAACACATGAACAAGAAAAAACTTTGAGAAACATGCTATATTTTCAAGCATGACAATGCATGAGATCCAGCAGTATGTGTTTGATGCAGAATAGCATCCCAAACATCAAAGTGAGCAGCATGGCAAACCCCCACAACAAAGATTTCAGCAGGATGTCTCTCCGTTTGGTAAAGATGCTCAATATTGTTTCTGAGTGGTTGTAGAAGCAGTTGTCTTAACCTTGTATAAATTAATTGTCACATAGTATCATTTTTCACTTTCACTTAACTTTTCACTTAATGTAACAATGTTCATACGTGTAATGCCTACACAATACCAACAATTGAAACAGTTTCACTCGACTCTTGCAGTTAAGATTTGAGCCCTTTTAGTGAAGGAACAGTCTCAACTTTCAGCTTCAGTCTTCCCATAAAGCCTGCCTGATACTGGTTCTTGTTCGTAAAACTGTCGTCTTGGGCATGTGGCAAACAAATCCGAACCTTTAATCAACTGTGTTGCTGGCCAGGAAATACAAACGGCATCCACTGATCCAAGACTGCTGGATCTTTGGGATCAACTTTTCTTTAAGTTTTCTTTAAGACATCTCTGAAGCTAAACCAAAATCCATGATCTGAGAAGTCCCATCAAATCGATTGTAACTTGCGGAAAAACGTCTGCAAAATATTTCCTTTGTTTGTATAAAAAATTCATATCACCAAAGTCAGCAGGATTTATCATGTGGGTGTCTTGAATGTTTGCACCACAATTTGTTTCACTTCTAACAACACCTGTGCATACCTTTTACTAACAAACACAGCATCAAGCTGACTGGTGTCTGAGATAAACTGATACACTGCTCAGCTACAGCATCAAAAACCCCCAAGATTAGAACTGGGTCAATACATTTTGTACTTTGAGCCACTCCTGAGCAGTTCCTCATGCAATTTTTAGGTAGTTGGTGTATTTCAAGGTAACATCCACACAAGTATCAAGAACCAAGGTTTCCTATCTGAACATTGCCTTGTGATGACATGATCACTTGCTGAGGGCAAGAATACCAATACTTGGAGATACACCTAATAGCTGATACATTATTTCAATCTGGACAAAAGAAAGGCTGACAAATTGACATTAGCATCTCACTACAAGTTTATCGAGATGAAATACAACATACCAGCTGATATGAACTTATATCTTTTGATGATTTTCTTTGTTTTATTTGGCTTCTCCTCAGACAAAATGATCAATATGAAGCATTGCCTTGTGTTCTGGGAGCTTGTGATTTGCATTTTTAAACTAAATACCAAAAGGCTAATTTAACCAATGAGAAAAATACCTTATCAACTGTGACAAATAATTATTTGCTGCACAAATTGTTATGTGTTTAACACCACTGGTACTTTTGACAATCTGTACAATGTACTGTTGAAGCAAACCAAGAGACTCTCTGATTCTGCACAGTGATTACATATTGTAAAACAAGAACTGTACTGAAATCTATAGACATGAACATGAAGCACACTATACTGTTGGCACTTGTTTGCCAAAAGTCAATATACTGAAGTAAGTCTTTTCATTTCCTGGCTCCTTAAGCTTTCTCTTAGTCCAAAAGATTCCATGTCCTTTACAATTACAGCATTGGCACATTGACACTTAAAATTGTTCGAGGTGTAATATTGTATTCTTCCCTTGTAAAGTATAGTGGCGGCTCCAGAGAAGCTACAGAACTACACTGTAATTATATACCGATGATGTTACCTTCCCAGCCTATCTTTATTTAAGAATCAGTATTAATCCTCAAGTCTCCTGGGAAACCACATGGGGACCAAACCAGAAATAGAAGCTAAAGAAAATGAAAGTGGCGATTGAAATCCCACCTCAGGCACTGAATGTTAAGACAAAAGTGGACCACATCACTTTGCTCTCTACTTCATCACTTACCTTAAATAGAATTGTGCTCTTCCACATCTTTGGAAAGTGAGGCGTGTTCCCCCTCTGTATTCATGGAGATTACACACACACACACAGACTGGATCAGAGAGCCCCAATTACCTGCTGGAAAATGCTGGCACCAAAGAGGCCCAAGACTGGTACCAAGAGCCCACACAAGGCTCACACACTTAGCTTCATGCCCCCAGCGAAACAAAGGGGATTTCACGGCTCTGTTAAAATCATTTGGCTTTGGATACATCCCTGCTCCCCCCTATATGGACCTTTTAAGAACTGGTTTATCCTCTATTACTGAAGTACTGCGCTCAGATTCCAGGGCCCTGGGCATGCTCAGAGCAGCACAGTATTTCGTTCTAGTGGGAAACTGGGACAGAATGTCTAAATAAGACGCATCAAAAAAAAAATCACATTTATTGTCTTGGATAGGGTGCATACACGTGCTAAGCATAGATTAGAGCACTTAAAATACACATTATGGCCTGTGATCAGATATTCATGTTAATCTGATCAATTTGCCAAAGCCTTCAAATCTGTTAGTCGGCAAATGTTGGCAGAACAACTAGATAAGTCAAAAGCATCAAAAACAGATAATAAAGCACACTTTCACTGGAGGCATGGTGAAAAGAAAAGGCTAAAATAAGTTCTGTGCAACAAGCCTTATATTCTTAACATAATATATCAGCCTATGTTGCCACTGCAACCAGACCTAGAAGACCACATGAATTGATTTAGGTGAGAATCCACATTGATTATACTTACCCAAGGTCATTTAATTCAAAAGAGAAGAAAAGGCCACACATTGTGAAAGGATAAATACAATGAGCTCATAGAGAAAGACTGAGGGATGCAATAGACAGAGTGAAAATGTGGATATCAAAAACATGGTGTGCAGGTCAGCAGATCCTGCTAAAAGAGGCCTCCGTAGCACCAGTCAAAAAGTATACAAACACATGGTTCACAGACGCTGTATAAACACTGTCAAACATTTGGTAGAGCAAATTATTTCAGTGACTATTCTGTATCTTAATTCAAATTTGTTGAGCAAAACCTGAGTGATACACCTCTACCATTCAGTTTAGGTATGTTTAGGCTAAAAGTGAGAAAATGTATCATTAGTTTTTCAAATATTGATTTTATCCTTTAGTGAAATCTCAACCATTTGTTAGAAAGATCTTATTAATATTGCCCCAACGAAATGGAAAAAATTAAAAAAGACATTGTTCTATTGCCTTCTCTTTTTTAATGAGGACATTAAAGGGTTAACTAAAATAGCAAGAACAGTGGTAAATACAACTCTCAACTAAACTCTCTCTAATTGAAGCAATACTTTCACACCTAACAAGTAAATATGTTGCTTTGCTTTATTTCCAGACTTCAGTCGAATGACTGATACCACTATAATATCTGTGGGCTGAATATGAAGCCATTTGTATCAGTCTTAGCATTAGCTTGGCAAAGGTTCAGAGGGCAGGGTGGAACTGCTAGCCCGGATTTCTCTGAGAGCAACTTAATCTGACAAACATCTCCTGTAAAGCTCAGTACAATGAATTTAGATGCCTGTTGTGTGCTGGCTGCTTCTGAACCTCACAACGAAGACTCAAAGATGTCAGAGCACCCAGACAAGAAATAGTCGTGAATATATTCTGAAGTGGCTGCATATCATTTGCAGGTTTCAATAAAACAAACAGGTAAAAACTGGTGTGTGTCAGAGATGCATATCCTAAATGTTTTCCCATGTTTCTAGTATAGTTGCAGTGCACATGAGAGTGACTGCTCTTCTAATTTAACTATGACAGCAAAGTAAATAAGGATTATTTTCAAAACGCTCCACTTTTCCTTTAATTCATCCATTCAGTTTTGTTTACATTCTCATTTGGATGCCATCTCACACCACGATTTTGACGGGACCCCCTCATGCCTCACATGAACGCATTCAGCTTGACTTTTTTTCAGCTCGGTATATTTAAGCATAATTACCTGAAGCACTTGATTAACGTTGAAAATAATTGTTTTAAAAGAACAACAATAACATTTCACTGTATACTACTAAAACAAAAAAAATACTTTTTGTTTTATTTTGGTTTGCTTCGACTCTTTTTCCGTGTATTCCGAAATATCATAAAAGCTTTGGGAGACAAAAACACAAAGTCTGTTTTTTCTACTTTTTTTGCTTACATTATCTCACAATATTATTAGTTGTATTTTCAGCTTTGATCAAAGAAGCTTAACCCTGAGAAAAAAATTGTTAGAGCAAGTGAAAAGCAACAGGGGAAAGGGCATCAGAAATAATAGAGGAAAAACAAAGAGTATGGTAATGTCTGTGTATGTTGGAGTAGGGGGAACAACATGGTGACAGTAAAGTAATCACAACCGCGAGTGTTTTCACATCTCTGATTAATGCCACCCTGATTACGCATTCATTTTTTCACCAGAATACAACAATAAGAAGTAGAAGCAGGTCTCCACATTCAATGTCGGCATCACACATTCACACACCAGCACACATGCACACACACATATAGTGTTTAACTTAAAAACTGATTTTTTTTTTCATTCCAGGATGACATCTGCTCCATCGCAGCACAGATTGCAATTTTCTGTCCTGATAGGGTCTACTAACAGGCCATCAGCACATTTAACGTTAACAAGAAATTGACGAATAACTGTTTTTTTTTTTTTTTAAAGACTGTCTGCAATTTTAAGCTCAAGTCTGCCCTAAAGCCCACGGATCGATCAATATCTGTGTCTCATGCGTCAGGCCAATGTATCACAATATATATGAGGAAAAGATATGACGACACCGAAATTAAATCTCTATATAAAGTAGCATTGCCTGCTCATTTCTACACAAAGTTATACACTGATAAATATCATTAAGTTGCTCTGAACTGCATGGTTGCCATATTAACATACAGAATACAAACTGTCAGTGCTTGAGTTGACATTGGCACTAAGATGTTACACGCACACTTCTGATAATATGAAACAAATAAAACTAAATGAATAAGTCTGTAAAGTGTAGAGACTATTCCGATCTATTTATCACTATGGTTGAACTGTTCTGGGCCACGCTTGGCTCACTGTATGAAAGTAGAATACCAACAGTATACAGATATAGGTTTTGGAAGATGGAAGTCCTATTGCTAATACATTTTTTTATTGGCTGGAGCTCTCACTTATGTTTACCTCTCTCGAGGCAGTGTTGCTGAAAATTGGTGAGGGAATTGAGTCCTATTTTAGGAACACATTCCTAAAGGTGTGGAATAGTTTCCCCTCAGGTTTCAATTCTGTGGTGTCTATCAAGTTTGAAATTAAAATTCACCTCTCAGTTTTTGAAGGTTTTCTTTCCCTTTTTTTTTGGTGAACTTTTCAAGTTGCTATTTTCCTGTCTCTTAAACACATGACACACTAGGCGGTAAATCAGATGACGAGAAGCAGCTCCTCACCAAAATCAGACACACAGATCAGGCGAGTAATAATGAGACAAAAACACGACGGGGAAGAAAGTCACAAAAGCCAAATATTGGGACTGTGGAGGTCCACAAAAAAAATTGAAAATTAAAAAAAGAAAGAAAAAATTCCGTACTGTCCATTTGGATCATTGCCACAGTAATAAATCATGTTTTCTTTCAGGATAAAACAGAAATAAACACAAAGGCAATAGCTCAGTTTTCTGACCTGGACAGATATCAGCAGTACCAGAAAACTCTCCCATCTCCAGTATTATCATCTCTGCCTTAGCACTTGCAGTACTCGCACACAGATGCTGGCACAAAATGACTTTAGAGCAAAAGAAAAAGGTTATTGGCTGTCTCTGACAACTTACTGTGAAACTTATTGCACTACTCTTCTGTGAGGTGATGCAGTGTGAGATCATCTCAGCGTGGGGCTTAAAGCCCAAGCGACAGACTCGTCATACAGGGAGGCACGTACTGTACCTCCACGGTCTTGTGGGACCAAAGCTGGTGGAGCAAGATAAATATGTGATCTTTCTCTGTCAATCTTTCACACAGGAAGAGCCAACAGCATTGTTAACATTCTCTCTCTGCTCTGATTGCTTAGGTTCATTCTCATTTCCTTCTGATTTTTTTCTGTGAGCGCAGAGTCTTCTGTTAGTTATGCTAATTGCCTCTAGACCTCCCGCAGAGTGTGATCCTTTGCCTGTTGGATGGCTGTGAAGTTGTTTGCCCAAGGAGATGAGTCTGTGTGCGTGCCTGCGTGTGTTTACTGTGCACAGCTTCAATGTGTTGCAAAATCTTTAATGATGCTGCACACATGCGTTTGTGTGTGATTCTGTGTGTCTGGATTCCCAATTCTCCAAATGCTCAAAGTGAAGAATGGAATGAGGGAAAGGTTTCATCTTAATGGCGTCATAGATTGAATGTTCTCCTTTTCATCCTTTTTAAGTTTGATCCTATTAGTAAGGCTAAACCTGCGGGAAAAAAAGAGACATTTTTCACAACCACTTTTCCTCAGTGAGTTACGTCTTGTGAAATCATGAATGTAGGTGACAACAGCCTTTGACTGAAATGGTGGCGTACAATCCCTTCATGTCTGTTGCCTAAAGACCTCCAGTATTTCTGACTTAAATAGAATATATTCAAGATTTCACATTGCAATGAAGATTGCATGAACGACATTACAGATACAGTCCCTTCATGCTACTCTATTTGTGTCATGGCAGCACCCTCCTCACTTTTTTTAGTCACCGTTTTCTGCTATGTCTGTAAATCAGTAATAAGGAAATCACTCTACGTGAGCAATCACAACAACCACACTCTGCCTACTTAGAAAAAAAAAACTTAACTCCAATGTCAGTAGTTTCAATTAGAGAAATGTGCTGGTAAGCACTTGATCCATAAAGTCCCTGATCCACAGTCAACAGAGTCAACTGTTTTGTTTCACTTGGCTTGCACAGTTTTTGACATTATCTACTGTCTTTAACTCAGAAAGAAAAGCCTCCATGTCAGTTGCAGCACACAGTGCCTGCTGCAGTTCATGACAACCTTCTCTTGAGTAAAAGCCACCTTTTCCAAAAAGTTCACTCAATTTTGTTTGCATCACACTAACGGTGTGTCCCTTCTCGAGTTTCAAATTTGACTGCTTAGGACATAGAGATCCTAAAATCAGATTAATTGATTTAAAGACATTCATTGCCAAGTCAACAGAGTCAACAACCCTGAGCCAAGCAGCTTATTTTGATCATCCAGACTTAACCCATATTGTTTCACTGAAGGTCATTTTATAACATACACAATCACGGATATTATAATAAGCAAGTCAAATTATTGACCAACATTACTGAAATATTACATAAATTGTTTTCAACTCGGTCAGCTGCAACACCATTCAGATTACTACATTTGATGAGGCAAGATCACACTTGTTTCAAGTTCAAGTTTCAATTCAACTAAAACAAAAAAAATTGCAAATTTAGTAGGTTTAGTAGGTTTCACTGTTTTATTTGGAGAATCTACAAAACAATGTTTACATGCTTTCAACCACGTTACATTTCTTAGACTTTTACATTGGTGAAATGCCTCGTTTTACCCTCTAACTGAAACACTTGTTTTTAGTCCTGTCGCTTTAAAGACCCCTCCTGAAAGACAAAAATTAGCCACTCGTCAGACAATCTGCTTAAGTGTTTTAAGATAGTGTCACTGAGTCCAGTAAGAAATACCAGGGGTACAGTTGAGGCATTTTAGACACTTTTGGGGGCAGTGTCTTTGTGTAGGAGAGAAAAATCTTTGGGTTTCATAGCTGCAAACCATTTACATGCACAAACAAAGTTTTAAAGCACATGGAACAAAAGGGGGAAAAAAATCCAGCGGCATAAAATTATCTCTTTTCTGTACAGTGATTAAATGTATGAATTGATTTGATTTGAAAAACACAATCTTTAGCAGTTTAAGCACACATAGGAATTGTAATTCATGCCACAAATTGTATGCAACATAGTTTTCGTCCCGCTTTCTTGGTCTCATTTTCAGCATTTCCTTCAGCTGCTCTCTGGAGCCTTGTGCCGTGCACAAAAAAGCTTTTGTGAAAAATACACATCATTCATGGGTTTGTAGGACAAATTTTAATTTCACATAAACTTTACATTTACTTAAATTTCATGACATCTGTCTGCCCATGACCCATATAATATGACAAATGGCTCTCTGATGGTTTCTTTTTGCTGCTCTCGGACGCCTTGTGAAAGCACACCATTACAAAGAGTAAGCTGGGCTTCACCCAACATTTAATGACACATTTCTGGTTACAGCTAATTTAGTCTGAAATACTATTACTTTACAACATATATCTTGTTTTATTAAGAATGATAAGCTTTGACACCCATGAATAGTCATTATTTTGCACTATTATCAGGAGGACAATCCTTTTATAGCCAAGCCCTCCAGTAACAAGTGTTTTCTTTTATAATGAACATTAAAGCAAATAGAAATGCCTATTTAAGGAGAAAACAAGAGAAACATGAAAAATTAGGTGTTTTCTTTAAATTTTCCTCTTAAAGTCAGCTAGTTATATGGGATATATTCTGCTATTTCTTTAAGCAAAAACACTGCCCAGAGCCGCACAGCCCTATCAACCCCATCCCAAAATTAAACCAGGAGATGCTTAGAGCCAAAAACTAATATCCCATGAGACTATGCTCTCACCGAGGTAGTTGTAGCAATAGTAGTAATTTCACAGACTTAACGAGTTTGCAGGGTCACTCAGGGTTCCTTTTTTCTTCTGACATCAGTGAAAGATAATCAGTTTTAAATGTCCTTTTTTTTCCAAGGCTTTTTCTAAAACTGGTAACTGGAATTAAACACTCCACAGATTGAGTTCTGCCACATATCAATACCTCTGAAAGAGATTGTAGTAGCTCTGGTAATTGACCTGCTCCCAGCCAGAGTCATTTTCCCTCATAATGGGTTTTGTTTTGTCTTTTGAAAAAAATAATAAAGCTACATGGGAAACATTTAAATGGAAGCAAGGGGCTTGATGCTTTTACCGTTAGGTTTGATGTAATCATTGTAAAGGTCTTACCCCTGAAGTGAAAGAAATCTAATGATCGAGGCAACAGACACTGCACCTGTGAAGGTTAATGAGTGTAATTAATTTACTGTGCCAGGGACAGACCTGGACAGCATCAATGAAATTTGACTCAACAGCTCACCACAACTCATGCATGAACGCTCAACAAACCCTACTGATGTTGCCACAACAACTGTCAATGACGCTGAACTGATTTAAAGTACTGTAATTATTGCAGTGGCATCAAAGCTTACTGAACTACAACATGTGTGGCTTATCTTGGCTCTTTGTGGGTGTATGTGATCTCTATTCACAAGGCTCTTGGACGTTTTAATTCACAAATCACAAAACAAACGTGAAACTCAGGCGCTTATCAACACAGGAGTACTGCATTTGTGTTTCACCTGAAAAACCTTTTTGGACTTTTTATCTTGTAGGGCTTTAATTTATACTATTCATACATATTATAATGTGTATGACATTATTTCCAGTTTGTGTTGTCAAGACACTGAACTCGGTGAGTGAGGTCTGCCTTTAATAATTGACTATGATGGTGCTTCAGTTTATTTTCCTGATTTCTTACATATTAACTAACACTAAATATTTAAATAGCCCAGCTCAGTACCCACAGAAATAAGTTCACATTACACCTCAATATTTGTCACCATTTAGTTTCAGTGTGGAATTTTCATTCAACCCATCTAAGACATGTAAGACAGAGAATAGGGGTGTGCACTCCTGGGTAATGGATGGGCATGCAGCATGTTGAGCTATCATACAAAAGATAAGAGTTCAATTGTCTTACTTTTCCATAAGTCATACTATGTACTTAAGTCTTCTATCTCTTACTGGACACAAAGAATTTTGTTTTCCAGTGAATTGTATCCTCAATTCAACCATACAGTAGTTAATGTGAGCAGATGTTGTTGAGAGAAAGAGTGACATGCACATATCTTAAAAGCCTGAAAAAGCTTTATGTGTGAATGTGTGTGAGAGCGAGAGAGAAAAGAACCAAAAAAACAAAAGCGCTATTATTAAAATGAGGGGAAAAGGGTGCTTTGGTTTGGTAACTTTTTCACTTTTAATCCCAATCTACTCTGGTCAGGCCCACACACATACAAAAGAGCAGGCAAACTCCAAGTGGGAATCCTCCCACGTTTAGCTTATTGCCTGTGAAACCAGGTACTCAGTACTTTTCTAAAACAAGTGATGAAACTATGTGATGAAAGGTATGCTCTGATAATGTGCAAGAGTCACATGACTAAAGCCATTAGACAGATGTCCATACATCATCAAGATGAATAAGATAAGTTTTAATAGACCAAGATAAAAACCTGGTTGTATTTTTTGGCAGAGATACATTTGGATATTTCACATTTTAGATATAATATTAATAAAGTAATTTGGCAGCCAGGGTGTAGAGATGGAAGCAACAGTTTAAAGCTGTCCTTCACCTGGATAAAGGAAAAACTTTGAGTGAAGAAAAGTAATGAGAAAAAAAAGTGCACTGATATTTTAAAGTGACTAGTATTGGCCATTACTGAATCTGGAGGAGACGGGATTTGTCTCATATTTTCGTGCACACAACTGTTAGTTTAAGGATGGTGCCTTCCTCACTACGCCAACAAGCAGATCTAATTGGAACATGACAGTCAACCCCGAGAGGCGAGACTCGTAGTAAAGAATTAGATCTGCTAATTGTGTACCAATAACATTGTACACACACTTCACTGATTGACCACAGAGCTATATTTTAAATTAAATGGACATGCTTGGCCTTGTCCCAGGACATTCAGATATATAGTTGTCTCAAGAAATACATAGACAGGTACCAAGTAATGAAGTAATGAAATAATAGCTGAGAGCCCAATGAGAAAGGATACATGCAATGTACATGGAAACTGAGAATAAGCTCTGATTACCTCCAGTGCAACAGAGGAAAACGATGCTGAAGGCCAATCCTAAAGCCATCATACAAGTTATCAATGAGTAAAGGATGTGTCAAGGTGCATCCACTGACCTCCTGTCCTACAAAGGCCGGAACTTTGTCAGCCAGATCTTCACAAAGAGCAGCCATGGATCCAGATTCATACAGAAGTGGAGTGACCGTGAACAAGTTACGATTTGAAATGACTAATTTAGGCAAAGAGGAACAGATCAGAGATAAAGGTTGGAGTTATGGTGGAATATCAGATGTACAGGATGTCTGTAAGCATTAAGCTCAACCACATTTCAAAGGAGTCACTGACAAACACGTTCAGACGGTCCAACAGGTACCCAGAAGCCTGAATGGTGACAGAAATACGATCCAAGCCATCAACATGTTTGCTGTACCAGTCATCAGATACATGACTGAGAGACCAAAACTCCCCACAATACATGGAAGGTTCCATCCTATAAAGGAAAAAAAAGCACTTTGTGACAGTTGTCCCTTGAATTTATGTGTTATACTGTGTGAAACAGGAAAGATCAGGATCATTCTTTACTTTTTATACTCCTTATATTGTAACTCTACATCTCTCTTTTCTTACATCTGGCCCCAGCTGGTCTTATTTCGCTCTTTACAAAACATGACAACCAAGACCTTGTTTTTACGCAGTATGAATCAGATTGCCTTTATCATTTCTCTAGCTTTTCTTCATTGTCAAGCGTTGGTGGTGTTGAAAATGACAAAAAGACAAATGTTGGGTTTCTAGTCTCACTGTATTCATCCTCTCTGGAAATGATCTTTTAATTTCCTCAACATGCCCAAAGTCCAGCACCATGAGGCTCTGCAAAGAAGCATAAGATTGGGAGGAAGGATTAGTAGGGATGAGAGCCAATGAACCATCCTTCAGTTAATCAGGGAGATGGCCCCATGAGATAAACTAAGTGAGTAAGTATGGAAAATGAAAATGGAGGGTGATGAGGAGGAAGATGTAGCATTGTGGAAGACCTACCTCGTTCATGTGATGCATCCTATGCAGACTGAAATAGTGATGGATATTAAGAAATTCTACTCAAGGCAAAGAAAGGCAAACCTGAAGGGTAACAGAGAGGGTCCAAGGTGCAGACTGTGCAAAGACATTCTCTAAGACTGTCCAGCACATATAGTAGCAATATGTGAGATACTGGGACAGTGAACATTAACAGGCAAAATCAAGAGGCTGGAATGGTGAAAAGGAACATCTGAGTTGCATAAAGGTTAGAAATCCCCAACTCCCAGTGGGACAACACCACAGAAAGTGGTTGACAACAAAAAGTGCTCAGATCCCATGGGATGTTAAGTACCAGGATGACAAGCGGCTGCTGCCTGTCAACAAACCAGACCGAGTTGTGGTTGACAAGGAGAATAAGAGGTCATTTGTGATACACATGATAATCCCAAATGACAGTAACATCAAGACTGAGCAGTATGACAAGAACAAAAAGTGCCAGGATGTGACAAAACAACTGGAACAAAGTTGAAGGGTGAAGACAAAAGTGGTCCTGATTGTAAAAGGAGCATTAAGCATTACCTGCGACCCTAAAAAAGGGGGTGTAGTTACAGCAGATTCCAGAAAAAAACATCTGAGATCTATTTCAAAGGAGTGCAGTCCCAAAGAGTCAACAACGAGACACTGTAAAAAACCTTTAACTAAAAGGGCTGATCATAAGGAAAGACAGCTTTGATCCCCTAGTCTTACAAGGATGAGGGAACTATTACATATATAACAGATATGTGCATTTTTTGCTATTCACCAACCACTCAATATAGCTTTATTAATCCTACACAACTGATTTATTAGTGCTTTACAAAACACTATTAGACTGTTATGCCTCCTCATACAAAATACTTTTTTGGGAGGGATACGTTTTTAAGATGGGATATGGGGTACAGACTACTATTTACACTGTTAAAAATACAAGTAATTAATGGACAATTGTTAATCGTTTCATCAAATTAATGTTTACGATTTGTATAATAGGTGTTTTAAACTGGGCAAGAGGCTATAGATGTTTAACTACGGCCACAGTTGTTGCCATTTCACTGTTATTTGACATTTTGCTTTTGACATAGAGCAGTGCTGATTAACTAGCTTTAGAATGAGCATTGACATTAAAGGCCTTATCTGATTTTAGAAGAAACATGCTGAACTTCTGGAACAGAGAGGCATTCTTGCCCATTCAAATAACATCAATTCAAACACAAGCACCTTTCAAATACAAGCTGAAAATTGGACTGCATAGTCCAAATTGAATGAACCCTGTCTTTGTGTATAGACGACTATCCTACACTTTTAGATGTTGAACTATAGTTTGTTGGTTTCCTGATGTTTTTTGTCTGGAAATATGCAAAAAGGAGACATTTGTGTATGGTGAAAGGTAGATATGATCCCAAATATTCAACCACTTGAACATCCATTTGTAAGGTAGGCATTTGGACATTAACATTTTTTTCAGCCGATTGTTTCATTATAATCATACCTGCAGTCATAAAAATGTGGACAAATGGTTGAATGCAAGTTGAAATTGGTCAACCACAGTGACATGACAAGAATCTTCCCCCTACAGCTGTTAGTACAAGGCTGTGACGGCACTACTGATTATAATAGTTTAAATAATCCATCAGGGATTACGTGGGAATACTTTGAGCAAAGAAAATGATTGGCCTAGTCTAAAAAATGACCATGGTTTGCCCATTTTAAGTTAAGTTTTTTTAGCTGTAACAGAAATGTCTGTGTAGTATCTTTGCCACTTATTAGGTTTAGCTTGAAAAATGTCTTTGGATTGGCTAGATTTTGGGTGCAAAATTCATTGTAATCATCCAGGTACTGAGAATGTGAATATTGCATTCGAATCTCATCCAAAATTTGTTGGCGCTCGTCAGTGCCAATGTGTTACTTTTTCACAGCTCTAGGTAGGATGCTATGCTGTGTGAGATTAAAAAAAATGCAAGACAGTCATACTCTCACTTCAAACTTTCTAATACTGTACATGTCTATAAACTTATGTGCATGGTGATTTTGCCAGCAACCTTGAATTTGAAAATAAGTCTGGCCAATGGTGCAGTGATTCCTCCCCCTGCCTCGAAAGCTTTAAAAATGCACTGCAAACTAAGACTGGATATCTTGGACAGCAAAATGGTAATCAGAACAGCCTTAATGAAAAGATGTAAAGCAACAGAATGAATGTTTTAGTGTACACCCCTATAACTTCTACCTATAGCAATTGCATATATTTTGTACTTGAAATGTTCTACTTAGTTAAGTTTTTAAATAAAAGTAATAATGATATTAATAATTACTGATACTTTTTCTGTTTGGCAAAGACTGTAATCCTCCATTCTGCAAAAAAAAGTGTACTACATCATTAGGCTGACTGGTGGATTTTACAATGTGCTAATTGGCAGCATATAAGTGTATGTAGGTATCTTCCATAGTATGTGTCTGTCAGTATGCATTTCTCATGGTCAACCTAGACACCTGTAGGTGAAAGCAATCAGGTGGCTTTAGCTTTAGACACATAATATCCTCTGAGACCCTGAAGAGCAGGAAGTTGACTGACAGGAGAGAATGTTTCTTTTCCTTTTTCCTCCTTTACAGTCTCTTTCCACTTCACCAAGGTCTTGGCTCAGCATGCTCACTTGCTTTTTCATGTTTCATTACTGATATGGACAAGCTGTGACAAGCACAAATAAAGTGAATCATGTATACTAGTTATATATCTGGTAAATATAGTATATATTAGTTTTAATATAATCCCAATGAGCACCATCTAGAATTCAAACTATTAGTTCTTCCTGAAAGTTTTTTGCCGTTTGGTTTAAACCTCCAAGATTTGTGTCTATTCTTTAACCATCAGAAATGCTGTTACAACATCATCTTGTCACAAAACACACATTTGTTAAATAATTTAAATTGCGTATTCAGTGAAAGGTTGAAATAGAGACAGTACTGATCTGTTTGAGGGGATTTATCCAGTCACATTTCCCTGGTAGGTGAAACGTGGCTAACGTGAAAATACTTTTAATATTTCATATGAAATGTGATAAATATTGAACTATGCTGCAAGCTGCCAACGAGAAGCTTTGATGATATCGTAATGGGATCACTTGCGCACGTTTATGTAAAATGAATTGTGCTTACTGATGAACTTCTACTTATGAAAGTTCTTGCGGGTTACAGCTTTCACTTGGTGTGTGATTGCTCTACTTGCAAAGGTGCAGGTTAGCAAGGCAGTAAGTATGGTAATAATTCCCTCTGGACCATTGTTTTTCTCTCTGCAAATCCTAAATAGGGTTGAACTGTGAATGGTCAACAAGAAACTTCAAATATACTGTAAAAGACACAAGGACAAAAATAAACGAATAAAATATTTTCAACGACTTTTGTGGCTACAGTTGTCTTTTAGAACATCAGCTCAACAGAAAAATGCTCAATAGTTTGTCTGACTCTGTTCAAAACTGACAAAATCCACGCATGAAGAACTTGTTCTCCCTTTTTTATTATGTACAAAAAAATTTGTTTAAAGAATGCCTTTTGGTCAAAGACTGTCCTTCTCCAAAAATGTGCTGATGTGGTGTTTGTTGGACTGCAGGCAGCTACAGATCAACAATTCTGTTCAAAGCAAGGCCTAAACCTGACCATGAAGTGACAAAATTATTTTAGTAGTGTCACTTTGTTATTGATGGAATACATGTTCTCAATCTCAAGTCATAAAAAAAGACCCAAGGCAATTGGTAGCTCAATCCAAACCCCCTCATTCATGTTAACAAGGACTCTCTGAATTCTTATACAAAAGACTTAAGAATAATGTCCTGCTGATGTGGAAACACTCATATGGGACTCATTTCCCTTCTGCCATTTGTTGGGGCGGAACTTTAAAGAATGCCTTTATGAATCGTATTAGCAGTCACGAACAAAGACTTATTTGGCTGTTTCAGCTGGAGGACTTGTTGGCTTTTGAGGAGGCTGTGACTTACGCCGATTAGCCATAACAGTAAAACCACTGAACATTTACATTGCACAGAACATTACAGTGCAATGTTCTGCAAGAATTGCCTGCATCCTTTCATTCAGGTGAATGCTACTTTGCCTCCATCTGATTTCATGGCATTTCATGGGGGGGGGATTTGAGGGCAGAAGTGATGTCTGCCCTCTAGTATCTGTACCTATGTGAGAAAGTCTTTATTTGGCATTTAACTGTGAAGATGGAATCACCTGTTTTTTTTTTATTTGTTTTTTTTTTAGACTTAATTAGTTTTTAATTGCAGGATTGCACCAGGTTAAACATGTTGCTACAATATCTAGCAAACTCTTAAAGGACAGTATCAAATATTGGGCAATCTCCAAACCCAATCAAGTACAAATCCACATGCACATACCCACAAACTATTTTTTCCCCAAGTGACAACCATCACCAACTTACTGTGAGGGTGTACCTCTTGTTTTTCTGGGTTGTGTCTGCAGCATGTTGTTATTCCTGGTGCTATGCAGTGCCATGTTCTAAAAACCCTGTCTGCGCTGCTACAGCACCCAAACACACACTCTTTAGGCGACTGTCACACTTCATTCATGTTGATAATACGAGTCATTTTGTATTCTGCCACAACAGCTTACAGCTAATTATTTGTCTCATAAATTATATATGTGCTGTTGGCTGAAAGGATACAATTTGCATTTCATTAAATGTTCCATGCTGAATGAGATCACTCAGTAAAGGTTGATTTATTTACAGCGTCTCTGATTTCACGACTACGAGCTTTTATTTCCATAGAGTTTGTTCAGCTCTATGATCAAGCGCTCTCAGACATGAGGTTCCTCTGGGGGGCTTACCTGTACACAGGAGGAGCGCGGTGAGTCCCACGCACTGGCGCGGCCCCATCTCTCTCTCGGCGAACTCGTGTTTATTAGGGGGAAACCGTGTGGGTAACTCCCTCAGCAGAAAGCAGCGCAACTTTGCACACGAATTATCCCCTCAGAGCAAATCTCCATTTAAGATAAACCTGGTGTACTCCGTCCGACACAACCTGCCATCACAGACACGAATAGTGCACAATCAGTATCATCCGGAAAGACAGTAACACTCGATAGTTTTATTTATTCTTATTCCAAAAAACGCAAATCGCGAAAAGTGATGTCAACATTTCTCTTTTTTTTTTCTAAATATGTGGTTTAGCCCATAAACCGAATACATAGGATCAACTTCTCTTTTTTCTGATCTGATTCTTCACTGTTCGTTCTGAGTTAAGTGTTAATTTATAATGCCTCTGGGTGCGCGAAATTAAACCGTATTTTACCTGTCACACCGTAAGATGTTTAATGTTACAAGGGGATTTCTCAGCCTCTATAAGCAAGCTTTTGTCGACACGAGTCCAGAAAAAGCGACATAAAATGTAATTTGAAGAAAAATACGAACAAGTCTGAGAAAGTGATGCAGTGTTGGGTTGTTTCTGTGCCTCTTACCATTTCCCCTGCTGCACAGTTGTACGGCTCCGCGGTGTCCTGCCGATATTGGCATGTACGATTTCAAAACAAACCAGGCAGCAATATTCTCATCCAAGACGACAGCAATAAATACCCCAGTCAGTTTGTGTTCTCTCAAGAGTTCGCGTTTTCCTCTTCCCCCTTTTCTTTTTCATAAATTCTGGGACTTAACAACAACTCAAATCGTCCGTCTTTGGTTGTCACTTTAGAAATGCAACATCAAAGCTGCAGTCCTACAACTTTCCGCGAGAAAGAAGCGTGGCTCAGAAGAGAGGCGGCGAAGTAGCTCCTGCGCCTCTTCACCCTGTGGCAGTGGATCCTGGCGCAAACACTGAGGGGGAGTGGTGGGGCTGGGGAGAGGAGGGGCAGGGGCGCGCGCCCCAGGCTGATTTGACAAATTAGTGAAGGTTTGCGGGTGTCACATTGGCAACGGCTGTACCATCAAATCCATGCTCTTATCATGTTAAGATTGTGCTTTTGTCCCAACCCGTAAAAGAAACAGAAAGAAAGAGAGGAAAAAGTCGGCAAATTTGGAATGAGATAATCTCCAGACACCTCACGATGGGATGTGTTTCAATTACATTTTAGAGCTAGAGAGAAGAAAATGAGCAAAGGGTATGACTGATGAGACCCTGCACGTGGACAATGAATGCAGTTTCAACAGAAGACAATGTACACGCGCTGTATTTCCACACTATAGTGAATTAAAATGCAACGGTTTTTTACGCACGTGAAGTGTCCTGTTATGGGCAGGTGCATGATTACCAGGGTAGAAAATAAATAACAAAGGAGTATATAAGATTCAGAGACTTTCATTAAATGCCGTTGAACTCTGAGACAAAAGAGCAAACTTAAGTGTGTGATTTAATCACTCTTGTTATCTGGGCGGACCTCAAGCGAAGTCAATGAAGAAAGCAGTGGAGCCGTGCAACCTGTTGTGCCACAAATCCTTCAAGAGAACCAACAGTGCCCCCTGTGGGGCATCTCTGACTGCAAGCAGCTGCCCTCACTGAGCCTCAGGAGTCAAAATACTGCAGAAATGTGAATCCCTTTTCAGAACAGCAGCAAGCTGACCATGACGACCACACTTGAAGAGATGTGCGTAGTGGAGTGGAGGAAGCACTTACACCAAGATGGGATGAGAAAACATAGGAATTTTTGCAATCCTGCAACATAATCGCTTTTATGTTATTATGAATTTTGTTTTTTTTTATTCGATTACCATTCAACTATCAAATTGTGAGTTGGTTGTTTTCTGTCCTCTGCACCCCTGCTGCGTAAAATCTCACTGCCCAAGCTGCAAGTGCACAAGTTGACTATTCTTCAAGAGCAGAGTGAACAAGCCATTAAGAGACACACAAATCAGTGACACGTTGAAGAGCAGCCAGAGGAGCCACCCTGCAGCTGCAGCCTCTCTACGATAGTGCTGAACAGCGATTATAGGCCATCAGCGGAGCAATGGAAGGACCCTGTGGGCTCGGACGAGACACGCTCCCTATTCCATCCTCTGCTCTGCTTCCTGCTTCTCCAACAACGATCCAAGAAAGTAACATGTGAAAAAATAATCACACTCTAAATGGTCCTTTCAAGCGACAGCATGTAAGCAATGCTTCAACATAGCCCTTTCATGGCGTTGACATAACATCTGAATGTTGTATTCTATCGCAGCTGTTTACTGACTTCCATGATGATGTGTGGCTTCAGCTTCTTTCTGGATCTTGACAGTTCACGTTTTTTTGTTAAAGCTCAGTATCGGACCGTATGATGGATATTTTCTGCATGTTACTTATAATCTTTTCTAAGAGACTGTTAGTCATGCAACATATTACACAAGTACAATTTTCGAATTATGCAAAAATATTGCTTCACAGAGCTACAGAAGGTATTTGGCTAATGTGTAAATCAGCAGCAATTATAGCAGTGTCCCCAGTCAAAAACAGCACTTTTAATTTGTTTCTTACATCAGCCTTTCATTAGGCCTCTCATCTCCTCTTATCCTGCTCATATTTAGTTGCTCCCTCCATCCCTGCTTTACTTTTAGTTCTTTTCACAAACTTTCGCTCCTTTTTGTTAATGTCACTGTGATCTGACCTTTATAATCCTTTCATTTTGCTTAGAAAGCTGTTGATCACAAAGAGAGATTAAAAGTTTATTCCTGCCATTTCTCCCATATAAGTTCCTCCAAGGAGAGCATTTGCTACATTGCTCAAATACAAAAGGTAAAACCGTCTGTCTTGAGCAGCAGTGGAGGAGTACATAACTTCTGTTTTGTTTTTGTTTTTTGTCAATGATTTACTTTAATTTTCAATCCAGAAACAAGAAATATCAATGATCCTAATGAAATTGTTTTTTTTTTGTTTGTTTTTTTCATGAAAGCCAAGTTATGTTTCCACCCAACAACACATAGCATGGGATTTCAGTGAATTTCATAGTAGTAAAGCAGACTTCAAACTGATCATCTGCTGCTCATGTTCTGTCATGTTTTGTGTTTTTGATTTTTCTGTCATGATTATAGTTTTGTTTTCATGTTTTAGGTTTCTGTTTAGTTATTAGTTTAACCATAGTTTTCTCCTGTCATGTGTGTTAGTTTTTGCCATGTTTCCCCTCAATAACTCTTGGTCATCAGCATCACTCACTTCACCTGTGCTTTCCCCCTCAGCTGCACTCCATCACTAATCACCTCCAGGTTTCCCTTTGCACTTTTCCAGATCCTCACCTTCTTTCATGTTTGTCAGGGTGGTTAATGGTCAATGGTCATTCTCCTAGTTCAAGCTAAGTTTTGTTTTGTTAGCTTTCATGTTCAAAGTTGAGGTTTTTGTAATCCGCCTTTTGTTTTGTCGCTTTGTGTGTTGAATAAATCAAGTTTTACTTTAATTATATCTGCATCCGGGTCCTACCTCCATGCCAAGCCACACCACAGCCTTCCCAGCTTGTCATGTTCAAGCAAGGGAAACACTTTGTATATGTGCATTGCACACATCTTGAAGGAAAAATCTTAACTGGTGCCTTTCCCCTAGTGAGTCCCATGGGGTGTCATTTGGAGCATTTTGAATATTCAGTAACTGGTTCTCACAGCCGCGTTCTCCTTGGCATCTGCTCAGTTTGTGAAATGATAAGAGAGAATTTGTAGAATTCAGTGCTATAAAAAGAAATCTTGAATTCTTCACTTCCCATAATTCCTCAAGTACAGCAGATCGGGATGATCTGTGAAGAGCCACAGGCATGTCAAAGAGAAACTCTAGAAATTATTCTACACGCAAAACACCACAAGTGGCATCATCATACTGAAACGGAAGTTTAGATTTGAACTCTCCAAGTTCTTGCCATAGGTTTTCAAGAAAAACAAAAATGCTGAAAGCATTGTCTGAAATACATTTTTTAATGTATATCAAATGTGAATTATAAAAAGTGACCCATATACTAAACAATAGGCTAATTTTACCTGTGACTATTTCTTATCTTCATTTGTCTTTCAATATTGGACATTTCTGATATGTTGATTCCAAGGTTTTCCATTTGACATCCATTCAGCCAGTTTGTCTTGGGCGAGTTTTCTACTGATAGTTTTGTGCAGCATGGAAGGATATTTATCAGATTTTAACGACGTGGACGTCCTTACCAGAGTGAATGAGATTAGTTGGAGGCCTAGCTGCACTGTTAGGTTTTTACAACACAAGATGAAGAAACTTACAAGTCTTCATCGTATTGCAGTTCACACTGAACATGAGGAGTAGAGGAAAGAGAAAAGGAGTTAGTTGGTTTCTGTCACGATTTATGCTTTGATTCATGGCTTGTCTCGTCATTTCCTGTTTTATTTTGAAATATTAACCTCCCTCTCGTTTCAGGTACTTGCTCTTCCTCCTGTGTCAAGCGTCTGATTGTCCCTGATTCCCAAAGTGTTTCCACCTGTTCCCCATGGCTCCTCGTGTGCTCAAATGGTCTTCGTCTCCCTTGTCTTGTGCCATTGTGTTGTAAACTGTCTCGTTCCTCACTCTAGCGTCTGTTTGGAGATCCTCAACCTGTTTATTACAAATAAACACTCTTGACTTTGAATCGACCCTGCATCTGTGTCCCGTGTCCTGAGGCCTTGCCAGATTCATTCTATGTCTCCCTCTTACATAAAAACAGGCACACATGTTCATTTATGGTAATTACTACAGGTTGAACTGATTAGGGATTTAAAAGAATAAATTGTTTTACACCCTTCTCTCAGAAGGGGCTGCAGAAACAAAATAATATCATAATGTGCTGATGAATGAGAACTGGAAGAAAGATGCCTGGTGATCAACGTGTGTCATGAATAAAACATCAGATGATGCTGTGAAATAAATCTACACTCACCCCATTTTTCACCTTTTAGATATTCTTCAACACAAATAAAAGGCCCAAACAGGGCCAAGATAGTGTCAATGCAATTCATTGAGAAACAAAAACAGTTGGAGAAAAGCATTACTCAAGCAAACATGTTGTTAAGCATGCTGATTCATCTCATCAGGCCTTCCACTCCAAGTACAGTACATGCAGTTTATCTAAAAGTTTATGCTCAGTCAGGAAAATACTTGCAACTCTGCATAGCGGGGATGTTGATGCTGCTGGGCGCAATCATATTCCTGCCGAACCCATCCTTGGAAAAGGGGGCGATGGCAAACAATTAACCAGCACTTTGGTTATCTTACACTTCAAAACATTTTATATTACAACATTTTATAACAATATCCTTGAGGAATTGTTTTTTTTTTCATAAACACTTTGCTCACTGTCACTGTCCTGAGAGTTAAATAAGATCAGTTTCACCTGAGAAATATGAAACTACCACTGACACATGTTTGGATGGACACAGAAGATCAGCAAGTGAAACTCTGTACAACAGTTAGGAAATCTGTTTACCAGCACTGAAATGGACTGCTGTACTTTTACAGTGGATTTTGTAAAACAGTATCCTGCTTTATTTCACAATAACTGTGAATTACATTGAAATATTAATCTCTTACACAGAGAACAAGTTAATCAATGACAGCAGATTGCTGGACTGATTACAAACCCCAATGTTAGACCAGCAGAGCAAATATGAATGGATTAGAATCCCTTTTAAAATGTTGGTATAAGAACCATAGAGCAACATAATGACAAGAATATGCACATTTCAGCAGCTGCATGAATTTGTTGTTGAACAAAGACTACTGACACTAAAATGAAAGGGACATTATTTCTCTTTGCAAGTAAATAGTAATATACTGTGAAAGATAGCTGCATTACTGTCATGTAAAAATATACATTAACAAACTGTTAAAAAGAATTACATTAGATGCACCATAAAGTATCGCTGAAATCCCACAACATGGTTAAAAAAAAAAGAGAGAGTTGAGTTCCGAGTTGATCTGATTCTTAAAGATTTAAATCAACATTTGGTATCTTTGACTTTGTGTCAATTTACTCACATTTCCATCCATTGGAATATATTTCTATATCATCTATATTCCATCTATTCTTTCTGTCTTTAGATGCTTCAAACTGCATGTACTGGAGTACAGTAGTAGTAACAATGATGGAGAACGATGGAAACCAAAATTTAGATGACCTTCTATATGAGTTTGGAGAAGAATAAACCTCTTTTTTTTTTGGTTTGCTGTTTCAGCTGGTGAAAGCTCGACTGGGCAACTTCAGTAACCCGAGCAACGAAAAACAAATAAATTCTAAAAAAACTGCAATGCCGTGGTCTTGTTTTCACTCATAATTAGATCAAGCATAGCTAACAAGAGAAGACAATGCTCATGCTGCAGTTTCTGGGGTAACGCTGACTTTTTATTTTTCCATTTAGAATAATTTGGCAAGAGGATCATTTTTGGACATCCAGTTTTTATTTCTGCAAAACAGGCTGAATATGAGATTTATCATAGTACTAACACAGTGTGTATCATCCAGGTATGGAAAAGAGGGAATCGGCTGTGCATGATTTGAACCATTGTAAACAGTATATAAAAGGGGGCCTAAAATAGACCCTTGAGGGCCCCATGGAATCAAGGAGAAAAAGATGAGGAAACATCACACACCTTTTTTTTAATTCAAAGCCACATCACTGACACAAGGACAGCTAATTAAGACATAATGGTTGACTGTGTCAAAAGATGAGATAATTGCTAATTTACATGGAATACAAAAGATCTTTGATGACCTTGACTAAGACAACCAGAGTGCTCTGAGGGGAGCTAAAACAAGGCTGAAATTTTAAAAGACTTGACTGCTCTTGATAAAAGACATTATTTGAATGGGGTAATCTTTTTTTGTTTTACCCCCACTATCTGAGATAAAAAAAACGACAGCTCGAAGAAAGAGCTAAATTTACCCAAGAGAAGCATCTAAGAGAGTTTCTTTAAATGGAGGTAAAGGTTGTGATTGGAGGAGAACATAGCGGTGGAGTAGCTATTGATGGCTAAAATATGTGTCAACTGTCAATACAGCCTAGAACCAAAATGGGTGATGTAATCATGAGTGCAGGTGAATGATTTAATGAACCCACTGACACACTCAGTGGGTTCCAGAATTGACGGAGATTTCACTGAAATGGATAAATATTTAGGCGGCAACATCAAACTTTCTGAGTTCAAAACTAAAGCACTGCCAGTTCTACTAGATTAGATATCATAAATTGATCAATTTACATGATTTACTATTGTCAAAATGAGATTATCGGTGACAATCTGACTCAAATCATAAACATATTTTCCCCAAATTGGTCTCAAAAGCATTGATAGTAACTGAATCCTCATAGTGTTTTTTGTCTTACACATACAGAGACATGTAATTGTATTACCATCTGATTGTTGCTCTCACAAAAACAAAAAATATTCTGGCTGCATTAGACTCTGAGATCATTTGAAGTAAATATTTATTTTCCTCTCCTCCACTCTGATGAGAATATCTTGAGGATACATCAGCTGGTTCGCTCGCACAGCATGTGTTCGCTTTGAGGCAAAAATCGCTTAAGTATTGATTAGCAGCATTACATCCTTGCCACTTCTTCTGGGCAGACTTCGAGCAAGGCTGTTAGCTGATCTATATTGATTAACGAGGACAAATGTATGGAGGATATGTCGCTGCACCAAATGAATGGCTCTTTGGTTACCCTCTTCACATTTTCCTCATCAATTAGTAAAGCTTGTCAGTAAAATGGGTTTCTCATGAACGACACAGAAACCACACACACTGCAGCTGCATTTATTTACTCTCAATCTCTGAGGTGCATTTAAGGATAGCTTTGATTATCTGCCATGTTTTTCTGATTTAGCATATTCATCTGTCTAATATCACTCTATGGTTGTTCAAAGTCTTTATAAAAACATCAAGGTAACCATTAGACCAACATGACAATATGTAGGGAAGTACTTAGTTGATCTGGCAGCTTGTGGTAAATGTAGCGGATCCTCCTGGTCTGAGCTTCATTCTGGTTGACAGAAGGGATGAGAATGAGAATGACTGTGAGAGTTTACCATGAACGTGTTATACTATGTTTGCTGTCTGAAGGCTATAGTTTATGTCTATAGTTTGTGACTTTATTTCCATGCTTTTGCAGTTTGTAGTTTATACAGAAAGAGCTGTTCAGCCCCAACTGAGTAGTTAGATTCAGCTGTATGCAAGCAAAAACTTTACTCCAGTGGTGCAGCACTCTGATTCAGTGATGTTAGACTCACAATATGATCTAAATTATTAAGAGACAGTGTAATCACAAAATTTTAAAGAATAAGCATTTATTTTACGAAGTAATGTACATTATCCAATGTAGAAAAGCTCATGTTTCTCATAATTTCACCTCACCAGGCTTTATGTTTGCCAACTGAGCTGTGTTCTCTGGCTGATGTCAGGATTGGGTAATTAACATTTATCAGTCTACAAGAGAGACCTTTCTGCCATGAGGGGAGATTGATGTCTAACCTGCCATGGTCTTTACTTGCCCACTGCACCTCTCCCCAAGCCATTATCAACAACAGGCAGTCAGAAAGAGGGCTGAGCTCAAGGCCCGACTGTCATCAGCTGCCATTACATGCTATAAGGCAGTTAAGTCTGAGTGACTGGCCAGTTTGATATGGTGAGATCTATTTCCAGAGTTCATGGCCTTCGATACAGCCATTAGATCTAATGTGCACTGACAGTAAGGACACCTTTAAGAGATAATTATGACAATTATATGAATTGGCTGATCATCATCATTCTTGCATGAAAAAGTAAATACCTTATGACATAGTCTCCCTGCCATTGTTGTAGTTATCAAAAGAGCCACATTTTATGACTTAAGTTAAAAATGCCTTGATTTTGTTACTATACACCATACTGCATATCAACATGTTAACTGTAAAGATTGCGTGATTTGAAGTTGGTGCACTTGAAATCGTCTTTTTTCAGCAATAGTTAGTATTACTTTTTGTTCCTGTTGTCTCTTTTCTTCAACATACTTTCAGTCGATCAGCTTGAGCACTTGTGCATGGCCTGAAAGCTTGATCAATACCAGTTGTTTGCTATTTCTGGTTTACATACAGTTTTTCTCACTTCTTTACCCTTCAGTAGCTTCAACTCAGTTGTAGTATGGCAATGTATTTCTGTAGATCGGCTGTCAGTGGATCTGCCACTTTCATGACTTCAGTGACCCTCCAGACCTTTGTCTTGGGTCACTGTGAGTGTGATATGTCAGTAAATCCTAAGGATTGGCAATCAGAATTTTGATACTTCAGCACCCTTCTGCACAGCTTTGTTAAACAAGCCTTTGACATATTCTAATCGTGAGAAGACAATAAAAAAAACACAATATAAATGCATTCAACTAAACACAGAGTGACGACAAATTCCAAATTAATCATAATCTTGTCTTTGGACTCTGGTAAGAAACATCCAGAAGAAGACTACCACTGCTGTAATTAGCAGTTTTCATGCTTGTAAGACTGAAGTTAATGTGCATAGTTCTGATGTTGGCAAATGAGCATCAGACTCTTTGTAACATCGATCTGCACATGCTCAGCAGTGGAACTGAAAGTGGAACATGAAGAGATCATTAAGTCTAATATGTTGATGCAGAAGGATATATTTTATGTCTGAAATCAAACAGCATTGAAGGGAACCTTTCAATGTTGCTGTATTATTTTTAGGCCTGGAATTGAGAGAGATCAAAGAGAAATGTGATAATTAGTAACACTGCTTACACTGTTTCCCCTCAGGCACCACAAATTTGTGAGAAATTCACTTCTAAATAATAATAAATAACATAATAAACCCAACTACCGCATTGAAATAAAATGCGCAACTTTGCCTGAAGATTTAGAAAAAAGCTGTATGACTTAACCAGGCTAGCAAGGGTACTACTTTGGGGCACAAAGTACTAATCACCTCTGAATAATTTCGTATGCCAGCCAGTTTATGACATCTTCAGACTGATTTCATACACTTTGAGATGGAGACCTAACACTCACATAAAAGTACTTGATGAGTCATTGCCACAAAGTCATTCAGTCATAAAAATCTAAAAATATTCTACCTTTTATCAGAGAGAAAGAGATAATTATCAGTTTTTCATTAGCATGCACGGCAGTTTAGACACACTGATAATATGACTGCAGCCACAAGCGTTGGAAACTGTTTGGAATACATGCACAGAAGGGAATAATGCTGCTTATTTTCTGATCACACACCAAGCACAAATAGGAAAACATTGTTCTGGTATTGGAGAGACTTTTTCATGAGCCGGTAGGTATCCCCTTTCAGCCTTGTGACACAGAGAATAGCATTGTATTTGCCTCTTCAGCTTCTCTGTAATCTCGCTGTCTGCAGCACTGCCAGCCATCAGCTCCCAATTGCAGTCCTTGGCTAAGTGGGACAGACAGCATCAGATTGCCCTGCAGCCTATTTACCTCCAGTAATAAAGGTCTAAGTGATCGACTCAGAGTCATTTAGAAGGCTAACTGTAATGCACTTTGTTGGTAACATACAGTGCAAATTACAAATGCTCTTCCAAAAGTTTAATCAATTACTTATCTGCTCCAGTGGTCATTTGTAGGCATTATTGCTGTAATTACAAGGGTTACGTTGATTCATAAGGCAGCCATGATTAATATGCATGCATGCTTAAGGACTTTTATATCATAGTATATTATATCATATCTGGCATTAATCCAACAAACAACAGTTTTGTATAATGTCAGATTCAGATGTTATTAAGTCCAGCCTTTTGTTTTACTGGATTTGCAGCGTCAGAGCAACTTTACAACATGTAGAATTGTGTTTTATGCAAAACTCGAATATTCTTAGTGATGCCCTGACTGAGAAGACATGTTTACGCTAACCTGAGGCAAACTGTTACACAGAACCATCTAAAGAAGTCATTTTTGGAAAATGCAAAAGCACTAGGACTTAAAATAACTCTACAGCTGTTGATGAGATGAACCATTTGATTGGTTGCATCACCAGCTATCTTCAACCAATTTGATCAACAAAGCGTATGACACAGCAGGAAAAGCTCAGAAGATAAAAATCATCAATGTGCAATCCTAGGGTCTCTCAAAGCTGTAAGGCAATCAGAGCTAGTTATGCAGTTAGCATATTGATAGACAATGTCTCCCTTATTTGCAAGGAAAATAAGCAGATTAATGACGAATGTTTTTTTCTTTTTCTGTTTGTGAACAGTCACTTTTCATTGTCAACACGACAATGGGAAGGACAGTCACATTTATTTCGTCGTGCATTTTTATTTTGTTCTCATGATCCAGCTGCCTTGCAAGGTAAGCATCAATATGCGTCTTCTTTGCACTGGTTCAATCATGGCCAAATTCAACCAGTCTCAGAGCCACACCAGAGCCTTCATGTTCTCTTCAAACGTGTGTGCAAGTTCAGTGAAAGATAAAGGTAATAACCCAGTCTGTGAAGCTATGTAGTAGATGTTTTCTCCATGGTATTACAACATTTAAAGAAATGTCTATTTGGAGACATGCCTGCCTTGTTAGCTGTATCACCTACTGAGCATTCGACTTTATCGTACTAAAGCAGAGGAAGTGTCCCTCGAAGCCAACAGTAGAGAAGTTTACAGTCTGTTGCTGCTGCATGTTAAGTAACTGGACATTTCTGTCACATAAATACTGTTCAAATGTTACCAAAGAGTGTTGTTTGTAGTTAATGTAATTAGATCACAATCAGTGTCAAGGGTGCCCTAACATTTCTTTTGATTATGCACTTAGATGTTAATTGCAGCAGTCATTCTTGATGCATGATAATGGTCTCTAAAATCATTTATAGTCAAAAGGGCAGCAGTATCAACCTTTAAAATACAAAATGTGTCCTGAGCAAAACTCTCAAAAGGAGATGCTATTGGAGAAACTAGTGTTGCCATGTTTGTGCCAGTATGTCTTGACAGGCTGATACAATGCCTGCTGTCCACCACCCTAATCAGGACATCAAACCGTATCAGATGAAATGTCTAACAGTGGAAGCAATGGCCCGAGTGTTTACCCTCCAGTCTCACCGTGTGTCAAAGTGACATATGAAAGTACCTAAATCCTTTTGAATCCAAGGAGGCAGTGACTGCTATTCAAGGGAGAGTTGAAAAGGTGTTCAAATGCAGGGCCAGCATATTTGTAATGAGAGGACAACAGGGAGCAGCATAAAGAAAAGAAGAGCTCTATTGCACATTAAAGTCTGGAATGTTTTACAGGGGTAATAAAGCCCCTGGCTAATAACACCCGCCAAGAGTGCACTATCTGCCAGCCAATGACCATGTACAATCATTGAGGTTTACCTTCATAAACAGCATGGTGTATATCTAACGGATTTTTTTTCTGGCCTGAAGAAATAGAGGACAAACATGGATTTGGAATTGCAGGAACAGATTTTAAGTGTTTCACTCACGTCACCAGATATAAATATAAATTACTTGGAGACAGTCATGCTTGACCTACAAAGAATACTGGCCATTGCCTTCTGAGACCAGTTTTGTCACAGTTTGGAACAACAAGACACAAGAGGCACCTCAGTAATGCTTTTGATCTTACACATAAGGGGTTGAGTATAATTTAAGATCAGAAGAAAACACTCTTGCTCTTTGTTCCTAACCTGTGTTAATTTCAGCCAGGATAAACCATGAACAACTGGATCCAGAAAAACAAAAGAAAACCCACAGTCAGGAAGCACTGCCTGTTCATTAGGTAACAGGTTACCATGAAACTGCTCACCACATCATCAACATAAATGCAAGCCAGCCTATTGTTTAGTCAGCACAGTGGTGCCACAATCCCATAAGGGAGTAGTTTATGATTCATTTGACTCTGGAGGGCTCAGGGCAATTAAGAGCCTCATTCATTACAAGGAGCATCCTGCTGAATAGTAAATATAGGCTCTTGATGGAGGAAGATGAAACAGGTTTCCTGCATACGACTGACACAAACACAACAATGAGATTTAATCAGTTCATTCAGCATCCTATTATCTACACGGGTAATACTTTACCTTTTACTGCCTGCATTCAATTATTTACTTGTCTGCTAATATGGATTTATCTAATTTCATGCATAATTGAATATTCTCACATGCAATAACACATTCTTGATAAAAATGTTTAATTACAGTTGTACAAAGCTATGAGAATGGAGTCATTATTTCTTGTATATCAGCACCTGTGCATTTTCATTTTAACTGAAATAGTTCACTGAATTTTCTTTTAACTTTGATATGTCAGTCTTCCAGTAGAACTCAGCATACAGTAAATGAACTGAAGAAGTAGCTCTAAAGAAATTGCCTTGTTCTCAGGCGACCTAGCACTGTTTGCACTTTTAGAATTTGCATTTAAATATGTGCCCAGGTCACTCTAAGCCTCTACACCGACTGGTCTGCCAACTTTAAGAATGCTGGCTGAATTGCTCTGTTGCAATGTCATCTGTCCCGAGTTGGCTTTGACTTGCAAGTAATTTTCTGACTGCATATACCATAACAACTTGAGTTAACTGAGTTTAAGTACTATATTCATTGTTTCAAGTTTCAGATGTGTCTGGTTTGGCTCTGTTTGTTTTCTGGCTTTCTCTCGGTGACACCACCTCTTCATAAGGGCACAGTGTTCTGTCAGCAAGTTATTAAACTGCAAGAGATCGTTCCTTCACATTCTGTAAATCTGTTCCATTGTTTATAGTTGTAACTGAAAACTCGTGTTTTTAAAATTATGCAGCACCATGAATATTCAAATTCAAGGTTTGGCTCAATGATATTGTATAAAATGACATGCTGCACATTACAAATGTTTAACGGCAGAATTCAGATTTTCCCTTGCATCAATAAAGCTGCAAAGGAAAATGACAGAGTTGACAAATTAAAATGTGAGCATCTCCAGGCCCGTGTTTAATGTGTCACTTCTATGAAGCAGAAGAAATGAAAAGAATTTCATATAAAAACCTACAATGATGTTATAGAAAAGGCGGTTTATTCACTTTAGTTTAGGGTGACTGGCCAGAGGCTTTTTCCCATCTTGACGAAAATATGAAATGACATGTTGTAGTGCAAAAGCACTCCAGTATGGAAAAAAAATAGATAGGATTAGAGGGTTTCTCACATTCTATATTGAAACATGAAGCCCACAAATATATGCTTCATATTGTTTGGCATCAAATTCAATCACCCAAAGTTGAGGGAAGAGATCTCCTCTGGTTCAATTTGTCAATGCCTTTGGCTGGCTATCACAAAGCTTCTTTTCAGACTTTTGGTCTTGTCAGTGAAACGAGTAAAAACAGAACACATTTTGAAAACACTCGGCTCACAATTGCAGAGTTCAGCACAGAAGGGCAGCATCTGCAGGAAGGCAACGAGACAGAGTGAACAATTTCCCTCCAGCAACCATTAAGGCATTATAATGGGTATTGTAATGGGTTTAAGGCAGAAAAAGATATACAGAGGGGGCTGCACCTTCCACTTAGAGGAGCGTATATGATTAAATCATGTCATATGAAAAAGTTTGCGTAAAAGGTTGGTGAACAAACATGATGAGCACAGGGTGTAAATTGGAACTAGAATGAATCACAGTCAGAGCATTTCTGCAATGCTAAGCCATGTAAAAACAATCCCTATTTCATCAGCTCCTATTAACAGAAAATATTTGCAACAAAAGAATAAATGATTGTCAAAGAAACTGAATAAAGCTTAAAATGACAAGGAGCAGCTTCAGTAGATCACAAAGGAAGATGGGGTACAAATAGAGAGAAAGCATGAAGGTGTCAAAGACAATCTTTTTTTTTTTTTTACTATTATCATTAGTTTCTTACAGTTTGAGCTGTGTGGCATTCTGGTGGTGGTCACTGGGTCAGTACTGGTAATGAAGCAAATGTGGTCAGAGAGGCCAATTGTTTACTTGAAGTATTGGCTTTTACAATTAAAAATGCAGTGGGATTGAGATTAGAAGTTTGTGTAGGATGTCATTTGGAGTCCCTTTTCTTTAGTGTCTCTATTTGGGCAAACACAGCATCCTTAAAAAGGGAAATAGTAAAACTGAGCATAAAACAGAGACAATTTAGAGACCTAACATTCATGAGTGTTATCCAGTGTGTAAACATGACTGGATTCACCCTGCTTTTATTGATCTCTGCTGTTAGAATTATTGGTGGGGTCAGCAGAGAAAGAGAAAACAGTGTTTTACCGCATTCATGGGGCTGATTTCTCTTCACTTCTACACCGCATGTCGACAGACTACAATTCACTGGGATGGCATCAAAGTGACCCAGACGTGTTTGGTCGTCAGCCAGCAGAATGGATGGGACTAACTTTGATGTTCCACAGCTCAGTGGAGAGTTGGCATGGATTCAGTGTCAGCTTCAGAGCAACTCTGCCCTCTATCTGAGCCAGACAGGCATGAGCATTTCCCTTTGGAAGTGACGTATGTTTGAGAAAATTGGTCTTAGAATACAAATGGAAGCAAACACATATTGAAAATGAGGCCAACAGAATAGGATTTCATAATAATATGCAAACTTTAAATAGTACATCAGATTGCATTGCTGTAAGTTCTATTTGTGTGTTCATTAATATCAGTTAAAAAGATTTGTTTCTATTTTGAACAGTGTTATGTATTATCAAGCATGGCCATTTATAAAGAAAGTTGAGTAATGAAAAGGAATCTTTGCATCATTTTGATTTAACCCCTTTAGCATCCAGCTTTACATCTGTAGAACACTTACATCTAGTGACATATGCAAACAAAATAGCTCTTGCGTTCTATTTTTCCTTTTCTTCTCTCCATCTTTAAATGAGTGATACTTTCATGATTTTCCCCAAATCGTAGCCTGGCATGTATTCAGTTGCTTTGAAAAATGCTTCCTTACCTATTTAGCTTTGTATTCTGGTATGATTTGATACATATTATGAGACAACAATTCTGTGAGTGGATGTGATGGCAGACAAGTTATATTCACAAGTGTCTGCAGAAAATTGCTCCGACTGAATTCTAAAAAATGATTGTACCACCGCTGTTGGGAAAATGTCCTGTCTAGTACAAACAAAAATAAAGAAAATTAACTGAAATGAGTACACAAAAGTACAATCCTTTCACATGCGACCAACAACATCTCTCTTTGACATGCTTACCTAGTCAAGCAAGACATGAAATTATGCACTGTTGGGTAATGAAGGCAATTTGATATAAATATATATATTATACAGTGACATTTTGTCATCTTGACTTTTCCTCATGGTGTCTTTGGTCTCAGTCGGGGAGATTTGTGTTTGAGACTTTCAAAGAGAGACACCTGCTGTCAAACCCGAGGGCATTACAAGACTTTGAATAACACCTCATGAATTATGCTGTAAGATATCAGACAAAACAGTATCTGAATATGAGTAAATGTTTGTCTGTCTTGACTGATTTGTACCTCATTTTTCTAAAGTTTTATATAGGCAACAGTATATTGTATGACTGTGACCAAGATGGCACAGTTTGCTGTCCTTTGCTCCAGAAGTCTTCATTGTCTCACTGTCAGATCTAATAGTTTTGCTCCTAGCCCTGCTGGCAGCATTTTTGTTAGCAGTTTTCTTTTCTGTTGGTGGATTTGTTCACTTTTTCGTGCCAGGCTGAAAAATCTCAGGGACTTACTGGGGTGCCATACAATTTAATAGAGGTGTTTCTGTGCCTGAAAGGCTAACACTGACTGACTGTGGTTGTCTCCTAAGTGTTCCTCTTGCACAATCAATGCTTTAACGTATCATTATCATTATCATAACCTTTATCTTAAAGCAAAACTTTATAAATATAGCCTCACAGAGCTACAAGACTTTCGTCTTTCGGTCTAATTTTTCTGTTTGTTCTCTTTCTTACCATTTTGGAAGCCATCAGCAATGCATGGTTGATGATTATTGACATTGTAGAGACCTCAATTATAGACAATCATTCTAACCTGAGGCTTGTTTTCTCATCGTCTTGTTCTTTTTAAATGTTACTGACGGACTTGATGTGCACTTGAAGACCTCAGGACTCTGGAAGTATGAGCTTAGGATGATGGTAGAATGAGAAAAAAGCAAGTTCATTCAGTTCACTTCATGCCCAAAAATAACCGAGGGCAAAGATAGGTCGGGGAGAAAGCTATTTGGATTAAAGTAGGCAAAGCCTTAGAGAGAAAGATATTGATCAGATTTTTTTCCCCCAGTCTTCATAGTTAAAGTTATCTGTGCTCCTTCCAACAACAAAAACTCTTTCATCCGGAGCATGTCATTGCCTGAGATGGATGAATTTGTCAAAAGAGCCAACCCCCATCTGAACTATGGCCAAGACCCCTCCTCATTTACATGAAAGTACTGAAAAACATTCATACTCTTTGCGCTTTCTTTCTTTCCTCACGGAAGCGCTGAGCCCCTCCCTGACTGCCCCAGACAGTCATTCTGCCTCTACTGGGCTGGAGCCACCAAATCAATCATCCTTCTCCAGCTCTGATGGTGCGGCTGTCTGATCAATGATACCACTAATAATAACTGCCACGCTGTCACCTCACCTCTCATCATCCCAACTGGCACAGCCAGGGGCAGCTCTCTGCAGATTGCCTCTGCAGATTAGGACTCCATTAGAAAAAGCTATTTACCCACCTTTCCTCCCCTCAGGCTCCCCTTCACTTTGTTTGCCCACCAAAAAACCCCATGGAGGACAAACTAACCTTTTTCATGCATATTGCTCCATAGGCATCAGATAAAACTGGACTGGAGTTCCTGTTTCAAGGCACCAATATGGTGAAGATCATCCTAAAGTTTTAACAGTGGAATTTATGGTAAGAAATTGCATCCAGCTTTTGTCTCTGTGAACACCATTTATCATTTTGCCAGTATACACCTCCGTAGCATCACCCACACTCTCAGTTAAAGGTTAACTCAGAGCACAGCCAATCCATGCTGCATTAAGAATGTAGAACCACACTTAGCTTTGCAGGAAAGAACAAGAGTAATGTGCAAGCATATTCATTGTGTGTAAATCTATACATCACTGGTGCTTTTGCAAAGAAGAAGCTAGAATTTCTGGTTAGCCCTTTCGAGTTCCCTCCCTGTCATACAGACAGAAGTTGTGTAAATCACTGGCCCAGGCACTCCAGCCCATTACAGCAGTCACTTAAACCAATCATTAGTGAAAGAAGACCCATTGCATCTCTGCCCCTCTCTGCCATTACCACTTCTGTATTAATCATCTGCTTCTCTGCAGCAGGAGTAAAGGAGTAAAAAGGTTCTCATTTACCCCCAAATAACAGTACAAGCTTTTTGTCTTCATGAGTGAGTTGATTTGAGCTGCTGTGGAGTAGGGAACCATCAGATTATATAAAATGATGTAATATCTGAAAGCTTAATTTAAGTGAGCACATGTAACTTTGGGGAATGATGAACACATGTTCCCACTGGCTCTTTTAATTAAGCGCAGTGAGCCTTGTAAATCCAATATTCATCCAATACCGAATTTGTGGAAGAATGGCTTCTGTTTCACAATAGAAAAATAGGTATTTAAGCAGATACAAATGATCTATTACGATAATGTAACCCCCCCCCCCGTCTCTGAAATTTCCCAAAAGGCTATAAAAGTGTTTTGAATTTTCAATGCCAATATGCTCTAACAAGGAGAGTGAAATTACTGGAGTGAATCTCGTCTCTGGCAGTCCATTATCGGACCAGCTTCTCTCCAGGTAATTTCACCGGCAAGCGAATACAGTCCTGATAGACAGAATGGAAAAGAAAGAATGTCATATTCCCCACACAGCTCTTTAATTCATGAGTCCTCTGCCTTATCAAACCACTGGAGTCCTGACCTGTTTTACTTTCTGCAGGTGTCCATTTTGTGTGTGGGTGTTCTTCCTTTAGAAGACTTTAGTTTCTTCCCTTCCTCACTGCGCAGGCCAAGGCTCCCTTGCTTAGCCCAAGGGACTGATAATACCTCTTGCGTAGTGAGTCAAGGGGATAGAATGGGATAAAGCTCTCAGAGTTCAGAATTGGTTTTCCCTAAATTTGATTAGCATTTTATGGTGCTCCATTTTCTCACCTGCCACCAAGGGCAGGCAGTTGGACTTTAGATAGTCTTCCTCATAGATGTGAGACACACATGAAAAACGATGCTAGCAAAAATACTTTTTCTAGTGTTTGTAGTGTGTATTTTAAACTGTTATGGACACTGTGACGTTGGTGTCATCCACAATAGAGCATAGTGGGACCGTCAGACTGTTCGTTGCAAAAGAAAACTCCAAATTGAAGAAATTTTGACCATTTCTCATACTGGCAATAATAATCTAGTCACTCGCCATTATATATAGTCAGGGGACAGCCACACAATGGATTTGAAATAACTCTCATTTAATGACTGTGTGTTTGTGTTCTGTCACTTACTCTGGCAGTTAACTTCAAACATTTTGGGAGGAGATCATGTGGCAGATCAAGGCCACTCTGGAGGGATTATATATTACTTCTGGACATGGCTGGCTTCGACTGTCACTGATTCTGCATTAGTGGAGGTGGAAAAAATGGATAAAATATACTGTGCTTACAAAAGCATTTAACTTCTTTTGCATCTTTTTTATATTGTTGTTTTTCAGTCGGGAATTAAAATAAGATTTGGTATGTTTGTACCATTTGATCAGTTTAAGATGTACACCACTTTGGATAAGCAAATAATTTGTAATTGCAAAGGAAACAAGAAATAAGATCAAATTTCAAAAATAAAAAAATTAACAGAAAAGTTGAGTGGGCACAAGTATTCAACCACCACATTCAATACACTGTCGAAACCTCCTTTGAAGTGGTTACACATGCAACAGTTTATCGGTATGTCACCCTTAGCTTAAATCAAATAGGAGTTTGGTTTTTCCCACTCTTCTGATGGTTCTGATGGTGTAGAGGGATCTTTAAGTCATATTGCAGATTCCAAGTCCAGTTGAGTTCTCGGTTTTGACTTGGCCATTGATTGTTTACCCTTAAATCACTTAAATATTATTTTTGCAGTATCCATAGAGTCACTGAAAGTGAAACTCTTTCCCAGTGTCATTTCTGTAGAAGGCTGAAAACATATTTTCCCTGTGTTTTAGCACCATCCATCATTCCTTCCATTCTGATCAATTCCCCAGGCCACGCTAATGACAAACATCTCCACAGCGTGATGCTGTCGATACCGTGCTTCACTGTGGGGATGGTGCTCTTGAGGTGATGAGAGATGCTGTTTTTTGTTTTTTTTTTGCAAAAAAGATCACTTGTAGCCACATCTGACCAAAATACTTTCTTCAGCAAGTTTGTGAAGTCTCCCAGATCAGTGAACTCCAAACATGCTTTCATTGTTTTTTTTTTTTTAGATCCAGTGTCTTATATAAATGTTTCGTAGGCAATTGTGGCTTTTGTTGACAGTGGAGACAAGACAGGAAATTGGCCAGAGAAGAGGAGGAGATATGCAGCACAAGGTCCCAGGCTAGGACTCAAAACAGGCCCTGCTAACAGGATCTGTACAGCTGATTTTTTATGTCTGGCCACTCTTCCATTCAGCCTGGTTTTGTGGAGTGTATAGAGCAAAATGTTTTTTGAAAAAAAAAAATAGCAAAAATAAAATATGATTTTGCTTAAAATGTAATTGGAATGTATCATCTGTAGCTTCATGCTGTTTTGGAGATCGTTTCATCGTCCACTTGCTTAATTGTTCACATAAACAGAAATTTTGACCTGGGGTGCCCAGACCCTTGCATGCCACTGTATATGTGATGAGATCTGAGCAATCATTCTGATGAATACACTGTTTCTAGGAAAATACAAGAAAGAATAGTGGAAAAGCTACCCACGCACAGCAGTGATGATTTTGAGGTTAACCAGTAGCAAACTGTCAAGGGCATTGTAATGCATTTTATGCTCAGCACTTTTCTCAAGTTGCGTCAAGATGCTGCCTTTCTTCCGAATACGGCATGCTCATAAAAGAGGCAAAATTTTCCTATGAATGTGATGTGTGCATGTGTCCTATATCCATGTTTGTGTCTCTAGTCAGCCCCATAACATAAAGTAGGTCTACGTTTAAGAGCCTGCATGTGAAGATAATATCCCTGTCTCTGGTTGAGTATGAACAAAATGAGAGTGGGTTTAATTCACTTTCATTTAATCTAATCAAACGAAAGTTGAGCATTTAAAAAACAATTAAGAGGAGGATTAGATTTTGCATGACCTTCTACTTAAACCCATAAGCCAAGAAATCAATCTTGGAAGCTGTACAAAGACGGGACTGCCAAAAAACGTTGCCAGTGAATGATAGATAACAAGTCAGGCTGATCACTCTGTGACACTATTTAATGCATATAAGCTCTCAAAACTTGGTGACTTAAAACTTAGTTAAAGTTTTGTAGCTATTGGTAAATTGATTTTGATGACAGTATCAATCGTTAAACAAGAAGGAACCATTTGATCAGTTTTGATATAAAGACAGCATAGGTCACAGTAAGATAATATGTAATACATAGTGACAGACACTTGCAGTTGGGTTATGGCAGTCGAGATGTCTCAACATTATGGATGGCTGCTTGCGAAGCAAATAACAAAAATGAGGTATTACCTGAATACAGCTTTCCATCAATCATAGCAGGCAGAAATATATTTCAAATGAGGGAGGCAAAGCTAACAATACAACATCCATTTGTCTTGTCCTTCATTATGGTCTTTCTCTATTTGCATTGATTGGCTTCAGAAAACAAATGTGGGTTGCAAGTGGAAAAAGTTAGAAAAGGAAATGAAAAAAAAGAAAGACTGAGATTAATAGAACGATACAAAAAGAGAAGTAGGCATGTGCATCTAGAATTAACAGATAAGCAGAAAGGTGAAAAACAGACAGCTGCAGCGTGTCAAGATTTGGCCAAGCAAAGACAAATTTTCAAGGTAACATGAACATGCATCCAGACCAAATGCAGGTTAAACAGGTTTGGCCTTCATCCAGTTGCTCCTGGTCACTGAGAGGTCAAGTGAGCAACATCCATCAGCAAGGATAGACTCTCAGATGGGCTGGTTCCTCCCCTTCCGGCCACTACAGAGTGATGACGGCCTTGTGTGAGATAGAGGCTGGTCCATGGGTCCGATTTGTAGCTAGTGGGGCAATTTCAATACGTGCTTTTGGTTTGATAGATGAGGTCCCTGTTTGATGAAGGGCCAATTTGCCACAGGGCAAATGGGGATAAAATTGCAGCAGTTGTCTTTATTTTGCCCTCTTCTCAATACAGAGTGAGCCAGGGGTGGATGGAAAGAGCCACCGAAATGCAGAGAAAAAGCATTATTAAACAATGTTTCTTTGATCATAAGCTCATCCTGTTTATAGGATCTGACAGATGGAGAGGAAAATAAGAACTTCTTTTGATAGGGTCTAAGCTGCCCAGCGATACACATGGCATGTTAACAATCCCAATCAATAGGCCCAGTTGAATGGCAGTAAAACAAGTATACAAAAAAAAAGCCCCGCTTCAGCCATCTGCCAATCCTCCCTGCAGGCTTAGGCTCAAATTGGATAACTGTTAGATAGGAAGAGATGTCATTTTATCTTGGTGCTGTAGGCTGGAGAATACGCCCTACATTACTACTCAAGTACCTGTATCAAGTCCCCTTGATTCCAAATTACAGTAAGACACCAGCACAGTTTTTAAAAATCCCTGTTGAAATATATAGCTCACAAGGAGTGTGTGTATTTTTTCAATTTCAAAGAGTCAAGCGCCTAAAATTGACAAAGGTCACTGGGACCTATATTCTTTGTTCATTTCCAGAACAGCTCTGTAATCATTAGGACAACATGTGCTTTAACTGATTAAATTCAAAGTGCAGAGTTTGGTAGGACGCCTTAATGTCAAATATCATGTAACTATGCTCAGCATTCCACAAGACAACAAAAAGAACAAATGTCATAATCACAAATTTATTTTTTTCATTCCCTAACCACTCCAGCTTTGCTGCATTAAAATATGCAAATCATATCTAGGTCATGTGATCAGCTTCTCATTGAGATGCAAAGACTGTCAATGTTTTGACATGTAAACTAAAATTACAAACACAACTATTGCTGATTGCCAGGTCATGACTATATATGCTGCCCTCCAGAAAGCTGCAGACAAATTCAAATTGCACATATGATTGCGTTAGTGTAGCCTTTGTAGAAAAGAGAGGAAAAGAGTTTAGTTAATTGATTGACTGTAATTGCTGGAGAGGCAGCTGCATGCTTATGAGATTCACAAGATCACAAACAGAGACAGAGAGAGAGAGTCCATCTCGTCATACTAAAATCTATATTCTTGTAGCCAAAAAAATGCAAGAGTCTTGATCAACAACATCCTTAGCTGGCAGCCACAAACATTAAGTTACTTTCTGAATAAATTGACCGGAGCTTGTCTCGACAAGCCGACATCTAAACCTTTTCCAAACTCATGTTTTGTCACTGAATGCAAAAACTTTTATGCAGTTTCACGGTCAATAGGTGTGAGATGCTAAATAGCTTATCACGTCTGTAGTTTGTCATAATATTTTTCACAGGTTTTCTGTGTTTTCCAGCCCATCAAACAGTCTGCAGCCTTTGAGCCAGCTGTCTTTTTGTTGCTCAGTGCATAACAGAAAATAGCCACACGTCAGATGACATCAAGTGCATTCCTTGCCATTGCAACAACTATTTACTTACTGGGATTTGAAGGGCTTCGTTGATCCATGTTCATTCTCTGTGGTAATAGGCAGATTGTTGTGGAGGCTGACATATTGGGTCAGATATCAAACCTTTTCAGTTAATTTAACCCTTGACAGTTTAAGATGGATTCAAGTTCTCTTTTTAACAATACTATCCGTAAATCTTGAAATGTCTTAATTTAGATCAGTTAAAAAAGAAATGTTTTTAATAAATGTATATCGATTCAGGTGAAGTGTCTGTGTTTGGCAAATTGGCATATTTACAAAAGTTGTAGAAGTAGGACTTTTGCAATGGATTTATATATAAGCTTATCATTGTGACCATTTATCTAATACTGTCACCAGTTGGCTTGAACATCAAAACCACTTGTCTAATTTTGTGCAAGTCAGCTCAGACCTATTGAGCCATAGACTTCACAAGACCTTTCAAGATGTTCTCCAACATCAGCCATTAAGACATAAGCAAGAGATCCTGGATATTACAACCTGGAGCATCAGTGGATTGCCCTGCTTTTTGTTTTAGATATGCTTGAGTTGCTTAAGATCTAAAGAGTTTGACGGTTTTAAGCCATTATCATCAAAACATTCCTGAAATGTTTTGTTCTTCGTCGTCATCCTGCTGAAAGAGGGAACTGCCATATGGGGATAATATTGTCATGGATGCATGCATTGATTGCAACTATGTTCCACATGAATACTAGCACCCAGGGTTTCACAGCAAAACATTACCAAGAGCCCAGAACAAGACTGACTTCTGTCCACTGTGCATACTGTCACCCCCACCTCCTCAGATAACAAACACTTAACCAGCTGTCCAGAGGTTGTAAAAGCACAGGGATTCTAATGAAACTGTCCCCAGTGTACTCTTTGTCCTTCTTGAACACTCCAAAAGACCTGTTGTTTTGGAGATGCTTTGAAAATTAACCATTTTGTGGCTAAAATCCCCTCTCTGCCCATTTAGTGCTGCTCATCAAAGAATGTCAGGTACAGTGGGCAAACTCAAGCGCATCATGCTTCTGCACTGCTTGATGCAAAAGGAAAACTGAATAATTATCGGTGACTAAGCCTGTCTTGTATAGATCTGAGAGACATGTTTGCTGCAGATGCAGAACCTGCATCTGAGGCAATATATTAGTCACGAACCTGCTTTGTGTTTTAAACAAAACACTTTTTGTTCTCACAGTAACGGTTTCATTGAAGAAAGTTCAAGAAAGTTTTTTCCTGTGCAGCTGCACCCTGCTACAATATCCCCCTAATCATTCTAAAGTGAAGATTGCTTTCCAAATATATCCAATAGATTTAATTCCATATTTCCATTTATTTTATACATTATTGCATAGTTTTCTATATTGCAATTGCACAGCTGTGTTCCCTTTTTACCTGCTTCCAATGCATCAACCTCATCTATTCCCTTATTGCCCAATATGTTCCACATCTTGAGAGATGCAATTGTGGTAAGATAATGAATGCTAATTAACTGTTAATAGTTTAAATTTATGACCGCTTTGCTCAAATATCTATCAGCTATTTCCACCAATCTATTTGCCCAGATATTGAATATTTATAACTACGTATTCAACATAGTGCTTTGGGTTGTGGCTCAGTTGATCCAACGGTTCAACGGTTGCCTTCCGACTGAAAGGTCAGCAGCTCAATCCCCTGTGCATCCTTGTGTTAAAGTGTACTTGAGCATATATTGAGATCATATCTGTTTTCTTGTAGAGTGCATGAAGTGTAAAGTGCATAAGAAGCACTTAAGTGTCCATGTGAATGGATGAGTAAGAAACACATGAAAAGTGCTAGACGAGATTGAAAAAAGCAAAGCTAAATTAAAAAGTGTGGACTATTTACTATTAACTCTTGATCCATTTTCTTTACCCATCGAACGGTACCAATTTGAATGCTTTTGTTTTACTTAAGTCATGTTCCCATAAGTGGTCTTAGTCCAAATATTTATATACAGGAGGTGTTTAGTATTTATTCATAACATTTTAAAATGAACTGAAGAACAAAGTTCTACAGAAAAGCTTTAAGGATCTCTGAGAGATGTCAAAACAGAAGAGGAATAAAAGGGTTAAGCTTTTGATGATGATATAGAAATATGACTCTTTTCGACAGGATTCCACAGCTTTTGAAGCGAAATGCAAAACCCAATTACGCCAACCATTGTTCACATTGCACCATCTGTGTTCCTTGCAGTCAAGTTAGGCAGTAATACATCAAAACTCAACTTCTCAGACAGAGATTATCAGCAATCTTGTGTCTGCCTTCTGAGCCTTATTTGCACTTAAGAGTTTCCTGCACATGAACTCTGAAACATCAACAGTTGATGTATCTTAAAGAATGGGTCATTGAGCTTTACTTTTCAGGACATATAGAATGACACGGAAAAGCATTAAATGTATCGCACTGATCTGGAGATGTCATCCACTGAAATCCGCTGCAAGTGTGAAAATATCTTCGTTATCAACAGGGATCCACAGTAAAACACTTTGGGCAGGAAATGGAGGCAACAGAAAAGTCTTCTATTTAAAATCAATAGCTCTTTAGTGCCATAGATCAAAGGTTTTTCTCCTCAAAACTACACGTGATACAATATAATCTTACATTTCCCAGAAGCAGATTCATATTTTAAAGCGCAGGAGGGTATTAAACGAGTTTTAAAGCCAACACCTTTTGTAACTCATCTGCGTGTGTGAATGATTTCTGTTAATGTTCCATTATCCAGGTCAATCTTGTTCTACTCCTGTAATCTTATTAATCAATTCTGTTTTCCTCTGGGTCATAGATTGCTGCATGTCCATGTAAGTAGCTAAGAGGAACACAGATGATCATTGAAAATATTCAGGGCCACCAATGGAGAGGCAGCAGCTATTCCAGGTCATAAGCCCAAGGGGGCCCTTGGTCTATTATTTCCCTAGACAATGTTAAGTGATACGGCAATTGTTTCGTTGTTCTTGTTTGTTTAGTTTTTTTTCAATAAGAACAGCAGCAAGTGTTCTGGCTTTTAACAATATGTATTTACAGTGACTGTTTTTTTTGCACTAAATGTCAACAAGCAATAAAAAACACACCGGAGGTCTACTTTGCATAGAAGTATATTTATCTGTTTTCAAGGGGAGTTATGGATTGTTATGTCTATGACTCATGTCAGACTCAAAGGTCAAACTTCTTTAGAGAACTGAAGGTGTTTATTCGTAAATTTTGTCCAAAGGAAAAAAAAATAGAAAAATGATCATCCACAGCTGGCCAGTTGCACTCATGTGGACTTTTGAATGCTAGGAGATTATCATACCCACCCTTTGTAATGTATCCCTATAGAATCCTGAATGTAGTTAGTCACCTATACAGTGACAAAATTAGATTTATTCACCAGACATTTATTAATCACCCTGTCCGGCCCCCTAATTTCCGGGCAGAACGGTTGGACTCCGTGGGTGTTTGTGACAGATGAGTGCATTTAAATCAAAGCAGGATGTAATCAGCCACGCAGGGCTTTGAGACATCTCCAGGGGTGTTAGTACTCCAGTATTAAAGCAGGGAGTGACAATGTGAAATAAAATACTCACTAGCAAAGGTTACACAGAGCTGTCAAGCAAAACTGTGAATTTTCAGTCTGACAACATGGCAGGTTACTTGAATTTTTTTATTGGTTTCTAAATATCTTCAAGAATGTTTTTATCTGGAAATTGTTCCAAAAAAATTTAATTCAACTACTTGAAATTAGATTGATTATTCTCATTTACTTTGTGTTGTCTTTTCTCAAAATATGTACTTTTAAATACCAGATAACACAGATAGCCCATAACATTATGACGATAGTAAGAGCGGAGTTCAAAAATAATGAATGAAAATTGTGTATCAGAACCTAATGAACCTGTAAGTCTGCAACTACATACTTCTAATGTAAAGTCAAAATGCCAGGATTGCCAAAGAATGTGTGTCTTGAGAGGGTAGAAAAACTGTTTTGTGGCTGCAAGATTGCTGGTGGAGCTCCCCAGGTGAGCAGGAAGAAATCTGGACAGGGAAAGCGATGTTCTTATCTTACACATTTACTTTACAGGAATCATAAGCAGTTGCAGTTGGCTTCTCTCTGGTGTGTTTGTCTAGCAAGATTGCTCAGAAAGTTGCCCATTCAGCAAACTCCTGTGGATACAAAAAATAGATAAATGAGAAAACTGTCAAAGCATTGCAATTGCATAAGTTGCACAGTGTGAGGTTGAATGCATACACGTGAGAATGCAGAGGATTTCTGTTTAAAATGTGGGCCACAGTGCCACCTACTGAATGGTAACAACCTGCGAGAGAGCTTTGGAAATTAAAGTGAATCAGAGTCTGATCATCATTGCCTTTAGAATCTTCTTTGTGCATAAGTTTTGAAAGTTCTTACTAACTCATGCCACATCACAGCAGAGAGGTAAGTATTAATAATATTATTTGCAATCTTCTTTTGAAGCCAGTTTGATGTGAATTGTATATATGAATATAGACATATAGATTGCTCATATCATACAATTCATGTATTCCTTATTATACTACTACCTACAGGAAATACAGCCTTATATATAAATATATATGGATAAATATATCCATATATATTTCTTTTTGCATCATGTCTAGTGTAGCATTCACGGATTGAGTGTTTGTTGCAGGCTGAAAAACAAACAGATGGGGGCAAGAACACAATCTCTGAGCCTCCAAGGTCTTATTCTATTAATTACTTTACTTGATTCCCTAAATAATAAAGTATATGAAGTTCAATGTTCCCATAGGCTCAGGGTTTAAAAATAGTTCTCGTTCCAGGCAGTGAATCGCTGCGACCCCTTTAGAATGATCATATTCCCATGAGAGTGAGTAGTCCCATTAGCTCTCATTGCAATAGTAGTAATAACCTTTTTGCTAATTGCTTCATTACCATGACAGTGACTTTCTGCTCCAGCATTATTTCGCAGTTTCCTCGAGGCCTTCCTTACTTACTGCTGTATATTTTCCCTCACTCACCAATACAGTATACTGTCTAATGAGCACTCATCACTGAATTAAGAGAGATTACACTTACTTTACAAAGATGAAGATTTTTTTTAACCACTTGCATTTCAAGCTGTGTCTACAAGATTTGTAGCTTCAGCTGTGGAATGATTACATGTTTCCACCCCCAGATTAAAGTTATACCTCTTTTCTTGAATAAGAAAATAAGTCAATAAGCAGTGACTCCCACAATTTGTTATATACGAATGTGTAGAAATGGCGCACTATATTTGAGGGTTTGTACATATGAGCATATGAAGTTGATACAGTTTGTGGTGGTGGCAGATTGAAAAACTTGACTGCTGACTTATTAGAGAACATAAACCAAAAACACAGCAGAGCTGGATAACCAAGGACTAATATTCAGGAAACAAAAGCATAATACAAAAGCAAACCATGTGGCAAAAAACAGATACCAAAGAACAGACTACAGAGCATTTCCAGAGATTTGTAACAGCGATGATCTAACAAGCACTGAACTGAACAAAGGAGTATGCATACTGAGGGGAACTAATGAGGAAGTGGCTGCAGTTGTGGGTGATTGAGTTGGAGACAGGTGTGGAAGTTGAACTAATGACCAAACAGAGCATATTAGGAATAATGACAAAATCTAAGCACAGGACTGAATGCATGGGCGAAGTAAGCTTAACCAAGAGCACAGAACAAAAAACTAAGACATTATTACCAAGAAAAGATGAGGAACTCAAAAGAAAAGAAAATCAAAAAACAAGAAACCATGAGAGGAACTACAAACAAAGAGACAACTCCAGTCTAGATAAATACAAACAGAATAAAGCCAAAGTCCCAAAAATCCACAAACCCTGACAGAAGTACACAAAAGTTCAAACAAAGTCAGCAGGGAGGTTTGAGTCAAACACAAGATCTTTACCCAGAGGCTCAAAATATAAAAAACACTCTTTTTTTTTCCCCCTTCTCTTTTTTGGGATTGGAATAGACTCTTTTTACAACACTAACTAAATCAATCTTCTCCCATTAGAAAGAGGCTTCTCCCCCTCCATTTCTGGGTTACCTTGGTGAGAATCCTGTCACATCCTTTGCCTTTTTTTTTTTGTTGGCCTATCTTTAGCCTTTTTTTTTTTTAAATACCTAAATCCTTACGCTGTATGCTTTCCTGTGAGATCAGACTACAACATAATATTACAACTGGGACACACAGCATTAAACAAAAGAGTTTGGAGACCTTAGACCATCCATCTATCCATTTTCTATACCTGCTTAATCCAACTCAGGATTGCGGGGGGCCATCAGGGTGTTTAAGTGGATATGAGGGGTTGTTATCTCCTTTGCAAGCAAAATGACCATTGTGCATTCCCCACACAGTTAGCAGCCTGACTGTGAAGATTATTGATAAATCTATGGAGCTGTCCATGGAGCTGAGGTAGCAGGCGGATCTGTAATTGTGCCTTTTTATCTCTGTTCATCCCCCGCTGCCAGTATCACCTATAATCTCCAAACTATATATGAAAACTACTCAATTTTATTAACTCTATATTGAAGCCTACAGAGCGATTCTATAGAGAAATGTTCTGTCCACGATCACAGTGACATGTTGTTTTGGTGCGGAGTAGAAAAAGGAAAATAGAAAAACTGCTACCAGTAGTATTGTTGAATTATTCTCCACATATTTCTTTGATAATCAGACATCTTAACTAAATATTTTGAGGGACATATGACAGAAGTTTATTTTCTTCTTTTTTTTCTATTTTTGTTTGGTTTGAACATGTTGCATTTAAAAACATAGTGTTCCTGTGACAAAAGAAACCTATTCTGTGCTTTGTAAAAACTCGATGTAAAAAAACAAACTGTAAAAGTGTAATTAAAGGGAAATAAGAACATCTGGGCCCAACCTGACAAACCATTTTTTTTTCCCAACTCAATCCCAATGACATATTTCAAGAGATGTGGGACATGTTCCTATTCAGGTTCATGAGAGGGCGAGAGACGTGATTCACTCTAGACAGGCCACAGTTCATCAAAGATGAACACAGAGACAGAAACCCATGAGCACTCACATATACAGCCAATTTATGATCACTAATTTCCCCAACATGCATGTCTTTGGACAGCAGGGAGAAACCAGAACACCTCAAAGAAAATCCACACATGAAGGCATCCAGCTGAGATCCTCCAAACTAGACACCTTCTTGTCAAGATGTAATTAGGTTAATAGACAAGAGGTCAGCGATATGATTAAATTGAAAAAGAATATTCCTGAGAAGATGAGTTTTTCAGATGTTAAGATAAGGAGAGGTTCTCCTTACTATAAATTCTGTGGGCACTCACAGTATAAGAATATTTTCAGGAATCATATTACTATCGGTGTTTTGAAGCACTCGAGTCAACATGTGCTGATCCACCCGGATGATTTTCCTGAGCAGAGATGCCTAAGGCTCAATTTGTTGTTGGCTTAAATCCCTTTCAACGTTTGAAGAAATAGCATTACAAACAGAGTCCAGAGAGCAAGACGCTACATGAGCATCACACAAACTCTTCTGTGAAATTTCCTCAGATATTTTTCAACAAGCAAGGTGATAGAGTGCATAGATATAAAGGTCTGGGACCATAAACACAAATGTTTTTATCTTGAAGATGTCCTCTACCACAGTAGAAGAGAGTCTGCAACCCAACAAGTGTTTAGATTCACCTGAACTTTTGGACATTTCTGTAAAAATACAGCGATTGCACTGGTTTCAGGCTTCCATGAGCAGAATTGAAATGCAGGCTATGGGCACTTTCAAACCTCCATTACAAATGTCTAATCTTTCGTTAAATCCTCAAGTGAATCATAATAAATCGAGAACTAATTCACGTTGTCAATTTCAAGAGTATCAATAGTAATCCTCATCATGGATTTCACCTCAGACAAGCAATAAAATACCTGAAATCAATGCAACTCATTGCTTTGTATTAGCCGCTGGCCAGGGCTCTATAACCCCCCCCCGGGTTTTGCTGGAGCCTTTCATCACATGCATAGACACAAATGCATGCAGTATTTTTAACAGTAACATTCTGCATCATAGCCTAATGTTACAGCGTTTAATAGCATCATTACTTCACACAAATGAGACCAGCATACAGCATATATACAGTAAGTAAAGCTTCTGTCTTGTGCCAGAGGTACTGCTATTGCTAAAAGTTAAGGGCATATTTTCCAAAAACTCCATTACATTCCATTATAAATTAGACACTGCAACATTCCCTCCCCTGGAGCCAATGCTTGTGTGTTTGTCTTTCTTTATTGCTTCATTGTAAAAGATGAATGAGTCGATGGGCTTTTTAATCTGCATTTCGCTTACAGCACCATCTAATGTGGCAATTTGTAAAAGCTGGCTCTCTGCACATCTTTCAGTTTAAGGCAAATAAACAATTGAAGGCCAAACAGGCCAAAGGACTGTGCAAATACTTTAGGAAAGTACAGACATGAATAAACAACAGCTACATTTAAAGCAATAATAATGACGTGACATAATGTTTAAAAATGATGACAATAAATTTAATAGCACGTGCAAAACTGGAGAGTTCAGAGTAAGCTCAACCTAAATATGCAATATCTGTATGTTCTAGCCTAGTTTTAGACTTAGCTGTCACAAAGCCTCCTCAAAGGGGCTTAAAGATTTTTATCAAGCTAGTCTTGTGAGGTGTACCAGGTGACATATCGACTGCAGTAAAGTTTACTAAAACAATCAATTCCAGTGCCAGGAGCCCAATTCTGCTCCAGATGTCTTGTTGTACAGACTGACAAGAAAAAGGTAGTACTGTACCTCTCACAGCTTCAGTGAATAATGGTGGGAAATGGAGAATGTCCCTTACACATTCATGTACTAAAGTTCACTCCCTTACAGAGATTAATTATTTTAGATCTCCGATGTGGCCTGCAAGCTGTCTTGTTCATCGATTATGGTCAGTTAGAGTTGTCTGTGTTTCACTTTAAGTATATGGCCTAAAGAAAGATAATTTCTGTTCATTTCTCTATGTCTCCATTTCTGTATGTCACAAGAAACCTGATTGAATCATTGTATTGTTATTTCACTAAGTGTTATATTTTGATAAAGCAGCCTCAGTATTTTGTTAAAACCGAGGCCTTTTTCCCCCCTTTTTAAATTTTTTGTTGTTTGTTTAATTCTCACTCACTTTTGGTTTATTTTAGGAAACTAAACTGGTTAGGATTAAGCACTAAAACTATGTGGTTAAGGTTAGGAAATTATTGTGTTATTGAAAAAACATTTTAAAAAAGTAATAATGTGAGAATGACACCGCTTTTTTGCTTTTGAAACATTAAGATGACAGATATATGGTCTTCAGGAACATAAAATTTCTACATTTGATCATGACATCTGGGCTGGTGAACGAGTTGGCGAGTAGGTGAATGAGACAGGCTACCTATCAAACATGAAAGAACACGACAACCAACTTTGGTTATGACTTGAATACACCGTATAGTGTAGAAAAAACACTGAATAAGTTTGTGAACAAATCAAAATAGATTTCACCCATTACTGCTTGTGAGTGTCTGATTATTATAGCCAAGTCATGAACACACGAAAAATATGATTGGATGCAACCTGTCTACTGAAATAAATATCTGCAGGATGAGCTAGTGTTTGTGGAGTGTGAACAAAACAGTCAGTCATCTTAACTTCTTATTCTGCCTGAACAATCATCATGTGTCATAATCACATTGTGCGATTATGACACATCGCCCTCCAAAACTCTCTTGGGACATCATTAATGAGCAAGAATGAGTGCGTGGAACACAGTAGGTGCATTTGTTAGATTGAAAAGCATCACTAAATACTTAAAGTGGCCAAGTTGAGAGCAGTTTTCCATTCATTCTCTTCACAGATGCAGACCCTATGGTAAGCATTTATCAAGTCCAACTTAAGATATATATATTTATATGTTTGTGTGTGTATCAAGATATGAAACCTAATCACAGTGCAGCACGAGATCCAGCACTCTGGTACAAGGCTGAGAGTCACTGTGCATCAGAACCTCTATGCAGGACAAAACAACAGAAATATATCAGGAAGCTGGCTCCCACAAGGCTTATCCTTCCATAATGTATCCTCTTCCTTCTCCCCTTCAGTGGGTTTCAGTTGCCACTTAGTAGTTCATCAACCTGCACCTGGGGTCTTGTCTGGTGTGATAGACCCTAGCCTCTACTGCTCTTGTGTCTACTGTGTAGCCTCCCATATCAGCTTTTTCCAGCCACTGATAGGATTTCTCGATATCAGCCACTTCTTCCGTCTGTCGGTATACCACTTCAGACACGACCCCAGGTGCAGGTTGTGCAAAGACGCCTCTCAGACAGTTCGGCACATCGTAGCAGGGTGTAGGTTACAGGCAGGTATGGCATACGCTATAACCAAGTGGCGGAATTAGTGGAAGATAAGCTAAGATCCTGTGAAATATCTAGATTCAGACTGATTAACACTGGACATTAACGGACTGATCTTTATCATGGGGATGGCTACTGCTCAAACAAATGTCAGTTCTCCCCAGATTAAGATAAATAAAACAACAGCTTGTGTTTTGTTAAGCCCATAAAGTGGCATCATTTTGACGGGAACAATCTTTGGTCAAGCCTGAAATCCTGGATACTATGGTATGGTAGGAGGAATTGGATAATGTATGAATCTGCTTCAAAGGAATTTCAAAGTTATTGCACATGGAGTGGGGAGAGGAAAGGTTGTGATAATTTTGCTGAAAGTTACCTTCTCTGATGAGATCCATAAACTACACTGATTTGGAATGACCTGGAATTGGACTGAATGGGTTTGAATAGGACTGTATATCATTTGACTTGAATTGAACTTGTTTATTTTTTTCTATAAAGTGCCTTGAGATGACAGAAGTTTACATAAACTATCATATTAGGAAGACGTGCAGATTAACTATATTCACACTGAAATAATCGCTAGTACCAAAGATTCATACATATAAATAAGGAGAAAAGGTTATTAAAGCCCCAGTTTATTTTTATAGTTTCATGAAATTTAACTGTATCTGACCATATGTCTTTATAACTGAAATTTTTATTCTCTAAGTAATGAAACCAACTTCATATTGTGCGTTTGCTTGTGTGTTATCTACTGTATGTAATATCTTGTTTTTATTCTGGACACTGAGTCAAAAAGTTTTAATTGGATTTAAACCGATAGATAGATAGATAGATAGATAGATAGATAGATAGATAGATAGATAGATAGATAGATAGATAGATAGATAGATAGATAGATAGATAGATAGATAGATAGATAGATAGATAGATAGATAGATAGATAGATAGATAGATAGATAGATAGATAGATAGATAGATAGATAGATAGATAGAAAGAATACAAACGCCTGCAGTAACGATGCAGGTGTTGCCCTGGATAATGCCTTGAAGGCAACAAGCCATGGGCAGTGTGTGCAATAAATTGCAGTTGTGTTTTACAAAATTTATAGCCATTGATCTCAAACACGGGCTAGACCTTAATTAGCGAGGTAGGCTTTATTTGGGGCAGTACACAAGTCGGAGTGACGTTTTGCCTGAGAGATCTTACTGAGGGCAACAGTCTTATTTTTTTTTTTACTCACGTTGTAGTCAGACAGAGAGACTAGGGAGAAAACGTGGAGTGTGTGCTGAAGTCTTTTCTTAGTTTTTATTAGCCTTGCTGAAGTTAGCTGGCGCTAGTTATTTGTAAACCGAAAAAAGATATAACCAGAAAATGACGGAACAGTCTTCGTTGCTGTTACGTAAACAATTAGCAGGTAAGTTAGCCAACTGCTAACGCTACTGTGTCTCCTACGTATTTTGTCATTAGTCACACTAGAGCAGTGTTGGCTTTGTGCATGGATTTTTGACATAGATACTGAACAGCTAAGTCGAAATGCACGTGTATAACGTGCCAGACAGCTGTTAGGGAAGCTACTATGACTGTAAAGCTAGCTGATCTTGCCTTACACCTACTGTAACGGAACTCCACATGAACATATTTGCTGTTTTGTTTCGGTTTATCTCACATTATCTCATTAGTTTGTCCCCACAAATTCGGAGTACTAAAACACTTGCTGTCCTCTGCCATTTCAGAGCTCAACAAGAACCCAGTGGAAGGCTTCTCTGCGGGTCTTGTGGACGACGATGACATCTATCAGTGGGAAGTTGTCGTCATGGGACCTCAGGACACATTGTTGTGAGTGTGTGTGTGTGTTACGTTTCAGTCCACATTGACTGTTTATTGAATTGCGCATACACTGAAATCCTTCCACTATGTACATATGACACCAACTTCTTTCTCATTTGCAGCGAGGGAGGGTTTTTCAAAGCCATCTTAACTTTTCCCCGTGACTATCCTTTGAGGCCTCCCAAGATGAAGTTCATCTCAGAAATATGGCATCCAAATGGTTAGAGCAAACATGCCCGGTCTCTGTACAGGTGCCTAAAAGTCTATGAACTCTGTAATTACACATATTTATGACCTGCAACCTCATTAGACTGTCCTTCTGAGTCCTAGAAATAAATGAAGAGAACTCAAATGAACCAATATTAACGAACTTAACGGTGGTAGTATCATGGTTTGGGCTGAGTGGCTGGCCGTTGTTGATGGATTGAAGAATTGTCAATAAACTGCAACTCAAACTGAGTCAAATTCTAACTTCACTCCATGGAAACATAAAAAATTCCTCAGTTATGTAGTATTAGTTCACTTTCCTTAAATTAACTCACAAGTACATCGTTGTATAATTGGGTTCTGTTTCTCTACTTTTAGGACCTAAGTGTTGATTTGATGTCTTGGCTGATATTCAGGCATAAATATAAATCTTGCCGAAGGGTTCACAAACTTTCAAGCACACCTGTACTATGCTAATGAATCTTAATATATTTTAATTGAAGTGCAAAAAAAAAGAGACCTGATTTCCATGGTAATAATTGTACAGTGTCATTCTGACTGCCTTTTTTCAGTTTAACATGTCATAATTCTGCATTTTAATAGACTGAAAGAGTGGCTGCAAGTAGTTACTTTGTAGCCTCATTTCCACAGGTCAAATCCATGGTTAGTTTGTGCATTTGCCATCAGATTAAAGTGTAGTCAGTGTTCCTGTCCTTTAGAAGTCTCTTCATGTTTTTTTCTTTTTCCGCCAGTGGCAAAAAATGGGGACGTTTGCATTTCCATCCTGCATGAACCTGGTGAGGACAAGTATGGCTATGAGAAACCAGAGGAGCGTTGGCTACCTATCCACACCGTGGAGACCATCATGATCAGTGTCATCTCCATGCTGGCAGACCCCAATGGAGATTCTCCAGCCAATGTTGATGCGGCAGTAAGTGCAGTGGCGTATCCAGAACATTTTTACTGGGGTGGCCAAGATGGGACACAAAGCTAGTGTGGGGTGGCCATGGCATAGCGAAGTTTATTGCCATATACACAGCCGGCCGCGGTTCGAATCCCGGCTGGGGGTCCTTTGCTGCATGTCACATCCCCTCTCTAATTCAATCGATCAGTCAACCAGTCAGTCAATTCACTTTGAAGTAATAGCATAAATTATGTCTATTTATAAAATCTACAAATCACTTTTAATACACAATTAACACATATTGCATCTCAAACATTTGTGTCATTTGAATCCAATTTCCTCTGCCTATTTAATCGTTTAAAAATAGTAAACTGTGAAGATGAGCTAATTGATACAAACAAAAAGTCCTTATTCCAAGAGAAAAAAAAGCCTTTCAACAGCCCTTAAAGCAAATAGATAAACCACAGCTTGTTTTTGTGTTACTTAAATATAGACTGTCACTCTATATTTCACACACTGGTTGATCAAAAATATAACAAGCTGTATTGAACACATACATCTGCAAAAACACCCTCAGTCCAGAAACGTTTCACATTTCATGGCGGTATCCAAATAACAACAAAGATGCTAAACTAATATCTGCCAATACTGGGCTATGAAAAAGAGGGAGATTTTCTGGGGTAGCGGCTGGAATACACCACTCACCCAAAATTACAATTGGGGACCAGGGCAGAGCTGCTAAGCTAGCTAGCGCAGTGGAGTTCGTCTTTTAGCTGCTACTTTCATAGGGAACCTTCCTACACATTCAGAGGGAACTACAACATAACCAAACATTAAATTACCATACCTCTCAATCGACACATTTTATCCGTATTTATGCAGCGGCAGGTGACTGTCTGTAACCGTCCTCCTGATTCACCGGACCAGCAGCAGCACGCAGATGCAGCCATTGGCCAAACGTCCGCTGAGCAGAAATCAGCTCTCACAGCCTCAGTATGACCATTACTGTGTTAGTTAGAAATGTGAACTGAGCCTAAATCAGCTCAGCGGCAGTCATCATTGATTGACAGCATTTCTCGTTTCTTGTGGGGTGACGAACTTGACCAACTACCTATCAGATTTGGGGTGGCCACAGGGATGGCCAATGAGCTTTCAGGGGTGGCTCCTGCCACCCCAGGCCACCCCCCAGAATCGTCATTGAGTAAGTGCCCACTTCATTTTTATTTGAAAGAACTGCACAGGCCTATTAGGACTGAAAATCCTAAACAGTGATGTGTGGAGTGAAGTAAACAGGCCGGATGTTCAATAACAACAATGTAAAATGTGTGGCCAAGAAGCATGGAGCAAGGCATCGCTCATGACATTGTGTTTGTGTGCTGCACCATGCAGAAAGAGTGGAGGGAGGATCCCACTGGAGATTTTAAGAAAAAAGTGGCTCGATGTGTGCGAAGGAGTCAAGAAATGGCTTTTGACTAAAGTACCCAGCACTCGTACCCGCAGTAAGTACAACACCTGTTTGTATGGAGTAATGTTTGGGGGAATGACTGAGACCTGGGACGTCACTGTTGTTCGTCAGCTGTCTTTCCTTTGTGAAACCACAACAATAATTGTGCTGAATCGACCGATCAGGATGACTGCATTGAAATGTTTGTTCTGCTTCAGGTTGGGATGACGCAGTGGGTCAAGCATTTGGTTACTCTTGGATCAGTTGGCTGAACTTGGCACCCACCGTGTCTCCAGTGAAGTGACTCGGGACGATATTCGAAGAGTAATGTTTTCTTACCATTGGCTGCTCTGAGCGGCTTGTTATTACTCGATTACCTTTGAACTCACATTTCTGACAGCTGACTTTTCTGATGATCGCTGAATGGAAGCAGCATTCACTTTGCCAAAACTATAATTTTCCTCGATCAGATTACTCAAAACATTGGGCAGTTAGCACGTCACCGATAGGACAGACGATTATAAAGCCGAATACATTTTGGTGCTATCTGCATACTCCTCAGATTTTACATCAAAGTACCTCTTATTTTATAAAGTAGTTTACCTATTTATTTAGTTAGGCTGTTTTCAGGTGCGTATTATGTGTTTGGGTTTATTTTCTCTCGTTCTTCCGCCTGCCACGCTGAGCCAAATTTATCTGCAGACATTAAAGAGATGGAAATACAGATGCCTGCTTCCCTGTAAATTTTGTGCTCACATCTTCACTTCAAACCCAGCAGTGCTTTCGCTCGACAGTCAGGGCAGCATCTAAAAGCTGACCCGTGTACGTTGAAGGTAACGCACCGAGAAATGTTGCAGATGGGATGGAACACGTTGCCTGAGTTATCCATTTGGATATGATCTGCACTTGATCTCCATGTTGTACATGTTAAGAAAATGCAGTCTCCTGTTTCTGTGGGAGAGGAAATGTGCTGAACACAATCCATGGAAGTTTTTACTTTTTATGATCAAATTGGCATCAATGTCGTTTGAATAAAATCTATGCAGTCATATCAATTTTCATGGTAAATGTTTGTGTGAAAACTGGTAATAAAGCGAAGTGTGGACATTAAGACTGGGCCAAGTGTTTTTAACATTCACACAAATGCAGAAATAAAAGTGCAAATTTAACTTCAGTCACTCCTCACGTTAATTAAGACTCCTTAAAAATGAGGACCGTTTAAATGAAAGATGCAAAAAAAAAAAAAAGACAAATCGCTGCATTACTTTCCAATCTTAGCAATTTCTTTATTGAATTAAGCACCAGCTCAATATGATTAACATCCAGACAAGTGAAGACATATCCTTGGAACTCGGAAGTATAAAATCTCAACAGCAATGCAGACCCCCAAAAAAAAATCCATCCACCCGTCTTGCAAGTGAAGAACAGAAACCGTGGCTCCCTTTTGGTTCACTGTCCAGGAGCAGACAGGCTTTTGTTCATGAACTGCCTCTTGACGAAGCACACCCACCACTGCAAGAAACAAACATCTACTAAGACAAGCCTCAAGAGCAGTGGAATTACCAACATACATCTATAGATATAAATTTTGTTTTATTGTAGACATGCTGCTGGAACCTTTAAATTTAAGATAAAATCAGCTCACACTTAACCGCTGATGTACTGGATGCAGTTGATTTACATCGGCTCCGAAAAAGTAGCGTTACTCTGTAACTGGCAGACTCACCTTGCTGGGTTTGTCTGTTTGGGGGTCAAACACACGATCGCACAGTCTCAAGCCAGTCTCCTGGCGGATCTGCTGCAGGTATGCCCGCATCGTCTCTGAAAAAATAAAAATAAAAATAAATTGTCACTGGAAAACAGATGCCATCACTTTGAGCAACGTACCACGCGACACCAGAATATTTAGTTTATTTAAACTTGTTCACTCCAAAAGTAGGATTTAAAATGTAGATGCACATTCACAGATTTAAATCGACAACAGGTCTGTATTAAAATACAGGAACAGTATCGAGGAAACTCAGGCAGAGTGAAAGTAACGGCTACAAAGTGAAATAGACTTATGATTCACTGCAACCAGTCGGTATCAATTTAGTTTGATGCCAAGCCCAGCAGAAGCCTTGCTTTACACATTTATCTATTTACTTTCTTCCCTGTATCTTACAGAGTGGCGTGATTTGAGTCCATTTTATTGCTGATTCTCACCTTCCTCCTGCTTGTTTGTGGGCTTAACATACATGGCGTTAAGAGGGAAGCCAGGTTCTCCCGGAATGGGAAAGTTTGTAATGCCCAGGGTGTACATCTCCTTCTCTCCCTGGCTCCTGGAGCTGCACTGCAAAGAGCCACAGACGAGTGTTAGATCGCCCGTTTATTAGCAGCAAGTTTCAAATATATGAAAAAGAACAACAGGTATTCAAGCAGCCACTTCCTCCGTATTTTGTGTGAACCGAATAAAAGACAAAAAATGTTTTTATGAGGCACACATCTGTTTACAGTGTACATTGAAGAAATAAAAAAAAGCTTTCAGTTTACCTTCTGTAGCCTCTTCAGGCATTCAGAAATGTAGAGTGTGACATAGATTAACGTCCTGTCTGCCTCATTCTGAAAGACAAAAAAAAAACATGTTATTGGCTGAAATACCTGAAAGAAGGCTAAAACAACTGCATTTTTGCAGACAGCATGGAGGTTACACCTCAACAACCCCAGAGAATTCTGACAAGGAAAAAAAAGAAGAAAAAAATGGATGAACTATGAAAGGATTGCATTGCTGTCAGGAAGCAAGCTGGGGCATGTGGGGGAACAGTGCACAGCTGCTGTAAAGATGGGGGAGATACACACCAGCCTATTACTTTGGTACATGCTTGTCTTCTACTTTGCATCATTTTCTGTTTGATCTGACATGGCCAGATGTTTTTTTTTATTTTTTTTTAAAAAAGGTTAAAATGTTCATTGAAAAAGATGGACGTATTTTTTATCTCTCCGTTTTTGTTTATGAGCACTGGTGTTCAACCTAAAAGTTTCTTACCTTACCTTACTTAGAGAATTTCTTACCTTGATTTCATAGTTCTTAAAGAAGACGTTGGCCTTGAAGTAATAGATGGCCTCATCGATGATATCAGAATCTATGCCTGAAATTAAATAAGGGAACAATGTAGAATATCATTTCCTGTTTTTCATCACTTCTTATTTTGGTAACTGATCAAATTCTAGTTCTTATTTCCTGTTGTCAGGCCTGCTAGGAAATGACCCAAACACCCCAGCTGGATCAGAAATTGTATGCTTAATTTTTTTCCCTGAGTAAATTGTGTTATCCTGGTTTAGGGAAGGAAGATCAACGCATCACAAGGTAACACTTCCATCTCAACAGACTCCGGGGAAGAAGTTAAGTTCGAGGACGCACTTTTCAGACCATATAAGGAAGTGAGGTTGATGTATCAGGAACTGAATACATACTATTAAAAACTGTCGACCCTGTCCTAGTACTTTGGGCAAGAAAAAGGTTCACCAAGATTACCGTCTCCGCGGGCTGGTCCTTTAAATTGAGTTTTGAGGGGCAGTAAGGCCATGTTCCCCACCATCCTGGTGTCGGAGCTCATCAGGCTTGAGTGATACGCCTGAAAAAGAGGGAAAGGTTGCTGTCATCGAGGTTTCTCAAGAAAATTTTCTGTCAGTTAGCGGTGGTAGCATCCCTTCAGCCATCAGCCCCGGTTACATGGCTTCGGTTCGTAGGCGCGTTATAAAATAATTAATATGAAAGAAAAAACAAACTTAAAAGTACATACAATAAGGCAACAGCGTGTTTATGATTCCGAACGTCAAACAGTTAGATTTCGACCGACTGCTAAAGTAGCTAGCTAACTATGCTACAGAGACTCGTCACCGCAGCTGACGTTAACGAGAAGGCCTTTTTAGCCAGTTGTTGGAATTCAATGCAGCTATTTATTAGGCTGCTAAATAGATTGTTATGCTCGTGTAATATGCACTCACCGGCATGTTGAATGAGAGATATCAATCCAACTGCTCAGCGGGTGAACTATACAAGCAACCCAGGACGCTGCTTCCGCTTGTCCCACCCTGCAGCTTTACAGGAAGTGGCTCCGTGTCATATTACGTAGCAGCCACTTGGCGGCGCTGAACATTTAATTACTATACAAACCGGTGAGTTGTCCATTTTCAGTAATTGTTTGTTTATTTTTTTTTAAAAATAGCAATAATCCATCTATTAAATAAGAAAGGCTTAATATTGTTCAACAAAAATGAAACTGAGAAAATATGTAGTAATATAATGAAGTAAGTAATAAAAACAGAAACTTGAACATGAAAATACAGGTCCAAAAATGGTCTTTTCCACACACATGTAAATTTCTAAGCACCCATGCAATTAGATGCAGATCTTCGGTTCAATCCGTTTCTCAGTCATTATACACAAAGTCCGATTTTCTCAGCTTTCCCCGTGTCCCATCACTCATCAGCTGCTGACTTTGTCTTGAAATATCTCATCATAATTTAGGTTTGCTGGCTCCTCATCAACATCCTGTTGGAAAAGAGAGCATGAAAAGATGTTCATGTAGATAAAGAAAACAGTTCTTCACATCAATTTTGTTAAGTTATAATTAGTTGCATTGCGATCATGCATTTCTTTACCTTAGGCTCCTTGACCTCCAGGTCTTCTCCGTACTGTATGGAGAAGTCAATGTGCTGCAGCACTATGTTAATACCTTCTTCATCTGTGCGGTCAAAGGGCAGGAATCTTACCATACTGTAGTCATCTATCTGGACAGACAAACAGAGGGACTATCAAAATGAGAAAATTCAAGAATCTAAACCAAAAAAAACCCCAAAAAACTCACTTACCAGATCACAAATAGCTTTTGTTAGCTTCTTGAACTTTATGCTTCTGATGGTATCCGAGTTATCTTCCATCATAGTGTACATGTCTGGATCCAGATACCTTACAAAAATACAAGGGAAACATTTCAAATCATTCTCGTACAGGAAAGAATCAGGAAGTGTCTTTTTAAAAAGGTTTTGGAGAACACGGTAACAGAGATTGAGAACTCTAATCAAATGTTTGCAGTTAAATACACAGACTTCAGTTACATGGGTCATAGTACTGGTATTATAAGCAGTTATTCATGTATAATTCAGCTGAACTACCCGAGGAACACATATTTTTGTGCTGTATTCATATAAAACTTACTTTTCAATTTCCTTCTTGGCTTTAGGATTAAGCAGGTCCATTTTTGTCATGATGTTTACTTGAGGGATTTCTAAAGACACCATGGCACTCAGTGCAGCCATGACTCCTGAAATAAACTGCAGGTAGAGAGGTGTAAAGTAAGGTGTACCTTACTTTAGAAATTACTTAAAAAAATAAAATAAAAATAATAATAACAATGATATATAAATATATACAAACACACACAAAACAAAGCTGGAGAGATGGATACCTTAAAAGATTCCACCATAAACTGTGAGTCGACTAAGAAGACCCCACAAACCCGAAACTCCCACTGCTGGAGCTGCTCCACCAGCTGCCTCATCACAGGAAGGTGTGTGTAAAGTTCAATCTGACCTGTAAAATAAAAATAAATCATTCAAATTTGTCAAAACATCAGTATTAATCATACATACATACATACATACTACTACATCAACATCATACTGCTTTTCCATATTCAAGATCTAACACCAAAGCTGGAACGATGCTGTACTTATAGTCCCAGAAAACAGACATTCGGTTCCAATCTCAGCCCATTTTGGGCCAAACCTTCTCTGCTGTCTGATTCAATAGTAAAAATAAGATAAAGGAGTCTGAGCGATTCAAATTTCATCAGCTGTAAACTGGCTTCGGCGTGTCTTAAGCTGGACGTGTACCTGGGCAGTCAAACAATATGTAGTCATCCTCAACGTGACCCAGGGTTTCCTCCAGCCAGTCAAAGTTGTTGGCAAAGTACTCCATGCAGAAGACGAGGCCTCCATTAGGGCCAAACCTGAGAGACTCGTCCTCCATCACATCATCCACCTGGATGAGCTCACGAATATCTTAAGACACAGTGACAGAAGGAGATTGACCTTGTATCATAGATATACTAAATATCAACACTTCATGGCATTTACATCCTATTATTTCCCCTCTAGGCATGTCCAAAGGGTTTTGCTTTACTTGTAAATACACTATAATAGCTGTCTAAGTGTTTAATCATTTTAAATTAGTGAAAAAAACAACAAATAAGAATACTGACTACTTGTGTATAATACTTGGGAGTATTTGGTTTTAACCAGCTTGTGTCTCCATTTAATGGCCTTTGTGTTGTGGCTTAACTTAAATTAAAAGCATAATGTATTCACCTGCCATCACAGGGTAGTCAAAGTGCTCAGCTGCTGGATCCAAATTGACCACCTGAACTGAGCGGCTTAAGCTCTCGAAATGCTGGATCATGGTGGAGCAGTAGGTACTCTAAAAGAAACAGAAAAGACAGAGGATGAATTTGCTCTGTGTTGAAACCTCATGTCCCAGCACAACGCGTTAGCCCAGTAACATAACAATGCATCTTTAGGAAGCATAGCATCATTGTAGAGGACGTACCTTACCGCTCCCAGCCGGGCCCATCACGAGCTGTGCATAACGAGGCATTTTGCCTCAGTTATAAGGTGTCGTACTGAAATTAGGTTCCCTTCGCGCGCTAAAGTTAGCTTGTAATACTTGGCGTACTGGCGTCTTCGTATTTCTTATTCTTCCAGGGGACATGCGCCGAATGCCTCACTGCTGCCACCTCCTGACCAGAGTGTGAATTTAATTTAATCACACATTTAGATGAAGTAATATTCGGGTGTGTAATTGGAATTACGTCATTGGATTATGAAATAATCTATACCAGCATCCGGTTGTTATGGACACTAGAAATGAACATTTCCAAATTCTACCACAATATACAGTATTGCAGTGGACGTGAGATCACAAAGGCTTTCTCGAAACAGATGTAGAGGATCTTTGGTGAGAAATATCAACACTCCTGCAGAGGGCAGTATCGCACTTTAAATACATTAACAACAACAGAAAAAAAACCTAGAACAAGAAAACGAGGAAGAGGAGGTGGAAAAATAAGAAGTCGAATCAAACTGGCATCAGCATGCCATGTAACAGGAGTAACAACATAAGCAGTGACTGTTCCTGACGTTGTCACTTGACAGTCTTAAATCAGCCATTTTTCGAAATAACATGTCTCGATAGTGTGAATGGTCTTGACAGGCTTGTAGAGAGAGATTCTCGGGTAAAGGTGGACTTCTTCTGGGTAGGTCTTAACTCATTCTCTGTCTCGGTGTGAGTTTTATCGGTAAAATACATCTATATTACTCGGTTGTATTCTTGGGTTATACTGTTTGTGATATTCTTGGGTCATACTGTTTGTGATATTCTTGGGTCATACTTTAAAAACAAAATGTTTTTGACTCTTCAACAGCTGCAGATCCAACGACGATCCCGCTTAGCTAGTTTAAAGTGTAGATCCGAGTGTTATTTATGAGCGATAATCCGCTCGTTTTCCAGCGGTCTTAAACAACTTTAATGTTTGGCTCTGGCCAATAAGGACACGTTTCCAAGAGCGAAACGACAGTCTTTTCTTATCGGCGTCAGCGGTATTCACAAACGCGGAACTCTGATAAACGAGTGATGCACACTCAATGCCAAACATATGCTACGGAAGCTCCTTTTTTCTGGCCTAAAATGAAATTCAAGTGGAAAAATTCAAATTCGGTCTAACTGGTAATGTTGTGTGCTAAGTTAGTTTTTTTTCAGACATAAAGACACATGTTTAGATCTAAACATTTTGACATCCTAACTCAAAACTGTCACTTTTATTACAGTTGAACTTGTTTGGTGAATACATTTGATCATGGGATAATGCAGATGCCTTCCACCACAAGAGATGTAAAAGCTGCAGGGAGGTCGTAGCTGTGATGACAGGAATGCAAGTGTGCTGATGTGGAAGTTGGATTTGAGACTTTTTTTTTTATTAATTCGAGGTACTAACCAGGATATCTAACTTCTTGTGGAATTGTCGATGGGGTATTCTTAACCCAGGATCAGACATTTCAAGGTGTCGGGTTTAAACCTGGTTTTGAAATGGATCAATTTTGGACAGATGTATGTACAAGTCTATAACCAGTCAGGAAACATTGAAATCAATCGACTTAGACCACATTCATTGGGATTTTATTGGCACTGGCATTGTACTGACTGGAAAAAGAAAAATATTGTGTACAGCAGCATATGACAACATCAGAGTGAGAATGGGCTGGACCTACTGCTTTTATCCTGTTTGTTGCCCGCCACAACTGACTGTGTGAGACATAAGGTGTGTAGTCATTTGCTTATCCAGTGTTATCCGATCCCAGCTGGTCGATTGACGCTCATGTGGACATGTATTTTAATACCAGGCTGAAGTCGATGCATTTAGAACTTGTCCACGAGTGATCGAATGACTTAACATGCAGAGAGTTGACAGGGAGGGGTTTGTGAAAATGACAAAAGTAGCACCGTTGTTTGGCGTTGTTGCTTTGAAGCATTAGCCCAATTGTATCGTGCATGGCTATAGTTCAGAGAAACATCCACTTTGGTTGCTGGGACTGTTTACACTGTATAGAAATGTGTTAGCAATCACTGACTCCAGTTATTTTGGGAAATATGTTATTTTAAAGCTGTCTGATTGAGCGCTGATTCCTTGAAGCACCTAAAAGAGGGTTACCTGGGCATACGATTAAAAATAGCAGCACATTATTTTGATGTGTCATCAATGTAGAGCTTTACTCCGTCTAAAGAAAAGCTGTTTTTCTTTGGTTTTGTTTTCCAGAATCGTAGGCTATGACTGTGGGTGATGGAGGATAGTCAATGTGGGGATTTGAACTACTTGATCCAAGATGAGGACACCATCATCGAGGGTGTCAGCAACCAGGTCTTATTTGTCGTGGTCCTCACTTTCACCTTCCTGGCTGGCCTCCTTACTCTCCTCTGCAGGTAAGCAGCTAACTTGGCCTCTCAAAGACGTCTGACGGACTTTGGATCATTTTGACCAAATTTCTCAACACTTCTAAAAGTACATTTTTAGAAGTTGTGCTGGTTTCAGTATTTCAACGTTTTCCATTATTTAAATGGGAGTCGCCCGCACAACCAGTTCAGCTTTGCATCTGTCCTGCGCATTGCCGTTTCCCTGTTATTGTCTTGTGTGTTGATACAACGGTTATTTTGGATTCACCAGCAAAGTTTTTAGGGGAGTTTCGTCTATCACGTTTCACTGTTTAATTAGCTTTTTAGGTAGTTTTAATTCGATAAGGAATCCTCTGTCTGCTGTTTGATGTGTCAATTATTTACATGTACCAAACCTCTGCTTTTTTTCTAATCTTTTGCAGGCAGGACGAACAAAACATTCATCCTGAGAATCAGGAGCACGTTCGAGCCGTCCGGCAGCAGCTCCAGACTGAGCAGGTAAGTTGTCTGAATACTGTTTTGGACTTTTCTTTGGACTGGACATAGAGCTGAACTGTTTTCAAATGCCTGCAAGAAAACATCCCAATAGTAGATTTTTGTGCAGTGAAAGAGTTTGATCCCATTAATGTGCCATGAGAACTGACAGTTGTATTTAGTTTTTTTTTAGGTATCTAATCTGTGTGTTTTATATCAAGAAAGCAAGCTTTGAAAGATTTTATTGTACATTAAATACAGTGTGTATATCAGGGTGTGATGTGCGACGGTGACCACTCTACCAGCTGTATTGTGAAGAAGAAGAAAGCCATTTTACTTTGAGATTATCTGCGTATTGTTCAGTTTACACTGTGGGGATGAGTTTACAAATGTCTGTCTGTAATGTAGCACATTGACTAAACTCGCAGGTGAGTGTTGGATTTTTTTTTAATGAATTTGATTTCTGTTTGCCAGGATGAAAATCCTCAGGCAGAGGCCAGGCAGCAGTATTACACAGACATGTCTTGCCCCGTGTGTCTACAACAAGCTGTCCTGCCGGTAGAAACCAATTGTGGACACCTTTTCTGTGGTAAGACGGTTTTAGCCATATGCAGCAAGGAAAACAAAAGCATGTAATAATCCAACATGGAGGTAAAAAGGGAAGAAGCGTGACACTCGTATAGACATTTTAGAGTATTTTTCAAACTAAATGGAAGCATTTTTAATTGACTGTGTTGATTTTTTTTATTTATTTCTTTATTTTTTGTAAACTGGATTAGCTTTGCATTGCATGTAGAAAATGATGTGGACATACCGGTAGTTCAAAGTGTCATTTGGGAGTATAACTAAAATTGCTCAGAGCCAGCTCTTGCTTTTTAAGCTGTTCTCCTTTCTTACCCCCCATAGGCTCCTGCATCGTAGCTTACTGGAGGTATGGCACCTGGCTGGGTGCTATCAACTGCCCAATCTGCAGACAAATCGTGAGACTTATTGTTCATGTTGTATTGTCATCCTGAGCGGTCATTTTTGTTATGTATTAATCCCAGACCAAAATCCTGGTTTTTAAACATGTAAAACAGTGCCAGGCAGCTGCTATTCACTGGAACCAATACCCAGTCTTGCCGACCTGTCCCTAGTTTGCAGAGGGCGACCTCATATACAGCCCTGAACCACAGAACCCTAAGCTATGACAACAGGTAGTGATGGCATTACCCTGCTAGTTTATTGTTATTTTAGAAGTCAGCCCACACAGACGCATTCCCCAACGCAGCACCCTCATTGAAAATGAGTTATTGCGTCTGGTTATTGAGTTCCCATCACAACTGGCCACAGCCAGAGTGGATAACTGCTGCAGTCATTTTTATGCAGGACTGAATGCTGATAGGTGATAGACAGAGTTTTTACACCTGGATACTGCTATGTGTGCAAATGTATGAATGCACCTCTGTACCTCCCAGATTCAGTCAGTGTGTGTGTGTGTGTGTTTTTAAATTTTTTTTATTACTGTTGTGAAAAAGGGTTTGTGATATTTGTGTTAGTAATAATGTTGGCAGGGGTCCTCACTCCCTCTATTGATTTTCTTCCTTCATTCCCAGGTAACGCTGCTCTTTCCGCTGTTTCATGAGCACTCCGCTCCTCAGAGGGTGCAGGATGGCGAGGCACAGCCTCAGCTTATATTAAGAGACATCCACGATTACAATCGCAGGTTCTCCGGCCAGCCAAGATCTGTGAGTATTTTTCATCCTTATTTAGGCTTCAAATGACTTTCTTTTTATTGCATTTTAGAGGGTAAGTTAATTTGAATAGTAGTGATGTAAAGATGCTGTAAGAATTAAGTATTTTAAACAGCCATTTCATTAGTTTTTCTATCTTTCTGCTTCCACACAGCTTATGGACAGGCTGCGAGATGTTCCCACCTTGCTTCGTCACGCCTTCAGGGAGATGTTTTCTGTGGGCGGCCTCTTCTGGATGTTCAGGATTCGAATCCTCCTGTGCCTGGTTGGTGCGATCACCTACTTGGCGTCGCCGCTTGACATCCTCCCTGAGGCGCTTTTCGGCCTTCTGGGCTTCATGGACGATTTCTTTGTAATCCTTCTCCTGTTCGTGTACATCTCCATCATGTACAGAGAGGTGGTCACGCAGAGACTGAACGGGTAGGCGATCACTCGAGAAACAGACCTTAAATGAGCCCTTTGGAAGAGTGAACATATCATCTGAGGTGGACGTGTAAAAAATCTGAATAAATTTTCAAAGAGAAGCTCATTTATGACACTGTTTTTTGTTTTTTTCTCAGTTTGGTTTACTTTGAAGCACAAGGTGTTAATTTCAGTTTGAGTTCAGTTGTCAATGTTGACTTTGTATATAAGACTTACCACTGAAAGGTGCATAGGCCTAATGGTCTGTGGCCAATAACAATACTGTTGTCAGCCAGGAATTTGTTGTGGTCCATCCATTTACTTAAAAACCCATAACTGACTGGCCAACACTGCTACCAGCCAATTCTGTGACCGCAGTCATTTAGTCAATGTGAATATAATCATTTATTGAGACAGTTGTGTAATATAATGACATTGTGGACGTACTGTGTTGCTTCAATGTGTCGATTAAATGGATTTAAAAGTGACTGTCTTCATCCGGATGGCAAGACAAAGGTGTAATATAAGGACTGTTTGGTCAGATGAGGAATGCACTTATTTCAGTAACCTGTAACTATGCATATTCATGATTACTTGAAAAACACAACTTGTTAAGCCTGGGTAAGAAAAGAAAAAAAATCACTTAATCAATTTGATGGCAATCATTGAAACTTAACTATTAAATCCTATGTAATGTGAAACATTCTGCATGCATCCAGGTGACGTAATGATGCACAAGGCAGCCTGTGATACGTCTGTTTAAATAACTGATTTTTTAATTTTTTTCCCCTGCATAAATGCACCAAAGTAATGCAGTGACTTTAAAAAGCCAAACTAATAGAATAAAGGAATAATCTTGGACCGTTTTGAATGTAAATTATTGCTAATGATGAATGCTGACGATTATTTTTGAATGTTTACCTTGGAACTCTGTGTAAATTCAGGTTCTGGTGTTTAGGTCCTGCCCAGATATTTTTCTCTCCAGGGTGTGAGGTATCACTAATGATCAACTGGAGATCTCTTTGGCTGGTGCCGCTTATATGCAGTTCATATTCTTGGCCGACTTCAGGCTCCTTAAATGAAGCAAGAAGCAATTGGCCACATAGTTTTGACTAGTCGTTCCCTCGGAAAAGGTTTGGCCTTTCCAGGTATTTTGGAAAAGCAAAAAGCTCCATTACCGTGCATATGGGAGCGAAGGCTGTGATCGTCAGTGGATTTCATTGTTTTTTTTGTTTTGTTTTTTCAGGTATCAACATCCAAAAGTAAGTCCCAATAACTGTAAAAGTTTGTCAAAACTTTGATGTTACTTGCGTTCATTAAAAAAAAAATGTATCTAATATTTGGTCTTTTACGAACGTCTAATACATTTTTATCAATTTTGGTGAATAGAAAGTATACCTTTTAATTTATATTTTGTTTATATGCCACAAGGGGTTATATTTATATGTATTTTTGTTTCCATCTATATTGTTTTTTTTATTAGTTATTTAAAAAAAAATTGCACTTCATCTCATCGGGAGCTGTTTTCACAACTGTTTCCGCCAGATTAAACCATTTCTTATGTTCCAATTGCACAATTTCATTCAAACATTTTTTGAATTTCCTAAGCTAAGAGAACCAAGATGATCCTTGTTTGTTTTTTTTTAAATGTTCCTACTATCACAAGCTGTTTTGAGTAATTTTGGGGCGCCCACATCTCACAAAAATCCAATTCAAATGGCTCAAACTGACTGTATCTTTTTTTGTTTGTTTGTTTGTGAGCCCCAAACTTTCCCAAGAATATTGGGAGGGAATCTGATTTGATCTCTTAAGGTACATGCAAAAACTTGTCATTGGTGGGGTTTTTAAGCAACCTAAATACCACTGCTGCTGTTTCTCAACAGCTCAGAACCAGTTAGACGAGAGACATTTATAGGTTGGGGAAACAGTTCTGGAAGAGCCTATGTTTTGATTCAGCCTGCTTCAGAATGTTAAGCATGAAAACAGTGATTTATGCTGCAGTATGGCTCATGTACGCAAAAAAATACATCTCTGAAAACTCCTTGGATTTCCTTCTCCTTACAGCAATCTTAACAGTGACATAATTCAATTACATTATATCTTCTGTTTTACTTTTTCTCAAGATCAAGGGTTTCGCACCAAAACGATGCCCTACTGTGATTTGAAATAAAACTAGGATGCAATCGCATGAAACAATCCTCTGGTTATCTCTGAGGTATTCCACAATTACTTGTCAGTCGGGATGTTTGTCATGCTTGCCATTGTACAGAGTTTGGTGTATCTCTGCTTGTGTGATGCTTCTTACAAATCAGTTCAGCTGTCATACAGACTCTCACACGTCAGCAGAACTGAGTCGGTGGTGCACGTTGTCAGTCTGGGCTTTGTCAGTTCTCTGCCAGATGTCATGTGTTTGTCATAAAGTTTGTCATGACATGGACTTAATTTTGTCTGCCAAAATATGGAAGAATGGATTTTCCATCACGACTAAACCTATATTTATAGTTATTTTCATAAATGCCATTGCATTGATGTTTTTGTTTTTTATTTATTTAGAGAAATAACATTGATATGCTCCGATTTGTATTGTTACAACTACTACAACCAGATTTTATTCTTTAATAGTCCGAGATTGTGACACGACATAAAATAGAATAAAGTAATACAGAATAAGACTTTTCTTTAAAATGGAAGATAAAGAAAAATAAAACTAATTATTTTTGCACTAGTAATAGTCGGAATTTTCCTTTACAGCACCGCAGGCTCCGCCCACCCAGCCAGTCTCTGGTAGACGCCGGTCTGGCGAAGCAGCGAACCCGACTATTGGCTGACGGATTGTGAGACACCCAAAGAGCTCGAGAGTCTATGAAAGCTCAGTGTTAAGTTCAGGCGCCCTCCGCAACGCAAAGTCAGCCTGTATTAGGTAACAATGAGTACATCAGAGTCCTTGGATCGAATGGAACTCTGTGAAAGTCTCTTAACATGGGTAAGTAATGACAAAATAGTGTTTATCGAGTGACAGACAGCTCTCCGGTGCCGGCGATGCTAGGTAGCACACAAGGCTAATGATAGCTCGATGAGCTAACTGGGGGAAACGCTAGCTGACTAGAGGAAAATGACACGGGCTCACTTTGGTTACGTATGCAGGCCAGCTGTTTGCTGTGTTTAGCTATCGATGTGCTCATTGCTAGCTACCAGAAAAGCATCATTGCGTTGCCATCATTGCCATTCTAGCTCAGAACAAATGCGCGTTTACCTAACCATAGCTCAACTTTCTGATGCTAAATCTCTGCCTTCCTTTAAAAGCCAGGGGTTTGGCGACGGCATACATCAGCGGTCCTTTGACGAAAGCCTTTACCGAGCGTTTAACGTACCGCTCCGTGTCCGCTCTAGGGCTGAATTCCTATTATTGTTGTCTAGTGTGCCACGATCTTCGCATGTCCTTCCCCAGTCCCTCCTTTTGATCTGATATCAAATAGACGTTAACTTCCCGGGGTCTTTGATTTGTCGCTAAATCCATAAATCTTTCTGCTCGGAGTCTGAAATTAGAAATTTATCCCGACGAGTAGAAAAGCTGCCAGGCTCTGGTGTCACGTGCTTTCAGGTGGTTCATGTTTACATTGTTGAACGAAGGGTCCCAGCTCCTCACATATGTCCAGAGATGGCACACTACTCATCAAATGACACGTATGGCTTGTATTTGCTCGTCTATTTGTTTAAAGGGAAAATCTCGCAGCTCATCAAACTGAGACTCTTGCATCATTGAAATATGACTCGGATTTAGAAACAGAGATGATGCTGGACTTGCTGAGATGTTATGTTGTGGAAACTCTTCATTTTGAGCGTGTTGTCACATACACCACCAGCATGGTTCAGAAGTGTAAAATGAAAACATGCACAAGGCACCAGTTAGGATTCCTGTGTGGCACCTTGCATCTGTACTATGTCATGTGCTGCCTTACTGTTATGCCATCTGCGTGGAAGCTGGAGTCTGATCAGCCTCAACTGAGTCAGTCAGAGTGGAGTCTGTGATGTAAAAAGATTGTTCATTGAGCATTTGAAAGCAAGTGAAACTTGTATCTCTTTTGAAACAGCTGTGGAGGTATGGGTTAGTTATTTGTTGCATTTATATTCGTTAAGAAGCGGTGAAAGTGCATCAGCCTTATTTGTTGTTCCATTAGCGACTCTCTTTCCATCACTGATTCATGTGAAGCGAAACATGCCACAGCCTGTCACGTCGTAGTTCTGTATGATGCATGACAAAATTAGAGCATCATTGTGAGACAGAATGTAGCTAAATGATTGCTTTATTTGGACTACTTTGCACTGCTAATCATTGGAAGGTCGAGATTATCCATCCACTCTCTGGACCCTCTTTATCCAGTTCAGGGTTGCAGTGGGTACACATAGCAAGCCACTTTGTTTCTCTGAGCACACAGTAAAGTGCTTTCACTTGCTTTCATCTGTGTTATAAGCCAAATGAATGAATAATGTTGTCACCTGTAATTGTAATTCCTTAGAGGGACAGTGTCCTCTTCGAGCTCCACCGCTGTCATTATGAGTTCATTTGAGTGTTTATGCTGCCTGTTGCTCTTACTCTAGCTGTGTGAGGCATCCTTTTGCCACAGCTCGATCACCTCCTTTCGCAACTGTTACCACAAATGTTGAGGTTTTGAGCTCCTCATTGACACCAGTTCACCCTCCCTCTTTGGGTTCTGTATACCCATGTTTTATCCCTTTATTCACTTGGTGTAATTCAGCTTTTCATTATGTTGGCACAACGGACATAGGCACTGAGAGCTCGGGGCGGAGTGGCTGTAATCTACTAAGATCATGGAACAAAAGGAAATCTGGCTAAACTAGAATGTCAGAATGCCTCAGTTCACAAGATGCTTAGTTTCTAGAATTAATTGAGTTTCACTTATCATGCTGTATCTTCTATATGTGGATGGAGCATTAAGAAGACTTAATATACTGTGCAGAAAATCTAACGCATGTTGTGGACATGTGTGAGTTGATTAAGACTGTTAACGAACTGCTGTGATCTGCATGATCAGCGCTGAACTACAAGAAAGTACCGAAGTAGTTACTGTTCAAATACCACGGCTATGGATTTATTTTGAACTTTAAATGACACTTTGAAGCCTATTAGCTGAGAGAAGCACAGCTGGATGTCTGTCTATGCAGCTTCCCCCAGCAATAGATCAAATACAGCAAGTTCTCTTCCATATTGGATGCAGAAGTGGTTGTTGACCTCTTTTTGCTCTGCGGTCAGAGCCTTAAGGTTCCATGATTAGTATAATCATAAGCTGATTGGGAGGTGATCTGATGGTGCGTAGAATGCGGTTCAGAGTTCAGAGCAGCTGTATCTGTAAACAGCTGTTGCGAAAACCAGAATCAACAAACTGCTCCTCTTAATGCTCCCTCTTTTACATCAGAGGCTTAACGCCAGTACACTTTAGGCCGGCAGCAGCGCTCAGGTCCATCACACGGACTGAATTTTTTTCAAGTTGAGATGCTGGCTTCGGTCTTATCTGAGTGTTGAAAAGTACGAATACACAACATGTTGAGCTACTTATTCTTGTGAGCAGGAAGAATAAAAAAAAAAAAAAGGGAGAAAAAAGACAGATGTCAAGAAAATTCCCATTTATACAAGTATACATGTGTCATCACTTGATTAGAACTACAGTTGATGAGATTTTTGCCCATGAAAAGTACTTTATATATAGCCTAGTGTTTTTATACAGTACCAGTGAAAAGTTGGACCCAGACATTCGGCTGGTACTGTATGCTGTTAGTATTTCCAGTAGCACTAACGATGAGAGTGATGCACAGCTCGGCATGTGGGCTCACGGGGCCATTAGATCTTAAAAATACAGTGTCGACTGAATGGAAAAGACAATTTTGGACCATCAGTAGCTGGCAAATCAGGTGATAGTAACGTCGCATGTGAAGAGCCATTTTTTCATTTCCTTTGTTTAAATGCCTTCACAGGCTTTTGACAGCTGTTTATTGCCCGTTACGCTGCGTGTCTGTGAAGTGCCGGCTCATCCTGTATTTTCCTTCCGCCCTTATCTTTGCCGCAGAGGGGAAATGATGTGGACCAAATGTTGTGGTTGGACTCTACCACCACATTTAGGAGAACAGGTCCGCATGCAGCCTTTTCCTACCACGTTCGTTGTGATTCGGTTCGCTTCATTTTTGTGCCTCTCCAGAAGGAAGTTGATTTTTCTCACGAGGTTGTGTTCACTTCGAGCAACATGTTTGTAACACTCTTGTTTCACCTCCCTGAAAAGGCATTTATTAGCTAGGTGTTTGACATTGTTTCCCTTGCGTATTGACAGCACCCCACGAGTTCCTAAAACAGGAAGTCGGCGAGCAACACAGTGATGAGAAAAAGATGATAAAGCACCAAATGAAAGGTTGTACTCTCGATTGAGCTGAAGTCAAGCACTGACAGAGGTGATTTAACTGCGAGTGTGTGACTGAGGCAGGTAAAGCGTCTCTCTGCCTCTCACTGGTTACTCTTGTTTTGTAGCCAGGGTTATTGTTTTGGTCGTGTTGGCTCCAGGCCAGGGGCTGGATTTAGCTTGGAGCTGTCTGTGTTTTTTTGGGTGCTCGACCATCGTAAAAAGTCTATTATCCTGTTCACATTGTATTAAAATAAAACCAGAAGATAAGACCTTTCCATATTTATTGATTTTTTTTTTTTTAGCCAGCACTGTCACGTCGCCCTCACACCATGCAGAGTTTTTTCCTCGCACTGATTACAGTGTGTGGTGTCTTCCTGTGTGGGTCGTCCCAGTCTTTGTCTGATAATGATAATGCAACTGTTGCTTTTTCTGTGGCAAATTGCTTTGATGAATGAATGAATGAATTCATATTGATGAATTTATTCACCCAAATCTTTCCTATGATTAAAAACACAAAGAAACAGGGTAAAGTTGAGCATGTTAGAATATTGCTCGGTACCTCACTTAGATTCAGGATAAACCCTTGAGTTTTAGTGACTTGCCCATTATTGGATTCAGAGCTGCATGTCGATTTTAGCCGAGAAAAGAGAAGTGAGAGAAAAAGACGCAGACTCCTCGTTTTCCTCCTGTTTGAATTCTAACATTCCTGCTCTTAGTTTCCCTTCCTCCTTTGGCACATGGACATTTGGCATCTCGACTGAGCAGTATAATTTCTGTTTGGACGGCAGACTTTCTGCCTGGACCATATGTGTGTGAGAAAAACCGTGAAGAGTAGAAACGGAAGAGGGATGTGTGAAGTTTAAAAGAACCGAAAAGATCTGAAAATGATGTAATCTGAACTGAGCCGCAATGACAAGCAAAAATGCTGGGCGGGTAAGTAAGTAGCTTATTTGTGACTGTTTTTGCTGCGACCTGCAGCAGTGTAACCTATGTAGTCGCTATCAAAATTCTGCTTATGGAGACACTGAAAATAAGGTGTCTGACACTTGCTCACCGACTGGTTTTATAAGGTCATCCTGATAAGGACCAAAACACAGAAGCATATAATTGTGTGATGACACAGGGCAGCTACGACCTTTGGTAAAAATTACACTTTTATTACAGCTTGAATTCTTTTTGCTTGAATTTTCTTTTCCCCAATTTCCACGAAAAGCTTTCAATGGGATTGTGAGCTTGCTGTGATGTCACTGGGTTGAATGTCTTACCTGAAGTAAGAAAAGTGTGGACGCTCTGTGGCGAGATAATTCTGATGTCAGCTTCACCAATCTTCGTTTCAATTGATGAAATGTCAATGTCCACCTGTGCATTTACTGTAGAGGTGACAACTGCCCTGGTCCTTTATCTGACATCAACCCCATATCATCAGCGATTGCAGCTTGTTTATTTTTTTTAAGGCAGCCATTTTCTCAAGTATGTTTTACAAAGCCAGATTGTTCACCTATATAATAAACTTGTTTTGTGTCATATCTGTGTTTTGCTTATTTATTACAAACTACAAAGGCTGACTGAACACCCTCCAACGCCGGTTTTATCTGTTTTTTTTGCCGGGGGTTGCGTTGGGTGTTTCTGTGATGAAGTGTTTCTGAAAAGAGGGTGTTGTTGCCTCACGTGCAGAATGTTGACTGAATTGCATTGTCACTGATTAATATGGTTATTCTGTATGATTGCAAGGTTGAATTTTCACCCAAACGCTCAATATTTGTATGTGATGTGTCTGTTTATTGTTTAGATCCAGACATTTGGAGTGGAAGCGCCGTGCAAGACGGTAGCGGACTTGACCGGTGGTGTCGTCATGGCCCAAGTTCTGCAGAAAATGTAAGCTTTAAGTGTGTGTGTGTTTTTTTTATATCACATTTTTCGTGTGTATTGCCTAAACTGAAACGATCAAATTCAGGAGATGCACCAGTTTGCTTGTCTTGCTTCAGCCAAACTCACATTAGAAGATTTCGACTGCATGTTTTTTCTTGTGATTGAGGGTTTTTAGGTCATATTGGATTCACTCTGCAGCCGAGGATCACGCATAACTGAATTTATTTGCCACATATAATCAGACTCATCTGTCTGATCTGTATCAATTAGTTCCAGAAGTCATGCATGCAGGTCAATACTGTTATTAAGGTTATATTTTGATACCAGATCTGTTTTGCTCACCTTGTTGGAGGGAACTGGCCGTTTTTCTCCTCTACTGCTCTCAAAGCTGTCTCAAAGAGCCATGTCTGTTCTTGCCAACATTTAACCAGATTCTGCACAGTTTCCTGAGCAGACTGTAGTTTATTCTCCATGCTGTCCATTATGTATGTTTTTTGTTAATTTGCTGTTCCTTGTACACATTTATTCTTGTTGGGCCACCGACCCCATTTCTAAGCTCCTCACTCACCAACTCCTCCCCCGCCAACGCCTTCTGAATATCAAACATATCGGATAATCGAGGCTGTGAACCTTTCTAAGTATGTCCATGAATCTTTCACACGTAGCGACTGATGACTCCGATCAAGCTCAGATTTGCCTCTGATTGGGAACATTTGTCCATGACCTCCAACATTTGCCTTCCACCTGAAAGTCAGGCTTAAAATCTTGACTTGTGAGCCAGGCTTTAGTTGCAAAACACATTTCATGCTCTTAAACTATGTTTGTTTGTCTGAATCTTCTAGAGATGCAGTGTATTTCAACGATGCCTGGATCAGCAGAATTAAGCCAGAGGTTGGAGACAACTGGAGGCTAAAGGTAAGAATGGATTTTTCTTGATGTGGCGCCATTGATGCAAAGTAATGTATTGTTTAAACAGCATTACTTTAAATTTTGCTGTACTTAATCTTTGATTTTCTTATTTATTTTAGATCAGCAATCTAAAGAAAATCCTAAAAGGCATCCTAGATTATAACCAGGAGGTAAGACAAGTTTGTTTTAATCATGGCTAAATAAAAAGTCTCTGCATCCAAATGTGTGGAATCTATGAATTGTTGATGATATCACAGGTCAGGATAGTCCTGTTTTCCTGTAACGATATCTCTCAAGTCTTTCTGCATACATCTGGTTTTTTGTGTGCCTTTCCAGGTCTTGGGCCAACACATCAATGACTTCACACTACCAGATGTTAATCTGATTGGAGAACACTCCGACGCAGCGGAACTTGGGAGGATGCTACAACTCATATTAGGCTGTGCTGTCAACTGTGAACAGAAACAAGGTGTTTTTTGCATACAATATGTGTACTGTACGTGTGCAAGGTTCTGTGACATCGCATCGCGTTACCAACTGACTCAGGAGCTGTAATGTTTCTGTGTTAAATGTGTGTGCCTCTTCGTAATCTCCAGAATACATCCAAACCATAATGATGATGGAGGAATCGGTGCAGCATGTTGTCATGACAGCCATCCAAGAGGTAGAATAAATATTCTGTTTTGACCCAGATCAAACCGTATTTGGACATGGGATTGGTTAGACTTCTACATCAGTAGTGTGTGTGCCTTACTTCCTTGCTTTAAACAATCTATTTTTGTGTCTTTGCAGCTGATGAGTAAAGAGACTCCAGTCACAGGTGGAAATGATTCATATGTAGATCTAGACAGACAGGTATGTAAAATGTTTACTAAAGAAAATGTATCCTGCATATTGTTGTTCATTTTATTACACGTTGCAGCTTTAAGTTGGTCCAAAATCTGTATCACGGGAGGTGCAAATAAATTACTTTCTGGCTTTTTACTCGAGAGCATTGTATTGTACTCACTGTAGTGATAGCAGTCGTCAGCCTTAAAAGAAGAGTTTTTTTTTTTTTTTTCATTTCACGTGATTGTCAGAGAGGGAAGGTAGACTGTGGCAGCAGTCTACCTTTTTTCTGTGCACTCGGCTCGGGGCTTGTGAAGAATATAAATAAGTCTGTGTGCTGCACTTAAGTAATAATGGTTGAGAAAACTGTGGCGTTTTCACAAAGCTGGTATTTAATGATTTGGGCAGTCCCTCTGAAAGGCTGCCTATATGCCAAGTTACGAGCCACTGCTGCTGTTCATCCCTGTAAATTGGTTAACGTGATTGCATTGCAGTTCAGACTGATTTGTGCTGCGATTAAAGTGATCTCTGTTGACGGTACTCATCAGACCCATTCATATTTTCTTTTTGAAGAACAAAAAAAGTGCCCATTCACATGTGCATGCGTCCAACTCCCATCAAGTTAATGAAAAGCAGTGCACGGTTTGGAGGATTTGGACCAAATGATGGACACTCTCCCTTCAGACACACAGATAGGAAGCCTGAAGTGATGTAATGGCTCGTTGGCAGGGAGCTGTTGCATATATTTGGAGGATTTCGGTGTTGCCTTTGTATATTCAGCCAGTCACCATGCACTTGCATTGCCTCCTGGACCAATCACCTTGCAGTTATGTCATGGCTACTTTCCCTAATGTTGGGGAAAACTTCTTCCTTGAAGTAGGAACTAAGAAAGACCAAATAAGAGCAGTTCAGTGAACTACAATCAGACACGGTTGCTGCGGTGTGGACACAAATAAGAGGGAGAACTACCACCAGTAGTTTTAAGAACTATGAACAAGTTCCTGCAATTGAAAAGGCACCAATGAAGGAGGGTCTTGTGTGTCTGTAGTCTTTTCCAAACAATCAATGCTTGGATTGGACTGTCAAATGGAATCTTCAGGGTGTTCATTTCTTCTCTTTCTTCTGTCTTCAGCTGAAGAAAACAGCCGAGGAGCTGAATGACGCTCTAGCTACCAAGGAAGAGATCGCACAGAGATGTCGTGAGCTTGACATGCAGGTTAGTCCTCTGCAGCGATAATCCGACTTGATTTAGGCTTCCAAACTTTAAAATATGTGGCCCTTTTTCTGTTGGTCTTTCATGTTAGTATACAAACTGCTGAAGAGGGTTTTTGAATAATTGGACATCAACATTGGTATTCATGGTAGGTTTTTACAGAAGGACAACTTGGTCCCTGTCCGAGGCACCATTATGTAATATAGCAGCACTAATTTATCTATGAAAACGCCTTGAAGTATATATGTGAACAGCCTGACCCTGCGGTCAAATGGTAATTGTAAATTGAACTGCTGATTGTTAAGCAGGACTCATTATTTCTGCATGGTAATAACAGTGCTAAGAAAATGAAATTTCAGACAGATTACCTTGATATTGGATTAGAATGATTTTGCATGTGTTTATCCAAACATATAAACGGTAGGTGCTCAGTGAAATGCATGAATAGTGACTGGATCCAGCAACAAATGAACATTTTTATTCCCTACCAAGCTGATGGTGTTTTGCTTCGTACTTTTACAGATATCAGTAGGTTACACTTTAAAAAGCAGCTCCCTTTTTCTGCATGATTAATCCATAATTGCATGGTATATTTCTTATCTTAACAGTAAATCAGATGATGCCGCACCTCTCCCTCAATGCAAAATGAGGCACTTTTGTTTTACGTTCAGTGTCTGCAGATGGCAGGTGTGTTGCAGAAAAACGGAGCTGTGACTTTAACCCTGTGTACTGAATCAGCTTCCTCTTATCTCCTTCCCATTTCAATACTGTGTGCCTTATTTTAAAGGCCCTCCTCGTCCAGGAAGAGCGCGATAGACTGAGGTTAGAGTTTAATGAGCTAGAAGAGAGGGTAAATCCAAACTTTTTTTTTGTCTTCCTTCCATGGTGTGTGGTGTGTCAAGTAGTCCTGGATTTTTTTCAGTCTGCTTGCACCCAATTCTCCTTCTCCACACTGTGTGTGTGTGTGTGTGCGTGCATGTGTGTGTGCACACACGTTAGTGCACAAATATTTGTGCACACGCGTGTGCACGGTCCTCCTGGAGCACACCAGCCACAACAGCTGTTTGGGCTGGGTGTGTCGGATGTCGCCTCCCCTCACTAATAACCCTCAGCGTTTCTTTACCTCGGTGTGTGTCACGCTTCCCTACAGCAGCAACAACAACTGGCCAGGAAAAGAGCTTGGCGTTTGAACCCAGGAAGGAGACGCTTTTTAAAAGAATGGTTGAATATTTTCTGAAAACGATTCACATCGAGTGTTCCATCTTATCGTCTTTCCCTTTTTGGATAGAAACAAATTTCATTCGGCCCCTTTTTTGGTGTTTCTTTTTTTCTTTACTCTACAAAGTCTGTCCCTGATCTGATGCCTAACTGTAGTACTCTCAGTATATCATTAAGTGTATTTCTTAGGAAACCTCTTTCTGGTTTCGAATACAGCTGACCCCCTCCACACACACACACACACACCTTGTTTCCTGCTTTTTGAGCTGTCCCATTCACATCTTGGATGTGCTGTAGGCTTGCCTGAGAACTTTCACACTTGTGTAAGTTCTCCCAGTGCTTCCACATAACCTTGTTATGCCATTTCTAAGCAATATCGCACACATTTTAGGCTCAAGTGTTAGATAGTGTGAAAACCTTCCTTATTCGAGCAAATGATAGAATATGTGACACGGATTCAACGGGTGGGATGTAAGCTATGATTGGAGCTGACACCGAAAGTACTGCCACACATTTTTTGCATTTCTTTTGCCAACAAGATTCAACCCATATTAAAGCCTCTCTTTCTCCAAAAGAATCCTGTTTAGTTGTGTCCATATCACGGGCAACTTTCCCAGAATTCCAGGAAAATGCAATGTTTTGAAAGTTCGTGTACTTAATCCTGGCAAATCTTTAAAAAAAAAAACTAAGAGATGAGAAATGGTGTTGACATTTTGAAAGGAACCCAGCGTTGTAAACTTACAGTAGTTTTCCCCCCTTTTTTTCTCTTTAAAGATATTACTATACATTATATTTGAACTATATTTGTATCTGTTGAGGGGCACAGTTTATCAGTTTGTTTCCTTTCCCACTTGAAAAAGACAAAAAGCAGCTTGTGCTCCGCTTCATATGGCGTTAGATTCCTGTCTTATCACACTGAGAAGACAACACCAACCCATATGCAGCCCTCCCTGCCATGTTTGACTTTGCTGAATTGCCTCGTTGATGTGTGTTTGGTGTGCGTTTGCCTCTGTAGAAACCTGACGCTGCTGTGCCTGTGAACTCAGTGGACTGAATGCTGTAGATGAGTTGTTTGAAACACATTTAAGCAGCTCGATAGATGGAATTTGTTAATTGCTCTTTCATACTATTACAACTTGTTTCCCTTCTCTGTCTGCATCTCTGATTTTTTGTGGCATTCTGTCCATCTGTACTCGTCTGCACCTTTTGTGCAAACCTCATTCCTTCTTTCGCCCCCGTCTCTCCATTTTCACACTTCTGAATCCCACGCCATCTCCATCCTCCTCTTATCCCACATGTTTCATTCTCTATCCTTTTCTTCAACGCCTTCCCTCCTCAGGTGGCAGCGCTACAAGAGGAGAAGAGCAGTCTGTTGGCAGAAAACCAGGTTCTGATGGAGAGACTTAACCAGTCCGACTCCATAGAGGACATTAACAGCCCTGCTGGACGCAAACATCTCCAGCTCCAGACTCAACTGGAGCATTTACAGGAGGAAAGTTTCAGGTGTGGAGCTGCAACACACAAAGATTTTTGTGACAGAGCAAGTGAGAGTAGAACTGTCTGAGGTCAGAGATATTCGGGTGTGATTATCGTTGTGAATTCTAATTTCCTCTAGGTTGGAGGCAGCAAAAGACGACTACCGGATCCGTTGTGAGGAGCTTGAGAAAGAGCTCCTGGAGGTTAAGTCCCAGAATGAAGAGCTTGCATCACTGGCTGATGAAGCCCAGTCCCTCAAGGATGAGATGGACGTCCTCAGGTAAGATGGGATGCAACCTTTTGACTTTCAAGATCGCCTGGATAGAAGCATGTCTTTAAACTCTAACAAGAGATAGAATGGCATTATGTCCATCTTAGTGCTCCAGGTTAAAGGATATTAGTCAGCCAGTGTGCCAGATAATAAAAACACAGGAATTACAAGAGCAAAAATAATGTTTCCTTAGGTTGTTATCAACAAATGTAGGTTTAGTTTAGGGGGGGGGGGGGTGGTAACTGGCTGATTAGTCTGCCGCCAAAAGCCAACTGGATGTAACAATTTGGTATCTAAAACCTGACAAACGGAGCTGCCTGTTCTCTTATCCCAGACACTCATCTGACAAAGTGTCCAAGCTGGAGGGGACAGTGGAACACTACAAGAAAAAACTGGAAGACATGGGGCTCCTCAGGCGACAGGTGCACAGCTCCACACAAACAAAACAAACGTGCGCTGTTGTGATGGGCTTTGCTTGCTTTAGCTGAACTTGCAGCACACACCCTTTTTATGGATGTTAATTTGGATACCTCCCCCTGTATAAATGAACGTTGCTGATTTGTTCCAGAATAAGCTTTTGGAGGAGAAGAACACAGTATTAATGCAGACCAACGTTACCTTGGAAGAAGAGCTTCGAAAGGCAAATGCTACCAAGGGCCAGCTGGAGACTTACAAGAGACAGGTATCTGACAAGCAGCATGTGCACATCAACGTGCAAAGATCACTTTCCCCTCGCTGTGCAGTGTAACTCAACCATCCTGGACGTTCAGTTACAATGCTTTCTTTCACAAGAGGGATTATTTTTATGCTGAGATGTCTTTTCTTGAACTGTCTCCGCTGTACAGGTAGTTGAACTTCAGAACAGACTGTCAGAAGAGTCTAAAAAGGCTGACAAGATGGAGTTCGAGTACAAACGTGTCAAAGAGAAAGTGGACTCCCTGCAAAAAGAGAAGGATGTATGTAGATTTCTTTTGTTAATGGAAGGAGAAAATGATAGCCCAAAAGTATTCTGCCAAGTAGTCAAAGAGAAAGTAAACCAAACATGTACTGAATTGTAAGTCATTTGGCAAGAGTTGAAAGTTGGAAAAAAAACGTCCTCAAACACATCGGAGGTGTTCATTTCAGAACCTGCAGTGTTTCTCTTTGACTTTCTGTTTCCCTCATTTACCCATTTTTAACTCCGTCTCGTCTGCAGCGCATGAGGACTGAGAGAGACTCGCTGAAGGAAACTATAGACGAGCTACATTGTGTTCAGGCTCAGGAGGGACAGCTCACGTCAGGTGAAGAAATGTTTAAGTGACCCACTGAGGCATCCAGTGCCCAGTCTTAAACATGGGTGTAGTCTACCAGGTCAGTCCCTGCTGAGATTACCGTGGATTAACGGATGCTGTCTTGTGTTCAGGTTTGTTCCCACTGGTCAGCAACGATGGCTCTGATTCGCTGGCTGCTGAGATCACCACCCCTGAGTTTCGGTAAATGACTTTTGACTAATAGTTGTACTCTATTTTTATATTCTAAATATAGAGATCTGGTGGGTTTTTTTTTTATTATTATTATTTTTTTTTTATTATTAAGTTATTTAAAAAAGTAGGAACCTAGATTTGGGTTTCTGTGTGGGAGGACACTAATCTGTATTGTGGGTTTTTCTTAAATATTCCATAAGTTTTTGGACAGTACTGTGTGTCTGAGGTGCTGCCATACAGTTTTCTCGCCAGCTCCCTCTGTGTGTGCCATAGGATTTTTACAGGAACCGTTTTTTTAGGAACTTATGAAACAAACGTGTGTGAGTTGCATCAGCCCAACAGCAGCTGAGAGCAAGTCTTCTATTGGCTGGATTTTCCTTTCTTTTTTCCAACTGCACTTGTGAACCTAGAACAATTGTGGATTTGCACAGTAATCCTAATCTTTAAAAAGCTGCTTTTGGAGGGGGGGCGCTTGAGTTAATCAAATGCAGACAACTAATTAACCCACTAAACTAGAGGAGCAACAGCTGGAATTGCCTTTTCTTTTTCTTTTTTTCCTTTTTTTAACTGCGTCTACTGTGCTTTTTCCAAAGTCTCCTCTTTCCTCTGCTGGCCCCACCTTTCCTTGCCAGGAACTGTGAGTTTGTATGGAAACATTCAAGTCAGTTTTCCTCTCAGAAAAGAGTCCACAGCAACAGAAAACACAATTCATGGGATGGATTTAACAACCAACCTGTAATCTGAAAATGACACAAACATTTGAAAGGGATGGAGGTGATGCAGCTCCAAGCCCGTCTTCCCACCTGCTGCCTCAGTGTTCGCCTGAATGCAAAGCCCTCTGATTCACTCTGTTTGTTTAGCTGACCCACAGACCAGGGCTCAAGGCAGTGTCCTCCACAGTATTTACCTCCATTTGCACTGTGCGTGTGAAATGTACAATGCGCCCTCTGTTTGAAGTTCTACTTGATTTATCGTGGGGTGTTGTTTTCATAGAGGCTACCGTTATTGAGCCGGCTTTGCAACCACAGTGAATACTCGGACTCATTTTTATTTTTAGCTTCTGAGTTGGTGGTGTGGGTCACTGTGATGGTCAAACATTTGCAGGTTCCTATTACAGAAGTAGTAAACAAGTCTTTTCTCTTTTGTTTATGCCCTTTTTGCTCTAAATCTTTTCATATGAATTACATCAGATCAGTTTGTTGCTGCCTGTGTTTCTGGAAGTTGTATGTAGAATTTATCCGGGTTGTTCATTTAATATATTTTGTATAACGAGGTGACCAGATTGCCTGCAGGTTGTAATGGATCTCGCTGACAGAAGTGAATAAATGACGTAGTGCAGACTAACTCGCCTCTGGCCGATGTGTTTTGACAGGGAGCATCTAATTCGTCTTCAGCATGAGAACAAGATGCTGAAGCTGGCCCAGGAAGGGTCTGACAACGAGAAGATCGCGCTGTTGCAGAGTCTGCTGGAAGATGCCAACAGCAGGAAAAATGAACTGGAGACGGAGAACAGGTTGGCACAAACACGCAGCTAATCAGTCAGCGTTAAGCTCAAATCTCTTATTTTTCCTTTTCTCCCCTCTGACATTAAAATCAAAAGGTGGGAAAGAGAATGTTTTTTTTGTCGGTTCATAAACGTTAGAGAATCTAATATTTTATCAGTCTCTCTGTGACTTTTGATTTGCTCACTGCTGTGTTTAGAGCTCTGTAGTGAAACCGGGGCTTTCTTTGTTTTTTATCAAGGTTAATCAATCAGCGCTTGATGGAGGAGCAGAGTCAGGTAGAAGAGCTACAGAAGACTGTTCAAGAACAGGGTTCGAAAGCAGACGATGTAAGTCATTTTATGTTTGTTCTGTGCTTTGTGTGAATCTCTGATATCAGTTGAAATGACATCAGTAACCAAATTCCGGTCATAGCACTCGTTCTAACTTCTCCTCCTCTGGGCTCATGGAGCAATTGAATGAGAATGAGTATAGTTTCTTATGATGTGAACACACTGATCTCAGCTCAGTGCGGGGAAAAACGCTTAAGATGTCTTTAGATTTCCTTCTGCTCGTCTTAACGCTGTTAAATCAACCATTTAACACCCGTTATATTTCTGAGCGTGTCACTCCTTGCATGTGTCACCGAGGTGGGAGCAGAGATAGAGGTGCTGAATGCAGCCGCTGCCATCTGTGTGTTGGCAAGATTACTCAATAGCTAAAACAGAGTTCCATGAGACCTAATGGAAAGGTGTGAGCGCAAAGGAAGAACACGAGCACTTGTTTTACTATTTTAGAATTGTTGATTAATCGAGTGTCGAGTTGTAGGAGAAGAGATGTAAAAGACAACTTGCATGGATATGAAATCCTTTGTCATTTTTTATTTTTCTCTGTTTGATATTCATTTATTTTTTGAATAATGCTCCACTGTCAGGCTATAGTAAGTATATCTTATAGTCTCTGATCTCTTTTGTAGACTCCTGAGATGTGTTTTATCTTTGGTTGTAGATTTTTAGAGAGTAAAACCACTACCACTCCCTGAATAGAAACCAAGTGCCCCTCTTTCCTGCTTTTTACTGCATCGAGCCAACCAGAGAATTTAGTCTTTCGGTGCTGTGAAAAGTTCTGCTTTCAAGCAAGTGTGCTGCACACAACATTGCCTAATTGTTTCTACACAATTAAGGCATCACAACATAAGGCATCTCGAGGCACTTTAACCCATATAATAGTTGCATATTCAATCTTTTTTTACATTAAAAATTTGAAATAGTATCTGTTAAGTTTCCTAGAATTGTCATCCAACACTGCCCTCTAGTGGTTATCATTTGCAGTGTGCCACAGCTCCAAATGAACTGATTTGTGAGGACTTCTTATTTTTTTTAAAAATATAACTTTCTTTTCTTATTTTCTATTTTTTTTAGTCTTCCATTCTGAAGAAGAAATACGAGGAGCACATGTAAGTGATCTTCAAAGCTTTGTTTTAAACGTTGTCATCATTCAGTCTCCAAATGCTTAAACTGGATTTCAGAAGAATTTTGAAGCAGGAAAGATCGCTTTTAATCTATGCTTTCTTCTTCTGTTTTTAAGGGAAAAAGTACAGGAATTGAACAATGAGTTGTTGAAGAAAAATGCCTTCATCGATGACATGGAGCCCAAATACAGCGCCAGCTGTGAGTCTGGAGTGAACGCTGAAATTTTCCTGCTAATCTGACATTCATCCTCTCTTTTTGCTGGGTTTGGTTGTCATTCCTCTACCCGGCCAAAGAGAAACGATATCACTGATCTCTGTCAATACATGGTTGTAATGCAAAAAAGTAGTTTAGTAAAAGTTGGTGGGAAGTTTGTGCATAGGCAAAGGAAAGAACCTCTTTATTTTAAGTGCACAAGTGCTGAGTGCTAAACTTTTCCCTTTCAGCCCAACGAGTGGAGGAGCTGGAAGAAGCGTTGAAAAAGAAAGATGAGGAGATGAAACAGATGGAAGAGAGATATAAGAAATACCTCGAAAAAGCCAAGAGTGTGAGTGAAATTCCATTTTTGAAAGACCGTTTGCAGGATTGTGCAGTAACCGTCCATGCTTGTCAAAGGGTAAACCTGTGCTGTGAACGTGTCGTTTACAGGTGATCCGGACGCTGGACCCCAAGCAGAACCAAGGTTCAGGCCCAGAGGTCCAGGCCCTGAAAAACCAGCTGCAGGAGAAGGAGAGGATGCTGCATTCTTTGGAGGTAAAGAGTTAAGAACTTAAAGAGTTCGAGGTGTGCAGAATTCCATCAGTAGTCCTATAGATGACCACCTCTGGAAAAAGAGACTCGTCGATTTGTATGAATGGAGGGTTGATAGTGGGACAGCTTTGCAGTGTGGTTTAGAAAATTCCTGTAAGACTGAAATGTTTTCTGTTGTCTTCCAAACAGAAAGAAATGGACAAAACAAAGAGCCAGAGAGATCACGAGGAGAAACTTATCGTTTCAGCCTGGTACAATATGGTAAGACGAACCTTTACAGCCTGAAACTAACGCTGGTGTCACCGGTTGCTTCCTAATGTTCTTCTTCTTAATTCTCTTGTGACTCTGTTGTGATATTTTTGGGAATTAGATAAACAGATTCAGAGCAGAGCACTAACGGTTTATGACTTTGACCATTTTTGGGACTCGAGAACAAGCATTATAATGGAATTATAGTTCCATAGTTATAGTTCTTTTCATATAGTTAGGGCATAATTCTATATGTTTAGATGTGAAAGTTTTGATATAATAAAACTAATTCCCTTTTTTTGTAACATGCACAATTGCATGTGACATGACCTATACAGCCACTAGAGGGCAGCATAGACTATTACATGATCATAGCTGAGACTGCAGCCTGGATCAAGTACTTCTGTTATTTCCTGAGGCGTAATTTTCTTTATTTATTTACAGGAACTTTCTCTGTAAATACACCTTATGGTTGTATTTACAGATTGCATTTCCAGAGTGACACTGCGCCCGAATTCATAGGCCAAAAGTGTCGTTAAATAGTTTGATCATGTAACGATGGGCCACCGGTTTTGAACCAAACTGAATAATTATCTTCCACGAATATGGTATGCGATCCCCCTCAGGAGTCCCAGAGATGTTTAGAGTTGATGCTAAAGCACCTCTGGCAACATTTCATGTTGGTTTTTGCTTTGATTTGGCACCTATCTGTTTCTGAACAACTGCTCATAAAGGGTTGGTGAGTTGTTAAATCGGCTTTTATGTTGCAGCTGAGCTGACTTTAAGCACTGTTTTATTACTGTCATGTAATACTGGTAGAGGCCACCGTTTAAGGCTTTCCCTTCCCATCTCTTCCCAGGGCATGACGTATCAGAAAAAGGCGGCTGAAGACCGACTTGCCAACACGGGCTCTGGTCAGTCCTTCCTGGCCCGGCAGAGACAAGCCACCAGCACACGCCGCTCCTACCCAGGCCACGTCCAGCCAGCTACCGCAAGGTAGATGGGAGTAAGGCGCAAAAATTCTGCGAAAAACTACCTTTCATATCCCCTGAACTTGCATTCAATAGGTGTGCCCGTTTTGAGGCACAATATTTCCAGTCTTCTGATGGAAGTTCTTGTTTTCTCGTTCTCTGCATATTCATTTTCTGTTTCTCTTCTCAATCAGATCCATGAGGTAGAGATGTTGGGCGAGGCTGCCCGAATCTTGCACCACTGTTGTTTTCTTTTCTTTTTACCCCCGACTAAGATTACTTTACTTTGACTCCTGTGATGCAAGACTTCTACTTTTTTTTTTTTTTACAAACCCAAGCATATTTGATAGGGACTAATCACTCCAAGCAACCTCTCTTCCTTCCCTCCCAACCACTTGTTGAGCCTGTACTGTGTGGCAAAACTGTTACCACTCAGACAATCTGGACCTCAAGGCTCAGAAGAAAGCCATCATCTTGACAAGTCGCTGTCATTTTTGATAAGAGGAATTGCTCTACCTGTTCATGCAGTATTTATGCACATCTCTACCTGGGATAACATTTGATGTTCTTGTTCACTTTGGTTTGGAGACCGAGGGTCTGTCCTGTGTAATGTTTGAACTCTTATGATGTAGCTTTAAGAGGGTAACGGCATCATTGAGTCACATTATTGGATTTCATTTAATCACACTTTGAATAAGTCTTAAATACATTGAGGCACAGGAGGATGTATATTATTATTTGCTTGCTTAATGGTTTGAATGATCTACTTAAATGATTTATGGAAGGCTATAGCTAAGTGTTTACTGGCGACAGGGCAGGGTTTTTTCGTCTCTTTATAGCATAGACACAGACAGGTTTGGAAGTTGTTTTGGAGGGTGCAATCTACAGGCAGATAGATTTCTAGATGCTGCTGTGCATAACGTGTTTTTTGTTTGTTTGTTTGCCTGTCGTCTCTATCAAATAACCAGAGAGCCAACGTTGAGAAAAACCAACTAACTTGGTTTTAGCTTTACCAGCATTTACAAGGATAGTCGGACAACACCTCACGTGCCATAGAGTTTGATTGTCTGTTTTCAAGTCGTCCGAGCTTGTTGCATCTGTAATACTCGTGGCTGCCCCCCCCCTCAGATTAGATAGGGAAGTTTTGCCATGAGATTGTTGCTTAGTTTGAGATCCCGGGACTCTAAACACAAAGCTGACAGTGCTCAGTGTTGCACATTAAAGTTGAGTCACTTTTCCGTATCAAATCAGAACCATTTGAGCGCTTTGATAATATATGTTAGAGGCTGTTTTATTATATGTGTGCTAGAATTGCTCCCTGAATTGGAATTTTGAACCCGTTTGCTTGTTGCTGCTGTTCTTATCCTCTCATTAACCCATTTTTGTTCCATTTTCTTTCATGAATGACCTTCTATTAACTTTGAACTTTGATCTCTGTCTGTGTAGATCATGGTCACGTTATTGAAATCATGCTAACAATCCCTGCCATCTGACCATTACTTCTTTCTCTCCTCCCTCAACAGCAATGTCACTGCATGACTGGCACACCAGTGACCTGCCTAAGCCTTGTCTGGCCTGGCCTGGCCTTTCTGCGGCCTACACTGACCCCTTGGATGGGCTTGGCTGAGGCACGCAATGCATGAACTACCTGCCTGCGTACTGTTTGCATGACCTTTGCATTGACTCAAGCCAGCGAATAACCAGACCTCTCGCTGCCGCGGCAGCAGCACTAACAAACGCTCTGCGGTGTTTTGCGTTATAACCTCCAGACGAGCCTGAGGAGGAGCGGGGTTGAAGAGGAAAACCCTCCCTCCTCCGGTTAATTTCTTTTCCACCATCTGGGCTATTCTTCTCTCGCTGTGATGCTGCTCTTGTGTTACTTTCTTCATCTCCTCTCCTCCATCCCACCTCCTCTCTCCCCTCACTCCACACGAACATGCCTGCTTGTGCTTCCACATAGCTTCAAGTCTGTTACAAATCAGTGTATATTGAAACACAACACCAATGAAAGGGGTAGAGTACAGCAGTATTGCCTGTCTATCAACTTTTCTTTTCTTTTTTTATTTTTATTTACAAGCCTTTTCTAGTATTTGTGTGGATCTTGACATTGGCTGGCTCTTCAGGATACCTCAGTGACATATTTCCACACATCTGGTTGCTTGCTTGGAAGTTTGAGGTAATATTTGAGAGGTGTAGCCTGCACTCTCTGTATAAGGGAAAATGATTAAGCATCCTTTATACCCCTTCATTAAAAGTGTTTGTCCACTCTCCTTTTTTTGCATCTTAAAAGTTTTTTTTGTTTGTTTTTTTCTTTTAAATCTCAAGTATTTATCACAGCAAACTTTCGACTAAAGGAAAGCTTCGTGGGCTTCACTGTGTTGTCGGGCAGACTGCAGTAGGAGCATAAGACAGCAGCGCACGTTTTAAACGAACATCATTGTTACAAATGTGCTTTTATATAGGATGAAAGCCCCCATTAAGCTCACATCCAGCGTTTTTCAGCTCGGTTTTGTTTCTTATTAAAATGCACATTAAAAAATCCTTTACAGCGTGATTCCGGTGGTCGGTTCGCTTTAACAGCATATAATTGGAACAAATAAGAAGTCTGAGTGCAATTTGTCACGCCTTTAATGCATTTGAAGGGATAATTTGAATTCGGAACAAAAATAAGGATATGAAACTGCATTAGCTCATGCAGGCTCCTGCACGGACCATTCACTGAAAGACCTAATCGGTGAAAAGATGTAGGAGGGGGGGGGGGACCCAGCGACCCAGCGACCCAGCTCCATCACAGGCCTTGAATACAAAATGCTAAAGCTTTCACTTCTGAAATATCCCGCCTTATTGTCACAGCGCTGTCGGTGTCACTCAGCAGGACAACTGGACAGAAATACAGATCATTCGTGGAATAAAGTCACTCCCACGGGACACAAACAGTATTAGCGATGGGGGAACTTTGGCGTTGCTGTAGGTCATGTTGTACATTTTGTTTGGCTTCAATTTTGAATAATTGTCTCATTGAATTTTTTTTTAATTTCCGGAGCTTATTAGAATTCTGAGGCTGAACGCCACACTGGGATGCATGGAAATCGTCGGTGTAAATGCACACTTATTTAAGTGTGAGAGATGTATGAATCCTCCAATTTAGTGCCTTTTGTTTCTAACATTGAAAGCATTCTGGTTTGTAAGATTAAAGGCAGTGAGTGAGTAAGTAAGGTATGTTGCCTGATGAGCTGGTTTATTTTGTAATTTAATGGAAAAAGTCTCAGCTGGGCTTAATTTCCATGACGACTTAAGTGTTACGTGGGCTTAATGAGGGCTTTTCTTCAGTTTTATCGTCTGTGTTGTAACATTAGTTAAATTCATACCGTGCATTTTATCTTAATGGCTTATTTATTCTTTGGCCGCTTGTACAGCAGTGTTAACATTTGTTCTTTTTTTCTTCATCAGTAGTATTATTATATTATCACTTATACTGTTACAGTGGACGTGTTGGAGATCAAAACACAGTTTTGAAAATCTTATGCAGCAAAAGGAGAAATGCTTTGAACAAATATATGAACTGGAGAGGTCAAATGTTACAGTATATGTGAGTATACCTTTGGTTTCAATGGAAAGAAGGTGTTTTTTTTCTTCTTTCTTTTTGAAAATCACTGGGCAAAGAAATCATGGTTTGTTTGTATTTTTTAGAAGGGATTGTTTCTCTCTAACAGGAAAAATAACATTTTGATTCGCTTGGTAGTGAATTCAATTTGCAGTGACCATGCGGGTGACCATGCGGATGATCATGCGTTCTTATGTTTTGGGAGGGCAACAGAGACCAGGGCTGTAAGCGCACGAGCTGCTGAGAGTGCACATTCAGTTGCTTTGATACGATGTCGGCAGCGCAAATTAGTCATCAAATGAAGTTGCTTTCTGAAACTGAGTGGTGAAATAACGTTTGCGGTATGAACACAGCAAAGAGGTGACATGTCCCGTTCAGGTCTTTTGAGTTTTTGTAAACCACCAGCTGTTGGTATCCGCAGTTTGATCAGAAAGTTGTATGACACAGAACTGTTTTAACCGTCCATCCCCAGAAGTTGGTTTGGTAAGGAATCTGTATATAGTGGAACTCATCCACGTTGTGGTCGACCTGTTGAAATTTGTATCAGGGATTTGGGGAAACCTTTTACTGTCTTTGATATTTCTAAGCAGATCACGGTGTTTCCTTTCTGCCCCTCAAATCGACCTCTTTCACCTGATTTCAGAGGTCGGCTAGTGTGAGCAATGTATAGACCTTGGCAACAGAAAGAAAAAATGACATAAAGATGCTCAGTTCAAGCTAAAAGACTAGTCATGTAAAAAGAAACCAACTTCATGACAAACTGAAATGAAAACCAAGTATTTCTTAATGTTTCCTGGCTCCAGATGGCACTGTGGTCCGGTTAAAAATGTATTAGAAAGATGAAATAAGCATCACGGGGCTGTTCACAGGTCAGAATCGCAACAGGCGTTGTGTTTGCTGTATTTTATTTGAATTTTTAACTCATTGGAAAATGTTTCTTTACGTACTGAAGTAGCAAATAACCTTGCATTTGCCAAGTTTTATATTGCTTGTATACAAACACTTTGTACATACAGTATGGTGGTATAGGAAGTGTCTGGATTGAGAGAGTAAACATGTCTCGTTAGATGGATTTCATCTCACATCTGTTCAGTGAGGACCTACTGATCAAAATGTGCTTCCTACACCTCAAAACATGGAAACAACATTGTAAATAAAGCTTGTAAAATAAAAAAAAATCATGCTTCTTGTCTGTTTTCTAATTTTTTTGTCTTGTGTATTTTGCCTTAAGTCACCACATACTGTACAAACCTCAAATTTGACTGCTGGAGGAGCTGAAGCAGCTGAAATTAATTTCCATGCATGCTGTGTTAGTTGAGTCCTTCAGGCTGTGCAAATCCATCAGACGGATCCATATCCCAAAAAAAAAGGTCCCTGGAAGCAAAGAAAATTCAAATATGACACCTTCTTCAGCTGCCTCATTAGAACTAGGCCTTTTGGATTTAATCAGATCCTTTGAGGCCAGCCGAGGTGAGATGATGGGACAATTGATGAAACCGCAGCTTATTTGTATCCTCCTTTGTGTCCATGGTGCCGAATTTGATGTGACCCATAACTTCAGCATGCTTGAGGAAACGTTTTTACCAAGCAATGAAACTTTTGCCCTGCTTCCCATCCCTGGTCTTATGAATAATACTGCACTCTCAAATTATTCTGTTTTAGTTTCATATTGAAAAGTTGTGTTTTGATGTGCAGCCTCCTCTCCTTTCCTCTGCTCACACAATTTCAGCCCAGCCTGGGAAATGAAGCTCGTATGCCCCTCCAGGCTGCGGACACCGGAACTTCCCCTGTATCAGTGTCTCATTCTTCATCTCTGAGAGCTCCTTTTTCTCTCGCTAACTTCAGCCTCTGGGTGCTTCCTCACACAAGTCACAGCAGAGATCCATCGTCAATATAAATATACTTCTCTCGTTACTTTCTTACTCCTGTCATCGAAGGCCTGAGTTAAAAGAAAGAAGATGATGGTTACAGCCCAGTGTGGTAATACTGCAATCTCTGCAGTCTTATATTTCATCCCCAGTGTGGCTCCTTTTTTTTCTGTCATAGTCCATTTAGTTAATCATCATGTAGCATGCAGCATATGTCTGGACATAGATATTTAACTTCAAATGGGATGTTTATCAACATGTGCATTAATATTGCAAATATGTGAAACAGCTTTCTTTACTTTATTGATTTTACAATCTAGTCAACGTTGGAAACAACATCCCAATATGTGACAAAGAAAAGGTTGCAGAAAGCTTCTTAAGTACAGGGCAGCCACGTGACTGTTGTGGTTCTGTAACTGTATTGGAAGCCTATTGGTTTAATCTGCATTTTGGATGCTATGAGATGTTGTAAAGACATTCATGGTGGCCAGAAGATGGCACCCTTTGAATCCCCTCACTTGTTGTGAAGTTTCCCCTTCAGCGTAATGTTCCTGTGTTGTTTGTTTTTTTACTTGACGTTACTTAGCTCAACTGGCCAGTTTATCAGTTAATTTTTTTATTCCCACTTTCTAAAATTGTAGTTGATTGACATATTATTGTATTGATAGTGTATTTGTGTTTAAATGTAGTTTCAGCGCCCAAACTACCATTTTTTGAATAAACAAATCCCTAATGTCCCTAATGAAACTGGCAAGTAGCACATCTATAAAGGCACCATCAATGCTGAAAGGAAGGTCTTGCACATTACAGGAAGACAGTGCTAAACTATGCTGCATCTTATACAACAGCATGGCTTTGTAGTAAAATAGTCCAGGGGCTGCACTGACCTGCCAGCAGTCTGAATGTTTTGCCAACTGAAAACATTTTGTATATAATGAAACACGAAATTTGACTCGGAAGATCTGCAACTCTTTATCCCTTCACCTCAGCTGTTTTAAACATGCTCACATGCTGTCAGGGTTATCGTTATTTCATAATGTCCTGACCCAGAATCTCAAATCTGAAAAAGACAAATTCATCTGAAAGTCTCCCCTTAGACTCATTGGAAGTATTTTACTTTGAATGGTTTGGATGTTATTTGGATCACTTTCTTTAACACTGAGTCAGACTCAGCTCAGCTCTTTAAAAGTTAATGCTATAAGATTGTCTTCAATACCAAAAAAAAAAGTTCTTATTGATCCCAGATGTTTTCTGCTTTTTGAATTTCGTTGTTCTGTCTCTCAGTATTGAAGTAATTACGAAGTCATTCAATTGAGACGAAAATCAGAGCAAACGAGTTGTCATTTCGCTGATGAAAGAGCCTGTTATTAATTCCTCATAACTTAAGGTTTGGCCGACAATATGGGCATTATGACACTTTCGGTTTCCATTTCAATCAAAGTAGTGCTGGTGGTGTTGGTAGGGGGGTGTCTGAGGACTGATAACACAAGGCTTTCATTGATGCTCCCACTCCAACACAATCACGCACACACACAGATCAGCAGTTTCAGCGCTTTTGGATTGAGGCCTGTGTGATACCTGACCTCACATTCTGACACGCTCTTCCACACATAAACCATGGGCACACACACTCAGCACATTCACGTTCAGCCAGCACGCAAGCAACCCCTCCAATTTTACATGATCATTTTTGGCATGACTTCAGTGAAGCACAGGTGAGAAGTGCACCGGGGAAACTGAAGCCTCATGCTCAGCCTGTTGACACAGTGAAAGAGTAAGAGGAGAGCAGAGTGGCTCTTTGGATTTCACTGACCCCTGTGAGCAAGGAGAAGTGAGCAGAGTTGGTGGGGAGGAGTTTGACGGACAGCTGCAGTGTACAAGGGGTCGTGTATGCTTTATAAAAAGTTAACATGAAGGCCAAATAGGAATTTTTTTCGATACAAGGCCTTCATTTACAATGAATATGCATTTGGCCCCTGCGTTACTCGAGTGACAGGTTTCAGATGTTCCTGAACAAGTACAGCATGAGAACTTGTGTGTCGTCTTTTTACATTTTCACCCCTTTCGTCTGGTGTAAAATCAGTACTTTGTATATATCAAAATACTGCACTGGAGAGAAGTCACACACTTTTGTTAATCAGTAACTAAATGCAGGTCAAGCTGTGTACAGCAAATCATTCAACCATGTGGTCTTGAGAGTAAAGGATTCACAACCCAGCTCCTAACGCAGCAGAGGGAGCGATTTGCATTCCAAACAGTCTAAAAAGCCCTGTTTAGAAAGACTTAAGATTTTTGAGGCTACAAAACTGAAACCTCACCAGCAAGCTTGCTGCAAGCTATTCAAGTTACTGTTCTCCTATCATTCCAGCAATTTTCTAGTGAAACGAGGAGAAATCGCTGAGTTGGGACAGTATGGAAAACTATTCAGCGATATCTGTTCTAACCTCATGGGCAAGGTGTTACTGTGTGAAATTAAGTGTCAGTCATAAAAATCACTTAGATCTTTATTGAGCAAAAAAAGGTTTGAGACAAAATAACACTTGAAACATTGCTTGGAATCCTAAATACCAGAGCATCTTTTAAATGTGAGTAGGAGTGGCAACATTAGAAAGTGAGATAGGTCAGGTCCCGACCGGTGAGGTCCATCTTCTCTCTCCTTATTTCTTTCTCCATCTCTTCCCTTCTCTGCTATGTTTGTCCACGTTATGCAACAAAAACTAATCCTGCAACAAGGGCAATAGACAGAGATAACAGTAAAGCAGTTCTTACAAAAATGGCCCCTTCCATCCCAGCATGCAACATTGCATGATATATCTTAAGACTGTCTTTACAAAAATACAGACTTTGGTTTCTTTCACTGATGCACAGGTTACATTAACATTGCACAGACAACCATCAGGTAGTATTGCAAGTTTCAGAAAAAAAAATTATATGAATGCAACTACCAACTCTCAAGGATGACCACAGCGCTTTCCTTCAAGAGTAAAAAGTAATTTGCTTTGTCAGAAACGTCTGTAAGTCACCTTTGAATCATAAGCATTTTATACGCTGATCATATTTCTTGTGGTGAGCTGCCTCCACCGCACATTTTATCCTCGCCTGGACAAAGCATACTGACTGATTATAGTGACGCATGTCAAAATAGTTTGTCTGTGCTGGGTCGAATGGTATTTCTGCAAAGTTGGAGGCTATGGCAGAAAAGACAACACTGCTGTGTCATTTCATTGCTGTTTTTTCACCCTCTCGCGTATCTTGGCATGTAGAGTCCCTATCGAGAGCAGATGCTGATAAGGAACATGAAACTCAAATGATAAACATGTATAAAAGAGTTTGAAATTCTGTTTTTACATGCCAATATATATTTTATTGCTGTTCATTTTTGCATCTTCACCTTTACTACCAGCTGGCTAATCTCTGCCTTATAAAAAAAAATAAAATGACACAAACACTATGTGGAAATGTAACTAATCCCATGTAATGTGTAATCTAGTACAGTAAATATTGTCCATACACGTTAAAACCTTTCTTGCTTTTGCACACACATAAAGAGACCAACAGAGAGATGGAAACCACTGGACCAGAGGGATGAACGCCTAAGTAATCTCCTCCATGTTTGAGCCACAGTGAGTCACTCTGGGTGCCCGTGACCACTAAATCAAAGAGCTGTTTGAACAGCTGCATTCCTTCACACCCCTTCATCCTCTCCCTCTCTCTTGCTGTGCAGTAATACTAATTCTGGTTTCGCTGCTGACCAACCCCTCCACCCCAGTCTGTGTCTTCTGGTGTGATGGAGATCAGGTTTAATGGAAAAAAAGTGCAAAAGTGAGTTAAGTCATCCTTTGACTGTGGACAGGTGTCTATTAGAGGGTGAGTATAACGCTGGAACAGAGAAACTCTGTGAGGCTTCCCAGCAGCAACTGTGGCTGATTTATGAACCCATGACAGCCCGAGTGAGTCATTATGTAGCTTCCATTTCTTTTCACACATGCAGCCGCCCTCCTCCAGAGTCATTCATTGTTGGGCCATCAGTTTACAGTGACAGGCACTGCAATTGCACTTGTATGGACAGACCTAGCACTGAAAGATTTCTTTTGTTTAAGCTTCAGAAGTGTTAAACATCCAATAATGTCTTGAAAAAAATGATGTGCGGTTTATTCCATATGATATATTATTAAGAACACTGTGCATTTGACTGTAATGATGTCAGACAGTAACATAAACAAGAATTTTCCTACCACATTTTAGTGAAAATTTTACTGCGAAAAGCTCCATCTTCTAATGCCAAACTGGGGGACGCAAGCTTTTTTTTCCATGTCATCTTGCCATTTGTTCCAATAAGGCACTTACCAGTCCATTTCCGTAATCCTGCTAAATGTTCCTCAGTATTTTTCCATTTTATTCCAAACACATTAACAGATTTCCCTTGCACGCTTGACTGACTACCCTTATCACTCGACAAATGTTGCTTTTTCTTGCCGTTCCCCTTTAAAGTCCACAACACTGTGGATGCATTGCTGCAAATGAAAACCCAAAGGAGGGCTTGTGCAGCAGCACAATTTACACTTGCATAAAACCTTGTGTGACATACGAATCCCAATATTTACCCTAATTATTTGGCAAGATAAACTATTTAATGCATTGAGTCTGGCACTTTTTTGCTGATTTGTTCACTCCATACCTTAACTTTAAGCAACAGCAGTGTTACTTTTGCCTGAAGTCCGGATTGATTTTTGAAAGAACTGAAGCATGACAGTGTCTCCATTAAGAACTCATGTTTTGACTAATCTTTCAGTTTGAGGCCAATGCTCCTTGTCCATGTGACAGAAAACAGGCAGAAAAGTGGCAGAGGAGTGCACTTTCCTTTCTAAAGAAATATGAACTTTAAATGATTTGACGTTTCCAAGGCTTTCAAGCAGGCGGAAATAAGACAGCCAAGGAAACTTCTGCAAAAGTATCTGTATTCAAGATCCCTCTATTCTGTCAGCATCGGTATATATCTGCTGCCACATTCTATAGAGCAACTGCTGGAATTCAGATGTAGCTCTTTATCAAATCGTTTCTGAAGAAAGACGTCACACCTGTGGGAAAACACTCTGGTGTCTGCTGCAGCACTAATGCTAAACAGATGAGGTCTGTCGACTACCAGCCTGGATTACAGGTTCACTTCTGTTAGAATTATATTCGAACAGTGGTGCTGTGAAAGTTCCAAAAAACAGGGCATTGCATTTGGAAAATTCACCTTTGTTTTTGTTTGAATTAATTAACACTGAAATAGAATAAACGTAATCTTGGAAAGGCACATGCAGCAAAGATGAGAGTCAAAATAGTGAAAACATCAAAATAGTTTATGACTATTTAATTAGTTTCCTCTTTGGAATGTGAAAAGAAATGTTGACTCTGAGCACGTCGAAGCCTCCAGCAGGGGTTGGAAATTTAAACATAACTTTGTGCAAACTACTGATCGGAATGCAAACTGAGCATCTTGAAATGAGTTATTTGAGGGTGGAGTAGGAATGATGATAGAAGGTAAATATGATAATGGCTTTTATTTTGTGAACTTTTAACCTCATCTGGACACAGTTCTTGGATGAGATACATATATTTCCCTCTCTGCTTGCAGATTACTGGGATCTCAATTATCTTTTTTTAAGCACACGTGCAAAAATAGGTCATCTATCCCATATTGTGCACCCTAACAGTTAGTTGTTGATATAAGGCAGGTGATGCAGAGTTCAGAGGTGTAAACTGGATCAATTTAAATATCCCTTCATACCTGATTCAATTGGGGTTTTAAAACGGTAAAATAAGTCAAATAAGTAGAGCTTGAAGAAGTTGTGCTGCAAGATAAAAAAAACAGAGAGATTGAGGCTCCAGGTTGTGCATCCATTTACAATTTATATTTGTTTTCTTTTGACTGTTATTTCTAATGATTCTATTTACATTTTAAGTGTCAATGGCTGTAGAGTCCAAGCTAAAGCATGGAAGAAAGAAGGAAAGAAGGAAGAAGTTAAGTGAGTAACTGAGTAACTATCCACAACCCCAATTCCTCCCTAACTAAATATCAAAGTTGATAAATGTGAAAGTTCTGTGTTGTTGGTTTGAGGTTTTAGTAATTTATTAACCTCACATGCCATGTCCTTGTGATAGTGGCCAGTGTATTAAAATTTCATGTGATCTTGTGGCAGTACATAGAAGAGACTGTCCCCCACCCCCAAAATGGCCTTTTAAATTATTTGTTCATGTAGGCAATAACGTTAAAAGAAAATATAACCTCTCGTGGAGTGGAGAGCAACTTTCTGTGATATATTAAAATGGCATCCATCAAGGTGACGGACTATAGTATTAAGAGTGTATTTCACTCCCAACCTAATGGGGTTTTCTTTGTTTTTTTTAACTCCAACCAATAAGTATTGATTTCTAATACTAAACAAATGCTGTTATTACCTAAACCCAAGTGACAATGTGTTACAACTGGGCATTAGACTTTCTTTCGTATCTTTTCGTGGTCTAACTTGGGGAAGACGTTTGTCATCATGTGGAAGTGCTTGCATGTGTCATAGTTTCCTCCTGATGCCTGTAGTGACAGTTCTTCCATATAGTATATTTACAGGTATTGATGTGATATGAACAACAGTTGTGGTGACTGCGATGAACATTGTTCAGCCTCTCACACCAAACCTAACCACAGCAAACTTCTCACCATCAACTAAAACATCTGGCACAGTCACAAAGTATCCTGAGTCATTATGATAAAAGATTAGTAGAATCATCTGAAGTTTTAATTATGCAACACATATACATATGATGGTTTATGATTCTGAGTGAATGTTTTTCACTTCATCAATGAGATGGGAAAAATATTTTCCTTAGACTCAGATGATAAGGTGATGATGGGATAATAGAGAGCATAAGGATAGACCAGAGTTTTGGATCGTGTATAGATGGTATGTGAGTCTGCCCACAGAGCTGCCAGGACAAACCAGATTCCAGTAAGTGTTTTTTTTTTTTTTATTTCTGCTTTGATGCTGTGACTAACACTTCAGTCACACGACCACTTCCATCACAACTGACGGTGCAGTTGAGCTTTTTCTGGTGTGAGTGTCAGTGTTCATTTATGTCATGTTTGTTTTTGAAATGTGATACTACAGAGGTTTGCACGAGCTGGATGATTCAACGTGTTGTGAATATCAAATACAACAATCGTGTGGGTTTTTCTTACAGCTAAAACTACAAAGTCAGAGCACATCTCTTATTGCAGTTGAGTTATCTGGGAAGTTTGCTTGCTTGTGTTGGGAAGACACAGATTAGAATATATGGGGTTATTGTAAGCAGTGCAAAGAGACCTGACAAATGATCATTTCACAAGAAAGGACTTTATGTGGCTTTCTCTTTTTTTCTCTCTAAAACAAAATTCCTTTTTCTTCACAAAAGAAAAGAAGTAACATTTTCAGATTAGTAATATTTAACCACCAGAAATGATCTAACTCCCCACTCTAGTCAGAAACAGTTAGGAAAGACCATGTTTACAGAAATTAGATAAAGATTTGTTTGTAGGACATATTCCATACAAGATAACCCAGTGTGGTTTATATGTTTCAGTCGGTGTTTCAGTTGTGAGATTACTTCAGCAGGAACCTGATAAGCCCCCTTCATCCTGATAGACACGAGACACCAGAGGCTTGTTTTTCTGCTTTGTTTTTCTCATTTAGAGATCTTAGGAATCCTATGATCTGCGCGCTTACAGGGAGTACGCTAAATCATTCACAGTGCCTCAGGTAATAAACAGTTCTCATCTTTATCCGCGAAGCAGTCAGTCTGATACTAAATTCAACAGAAAATGTCATGCTGTGACAGTTCAGAGTGATATTGTCAGATAATATGCGATGTAGCAGCAACGTCCACTTCATGTTTTTGAAACTTTTACCTCCTGGCTAATGTAAACCCCAAAGTCAATCATCTATTGTATTTTCCACCATGTCCTGCCTCATCTCTGTAAGTCGTCTTAAATCACGTTTGTCCGTGTCCATGACCCTTACGTTTATGTTGGGCAAGACAGCTTGTATCAATTATTCCATATACCTCTAAAAAAAACAACCAAAAAAAAAATCAACACTTGGCAAATGACTCATTTTGAACACCACAGCGTTCCTAACTACACATGTTCCTGTGTATTTGTAATTGGCTCTCTGGTTGGTATAATTGAGTAATGACCAGTGGTCACAGAGGCTGAAGGGTTACGAGTAATGCACTGTAGTCTGTGGTCTGCAGCACAGATAAGTTTGTAAAGAAATACACAAATTAGAATTATTGCTTTAATTTTGAAACATCTGTAATACTCTCATACCTGGATGCTGAGAAACCTCTTCAGGTTTGCTTGAAAATAGCTTACCCCATCACCGACACAAAACCACATTGTCAATGTAAGCATGCAGAGAGTCATACTCCTGTGTGCCTCCAGAGTACAGTGAGACATATTGTACACATTCATGCGAGCTGCATACACTAGTGCCATGTCTTTTCAATCAGAGTTTAATGTGCTGTGAAGGAAGTAGGCCATGGTTAATTTGACTGACCATCTGTAAATGGGCTGAGTCATATGAAGTCAAACTATTACTGGAAGGATTACACAGCCCATGCACTTTTCATCTCCTTCCTCGAAATGCTCTTTCTGACACCAAAAGATGTCCTCAGTCCAGGTCAGCAGTTGACCTTTAGGACTTAACACAGTCGTAATAAGCTGAAAGTTTTCCAGACATCTTGCCAGCGCCTACCTTTGTTGCTTTGAAAAACCAGTAGATATTCCAGCCCATAATGCTCCCCTTTTTATTTTGCTTTGCTCAGCTTTGGGTCTGCCAGCTGGTTCTCAATTTGCAGACCTGACAGGCACTGACAACTCTCTGACCACAGCTTCAACAGACTACCATTAGAGGTTCTCAACATGGCTTGGTTTCGATTCCATGTCTCCAATCTAAAGACAAAAGATAAATAAAGACCACACAGATAAGGAGCTATTGCCACGTTCACCCCTCAGTTCACCTTCATAAGAGTGCCCAGCCCTTTTTAGATGGGTTAAAAAAAAAAAACAACTAACACCCACCAATATCTGGCTCTTGAGTGTAATCAATATGTTTTTCAAATTGCAGTTAAATCAAAAACTATAAAACAGCCTTTTTGATTCACAGAGACATTTCTGACAGAAACATAGTATGTTGGCAGCACTCAGGCTTAAAAATGCAGGCAGACCATTGTTCCAAATCACCAGCTAGGTGTTATTCTTTCCGGGACCCCTGTCAGACACTTCCCTCCAGCGACTCAACACAGAACACCAGCACAGTGGTGCTCAACGAGGGGCTTTTGATTATTGACCCAGTAACGTTCACCATGAGTACCTCTGAAAAAGACATTTTATTTCCAGGACCAGCAACAAGTTGATACCTCCCCATTTCCTACAGCAACTATACATCCATACCCTCTGAAGAGGTCAACATACCTGGGTCTCTGAAAGGAGGTATTGGGATTGGTTACATTGCAGAAATGAATTAATCACGTTTCATGCCCCAAGGGGAAGAGCTCCAAGTTTTTTCTTTTCTTTTCATTTTAGCTTGACCCATGGTATAGGCTCAGCAAGCATCCCTCATAACTCTTGCTCAAGGAAAAGACACTGGTCACTCTCATACAAGCTGCCTCAATTTCAAGCTTCCCACACGTTTTACTGATTTTTCTTCTGAGTAACTCAGAAATGTCTTTTTTTTTTTCTTTTTGTAAGTTACAGTATTACCCTTATGACGGAGAGAAAAAGACAGAGCGTTGAGTCACCTGACAGGATCAAACACATCTACCACCCAGTCTTTATAAGATGAAACATATGTGGTTATTCCCATATTATGAAATCTGTTTGAAGATTCCTCTAAAGAGGTTGAATCAAATGTTTGCTCAGGATCCCTCAGAGGACGTGCATTCTGTTTGATGTTCACAAAACAGAGCCTCTTTAAAGTGGAAATGTACAGATGTATTTCAGAAGCGGTATTGACAGGGGGACATCGAAATCCGTTGCAGGCTTCAAAGAGACTCCCTTTCATAAAGTAATTGCATTGAATGTTGAAGAGAGATTTGATACAGGTAACTTTTATTTTCACACTGTTATATTGTTTTACTACCATTTTATGTGAGTTGATGAGTATTATGGGCTATTGTTGTTGTTTGTGTATCTATGGAAACTCATTCATTCTTTACATGTGTATCTGCAAAGTAGGTTTAGGCAAACCAAAAACTTCAGTTCAGTTTCAGCCTAAAGCACATATTGATGATCATATCTAAAAAATGTGAAGTTTTATCTCTATTAAAAGTGCAGTTTAATCAAACCAAACTCTGCAGTGAAGAATCAAGCATGTGGTTTTGTTTTGCTGCTATAAAAATCCATAAATGATGTAAAAAGTTCAGTGAACAAGCCGTACATCAGGGATACTGTCTTTTATGCTACACAGCACAAGAGGATGATACAGCAGCTGAGTGAGGAGATGAAGAACAGGTGTGTGTGTGTAGCTGTGCACAGATGGTGATCTTTTAATCTCGCACAACAAAAGGAAAAATCATCATAAACACAGGCATACACACTCTTTTTGCTTCTTTCATTATAATCCATAAACAGCTTGGATGAATTAGTGTGATACCCAGTGTCACGTGATCTCAGTGTGTTTAAACCTGTTGCGAAAGGCCTAAGTTTGCAATACCAACGAAGACAAAGGAGCTTTCCAAACACGTTATGGTCTATAGTTCTGGATAAGTACTGAGCATGGTTGGGCTATAAAAAAATATATAAAAAACTTTGACTATCTCAACACCATTAAAGACATCAATAGAAAATAGAAAGAATATAGCACCGAACAAAGTGAAGTTGGAACACCAAAACACACGGCTAAGGCAAGAAGGGCATACATCACAGACAAAGAGGCCGAAGGTAAGAGACTGCAAAGCCCTGCAGTAGAGGGTGGACTTTTTATCCATAGGCCCACTCTAAGCTGTAAACTCCACAAACCTGGACATTGTAGAAGCCTGCCCAGAGGAAATAGTTACTGTTTGTGGAAAATGAAACAATAAAGCACATTTGAAATTCACCAAAAGCCACCTGGAAGATTTCCCAAACATGTGGAAGAAGGTATTCTGCTCAGATGTGACACAAATTGAGCTTGAATTGGCCAATGGTGGAAAACACAGTATGTAGTTTAGAACCTGACTGCACTCTCAGAAGCCTCTCATCATTCCAAAACACCACCTTCACAGCGAAGCACAGTGGTGGCAGCATCATGATAGACTTGTGGAATGATAAATTGTGCAAAACACAGGAAAATTCTGGAGTAAAATCTGTATCAGTCTTCTAGTGAATTAAATTCAATAGGATTTGGTTCATTCATATAAAACTAATTCATCATAAAAATCATCTCAAGACACCTTAAAGAGTAAATAAACAAGTTTAATACAAGTCTAATTAGATACAGTCCAATTAATTATGATTACGATTCTATTCAATACAAATAATTGCAATTCAAGTATAATTCAACTTAATCCAATTTATTCTAATCATCATCATTATAAACCAGTTCATTAAAATCTAAACCAATCCAGCCAAACTAATAATAGGACAAAGGGCTCATCTTTCACCATGAAAGTGACACCAACCACACTACATATGTAAAGGCCAGGGGCTGGAAGCTTATAGAGACTTCCCCCAAGAGACTTGATGCTGTAATTGTGGCAAAGTGGGACTCTTTGTATAAAGTGGTAGCCCTATTGTATTGATTAATTACAATTTAAATTAATTTAATTCCAGGTAATATGATAATACCTTTTCAAGGCATTTTAGCTGAAAGTGGTTGTAATCTTTCCTTAGTCCTCAGTGCAGTGAATCTTACGCTGGTTCTATAAATGAAAAATCCATTGAACTATTCATCTATCAGGAATCATCAGGCAAACTTTTTTTTGTTTTTGTTTTTTGGCACGGATGGCATGAATAATCTCCATACTTTGGATGAAGATGAACAGAATCAATTCTCAGCTGGTTTTGCCATCTGTGGAGCAATTTACTCTCAGCTGCCCCTGAGGGCAGTTTTTAAAAACAGTGAGGCAGATCCACTGATGACAAGGTGTTTACTTAGCCTCTACCTGTGTGACTTATATCTATTAGCTTCTATTCTTCTTGTCTGCCTCTTGTCTTTAAGTCTGTCACTCTTTCTTTAAGCTGTCTGGTTTCTTAATATGTAGAAAACACTGTTTTATAGCTTAAATAGAGAATAGTTGGAGATGAAATGCCTTGCAAAAATAATTGTGTCCACTAGGAGGAGCTCTATCAGGCCTTGACGTGGGTGGATTTGTCTGCATGACAAACAGTTAATAATCCAAATATTTTATCAAAAACAGTAATCTTTGTCTGTAAAGTGCATATTCACAGTTCTGAAGCCAAAACGTTTACGCCCCCCCTCCTTTCTTATATCATTTCAATTTCTAATGGATTGGCTATGTCCTCCTCTGACCTAGTTTGCAAGAATATTGAATTCCTAGCCATGCTGAGTCAAAATGCCAATTAACTGATATCACTTTAAAAGTTCGTGAGCTGTGAGGCGTCTCAGCCTGCTGTTGGGACCAGTTACCATGCCCGACAGTCCTAACTTTTCCAGCCGGTCTTATCTGTCTACAAACACTGTAGCATTAGCGAGATAGACCCTGAAGTCACTCTTTGCATCAACAAATCGTTTTGTGTTTACTCAGACGTCTGACAGCATCTACATGTGTACTCGCTGGCCTCTTGTGGACCAGGACTTTGCGCGGAGGAGCAAGAAAGATGCGCAAAGGTTGGCCTCCGGATGCAAATTCAATTCCAAGTCAGACATGGAGTGCAATCCTACATTTTAATCTGCACTGAATTTTTATTTTCAACACACTCTACTGTGTGCAGAAAATCTACATTCCATGCCTATCGTGAAAGCATGTGTTTGATTAAGGGCCACAAGAGGTGTGACCTAAGGGCAGGCTGGGGACCAAACCATAAAATGAATCAGCTTGTCAAAGCTGCTGATTCCTCATTAAAAAGGTGGAGTCCTGTGTCTGTGTCTCAGACAGCCACTGTAAAGCGGTGTTATTGCAGCTTTTCACATGCAAACGACCGCAGTTTGTAAGGCATTAGCGACGAGGGCATGATAATGTATCCTCGGAATGTTCACTGGCATATCTGATTGTCCTCGGCCCTCCTGCAGGGCGACGACAAGAGGCCCCCATCCGAATAGCAAGGTAATGACAGCGTTAATTGAATTAAGGAAAATGTTAAACCAAAAGTGTAGATGGTACATTTAGACTATGTAAAGTTTTACGGTCCGCACGTTCAGTTAATTGACATTAATAACCTGGATTGAGACAGACAAGGTGATCTTTAATCAGATTACAGCTGTGTACGTGCCTGTGTAAGAGAGGGGGCTGCTGGTGGGGGGGTTTAGCAGGCAAACCACGGGGGTAGGTGGCGTTGGTGTTGCCCACGCTCTTTCTCTCTAACACACACACACACACACACACACATTCTCTCACTAACACATTTACATACACGTAGAGACTCATAAACGGTGCCGACTTGGCAGACACGCGAGCAGACCGCAGATAAGTTTTGTTTAAAAACTTTTCTCTGCAAAGTGCTACTCCCCAGTGAAGTTTTTCACCTTCACCTGGCTGAAAGTCACTAACCGAACAACAGGAACATCGCTCACGGCGTCCTCCTGACTTTTATTTGGTGTTTTTTTTTTGCTGTAGGTGGTGACGCGACGTGGACCTGTTGGATCAATTTCGGTGGCAACTTTTGGATTCCACTCCCGCAGATTTGGGCAAATCGTCGTGGAAGGGAGGCGTTAACGCATGGGGAGAGAGGGTGAAAACGGCCTGACCAGCTGTGAGAGGATGATGTGACCCCGTGTAAAACCCCAGTGACCACCTCTCCCTCCCTCATACACACGTGAAACAGCAGGCCTGAGTGCAAGAGGCTCCAGTCAACATGACCCTGTCCGGCGGTTTGTCGGATACTTGTCAGCTCATTTTACGCGACCGCATGGAGCCGGAGCTGTGGAAATAGGACTCGCCATCCATGCTTTCTGGGGAATTGTTGCAAACACGAAAGGGTGAAGCAAACACAGGCAGTGGTGTAGAGTTTGGAATTTGGAGAGACCTACGATGCGGGGCACTTTGAGCGCATTCATGCAGTCCTGTCTCATACTGCTGGTCCGGGCAGACCAGTGGAGGCTGAAGGACTCTGCCAACTGCGAGTTAAACAGGAAAGTAAGTCATTTAAAAGCAACAGTCAGCGAGTGATTGTTTTGCATTTTATGCATTTCTATATAGACACCTACATCATCTCGGATTCTGAAGTACTTAATGAAATTTTGTGTCAGCGAGTGAGCCTCAAAGTGCAATTTCCTCCCTTTTTGCAATGACATTCTGTCCACAATCTCTCCAGCAGGAACACTTACGGAAATATATATGTTCTTAAGATACAATTAGCTTGAGGACATTTGTCTTCGTTCTTTGTTCTGTTTCGTGCATCACACTTTTATTCTATCTGATTTCTTCAGTTTTGGTCCATTAAATATGATGGGAGAATGCAGTTCAAATACTAAAGAAACTAATTGGAATTATGATTAATCCTCTGATTAACTAACTTATTTCAATAGCGCCTCATTTTCATATTGTATTGGCATTGTGTAACATGCTGTACAGATTCAAGAAAAAAACCTTCAACTCGAGGCTTATTATTTATACCATATTTTGCAATGGTATTTCTTACATTCCCCTATATTGATTATCCATCAGTCCCTTCTTTGATTAATTTTATTTAAACATGTCACAAAGACTATTTAAGGTCAGGTCCAGCAACAACTGGAGAGCAAAACATTCTAGGCAATAGCCCATAACCTGACAATTACTGACATGTGTATTGTTTGTTTGACACTTGGGTTCTAAGTGGCCAGTTAATAAGTCATTATCTGTCTGTTAGCAGTCTAACAAATACTGTTGTACAGACAAAGAGGTGGTTGGTGTCAGACAGGCCCAGTGTTGGTTGTAAAGTAACTGTAAATCCAGCCTCTACCTCTCTCTTACATGTCTTTCATGTGTTTTTAACTTGTGGTTATTTGGTGCTGAAGTGCCTAAAGAATAAATTCACTGGCAGGAAATAAAATGTAATTATCAGGATTTGCTGGCAGATTCCACCTGTTAAAATGTTAGGATTTTAAGTTTTTCTCACTTTTATAAAAAGTGATGCCACTTTTATAAAAAGTGAGAAATCTCACTTTAAAGTGATTAAAGTGAGAAATCTCAGTATGTTTGGGTTTAGGGCTGTGGAAAGCAGAAAACAAATCGTTTGAAGGTCTCATCTTGTGCCCATAAGTTACTGATTAGCTGATTTGTCAAGACAAATAAGTGACATGACATTATTGCGTGTTCTATCACAACTAATATTGTTGTTCTTCTCCCCAGCAAACTGACCTAAACTCCTTCCTGTGGACAATCAAACGTGACCCCCCGTCATATTTTTATGGTACAATCCATGTTCCCTACACACGTGTTTGGGACTTCATCCCTGAAAATTCCAAGCAGGCCTTCCAGGAGAGCAACATTGTGTACTTTGAGCTGGACTTGACAGACCCTTACACCATCTCAGCCCTGACCAGCTGCCAGCTGCTTCCACAAGGTGAGAACCTACAGGATGTCCTACCCAGAGACATCTACAGGAGACTTAAAAGACACCTTGAGTATGTAAAACTCATGATGCCATCATGGATGACTCCGGATCAGAGGGGGAAGGGGCTCTACGCAGACTACCTCTTCAATGCCATCGCTGGGAACTGGGAGAGGAAGCGACCTGTTTGGGTGATGCTGATGGTCAACTCGTTAACTGAGGCGGACATTAAGACGCGAGGGGTGCCAGTGCTGGATCTGTACCTGGCCCAGGAGGCAGAGAGGATGAGGAAGAGAACAGGGGCAGTCGAGAAGGTGGAAGAACAATGCCACCCACTAAATGGGCTCAACTTCTCCCAGGTGAGTTTGAAACATTTGGAGGTCAAGCTTGAGGAGGACATGTTTTTCCATTTAATTGTCCGAGCAGCGTTTGCTGACCCAGACATGATTGTTGTCATATTTTCAAAAACAGAGAGCAAGTGCAAGTGCAATTGCACTAACCCTAACCCAAAAGGTTTAAAACTCAGGTCCCTGTGACTGCTGACAATGTATTGCCTTTCCCTCATTCAATGGTTGAATGTCATACATAGACTACACCCCTCTTCTGTGTTATGTCCACTTACGCAGGTGTAGACTGTGTGTTCTAGCCAGCTGTCAGATGTGTTTTTTGTGATGTCTTCAAGTCCAATTTTTTTGTCCAGGCATGGTTGATGTGAGGAGACACAGCATGCGGCTTTCTGTGGCTGCTGACTCTTGATGTTGGTTTGATGTATAATATAAGGGCCATCGAGGGTTACCTGTTCATTCTGACTTAAGTGGTGTGTCCAAACATTGGACTGGTACAGATTAATGTCAAGCGTTGCTTTATGACACTCCCCTGTTCCATTCCAAGTTCGATATTTGGCAAGTATTGCACGCCAAAGGTTGTAGTCAGCTGCTGATCACTGGAAACCGATAAGAGAAAAGGCTCTGCACGCATTTCGCTTTAACTCAGTTAGACTAAAATTTCAGTCCTCAGGCCTTCCTCTAGATCATTAATCATAATAAAATTAAAAATATTAAGTAATTATTAATAACACAGACCAGCAACATGTACTCTTTATATCTCATTTCAAATTATTAACATGTGTTAGTTCTCCAGAATTCAACAGTTTGATTCAATTGCTTCTCAATATGATTGATTAAGGAGGCTGAGTATCAGCCAGATGTGATGTGATCAATCTACATTATAACAGTTTATTCACTTTTTCTTTTGGTGCTCTTTTCTTTGTTGAACAAAAATGCGTTCAGCTACTGCTGCTACTGTGGCCACCTTTTGGATGAGCATCAGAATTAAGCGTTTGAATGTCAAGGCTGTGGGAGGCCTTTTATTATGAATCCAGATGTTTGAAACACTGACGTTTGTGGTTAGCTAACCTTAGTCACAATCATTTAAATGCAAAGTGAAAAAAAATTGCAGCAACAGAGTGTGATATCTATGTGTATGAGATTGATGTGTGTGACAGTGTTCATGTTCAGTGTGCGGCTTGCAGTAAACTTCTGTAGGATTTCAAATTTTTCAAGCGAAACATGACTGATTGAGTGTGGACATGTGTTGTCCTATGACGAATCGTTGCAATGCGATTTCCAGAACATTATGCCTCAATTAGACTGAAAAAAAGCGCTGAAACGTTCTTTCTGCAACAAATTGAAATCGAATAGAAAATAGAAATAGAATCAGCTTCGCACATATCCAGACCTACGTGGACGCTCAACCTGCAAGTCTGCAACTGGGAGCAAAATTGATTGTGTTTGTAATCACTATGGATTGTCTCATCCTGGCCATGTACCCTGATTACTGGTCTGAATGTGGATGCCAGATGGTGTGCTAACAAAGTTTAACGTGTCCAAATTCTCCAAAAGATATGGCTGTACTTTTCAAATGACAAAGACCAAGTATATTAATTCAGGTTCTTTATTTATTTCAAAACACTTTTTTTGCAACACAGGATTCTATGCCTCTTTTTTCTGACAACTTAGTCAAATGGGGAGCTGTATGGTGTTGATAATCAGCTGTTCAAACATGTGGATTATTGCTTCCACACGTTCTTAACAAAAACATGAAATCTAATGACTCGTCTGAAATCACATAAAAAGGAGCACACTTAAGTGTCCTTGTCTACCTGTCTGTCTGTTTCTCCATGTCGCTTTTCGGCATTATAAACACGTCTCAGTATAGCAGTCGCTATGAAATTATGTTACATGTTATTGAGGAATTTCTGCTCATGTTGTTCAGGAGTTAAAGGGGTTACCCATGATCATTTAGCCTAATGCCCAGAAGCTTTAGATGGCCTTGTTTTAAAGCAAGCTGGACAAACCAGCGTTTTTATGTCAAAATTGTTGAGGATATCAACAATTAAATAGTCCTATAACATAATCACTTTCAGGTAAAATTAGCAATTAGTTTTTTTCTCAAGATGTTTGCAAAGCCATTTGAATAGAAATCATGTTTTCAGAGACAGTTTTTAAGTTGTAGCAAACACTGTTGGACGACAACGACTATGGGCTGTTTTCTCTGATTTATAGGAGGTTGTTAGGTTGACCTGGTTTATTTCCATCTTCCCTTTTCCTCTGGTGGAAGAATTTTTTGTGTTTTTTTTTGTTTTATAATTTGACAGAGTAAGATGCTGCATTGTTGCCATTCTAGCAAATGCAGACAAACAGAATCCCAACAAACGTGCCAGCAATGCGCACATGTTTGTGCTCCATTAACCAGCAAACATGTTAAGGTTGATTTGAGGGGTTGCAATGGACCTAAGCTGTGCTGCTGTGAGACCATTGGTATTTTTCACACCATTCAGCCTGTGACTATCATTTGAGACCCTCGGCTGTTTCTAGGTTTCTTTATTAGTTTTATTTTTTTTTTTTTCACTATTGAAGCAAATCTGAAAAGGCCTTTTAAGAGGCCGCACTAAAGAAAAACTATTCAGACACATTTTAATTGACTGGTTTAAACTGAATGAACTAGGTAACATAAAATATCCCCATAGAGGCTGTATGGGCTACGTCGCCAGTGCTGTCAGTAGAAGAAGTAGTTGTTATTTTCAGAAAACAGATTATAACAAAACAACAACAACAATGGTGGACATCCATGAGAGGAAAATGGCGAAAGTGCCTCTTCAGGATTTATTTCGATCTCTGGGAATATATGAGATATTATGTTCTGTCTGGGAAGATGGTGGTCAGGCATGTGTTTATTTTATTTTTTGCCAGCTCAGGCCAGAAACAGCTGGAGAGTCATGTTGTTTCAATGTTTGCCAGGTCAGATATAATTTGCATAATTGTTTCCGTTCCCGGTAATGGGCTTTAGTTATTCTTTAAAACAGAGGAAACCATCTTAAGTGGACTTTAGTGGATTAAAAACATTTCAAACATTTTCATCTACCTTTTCTTCTTTATATCTTCTAAATACAAATCAGAAACATTATGGAAACCTGGCCAGTCACTGTTTGGTCAGTTTTAGACACCAAGACGTCTTGGTTTCAATTAATGAAAAAAGATATCGCTATGGCATTAGAATGCAGCCTACCAAAATAGGCTCTGGTAATGAAGATGTTGGATGACAGTCTCTTCATCACAAGAATGCCCACTTCAGCCTTTATCTAACAAGCATTTTCTTGTAATTGTGCAAATAATATCTGTGCAGATGCAACAGCAGAAGTGCTGTAATCATTCCTGTTGTCTTCAACTGGGTGCTGCAGTTTCAGTGATGATGTTCCTTTTTTTCTTCTTTCAGTTTTAAGTACCTTTTTTTTTTTTATAAATGTCTTGGTGCCTATTATTTATCATCTAAAGAAGATGTTGTAATCCCACAATTATTTATCAATGATCGTGTCAGTCTTTTTTCAAGATTTGCTGACTTGTTGTTTTGGCACAGGTATTATCATGGCTGAATGCTGGAGACGAGTTGGGTTTGCCAACAGATTTGTAAAGATAGCAAACCTTCCATAATCACTGAATTAAGTCTGCAAAGCCCTCACAAAGCTCAACAATGAACTCTACTGTCCCATAAACAACCCCTATCCCGACATTTCACCAAAACAGCACGCTGCCTGGCACTCCAAAACTTTCACACTCAATTTCAATCTTATCTCCAGCAGCTCGACAGACGCCTTCACCCTGCTGTCCTAATATTGCAGCAGACCTTTTTCTCACAGTTTTGTCTTGCAGTTGAAAAGGCCAGTTCCATTTAAAGCCTTTTAGCTCAACTCAACTGTAAGATGTCCAGACAGTGTGTGATGAGTGAGAGACACGCTTGATGAAACAATGCTGCCGCCTCAGTCGCCATTCTTGACTGAAAAAGATGTTTAATCATGCTCCACATAGTGAGGCGCATTTATGCTTTGTAATAGTCTCTGTAATGTTTTCACTGGCCATTTCTATCTGGCATGAAACAGATCTTAGAAGAAAATGAAAATATTTGATGTACTGCAGCAGTGAAAAGTTCTCTCCTCGTGCTCGTTAAGGGCAAACCCAGAATGGCACCCTGCCTGCTTGCTTACCTCCAACAGCCCAGACATTCAGTGAAATATCAAAACAAAGCCTTTGTACAGATTGCACCATTAGCCAAGCTGGGTCTTTATTTCTGATTTCCATCAGTGGCTCCTCTGGAATTGTACTAAATTCAGTCCTGAGATAGTTATAGAGGAGTTGGATAAGCTTTTATGTTTCATTTGAGTGTTTCACCTCAGGAAAGCATTTGAGTTTATTTTTTTTTTAGATCATATGCTGCATTTTACTCTATATGTAGCAGGCTTATCGCAAATCGTCTAATTTGGAAAGTTTCAATAATTGCTAGACAGCCCTTACTGACCACCACTTCAGTGAATTCTTCGTTGCCATAACCTGGATATCTTTTTGTCATGGTTTTGACTGTAATCACTCTCAGACTAGTGTCTAATGAGGGAAAAATTATCTGGAATATTGCTACTTGGCTTAGTGTGTCTGTTATAAACTGGTAAACATTTGCATAACTTAATAGGTTTAAAAAAACAGTCCAATTTCTTTTTAATACAAGCGATGTGTTCATTTTCGAGGCTGCTTGTCAATACAAATTAAGCCCTTTTAGCTCATTATTATCAAACCACATAGAATTATACTTTCTTTTGTCCGATCTCTAATCTGGCTAAGCATGACTGCTCTTATTCTTGCACAGTGCCCCTAGTCTTTTGAAGAGCAGGCTCAGCCTTGCCCATTACACTAAGTGAGCTTTTCGAAGACAACAATAGCTGCATGAAGGCCGGCTTTCTGTGTTGCTGTTGTTGGAAACCCACGGGACATTCCACACCTCAGCGGCGCAGACCTGCTAATGAAAGTGTTGTTTCTTTCCTCCCATCACTGGGAGTAATGGTGCATGGCGATGTGATGAATGCAGGTCTCAGTATACGTCTATGAGAGCAGGAATGTTTGAAGCCCATTTAGTTCATTCATGACCAGAAGAACAAGGAGAGTTGAGATGCAGACTGAGATCTGTAGAAGAGTCATTACGGATGGAAAGGGGTGACTCCATCTCCATTAAAGGTATCATGACGTTACCTCTGTTTGACAACCTTGAAACCCCGGTTGCAGTATTTTCTTTTGACTTGAACTGACAAGCTACAGAGCTCTGGATCTGCAAGCTTACACAATGCAAGGTCTGATGAAATCCAAACAAAACCCACATTTATGACGTTAGAGAAATGCAAAGTTGTCAGACTCTGAATAATGTTGTTTTCTCTTTTGATGGAGCAGTTCAGTTCATGTTACACTTTTGATTCTCTTTTCTCTCTGGCCTCTTTGGTGTACCTCTTTCTTAGCCTAAAATATCAAGGAGCTATTTCACCAACCAAAAACAAATATAACTTTTGCCTTATGTGATAGAGAACAATAACCGGGCTCTAAAGCACTGATGATTTTGATCAAATTATGATATTTTTTTTCCTGCTCCAGTGTCTATAAGCTTAACTTAACACCTTCCTATATTTTGAATTAAAAGCTTCTAATAGAGTTTTTTTTTTTTTTCTGAACAAGTCATCTTAATCTCTGGGTCCAGAAATATTTTCGGCCTTCAGATAATGAGGGCAGAAAATAAAGCATAAAAGGCAAATCTCTCCTGGCTTGAGCATGTCAATGTTAAGATTGGATAAATCACAACAACGTTGGCTCTTGAGTCATCAGATTTGTGGAAGAAATGTCTGTTATCATCGGTCACCATCAGAGAGGTCACATATTAACAGGCGGCTCATCCCGTATCGCTTGGCAGCGCTTGTTACCTGTCGCTCAGTTAAAAGGAATGCATGAAGCACAAGAAATAAAATCAGGAAAAATGATAAGCTCATTAGCTTAGCACAAGGAATGAAAAGGTTTGGAAACAGCTGAATTTGGCTTTGTTCACAATTAGCATTAACACTATTGTAGTGTGTCGTAACAAAAACGTTCCATGATATTTGTTTAAAAAGGACTTAGGGGTTGGCTGAGTCTGGCTCATCAAATGCAGACTGCTGCTCCAACAGGCCTTTTATTTTGTGCTGCATTCTCCTTTGGTCTTCATGATTTCTTTTAACTGAATTACTACAGGTGAAAAAAGCATCCTGTGAGGCAGCATCTGACATGCTAAAAATGGTAGGTTTTGATTTGGACCATGCAATGATGCAGGTCTGCTTGGCTATTTCAGTGAATGGTCAATGGAACAAAGCCTCTGCTTGCGAATGGGTGGAATGCAATGGCTACCGTTGCAAGTAGGGCTTTTTGAAATCAGACCACCCTTCAGTCTGATATGATATTTTGATTAGTTAGATTCTGTTGCCTGTCCCTTTAACATGATACCGTGGTTTACCATGTTTCATATTCAGTAAAAGATGCGAGAATGGTGTTAATTATCTAATTTTCTAAAAGAGACAAATTATTTAACAACGTCTCGATCTGTTCCTTTAAAAAGAAAAATTATCCTTTCTGACAGTTTAAATAGTATTAGTCTTTCTTATGTTTGGATCTTGGTATCTGTGTTTCTGTGTGTTAATGATGGAGAGACCATATGCTGGCATTAAGAGAGTGTTACACAGTAATAAACATGCAGCAAACCTGATTAGATCTTATTTGCCTCACTGTGAACATGTGGTCGTATGAGTGAGCATCAGAGCGGAATGGCCTGCAGTGATGACATTATACTTGCACAGCCACGAAGCCAAAGAAATGACACGATCAGCTATAAATCTTAACCTGCTCTTGAATTTATTAGGCTCATTAAAATATTCTTCAAGTAGAAGTTTGATGCCCAGCCAAAGAATCATCATTGCTTTAAAGGATATTGTTTTGGTGTTTTTGGACATATTATGAATCATGTGGACATTTTTTGTAACTAATGAAACAGTAATGCCACAGAAATGTCATTATATGAGATTGATAGGAAACGTTTCTTTTTTTTTTTAAACCAGGAAAATTAGACGTGTAGTAGATTAGTAGTGTAGTGATTTATTCTGAAATACAATGTTTTACCATAAGCACACAGATGTCTAGCTCACGCCTTATTTTGTAGGAAGTTATTTGTAATCTTATGATTGTGATTTCGTCCCAAGATTGTTTATGAAATAATTTTCTCTCTGCTTTGATCAGAGGGAGTAAATGTTCTATGTGTAATTACAGCACAGAGTGTGTGTATCTGTTCATGCAATTGATGTTTATTATTGTTTGTGTGAGTGTGTGTGTAACGTTTCCATGCACATGTACACTTCTCTGCTTGTTTGCAAGAGTTCATGTCAGGGTATGATTGAGGGTTTATATGTGTATGAGTATGTATACGTTGATGTGCATGTACAGTTCTATGATTGAATTTCCATCATGTCCTCATAACTTCCTTTGAGTTCCTGCTCTCGTGTCACAGTGAGGTGCTTGATTTCCTCCTTGCTGTTGACCAAACAGACCCATATTAAATGTCTGGCATTTCCTCAGACATTATCTGTCCATCTGTCTGGATACATGACACCGGAGACAAAGATGTGGAGTTCCTCTCACTTTCAATCCCCCCCCCGAAACCTTTATAAACGGAAATTGAAGTCCGTCTTCAAGAAGATGCACTTTTTAACAGAAAGAATGCGAAGCATCAGTCTGATTTGTTTTCTGTTTTTAACTTTTGATGTGTACAAATTAATTGAATTTAATCTTTTAGTGGGATAAGAAGGTGATGTGTGCCATCTGTTGCTGAAAAATATACCAAGATTATATCTTATGAACTTCATGGCTGAGATGACAGTTTATCAATATGTTGACTGAAAATTTAACATCAGCTAATTTAAGTTGTGAATGACAAACTCAGTCATCTGTATATCGGTATCAACTTTTATTGGCTGTAATTACAGCTTTCTTATATTTATAAAAATATTTTTTTTATTTCATTTTACAATTAAGCACTTTTCTTTGCTGCTTTCCATTCTATTGAGGTAGAATAATTTCACAAATTAGATTTAGCATTCCTATCTAAGTCCAACATTTTGCATTGTTTTGTTTTTCAAGTATATTTGATTGAAAAAGGAATCGGATACCACTGGATGGTGCCAACTGTGTGCCAAGAAAAAGAGCTTAGATCCTTAAAAGTACACAGTAATACTCTCCCTCTGAGTAGGGTTTGACTTGTAGAGACTGCCGCAGGGTTTTCCTGGTTGTGTAACACAAGCTTCTGCAGCTCAAAAAGGGATTTAATAGCTTGTCTCTTTGACTTAACACCAGGTCATGAAAATGTGTGCTAGGCCTATAGTACTAACTTTGTGCTGTGCTCACACAAATGATAGATACTTCAAAGTACACACTGTACTTAGTCTGAAAGCTTTAAAAAGCACAAAGGTGCAAAAGAAAACATTCCAAAACATAAAGGATATTGTCAACTATAATAAACAGTCTTTAGTACATTTCTATAAAACTGCAGAAATGTGTGAAGAATCTAAAAAGTTGGGTTACTGTGGGGAATGTACATTTATAACAGCAATGCTTTCTAAATAATAGTTGAAAAACAAGTCTACCCTATCGCTGAATTGAAAAAATGATGGGGAAAAGTAATTTTGGAATAGGCAAAGGCGAACACACAGAGGTTGTTTGTTTTCTCCTCAACAGGTGATGTAGCCTACCAATACAGATGCAATATGTTGCTCGTGGCCATCTCAAATGGTGTTGCCACCTCCAGTTTGACCAATAGATGTCAGTAATTGTCACAGACAATTATTTTATTCAGTTATTTTATTGATACTTTGTAAATTTTTGGGAAGTCAGGAGATGATCTGATGTCAGAGAAATGATCTATAATGTTCATGATTGATGATGTCTACACAAATATGCAAATTCCCACCATTTGACATTTAATGATGTTGGGGTCCAAGGTATTGTTGATGGTACCTTTATTATAACATTTCTCTGAATTTCTTATATGATTGTGTACTATAGATCATGAAATCCCAATATTCCTTGCAATTTAGATTTTTCAACATTATGTCTGACTCTGTAGGAATTATTTTTGTATGCAGTCATGTCACTTATAGTTTCCCTGTTATGTAGTTAGTTGTTCGACCAAGTGTTGAGCAAACACCATACACAACCTCTTCAGTTCTTCGTTTCCTCTGGCTTGACTCCTCCAAAGTGTGTCGCTGGGATCATAATTAAAATGAGCAATTATCTACATTCAGTTTTATTTTAATTGCACTCATCATACAGTTGTAGAAATCTAATAAACTATGTCATCTTTACTTTAAAAAAAGAAACAAAAACTTGCTTTTATTATGGCCTTAACTAGCCATTAAATAAAAGTTCATCTTCACAGCTAAGTAAAAACACCCTCAGGGGAGTTCGTCAATCTATACATAAATTGTTATGAGACACACAATCTCATATTTAAAATCACAACATATTTTCTTCAAATGTCCCTCTGTTTTAACATACCCTCTCTGTATTTTGTACTGTTACACGTGTATTGTTTTATTCATAGATGTACAGAGTATAGAAAATAGAATCCTTCTGATTACAAGAAATCCAACTCACTTGATTATTTTAGTTGGCCAGTATTTACATGCTAACACTTGGAAGTTAAGTAGGGTTCATTATAATTCATTTATGGTTTACCTGGTATTCTCCAGGGATTATTGTATAGTAACTAAATGGGGGCCAATGAAAAATCCCTGAATGTAGTTAGAGATGAAATAGCAGATAACTTTGCCACTGCTTATTTTAGCTGACAGTTTCCATGCACTGGTCCAGTATCTGATTATGAAACCTTGCTGAGTATACACAGCTCAGGAGGAAACACTGAAAACGTCTTTTGCTGTCCCACATTACCACCACCCTGATTTAAATAAGAGAAGCTCAGCAGCAACTGCTAATGTACTTAACGCTTGTTTACAGCCTTCTTTCCTATAGTTAAAGCTAATGTAATGTAGCTGTATGTCTACGTAAGACCTCTATGACTCACCACAGGGCTAATTTTAATTTGTTAGGGGCCAATCATACCCCTGTATTGTTGTGTAAGTTAATTGCAGGCAGTTGAATGTGATCGCGGTAGGGTCGTTGTTTTTACTAAGCTACTAGCAATCGGTACTGAATTAGCATGGGGTGAATACAAATGAAGAAATACGTGCTCATTTTAGAGTAATTGTACTTTCGTATTGAAAGAATACAACCTCAGTTGTAGATCGTAGTAATAGAATTTTGTGGGCCAGTGATGGGAAAAGAGCAGTTCTGTTTTAATCCACCATTTGTGTCCTATGTTGCATACAGACACTGCAGATTTCATTTAAAACTTCATTCAGACAAAACACAATGCACGTGGGATAAATTGTATCCTATTAAAACAATATTTTCCCCCATTAATTCATTCAGAATTATTTCATTTTCACACAGGCTTCAACATCACTACAATAATTTCCGCAGCATCCAAATTGAACTTGTTTTGAAGCATTTACTTCAAACTAACTCTTTTAGCAACAGCATGAAAACAACTTTTTTTACATTTATTCCCTTTCTCCCCTGTTGAAATTTGAACTGATATTGCATGATGCATTGTAGGGACATTGTATCAGCTGTAGTTTCACTGTCGTAGCTCAACCACAGAGTTTTCAGAATGTCCTATTAAGTGAATTCGAGGGCACCCACACTTAACTTTTCCTCTACGAGTAAACTGGGCTTGCACAGTCGCGCTTTGAGGTGAAAGAATTGTCTGCTATTAATATCTCATAAGGAACCCACTGGCCACATGCTGTCATAGACATGATAGCTGTATGGTCATGAAAACTGATATTCTAATTCATGATCTTCTTCTTATGCAGCAACGTATCAGCAGTCGGCTGCTTTATGCTTCTTTTTAGAAGGTGAAAACTACAAAGATAGTACATTTTTAATATCTAAAATTATTAAAATCATTCAATTATTATGAAGCCAGTATCCAATTATGAATTAGGAATTTTATTCAAATGGGAAATTCTCATTTATTACTTTGCATGTGATTGCTGAAAATGTATTGAAATTCCAATTAATAAGAGATAAAGATGCAAGGTGCAAGCTTTGTTTTCAAATTAAACATTACCCTTTCGTTGTCTGACACGACTTCTCATAAACTGTGCCTGGTTTTGCTAATGCTGTCTGTACGCTGGTGAGATTTGTGGCTGGTCTGGATTTAATCCAGCTACTCCACCGCTTGTAGAAGTGAGCCAAACCCTGCTGGACTTCAGCCGAGCAATACAAGGCCAAACCTGTCCACAAGCTCCAACACAGAGGATTAATAGTTTCTGCTTCCCAGCAGCGTTGACAGGTTTTGCGCAGAAGCCACTTTTTTAATTTGGAATAAAATTAATTTGATATTTGCATTCAAAAAGAGATTCCAGGTTATTCGTGTATTTCACCTTGTCTCGCATGAACTTGCTTTTCAAGTTTTCTCTTTGGCCTTTTATCAGTTGAAAATACATATTAGGCTTTTTTCCATGTTGTTGATAAAACTGTCCAGGCAAATAAAAGAGCAGCTAAAAAAACATTTCATCCTATGTCCAGTAGATGCTATTGAAATTGAACTTGTACTTTAAACCTACATAGAGGTGAGTTGTGGTCAGGACCGCATCGTTTTTGAGCCAACATGACCATAAATCCACTTGTGTCTGTCTAGCTCCAGTCCACATTTTTGTGGCTTTATTGGAATTTCGCAGGTGAGCACCACACAGGAGGGTTTTGTGAACTTCGCTCGTCTCCACAGATGTTTTGACTTGATCCAGAATCAGACAGGCATGTGTCTTGAAGCTTTTGCATATCTTCACACATAAGAGCTGTGTGATGAATAGTCACTTTGTACATCAACAAGAATTTCGACCTATACTGCGAAATGGCCTGCTGACATTCAAGTCATTGCTCACCTGTGAGGCAGGATTCATACATCTGTGTTGGAGGCTTCAACGGTCTTGCCTGCCATTCACATTTACTGGGTCGATGTTTTGCATTTCCAGAATGATTTGTCGATCCGTTGCTTTACTTAACATCTCAGATCAGGTGTCACCCAGTAAAATATTGTTCTAATCAGTTTTGCTAAATATAAGGCACGTCGGCACCAAGGGAATCTGCAGCTTGAGAAGACTTATCAAGCTGTCTAAATAACAATAGACTGAGTCTTCAGTAGAGGCTTGTAAGATATTTTACTGGCTTCAACAAAATAGCAAATGGAAACTAAAATGCAAATGTAGTACCACATAATCCTTCAGCCACCCCTGAATTCTTTACATTTGCTTCCAAGAAGCCAGAATTTATTATATTCCTTTGAACAGTTCTTGAGACGTAGTTCCAGGCTTTATGAATATCTTTCAAAGTTTTACTTTGTATATTTGCTGCTTTTCCACTCATTTCAGTCCAGTCCTTGTACCTGACATTTTCATAGACGTGTTTTAAAAAAAATTTATTAGGACTCTTAACGGTGATCTACAAATAATCCAAGCATAAAAAGGCGCCTAACTCAAGGGATGTTACATTACAGGTAACATAGCAAAGAGCCAGTTCTAAAGTGTATCTTTAGCCACTTTGTTACTAGCTGCCTGATACAAAAACACGTAATTGGTTTCCATTTCATTATTTACATCTACAAAAAAATGCTAAAGATAACCCAGTTTTATTGACTTAAAATTGCATTTTTGCATCAACAAGGTTTTTCATAAAGAGCTATTATTATTGTTATTATTATTAGCCAGTAAGTTTCAGCATATCTCCACAGCCAGGCAAGTGGAGGACAAAAGATGAAGTGACAGGCCAATGGGAAAAAAAAAAAATCCAGCAAACAGCCATCACAGGACCTGAGAAATACATGTGGCCCTTCAGCTGATCCATCAGCTGTTCACTGAACAACATCTCCTCAGAAATGGTCTCCATGGAAAGGTGGATGCCTATGAAAGCCAGTCTTAAGTAAAGGAAATAGGGAGAAAAGACTGAGGTATGTAAAATGACACAAGAAGTGGAGTGAAAATCAGTGGCAACAGGTCTGATAGAGTGATGAATCCTCCCCTGAGCCTGGACCTCAACAGACAGTGTTGAAGTCAAAAAGTGCACAATAAAGCTGAATAAACTATTGTAGCTTGTTAGTTGTGTTCTGTCCACATGCTGTCTCCTCTGTTGGACTAAACACATTTAAGTAAAAGCTGACAACCTACATTGTCCCCTTGTTCCTCTAAATTGCAAAGTTTTCATGGAATACAACCTCAACAAGCTTCTGGCAAGCACCTACTTACTCCACACTGACTCGTCAAAGCCACGTTGACCAGCGCTTCATGTTTTCATCTTTGGTTTGCTTTCTGAGATGGAAAATCTTGTGAAATTTGATCGTTTCTGAATTCTGTTTTGGGAGAGAAACATTTCAGACTACACCCTGAATCACAAACAATCACAGATTTCTCAAGCTGAATGTTGCGCAAAGTTAATAAGACTGACTAAAACAAAGGCAGATATCCAGCATGCCTGGAGTTCTTGCCTTGGAGCTCCGGTTCCGTGTCCTGGATGCACTCTTGTTCTTCTCTTACAAAGATGCAGTCCACCTTATACAGTGGAAGGCTTTGATCTTCATCAGTGTTCCTGATACTCTACAGCTGTCTTAACAGGCCACAGTTGAGCTGCCTTTCAGCCATTGTTTCTTGAAGTGCTGAAGCTGCTCACATGAAAGAAGACAAAAGATAGTTCTACATCCTCTTGTTTTTTATTTCATTTTTTTTACAAGCTGTTGCTTTATTTTGATCTCAAATGGAAGGGAAAAATACTTGATCTTTCCGTGCACTTGATTAAGAGAAGAGCTGTTTCTCATTGAATTGATGCCTTTTACAGCTTTTGAGTTAATTGGGGAGTTAAACTATCGCATGGTTGTGACAGTTTCTCTCCATGTGTCTAAAAAAAACTCAGCAGTCTGTAGTTGTAGGTTCCAGATAAGATCTTTTCAGAGGAAGATTCCTTTTGATTAACAGTTGTTGCTTCCTGGATGACTGACAGATATTGGCCCTAACACAACTGGAAATGTGATGGTCTGCTGCTCTGAATCCATGAAAGAAAGGAAGAAAAGGATGTTGTATAAACCTGTGGTGTGTGGTCATGTTTTTGTGTCCGGTGTATTTCTGTCTGCATATCTGACCATCTGTGATTTTTATCTGGGAAGTTCTACAGGCAGTGTGTTTAACATTTATAAGTACCAATAGAGACACCACCATGTCTTTTTAGGGAAATAATGATGACTTTATTTCTTTATTTTCAGATAAATACATTTTTTGATTTGCATAGCAGGCTTTAATGAAGATTAGGCAGATGACAATATAAAGTCAAGAGGCCTGAGCACCTAATATGAATCTAGAAAAAATAATATGTGGAAAATGATGGAGCCAGAATCAGTATTAGGAGAGATAGAGGTGATAATGATGGCACAATGTCATTACATGTTCTCTTTATATTTGTGTCAGGTATACACATACATACATACATATACTCACTTACATAGGGAAAACCATATAGAATTGTAATTCAACTTCTAAGCGTTCATGTAAGCATTTCCACATGCCACAACAAATACAATGAACACATACGTACTTCCTCTCACCACCCAGAGTCACTTCCACTTGGTGGATGAAAGTTTTCAGGGTTGTTTCAACCCACAGACTGTTTGTGTTTTGGGGGTTTGACTACTTGTGGCTGCTGAGATCATAAAACATGCGAGAGCTTAACACTAACACTACTGTTAAGCCTCCCAGCTCCTTTGACCACCGTCTTTCTTTCTTTATTTGTCTGTCCTCTCAACATTGAGGTTTCTTTACTAGAGTTTTTCTAGTCTTGCTGCTACTTTTCTAGTTTTTGACATCATTTGAGAAATTTAACCTTTTCATTCAAGCAAGCAGCATGTCACCAGTGTTTGCCATGTTTACTTTTGCTTATTTATACGGACCAAACAGTGGTGTCTTAACATTTTATCCACCAAAAAGCATGCGGCATCAGCTGAGAGATGACGATCAGCATGTTTCGCTGTGCTGGCTGTCGCTCACTCACTCACCCATTCACTCACCCAGGTTTGACTCTCCCCCCTGCCCCCCCTCGCCCATTCTGCTTTTGTTTCTCACAAATAGGACAGCAATATGCGACAAAGCTGCATCAGTCCCGCCTTGAACAGGCAGGGAAAAAAGGGCTATAGACAGATGCCTGAACCATGTTGACTGGCTTATTTTGGTTATAGTTATTGTTATATATTTTGGTTTAGAGTTATAGCGACTACTCTGAGCTGATCCTGACTGAATGAGCTCCCGCAGGGCTGGAATGTATATCGACCAGTAAATATTCAGTTTTGCCTTTTGGCTCAGGTCCCTCTTCTCATTAACAGACCAATGCACCATTTACAGTGATGCAAACTGCATGTTAGTCTCCTGCTCCATGATTTTCTTACTTCTGAACAACACCTCAAAATACTTAAACTCCTCCACTTGAGGCAGCATCTCATTGCTAACCAACAGTGGTTTGGTGTTATCTTCTGCTGAAACAATTACTTGACTGATCTGATTGATAGCAAATCAATTTACAAAAATGATGGCTCACACTCACAACTTTCGTCATGGTGAAATATTTCACTGTTGCTGGTAAAGCAACATAAAAGGGACAATACTGATATGAAACCTTTATAGTTTCCTTTATTTTTCCATGATTGTCTTTTTCTGGCTGTTTCTCAGCTCACTGTCATTCCGAGTCCAGCGCTGCCATATACTTCACATGTAACCACTAATAAATACTTTGTTTAACTTAAGATTGCTCCAGCTTGTTCTTGGGCTTCCAATGAAAGAATCGGGCTAACACTCACAACAGTTTTTTCTCTAAACTAAAAGTCTTGTTTTCCCAGTTTTCTCACATTTTGTTTGAGTAACATTAAGTTGCTATTTTGGTCATAACCTCACATGACAGGATAGTGCTTATGCACATGCATTGTGAATGAAACTGACACATCTCAGAGAGTAGAACTCATAACACATTTTCAGTTTTTGGATGCTTTTTATTTCTTTTCTGACTGTTTTTATATCTGTGGTGAGGCTGTGGGTCTTTGCAGACATCTGCCACCATCGATCTCACTTTGATTTTCCATCTTTCCACTTTAGCTTATTATCACCAACTCTTTTTTTCCTTTTCTTACAAGCATAATCCCCCTTTCCCTCCCACTTTTTGTCTCTCAAAACTATGTTTATATCTGCCAGTCTCTTTGTCTCCTTTGCACATCAGCTCAATAAACAGATGTATTTCTCAGATGGTTTGGATACGAGCTCCTATTTTCCATTACATAGACTCCATCTCAATGTGTGTATGTGATGTTTAGAATTTATACGGTACTGGCAGTAAAGGATAAGCATATTATAATTTGAGTGTATTTTTGTGTAGAACATGGGAATTCTTGCTGACCGTGGGAAAATGCATTTATGTACATTAACATGAATGAGCGTGGCTGTGTGCTGGGGTGTGTGTGGCCTTCAGTTTGCTTTGCCAGCAGTGCTTTAGTTCTGAGTCTGGGTCAGTGGTTTCAGGGAATTGCAGATACATAGAAACGGTTCTGAGGGTTTTCATTCCTGCTGCGTCTTTCTAAAAGTTTTTTTTTTTTTTAAAAGTAGTTTTGTGCCTGTTTTTGTTTTCCAATGCTGAGAACAAGTTTCTGAACAAAAGTGTTATTATCATCCTGTACAGAGGGGAATTTGATTTCTCTAAATCCAACGGCTCTGTTTATCAAAATAATAGAAACAAGCCAGTTAGCCAAAAGCATACCTTTCAATCTTCCAATCATCAATGGAAAATACACACAATAGCAAAAATGCAATTCCATAACATGTGTCTTGTTGCCAAACCAATCTTTGTCCAAGTTTAAGAACAGTTAATCCAGTGGGTTTTACATGACTTGTACATCATTTTCTCAGCCCAGAATAAGGAATGTATCCCCCTTCAGATCATCTGGAAAAATCGGAACCTCCAGTATTCAAGATACTTGGCCCTTTAGCGGTGGACAGCCACACCATTTGCTTTTTATGGTTCTTTTCCTTTCAAAATGCATGTGCCTTTGCAATTTAGGTGCACCAAAGCACCTAAATTGTAAACAGAGCCCGTTCTGGGACAGTGTAATCTGGTTTATTTTATTGACGTAGAAACTCAAATTTTCTCTTAAGGCCTCGTAAGCAGGCTCTAGGTAGACGTCACAATTAAAAAATGTTAAAATCCATACGTTCCTCACACACAGAGACTTGGTTGAGAAAACATAAACGGTGTGCATAATTTTCCAGGTTTTAAAGAGGACACCTATAAGGATTCATGTGTCTTATCTAAGACATTGCCTTAGACTGTAACTTATATAAATTGTGTACTCGCAATTTCTAATTGACATTTTCAAGCTTTGATTATGGTATTTTGACATTACCATCTTGGTTTACTTGGAGTCAGAAATGACCATATTTGGATGAGAAAGCAGAGCTGGAGTTTAATATTTGAATAGTGACTTGACAAACATGTTCCTTTGAGGATTTATATTTATGAAACTATGAAGTTATTTTTATAAGAAAGGCTCTCACACGGATCAAAAAGGGTGAATCTAGCTATACACAAGAGTCACCCAGTTTTTTTCCTCAGATGTCTCTACTACTGTATGTAATATCCCACTTAGGTTTTACTTATTGCCCATTGAGCATGTCAGCTGTAATGTCAACACTGTGGAATTACCCTCTGAAACCGCATTCGAGATGTGCGAGTCTAACTGCAGTCTGCTCCAAAATGATGCAGATAAAATGTATACCCCTTGAGTGGGAGAGAGTGCACCAACCCCCCAAAAAACAAAACACAATAGTGTTTTAATTTGTTTTAAAACATTTGCTGCTGTACTGATGGATCATAGAGATGGCTGCAAAGATGTGCCTGCTTTCTGACTCTCACTTCCAGTTGATCTGTTTTGCTTTCATGCCAACCATGCCAAGTGCATCAGGTTGCAGAAATTTGTAGGTACATAGTCAACCAAAATAACACCAAAGGACATTGCGTGTCAGTGGCAATTGTTTACTTTGGATACTGCACAGCTTTTTAAAAAGATAATTGTGTTTGCTTAAGAGGCCAATTCGTTAGCTTTCTGTTTGTGTCGGTCTGTAACACCTGTCCAATATACGGACAAAGCTGTTAGTCTTCAACACATGGAAATGCAGTTCTTCTTGGATGGATGAACTTGTCTGCACCGGTGAAAAGCCCAGATAACAGCTGCACTATACTTAGTTTTACTTCATCACAAGGTAGTTCTTTGTCCACTTTAACTTTCCAGTGAGAGTAAAGCTAAAGAAACAACAACAACAACAGCGCTGTTACAACCAAGAGCAGACCACAGCTTGAATTGTTCCAAATATTTATGTGACTGCCCCCAACTAGCAGCATAGCATCTAAGTGCACATTTATGAGACATCAATGACGACAGTATAGAGATCTATATTCAGCCCCTAAGTTGCTGTTGTTATGCCCCCCACCCCCACCACCACTCCTTCTTCCTTTAAACGGATAGGTAGATTATTATGTCAGAAAAATGTCACCTATTATTATTTTTTATTTTATTTCATGATTTATCAGGGTTGTTGCCATCCAGTCAAGTAGCTAATATCCAGTTGTGATTGACCCTTTGTCACCCAGCATTTATTCTTCATAGATATATCCAATGTTGGAACTTTTGGCTAGAGCCTGTTGGTCGGGACTTGTACACAGCTTGTTCAGGTTGTAGTGAAGCAGGATAGAGTGGGGGGTTCAGAAGTTGACATTTCAATCACCACAATCCCCAATACCCACACACATACACACACTCACAACCATGAGCCATTTGGTTTGAGGCTGATTCCCTGTGACAGCCTAAATATTTGACTGCGTCCGGGCACCAAGGTAAGTGCACCCCACAAGAATGTTTTTACAGGGTGGGAGAGAGAGATGTGGAAGGGAGGGAGAGAGGTAAGTTTTGGACATAGATAAAATGAGAGAAACAGAACACACAGTAAGACAGAAAAACTCTACTCATATCATATACTTGTGAGGAGTAGAAGAGAATTTTCCCAATTAGATTTTAGATCAACAAATCCTATGTATAAGTATTCTGGAGTGATTGTGATGATTTTTGTTGACGTACACCTGAGGATGAGGACAAACCTAGCACCAAAAATAGATTTACTTAGTATTTTGAAATGATGATATATTTACACTTATCACAAGGACATGTTTATTACACAGACTGAGAGGACAAAATATGTTTCCTAAAGTTAATAAGAAAACTGTTTTAGGAAATGTCCTTCTGTGATGACTATTTTTTCCAGGTCTTGTCATTTATTAGCCAAATAGTTAAGATACAATCTGGAAGTTAAGAGATTTCTGTAAAACTGCTCATGATCTACATGTATCCAGCTGTGTGAGACCAACAAATCCTGTTTGTGACTGTTGGAGTGGTAGTTGAGGATCAAGTCAGAAAACTTACAGTCCCATACACTGAGGTAGATATGTTTCTTGTGTTGTAATTGTTGTTATCATTTGTTGTTTGGTTAGTTTCAGGCATTAAAATGACTTGTTTAGGTGGGGTAATATTTGCAACGCTTTATGTTGACACATTTTTATGATTTTAAATTGTAAACGGCAAGCATATTAGATTAGATTTATTATACGCTTTTGAAATCTTTTTGACCACTCAAAGTGCTTTATGCTACAGGCCACATTCACACACACGTTCATGCCACACTTCTGTGTCTGCAAATTTTTTTTAGCCTACATCATACATACTTGCACACCGGTGAATGCATCTGCAGCAATCTGGGGTTCAGTGTCTTGCCCAAGATCACTTCAACATGTGGACTGGGGAAGTCAGATCGAGCCACAAACCTTCTGGTTGGCAAACAACTGCTCTCCTTCCTCAGCCACAGGACACCTGTACCACAAGCTTCTTCTCCATTTTTTTTGTTATTACCGTGGCATGAAGTCCCACATTTGACTGTTTCTCATTTCTTCGATGAAATCTATTTGACTACACAGCACATTGTGAAGTAATAACTAACAACACAGAGTATAAAACTATGCAACAATTTTGCTGCGTCTTGAAATTCTCTGAGCGGCTTTGTCAGCCCTAACAGGAAAAGTTCCAGAACCTAATTGTCTCTTTATTTAGATATTTATTTGACCCTCTTTTTAACTGGGATTCTCACAATTGAACTAACAGCAGTTGAATGATATAAACACCATCGGCTGACACTTTTGCTTAAGCAATTGCTTTGGACAGTTTCCTGCTCAGACAGATGTTCAGTCACACAGTACAATGATAACATATGTACAGTGAGCATGTGGCGTGAAACCAGTAAAGTGTCTGGAATGTCTTATTCGGCCATTTGCTTTTTCTCATGCAGCTCCTCTTGGGAGTGGTTTAAAAATCAGGGCTACTAATGTATTTGTAAAAATCACGACACTGTTTCAACTTTCTGACCTGGCAATATAGATAAAGATTGTTTTCCTCTGAAACAGATCAGTCTTTTGGATTCAACATTTGCCAGTTCTGAGTCTCATTCTTGTACGAGCATTGTCCTACAGCACACAGCAAGCTATACACCACAACATACAGTAAAGGTATTATTAGAATTATCCCTGAAAGGCAAAAAGTCATTCATTCTGTTTCTTAAGGCTTTAATTTATTTTATTATTTTTGATTGACAGCGATAACATGAATTGCCATTAAATTATTTTTATACTTGCAGAATGTGCATTTTCCAATGCGTTTAGCATTTTCTTGATTGCCTGTTTCACATGCTCTATCGTATGAGATCCACCAATTGTGGGTGTGCAGCACCAAATGCTTTCGATCAAATGAGAAATCAGTACAGTGTGCAACGAAGGGAAGAAGTGAAACAAGGCTGGGGTAGCACTGTAAGTGTAGATATGTTGTGTTGAGAGAGAGAAGGCCATACCATGATTCCAAAATCTGATTAAAACATTGAAGGCTATGAATTTAGTTAGGCCCTCTGTAATGTGACTTGCCTCATCACTGTCCTGCTGATACTTGATTCTTTTAAAAGTTTTCTTCCAATGTGTTCCGGTGTGATGACACTAAGGTTGGCTTCTGATTTAAAGCTTTTGTTACAGCAGTTAAGAGGAAAGAAATGGTCCATTTTAGATTAAAAACAGAAGCCAATTTCAGGGTTGTGCTCGATATGGCTTTAGTTTGATTCGTTAAGTGAGCAGGTTGCATTCAGCTTAAACTAAATACAAAGTGGCAGCATTGTTACTCTCATGATTGTTTTTCATTACTATCTTGCAAATGCTTGAACTTTACAAGTAGCTGATCTTGTTTTCCACTAGCTAATCAATGGCACAACTCTTCAGTGGAGCTGCACTACGTTGTAGCTAATATAAAACAACAGTCATTCAGAGTTTAGGTGTACTCAGTGACCCCAAAACCAATTAATCAAAAAACACCTTGATCGGGACCCTAATCTGATACTTGACATCATATTGGAAAAAGCCCTAATTGTCTGATACTTTATTAAGACGATTTACTGCATAGTCATTAAAATGATCCATGGCAATAATCAAAAGTAGAAGCACTGCTTCAGTGCCATTGTGGTGCTGAAAATACATTGTCCACTTGAGAATGCGTAAATATATACTTTCCAGTGAAAACTCATTTCTTATGCACATTTTGAAAATAAAGAAACTTGTGCGCACGCTGACCTCAGCTGTCTGGCTGCAGGAGAGAGTTCCTGTCAACATTCATTGATTGATCTGTTGACGATCAAAAGGAATAGGATATATCAATTATGCCTGGGAACGGATTTTCCTTTCAAAGAGAGAGGGAAAAACAATTTTTGTTCATCATTATTTTCTTTATTTTCAAAGGCCTGGGGAGTTTTCCTTATGTGGCTTGGCTTCTCTTTTTTACTTTCTCTTCCTTCTGTCCTGTGGAGGAAATCATGGCCCCATATTTCCTTTCTTTCGCATCGTATTGGAAAATTAATAAAACTACCTTCAAAGGTCCACTTTGAGCTCTGCAGAGGTTGCTCTCATGCATGATGATGAAACAATTAAACACACAGACACACACAAACGTGCTCACACATACATGCACAAATGTATACATGTACATAAAAACACACAAAGAAAAGACCTAATCTCGTACAGGTGGATACGCACTTATATGGAAACACACACGCAGCGAGGAGGTCATTAGTGACCTGAGGAATGCAGAGGTCACATCTTAAAAGACCTGGCTGATAGAGGGGATGTATAGGATCAAAGGAGAGAGGGAGAAAGGGAGGGTGAGATGGATGGAAGGAGAGAGAGGGGGGGGGGGGGGGTACATGGGATCAAAGGGGAGAGGAAGGGAGGAATGAAATGATGGGAGGATGAATGTGTGAGTAAGAGTGGAGGTGTAGAAGAGGGGAAGGAAAGTATGAGAAAATGTGCTGGAAGGAAGTAATAAAGAAAAGAAAAAGGGGAGATAGGGGAGAAAAAGAGAGAGGGGGAGGGATGGAGTGCAGAAACAATACAGATAACTCAAGATGACAGGTGTGTGCATCTGCGTTTAAATGGTAGGTTTTCAGTCAGAAAGTGAAAGTTTGTGCAGTGGTGAAAGATTTATGTATGGGCTCCCTTATATGTGAGGGAGTGTCGGCGAATTCCTGCTGAATTAAATAGTGCTTTTCAAGGTACAATGTTCGCCAGCTACTGTGGCCATAGCCATTTCTTTACAAATGTGAAAAAACAGAAAAACGTAACTGCAAAATGACATTTTCTAAGATTTCCTGCTCCAACACTGACATAAAGCTAATAACTCAAATATGAATATTAAGGTAAAACTTTAAACGTGTTTGTCTGCTTCATTAATGCTTTGGGAAAATTAAAGATGCATTTATTTGGAATTTGAAATAGTCACCATTTGTTGGCCTGAAAAAAAATGCAGCATGATTATTATCCGACTTGGAATTGAATAGCAGTTTATTTACATCTTGTTTTGTACCTTTATCTTCTCAGAGTTCAAGCTCCTTTGAAAGTGGTTTATTTTTGGTCCTGATTGAGTTATGTTTTTTCACACTAAATTTTCATACCAACTGCCATTAATAACTGTTTCACACTGTCAATTACTCAGTACAAAGTCATACAATGACCAAATGAGTAGTTGAGCACGTCATTGCCGAAGAATTCACACTGTGGGCTCTTTTATGACATCTTTATCATGTGACTAGGATGAAGTCAGATAGACACAAACATCAAAGAGAAATGAAGAAAAACCAAATATGGAATTGGAGAGAGACGACTAGATAGTGGACCTTAACACCAGAAGATGAAATAAAGGACTGGTCAGAGTACTGAGAAATTAATTATTCTAGACATTGGGGTGTAAATGTTGAGCTATGTAATGACAGCACAGAGGCAGCATTATACATGTTTCAGGACACACACACACACACACACACACAGATAACTTCTGACACAATGGATGCGTAGTTTGTATTACGCTACACTGTAGTTCCATACATGTGGCGTAGCTTGAAATGTTAACATGTACTTTTCCCAAAGTGTAGGCAATATTCCTTCATGAATTATCACAAGTCTAAAGTATATTATTCTGTTATAGAAGGATTATGGATTGTGCTTAAAATTCTTGTGTCCATTTAGAATTTTAAGTTTGTTCTTTTCTTTCAGAGATCAAGGAGTTGTGGTCATATAGCCACCCAGCTGGCTCAGCTGATCACATGATTGGCTAGATTACCTTCAACTACTCCTGGGTCCCTGAAAGAAAAGGTGTACTTTACATCTGCAAAATGGAGGGGTAGAGCGAAGGGTCAGAATTGGGATTGGGCCTAAATCTCTGGAGTCGCAGTCATACAAAGTCCGGGATGTGCTCCTGTCCCCCTAAATGGGTTTTGTTTTAGAGTTTGCTTCTATTAACATTTCACTGATATGCTCCTCAGAATATTGTGACCAATATCTGTATTGTGACCACTACGAGTCTTTCTTTCTCTCTGGCTCATTGGTCTGACTCTTGTTTTCTCACTGATTTCTGGTAGAAATCAAACACTTCTCTCCCCTCAATGCCTTACTGCTTTATGAGTGTGTAAGACAGAAAGAAAGGGAGTAAGCTTTATATTACTATGATAACAAATTAAAGGCAGGAGGAAAGAGAGGAGCGTTTGGAAGTCTTCATTTGTACTTGGTATACAGCCAAGACCCCTTTAAATTGGCCATATGTATGTGTGTGTGGATGGACTAGCTTTGAAACACTTGTTACAACACATGGTTTTCTACTCACATGCAGACACACTATCGGTCATAGTATGAGGAAAAACACCCACACAGAAAGATAGTTGCATGCAGACGCACATATGCTCCTCTTTAGAGTCTCGTTAAAACTGAATTGGAAATTAAGTTACTGAAACTCTAACTAGACTTTACCATGCAAGGGGTATATCTTTGTGTTTACATGTTATTCACAGTGCACTCGGTCTATGACAAGACTTCTTACACAGCTTACGTACCCTGTGCATTTATATACAGACAAATTGTGTTGCAGACATTCTGTTGAGCTTAAATACATCAAGTGATCTTATCTTGCAGCATTGTTGGTCAAATAGACTGAAGATTAGGTAGTATGAAAGCAGAATGATGTTGACTTGCCCTGCTGGTCTTTTTCCACATTCAGTCTTACTGGGTCACAAAGCCTATTCTTGAAGGGTTCCCATGTTGTCATATTCATGGTGATGTTCTCATCAAGGAGACCTTCACAAGGCAAGCTAACAGGTCAACCGTTAATGGCAGAACAACATAATACGAGATGCTCGAACTAGTGAAAGAAAGCAGTTAAGCTCTAATGATGCTGCTTCTGGCAACCCGAAGTTTGGCTCCAGTATAAACTGTTCTTCCGACTTAAAGAAATTTGAAAAAAAGACTCAAGCATGCACATTTATGACAGCAAATTAAGAAAACGTCTTCCTCAATTTCACGAAACCCGTGCTACAAACTTCAGTGTTGGTCTTTTAATTGCGCTTTTTGAGCAGGTCTGTCACTTAATTGTGTTCCTGGAACAAATTCCGCTGTCGTCTGCGCTTTCTGTGGTTTTTTGCCACAAGGCTTTCTGATTTTATGTCCTCTGTGTGTTTGCAAAACAGGTGTTGCCAAATTGATGGAGACATTTTCTTCATTTGCAGCCTGTTTCGTCTTAGGTTGCAGTGTACTTTTCTCCGCTAAATTTAAAGCGTAGTTGTTGCCATCTCTCTTTTTGCAGTTACAGCTTTTATTGTGATGATTCCATCAGTGTAATTCATGCAGTATGTCCTCGATGATACTCTGCAAAGTTTGCTCTGTGCTGATTAGTAAATCCTTCACTAAGCCAACACTGTCTATAGTGAGAGCTTTTTCAACCGAGCCCCTGGACACTTCAAATCTCCACATGTGGGAATCTGACTGTGATGATGTTTGCTCTAGATGTGCACACCCACCCCACTCCATTTCAACAAGAGGGGACATTTCCATGACAAAGGGCAATTATTGACTTTCATTGGCTCAGCTTGCTTTGATATCAGCAAGGGGTGTGTCTGTGTGTCTCTGTGTGTGCAGGAGGGGGCGGGTTAGGGGACAGCAGCAAAGAAGAAGAAACAGGGGACCCTGATGAAAGGAGCCGAGTGGGAAAGTGCACCCACTGACCCAAAGTGCACTAACAGAAAAGGTGGATCACATCAGAAAGAGAGAAAGAAATCATTCGTTAGGGTTTTCTCTTTTTCCATCCACCTTTGGTGCCTCTTTTCTGTGATCTTTCTCACTTTGTTAGTGTTTCTTCCTGTTTGTCTCTTTCCTTTCCAGCTCAAGTCCTTTTTATCTACTTATATATGACTGATCCTCCCCCTCACCCCTATTTTTTCACCCTCCTCCTCCTCCCTTCACTACCATAATTTAAGGGGCTGAAAGGCATGGCGAGCGGAGAAAGAGGAGAGAAGAGAACTAAGAAAAAGGGGAGACCCTGCAGATGAGGGCCTTCCTTCACGGACGTGGCACAGATGTGTGGGTGTTTTTGTGAAATGAGGTGGGGAGGGGTGGCGATAGGCTAATTTGCGTGGTATAAAGACGGGGGCCCTTTTCATATGCAGAGCGCCACTTTGATGCGCGGCCGATGAAAGCTAGAGGGGCGCAGTAGAGAGAAGAAGAGAGGGTGATGGAGGGGTTCTTTGTCCCCTGACAAGAAGGCATCTGCTCCGTGCTGCCCTCCTCTCTTCTGCTACTCCCGACGCTCCCACAATAGGACGGCCAAGAGGGTCATCAGAGCACCTTAGAAAATAGAACACAAAAAATAGATCAAGAAAGAAAGAAAAAAAAACAGTCACTTGGGTTGGCGTTCTTGTTTGAGTATCAAAACTGAATTTTTTAAAAATGAGATCCAAAACTCTTCACACTTACACAGATGAGTACATACAGGACACAGACTCATGCTGAATTGTGAAAACGAGTATATACTATAGACACCATTTACATAGTTCCACAGCTGACAAAACACCTCTTCACTTTGGCTGCTCCCTTTGAGAAGCCATACAAACTTTCCTCTTTCATGGAAATTAAGATCAATGTCTTGCCAGGTGAAGGTTTTGCATGTATTTTTGTGCGTGTGTGGTGGAGACATCACAAGGAGGTGAATGGCAGTGCGTATGCTTCAGTCTCATTGTGTGGGGACTGTACGACTTTCGGAACGTGTGTTTATGTGTATCTGGGTTGCATGTGTGTCCTTGCGGTGCTGATCACAGGCAGCGGGCTCACCAGGACTCTGTCTCCAAACACTGGCCGATTTCACGCTCACACAAAAGCTCTGTCTCTGCAGCGAAGCTGAGAGGGTTTTGGCTGGAAAAATTCAAATGTCTCCTATAGTGTAGTAGTTAATTTAGTAAATCTGAAGCTTTGGCTCACTTCATTAGCTACTCTGTCTTTGAATCTTTGAATCATGTCTTGATGATGTCAAGATGATAAAACGACACGATGAAAACAAAATGTTAAATTTTTTTTTTTTATATGAATTTATCAACAACTTGTTTTTTTCTTTTAAGCTGGCTACTCTAGCTAAAATATATAGTAGTTTGATCATTTATTCACTTTATTCACATTTATTCATAATGTAAGTGATTGCCTCAGATTTGTGCTCTGCTTGCAGAAGGGCTCCTGGATGCTTAGATGCAGAAAGAAAACTCTTGTAATAGCAGTACTGTAATAAGTAATGTTGTGGAACTGTTACTGTAAGTAACACTTGAATAAAACTTAAAAGCCATGATGTTGGTGAGAATAGTTTGTTTTAAAGCAATTCTTCCAATATTTTCCATTGCCCGAAGATGCCATTGCAGTGAGAAAGAATCATCCACACAAAAAAGATATAGTAACAAAAGGCCAAGGTATAATTTATTGGCTTAAAATACCTGGATGTCTATTATTGTGTTTATGGTTTTGGTCATACTGCACAAACACATATCTGTTTCTCAAACTCATTCTTAAGGAGAGACTTTCGTCAGTAATTTGCAAGTGATGAGTTAGAAATTGTGTCCAGACAACACCAACCTATGTGCTTAGTTTGCCGTGGTAATGACATAGGTTTTACTTTCAACATGACTACATTAGTGTTGCAGTTTTTCTAAGGCTAGGGTCTATCTACTCCCCTCCAGAGTGCCCACAATTTTTTTTTATGCTTTGCCATGGACTGTTGTTTCCTTTAGTGCCACCAATAGAACTCAGCCAGAAGCATCACAGTTCCTGCTCAGCAATGGTGTTGCTTGGGATCTGACGTCATCAATCTACATTGCCTTGTAAGTGATGGAGAAGACACAAATTGAGTTGGTAGAACATTTGAACAGCGATGCATCTTTACAGATTGGAATCACATTTCAAAGTCGTTTAGATTTTGTAAAAATTAACTGCGTACAGTTTGTTGAAAATGAGTTTGAGCTGGCAGTCTGAACGTGGCCCAAAACTGTACAACTGAAACCAGATATAGCTTTTCAAATATCAGTTGAAGGAGTCCTGAAATGGCGTGGGTAGTGTTTAATGGAAGAATAAATATAGGGAAAGTTTATGCATTTCAACAATGAAATCATGTTTGTGAGACAATACGTTAAGCAATGCCAAATAGTGAATAAATGCATTTCAAGCAGGGAATAACCAAGCTGCAACATACTGCCATAGTCCATTGTTGCCAGCCTGTGTTTGTCTCCTTCCCCGTCTTTGTGCCTAAACTTAACTGAAAAAAAGTGTGTGTAGCATCTGTGTTTTCAATGTTTATCTCTCTGTACTGCTATTTTCTTTTGTGGTTTTCAGCTTAGTTGTGTCCGTGTTTGCGTATTTACACATCAGTCTTGTTCTGCAGTTTACCGATCATACTTTTTGTGTGTCAGTTTTGTTAAGCTGTTGGTGCGTAAACCAAACTGTGGTTGCTGTTGCTACATTTCAGTGAAAGCTTTCCAATCTCACACCCACATGATGCTTGCATTTATAATTTCCTCCTCTGGAATGAAAATGGAAGCAACAGTAGTCATTTCTGCAAATGTTTAGGTTACTAAGCAGTTGAACAAATGTGTGGGTAACTGTGTTACATTATGCCGCATCTGCCTGCTCTATCTGAAATAGTTCATTATGTTTCAGAAGAGAGTGAAAAAGTTGGATTTTTATCATGGTAATAACTTGTTGGTAACTTGTTGTTTCACTATAGGTGATCTTTGCCCTGAACCAGACGTTATTACAACAAGAGTCTTTGAGAGCAGGAAGCCTACAGGTCCCCTACACCACTGAGGACCTAATCAGACACTACAACTGTGGAGATCTAAACTCAATCATCTTCAATCATGACACCTCACAGGTTTGTCTTCGCCAAGACTCTTATCTTATCTTATCTTATCTTATCTTATCTTATCTTATCTTATCTTATCTTATCTTATCTTATCTTATCTTATCTTATCTTATCTTATCTTATCTTATCTTATCTTATCTTATCTTATCTTATCTTATCTTATCCTGACTTATAAAGCCATATCACTAGTGTTACTTCTAATAAACTAAGAGTAATTTTTTACCTTGTTTTCCACCAACATGACCTTTGACCTTATACATTCACCCCTAACCCTCTTAACAACTTCCCCTCCCCCACAGCCACTTCGTGTCAGTGTCTCAAAACCATATTAGATCTTTTGTATTTCCTTCATTATCAGTGACAGTCATTTTTTCAAGTCATGAGTATATTGTATACTGAAGCATGTTGTTTGGAAAAAAAAAAAAGTTTTTTTTGTTTAGAACTCCAGCATTTTCATTTACAGACTATGTAAAAAATGTTTTGACTTAAAGGAAAAAAAGTAATTATTTTTTTCACCTTCTTTGTCCGACTGATCCACCAACCCTGCAAATAAAGGTCCCTAACTTCAATAACGTGACGCTGCCACCCAGTGAGCAGGTGACCGCCCAGGAAATAGACAGCTACTTCCGGCAGGAGCTCATTTACAAGAGGAATGAGAGGATGGGCAAGAGAGTCAAGGCACTGCTCGAGGAGCACCCTGACAAGAGCTTCTTCTTTGCCTTTGGAGCAGGTTGGTATGATTAATGTCTATAATGAAACATATAAAGGAATAAAACTAGACAAGATAAGTACAAGATATAGAAGATTTATTCATAAGGTATATAATATCGTACCTGCAGCTGTACTAAGTCCAAAATATTTTCAGACTAGTCCTCAGTCTAATGTCTCTGTGACAATGATAGTTAAAAAATTCCAATGTTTCAGGGTAGAATAATTAGACCAAAACAAAATCCTGCTCTTAATTGAAATACTCTCCATATCACAGAGAGCGATTGGAGATGCCTTAGCCTGAGCAGCTTAACAAACTTGTAACAAAACAAAGACATGTTTTCCAATATCAACCAACTAAACTAGTGAAATTTGCCAATTAACATTTATCTATGCAATGCTTCTATGTTTTATGCTAATAAGGATGTTACATGTAAGTATTTTACTGCATCTTACTGCAGCAACATTGTTGCTAGATTATTTAATGTACATTGATTTGGGAAAGCTGGTATTGGTAATCATCCCTGACGATGAGTATCATAACCCTTTATCAGTTTTGGGTCCAAATACTTTTGTCCAAAGAAGATACTTAGAAAGCAAAAATGTATCAGTTATAAACAGCTTTGTGGCCACATTTGTCATTTAGATGTGTCAGTATAATATTTTGAATTCATGTGCAACTACAAAGCAACTTCACAATAATCACTTGACTGATGACAGACTTGAGTAAAACCAGGGAGGATGTGGAGAACAGAGAACTGCACACGAGATTCCCCAACGCTGTTTATTAAATGGTGGCTGCGTGTGTCTGTGTTTGCACGATGCATTGTATTTGCTCTTCCAGGCAGAATTTGTCATGATGGTTTTATGTGCCTTTGGCTCTCCAGATGCAGACAAGGCCACTTCCTGATCACTTTCCCCACTAGATTTTAGAATTGAATATAGCCATTCAAGACATTTGCTTCTACATAGCAGTGTCAGCAGTACTTGTTATGAAAATTTTGTTTCAGAGAGCACTTTTACATTACTGAAACTTGATAAACTTTGGAAATATTTCAAGCTGTTTACATGGTCTAGTAGCTGATTGCTTTTGAATGCAATATCTTTTCCACCATGTAATCAGCTTCAAGGTCCTTCGGGATGATATATACCAAAATTATGCGAAGAACCAGGGATGAAGGCGTCTCCTGCTGGGTTTTCTTGTCTCACAAGCATCCCAGATAAGCATCCCATAAGCTTGGGATTCCATTTACACCTGCTGAGGAGACTGGTTGTCTGTTTATAGTATTCAGAGTATTGAGAGTAAAAATTGTAAAGAAAGCAGTGCTCGCTTCTAATCACGCCATTGTTGTTCACTCACCATGGAAGTTTGTGTGAAGTTCGATATAGATAATGAGAACTTTGCTGCAGTAGTGTCATTTGGCCTGGTGGTTGTGGAAGAACATAAGAAGAGGCAAATTAAAAAAAGGAACCTCACTAAATGGGTTAAATCACATACCCAACGTAACAACTGTTCCAAATGGGGATAAGTTAAGATTGGATTCTATTCACCTGAAATAAGTAAAACTTCATAAACTTAGTCACTCAAGCTGTATTGTGAAGAATATCTGTGTTGCACATTGGCTCTGCAAGTGAAAAGCCACAATAAAGCCATCACAAGAACCACTATACGTTTATGGGGTTGGTGTTGTTTTAGAAGGCAGTCCTAGTTTTAAGTCGCTGTTAGCTTGGCTCACTTATTAGCCCAGCCTTCTCCATCCTTCTTTGAACTGACAGTGTTCTGACAGCTGTCTACTGCAGGTTAGATAATGTTGACCCCACATACTTACAAAACCACACTTACAAAAAAAGGCGAAAATAGGTTGTCACTTTAATTTATCTCCAAGTGACAGCATTATCCAATCTAAAACCTAGCCATTGCTGTTTTGAAGCTGTAGCGCTAGCGCGGTTCTCGTTTGAATGGATATCACCAATATTGTTTTGGAGCTGAGCTTAGCTTGCAGGTGCTTCGACTTATTTTACACAGCTTACAGACATTTAAACACAAACATTTAAAATATTGAAAATAGTTTCAGGACGTGACGCTATCATGTCTGCCTTCTTGCTAGCTAAGCTCTACATACATACTAGCATAGCAGTTGTTGGATACATTCAGCTTCAAACTGTTACCTGCCAAAGAGTGGAGGTGAATAGAAACTGTGCGAAGTTGTTTGCATTTTGAAAATAAAAATTTTGAAGGTAGCAGACTGCTTGTTTGAAAATATGAGGAAATGATTTCTTTAATTGCAAAACTAAGACTTTTTGATATTTTTTAAAACGTAAAATTAATTGAAACACTCAAATGTATTACTGTCTAATGCAATAGCCCCAAAACTGTTTCTAGGTTACAGAATGTCACATCAACTGTATATTTTGCCACAGACTAATGTGATATTTTGATATTACTACGTGATATTATAATACATATTAGGGAAGGAGAAAAATAATTAATGGTAATGTTTTTTATTGAAGTAATTTATTTGCACTATTGTGTTTATGCCAGTATTGTAAATGATTTATTTACACTGCTTTCCACTGCATTTAGCAAAATCCAACTTTGTATAGGATACATATTCCATTGCAATATACAATAATTGTAGGGGAAAAATGACCAAAGAAAGCAAAAAGAAAAAAAAAAAGAAAAAAAAAGGACAAAACTCAAATTTTGCCACTGAGAACACTAAAACCCTTATGAAGTTTTTGGTGACTAATAAAAGCTGATAAACACAGTGGTAAGAATACCACATTTAAAGAGGATAGAATTTAATTGCATTCATTTGTATTGTGAGATAATGACATAGTCAGAAACATCAACCTCCACAGTTTTCAGTGGTTATTTCGAAAAACAGTAAGCTTTTAGCAAAGGGAGAGTTAGAGACCTTCACAAGTTGGTTTCTAACCTGGCAGGAAACAGCTGAGGAAAAGCAGGCACACACACACACACATACACACTCAAGCCCTAACAAGGAGTACATTTCACAGCATGTCCCTAAGGAGGTGCCTTTACAAGGGATTGGTCTCTAAAAGTGTGTGTGCTTGTGTGTATGTGTGTGAGCTAGTGAGTGAAAGTGATATGGCCAATCAGCCCAGAAGCACTAGTCCTAGACATACGGAGGGCAGGTTAGGTCGACAAGGAACGGGATGGGGCACATTAGGGTACATGTACACACACATGCATGCATAAAAGCCCCAGCCAGAAGCCATTCCCACAACCAACTTGGGTAAAATGTGTCCTTAATTATCCCTCAGGTCAGAGGACACACATACACCCACCCACCCACTCAATACAATGGAGCCCATTATGTCAGCATACTCACTTCTCTGTTACCATCAGCTGTTGGATTTATCAGCGACCATCTCATGTCCCTTTAAATCAATACAGAAGGATGTGTCTGCAGATTATTGTCCAGTTCGTTTCTACTCTGCATTTAGTCAAGTGTCAGTGTTACATGCTGCAGTAACCAAACTTTGGGAAAGACTTGGACGTAGCTGCCTTAATTTGTAATGCTGCAAGCTTTAGATAATCTGTGACTACCTGAAATGTATCTAGTCTGAACTCTAGGTTGGATTCAGATGAATTAGGGTTGTGCTGTTTGAAGGAGCAGAGACATATTGAGCATTTTTCTTTTCCAGAGTAATCATCCCAGTAGCCTGCAGATTCCTCCCTGATACTATGTGGAAAATTGCTGTGGGTTCTCATTTTTTGCCATTAGCAAGGTTTATTGCCACAACAAGTTAAGAAAACTGTTTATACATTATAATTTACTCCCTGTCAAGTTGCCTGGTTAGATAGTGACTGGGCTTTGCCAAAGAAAATGAAGATATAAGTGTTTGGGTATGCTGGTTATTTATGTTTATGGAGACTGACCCAAATGCCTTGTGTGTTTGACCATTGCTATGACAATTGGTGTTTTTGTTTTCCCCATTTTTGTTATATGCCATGACCACAGATATCCTAAGCAGTCCATAAACTAAGATGTAAGAATGTAGCATTATTACTCACCAGAAAACGTAACACAGATGAAACTTGACATCCTCATGTCCAACATACAGTGATTTCACAATCTGTAGTTGTGAGATGGTAACAAAACCCTCGACTATCGTTGTAAGTTGTAAGTAGAAAATATAATGACTGTTGAAGACATTATGCTGGATGAGTCACAAAACACTGACTGCTTGCATGACACTGTTTAGTATCACAAAGGTCAGAGGGTTTTATACCTCTGGCCATACCCTCATTCCTCAGTATAAGCATTTTGGCCAGGACTAGAGAGGCATAGCAAGGGAATGCCACAACAGAGGAACTGGTATAGAGAGGTCTTACAGTGATGTGCTGACAAATCAAAACCTGAGCTGAATCAAAATAAAGAACAGGTGTTGTAATATACTGGCATTGATAAAAATAATCACATCACATGTCTACCATGTTTGCAGACTCTTGTCTGACACACACACAGTATACAGCAACAAGGCAGTGATGGAGAAACTGAATGCACGTGAAGTGAAAAATACAGTACTTACAACAATATTTACCCAAGTATGAAGCAAGTCCTCAGCACCTGTTCAGCAAGCTTAAACATGCAGAATACCAATGTTTCAGCTGTTCAACTATGCACTGAAAGTTTATTTTACCCATCTATATCAGGCTTGTTTGGGTTAAATTGATTTTATAGCAACATGTCAAGTACGAACACTCTGATCTCCTGTGTTACACCTCACTTGATATAATTAATCTTGAACACTGTAAGGAGACATGTCAGTGAAAAGTTCAGTTAACTTCCTGGAATAAGTCATGTAATTTGGTAAAATCTATGCAAGATCTGTAAGATGTTTTACTGGATCAAACTAGGTGAATGCTGAATGGAAAATAGTTCAGATTTTTAATTGAAATGGCGTGTTTAGTTGTCAAAACAGTAAACTGCAAAGTAGCCTGTGACCAGTTTTATATACTGACTCTCACTGTTGGAGAAATCTTTGCTCTTTCAGTGAACTGCTCAGAATGTGGTCCGTCAAACAGACAGTTGTGGTCAGCGGTCAGCTCCTTTTACTCAACTTTTACTGAAATCAGCATCTAAAAAGTTGTCATTATGATTACCGTTTTGAGCAACACTACTTGCAAACCTGGAATAGGACTTTTGGTATATACGATACTACGATCCTGTTAAAAAGAGGTTGAATCTCAGCGGCCCTGTAGGGGTTTTAGAAGAGTAACTTAAACATCATGACAGAAATATGAAGGTTTTTCAATTTCCCTGTGTGTGACTAAACTGCTGCGTTGTCTTTCCCCTGCTTAGAGTATAATTCAGGCATTGTCATGCTTCAATATGCTTTACAGTAATTTGTCTCTCCGCTCTCATTCCTTTGTCTGAACTACTACACCAGTCACTCAACATAAGCGACAATGTTGAAAAAGTGCCACATTTTCAAACAGGCATATGGAATTGGTTATTGCTCAGCTCTGTAGGTACAGTAATTGAGTCCATGTATACAACCTGAACCCTTGTTCTATTCATAATCCCTGCCATACCCTGGCACTCTTGACTTTAGTAAAATAATGTGTTTATATATACATATTTTGTTGAAAGCTGAGGGTCTCCATTTCTGCCGTTCTTAATTTTTTTCCCCCCAGGCTGAACTTGGGTGCATCTATGTTTCAGCCTGAGCCCGAGTGCCTGCTTAGCACACCATGCTTCTCCTCAAGCTTTGCTCCAAACCACAAATTTAAATGTTTGTGGCAAAGTAATTGCCAGTGTGGTCGACAAGCTTTAACAGTTGCTGTACATTGAAATGTTTGACTCTTTTCACAGACAATTAAGGTTTGCCTTTGGATCTTCTGCTATTTAGCTTGGTAGGTCCTCAATAAAGTGAATACCCATTAGTTAGTGAGCCGTTTGGTGTGGTGGGTAGGCTGCGATAGATAAAGGCCTTGGCCTAAGATGCTGCTTGTGACAGTGGTTGACATAAAATCACCCAGAGCATCTTGACATGTCAGTGTGTGGGTAGATCTTGGTCCTAAAGCAGAGAAATAAATACTTGCGCTGAGTTCTCCATCTGTAATTCAACAATCTGAGAAGTGCTCCAAGTAAAATGACTTCATGAATACTGCTTTTTGGTCTACATTCAATTCCCATGTGGTTGATCTTCAAACAAATAATACTATTGAAGTAAAATGAGCAGTTTGAATTCCCCCTCTTATACCATAAGCTTAGAAAAAGACACAACAAAACAAACCACGTTGAACTCTTTTGACCACAAAAATGTACATAATTTTTACAATCCTTGTTCATTCACACTTGTTCTTCTTTTTGAAAGCTAGTGGACTTGTCAGAGTTTTAGAGGTACACTGATGGCAGCAGCAGTTTTTAACCGTCTTAAATAAAGAGCAAAACATGAATATTTCATTTGGATTAAATTGGTGCAGCTGTTAAATAAATCCTGGTCAATATCTTCCCTCCATGTAGAAATTGGCTCATGGCAATTACGAGTTGTCATTCAGCCATCAGTTTATATTCACTGAGCTGCAGCCCTCTTTTTCAGTGACATTTGAACTCTGAAAACACACATTGAGGAAATCAAAAGTTTAACAAATCAAACCAGTCAAATTTAGAAGTCTCTGCAAAACTAATTTAAACAGTAGGACAGTCGTAATTGACTTTTTTTGCAAGTCAAACCAGGCATCCATTACATCCACACCTTCACAGGTGCAGCCAAGAAAGCTAATTAGAACAGTGAAGCCCATGCAACACACAAAGGCTCTGTTTGAATAGTCTTTTTTGCATATATAGATTCTTACATTCTTCCATTTTCAACCATTGCTAAAAGGAAAGGAGCTTCAATGCTTTCTTTATCATTTTACAAAGCAGAGGAAATGCTGGACTTCCCTTTATGAAGAAAATTAGATAATTCAGTCATATAAATCCTTGTGGCTACAACAATTCAAGTGACGCTGAATTATTTTCATAGTGCTTTTTCTTTGCTTTTTTATGTGGAAACACCAGCTTCGATAATGAGGCAGTATGATATATCACAACTTAGAACAGTGAAGTAATATAAAGTATTTTTTTTATATATTATGTACTATTTTGGGTATACTGATATGATTTATAAAGTACAGCTTCCATGAAAAATCTAAATAAGGTAATAAATAAAGTGTCTAAATGCCCTTTTCATTGAATATTTTCTTGAACATCTGTAGTTTCACTAGACCCACATCACATTTTATTGTAGGTGCACTTGGATTGCCCTTTGTCTCACAGTCTTTTTCCAAACTGCTGAGTGATTTCTCCAACCATCTTTCTTTACCTCAAAGATGTTTGCCATCAAACTCAAGGAAATCACTCTAGGAGATGAACTTATGTTTCTATATGATTATCCCAAAAGACCTGTTTCGGGGACTCAATTTGTTACATAAAGGCATAAAAAATTTATAAATAATGTGAGAAATCCTTAAACATGCGAATAAGGTAGATATTAGGTAGATATAGTTTGAGTATATCCAGGAATTAAATTTGAAATAAAACAGATTAATGTCAAACATTGGAAATTAGAGGCTGGGATGTGTGAAATTAAATTTCTAAACCATCTTCAAAGTGTATTTGTCTGGAGTGTAAGGAGGGCTGTTTTTTTATTGCTTTTAAAGTTGACCGAACTTGTTGAACATGGAGCAAAAGCCAGTTGGTAGAGCTGGTCAGATGAGAATATATCTGCATAGTGAAGCGCTTCTGAAACATTTTCAATGAAAGGTCTGTCAATGAAAAGGTACCAGCAAGTACCACGTCTCTCTATGAGAGCAGACCACCCAGTCTTATCAGACAGAACACATCCTAAACATCACCAGTAATAAACCTCATAGGCAGAGTGAAGGAGTCCAGAAACTTAAGATGTCAAAAGAAAGCATGCTAATAAATCATATCGCTGTAATGCAGAACTTGCATGAAAGCTGGCTCACCAAAATAGAAATGCTATAGAATACGGAAAAGAGGAATTTATTTCTAGTGAGAATTGATGCTGATATGTTTCTGAGCATCTGGATGATCATCCATTTATGATGCAACTATTAAGATGGTTATGGTCTAAATCTCTGGCTCTGGAAAAAAGACCTAAACATTGTTTCATCAGCATTAGGTCCAAGTTTTCAGTCTGATTGCATGGCCCAGCAAAGTAAATAAAGATTGTCTGCAAAGCATCATCATGATACAGCACTGGGCTGTCAGATTCTGATCAGATCTGTATGTAAACTAAGATATAATTACTCCTATGTCGAGCCAGTATAAGGCTCAGTTCTAATTTATTGACGAGATACTCCTTTTGAAATTCTGCCCTAAATGCGTGACTGGTCCAAATCCCTTCTGTGTGTTTTCACACTGAACACTCCAACACCACAGTTGCTGGCTTCTATTGCTACTATTTTTTTTTCTTTCCCAGATGGTGTGAAAGTCAAAAAATGTGCTGCTTTTCTGCACCACCTCGCCCTCATAAACAGCCAGTTTACAACTGTTTGGGGTAGTCGCTGACACGAGTACACACATGTCATCCAACACCATTAAAATTCAGAGCAGACCCACCACACATACACGCTGGGTGGGGAGGCAGGGCAGGCAGGGGCAAACCGTCTGCCAAACCTGGATTAAGTCCCAGATTTAAGTTTGAATGACACCTTTATGTCAGTGTTTTATTAAAAAAAAAGTTGTAGGATAATTGCTCCTGGATTAGAGATAATTTTGCTACTCCTGTTGTTCCAAGCTCTCCTGAAAAATTGCAAATAAAATGACCATTCATGGACTTTATTCCTTTTTGATGGTTAAAAGCAACAGCCAACAATAGCTTCAGCATGGTTGAAATATATTTGACATTTTTCACGCGATCAAAAAACAAGCAAATGACTTGTCTGCTTTCAGTGCGCTCAAGCAAACCTGTTGTTTTTCTTTCAGTGTCTTTTATCTTAGTTTCCCTCATATCGAGAGTCCCTGATAGTATCCAGATAAACTTTTTTCAGTAGAACAAGATGTCTGGAGCATCTGTAATGTGTCATCAGTACACCCCATCCCTCCTTAAAGAAGGATAAAGGGGAGATAAACCTGTCATCCCCTCTGAATAACTAACTGCCTGTTAAACTGTTGAGTGAAAAGCACCTAAATATATACATTTTTTTCTGCTCTCATATGGTCAGAGGCCTCAGTCTCTGTTCTTGACATATTTCATACAGCCCACACTTCTTTCTCAGTTGTCACAACAGCTTGCTCTGATTTATTGAAAGAGTTGAACTCCTCACCCCTGACCCCATTCAAACCCTGCAGTATTTCCTTATCCACCTGGAACAGGCTCTTTATGTGCCTGCCCAGAGGCTCAGCGTTCTTTTGGACCAAAAATACCTCACTCCTATATGAAAGGGGAAAAGGGAAGGAAAATTATATCTTTAGCTTGCGAGCAGCAGTGCATCTATTGATGATTTGGAATGAGAATTGTTAGAATTGTTATGAAGAAGCTGTCCCCTTTCATTTTGGGGATGAAACATAAAGTAGCAACGTGCTGCCCAGAAGGGATGTAGATATGAAAAGACAGAGGAACACATGACTTCTGTGATTTGTGGCTTCCACATTCTCCTTCTCTCTCTTGCTGGGCAGTTATTGAATACTTTTTTGTTTCACTGGACCAAGAAGTTTCCAGGCTGTCTGTATGGGTTATCTTAAGTGCTATTGGTCAGAGTGTGACCAATTTTACCAATTTACTATTGCAGAGCACTAGTTTGAGTTTTTAAGACCCAAATTAGCTTTATTTTGTTTATACATTCTCTTTAGGACAGTTAGACTGACGGTTCAAGAACTGTTACAGTTAAAAAGGCTTATATGAATGAGCAGATACATTTTTTAAAATCTGTAATTTTCTCTCATTTTGCATGTCACAAATATAACTTGTAAAATTCATTTTTCAATGAATTTTACTTTTTTATGCAAATTAGCAAATTTTTTTTAGATGATTTCTAATTATTATTTATATATATATAAAAACAAAGTTTTAGAATCAGAACAGCAGAATCATTTAAAAAGTTGTTTTGAAACTCCCTGATATCGTTGTAGGGTGAAGTCCATACTCATAAATCTCCACTATAGTAGCTGTTACAAGCACCAGCCCTGACCGCCTTATTTCTCTCTATGATCTGAAGTCTTTCACCCAGGGATTTGTTCATCTATCCCTCACAGGCTGATTTATAGAGCATTCTATCACAAAACGCACAGTGAAAATGTCTTTTATTTTCCTCTCTGATCACAGTATTTTCTGATTTATGGAATGAAAAACTGAGATCTAACATCCCCCTCTGAGAGGAAAAAAAATAATCCAATGTATCAACAAAATGATCCCATCATTTTTAATCTAGATACATTTTAATAAATTTGTTTAATACAGAGAGAAAAATGTAATTAACTTGATGCAGAAATTACAGTCCCAACTTTTGTAACTTCTGTTCGAGACACACAGATGGTCTTGTGGGAACGAGAGATTGCACTCATAAAAACCTAATATTCTGTTCTTGCTGAAGCTGTTTCAGAGACTCAACAGATGTAGAAAATGGCCATGTTTCGCTGAGATGCTGACATTTTTGTGGCAAGGAATAAGACTTAAAAAAAACAAGCACACAGCTCTACAGTATGTATGTACAATACACTCTTCTTGACTAGTTTATGAGGCATAGACTACAGAGCGACCGGGAATGAAACAGAGTGAGCGAATGGTTAATTGGCAAAGATAGTGGTGTGGTAGCAATACCTGACTGGAAAAAGAGAAAAAAAAATGACAGTGCGCTAAAGAGAGACGGACTGACAGCCCAAAGCAGAGCCTGTAGGAATTTACAAGACTCAATCCTGTGGATCTGCTCTTAGTTATAACTTCAACCTAAATCACTGATGATATGCAGGCCTCTTGGGACGACTACAAGATCTCTTGCAGATTACTCAAACTAAACAGGCACAAAATTGCACTCTCAGCCACATGTTTTAGATGGAAGCGCTGCGTGGAATGCTTTTTAAAGAGGGAGAGGGCATCCGACTCCCATTGGTATCCTTTTCCTGGACTGAGACTGAGAATGTTGAGCAGAGACTCGCAGCAGGATCTCAGGCTTATAGAGGTTTTTGTGTTATTTTAGAGGAGCCAGACCACAGTATGCAAACTGCAGGAATACATTTTGGTAGATATGAATTTCAAAGAAATATATGTATACATATATATGCACACACACACACACACACACACACATATATATATATATATATATATGTGTGTGTGTGTGTGTGTGTTCAGGACTCCAGCTGGCTATTAGTGGTCAGTCTTTATCCTTCTCGAGTACAGTGTAGATGATAGTCTTTGAACAGTTTTAGTTTTGTGGTCTTTTTCCTCAGAATAATCCTCATTTGTATCTTCAATATGCTCATATGGTCTTTAAAGGTCAGAGCAATCTTAAAAGCACACTTTTTGGCTTGTGACTTAACAAAGCTTTGCCTACAGATCATTGAATTATGTCTATGTATGGTTGCCAGCTAAAACAAATATTTAAACAGTTTTATTTGGGCGCAAAGATGTAGAATTATCCAGCAGACAAAGATAAGAAAAACATCTCAAAAGTTAATCATGATTTTATCTGGAAAAAAAATCTGTTGTTCTGCATTTCTATCCCATTAATCATCCTGCAACTGATCTGGTTTATCGTTTAACCCCTTGTATGTCCCTGATCTGCACAGGGAGACTGTGGATCTCTGGTCAAACAGACTCACAGGGTTGAATGATGATTGGCTGACCATTTTATATGTCTGAGATGCACCCACAGTTTTTTCTCCCTTTTTTCCTTCATGCAAATTTATTGATACCCATCTGGCATGAAGAGAGCATCAACACATGATGTAACACAAAAAGTCCAGTTACAGAATTGTAACTTTTCCTTTAAAAGATACAATTGTTTGTTTTGGAAGGGTTATTTTAGCTAAACTAAAAATGTGAAAAACATTTCCTAAATAGGAACATTTTGCAATTATATTACTCAGCAGATATATATATTGCTGTCATATCTGACAAAAAAAAAAAATGGGCTCTAAAAAAGATTTCACTGTGATGGTCTGATAGATGTATGTTTCCATCAGCTTATTAGTTTTATTGAGGATGCAGAGTCTGTTACATTGGGTGAATTTCAAAAGCTATACACCTATTAGTGCAGCCCACAACTGCAGTGGACCCCACAAAAACTGCTCAGGAAGGGCCAAAGCAACATGATAAAGAGTCTGAGGTATTCCTCTAGCCTCCAAACTCCCCTATTACCAATCTGATGGATCTGATGGCATCTGTTGGAAGCATACTCAGTTCACAAGACTCCAACCCACAGGGCCCAAAAGACCTTTTGCTAACATTGCAGTACCTGACACCCGAGGACAACCTTGGATACTGACCAGTTAGAGCTCTTTTATCAACATTAGAAGGACCTACTCAATGAAAGGCAACTGGGTATGATATGCAGCAGATTGATGTGTAGTTCAGTATGAGTAGTATTGTGACTTATGTTGAGTCTTACTGTTAAAAAGAGTTGAACAACTTGAAAGCTGATGCAAAAATCATTGAAGTTTTTGTACTGTGTGATAAAACAAAGTGTATACCATAGTAAGTCAAGGGGAATTCAGAATATTCAGACACCCCAGTAAACTTTTCAAAAAGTGCAGCTTTTAAAATTGGGGCAACACAAAAGGTAAGCCATTTGGCTCTAAACATCTTTGAAGAATTTGTTTAGACAGCAGCACCTATTAAAAACTTTTCTTGATTGCTTTTCTTGAATAGTTCCACTTCATGCTACTTACAAATGTTACTCCACTACGGCAGACAGGTGGGCAGCTACCAACCCAACTCTCTTAAACTGCTTATAAAACCTCCTTTTTAACTTGGTTTTATAGTAGCTGTATTTGTAAGGAAAACGAGGCATTCAGTGGCAGGAGCATTCAGAGCTGGCGGCGCTCGGGTTTGTTTTGTCAGAACTGCTCACTTTTAGAGAATTTTCTAACTTTGATCACTTTTTCATACGGCCACAGTGAATGAGGTGGTGGGAATTCAAGCGCTATAATTTCTTGGCCCAAAAGAGCAAAAGTGAGAACTGAGCTGAGGGAGAGTGTAGAGACTATTGCAGGCTGACAGATGTAATCCCTAACACGGCTCCAAAGTGCTGTGTGCCACCACAAATTTTGACTGAGGGTTTATTTAAAAAACAACCTCACACCACAGACCTCTTATGTGCCCTGTTTCTCATTTATTCTCAGCATAAATTTAAAGCTGCAGTTGCTTAGCACGATCTTGAGAAACCTCTCGCTGAGCCGTTTTGCACCCTAATGATAAACACAGCGGAACATTTTGCATGTAAAAGTGAAAAAAATGAAAATGTTGAATGCTCAATCTTTGTCTACAAGTGCACATATTGCTGCAGTTATACTGTCTGTGTATAGCTTGCTACACAAACTACCATGGCCATCAGTACTGTGACATTACCCCAATTATCATCCATATTAAAATTCCCATAGATGCTTTTTAGAGAACTTTAGTCTCACATATTTGAAACGATTTCACACCTAGAATTTTCTGATGGATTTTTTTTTTCTAACAGAGGTGTTTGTGTCTTGCTCTGCAGGCTCTTCAAACATTTGCATTTTTCAGGCGAGCTTTTGACAAAGATATTCAAAGCATTACAATGTTTGGACAACTTGCATCCCAAACTGAGATACCACTTCAAACTGCCTTGTTTTGAATAGTAGACTTTGCAGCATCAAGAGTCTTTCTAATCATCTCAGTATAGATTGTCCTTCAAAAACTGAAAGTCTTGTCCTAAACTATCACAGTCTGGCATCTGACGTCTTAACATCAGACAACATTCCCGTGTTGTTTTGCATTGCTTCTTCCTTTTGTCTCTAATCCTTTTATTTATTTACATGTAAAGTTCTTTCTGTCTCTTCCCTCTTTTCTGTCTGTCTTTCCTTCAACAAATGGTGATCAGCACCAACATTAAAGGAATGACCCATGAAACAGTCTGTTTCTCAACTATTGAACACTATGCCTGAGAAAACAAAAGGAGGGAGATGCCATTCAGGTTAGTTGAGATGTGAGCATTCTTTGGACTGACTTAAGATCGGCTTATTTCATGGAATAGTCGGATACATTGTTAAGCTTGGGTTGTGTGATCAGTCCTGCTTGTCTTTTCTGTTCTCACAGCCATTTTATTTTTTTTGTCACAGCTTTTTACTATTGCTGGCATTTTTTATTAAAACCATGTCACGGAGGACTTAAAAACAATTGCAAAGTGCCACGATTGTGGGATAAGTTCAGGTCTTCTAAAACAATATATATAGATGTGTAATTGGGCTCAGGCAGTGGTTTTAACCTCAAGCAGAAATTTTCTCTGTTTTTGATTTCCTCTAAAAAAGGAGTTTTTTATTTTACTTCTTTCTTTTTCAGAAATAAAGAATAAATCGAATGTTTTCTCTTTTCTTGGGACCAAAGCTGAATTCTCATTTAACCAAACATATCTTGGCTTTGGCTGCTGACTTCATACCCTTTGCTATTATTAACATCAAAGTGACAATATACATTTGCAAGTTACATCATCCCGAACTGATTCATTCCAAAAGCATTCGCTTTCAAAAAGGTTTTCCATGGCCCGTCCAGTGGTCAAGAATCTTGGTGCCTGTAGGGATATACAAATATTAACATTAAGAAAAGACTCAAGACCACAAGTTGGTTACTGTGCATGAATTGGAAGATTCACTTAAATAAAACAACACTGACTGCTGCTTTGCAGTAAGTTAATTGTGGTTAATGTCTCTATATTAAGCACTTCATGTCTCTTTAATGCGTTCTCGTGTTGTCTCTTGCAACGTGTCTCTTAGGCTGGATGTCTGTTGATGCAGCAGTTTGGTCCAGTCAAAAATATCCCAATCTGTATCTGATGGACTTTTTGCACAGACATTTATGGTATCAAAAGGATAAATGTCACGGAAATTATGTAACTTTAGGCAGTTTAGACATTTTAGATTAAATACTGTGGAGCCGCTATGACGTTTGCGACCTAAACATGTGGTAAACTATCATGTTAGCCACCTCAGCAGGATAGACTTGCCCTGTGGTTAACAGAATGTTAACAGCAACAACTGACACAGGGAGTCATAGTGGCTATCAGCTTGCTACAAACCATTAGAAAATATTGAAAAATCACTAGAACACAGGGTTTTCCTGTCAATTTGAACTGTATTAGCTTCAGTCTAGCGTAATCGCTTTTTTCTCTCCATCATTAGAAGGATTTGCCAAGGGTGACACACACTTTATTCCTTCTTTTGTCAGACTGTCTCGTCACCCATCTTTTTCCATCACCCTTTTTAGCTTGCTTCTCTGTGAAGGCGAATGTTGCCAAAGTTGGTTGTGTCTTTCCCTGCGGGTACTGCTGCCATTGCTCCCGTCTGTCTTTCAAATCCAAACTCATGCACGTGCATTTGCTTTGTAAAACAGCCAATAGAGACATCTCTGCCTGACTAGACCTGTGATTGGACACACACCCATCACAATGGGAACATTTCTGCAGGCTGAAACAGCCCGCAGGAGCTATGGTTGTGTAGTTGTCTTGTCAGGCCACTTGGATAACAAATTGCCAAAGGGTCACTTCTGATTTATTTTCCAATTTAAACAAAAATGTTTCCGCCTGCTACAGCTTTAACCAGGGGTAAGAAAAATTGCTATGCAAGCAGAGTCTGTATTTCCAGACACTTGATACCTGTGTTAACATAGAGCTGGCATTGTTTGAACAACACTAGGAAGACAGTGTGATTTTCTTTCTTTTTTTCATGCCTGTGGATAACCATTCATTTTCATGTCACTTTTCTTTGACACAACTGTCACTTTTATGAATGGCTGAGCTTCTTAGACAGCTGAAGACACTGAAGTTTTCCTTGACTGTTAGCCGTGGGTGGTGTGATTTTCCAGTAGAATCTTTTACTGTTTGACACATACCAATCTCCTAGAAGTGTCAGATTATGAAATTCAGTCTCTGGTTTCATTGTAAACCATATAGCTTTGCTCTCTTTTTTTTTTCTTTTTAGCTCTCTTTATGTTTAAGTGTACTGTGATTTATTCACAACCAATCCTCCTAAAACCCCTGTAGTCTCAAATGTCCACAAAATAGCAGAAAGACAAAAAAAAAAGGAAAGGCAGCTATAAGATGACACCTTACTACCATGTTTTTCAATAAAAGGCTTCACTCTGTGCATGGTAGTGGTGATTATGGGCTGCTGAGGACACGTGTGTACACAAACAGCAAGAAAAGGTTGAATGGAGCAGAAGGGCCTCAGTGCTGAATATATTGCGTTTGTTTATCCAACATGCTGTAATGTTATGAGAACTGCAGCTTTGGCCCTGGTTACAAGCCGTAAAGTAAATACTGAAGAGTATGGAAAGGGAGCAGTGTTTAAGGCTTACCATATGTTGTAATAACTTGAGCTGCTGATTGTGGAGACTTGATGTCTTCTTAAGGACAAATACGTCTGAGGTTCTCATCTGGTGTTCCTCTGTGTACAAGTGTGAACAGCGTGCTCAAAGTTTGTTCAAGTTATGGACAAATGTCTCTCAGAAAAGATGTTGTCACTGTTTACATAAATGGGATTGTTGTGTATGTTGTGTATGTTGTTGGGCAACATAGTTTATCTTAAGGTTTGAATAGGTTTAGATGAAAAAAAACAAAACAAACATAGACAAAGACTGCAATCTGCAACGAGAGAAACATTTTGGAAATAAATCATTTTTACGTTTGAAAAAATAGCTAAGTAACAACCACCGACTTCACTTGTTTGCTCCTGACATAATTATGCCAGCCACTAGAGGGCATTGTTGTTCGAATGTGACCACATTTGGTTTGACTGAGTGATGTTGTCAGTTTTCACACTAGAAACAATCTGAAATCAAGGCATGTGAAATTTGTATGTACTGAGAACACAATGGTTTGTTAAATGGGACCCAATTACTCATTTCACTGAACAAAAAAAGTCAGTCTAAGGAAATCATTTAGGTTTTCTTTTTTTTATCAAAACATGAGAGGGTCAGCCTCAAGTTCGCAAACAGATTCATCTAAAACAGATGCTAGCTCACCATGCACCAGTTGTATTTTCTTGCTTGAAATCCTTTCCTCCAGCTGAAATTTCTCACCTACATGCAGAACAATCGACATGTTCTGTTTTTAGCTGAAAGAGTAAACGCAACAGACTTCATGCACTCCCATAAATGGAACCCATTTACATTTGTTGTTAAGATGTGTCTTGGATGATCCAACTGCACATGGACAGCTCTCACCACAGGTGTGAACAAACTCAGGGCAGATTGAGGATGCATTCAGATTCTATCCCTGGAACACCTCCAATAGTTGTAGGTGTCCAACAATTGGAGGTGTTCCAGGACCCTAAATGTGCACATGGTGATGTTGTGGTCTTTCCAACTAAATCAATGACCTAAAAGTCAATTGATGCTAATAACATCAGCTACATTTGTAATGCATTATGCTAACACCAAGGATTTTTTTTTGCTGTTTTTTTACATAGATTTAAATGATTTTAGATGGTCTCATTTGAACTAAAATTGCATTATTGCAACAGCCTGCATGGAAACTTAATCCCTTTGGCCTGATTGGATTAGGGCTAAAACCAGAGTTAGGCAAGGTATTATGGAATGGTCTTTCTTTTTACTATTTTGACTTTAAAGTTTGAAAGATACCCTATGAGAACAAGTAAGACTTTTTTTTAACTTTCAGATGAACAGTATTTGAATGTGATGTCCCTTTGAAGTAGTGGGGTGTTATATAAGATCTTTAGTATTTTTTGTTTCATTCATCTTAACTATGCACATAAGATGAATCACTGGCCTCTGGTATCCCGTGCTTGCTTCCAAATAACACACCATTATCTCCTCCCTTCAACTTCTTTGCTGTACTGGGATGCCCCTATTTTTCCCAGTGAACTTGATCCAAGTAGCAACAGCTGCAAAATACTTTGGCTAAGAAAATGATTAGCCTCTGTGTGGTTATACTACAAGGGTTAATTAGGGCTTTGAAAAGGAATTTTAAATTTTTTTTTACCAGTGTTTACTGTCTTTAATTTCATTCATTTTTAGATGCTGTCAATAACTGCTATAAAAGCTGTCACATCATAGAAGAGTAAACTTAATAATAAAGTCTTTATGAGCATGACATGAGCTGATCTGTGACCCTCTTACTCAGTGGTCCATTCATGTACAAATATTGCAGCTTGAAGGGAGTTCAGTGTGAATAAAAGCTTTCAGGTCTGTCCCAACTCTTTATCGCTACCATCTCCCCTCTCTCAGTGCTACTTAAAAGGACATACAGTGAACATATTGTGCATTGATGTATATGTTTTTGGCCAGTTTCATAGATTTAAAATGTATGAAATTGGCTTATAAAAATAATCAGTGGAAATATATGTCAGATGTCACACATTACTCCAGATGTGTACCTCTAGAACCATCGGTTAGGCTGGAACATGAGCTGCAGGTCTGTTTCCAGTGGGAGTCCTTTAAATAAATATGTTTAGTACAGTTTATGTTGTTGAACCTTATGCAATACTGGATGGAAAAATGGATGAGTTGATGTGTCTAACAAAGCCATGCAATGAAAACCAGTGAAACCAGCATGACACAGTCTCAGACACAGTTACTATTGGATAGAAAGTCAATTGGGAGCAAGATGCACAGTGAAAGATCCAAATAAAAGCTGGTTTATTGTTATATGATCCCCAGATTGAAAAAAAAAATTACTTTTTTTTTCTTTAGGTGAAAAGGACAATGGGTGTTTAATTTTTCACACCATTAAGTCACTTCAGTGTTTTGTGATCTCAGCTCAGAATCTGAAAGCACCATCTCATATAAAACATCATCAGTTCTTTCCAGTTTTAGCCAAGAAGAAACTGGAATATGCAGGATGGAAAAATCAACACTCTGAGCCTAATTTCAAGAAAATGTAGACCTTCTGAATCATACTTTTCTGCCCCCATCCTCTGCGTGCCTCCAAGGCATCAATCATTTCTAATTATGTTTACACTTTGTTATTGTTTGATTCTTTGTTACACACAGGCACATTGATTTCTGTGTGAAATGTGTTCTTTTTAAGCAGAGTAGTTGTGAGTAGAATTGGTCTTCCTTTGAAATGACTGCAGCATGGTACTTAGTTTAAAGCTAAACAAAATTTAGTTTACAAGCGCTTAAAAAAATTTTCTCTACAAATTAGAAAAAGATGTAACTGTTTATAGTTGTTGTATACTGACCACTACCTTTGATGTAATTTTATACAGTGTTACTTAAGGATATCCCAAGGTTAAACGCGTCTTTGGAAAAAAAACCTGAATCCTTTGAAGATTATGCGAAAACCATCGCTTTTTGGTTTTCACTTTTGAGATTTTCATCATTTTGCCTCCATAGTGTATCCTCTTTTAGACAAAAAAATTGACAAAACACACATTTATCACCGGAAACCTGATTATTAGAAAATTTTACCACTTTTAGAACAATGAATATTGCATTTTTTATGGCTGTTTATTTATGGAGCAATACATAGGGATATCCAAAAATTCCATCCATATACATTGCATTTTAACACACAAACATAATTTTTTCATACACATAGTGTCCAGTTTATGTGAAATCTTCACCCTATACAAAAGCTCATCAAAGGTTTCTGAAAGCACAAATTATCACTTTTTATCCCATACTTCTCACAAAAAGACAGTTTTTAATCTCAATAATAAAGTAGCACTCCCATTTTCAGCTCTTCAAACACACACTTGCTTCCCCAAAATGCATTGGCCTTCAGGACATGAAAAGAAGTTGGCTTACCTCCATAGCATTTGCATGCATGTGTGCGATTGCGTGTGCATGTGTGTGTATGCATTTGTGTCCCTTTGAAGTTTTGTAGTCCGCCCACCTCTCTGTGGACCTACATTGTGCTGAACAGCTCCATTTGTCCCACCTTAATCCCCTGACGTAAACTTGCATAAATCAAGCAGACTTGTTTCCAAACTGGAAAACGGTGCCTTTCTGCTTCGTTCTGGTTTCCACCTTTCAGAGAGAGTTTGATGTCAGCTTGTAGATCAATACTGCTTAAGGCAATCGTCTCTCCTCTTAAAATAAGAATCTAAATAGTTTGAATTTGGTCAATTCAATCTGATATCCAATTTTATTCAATTTTATTTCAGCACACCAAAAAATGACCAAGATATACAAAAGGCTGAACCAAAAAAAAAAAATGAATGGGATAAAAAAGTGACTGACTGATTTACCAAAACATGTGAGGTCAGAGATGAGAGTTAGAAAACAACTGAATAAATTCACAAAGATGGATAGTTTAAAAAAAAAAAAGTTGCTTCACTGTGGCACATCAAATACTTATTTTGCACTTTTCCAAGGTTCCTTCATAGACCATTTTCAATGTCTATTGCACCCTCTGACATTGTTTCAGCCAGCATTTTTTTCATGTTATGGGGCAGCATCATGGCACCCAAAGTGCATCTAGGCTAACCTCTCTCTATCGATGGCTCTGGGCCAGATTAAAGTGCTGGGGCTCATTGTTTACACAGCTCTGTGGTGCCATGGCTGAGCAGGCCCGAACAATGGGTCCCTGCACCCTTTTGTCAGAGTGAGAGGAAGAATGGAGACCTCTTGACATGGCAACCTGAAGCCTCAATGCCCCCACTTCACCTAGCTGAGAGGGTCACATCGAGAGGGGAAGTTAGAGATAAGTAAAGAGGAGAATGGAGAGATCAAAATTAAAGGGGAAGAGATGACGTATAATATGAGGGGGGTGGATGGATGGATGGAGAATAATCAAGGATGGAGGAAGAGAGATAAAAAGATTTAGAGAAATTAAACTAAGGGATATTGCATCAAAAGTTAGAGGAAAAGGACAGACTAGAAGCTGCAATGACGTGGAAAAGAGTTGCAGAGGAACAGGCTTAGAAATATAAATCATGGTGAGAGTAAGTATGTCTGATGACAAGAATAGGAGCATAAATAACACTTAATTACACACTGGCCCTAATCGCCCGTATCACATTTGTTTTTCACCTCATTAGGATGAGGCAGTTCTGGAATGATGTCAAATGATTGAGTTGTTTCATGCATTTAATTCTGTCAACTTAAAGAAATTGTTGGACTAGCCATTGCTAAACAGCCTCCTGGCTGTAGCTTTATAGTGTAACAAATTATTTTTGTTAAGAAAACAAGTGAGCACAACAACCAAATATTCCCTTACTTCCTTTAAATATTAATACATTCAATTTTGTTCTGCATCTCCAATTTTTCCTTCAAGTAAAGCATGAGCCAGTCACAGTTGAGTTCAAACAATACTGCTATCATGTGATATCGTGGCACTTCCCGTGTGTTTGCATATCCAGTGTAGCTCATGATAGCAAACTATGTGGAATGAAGTCCCATGTCTGATTTTAATGTTTGTGAGTTGGTCATTGTAAGCTAATTGCTAGAGAACAACAAAAAATTGCATGTAAAAGATCAACATTACCTTTCAAAAATTGAAACCATTTTTTAATTTTTTTTTGGTTGCAGGTCACTTTCTCGGCAATAACACAGTTATTGATGTGCTTCATCGCCAGGGATACGAGGTGGCACACACCCCGGCCGGGCAGCCCATAAAGAGGTAATGACACTGCTAATATGTCTTAAAATGCTCATATTATCATCATGTAGGGACAGATTTAAAGTTATGATGTGTTGCATTTAGAGAGGATCTTCTGGCAAAAATGGAACTTAAAATTCCTATGCTTTTTATTGTTCTTGTTATACCTTAAAACAAGACATCTATAGGTTTTCCTCAACACCAAAATCGAGTGCTTAAAGCCAATTAAAGCATTTCCTATATTAGGTTATAGCGAGTTCATTTCTGATAATGATCACTGGACCCCACACAGTGGAACAGAGAGTAAGCTTCTAGCCGACAGTTTAAAAAAAAAGGAAAAAAAAGAAAAGAAAATGCTCTGTCTTAATGCTCCCTTTTAGTCGTTACAGTTGGTAGATATGTGTTTCTGTAAAGAAAATGTGTCAATTTGTGTTGCTCCGACCACAACAACCCTTAATGAAAATCAGTGTGTTCATCTGGGTGATACATTCCCATCGGTTGTGAGCTGGAGCCAATGAAAATCCACGACTTGTTGTCATTTGACGTGGGACAGATTGCCGAACTAAACGCTTCACATCAAATCCAAGAGCCAGATGTTAGCAGGGTTTTTTTGACCATTGTAAAAAAAGTGCTTGCCACACTTGGAAGAGGAGCATGAGGTGGGATGTCACCACAGTTATACAAACTTGATAGACTGGATTTTGTGACAAATATAAATTAAGCAAAATCTCAACAGTATATGAAATCCTCCTCAAATCAAAATGATTGATTTTTACTATCATACAACAATGAACTTATTTTTTTGTGTTTAGTAAGTTAACAACAGGTGAAAAATTAAAAGATGAAAAAAAATCCCACAAAATTCCAACATCCTAAAAATATTTCCCTTTTTAAAATGATGCGTTACTACATGAATGATCCTCTTTGAAAAATGTTAAGCCTCCGTTTCTGACTCTTTAAGGTACAGTAGGTTATCTTATGTTTACATTTTTCAGTTTTAACAAAATAATTCTCCACGATGCATCTCATTCTTCTGGGTTTTTGCATGTGTGTGACTGCTTCCACTTCTTAGATTGTGATGCTGATAAGTCTGACAAATTCCCCACCGGCCACCAATGAAGCAGTGTTGAAAAGGCCAACCTAAGTAGAGCTCATACCTCCCGCTGCATAGCTTGTAGTGCACTCAGTCTACCATGGCACGCTGCGGGTGGCTATCTCACTTTGAATCTGTGTTCTTGCTCCTCTGTGTGAGTCAATGAATGAGCGAATCTACTTTCGCACACAATCCCTGTTTAATATGGGATAATGAGTCTCAGATGAACCGAGATCTGACCCTTTCATACCTGATTTTGGCCTGAGTTTACAACTGAATGTTTAATTATACGAAAACTTTCTCCCCAAAAATATGCTTATATTAAAGGGCTTTATGGAAATGACTCATACAGTTACAAAAAATACATCTTCCCCTTTTATTTTCCCTTCAAAACCTTTTTATCATCTTGTGATGTGTTCCCTCCAGGAGATCATCTTCTAGAACTGCTTTGCCACCTTCAGAGGACCACCAAGATTATTCCCTGCCACTGGAGCCTTTTCTGCATGAGCTCCCCTACAACGAGGAAGATCAGGGGCATCCCCTGGAGGAAGATTTGTTACCCCACATGCTTCTTCCACCAGATAGCTTTGAGCTACTGGAGAAAGCAGACAGGAAAATGCTAAAGAAAAAGAGGCGCAACAAGCAGAAGAAACAACGAAACCGGCATTTTAATGACCTCTGGGTTCGCATTGAGGAGAGGTAAGAGCACCACTTTAGGGGTAGCGAAAATTGACTATAAAAAAAGGATACAAGAGTACAATAATAAAAGCTCTGAGAAGAAGGTTAGAGAGAATGTGAAAGGGAGGAGGGGGAAAAAGGAAATGTGTACCGTTGACTTGTCTATAGAATAAAACTGACACTTCCTGGTGCAATGCTGCAGGCTCAATGAGCCACCGTATCACATCACCATACTCATCCTGCTGTTGCAAAACATACACATTAACTCTGCAATGTGGTATAAGTGCAGACTAGTTCCTGGCTGGTATAAGTGTTGGAAATAGCAACCTGATAAATCCTGATAAGAACCCAGCTTTGGTGTCACAGTAGCTCTAGGCAGGGACTAACCAGACAACAAGACAAGCTCACGTTTCAGACAAAAAAGAGAAAAGACTCTTCTGCACAAGGTGCACAGTATCGAAATTCCCCCTCAATGTTTTGTAACATTATGTTTTTATGATATTTATCCACGTAAGTAAGCAAAATTGACCGAACAGTTATGACTCCACCTTCCCGTTCGCTAGAGTCGGTTACGAAAGCTACTTGTCTTTTTCAGAGTTTTAGGCCATCCCAGCGTGCATTACTCTATCAGAAGGTCAATGCATATAGTCCACATGCATAGGCAAATTTAGAGTTTCCAGTTTCAACTGACTCACACAAAGTTGGATTGTGGGAGGAAATCGGGGCAGCTGAAGGAGAAGAAAATGAGAAAAGCATGCAAGCCTAACACAAAAAGCCCTTGTTGCTGTGAGGGGAAGACTCATTCTGTATATTCTCATTGAATCTTTAGAGAAATTAATCAACTGAACAAAAATTATGCCGCAATCTAAACATTTCAATTTTGTTCCCATTCCCAAAACTGGAAATGGAAATGGAAAATTCCTTCTTAGTCAAGAATAAATTAATCTATCTATGCACCATTTTTTTCCCTTTTCATGTTTTAGCTGAAGTCAGACCACAGAGGCTCATAGTGACCAGCAAACATAAAACATTGTACAGAAGGGGCCCTGGATCATTTATATTGGAACACAAAGTAAGCAGAATAAACTAAAAGAGGAAATCTGAAAGAGGAGAAAATATGGTCTTATATTTCATGTTTCATTAGTCTAAGCTATTGTCTGCTCCTTGATAGCTGTGTTGTTATATTCAAGGGTCATTTTTACCTCAGATGAACCACGTGTTTTTCCATATACAGTGTGCACGATTCCAAATTAGTTATGGAAAGACAAATCCATCCAAGTAGAGTCTGTTCTCCAAGGGAACAGAGGAGGTTTGTGAACGTTTGTGTACATTATGTCTGTAGAAATGTTTTCTCTCTTTCTGCGAGACCCCGCATTTCGAATGGAAAGGAAACAGACTGCTTGTGTGTGCGTGCTGCAAAGTGTACTTGCTGCAGGACTTTGTATATTTTAAAGTCTGAAAAGGGGGCCAAGAAGGAAGGCAAGGAAGTCCAAATGACAGAAATTACTGTAGTGTCACTGCTCTCTGGTGCGTGTGATGCGTGGCCACACACTGATGTGCCACACCTGCTGTCTTCAACCTAAATAAACTTGACTCAAAACAAACTTAAAAAGCATCCTTTGCATAGTTAAAAACTCACTTCAGCTGAGTGTTCAGCCTGTTTTAGTCTGACATAATCTTCCATTTAGCACTGAATAATTAAAGCTACAGGGTGTGAGGGCTTAGGCTAAGACCAGTCAATTGGAAAAGATCTGTTACAACAGCTGAGGTCATTTTAGAAACTGAGGAAAAGCTGCAACTGTCTTAAAAGTTTTTCATTTGTTAGAAAGTGTCTGAAATTTCTGAGACAAAAAAAACAAAACACATTTTCACAAAATATTGTTTTCATCCACCATTTTCATTGACAGTGAAAATCTGAAATAGGTTTGGGTGACCTTAAATATTATAAAGATGGGGAATTTCAACTAATTAGTCTCTTCTGCTCTTGTCTTCTCTCCACAGTTCTATGGTGCCGTCCCCACCCCCCCCTTTGGTTCGCATCATCAACGGTTACATCACAGTGCAGCCACCTGACAGAATCCGCAGCCACCACAACAATCATAACATATCGTCTGCTTCAGCCACCTCTTCATCCTCACTGGTTTTACTTATCCTCATCTGCACTGTGCTAACAGTGATCCTGCAGATATGGACTGTGACTCTCTAGCAGGACACTAGTTGGAGCTATTAGATAAAAGTCAGCCTTTATGAGTTTAAACTTAAACATTTGATGGTTTAACGTGAATAGATATGAGGTCTGATTGAGACTTAGAGGAGGCAGCAAAACACATGGAAAAAAAGTTGTAAGATGAGCTTTTACACGTAGTTGTTGGCTAAAAGGTGACATGGTTGGTGGGCTAGAAAAAGCTTGTGCTTTTGGAATTGAGTCAAATCATGTTAAAAAAAAGCATGTTTCTTACTAACTGAGTCCACAATGAGCATGCAAATACATATGATGTGATTTTATTGGAACGAAGAGAGTTTACGCAGAACATGGCAGGAAAGAAAACTGAAAGAACAAAAAGGAAGTGTTTTGGGACTTTTTACAGACATTGCAAGACCTGTCAGCTCCCTGATGGATAACAGGGTCACAGTCGACTCTTACTATTCAAAATTCAGTGCCTCCAACAATTAGAGATCTCGCCAAAGTGATTGTTCAGGGAAGGAGAACAAGAATATCATTTAAAGCCATGCTGAATATCAAACACCTTTCATCAGCACAACTGGAACCATATGTGTTTTGTATATGTGTGTGCAAGTTAGCGTTTGTTGTATGTAAAAACTGTGTGGGACAGTCTATCAGCTCTTATACCCCTTTCACTTGCAAACAGAAGCGTTCCTCTTCGGACCTTAATTTATTCTTCCGTTTTAGAAGAATGTACTTAATGTTGCATAAAACATTCTGTGGGGGTAAATTGTACATAATGTTTCTTGAAAATTTATAGATGTATTTTAGAATGATAAGAAAAAAGAAAATTTTTAAAAGTATTGTTGTTTATAAAAATATATAAATAGATATGCAGTATATTTTGGACAGAATATCAGGAACTAACCACCATAGTCTATGCCATGTGTCTCACTGAAATGAAAGTTTCAAAAGAGACAGATGATTGTGTTGTGCTTTATGTATCAGTGTTATCACCTGCTTTGATATATACGTTTGCTGAAATAATTGACATGGATCATTTGTTTAATTTATTTAACTTCTGTAGTTTTGGTGTAAATCACATGAAACTTTCCCTATGACTTTTTATAAATATTTTTGTCACTACAAAGTTCGAACGTGTTCTTTTTGGGTTTCTTTTCAATGGTTTTGGTGTTCGTAATAATGATAATGCAGTAAAAAAAATGAACACAGCTAGACAGCATACATCATAGTGCTTTTGTTTTTATTGGTTAGGGTTACACTTGACTTATGGTAGAAGTTGATTGTAAGAGTATTTAGAAACAATAAAATATTTCTGTAGATTAACATTTGATTTTATAGTTTGTTTTTGGATGTAGATCATATCAGTGTGTGCCCAGAAATTCATGTCTGTGCCCATGAATTGATAACAAAAGAAAAATAAAGTTCAGCAGGTTTGTAAAATAAGATTTCAAAATCTTAAAAAGATTAGCAGGAGCCTGTTATCTGAGCCACAGAAGGTGCTGATTAACAGCTGTCACAACCACACCGAGTGGGAAAACAGAAGTGAGTTCATATTTTCATCGCTCTACAGCTGTGGGTTGACTATGAAAAGACAGCAACTTAGACCTTTTTCACACATGAGATGGGTAAAAAAAGTAAAATAAAAATAAATCAATTTTCTTAAAATTAAACTTTATTAATCAGCAGTGCACACAAAGTGAGGTTGGCATCACAAGTTAGTTTGTAGGACACCTTGTTGTATTATCACTTAGTTTGCGATTTTCTTTGCATGTACAGATCCTAAATTACCCTTCACTACGACTCATAATTATGTCCTGTAAAGTACCATCCTTACAAGCAACCTTAGGGATATACGACTTGTATGAGCATTTCTACATCAGCGGTGAAGACATTGTCGAATCTGTCATTTAACGATCCACCAAATCCACATAAGTGGTGGTTGGGCTAGTGCAGCTAAATGCTGTGCTTTCACCATGCTCATAACAACATATCATATTGTCATAAGAATAAATTTTATGCAAACAAATGCTGAGCAGTGTATTAAAACATCGGTGTGAATATTGATATAAGGTCAAACAGAAGGAAGCATCTTCAGCTCAAGTTAACTTTTCTCGAATTCAATTTCAGTTTGTACTGTGCTGTTTGTATATTTAATATTGTGACCTTTCATATTCCTTACAAAAAAGCTGATCATGAGTCAGATTAACCCAGTGCCACTGTGAGGGTCTGGCTGTCAAGCCAGAATTGCACATATGTCTTCTCATTCACTTGGAATGGACTGATCTCTTGCACTGACGAACTGAAATCTGGATCCAATGGTTTACTTTTCTAGCACCAGAGGGGTCACTCCCCCATAATACCAACATGCTCAGTTTCCACCAGATTAAAAGAAAGCAGTGCATGTATCAAAGGGACTTAAAACCACACAGCGGCAGCTAATGCTCCTGAATATTTACTGAATTTTACTGTGGGTCTGGGTGGGAAATCTTAGCAAAAGGTCAGGAGTGAATGTTGAAGACATTAGCTTCTTATGTGCCAAAACATCTCAAGAGCATTCCAGGATTCCAGTGCTTGTGTGAAAGTGGATTTAAACTCTTTACCTGGAATGTACTGCTTATAATCCTGCACCAGAAGTCTACAGGATGAAGGTCGACAAGCCTCTTAAGCCATGTTTATAATTAGTATTTTTCTTTTTTTGCCAACTTTGTAAAACTGTACAGTATAAAATCCCTGCAGTGTGTGTGGTTTTCTAACATCTTTGTTGAACCTCGACAGCTTAAGTCGTAACAAAATTAATCAATTTCTTTCCCATCTGAACAATTTAAACATTGAGTCCACGGAGTTCAGGCATCCAGGGAAAATGCATTTGCTTGATGAAAGAATCATTCTTGGCAAGATAGCTTATTAGCTTGCGATACCCTAATGCTCTCGAGTGTTTACAGTGTTCGTCCCCACAGCCCACAGAACTACGTACTCAGTTTTATTATATTTTCACCAATTATTTTCTTAGAGGTTTACTGTGTTCCAAGTTAAATATATATATTTATTTTAGACAGACCAAAACAGACCTTTTTGTTCTATCAATAATTTGTGCTGCAAATTTGGCTACATAAACACTGGAGTCTACAGAGATTTGGAGCCTGCCTCAAGCTGAAGCATGGCTGTTTCTAGCACTTGTGCATAAGCATAATTTCTTTGCCCAGGAGGTTGCAGCTTGGTCAAATGACAAAACCAGATGTTGATTATATCACCTTGAATGAAGATCACAAGAGCATCATTTCCTACATACTTTAATTTCAGGATCTGCAGTTTTAATTAAAAAATCTTACCCTCATAAGAATAGGTTTTGAGTCCACGCAAATTTTAGAGTCACCTTTTGTCTTTTGGAAACATTTTCACCAGCTTTGTAAAGGACAACATATGAAAGCTTTAATCCTACTATTACACCAGTATGATTGCATGTTATGGCTTTCTTCAGCAGTGGGGTTATGCACACACACCCTTGTGCCCTCATCCAGGGTTCAAACCTTGTTTATGTGTTGGTCATGTACTCTGATAAGGCTGCTATTAAAAGTTGTTTGATATGTGCATGTGGTCTGCCACAAACGAGGCAGCTGTTCTGCTGGCAAATGAGGAAACAAACAGGAAACACGAGCCAGAACGGGTCCTTTAGATGTACAAGAAATTAGTGTTAAGTGATTTGTTACATCAACAGGAAAAGATAGCTAACTGTCTTATTAGTCTGCGCTTTGATTTTGGAGGGGCTGCGTGCTGGACGTGCTGATGTGCTTGTATAATATGATGACTGGAAGAGTAATGATAGCAAAGTGATGTTATCAACTAGTATCAAGTATTACAAAGTATATATGTGTCTACTGTTTGTTTTTTTTCTAAATTATTTCCCTGAACAAAAGCTAATGGCTACATCTAAATATTGTTCATAACAGCAGTGAAACTCAGCCAAAAGGATTTTGATGGTGAATGTTTACATGACAAAAAAAATTTATTTCACTCAGTTTGGAAAAAAAAAAACGGCTGGACCATCGCAGACCGATCATATTCAACCTTAAGAGGTATTTCATTTTTACTCGACAAATTGCTTGGGCCAGCTTCTGACACTTTGATTAATCAGTTTTTTCTTAAACAAACTGAATCCCAGACATATGCCACTGAACTTATGTATAAATGCACGACTCAGACACTGCTACCTTTCACCTTGTGATTGTGGAGGGAGAAAGCAGATTGAGTTTATAGCTTAAGTCATGTATGCAGCCAGTCCAACTGCTCCAAACCATTAAACCCACATCATCTTAAAATCCGAATGTGATTCTAAATGACAATTTTTTCCTCTGCTCCATGTAACATAAAACTTTTAAAAACAACAGACCACATAAGTCACTCAGTCATTCCATAAAAGAACAAACAAACAAAGGTGCAGGTCACTCCCATAATTGCCTCACGTTGAGTGCTTTTGCTGACAGATGTTATAGCTCATTTACTGTTAGAAACATAGCTTAAGGAAGGGTGTGAATTTTGCGAGTCAAAGTGAGTACCAATAAAGTCAGCTGAAGTCACAGAATAAATCACTTAAGTAAAACCGAAATGAGACTCTTTGACACAAAGATCAGTGGCCAACATGATGGTTACTTGTTTTGAACATGAGCGGTTTACCTTTTTGAGCTAACTTTTTTTTGTTGCTCTCGCCAATGTAAGGCATGAAATTGAAGTTTGAAATTTAAACAAAGATTGATTTATTACTGGTGAGCATTATTCCAGATTTATGGCCTAGAGTTTGGTGCTCATTAACGTGATGACAGGAATTAGCTTTAAGATAGTATTCTAACCACTATCATACCATAAACCAACATACTGTGTATCTACTTACAATTACACAAGCACATACAAAGCATTACCAATAAGTATTAACTATTTTTTTTTAAATCAGAACCTTCTTAAGATCTGATACTGATCTGATACTGAAGTTATGGGATACTGAACTTTTTTTCTCTCACTAAGTAGCATTTTTTCTTAATGCAGAAATATAAATTACACTTCCTCTCAACAGACATAAACTCCTAAAAATATAATCAAAGAAAATGTTTCTTCGGAGAACACACTACATTGGATTGTAGGTAGGGTTGCCTGGTTGGATAAAAGTAAATCTTTAGGAATTGAAAGCAGATGTCCATGCAGACATCTGTTTTCCATAAAGTGGGAAAACTTCAGGCAAAAATGTATATAGAGCATCAAATTAATTTTACCATCCTGCTAAATTTCAATTTACAAATATAAGATTATTTAAAATTTCAGATTAGATTAAAAAAAAAACTCAAATTCAGATTAATCAGTAATCCTAATATTTCTATCACAGTGAGTTGGAGGTTAATTGCCCTGATTGTGACCAGTGAATCTGAAGGTTAATTTTGCCAGTCAGGCTTTGATCAGGCCATGTTGAGTGATGTAGAATGTACATTTCGTAACACAAGGCCAGATCCTTTCCCACTGTTAAAACAAGCAAAGCCTGTCATTGTTTATTTGATGTAAGTCTGGTCAGTCCCACAGTCTTGCAAAAAAGAGCCAACAGTAAGTTTAGAATAGGTCTCTCTACGACTATTATTACTGCATCTGTCTAAAATAGTCTTTGCAGTGTGTTAACTGAGAACCATGGTAATGAGTGTTCTGCTGGCTGAGTCCTCAGCATGTTTACATAGTAACTCTCTTTGGGACTCTTCATAATATGTTATCAATGCAGGTTAAAGCCTCGACCAGTGGGAACTGACTGTGTCAATAGTAAGAACGCGTTTGATCTTAGAGAATGGTCTGGGGTTGCCTAAAAGTCTTCAAATTACTTATGTTAAGACTCTCTCTGTCTTTAGATGCTCTGTCCTCTGTTCAGCATATATCCAACTCAATGTGAGACATTCTGAGACATAATTCATCACTCTACCTGACATAGTTACTATGTTACATTGAACTGTATCTCCCTCCATTTTAAATTGTAAAACAAGTCTTTTTCAGCTGATCTGGGAAATAAAAAGCAAAAAACATCCTACTTGGTAATTCGCACATATAAAACACAGGAGGATTAGTCCAGCAATGATGTGCGATTGCTCGCATCAAGTCGGCTGTGCGACAGGCAGACATAGACATCAGGAGCATCATCAAAAGCAAAAGAGATATTGCAGTACTTGTTTACTACAGATGGTTCAGATAATTCCGAACATGTCACTAAAAGGTAGAGGATCTGTGTCTGGGACATTGAACTGCTTGCAGGGACTTTACATCTGTATTATCCACAAAGAGAGTTCATCTGTGTTATTCTGGATGCTGTGTATATCTTACCTTGTGCCACTGATGACACTGTAACATCATAAGCTCAAGCTGATATTTCAACTACATTTCAATCTTTGCTACACTTCCAACCTTTTGACAGTTTGTGAACTATTCCACCAGAGAGTAAAAAGTTGGATTAATTCTACACAAATATAATGCATACAGCCCCTCTGCCCATCCTCCATTAGGAAAATAAAACCACAGTGTGGTTTTCCTCAATTTCAACTGTACAATTGTGATTAATTTCTCACCTGTGACCACATGGTCTTTGAAGAAGTGATGCAAAAAAAGATCTAGAGGGATAAACTGAGGCCACCGACAGGAATGGACTTTGAACCACATGGAGATGACAGTGAGATACTTCCCCAGTAACAAATTCTGATCATCAATACCTTGAAAAAGCTGCTGAACATGAGGGAGAAAGCAAGAGGGAAGTTTGTTGAGGCTAGTTCAGAAACTGCTGAAAAATCAGATGAGAAGCAGATACAGAAATAAACTCAAAAGTAAGCATCTTCCAGCATGTGAGAAATGTATGGTTGGGGATGAGGGGCTTGAAGATGAAGGGAGATTGATTGATAGAATTCTGGACAAGGCCAATGGCCATACAATGTTTTTCACTAGGTTTAGTTCAGATCAACATTCAGCATGCTGCTCACCTGCAACCATCAACACAGATCTTACAACCTGCCTGTACCAATAACCTCCCAGTCACACCTCCATTAAATCACTCTTCCCATCAGTCATGAATTTTAAGCTCAAGATCAAGACACCTCCTCTGCCTCCCTCTCCAGGCTGTCTGTCTCCAGCAGTCAGAGGAAGAAGCAGCTGGAGAGACTGAACCAGAACAAGGCAGCAGGTCCAGATTGTGTCAGCCCCAGGGTCCTGAAAGCCTGTGCAGAACAGCTTTGTGGGATTCCACAGCACATCTTCAACCTTAATCTGAATCAGGTGAAAGTTCCAGTGCTGGTCAAGACATCCTGCGTTGCTCCAGAACCCAATCAATCTCATCCATCTGCCCACACTGACTGCACCAAAGTTACCCTAACATCCCACATCATGAAAGTTCAGAGAGACTGTTATGGGTCCATCTCAGAAGGCAAGTGAACACTTTTCAAAACCCACAACAGTTTGATTTTTGTCCTGGATTTGGTGTTGAAAATTCCATCATCTACCTGTTTCAGCGAGCCCACTCTCATCTGGTAGAAGCAAGCAGCACAGGGAGGATCATCTTTTGATTTCTCTAGGCCCAAAATACATTTGTGATATGTTCAGATAATATAAACCCAGCAGAGCTCTTAGATCCAAGGACTCAGATCAGCTAGTCCAGTCCAGACTGAACATGGAGAAGCAGCATTTAGCTGTTATGCTGCAAACAAGTGGAACAAACTACCAGTGGAGATTAAACTGTCACCAAATGTAGACATTTTAAAATCCAGTTTAAAAACATTTATTTTCTCATGTGTCTATGCATGAAATCTGCACATAATTTATCTTGACTGTTGCTTGTTTTTAATTAATTAATTTACTTTTAAGTATTTTATTTGTTTTTCTTTATATTGTTTTATGTATTTTTAATGCTTCTTCCGTTTCCTCCTGCAATGCAATTTTATGTAAAGCACTTTGAATTGTTTTGCACATGAAATGTTCTCTCAAAAGATCATTTGATTCTCAAGAGTCCAGTTTTTCTGGTTAAATAAAGCATAGAATAGATAGATAGAAAAATAAATAAGTTAATTTCTGCCCATTTTAGACAGTTTGCATTGTGACGAGCAGAACAAACGAATAGAATACATATCATGTATTCAAAAGTTCTGCTCTAATGAAAGTAAAGTTAACTGTGCTAACATGTCCATAATATGTTTTCAACCATCTGTTCTTTGGCAGGGGATTGTGCTTTGAACCTGCAGAGCATCACCTCCAGCCTCATAATCATAAGGCCAGACAGCCTGTATGTTCCATAGGATTTTGGAGGAACCTTTAAAGCTAATTATGTTGCAGTGTGAAGATCCGATTTGATGACAAACTAGCGCAAGCTACAAGGAAATGTTTGCATAAGCTTGGTGGAGAAGACAGTAGCAGAAGGGAGAGAAGCAACTTGGTATTTTTTGCTTGTGATGCTAAGACGGCAGACTTGATATATTCCTTTTATGGAAGTGATTGTCTGAAATAATTTTGTGTAAGCCTTCAGGTCTAAGCTATAGTTGTTAAACTACAGCAGAAATTATATCAACTCATCTAGAAACATCATTGTGTCCTATCAGAAACAGCAATGAGAACATAGGTATGTGGTCTTTATTTCAAGGGCAACTGCTTAAGAAATTTGACCCCAAAACATCTGGATTTTATTACTAAACTAATTCCAAAGTCTGGAGCTGCTCTAGCCATTTATCCAGGCAACCCAGAAAGTATGATCGGGGATTTTCATCAACTGGCAAGTTTTCTTTTGCAGCGAGCCTCTTCGTACACAGAGTGCAGCCATACTCTGAGAAACGAGGCCATGCATTTCTGAAATGATCACATTCTTAATATTACTGTAAGCGGCAGCAGGCAAGTAACCTTTCTAATATTTCTATATGCATGCAGCATTTTATGATATAGCTGCCTTTTCTTAATGATCACTCTCTAGTTAAAATATGTGAAATTGAATTATTCTAATATTAGAGCTGTCCATTGCATATCATTGCAGAGCCAGCAAAGTGTAATTTGCTGGTGGACAGATAGTTGAGTATTACGCTAGTCATTATAAAGCCATAAGAATATTTATTTATTTATTTATTTAGTCATTCATTCAAAGCAAAAGATTTAGACAGGTACAATTTCTGAGAAACACAGATGAGTTTTTAGGTGATTATCAACGACTAGAGAGGGAGTTTAGGTCCTAAAAGGATGATCAATTTGTTTTGTGCCTCTGTTAACAGACTAAGAGAATATTCAATAAGGACTTTGCTCTTTACAGAGTCGTTAAATCTAGACTTCAAATAGTGTGATGCAGATACATCTTGTTAACATAGAAGAGTGTTCACTGTAAGAATCGCTTATCTGATATATTTCTGTGAATCTAGTCAGAAAAATAATGTTTAAGCCATTAGCTGAGGGAGCTTTAGTTTTTCCTAGAAGAAAAAAAATTAAAATTACTCCACAACTGACCCCCTCCCCCTTAAATCTGAAACAAATGGGGCATTAGAAATCATCAAACAGTCATGTCATCCATGTACAATTAAAGTCCGTATTTCAGTTCAATTGGAATTTTAAAACAAAAACATTTTTTTGTGTCTCTCAGGGCCTCTCAAGGTTGGTCTGCCTGTGATTGTCAGCTTATAAACAAATGAACCATTTTTGTCCTGGCACTACACCACAGGGTGTCACTCAGCTTCAGCTTGGGTCAATGGATCCCATTCACAGGAATGATTTTTCTGAGGAGTGTTTTGGATAGAAGGAAGCCCACACTGGGAGCTCAAACTGGGAGTCAAGACACACAGAAACACACACTTACACACCATTACTCTCAAAATATAAAGAAGACACATACCCACATGTCCTTCCAGCATTATACATGCAGATATTTTACCCAGATCCTATATGGAGTCCTATTGGACTTGGTTTGCATATTCAATAGGACTCCATGTTGAATCTAGGTGGATGTTGTTCCCATCCATTTTTAGTCCCCATCTACATATTTTCCCAGACTGAAAGTTGCTCAACTTAGTGTTTCTTAGTATTCACTTCAAGAATGTGAATGCAGGATCATCACAGTCTCCCACTACAGGGTGAGAAAGTTGCAGCTAAAAAAGTTGTGATGACTAGCTACAGTCATCTAAACCAAAAAAAAATTCTTGTTTTTTATACTAATCAGAACAGGAATAAAGAGGCGAGATCTCCTGGGAGAGCTGCGCCTCATGGTAATCAGTTTGCAATGAAATTGTGTGTGTTGCTTCCCTCTGCTGGAAGAGTAAAGTATTTTTTGTCAATTTCGACATTCCCCTCTGCAGAAATAGTTTAGTATAAAATTCAATAACTTGCATTACTTGGTGATGAACTTACAATCTGCTTACTTTAGTGTTCTAACACCACACCGTGGATGGCTGGATGTACAATAATAATAATAATAATAATAATAATAATAATAATAATAATAATAATAATAATAATAATAATAATAATAATAACAGTAGTAATAATAGAAGTAAATCAATACAAAAAAAAGAGTGAAATGACTGAAACTGATTAAACATCAAATGACTGGCTTCATAGAAGAAACATATCTGAATTAAATCAAATAAGATTTCAAGTTCCATCCATCCATTCATTTTCTGTACCTGCTCAGTCCAATTTAGGGAGTCTATCACAGCTGTCATTGGGCAAAAGGCAGGGTACACCCTGAACAGGTCCCTGGTCCATCACAGGGCAGATTATAGGTTGATCATTCATTTTTTTTTTTTATTCATTCATCCATTTTCTATATTTTTAAGGCCTTTTTTGAATTTGAATTTGAAGTTATTTGCTCTGTCACAATTTTATTATCTGAAGAACGCCCATGTTGCTCTGAGTAAATGCATAAATGGTCGCTACCCAATGTATCCCCCCGATTTCTCCACCTAGCTTGAACTAAATTCTCTTCATAGCTTAAAATAGCTTTTACTTTCACTGATCCCTGACAGTGCAAGCAAATTACCTGTACAATTCCATCCCTCCAAGTAGTGAGGACCAGTTGTTCGCTTACGCCATTACTGTATGTGGCACATACAGGCTGTCTGATCTCGGCTTTTTGAGACTTTAGGTGGTGATGTCTTATAAATATGTTAAAATTGTTGATAATTTTCTGTACTACTGAAAGATTTGCATGCATTTAATTTCCAGTACATTCAGAATAGGACCCCAGATGTTAAATAATAATGGTAACAGAATAATGGAACTTATTGGATCATTGAATTTGGATGTCTATAAGCTATCACACATATTTCCTATCATAGCTCTTTTTCTAGTATTACTTTAAATATCTTCATTTCATGGCTCAACATGTTGTTAATTTTGTACTATGTTATATAATGATTGTTCCCTTGAGTGACAATTATTGTCAAAGTAAGTATTACAAACAAATTAAGGGAAAAATTAAACTGTGGATAATTGCCTGTCATTATGAGAAGACTATACTATCATTGTGAAATACAATTTGAAAATAAATAATTACTTCCAGTTTGCAGTCACTTTTATCTGGAGTAACTTGCAAGAGAAAGAACACATCAGAGGGGTTCGGTGTTGCCAAAAGACACTTTGATGTGTTAACTTGGTAGTGGAGGATCGGATAAGTGATATTCCTATTAAAAGACAACCACTTCACTTCTTGAGCTAGAGCTGTCCCAGTTCAAAGCTGCCTTGTGTCTCAAAAACTGCTTTATTTTTCAGTTGAGCAGGGGAGTGATTTCTCTTTGAGATGCCACCTATCATTGGGCAAAAGCTGGGGTAAGTAATGATGGAAAACTCATGGGGGCACTGGGAAAACATGCATACTCCATACAGAAAGGTCACAAATGTAATTTGAAGCAGGAGCTGTCTTGCTGGGAAACACAGTACCATCCTTCTCATAATATTACATCCATCCATCCATATTATATACCTGCTTAAACCAGTTCAGGGTCGTGTGGGAGGGGGTCGCCAATTGAGAAATTGGTTATTTTTTAATTCTTCAGCTTTCCCATACTGTAATATACAATCTGCATTCATTATCCCTGCCAGTATCCATTTAGCTTGATGCATAACTGCATTACAGACCACAATGGGATCTGTCTAAATACACAGAATCTTCAATAATGCACAGCTTTTAGGATAAAGGCATTTGAAAACAACTCCTTTTTTCTCCTCACTTGAAAATCAAAATGCCTCACGGCCTGTAAGTTTATCACCGAGGACTAGGGAGCCACCTCACCAACTAAAAAATTGCAGGTTTGGGCATTTTGAGCAAATACTATTTTGTCAGGGTTTATCATGGTCTTATATCAGGATCTTGGAATATCGCTACATCCATCTCCTATGTTCTCTCTTATTAGGTAGGTTTTTCCTTCTCAGCATTAGATGCACTTAGATGGCTTGTCACATAAACACCCATGCAAAGACGTGCACCTCCCATCTCCATAACTGTCATCCTCCTGTGCTCTGATGGTGCAGCAGTGTTATGAAATGATTATCTATTAAAATGCCATTAGTGGAAACAGGGAATCATGTTGTCCCTGGCAGGAGTTTATTGGAAAGTGAATGTAAGCACCCACATGTGGAACACCTCATTAACCCAGTGGTTATTTACAGCCCTACAGCATAGAGCCTAAAAGAAGGATTGCATCTAATTCATTAATCTAAAGAAAGTCTGAGCTGATAAGACATCGCTCTACTACTCATACCTGTGCTTTTAATGGAATTTATTTAACCACTTATGGTGCTGATTGATCTCTGTTGAGAAGCTGCTTCTTGCTCGAACCCTACAAACAGGACAGAAACAGTTGAAACTGCACAATTCTGGAAAAACACACACATAAAGCTGTGAGATTAACTGGAACCGAGCACAGTCATCATTTCGTTGAATTACTACAAGAAAATTGAATACAAACTAGACAAAGTACTTTCACTTTCTCGATCAAAAGAGAATTGGACACCCAACAGACAATTATGTGGCTTTTTTGTCTTTTCAGTACAGTTAAGGTGCTTAACTGAACAAGGAACAAGAGTCTATTATACGATCCTGCAGTACTGTGGAAGAGCTTAACAACAGCATGGTTAATGATGGTTGATTGTATTCACTCTTCTTTACAACTATTCTTTATGACTATTGATCAAAAAAAGATTTATACATTTCCTCTCTAGCATGTGGACCCAAATACTCCTTGTAGTAATTCATATTTGTATAAGTTTATATAAACTCTTTGTGACTCGTATGTCCTTTGTGTAAACGCATTACTTAATGAGCAGCTTGCAGGTCGTATTTTTCACAAAGCATATGCACATGATATTTTGTGGATATGTGTGTTTGAAAGGCAATGGAAGAAATTCAGAAGAAAGGGTAGCCTTTCTGAGCAGCGATCATAATAAGTTCAAAACTGCACAGTTGGGTGCTAGTAAATGTTTCCAGCAGAGACAATTTAGAAAGTTGGTGTTTTTTTGTGGGGTTTGTGTATGAGTTAATACAATGAATATAGATTTTGTGTTGTAACGGGTTGCTCGAATTTGCTTTTTGTGTAGAAATAAACCCAAGGTTTTTATTGCTCCATTCGTAAAAAACAAACAAAAAAACCATGTTGATCGTGGTGATTGTTTTAGACCGTCGGATAATGTTGCTGGAGATTAAGATGGGAGGTCAAAGTCAGGACTGAATGGGATTGATTGCTGATAGCAGTTGCCAATGTGCACACAGCAGCAGACTGAACTTGGCAATGGTGATACAATAAATGAGCTATAGTGATGAAAGTGTAAAAAAAATCTAGCCTGATAGAAGACAAGACCTGTGCTACGCAGGACTCAATATGTCTTAGATTTCTCCATATATTAAGGCTCCCTCTCTCCCTGCACCATCCAGCAACGGTTTATGTTACACAGCGTGATATGAGTAGCCTACCAATCAGAGCAGTAGGTCCTGTTTTTCGGTTTTCTTGAATATTTCAGGACACTTCTAGTTTTGTTACAGTGTAATATACCGTAGCATCTATGTTCACAGAGGGAATTATCAGATATTGACAGAACACTGGCTCAGCTCAAGAGTCAGCTTTACTCAGGTCAGGACCATACAGTTTTTCTTTTTCAAAATCCACAACCTCCCCATCCTTGATTTAAAGAAAATGTAATATTTGAATGAAGTGCATTAGAACCATAAAACCATTAAGCATACTGCATTTCACCATTATGCATTACGACATGATGGGATACAAAACATTTGTCAGAACATGACTCATTAAATTGTCAGTCACGCCAGTAAACTTCTTATTTTAGGACTTAAATTTTGGAACAGGAAGCACAATATTACAAGAGAATAATGCCCGCCATATGAGGATCCAGTGTGAAAAGCTCTGCTTTCTAGAAACATCTGAATTCTTTCCCCTGGGCTGCATCCACCACCTTTTAAAAAAATGATGGATGGCAGTGTTAGCAGCTCCTCTGATATTCACAAGCATTCTTTTTTCCACCACTCAAATGTGAATGTGAAGTCTCTCCTAGTTCCTCGTCTTCCCACCTCAGATTCTCTCTGAACATGTGGAAATAACATCATTGAATATAAAGCACCTGGGAGCAACTTTTCAACCTGCCAAGATCAACTTAATGTCAGAGGCTGTGGAAAAGTGAACAACTCTCAAAGAATAAATTGTGAAATAGGACCCAGTCCCCCAAAATGCCTACAAATAGTTGGCTTCCTCCTGAAAAGTCTCATAGAATGGGATGTATAAAGCCACAGGAGCTATTCTGAAGGTATTAGATTTTGAGCATTTGAATTGCCACTTACTGTGATGTTGCCACCATCCCTGAATTGACGTTTTTAGAATGAGCAAACATCCAAAGTTCTGTCTTGTGGTATATGAAAAACATCCAAATTAAATTTTCTCTGAGCATGAGCCTCCAAAAGAGCAAATTAATCATTGTTTACCTGCCTGCCACATGACCGACCAAGCAGTTCAGATGAAGCATGTGTTGACTCTTTGACCTTTGTCTCTCTTCTTGGCCTTTGAATGTAACAGAACGTGAACCTTGTTCATGGTATGAAAGCTACTGCTGCATATCTTTCCTTTTTTAAAATTGCTGTGAATAAGGCAAATGCATGTTGCTATTTAAAAAAAGAAATTTTTCATATGAAGCGCTTTTCAGCTCCTGAAATGTTACCATAATACAAAAGTGCACAATGGCTTCCTTTTGTGATTTGAAAACTGATTTCTTTGAAGTGGCACTCTCCTTTCCAAAGTATTCCAGCTATTCAAACTGCTTTAAAATGTAACCTTCTCTTTTTAAACAAAGTGAGGCTGCCACGTTTTTCTTATCTTTCTCAATGAACTGCCTGAATCACTTCGAGGAAATAGCTGATAATTGCAGTCCAGGTAGGAAAATATTCAGAAAACAGAGGAGGAACACAAGTGAGGTGCTATTGTTCATCCAAGCTCATTGTGAACAGATCTCATCCTTTTTTCATGAAAGTCCAAACATCATGGTGGAGGACACTTTTCATAATAAATGCAGTGTTGCAAATCAAAAGTCCCAGCTGAAAGACAGCTGCCAAGACAAACTCATAAGGATGCAAATGGAGAAATAGAGAGATGTGACTTTTCCTAACCTGTGCGGATTTACATCCCAGAGTGACAGAAATGGACTGGAAAAACAAGGGTTGTTGCCAGAATGAACAGATAAATACAACAAAAAGATATTTTCTTGTCATCTTCGATAGAATTACTCTTCCTCTGCTCTTGTACAAAGAATGAGAAGGTCAATTTTTTTCATGTGAGGCTAATGTAAGTAAGTAAGTAAGTGGATTGTCTTTTGTTTAAACAAAATAAGATGTTTGATCAATACTAATACTAATACTAGGGGAGGATCTTGACCTGATACCCTCAGTGTGGAAAGCTGAGGGTACATCAAACAACATGTGGGGACTTCAAACTAACACAACTGTTAAGAAAATGGAGAATGTAACTTTTGTTCTGACCTGAAAATCTTGTTAAAAAACAACCCTGAACTTGCTTTGAAATATCTAGGACAATATTGGATGTCTTAAGTCTCCCCCACCCCCCCCACCCCCCTAAAAAAAGACAAACACAATCCAATCAGTCAAAATGCATTTGTAACGACTTACTCACTTGCTGTGTTTGCTAAAGTGCATGACAGAACTAATCCTTTATTAGAACTGAACTCACTTCCACAGTGAGGCGAATAAGTGAGCTGTGTGCTTCAGCTCAGGGCTCCTCTGGTATTCAAGAGTACGACTCAGATAACTGACACTGACAAGGCAAAGTTGCAGCAGATGAATCTCATCGACTCCTGGAAGGTATCACTGATCACAACCATGACAGGGGCTTCACAGGAAGCAAGAAGACTACACTCTAGAACAGGAGATGTGGCGGTACTTTTGTTTCAGGTAAGACTCCCGCTGTACAGAATTGATTATTATGTTGCACGCTTCATGGACCACTGCAATGATGTATGACAGAAAAGGCTGTTTGATTTTCACAACCAGGGCAAAGGGGAAAAAACTAATCTCTCAACATGAGAATATGAGACACTAAGACCTCAAATCTGTCTACCAGTGGAAATATCTGAGCACTAGGTGGCACTTTGACACAGTATTCTTTTGTGTAAGGCTGGGAGCTAAGCTGAAATTTCCTATGTAGCAATCACTGTAATTGCTGTTGTTAGGGGATGCTGATTGCACCTAAGGTTACAAACTTTCGGATTCTTAACTGGATTTCAATTGTCCTAAGCCACATTTACGTCACAATTATGCAGCTGGGACGTCAACTTTAGCAGAGTTTGTACGCTGATATGTGGATGTTTTTTCAATTCTAAACCTTACAACAAGATGTTGGGTCAGTTGAGGTTTAATTAGTCCAAAACGCAGCCCAGCTGTCCCCACTTGACCTGTACTGCTTTCCTTACAGACACAAACAGGGAAGTGTAGGAGCTATGGGGAATTGATTGATTTTTGTATAGTATATTGAGTCAGGTCTCGCTGGGTAATCAGCGGTCACGGCTATATAAGGTAGGAACCTTCTTTGTTTCAGCAGGTGTTTCACCCAGAAGGGGAAAACAGTTTTTGACTCAAATTGTCATTTAGGGCTAAGCCAAAGCTATAAACCACTGATGTGATGCACCGGGGTAATATTGACGTGCTGATTTTTTACCTTGTTTGATGTCATTAAAGTATGATTCAGAATTTTCCATTTGAACACTTTGTCCATTTATTTCCTTTTCCTTCTCGTACACATAAAACATCCGCACCTGTTGTATCCACCAATCGCTTCAGTGGTCAACAACTGTTTTCCCCTTCCGGGTGAAACATCTGCCTAGACAAAGAAGGTTCCGACCTTATATAGCCATGACCGCTGATTACCTAGGGAGACCTGACTCAATACCCTATTGACTCCGACAAGGAAGTTTAATTTTGAGAGTTGAAAGCTCTCAAAATTATGCTCTGATGACTTTGTGTATTTGTTTCTAATCCACATACAAAAAAATAATGAAAATAAATAGAATTTTTCTCAGGACATGTTGGCTCATATACATACTACCCTAAATAACTGATATACTACAGCACAACAGCCAATTAAATTTGGGAGGCTTTAGTGACTGGGCCCATGGATGCAGCTATTTCGCTCATATTTGCCTCGTAAACTATAAGCTAAAATAAAGAAGATTACAGCATAGGCACACTTATTCTATAACAGTGAAGATATAAACTTGATATGAGAGAATTTAAAAACTTGCTACTTTTGTATGAAGAAATACAGTACAATTGCATTTACGGTAGTTGAATAGAACCAGCTAAAGTCGAGGTAGCTTTCCAAGTTATTATCTTTTATAGTGTCTTTCTCAAAGGACACAGTGATCATGGAGATGTTTTGTACAAAGTGGAACAAGCGTGTGAGTTCATGTGTTTTTGGCAAGCAATCAATGGAAAGTACGGTCACTTGCCCCTGATCTACTCTGAAATATCTGTTAGATAATTGTGCCAGTGTTTCAAAGTAATATTTGCAAGCAATGGTAAGAGGTATTTGGGCTCAGCTGCAAGCTGAAAATTAAAAACATTGTGAGAGCAGCGTAACTTTTAATATGCCCTTGTTGTAAACTGAGAGGGTGGATAATAGAAACTGTAATGGCACATCAGGATGAAAACCCTGGAGGGACAAAGTTGCCTGAAAAACATAAAAAATAATCGATTTGTTTTTTTTTCTATCCGCACTCATCTGGATAAATTTAATTAAGGGGGAAATTGCTTGCATTTAAAGATGTTATGAGTTTGAGGACCTCACAGAAACAAATGTGTTCCCTGTATCGTTCCAGTCAAATTATATGAATTTTCATTCTAGACTGTTGTGTCAGAATCAGCACAAGAAGGTAAATAAAAACGGAAATTATTTGCTTGCAAAGCGATACCGTCATTGTTCAGATCCCGAGGCTTATAATGCAGATTTCATTCTGGCAACATGATTGTACTTCCCATTCGTATTTTTCAGTTTAGATTTTTCAAGTGATTTTTTTCTGTGATTTTCATGTCCTTCATGTTTTTTTTTCTTGTCTTGCAGACAGTTAAATAGAATTTCTTGGAAGTGGATGTCTTTCATTTTACCACAGTGCCCTAACTTATACACAATATCATCTCAAAAGAGCTTTAACACTGAGAAAGTATCATCTATTTGATGGAATAAAATACTTGTGCATCCTAAAATTCCAGTCATTTAATTTCTGCTCAGTGCACACATCAAAGAACATTTTCCATATTTCCTGTGTACAGAGAAGCCGAAAAGTAAAAACATTAGATTAAACTAACACTAATTACTTGCAGGTAGGGTAAATTGAAGTACTGAACTAAATGGGGCCATTTAGGGAACTGCTTGAGTAGTGAGGCCTGTTGGTGGCAGTGTTGGAGCTTCCAGCTCTGCAAGGAGATGTACTTTGTTGAACTCTTACCACACACGTGTCCCCTCTGATAAATGATAAGGACAGAACAGTACAGCCCAAGGCTGAATGTGGGCTTTAAGCTGAATTGATTCGGGGGTGTGGAAAGCTTTTTATTTCATGGTGGTGAATCCACCATTCACAAGATCAATTTGTCACTCCAATACACATTAAAACAGGGAATAATCAAAAACATCTGATGCAAGTAATTGTGTTGTTTTCTTAATGCATTGATGATCTAATCACAGGTCAAAGATTCAGCCTGCTCTATAATTCACCTGATGTCATGGTAATTAAATCAAAATGCATACCTTCAAATTCTCAAAGCAGGGTCAAAACATTGACATCAAATCACCTCCTACAATCTTCTTGTCCATTTATCTGATTGAGGCAGGCAGGATTTTTCTGGTTGGACGGTCATCCTGTGGGTCTGCAGCAAGTTCAGTAACACGAGTGAGCACTGCTTCAGTTTTTTTGTCGCTGTTTGTTTGCCTCCATCCAGTTGTGTACAGAGATAACACATCTGAACACATCTCATGAGTCTGTCCCTCTTTCCCTTTCATCCCATATATGACGCACTGATGATGACAACTTGGGTTGTCTGAGAACAGTCAGCTGTCCAAGTTCACTTTCTAATCCTATTCAAGATAGAAAAATCTTTTCATTTAATTGTACAAAGTTTAAATGGTATCATTACTTGACTTAAATGTCAGATTTGCTCTCATCCCTCTTCCATCTGACTCAAAATTACATGAATTTAATGGGCCGTCTCAGTTAAAAACATCACTCAAAGGAGTTAATGCTTCTTCATCTTTCCTCTCTTCTTCTAAATGTATCCTGATGAACAGCATAAGGGAAACCTGTGTACTATACTGACTGCACACAGCTTCATGTTAATGTTGGGCCTCTGACCCAATCTCTTCCATCTCTGCCTTTTCGAAGTCATACTACTTTCTTAGTCATACAACGTAATTAAAAAAAAGTAAAAGTAGAGAACATAATATTGCATCAGTAATGGACAGCCTCCACAAATATTTGCCTCTTGCTGCTTCATGCTTCCTGTATAAAAGTCTCCTGTGGGCTTGCTGTAGAAGCCAAGCCTGCCATAATATTATAGACCAATCTCTTTAATAGTGGTAAAATATGCATATATAAACAATAATTTAGGGCTGTGTGCACACCTTCATGTTAGTTTAATATGACTAATCAGAAAAAAAAAGAAATCCTCTGGCATTTTTTAAATATTTGTTCAAAACAATATGGACATTCATCAAGCAGTTGTTGCTTTATTTTTTGTATTAACATCTTGTTAAATCATTTAAGTTACCTTTTTTCTTGACAGCAATATATGTTTAGTTTTCTAAAAAATATGCAATCAATGCTCTGCAGTTCATAATATGCATTATGTGCTGTATTTGAGTTGACAGTCAGATAATTGCCTTCCTAACGTCAAGGCTCAGAATACACTTGAATCCTTTTCCACAGGGTTTATGGATGTTGCTACTAACGGTGAAACTATAACATGCATAATCAGCTGAATGTTTGCCTTTACTGCAAACATAATGATGAACTCCAACGCCTTGGTTTTACTTGAATGTAAATTGCATATTTGGTATGTAACTGCAATTGTAATATGTGGCATATTTCCTCATGTAACAATTTATGCACTTCTTTATTTATTTGTGAATATTTCTATATTAACTTCAGATTGTCTGGAAACAGCAGTACCAGAAGAAACTTGTAAGAACTGTAGCATGCAATTTCACAGATTATGTTTTCCAAAAATAAAGGGTAACATTTTCAACAATCAGTACAAACCTATAATGCTAAGATAAGCATAGCATGTAGCTGTTAGATTGACAACACACTGGTTGTGGTTGAATTGTCTACTAGTTTTCTAAATAGACCATATTGTGAGTTAGTCATTTTGTAAAGCTGTTTTCTATTTCAACTAAAAATCTACATTTACTTTACAAGTCTTCATGTGGTACTCTAAAAGTAGGCTACAGAAGCTGCACAATAGTTGGTGGAAATAGTTCTCCATCTTCTGTTGCACCCAGCAGCCAGGAAATGGTGAAGCTTGCAATGGGTAACTATGGCAAGCTGGTTCTAATGTTTACAATCTTGAAAATGTCAGATGAAGGAATAAATTCTCCTCAAATATATCAATCACCAATATCTAAGGTTGAGCCCCCCTCTTTACCACAACGGACCAGAGCAGCGTCCTCATTACTGCTGTTGAAGCCCCAGTCCATCTGTCCATCTCTTGAGATACTTAAATTCCTCTGCCTAAAGCAGGAACTTTAAGAACCATAGTCTCGGATTTGGAAGAGCTGACTTTCATTTAGGCCGCCGGCTTCCTCCCATCATCCAAAAGCATGCATGTTAGCCCCGGGGAAGGAAAACCTCAGAGAAACAAACCAGAGTATGGGATACTCTTTATCCTTGGCTGGCAAGTCGCTTACAAGAGGGAAAACTCGGACAAGAAAACCAACGCCGAAGACGGATGTACTGGGCCCTTGGCGCGTAACGGCAGTGCAACGCAGCTACATCATGCAGAACAACGAGACAACAACAACAACATTCCGGCCACCTCACACTCAAGGTCTTGGCTTGAACAAGCCAACAGAACCACATCATGTGCAAAAAGCAGAGATGCGACCCTAGGATTCCCAAACCAGTCGCCCTTCTCTCCCAGACTACGCAGATCCTGTCCATGAAAATCAGAAAACAGGATAGGTGACAAGGGGCAGCCTGGTGGAGTCCAACAGGCACTGTAAACAAATTCAATCTATTACCAAGAATGCAACCACAGCTCTTGCTTTGGTTATACAGGGACCGAAAAGCTCCCCAAACCCCAAACTCCCTTAGCAGCACTATAGAATCCCTTGGGGAACACATCTTAGGCCTTCTCCAAGTCCACGAAACACATGTAAAGTGGATGGTCCATTGTTACACAGCCTGGGCAAAGACCACCCTGCTTCTCATGAATCCAAGGTTTGACAGTTGGTTGGAGAATCTTCTCCAACACCCTGGAGCAAACTTTCCCAAGGAGGCTGAGGTGCGCAGCCGGGGACTTGTTAGTATGGTTATTGCTGCAGTCAGCTGTGTGTCTAAGTAAGGAAATAAAGTTTATTTATGGAGCATCTTTCTCACATATAAATTACAAAGTGCTTCACAATAAATGCCAAAACATGAAAAACAATGTAAAAAATAAAATGGAGTAAAATTTAAAAAAGTAAAATACACAAAAACTGAAAACTGATCATGAACTTGTTTAAATTGAATATTCTCCAGCTGATTTTAAAAGAGTCCAATGTAAAAACAAGGGAAATGTATTCCATAGTTGAGGTGAAAACTAGTTTTAAATCAGGTGTGGGAAACAGTTAACAATCTCTGATTACATGACCTGAGAGGTCTGGTAGTAGAGAACGTTTTTCACAAATCAGAAATATATTGAGAAGCTTGACCACACGGAATCCTAAAAGTTATTACCAAGATTTTATATTTAATTCTAAAATGAATTGTTAACCAGTGGAGAGATGATGAAGCCAATCGGGTGTGATCTTCAGTTGGTTCCAATGAAAAGGTGGAATCAGTACAAATAAAAAAAAATACAAGTGTATATACTTCATTTGTGTCAAAGTTGTAAGTGCTGTGTATATTGATTAATTACATAAATCACAACAGGTTCTCAACCAAAAACTGAAAACCTATGTTGCCCATCACCTCAGATAAGGTACGTATGTAGCCTGCTGGAGTTTTTTTATGGAAATGTGGTGCGTAATTGTGAGGCACTGCTGCATTCAAGTACTCTGTATCAGCAGCCGTCTGCCCCCATCTACTAGTGAGTCCGCTATATAGTGAACACTTTATTTTAGTGAGTTGATGAGTAAGTGAGTAATTCGAACACAGCCAATGAAGCAACAATCTCACTAACTTGCTTATTCTTATATTCTACTTACTGTATAATGACTTCCTGTTACATTGACCCTACATTTCTTAAAGTGATCACACTGAAATAGTTCAACACAAAGAATTACTTGAAAATAGAAACACATATATAAGCTAAACAAAATAAATGCCTCTAGAGCCATTTTTGGAAAACAAATTATGGCATAAGATTTTTTTTGAGGACAGAACTTGGTTAAGTCATTAGAGGCAGCAACAAAGAGCAACATGAAACAAAATGTCATAACCATTTTGTTTAATGGTCTGAACCTGTTTACTGACTAAATAAACAAAATAAAATGAATAAAGCATTTTGTGCTTCCCACAAGCCTAAACCGTTAAATATTACAATTTGAGCGCAAAGTCCTTGGTTGGCGAGCACCTGCTAATCAACAATAATTTTACCATTCTGTTTGCTTTGGACAATGAATGAACAAGGCTTTAATTTTTGTTTATCCACACTCTAATATAATATGTAACTTTAATTTTTCTTCTCCTTTTTTTAAACATTTCTTTGTGTTTTTGTGCTCTATGTATTGAAGAGGTGCCTACAGGCGAGACTTAAACATCAGCACAACAGGAAGTCAGACTTCAAAGCAGGCTTGCGCAGGCTTGCTCAGGCTTTTTCCTTTCAATTGCATGTCTGGATCCACGTACTCAACTCAGATTTTTAAATGAGCTGGCAGAAAAAAAAGTCTGTATTCATGCTCACCATTGAAGGGATATACTCAAACACATTACAGCACACAGTCACACATTTCCTATTCATTGTCTTTTTTATGGTGTCATTAGTGATCACAGCAAGAACTCTCTTGTATAAAGCAGATTCTAACATAATATCCAAGCCAATTAGCTGATGGCTTTGATTCTATGATTCTAATGAACGTTTAAAGTGATGCTGTGAAGTTCTGTCTGGCCAAGCTGTTTTTGTAAGTATCATACTCTCTTTAACAAGCTATGACTAGACACCATGCTTTTGTATTTAATTGCACAAATGAGTCGCTCAGCCTGAATGGAGGGAAATATATTAATCATCAAACCAAACTCTGAGGAGGATTGTCTGGAGAAGAGAAGAGCGAAACAATGCTCTTCAAACAGTAAACATCATGAGACCCTGGCAGAAAATAACAAATTAATCACAACAGCGAGTGAGAGGAATCTAATGAATCTGCTGATTTAGAACATGTTATTGATATATTGTTATGAAGTTTTGACAAATTCAACAAATTTAACTGATCTGCGGAAAGAGTGTTCCACCAGTTGCACTCAGAGAGTCTTTTAAGCTAAAGTTTACAAAACCTTATAGCTGAAGAAGCTGTGAGTGCAGACAGCTTTATCCACAAATCTTCTTGGAAAATCTAATTCAGGACCAACTTGTATTTTGTTTATACTGTAACACCCAAGCAGAATTAGATGGTTTATATATTTTTTGTATATGCACTTGTATGCACTGATGCTTTAAGGAGCACCCTCGAAGTCACCTGGAATACTTCAATTGTTTGAGCAAATAGAAAGATAACTATTTCATAGGTAGTTTCTAGACACTGAATTAGCATGCTCTCTCTAATGTCCTAGCCAGGAAAAGCATTTCTGCAACATAAATATTGTTCAAAACACCCAGTGCCATCGTGCAACATAAGATGAATTTGTTGACAGATGTTCATTATAATACTCATAACTGTGTTGTCATGAATGTTAAATCACATGAAAATTAGAATTGCTTTGTTTTTAGTTACCTTATTAAGAGCCATTTGGTCACTTGGAAAGGTAAGTTTATTCAGCTGGCTGCAATGTGAAACCAAAGTTGTTGTACAACTGTAGCTCAGGAGGAAGAGCAGTCAACTGCTGACCGAAAGATCAGCGGTTCAAATACCAACTTCCTGGAATCAAACTGGCACTGAACCCTACGTTGCCTCCATTGTGTGAATATGTGTGAAAGAGAAAAAGCACCGTGTAGCCTGGAACACTAAAGACTAAGAAGTGCTGTATGCGTAGTAGTGTGTATGATGTGCTAGAATGGGAGAATGTAGCTTGAACTGTAAAGCACATTGAGTGGTTAACTTCACTAAAAATGTACTACGTAAGTATACAGATAATTTATTACACTGGTCCTTTAATCTCTATATATTTAGTTATGGCTGCAATTTTATTATAGAAAGGCCATGGTATATAATATGAAATCAGCACAAAGGCAAGAAGGATGTTCATTTAGTTGTTGCAATGAATAACAGGTCACTCACATAAGATTACATAGAATCTGAACGAAGGAGACTAGTGTCACTAATCTTTCCTCAAAGGCTGTAATTCTCAGCTAACTGTGATCTTCTACCTTTATTTCAGCAGGAAAGCTTGCATGGTGCAATAACAACAGGATAAGACACTAATTTGAGCATGTTTCTGTAGAATTTGCTGTTCAATGATGAGAATATACATATGGTTTCTTGAAAAAACAAAACAATATGGCAATCTTTTAACATTGTAAAACCTGTGGGCTGTGAATAGAGGTAATGAAACTATGATATCACTATAAATGGGCTAGTTTTCTGGTCTGACTGAAACGCAGACGACATGCAATCACTGGGCAGGTTGTTTAGTTCAACAAGCATGAGCTGGAAAGACCTGGAAGTTTTAATGTATTTGGCTGTAGGTGAATGAGTGATAAATGTCTGGAGGGCATCATCCTTTTCTGCATCTGTTCTTCAAACATTTAAATACGATGTATCGATCTCATATGTTTAATTACAGCCCAACAGAGTACCCCAGGTGTAAATAAGGGATTCCTTGTCCTGCAGTCACTATCTGGTTACTACATTACAACAGCCTTGTGCTTTACTAAATTGTGGCCATTATTTACTTAGGTGTGGTGACACAATTCTAACTGGTCACAAAACATTTTTATGGTTGAATGAATAATACAAACATTTGTGAAACACATTCTATTGACCCAGGTCCTGCAGGACACAGATTTCTATTTTATCCAAATTGGTATGTAATAAATTAGTATGATATGTGACTCCTCTTGTGGTTGATCCAGACTGTATCTGTTTGGGATCTTATACACCAAACTGACATGAAGAACTCACAGCTAAGAGAGCAGCCCTGCTGGGTCTCCTCACATTGCCAGCATACGAACAAACAAAATAACACATGAACACACTGCAAAGATGACTTCCAACCACTGACTGTCCGCTGTGCAAGAAGACTGAGCTTGCAAGTGCAGAAGGGGGCAGTGGTATGTATGTTATACAATAAAGGAAACTTGGAGACTGCATAAACAAGATTTAAAAACAAGCACTGCAGTATGTGTTTTGTATTTAATGGTAATGTCACGGCTGGTTTACTTTATGCCATATTTATCAGTTGGTTGTCCCTTTCTTCACTCCACATGTTCATATTGTTGTGAAATTGTTGCTTGTTTTGCAAAAATAAGATGAAAAATGAGAAAGTTAAAGTTAGCCATCAGTTTTCTGTCATCACTACTGCTTTTTAAGCTCCAGATGTTCCAACAGCCAATTTTTGGCTTGGTGGATAGGGCCACTTTGTTCTACTGCTGGTCAGTTAGTGTTACCTTGAAGACCTGAAGGAAAAGCACGCCCCTTTGATTTTGTAGTGTCTGACACTTAACTGAAGTTCAGAAGGGCATCGGGTTTGTGTGTTCAGGGTGTCCAGACAGGAGATGAAGAATGGTAACCATGAACATCTGAAGAAACATCCCTTAGTACCCATGTGTAACTTCCTTAGTGAAGGATGTCCTGGACAGCCACACCAGGGATATATAGATATACATATATCTTCCAGCCTAACTATTGAGCCCACCCAGGCTCAACCCCTTAGGGAAAGGTTTTACCCAATATAAGGGGAGAAGCACCCCCAGTGAGAGAGAGATGGCACAGACTTTTTGGCTTCAAGGATCTCTCCAGATTTGATGCATCTATCTGTAATTCTGATACGGAGCTGGTGACCAATAAACTACCTCGGTGTTCAACCGTCTGTGTCAGCAGAGTTCTTCCTGTACCATCTACACATTGGCTGTTTGAAGGCGACCATCCCTTATACATCAAAATTTCTTAAATCAACCTTCAGTCTAATAATTTTTATTCACAGAAACTTTAAGATCTCGACTGTAACAGTCTTTTTTTTTTAAATGTATCCCCTTCACTCCTGCATAAGCCCACCAGACACAACTAAGCAAGATTATTTCCACTCCCCATGATATAAAGTTTTAGTTTTGCCTTTCAATACAGTTAAATTGGATTTCTATTTTTTTCTTTTTTTATAATGCTTTTTTTATGATGCTCTTCCTTTTATCTGTATACTTTTGAAACACTTTGTGAAACTGTCTGAAGTGGGGTTTTTTTCACTTCAACCCCATTGTTAGGTTTAATGATATGATAACTAAAATAAAAATGAATTTCCAATGTCCCAGAAAAAAACTTATTTTGTGTCCATCATTCATCATGATAAAGGTTTCTAAGGAGAAGGGTGATAATTCTTTGTAGGTTCACATATTATTATGTTTTGACTGAAAGCCCATTTGTTGCATTATAATACTGTTGCCATGGCAATAGGACTGGTTTTAGATCTAGGCTTTCTTGAAATTCCATACTTCAACTACAGCATCATCTTCCTCCTCCTTCAGGAAATATTTTCTCTTTGTGCTTATGTCATGTACAGATGACATGGTCCTCTTTTCTTCCCATACTTGTTTAGCCTGTAGATCTGTGTATCCACGCCGTCTCTGTACATATGTCAGCATGAGTTTGATGTGAGGTTTTAAGCTTGTCTGTGATGCAAGCTCCACTTCAGAATCAGTGGCCACTGTTGAATTGCTTATGAACTATACTTATATAGAGTATGACCGAAAAGAGCTTTTACAGCTTTGAAAATCAAGACAACATTAAGAATAGCGCTATTCCTCTGAGAGAAGTATAACTTGAAGACAGACAGGACAGACATTTTTAGGACTAAAAAGATGTCTGAGAACAAACTAAAATCCTATTAACTTTAAACATTAATTCACAAAACACACCAGGAAAACATCTGCACAATTGCAGTTTGTTGATGTTGACCATTGCAATAGAAACATTACAAGATTTCAAGGAGCCGTTCCTCCAAATCAAACTACACTACTGAGTTACAGTTGAGGTGAACCAGCCCAGTTGTCTTTTTAAGTTCCTATAATCCAAAATACAGCACAGTTATTCTGGCTCCATTTAGGTTTCTTTAGAAATAATTGAACACAGGTAATGTGCCAAAAAACCTGAAAGGTAAATTGTAGGAAACTTTCTTTGTCCTTGGCAAGGTAATTTTCTTTTTAATTACATTGAACCCTGTGATGTACATTTGTTACACTAGATGAATGTGTCGTTACAATACTGCACATGATCTGGAAATTATAGTTTCGATCCACTTTCAATATAGTTTCGAACAGCAAGAACCATGTTTCTTGTTTTTGAACCAGACCTCCTTAGATGCCACTGATGGTGACTGACATTGCATTACAGCCAACACAAATTCTAAATCAAATCACATGTACACTGGTGGCTTAGGTGGTCTTAAACCAATTTACATTCTTGACAACAGACTAAACAAGTTCTTGTGTTTCCTTGATATTCTTGGCTTGCTCTCTGCATGGTACCTGACTACCTCTTACTACCCACTTTCATCTCCTCCGCAGGAAACAATAGGCAATAAGCAGTGACAACACAAGTACAATTCACACTGCTGGAGGACAGTAATCACAGAGTGTGAACTCTATTTCATTGCTTTTTCGCTGACTTTTTTATTCTCCTTTTATCTGTTTTTCTCTCAAGCACATATACGTAGACAAGCGACGACCTGCTTTTCTGTCCATCACTACCTACGTTTTTAGCTCTTCGAAAGTCACCTGAGGGAATGAGAAAGCGGTGGTGACCAATAAATCATAATCACTGTGTGATTGAAAAGTTGATGCAGAATGAAATCAAGCTTTGGGGACAGTTCAGTTAGGGAGATTGGATCCATTTTGTTCACTCTTTCTTGCTACGTGGGCTTCACCTTGATGCAGCATCAGAGTCAACCAACGAACTTTACTCTAATTCTTTGTTCACCAAACTTATTATTGAACATCAATACAATTGCGTCAAGCTTTCATTTGATTTCTCCTGAACAAAATGAAGAATGGGATAAAGGAAATGATTAAATCTCTTCTTCTGTCTAAAGAGGTTCTGATTGAGGGTTTGCTCACCATTAACCCAATTTAAGTTCAGTGTTGCCTGAGGGGACCATAAAAGCAATTTTTATAGGGTAAAAACAATCCGTTTTAGAGATAACTAGAAAAAAAAGTATGAAAATAGAAGAGAACTATGAAAAAACCTACTGTGGTTATTGTTGACAGAAAACCAGAGGGGACAAATGACCCTGGAGTAAAGACAGACACAGACGGCTAATAGATTAATGGTTTGTCATTGCTCCAGTGTCTTTACCAACTGCACTGTAATTACTTTACAGTGTGAGTGAAAGCAATGTACCAAAAAGGCACTTATCCACTGTAGCAAAGTGACTAACTAATTATTTTATGGCAGTAGTTAACTTTTAAAATGACATTCAAATGTAATTTTACACTCTTCTTCCATATTGACTCCCCCAACAAAGCTGGACATATTACAGGTACTTAAAAGATTTGTTGATTTATTAGACTTGTCCTCCCATAGCTAAATACAAGCATCATATTAAAATGGCAAAAGTCCATGTCGTGGATTCAGTTATAGAGACAAAAAGTCAGTTTAAGCAGGACTCTGTGGTTAAAATACTACAATTTTTTTTGTTTCAAACCCCAATCAAATTCAGACGGTATACTGTGGGCTCTTTCTTCTCTAACTTGTACCTTCTTTACCTTTGTGGAAGTTTTTTTTAAATTACACGTGATGTAAAAAAGGGCTGTGTCTAAATATGTCTTAATGAGAGTTGAATAAAAAATAATACTTTTATGCTGGCAGAGAACATACAGTAAAACAGGCAGACAAAAACTATACAGATGCTGCCACTGTGACACTCTTCATAGTTAAAGGATGTCTTATTAAAACGATGGCTCTCAAGTGAGGATGTCTCATTTCACTGAAAGGCTGTTGACTCAATTCCTGTTCCTTGACTGTCTTTGGAAAGTGTCTTTGGACGAGAAATTGAATTGCCCCTGATTTGCTCATTGGTCTGTGACTGAAAATTGTAAGGTGCAAAAACAGTAAGAAGTGCTGTATGAGTGTTTGTGAAAACTGTTGAAGGAAAAACATTTTGTAAAGTGTTTTGTAGAACCTAAACAAGGTTGAAAATGTGCTGTCTGATGCCATGCATATTCATTCACCATGCATTGTAACAACTCTCACGATCTCCTGACCAGCCAACAATCCAACACTAAAGATTATGACCAATCAATGTGGAAATTGAGCATATAATATGGAATTTCCATTAGTCCCAAATGCTGTACGTCAGTTTAGAATTCATCAGTATTATTGAACATGCCAAATAACTCAAGTTACCATGTTCAGGTTGTTGTTTTCCACAGCTCATTTGATCATAGCATGGCTGTTGATATTTTCAGAGGTCCTAGAGAATCTAAATTTACTTTGTGATGTTTACTGTGGTCTACAAGTGATTCAAACCGTAAACAATATAACATGTACTTTTTCTGCTTACTTTGGCTCATTGATACCATGGTGTTCAATAAGCCAGCAGAAACAAGTTACTTCCGATGATATGATATTCAAAATACAGAGTGCGCTGCATAATGTTTGTGTTCATGAGAGAAAATAGAAATTGTATTTCAAGTCATGAAAAATTAAAAAAAAAGCTCCTTTGGATGTTTTACCAGTCTGTGGTCGCCGGCGTCCCCTCCTATGCAGTGGTGTGCTGGGGTGGCAGCATAGCTAAGGCAGACCTATCCAGGCTGGAAAAGCTGATCAGGTGGTCCGCATGGAACTGGACTTTCTGGCGACAGTGGAAGAGAGAAGATCGCAAACCATACTCACGTGGGGGATATCTTATTTATTCCTTCTGCGTGCAATAACAGCAACTTCGTTGGATTGTCCATACTGTGACATATTGTGTTTTTTTAATGATGCTGCACTGCTGTTGAAGCCTTAATTTCCTAGAGGGAACCTCCTGAGGTATCAATACAGTTCAATCTATCTATCTATTAATCTATCTAAAAGAGTTGAAAGTTTATAACTACACAGTTCTTTAATTTCAATAGAGATCACTCATTTATATCAATCTATTACAGTTTCAAGGTAATAAACAGGGAATGAGCCAGAGGCAAAAGATTGAGAACTCTGCACAGCCAGTTCCAACTGCAAAAATATCACAGCATGTAAACATTTTTGTAGTAAGCCAAAAGTATGTCAGTCCATATTTTGGCAATGTTTACCTCACTTTGTCTTCAAAGGAGTTCAAGTCCTGCAAAATTCCTGGACAATTTTCCTGCTCCTTTGAGGTCTGTCCATAGAATATTGATGGTGATTAGTTTGAGGGCCTTTGAAAAACCCTCAGCTTCATTTTGTAATGAGATTTTCCTCTGATGATTCTTCTTCATGCAAACTCATATTTGTGTCACTGCATGGTGGAGCAGTGCAAAACCACTTCAGAGTCTGTTCAATCTTCTTTTGAAGTCAAACAGTTTCTGTTGCCTTTCTTGGAATCATTTGAGCTGCTCTATCATATATTTCTTGGTCTTCCAGACCTCAGCTTAACCATTCCTGTTACCTGCCATTTCTGAATCGCATTACAAATGGAGGAAATGGATACCTGAAAACTATTTGTTATTATGTCAAAGCCCTTTCCTGTTTCGAGGGAAATGGATATTTCAGTTCACAGAGTCCGAGGTAGCTGCTCACAGGAGCTCATGGCTTTGAGGATTCTTGAGGAAACTTATGAGCATTGATATTTGCGTTCCCTGACCTTTCTCACTTTGATTGGGAACGATCCATAGTCCTTAAGAGCTAATTAAGGTCAGTGACCTCGGTAAAAGTTGTCTGACAGTTTGAATAGTTGTTCACTTGTTTATGGTGTTCTTTTACTTTTTTTTTTTTTTTACCCCAATCTTAAACTGTTTAAAAAAATATATCCAAAATGCTTAATGATGTTGAAGAGTTGAGAGTGTTAAGTCTTTTAAATAATAATTAATCTACTCTCATGGTGCCCAGACCATTGGTTTCCACCATGACAGCACAATTATTGCTGAAAACATTAAGTAAGCAAGCAAGCAAGTAAGCATCAGCTAAACATGTTTGGTGTCTTTCTTCACTTTGGCCCATTAGCATCTTCGTAGTTATCACAGTACAGTTGTTGGATGAATCTCAGTAATTGCTGACTAACTGTTCTTACAAGGGTTGTGTAATGTTTTGCTTGTGTCTGCTTTTATTCGTAATGCAGTGTTGCAAATTTTGCAAGAGGGCATAAATAGTGAAGCTTTTTCTTTTCTTCTTTTATCTGTTTACTCAGAAACTTATTAAAAAATAGCAAGTGGCTGAGTTGAATGCCACAACAAATCGCATTACATTCCTTTATGCATTTTAATTAGCCCAAGTTTAGCAGATAATGAGCTGCTAAAATGAGTTGCATAAGTGCACAGAGCTTGTTCACAATTAATGCACAAATCAAAGGACAAAGGACAATTAGCATTCCTAAAAGTCAGGGTTGTTAAAACAGAGGAAAACAAAGACATTGAGAAATAAATACTACTGTTGTCTAAACTCTCCCCAGAGAGACAGTTTTTTAAATTTTTTTTATTGCCACACTTCTGTTTCTTTTCATCTTCTTTACTTTTTCCACTGCTCCACCTTGTCATTTCACTCTTGTGTCTTCATTTTTTTCACATTTTCCTACACATTTGGTTGTGTTGCATATACTGTTGTGACATCCTGATTGAACTATTTTGGTTACAAGTCTTTTTATTCCTCTTCACTGGCTATCTCTCAGAGTAGCTAGTTATTCTGTGCTCTTCACACTTGTTTACCAGTTTCAGGGCTTGTGTTAATTATCAAGTTAGATTAGACATAAATAGCTGACTCCGTGCAGCAAAAATAATTTTTTTGTAAGAAAAAAAAAAAGAAAATGGGTGTTAAATGAATAAAATATATAGACAGGCTCCATACTGCGATTAGTTGAATGATCTTGCAGAAACTACTTAATGTGAGTTGTGATTACTTCTGACTGTGATTGCCTCTGAAAATAGTCATCTCTCATAGAGTTACTAATGCTGGTTTGGGAGCTGCTTTATCATTTTCTTTTCCCACAAAGCAATTGTTTATCCATTCTTTACAACCTCTTCTCACCTTGACCTACTCAGTCATACTCTCCCCACCATTATTTTTTTATTTATTGTTGTTCCCTTGTTGCCTTTCACTCGTCTTACCAATAATGGAAACACTGTGAGCTCTATTTCGCCATGTGGTAGAGGTGTATGGTACATGCTCATTGTTCCTGTCACCCTGTCTCCTCAGCACTCACAGTGCTTCATATCCAGGTGAGGAAATTCATATTAACACACTCCGTCTGGGATTTTACACCCACAACTTAGCAAAACACATGGACATGCTGGAAATGAATAATATGAAGGATTCAGATAAAAACTCTGAATCAAACAACTACTGGAAATGCAATGGATGAAAAGCACTCCATCTCACAGAGGCCATTTTCCATCATCATCATCATCATCCATGCCAAGTTTGAGTCTATTTGACAAATATTGCAGCATTCATCTTGGTGCTTTGGAAAAGTAGCCAACAGCATCAAAGAGAAGTTTTTATGAAACCACCAGTAATAAGAATTTACTGAAACAACGCTGATGAATAATTCACCTTGAGTTTTAAAGATACATCTTTCGCCTTTTACTTACACAGCCAGTTTTCTTCAGGTTGTTTTCTACTCTCATGATAATACCCTCAAATTAGGTACTAAGATTAAGTTAATTCCTAGCTGCATTGAAGTGTACTACAACCAGCTTAAATGCTTCAGTAATAGAAATAAATAAAAAAACAAATGTTTATTTTACTTGCATTATGAATTGTTGTGGCCTTTCATGTCATTTTCGGTCTTCAAAACCCAATTTAAGCCATACACTTTAAGATAGCTGTGCAAGCTATACCCAAGGGTATGAGACTGATGAACAGGCTGTATATACTGGTGAACTGGGCTAGAGAGGAACTGTTGATGCAGTGGGTCACTGAAGTTGTGGTTTGGGATAATGCTAAAAGCTGGCTGGGATGAGAGACATCCAGGGATCTGGGATCAGAGGCTATATAGTTTTGTGAAACCTGCAGATATTGATAAAAGGTAGTTAAGAATAAACAGACCACTTAAGGGACAGGACATGAAAAACAAAGGGATGGAACTACTACTGACTAGCAGGGGTGGAGAGCTGACTATTTAAATGTGGCCTGACAGTGGAAGTGGCTACAGGTGGAGCTCTGCTTAGGTACTGGAGCACCTGTGACCACTTATGCCAACGAGCACACTGCCAGTACAAGGAGGGGAACAGAAAATGACTGCAGGCTGATTGAAGTGGGCACAACAAAGAATTTATTGTTTTGTGATCATAGTGTTGTTTTTCTGCATTAAATCACAAGACTTTTCAATTAAAACCTTATACAACGACTCCCTTTTGTCTTTAAACCACAGGACACTCAAACTATATTACAGTGTGTCAAATAATAGCTATCATTAGTTACATAACAAACTCAATTCCCAATTCAGCCATTGTAGACAGTAAAAATGTGATGTGACTAATGAACTCACTCTTGCCAGATCTCAGCTTCAATACCCGTTTGGCAGATTTAAACAGAAAACTTGACTGTAAGCATAAAAAGAAAAAAAAAGAACAAAATGAAAAATATCTTTAACAGAACTCTCTTTCTTCCCCTTGTGTACATCTTCTGCATCTTCTGCACTTACCACTGTGACATGAAAACACAATTGTCACCTTTTTTATACTCACAGAATTCATCAATTAAAAAAATCACAGCATTCAAGGCGATTATGACACTTTACCCTGTAATTTCTATTTTCATCCTTAAGATGCTAGGGTTTGGGTATCGAGCATATGTCTGTCAAGATTGTTAGATGCCATAATCCTCTAAAAACATATATTGGCAGTATGGCATTCAGCGAGCATTGAACTGTTTTCAGAACTCGGATTGAGAGCAAATTTGAATGAAATAGTTGTTTCTTCAATATAATAAAATGACTTGCTTATCTACAATATCTTTCCATAGTGATTGCATTGTTCATTGAATTTGATTCTAAAGACACATTAGTTTCCTTTTCTCTCCTTTTGCTCTGGCTTTTACTATATTCACATGCTCTGTGACTGGTGTTTAAGCATGAGAGAAAAACAGTGACTTAGATGTATTTCACTTTCATAAGATACTTAAACAGGATTGGTGATTAAAGAAAAATACAAGACAAAATAATAAGACTAATAAGACTATCACAAGTCTCATTCATTTTCCGCCTGTGTCAGTGCCGATGTAACTATCAACACCAGCCACACTACCATAAATATCAAATGATGAATTACTGTTTGAACACCTCCTCAAATTTGACTGATGACAACCACCCCCCCAGTGTTTAACAACATTTAGAGCACATTCTCGGGAAGAGCTAATCCGCTTTTGGATACAGGCTTCACAACCTCATAATTTTGGTTTCTTTGTAAGATTTGAAAAGGAGAGGTACTGAGGTACGAAACTGGCAGCTGCGTGGGAATTTTATCAAAATGAGTCCTCTTTCGAAAATGAATCAGTGAATCTTGCCACTCCACTTAATCTAAATTGACAGCATTGTCTTTCATCAATTAGTCACACATGTAAGCTCATCTGTGTGGTTTACACATACACTTAAAAACACTTGCACACAAACAAAGCCATGCACACACCCTACTGTAGATGTTTAATGTCGGCACCATATTAAACTGTTCAATGGCAATAACTTTTACTTCCCTCTTTTCATTTTACTCGGTGTACTATTTGCAACCTTATACAGAGCAGAATAATTCTGTTACCTTTTACCAAAATACTGATAGTAAAATGCAATTTATTTAGATTTTAAGCCATCTTAATCTCTCCAAACTATATTTAACTGGATAATGAACATTCACTCAAGGTCCATCGCTCCATGCTATAGTTGTAAACAGTTATCATGCATAATAATATCCCATAATACAATTTAAAAAAAAAAAACCTGACTGAGAGTATGCATTTGAGTAGTCTAGAGATAGTTTTCACTCAAAATATATCTGCATTCAGCTCCAATCAGTTCTACACTCAAACATGACCACTATCCCTGTCAAAGCCACAGGGGAAAAAAAATTAATAAAATAAATAAAAACTTTGGCCTGATGCCACTGCACTCCTGCTTTACAACTGGGATGGTATTGGGCTATAATCAGTGTCTGGTTTCCTCAAGTCATGATGCTCAAAACTGGAGCTAAATAGTCCTGCCATTGCCTGTCTTCAATAGGGCAGGTCCTTCAGGGTATCCTTTTAAGAGTTTCTCTCATCTCCACTAAGAATCTCACAGAGACTATTTGAGGTCTTGGTCACCTTTTTTTTTTATTTTAACCAACTTCCTTCTCCCCTGACTGCTCAGTTTAGGCAAAAAAGAACTGAAGAAAAATATATGGAGGCCTGAGTGCACTTGGAAGCCTCCAGCAGAGTTTAATTTACTCCTTTTTTTTCAAACCTAAACCCCATGTGCAATCACGTCTCTGAACTGTGTTGTTTTCACAGCTCGGTTTTTGCTCTGATATGCAGGGATAGCCATGAGATCGATACACGTTCTCTAAAAGGCCAAGTCCAATCAACTGAATTTACCACAGGTGGGCTCCAATTAAGGTGAAGAAACATCTCATAGGCAGTCAACAGAAACAGAAGGCGACAAACTTGTATTTTAGTGTCTTCTGTTTAATACATTTTCGAAAATTCCCCAATATCTCCATTTAGTGTGGAAAAGAGGATATAAAAGGTTTTGACATAAGGTCTTAAAAAAACAGAAAATGAAAAAGAGGACCAAAAATTTTCTAAAGGCACTCTAGGTGCAAATAGAGAAATCAAGCTCAGTGGTCTGCTCAACTGTGAAATAGACTTCAAATTACACCTAATTACTGCATAATGAGCTCAATGTGTTCTCCACAATCATATGAAATTAATTTAAGTTTGAATTACCAAATCACCATTAGGGCATTTGTATGTTAAAAAATGTTTTATATTTACTGTTTCATGGCCTTGTCTAAAGATTTTTTTAAAATTTCCATAGAATTATTCCAAGCATAATAAAAACTATGAGGCACATATAAAATAAAATAAATTTGTATATCGTCTGAATAGGTCCCTTCTCTTCACTTTTTACAGATCTTTGAGTTTAGCCAGTTGTAATCCATCGCTGTCTCGAATGCATTTTTGGGCTTTGACCCCATGGCCAGACTTCGTAGTCGATGCTCAAGTATTGTTGCTTGCAAGGGTAAAAAGCATAAAAATGTCTGACAATAACAAATGAGAACAAAACTGAAATTTTACTGGACCATGGTGGATGGGCATTTTGAAAGAACTTCCCTTATTAAGAATTTGATGATTTAGCTGAAACTAGATAGTAGCAATGCAAAGTTTAGGATGCAAGGTACTGTAAAACCTTAAAGAACAGAATCAGGTCACAAAGCAATTGTAGTTCCTTAAACTTTGATTAATCCGTTAGATAGTTAAGCAATAACATACTTATAGAAGGGGTTTGTTTTCAGAATGGAAAATGAATATCTGTGTTAAACAAATAATAAGAACTCTGTCAGACTCCATCAAATCACGCCAAGTATAACTGCTCCAAATAATCCAGTGTGAAAATGTATTGTCCTCGATTCATTCCATCCAGTGTAATATCCCAGTGTAGTTTAGGCTGTCCATTACCCTCGACCTGTAACCTTCTCATTGAGGTAACTTTCTATTAGGAAACTAACGCAAGCGTTGCAAAACTGCCATCTTAGCATGGAGCCCCTCAGGCATAGGCAGACTCTTGGTTTGTTGCTGCCACGGTGGTCTTGGCTATAATATATCTCATATAATAGTAAAAATTGGAGAAGTAAAATGTAAAGCAATACTTGTTGAGGTAAAGTTGTGCAATCTCTCTCAAATGTAATTCAGTCCTTTTCTTTTTTTAAAATTGTTCCTTTCAACTTGTATAGATCTTCCAGGTGGAGCAACAAAAGGCACTGCTCGGGAGAGGGATGTTTTCCCTGCCTTGCTTAGTTTGCTGCCACCTCACAGGAGCCATGGATGAGTATTAGAAAATTGATGGATTCATAGATGATGATGTAATGACAAAGTGTAGGTTTGATGACAGTTGACTTAATCATTAGACAAGTCAAATAAGCTCGGCGTTCCGTGAATATCGGATCAAAACCTGTCACACTATTGACTGGGAGGGGATTAGGAAGTCAGAGGATGACCTGAACCTTTCTAAACCATAATGAAAAGCAGCTAATGCTTTGTGATGTAATACAATTCAGCAGAGCACAGACCAGGAACAGAGCTAATAAGCAGAGATGGAGTCACCTGCCAGCATATAAAACCCAAAAAAACAGCCACAAAAACAGCTTTGTAACTTTGTGGTAACATATGTACTTTGAGCTGAATGTTAAACATGTTCATGATTGGCAAGTACGATATTTACACGTAGAGATCTCAGAAAGGTATTGAATTAACCCTGATTTACTGTTCTCACAACCATCACTGCATTTGCCTTTCACTCCAACATGGTACTCCTTTTTACACATTAATTAAAGATTGGAATCTCTTTCCCATAACAAGGCTTTGATTACCTCTGTGCATTGTGAGTAATGTATCAATTGCCATAAAAACCAAGTCATTTCAATGGGCCCATGAGTGGCTTTAGTGTGTCTGGAAAAATAGAATAGAATTTTTCTTTTTTTTAAAAGTTGGTGTGGTAGAAGTTGTTTAAGTAGAAGAAAATTGTTGTTTGGCTGCATGCGCCTCATTACAGTAATGAGGTCCCTGGTGACAAAGAATCAATAGAAGGGGAGAAGCAATGGCCTTGCTTCCTCATCATGGGAGCATTTGCTTTTCATTTGCTCAAAACGTGGACTGAAATCACATTGAAAATATACAGAGCAAACTAGGGAGTCATAACCACTCAGCTGTCAGGTAGTAATTTCAGTTCAGCACAAACTGCTCTCCTCCTACATGATAATAGGTAAATGTAGTGTTCCTCTTCTTTTGACATTTGTTTGCATGGCCTTGGTCACTTTTTTCATTTGTGCATGTGTGACATGAATTTTTCTTGACAAGCAAGAAGTTTGTCACTGAAATGGAGCACTGTCAGCGGTGCATAAGAATTAATGAATGCACAGAATACATTATAGCGTACCACTTCTCTGGCAAACTGCACTGTGTGAGTGAGTAGTTGACAAAATGATAATGTGATGGAAGTCCACAGTTTCACATTCTTTGTTGCCGTCTGTCATCAGAGGACACAATCATTTAAACTGTGAATATTGAAAATGAAGTTTTAGTCTGAACATCCATAAGGAAGACTTACACATCAGTAGTATGAAATAAATTACTTGTGCTCTGGGTAAAACTGAAGGCATTACTGGGAGGTGTTGTTAGTCTTTCATCTCATACACTGCAGTGACTAAATGAGGCTGGTTGACTGTGAGATGCTGTTTTATGCGTAATTCTGGCAACAAATCTACACACGCACACGTTTCTGATTTATACAAAAAAGATATAATTCATATGTTGTTGCATTTAAACAACCAGCTTCTTACATACTTCAAGGGGCTAGCATTCAGGCATCATGAGTTTATCATTCAGGCTATATGGCTTTTTAGCAGAAGGGTTTAGTTTATTTGGAGTTTGCACAGCAGGGACGCACATGTAGGTGGCCTGGCTGCCATAAAAGAAAGAGAAGAAAGAAGTTCTGATTACAAAGTACTGTACTGACTGCTTACTCTGGTCATGGCTGTTTGTTGCAAACTATGAGGCAACTTCTGTGCATCGATATTTTATTTTTCTTGCCAATCGCTGATTATATTGAGGTAGTAACATTAGAGAAATTCTGATCTAACATTGCCTGACCTATCACCACACTTCCATTTATTGCTGTACCCATTAAAAAATGCATAACACTCAAGCTGCATCAACAGTGGAACATTAGTTACCGCATCTGTCAACAATCATCTTCTGTCTGTATGTGAAAGTCGATCGATTCATTTACCAATCAATCTCAAGAAAAGGATTTGGGAATTTACACACAGAGAATGTTTGTGGAATTCATTTGAAATAAATCAAACAAGCAAACAAAAAATAACATTATTACTTGCAAACTTCCTGTTTATCTGAAAATCTGAACAATCATACAGTCCTATTGTTGTACAATGGGCTCCATTAAACACAGCAATTGTTTAGAGCGTGTCATTTGAAAAAAAATATCCTTTAAAAAATAAAATCTATATAAATAAGTCAAATTGTTGCTGGAGTTTCAGGGACTATAATTAAAGCTGACTTTGTAATATCCTGTGATGTTTAAGCAACGCTTTGCCCTCCAGTGGGGAAAGATATTCTCTGCTTTTCCGGAAATTAGATTGCACTGCTGCCAACAGCCCACTTCTTTATTTGTGTTCATCATAGCCTTCAGTGCTGCGACTGATGCCAGCAACACTAAATAGAGAAGTTGCTGTTTGTTGATGAACTGGCTATTTACCTAAATGTCTTAAAGATGTCACTGCTGTTTGGTGGTGTTCAATGAAAACGAGACGACAGGTGCTCTCTCTGAGTGAAAAAACAAGTTTAATAATGGTTAAATAGATCTTTATGAGTGTGACCATCACTTATCTTATTAAAGACAGATGCACAATCAGATTGCTCACATCCAGTAAAAATATAATGTGCCTCAGACAAAGCTATTTTTGTAGCAAGCAAAAACAACAATTAAAAAGAGAAATGAACAGATTGATGCTCAGTGACATTACACAGTGGCTGAGGACATTTGACTTAAAATTATATGCTGATATACAAGTGGTCCACCAATAAAGCAGCAGGCTTTTGAGATTTCAACTCAGATTGAGCATGCTCAGTCTTGTTTTGGCTGAGTCTGAGTTTGGCTATTGGATATTCAGCAGTTTTAATGGCTGCTACTTGATCAACTCCTGAAAACTTGCTAACCTAAGACTGGCTGCCTGGCCTCAGTTTATGCAGCTACAATGTGCCAGTGATCGTGAGCCTGAGTGACAGGTGGAGTCATAACTCAAGCCCAAAAGTGTGGGATTTCATCTGAAGATTGACATAAAAAAAATTGGATCCCATTTCTCTGACGTTCTTACAGCTCTTTCAGTAGCCATATTTGATTTGTTTTATGTTTGGTTTTGTAAGCTAATTATTCCTGTGGTAAAATCAAAATGCACTGTAGATCTCGCACTCGGGTGTAACCTACTTTTGCTCAGTCTGCAAACATGCACAGGACAAAGGATTTAGTGTTGAACTAAATTTGAATGTATACTGAAATGAAAATGCACACAGCTGCAACTGATATACATATAGTAAACAATTACATTTCAGGGTTGAAAACATTCAAGGCATTGCAAATATTTTGTGACGTTTTTGGCATATCTTTGACTTTGACACTGAATACACGTGAGATATGCCAAATTCAAAAAATGTTTTTGCAGTATAAATTTCCTCTTTGATCACCTTTCCTTAACTGCTCAACTTGCTGTGAAGCCTGAATTTATAAAAAGATGCACATATATTCGTTAAAGAAATTTCACTTGTCTGCACCTAACTCGACTGAACATAATCAACTTGAATTTGTATGACTTTCAAAGATTTTTTTCCTGTGATTCTAGTACTTTAATGGTCAGAGATCCCAAGCTTATTAAATCCCATGTAGAATGAAGCAGCAAACATCAGCAGGATACCATCTAAGCTTTTGTTATTAATGATGCAGGCTGCAATGTCAAAATGCAATACGTTGCAGGGGATGGAATGGCTCAGTGGTTACCACCATCACATCGCAGCAAGATGTTTTTCGGCCTGAAACCGATGATTGTTTAAAATTTGCATGTTCTCCTCCTATTTATGCCAGTTCCCTATCAAAGTTCTGAGCAGGTTGTGTGGAGAGAAAACTCACAACTACACATCTGTAGGGGCTGTGTCACAGTGAGATGTCAATACATTGCCATGAATTTATGGTTTACACTTATATTTTCAGTTATTGCCATTAGAGTAAAAGCAACAGTAGATATTAATTTTCTTCTCACTCATATTAACGTCCTTGTCAGCTACGGTCTCATTGTCTAACACAGTAATACAGTATTCATCACTATGCTTGAAGCAGAGAGGCACAGAGAGGGACTGCCCAACACAGAAAGTAATTAATGTTTGTTCAAAACGTTGCCATGGAGCCTGAGAGCAGCCTTGCAATTATTCATGTGGGTGCCGCTATCTTGAGATCACAAGTTGAATATTCTGTTATCTCGAGTTAACAAAGCCCGTTTTTTGTGAGAACACGCTAAATCATCTTGTGTTCTTAAAAATGCTGACTTTTGTTTTCTCAAGATCACGAAATATAGCAACCTGTTTACATGAAAAATCCACCCGACTTTTAGTGATCACAGGGTAATTGTGGTGAGTTAGAAAAAAAAGTTGTCACCCAATTTTATCAATCATTATCTCCGTCATGACAGTTAGAGAGTATATAAACCTGTGGCCTGAGTGGACATACATAAGAGTTTCACTGAATCTGCTATGTTTCAGCTGGTAGCTGCCCTTCAGATGATGAAGAATAATAATTTTTAAAAAAGCCTTGTTATCTCAAGATAATGACATATCACAACATAAAAAGCTTATGTAGAGATAATTGTATTTTTCAAAAATTTCTTGCTTGGCCACATATGGCTTCTGTTCAGGACAATCGATTGTGGAAAAAAAACCAAAGAAACAAAAGTTCTAAAAGGTTTTTGAAGAAAAGTGTCAAATCGGAAAAACTAGTTGGCGACAGCATGATCTGAGTAGCATTTCCATTCATTGATTAAATGTGTATGGCTAATATTTGGCTAACATAATGACAAAGGTGTGAAGCACAAATATAAAGATGTTTGAGATTCTAATGCAACTGCAGTTTATGAACTCAATTCAAACGACACAAAAACATCGAAAGTCAAGTCAAGCTTTAATTTTGATGACATTTTATTTTCATTTTACTCAATATACAGTGGAGTTGTCTGTTCTGCATTACAGCTATTAAAGGATTATTAAAGCTACTGTGAATGGCTGTGTGTATGTGTCTTACCTCATTACTCTTTAGGGCCTTTGCACTAATCACCAATGAATGAGTAATCTGTCTATGTTAAATAATTAATAAGGTAGTACTGTGACCTTGCTTAAGGATATGATAATCCCTAGGAACACCACTGATGTGTTTCACCAAACAGCATACTAATGATAAAACACTGTCAAACTAATTTTAAATGAAACGTTGCACTGCAACAGTAAAAAAAGAAGCAAAACAGCCACCTCGTGTCTTCATTGTGTGATTTTATTTACATGTAAATAAGGGACTGTCAAATCTGCACACACATTCTGGTGGGAAGCCTTCAAGATAGCCAAACGTTATCAGCAAGAATAGTCAGTAGGAAAGTAATTACACTTTACCACAGGGATCTGCATAGGTTGTTAGGTTCAAACATACATTCGATCACTTTGTCCCCAACTCTAATTTTCATGTAAAGGCTTTACCACTCTCATGGCTTCTTATCTTTAATTCAATATATTTCTAAAACCAACTTAAGATTGGTGAGCAACACTGGTGTTAATTTATGAGCATCAATGAAGATCATCTTCACATTCCGTTTATGAGATCGCCCTTCAATGAGGAGTTTGAAGCAGAACTCGTCGATGTCAACATTCATTGGTCGGTTGGGCGTTTAAAATGTGCGCCACCCAAAGGCCTTCTGAGTGACTCTAGACAAATAATCTAGATTGTTGTTCTCTCAAGTTGCATACAACCATGGTGACAAAACAGTCTGTTGGGCTTAAGTTGGCATTTTAGATCATTATATTTTCAAGCTTATATTAAAGCTGACATTTCATTGTTTGGTGTACAGAATATTCACTATGTTAAGAGAGGGGTGGTTGTTGGTTTACCTCGCAATATCCACCAATGGCTTACAAACCACCCCCTTCTATGATTACAGTTCTTTACTACTACGATGGTGAGCAGTTGTCTAGTTGATGAGCCAAACCCAGAAGCACAATTAAAAGACATTTATTAGAAAAATCTCTCTCTCTCTCTCTCTCTCTCTCTCTCTCTCTCTCTCTCTCTCTCTCTCTCTCTCTCTCTCTCTCTCTCTGAGTGGGCCTGAGCCTACAGCTGACAGTGCATGAACATCAGGGACTCACAGCTTTTGGGCAGAAGCTCCTACTTCTGCCCCTCTGCGTCCCAACAGCTTCCAATGCACTGTTCCGGCGTCTCTGGTCAGCCCTCCAGTCATTCCTGCCGCCGCTGCCTCTCGCTGGTCCGCATCCGTTCCGACCAAAAGCTTCTACTCTCTGTCTCACTCCGTCTGTCCCTATCCACATCCGGCTACCTGGCCTCCTTAACAGTCAATCTATGGGCCCGTTCCATCACCTGATTGGCTGGCACAGCGGTCAGCCAACAGGTGTATCCACTACTTGCAATTACCGTTTAACCATAATACATGCAATAACTCAAAGTAACTATATCACAATAAACACACAATTGCAACAAAAAATTCAAAATATAAATAAACATGCAACTTAAACCAAATACAACACAGGGCACATAACAGAAAAGATAAAACAAGTAGTGTATAACACTCAACATGACAACTATATTGCTCATGCTGGGAACTGCAGAGCTTCTCTGGCAGTGAAGTGACAGTCCTTGGGCATGTGCTGGAACAGTATGAAGGAGTTGATATCCACAGTAATTCTGGCTCAGACATAATAGTAAGGTTTCTGGGAATTGAAACTGGCATGAGTCACTTGCCAACCTTGGCAACAAATAATCTCCCATGAGCAGGAACTCTTGCTTTTAAATGGTCAAAGGAGAAAGTTGGATATTGAATGAGCTCATAATGATGAAAAAGCCTTTTTCTCTGTTCTCTCAAATTTTACACGTTTCTACCTTTTCATTCTTTAAATATCTTAATTAACAGCAGGTGCAGAAATCTGACAAATTTGAGCTAATCATATGACTAGATAAATAGTCATAGAACGCAAACTTTAAAACAATTTATCCTAAAACAGAAACAAATTGGTCATTGGGGTCTTTTAGTGAAAAAAAAAAAAAAAAGTGAGCCCTATGTTGGAGCTGGAGGAAAGTCCTGGTGATCATTAATATCGTAGATGAGGGTTGATTCATTTAGGATGATAGTCACTTGTTACATTCTCAATAATGGGTAAGTATCCATGGTTTCTTTTTTTTTTTTTTTACATAAGGGTTAGAAAAAACAGTAGAATAAAGAAAGGTTTAACCTTCAAAAGACACCAACAGTTCTAAAAGAAAAGAGAAGAAAAAAATAAACAGTTTGTCTTATCTGGTGGCTCCATTACTTTAAAAATAATGAAGCCGGAGATGACTTCATAACTGCAGCTGAATTGTGTGGGTTTATGCTTGAAGCAGTGATAACTAATAAGCTGAAAACGATTCTTCTTTCCAGTAAAAGGAGTAAACTGAAAAAAGACTCCACGGTGACTGAAAGATTCAGCACAAGGCACATTTCCATGTGGAAAATGACAATATCATCTGCCTGTTTGTTTCCATAACTCTAGAAACAAAGAGACTGTGTCACAGAGACACACATTTAAAAAAATATAATATAAGATCTCAGCATTGCAAATGGAAAGGAGTTCAATTATTGTTTTTCATGCAGAACCATTTCAATATGTTGAGAAATTTCACAGGGAAAAGCAAAATTCTGGCCTGCGATATGAAGAGCAGCACTTGTGTGGCTTTGTGATGAATGACCTTAAAATCAAGTTAAACAGAGCTTGGTGAAGAATGATTTTTACCATCTAACATAACCTTTCCGTTTTCTTTTGTATTTCATTAGATAACCCTCCAGCTTTTGGCAGGGGGCTTTGTCTCCCCAACCTTGACAAATGCAGCAAGTAATGTCACATCAATTAAAGCCACCCTTATCACTAAAATGAATCTTTCAGTGAAAAGTAATGTATAACTGATGTGCCCTGATTGAGGTGTTTCACAGCATCTAATTCTCTCTAACTGACAACATGAAAATTGCTTAGAGTTTCTTAAACCTGCAAATCACACATACTTGGATCAAATGAATCCATTCGTTTCATTTTCTACTCAAACCAGTTCCGCCCAGCATAACTCTCCTCTGGACCTTGACGTTTAATTACACTCCATTATTGAGTTCTCAGGCATGTCAGAATATGTTTTCATCTGTCTGTTTGAGGCCTTTCCTGTCCGCTGACCTATCGGTCTGTTGCTTTTACACCTTTACCTCAGCTTGCTACTAATAATTTATTTCTCAGAGTGATGATAATGAAACACAAAAAATGAGCAAACTTCACTCTGCCAAGGCTATTTTTTAAAAATGTTTCCTTCTAGTTTATACCCATATCAAACAGTGAAAATGTTTTAAGTAAAACTAAATGTAACCCTGCTGCTGCATCTTTGCTACTGTTTAAAACTGCTACACAGTTTAGAATGCACTTAATCAGTAAAGGTCTTCCAATTTTATTGCAACAGTAAAGGAGTCATATTGACCATTTCTTATCTGTGAATGAGATTCATTGCACAATAAAACCCACAGAGCCTGTACTATGTAGTGCAACCAAATACTTTGTCATACTGTTTCTGTTTCAGGATAACTGTTTTTATGTTCGCTGTGATTTTCCCAGCCAAAGCAGCAGTACAGAAACTGACACCTTCTGGTGACACAACAAGAGAGAACAAGTAGAAATAATATGTATAACACAGTGTTTCGCTAAGACACTCGCTTTGTGTCGCCACAAATCAATTCTTCCTTGGAATGAGGCGTCACTACCAGCTGAAATCTTTGTGTTTGGACCTGGTAACTGGAAGGCCCATTTTTTTGTTCCTTTTCAAGTAATTACGCTTGTGCTCCATTTGCATTAACGCTTGTTTCTAGTTCCTTAGAAGTTAATACAAATAGCATATTTTTGTCGTAAAGGCATGTAAAGACACAGATAAAATGTGTAACACAATATGTGACAAGCACTTCCCCTGCTGAACCCTCTATCACTGCTACTGTCATACAGCTACTGTTTAAAATTAAACAGTTGACCAAAGTAAAAATGTGGGCTTTGAATACTAATTGTTATAAAAAGAAAAATAGCTTTGCATACATAGCAAGAACACATAGCAAGAACATCCATAATCATTTGGGCATTAAAGTGATATTCAGTATGTGCAAAAAAGAAAAGTTACTGTGCCAAACCGCTGTGGCAATCTTCAACATTATTTCCATAAGCGGCTTAATTATGTGAAATCACTGTAAACTCCTCTGCAGTACATGTGGGTGAAACAGACGCTTCTTTGGCATTATAACCGTCTTTCTGTTCGCCTTCTCCTCTGATTCTTCTTGCTGTCATTCCTGTTTTCCTGTCTTTTGTCTCTCCATCCTCCTCTCTCCGTGTGGGCTGTCAGCCAAAAGCAAAACATACAAAAAACAAAGCTAATCTTATATATGTTCAGAGGTATAAATTGATCTATATTAATTCATAACAAATATTCTAATTGAATATCTGCTTATTGTAGGAAAAGATAATGCCACTTAAACATTGCTCTCTCAGCTGAAATTGTAGGTTCACTGAAAAAGGAAAAAAAGAATAAGAGCACGTCCATGTATGCAGAACTGAACATTTGCACAGTGGGAGGTGTCACTAAATTTAAATTTAATCGTTCATTAAATACTATAGGCTTTAAAGTAAAGCCCAACTCTATCAGAATGAGAGACACTGGCAACATTTCCTATATATAATATTAAAGCGCAGTAGTCTACTTTTCTGGTAATAGTACAAGCAGCTCAGGCAGAGCAGAGTGACACTAACCGTCCATCATCATAATCTCTGATCTTAGCTAGTCGTTTGCTACTTAACTTTAGTCACAGTTCCTTGTTATCGTGCCACAATCAAAGATGCTTTGTCACAGACCACATTTAACCCATCTCTCTCTGCTACACTCCTGATGTGGGTTTAAATTTGCACCACACTTTGGACTGCAGTATGTGCAGAGGACTGTTTTGCAATTTCGATTTTTTTTAATCGGCCATAATGATAGCAATAATAATAATGACTGGCCCCTTTACTATTACTTGAAATTGTCCCATACCACCAAAAAGAATGGTCAAAATGGTGTTTTGTTTTTGTTTTTCAACACAAAAATACTATTGGAACAGGGGCGTATCTAGAACATTGACTAGATATTGCCACATTGTAGCACAAACTAGTTAGCTTTTAATATATATATATATATATATTGTTATACATACATACTGATCCTATATACGTACTGTTATACATACATACTGACCCTCACAACATAGTCCCATAGTGTATACACACAAACATTCTTTCGGGCCTCGCCATTATTTCCTTTGTGCCCCAGCTGCCATATGTCCAAATGTCCCACAAACTGAATTATTCACAACACACAGTATATTTTCACAGTTGTCCTGTCTGCTTGTATTGTTTGAACTCTGGTTCCAAAAACAGAAATACCACAGGCAAAAAGCAACATGGAGTTCATATGTCAATTACCAGAGCTGACCTGCTCTGAAGTCAGTTGACAACCTCCTTCTACCTTTAATATCTTAAGTTTAAGAAAAAGTATTTATACCTAAAAGGAGATTCTATTCTTGGTTGGATTTTTAAGTTATTTTTGTGACGTTTGCTCCCATGTGAACAAAGCTATATTTGCACTGATACATCAAAACCTGAAACTTGTGTCATCTTCATCCTGGCTGCTTGTATAATATTGTTGTAATTCTACCCACTGTGGGATTTACTGTTAAGTTAAAGGACAGTTGTGCTTTGTGTTGGTCGGGAAATCAACCCAGAAAAAGTGGTTTAGTCAGAGTGGGAGAAATGGACAAGATAAAGGCAAACAGACAGCACAATAGCTTAAATGTGAGGCAGAGGGGGTAAGAATGGAAACAGTTTGAAGAGGCAAATACCCACAGTTGCTCGCAGTAGGTGGGAGGATAAACAATACATAGACTGTCGGCTATGGGAGTGGGAAAAAGTAAAAAAGATTTTAAAAAAATAATAATAAAAATTCAGAAATACAGGCTTGGAGTGTTTAAGCAGCGAAGAGAAGTAGGAAGCACAGTGAGAATAAATGTGCGCCATCTTTTCTCTGTTATGTGGGAGTGAGCAGAGGCAGAAGATGACGCTGCCTGCGGTGTGCAGCTGGGGGACGGTCAGAGATATATTTGTGTCACTGTGTGTTGAACCACACAGTAGCATTATTTTTGATATTTATCTGCAAAGGTTTGCTTCTCCAACCCATGCTTTTCTGATGTATCATTTGAAAAAATATTGCAGCATTCTTAGAGGAACTTTCATACTGTTATATCTATATGCTGGATCAACCATCATGTAGAGAAAAGGAGCCACAAGCTCTGTTATGTTCTACTTTGAGTCATCTAAACCATTCACAGATTCTGCTTGTGATCTGCAAAAACAGAGAGTGCTTTGTGAATTCATGATATCCACCCATGCCTTTTTACATGTAAATGGCATATTAATGCAGTGCCACACTTGGCAAGTGAATTGGTCCACAATATCATTGTGAATTTTTGTTGATCTGGAATTCTTTCTGTTCCAAAATGTAACTTTAAAAATGAAATACTGACACGGGCTCTATGGAGTTTATTCTTGATGCAAATTTGATGAATATACAGGCCAGTTCTTTTTTTCCCTCAAATATTCTCAAAAGCATAACTAACCTGTACAAAACTATCCATGCAGTCCATTGGTTATATTTCTCACCCACGTGTAAAGACACCTGTCACACGCCAGTACGAGTCACATTTACTTAGATTTTTTCTCTGTAAATGGCCATGATGCATGGATTTAGAAATACAGTGGTGAGGCTGATGCAAGTTAAGAAAAAACACTTACCCGATGGGCAAAATGTGATCGTAACTGATGTAGTAATATCTTTTCACATTTTGCTTTTGTGATTTATCTCACAAAGTTAGATTGAAGTAGCTAAACACTTCAGGACACATAACTTTTGTTTTGTGAGAAATATAATAGAAATGATTTCCAGAGGCACAACAACCAGTTTGCATATAGAAGTAGGATATTGCTATTATAGCTGTATTAACATAAAAGTGCCAGATACCAAATGTATCACAGTACAAAAAAATTAAATATCATAGCATTTTCTTTCTCCTTAAAGGGCAGGAATTTATTCTGAACATATTGCGCGGTTTAAAGAAACAAAAAGCAAGTGTAATACATATATTTTGATGCATATGAAAAAAAGTAAAGACCTGAGAAGGAACAGGGAAAACGTGCAATCTTTATTTATTTATCATCAGAGTCGTAGTGCTCATTACCACTTATTGGCTCCAGTATGCATTAAACAACCTCGCTCATTATTTTTGGCCACTGTCTTAACTCAGTTGTGATTTGTAAGATCTATCGCCAAACACTAAAAATAGAGCTACAACTACATTTACTCTTAACAGTCACTGCTTATCATTATTATTCATGGTTATCTAAACTGTACCAGCCTACTACAGAAGCTTTTTGTGTTGCACATTAAGACAGTAGAATGCTCTGTCATTGACTCTTAACTGGATTCATTTCTAATGTCACAAATCCCAGAACATATCAGAGAAGTGTCAATAACGACACATTATGTTTTCCACTAAGTGAGATTTTATGCTAATTTCTAATGGTCATGTGGGTGGATTCACTACCTAGAAGAGAATGTGTGTAAGTGCAAGCGTTGGGTTACTGTCTATCGGTTTGAGTTTAATAATTTCTAATTTTCTGAAGGCATACAGTTATGCACATAAATGTATGGTAGACTGTACAGTCGTGTACATGTGTATAGTGTAGATGCATACCCATGTTGTGTGGGCATTGCTTTACCCTAGTTTGTCTTTTGGGATTAATGACGTGTTTACCTGCCTCCACTCTGTCTGCTCGAGTCACAACCTTACTTAATCAGTCTGCAAGTGTGTTTTCTCTGTTGGCTAACGGTGGAGTGCTGAGGAGCTCTAATCACACAAATATAAAAAACAGTTTGCAAACCTTTTTTCTGCCTTAAAAAGCCCTAATGTTATCAGTAGGTGCAAAATGTTAGCCTACACTGAACAACCATGAATAAACAGCTTTACCAAGGTTATGGCAGGCATTTGAAAAGTTGCGACCATAGAAATATTCATCAAAATGAACTGTATACCTTCCCAGGACTACAGATTCACAAGGAAGTGTATATGCAGCTTCCCTTTTTTTTTTAACACAAAGTCAACATCTTTCATGATCTATTGTATATTTTGTTAAAGCATTTAAAAAAAGCGATTGACACAAAGTAATCAGTTAAACAAAGGTTTTGACAGGGAAAACCAAGATCAATTTCACACCATTACAGCAGTAAATTAAGATAAAATTGAATGAAAGAAAGATAATTTTTTTCTTATCATTTGTCTTTTATCCTCTGGTTATTCACAAGTCATCTTCTCTAGGAATGGGATACTGTGAATCTACTCTTAAACTGTTGAGGAGGCTGAGCTGGAAGCAAAATAAGTCTATGTAATAAACCCCAGAAACATGTCTCTTATCACCAGAAAAAAGAATTAGTCTGGGCTGTTGTCTGTGTGAAAATTGCTGACGCACACCGAGGAAAACTCCACTACAGGGCAGTTTAATTTAAATTTTATTAAGTACCCTGGAGTTTTGTAATGGAATTGACACAATTGGGTGAAAAGTTTATCTCTGATTTAACAGATGTTTTAGTAATGCCAAGACTGTTAACGGTGATGAGGAAGTCAATAAGAATGATTCACATGTTGGCACAGTTTCTATTACCAGCCTTGCTTGAGTTGAAACACACAGATATTCTGTCTGTGAACATATTTCCCAAGCGATACTCTGGGGAGGCTGCAGACTCACTGTTGCTACACAACTTTTGCTAGATAACTAATATGTTATATGACTGAAAGATTGTGAATAGGTCAAGTAAAGCTATTTTTTTTTTATATCTGATCAAATTCGGTGTCCATCAGGTAATGAGCCTCCTGTAAATAAAATAATTTACTTTAATCTTTACCATGATAATGTTCTAACCCCAACCAATTGGTTTTGATATAAAACCTTAGCCAATAAATGTTATTCCCTAAACCCAACTGGGGGCCAGCATAATGAAGCAGGGTATCTTCTGGTGATCAGACTTAACAAATCCTAACGATGGAGATCTCACCATTAGGATAGTAGTTATCATCTATGTAAGTCAATCCAGGTCTTCTAACTTTGTAAATGTGCATATTAATGATGTGGAGTTGGCCTCAGATTAAGAATTTCAAGCAGGCTCACAAGCAACACAGCTGCTGCAGCCAAAACGGGACAAAAATGAAAAAGAATGGTGAGTCAACAATGTAAATAATATCAAAATCACTGGGATGTCATAAAAGCAAGAGCAGATGATGATTTAAGATTGTGTATTCTCTTAAATGAATGTACTGCAGGCACATTACTGTCTCATATTGTCTCATTAGTACCTATAGTATATAAGCTCCATGGTTTTTCCTCAGTCTTTGTCAGATTCTTGCAATTGCTACTCCTGTATATTCCAGTTTGTTTTCTTTTTCCTATCTCCTAGTTATCTTTTGGTTAGTTTGGTCTTTTGAAGTTTAGTTTTTGATGATCCAGTCTGGCTGCGCTTTTGGTTTCTGTTTTAAATAAAACCTTCAGCATATTTCAGTCTGCCTCTGATCTGCTGTCTGTGCTTGGGTCCTTAAGAAGCTCCTCAACCCACAGATAGTTGAAGTCCAACAGTGTTTGTGCAAGTGAGAACAAATGCTCAAGAGAGAACAAGTATTATTATTATTATCATAATGAAATGTCAAGAGGAAACGAGAAGTGTTGGACATGCAATAAAAAATTCTGTGATGTGTTATGTAGCACAGCTGCTCCGTCCTGAAAGATTAATTATTTTGTTCTTTCAATCAAGCAATGGAATACATTCATTCTATCTCAAAAGGGTTGTATACACATAGTGATGACCCACTGTATAGAAAGATAAAACAGTAGAAGAGTAATTTTAAATAATTTCTGCCAGAGTAGAAAATAGGTTTCAATCGACAGAAAAGCAGTTCATGTCACAGATTCACTGCTGAAATTATCCATAAAGATAAATAAAAGAGAACAAAAAAGAAACAGATAAAAGCAGAAAAAAAGCAATGTTTTATTAACCACTTATCTCCGGCCTTGTTAAATTGCTGCTGACTGAAGTTTGGTTTCGGGCCTTTCTAGTAGCAATTGGGCTAAACAAAGCTCTAAGGAGAAGACTGCTCGCTTAAAAAAATCTTTTAGCATATTACTGACACTGCAAAAATAGTTCATTGTTAAACTTATTCAAATTCAAGTGCCTGAAGCGAGTGGCACAGCACAATCTGTTTAGGTTAGAGATGATTCCTGAGCTCCTGGTGCTATGTTGTGAGCTTACTGTTCATTCTACGGAGAGGCTTGTAAAAAGACGGGCCTGTTCTGGTGTCCCACATCAACTGGCCTACTTGATACAAAAGAGAGTAAAAAAATGGAGGAGGAAAGAGAAGAAAATCACAATCGGATTCCAAATTGAATAGACAGAAGATTGCTGCAAACTCCTAAACAGTCTCTCCTGCATGTTGTCCCATGTTGAACTGAGGCAACCGGGCACAATCAAATTATTTAATAGAGGACTATATTCACAACACAGTGGTCGGGAAACTGTCATGAGACTTCATTCATTAATTTATATCCTCGACACTGCTTTTTATTTTATTTTGAATCAGTGGAGAACAAAGTAATTAAAAATTAGAATAAAGTTTCACAGTAATTCATGAAATTCCTACAAATGGAGTGGTTTTAAATGGCAACCAATTCCTTATGTTTGTAAGGTATGGTGGTTGAATTACTTCTGTCATCCAGAAGACCTGAATTCATCTCCCACCTGAGCTGGTGCATTTTATACATTTTGTTTTGAACTTTCCTAATATTTTTGCTTGTTGTTTGGTTAGGTTTAGATATTTAAGAGTATTTGGTTGGGAAAAACATCATGCTTTGCCTCACAATAGACTCATGATTTCTTATCATTTCTAAACATTTGCTATGTACTCTGACTTGTGACACAGATTTCTGGTAAAGTCCCTCATCATTTGATCACTTTACTATTACTTTTGTTATTTTTGTTTCTTTAAGTACAGTAATGTACCATGCTGGGTGACTACTTTGGACTAAGTAATTACTGCATTGTTAATTGTTCCCTGAAAAACACTCACAAACAAATAATTTCTCAATCATTAGTTAATATATATTCTACCAGTTTGTTCTGGTACTTCTGGAAATCAATAATCAAGTTTATATAGACTCATTCCTAACGCTTTATTTATCAGGTAATTATCAGCTATTTATTTTATTTCTTTGCTGCTCTAATGCAAGTCAAACTACAGTCTGAAAATAGACGTGCTGAATACAGTACAGTATAATTTTCTGTCTAAATAGTATAAATACATTGTGAATTATTGTATTTTACATGGACATTTTTTATAAGCTCTAAATTCTTATTCAGCTCCCTCATAATGTCCAACTAATCATAATGACTTGTTCAAGGGACGTGACTGATGTATTCTTGGAGGAAAGTTTGTGAATGGGAGTCAAATGAAACCAGCAGCTATTATCAAGATGGGGTAGTCATGCACCGGCTTGAGCCTAAAGTTGTTGTAGTTGTCTTGTGAACAGTGTAGTGCATAAACACGTTAAAATGAGCATGTTTATGAGCGGCATTTACATTTTCTGTGAATATTAAACTGAACCGGGCCATTTTTAGGTTGGATAAGCATGAAATGAGCTCAGCTCTCTCAAGATACTGAACAACATTTTCATCAACAGTGAACATCACATGCCTAGTTACCCCTGCGGGCACCTTACAGGTTGATGCTCAGGTAGAAGACACCAGACCTTTCTAACAGTCAATGGCATGACTACCATATAACTGTATAAAACTATTACAACTGCATTAGAACAGGTCAACTACATTCCTACAAAATACAGGAAGATAGAAACTGAGAAAAGTGGCTCACAAAAACAGCAGGTTTCAGCACAGAATCGTAAAAACAATAAACAAAGAGAGAGAAATGTGAAGGCCAGCCAGATGACTCTGAAATATTCAATATGACAGTAGAAACCCTGGGAAGAGCATCTACAATTTAAGCTGAACTTTTGTGGTGGCCCTGGCACAGACAGCTGCACAGTTACAAACACTTTCCACATCTGTGTCCTGCACTACCACTATGTATGCATTTGTCTGCTTTCGTGCTGTCACACCAGATTTTGTCACACAGATGCAGGTCTGTTTTCTGAGGTCCTTTAGGCACATGACATGATGCAGTTGCTGGTTGTTTTGAAGTTTTGTTTTTTCACCCACTGCTGATGTTCCCTTAGTCCAGTGTTTCTCAATTCTGATCCTCATGACCCACTGCCCCACTTGGTTCGATGTTTCCCTCCTCCACCACACCTGATCCAAATGATCATCTCGTCATCAAGCTCTGCAGTGGCCGGATAAGGAGCCAATCAGTTGTGGTGGAACAGGGAAACATTGAAAACATGCAGGGCAATGGGTCATGAGGACAGGAATTGAGAAACACTGCCTTAGTCTATGTTAGTGTGATGTTAACTGTGAGACTGATACATTTATCAATGGGCCTCTGCTGGCAAATATGCTTTAACCAGCAGTGTATCAATGTTTAGTTTCAAATGGCAGAAAATGAGACAAGAAAGAGGAAGGTTGAACAACAGATGGCAAGTTTTATGTTGGATGCATTTTACTAGGAGGGACCCACTTTGACCATCTTACAGTATTATCCAGTGCTGACCTGTTTCTCTATTGGCACTAGAATACAGTTTTTAAAAGAGCTATTAGTTTAATTGCTAATAGAGTTATAGAGAGACTTTTTCTCCCAAACACTGCTAGAGTTTCTTTAAATTCTCAAACTTGTAGTTTTCAAAGTCTTCTCTTTTAGGGACTGGCTTTGAAAATTGGTCCTACAAAGGAATCTAAAACACCCAAATGCCTGTAAAACAGACCAGATGTGTAACATCTGTGCAGTTCGCTTGGACTTATCATTTTGTTCTTTCTTTCTTTCATTCATTCATTTATTCATGCATATATCAGTAAGGATATAGCCTTAATCAATTTGAAGCATTCCTTCAAGATCAATCATACAAAATCTAATCAAATGACCAATGCATAGATATAAAAGAAAATAATGCTGCTGTGTGTCTCTTAAAACCAAATACAATCACACTGACTTTTTTAGATTAGTTTATTCTAAATGACTCCACAGGATTTTCCTCTCCTGTGAAAATGCAACCCAGTCTCACAGCATTTCAAGAAGCTGTCACAAAAGTGATTGATTACCTGGACACATTCCTTTCTCTTATGTTTTGTACATACGTTACATTTAGGACCTGTATGTTTTAAAATCGAAGTCCACATTTGGAGGAAGAGAGGATGGTGATGGTCCAACCCCTCTCACTGTCTGTTTATATATGTTGGAATCCAAACTGCTTGGTCAGGAAAACATCATCGCTCATCATACCTGCTTGCATCAATGGCTGCATGTTAAAAAAATCTTTTTTTAGCTTACTACTCCTGCCCATCTGCAAATGACACAAAATGTGGTGCAGGCTCAGAAGAAACCTCCCAAATCTAAAATAAACTACTTTAAAAGTTGTGCTGGGTGTTATTAGGAAACATATGCAATTAATTTATTCTGCAAATATAAAACTCTTTTTAGTTCAAGTTTATTTCAGGGGTTACCATGGAAAAACAACTGAGTTTGTAACACAACACTGCATAGAACAGATTATTTTTTGCATTGTTTGGGTTAAAATAGAGAACACTTCTCATGACGATCATAAACACACAACTAACTTCACAGAACTGCAATACAAAGACAACACTTAACACTTGTCTAGAACAAATGTGGGCTAGTCATTATTATTAAAACCATTTTCACACATACACTGAAATGTTCTAAAGATGTATGGCATGGTCATGCACGAATGTCACCACTGTTTGTTCTGGACTTCAAGTGGAGATTTTTCTCCCTGTCCCCTGGTAAAATCTCCAGCAGCTCAGTGGGTGAGACAACCTGTGAACATAGCAGCAACTATTCTGCAGCATTAATTGCCTTTGTGTGAATGTGAATGGTGGTAAGTTTTTTTCTCCTTTCTCTTGCTTTTTAATCACTCTACACTATGGTGGATACGTGCAGATTGAATCTTGAATAGACAAACAGCACAAGGAGTCTTATGTGGTAAACTCAAGGTGTTCTAAAGAAAACATAACAAGATGCCTCAGAGTAACTGTTGCTTCGTCACACCCTCTTTCGCATTTAAACCACTCAGCTGCAGAAAAACTCCTGACTAAATTGTACACCCATTTTTATATCTCTGAGGTGACAATGAAAATGACTGAAGGCACTCTCACATTGACAGAAGTCACAGTAAGATGGTTTGCACATATCATTTTTTGGTTACTTCTTATGACGGGACAAGCAGATGTTTGAAAGGAAGGTATCTGCACCAAGATTTTATAAGTTCTTCTTTTGTCAATGTCCACAAAGTTTCATTAAATTTTAACAGACAAATACACAGAGTAGGAACGCACAGTGAAGATATCCCTCTTCTGAGGCTTGCTGCCTTTGTTGAGGAATGAAAGAAATACAGAGTAAATTTCAGTATGTGTAACATGTTTCATTCTGCTTCTCCTCTCTAATGACCAAAGTACCACTAACAACTCTAACTTTAGGAACTTAACTTACTGCTCTTACCGTAATTTAGCACTAATCAAGGACACAAGTTTTGAAAATGAGAACATGAGCAAGATTTACTCTTTTAGGTTCACAATACAGAAATCATAAGTAAATATGGGAGAAATAGGGATTGGTCAGATTGAAACAGATTACAGGTTAATTGTAATTGCCCATCTACTGTCTACCACCTTTAAGTGTGAATTTGGGTGTGTTTGTGTACAGTGTAAATTCATCTGTTTTCTACTTTACTCTTTGTTAATTTAATTTCAGAAGGCTCCTGACAGCCACTTATCTCCTGACTCATGTACACAATTGACTGGACTTTGTCCTTGAAGGAGTAAAAGCAGGAAAAAGGATACCTTCCGGTCCATAATCTGCTTCTCTCAAAGGTGCTTCACACCAAAATTAGATTTCAGTGATGAAATGTCTTGTTGAAACAGGTTCTTGAAAGGTTGTGGGAATAACTTATTTCGTTTGGCTGGCATGTTTAAACAGATGGTCTTCCCTCATTTAAAGTTGTTAGAAATGGACTCCACAGCAATTTGAAAGTTCTTTTTAGAAGAGATCACAACAGTCTTTTCCCATTTTGAGCTCCAAGCTGTTGGCAGCACAACTCAAATTTATACTATCCTCTTTTTTTTCTTCAGGGAATTAAGAGGTTACTGGAAACCAGTCACAGTGGTCGTAGAAATTCTGACCAGCATGCGTTAGTAGGTCCAGTTATTTGCAAACAGTGGAGAATGAGAGCACAGTAACGTAGTAAGCAAGGAAGACAAGTCAGCAGCAATGCCCTGTGGACTGAAGAGCAATAATCAGCTAGGTCAACCTTTTGTAAAGCCCATCTGGTGTGTGCTGAGCCAGGTTCTTGTTAGATATAAATGAGTGGCTGCACACAGGACAGGCTAAAAACATTTCAATATTCTAGCAATATCCAACGCTGCTACTTTGCTATCCATTCTGAAGTTTGTCCTGTGATGGGACATGAAAAGGACTCCCTGGTGGCAGTGGCTCAACCAACAGGACAGAATAGTTTGTGTTTTTGTGAAGACATCTCAAAAGCACACAAAGTACTTAGGCACAAGCAAACAAGTGATGGCAAGAAAAAATGACCAAGCACCTTACCAAAGTGTTTGCTGTGACACCAGGTTTCCTCAACAGTGTTTCTTCTTTGTCGATTCCCTACATGTCTAAATGGAGCAGGATAAAGTACATTGTGCTAAATGTCCAAATTCAGAGCAGTCTGTGCTCTTTGTAAGAGGATGATACAAACCATCATTCGAGTATTTGTGTGATGAACTTTGTAGATTTAAATGAGACCACAGGCGTAAAATTTAAAGGAGTGAGCAGCTGATGATGTATTCAAGTTTACATCTCAAAGTTTTTGCTAATTTGTTAATTCAGTTGTAAGGTAGTACGAGTTGTTTGCTTGCCTTGAGGAAGTTCAGTAACATACTTGAGATGTACATGATTCCTATATATCACCCCAAAACACAGAAATGGAGAATATGTGAGCTAACAACCTCTGCGGTCTAAAGCAGGGATCTGGTGCATTTCCTGTCAGGTGACAATCGATGGTGGGGAAACTGTGGGTGTATTAGATGGAAAGAAGATGCCCTACTCCGTATTTCACTGTAAACATAACTTATTATCTTAAATTATATATATTGTAACAGTCCCTGGCTCCAGCTCTCCTTCGGCAGGCCTCTTTACGTTTACTCGCTCCGTCCTCTGTCTGTGCTTGTTACAGGTGTGCAGGTGTTTGGCTCCAGCAGCTTCCCATTTCTCAGAACCTCTGCTATAAAGGCTGGGCTATGACTCCACCACTTCCCTAGATTGTAGACATTTCTTCACAGTCAGTCATATTTCTGCCAGTATAGTGTTATGTTTACTTACCTGTATAGAACTTATCCTTTTTCTGTCTGTTCCTGCCAAATCCGATGGACCAGACACCTCCTATCTCCAGCTCCTGTAACTCACCACTCTGGAAGTCCCTGCCTGTGATAACCTCTATGAACACTGGATGTGTAAGACCCAAAATAAGGAGTTTCAACTTGTTGGACATTGCCAATTGGACTGGATCTGCTTACCTCACATCACCCCAGTACCTTTTAAATATAAATGTTTGTCAAACTAATCTGCCACATTTCTGTACATAAAATGGTAGCAAAATATTTGCTCTGGTTTTTGGGGACGTGCACAAGTTTACAGAAGCAGATTAAAACAAAGACTGTTTCAGACACATTTCTTTACATCTTATGTACAAGAGAGGAAAACTTTGCTTGTGATTTCAGAATTCTTGAAGTCAGAATTTTCAACCAATCCTCAAATGGTGTTGTTTCTTCCACATTTCAGATGTGCACTAATGACAGAGGTAACTGCTTAGATTATTATGCAAGGTCTTCGTTATAAAATGTCTTTTGACAGAATTACCTTTTTCTCCTGACTCAAGTTTTAACCTACATAGTCCCTGGCGTTGACTCTATGAATATTTCAGTGATATTATTAAACACAAGATGATGATGACATTTTAATTCAAAGCAAATTTACACAGAGAAAATTTCATGAGTTGTTTTGCTCATGTTTTACTTCCACTACATGTATATTTCAACATATTTCTCTTTTATGTTTTACACCACTTTTCCAACAATGTGTTTGAGGCATTAAATTAAAAATGATCATATTTCTTATTTATGTTTTTTATCTGGTTGCAGGGCATGCACATCTTATCATTGTGGACAGCAACAAAGTAAGAAGAGCTCACTCTAAGACTTATTTTCACCCTTGCTTGCTTCCATCCATCAACACCTTTTAATAATGTGCACCATCCTTATTTTTCATCTTTGTGGCTGCAGGGTTCACAGAAGTATGTGAGGGTAGTCTTATGGGAGATGCTCCAATCACAAGTCTGCATCCTGGTGTGGCACTGTCAGTGTCTAAACTTTAATTCTAAATCAGCACTAACCTCAATGACAAATACAACGACTCACACTATATTTCCCCCCCTAGGTGGAAAGCTTCCTCTGAGATGTGTTGTTTCTAATCGGACACATAATGCCAGATTTTCTCCGCTGGGTTTTGGTTAATGGGTGCTAACCATGCCAGCTTGAAGACTCCAGCATTTATCCATGACAATTCCACAGGGTAGATTATGAATTAGTCAAGGAGCTCAGAAGAAAACCAACAACAACAACATAATTGGGCAACTCCATCACCACACTGTGCATGCTGTAAGGGACTTGTTGCTGTCTGTATCCCTCCGAGACAGCTATTTTTTTCCCACACATTTTTCGTAAAGGAGCACAGAGCAGAAAAGACAGGAGTTCTTCATGCTCGCCTCAATGTAAATATCCGTTGTGTATATTCAGCTAAAGTTAGTTAAAAAATGTAATGAGGATTCTGCACAATGTTTCTACAATTTTGTATATTTCACAAAATACAAGCTTGTGTGCAGCAACTTCTTTTGCATAAGCAATAGTACTTCACATGGCATTTAAACAGACTTTAAGATTATCATTTGCTGATTTTTTAAAAAAAAAAGATTTTTTATTGAAGGATGCTAATCCTGTCTGAAAAAAAAGTCCTGATTTTCTGATTCCCTCTTGTACCATTACCTCATAACTGTAAAACACAGCATGGTTACATCCACAGCTGAGTCAAGATGTGGTTATAGCTTGATATGGTCATTTAATTAGACCACTGGTTTGGTTCCAGGAGCATTATCGAGTTACTGACTAAAGCATGTCCCAGGCTGAGATACTGTGTAAGAAAGTGTTCAAGACATTCTGCTGCTTCTAAAATTCTCTGTGGGAGATCATCTTACATGTAATTATAGCTTAATTCAATGCACAGATGTTGTCTTGGAGTTACTTGAATGGTAATTTTGTCAGATGATACTGTTATAAAATCAGGATTTTATAGTACCCGGGTGTTCACCTGAACAATAGGCTGGACTGGACAAATAACACCACTGCACTTTATAAGAATGGGCTGAGTAGACTCTATCTAGTCAGAAGACTCGGAGCCACTAGTACAGGGGCTGCTAAGGCCCTTTTACGACTCTGGTGGCATCAGCAATTTTCTTTGTGGTGGTCTGCTGTGGCAGCAGCATTTCAGCTGCAGACAGGAAGAAACTGAACAAAGTGATCAAGAAAGCCAACTCAGTCCTGGGATGCCCTGAGAGGAGGACGATGAACGAGCTTCACCCTCTGAAGGATAGTCTGAGATCACTGACCAGCTACCTCAGTGATCGGCTCCTTCACCCTGTTTGAAGAAGAGGTATCGCAAGTCCTTTGTTCCAGCCACAGTCAAACTACAATCAGCCCTGTTCCCAGTAGCTCCTCCCACAAAACTAATAAAGTTTTATCTGATCTGAGCAACTGCGAGTTGACAAATAGTCTTCACGAACTGCTTCTCAGTCATAATTGATGATGGGTTCAGCTGTCTGACAAAAGAAACGGAAAAAAGAGGTTCAAATCCTAATTGCTTTACTGTGATGTGTTAGTCTGGTTTTGAGAAGCTTGATTTTGTATAGACTTACATGCTTATATGCAATTCAAAAACCTGGTTATAGTCAAATTAACACAATAATTCCCTTTTTTCAACTGTTATCAGCGCATGCTTACTGATACACCAGGTTCGCCTCTACAGGCCATGATCCATCAAAACCCAAGAGGTTAAAAAGAGTGTAAATGACACAAAAACTGTTTAAATGTCAAACATAGAAGCTGAAACTATATAGTGCCATTTGCACATGCATTTTATACTTCTTGAGCAACCTCATTTGAAGCTACTGTCTCAGTGAAGACACGTACTGTTCAGAAAGAAAACTGCGGTAAGTCCAGTACCTGACGCGGTGGTATAAATGATTATGATGATGTGTTGACGTTACAAGTCACTCGCGCTATGACCAATGTGGAGAGCATGATCCCTACTTAAGAATTGGCCCCCTTTAATCCATCTGGCTGATAGACTGATATTACATACACCCAAAGATGTAGTGGCAGGTTGGACTTATCCACAGCCATCCCTGAGGCCTGTGTGGCTGTCAGTGCAGCCAAGCAGCAACCATCATTCATGTCTGGAACAGTCAAAGGGGACACAAGGGTCTGGTCTACAGCATTCAGACACAGTCAGTAATCACTCATGTCACCCTGCAATGCACTGAGAGTACCTACAATGATGAATAGTCATCATCACCCTCACTCCCTTATTTTGTTTCATGCTCTCGTCATCCTGATAAACTAATTTTCACAGTTGAACTCTTTCTCATTCAATCAACAGTGTTTCATTTGTCTCTCAGTTTCTTTCTATGTTTACCTTCACCTCCTCTCTCACGCTTGACTCCACTCCACTGTCGTTACTGTTTGGATCTATAGGCAGCACTGCAAGGGCACAAAAACCTCTGACTCCACTTGTTGACAGTTAGTGCCTGATGATGAAACAATAACCCACAGGTACAGCAATGCAGTACAAAAGGCTTCTCTTCAGAAGGAGCAATTAAGCTGTGTATGTTAAGAGCTCTTTGGTATCCTGCCTCTTAAGTTTTTGCAAATGCTCACAGCTATATACAAGTATTCTGAAATTAAATCAGTGTTTTAAGAAAGAGAGAACTAAGATCCCTCTGTGTTTTTATTTATCTATTTATCTTTAAGTGTCTAATTTGCCTCCAGTTAAGAAATGGGATTTCATACCTCGTTACACATTGGTCCTTCAACAAGGACTTGGAAGGAGGATCCAGGTGACTTTATAAGTGTTGCGTAGGTAATACCTGAGACCACTTCCTCTGTCCAGTAAAATTAAACACCAAGCTATTGAGCTTATTTCGGCTTTCTTTGCAAAAGATGTACTCCAGCGCAGCTGGAAATTATTACTCTTTGGTCGCGAGCCATTTTGAGTCGTGATTTGAATTATACTGTAACCCAAAGGATTAGAATCTAACCATTAGAAAACGTATGATTCTTAGTCCTATTAGTGTGACAATTGTGCAAAGTTTGGTGCATTTTCTAAAACAGAATATATTTGTTCATTTACCTACTATCTGCATTAGTCCATTCAGTTAAGTAATACTGTGGGCAAGATTAGTTTCCAGGTTTAGCACATCACAGTTCTCAAAACAGTTAGCAGGAGACCTGCCCAAAGTCACAAAACAACATCTGCTGTTATATTTTCTCTGTTTTGGTTCATTTTCATAAATGTATGAGTCACTTGCCAGAAGATTTGGCAGCCCTACAAGTCTGCGTGGCTATTAGATTTGACACATGTATGTGGCCAATTATTTGTATATATTTGTCAATATCTCTTGAAAGGGTTATGCCAAATAATGTTTCTAATGAAATGAATGAAATACTGTAGATTATGAAAGAGATATGAATAAGGGACAGAATAAGATAATGAAAAGTGAGAATTTGGGACACAGACATAGGGAAAAACCTTTGAGTTGAAGTTGATGTCTGACAAAGAAGAAAGAGTTTGACATAACACAAATGAGTGGAAAATAACAAAATGATGTGTAGCCTTTCATACAAATTTTTTATGGATCATTGAAGATAAAACCCCTTGGGTCAGGCACTGCTAAAACGGATCTAAAGCTCTATCTGTCTGCTCCTTCCATGCCATTTTGAGAGGCGCTACTTTGTTTTTCAGTGTAAGAACCAAGGAGCTGTATAAACAGATTACTACATTTTGCTTATTATTTCCTTTGCAAACTGCACCGATCAGATTGGTCATGGATCAGGGGGCAGACGGATTTGTGCAGAAATAGATATCGCATGGCTTCTGGCTTCCCAGTCTTATTACAAGCCATTAAATGACATTTTGCATTCTTTACTCTTAATGCCATTTCATCCCCCCTAGAGGAGTCTTGTTTTGTTAAATGGAGTTCCAATCACAGGCTTGGTGCTTCCTTAATGAAAAGTAAATGGAAGGTAAACAAATGAGAGACTTACAACACGTGAAAAAAAAAAAAAGTGTTGATCTGTATCAACATTATGACTTCATTTTTGTGAAGTCACTAACACCTTGGGTACTGGTGGAATAAATCTGATTATTATGACATGGCAAAGTGTTTCTTCATGAGATTAGACTATTTCATTCTAAGACTGCAAGACTATTCCTAACTATAAAATATAAAAGTCCAACACATTTAATCAGAATAAAGGTTCTCTGCATGAATGAACCAGGGTCCAATGTTCATCTTTAGTACACATGGGAGGATTGTTATTTGTGTACAACTCTGTAAGAGCCATGAGATAAACACCCTTTCTGTAGAGAAATTAAAAAACCACTTAATCTAGTTTCTGAATATTTCCACACAATTGTTACTGAATGGTATCTTGCAAGGAGGTCATTCGAGACATCAGGATTTAAACAAACTGATTCCAACATTTAAAATGCACCAAAGATTAATTGTGGTCTAAGTAAACCACAATATAAATGAAAACATAAATTGTTTCACCGACAGACCCTTGAGTGAAAATATCTGCTCAGTAATGTAACTACCAGAAATCGTTTGAGAACAGTAAAATACCCTGGCTTAGATATTGGCTTTTTGATTTCCAGTGTTGGACTTCCCTCTAAAGCATGTGTCTGATGTATGTGCTGGCTTGCCTTGATTTGCACAAACTCCTTGACGTAGCATTCTTGATTAAGGTTTGGTGGAATGGTCAATGGGAGATATGCCATGAGGAAGAAATGGTCTTCTGAATGCACTTGAAGAAATTAAAAAGTGGAGTTTAGGCTATAGCAATTACAGAATCAGCCCGGAAAGGGGGAACGGTGAGATGTCTGTTTAATTTTAAGAGCCAATAAACTGAGCGGCATCTGTGACAATACGATGATTTACAGATGGTCTCCTCTTCTTAGTTATAGTCAATTAGTTAAAAGCAAAAAGCTTCCATGCAGTTCTCCTTACTCTGTACTTTCATGTGTATATAATTCTATTAAACTGTTCAAGCAGATTAAATAGACCATGCTGAAACACACAGTAAAGTTAAATACAGCCTTGCCTTGGAATGGCCTATACAAATTACAAACTTTTTTCTTTAAGATTAAGATTTATTGTTACTGTTTATTTTGTCCATCACATATATTGTGTGTCCTCAGCCCATTTCATTCCAAGTGCATTAAATATCTGATTGGTTCTGTGTCTCAGAGATACATAATAACTAGGGCTGGGCACATTAACACATTATTTTTGCGTTAACTAATGAATTAATTATCGCCGACAATTATTTGTCTCCCATTAACGCCATTTTTATTATTTATTATTTCTATTGTAAACGTCTGTTTTATTTTGAAAAAGTCCATCGTGGGCGAGCCTACTATGTTGCTCATTGCTGCGGCGCTCACAGGAAACAGTCAGAAAAGAAAAGAATGGCGGATGAAGCGGGCTAAATAAACATGAAGATGGTTACGGAACTTTATCACGGCCATTTTCATTTCCACGTTCTTCCAGACGACGCAGTCGACAGAGCCAAAGTTATTTGAAAGCACTGCAACGTTGAATTATCTCATCACCTGACTATTTCAGTTCCTTCAATGTACAGTTCCAATAAAAGTGCTTTAAATGCTTCTTTTGAATTCATTATTGGATTTTTGAACAATGCAATTAATCATAATTAATCACATTATATCATGCAGTTAACACCATTAAAGATATTTGCCCAGCTTTAATGATAACTGCATTTTGACCACCGGATCCCTTCTGGTTACCCCTTTTACGGTGTCCTTTTCCTCAAACCTCAAACAACTACTTTACAACAGGAATTGGCAACTAAATAGAGTTATGGTGTGTAAATCTAAACCCAAAAAATGTCCCTCGTATGAAGGTAGTATGTTAGAAATTACACTGATAATCTAATAACTGTCTGTATAGGCTGCTTTGAACAGTAGGAAAGTGCTGCCTCCATGACAGACAACAGAAAGCTTGTGAAAACAAAGAAGTGATCAAGAGCAATAAAATATTTATTACTGATTATTTGACAGCGCTTCTGTTCTAAAGCAGAAAATTAATGAACACATTCTGATATAATACAGTAGAAGAGGACCTGTAGGCACCTCTAATCAGCACAGCAACACCCCGGAGACAACTGTTGGGAAGGATCAGACTTAATTTGCCTCATCTATCCTCTACCTTAGACTTCAGTGGAAATGCAAAAATGCAGGGTTTAGATAATCTCTTAGCTCCTTGAAAAAATCAAGGCATTAATGAGTATGTTGCCATCAGTGCTGTAAGTACTGTCAGTATCTGAAGCGTGCAAACATTGCTTTAATTTTGTGAATCACATGTGACATTATTGTCTTTCCTCTTTCATTCTCATTGCTGTTTGGTTTGGTTTAGGCACAAAACTGCTTAGTTAGGAAAAAGATTAAAGTTTTATGTTAAAGACACCCTGACAGAATTTCCCAAAGCACTTTAGGAAAGACGCTCAATGAGCCTGTTTCACTACAATCAAAGGGTTTGTTTCTTTGTATTTTGTCTTTATTTGTGCTGATGCTGTCCACCTGTTCTCACTTACCTTTGCCATGTGTCACTAAGACACCTTTTAACTAAAGCCTGTGTTCTGCACCTGTGCTTTCCCCTTGTGTTCTTAAAGCCATTCTCAGTTTCACACTTTGACTTTTTATTTTTAGTAAACCACCTTTGTTCTGTAAATTAAAAGATCCCTTTTTTTCCCCCCGACTGGATTTTGTAATCTCTATAATTTTTAAACTTAAAGCTGATTTTTTTGGTCCTCTTTGGAAATGAAAATACATTCCTGATACAATACAATATATCAATTGATATACGCAGTTTTCCACTGCTGACCATGGTTTATTCAGTTAAAGTCATCAAGAAATTAATAATCAGGTTTTTGATTGAACCAAACAGTAATATTAAAAACTCCTCATTTTCTCAGGCTTTATCCAAGAAAATGTCATGTTTTGGCATCTTATGTTTTTGTCATGTTCTGTGTTTTAATCTAGTCTTTAGTTTTGCCATTTCCCCACTTTTGCCTCAGTCTTTCTCCAGCCCTGCCATCAACCTATTGTCAAGTTAAGTCAAGTCAATTGACTTAACTTTGTTTAAAAATAAATCAAGTTTTTTCTTTATAAGTCTGCATTCTGGTCCTCTCATCTCTTCGTCACTACACCAAGACTCTGTGACAGAAAATTTTATGTATTCAAGGCTCTTTCTCTGATAGTGAAAATGACAGTTTTGTTGTCAACATAATGCTGCACTTGCTTTGATCATTGGAATGTGTTCTAGATTGTTCACAATACACGGATCATTACAAGAGGTTAACAACATCACATGGAATATCACTATTGGAAACCCAGTCAAAACTTCAAATCTGCATCCACGTTTTTTATTTATCCAACGGTTTATCGAAAAAATAATAAAAATGCCACAGCACTCCAATTTCTATATTGCTACAATTCTATCACGAGATAATTGTACACTGGATATATCCCTGCCACCTCACCCATAAAAAAAAAAAAGTGATTACTGTAAGTAAGTAAGTAAAATTTATTTATATAGCACTTTTCTCAAAGGAAAAACCTCACAAAGTGCCTCACATAGCACCGTCAACGTATCTAGTTAAAATCATGAAACAGGAACACACACAAATAAAATAAAAATACAAAGACAAAACCAACTGACAGAAACAGTCAAAATAACACTACGACTCCTTAAAAGCCAGCCTGAACAGGTATGTTTTAAGATGTTTTTTAAAAATGTCCACGGTAGCTAAGTCTCTCAGGTCCTGAGGAAGACTATTCCACAGCCTGGGTGCGACAGACTGGAAGGCTCTGTCTCCTCTGGTTATGCACCTGGTTCGAGGCACAACCAGAAGACCCAGGTCTAAAAGTTAAAATCAAGACTTTAAAATGAATCCTAAAACTAACCGGAAGCCAGTGCCGCGAGGCCAGGACAGGTGTTATATGGCAACTCCGCCTAGATTTAGTCAGCAGCCTGGCCGCAGCTGTGAGCCACGAACGAGTACTTTGCCACATAGTATTGATATATTCTGGATTCTAACCGCTTTTTAAACCTCTTGAGAAAGTTTGTGTTTGTACAAATGACACCTGAGAAAAAAAGAGAAGTTTTGTAGAAGTGCCAGAGAATCAAAATGTATTTGCATATTCAGTTATCATTCAGCCTTTCAAACAGATTGTTCTTAAACCTTCAGAGTAAGAACAATTCAGTAACATGAATTTCCTCTGCATTTTTGTCAATGACTGAAAACTATAAAACTTGCTTTCAGGGCTCAAATTAGAATTATGATTGCAAACATGAAAGTGTGAGAGCGAGTATGTATATATCTGTGCATATATTTGTGGTGTGGTGAGAGCCGGATGTATAATTAAATTTTCTTGGCTGATCCAGGAAAGAATAAAGTCCCTGTGTAATGAAGAGTGACATACAGTGTGTACAAAAACAGGCCTGTATTATATACACATTGTGACATATCCTGTGTTGCCTGACATCTGGGAGTAAGCTTCAGTATGACATTTGTGGCTTAAATGTCATGTATGAACCTAACCAACCGATTTAAAAAGGGAAACTTGTATTTGCCCATGAGTTCACATCTTTACCTGTCTAAGAAAATAAAAACTGACTTGCAACACAATGATGAATGTGAATGTACATAGCGGGAAATTTAGAAGAAAGTGTACTCTATGATGCCTATACCTGCCTACATAGCACTACATCACCGATCACTCCCTTGTGGGATGGTAAAATACATTAGACTTTAAATGTTTATTCTCACCAATAAGGGCAATGAAGCAGGTTCTTCAGGAAGCATTCAATCAAATTAATTATGGAATAGAAAGAAAGTACAGTCACACACGTACACTTGTTTTTATCATAACAGAAACATATCCTATTTAAGGGTGTTGTAAAGATTTACAGATTTAAGTTAAAATCAGAATTTTTTCAATGGTAAAGATATAAAAACATCTGTACACTGACTCCTATATCAAATAAAGTTAACTAATAAGCAATGGGTGATTTCTGCATTTCAAATCTAGCAGATCTCCCACTGAGTCATAATTGCTTAGTCTATACCTCCAGCAAGGGGTAGTAGGGCTGGGAGCAGTCCTGTTTAATGGTAATTGGCTGGCATCTATGATGCACAGTGAATATTGCACCAAACGGGGCAGCTGAACTGATCATTGGTCAGGCGTTTTGTGACACATCATTAGACTATTTGATTAACTTGTCATACATGTTCATGCACAGGACATCTTAGCTGGTTCAAACACAACTAAGCAGAAATTAGTAAAGTTATTTAATATTTAAGGACTGCTTAGAGTCAAAGCACGTAACAGAACACAATTAGTTGGTTTGAAGTCTGAAAACAAACTATGTAAAAATTCCACTCTGAATGATATTCATATCAGGGAATACAAACTACACCTTCCACAAGAACATTGATATGGTTCAATATGTCTCTGCTAAGCACTGCTGACTACCTTCATATTTAAATGCCATGATTGTCAGAGGAATGAGAATGGAGATATTGTAAGTCAGTGAACTCTAAAACATAAAATTTATCTTTCACCTGAAAGAAAACATAATTAACACAGGATGGGAGGACTGGTGGTTTTTCAGCAGCTTGATGTGGGTAAAGCAGACTGCTTTCCTCTTCTCAATTAATTTCCCCATCAGAATTTGAGACTAAATGATGTAACATTTAATTAAATGGGCATGACACCTCCCTGAGAACACTCAGAGAAAAAAAAATAGTTTGACTTCTGTGCCAGACATGTCAGACACATTATGGTACAATCAAACTCGCAGCTGCTAAATTGGCAGCATAATTCATGTGAGGCCATCATGTATAACATATCTGCGACCAGAAAGCCACCTGATAGCATACTTGATTTGCTTTTATCAACCCAGTATAATGTAACAAAGATCCATTTCTACTTCTTACAAAACTTTGGATTAGAATGATCTATCTATCTATATATCTATGAGAAGATGCTGATTACAGATCTTGAACATTAAACTTTAAAAGGTTTATTCTCACCAATAAATTCTGAGAAAAAAAAAGCATTTTCTGGTGATGCCTTTGTAAATTGCAAAGTTATTAAATTGGTAGATAATGGGCCTCAAATATCTTGAATGGCATGCCTGGTAACCAATGGAAATGTCTGAGAATGTGTATGGAAAGACACATGATAAATTCACATGGAACCGACTGGCTGTTATTTTCACGGCATTTGAGATAGATTTTATCATTATTCTGTTCCCTGCTATTAAGGTTAACTCGGTTAATTGGACTACCAGACACCAAAGGGATTGGGATATCTTCCAATTAAAATAATATCTATTGTCTTTATGTTCTGATCTTAATCTAATTAATCTTCATTTTTTGCAAGGAGATTGATACAATGCACCCCAAATGTTGGTGTGTATGATCCTAAGTGATATAATGAGAAGTGAAGACAGTCAACATGACAATTATAGTTCAAGCTAACATGAATTACAGACGCATCCTGCAAACTAAGCCAGTGTTAGCTGGTCAATATGGTCTGTAAGATGATATACACCAAATTTTTCAAAATGATAGTCCACAACTGAACAGATAATGTGTCCTTGTCCATATCTTTTAGATATATACATTGTCTTTGTTAGCAGATGTCATGATTATAGTTTTTGTTTTCATGTTTTAGGTTATGTGTTTAGTCATTAGTTTTTGCCATGTTTCCCCTCAGTCCCGCTTGATCATCAGCTTCATTCACTTCATCTGTGCTTTCCCCCTCAGCTGCACTCCATCACTAATCACCTCCCTTCAGTATTTAGTTTCCAGGCTTCCCCTTGCACTTTGCCAGAGCCTCACCATCACTGAAGTCAGCTATTCATGTCACGGCAGATTTGGTCTATGTTTTGTTCCTATGTGTTTTTGTTTAGTCATAGTTTTTGTATTTCAGCTCAGTCGCACTTTGTATTGTTTTACTTTTTAAATAAATCAAATTTGTTTTTCTGAGGTATCTGCATCCAGGTCGTACTTCCACAGCACAGCTAACCATCCCGTTCTGACAGCAGATCCTCTACAATGTCTTTAGATTTGGAAGTTCTTTTTATTAAGGTCCCATATCATCTAAAAGTGTACCAAATGAAATACCAAATTAAAAGTTATTTTAAGTTTACTTTTTCCTCCTGAATCATAAGCAAAAACCTAACACATCACCAGTGGTACCTGCTGTGTAAAGGACTTACTATGATTATAGATGACAAAATTGTTGAAGATTGAGGACTAACTTGTTAAGCATGTCAAATGACTGATGCTGTAAGAGAATAAATTTGACATATGACTCACTTTAAATTGACAGCCTTCAAGAAACAACAAGGTCCCCTTGAAACCTCCACTGTGTTTATAAAAAAAAAAAAAAAGAAGAAAAATTTACTCTTCCATTAGGTCTGTGAGTGGACTCGGGTTACAGATGCATTTTGATTACAGCAGCGAGCTTAAAGGTCAATCTACAGGTTGACTGTCAGTCTATCATACGTGGCCATTGGTGTTTAAAAGCTTTACTCCATGATGAACACCACCAACATTTACAGTCTTAGAGTGCTCGTCATCTCAATACAGGGCCATCTTTTCAAGCATTTGGCCTAGATTTTTAATTACAACTATAAACTGAATTTCAAAATGCCAGTCACTGATTGAAGCCGTCAATACCTTAACAAATGTGTAGAAAGTCAATTTGATTAGCCAAGCAAAAGATATTCCGTTTTAATGTAATAGTCCCTGCAATGAAATGCTTGTGCTTTAAGTGACAGTTATTAAATGAGTCATTTCATTTGATGCAGTAACATCTTCTGCAGTTATAGCAGACACAATGCATTGACATGGAAACAGCTTAGATACGAAAATGCACTTACTTGTGATGGATTCATTTGCTTAGTTTAAAGAGTTATGTCATACTTTTTTTTTTTTTAATGTTGTACTTTTTGTAGTTTCAATTCCTCCCCTCCGTGTTTAATCTGTTTTGTGTAGAGGATTCAAACTGACATAAAAACAGTGGCTCACAAGAGTTAGAAACAGCAAACTTTAAATCTTAATATCCTGAGCTCAGAAAGTGTTATCATGCTCTTTCCAAAAATCGATTTCAAACCATGAAACAATACATCGGCATGCTAGTGTTATAGCAGGACTTGTTGGTACAAGTCACCAAAGACACAGGTGGAATTTGTTGAACTTTAAGTTATCCACATTGTTTACTGAATTTTGATTTAACCTCTATCAAAACACAGCCTGTTATACACACCCCATAAAACCGGTGTAATCAGTTAGAGGAAATGATTCGGTTCCACAACCCCAATCTCTCTGGAACATGTTTTACTTCAGGCAAAACAATTGCAAGTGCTGGCATATAATGTTTAATTCTGGGTTTTAGCCTTCAATCAGCCAAAGAAAGAAAATCATTAAAGCAATGCTAACAGCTGTATCCTTTCAATCTTTTCAGTCAAAAAGACATATTTATGCATTACTTTGGATGTTCTGTCCTCCTTCCTTAATTCATACACAAACTGTTGCCCAGGCTCTGCTCTTAATTTGGACCTGTTAACGGTTGATGGACAATGCGAGGCCCACAAAGCATCCATTTATAATCTCAAAGCTGCTCCTATTGATTTTAGTTGTGGAATGACCTCACTCGTCTTTAGGTTCACTCACTGCACAGACCATTTCCAATTGTTTCTTGTCCAACTTGGGAACTACAGTGTGCTGTGTTTGGCCTTTATTTTCCACAGTGGGTGATGTATTTTGGTGCAGAATTTGAAAAAAAAAAAAAAAGCAATGCACCTACAGCTCTTAATTTTCTGGATTATCTTTTCACAGTGAGTGCTTGGCATTATATAAAGATGATAACTCAATAGGACGGAGTGAACAGCAGCAACAACCTGGCCTTTTTGAGAGATGTAGCCAGGTTGGTGTCTATGACTTTTGACTCCCACAAAGCAGAAATGAGTGGACCAGTTCCATTCGCCTCAGGGACATCAGCACCCGAGAGAGGGTTTATCAGTTCCTAAGCTCTGTCTGCTTTGGCTCCCCATTATGTTCTGCCAAACAGAATATGAGGCATTTATAAGAGCACATGTCCTAATGCCTAAGCATTGATTAGAAATTAGAACATTCACAAGAAAGAAAAACAACACTAATGAATTTATAAATAGCATGTATGCGTTATATATGTGGTTGTTGTGTGTTGCTAAAGCAATTATTCATGTCTGTGTGTTTATAATTCATCAAACTCGACATAAGTTTGGACACTCAGTAAACATAAATAGGTGGATGTGTTGAAACTTTTCATGGTTGTTGATCTTCCCTTTTCAAGAAAATAAATCGATGAAATGAATCAGTTTGATCTTTAAACAATCTTAAATGACACAGCATGCATCTGGCTCCTAAATGACAAAAGGAGTTCTGTAGGCATTGTGAATTATATTTTAGATTGTATAATTTCCTGGAAAATAATTTGAACATGGGGTGTAAACTAACTAACTCGAGTTGATGAAGAAAAGTGAGAGGAGCCTAATCCAGCCACTGGAGGCGACCTACCCTTTAAATCCACCCAAGCATCCATTTTCAGTACTCACCTAATCCAATTCAGGTCACAGGGGGCTGAAGCTTACCCCCTTGTCATGGGGTGACAGGCTTGAGAAGTTGCCAGTACCTTCCCTTTTCTCCTTAGAGAATCTACATAACGATTGTTCATTTGTAAACACAGGTGAAATCCATGGTTTTGTCCATGGCTTATACTGTAAATAGCTACATATATCAATGAAGTTTGTCAAATTGAGAGAGACCTTTCCTTTTCTGAAATATTTCCTTTATTGGGAATATGTTGCTGAAACTGCTTATTTTGTTGGTTTCCAAAATACGTTTTTATGTCTGTTAAAGAACGAAAGATGCTGAGGGGGAGAAAAACAAACTGCAACCTAAATCATTGATAAGAAAACATTCCCTGATGTTAGCTTCATATACAAGACAAGCTGGCTATTTCCTGCTTTTTAGCCCAATTCAGAAACAGACCACAATGAGCGTGTTTCACTCTTTGCTGGAATCAGTCCAAATGTAGACATCTGCCAAGCTTGTAGATAATTCTTTCATGTTGCGCTGGTGTTCTGGCATAATGTTCAATCATAAACTCCCATCTGCCACTTTCACTCTTGACAAGGCCCTCAGTGGTCCTTTGCATCATCTTTGACTGTGATCTACAACTAAAAGTGTTGTGGAGCATTCCACTCATTAACAACTTCTGAGTTCCGTTGCTGGAATCAATAATGCATAGTGTTTTGCTTTACCAACTCCTCCACAGCTCATTACAAAAAGACTTTAAGAGAAAGCGGTTCAAGGGTACATTCTGTAACAAGACAGATGGATAGATCAAAAAGAAAAAAACAAAGAAATGGAATGACTAAAATAGTAGAAATGCTGTAATCAAAGTTTTTAGCTTTCTGAGGACAGTCTATTGAGAAAAGGCATTGAGGCACAATGGCATCCTGATTTGTCCTGCTGCTTTAGGCTGTCAATAAACCTCAGTCAAATCTGAGAATGTCTTGCTTCTTCCAGAACTATAAAAATTTTTTTATTTAGTGTCTGACATGAAAAACAAGTGTTCTATAATATGAAATTAATATTTTCTTATTCAAGTATGAAAAAGCTGCTTTGCCTTACACCCCCACAGTAGCACATCCATTCATACTGTAGTTCTTGAGAAAAACATGGAATCCGTTCAAGGCATATGCAGTTCAAACTGTGATTGTTCAAACCTGCTGAATACGTTTGAGTTTACACTATAACGTTGATCAAATCCACATACAGATGGAGCTTAGAATATAATTATCCAGCTAACCGATCTATCCCCACCCAGAGCCTGGCATCAACCCGTTGAGGTTCACCACCATTTTTTTCCAATAAAAACTGAACTCACTAGAATCCACAAAGAGAGCTTTGCATGTAATGTGTGGTCATAATATATGTAATATATTTGTCTCTGATCAGAGCCAAATAGTACTAAAGAAATGTTCTCAGAAATACAGCGAGTTGATATGTATTCTTCATGGGCAGCTTCTCAGTAATAATTTAAATTTGTCATGTGATAAAAGAAACATAGAAACACGTGAATAAGAGATGCTTTATTAGGAATTTAGCAGCATTAATACACTGTGTGTGAGCACAAGGAGAAGGAGAGATGAAAACATGTAAATGGCTGAACAAAGCAGAATGCAAGTACTATGACAAAGCTCTATGCATGTGCAGCACAAGTGCTACTGTTTACAAACCAAACATATCATCAGTAATGGCAAATATCCTGCATATGAACAATAACATCCAATCTTCTCCTTTTTCGATGTAGACTGAGAAACTGCTCCGAAACTGCTGCTCAGCCTCACGTTTGCCACACAGGCAGGGAAAGTGATGAGTGATGAAAGGGTGAGTTGTGTGTGAATATTCTACTCCAATCAGTTGAGTGTTTTATTCATATCATCTTTAGTGAGTTGACTAAGACAAATTCTGCTTGATATTTCATAGATAGATAGTAAGCAGTTTTGATGCTGATAACCTATGTATTGTACTTGTTTCTAACTAATACAACTACACATTCATTGTTCAGTGGACCTGATGTTTTGAGTCCACTGACTGGAATGTACTCTGTAAGCTATGTCAGTGTGTTATAGACTACATTAACTTCTTTTTGGAGAACATTCTTCCCACATGGACAGTAAGATGTCTGGATCACCAGTGACCTGAAAAAGCTGCTGAACATGAAGAAGAAGGCCATCAGGAAGGGAGACAGGAAGTTATGGAGGACTGTTCAAAAACAGCTGAAAAAGAGGATTAGAGAGAGCAACGAGAAGAAGAAAAAAGCTGGTAAACAAACTCCAGTAGAGCAACATGAGGTATGTTTGGGCAGGGAAGAAAAAGATCACAGGTTGATAGGTGAAAGAGGATCAGACTGATGGAAGTTTGGGCAGTGCCAATGAGCTGAACAAGTTTTTCAATAGGTTCAGTTCAGATTAACAATCAGCATGCTCCCCACCTTCAACAGACCTCACGCTCTACCTGTATCCACCACCTGACACACCTTCATAATGTCATCTGTCATGGATCGTGTGTGTCTGAGCAGGTGGTCAGGAGCACCACATGGGACTCTACTCTCACAGTTTGTCTTCACTCTGTACACCTCAGACTTCCAGTACAACATCGAGTCCTGTCATCTCCAGAAATACTCAGATGAATCTGCAGTTGTTGGGTGTATTGGTGATGAACAAGAGGCTGAGTACAGGGAACTGGTCAAAGGTATGTGGCATTATATGGGAACAATCACCTCAGCTTGCACACAAGCAAGACAAAGGAAACGGTAGTGGATTTTAGGAGGACCAGGAGTAAGCCAGACATTGTCTACATCCAAGGATGAGAGGTCAACACAGCTGTCATTCCAATCACATAACTAACTGTACAGTCTACATTCTACCATTAGTTAAATTTTTAGCTCATGGTACATAGCACATAACACGTTAGCAAATAAGAGAGAAACCTACCAAACAGGTAAATATCAAGGTGTGCTTATATGCAGCCAAACGGCATTGTTGAATTAGTTGAAAAAGGTTACAGCCACAATGTAAGTTGTATTCACAAGGCTAACAATGCAATTTTTTTTTACCAGTCCAGAAGAAAAGTTCCAATTCTGCATCACATTTGATAATACTACCCAAAAGCTATTTCTAGCAAAGAAAAGCAACACCAATATGTTTGCTTTTATTTTTGTTCTTTTTCTTTCATCTTTTACCTTTGTTGCTGAGCACAGTTTCTTTGTGGAAGTGCATGGCAACTAATGTAATGTTCACTTGCCAGGCCCTTCCACTATTGTTGTAAATACTGAGCTTTTCACTATTGTTCATCTCTATCCTTCGCTGGCAGATGGTTTGTCTGCTACTGCCAGTGCCAGCTTCTACCTCCTCTTCTTCAATGTGTTGGTCCAGTGCTCCACTGTGATGACTTACCTTTGGCTGCAAGAAGAGGAATTACAGGAAAATCTGGTTTGCCCATAAATTATCAGTTTTATATCCCAGCTTGATAGTACATCTGTGATTTTTATTTATTTATTTTCATTTTTCTGTCATAGGTAGCCTATTGGTTTTCTCTAATTCTGTTGATAGCTGTTGCATTATTGATGTTTTAAACATAAAGATCAATTTTGATAAAGATTTCTCTACTGATAAGCAAAAATTATACTACTCTTAGCTGCTTGACATTCTCCATATTGTTTTCACAATTACTATAACTAGCAAGCTTTGGGTGGCTATAGCTTTCATCACAGGTTTCCCCACTCAGTTGTACAAGTACAGTTGGGTGATAATCAATATGGACTATCAATATGCACATTAACTTATTGGTAAATGAGCCTTCATTACTAATATTAGTCTGGGTCTTATAAATATCTACTGTTTTAAAGATCGACAAGGCTAGCCTGCCACGAGTTACCATCTTTACATTCACCTGCATTTACATTACATTATCTGACTTTGTTAGAGGGTTGGAGGGGAAATGTCTCTGCATTTATTTTCAAACTTACTAAGTCAAACACAACAGGAGAACTTTTTTGGTCTACTTTTGAAACCTGTGCTGTCTTCATCTATAAGATTATTATTTTTTTTTTCATTCATTAAGGAGTTACTCGATGCCACACTTCAGTCGCTACTGAGCAAATGCAATGTATTCACAGTGCATAGAATATATTCAGATTGCATCTGAAACTACACGGTGCACAACAATGATATGTATGTAAATGTTTATACTGAAATCTGATGGCATATTCCTATCAATGCAGATTAGTCTAAGCGCTATTTGCCATGTACACTTTGTGTGTGTGTGTGTGTTTGCATGTGTATGCATACGTGTGTGTGAATTTGTTATTAGATATATTAATAAGGTCTACAAATGAAAAGCCCTATATACTTGTGATGTCCAACTTGTTTTATGGGGCCCACATGTTTAAAACAAGAATTAGGTTATGGTTCAATTCAAGGTAAGGGTTAAGGTTAGACATTCATCTGTAACATTTGGGGTTAGGGTGAGGGACTATGGACTGCATTATGCCAATGGTGAATCACCACAAAGCTAGAAAAACAAGTTTTTGTGTATATGTGTGTCTGTGTCAAGAGCAACATGATCAACATGACTCTCATTATCAAAATCCATAACTTTTTCTCTTTATTTTTTGACACATGTTTATGAAAAATTATACGAAATGAATGGCCTCTCATGGTGTAACACTTGTGATATAAACAACATAGAGATTAAGAGACATTTTGACTTGAGTAATGTCTGCCTTTCATGAATTATTAAAGTGTAGCCGCAGTCTGTCAACAGTCAGGAATAAGAAATCAGTGCTCACAGGGGGCACCTGCAAAAATGAATTGTTTTCTAGCTTCTAATGAAAAGCTTGCTCAGAGAAAGAATAAAGAATGGGAGCCAGAAGTGGCTGAACAAAATTAAAGTATGAGATGCAGTGTGAAGAAGATGATGCACTTAATCCACTTTTCCTTCTCACTGTCTCGCCTATGCCTATATGAGTGTAACATGCATGATATTAATATTAAGAAGTCTGTAGGGCAGGGGCCAGTGACTAAATCCTGTGTGTATGACAGATAAAAACAGTCTTTGAGAATAAATATGAGGGAGCATGAAAGCACTTATTCCAAATCTGACTCAGGCTTGAATGATTTATTAACACTAGCAAAAGTGCATTCACAAAACTGACCTCATATTTTCAATCATTAGCTCATGATCCAAAGTCTTGACAAAGCAGCATTCCTAAACTTAATAATTTATTTAAAAGTGACCTTACCTCCCAAACATATTTACATCTTTTAATACTAAATGCCCAGAAACTAAATCACAGTTCTGTGCTGCATTCTAATTTCATCAGACTAAACCTTAATTCATTTGGTTGTCAGTACAGATCGATCCTTCCAGATGTTTAATAATTTGAAAGATTTTAAATATACAATTCGACTGATTTAGTGTTTTGGTGATTGATTACACTGAAAAGTGTTAAAATTGCTTGTAGTTTCAAACTATGCAGAAGCCTCACTCTTTTACCATTTTGGTATATGTTCTTTTTAATAACTATATGCCAGCAAAATGGGTCTCTTATGGTTGATGATATATTGGCATCCAAAAGCAGAACACAGACTCAGCATGGAAAGTTGGACAATGGTTTATTGTTTGTTTCAGTGAAGGTGGAGATGCTGAGGCTGGCTGGTGAAGGCGAAGAGCTGAGGGTTGCTCGAGGCTGAGGCTGGCGTGTAGAGTATTGCTGGGTGGATAAATGAAAGGTGGGCAGGCTGTGGAGTGTCAGAACAGAATAAGCGGGCTGGGCTAGATGGTGTGACAAGCTGGATGAGTGACGGGAAGCCAATGGAACACGAAGTAAAGCTGGATTAAGCTGAGCAAGCAGGTTGGCAGATTGGATGAGTAGTGGACCTGAAGCACAAAAAGGATTGTGGTTACTGAAGTAGGTAAAACATGAGGAACTGAAGAACAACAACAACTGAGCAAAAATATAAGGAAGCCAATGGCTTGGTTTCGTATTGGTAGACAGTGCAAACGGGCTGGAGAACTGGGGTTTAAAGCCAGCATGTAGATCAGAATAGCACTGGGAAAAGGTTTAGAATTTCATGCCCTGATATACTGATATATTTTAATAAACAGGTGGCAAAAGAGAGGCATGAATTGGAAACAAAAGAGAGAAAAATAGGGGATACATGAGGAAATAGGAAGAAAACAGAAGCCATGACAATGACCACATTGGTCTCTTGTTGTCGTTGGCTGAATCACTCCAGTCTCCAAACAAAATAAAAATAGATTAACTTCTTAAGCATTTATACAAATAGCTTTAGTCATCGTCAAAATGTGTTAGGAAAGGTAAAAAGCTAATATTATACTGTATAATACACATTTTTGTGAAATAATTGATGGCTCTAAGGAACTTGTCTTAGAGTGGAATTCATAGGAAAAAAAAAAAAAGACAAGTGTTATTTTGATGTCTCTAATTTAAGAACACACTTTAAGTGTATAAATTCTATATGGAATTTTGTACATTGTGTCTGCACGAACATGACATGGATCTGTCTATATTAAAATAATCATGTCTAAAAAAAACTTAATCTTTACATGCAGGGCATAAATGAGTTTGCCCCTTGTTTCCACTCACAGTATGCATACTAGCTGGGCTTGGACATCACTGTCTGTTAGTGAACAGTGAACATCTGGTGTCATTTGCACTCCATCTGTGATTTGCATTCATACCCCATTAACGGTAGATGTTCCTGCTTGTAGTCTTGACAGCTTGCTTTTCATCATTTCTTTCCCAGAATTAAGTATTTTAGAAAAACAATTAACGTTTAACTGTAATTCAGCTCAAACCTCAAAAAGTTCTTTGAACTTAAATATATATACATATGTATATTCTATCATATTTAAGGTTTCTTATTTCAAACTAATGGTATTTGACTTAATCCATCGTGAAACATTCAGAAATCCAAAACGTTTCAGTTTTCGGTCTGTTGTCCTGGAACATGCTTGTCAACCACTCATGAGTTCAGTCAGATGGCCATAAACATTTAGCTGTAAATGTGTTCATTTAATTTTTAATTTTTTTAACTGTATCCATGGAAACATAATAAGTCATACAATGTCATAGACAGACATGATACTACAAACATTGATACACATTTTTAATACGTTGGGAATTGGACTTGTTTTATTCATTCTGGATGAATAAACCATTATTTGGCTCTCTTTGTGTTAGCCATGTCTTTTGGGAAAAATAATCAGTTTGATTGCTGGCAAAGATTTTTATTTTTTTTCCTAATAGCCAGCATTCAATGTTATGTGTCAGTTTCTTTAGTGCACTCACCATATTTGGTCTAAAAGGACTCGTCACTCAATAAGCAAGAAAAAAGACATTTCTAATATGCAGGACATATTGTGAGAAAGTGTGTTTAGAAAAGAAATAATGTTTTCTTTTATTCATCCAACTGTATTAACGTCTTTCAGGTTTAAGCTGCAAAGCTACTTGTCTTGAGTTAAAAAAATATTGTGGTTTGGCATGAAACATTAAAAACACTCTTTAAAAACACTCCATCTTCCTGTGACAATGAAGCCTTGCTATATAACAAAGCAGGACTTACACTGTCTCTTTTTGTTGAGAGAGAATGAGATGAAACATATCACTTATCTGTAGAAAGGTTTACAATGTTTTAACAAGATGACTGTGATGAATCCTTGTATAAAACCAATTACCTTTTATTGCTGTGAGGTCATAGAACTAAATTCCTTTATTTTAAAGCATTCCTAGCTCTCACAATTTTTGGCTTTATGCAACTGATCCAGTCTGACTGGATAATGGATTGTGAAGTGGGATGAGCCTGATCACATATTGGTTTCCAGATATCTTACTCTTTATAAGAAACACAGCGAATCAGACTAAAGGGCTGAGGCACCCCACAGCTAACAAGCATGGGGCAGCAGAGATCACTTCCTAGCCAGACACTTTTTCACCTCCAGGGGCATGTTTTTATGAACTTTAAATAACCTTTAAACGACTGTTTGATTGGAGGTCATTCGCCTTTGGGCAGGTATTCTCTAATTGGCTCATTTTCTCCATTCCTCATGGTGACATTTTCGGTCTTCACATGTCTGTCACTCGATCCCCCTGCTGACTTTAGCTGTCTTTTATAGCTACAGAGGAACAGACCCTACTGAGAAAAAGCATTTTGAGCCTCTATGAATAAATCTCTTGGTGAACTGTTGATTATTTCAATGTTTTCTTGATTTTTCTATTTTTAAAATGAGTTTATACACTGGGGCAGTATTATAAAAAGAAGCTACTGATCTGATGCTTTCGTAATAGGAAAAAGGGATGAGTGTTAGAGCAATATAAAAAAAACAAGAAATTCAGAGATATCCTTGACTTGATTAAAGAGCCAATGACAGGACAAACGAGTCCTATCCCCTTATAGTAGGAAAAATGGGAGCTCACACAGGAGTAAACAGTGTGTTTGTCAAAAAAAATCCCTCCACATCTGTCAGATTAATTTTGGCTATGATCTCCTGCAAGTAGAACAGATTAATTAACACTTACTGTCAGGATACTCACAGTTTCTGCACAAACACTGAGTACTGACTCTTACTTAGTAAAGTTCTTATTGGCTGAAATAAAGTAAACGTGACATTAGGCTCACAGGTGAAATAATTAAATCAACAATTCTTACTAGTTTATCTTTTACAGAGAACAACAACCAACCATTAGACACAGCATGTGCTGAAGACTCCAATTGGTCAGCAGACAGGTGCCAGCTCTTTTCGTCCAATTGTGTACCTGGCAGGTAGCATCAAGACATTCTGTGCCAAGAGGAGGCAATTTGGCCGGACACACTTCGAACCGAGAGTAATAATGCAGCACATATGGTCGTACAAAGCATTGGGCATCATTGGAGGCTGTAAAAGCCCTCTTACTTTGGTGTGGATGTATCACTTGGCTCTGATCACGTTGGATCTCTGTGTGTTTCTTTGTAAAAGGCCCAATCACAGAGCAGAACAAAGCAGTTTCACTGGCTACCAAGAAAAAAAGAGGAAATATCGAGGAAGCTTCAATGCTGTCAAACATCACACCCCACATCTCATGCTGTTCTAGCTTTTGCTCTCTTTTATATTTTATTTGTTTATTTATTTTAACATCTTAGCTTTTCACTTTCAGTTATACATCTTTTGAAGGATATTAACAGTTTTGGCCACAAATTGTAGAAACTTCTGACCAATCATCTGCCTGGACAGGAAGCAAATATTGATATTTGTCACCAAGTGGCCATGAGCAGGGTAAAATTCAAAAGAAAAAACTGATTCCAATAAGATTTATCCTCCAAATTTGTGATTCTTCAATGTAACAAATGAGCGTGCAAAAATATATTGCAACCACAAAGTGATGGTGTGTTGGTAACCAGAATATGCCCTCAGACACAACTTTACACATTCACAGTGAAATGTATATTGTTTTAACAACGCCTTATTGAAAACCCACTGAGCGGCTATGAGACACAGAGAAAAAGTTTGAAGGGATTGGCAGCAGCCTCTCTTTATTGTACAAAATCATCATCAATTTTTTTCTCTAAGTTAGTTATTTTCTCCTGTGCCACAAGTAATTTTTGCTAAGTTTTGATTTAGACAAAGATTGTTCTGCCTTTGTAACTGCATGACAGGTGTTAATTTTCCCAGCTGCAGACCGCTGCCAAAAACTCCCAGGGGAAATTCCTCCACTGTTCATTTCAAGATTTAGAGTGTGAAAATGCTCTTTGATAGCTCTTATTGCTTATCTCAGCAGTGACTTTGTCAGAATGGATGACATTTCCTTTAATTAATCAAAATAAAACAATGCAATGTGTTCACTTTGCAGCTGGAGCATTTCTCTTTCAAAGCGGTGTGACACACACACAAACACATATTTACACATACACTGTTAGCTCTCTCCTCTTTCACACATTCTAAACAAAATTCTAAATTAAAGAATTTTCACGAATCAAAACATATATCAAATCAACGGTGTTGTATCATATTTTCTGCTGCCAAATTTAAAACTTGTATGGAAATCTTGGCTCCTGCTGACTATCATCTGCACTGAGCTGTTTTCAGAAATCTGCAAACCTCCGGCTGATATAGTCACTTTAAACATATCTGGGACTTGCCAGGTTCATCAATTTAATTGAAATGTTCTTGTTATGTTGTAAAAACAAACAACTAGTTAGACTCACTCTACCTTCCTATTGGACTTGCACTTGTGGCAGTTTAGTTCAGTGGAAATATAATTTTATCAGAATTTGAGTTGGCCTTAGGAATGTACAGATAGACTTGTTTCCCTACCTGATGCAGTTCTCTAATTTTCATCTTTTTTCTCTCTTTTTTTCTCTCTAACTTCTTTTTTTAGCCTGAAGTAGAAGCAAGAAAAAAGGGAATTATTTGTTGGTTTTGAACAATAGGTCGCAATGGCAGACATATAAAATAGCAAAAAGTTCTGAAATCATTTACATCGAATTTGACGTCAAGACATGAATTTCTGGGCATAAGCGACTTTACTGCCACTGCAGATGAAACCTGAGATGTGATTGCTGATGCCGCATCAATAAAAAGTTGCTACAGTTGTAGGCAAACCTTCTTATGTATCTTTGTTGTAGTCTTTGAGGGCAAATCAGACGAGATTCATGTTATTCATAGCTTGTACATGGAGCAAACCGTGACTCAAGCTTTGCACCTGAATTTGAAAACCAGTTCAAGTTTCAAACATCAAAAGTCATATTATGTGTCACGAACATCCGCTTTCTAAAATATATTTCTGTTTATTGTTACAAATTGAAATATAGAAAGCTGGGATTTCAGCTATCAGACAGGAGATGTGCTCTACGAGTGTGGGAGCGGTGTTTCTATGGACAAGACAGTGGGGGGGATCCACAGCGCACCACTACTCATTTCCTAGGTGGCTGCAGTGTTCTTACCTGTGCAGCACAGTAAAAAAAATTTATTGTTGATGAAAACAACCACATAAAAATAGTTTTAAACTACACTGCTGTGAAGCTATCGAGCTTCTTTGAAAGTGTTACGGTTGATGTAGGAGCACAATTGAGTGACTTCCCCTCTATGCTACATTAGTTTATGCTGCCCAGTATAAGATGTTTTACTAAGCAAATAAATAGATTCATCATCATCCTGAGCATGTCCAAAACAACAACCCAAATAATCTAAAGTTTAAGAAAACGCACGAAAACTATTACGAATGAAAGCTAAAGAATGCACCGAGCTATTACTTAACACCCTGAACTGGAAGAAAAGGGATTAGTGAAAGAAAAAGGCTTCTCATCAAGCTGCCCAGATTGCTCTCTTTTATAAAGTGATGATTATGTTTAGTAAGCTATAAGAGAAGATTCTACATGTTACTTCACAAAGTAGCAACTCAGCATAGCATTGCACGACATGACATGGTTCAGAATGAGGTGGGTCCAGGCATTGGAATTGCACACAGTAGCCAATTTTATTTTATTTTTTTCCCTTGTCCTGTCCAGCATCACGGCAGCAGATTTGTAATCTGAATACTGTGTTATGCCAAGCACATTTGTTTTGCCAAGGGAAGCTTTATGGATTTAAAGCTCCTCTTGATTCCCAAGCACTGCTTATGTATTTATTTTTGTTACAATACTTATATATAATAGTGCCGAACCTGACAGGGAAAGAGGGAGAGCAAAGAAAAAGAAAGAGAGACAAGACAGAGATGGAAAGAAATGATCAGAGAAGACAATAAAAAAAACATACAAAACCAGAAACCCCCCTGCCCAAAAGCCCTGAAATGTCTAATAGTGAGCAGTTAAAATTGAGGGGCAAGGCAACCTTGTACAACTAGGAGCATGACCCTTCAAGCAGTCCCACCTACCCAATGACCCTGTCCACCAGATATCACTCAGCACACCCACCCTCCAAGGCCTAGTGTGTAGATGTGTCTGTGATAAGTAGTCACTTTTAAGGTTTAATTAAAACTGAGGGGGGGCTGTGTGCAGCAAAGGGGACCACCTACGTGACTCAGAGGGGAGCAGGGTATGGGGATGTATAAAACCAGGAGAAGAGACCCCCCACCAAGACACCAGGGCCAAGCTCAGCACCACAACCCACGCCTGAGCGGCCCGACCACCCAACCCAGAGCCAGTTTAAGGAGTCAGCCATCAGTGTCTAGTTTAGTCATGAGCCGGCACATCAAAAATGCATCCAATAAGAGTTATAGCATTTTGGTAATTTAACACAACAAGATTTGCTGATTATATCCTATAAACTGATATTCAGTACATGTGCTAGTTCTGTTGTTGCATAGATTTTTTTTAGAAATTCATTGAAATGTAATTCATTCTTTTATCACTTTTTTAATTTTAATTGGGCGACCCAAAAACTTAAGTGTGTGACTCACAAATCTAAGAAGTCAAACTGTAACACAGACAAACTTTGAGGCAGCTCATGAAACTGCTAAGAGCAGTGAACCATTCCATGATGGAGAATTTTTCAGGCTGTTTGATGTGAGCATTTTTCCTATACGCCACTAAATCATACCCTGGCTCTCTAAATTGGCAGTCATCAAAAGTTTGAGAACTTTTGCCCCTAATGAAAAGGATACGTTACATGAGAAGCTGGGGGAACTCAAAAGAGAGAATGACAAATTTGACAAAGTGGATGATTGTATATATATGAATTCAGAGGATGAGCAGTCTTATCAGCAATCTGTCAAGTGTCCAGAATTTACCCAAAACAGACTCAGCCGTTGGGTTGCACACCCACATATGCACACCACAGATTTCTGCTCTTCATATGGGTGACCAGAGTTTGAATCCTGACCTCCCCCCTGCATGAAAGGTACTACCTCCAGTAGGAGTCCTCAGGCAAGACCCCCTTATGCTACCTCTGTACCTGGGATATGAGTTTAAGTCACTTTGGATAAAAGCTGCTGCCAAATGCACTGGACATAAACATAAACCCACACTCACACAAGCACACAAAAATCTATTTGGATACATAAAGTATCCCAGCATACTTCTGTATGTGCTGGTCTTAGAATGAAGTTGTAAATAAAGCTTTTATTTTAACATATCTAATATTCTTGTTGACTAACAGTATGTATATGTATATGTATATATATATATATATATATATATATATACTAGTGTCACATATATATATATATACTAGTGTCACATATATATATATATACTAGTGTCACATATATATATATATACTAGTGTCACATATATATATATATACTAGTGTCACAGATGATCTCAGACAAAAAAACTGGATATTATTTTCCTGCAAGAGACTCACGGTGATATGAACAATGAGGTGGACTGGGGTCTGTGGTAGAGAGGCCATCACACCTTGTCTCATGGCACTAACATATCTGCAGATGTGGCCACTCTGGTCTTTCCGGGCCTGGACATTACCATCACCTCCACCTCTGAGATCATGGCAGGCAGAGATGTGGCTGTCAAAGCCCTAATTCAAGACTTCAGTTTCTGCCTTCTCAACATCTAAACGCCAAATCTGGACTTATTTCAGAGGGTCTCTGCCTTTGTGAAGCAGTGCAGTCAGGATGACTGCCTAGTGATGGGAGGAGACTGGAACTGCACGACCGATTTCACCCTGGACAGGACCGGGCAGGAGCCCCACCTGTGGTCTGCTGCAGCCTTGAGGCAGCTGGGAGCTGAGGTGGGGATAGTGGACGCGTGGAGGGGTCAAACATCCAACCGACAGACAATACACATGGTTGAAGGTGGTGGATGGGGGGGTGAGTGCAGCCAGGTTAGACAGGGTTTACATTTCACAGTCGTATAGAAATAGATTATTAAACAGTCACATTTAGTGCTGCAGGAGTGTTCAAGGACAGGTTTGCTGCCGGCCTCCTACAGGAGCACCGTTCTCTCACTAATCCCAAAAAAAGGGGATCTGGCACTTTTAAAAAGCTGGAGGCCTGTGGCTCTATTGTGCACAGACGACAAACTCCTATCTAAGGTTTTTGCCAACAGGCTCAAAAAAGTGCTGGACAGGATCATCCACAGGGACCAGTCGTACTGTGTTCCAGACATGTTCGTTATGGACAACCTGTTTTTAATGAGGAATTTGTTTGATATGTGTAAATTGTATAGTTTTGATATCGGGGTATTTTTCACTTGATCAAGAAAAAGCGTTTGGCAGGGTGGATCATGGTTTTCTTTTTAGCATTTTAGCACTGGACAGACAGACAGACACCAAAGCTACCAGGGGACCTGGGCTGGGGAAGACAGGGACTCAGGGTTTTAGGCGTCTTTCTAGGGACTGAGGAATATGAGAAGAAGAACTGGGAGGGTGTTCTGGAGAAGGTGTGTGTCCGACTAACCAAATGGAAATGGTTGCTCTTTCAGCTCTTCTACAGGGGTCAGTTCTCATTGCTAATAACTTTGGCACAAACTGACTGTCTTACCTCCACCAAGAGGCCTAATCGAGGACATTCAGAAGAAGATTGTGGATTTTTTTCTGGTCTGGGCGGCACTGGACTCGGGCTGCTGTCCTGTATCTTCCAGTGCGGGAAGGGGGACAAGGACTTGTGGACATCATGTCTCGTATTGCAGCACTCGGACTGCAAACTACCCAGAGGCTGCTCTACACCATTGGTCTGCCATGGACGGATATTGCTTGTCTCCTGCTGAGGAAAGCTGGACGTCTCGACTATGACAAACAATTGTTCCTGATTCAGCCTCAGGCTGTGGATTTAACTGGACTGACATCTTTCTACTGGTCAGTGCTCCAGGCTTGGCAGATTTTAACCTCTAAAAGGAAGACTGGGACCGGGGATATGGCTCTTTGAAGAGCCACTCTTTGGAAACACCACCATCACCTCTCAGGTCCTGTCTTCTACCAGCCTGAGAGTTCAACTGAGAGAGGCTAGACTAGTGAAACTTGGCCATCTATTGAAAACATCTATCCCTCACCTGGCAGACCGGCTGTGCATCAAGTCCACCAGAGTGCTACTCAGGCTGGTGGAAGAGATCTATGTTTGTCAGAAAAGTTTGCTTATTATCATTAAATAAAAGTCACAGCCAGAGAGGCCATTTCATATCAAAACTTCACAAGGAGAAGTTGGGAGACAAAGAGAACTGTGTTCGAAGAAGGAATGTTGTCTCCCCACTGATCGTCATCTTTATAGCTCCCCAATTAAGGAGATGCCTCCAAACTCAGGAGATATACCAGACCTGGGCACATAGAGGATTGTATGTATGTGTGTGTGTGTCACCTAATAAAAGAGCAAGGGAGGCAACCACTCGTTGGAGAACTCTTGTGAATCTGCAGAGAGAAGGTTTGTGTGTTGTTCTCCCCTTGCAAGTAAAATTCTGAGGCCTCTGAGGGATTTCTTGGTTTCATACCGTTGTCTGTGAGTTAATTTTTCTAACAATGTTTCCCTGCCAGCAGGCCTCAGGGCGTTTGCTGAAAACCGGACTCTATCTGACCAATGGGATGATGAATGTGAGTACGTTTTTGCCTCCCTGGCTGTTTCTCCAGGTGTGGGACAATGGCAGCCAGAGGAGAATGACCTGGTGAGTCTAGGAACCTCAGAGTCCACAGACTTTGAGACTCTGGAGAAGAAAGACATTTACTTCCTTTGCGTCAAAGTCTTAAACTTACGCTCGCTGGCAGGGGTGAAGGTGTCGAGGGGGACTGAGGTTTTTGGCATGAGATCTTCCCCGAAGGGCTGTTGGTGGTCCCTGTACAAACCTGGCAACAAACGGACAGGAGACCTCCAGTGGAGGATTGTACACGGGGCCATAGCTACAAACAAGTATCTGGGGGGACGCCTATCCTTTCTGCTCTGACAGTTGTCCAATTTTTTGTCTAGTGTCCCAGATTAGAGGCTCTGTTCAGACCCCTTCAGAGGTGATTTAAGGGGTTTAGTCTGTGTTTTCTTTTAGTCTTTTTATTTGTGCCAAAGAGAAGTCTGTACACCAACTGATCAACTTGGTTTCAGGGACAGCAAAGTTGGCCATCTGGAGGAACAGGGTCAGGGGTCAGAAGACATGGAGGCCATGGTGACTGGGCTGATGGCAGCTCGGCTCAGAATAGATTTCAGCTTTTATAAACTGACTGGGAAAACACAGGGGTTTGTGAATATATGGGAAGTGAAGGATGTCCTATGCTCTGTTAGAGAACACTCTCTGATCCTGAACTTTAAAAGAAATTTTTTTTTGTGTGTTTTAGGTTTTATTTCTGTTGTTTTTGGTTTGATTATTTAGCTTGTTTTTGAGTTGGTGAAAAAGAAAAACTGTAAATAGAAGGATTTTGGAATAAAGGTTGTTTTAAAATAAAAAAAAATATTTCTTTCTTTCCTTCAAGACTTCAAGACAAATTGCTATATTTTTGTTGCTAGCACAGTGACTTTTTAACAGTATTTGATAGGTTGGCGATGCAAACCGATTAGCTCAGAGTTCGTGTGAGAGCTCACATATTCTCACATCACTTTAACACTTAATCATCCTGAGTTTGTATGAAAACCAGCATACGCAACCTCTTAGTGCATATGCATTTCTTTACAGGCCACAGAGGTTTGAGAGAAGTCACAGACTGACATGAAAACTACCCCAACATTATCTATGTGAAGTTTTAATTTGAATTTTTTTGATAAATCCAGATATAGAGATGGTTATATCATATGACTCTTTGAATCATGAGTATGTTTATCACTTGTTGTTGTCTCTTTCTTTGGCCTTAAAAAGCAATATTGTTTTTGATGAATCAGTATTCATTACAAGTCTTTGGCCTTTTAAAGATGCCTTGTAGGATCTATCAGCTCTATAAATATTGATGTTGCTTGTTTTTTGTGATTAACATTTTTATTGATTTTCAAAGGGTAGGGGTATGGAGGTAGGGTTACAGACATATTCAGCATCACCATACACAGCAATGGCGGAGCATACTTTAAAGAAGAAAGATAGAGAAAATTATAAAAAAAAAAAATTAATTAATGGAATATAAATTGGTAAGTTGGTGTATAGTACAATGTTCAGTGCCTGTCTCATCTGATGTATGGTATTAGATGCGAAGTTTTTACAGGATTCCACAGTTGTGCTTTATTCAGTCTGGCAGTAGTATGTTCAAGATTAACAGCTCTGATAAGGCTATGCATCCGGAATGACTCCACACAGATATCAGGGGTAAATCAGTGTTTTATCATTTTTTCTTTGCAGATGTAAACCCAGCAAATGTCATTTTGTCATTTTACACTGAATTTGCTGAGGTATCAGAGGTATCGACTATGTGTGCAGATAAGATCAGTCTCAACATTAAGATAATTATTGAGGGACATTGATGTGTGATTAGAAAAAAATGTCCCTGCCAAATATTGTAATGTTTCATGTATTTACTCAATGTAACATTGAGTAAAAATGTATCTTCTGGGGGTGGAGTGATGTGGGGGAGGAAATGCTACATACAAAAATAGGCACGGACCGCATAGAAATCATTCTGTGGGTCTGCAAGAGAGTGAACCATGACCAATTCCCATGGTTTGCATGGCTATAGCACCAGAAACACCCACACAGTAAAAAATAACTGGATGTGGGAAAATACCTCACACTGAAATTAACCATAAAGAGAAAAAAATAGCTGTATTATAGGTATTAACATAACACATCGGTGTGTTTTAATTTCATTGCTATTGCCTCGAGATGAAAAAAACCTGTCAAAGGCCTGGTATCATAACCTTAATTGAAGAGAGCTGCCAGCTAACATTTATTCAGTCATGTCCACTAAGTTGTCTTCTCCTGTGTGTTGATTACTACCATGCTTAACCTTGTTGCTTGGGCCAGGGGAAACACCAGTAGCTCTGTTGTCACTCTTTGCAGTTGTAGGATTCTATCTCTGTGGCAGTGAACTGAAGAAATATTCTGCAGCTTCCCCTTTGAGAATGGCTGATCTGTCTCACCACCTTAGTCGTCTGAAGATTAGACTACGTGGCTTGTTGGAGTTAGTACCTCGGCCATATGTGCCCGTTCAGTGTCAAAATATCGTCCCTGCAGCAATGGAATCCACTTGGAAAGATTAGTCTTAAGGTAGCTGACTCTATCAGAGCCCTCTGCTGTTTCTGGTAAGCAACAAGCCTTACATTATTTCTGTGACCCCCCCAAAAATATTTAACATTAGAGGATAACTGATCAAAGATGACTCTGTGAGTAGAGCTAGAAACCATGCTGGCATCGCTGTTGATGGGTCATGTGATCTCCTATATTCATGTTCCTTGTCACACATCCTATGTAGGGGTATAAATGCTATAAATGAGCCATTTTACTAGCTCTGGACACTATACCAGGAAGGAAAGAGAGAACTAAAAGGGCTAATCTTATATTTCAAAGATTATAGGCCAAGAGCAAGATGTGTCCATTGTCCAGTGTCCATTCTAGCAAAATGAGGGCAAGTACCTTGATTTGAAGAGTCAGGACTTTAGGTAACCAAGACGTTGCAAAAATGAGAGAATACATTTTTATAAATTGGAGAGGGTTTTATCATAGTAGACAACAAAAGGTCATCCACCATATTTTGTGTAGAAACATATTATTGTCATTTATTTCACCCACAACACCATTCATAAAGAAACCCCAGATATGCTGCTGCCTCAATCCATCTTAAATAATACATTAAAAGCAGAAAACAATTTTTGTTGTGAACCAGTTTGTTGCTGCATTCATGACTGCAAGTTAAGACTACACTATGCAAAGAAAAAAATAAGTATGCAAAGTCCAGAAAATTGTTGCATTATATGGAACCAAGCTCATTTATTATTGATTCAGGCAAAATGAAAAACAATCATGTGGAGAAGTGGACAGCCTACACAGATTCTTAACAGTACAAAATTTAAAAGCCAATATCAGTGAGGTCCATTAATACACCAGACATGAGCAACTTCCATATTGTTAATGCACTATTAACACCGAGCCCAACATGTCCTCCAGGCTGTCTGTTCATACTTTCAAATGACCCTTAATTTTGTGTCCTATAAAGTACCACTGCTACAAGCAGCAGGGGGGAAATACAATTTACGAGCCTTTCCACATCACAGCAAATGTAATTTCAAGTGTTTCCAAAGAGGGCCATATAGTTCTCTGGAGTTGAGAGGAGAATAGTGGAGATCAACATAAAGTGCAATCATTTTGACAAAGGGAACCGAGTTTGACACCAAGGTTTTTTTTTTTTTTGAGTTCTTGATTATGTTCTGGAATAACATCAGAAATCTAAACTACTTGGTTAGGGTCAGAAAACGGTCCTAGTCGCGGCTGTAACACAATCTTTTAACAACACCACTATCCCCTAATGGATGGCATTTTGCTGGGTGCCTTGGTGACACAAGTCAACACAGCGACACAGTATGATGACATTTTGACACTTCCTGGATGGGAAAATAACATGGTGTGCTTAAAGTTAGAAGTCAAAACTACCTAGTTAGGATTTACAAACAAAAAAAACATGTTTAGGACAGCGACACATTCTACTACACCACTATCAGGTTAAGGGATACTTCAGTTCCTCAGGCTGCATATTCTTTGAACATAATTAAAGATAATTTAATATCTAAAGGAACAAACAACCCATCACACACACGTCAAACACAAAGCAAACATTTATTTTTTCCTTTTTCTTTTAAATAATGTGGTTGTTTTTAAAAAAAAAAATCTACTGAAACAGTTGAAGCACATGAAGCCGAGCCAAAAAATCACATAAAGTAGAACATCACTTTCTGGGGAGAGCATGGAAGAGCTCAGTTTTCTTCTTCGCATTATTCCAGTGGGATGACAAACCTAAATGTGCTGAAAAAAAAAAGTATAAAAGATTCTCCTTTAGTCATCTCTCTGTGGTGTCCTCTAGGTACCTCCCTTTAACACAACCTTGTCTGTCATCACCACTCTCTGGTGCTTTGACTTTCATTTCATGTCCTTCCTCCCGCATGAATTCTCTTGATTGCAAAGCTGATATCCTCCTAGCAACCCTGTTATCGCAACATATTCAATAGTGCAGCTTTAAATAGAAGGAAGCGGTTGGCAGGTTACCTTGCTGTTGTCACCTTTGGGTTACAGATAGAAATTCCTTTGGCAGCCCATGGGATCATCACCACGAGTACTGGACTTAAAGTACTTTATTTCTTGCTTTACATCCGACTCTGGAGATAATGGAGCATCGCTCTGAGTTGAGTCAATATTTAACCAAAAGATCAAGGCTCATAAGCAAGTAACAGAAATAAATGCTCTCTTCAACACTGATGGAACCATTGGACCTGCTGTCCACGTATTTTTCTTGTTTGTGTAGTGAGATTTAATAAAATAAAATAAAAAAGAATAATCTAAAAATAGGAAGGCATCCTCTTCACCCCACATCAAATCCCTTACTGTTGTAACCTTTCACATCCTCCATCTGAGCAACTGCTCTCTCAAGGGTTGCTAATTCTTTGAGACATTTGAGTTCTGCACAGATCGACTGTAAAGGCGCAGTCCTAAAATCAGTGGGATTTTTGGAATTTGATTGTCCTCATTCTGTTCTTCAAAATGGAGAATAAATGTGGAATATGCACTGCAGGCTTCCAAGCTCTGTGTTGAAGCAGGTATTCATGTCGGTGTAATAGATGTGAATAGTATAAGCTGGCGTATTTTTTAGCTAATAATACCTTGAGTGTTAGAGTAGTAAACTTAAACAACTTGGTTCCAAGTTTTATTCATTAATACATTTTTATATATTTAATTTTCCCTTACAACTATATTGGAAGAGTAAGTGCAATAAGTGTCCCAATACATGCTCGTCAAATAGTTTTAGCCCACTTTTTGATTGAGGAAAGTGCTTTTCAGAAGACTATAAGGCACAGTTAGTGGCATTGCTAGTTACACAGCTTCTCCATTTTTAGCTTGCAAAAATAAACTCCTAATCATCTAAAGGTGTGAGCAAGGCTCTGGTCTTTGACAGTCTGTGGTTCAGCCTCAGCACATACATTATTCAGCACCACAGACAAATGATTGGATCTCGTTTTTTATTTTTTATTATTTAGCTTATTTTTGCTAACACCTGAACTTACCCACGACACAAACTCAGTACCACAGCTTCTCTAGTCCAACAAGTGAATTGACAGTGAAACACTACCTGACTCCAACTGACTAGTTACCGTTAGGTTTAGCAGATTAGTTACCGTCAGTATCTCTTTCATCAGTATCTCTTTCATATGCTGAAGTAATGATTAATAACAGCCAACATGTGTGAACATTTTAATACATGACTACCACAAACTAAGCACCTCTAAAAGCAGAGTGTATTTAAAGTGCCTTTTTAAATAATTCATATATAATCATACCTTTCTCAATCAAGAAGCTGAGTAAAACTTGTATGTACACATGTCAGGAAAGCCTCAGCTCAAGACCATGAGCAGTCATCTGCTGTGGTCCCGTTGTTCGATCCCCAGCTTACTAGGCTACATGTCGAAGTGTCCTTAGAGAGAATCCGACGAAGCCTCCGATGCAATCATTGCTATGTGGGTGCAGCCTTTTTTAACACTGTATAACATATGAGTGTGCTTGTGAATTGGTGAATGTGGTGTAAAAGGGTTTTGAGTGGTGAACAAAACCAGAAAAGTGTGATATAAATGCAGTCAGTTTACCATATAACACAAGTGAAATTTAGCATCATTTTGTTAAGTGTGTCTAAAAGGGCATAAAAAGTAGACATGCTCTTTATAAAGGGACAATACTAATTACACATTTAGATAAATCACAATAAACCAAATCATACATTGTATTTATCTGAATCAAATGGGCTAAGTAAGGTTTTTGTTCCATTTGCATCTAAAATTGCTTAATTAATGTTCCCACTGTCTTCCCTGGGAATCTGTCTCAATATTTACTGGTGAAATATGATGAAGAAATATACACCTAAGCTCATGACTGTGTCCTGCATGATGAGGACTTTAGCAATAAATTTTCAATAACTTTTGATGACAGGAAAAGCTGATATGTGATTCAGTACAGAACACAACAAATTGCCAAATTCAGATTACTCACTGTTTACTTCCCTCTTGGGGGTTGTTTGTGTGTGTGTGTGCATGTTGATTGTAGGCTCCGAACTTCTCTTAGTACAAAACTTTTCCCTTTGAAACAGCCCTCTTCACTTTTGAAATAATGAACCAGTTCTTGGTTCAGATTCACTGCCCAACATCTATGGGGACTCTGAGTGTGTGGTAACACTGTCTTGGAAGTGGGCTTTCTGCAGAGCAGGACAGTACGTTTCAGTCTCAGTCCCAGTTGATTTGCTGCTCGCAGGTAACAGATAATGCCGTGAGCAGTTTTCCTAATCTGTTATACAATATAAGTCCTCCCAGATAAAAAAAAAGATTGGAATCATTTATTTTATTCCATTCTCCAAGCAAGTTATAAGTAATATCCATATCCCTACCTCTGAAATAATGTGGAACTTTAATGACTCTCCTAAAAAATTTATCACATCTCTTTTTGATTCAGTACCAGTGATGGAATATTTATTTTGAAAAGATGTCTGTATTCATACTTTTTTATTTTTCAGATACAGGCGTGTGAGCCTTCTCGCTGACAATTTTCTTTTTTCAGCTGTCAAGCTTACTATCTATGTGTATCAATATCTGAAATATGTTAAATTCGCACTGGATTTTGTGCAGTTGAAAATAATCCGGAATAATGTTGATGAAGATTCTCAGTCATCCGGGTCATGGTAATCATGAGAGCTTGAATAACCACCTACTTCAAATACAATGACTGTTTCTACAAACGGAAGCACAGCTGTGCCATGGGATCTCCAGTCAACCCCATTGTGGCCAACCTTTATATGGAGGAAGTGGAAAGCAAAGCACTGAGCTCATACAAAAGAACAACACCAAGCCACTGCTTCAGACCTTGTGAGCATGGTGCTGCATTTGTTAGCACTGAGGTTCTTGTTTTAAAACTTTTAAGTTGTTTTGGACTTTCTATGTGAAGTTTGTGTCTACCTTTTCCTGGGGATACAACGGATCATCAAGCTTTCTCTAACCACCCACACTAACCATGTGAGGTTATATCTGTATCAGCCCTTTGTGGGACAAGTGTCTGCTTGCCCAAGAAACCTTTATGACCTTCCCAGCACTTACAATGCAGCATTATCTCTCCTCCCCAAGCAGTTTCAGAACCATTCACACCTTGGGTCCTGTGACCAAAACCCGCCCTTTCAGGCAGGTAGACAATTCATAAGTGATAATGACTCAAACGACACGCATATTGGTCAGGGGGTTCCGTAACAACCCTCTCTGCTTGAAGCTGATACTCCCCACCATCTAGTTTAGAACTGAAGACGCCTTTTGGTTGAGAAGTGAAACGTCTTCAAGGTCCAGGAAGAAGTGTAGTTGTTGATCATATAATCTTAAAAATCCTCACATAAAGGTAACTCTTAATCATTATTTGAATTGTGACTTTTGTAATAATAAATCATAAAATTGTTTGTGTAGGGATACTAGTATCAGCAGGAAAACTATTTCAGATTTTGGTATCAGTTTTAGGACTTAGATCCTCTTGGGAGAATAAACTGAATTCCACAAACTCAAAAAACAAACTCTTTGCTATGTTCTGCCTGTACACTGAGAAACGCATAGCTGTGAGAGCTGACAGTTCATTGGAAAATTAGTTCACACCAAAAAGAAAGTTCACAGCCCCACAAATAGCAATCACCTCTTTGCTGCTTTGATGCCACACTGCTTTATACTTGTCTTGAGAGTAGTGATGGGTGCTTCAAGCCGGCATCTCATAATGATTTTTCTTAGGTATTGACACTGAGGAGAAGCAACTTAGTCTATATATTTCCTGGGAATCAGTAAACAAACTCTTTATCATCAGTGCACTCAAAGTAGCTCAATCATTGTGGTTATTGCTCCTCAAGTTGTGCAGAGAATCTTTGAATGCTTCGGCTGAAAACTGCATTTTTTTTTAAAGCTCTCAGTTGCTGATATAATCAGTGAATATCATGAGGTTGTCTTACAGGCCTTTAACTCTTATTGCACATCTTGTAAAATAGGCACCGACTTCCTACTCAGTGACAGCCTCGTCCTTTTTCTCTTTCATCTTCATCACAACATCCCCCTCTTCCTCTGGAGGAGTCCTTGATTATTTTCACAACTCCTCCTTTTGGATGACTTAGCCGCTGTCTAAGTAAATTAAAGGCAAATTTAGGTGGCTGCTGAGCATGGGCTCGCTTAAAGATCCTACACTCCTGCAAGATTCATGTAAATTAACACACACACACTTTGTCCCTTTTTCAATTCAGGAGTAAAAATGATAAGATATTAGAGACTTTTCTGGAGTTTTTAAGCCAAACAATCATCTGGCACTGATATTATGAGGATCATTTCTTGGGAGATGTCAGATGAGCGGTAGATCTCAGACAGCCTCATGCATAAATTTTTAACGTAAAATGAAAACTGATTTTGCCTCACAGAAAAAGCAATAATTTGTGTTTAATATCTGCGTTTTTTTCTTTGAGTAGAAAGACTGATAAAAAATAAAAAAAGCTAGCATAAAATTTCTTTGCTATATTATGGTTTCACAAGTATTCAATTTATTTTTGTGCTATATTGAAACTTTTCAGGCTGTTGCTGGTGCAACGTTGATCTAACTTTCATTTCTGTCAATCTTCTCTTCTCCCCATACTATTACCATTTTATTAGACATGCATTCATAGACTAGAGCATCTGTCATGTTAATGCAACCGCTTCTTGAGCAATTTCTCATTTCACTCATCCATTTTAAGTAACACCCCAGAAAACCAAAGCCTTTATAACAAATGAAATATTCATGTTCCATAGTGTCTCACTTTAACGATTGCAGGTGGTGCAGAAATAATCAAAACGTATGTGAGATCATGTTGTGCTCTTGATTCATATTGCCACCTGAAGGTGTTGAAAATTAATTTTATGATCTGCACCTGCAGGTTTTGAAAAGTGTAGGAACTCAGTTTACATAATTTATTTACTGTAAATATGATGTTTTTTAGCCATATGTCACAGGTTATCAGTTTACTTTGATGAAATGTGAAACATCTCTCATGCTTAACTGTACAACACCATGTTCAGGTCAAAGCTCCTGGAAAAGACATTAAACTGGGCTGTAACTTGGATCTCTTACATGGTGGCTCTTAGCTGCAGATGTCCTCCTTTCCCTACATATTTGCCCTAGTTTTAAAAAGTTACCAGTTCCAGTCCATGCACCACATTTACATTAGGTGCACAAGCTGCTAAATGGAAGAAAGGAACCAAAGTCTCTCTTTAGGAGATTATTGATATGGTTCTCTGCAACAACATATGGTTTCCTAATGGAGGACAAGTCTGTGAAAAGAAAGTAAGGTAAGTTCCTGTTTCCTTCTCTATTTAGCCACCACATTTATTTGCAAATAGCAGTTACAAAATTCTAAATCTCAGATCAAAATCTCATCAGGTCAAACACCTACAAAATTAATACCATCAGCAACAAGTACACGTTGTTTTTAATGCTGATTAGGAAATATTAGAAGCCTTGCGACTGTATACGTTTCTATTTCCATTCTCTCCCTTGCAATGCTAACCAAGAGTCTCATAGAACCACTATTTTGCCTTATTGATATCCTAGTCTGCCTAGTTAATCACACAAAATACTGCATTGTCCCATCACCTTGTGGTAACGCATAAAGGTTATACCACAGATATATGGTTAAAGTTTGGGATCACTTGATACAAGTTGGGTTTGAGATGGTAAACACAATTCTTAACGCAAAATATAGTGATTGTGAGGAAAATCTGAGTACTCATTAATGGATTTAACACCTCCTGGGGTGACTGACTCACTTCTTGCTATTTGTGCACAGAGAGAAATAATAAAATGAAAGAAATGATCTGGACATCAAAGAACAATTCTCCAACAGACTGCACAATAAGAGATAGTAACAGAGTGCCCATTTTTTGCTAACATGCACAGACACACTGGCCTCTTGTTCTTGTCAGGTATAACATATCTGCCAGTGGTAACTTATCCCTTTCTGTATTAACATCAAAACAAATGAAAAATAGGACTTTCACAATGCATGAAATTACAATTCAAGCCAAGCAAAACTGACTGTTTTACTTATGATTTCCCCTGTTGGTCGCCCCTGTTAGGCAACAAGACACCTTGTTAACATGAGGTGCCTGGTTTGATTTGGCCAAATGTTACAATTCCACTCTGACTATCCTGTTGTCTTCATTCTACACTGCAAAGAGGTTCTTTGGGCTGAATGTTAAAATCAACAGTTAAAATGTTGGCCTTCAAGTTAGATCGCTTGTTCAAATCCCAAGCCACATAATTCCTACCACAGTCCTTTCACTTTTCTACTTCTGCGAACGTTAGCACTACTTTGCTTATGGCTTATCGTTTGTGTTGCTGGAACACGGTTAGGAATAGAATTAATGTACATGGTTTGGTGTAGATGTTTGTAAACTATTCAGTGTCACTGATTACACAGTTTGATACTCATTAGGTGCAGCGACAGACATTTTGCTACTTGGACAAAACTGCTACATTGTAAAACTACAATATATTGAATGTGTAGAAAAGGGTTCCTATTTCCCAATTTCTGGTAAGACTGGGCTGAGATTAGAAGATCAACCAAGTAGCATCTAGGACAATGCAAAGAAATCAATAAGTGTCAATCAAACCTCATAAAGTCAGTCATATGATAAAATACTTGATAAGAACATAGCCATACGTTTAGGTTGCAATTATTGTATTGTTATTAATTGTTATTGTTGTAGGACTTTACATTTACTGCTTGCAAAAACGACCAACTGCCCACTCCTGCGCACACATCTGATTTATACAACCCTGTACAATCAGGTGGACTCAGTGTTCCATCCTATTTATCTCATTTCACATCTTACCAATTTCACAAGCAGTTAAAGAGCTCTGGAAAAAGACTGCTGTTATAAAATGATTTTATTAGGCTGTCCTTGATAATAAATATATATCTGCAGTAGTCTACACTGATTGAAAAGCATTGCTGTTTATGAACAGTTTGATATCTGGAAAACATGTGAAAACTTCCCCAGAATAAAAACACTGATTGAAAGTGGCTGAATGTGAGTGGCCATTTATACTTTGGTGAAGTGAAATGATTATTTCACGATATATATAGTGTATATAGTGAAACTGTCACGACAAATGCTTTGATTCATGTCTTGTCTTGTCATTTCCTGTTTTATTTTGAAATATTAACTTCCCTCTCGTTTCAGGTACCTTGCTCTTCCTCCTGTGTCAATTGTCTGATTGTCTTCCCTGATTCCCAAAGTGTTTCCACCTTTTCCCCTTGGCTCCTCTTGTGCTCAAATAGTCTGCGTCTCCCTTGTCTTGGGCCAGTGTGTTGTGTTCGGTCATGAGCCTCACTCTTGCGTCTTCGTCCACAGTAGCCGCAGCCGCAGCCACAGCCATTGATTCCTCGAGTCTGCAGTGTGGCGATCCTCCTGCAGAGCGCATCCTTGTTTGTAATTTATTCCTTAGTTCTAGTTTCATCACGGTAAATTTCATAGTCGGTTTTGTTCCTCCGTTTTTGAAATGATTTGGATTTGTAACCTTTTCATAGTCACTTCCGTTTAAGGTAATTAAAGTTTAATTGTTAAAGTTTAATTGATTTTGTGTTCTGTTCTTGAAGATCTTGTCACCCCTCCGTTAAAGGAGTGTTCTTAGTTAATGTTAAGTTTCATAGTGCCTCTGTTTTCAAGGGAGCGTCTTTTGTTTAAGTCAGCCTCAGTGGGAGAATCATAAATAACCTCTACTGTTTTCCTCCTGGAGTGGAGAGAGTTTTTGATTTGGATAACTTTCATAGCTGCACCCTCCTCAACCATACTTACTGAGGAGAGTGTGTTAGGAGTTTCACAGCCTCTTTGTTTGCTCTGTGTGGAGATCTTCAACCTGTTGTTTATTATAAATAAATACTCTTGACTTTGAATCGACCCTGCATCTGTGTCCTGAGGCCTTGACAGAAACTATATACACTATATAGTGTTAGGGTGTCGAGGGCGCCCTCATGTTACACGCAGACTTAAAGACAAGTGTGGCAGAACCGATTTGTCTTTTTTGAACAATCAAGATATTCAACAGGCCCCCTAACCCAAAATATGTGATTTATCTTATCTCGTATGTTGGAGAGTAAATCAAATCAAAATTGCGATTCAGTTCTACAAAACTTTTCATAAACAGACAGCTGGTAACTTTTAGGAGTTAAAAGTTGAAGGGGTTTTGTTGGTTCAGCAGGTTTTTTTTCTTTCAGAAAACTGAATTAATTATGAAGACAACAGCAGGCTGCTCAGAGACTTTTACTGTGAACGCAATGTTACAACCTCATTTAATCAAAGGATTTTGTAATGAGTAGAGCCCAACATGTTGTCTTTTTGGCCCTCTTCATTGCCATTGATCTGAGGTCTACGAGGGCTCTGCTGTTTATTTTCCAGTCATGATATCCTGGCTGCTGAGTGAAGGGAGTATCTATCTAATAAATATCTCTTATCAGTAAGTAGCTCATTTACTTTTAATTTGATGCACTTTTTACAACACTTTTAGGGCAGCTTAAGACAACAATTAAGAGCATCTAAAGTAAAAGCATTCCCTTAACTGATAGTCTGCTTTTCAGTTGTCCTTGCTTGGAATAAATATGTCACAGTTCAGGGAATTTATCCTTACTGTGACCTCAAGAAGACTGTGCTTGGTCTGACTGAGTACACTTTTTTCTTTAAGTAGTAAAAAAAGGGTTAGTCTGAAATGATGATGTATTGTATAGGCTGAGTGAGAAGAATACATAAGATGAATACAAGTCTAATATATGAACCAGTATGAAATTATATTCTTTTGATATAAAGTCTGAATAGAGGTTAAATGAATCTGCAAGGGTCTCATGCAAACAGCAGGGGAAGTGGATGAAGGCTATTGATATTGACATTTAATTTCATATAATTCTGGCCTGTAGCTGTCAAGATGTATTATTCAAATGATATGTGATTATTTAGAAAAAATGTGTAGTCCCCTGCTGTCAGACCTGAAGACAGCATAGATTTACCTTAAATACCACTGATTGCTGCAAAGCGCTAGCTACAAAACATTCAGCAGACTACCATTCAAAAATCTTCAAAAAACCCCAATTTTTTTGGACTTGAAATGATGGGGCTGTCGCATGTTCTCTCCCGGGTACTCCCACCATCTAAAAACATGCACGTCAGGTTGACTGGTGATTCTAAATTGACCCTTCTGTGATGCACTGGCAACCCATCCAGCATATACCCTGCCACGGCAGCTGGAATAGGCTCCAGCGCCTCCACGACCCTGAGTTAGATTAAGTGAGTGTAAAAATGGACAGATGGCTAGACAAACTTATGGAACAAGAACAAACAACATTTGAAAAGGGGGCTACTGGTGTAGTAGTTAGCAGTGTCACCTTTCAGCAAGAAGGTTCCAGGTTTGAATCTTGGGTATGGCTTTAAAAGCAGTGGATGTGAAGTTTGCATATTTTCCCCTTGTATGCATGAGCTCTGGTTTTGTCATACATTACAAAACCTTTTTTATTAGGTTAATTGGTGATTCTAAATGGACCTAAAGTATAATGTGTTTACATCTGACACTTAAGGGTCACATGATTCTGAACTGGATAATGCAGTTGTGAAAAATTAATGAATGACATTCTTCTCTAGTATTTAGTTGCAGGACTTTTTTCTGCCACAGCAGACTTCAGCTCTTTGCTTGATTTTCAGGAGGTTAGGAATAATTCCTGGTCAGTTTATAACGTATATGTGGGCTGCGGGTTGTCCTGTTGAAAGACGTTAAGTCCTCTAATCAAACGCAGTCAGTCAAACACTAAGACATTTTCCGTCTTCTTAATCCCCTGATGCTGCTGCAATTTTTCTCATACCAGAAGCAAAACACAGCCCATTAACATATGGCAGAAACTACACCATGTTTAATTCTTTGTGCACTTCTTTCAGAGACTCATCTGGCAGTTGGACAATGCTTTGTTTACATTTGGATTGCGGATTATGCCTCAAAAAATGGAAAATAATTGATCCAACTCACAAATCCATCTCTTCTCGAGAGACCTTTTCTTCATCTGTGATATCTCTCCGGCATTTTTAGCTCTTTATGGCAATCAATCAGTGAGCGTGTTTCCTTCTTGATTTTGTATTTTCTTACAGTGACGGCGGAGAAAAGATCAAGACATGTAAGCGCAAATAACATATCCAGCAACATTTCTCTTCATCAAGATAAGAGAGAGGAAATGTTCTTTTTGTTTTGAAATGGGCCATAAGAAATTACTTCTAACTAATGTTCGATGCTGTACTTTTGCACTCTTGCCTTAATTTTAATGGTTTCAAAATGAGAGAGAATATGTTTGTCATTCAAATTGCAATTAATTATTCAGTTGTTTTCTGCTATGCATATGGAATCCAGTACAATAAAGCGTTACATTAATTTGTTTTATTGGAATCCCATCTCCGATTCTTTTAAACTCCTTCTGCTCTTTTGTCTTCCCACCAACTAGGCCTCTGTCTTTCTTTTTTCTCATATTCATTCTCTCTGTTTCCTCTCACCATGTGCGTCTCCACCCACTTTCCACCCCCACAGTGCACTTTAGATGCAACTGAACTCTCATAATTGCTGAGTTTGGCTCTCTGTTAATAAATAATTCATAAATTCATAATGGATGACGTCTTCCGCACGTTTTAATTGCATTCCTGCTGGCTCATTTCGTAGGGGATTAAAAGAAAACCAAACAAAAGCAGTATTTGAAATGCTGTTTGCTTTCAAAAAGTCACATAGGACCCATTATGAATATATTCATCTGAGCTCTCAGGCCACTTTACTGTCCTTTCCCTGCTTGTTAAAGAGTAACTGGTTGTAGCATGATCAAATAACAAATATTTCTAAAACTAGAGTAAAACCCCATCTCACATCAACACAACATAAAGTGTTATCAGCTCTTACAGAAAGCACCATCACTTAGAGTTAATGAATATCACAAAGCAATTTTTCATCTGGATAACAGTAGATTTCACTATAGCCACATTTCTGAGCCTTATAAAACTTCTCCTCATACTCACAGCTCAAGAGCATTTTGTACACACATTGTAACCTGCCGTGGTGGAATACAGATAAATTAGTTCATATTATTGCCTTGAACTTTCCAGCAGGAAAATTGCATAGTTTAAATGACAAATGAGTTGTACAGACCAGCCTGGTCTTATGAAATAGCATGTAAACATGACACATCATGCCGTGTACAATTATGCTTTTCCTTTAGCCATGTCAGTCTTACTCCATTTACCTCTTAGCCTTTCGGTCATTTCTTTTTGTTAAATGGAATACAGAAAGTTTAAAATGCATTTCAATGAACTGTGGTGTGATACTTCTAGGTAATGCTATGACATTACAATATATGGTCAGTGGCAACTGTGCAGAAAACATCCTTTTTCACACCTAATATTCAACCTGTTCCTCCCTCCAATGGATGGATACAATGGAAATGTTTTATCATATTTTGTCAAATGGGAATAAAACATATTATCACTTTTCAGGATGCTTCACTGGATCTTACACAGTGCAAGTTTTCTGGCAGCAAGTTCAGTCATTTAACCCATTAAGACCCAAAGCTTAGTTTAGAAAGTTTTAGAAGCCCTCTAAAACCTGAAGGTCGACTAAAACCTTTCATATCTAAGTGTCTAAAAACACTAGACATGAAAACTATTTTAAACCCTCAGCTTCAACCGTAAATTACTTACGTTGCCCTTCTGTTTATCAATGTTATAAAAATGTGTCTTTTAGATAATGTGTCTGTAATAATGCTCTGTAAATGTAAAAGTACAGATGGTAAAGCCTCCTCTTTTATGCCTCGTATTCTCTGTTGCCAGGTTTCCATTGATGTTTTTTATTCGCATTTAATTTACTTTACTCACCAATAATGTACACAAAGAATCACAAATTCAAGCACAGACTATTTTCTTTTCTCTGCTTTACTGCTGTCAGTTACTCTTCACTGGCTGGGGAGCACAATAGATCATTTTTGACAGTTTCAAAGCTTTACGAAAGCATTCATGTATTAGAATTGCTTTATCGTGCACCTTTTTCTGTCATTTAAATATATATAATTTTCCCTATAATTAACATACCTGCTTGACATTTCTTAGTAGACACTGCGACTGTGTGATACTAATGCACAGTGACAAAAGGGTGGATGGGTCAAACTGAGTGAACAGCTGCAGAGAACAAAACTGCCGTTTTTAAGTGCCTAAGTGCCTCGTTTCTGAGGTAAAAAGCAGTACTGTGGACGCCTGAGACAAATCGCAAGAGTCTTTGGGTCTTTTATTTTATTGTACCCAATATTCACTTGTAAAATGTGAATTTGATGGCAGATTACAGGAACTTTTTGTTCCTCTTTGAATTTTACTACTACATAACACCAAGAATCTGTGCAGCACTAATTACACTGCGTACAATTAAAGAGCATTTGGGGGACTTTTACTAGTAAAGTGCTGCTGGGATGACAAAGAAGACACAAATCAATCCATCAATCTAAATGACATCACATTATACTAATGGAGTTCATCAGAAAAAAAATAAGATCCATTCGAGGAACCATAGAATAGTGCTGCAAAACGAAGTGATCCTTTTGATACAGGGTTTGGACGCCTGGACGCCTCACGTCTTACACACTACAAAAGATCTAGGTTAAGATTAAGCTATTGTTGTTGTTAGAAACTGTCTAAATACAAATCATGTTCTAAAGATACTTCTAAAGCTGCTGTACTTGATGATACATCAGTGACAATAGTGGGATGGGTTCCATAATTTTCTCTCTAATAGAAACAATTTTATTGGTGAAGAAGCTCATGAAGTCATCACTACTGAGAGTTGAAGGAATACATGGCTCAACAGAACTAGGACTCCTAGTCATCCTGGCTACAGTGCCGAAAGGAAACCTGGGATTCTTTATTCCCTTCTATCAATGATGAATAAGGCAGTTCTAGCTTTGCGAATGTCTTTCTTATTTGTTATTAAGCTATCTTTTCAGACTTATTGTGACTCTTCTAAATGAGAGGAAGGCTATTTTCTTTCCATATATCTTGCAGTCTGCTTTAAAGCATGCAGCAGTGAATTAACCAAAGAGCCAGTCTCTTCTGACTGATTACCTTCTTTTTCAGAGGGGCAACAGTGTTCAAAGTTGTACACATTGAAGCTGTAGCACCGTTAAAAAGACAATTACGTTGTGTGGGAGTAAATTTTATATCAGTATCCTCTGTTGTATTTGCACATGGCAGTGAAGAAAATGATAATGGAATTGATTCTTTAAATTTCGTTGCAGCATTCTCTGATAGACACCTACTATAAATATGTCACCATGTGATTCAATGATGAGAGACTGTTTGACGGGCACAAAAACACAGAAAACACTTTTAAAATGGGGAAAAGCTGCTGTACAACGACTGTATCAACAGATTCAGCAGAGAAAGAAATTGGGGTTATCTTTTTACAAACTTTCAAAAAGTAAAGAGAGCAAAATGAATAGGCAAACCATTCATATTCACATCAATCTATACTAGATATCCCGCTTCCACCTCCTATACACAGATAACTCTGCTAATTGACAGATTTATCTAAAAACATGCTGGTTTACAGTTTTTAATTAAAAAAGTTTGAATAAATAATGAATTAGCTTGTCTGTATTAAAGCAGAATCTAAATTAAGGTTGTTTTCACATTCATTTTGCTGACAAATCCCACTCAGGTATTCCGTTTTTTTTTTATGTCCTCTGGCTTTGCCTCGTAAATTTTCCAGAGGTAGAAATGAGGTGCATATAAATACAAAGAAACATGATTTGTAGCCAGTTAATTATAATCTTTATGGATAGGTCTTCTTAAAAAGGTCGCACCAACCACCTTTAAGATAAAATCCCACTTTTGATTGTACGACCGTTAGCTTGCAGCTCATACACTGGAAATAGTAAAGCACTCACCAGTAACATTCAATGTATAGTCGATCTGTTCCCTCAAACAGAATCTTCTTTGTTTGTTGTGATCATTAATTGTCTGGCCTAGTAAGCAAGTTCAAGCCTAAAAAGATAGATACAGTAAGAACCACTTTTCCTCAATTTTCATAACTACCTAATTGACAATTTAATATTGCCCATATCATTTCCTGCCTGAAAATGATGACACCGGTGCTTTTTGAAAGATTTTTCTGTATGTCACCATTTATGGAAAAAAAAAGGCATTGGTGCTTAGCTTTAGCCAGTTCATGGTGAATTCAAATCTGCCCAGGATTATGCATATCAGCGTAATTACATCTCTAATGTTAAAATTAGGTCTCAGTCTGTGAGTCTTCAAATCAAAAGATTTTTTTAGAAGTTTTTTTTCAAATGTATTAGTTTTTCTTCCAAGTCAAACATTGCATTGTGCTCCAGCCAAAATTTCTTCAGTGTTACTGAGAAGTACCAACCGTAGGGTAAGTACTTTTTCATCCCCTGGAAACAGCCCAAAAAGGAGTCCAAATGTGGCTGAAAAACAGCCCATTTTCTCATTCACTCTTCTCCTCCTTTCTCCCTCTCCCCTTTATCTCTTTATCCATCTGTCTATTAGGAGGTCTCCGTACCACTGTGAGTGCAACCTCTAATCTTTTGATCTCTTATTTTTATAGGTGGAACAATGTGTCCTGACAGCCAACAAGAAGCTGTCCACCCAGGGGCATAAACAACTGTGACTGCTAACTAGATTAAGAAGTTTGAGATAGCATCTTTTGCAAAGACTGAAACGGAGCGGGGGAAAAAAGAGATTGCTATGATTAACAAAGAAAACTGGAATGAGAAATGACCCACAGCAGCATTTTAAGTCACTGGAGAAATCATGCTGATATTGTCTCATTGCAACTGGGCAAAAAAGTATAAATTGGTTATGATAAACATGTTGAAGGCTTTGAAATGTGTGGAGATGTACAACTCTTTATAATCCTCTTTAAACTCTTTTTTTTTTTGCCTGAACTTTGACACAGTATTATTATATATAGATTTTATATGAGATGAAAAGGCCTGAAATTAATGTAAGACTAAGTTTCAGAGATACTGTCTTCAAGCAGCGCCATTTGTCTCACTTTCATACCATTTCTTTGTCTGTCTTCCTTTTGTGCCTTAGTCAAGATTAAGTACAATCCCCCTATGCTTGCTTTTCATCCTTTTTCAGTTCTACAGGCTTACTGTGTTCTCATGTCTTTATTAGTAAAGGGCTGCAAAGGTTCAAGAATTTGATCAAAACAGTGGGGCAGTTCAACTTCTAATACAAACCTGATGTTTAGTTATTGTAAAATTTTTACTTCTTAGCCTTCCATCATTTTTATTTATCAGTGTCATAATTTTGGGGGTGTACAATATTTTGCCGCATATCTGGGGTCTCTGATAGCACATTCACTATAAGATGTTTTTACATGTTTATACATGTTTTTATGGGGCTCCTTGTGCTCTGTAAGCGTGGAACATAATCATCTGGTTCATCATCTTCATCTTCCTCCACAGACTTGTTATCACACATCATCAACAGATAGGCAATCTTTGAAAGGAAAGGTTTGACATAGATTATAGCCTTCTTCACACACTCTCAGTCACACAAACATACACACAAGTTCAACTCTGCAGAGGCGTTGTTGGGTTGTTGAACTTGACTTTTCAAATGTAATTTTGCCTCTCATCTGACAGTTGCAGCATTTTCTAGTTATTTGAAAGTCAAATGATTGTCAGTGTTCATCCCACAGCTTTTTAGTCTATGGAACAGATGCATAGGTTAAAATTTGAAATTAAAATAAACAAACCGAGTGCAATCTGAGATCTGACAGAGCTTTATTGATTTCATTCTCAGCAACCTGAGAAAAAGCAGAAGTTAGAACTTTGATGTTAATAAAGCAGACAAATTGTATCCTCTTTCTCCTTGAAATATTAATTTACATTTTTTTAAACTGACCACCCCTGGTCTCATAGCATTGACACACAGTTGTTGACAAGAACTATAAAGAATAGATAAATAAAATACACACATTAATATATTTTAATAAAAACAAGTACCCCATGATGAGAAAAAGCAAGTGCCAGAGAGTAGTACAAGTTTTTGTGGCTGTTTTGAATGCTGAAAAGAGCATTTTGAAGGAAGCTACTGAAGGAGTCATGTAATACTGTCACCTATATACCAAATTCTGCAATTTCAAAATCCACTTTGTCACTGGTATTGACCCAGGTCCTGTCAGCACCAATGAGAGCATGGATAATAATTTGATACTTTCCTAACTAAGCTATTTCAATTGTATAGTGCAGAAGCTCAAAGTCCGACCACTCATGAACCAGGCAGATAACATATTTGTTGTGAGCAGAGATTATCAGCGCTGCTTAAATCTTTTTATCTGAGCACTGAGCAGAAAATAATTAGGTTCCTGACAGTAAAACTTGACTTTAATAAACACAATCTGGAGAGAACGTTTAAGGGAGTATACCTCTCTAAGTGTGGCGTGAAATATGTATTCATGCAGATCTTGCTCAACAAGCTCGAACAAAACAAACACAGCTTTGTCCTTGTGGATGAGGCTGATGCTAAAATGTTGCTCGGTTGCTCTTGTGGCTCTTTCAAACTATCTTCATCTTATCTTTCTTTCATTTTCCGAGTGAAATGCATGTTTAAATAACCAAATCACTTGCAGAGACGCACATACATTAAAGCCGGCGTGACCACCTCTATAAAAAAAACTTAAAACAGAAAACATTCAAAACTGTCGCAGATCTTCCCAGGAGTGGACATCAACACAAGGTCAGACTGTTCAGTGCCCGAAGAAATTGTATAAAAACATGAGAGCGACATGTCAGACTCCGTTGACTTCACTTAGCATGTTAAATGGTTCATGACAGCACATTTAGAAAAAGACTGAACACGTATAGCTTGTATGGGCCATGAGAGACTCTTCTCTCTAAAAGAACATGGCAGCACAGGTTATGTCTGCAAAACTGCATCTGAACAGACAAGACAGACAAGCACAAGGTGGAGGTGTCTGGTCATAATGCACAGCACCATGTTTGGTGAAAACCAAGCACAGCAATAATCATTTCAAGTTATTGCTGTTTATTATGGTTTCTTTGAGCCATAAAGTCATGGGGTGTACTTAGTTTAAATAATCACATATAGTCACATATTGTTGTTAATCTGAGTTGTATTTATCTAATACCTGGTAAGGACTAGATAATTATTTTATTTTGTACAAATATGTAAAACCTAAAAATGCAATATTGGTGTACTTTTTCTCTAGATATACTGGACGTGACAGGATCAAATATAAACAATGGATGAAACGAGCATGGCAGACACCCTTGATGGAGCCAGTCAGTATAAAGAAAGTGAGGTTTGGACCTGATTAAATTCCTAACAAATTTGACTGCTCCGATTGCACAACAACGTTAGAATTGATACACACACGCTGACATGTGCAGCATCCATATTTACTTCTGTAAAAGCAGCATGTTGCGTGTAACGTCATGTCTTCTTCTTCTGCATGCAGCACACTTCGGGGCCGTAGACTGTGTACAGTGGAGTCTGATGGCAGTCGCATTGAAATTATAATGCGAAGAACACAAACAATCGGATCTCAGAAAAAAAAAAATTGGAATTGAGCGTTAGAATCTGCAGTGCAAACATCACCATAGATAGTGCATATTCCCTTAATATCGGGTTGCTCTGGGACCTTCATTTACAAATTACATCATCCTCCACGCCTATACCGATGACACCATGTTTTACCTTTAAGTCCTGCCACTTTTGATACTGGCCACTCAAAAAACATGTCTGGCACTCAACTTGATATGACACAATTTCATGCTGCATAAGGACCTTATATTCAAATTAACTGTGTTTTCAGTCATTATGTATTGATTTCAAGGTGCAAAAAGTGTTACTGATTCCCTGGATGGACTTACTAATAATTGAAATCTCTCTAATAAACCTATTAGAATTATATTTCTGAACACAAAAGGCAATAAATTGAGTTATTTATGCTTCCATCCTCTCTGGACAAGACTATTTCCAGGGTCAGCTCTCACACCAACACGTAAAGCAATTACTTTACTGTAGCAGATTAACATAAAGATAAGCTTTTACTACCTAATTTGGTTAATATCTGTAGCTTCTGTGGATTTAAAAAGGACTTTTCCTTTTTAAAGGGGAGGTAACAAAAATGCCTAGAAGACTAAGGGTATTCACTCAAGTCTCCCTTTTATTCATGCGTTTTGATTTTCTTTTATGTTCCATAGTCTTATTCCTTAAATTTGAGCAATTCTATTGTGGTCTTTTTCATTTTCTGATTCATGCTCCATCATAAGCAGCACATTTCTTTTTTAAATTGAATTCTAAAGCCAAACTAGGTGTATCAAAATGAGAAGTAACCTTTTCGTTGACGGAACTAAGTACAACTGATTGGTTTTCACAGTCAAGAAGCATCTTAGGATATTGTTGCTTTTTGTTCTTCTATTAAAAAATAAGCAGGAAAGCTGTGCCAGACCTTTGCTGGCACAGAGTTCCACCATGCGTGAGACATTCCAAGATCGGTTCTCTGAAGCAAGGAATCATAATTTTACACTTCAGAGGTGGAAGGATTTTAACAAACCACCATTTGCTTGATGGTAGGCCCAACTTTGGCATGCCAGCCAAAGGTAATTTACAAATTAGTCTAAGCTAATTATTTCTTGCATGGGATCTGCCTGATTTCTTTTTTCGAAACCTATATTTTTGGCAAACGCTGTGCTTCAGCTTTGTACTCTGTTTCACTGTTTTCCCCATATCCAGGCCATCTTGTCAGTAAATGCGATACTTTGAAGGGCATAATGAGGTGAGGGCTGCCCTGGGTTGACTTAAAAAGAGTGGAGACTGTAAGCGACCCAGGCTTTTAAAAAAGATGTCATTGTTGTTTTTTTTCTCTGTGTGCCACCATTATTAAACATTGATACCATGAATATGGTGAAATATGGTGGTTTGGCCATATCCTTGCAAAAATCAGGAAACCAGTATGCCTGCCACAAAGCTTTACTCAATGCTTTGTTCATGTAATACCCATCATAGATGGTCACTTGCTTATACTTACAACAAACCTTTCGAAATAAAAAAAATCAGTTGTCTTTGACATACCCAATTTACAACTGAAACTAACCTTAAAACTGGCCTGTAGTCCAACAATTTTTGTTTGCTCCTTTACTATCTGCAATTTCTTCTCTATCCAGCATCTTTTGGCCTACTGTTATAGTCAAAATGTCGTATATACTTTAGCTTGGTAGAATGAGTACATACAATTTTTTAAAAAAACACCTAAATACTGGGTGCACTTTGCTGTTGAAGTAAGGGGGACCCCTAGGTTGTCCACCAAGAGCATTTTGACTACTGCAACGCATAACAAATTATAGACTCTTAGTGGAAGCCAGAGGTGAAAAAAAAAGTAATGTATCACTATCTTGCTAAGAGAAAGCCACAAGTAATCACCAGTGCAGAAGACCCTGCACGTCAAAGAAAAGAGCGAACACTGTCCATTACCTTTCGCTTTAGAGGAGGATGCCAACAACCCTCAGTCCAAGTGCGTCACCTGTCAGAAGTAGTTAGCTTATGTTTCCAAGAGAGCTCAAGTGGTGCTTGGAAATCAAACATCCCTTCCAAAAAAAACTTCTTGTTCATTCTGTCTTCAAAATTGCTGAAGACCTTAAATGATGTTGTTTTTTTGATTGTGTAAAAGTGTGAAAAGGCGAAGCAAATTAAAAGCAAAAAAAATTAACTTCATGCAGATTTTAAACTAATTTGAAGCTTAGGCAGCCTGAAAAATGTTCTGGACAAACTGAAACACTAATATAAGATTGCTGGTAAATATCAGATAAATTGATCTCTACTCAGTGATTGATATATGAGTTTTTTTTTTTCTTTGAAAAGAGTTGCAAAGTTGTTATATAGGTATGCCTTGACGTTTTGGCTTGCCCTGTGGTGTGCCTTGGGCACAAAAAGTTTGAAAACCACTGATCAAAGACACCGGCCAGTGATCTCAGTGATTCTATGTTTGATAGCTTTAGGCCCTGAATATAATTGCTTTTTAAGCACGTGCTCACATAAGCAACTGGCTTCGTTCGCATACTTGCTTGGGTATTAAACCTTTTACTGGATTTTCCACTCAAATACACATTAGCAAACTTAGAATGTACACAAATTCTGAATTCAGGGTGTAAATATGAATATTAGTATTAAATGCAGTTGATATTTGGTTAATGTTTAATTCACAACAGAAAAAATGACAGCGATGGCATTGGCGTCAGCCTTGTAAAACGCAGGCAGAAACCCTGGATTGAAAACAGCGCAATAAGTTAAATCAGTTGCAATCAAAAACAAACGTGACTATAAATTAAATAAAAAAGAAATAAAAGAAAATGGAGATGTTGTGAAAACTGCAGTTTGCCAATGAAAACAAAACCCACTTCACGAAAACCTGTATTTTAAGCAAGATTAACTTTTGGCCTCCTACTCAAAGTAACCATTGGACACATCATAAAAATTTGAAAGTCAACAATTTTACGAGTTACTGCTTCAAAGTTTCTAGCCAATACATTTCTACCCTCTGTGGGAGCTTGAATGCTTTTGTACCCTTAAGTTGAGATGGAGCCACGGGAAAAAATAGGCAAGTTTGTTTCCAATAAAATTCAAAGACTTGCTTTTGGTTGTAAGTGTTTGACAGACACTGAAGATTATGAGGTTATATCCATATTTATATATACTATAAACTTTCCATTGACTATCGCAAAACAAAAAGTAAGGTTAGCCTCATCATAAAGTAGAGAGATGACTCCATAACTGGACTGCTAGTACTTACAGTGCTGTCATGAGCCTTTCTTTCCTTACTTACTACAAATGCTCCATGAAGAAAACCTATACATAAAAGATTAATAAAGGATGAACAGTCGTATGTTTTACTAGTCACGGAAAAGCACTATATGCACCAACAAACATTCTGTACTACATGTGCCGTCCAGCACTCTGAAACATGTTGAACAGCAGATGATGGCAAACGAAGATATGAGCAACATATTTAGTACAACAAATTCAGTGTGAATTTTAACGCCGGAGCGGTGGGGGGTATAAAAAAGAAGTCCCATTTTTTTCAATCAATTATTCAATGGTTAAGTCGATTATAACATTTATTTGCCCATTTCTTCACAATATCAAATACATTCTGCTCTAATTTTTCCATAGTAACTTAAGGAGCAGAAGGCTTTTTTATGACTACAAGGTATGATTCATTTTTGACTCACCAAAATCCATTAAAGAGTTGCTTTTAGTGATTAAATTATGCAAGAGTGGAAAAAAAAAGAAAATGCTGACATTGTTGTAGGTTTCAATTGGCCTCGAGTAAAGTCACAAACTCTATATGTTTTTCCAACTGACTGCTCCTGACACACCTCTGGCGAACGTTAAAACTGCAGCAAAGACATGACAGAGCCCAAACAATCCCAGAACTCAATACAATCGAGACCTGCCTACATGAGACATTAGACCTGTCGTTCGGGACTTTTTATTTTAAGATGATCAAAACTTGCTACTTGCATCAGACTTTTTATTGCAGCATGTATGAATTATTCATCACCAAACATGTTATATATTCTAGTTGCTTCATTACTGAGTAACACATCTGCTCCTGAACAATAAATTCCAGTCAAAGACACATAAATATTTTACCACCTACAAGTCATCACTGTATTTCTTATTCAAAAACAGACTGTAATTGCTGCTCTCTGGGGCAAACTTCTCACTGCCTAAGTTATCTCACTTGAGGCTTCCACTTGCCTTCAGCACAGAGGGAGCTCTGCTTTAATACAATGTACTAATAAATAAAATGCTCATTTTGTCTTCAGGCTACCCAAGGAGGTGAGCCCCTTGGGTATATCTCTACAGCTGCACCTCCCAATTATGCCTTTTGTGTCGTCCCATATTTTCCAAGTCTGACGTTACGGATAGCTGTTTACATTTTAACATCAAGTTTAGATTGGCAAGTGTTACGGGATTTAAAAAGTTGCACAAAGGGGGTTAAGGGGTTTAGAGGTGGCATGGAGTGTAGCACACAGTTTGCAGTGCTGATTTTATGAAGCTGCAAGTGACATGAATATTTAGAAATGTGTCTGTGAGCAGCCATTTGAAAACAGCATGGATGGATGCGTCCACATCCTAAAGGATGGGTTTTTCCTGTGAAACAGAGCAAGACTGTGGCTCAGGAGAATTTCTGTGAAAACAAAGGGCCTGGTTTCTTGGATGAGCTGCTGGTTCAGCTTTGATACGAGAGTAGAGAAATGTTTTAAACTTTACCACCTTAAAGACTGAAAAAAAAACATTAGGAAACATTCAGATATCCAGCTCAGTTAAATTTGATTCATAGAGCAGCAACTTTACAGCAAAAAGTGATCTTAAGGCACTTAGAAACCCAAATGTTTATCTTTGAGAAAGCAAGACAAATCTCCCTACTGTATTCACTGATTGGGTGAGGGGAGAGAAAGAATAGCAAGACAGAGAGGGAACAACTGCAGCATACAATAAAGACTGGACAGGTAGGCCAAAACCCAGCTATCAGAAACAGCTCTGAAGCCAGAGATACCTGCAGAAAAGTCGAGAATAGAAAAAACACAAATAAAGAAAGATAGAAAGACACAAAGGGTAATAGCATGCAATAATGACATTCAAATCTATGAAGGATGGGTGAGAAAGAGGTTAGAAAAGAGCTGCTCTGTTCAGCCAGGCAATCTCCCATCAGGTTGGGCGAAACAGCATAACTAAAGGCTTTTAGTTAAACATCTGGCTTTTGAGTGCAATGGAAATGTGTTCAATCATCAGTCAGTTCCACATCAAAGAAACACATATGGACCAAATGTAATGACTCACATGGAGGCTCTGAAACTGACAGCTACAACTTGCAAATTGATCAATGTTAGCTGACTGTAAGACAATTCACTCTCACTCCTGCTGTGTGGAGCTGATTCCTGCAGTTTACTCAAAAATGACAAACTAGCCGAATTATTTCAGAGTCGTCCATCCATTTTCTATAACTGTTTAATTCAGTTTGGGGTTACATTGGGGGCTGGAGCCAATCGTCGCTGCCACTGGACGTGAGGCGGAGTACACCTTGGACGGGTCGCTAGTCCATCAAAGGGCCAATGCAGACAAATGAGAATGCCAACACTCGTTCCCAGGTCCAATCCACACTCACCAGTTGACCTAACATGCATGTTTTTGGATGATTGGAGGAAGCTTTAGTACTAGACAGAGCATAGAGGAGTATATACAAACTCCGACATTCTTGCAGTTATATGACAGTGCTAACCACCTTTCTGTCCTTCAAAGAGACAAGAAAGAATTGCTAAGGCAGGGAATGGGAATAGATTTAATCGTGCTGGTTTTTCGCGGGTGTACCTGTGTCCTAAAAGGTCTGTTTGAACATGTTACGTATGGTGTAAAGACCATTTAAGGATCCAGCACTCTAAGCTTTTTTTTAAATAGAAAATCTCTTACTCTAATCTTAACGGCAAAAAGGTGTGTCCTTCCAAAACCCATATTGGGGACTGCTTTGACATGAAAGATTTTGAAAAGATTATGCCTCTCCTTCTGCTATTAGAGCCACAAGTTAGCCTAAACTCTAAGAGCAGAGTTATTTATTTTAAGAGTTCTTATATATGAGGAAAAGGATTATCTTAAGTATTCTTTGGTTTTCACTGAGAGCCAATGAAAAAAGCTAAAACCAAAGGAATGTGATTCCTCATGCCAGTTTTTTCTCTACCAGAACTCCTGCTGCTGCATGTTGCAACAGCGAGAAACATTTTTAAATAATTATTTGGGCATCCTGCATCACTTGAAGAAAGGACGAGATAGGTGAAATAAAAGTGGTTTTAATGTGTTAAAAACATCTCCTACTTTCTCTGAAATTGCTTCAGTTAACTGGACATTGAAATATTGTTTGAATTGTATGCAGGTAAAGAGTTTCACAAGTTCTTGCCTGTCATAGTTGTAGGAGCATTTCCTAGCAACCCACTCAACGGTAAAGAAAATACAGACAAGAAGCGAGAAAGAATTGTCTGACCCAGTTAAACATATATTGTATATATATATCTATAGATATATATTCACAAGACAGACAAGGTTGTTGGAAAAAAAAACTTAACAACACACCAACACAGGTTAAACTACAGCCAGCCAACTCTTTTGACAAAGATGAAAGACAACCCAGTGCTGCTTATAATTTTGTGGGCCTCCACTCCTTTTGTTTCTGTTATAGAAGAATTCTGTTGCAAGTAAAATCAATAACTGCTCTCAAATGCTGTTCGTTCCTTCACTGGATTTTTTTGCACAGTTCAGTGGGATGAAAGTCATCTCAACCCAGGATATCAAGCTGCTTCAATTCCTAAACCGTGTAGCACCACACAACATACTTTATTATTACAGTAGATCTGACATACACCCAACGCTTGCAATATAATGGTCTTGAAGAAATGATGGATTACAGAGCACACACTGCAAACTTGTTTTTTGTGGACATAGAATGCTTGGGAGAGAGGATGGGGCTATTTTTGACAAAGCTGGTGCTTGAGGTCCAGCAGATACTTCACTTTTGGCATAGTGCCTCTATATCAGTAGGGTGCCTGAAGAGTTCTAAGTGTATGTGTGGAAACTACACAGAGTACTTTTTAATGTGGTGTAGTCAGAGCATTTTGTGGCCTGACAACTTTTCCTTTTACTTTACCATGTGCCAACTCCCTGCTTATCTGAAGAAACTACTGAGTTACATATAGACAAGAGATGCCTAGGTTGATAACTCTAAATTGCTGTTGCTTTCTGTGGATCTTCCTTCTACTGGGATATATGGAGCCTAAAAGATTCTGCAGAAAATGGGAAATCAGGAGCAGGTTCTCTCCTCTTTGTATTTCTAGTCCAAAAGCAGCTCTCATGTGTAGTGTGATGTATTGTTTGTTTGTTGTTTTTTCACATGCACCTTATGCTTGCTGTATCATCTGAGTATTAACATGGGAAAGTTGTTCAAAAGAGAAAGAGAGCTGGTTTGAATGTAAGAATTTTTTTTTTTTCAAACATGGCGAAAAACCATTGAGAAAAAGAATAAGAGTAAACATTTCTATCCTAAATGGACTATTGTCATGTCAGTTGGATTGTAGTGTGACAAAGACAATCTAATAAAGACATTTTAAGTGTGTGCCTCGTTTTAGAGCTTTTTTCCATCTACTTTCCCTTATATAAATCTTATTTGAGCACCTAACTCTAATAATATTTGAAATATACATATATATATATACATATATATATATATATATATATATATATATATATATATATATATCCTACAGTATTGTACATGTTTTTACATGTTTGTAACAGACTTGCTCATAAAACTTGATTGAGAACGTTTTTCAGGAGATCTATATAAGAACTGTGTTGTTTTGACTGTCCACCATAAACACAGTAATGTCATCAAGTGGGCAGGGCGACCTCTTCATGAACTCTTTCCTGATAAAGGTTCCAAATTATGCCCCTTTCTAACAAGTTTATACAAATCTCTCATGTCCCCTTAAGATGTCCTTCAAGTTTCTGAGCAAAATACATCACATCTGTTCATACTTCCATGTACTTCGAAATAGGCAGACTCACTTATTGTTTCCACTTAAATGTGTTTGGTCCATGATTCCCTCAGAAATACTGACTATACCCTGTGACATTCAACGTAAGGAGATTGTTTTTTTTTTTTTCAGATGGCTTCACTTCATCAACGGAAAAGGTTAAAGTTAGCAGTCTTCTCATTCAGTTTTATGAAATATGTGCATGGAATCACATGGCAGAAAAACACTAATAATACAAGTGAAAAGGTCATTTTAAAAAGCTTGGTCTGCCAAGAAGTACATTTTGAGGATATTGTTCAAATACAAATGAACCACTATGCATGGATTCCATACATCACACAGTTTCCCATTATTTCAGTGCTAGTGTTGGCTAAATATAAGTATGAAGGCTAAATACACCTGAACATGTCTAAAACATCCACTTCAGAAGTTTAAATGTTTCCCAATTCCAGCTACTGCAGAGAGCTACTTTTTTTCTGCCACTGTCAACCTTTATCTTGTTCATAACAGGGAGTAGAACCAATGCGGAATCACATTCAAATGAATACACGACAATGCAAGCAGTGAAAAGCGAACCTCCTGCAGCTGCTAACGCTCTCGCTTGGCAAGGAAGTCAACATTTAAAGACTTGAAATTATATGTATGGTTTTGCATTTGGATTTTAGCTGTCCAGAGCTGCAGCTTAAAAGTGACTGCTTGTTAACATAGCTGTCTGACTCTGCCACCTTTCAGTGTATATTTCATACACATAGACACCTAGAAACATTAGCTAAACGATGTAGCAAACCATTGAATAGTAAGGAAAGTTTAGTCCATTGATTTGAGTCTTTTGAAATAAGTGCTGTTTTTTGGGTTTGTCTTTTTATTGCTACCGCATATGAAAATAACTCCATATAAGGACATAAGTGTTACATTTGATAAACTAGTCACAGATCAACCAGTGCTTTAATTTTAACAATTAAAAAAGTTCACTCACTCACTTTATTATTGCCGTTTTACCCATTACAGATTCCTTGGTTAAGGTTATATATCAAAAAGAACTATGCCAAGGTAAGGTTTTTAAAATGCGGTAGTAAGAGAGAAAATATCACACTGTAATAATGTGTTGTGACAAAATGACCTTTTCTTGGATTACTGGCTGCTAAATCTTGCCTCTTTTGCTAAACACACAAAATATGCCGACACCATATATCCAGCATGAACCATATCTTCTATTGAGATACATTATTCTATTGAGATATTGTCTTCATCACCATGAACAAAAAGTTGCCCCATCCATAACTATTTCACATTTTGTCATGAGACCAGGCTGGAATGTGACAGCCAATCTAATCTGTAAAGTGTGTTGTCATTCATTTTTGTCCACTTCTTTTGCATACAAGAAGGTGAAACATGCCAGGCCAAAGCTTTATAGACAAAGTTCATACAGTAAAATTCAATTGTTGGAGCAAACTGTGGAATCATCCTCATTGCATGGCCAGTCTGAATGGTGCCGTGCAGGGTACTGCACCTGTCCACACAAGTGATTATTTCTAACAAGTGCCAGGAAAGAAAAAGAGAAGTCCAATGAGTATGAAGATAATTGACCTGTAGGTTTTAATCTATTAAATATATGTAACACATGTGCTTAATAGAACTGCTGAAACAGAGATGAAAAAGAACTGCATGCCACTTAAACAAATGCAGGAACTAATGAAGCAACAGCCATATATAGCACTAATGCATCAATTTTTTTAATTTAAAGATTTCCTGAAGGTCATCAAAACGTTAAGTCACAAAAGTTGCACTGCTTGTAAAACTCCTAATTGCCTAAAAGCTTGTTGAATGCAATTCCTACCTCATGTAACCCCTGCAAAACATTTTTTAAGAAACTGACCTTTATCTTGTCCCTTTACTCTGAAAAAAATGTTTTTATTTATGACTAGAACAATGCTTAACCTACAATACATTACTACCAATAACAAGAAACAACAAGAGTAGGTGACCAGAGCCAATGCGTTAACTGATCCTCAAATTTTTGCATAGCAATTAGATCAATGTAATATACAGTAAAAGATGATGACTTTTGCTGGTTTGAATTTTTGTAGATTCATATATCGGCTACCTGAGGCTGAGCAGCCCATGACATATTGGTGAAAAACAATGAATATACACATAGACAGACTATCATTTGTCTACCGGAAAAATCCATAGGGTGCCTTTAACATTTGCAACCATGCATGCTAATATGATTATGTAAAAGCCAGCTTAATCACTTGGATCAATCAAACTTCATTAATTAGTTTCAGTTTATAGCTGGACCAACAAGCAATTAAATGAAGCAAGACAAGTCGATAGCCTCCTACTACATTTACCTTAGGGAGCTTCAAATTATACTTGCTGGCTTTAGATGTTATATACATATATGAAATTTAAATATATGGTATATATATAATTTACTAGAGCCATAAAACCATAATTTGCTCCACAGAAAGAAATGCAATGAAGTGGGATAGATAATGCATTCATCTGATAGGGAGCAATTGCCCTTTTGTTGACCAACTCTGTATAGGGACTTATTACATCTAATATTTGATCAGTCTGCTTGAATACACTGCAGCCATTCAATAGGTTACTTTAAGAAGCACTCACTCTCAGGATCAAAACTAGCTCTCAGACCTGTCACAGGGAGTTGAACCTAAGTGGTAAATTAAGCCTTCAGCCAAATATTCTTGACAGCAGCAGCTTTGCAGAGGCTCCATATGCTGACTGCATTATACAAACAATGTAATAGAGTGGGTGCAAGACAATAAATAATTTTTCATACTATATTGCCAAAAGTATTCGCTCACCTGCCTTTACTCGCATATGAACTTAAGTGACAACTCATTCTTAATCCATAGGGTTTAATATTATGTCGGTCCAACCTTTGCAGCTATAACAGCTTCAACTCTTCTGAGCAAGCTTTCCATGAGGTTTAGGAGTGTGTTTTCAGGAATTTGTGACCATTCTTCCAGAAGCATGTTTGTGAGGGCAGACACTGATGTTGGGCTATCCCCAAACTGTTTCCACAAAGTTGGGAGCATGGAACTGTCCAAAATCTCTTGGTATGCTGAAGCATTTCCTTTCACTGGAACTAAGGGACTAAGCCCAGCTCCTGAAAAACAACCCCACACCATTATCCCCCCCTCCACCAAACTTTACACTTTGCACAATGCAGTCAGACAAGTGCGTTCTCCTGGCAAACCCAGACTTGTCCATCAGATTGCCAAATGGAGAAGCGTTATTCGTCACTTCAGCGAACGGGCCTGGAGTCGAGCGGTGGCGTGTTTTACACCACTGCATCTGACAGCTACTCGGCCATGGAAACCCATACCATGAAGCTCTCTACGCACTGTTCGTGAGGTAGTCTGAAGGCCACATGAAGTTTGGAGGTCCGTAGCGATTGACTCTGTAGAAAGTTGGTGACCTCTGCGCACTATGCGCCTCAACATCCGCTGAACGGTTACCCGCTCTGTCATTTTACTTGGCCTACCACTTTGTGGCTGAGTAGCTGTCGTATCCAATCGCTTCCACTTTGTTATAATACCACTAACAGTTGACTGTGGGATATTTAGTAGCGGGGAAATTTTACGACTGATCTTGTTGCAGAGGTGGCATCCTATCACGGTACCACGCTGGAATTCCCTGAGCTCATGAGAGCGACCCATTCTTTTACAAATGTTTGTAGAAGCAGTCTGCATGCCTAGGTGCTAGGATTTATACACCAGTAATTAGAACACTTCAATCTAATTATTTGGATGGATGAGTGAAGACTAATATATTAAGTCAACATTTTCTGTGCATTTATTTCCAAGTCATTTTCATTGGCTAAATTCACCACCTTTGACCAATGTGTTGGTGGACATTGTGAAAATAAATCGATAAGCAAGTATATGGCCTAAAAGAGAGGTATGGTTGTCCAGCTGGTTCTAATTGATTGGGTGTGAGATACTTCTTTTTTGTCGAAGCATGCACTATGAGATGGCTGGTACAATGGCTGGTTCAACTTTGCTGAAAAATGAGTCTCTAAAATGTGTAGAGTCTACTGTGGACGTTTAGAGATGAATAAGTGACAAGGTCCTCATGAAAGAGGAAACCGTGCAGCTGCGAGACATCAAGTCATGGAACCTGTTTTTGTATGCCTGAGGTAAGCAGCACAGCTTGGTGCAGATAATATTGCTTTCTACTACAGGTAGTATCAGGTCGATTTTTGACAGGGTATATAAGAGATCGTTATGACATCTTCTTTCATCCTCAACCAAACTGGTTATAAATAGTTTTCCTGGACTGACCGTGTTTTGCAGGATGACCTTGGTGTTGTAGGATATGTCCTTGGCTGCTGCTGATATATTTTTTCTATTTCTTTTCCATTCCTAATGCTAATGGAAAAATGCCACACGTCTCCTGATATGTGAAATCTGACATGAAAGACCCTCGAACCTGCTGGTGGACACCAGTGGTGAGGGAAGCCGTCAAGCTGAAGAAGGAGTCCTATCGGGCCTTTTTGGCCAGTGGGACCCTGGAAACAGCTGATAGGTACCGACAGGCCAGACGGGCTGCGGCTTCGGCGGTTGCTGAGGCAAAAACTCGGGCCTGGGAGGAGTTCGGTGAGACCATGGAGAACGATTTCCGGACGGCCTCGAAGAGATTCTGGTCCACCATCCGGCGTCTCAGGGGGGGGAAGCGGCTCACAGTCAACACTGTTTACAGTGGGGACGGGGCTTTGCTGACCTCAACTAGGGATGTTGTGAGTCGGTGGGGGGAGTACTTCGAGGAACTCCTCAATCCTACCAACACGTGCTCGGAAGAGGCAGAGTCGGAGAGCTCGGAGACGGGGCCTCCCATTTCTGGGGCTGAGGTTGCCGAGGTGGTCAAAAAGCTCCTCGGTGGCAAGGCCCCGGGGGTGGATGAGGTCCGTCCTGAGTTTCTCAAGGCTCTGGATGTTGTAGGGCTGTCTTGGCTGACACGCCTCTGCAGCATCGCGTGGACATCGGGGACAGTGCCTCTGGACTGGCAGATTGGGGTGGTGGTCCTCCTCTTTAAAAAGGGGGACCGGAGGGTGTGTTCCAACTATAGGGGTATCACACTCCTCAGCCTCCCTGGTAAGGTCTATTCGGGGGTATTGGAGAGGAGGATCCGTCGGATAATCGAGCCTCGGATTCAGGAGATGCAGTGTGGCTTTCGTCCTGGCCGTGGAACAGTGGACCAGCTCTATACCCTCGGCAGGATCCTGGAGGGTGCATGGGAGTTCGCCCAACCAGTCTACATGTGTTTTGTGGACTTGGAGAAAGCGTTCGACCGTGTCCCTCGTGGAGTCCTGTGGGGGGTGCTCCGGGAATATGGAGTGCCGGACCCCTTGATAGGGTCCGTTCGGTCTCTGTATGACCGGTGCCAGAGTTTGGTCCGCATTGCCGGCAGTAAGTCGGATACGTTTCCGGTGAGAGTTGGACTCCGTCAGGGCTGCCCTTTGTCACCGATTCTGTTCCTAACTTTTATGGACAGAATTTCTAGGCGCAGCCAGGGCGTTGAGGGTGTCCGATTTGGCGACCTCAGAATCGGGTCTCTGCTTTTTGCAGATGATGTGGTTCTGTTAGCGTCGTCAGGCCGTGACCTTCAGCTCTCACTGGAGCGATTCGCAGCCGAGTGTGAAGCGGCTGGGATGAGAATCAGCACCTCCAAATCCGAGACTATGGTTCTCAGCCGGAAAAGGGTGGAATGCTCTCTCCGGGTCGGGAATGAGATCCTTCCCCAAGTGGAGGAGTTCAAGTATCTCGGGGTCTTGTTCACGAGTGAGGGACGAATGGAGCGGGAGATTGACGGGCGGATCGGTGCGGCGTCTGCAGTGTTGCGGGCTCTGCACCGACCCGTCGTTGTGAAGAGGGAGCTGAGCCAGAAGGCGAAGCTCTCTACTTACTGGTCAATCTACGTTCCCATCCTCACCTATGGTCACGAGTTGTGGGTAGTGACCGAAAGAACAAGATCGCGAATACAAGCGGCCGAAATGGGTTTCCTCCGCAGGGTGTCTGGGCTCTCCCTTAGAGATAGGGTGAGAAGCTCAGTCATCCGGGAGGGGCTCGGAGTAGAACCGCTGCTCCTCCGCATTGAGAGGAGTCAGATGAGGTGGCTCGGGCATCTGGTTAGGATGCCCCCTGGGCGCCTCCCTGGGGAGGTGTTCCGGGCACGTCCCACTGGGAGGAGACCCCGGGGAAGACCCAGGACACGCTGGAAAGACTATGTCTCTCGGCTGGCCTGGGAACGCCTCGGGGTCCCCCCGGAAGAGCTGGAAGAAGTGGCCGGGGACAGAGACGTCTGGGTTTCTCTGCTCAAGCTGCTGCCCCCGCGACCCGACCCCCGGATAAGCGGCAGATGATGGATGGATGGATGGATGGACATGAAAGACTACATTTTGAGACTGGGATTACAACATGGGAAAGTGAATTTATCATTCTAATTCTGGCAGATGATATTGATCCCGTCTTGAGGACATCACCAAAACATCCAGAAAAAATAATTCACCTCTACGAATATGACTAATTTCAGTTCATAAACTTTATATATCAAATGTAGAGAGACTGCATTTTAAAACACTCTTTCGCACTTTAAAAAAATTCAGCCTTGCAGCGCAGACCACCTGAACAAGTCTGCAGTCAGTGATGTCAAGCTACTTACAATTTTAATTAAGACGAATACTTAATTAAATTGAGTTATACTCAGTGGTGCCTGGTGCCTGAAATATGCCACCGCTCCACCCTGCAGTGCTCTCTCTGTCAAAAGCTGTCAGCCTGCCATTCCATTAGACTCCAGCCAGGCTAATATGAAGAATGAGCTCTTTGCTGTGCACTGACCACAGGCCAGTCAGTGCCACCGAAGTGTCCTATTTATCATTAGCTGAGGGAAAAGGCTCAGAGCTTTCTAAGATTTCTGCTCAGAAATTCTCAGACACATCTGAAAAATGGAATTTCATATCTATCTACCTGCTGTCCCTGATTTAACTCTGCCCATTATGTGATCAGGTTTGTTCCAGTCTGGTGATGACCTTCTTACGTCACCTTTTCTCGCTTTACAATACATATATATTATTTTGTTTACCCTTCACTTTTTGGCTCCTGAAGTAAGGCATACATACTTTGTCGATGGGATAATTAAAGACAGATGTGTTCAAAGATTTTGGCAAAAACTGACTAGATCAATAGACCAAAACCATGTTTTGTACTGCCAACACAAGTGATGGGCTTGCTGACAGTATAACAGGAAAAGTCAGGGAATGAGGAAAGTCCTTTTGATCCATCCTCTTTGATGGACTCAGTTGATAATTTAATATTCCATGGAAGACCTATAGTTTGACTAGAACTGAAAATCATTAATCTCACCAGCTGACAGACCAATGTTGCTCTGTCTTGAGTCATACCGATCACATGGCTGAAAATAACTCCAATTCTCTTGACTAATTTGAAACACAACAACATTTACCCTGCATTCACCTCTAGATTAGGTGTTCTGTTCTCCAGTGTGGTCACAGGTATTTTCTGTGATTAAGTACCTTGAACTTGCAGCCCATTGAGTGAAATGCCAAATCTAGGCTTCATGAAAGCATCTATATATTCAGAGACAATGGTCAGGATGAAAGGCACTTTACTCTAAACTAATTTAATTCTACTGAGAGCTGCTGTCACACAATATTTCAGTTCTTCATGTGGAAAAGGCCACAGGAGAAGGTCAATTTACAAAAAGAAAACTTTCATTGATTATTGAAATGGTACTTTTAAATGGTTGGATGTTTTCACCAGTCCCTAAAAAAAGCTACAAAGTGACCATTTATGACAAACTATCTATTGTGAATTAAGTCTCAGTTACCTTGAGGTTTTCAAAGATCAGAATTCCCATTTGAACTTTACTGTTACATTAACTCTATTGAAAAAAACTGACTGTATGGATAAAATTTATTAGCATTACTCAAGTGTCCTTGCCAAGTCCTTGCTCAAAAATCGTTGACTGTTTTCCATAAGGTAACTGAAATGATAATATTGTTCGGTAAAATTACAATACAAGATGGTATTGCTGTCCTTGAAGATTCTTAGCTGTAGATTTCTACCATGAAATTATTCTTTATTCAGCAGGAACAGTCTGAGGACCCAATTGAAGGACAAAAGCTTCTTCACAATTAGTAGTTTCTAACAGGATTTAGAGAGCTAAAGATAAATTAAAAGCAGTTGTTAAGATGAAAGGAAGTTATGGATAAAAAAAGAGAGACAAGAATTTCTTGTAGCAGCAATCCGATTGGTATAAGAATGTATAAAATATGGTACTTAAATTTACAAGAGAATGATAATATGTATTATAAACTGTCATAATACATGCAATGTTAAGGAACCATACATTGATTTTTATGCTTGTCAGCCTCTCATTATGTCTAAGTTTGTGTCTGTGCACTTGCTCAGACTTCTCTGTGCTTGTGTGCATCCTGTATCATTTGCAGACAAATCACAAAACACTTTGATGATAGATGGTGGAGGCTAATAAAAGCTAAAATCTGTCTGAGGTAATACTTAATCATGGCATTAATCACTCAGATAGTGTGAACAAAGCGGGTAAACAGCCTAGAGGTGCCAAAGTCAAAATATCTCATCTACATCAATCTCACAGAAAACCCTGATTAGCAGGGCCTCGTTTGAGAGGGCTATAAATATTCCTAAATTAATTTCATACTTTGCTTAACCCCACCTGGAAGATTTGGCTCTGTGTGAAATAATGATAAGAGCCCAGGGGTCCCATTAAGCCTGTGACTCATCCCAATAAATCCACTTTCCAAAGCAGTACAATCCAACCTTACTTGTCTCTAAGTACTTGTGACAGCTGCAGCATTGGGACATTTGTCTTTGATAACTCATGTCGTGTCAAACCTGTCACTCATGAAGGTGATCATCTGGATTGATTGCACAAATTTTGATGTGAAGAGTGCATGAGACATGTCTGACCTCCTCTAGGTATATGGCACTGCACGAAGGAGATGATAAGGAGAGTTAAAGAGTCATTTCTAATGGCAATCCCAGCGTGGGATGGTATCTGACTGTTAAAGACAGAGAAGAGCTGGCTGTGCTTTCTGCAGTTTCTGTTGTATGTTCAGTCATAAGAATTACTTCAATGCAATGCTGGATGCATTTTGCTGCAACAATATATTTAATATGACCTTTTTATGCAAGGCTGTCAGTATTGTCTTCCCTGCCACTAGAGTGAATTTTGACATGTTGTGTGAAGCATAACAAGAAAAAACAAAGTATCTAAATGTGGAGAGATTTGCATTTTTCACTCATGCTGGCACACAGTCGCTTGATACAAGAAGATAAGGATTTCACTGTGGGGAATTGGAAGATTTATGTTATTCTCCACTGAGGCAAATCTATCTAACATGATAGTTTAATCCTCTCAGAGAACTATCCAACAAGATCAAGAGAGAGCATTCAAAATTTCCGCATATTGTTGCCACATACTAAAGCCCAAACTCTGATAGATGTGTTTGGAAGCACCTCCACCCCTTTGGGTTGTTAAATATATATATTTCTCTAAATCCACACCTCAGATCATTCTAAAAGTAATTTTCAAATAGATTCCTTTTAGGACACATAAATTAGTTGTTAATTTAATTCTATTTCATATTTAAGTTGAAATCATTTCAAATATGGGCAAGTAGGTGTTTTATTTTAAATGCAATAAATGTATTAGTCTGTGGGGGTTTGCTTTTTGACCACATTTTTCTCTTTAGGAAGATGTGTGTACTGATAGCAGAATTTAAAAAAAGAAGAAGAAAAAACAGCCATTTTTTGTCTTCTGACTGCATCATTAGATAAAGTCCTTTAGAGAATTGTGAAAGGTGTTTTTATTCCCAGCTCTCAGCATGGACCCATGGCAAAGTCTTGTTATTGTGTAGCAGAAAACGGGCCATTAGTTATGTCCTGAAATATTGCTATAATATCTGCCTTTCATGGTACCAGAGGGTTTAACAGTGGAGAATAAGTTAATGGCTCCTCTATAGATTAGTTTAATTCACCAATAGTCGAGAACTGATACCAAAGGGTCACACGCTACTTTGGTTTGATGCAGGACCCCCCCCCTTTTTTTACGTCTTTTTTTCTAAGTTATTTGTAGAATTAATTTTGTTTTGAAAGCATCTACACTAGTAGTAAAGTTTTCTGTAAGGCCTGAAGTCAGCACAATATGACCTACTTACCAGCCCTTATGAACCACGCATAAATTATACATGTCACTTGTGGTAATTAGACAAGCTTGTGTCACTTCATAGTTTTAAATCTGTCAAATGTGAGTGCAACTTTAATGAGGATGCCAAAATATAACTAAAAGCAGGTAGAGAACACTCTGCAAGCATGAAGTTCTTTAAATTCCTTGAAAAATTTATTTTGATATGTAACATGTTGTTTTTATATAAGTGGATCAAGTAAAATACCCCCAAAGCATAATCATTCTTTAATGCTCTTTGCCTTTCTTGCTCTGTGTCCCATTTGTTTTAGTCTCCACTTTCAAGCCAACCTGTGGTCAGAGATTAACGAAAAACACAGCCCAAAGTTGTAAATAATACAGCAAAAGACGAAACCCAAAGCCAGTGTGCTCCATCACTATTGTGGTACGCTAGCTCTGTTGTGTGTTTCATAATATTTTCGAAGCTCTTCAGATTTTTAGGGATAAATAATTCAACATTGTATAGAGCTGTTTGTGTGCCTGCATAACAATCTATATTACAAGAGGCATATAGTTAAATATTGGTGGCTGGCCTTTTGCAGGGGACTGCTCTTTAATAGCTAGAGGTAATTATCAAAAAAGAATGCTGCACCCTCTATATAACATGGTGATCAAACAACAAGCCTGTTGTTCATAGGTTTCTTCAGCTCTGCTTTAACAAAGACCATTACAGCATCCTGACAGCAATTTCCTGTGAAACTTTGAATGGACTATTTCTCAGAACATTGTGCTCATGTCCTCAGGAAGCTTTTTGGGACAGAGTCTAACCCAATAATGTCGCTCTTGAAAAAGAAAGAAGAAAAAAATAATAGGCCCTGCGATGGACTTGGCACTTGTTCAGGGTGTACCCCGCCTCTCACTCAATTGCAGCTGGGATAGGCTTCAGCTCCCCTGTGACCCTGAATCAGATTAAGCAGGTTTATAAAATGGATGGATAAAAAAATTAAAAAAACATAATATTGCTTGTTATTAGAATGTCCATACTAAATTTGTATTACATGTAAATTGACTCATATGATTTACCGATAGTTATTGCATAGTGTTATCATTGTCCTCTATGTTATTTGCTTTTTTGTATTGATATATTGCTTATCCATTGTGTACACAGGAGTACTTGTACAGGAGTAATGACTTGCTCCCCTCCTGTATTATGAGCTTTGTTTGAAGAAAATATTGGAATTAATTACGTTACAGCTACGATCTTGAAAAGTCTTTCTGATCTCAGTGGTTTGGTCCTTTGAAGTGAGTTGCATAAGCTACTTATCCATCAGTGTTGCCCTCAGTGGATCACTGTCAGTTTGTCCCTGGTGTGGAGAAGCTGACAGGAGGATCCACACAGATGTGACAATGTACTGTCACACATATTTACCTTGCCATTACGCAGCTATTTCCGATGGCAGACTGAAGTCCCGCTCTCCTCTAAGCCACAACACTTCTGTGACAAAAGGTTGTTTTTACATCTAAAAACATGGGAACTGCTGGTTCACTGCACTGTCAATTGATATGTAATGCAAACAAAGTAATAGAGGCCAGCAAGCCCTGTGCTCTGCTAGGCAGTCTAATGGCTTTGTAGAGAGCATAGAAATGACTTAATTTTCCTCATCAGAAAGGGCTGTCTCAGTTTGGGCAAAAAGCTGACCCCATTCACAGCACTACATTGCTTAGTTTCTTTAACAAATTGAGGGTACATCACTTGTAGGTCATACACTCACTACGGATAAGTGAATCGTGCAACTCCACTTCAAAGAAAGTAAACTATCCCTGCAGGGTGTCAAATTATGTACAGGTCCGAGCTTGACCACTAGCTTTGTCCAAAATTGTTGTCTGTATTAGGATTTTTTTTAATAATCTTGCATGAAAATGTACAGCAATTCAGCAAACGGAATATGGTTCACAGAAAAGAACAGGAACTGTTGCACAGACATTAAGCGGACTTGACCTCCGTGACCTCACCCATTGTTCCGCGAACTGCCACTTTAAGGATCTGAATTCAACATTTGGCTGTCCAGCTGCTGGTATTTTTTTACGATATTTGGACGACAGAAGAGTGACACCAGAAATCTGCCAGGTCAAAAAATATATGTATTTGATATCAATTCTCTATGTGGATATCTCTGTTGATCAGCTGAGGGAAGGTGGTGCCTTTTGAGTGGGAGTCTTTTGGAGCCAGAAATGTTTTGGAGCCAACTCATAATGGCCATCAATGACGCTTAAAGGTACTTCCACACTGGTTTCAGCTTTTAAAAAGTTGGACTTACCTAAACAAGTAAATAAAAAACAGAGTGCAATGATTTGCAAATCTCAAAAACTAATATTTTCTGTACAATAGAAAATAGTAATAAAAAAATTAAATGTTTCAAGCGATAGATCCTATTATTTGATTTTGTATGATCCTATTATTATTTTTGTAACATGTCTCAAAAAAGTTGGGACGGAGGCAGCAAAAGGCTACAAAAGTAAGTGTTACTGAAAATAACCAGCACGCACTGATGAGTACTACTATACTGCATTTGCTAATACCTTGCAACGTGTGATTATGAGGGCTAGATTAGCAATTCTGAGTCCCAGAGGTAGAAGAAAAGTTTTTGTTGTTTGTTTGTTTTTTACTGTTTTTTTTTCTTTAGGTAAGAGTAGCAAAAGAACTAATATGACCATTTAAAAAAAGGGCATACACGTGAAATATTCATGTTAACCTCATTAAAGAAAAATTTCAGTGAAATGTAATTCAGCATGTGCTAAACAGGCCCCTTCAAGTTTTTCTTTTTAATTGTTACACTATTAATCCATTGCTATTGATGCATCACTAATTAGTATCTAAATACAGAAGCTTATTGTAATAGAGCTGACTTTACTTAAGGGATTTTTCCCCAATGCATGACAATAGTATTTTAAATAGTTTATTGTGCGACAAGTTTATAGTTCTAATCTTTTTTTAAAATAATTGCGTAATTAGTTACACAAGTCAGATAAATGTTGGGCAATAGAAGTACACTGGTGTCTTCTCAATCTGGAGTTTAAATAAAAAATAAAAAATAAACAGCATAGAGGTACACTAATTTAACTATAACATTTGCCAACATTCCGCCACTGCTCATGAGAGTTTGAAGGACAGAAAGATGAACAGGACATAGCTTTTCAAACATTCATTTGGCATACTGTCACCAATTTTTCACCGTACTATATCTAACTGAGCATATATAATTATTAAACATAGGCTATATAATCCAGACTCTGCTTTACTCCATTATGCTACTGAAAAGAGACGTGGTTACGTCAACATTTCATTGGTTCAGAGCGCACAATGTACACAGAACATTTATCCACAGCACATTCGTCAAATATAAAAAAATTAAAATAAAAACGACTACAGTAGTGAAAAATACAAAAAAAAAATAATGCAAATATTCGAGACTGCAAACGACTAACTGCACCATACAACACTTACGTACTTTTAAATATTTAGGAATAAATTAGTTAGGAAGTCAAAATGTAAGTGCTTATGGGAAACGCAGTTACGTTTATTCTCTTTCCAACATGGCGACCCTTTGCATGTAGAATTTGTTTGGGGGAAACGTTGCGGATTGTTCAAACGCCGTGGCCACATGTTAATCTAATGGTTATATCAAAGCCATCACAGAATCATCATTTCTCTTCTGTTTTATAAGCCAGTCCGTTTTTTTCCAAGTATCGGGGAGATGTATCGTCGCGGAGCGCCAAAGAAGGACACCAACAACAAACCTGTGAAGAAGGATGTTAGTGACAGTGATAAATACGCCGACCTCTTGGTTTTTGGCTATGCCTGCAAACTCTTCCGAGACGACGAAAGGGCTGTTTACCACGAAAATGGAAAACATCTAATCCCATGGATGGGGGACAAGAGCATCATGATTGATAGGTCGGTTGAACAAACGTAGACCGAAACATTATGCTAACCATCTCTCCTATCCGTTAGCTTGTTTCAAAATTGAAGGGACTAGACGGAGTTGCAGAAGCTCTGGAAAAGATGAAACTGACGTCGAATGTTTTGTTTCTTGCCTGCTAACTTGTCTTTGGATGTCTTGAACTGACAAAAAAAAAAAAATGCTATCTTGAATTTGCACAGATACATGCTAACATGCAAATACATTCTGATGCTTGCTAACTTTAGCCACAACAGGCCTACCAACATACACAGCTGCCAGTGATTTATGCTTATTTGCAAATTTGATACTGCAATGTTGTTTAAAGCAGGATGAATTTAGTATATAGTATATATCTATCATTATGTAACTCTTTACATCAAGGTCAACCATATATCATGAATATAAGTACGATTTTGCTTTTTTCCTTTTTTATGTCAGAGCTTTTGTGTTTAAGGACATTATTTTGGGCAAAATGTATCCCCCAAATTGATATTTGATACAAGACATAACAATAAATTTCTATTTCAGAACCTTTAGTCACTCTGGTTAGTTTTTAAATGGGTTTTGCATTTTAGCATGTTAGAAGAAACTCCTCTGGAGACATCGGTTTCACACGAGTGTAATGGCATTATTTTTAAGATTGACACCTTCTTTCTGTCCTGCAGAAACAAGAAAAAGTTTTGCCTAATAAGCTTAAATGATTAAGTCACTGAGTGACACAGAAGTTTTTCTTTATGCTTTGCTGATATACACAACACCACAGCAAATTCTAAACCAGACAATAGTCCCTGTAGTCAAGGTGATTCAAAATATCACAACCTTTATGAAAAACAGTGTTGCGACTAACAAAACATGCTAAGCCGCTAACGTCCACAGAAACGTCTGTGGACGTTGGAGTCATGATTTGTTTTGCAATATATGTCCTTAATCATTATAAGAGATTCATTGGCCTTTGTTTAATTGAATCACCTTTGTCTGCATTGACCCAACTTATGTTTCATTTGTACACAATTTGAATGTGTGTCTTTATCGCATAACCCGTTTTTCCCCAGCAAGTTAGGCTTAGGGGTCCTTCCAAACCCTGAATGCCAACCACAGCACCCCATTTCTTTGTCTTCATGAAGAAACTGCAACAGAGAGGTGGCGTAGAGGGACGAACCCTGGAAAATGTCGTCCATTTGGGTTCTTACGGATAGGTATTTATGTGCTCGGGTTTGTGTGAATGTAACTTTCTTTGCAGATTTAGAAGTAATCATGAGTGTTACAGGGGGGAATTGAACCCTGTAAGGTAAGAGGCGAGCTGCTTTGTTCGTCTTTCTTTCTTTCTTTCTTTCTTCCTTTTTTTTTAATTTTGTTTGTTTTTACTTTGAATTTAGGGTTGTTGGTTTGTAAGACATGTTCAGGAAGGAAATTTAAGCAGAAAGCAGAAGCTTGCTAGGTATGTTGAGATTAATCCCAAGACTTTAGGTAGGTTGCTATTGCGTATTTTGAGGTAATTTCAGATGTTCTAGTTTTTGCACTGATACTATCTGATGGCAAAAGTTAGATCAGTTTTGATCTTATAGATTATGGGTTTTAGGTCCTGCTACCTTGGTAAGTAGGTCTATGTTTTTGTTCAAAAGGTTTGGTCTACTTCCTTTTCTCTAATCCTGTGTATCATCCAACAGATACGATGGGCGTGGTCATTTACATGACCTGTCAGAGTATGACAGCGGGTCATGGAATACATCCTATCAGCTGTCAGAGGAAGAGGCCAGGATTGAAGCGCTGTGTGATGAGGAACGGTACCTGGCTCTTCACACTGACCTGCTGGAAGAAGAGGCTCGACAAGGTGAGCGAGATGTGGTTTCTGATATCCAGTAGAAATTTGAACTAGCCTTCTAGTACCAGTTGAAATGTGATACAGGTGGTGATTCCAGCCAGCAGCAATAATCATACACATTGACAGCTTATGAGAGGGAAATAAAAGTGAAGAAAAATCATTTTTCCATTTAATTCAACTGTCTTATCGGGTTTCTCCTTTCTTTCAGTTCGTAGTATAGCTTTCATTTATACAATTTTTGTTTATTCTTTTTAAATGTGTCTAAAAGCTTGGCAAATTTGCAAGATCTGAAGTCCACATTAAAGGAGATTATTCTCTGTCACAAGGACCTGCTTCTTACCTGCATGAAAGACTAAATTTGTAGTTAAAATTATTCTTTCGTTACTTTTTACAGCGTAATTATTATCATAATGCCTGCTTGGTGCCTTGTTTGACACCTCTCAAACTAAGACCTAACCGCTGCCTCACAGTCCATCATGTGTGGTCAATCATGGCAGAATTTGCTTTTGAGGTACATTGTACGAGCATCTGAGCAAGTAGAGCTGCTGGAACGATGCGGTAAGAAAAATGATAATGTAACCTTAAAAAATTTAAACCTTTTAGTGTAAACAACCAAATTGAAACACTGAGGTGTTTTCATGACACTAATGCAGAGCTTTTTAAAAAGTATTTATTTTCCATTGTTGTACCATTTGCTTTTTTTAAACATTTTTTTTTTTATACTACCTCATGTGAGGTTCGAAGCGAGGTGTGCTAGTGCTCAGTGGTGAAATGAAAAGACGGCAGGCTACCGATTGGTCAAAAACAACCCTCATCTGTAGGCATAACGAGACTCTCTGCAGCAGCTCTGTGCCTGTACATACTGAAACACCTCCGTGTCCTTGCACATCAACCACTGGGTACACCCAGAGCGTCGGTTAACATCAGTCTTTCTTGTTTCACAGTATGCAATACACCATGTGTTGTACCCTATCTACATATCTCTTTACTTTCTTTAAAGCAACGTTAGGAATCGATGAGTTCAGCTCTAAACTGATAGTAAGGATTTATGCATTGCTCTTTTAAATTAGTTATTTAAAGGCAAACTGCAGTGCACAGTTGTTGTGCACGTTGAACAAAATGACCAAAGCTCGTCTGTTAATAGCAGGCTGTACATTAATTACACACACACGCACATAAAGGAAGGCTGTGTGTCTGTCTCTGTATCACCACAGCTTCACCACTGATCCTGTCCTCCTATAGAGGACACAGTCTGCAGTGGAAACTGAATTAGGGAAATGTTGAGACAGTTTGTAACGTGTTTTGGAAAATGTCGATAGTTGTTAGCTGTCCTGGGGCTATGCAAGCCTGCATATTAAGTGAGTAATGTCTACCGAGTTGTCCGTTGGAACATCCAAACCCTTCCTTTATTTAAGATGGTACTGCTTGAATTTCACTGCTCCCTATTGATTTGACAACAAACTCTTAAGAACTAAGGTTGCAATGACTGACTCAGATGCTGTTGCTTCAGCAATATCAACACGTAATGGAAAAGAGCATGTGCCAAGGGGATAAATGTGTTCAAACTCTGAATCAGTTCTCTTGTGAATAAAAGCAGCAATTACTGTGTGAGTCTTTTGCTGTTTTCTCTTTCCCTCCTTTATGAATTTCATTGAGTCGCTCTCATTTCTAAACAGAGCTACAGTGTTTGATTGGTTTAATTAGAAGGCATTGCTAAAGCGTCACTGTAGATGTTGCCAGGAAAACGTCTAATTGTATTAACCACGTTTCTGTCTTTGTAGTATTATTTTTCTGTTATTAATGTACTTTATTGAAAACATATCAGACCACGCCCATCGGTTGGATTAACAACCGTTTTCTACAGCGCACCACTTCCAAGGCATTCTCAGTTTTGCGTCTCTAAAATTGAAAGCTTGAAAGCTAACATTTGATTCGCTTCGGACTGCAGGATATTTTAGACACTTGCAGCTCAGTTATTTTAGATCATAGTCAAACCTTGATGATAACGCAACCTCGGGAAAGACTGACTCAATGACTGCAACAGAATTATTATGCCAGTATTTTAAGTGAAATATGGTTTCTTATGCCCAAACAAAACAAGCTCACGTTTTGTGTTCTACACACACACACACACACACACACTTACTTACCAAAGAGGGTTCATCCCACAGGCTGTATTGCCCTTGAATTTGGAGGACAGACCCCATTCACTCAGTCTATTACCCATCTGTCCACTGAAGGGGAAGTGAAACAACATGAGAAATGTTGATAGATTAACATAAATTTGGAAAGAAAGGGGACTTTCTGGCTGGGATCAGATGTGCAGTGTGAATTCATGTAAACACCATGAAGCACATCCCCTATTCTTTCAGAGTCTGCGTACAGTTTCATGCCCTCATTTGAAAAATCTTTATCACATGTATTTGAATGTGTTTTCATATGTGCATTTTCATTAAATACATTCATAATAATATTCTGGATTATTACTCATGGGATAATCCAGAATGTTATTCTATTCTCCACGATATATTGGTTAGAAATGTTGGTCTAAATCTGATACAAAAACCAGTTTGAAAAAAAAAAAAAAAAGGTTTTTGGTCTCTACTTAAAACAATATTTTTTGCCATTGTGAAATACTATAGTCTAGATAGTACTGAGACTTCAAACAATGGTCTCAAATCAGTGATGAACAAATCCAGAAAAGATTTGTTTGCACTGTGAAAGCAATCCGACCCAGCAGCACATTGTACTCTGTGGCTCCTGCTCCAGGGCATCTTTTTTAAATTTTTTTTTTATCCTGGGATGTGAGTGAAATCAGTATTTGCTTGCAGCTAGATCAACTGACTCAGGAGCTGACATGGGTTTTCAACGTATTATGTTGCAAAATTGATATTCAGGCTTGCAGGATGTCTGGCTTATGTTTACTTTCCTGTTCTCATCTGAGATTTATCTTCACAATAAACATTCTTCAGTGGGTTTTAACAATAAATTAGGATTCCTTGTAGTTTCCTGCTTGATAAGAAACTGAACCAAAGCAAAACACAACAAGCTTTGCAACTTCATTTATTTGAGCCAGAGCGAAACGACTTCAGGTTCGCAAATTCCTTAAGAATATCAGAAGGTATTTGTGATGCTTCTTAAATTATTTTAATGAATGCACCTACCTGTTTTGATTCAGGTGATCCAAAGTGAGTTTGCCCAGCCTGACTTATTATCAACGTTGTAGTCATTTTCTGTCTCTGTGTGTCCCGTCTTTCTTTCCAGAGGAAGAGTACAAACGTCTGAGTGAGGCTCTGGCTGATGAAGGCACCTACAATGCAGTGGCCTTCAAATACAGCGCTGACTACTATGACCCCTCCCAGCCCACAGAGGAGGAAGACGCCAACAAGGAGCATGGTGAGAATCTGTTATGTCACACGTTTATGGTCCTGATTGGAAGAATGAAGCAATGCACACCGCTTCTATTTGTGAAGTTAACACTACAAAGTACAGGAGTTGGCAGAACACTGGTTTGTAAAGTCGGCAACATTTATCATGTTCTCCCATTCCTTTACTGTGGCTCTGATAAGCTGCCTGAAGGTTATCTTACTTCACTTTGAACTTCTTGTTATTCGCAGTTAATCACAATTACGATGTGAATATTTAACTTCTGCATGAAAATTGGAAATTTTTCCAAATTTTTGTCTGAGACATGCTTGTGATTCTTGTGTGGAATTTTATCTACCAACGAACACCTGTGAGGATGTCGATTAATTCGAATTTCTCCTGTGAGGCACAAATAAATGTCAGCAAACATTGAGGTGCAATGTCACCTCTACTAGTCCCCGCACACTGCCTTTGTAAACTTCAGTTCTCATACCCTGCCTGACTGTTCATACTTGCATATGTCTTAAAGACCTTCATGAAGCACCTTCACGTGATGCTGAAACAAATTATGGTGTTGGCCAGATCAAAACCAGAATTTAAATATGCACATTAACATGTTAGTCCGGCTGAAATCATAAACTCAATCAAAGCTCTCAAAGCAACACACCAAATAACTCCTGCATGGATACACACTCCCAAGGTCCACCTTTTTTTTGCATCTTTTTGTCAGAACAGTAAACTGTAAGTATGCATTAATACAATTGAATACTCTCGGTTGCTTAGTCATAGACAGTCCACAGCATTTCACTGTTGGTAACTCTTATTTCCCTTCCACCTATTGTATAACGACACAAAGATGGTGGTCCAGTTAAATTTCCAAGCCATCTTCTAGCCGTAGCTCCAATCAGCTGTGCGTGAAAGCATGCTGATGCATTCCCCAGCACAAGATTCTAACCTTAAGATCGTAACTCGGTGCTCAGCCTCGACTCGAATCTGAATCATAAGCTAATTCTGACCTGAAAACTAAAATCAATTCTTTGACCTTTTGCAGACTTTCAACCATGAGTTTTCCCACATTTCCTCCCTCTTAAGGCCTAAAATTCTAAATCCGACCTCGTAACGATTGACATGCATTTTTGTAACTTCAAATATTTGAAGTAGAGATTGCTGAAGGCACTTCCAGGAACCTGACAGGTAAGTAGACTACATGCCTCTCTTATTATCCCTCAATATTTTTTTGAGCTGAGTTCATTGAATTAAGATGTGTGCTGGAGATCCTGAAGGCTGTGGAATTTCCCCGTTTTTAATAAGTCACTGCGGTTCACATCTCACGGGCCATTTTAAAATGTGTCTTTGACATAATCACAAATACAGATTTAATGAAATGAGTTACGACCCTCTCCAGAACAATGCAGATTAATACCCTCAAAGAGATAGTTTGAGATGACAGAAACAGACGTGCATAATAACAGTATGAATTAGATCATAACCACTGTTATTTGCCCCCGAATGGAAGCCAGATAAGCCAGGGGGTAATTGCAGTGTAATTTATATGCTCTCTGTCAAAACAAGACAAATCTTTCTTACTGTTGGCTTCTCTGTTACCCAGTTGTTTCATAAATACACCAGTTGATTTGATTTCCCTTTTATAAAAAAAAATAAACATTATTAATAAAACTTTAATATTGTGCAGTTTATAGTTGCTTCATTTATTTAAATCCACCCACTTTGTCTTCTCTGACTTATTCGACTGTGAGCACACTGTTCACTTATACGTGCACCGAGCTCTTAATGTGTATTCTGTAGCTTTGATTCCCACTGTAGGAACCTTTTGCAGTTCCTATAACCTTCTCAGGAATATGGCCGTTTTTTCGTGCATTTCGACACAAAGGAACTCGGGACCACGGCCCTCAGTTCCTGTAACCATTTCAGCTCCTTCTCCGAGGCAGGGTCTTTTCTGGGTTCCATAGGAACACATATGATGTAGGTGTTTGGTGCTTGGTAGATACGCCCCTTCTGAAATGTTTACTCATACGACACGGACACAACCGGCGCATGTTTAATAAGTTAAACTTACACGTCGTCTCCTTTGTCTGCGGCTCTCCTTCTTTCCTGCATGAAACAAAGAAGTATCGCCTGCTGCTCGATTCTTCGTCTACTGACTCGCTGTGTGCTCTTCCAGCCTCGATCTTAGACGCCTGATGTGATCGTCCATGATTAATACTGCCGTCATGCAGACCATAAACACGGTGGCCTCCTCGCTCTCCATGTTAGCTTCTTGGTGGTGTTGTTTTGTTTTCTTCTCTCCTTACTTTTGTTGCCGAGTGTGGCGCTACAGTAACACGTCACTGCGTCACATCAGTCCCGACCAAGGTCCCCGACTTATGTGCGAATGCAAAATGAAACGGTTCCCCTGGGGGAGGGCAGTTCTTAGAACTAAATTCGAGGTTGGTAGTTCTTAGAACTCTCTGTCCGAATGCACCTATTTATTTTGGTATAGTGTGTAATTACCAGTGAGCGTTACTTAATATACTGCTGTTGTGATTTAGATTTTTCTAAGTGCAAGTCAGTAACCATGATAATAATCCCATAATGACTGAGTGAGGTTGTGATGTCGAGGATAAATTGGAAATTATTTCTAGATTGCGGTTCGGAGGGCCATTATATAGTTGCCAGTATATAGATGGTTTGAGCTGAGGTGTGACATACGGAGTGAACACACTCCTTGGCTTTAAGCTTCACCAAATCACATTTTTTAAATTGCATTCACAGTGCACTGTACACGTCAAGTCAAATGTATCCTCAGACTTTGCCGAAACTTTGAGCATTTCCACTCTGCATTGCTCCCTTTTATTAAATTAAGGGGCTCCTTTATCACCCTATAAACTCCCTGCAGTGCCACATTAAAAATGTAATCACCTCTCTAACTGACCTCTGCGTTCCTATCAACATGAAAGTACAGGCTTTAGTGGTGTTTCGCTGTGATATATTAGTGAAGCGGAGAGAATGGTGGAGGGGTTGAATTTCATTCATTTTTAAAAGGTTTTAGGAATGAAGTATTAATCTTAGTGTCTCTGGTCTACAGTGTAGGTATCCAGTGGGGTGTATTAGTTTTTGTTTCAAATGATTTCGGTAATGAGAATTCTTCTCATTGATTTAATAAAAAAAAAAAAAAAAAATTCTTTTATTTATTTATTTTTTTCTTTCTGGTGTCTCTTCACATTCATAGAGGAAGCAGAGCCCGAGGACAGTGAAGAGCCATTTGTTGCTCCTGCAGGACTCGAGATCCCACCAGATGTGGAACTGGTGAGTTCTGGAGTCACAGCTGCCTGCTGGATGATGGCATCCTTGCTCTGGTCATTGATATGTGCCTTGGTGTAATGCAAATTTCTTTTTCTATGTTTTTTTTTTTAATACTTTTTTGGCTTTTTTTTGTTTTATTGTTTATTAACTGTCAGTCAAACATACAGTATGAGCGCAGACACTGGGGCTTCTGAAGGCTGGTGTGAACATTTTGTTCGAATTCTAAATTTCCTCTCAATTTGTAACTGATAAAAAAAACAAGAGATGGACTGTCTGAGCAGCCGAAAGGGAGTGTGTGGGTTACAGAGTATTAAAAAAAAAAACAGAATCTTAAAGTACCGAAAGAATGCAGGTGCTGTTCCCCACCTTGGTGTCACCATTTCTCAGAGGGTGCGCTATCATGGCATCGAACAGCCTTTTTTAAACATGGAGTGCTGTGGACACAAGGAGTGTCATTTAGACTAAATGACTAAAATAAGATTAAACTGAATATTGATACTATTGATTACTGGGCTGATTGTACCCCATCCCCAAATAAGGACAACTTCAAATGGGGAAAAAAAGCTTCTGTTTTTTTTTTTTTGCAAACATGCCAAAAATGTAACATTTATATATTAGTGTAATTTAATTATATATTTACTGATCTTGCTAAAAAGGTTTTTGCTGATTGACTTAATTGATCTGGAGCATGTAGAGTAGTAATCTGCTCAGGCTTTACAGCAAAGACAATAAACTGAAATTTTAAGGGGAAATTTAAATTGAGGTCATTGAGATGACTGTTATAGGAAGGCTGCACATCTGTTCCCTTCTTCTTCGTTGAGACTTCCTAAAGTTGGCCGCCTCAACTGCATCGAACCACGAGCACCTTGGATGTGAATTTTTACTGCAGTTCATTTATAATGGATTGTGCTTCACATAAACCGACCTTCCCAAGAAGATAACAGTGATATAACTAAAGTGAAATATTAAAATCGCTTTTACTTTGTTCTGTCTCGTGTCTGCAGAGAGAACCCTCTCGACTCCCCGCTGCAGCCGCTTCCTTATGCCCTAGAAGTTAGAAAGCGTTCAATTCTGTGGTGGACTGTGTGCTTATCGAACAGCAAAACCGCCCTCGTGTGAATGTGCAGACAGCGACCGAGTCTGACCGAGACATATGATTAGTCTCTAATTGCCTGTACTTTTTTAAGGAAAAGCTGTCTTTCTCAGTACAGTTGGCTTCGGTACATTTCTAATTAGATTTGTCACAATCTCTTTTCTTTTATTCTTGTGTAAGCTCTTAATGCTCTTGACGAGAAAGTTATAAATTAATTGATAGATGAGTAATTGAAACGTAACTCTTTCCTTTGTGGCGCCAGAGGATGGATTCCGATTCAGAAGTTTCACAGCCTGAGGTCAAAAACTGCTCTTAGATCTGATGGTATGGCAGTAAATACTTTCTGCATCACTTGCCAGACAGCTGCAGGTTTAACAGATTATTGCTGAGTGGGCTTCGTCTTTTATGGTCTTTTTGACGCCTCAAACTGAGATTTCTGATGCGACCAGTGATTGTCTGAACAGTTTAAACCACCCACTGGAGAGCCTTCCCACCCAGGACTGTGCACATGCCACTTTGTCAGGTTTCAAGTTAGGATACTTTCTGTTGTTCAGATGTTGACATTTATAACAAATCGGGACAACCTTAGAAAGCTGCTGTCATATAGTGGTGAAACGCAACAAAGGCCTCGTTTCAGAGGGAATTAATGAAAGGCCACTTGTCCTTCTCTGCATTGGTAATGATTATTATCTGGATTATTCACCACTGAAATCCTACAAGTGGTACTGTAATGCATGAATAATGGACCTCTCTCCTTGTTCTGCTGGTTTCCACTCCAAGGCATCTTGGTTTGAAACTGTTTCAGACACCAAATGGCATTTGTCCTTGTAACGAATGAGCTGTTTCTGTTGTGCATTTAATCTTTATGTTGGCTAACTTTTTTCAGGCTCGTATTTTCATTAAATTATCCAGTAATATGATCATTTCAAAGACGTCTGTGATTTATTTATTTTTTTAAATTTTTTTTCTGCAGCCAGCAACCATCAAGACCCACAACATCATCGAGAGGACGGCAAACTTCGTCTGCCAGCAGGGGGCTCAGTTTGAGATAGTGCTGAAAGCGAAGCAGGCTCGCAACTCCCAATTTGACTTTCTTCGCTTTGACCATTACCTGAACCCTTATTACAAGCACATCTTGCGGGCGATGAAGGAAGGTCGATATAAACTTATCTCTTCCAGCAAACAGGAGCAGTCGCAAGGTGAGTTCAGGAGAGCTTCCGCTGAACCCACAGCTGTTCAGAAGCTTGCATGGCATAACATTTCCAGAAGTATCATGTTCCGTGCCTTTTATTTATTCTGCATGAGTGCATAAAAAAAGCACAGATATCAATATTAAAGATTTTTCTGATGTATTACTGTCTGTTGTCTTGTGGTAGAGTCAAATTCGGATGATTCTGATGATGACGGCGATGGCAGCTACCTCCATCCCAGCCTTTTTGCCCCTAAAAAGAGCTCTCGCCTGGAGGAGCTGACAAAGGTACTGCAGATGGAATATAGGCCATCCAGCACGAGGCTTTACTGGTCTATAACAGCTAGCGCCTCGTATCTCGCCACAGTTCTGTGAAAACCGTCTCCTGAACATTATGAGCTTTTTATTTTTCCCACAGCTTTTTTAAGTAAGTCATGAAGTTTCCATAGTTTAACGGTGACATATTGACTAAAACAGAGAATCCCTCTCATTTATCTCAGGGACCCACTGTTGTTGTGGTCTGTTTTGCTGTAAAGGCACTGGCCTCAGGCTGTGTTTCTACTTATTTTGGATGAATTTGTGGCACGTAGTTTGTGTAGTCGATGCTTTGCATCGAGCATAGGAGCTGTAATCCTTAATGTTCAATTTGCAGAACAATGACTACAAATTGTAGCTTTGTATGCATGTAAGAAATAGAACTCTCTCAACACTTCTCAATATTTATGGTTATCTCAAAATTCTAATTTAGAGAAACATGATTTTAATTGGATGGGGACTATTGGCTTCTTTTTAATAATAAGGATGTAAATGATCAGTTTCAGATGGATCATTTTCACTCACTTAACGCTTCCACATTTCCTTTTGAATAACATACTAAGCTTTTTTCATAAGAATCTGTTAAACACTTGCTTTCTGCAAGGTTTGATGAGTCTTCTGTGTGACGTTATCGCTCTTTTGTGGCGTTGTACACTTGCTGATATGCTGCATATTTGCAGTTTTCATCAAACATGGCACCGTGCACTTTGCTCAAGCATCTCCATTTCGCTCTCGTCCGTCCAAAGGAGATTGTTCCAAAAGTGTTGTGGTTTGCTCTGATGCCGTTTTGCAAACATAAGCTGTGCTGCCATGTTTTTTTTTGTTTGTTTTTTTTAGAGAACAGAGGCTTTAACTGTCAACCCTTTCAAACAAACCGTTGTGGTTCAATCTTTTTCTCTTTATACCTTAATACTCTTGAATATTTAAGATGCTTTCTGAGTCTAAAATGTAGTTCTGGTTTATTTTTCTTGCTCAGTTTCTCTGGGCGTTGCACGGTCTGACCTTGGGGTTAACTTGCAGGGACATTCATTCCTAGGATGGTTGACAACTGTCTTGTAGGTTTTCCACTTGTGAATAATCTCCTTCAGTGTAGAAGGATGGACTCCAAATTGTTTGGAGAATGGCCTTCTAACCATTTTCAGATTAGTTGGCAGCAATAATTTCTTCTCTCAGATCCGTGCAGATGTTCCTCCTCCTTGGCATTTAGTTTATACACGCACACACCTGAATGCTCCAGCAAAGCAAATTGGCAAAACTCCTACTTTTATAGAGGTGATCACACTCGCTGATGAATTAATCAAACGGATCAGATTGCTGTTTTTCCTGTTAATTCCTATGAAAGCAATGAGGATGTGCTTAGTTTTCCACACACTGCTCGTGCATTTTAGCTTAGTTGTTGCTTAATGAATGAGGACATGGTGTAATATCTGTGTTGTTCATCTGATGTCGTGTTTACCAAATTTTCTGACATGGCAAAGTACCAGATGATGTTTTTAATCATGTCCTGACGTGTGGAAAAAAAAAATAGAACTGAAATAGGATTAACTTTTTTTTCCTTTTAAACATAAAAATGTCATTACAGCAAAATGGTTCCATTTGAGTTCCCATTTGGTGTGATCTCAGCTGCGTTTGCACTCCTTTACATAAATAGCCTTTGCACCTTTTTTTCTTTCGAAGCCTCTGAAGGTTATGGACCCAGATCATCCCCTGGCAGCACTTGTACTAAAGGCCCGACAGGAAAGAAATGGAACAGCACCAGTGGTGCCCAAACCAGAGGAGGCTGCCCCCAGCGCACCAGCCCAGTACACTGCTGACCGTGAGTAGATTCGTTTCTGCTCGCTCATCTTGCTGATCAGATGTGTTGATAATAATGGCCACAGAAAAATGGCACTTTTAACTTTTCTATAGTCTTCTCTCACCATAGTTTTATGATTAATTTATAGGGAATTCTTAGTGACTTAACAGCAAAGTCACATTGAGTTTAGAGATATTCCAGGGCAGAGCACAGACCTCTTGAGAGCTACAGTACCTGACCCGAATCGGCTTGCATGAATCCCACGCATAAGCCGAGCTTTGGGTCAGGTCAGACTTAATTTAGATACGTGGCCTTGTTTCTAGAAGTTCAGTCACACCTGACAGAACCCAAAAAGGAGGTTTGATAGAATGAGGTGCAGTGCTGGTCAAGGGATTAAAAACAAAACCATTCATCTTGCCCGTGTATTTGTTCATAATCCTTCTTGGTTTTGTGTTCCTGAAATTGTATTTGGCACTACCGCCATGAATCAGTGTTACACATGGTGGCTTTGATTAACGGACCTTCTCCAAGCTTTAACAAGGGAGCTTTTAAACATTAAAGCATAGCGGATCCAATTCCTTCTCACATGTTGACGACACTGGGCATGTGCACACATTGAATGAATAAGATCTACCAGAATACGAATAAGACTCTATTCACAGCTCCAAAATCAAAATGGTTGAAATGTAACAAAATGTCTGAGAGTACGACTTGGATATCTTGTTTTGATACGAGGTATTTGAGAAATGATATGGACATTGTTGACAGAATTAAGGCTGCTTTCGTCACTTCTTGTCTTGTTTAGAATTTAACATGAACTCTCAAAATTATATTTTTAAAATGAAATAATCAAAATTACACTTTTTTTCGTAGATCTGAGCTTATGGTGCTGTTTTCTTTTAGTGACAACATCCTTTGTGCAGCGCCATATGTGCAATTCGACTCTGAATTATGCATATCACTTGCTAAAGTAATTATTCCGTATATATATGCTCATCCATGTCTGACACTTGCTTACTTACACCTTTAGATACGGCAGATTTCGGCCCATGCTGACTTTGTTCTCATCCTATTGGAATTTATTCATCCCTGACAAAGCTGTCGATGTGCCTAATGCCCTAATGACCTTGCTGTTTAATGCTGTTTAAGAGCATTATTCGCCATAGATTGTTCGTGGCTTGGCTCATAACTTGCTCTATTACTTTGTTTGAATGGGTGGTACACGTTTTAATTTCCTCTCAGTCAGCTGAAGTGAAAGAAAAGAACGAAATATTCTCATGTCACAGCTAGTGTTTGTTTGGCCAGCCATTGAATTAAATCTCTTTTCATTTTAAGTCTTTGACTTGGTAATTTTAAGTCTTTGTCATGTATTGTATGATGAGTTTCTAAATTAGAACCTCTGCTTTGGGTCTCCATTTTCTTGGCTAGAGATAATTGTGTCATTAAAGTCAGCCAGCTTAATAAGTAATATGCCGTTATCAAAAAGTCTCCACTCTGACCGTTTGTCCTTGTCCTTAGTTTTAGAACTATTTTTATGTATAATTGGGAGATAAGCAAGCATATATTTATTTAATTTTTTTTCGTAGAAAGAGAAAAACATGGGTTTGGGTTGAACTTGTTGCTCCGAAGCTCTCCTGGAGCATTAACTGTGGTTATAGAGGGCAGTGTCTTTGTTCAGCTTCCCTGTTCCCCTTCCTTGAAAATGTAATTTCAGTTTAAAATGGTGACAGAACAGAAATGTGCCGTTTGTGTTATTTATAGGCTCCCCACCAAACGAGGCTTATTTGACAGTCTCCATTTCCAGCTCATTTCCAGATGACTTTTCCCTGACCTGTAGATGTTCTTTACAAAGATTAAAATGCAAAGACTATCTAATGCAAGAGTCTGAAATGACATAGTAGATCATGGCATTAGCTCTGAGTAGATATGTAATCTAAATGAATAGATCACTGCAAATTGGTTGTACTGAGGCTGGACATGAAGAAAAAAAAAAAAAACAACACCACACTCTGAGCCCAAAAGCATAGATCTAGTCAGACACCGTGTCAGTCTAACAACAAAAAAAAGATTGTGCTTGGGTTTGAAAGAATGAAACTGTGTTGTTCACTTTATGTTCAAAGTCCGGTCATCTGTTCATTCATGTCCAAATCAGGGCTTTTTTGTATTCATTCATACTTTTGTTTCGACATGATAGAACTATTTGTTATCTATCAGGCAATTGTACAAGCTACTGTACTTCATGTAACAGTTTTCTCATCTGTTTACAGCTGTTTACTACGGGTACTACATGCTCCCTGATGGGTCGTTCTGCTTAGCCCCGCCTCCCCCAGGTATCGATGCAACCTCCTATTATAACAATGTGCCCTCAGCTGTCATGGCACCGTCTGCTAACCCACCCTCTGAGGCTTTGCCCCACACTGGGACTACTCATACTCCCACCCCAGCTGAAACCGCTGCAGTGGCATCATCAGCTACAGCTACAGCTGCAGCTGCAGCTGCAGCCCCCACTCAGGTCTCCAGCGCTGCTGCTCCTGTGAATGTATCAGAAACCAGGTGGGAAACAGCATGGGTTTTCCTTGTGATAAGTGATGTGTAATTCATCTAAAATGTATTTTTATCATTTCTTAAACATGAATTAAACCTGTCTTTTGTTTAATTACATTCAAGTGTCATGCCAACCTTAATGATATGAAGACTTCGGCCCAGTCGTAGTATTTGACCAAAAGTTTGTTTTCTTTGTTGCATTATTTTAATCACATTTTAAAATGCTCTCCGAAATAGCTCAAAAGCTGAAGCTCCAGTGTCCACACCAGCAGCAGCAGCCATCATTCCCCCACCGCCTGACATCCAGCCAGTCATAGACAAGCTGGCAGAGTATGTTGCGAGGAACGGTCTGAAGTTTGAGGCCAGCGTCCGAGCCAAGAATGATCCCCGGTAGGAGTTTTACTGCTTATAAATCTATTATTCTAATCAGGTGTTGGCTTTGGGGAGGCTTATCAGTAACTGTGCCTTCAGATACTGAAGAGAGAGCCACTTCATCATAGTCTGCCTCATCTTTTATGAGTGCTAACCTGTCATCTTAAACAGTTTTTGCTCTTCTCTCTGTCCATTGTAGGTTTGATTTTCTGCAGTCTTGGAATCAGTACAACACCTATTACGAGTTTAAGAAGAATTACTTCTTGCAAAAGGAAGGAAAAGGCTTCCCAGAGGTATAACAGTGTTTGTGTGTAAGAGTCGCTGTTCATATGAATCTGATGCCCCTCGGGTTTCTTTATCACATCACATTTACATTATATTACATTTATGTCAGAATCTTGGCAGCCTAAATCAAAACTTGTATTTGACACGGCATATATTTGATGACAGTGCATCCCCTCCACATAGCCATGAAATTTAAATGTAATAACCACGGTTTCTGCATAATGAATAGTATTAGTTTCTTATGACGGTACTGTCACAGTTTCATTTGCATCACAGCTGTTACAAATTCATAGATGATTGAAATGACCATTTACAGCCCTGAATCACTTCATACAGCTGTGATTCATGTGGATCCTGAGGGAGGACTGCTGTTGTGGACAAAGGGGAAGAGTTGCTTTAGCAAGCTAGCAAAACATTTCAGTTGAGTTTTGCACTTATGGCACAATTTGGTCATTTAGCTGGACAACTGTCCTTGTCCCAGTATACATGCACGGGAGTGCAGTCGAGGTATTGACCTCAGTGTGTCCAATGCTGCTATTCTCCTTGTTCTCATGGTAACACATTTAAGACATTCTGCTGCTTCTAACTTCGTCTGTGGGAGATCATTATGCATGTTAGTGTAGCTAAATTCACTGCACAGATGTTGTCTTTAAGTTACTCTGATGGTGATTTTGTCAGATGATGCTGCGGTTATAAAATCCGGATTTTATTAGAGGGGAACGGCATCCTCTAAATGCTTTAACAACAGTAAGTTAACACAGTGGCTACTTTTCAACCGCAATTTCTGACGCTTTTAGCCGTCTGACAAACGAAACAAAAATATTTTGCATGCATATCATGCTTCAAATTAACCTGCTGATTTCCAGTGTTAAAGTCGGGGCACTTAGTCTTCTCTAAAGTTCATAGTGGATTTTAATGAATTCTTTGGATCATTGTTAAGATTGGGAAAAGGTTGTCAAGTCATTTACTGCACTTAGTCAACCCTGAAATTGGCTGCTTTTTGTTCCTGATACGCTTGGCTGTAACACACTGAAATGAGAGATTTCCTGATCCAGAATATTGAAATAAAGGAAGAAAATAATGCTCGGGACAAGGAGTGTATTTGTAAAGACTGTTGTCAGAAAGGTCGATAGAACACAAGGTGACCCAGAGCAGAACTGCTTCTCCAGTCTGATTTTCTTCCTTCAAGGATAGAGATGAGTACATCTGAGATAAATCCACCTGTTTCATGTAACATCTCCCTTGTTTCAGGAGATTGGTTCAGCGGAGTCTTACAATGACAAATGTCTACCTCTGGGGCTGAAAAATGTGCCTAAAATTTTATCCACATTGGACAACGCCAGCCTTTTTAAAAGAACTCCATGATAAAAGCCAGGCATAAAAAGTCCTTTTGGGTAATATAGCAAATCTTCCTGTTTGTGACATCTGTATGGGGATGAAGTAGTGTCCTCTCCTTGTCAGTTGCACATCAATACTAGTTCCAAAAATCTAAAACATTGATTGCAAAGTTGCTAAACTCAAGACTTCAAAGCCGGCTCAGCTTTGTCATACCTGAGGTTTATTGTTTGCTCATCTGTTGGAGGTCAGTCTTCATCAATCCATTAGCCTTGATTTAAATAGTCATACAGCAACATGTATGGATGTATAAATGCTTTATACGTATCAAAATCTATGCATGCACATATTCGAGATTTTTTGAGTTGGTTATGTGACTGAGCGAGAGAGAAGAAACCAAGAAGTGAGAGAGTTTTGTATGGAGCAATTTGTCTTATGAGGAATCAAATCCATTAGTTTGTCAGAAGGCAGAGAAGTGTGTCCCATTACGAAGGAGCTGAGGCTGCTCCAACCAGCAGCTGCTCTGCTTTTCTATCAAGAAACCTGCCTTGAGTTTGTGATTTGTGTTTTGCTGCAGAAATTGCTGCTGTCAGTGAGTGGGATGACTTTTTAGTTTTGTAGTTAACAAAAAAAAAAAAGAACATTTATTCAACCTTCTTCTTACATCTCTATCAAGGATGTGCATAGAAAACCGAAGGAAAAAAAGACGTATTCAATCAAACAAATTTGAAATCTAGCTAATGTAATGTGAAATTTCCAGGCCAAGCGGAAGTCAAACTCCATAAGACATGCACAGCATGGCGATTTGATCGTTTTGGTTGTGAGATTATCAGTGCCTTTTTGTGCTAAACAGTTTTCATTTCTAGATTTCTGTGAATTCACTGAAGTTCGCAAAGCTGATGATCTTCTCCCAGCAAAGGAAGGATTATAAGCCTCTGATCTGAATATGAGGGAATGTTTAAGTGCTGTAAAGGCTAAGCTAAAGGTGTATACACAGGAACATTCAATTTCCTGTCCCTCCAGAATGTTTTCCAGTGTGTTTCCTTCCACTGCTTTGATTTTTAGAGATCTTTCAGGAGGTTATATTCTCTGGGGCTTACTGGTCTAGCGCTTTGACCATTGAAAGCACTGTTAACTCACAGCTTTAGGCTCTGTAGTTGCCTTCAAAGGATTTTTCAAACTTTATGAAACACAGCTCAGGAGCTTACTTTTTTTTTTGTTTTACTTATACTGTTGGTATTTGCTTTGTTATCACTTTTCCAACAAATCCCATCAGTAGTTTATGTTTGCGATCACAGCTAAAAGCATATGATTCACTGGCTTTAATAGTGTCTGCTTTTGCTTGACCGACCTTTGCATGCGGGCCTGCTATTATGGGTTTGTTAAGACTCTTTTTGTGAAGAGCAACAGACCATACAGTGGAAAATGGAAAGCTTTTAAAACAGCTAATTACTCCAAGCAAATGAGTGAATGGGAGTGAAAAGTAAAAAGGGGGGGATGCGTAAAAGGAAACCTCAAAAACTGAAATCAATATATGCTTTCTATACATACCAATATATACATATAGATGGATATACATTTATCTATATGTATATATATGTATATTGTGATCTTTATGATACTGCATTAACAGAGTTTTTTTTTTTGTCTTTTTGTTTGTTTTTCAACAAATCTTCCAAAAAAGCAACTCCTAAAAAGTCTTGAGTCTTTGTTAATGTTGCTCAGCCTCCACTTTAGCGGTATAAAAGCACAGAAGAGAACATCTGTTTGTAAAAACAAAGACATGTCTGTTTCTATGAAATCTCATCGTCGGCACCATCTGTCTCCTGTCAAAATAGTACTCGTTTACCAGTAATGTGGATTAATCGTGGAGAGATGGAGTAAGTTTGGAATGGATGCTGCGTGCACTGATTTGCTCCATTATTTTGGATGCGAAAAAAGCAGCTGCTTACATTTCCCTTCTTTGACTTTAATCTCTTTTGTGTCATCTAGAGTGGGGCAGGAGATGTTTCCGATGAGCTTCAGTCTGACAAGTTAGCCATGGAGTCCAAGCTGACAAAAGGTGGCACCTCAACCCAAGACACAACACACTCATACACTATACAAAGTGCTATTTTTAGTTGCCATGACTTTAGTTCTGTCCCTTAGTTAAATTGGATGCAAGGCCTATGATCACACATAAGTATACTTCTCCTTTAATGTGTGTGTATGAGTTGCCCTTTGATGTGTATGCATGGACGCCTATGAGTCTGTTTGTATTAATGTCTGCAATTTCATTTGGTAATACCAGGCCACACATATTTATGCAAAGAGGAGGCTTCTTACCACTACGCTGGCAGGATCTATAAACTTGTGCACATACACTGTATGCAAATGAAGGCATGCGAGCACACAGATTATTGGGATATGACTGATTGGGGAGCAGACCAGGCAAAACTAATAACGAGCCCGAGCAGTACACAAGGGAGCTATCCAGCTCTCCACAGCGTGATTCTAGGTCCTATATTAAGGTTATTGCTCGGGGTATTAGGCCACAGAAAAAGTTCTTGACAATTAAATAGAAGCAACTTGTGTCCTGCTTATCCTTCTGCCTCTTTAGCTGACTCTGTATGCATGATTTATTGTTCCTTATTTGCCATTTCTTTTTTTTTCTTTTTTTATTAGCCCATTTCTTGTCTGCCTCCTTCAACCCGGTCCTGTCTCAATGTGTTAATTTTACTAAATGATCCGAAGGAGGAAAGAATGCATGTCTGCCTCTCTAGTATGCTACTCTGAGTGCTCTTTTGTCTCTTACTCACGGCTTAACTTTCTTTATTTGCACCTTCACAGCCTCTTTTGCCCCCATCTGTTTTGCAATCAAGCCAAAGGAAAATGACATGTTGCCTCTGGAGAAGAACAGAGTTCGACTGGACGACGACTCGGACGAGGACAAGGTTTTTATCACACGTACTGTACATCTGGGACACTTTCTGAAAAGGAAACGAGTTCTAGAAAATCTTGTTTGAGTAGCTTTAACTGTAAAGTAACAATACATGTTTGTTTTGAAGTTGTTGGAAGGGGAGGGGCTGGAAGCCGTGATGGGTGGAGCTGAAGTGGTTGACAAGGAGCCTCCTCCAGCCAGCGCACCTGAAGAGAAGAGACCCGCCCTCAGTTTGGAGGAGTTGGAGGCAAAACAAGGTAAATTAAAAAAAATCTCTTTAAAAAGAAAAAAAGAGCTGGACTGTCTCCTGCACTGCTTTAGGTGCTCATTACCTTTAAGGTGAGGACATCTTTTTGGTTCAGAAAAGCACCTGATTCTAACGTTTATTGATTCCACTGCAATTTAATGTGGGTCTGCTGAAACCGTTTATGTCAGCAATAATTACCAGGTGCTGTTACTCCTGTTTTCATGCTTTTGCTTATTGAGTTTCAGAATTGATGAGGGAAACTTAGCGATTGTAACACCTAAATCTGGATTCCACATTTCCTTAAACAGCGTCTGCACCCTGCGAACAGACCCAAATAATGTTGAACTGTGAACAACATTAATTAACTTCTCAAACATTTTTTTTTTTCAGTTTTTGGGGGGTTTTGCGGGTATTAGAACTTTACATGCAGGCTCTCTTCACTGCTTCTGAGTAAAGAGTAAAACCTCAGTAACGGTGCAATAAAAAAAATCACAAATGAAATAATTTTTTATTTTTTTTCCTGAAAGAAGCTTAGACTATAAGTCCTTTTATCTGGACTTTTAAGATCTGCATTAAAACAACAATTACTCAAGTTCTTTTTATCTATTTTATTTCTTTCTGTTTTCTTCCCCCAGAAACTCGCTACATAAAGCAGTGAGAGTAAAATCCATTTCTTGCCAAAGGCAAGTTTCCATTCTTGCTTTTGAAGTGGATTGACTCGCCAAAGAATTGACATTTTTTTAACGTATCTCTGGATATTAATTAAAAAAAGAAACAAGTGGCTTCTATAGATGCTCTTGATGGATTTATGTTTATTTTCTTTATTTGTGTGTTTGTCTTGCCGTGCTTTAAAAAGCAGCACATAATTTGACAGCTACCACAATCTTAGTTTATTCCCTCCGAGCTGGAATGAATTGGAAACCTTCAGATACGCTTTTGATGATCACAATGCAGCAGAAATGGGAAATTATTTCCTCAATAAAACAGTTTCACATCTGCAGATCAATTGTCCACTGAATTTGACTTGTTAAGGAGGTGCAGACGTTTTCAGTACCGAGGCTGTGGAAATCAAGCTCGTACTCTCGCCTCTCGAAATAACCATCAGGAGCCTGGATGTGCTGGCAAGGGCAGCTAATGAGAAGGTGCAGAGGACTCCTCGAAGCCTCCTTCATTAAACCGAGGATGCTTCAATCTTAAAGTATGGAGAGAGAGAAAAAAAATAAAAAATAGTGACAACATTATTGCAGCGTTTTTTCCTAAGTTCTGCTATTATTTCAGTGTTTTTGCTGTGGTTATTTTGCTGCATTTGCACCAGTCGCTGCTCTAAGTGAAACATCTACTCCTACTTGTTTATTGCCTTGCTTGTCAGATGCAGATGATTGCAGACTTCTTGTTAGTTGTTCAGCCAAATGCTCCTGTGACAGGGTGGATCTTTAAAGACTTGAATTCCAGCGTCTCACGAGCCCAGAAGATTAGATGGGGAAAGTGTAATAATCTTCCTTAGACCACAAAGACAGCCGTGAAATGAAACTTTAAAAGATGGACAGACGGGCAGTCAAAGACAGAAGTGGCACTTTTTTTTTTTTTTTAGCATCAACAGGGTTGACGGGGTCCCTTCTTGGTTCACTGGAACAGTTTTAGCGTGTAATGGCCTCTTTTGAAGCTGACAGGCGGCCGGAGAAAAGAGGCTGGGGGAGCCTAATAAAAAGCTGACTGAATTGCCTCTGCTGTGCAGCAAAGTGGCTGTCAGTCAGCAGGCCTAACTTGATCAGATAGCTCCAGAATCAGTGGCAGGCAGCAAACACTAATCTGTTGTGATGGGCTGAAAAAAGACACACACACACACTAAGTGGGGTTTCCTTTGATAAATACTGTATATAAATTAGGCTTCAAGCCTTTCCCAGCAGATACGCCTATTGTATAGTGCTACTAAGATTACTTAAAATGTGCTATAGAGTCTAAAATAAAATCTCTAAAATTAGTAGGGATTCTGTGAGGGATTCGCTCAGTGCTCACTATGGGAAAAAAAGAAAAATGTTGGTAAAACATTCCAGGACAATGATGTTAGCAGGTATATAGGGGGAAAAAGGACTTGATATGGACTTAAATGCTTACGGAAATGTGCTCAACTAAAGCAAATAATTCTTACGTTTAAGAGCGGCGTTCATTTGGTTTGAAGCAGGTATCTGATGTCACCACAAAAGACTGAAAATAAGGGTGAAAATAAGCAATTATTCGCTATAAGGTCAGAAACGGGTCTCTAAATGAATATTAATATTGCTCCATGGTTGCTGGATATTTAATGAAGCGATCATTTGAGTTCATCTTGTAGCATAAATACTTTAATTCTAATGAAATGAATTCCTTTCTTTTTTATCAGTTTCATGATAGTTAAGTCTTTAGTCGTTTTATGAAAATGAAGAGAAGCAGCAAACTCGATAAAGGGAATCTGGCCAATGTTTTGCACGTTGCTTGACAAATAACTGCAGTGATATGTCAGAAATAAGGATTGTTGATTCTTTTTTTTTTTTTTGACTGACTGACATTGCAGCTAAAAAGCTAAACGGTCATCAGAGCCACAGATTTCAAGATTCTAATTTAACCAACATGTTTTGTATCTTTTGCACTCCACAAAACTGGGTTTCATGCATGCAACCGAGCCTTTATTACCAAAGGTAACCAGTGTCATCTATTCCTCACAGAACGTGCATGTTCGTATGGGGATATGGGATCTCAGTCCATAGGGATGAAGTCAAATCCATATGTAGATCCAGCAGTCGGACTGAGACGAGCCAGGACTGTGTTGTGACATTGTCTGGGGTACTGACAGATCCCGCTCCACTCGGAGGCTGTTAAATGTGCCTCAGCTGCTGGTTCTATTTTTAACACTAGAAAGATAGCAGTATCCCCAGTGGTTGCATATCATAAAACAATAGTTTTTTTCACAAGCATTTGCTTCGTGTTTTATTGTGTCTCGTCTTCTCGTCTTTGTCTGGCTAATTGCTATTACTTTCTCTGCCTCGTTTCACTCCTCACGCCATCTCCTCACCTGTCTATCCCCAGCCAGTCTCCATCGCTGCACTTCCTTTCCACCCCCACTCGACTTGGGCTCTTTTCCCCCACTTCCATTGCCAGTCGGTTGTCTTTCTTCTCTTCTCCACCCACATGTTCCTCCTACTTTGCTATTCATGAATGGTGGGAAATTATTTATAATCAGACTCAGTTTCTATGAGTTTCTAGCAACAGGATTTTTGTTGATTGACAGCAGTTTGAGACTCAGATAAATGTAATAAATCACCATAAAGAACAGAAAATCTTTTTCTTCTTGCTTGTTTCTTCAGTCTTCACTGTCCCCACCTCCCTTATTTGTCTCCTCATGTCTCCATCCATTTTGTTTTTTTGCTTGCTCATTTCACCCCTCTCCCTCTCTCTCTCTCTGTCTCACATTTAATTCTTTTCTTTTTTTTTCTTTCCAAAGAAAGCAAACTTTCTAGTTAATTATCTATCTGTGTGAAAAAAAGAATGGGACTACAATCAAGCCATTTTCCCCATTTACCCTTACCCTCTCATCTCCCTGCTTTTAGCCAAGCAGAAACTGGAGGATCGTCTCGCAGCTGCAGCCAGGGAGAAGCTGGCGCAGGCATCCAAGGAGTCCAAAGAGAAACAGCTACAGGCAGAGAGGAAGAGGAAGGCAGCGCTCTTCCTACAGACCCTCCGCAGCCCAGTCGCTGGAGAGCCTGAGGCCAAGAGAGTCGAGCTAGATTCATGTACACAACTCCAGGTAGGAGAACAGTTGATACAGGCGGCTCAGTGTTTGTCATCGCTAAGAACGTTTTAAAACGCTGACATCTGCTTGGTGCCATGTAATGGGTGTGTGCAAGTCACAAACCCACGCTTACAGGATGCACACGGTCAGGTTTTTATGTGATATTGACACATTATCAAACTGCTGTGGTCACGCCACAGCGTGGGGGATCGTATCCGTGGAAATCATCCTCAGGTGTTTAATATTATTCACATGTTGCTCAGAAAGACAAAGTCCTGCTTATGTGAAACTTCGTTGTTATTTCCTAAGGATGAGATTTAATGCCAATGTAATGTCTGAATGAGCTACATTTTCTATCAATATACTACAAAAATCTACAAAAATCAATATGAAAATGAGTCCCTTCATGATCTGTGTTGTAGAACAGAGAATAATGTTGTTACATCCTCAGGAATTAAGCATCAACTGAATTAGTTGTTCAATAGTCAATTAAAGGTCTGGCATTTATGATTTAGTTTGATCGATAACCAAGATCAGATAATGAAAATCCCCCCGTACATCCAGATAGATATAAAATTACTATTTAATTTTTTAGAACGATGGTCTAATCAAATATTGATTTGACGCTCAGACTTCAGAGAGCCCACCTTAACATTCTGTATATTTTCTAAGCCAGCTAATCCTAAACCAGGGAGATTAGTTTCCTCTTTTTTTGTGAAGCTTCTTTCACGGCATTTTGTTCCTTGAAGATAAACAGTATAACTGATTCAGGTGAAATTGAGGGTTTGGGTAATATGTGGTTCTCAGGTGGAAAAACTCATCTCTTGTAGGAGGTGTCGTCATCTCAGATGTTATCAGAGCAAATGAAACCCTGGCACATCTTCTTATCTAATGTTGACACCAACTGCAGACGGCCTGTTGCCCCCCACGCATTTATATTAAGATTATTCCTGGTCACATATATCTAAAGATATCTCTTTATTTTCTGTGTAATGTCAGTTTTCAACACGAAATACAAGTTTGACAGATTAAATTTTTTTACTTGCCCATCACACAGAAGACAGTGTTGGCAGACACTGTTAATGTAAGTGTTCCACTTATATTAATGAGGTGGAAAGCCCGGCTTAGACTCTTTTCGTATGGGCAACTCTCTTGGGTTTTACTCAGTCATTAAAAAAAAGAAGTGATTGCATTTGTATGCAGCTGCTGACACTTATAATGAATTCCTGCATCCTTTCCTTGAATCAATGCTCTCTTTCAAACAAAAAAAAGAGCTGCCCTCAAAGAGAGGGTTGAATCTTTTTTTTTTTTCTTTCTGAGATCTATCTGTCTCTGTGTGTGTCTCTCTCAAGATATAGACACGTCTGGATATCCAGAGACATCTATCTAGATGCCTGGAGATGATAGATATAGAACTCAGTGCACTCTTGTACATGCTGGCACATAACAAAGAGGCGTGTGTTTTTTTTTCTTTTGTGGTAATGCTGTACGGCGGTCTTAACCGCAGCAGTTGTTCATACATATCTGATCAGTGCAAAGAGAGTTTTAGCAAATGTTATCGTGACATAAAATGTAGGCGAACTGCCAAATTATTCAGTGGGACTCCTAATAAAAACAGCCAACACTAAAAGTTTTAACAAATGCTTTTCTTTCTGCCCTCCAACGTTCTTGTTCTCCGTCTCAGTGACAGGCAATGCTCACTATCTGTGTTAAAATCCTCCTTTGTGTGAAGTTCCATTAGGGTGCGTCGATAATTGCATATTTTAAAAGACTGAAAAGGATTAAAAAGACACTTTATAGTGTAAATAAGACAACAGCAGTCATTTGATGTGTAGACTGCCGGTTCGTATGATGGATGTCGCATGCCGGCTGCTCTTGCTCGCGCCAGCCGATGTGTGGAGACCTGGCCCTTTGCCTGTGAAACCAGGTGGCAGTGGGAAGGTTTCCTGTCACTGTGGTGGCAGCTCTGTCAGTCTCCAGATGTTCTGTGACTTCTGCAGTGGCCAGAGGAGCATACATATCCTCCTCAGGGAACAATGACCACTCTGGCCATGGGCCCACAGATGGGTAAAGACAGGTTTCAGTTAGATAGCGTATGCTCTTTAAGATATTGAATGTCTCAATGTGGACAAGAAGTAATAATATGTCATCAGACACTGTTAAGAAGAGGCACACTACTAACACAGCGTAATTATTATTTATGTGGGTAGATTTTTTTATTAATGTTTTCAAAGAGCTTTAAAAAAAGCAAAACAATAAGAAAAAAAAGACAAAGTTGGGAGTCTGGGATTGTGCAAAGCTTCAGTGGTTAACGGGAGTCGAGGCTTGAGGATAGATGTGAATGCTGATGCCGTGTGCTAGCTGGCTGAATGAGCTGATTCTGATCTCTCAGGTTCTGCATGTTTGGCATGTTCTTCATCATGTTGATGATACAGCAAGACTGCTGTAGCTTGTGTCGGCTGTCATGAGGAAACTGAAGCCGCTGGCTAAACTTCACAGGCCCAGGCAGCATTACGTTTCCTGAGTGCTGTAATTATGCAATTTAACTGCTCCACACAACATTCTGTCTCAAGACCTGGTGAATGTGGGACTGTCGCTGTACACAGGTGCCTTCAGAGTCTTACAAACCTCTGCGAGCATTCTACTTTCTTCTAGTTGAAGCCTTAATTAACGACCAGTGTGCGCATAAAAAATGCCCCACTGTTTGTCACAGTTATTCCCCTTAACGAACACTCTCATTAATTAGATAGAGATGTCTGCTGCCTGTCGGTGTATGATGTTGCTTTTAGTATAACAAAAATAATGAAGTCAGAGAGTGTTATTTCTCTCCTCCCATCTCCCCAGACTCTGTTCCTTTTTGTTTTTATATCTTACCGGAGCAGGTGTGGAAGGGTGGGCTGCTGTCGGGATAAGCCTCCAATATGTCAGTCCAAACTCTAAATCTGGCTTCCTATAATTTCTTCTTCTTTTAATTATTTATTTTTTTCCTTCCCTTCACCTACACTCACTGATAATACACCGTTTTACCACCGTTCATGTTTTTCACCCACTTTGTTTAACAGCAAACGAAGGCTGCACCTTTTTTAAGGTGTTTTTTTTTTTTTAAGATATCCATTGATTCGGCTCAAATCATCACTGCATTCAGTTGTTTTTTTCTCAAACCTCTGCTCCTTCATCACATTTGCCTCCTCCTTTCATCTTCTTTCATCATCCCCCCTCTCTCTTTTTATGCTCCACCCATTTCTTACCAATTTAAGCAGACGATAAGAGGTTGGAGAGATTCCTCTGCTCCGTTTTATTCAGCTGAACTCAGAAAGCACATTTCTTTGGGCTGGCATAGTGCTCGCAGTCTGAGGTGAATTCATATCAGTTTTAGTTGATATTGTATTTATTGGCTTATAAAACCTAACCCTGCGGGATGAAATCAGACCCTGGCAGATTAAGTCACGTGTAATCCTCTGACTGACTGAAGCCAGGTTTTTTTTTTTTTTTTTTTCTTCCTGATATGAATGCAGCAGCAGCTGAATCTGAAATGAGTAGGCAGACCCACAATGGGACAATTAAAGGCACTTTGTCGCTGACAGTTGTAACTCGGTGAGTAGCCAGAGGGCTGCACTGTGTTGTGTAACCTGCACCATCTTTTCATCAGCTGAGTAAGGGCTTTTAAGGAAAGAATCTGAGTAATGATTTCCCAAGAGAGTAAAAAAAAAACTGTCTTTCACTGAAAAAGCCAGTTGGGATCCTGTTCCCCTTTAGTGCACATGCGAGTACAGTCCTCCTCCTTCACATCTCACTGCAGACGCTGAGTCACTTGATACATATTAAGCACGGATAATAATTGCATTTGATTTTATTTATTGATATTAGTCCATTTGAAACATTTCTCACCACTTTGTAATTGTTTGAGACATTTCTGAAAACGTTTTATTTAATCCACCCCTCACTGCGTGAGCTGCATTAATATGTAAAAAAAAAAATGACAACAGTGCACATGGAGGTATTGAATAAATAAGTCTTTGATATCAATACACTTTCAGCGCTGTGTGTGGCCTTCATCTCTTACTGTAGGTGGACTTCTATATTGATTTTCCACAGATATACACAGCTACAAAGCATTTGTGAACTCGGTCTGTGTCACTGATGCTAAAGGGGGAAAAAGGAAAGAGGAAGATGGAATGTTTTATTCGGTCAATGCCATTGGTTTGTCTCTGTCTAGCAGTTAATTGGACAAGGTCCAGAATATAAACAAAAGCATGGTGGAAAAAAATGCCTGTGACACTAACAGTATTTGCCCTCTCCTTGTCAATCTGCCTTTCTCTCTAGCTGCAGGAAGCCTACTCTGTTCTGTCCGAGCCAGCACCTGCTCCAGTGTACCATACACCACCCGTGTATGCTCAGGATCAAAGACTCTTAGTGAAGAACCACGGGGCCAACCGCGGCAGGGAAGACCCTTCCTGCTCATCATCCTCTCACACTACATCCAAAGCCTCAGACAGAGACAGAGAAAGGAACCGAGACCGAGATCGTGATAGAGACCGAGACCGAGAGCGAGAGCGAGATCGAGATCGAGAGCGAGACCGAGAGCGAGACAGAGATAGAGATAGAGATCGAGACAGAGATCGAGATCGAGACAGAGACAGAGACAGAGATAGAGATAGAGACAGACACAGAGACAGAGATCGCAACAAAGGAAGGGACAAAGACAAAAAGAAGAAAAAACACAAGAGGAGATCAAGATCTAAGAGCAGACACACCCTTCCCAGTGCCTACAGAAGAGCCCGCAGATCCCGGTAAGACGCCGTGGACCTTGCCGTGCACTCGTTCACAGCTGTATGTAGAAAGTATCTCAAAGTACCCCAATATTTGATTTGAATTCAAAGTGATGTGATCAGAGTTAATGCGCGTATTGCAGCACAGTGTTGGATTGTCGTGGTGGGGGGCTGGGTACAGGGGAGGCCAGCTTGGTAGGCTCCGATACCAAATACACTGAGACCATTTCACCTCAAACAGGCTGAAAGATGAAAGTATCATCATCAATACTAATGGTGTAGCAGCCCAGCTGAGCATCAAATGGCATTAATGAATGGCAAAACACAGCGTTGGTCATTTTCAATAATGCCCTCAAACGTTGTCAATATATTGTCGAGTCTGATCGAATTTTCTTGTCGTTTTTTTGATTGAAATTGCTTCAGCGAAGGGTTGCATGAATGCGTGACGCGGCAGAGCAATGTGCATGTAGCCTATGGTTTTATAAAGCTGTCTTTTTCTGTAATTCTTGGCCTTTTTGTGTGGATTCTGCACAGTTTCATAAATGGTACCTTTTCACTTTTCACTGTGTTCTCTACGTTCACGATGCTTTGCATCATCACGAAAAAGCAATGCGCTTTTATAATCCCAACGGGTTCAGCGAAAGAAAAAGGGCAGTTCTCATCTGCAGGTGATTACCAGCACAGCAGTTTTAATACCTCCCCTTCTTTAATTTGTCCTGTGTTTTTAAGGTGTTCTCCTTCACGCAGTCAGTGTATTGGATGTTCCTTTCTGACGTTTTTGTTAAAAAGGGATGCCATTGGTTTTTCTTATGTTTGCAAATGGCACACATGCTCTGCGTACTCGCCGGCAGATCAAATGCATTCAGCTCTGCCCTTTGTGGAAAGAGTGATTGTATTTAATCCCTTACACCGTCCATAAATATTTGATTTTCTTTTCTTTTCAGGATAGTTTAGAAAAATCTCCTTTTTTCAGAATCCCTGCGATAGAATCTCTATGCTTTCCAGACTTTATGTGAACTGTTCCACATTTTGGTCTGAAAATCTTGTTTAATCACAACCATTTTACGTTTTTCCTTGATGCAAAAGTGATTAGAATTTCTTTTTCAGTAATTTCTCTGTTACTTACTTTTTAACATCCTTTCACTCTCCTCCTGTATCCTTTTCCCTCATTGCGAATACATCTGCTTCTCTCTCACACTCTGTTCTCAACAATATAATAGCTCTTACCCATCTTACATCTTCTTTGTCCTCTTGTCTTGCCAGATCTCGATCACACTCCCCAGGGAGGAGGGACAAGAGGGGCTCCTCGTCAGACAGGAGACGTGAGGAGAGAGATCGCCATCATCCCAGCAGTAGCTCCAGCTTGCCCAGAGGGCATTCGAGATCCAGGTAAATCTAACAGCAGGTGTTAACAGTTTGAGTCTAGAGGAAGAGTAATGGATCTTGATGTTGAGCTGTGTTTATTTAACTGCTAAAAACAGCAGAGAAGAGCATTCATGCTCCCACACATGGTGTTGAGTCTAAAAAGTGTGATTCATGTGTCTTTTAATCCGTCATTACAAACTAAAGGGGGACAGTGTCATAGCTGGACATGTTATTGTGTGGCGTTGCTGCTTAAAGCTGCAATTTTAAGCTCTTGCTGTTACTTTTTTGCTTCCAGGTCTCCTCCTGAACAAAAGAAGAGCTCATTCTCATCTTCAGGACAGATGTACACTTCTGGTTTTGCAGTCTCCCCGTATTCCTCACCCAGAGTTTTGTCCCCTTCGGCTAGCCCTGCGTCCAGTCTCGGCAACTCAAGGTAACCCCTCGCCAGACGTAACGGTAATCCGGCTGAGCTTTTAAGTTTATTTCCAAGAGGTGACCTGATGTTTTCCACCCTAAGGAAAGATAGGGTTGTCTGCAGTTTGGGCTTAAAATGGCAAATGATTCAGCATTTAGCCATAACCGCTTACAATTTAACACGCTGTTAGTGCTGACTCTGCCTTGTCATTTAAAACTCAACAATAAACATGATAACAAAAGCACATCTCAACCAGCTTTCAAAACCTCTTCACTAAGCAGTATTTGCCCCAGTGAATTCACAGCCGACATCTTTCACTTGAAGGGCAAAAAGGGAGTTCTTGATAGACGGCCTCTTCTGATGTCCTGGGGTATATTTTCAGATAACTGTTAAAGATGACTTTCATATGCTGGAGGACAAAATATATTGTCCCGGCACAGAAAATAATAAAGACAGAAATATTTCCAGGGTCAGTACTCACACAGGTCCTTTTAACCGTATCTAGGTCCTGTAAAGCACTTTGCCAGGTGTTTCCCAGTGAGAAAACGATCCCATTGCACTTCATAGTCTACGAAAATTAACTCTATGTTTGCTGCTCTTTTCCTCAATCGTAATCAACTCAAATTACTTTATGAAATGCGTTTAAAACGACTCGAATCGACCAAAGCGATGTCAGTAGTAAACCCGATTGAGCCGTGAGAACAATGACAAGCAAAAGCAACAGCTGAAAGCTGAAAACAAACACGGTAAAAGGATATTTGTATCAGGAAATATGTTTATGCAAAAAGAAAGGTTTTTAAAATAAATAAGAGATAAAACAAAGTTCATCATCTTTTCAATCGTGCACAAGTGAGAACATAACGAGGCAATAAAGGGCAAACTTTTGTGAAATATGTTATGTTATGTATCCTTTAACGATTTAGCCTCGATGTGCTTATTGTTTAAAAGTCTCAACAATCAAGTTTAGTTTCCAGGTCTGCCACAGTCTGTTCTGCAGTGTCATGTCACCTGTTGTGTTCAGTCAATTTAATGCACACGAATTCTTCTATTTTTAAAAAAAATCCTTTAATGAATTATGAAATGTTAGATTTTCGAGAGAATGAAAGCTTTGGACCGAGCCACAAAGGTGAATTTGAAGCCTGCGGTTGTGGCCCAGTTTGTCTGCATGAATTTCCACTCGGATGCTCTTTGGCGGCGGTCCCGGCTCTGGGTGGATGTACAGGTCACGTGCCTTTGTCTTCTGCGTCTCTCTTCTTTTGTTCTGCCCTTCTCCTTGTGGTTGCCTGTCCAACTTCAGCATTTCAGAAAATATCATGAATATTGTATATCCTCTCCTGTTAACATGATTGATTCGTTTTTTTTTTGTTTGTTTTTTTCCTCTCTTTCTCCTTTCTTTTCTCTTCAGGGGGGGCTCTCTGGAGAAAGACAAGGCAGTGTCTTCATCCATAGTGTCCTCTGTGCAGTCCAAAATAACTCAGGTATTGTTCTTTGCTTTTATCCTGGATACATCCTCTGCTGAACTTTAAAGCCTGTCCAATAAATGCACTGAGTGGTGTTCTTTGTTTCCATCATGCAAAGAGGAAGAACTCAAAGTGCTTTGTACTTTAATAGCCAGTTTTTATAGCTTTTGTCTTGGGTAGTGTTACTTTAGTTCATTTCATATTTTATCCTCCCAACCTACAGTACAGCTGTAGGACACATCAGTGTCTTTGTGTTCGTCTCACAGAGTGCTCAACTGTCTCTTTGGAACAGAGTATGTGCTTCCCATGTGAAATAGTTTACATCCCAGTCGATAAAATTATGTTTCAGAGATGTTTAAAAGTCGTTGTACTCTGTCTGGGGCTTATAACCACATTTAAATGATCATCTTTAAGCAGATAAATTTCAAACCTCATGATAAACTTCAGCTTGTTGTCATCTGTTTTGACTCTCATGTTGACTTACTCTGACGTGGACTGTGACCAGATGTTTAGATGAGGATACGTGCTGATTATATAGCCAAAAGTTCTCCTGCAGCTTTCAGGCCTGAAAATGCCCTCATTCTGAGAGCTTCGCTGATTCAGAGAGGTGCTAAATGTTGGTCGGTGCCAGTTGAGCAGCAGGCGAAAGCGGAGACCTTGGCGGTTTCTGCCCCAGGCTGTGAAAGTCTGGGGATGTGAGATTTCTCCTCTCTATTGAGAAACTATGCTGTGTTCCCTTATGTGCTTATAACGCCAGACGTGACAAAGAGCTAAGTTAAAAGGAAAAGGGACAAAAGGACGTCCTTATTTCACGTTGGTGTGAAACACAAAAAATGTAGTTTTCTGAAATGTCAGGTTCAGTGTTTTATTGTTGTTCTTTGTTCTTTTGTTTTCTGAAATCTGAAATGTTTTCTTTTTTCTCGGTTTAGAATTTTTATACGCTGTCCAATGTAGTTGTTTTCTACAGTGGGACTAGTGTGGTTTTCTGCACCATAAACTCCAAAAAACTCCCCTCTTTGTGTTACTTACTCAGCACCAAAAACTACATCCGTCAAGTAAGCAACTGTGTACTAATTTCCAACTGAACAAAGTGCGTCAGTTAGTTTAGTTTCTGCTTGTTCCAACTCTGGGGATGTATTACAACACTAAACAGCGACACTTTTTTACACCATGGCTGCCTGTGTTATCATGCCCCATGGAAGCCGTGGTACTTCTGTTGAGTGTCATTAATTTTGAAGACACTTTTTTTCGACAAAATAACTGTGATCACACGAGGCGCCGCATGCTGCCACTTTCTGTTGGTTGCTATTACCAGCTGTTGAAATTTCTGCTCGTCACCATACCTCCCTCATCAGTTCCCTGCCATGGCATCTTCCCCGATACAGTTGCATATAACAGTGATTCAACATCTGCACAGGTCCGTTCATGGCTCACAGCCTGACTGATTCAGACTTGGAATAGGGCAGCTAGCCTGTAATTTGTCTGATGGCACTTCACAGAACCTGAAACACAATTAGCCTACCTGTTTTATTCTGTCTGAGGGGTGAGAGGAAAAAGTGTAGCCAAAGTATGTGTTGCAGGCAAACATTACACGGTGCACGTCGAGCATTAAAACTTTAAAATGTTCTGCAATTTGCCAGACTTTAACTTCCGTTCATTCCATCGATTTGAAGATGGAAACTGGAATTTATTAGCAGACCTTATTCTGTGCACTGAGGCAAAATCATGTTTGAAAAAAATAAAATCCAAATTTGTAGCATTGTGACAGCTGCCTTTGGTTTAAAATACATTTTTGGACTTTTGCATCGGGATTTCATTTTAAGGGGCCCAAAACAGTTGCCGGTATCTTGACTGCCTGCTTTATTTTTATGCATCGACTGTTTTCCAGCTGAATGCGTTAACTTGAGACTCATTTTATGGGTGTACACGAAACACAACAACAAAAAAAAAAGAAAAAAAGATTGAATTGGTGCAGAGAATACCTAAAGTGATTCACGTACACTTCTACCTTCGAAAACTGTGGTTGCAGTGAGTGTAGGGAGGCTGCAGTGAAGGCCAAAGTTCAGAAGCTTTGAAATTTGTCGTGATGAAGGTCAACAAAGTGTGAATGAAGAGGAAACACCAGCTATTCTGGGACCACTGCTGCTACTTTTCCTCAATTGGAACTTATTTTCCCCCCTGGGCTCTGTGTGTGTGTGTGTGTGTGTGTGTGTGTGTGTGTGTGTCTGTGCACGCGTGCGTGCAGACAGCCTCTCAGAGGGAGCCTCTGGTGTTTACTGACCAGATGCACAGCAGACAACACATCTCTCATCTCCTGATACGTCTCACATATAAAAAAGAAAAAAAGAAGCACCTCATTTAATTTTTGTTCTAATTATCTCGCACGGTCTTCTGCGTTGTCTCCATAGAGTAACATTAACTTGTTCATGAAACATGTTGTTGCAACATGGCCCGATTCTAAGCCACGAGCTACTTGTACCCCATCTGTGATGTTTTACAAACACATCTTGAATAATTCAGCAAATCCTCATCTGCGTAATGGCCTCTCCTTCCCAGAGGGTGCCCGGTTGCTATTTGCCTCAGCCCTCTGTTATTTTCTCCTTATTTGTTTTTGTTTCTCTTTTTTTTTTTTTTTTTTTGCTTTTTTTGCTTTGTACAGTCTTTCTGTAAGTTTGATACATACTTGATGCAGCCGTCAGACGAGCTTTTAGATCCCGTTGTATTTCTAGGACTTTTAAACGCGGGGTACATATTTGCAGTATTTTTTCCCTCTGTGGTAACAAAAAGGCTAGATTCCAATAAATAAAACCGATATAACACAAGACAGTTGTATTTAGTAGCTGAGGATGGGGTCACTGGCCTTAGTGATGACTTTTTCTCAGTATAGCCTTTCTCAGTAACAGTTTTTTAAATGTGCAATTTATTTTCTCATCTGCACAATCTTATCAGAAGCTAACCAGGTGTCATTTAAAGGGATTCTCATTGTCTTTGAATGCTCGTTTTGGCATGTTAAATGTACGTGGTTTGTCATCAGATTAAGAAGGTGATTTATGAATAATGTCGTTTTCTGTCCAATTGAGTAATGCAGTTAGTTTTTTTTATGGACGATGGGAGATGGATTCCCTAAAAAAAAAAAAAAAAAAGAGAGACAGAGGGAATGAGGTGGAGAGTGGTTGAAGTCTGTCGGTGAAAATGAAACACGGCTTGCATTACTGTTAACGTTTCCACACAGCACTGACAGCAGTTTGCTTCCTCGCTGAGTAGCTGGAAATGAGAAGCCTGCTGCTTTTGGATCCAACAGTTCACTGTGGGTGTTCTCGCTGGTTCTGTCTGCAAGTTTGGGGGAAAAAAAACTAATAGAGTGATAATTAGAGATTAAGTAACTGCTACCCAAAGAAAGCCAAAATGATTGATTAATTTTTCATACCAGTTTAATTGTATTGAGGGTTGCGGGGGAGCCCACCCCAGCTGTCAGAGAGGGGGGGGGGGTGCACCCGGGACAGCTCGCCAGTCCATCGCAGGGCCACACGGATACACTCATGTGGTCAACTTAGAAACAGATGAACCTAACATGCATGTTTTTAGAATGTGGGAAGAGGCCAGAGTATTCGAACATTCTCCACAGAGAATAACCCTCATCCTGGAAGCGCTAACCACTACACCACCAAGCAGGCAAGCCGATGCCAATAGAAAACACTAATGCTGCATTGAATGCACAGCAGAGATGAGGTTTACAAAGTTTACAATTAATCCTATAATCAGTTCTTAAGGTCACTGTGGTCATGTCGGCGTCATCACTCGCATGTATAAAACATCTTTGTGGAACTCGGTAATGTCATATTTCCATATTGTAGTTCGATAGGTACAGATATGATACAATTAATGTTGTTTAATGTCGTTCATTTTGTAATAATAACCTCTTTTTTTTTTTTTTTAAACTTGGGCACGCATCTATTTGCGTTATTTCCTTTTTTCCAATTTGAGCCCATTCATTTTCCTCCAGGGTATTTATTTCCGTCCTATTTTTACAGACCCGGCTGAGCATCAGTGTGCAGAGATCTCATTTCACAAAGTCGCTTCAAAAACAGGCACAATAACGGCACTTCCTGTGGTGCAGGTGCAGCACAGATATCTTGTTTATTCAACAGAGTGTGACAGCTTGTCTTCCCCCAGTCATTAACTGATCTGCTTCAAGTGTAGTAGTCCTTTATAGTGCTGGAACGAAAGGCTACGCTGCACCGTTGACAGAAGCTTACCATTCCCCACTTCTGATATTTGTATATAAAAAGCAAAAAAAAGAGACATGCCCCTCTTCATCTTTGCTTAATGAAGCAGAAAAGCATACAGGGATGTAACGACAGAGACAAAGAGATGTGAAAGGGAAACACAAAAATAAAAATATGCTCAGGGAAGCAAAACGGAAGGAAACACAATGAGGAACTAATGCAATGTAAACACTCCTATAAGTTGAAATTGATGTACAGTGTTTTGAAAAGAAAATACATCATATAATTAGGGGAAAATATACAGACATCGATATGTTTTTTTTTTTTTGGGGGGGGGGGGGGGGGGGGGGGGGGGTTTGAGGGAAATTGCTAAGATAAAAATTATTGAGAAAAGAATGAAATTCTGATTAGATGAATATTGAGCGAATAAATCAATGAAAGGAAATTGGAATTTAAATGACAAAATAACAAGTTGGTATGAACAAGAAGTTTGAAATTGAAGCAGAAATCGATTTAACGATTTCCATATTATCACTTGCATTTTCTTTAGTTTATTTATTCTCATAAACTTCTTGGCTTCTCAGTTAATTGCATCTACGGGGCCAGTTCAGTATTTTTTGTATTCATTCTTGATTTGTGCAGCTTGATTTTTCCGTGGAAAATGACGCAAAGTAAAGGTGTCATTGAATATCAAATGTCAATTCAGGCAGGTGGAAAAAGAGAGAAAAAGAGTTTAAGGAGAAAAGTGTTTAAACCCTGGAGTAGTGGACTCTGCAACTAATGATGAAGACCATAACACAGGAGGTATGACCAGCTGAAGAAGCAAGAGCTCAGTTCTACTTCAGGAAAAGTTTAATAAGGACTTTTAAAGAATGTCACGCAAGTGCTGCAAAAAACTTCTTATGTGTAATGATACTTGTGAAAACCGACAGACCATCGTTAGGACTTAAAACTCAAAGGTTTGCAAGGTACTTAAAGCTCCAGAGAAAAAACGGGGGACTGGTTGTGGCCTCTTGCCACGGGCTTTTCACATCCAGCGCTGATTCATTAAAATTTCACCTCCAACTTTGTTCCTCCATTTGAATCGAAGACACCGTTCCTCTTGCAGAGCCTCTGCTGGGTAAATAGCGGGGGAGGCATTGTTCCCTCGGTTTTTCTTTTGTTTTCACATGACAGACAGTGGGATACTGTGAGGAATACTTGGTTAACATTTCATACATGTACTCCCAGCCTTTCCTTTTCACTTGCGTAACTCTGGTCGGGCGTCTCTTGTGTGGCAATTGTACTGTATCGTGTGGTTTTTTGCTGCTCTTTTCTTTGCTCAGACACTTGCCGCTGACGGAGAGCTGAGTTATAGTTGGAGCCTCATTTGCCGCATTCCACAAAGACTGCGAGTGTGTGAGTGGCCTTGTTTTTCTGTGTGTACTCAGACACACTGGGGGCTTTGAGGAGAAACGACCTTTTGAGTGATTTGATGTGACAGCTCCATCCTTCTGTGATTACAGCTGTTAATTTGTCACATCTGTCAAGAGGGCTCGGGGGCGGATTATTGTCCGTGCGTCTGCGAATCACTCGTGGGATGCCGTGCAAATTAGCACTTCCTTTTCTGCAATGCAAGCATTTGGAGACCGGTCAGCAAAATTTAAGTCTACCTGAAAATTGAGGGGGGGAACTGCACTTCGGCAGCTTCCTGCAACACATTCTCTATTATTTGCTTATCTCTGTCACTTTTGACAACTGCAGCCTTCTGCAAATTATATATATAGGTCTGTATTTTTTTTCTCTCAACTGTGCACCTGTTGCCTTGGCAGTTGAAGTTGAAGATTAGGTACCTGTAAGTATGCATGGGTGGCGATAAGAGCTGCACATTAACTACACGCTATGTTTAGAGATGGATTCCACTGCGTTGGATCACCTTTTGCCGCGCCTACAGTGCCTTGCTACTACCTTCTCTGTTACGCCGCACCGTTGGACTCTCTTTAATTTAAGGGCCGTGTTCATTCATGCAAGCCACCGGCAAGAACAGAGCTAAAACAAATCAGTGAGCTTAAGGCAGCTGCAAGCTGCTCAGTTGATTCCCAGTGGGAGCAGCACCATGCGCAGCACTTTCATGCCTCAGGGAGTTGTTTGATTAATTATACTGGGAATTATTATTCATTCAGGAGTTGCAGTGCACTGCAGAGAGAGGGAAAAATGTGTTCCCACCTCAGCCTAATCACTTTTGTTAGTTATTCTAAGTGATAATGATTTTTAATTTGTTTACTTAAATATACAGCGCGTTGGTCCCTGGCTCAACGCCATGATTTAAGATCCGTTGGCCTTGGCGAGAAATCAGAGAAGAGAAGATTTACTTGAGACAAGCCAAAATATCATGAAAGAAGGCGTGTATTAAAGATGTCTGCTTATGCAGAATCTGGCATTATCGTTGTATGAGTAACCACACAGTCTTACTAGTTGTGTGGCACAACTAGTAAGTTCAATGGGGCACATTTCCAAGTTTGTCGGGTCAAGCTTGAGGTTAATTTTCAGCAATCCAATGACATGCAGTCACAGTCTGTGCTTAATTACCCCCCCCCCTTCTCTGTCTCTCTCTGTTTTCAGGATCTGATGGCCAAAGTGCGAGCCATGCTCGCCACCTCCAAGACCTTCCAGCCTCCCAATTCCTAAGGAGGGCAGGACTTTCTTGTTGCCACAACAGCCTGTGCCTGTCAAAAGGCGCCGTTCTCCAGTTTCCCAGAGATTTAACTGGCATGCATCTGTTTCAACTCTGTGTTTATCCATAATTTATTATTTCCATCTTTTATTTGAGATCTGCATCAGCAGGCTCCGTTTGGCCACGATATGTTTTCATGCGGTGTTGGAGCAGAGGTGTAGTGCTCAGTTTCACACCCACCCTGAGAAAGCAGCTCATTAGCTGGGAGATTAAGTCAACGTTGATATGTTTTGGTGCTTGGAAAATGAAATGTGCTAATGATCAGTCGCATCCCATTTTAAGATAAACTTCCAAACGATGTCAGTCATTTATGCAGCGTTACCTAAAGCTGCGGTAAGTCTATATTGTCTCCTTCTATGAAGGTTTATGTTTTAATCCTTTTTATTTTAACCTCTTATTCTCTGCTGCCGTTTTTTTTTTCTCCATATTTCCTCACACAGCTCTTCTTTTATTTCCAGCACTTCATCTTTCTACAGGAGATGTGGTTTTAATTTTCCAGTCTGTCCCTCAGCTGTAGTGTGTGGCCTTCTATTTCTGTTCCTGGTTTGTACTGTAATGAATTTAAGGCAGAACGACTTTGTAATCTGAGCAGTCAATAAAATTTCAGTTATGATGAATTCGCAATCCTTTTTTGTCTTTTGAATTGTCATCAGGCGGGTGAGTTAAGTTTTTGTTTTATTCACATACAGCCGCATATTCGAAACCTTGGTGTTAGAGTGGTTACCAGAATAAAAGACGGGGTGCGACATCTGGAGACATGTAGTAGTACACATCTGGACATGGTAAAACTAACATAATCTTGGTATATAAAGTGTTAAAATTCAATAAATCCAACCTCAGATGATTCATACATATTACATTGTGTCATTATTTATTAAAAATAAACTAAGCCAAACTCACAGTTCCCTTGTGTGCTCGGTCTTCAATAAGGTCCTGCTCAGAAGACCTGAGGGGCTTGGCACATGTTTAAAGTGTTACTACCATCTAAAGATATAATTATGAATATTATAATTGTATTTTCTTCCAGTAGATTGAGCTTGATATAATGAAGATGAGCAGGACCTTCATTTGCAATATTGCTCAGATAAAATCAGCTGGTAATCCAAAACATTCCCTTGAGGTTTTTTTTTGTGAAGGGTTTTTCTCTTATTGGTTATGAGTTAAGGCTTTCCAGGACTTTTTTTTTTAGCAATACAATTTTAGTTTTACTCCAAACTGAAGGAAAATTTATCTAACAGATGTGCAAGTTCAAATCCTGAGCAGATTTAGCAGGAGCAAATCCTGCTCTCCATTCAGCTTTATGTTGGTGAAGATAAGGGTGAGACAAAGACCTTCTTAAACTGACCTGGCACTGCTTTGTAGCACCTTGGCCTGGACAGTTCAGCGCGACCTAAAAGCCGCTGCCTGAATCGCTGGGTCGGTGTTACAGAAGCCAAAAGGAGGTTGACCACAATGCAATGATTCACTCCAAATCATAATGGCGCCAGGAGTGGGTGTCGTAGTGGTTTGTTTTTCAGCTGATGCACATTGTTTCAGGGAAAATTCCATTTTCCACTAATTAATGCAGAAAACCTGACGGGTCAAAAAGCTGCAAATGCCACTGCGTGTTTACAGTGACACACTCTCAGTAAGTGATTCAGTCCTTGTCCGTCCTTCATTCGTGATATGCCGAGGAGATCGAGGAAATTATGTTTACTGCCCCCAAGCCTTCATCTCCATTGATTGTGTGACATCACTGTCACAGCAGCATTGTTAATAAACTTTGAAACGGTTGATTGGCTGATATCCTCTGGGTGCCTGTTGGTGCTGAGATGGCACCTGTGACCCAGTGGGTAGTTAAAACCAAGCCACAAAAATTGTTAGTTAAGTCCAGCTTGATTACTTCAGGCAGAGAGCCAGCTCCTATGGGATTAGATGCTCAGACTGATTACCCTGTTTAAGGCTATGGTAAATCGTAAAAGTAATCAATAAAATGTCAAAGTCACTTCCAACACAGACATATGGCTAATGAAAACACATTAGTGGTTTATTTTGCTCTTCTCTCTCACTAGTACTGTCGTGCTTTTAAGTGGTGGTAGACTGTAGCACGGTGGCAAGACCACATAAATCCATCTGTAGGGTACAGGTGGGTATCATCAGCATAGCAATGTTTTCAGATTTGGATTACCACGGGGGGACATTTAGAGCAAAAATAATTAGTTTGAACACACGGGACTTGATGACATAACAGTTCCTGCATGACATATCTCCTCTTCAGTGTCTGAAGCAATGGTTCTCCACGCTGTTTAGGCCTCATCAGAAATGTTTCAACTGTTCTTCGGAGGGTAGTTCAAGCCTCCTCAAACCAAAGCAATAGTCACTTCAGCCGGTCGTCATCAGGGAAACTCTTCAGAAACACAACTGGAAGTAAAGTGTGGATCTGAGAATGCAGAATATTTCCTCCCTCCTGACAGACATAAACATCACCGCTAATGTTTTTTTGCATTATTTCCATCTCACAATGTACTCGCAACTGGCAAGTTATAGTTTCAACAGGCAATACCTTTGTTTGTTGCCTGGTTTAATGGCTAGATTAGATATAAGATGAAAAGTAAGACCTATAATAAAAAAAAAAGCAGAATGCCACCTCTAAACGGCTATAGAGCTGTTGCTGTGAACACAGTGCAGTTCAGTCCTATGGACTTTAGCACTAAACTTTGTTAGATTTCAACTTGTCTTTATTGATGCTTTTTCCATCAAGAAGCTTTCAGACAAACAGCCTGAACCCGAATGCTGGCATTGTTTCAGCCTATTTTGGCTGACTTTAGTCTGTGTTGTCCATAATTAAGATTGGGTTGGATGGTTTCTGATTTCTTGGCTTAAGTCTTGACTGCACACTTAGGACTACTTTGTCTTGTGTTTTGATGTTGTTCATAATGAAAATCAAGCTAACTTTACATTAAGCAAGCGTTGTTTTTTTTTTTTTTTTTTACCTGGTTTGATTTAATGTTGTTTACCACAGTAAACTCTAGTATTAATATATTTACCATTAAGCATGTAGATAATTCATATGACATATATTTTCAAATATAGAGTAGCAAAGGTGTCAGAGGTGTTAAACATAAACATATGAGAGTGTGTCTGGTCTGCCAGCAGAGATAAAACAACCTATGGAAACCTGCCCAGGGTGCACCCTAACTTTGCACCTGGGATAGGCTCCAGTACCCCCACCGACATGGATAGGAATAAATGCTAAGTGCTTCCTTTATAATCTCTAAGCATAGACACTGGAGCATTGTTTATGAAAAGAAAATAGATTATCATGCCCCACAATTCCTCGCAGTCACACTCACAAAGAACTTGTTGATTGAGCATAAAAGACATGTAAAAGCTTTCCACCCAATTATATAGTTTTCTTTCAGCATTTGACAATTATGTTGTGCTCATTTATTTTACACTGGTTGGGTCAATTTAATCTTCACTGAAACAAATTTAAAAAATTCAAATCTTGTCATATAAACCACATCCAAAGAATGTCAATTTGTTCAACCCATCCAATCAAACTGAGATCCATTCTTTGATAGATTATGTTGAGCCAACCCAAACAAATTGAAATGTTTGTGTGTTTTAAGTTTGCAAGAATGAAGCGCCAAGCAAACTTGATATGTGATTATTATGAAAGAATATTTCATATGTCAATAAACAATGTGTCTTTCTTGTTTTGTTTTTTGTTTCTGTACTCAGGTGTAATTTACAGTCTCTCTGCTGACTCAAAACCTATACTGTCGCCTGCCAGCGCAGTTAATGCTCAATGGAGGCCAATGCTTTTAATCACATTAGCATTGCAAGAGGTCCACAGAAGCAGTTTTCTCCATATTCACAACATTACTACTGAGGAAATTTAGGGCAGTCATATGGAAATAAGTTCAAAAGCTCTTCCACTGCAAATGATACTTTACAAAAAACAAATAGCGAGTCAATAATCAGACAAATTTAATTAAAGTCCCACATGCTTGTTGAACACAAACCCATCCAAGTTAGCTTTTCATTGGTAGAAATAAATGGGACGAGAATTTGTACTGTACCATGAATCCAATTAAGTGGCAGATTTCCTTTTTTTTTTCTTTCTTTTTTGTCAGACAATTACACAAAATCTAGATTTAGTACCGCTTACTCCAATGAAGGGAAAGTTTTTAGCAGTTCAGGCAGAAAATGTTGTAGAAAACAAGAGCTCACGATGATTCATATCCATTCAGTGATGACACTGAAAAGGTGACATTTTAGGAAAGTGCACCGTACACATCACAGCTTCCTGAATACTCGCTCAATCTACCATGCTGCGATGACTGGAGGGGGTGAAGGGAATGAAGGATTTTTGTTCTTCCTTCCAAGCAAAAACTGAGGACTGGGTACCATGTAGTGCAGACAGACATGACACATAATAGTGATTTATTTCTAACATTATGATCTTATTTCTGTCTATTTATTTATTTCTTAGAACGATCACACTGACTGATTAATGTATTTTAATACTGTAGTTTATAAATTTACAGGCTTACAGACTTTTTACTGAGTGAAACTGTATTTTGCAATGCATCACAGGCCCAGAATAGATGCAGTGCTATGGAGTGGTTCTTATAGAGACAATGCTAAGTTGCCCTCACTCACCAGTTTGTTTAGATGCCATACTGTATTTTGTCTGCACAGACTTGAATTCTGACTTCAGGACAGTGGCAAGGTCCATCTTCTCTCTCATTTCCTGTCTCCATGTCTTTCCTTTCCGCTAGCCAAATAAATAAAAAATGAACCAGGCAAGAAAAGCAGTAGGCATAGGTGACGGGGGAGTGATGTGACATCACTTGGTCTTGTTGAGAACACTTCAGAATACACTTGATTTGCAAAAAGTGACTGTAAAAACACTTTACAACAACACATTGTGTCGTCAAGTAATACAGCTATTTGGTGATAGCTCTAGGTGCTAGATAAACTCTGAAATTTGAATAGCATACAAGTTAAAAGCATGAAAGAGTTTTTTCTCAAAAAAGAAGCTTAAGCTTTTCAGAGCTCTTGAAGGTAGACTGGGACATTTTTGCACTTGACACTGGGCTGTTCAGTAACTGCAATGCTCTCCATGTAAGTAATCTCATACACCAAGCCAACAATCGGCCATTGGAAACAGCTGGAGCATTGGTAAATGTCTGCCTCTTTTGTATTTTTGGTGTATGCAGACTGGCATCATTGCTGGACTCTGTCAACATCTTTTTCAGTTTGTAGAATCTGCATTTTGTGAAATGGTTTTGCTCTTTCACAGTTGGATCAAATCAAAACAGTAGCAACTATTAGTTTGCTTAGATCATAGTGATTTCTTTTCATGTGACTACTGTCTCCTTTTAACCACTGTGCAAAAGAAATTCACAGGATTCATTATGACGCTATATGGCTTTTTTTTTTCCATTCCTCAGAAACAGTCTGCCTAAATTGTTTTTAACATTTAAAAAAGACTCACCGCTGAGTTTTTGACTGCTTGTTATTCCCTGTTTAGCGGTGGCCAAGACACAACATAAAGATGACCCATTTTCCTCAGGTCTCAAGCAGCCACGGATACGTTGTTAAGATTAAACAGTAGGCATGCTTATTTATTAGGTTATTAATAAGTTGTAAGTGATCACAATGTCTAACTGGAGTTAAACCAACTTCAGAATGGGCCAAGGCCAAAACTACAAACACAGCAAAACGATCTAAGTCAGAAAGGAGATGGCCTATACAAAAAAAGAAAATACAATCCCTTTCCTCCCTAGTCGAACAAAACAGGAGGAAACAAAGGAATGATAAGAAAATGACAGCCCACCCGGGTTATCAATACATTACTTGCATCAAGCATCTCATGTGTTGCAACCTGTCCAGATGGTTGAGAGGAGAGAGAGATTAGTGACTGTTCTGCCATCATCCCAGGTCTTCTCCAGGAGCCAATACTGGTTTACACCAGGTTTTTATACAACTTACAGCTTTCCTTTGCCCACGACCCACACACTGAGGAGAGCCACTCTCAAAGTGCACCCCTGAAGCATCACTTTGGACATGAAGGGTCTACCAGTCTGGTAACATAACAGTCAAGAGACTGTTATGAGAATAGTCAATATCCACAGGGATTTAGAAAATATCAGCAAAACTGTAAACAATGAAATGTGTCTTATTGTGTATGTTGATTCCTAACCATGAGGTTTGCTTAACCTTATCCAAGTAATTTAATGCCAAATCTTAACCAAGTAACAAGGCAGCAGTTGAGCGAAGGGAGTGACAGTTGAAACTGAATGAATGAAAAGAAGGAAGTCAATAACTGCATTGATTTCAACATGAATCCCATGCTTAGGAGGAGAAGGAGAATCTCTGAATCTCGAGAGGTCCTTGCTAGCTTCTGTTGAATGAGCACTGAAGTGGTGTTTCCCGTCAGCGTTCCCTGTTAACCGGTACATAAGTTACAGGTGAAATGCAGCTGTGCATAAAAAAAGACAATTTTATGTCACGACTATAAATATCCCCTTTCAATTAATTTAAAGTTTCCTACTGTTGGAATAATGCTCAAAGGCTCAGACATAAATAAGCAATCTGTGTGCCAGTTATTGGACTACTTCAAAAGTTGAGCTCAGTCACTGTTTTCCAGTCAAAATCAGTTCAGTTGTACAACTTAGAGGGAGTAGACAGACAAAACAAAGTTAACAACATCGATTTTACACAATAGTAAATATTTTACAATTTATGGTTGAGGGGTTGAGGAATGTTTTGTGTGGGATAAAACAATATTGTAAAACTGTAAGAGCCCTTTTGTATATGACTACCCCGAAGCTTGAGATTTTAGGAACCTCTGCAACCAGATTTTAGCATTCCTTATTCCTATCAGTAAGTGTCTTGCCTTAATACTGTATGACACATAGGTCAGAAATTCTGCAAGCAGTTCATCTGGCCAATCCAGTATGTGTGAAAGGACACTATCATGTGGGCCTTTTATCTGCCTGCACAGCTGCACTGGCTTTGATAAGAAAGGCGAGTGTTGCTATATGCCGCATTTTTCAAATCATAATTGTAGGCTACCTCTGAGGAATAGATAAGTACAAGTCAAAAGGAGTCCAGAGAGGCAGATTGCTGTGAGGGATGAGCCTGTATCCTTTTTATTACCACAGCAGATAGTCTTATAATCCTTCTAAGCACGTGTGACGTTTGTGTATCATTCATCCGAGTTGAGAAAAACATCTCTGATGCTGTGGACCCGTTTTACTTATTTCATGTTCAGCATCATACTTGGCGACGGAAGCAGTTTCAGTTATTCAGTTTTATTTTGTCATGCAAGCAAAAGACCGCAAAAGCAGAAGTCTTAGCAATGCCGGAAAGAGCCTCCAATCTTCTGTTTTTGATTAAAAATTTTAGCTCTTTTTAGCCCCTCTAATTAAAAGCTGTGTTTCCATCCAGAACTTTTGCTATAAAGAACTTTCACCACTATCCCTGTAACGTGAACAAAATAATGGGTATTTGATATAACCCTTGGGGTCTGTTTGTATGGAGTGATGGAAGAGCCACATAAAAAAAAAGATAAATCAGAACAGAATAGGAAGATAAATTACAAAATTTATACAGGAATTAATCAAAAAAATAATGAGGAAATAAGGAAATATGAATATAAGGGAAACATGAAAGAATAAACAGATATGGAAATAAAAAAAAGATCTATCTATATATCTTTTTATCTGGTTGTGGATGAGCAGGGTGGGAGGGTGGCAGAGACTGCTAATGAAGGTCCTCTGGCATCAAGGAGAAGGTGGAGCTTGGGAGAAGGCATGTTGTGTGAGAGTTTGTCTGAATGGAGAATGACAGAACAGAAGAGCGTCTCAAAGAACAGGGATCACGCCGATTGGCTCAGAGTGTAATGCAAGAAGACCACTGGACCCGAGCAGTGATGTAAAACTTTATAATGAAGTGAGTATGACAGCATGGGAAAAGGGAAATGACAAAAATTGTTGGGATGAACAGCCCAGAGACCAGGGAATGAGGGCAGGCGGCGGACGTGATCGAACAGATTTAACTACAGCAAATGTTTCATTTGATGCAGCCCTCAAGCAGTGAATTATCACAAGCTTGCTCAGGGGTTTCAGAATTGCTTGTTGATCTTTCTTTCTTTCTTTCTTTCTTTCTTTCAGGAGTCTCCAAAACTTTTTTTATGCTTTTTTAAATTCAGTGGTATAGTTTTGGTGGTATTTGGGAACTGTTATGTGTCCTGGGAAATAAAGAGAGATCTTTCTCCATAGTCTCTTTATATCAGAACATCTCATCAGGTATATGCTTAGAAAAACATACAGTACATCACGACGAACTTAACAAATCATTGCAATCCAGACTCTACTTTGAGACTGTTGTACAAGGATCAGTCAGAATCAGAAACCGTTTTATTGCCAAGTAGGTTTACACATACAAGGAATTTGTTGTGTTGTGCTGGTGCTTTGCTTTCCAAATATATCCTGCAGTCTGGCCTTGTCTTTGGCCGTGGTAGCAGCGTACCAGACGGTGATGGAGGAGGTGAGAATGGACTCAATGATAGCAGAGTAGAAGTGCACCATCATCAGCTTTGGCAGGTTGAATTTCTTCAACTGCCTCAGGAAGTACCTCCTCTGCTGAGCTTTTTTGATGAGGGAGCTGATGTTAAGCTCCCACTTCAGGACCTGGGTGATGACGGAGCCCAGGAAGTGGAAGGACTCCACAATGTTCACCGGGGAGTCACACTGGGGGAAGAGAAGCAGAAAACAATTCCACAACCAGTTGTGGAATGGTTGTTGAGACGTGAAGAACTTTACCATTTGACACCCATGATTTAGAAACAATGCAATACTTCCAAAAGCCTTTAGACTAACAGCAATCATAACGCTAATAGCACTGACACAGTAGTGCCAACTGCCCTTCAAAAAAATTAATAAACAGATAAATAATGGACTCAATAAGTCATATGAATGACTATTCTGTCTTGCCTGTCCATATTCCTTTCAGTGGTGACTATAATGGCCTCACGGCCACAGCTAGATATTAAATCATAAATGTATATGTAATCACGTCAAGCTCATCACATCTGCATTGATTGATACCAGACAAAATTGCAGGCAGGCATTTGCAATTTCATTAATTCACACTGGGAGACAGAAATTGTGTTTGTGTGCAAGCGAGACACTGAAGCAGAAAGGAAGAGTGTGCTGGGCAAAGTGACTCAGGCAAGCAGTTGGAGAGAACCACAAGGGCAGGGGAATGATTTGTTTGTTCTATGGGATGTGAATGCAGCGTAACTCATAGAGACGTGTGAGGAGATGGGCAGCCGGGGGGAGGTGCTGGTGAAAAAGAAGGGTTCCATTCCCAAAAGCAATTGATGTTTGTATTCATAATTTTACGGCCAGACATTTTGATGCTCGGTCCCAGGGCTAACCATGATGGGATTTGACAAGATGTTGATGTACCACATGATTTTTCCAACGCATGGCTATTTGATGTTTAATTTCAAGGAAATACTGCAGCACTTTGGTGAAATCATAGCTCACAGCTCCAACATAAATATAGAGAGGGCTGGGTTTGAACGTGGCTGACGTGGCTTTGACAGATGTAGTGGGACTGTCAGCTAGAGCAACCAAGGCGAGGATTCAGGGCAACTTGACCGCAGACGTAGACAGAGACACAGTGCTCTAATTAAGACGTTTCAAAAGGAAAGGGAGAAGACTGGCAGGAGTCCCAGTGGTGAACAAAGTCCAGGATAAGTATCTATCTATCGATCTATCGATCTAGCTGACAGCTCTTTGTGATTTGTTGGTGAAACTGGCACTTCTTCTTCATTCCTTCTCTGTTGCAGCTATTGTCGTTACTTTTAATTGGACCACTTTGTCTTTGTCTTTGTCTGGGTCAGAAATTCCCTCAGTCTTTCCTTTGTAACAGCCTCTGTAGTTGGTGGCTCCGAGTCTGTCTCAATCCCTCTGAACAGAGCATTCGATCTGTTTTATGGTCCCGATTTGATCCACTTAAAGTGATTACTCTGCTTAGTGCTCCTTCTGAATTCAGCTAGTTACACTGATTTTCTTCAGTCATAGGCTGAGCTAAATCGCCACGTCGTTGAGTATGTGCTGACCTGCTGCATGGTGTCAGCGCTCAGGTGTCTTAAAAATCTGCTTAATTTCAGACTTTAAAAGAATGAAGCGCCGAAACATTTTATCAGTCAGCTGTTTGACTTTACTGGGGGTTTCCAAGGCTTTTGGGCTAAAATGAATTTGCAGTCTGTAGTATTTTTCTAAAAGCTTTACAGAAAACTATAACCATCTATAAACTGCTTTGGCATGAAACTTCACTTCACTTTGTTTTAAACAAATAAATATTTAGCACTTTTCTTTACCTTTGCTTAAGTTAAATTACTTTTCTGGCTTATTGTCTCTTTCTTCATCTGTCTGCATCGAGTTCATGTCTCAAGCAGACAGAAATTCTTATTTTTCTGCTGTGCAAGAAGAGTGATACAGAGAGATCGGTAAATGGTGAAAAAAATTGTGAAAAAAACATATGTGATATCATTTGTGTGTACGTGTCTGCTGATTTTTGACATTCACATATACCTGTTTATATTCTCACAAAGATGTTCTCATTTGATACTGATGTCAGCCAAGCTTTTCATTTTGGCCGACATGGCTGTTCCCTGCTGTAAAATGTAAATTTTCTTTAAATCCACTCATTTTGCTTTTTTTGAGGGGGTTCAAGCACTTTTTCTTTTTTTTTTCTTTTGTGGGGAAAAAGCCCCATGTGTAAGCTCAGGGACAATGATGGCTCATTAAATATACAAATATCTCAAACAGCACAGCAGGATAATCACCCCCTTAAGTACCACTGATAGATCCAAGCCAAGGTAGGGAGATAAATGGACTGAAATCGTCACATAGATGGCACCAATTCTGCACCTCTGTGGTTGTTATAAAAAGAGAAGCGCTCACGGGTAAATGGTGGATTGTTGTGATGGATAGCAATTACTTTCTGCTTTCCCAAGCCAAATTTTCAGGCCCACTGCTACTTCCAGAGCTTAGCTTTGCTTTGAGACATAAAAAAGACCCATTACCCAGTCTGAAACTTGAGTCTGAACCTCACATTTGTTATACTGGAATGTATTTTTCCTTTATGATAAAGTAAAACAACATAGACAAGAAAAACATACATAAGACAAATTGCAAATAACCTACTCAAAGATATTCATTGATGCTGATATTTATGTAGACTATGTATCTCACAGTGATCAGTCTGATATTCAACAAATAAACCTGTCCCTGTTTCACTTTCATTCAAGCACATCACTTCCCTGTCTCCCTGAAACAGCATAATAGCCCTTGGGATCTGAAAATCAACAGAGCAGAGGTATCACCTAATAGATGGAAAACTACAAAGTAAAAAATAAAGCAGTTTGTGTCAAAAAGCTCAGTGAAAAACTTTTCTTGTCTCTGAAGAGGCGATTCAGAGAATCATCACCACCAACGCAGCTCATTGCAAATATAGCATAATTACTGAACATGGAATCCTGTGATCTAATCTTGGCTCCAATTGTGCTCCAGAGTCGACAGCTATTGTCCACACTCAACTATTTTCATTAGATCTTGATTGTCTCTTTTCTCAACAGGCTCGATGCAAACTGGAGGCGTTGCAAGATACATATATACAGATGCATGACTTAATTATGATGTATTGGTGTTAATGCATGCACTTGGATGTAATAAGACAAGTAGCTGAATATTTTTTGTATGCATTTTACATACTTTTTCACTGGATAAATACTGTGAATTGTCCTAAGCCATATTCATTTCATTTATTTTCTCATCAATAATGGAATAATACTCTGATATTAGTTAAAGTAAGACCTAAGCTGAACCCATGTTTTCTGGTCATAGCCTGTGATCACAAACTGGTCAAAGTTACAGCAAGAACAAAAAAGTTTCTGTGCTTTTTTTAGCCGTCAGATATCTCTGCAAGAATTGCCTTCAGTTCCCTTTCTTATAGTCGCATATTTTCTTTTGTCTTTTGCAGTTTTCCCAACCCAAATCAAGTAATTGATTGAAAATTCCCACTATTAATACTAGTAGACTACATTTGAAACTGTTTCATAGTCTATTAGTGTAATATATATTTGCATGTCACCAAGTTTTGCTTCAAGCAGCATGCTCCCCATAGAATCATGACCCAAATTGAATCATTAAAACATAACCTGTCCTGCTTTTGCTTATAATTTTAGTAAATTGTTCATCAAGGCCCATTTTATTTATGTAGAAAGATTTATTGAGGCCTGTTTTTGTTCTGTTTAGGCTATTGATAATACTAACTCCCAGCACTGCAGTTTTGAAAACTAGATTAGGAATAGGATGGAATTGGAAAATGACTTTCCTTTTCATTTAAGCGTACAGCACAGTTTGTCACGTAGTGATATATTATACATTATATATGTGGTATACAATATCATACAGAAGCTTTTTTTATGGGAGCTCTGGATACTCAGTAAAAAGTTAGAGATGGTCCAGTCTTAAATGTCAAATTTCAAAGAAGAATTTCTGTTGGCATAGCAGAAAAGGAAACCATTTCAAGCAATCACCCTATCATTTTGGGTCTCTCCATCCCCAGAGGAAATGACATCCTTGAGTAAAGCTGAATTTTATGTTTTCGAGTGTTTTAGAGTGCCAAAATTCCCTCCAGCTCTCTCTCTGTAAGCAAGATTGAAATCGAAAGTTCATTCTTGACCCTTGAAACTGTTAGCTGACAACACAGCATGACCTCAGAGTCTATTTAGTAGCAATTGCTGTCCTCTTCATCTGGAGAGGGATTTCAGTTTTATGCTTCACAACCACGTTGGCTCAAATATTTAACTTGTTGTGAAGTTGAAAGCTGAGTCGGGGCCAGTTTGTGCTGAAAAGGATAAGTAGATCTACCATACAAATCCATCTGCTAAGGAGGATTTTGTCATTTTACTGAAAACAACATGACAACTTCAACATTGAGAACTGGGATGAGATTGTACTGTCAATTGTCCTCAGCAGTGAAGCAAGTCTCCAGTAATCATATGGTAATTTCATAGTAATAAAAACACATGTCAGTCATCTCATTTCACTGGGTCAGTGTTGATCTGAAAGAGAAAAGAAAGTAATGAAAAATCTGACTTCCCTGTGAACTGAATGTTTGAATAGGTCTCATCGGTCAGTCGCTCTTTGTTTTCTGGAACAAATTTACATTTCAATGGATCTGGCAGGTGCCCCAGTTTCAGAAAGGTGAAGCCGCATTCAGTTGATGAACAAGAGGAACACCGGAGCGTTCGCTGCTACAAGTCTGACCATATTTTATTGACAAAAAGCCAGAAACCAAGCACAGGCTCAATTTAGTTAAATCAGTCGTTGACCTTTCTCTTAATACAAGTCTGTAAAGAAGTTTTCTTTTCAGACACAATCTCCTGATGAACCGTCCAAACTTTCATTCATGTGACATTTCCAAGACACGGAGCAGACAATTCCTCTCTCCTGACCAACATAAAGTCCCCATCTGCTGCCAAAAATTGAAACTAGTAGTGAGATGTGAAAGAGAATTTCATTTTCAGTCTCTGCTTGAAGGCACTGAAACAGAATTCGGAAAACAAGTCTTTACCCTGGTGAATATTTGGAATGGTGGGAGAAACAAAGAAGAAGAAGCAAATTCTAGTCCGCTATCTGCTGTTCCTGCTGTTGAAAGCTATCAGTATACAATACACTTGTAGCCTGGGAACTTGAAGCTCTGCATGATACAGCATATATGGTTTGATTACGGTCACTCACTGAAAGTGAACAATGGATAGGTCATTTTTAACAAAATGTGATCACATTATTTTCGACATGATTTGTTTTCATTAACAAAGAAGATTCACATAAATAAGTTCCTTTCTAAAATTCTTTCTTTCCTTTTAGAGAATTGCTTTCATTTGGGTTTTCCTTCCACACCAGCAATTTCAGATAGTTTACTGGATGCACTCAGCCCACAATGAAACCCCCAATCCAAGCCTACTTTGACAGGCCCTTTTTTTTTAATCTAATTTGGCGAATAACTATATGCTTTCTGTGGGTGGTGTAAAAAAAAGGTTGTCTTTTTGTATTGTGTGATCATCTTTCATATTGAAAGTCTGTAAGAGCAAAGGAGGAAGTTGTTTGACATTATTAAAGTCAACAAATATTTCCTATTGTCAGTCAGTGTCCTTCTTTATTTCCTGTCTAAACCGTGTGTAACCATGACAAAAAGCAAAAATATCATTTCTAAATCACGTCACAATGCTTTCTGAACCATGAAAATATAGTCAAAGTCTTAAACACAAGTAAAAAAAAATCCCATCAGTTATATTTGTTCGCTTTTCTTTCTTTTTCTTTTTATAGGGCTTGCTTATTAACTAACTTTAGCTGCTTTCGTTGAATTTTGAGGTCTTGTTTCAAATTTGCATCTTATCAAATAATAAATCAAAATAAGATACACACTCATAGGGAATACAAATATGTATAGACCATGAATTCTTTAGATGGATTAATGAATACCTCCAAAGCTTCACTGAAGACATTGTAGGAGTCAGACAGATCTACTCCACTCAGTGATTTATTGCACATTACTTGTGATTCCTCAAAGACAGATAGAAGGACAGAAGACTCCAAAGAAAACTAAATTAAACCATCCATCTTGCTGTATTAAATCCCTGACTCTATACATGAAAACAACAATCGTTTTGAACAATGGTGAATAAAGGAGTGAGCGAGCTACATTACAGAGCTAATTTTGACCCAAATTTTAGAAAGGACTGTTGATTGCAATGCTAAGCTAATTTAGTGTATAGCACTGAATATTCTTACTTCAGATGTAAAGACCAAAAGAAGAAACAGATGGAAAGGATATAAAAAATGAGTGGACAGTGAGATGAGTGGTTAGTGCCTGGAAACACATTACAAGGAAAGAAACTTGAGAAGTTCAGCCCTCATTAACTTTAAAAAACACATTACCTCATTAGTCAGAATCAATAGAGTAGTCAGAATATTGTGTCTGTATGTGAATGCTGCAGTGCCGCTGAACACAAGCCACTGTTGTTGGGAAAAAGGAGCAAGATCAAATCTCCAGAAAATGGCAACAATAAGAACAAAATTACCAAAGCAAACTCCCTGACTCAAGACAGAGATTTATTCAACATTCAAAAATAACTTTGTGAATACAGCCATTCCAGCATCAAGGGAGCCAATGTCATAAAACTGTCCTTCCAAGGAAACAGAAGATCTGGTTATGCTTTCATACATTTTCAGGGAATTTTTGTGCACTCCTTGACTTAATGAAAGTTGCAAATGACCAACAGAAATTCTATTAGGCCACCGAAGCCAGTCAGGCAATGTATAAAAAAAATGGAACGTTAGATAACACTCCCATTGCTTGTTTAATATAAACACATATTTTGGTCTGTCCTCCTGAACTTAACTGAGTGGTGCACAGAACCCAGCAGCATGCTCATTGGCATTGTGTGTAAAAGATGCATTGTGCTTTGAAAAAACTCTTTGAAAAATAGTCTATTAACTGTGACTTCCAGACCAGAGGGTATAGTTCATGCCCTGATTAAGTAATCCAAATACCTGTCTTTTAAACCTGCTGGTAATATCTTCCTATCCTTCCTAACAAATATATGTTAACCCAGTCTAGCCCCATAGAAATACATGGAGACCATAACTTCTTAAGCCTGCTCTTGAATGTGCTTAAATTATTTGCCAGTACCACAGAATTCAACAAGTGCCTTCTCCAATGACTTGTTCCCATGCAGTGATGGTAACCCCAATACTTCTGTAAAATCATCTATGATTTAAAAAAATAAAATAAAATTCTATTGTTGTTTTTCAGGTAAAAATTAGGCTTTTATGTATTTTTTCCAAAGCCTAACCTTTCAGGGCTTCGTGCTGTATAATCTCAACTTTGAGAAGAAATTTGTGTATCCAGCAAGAAAAGTGCCATATCCTCCACAGCCTGAGAAGTTGTGTGCCCACCGTAAAGATTTTTCCCCAAGAGAGTTTCCCTCAAAGTTGACACTCACTTGTGGTTCCAAGAGTTCCTCAAAGTAAAAAAGGAGGCAGAGCTTGCTTTTATCGGGCTTCTCTTATGTGGAACCAGCTCTAAGCTTGGGTTTAGGAGGCACATATCCTCTCCACCTTCAAGATTAGGATTAAAACCGTCCTTTTTGCTAAAGTTTATAGTTCAGGCAGGTTCATCCCTGTCGTTATGATGCTTTAAGGCTAAACGTCTGGGGGACCTCCCAAGACCCTCTCTTCACCCGACTCTCACTGTTTTATGCACATTATGTCTGTATATGCCATCATTTATGTCATTAGCGTTTTGTTTTTCTTTGTCCCTTCTTCGTTCTCTGGTATCCCCGGCCTGATGTCACTGTGCTCGTTTGTGTTGCTGTGCTTACCTCTCATCCCCAGAACGACCGAGGCAGATCGCCTTGTGTCGAACTTGTTTACTTAATGTTTGTTCTGTAAGTTTTGTTTTGAATTGGTGCTATATAAAAAAAAATATTGAATGGTTAGGCCTAGACATTTCCTTATACATTTAACTTATATGCTAACGTACAAATTTGACAGAAAACCTGCCACACTTGTCCATCTGTCAGCTGACATCCTTTCAGGGTCTTGCATCTTTACCTGCTTTTATCCAGAGCACATATTCCCAACTTCTCACATTTTGCCAAATTATCAAGAAATCCCAGCTACATTATTGATATTATAAGGGTGTCCCTACTGCTTGCAGAGGTTCTGTGTAAATATAATCTACTAGAGTGTTAAAGTCAATGTTCAGTCAGTTGGAAATAATGTGATGGCTCCAAATATTTTCCCAGGATGTCTCTCTATAATTTTTTTTGTGTGTAATCATGCTTTGAGCTCTTCCTGCAGCCTCATCTGGGATCACGTTGAGCTTGTATATCATATACAGCTGGGCTTTTGGCTGCTGCCAGTTTAGCTATGTGTATCAAATCTATTCTCACCAATGGGATGATATAGAACATAGACACATGTACCCTCTGCTGCATATGCTCATCCTGATACACTTGTTAGTGAAAGTACAGCTGTGGACAATGCTGAGCTTTATCTTCTTTTTTTTTCCCCATTCACCTGTTTTTTCTTGTTTCAGCATCTTCTTTACTGCCCGCTGAAAATGTCTGAGTGCCTTCAAGTGCACGCCTCAATTGTTTCACTCCTCTTAGTGGAGCAACACAGCAGGGTCACATCTTCCCTGGTGCTTTTAAAACCACTTACCAACTTGTACACTCTGTACACAGAAGTGTAGAACGTGGATAGCCATTAGTTTTAGTCCTTCACATTAACATGTTCCTTTATATCTCATTATGAACACATTTTTCACTACCTTGTCATCCACAGCTCCTTTTCAAACTTCTTTCCTCTTTCTCTTTTGTTAATTTTGTCTTCCTGACTCTTCTTATTTCTGTGGCACTTCTGCATTTAGTTTTTCTCTCATCACTTATTGCACATGCTAACATTCTTTTGTATTCTATAGGAATTCAAGTTATTTAAATGTGATCTTGCATGACTCCTGTATGCGTTTATGTTAATGTTTGTTGAAATATTTTCTGCTCTTTCTTCGTCTTCCTCTTTCTCTTGCCATGCAAAAGGGCCAATTAACTGCGGGCAGACACAGGAGGGAGGCACCCTTGAGTTTTTTTCTCAGGGAAAAGGAAAGTAGGAAGAGCTTTGGAACAGGGCAGAGTCCTCTGAACAATGGCCGCTGAATAACCGTTGGATGTGCAAACAGTCCCACCGCAATTGGAAATGACCTCTAATGAGTGAGGCACACAGACCATGGGCCAACAGGCTTGAAGCTGAAGTTTGTATTAATGTCTTTGTGCACCAAATGCATTGGATTTGAATACTTTGGCATTGTTTATTTGAAGCATCTGAGGATTTACTGTGAGAATATCCATTTGGGTGAGCAGTCCTCTACCACAGTGCACATCTTATCTTTTGGTCTTGCCTGCTTTGCATTCAGTCTAAAGGCTCTACTCCTATTCACTGATTCAATCAGGGGGTCTTGCTGTGCTTGCTAACTACCTGAAATGCACATGCAAATCCTTCTTCTTTTAAATCTTATCAAAGACTTTTTAAATTCCTTTTCCTTTTCTTTCCCTTCTCTATGAATAGACTTGGGTGATGACGGCTTGCTGTGGTAATGCAGTTTTTTTGATAATGAGTTTCCAGTCTGGAGAACAGCCAGGTCACAGCTCATATCTCCTAATAAAAAGAAATTGGTTGGTTTTTTTCTGTATGGAGAGCTATTCAGACTTGTGAGTGAGGAAGTATCTTAATTAAGGGCATTATTACACCAGAAGGAACCCAAAGGAACATGTGGACGCCATATATATTTATGTCTTTTTGGTTGTCAAAACATTAAATCAATACATCAGTGCTTTATCATCCTTATAACCTTCTATGGTTAGCCTGTTTCTTTCACAGCTTAGCAGCGGTGGCACTTGCTCGGATATTACGCACCAGCCCTTCTCATATTCAACACAAAGTGAGGTCACAGCTCGTCTGAACTTCAGTCTGACTTGCAGGAACTGTTGATTTTCTCTTAATTCTCGCATATTGATCTGGCTTTTAACCATACAGCATGTTCCATAACAGCATAACCTCTGACATCTATGAAGCAAAAGCAATAACGGAATTCTGACACAGAGATATTGTTTCTTCACAAAATAAGAATTTAGTTTATAGGTTTTTCTCTTCAGTCTGATGACTGACCTGTCTCTCTGCTGCGCTCCCTTTATATTATTATTGTTTAAGCACATTGTTTGTAATAGATCCTCCTGAAAAATACTCAGCACAACAGTGAGTATCAAATAAAAAAGAGAATGCGTTCTTCAACCAGCTTCCGAGTTTAACAGCCGTGACGGGATCTAATTAGAGAGCCACGCCAAAGGAAACGGCTCATGTTCCTTGTTAAACATGCTGAAGGCTGTAAGCTCACCATCCAGACTGTCTGGGGGTCAGCAGGTCAGACGCGGATGATAAAGTTTCACCTACATGTTTCCTGTATTCAAATGAGGTAAGGGTCCTTTGGTAGACTGCGTTAGATAATGATCCTCTGGATGTAATTATGTCTTGAATAATCAACATAACTTAAATATCACTGTGACCACTTGAGAGACTCTTGCATTCGTAACAAAATATGTTGAAATCAGTGTTTCTTAAGCTCACTCCAGACATTGATTAAACCTCTAAAAGTTCATCACAGTGGCAAGGTTTGACATTTTTTCTTTCATGAAAATGCTGTTCTTGTGATTAAAATTGTCTTGAATAAGTATACAAATATGGAAATAAGCTCAGGCTCTTTCTTGATCACTGACCGTGATGCAGTGATGATCACTGACGACTCCCCCCAAACTCTGCTAAGACAAGTCTTATAATTGGTAAAAATGGCTAACCTTTGTTCTTGTTCTACAACAACTTGTACATTTTGGAAGCTAGAACCGGTTTGTTAAACTTCTTTTTATACCTCTTAACTGAATCTTGGGCCGTGTCTACTCAGCAGTAACTCCATAAAAACACAACCTATGATGTGGCCTCTGGTGCCCGTCCAGAAATATAAGTACGGTCTGCAACAGCTATCGCTTGTTTTTTTTGGAATGTTGTATATCACACCACTTTGCTTTGCGCAAAGAAAGTATTTTCATGAAGCAAAAATGTAATGTTTAAGAGGCTGTAATGGTATCTGCCTGACTCTTTGCTCAGCTGGCGCACTGATCATGCTCACCATCACCTATGTTGTCTTCTCTCTTTTCTAAGTTGCAATGTGCACAGTATAAATGCTCCTATAGAGGTCACTTGGGCAGAATATGGCATAGGCACTGCAAAGATTCAAAGCAGAAGTTTAAATCAAGCTCTAGAATGTCAGAAACTGAATATGTTTTTCTCATTGGCAAGCAGAGAATTCTAAGGTAAGTGCTCAGCTTTTATGCTCGCTTTTTATTTTTCTCTCTATACGTCTTCTTACATGTTAAAAACACCACAAGGACATGTTGTCAAGGTTAAAACTTTATCTTTTTTTATTTATTAAAGGGAATACATTCTGCCTTTGAAAACCAAAGTCACTTGTTTTGAACTGTTGTTGAGCAAACTTGCGTCGTCTTCAGTGCTTTGCTTTTCTTCCTGCCATTAATAATTGCCGTGTAGTTAGTCAGAAAGTTTGTATGCTAAAAGCACTTTAAATCAACACAAAGGGCTTTACACACACACACGCACACACACGGAACCTCGATACATAAGACTAAAAAACAGCGTAAACGCTGTTAACCATAGAGCTCCATCCATTTTCTATACTCGCTTAATCCGTTGGTCAGGTCGCGGGGGGGCTCCAGCCTATCCCAGCGGTCAACCATTGGACTCATGTATCTCATATATTTGTAACCCTATAAAGGCAAATGAAAAAAAAATTTATATTGTCAAATTCTACAATCGTAAAAGAATATTATTGGACCACAAATGTACACTATATAAAAATCGAATTAAAGTGAAGAATACATCACATGTATGTGATATGTTAGAGATAAGATAAAGATTGTGTACAATGGAACTCAAATTGATTTAAAAAAACAAAGTAAGTAAAATTCAATTAGGGACAGACTGCAAGTGTAGTAAAGATAAATGCAAAAACCAATGAGAAAAACTGGTAAAGTAAAATGGAAACAAAATAGGTAGCTCTTAAATTTTCTTTTAAATCATCAATACTGTGCAGAGTGAGCTTTCTGCTATACCAGAGGCTGTGTTTCTAGGGCCCTCATTTCCAGCATGATCTCACAGCAATGTATTTGAGAAGCATGCAACTTTCATCCCTTTTTGGGCATTTGAAACTTTTTGGTGTGTCATTACACTTTGTTAACATGCCATAATGGCTCGGGAGAAAGTACAGGGTGAGATGTCATTCTCTCAAAATCCATAGTGTGAACTCTTTCCTACGCTTTCTTATTTAGACTCCTCCAAAGTAACAAAATGAAAAAATGAGGGTCCTGTTATTGTTGTCCTGAAATTGCAACCTCCGGTTCTGCTGAAACCCCCTGCTCTCCCTCTCTATTACATTCAGTTCTTCAGTAAGGCTGTTCCTCGGACAAAGGCTGTGTTAAAAAAGGACACCTCAGTGTGTATTTTAGTTCTTAGTGTAATTAAGATGCCTTTAATAGAAGATCTGAGGGTTCTGGAAGATTTGTAAGACAAAAGCAAATCGGATAAATATACCGAGACAAGACAATTATCAAATTTCTAAACCCAACAAAAGAACCCTAAAACAGGTACATCAATGCAGACACTTTAGAACGGGTGTGATATGAACTTTATTTCTGGTCATATTCGGCTGTTGTGCTGTGACCCAAAGGTAACACAACCTTATAAAACAGTCAGAGGTTATTGTAGCCTCATCTGAACTCATGAATTGTAGAGCAAAACGGTGCACTGCTATTAAAACAACAAAGCATTTCAAAGGCTTACAGTAGGATTTATATCAAATGTATAACTATTGAGGTGCTTCTTTACTTATTATTCCAACAATATGTGCATGGATCACTCCCAGTAGAAGTTGTTAAAGCATGCTGAATAGTATGATAGGGCTTTGTTTTGTTTAGTAACCTGTCCACAGTACATGTACTTAGAAAGAGTTTGTTTCAAGAATACAGTTCATGAACAAGACATGACATTTGGGGAACATCAGTGAAACACATGCAAATAGGCCATGACAATAAGCGCATACTTTATTCAAAAGTGACCCTGCAACACTCACACATTTTCCCTGTCCGATCGCACTCCTTTTCTGTAGCTCAACAGCCCACAAGACAATCGCAGTGTGTAATGACCCACTGTCCTGTTACTCTTGGCTGATCCCTTTCTACCATCCCCGGGGTGTTTTATTTTGCCAGCCTGACCGAGCCTGTGCAGTCATTCAGATCCACCAGACAAACCCAGACATCGAAATGTAAAACTTTAATCTGAAGTGATTTATCATCTTAGTTGTATTATTTATCAGCCAGTCAGTCAGTTATGGCGCTCCCAGCTGATTAATGGCATTGATGATATTTTTACATAACATTTGATACAAATACCCTGTATGAAGGAGACATGGAGGGGATTTGAGGAGTGTGTAGAATTAGAAAAAAATCCAGCTGCAAATAGAGTAGAAAGGTTATTCCTCTACTAGAGAGCCAGGGGGAGGAACAGCCAGGGCTGACTGATCAGTACGCTGGAGAGAAAGGAAAAAAGACAAGCGGCTGATAATACGAGAGCACTTGAGTTGAAGACCTCACCATAGACTGGAGGTTTGGGAAAGCATGCCAGCATCAGAGGTCTGACCTTGAAAGAAGTAGCCGATGGAAACAAAGTGTGGGGGGCTGTAAGAGGCTGACATGCTGCAGTGTTCTTGAGCTGAGAGAGTTAAAAAAGTCAGCCAGGAGGAAGCTGTAAAACAAACGGGAGACAATCCAGTGATGACTGAAGAAAGAGCTGGGCAGAAATTAGCTAGCAGGACCCTTTATTTCAATAAAGACAATATGTGCAAACACAGTAACAGAGCAGATTGTTGCTCTTGTAGTCTTGAGCTGAAGTAGCATCTTTAGATGGATTTTCGGTAAGCAGACATTCAACAAAAGATTTCAAAGGTCAGGGTTGGCATTTATCGATATTGTTATTATGAAAGAACACCTTGAAAAGGCCGTCTCGATACCTTAATCCATCTTTCAACACTTTCTGACTTAGCCACTCTGTGGCGCTCAGAGCAACACATAAATCTTACAAAATGGTTCACAGCTTTTTCAAATCAAGTTCTTTTCTGAAACAAGTCTTATACAAAATAAAAAATTGACAACCATATCCTTCAGTTTGAGATGTGCTTTGTCAGAGTCAGAGGATATAAATGGAAATTAAGAAAAAGGTGTTTTCAGCACTTTGGTGATCAGGGTTATAGAACACAATGATAAATCTTCATCCAGTTGTGGTTTTCCAAAGACTCGTGACAGAGAAATTGTCCCACAAAGGGATCTATTGAATTGTGCTCTTGGACACTTTCTTTTCTTCCAGGAACAGGAACATAAATTTTTATAAAACATTTCCCAGATTTGACTGAGGAAACAGTCTGTGTTTTGATTCTATGGGGTGTGGGAGTGAGGATTTACATATAACTACTATACAGGAGACATGGGTTAGACTCCTGTCTGTTCCACAGATAATTTCACTTAATTTAATTTTAAACTTCACTTTTGTTTTCCCTTGCTGTTTATTTTCGCTTTCACACAGCATTGGAATATGTTTAGGCATATAAATTATTTGGTTAGCTCAAGACATTAAAACTACATGGTTAGGTTTTGGAAAGGGTGTCATGGCTCAGACATCACCCCCAGAAGATGTGAATGTGGTGTGGTAATGACAGAAACTTCCATACATTACTTTGAAAGTGCTAGATTCTGTCAAAAAAAAAAAAAAAAAAAAAATTCTTCATGGATAACTAATTGAAGTAAGTAAACATCAAGACCTGATATGTTTGAGTTAAGATTAGATTATAACGTAGAAAATGACTTTGCTAAACATGTAGAGTTGGAGATATTGAATGAAGATATAAGATGCTTTTTTTTTTTTTTAAACAAACCAAGTACAGAGTAACGGTGGAAGAAGGAAGAAAAAGTTCCCTTCAGGCCAAGAAAATGTAAGAAAACAACATGTAAGAAAACAAAAACAACAACAAACAACTGTCTCAGACAGGTGTCAGACACTGGTCTCCAAAATCAAGGGCTCTAAACTTCTGCCACCCCTCCGACCTCCTTGTGTGGACCTTTTCTGTCAGTGAAAGGCCAGCCTGTCAGCTATTGCTATGGTTTATACTGTATGTCACTGTGCTGTAACCAAAGCATATGGTAGAGGAGCTACAAGTTTCCGAAAACTGGAATGAAACACTGAGAAAAAGAAGAGGTTGGTTTTAGAATATCATCCATTATTTATCTATACAATGTAGGCCTGATTTAGAATGTTGATCCTGTATCTGTATTTCTGCTCGCTTCATATAACTGAAATGGTGTGAGAAAGATCAAGGAATGCTCCTCCTTTAATATGTGAAAAGCAGAGATTATAATCTTCCTTTTTGATAGGGTTTGACTGTCACAGACAGATTGGAGATAACGTTGGGTTACTGGAAATTAAGTGATTAATATATAACAGATTTAAAACATCTTCACTACTTGATTTTGTCATAATCTGACCGGATAATCTTCTTACAAGTGATTGTCACGAATTCTAACTGTTTAAATATTTAACTATATATAAATTTTTTGTAAATACATTAAAAAAAAAAAATTGGGGCATTTTAATCTCCCACTTCAAACTTTTTATAATGTTTCCATATTAAACTCTCCAGTGACCCCTTTCCTTTGTCTTTAATCCTTTTTCCACCCTCCCCAATCTTGTGCTTTTCAGGGGATCCCAGTGGGGCCTTAAGATTTATAAGCTGGTATCCCCCTTGAGTGGCCTGATTTGTTAGCCTATTCTGATCACAGACTTCTACACTTTGCAGTCATGCCAATTAATGATTATCCACTCTAAGGAATACTCTCTTAGTTAACAAGATAACGTTTCTGCCATTCTGCAAGGTTATATCATCCCATGGTGGCAAAGTCTAACACTCGCCCAATGACAGTGCTAATATGCTGAGGTTTAGCACTTGTAATATTCACCATCTTCATCTTTGTTCAAAGACTAGCATTTGCTAAAAGCCACTGTCCAGAAGTAATTTTTTCCATGTCCAAATCAAGTCTCAAGTCTTTGTGTTTGAGTCCAAGTCAAGTCTCAAGTCTTTGAGGACTGATGACAAGTCAAGTCTCAAGTCTTTTGACCCAGGTCCAAGTCAAGTCTCAAGTCTCAAATGAAATGAACATTCTATCATGAGACACATGCCATTTGGTTTAGATAAGACTGCATTGCTGTATGTTATGGAGTGAAAGTATGTACTGTATTATCAATATATGTAATATCATTATACACTGCAGGATCAAAATTGATCAGAGCATGGTCACTTGAGAGGGCTATTTCAATCCAATGTGAAGAAACGCCACGAAAGCTTGTTTGAAGTATATAAATGTATTTGGAAATATGTGTGCTTGATCACCACCACAGGATACATTAACAGACATATTAATAACTGGCTGTGTAGCCTGACCTTCTCATGCTTAACATTTTTCAGCACATTTTCAGTGCATTTTTCAGTTTTTTTGACAGTGTCAACCTGGAATTTTATCAGATGTCCCTGAAATTGTAAAAGTACGCTATTCTAAAACAGCATCCACGTAACTAAATCCACGTAGACTTGGCTTTGCAATTGATTTGGTAACTATTAACCTAGGCTACTTAACCAAAGTGTTTCCCAAATTTCACAGGCTGCTGCAGATAAATCAGCAACGCCGTGTAGTGAACAATGAAGCTGTAATCTGCATATAGTTTACAACACTGTTTACTTTAACCAGTTTGCTAGCGGTACCTGTAAATACATGCTAAGTTTCCCTTTCACATTACAGAGACTGACCTGTCCTTGTGCGTTTTCAGGTGCCTGATGAAGTTGGATGCAGTTGAGTCGGCATTATTTATCCTGATACCACACACTTTGCAAGTGGCCATTTGCTGTCTATGTGAACGCTTTATAAGCAAATGTGACAACATATGGCACAGTTCCAGATGAGCTTGACGTTGCCATGGTTACAGTAATTTTGCATGGCTGCACGCATGCGTGAGGCTATGTTGCGCTCAGCCTGCCATCAGCCTTGTCATACATTAATGAAATTATTGAAATAAAGATCAGAAACAATAATTTCATGAAATGAAGATTGTTTACGAGTCCCAAGCCTCGAGTCCAAGTCAAGTCTCAAGTCTTTTGAGGGCAAGTCTGAAGTCATGTCTTTGAGTATTTGTTTGTGCGACTCGAGTCACCATCTCTGTCTGAAGCTGATGCAAACAGGCATGGTAATAGAAATAAAAATGACGTGATGATATATGTGTGGCAATATAGTAAAAACAATGAAAAGAAAAACTTAATTCAAACAGTTTCCTGTCTTTCCACGCAGGGTGAGCCAGCTACAGAGATGGGAATTATTCCCATTCCAGTATGCTTTTATTTCTTGTGCTTCAAAAGATTTATTGTGCTATTTTCTTTATGTGAAACCACATCATAGGTTGCAAACCAAAATAGTCGTCACATCGCTGAGGTAAAGCGACTACCTTCCTTTGGTATTGTTCACTGTTTTCAGCCGCTGCTTTTATAAGCTTGCTTTTATATGCATGTGCAAGCATCTCTAAGGAAATTGTGATGGATTAAGTTACAGTCCTACCTTCAATAAACTTATGATACTGAAGCCAAAAGCTCAGGCCCTAATCTAGATTCAGTAATTTAGACTTTTTTCACCCCATTAAAGAACAAAAAGAAAACATTTGAAAAAAGTTAATAAATTCAATATATTACCACACTATGACTCTAAGAGAATTATGAATGTACCTGATTTCATATTAATCTAACCAGATGTTTAGATATCTTAGTCTAAACCCACATCATTTTAACAACATGGACTGATACACAAAGAGCTCAAAATGCTAATATATTACACTAAAAATGTGCCTGACAAGGCATGGAACAGTATTCATGCAATACCATGAAAACATGTTCAAACAAGTTATTAGGACTCTACCTCAATTTCGGTGCTAACCACCCTGTTGCTGATCAGACAGGTTGGTGTGACATATGGTGAGCAGACCAACATTTTCATTCTAAAAAAGAATATAAATAATTGTTTACCATTTATATAAAGAATCCAGGTCCCTTGAAAAAAAGTATTCTAAGTGGGCTGCACGGTGGTGTGGTGGTTAGCACTGTCAAAACAAGAGGGTTCCCCTGTCCAAATCCTGACTGGATGTTTGGAGTCTGCATGTCTCTCTGTGCATGCAGAGAGTTAGGGCTATTTGGGTTCACTTATGTATGGATTCATTTGAAATTGACCCTCAGAGTGAGAATGCATGGTTGTTTGTCTCATTTGTCCTGTCAGAAACCGGCAGGACACAGATGCAGGGTCTTTTCAGAATAAGTCAGTTTATTGTAAATAAACCACTTATGGGTCTCCAGGACAGAGAAAACAAGAGGCTGTGAAATCCTACCACACTAACCTCAACAACTAGGCTGAGGCTAGTGTGACTATAAAACTTTATCAAAAACAAAACTCCAGGAGGAAAACAGAAAGAGCTACAGAAGATTACAAATAAACACGACGCAATCTTCTAAAGAGGCGGAATAAACAAAGTACGCTCTCCCGGTAAATGGAGGCACGAATAATATAACAACTCAAAATCACTCCACTAACGGAGGCACTATGAAACTATTCAAGATACTATAAGCTCTCCATTAACGGCGAAAACTTGAAACTTTACAATTAACTTGAAGCAAAATGCTCCTTTAACGGAGGTGCAATGAAACTTTAACAAGAACAAACGATCACTCCTTAACGGAGGAAACCAAACAGGCTGTGAAAGGTAAACGAGACTATGACTATGACTATGATGCAAAACTTACAAACAAAAACCACTCTGTAGGAGGGAACGCTTAATCTCATGGACATGGAATACAAGGCTATGGAATACGTGGTAAGGCTAGGATGAAGAACTCTCAAAACATTGTTACAACACACTGGCACGGGACATAGGGAGATGCAGACTATATCTACACATGAGGGAACATGGGGAAGAGGTGGAAACACTCTGGGATCAGGGAAGACAATCAGACATGTGACACAAGAGGAAAGGGCAAGATACCTGAAAAGAGAGGGAAGGTTAATATTTCAAAATAAAACAGGAAATGACGAGACAAAACATGGTTCAAATCAAAATGCGTCAACGGGCATGTCCCTGTGACGGACCGGTGACCGTTCATGGGTGTTCCCTGTCTCTCGCTCAATGGCAGCTGAGGTAGGCTCCATGGCAAAGATGACTTATTGGTTTAATTGCAAACAAATAAAATACTATTTCAAATGGATAAACCATGGACTGTCTCTGAAAATGCAAAAGAATGACGACAAGCCATCTGTTCAGGGAAACAGTCAGTGGCTACAGCAACACCATCCCACATGAACTGAGGGAGAGGAGAGGAGCAGTGTCAAATCCTTTACCCTCATTCCATTGATGCCTAGGTGTAGCTCTAATTGAGGAGGTGCTCACTTGACAGAGCATGAGTCCCGCCTATAGCACTCACAGAGCAGCTCTCCTTGAGCTGGAAAAGATGTCCTTTACTCCCTGACGTCCTGCACTCAACTTTTAAAAGATCAATTGTAATTTGAGCTGAATAACCCTATCGACTCCTGATGGATTGCTCACACAGACTCATGGGGTTCAAAAGATCGATACAATTTTAGAAAATGAAATAGGTGCATGAGTGTTCTATGTTTACTCCAATCAAAGTTAAACATATACTCTGTTTTGCTGGATTCTTACAAAGTCTGGCATTGAATTACAGATGACTGAGTTTGCTAATAACACCTTTGTATGAAAGCCTGGCTGTTTCTGGTGGAGATGTAGGAGATTATGCTGCGGTTTGTTGATTTCGAGGTACTACCTGTTGGTATCTATGATGATTGAGTAATAATCTGTGGATCATGAAAGCATTTTGTTATCGTTTTGGGTTTGTTGTTTGATGTTGAGTAAAGTCTTATGATGGATTGATACCTAGTTCAATAGAGATAGAGTGCTGCTTCTTCCATGTTGGCTTATGAGGGATGACAAAATGATTTCTCTTTCACAAATGAACTGGCTCTAGTAAAGGATCACAGACAGAACTGACGCAGACTGTAGTGTGTACGAGGATGGGCTAACAAAATCTATATCCAGTTTGTTGCTATGCCATTTGTAAAGGCTGATTTAGAGGATCAGAGTGAACAACCCCTTAAGCATGTGAACCGAAACAACAGTATCTTGTTTAAATGCTCAATACAACCCCCCTTTATGCTCCCTCTGTAAGCGTCTTCTTGTGGTCATGAAATGTGCTCTCCCAGAACTAAAGCAGTGTGACACCCTCACCAAACTTTTCTGTCCTATTAACTGTCAAAACTGGTTTCAGTGGTAGGTCGATGACAGGTCGAATGTTGAGTCTGATCTTATTAGAATGAGCCAAATATAGAAGTAACAGAGCAGTCACCCATGACACTTAACACATCTCTGGCAATTTGATTTATTTCTAGAACTGAAAAATAACTTCAGCATGTTTAATTTCACTATGCTGGGTTCATGCAGCTCCTCCCAACCATGACTGCGATCAACTTTGACACATATTCACCCCCCCCTCCGATGGAGTTCAGGGATTTGGGTCTGATCCTGAACTGAGATGGGATAGATTGATATGAACTGTAACTATTTGCGTTGGTTTGTTTTTGGTGAGGGTGGGATTACATGCTGTGGAAGCTAGCCAATACCATTGCTGGGTTTAACAAACAACCCATCTCTCTGTACTGAATTAACCCAGCTTGCATTTATTCCAGTATTTACTCCAAGATGTATTTGAAAGCTGCCACAAATTGTATGTAAACGAATTGACTTATCGATTATTGAACTAGCCCTGTGATGGACTGGCCACCTGTCCAGGGTGTACCCCGCCTCTCACCCGATGACCGCTGGGATTGGCTCCAGTCCATGTTTTGGACCCAATACCTTGAATCTGTTGGTGGATGGCTTTGTCCATTATTAATCCATCTTTTCAACCAAGCATTTTTTAGGGTGCACATCTGACCAATCAAAAATCATGTGAATGATTTGTAGCAAAAGTAGTCGAGTATTTCCAATTATTATATTCATGTTAATATGGACACTAATTGCCTAAAGAAATATATTAGTCAGAAGATATAAAATATTGATTGGGAACATTTTCCTTAACATGCTTACATGCACCAAGAAAAAAAAAAAGATATTCACACAAAACTGCAAATGTCATTGTTCTGCTAACTGAAGAAGAATATAACTAACACATGAAAAATCCACAAAGTCACTGCAAAGAAATCACTTTTTCTCAGCAGGTACATAATTGACACAGTTTCATTAAACATATTTTCATCTGTAAGGGGTTTTCATTGTTACTGTCAGCCCAGAAAATGAGCTCCTGTACACAGTGTCCAAAGGGATACTTAATCACAGGGATTAGATCAGTGGAATGTGCAGGAACCGTGTGCTGCCAGCAGAGCCAGCACAAGGGAATTTGATAAAGGATGATGCATTCCTCATAGAGCATGCAGGCAACTTATCCTTTTAAGAGGAAAGCGCAGATGCAATCATGAGCTTTCGGATTTTCACACAAAGTCACAGTAATACACAGTAGTACACATGCAACTAGACACATGTCCAAAGATCAAACCACAACTCATTTTGGGATTAAGGGTTTAAGGGATCGCATGTATCTGAGCTTGTGTGTTACGGCATAAGTTTATGGCAGCGTTTCACTAAGATCACTTTACTTTAGTTCACAGCATGTACTATCACATATGTGCTAGTGTAACTCAGATTCATTCCACCCATGTCCAGTGATGTTAAACTAGTGATGGAGTCACCAGCCCATTAGATCTATTACTCAGAAAACCATGAGTTTGCAGCTGTTCTCTAACTCATTAGACAGAGATCATGGCGGCACTGATGATGCAAGTTTAGTTGTGATCTCTTCTTTCATTAAGGCAGCATGAATGCCAGGGAGCCCATAAATACCACCATATAACAAATGAAGTGGTATGGATATATACACATATCACCGTCTGCTGAGGCAATTTGCCTTATTTAGTCATATGCCAGAGTAATTTCTTATTCTGGGCTGTTTCTCCAATGCAACTGTTTGACACTGTCTTGTTTTTTAGTTAAGACTGTTGGGATAAATTATCTATGTGCAACATTCATTGATGCAGATTTAATCTTTTATTGACTGAGAAAATTTGGAGGTTGGAGGTAAGCAGAAGTCACAGAACAAGTCTATTCATTGTAAAATTGGAGAGGATTGTAAGAGGATTTGGACATATTTCTTTTGATCATTTGATCATCATAAACATACTGAGGCATATTCCGACAAATGCATGCACTATTTTGACCATTTTCAAGGAATAGACTAACCACAAGCAGTGACTACCATAAAGACAGCTAGCTTGTTGAAACTATTTAACATCCCTGGATAACAAAATAGAATGCAGGGCACAGTTAGTACATCCAACATTTTCAATATCAGAATTCTCTTTTATTTCTTCTTATCATTTCTTGTAGCCTTTGTTGCTTCTGTTGTACACTGAGTATTTTTAGACAGAGGGTCCACCATGTCTGCTGCAGTGTGACCTCTTAACAACCTACCCTGATTGTTTTAATGTGTCCTTCTCAGTAGAGACAGTTTTCCTCCACACAAACATGTTCTTTTGATGCAAAAGAACATTTTTATAAATTTTGTGAACAAATTAAAGATTGTTGGACTAAAAAATTCATACTGAAAAATTGCCCTGTAAGTGCTAATTCGCTGTCACAACTTGAACATGTCTGTGCGATGAGTTCAGCTATATTTACACGAATGATGATCTCCCGCAGGAAATGTTAGAGGCAACATAATGTGTAGAATGTTTTCTCACACAGTCCATAGTGTTACGTTGGGATCAGTATTGTTAATTACTATTGAAAAAGCTTTAAAAAATGATTGCATGGGGTATATCATGCAATTAATTTATTCTTCAAGATATTCTAGAGTTAAGTAAGAAATAGAACTCAATGGATGCAGTTTTTCCCAAAAAGTTTCCCATTGTCACTTTCCAGCACCACAGTCATATCTACAAATGAAAAATTAAATAGGAAGTTTTTGATGGGTGTGTGGAAGTAAGTGGTTATGAAAAACTTTTAGAATAACATTTTTTGTATGTTGTTGGGTTATTTCCAGTCATTATTTCAAAATATTTGGTTGGATTTAAGAAAGCATAGTGGAGTTTGAGTCAAAAGAGTTCCTTCGATAATGTTAATCACAGACACACTTAAAAAAGGAAGTCTGTTTCAGATGTTGACGGAATTTTACGCAGGTGTTAAACGACACTTAAAACTTACAATGTATGTGCTAAAATAAAACACTAAAGGGCCCTGACTAAGAGTTTGATCCACATGTAAAAAAGTCTGTTCAGTTTGAATTGAATTCAGTCGTATTTACATCTTGCCAAATCACAATATAATTCATTTAAATTAACTTTACATTGTAAAGTCAACAACTTTCAGTTGTGACCTGGTCTTATCGAAAGAACCCCAAAGGTTTCCCAGCAATTCCCCTTTGAACAGTGCTTTGAAACAGTAAAGACATTAAACTCCTCCAACACTGGGAGGGATGGTGGGGCCCGGGAGTGTGGATCAGAAACATGCAGCTCCACAGACAGAAAAGGGAATAAAGGTACAGGAGCCTTTGCAGAAATTCAAGTGCTGAAAAGAGACAAATGATGGAGAAATTCTTTGCTTGCTGCTTGGCTTGAGCTGGTTATGAACAATATCAAACATGCTCTTTCGTGTCTCTTTAGATGTTTAGATGACTGAGGTAATTAAGGGGAAAGCCCGAATGCCCCAACAGTACTTACTGGTAAGCTCCACCCTGCCATTTATTCCTATCCAGCTGCTAATTAATGAAGTGCTATGAAAGGGTCACCCAATCAAATCACTCCATGAATAAATAAAAGGCTTCCATTCCCATGGGATGCTGGCTATATCGTCAGACTAACAATTCTGAAAAGAGAGAGATTATATGTTTCTGAATTGGTGTTCTTGGCCTTTTATAAGTGTTTGAATGTTAGCAGGAGTGTCTCTGCGCAGTAGAATTTTCCTTAAGTTTCTAGCATTTTGTTCAGTGTGTGTGCCTGAGCATTTGAGTATTGGTGCAAAGATGCAGATTAGTTTTTCTTTGCAGGGTGGAAGGAAAAAATGTACTTGAAATACTTGCTCAGCTCAGTTGCACAAAGACAGGGGCCATTATCTAAATTAATTTGGAAGATTGGATGAATGTGAAAGGCTGGATGGAGGGAGAGGGGAGAGACGCCATCCCAGCCAAAAGAGAGAAGTGAGATGAGATGCGCTGAGTTGAGATGGAATGACAGACAGTTGTAAAGATAGTAAAGAGATAGGGATAGTAAAAAGACATGAGTGGAAGGGAGAGAGAAGAATAATGAGCGATAAAGAGATTTAGCAAGATCGGAGTGCAGGCTCACAGAGGAACAGACAGAAACAGATTGGAAACAGGAGAGCACCAGTGGAACATTAAAATTGAGACCGCAGGAAGGAAAAGGATGTAGATGTGGGATCCTCTTGTGGAAGATAATGGCTCCCCTCTACTCTCTTCTCTATTGCTCACGACAGGGCACAATTGTCTGTGGGCAGATACTATGCATCAGACTCTGGGAAGCTTAGGCAATTTCATGGAGCTAAGGAAGATGATGATAATCCAGTTAAATTGAAAAATGGGAATGACTCTAGATCCTCCTTCATCCTGTAATTAATCCTCTCTTACATTTATGCATCATGATAGTTTATGTGATTAAATCTGAATGAGGACAATACTTCCCTCAGTTTTGCCCTGCTGAAATAGTGCTGCCCCCATGATATGCAAATTAACATTTATTTCATGCTGCATATTTAACTAAATCGGGCTGAATTTGAATAGCAGGGTTTTAAGAGTGCTTTAGTGACACTTGGCCATAGATCAATGATTATTTTGTGTAGGTCCTTTAGTGTTTAATGGAACAGTTAAGGTGTCATCAGGACAGGTAGGGAAGCTACTGGGTTTTTACAGTACATGAGAGTGAGAGCATATGTGACGATGCGTGTATCACGCTCTATGACCAATTTCTGGACCAAACCAGTTGACTGGAGAAGATGGAGGGAAAAATATGATGTTCCCAATTTTGCTTATATTGGACTCATAAATATGTATTTATCCAGCCAACACAATAAGAAATTAAGGAATAGTCCCAAAAACTTCTTGCCTGTCCCTTTCAAAGTCCACAAATAAAGGCCCCAGCAAAATCACAAACTCTGTGCGATGCAAGAGCGCAAATCCCAAGAAATAAAAACCTTTTTCTTTCTCTGTGTGTAGTACCCAAATATCTATTTTTATCTTTATTAGGAAAGCATTATGACAAGTGAAAAAGTGGTAAAAGTAATCAATAACTATTGTTGAAATTGATTTAAAAGATACCAGTCTCAGCATATTTGTAAAAAGTTCATTCCTTACAAAATTAGGATTCCTTTCCTGGTAATTCTACTTGACTTTATCATATATGCACATAAAACTTGTTTTTAGAGACCATAAAACAAACAAGTCATGAAAAGATGCAAGTTTGTGCCCTGGGCACACAGGAATGAGGCATATGTATGTTTTAAGTGAAAATTCATAATCGCCTTGTGATAGTATACAGGTGCAAAAACAGAATTAGGTACAGTTTGAAAATATGAGTTTAGTAGCGTTTAGACAGGTCAGTTCAGTTCTGGTTACACAAGGCCCAACTATTTAATATATTCTCAAGGTCTCTACACGAAAATCATGCAATTGGATTTACTGAAGTTCACAGTAGTAAGTGTACTGAAATCTATTTATCACCAAAAGTAATAAGCAATATCTCAGAAACATTTTTGGCCCTTAAAATGGCTGTGATGGCAGCTTGAAGTTGTTTATTCTACAGTGTAGAACACCAACAGTTTCTTTGTATAATCTAGTAGAAACAAGTACAAGACACTTCAAATCATCATTGTTAGGAATAGTGTTGGGATCTCAAATTCATAGTATAGTTTATTCAATATTCCTTTGTTGCCTCTATACAACGTACAGCATTCTGAAGCACTCCATGATGATGCCTTCATTGATAGAGTCTGCACAGACTAATAATAATGATAATACATGTTATTTGAGAATCTCAAAGTGCTACAGGAGTTAAACCCATAAAAACAAGTAAAACCATAAAAACAAGTAAAAAAAGAAATTAAGATTTTAAGGATTAAAATGTCTCCTAAAGACTGTTGACACTGTCTTGTTTTTAGTGAAGACTGTTGGGATAAATTATCTATGTGTAACATTCATTGATGCAGATTTAATTTTTTATTGACTGAGAAAATTTGGAGGTTGGAGGTAAGCAGAAGCATACTGAAAAATTGCTCTGTAAGTGCTAATTCGCTGTCACAACTTGAACATGTCTGTGCAATGAGTTCAGCTATATTTACACGAATGATGATCTCCCGCAGGAAATGTTAGAGGCAACATAATGTGTAGAATGTTTTCTCACACAGTCCATAGTGTTACGTTGGGATCAGTATTGTTAATTACTATTGAAAAAGCTTTAAAAAATGATTGCATGGGGTTTATCATGCAATTAATTTATTCTTCAAGATATTCTAGAGTTAGTGAAATGAGAAATGTTTTAAAACCAGACACTGTCTGTGGAGCCCTTAGGTGGTCAGGTAGGGTGGTCAGGTAGGGTGGTCTGGTAGGGTGGGCTGGTAGGGTGGTCTGGTAGGGTGGTCCCCCATTGTGTTGGTCTTAGTCCTTGGACAGTTGAGCCGGTGGGTGTTGGTGGAGTGGAGGGATCATGCTGAGGTGTATAGGATGAGGAGCTCTGTGAGATATGGAGGGGCGTTGCCATGGATGCAATGAAATGTGAGGAGGGAGACCTTATATTCAAATATATTATATTCCGACCATGAGTAATTGCATGAAGTGATTGAATGTTTTAATAAAAAAAAGGAAAGATTTTTTGCATTTTGAAGCACAGAGCAAACATTGTAGACACCTTGCTGGCTTTGGGCCTTGCAGGACCTCAGTCTGCTTTTGTACTGATGTGAATGCACAGTCTTCTTTTGCTTTTGGCAACTGGTTGTGATCACAAATTTTCAGCAATTTTTTTGGAAGATTGGTAAAGTTTACTTCCAACTTATCTTGTTTAGGAGCTCAACTTTGCCAAACAAGTTGGCTTGAAGGCTCCTGCCCCAGCAGCATGATGACATTACACAGAAGCCAGTCTATCATAAAGAAACACCCTGGTATTTTCAAAATTCTTTTCGTGTCTAAATGTTTTTTTTATGTTTTGGCTTGTATTGGCCTGTATTGATAGAGAGTGCTATTGTTGGCAACCATGAAATGGCCGCTATGGCTAAGTGGAAGTGCTTGTTTTACACACTGAAAGGGTCAGGTTGTTGAAGTGTTAGATAGAATTCCAAAAAGACTGAAAAGGTCTCCCTCAAGTTTAGTGTCTGAATCTCATGGGAAATTAGTTGTTTTTGGAAAACAGCAAAGTATACATGAGTAAGAGTAGATTCAGAGTTGGGGTTAAAAAAGAAGTGAATCCTTAAAGAAAAAAAGATCAATACAAACATGGTAAAAATTTGCAGAACTCTTTAGCAGTATTCCCCATGAGCAGGTTAGATTAGTGCATTCATAAGTGGCTTTCATACTATTTGTGAAATTTGAACTGTTCAACGCAGTTTTTTGCTATCAAATATTAAGTGAGTGCAGCTCTGTCTCACAGCATTGAACAGCGTTTTTGTCAACAGTGAACATGTCATGCTATATTATGCTTGCACGCAGCCCATAGGTATATGCTCTGGTACACATCAAAGACCTTGCAATGATTCCTGCACCAGTCATAGGCATGAATACAACTAATGCAATAGCATTAGGACAATTTCAGAAATGTGTAGTTATAGATATGTGCAGAACTGTACTGCAACACTCTTACTTTAGACAGCAAGACAGAAACTGACAGAAAGTGGCGTACCAAAACAGGTTTCAGAGTAGAATTTTAAAAAAGAGAAGAAAAAAAACTGAGGCCTACCAACTGAATCTGATATCTTGATTTGCATTGCAGAAAGCCAGATGAGAGTACCTGTCGTGTCAGTTGACAGGGTTTTTTTTTTCCGGTTCAGGGGAGGAGAGCTGCATGTTCACCAATTTTGTCCTCAACTGTGTGCTTCACGGCCACTGGTATGATTATATCTGAGGTGGTGCTCCAACACCAGATTTTGCCACACATTTGTTTGTCTGCTTTCTTTGGGTTTTTTTTACGCGTGTGACATGTTGTCACTGGTTGTTTTGTACAGTTTTGTGGTATTTTCAAGATGGGGTGCTTTGCCTGGTCTTTGGGTCTATTGTGGCTCTAATTCTGACCAGTTTCACTGATCTCAGCTGTCTGTCTCACCCATGTCAGCAGTATGCTCCTGCTGCTTGCATCCTCATTGCAGCCAACAGTACTGGTGGCAGAAGTTGCAGCATAACCAAAAGAAAAGTTTATATTTTGAGCCACTTTGATGTATCTTCTTCAAGCTCCGATTTAAACTGAACAAATTTGCGATTTAGATAACGTTGTAGCCCATTGTATGATTGCTGGTTTTTGTCCCAGTTCACAATCTAAACCCTAAAAGATGGAAAAATCAGGTCGTCTTTTAGAATACGGAAATTTAGAAGCAAGCTGAGTTGTGTCACAAAATATCTTTGGCTTACGTAACACACTCCTTCTACTCATTTACGTCTCACAGAAAGCACAGAGAACATCTAAATCTGTAGATTTACGAGGGACAACTTCTCAAAGAAGATGCTTGAAGATTGCTAGTGCCACACTACATCAAATAAATGACATTTTGAAGGTCCTACCCTTCTAAAGGGCACATTTATCTTCACAAAAGCATCACATGCCAGCATGGGGCCACCATGTCCTCTATATCAGGTTTGGTAATAGACGGAGCCTCATGAGAAGACAGATTTAAAAAAACATGTTTTCATAAAAGGACCGGAGATTTAATGTAGCTTATTCTTAAAACTATTCCAAAGCAACAATGATTTATTTGAAATTTTCTGGACTTTCATCACAAGAGAGTAGCATTAAATTGGTTAAATATGGTTTAAGAAAATTGCATATAATGTTATTATTCACAATGTATTTTACAGTAAAAGCTTGTTCTTTGAGGCAAGGAATTATTTGACCTCATTAAAAAATATATATCTATATTTTTTTTTTTATGTCAGGTCAATGTATATATATACATATATATATATATATATCAATAATATTGCAGGGATCTGTTCTGTATAAATTGAAGTTTAAATTAAAGTTGTAAACTATTGCTGACAAGACAAAACTTTAAGTAAGAAAACTAAGGCTCCAGTGGACACTTTAATAGGGGAGCTGTGGTCCTCTGGAGCGCAGCATCAAGATAAATTGTCAATATTTTGAACACTTGATAGCACATGACAGTACAACTGGCATTTGTAAAGCTCTTTAGGATTTGGAGCTTAAAAGAGACAATTTTTGGCTTGAGTGCCGAGTCTGGGTAAAGTGAAGGATTGTGTATCGGTGAAAAGTACAATCTCTATGGTGGAAGAATGTGGGGTATGTGGAAAAAAGTGGAGTATGAATCCACATTTCCTTGAACCCCAAAGATAAAGCTGCACTTACAGTGAAACCATCAAGAAGAGTTCCTTTCATTGCTTAAACTATAATGCTGGAAAATTGACAAGTTTCTCAATGTCCTTGAGTAAGAATGTTAAGCCTTTACACATACACCTCCATAACCACAAAATGGAAAAGGATCTGAGCATTTAAAGAGCTGTGCAGATATGGTTCCACGGAACAGTTTCTCTTGACTCCAGGATTTCTTTTTACAGATGACTGAAACAGCCAAAAATATTACTTCTTTGCTAATCATGTGTTCCTACTTATACCAGTCTCGACAAATATATGCTCTGGACACATATATAAGTAAATATAATTGATCAGCTGGACTGGGAATAGGTGAGGGACTGAATCCAGAATAATATTACTTGTCAAGATAAATAGAAAAAAAAAAAATTAAAAATGAGTGGACGGCCAGTCAGTGCCATCCACTTATTATAAATGATAGTAATGATAATAATCATAAAGTCAAAGGTGTTTTAATCGTAAAAGCAGCATAGACACTAAGATGATGGATAAACAGCAAAAACAGAGTTTTGGGTACTCAGGCGCACAGACGTGCTGCACTCTGTTTACCTCCGCTCTGATGCTTTCATTAATGTTAATTCAAAAGGGGAAATCAAAATAGTAAGTGGAATATTTTCAGAAGCCCAGAGGAGGTCAGACTTATTTGAATTATGTTCATATGAAAATGTAATCATGGAAAAGGTTAAGACATGTCACTCTTGTGTGCATAGGATGAACCTCTGCTATCAAACTGAAAGACTAACAAGGTATTTTGTTAACATTTACACCTTTTTAAAAATATGTGTAGCATTCTCCTATAAATATGCTTTCAGGGATCAAGATTAAAACAGGACTGTGCCTCTAAAATTTGAGACTAACAGACTGAATAATGACTTATAATAATTTTATGTAAGCTGTGTAAACTTGAACAGATGCATAAGTTTATGATACCATACCAACTTCATTTATAAAGCATATTCACTCAGCCATGGCTGAAACAAAGTGCTGTACATCAGGAATATTAAATAAAAAGAGTAAAATACAGCCTGGGGCTGCATGGTGGTGTGGTGGTTAGCACAGTCGCCAGAGTTCCAGGTTCAATTCCCAACTGGGGCCTTTCTGTGTGGAGTTTGCATGTTCTCCCCGTGTATGCGTGGCTTCTCTCCGAGTGCTCCAGCTTCCTCCCACCATCCAAAAGCAAATTCCAAGACCAGGGCTTGTTGTGTGTAAGCACACACTGATACAGTGCTGAGCCCTTCTGTTTGTTAATCATCAAAGCGAAACATCAGCCAGTGCTCTGTTTGGAGAATCAAGAACGATTTGTTTGCAATCATGTTGCACCTTTGGTTATGTAAAAATCTACACTAGTTCCTTCAAACTCCAAAAGCATTATTAAAAGCATTATTTTTTTTTTGTATTGTTTTACATGACAAAACCTTTGCTCTTCTGTTGTCCCCAGTCTGAGCAGCTGTTAGCTTATCTCTCAGCTATTAGCTTAGACAACTTTCTACTTCAGGTAGGCTAAGACACTCATAAGACAAGAGTATTCATGATTAAAGTACCTCATACAACCAAACAAAAAAGGAAGAAAGCAATCTCTTTAAGAGCAGGGGTTAGCCTCAGCTACTCTTCAGTACCCCAGTACACAATTATTCATTGTTGACAATCACACAAAACAGCACAGCAGTCATAACTTTGCTAGCTTGAGGCAAAGTTAAACAAAAGATGAGCTGCAAACATGTTTGACTGACCCACTATGAAGAAATAAAGTATGATGAAATAATAACTGATTAATTTAGTTAACTCCCAATAAACTCTCATAAATGTAGACTTTTTACAAACCCACATCTAAAATGTCTGGGCCTTTGTGTTTGTGTTTGAGATTCACCTAAATGTCAATCTTAGGTCTTCATTGGATGCCTATCTCTCCTTCTTAAAGACATTTTTGTCTCTCTCTTTAACTGTATTAAATTTGATGATGTATCCAAGCTTATACTTTGAAACTCTTAAAGGATAATGAAGCTGCCTTACAGAACAACCCTTCCTTTGAAGCCTCTGTACCAAAATTCACAGGCAGTGCAGGCTGGTACTCTATCTGGCTTTGAAATATAACCCAGATATTCACTGACTGATGCTATGGAAGTCTGGGACTAGTCTGTGACATTTGAGTTTCTGTTTGCAACGTGGAAGCAGGTAAATAACATTGTGGTTGAACAAATCAAGGAAATGGAACCCACTGCTAATGTCAACCATTGGGTATACTTTTAGGTGGAAGGGGACACCAAGTGAGCATGACACAAGCAGATGTAAGGATGAATTTTGATGATGCCACACCAAAATGGTGCAATCACCACCCCACCTGACTTCTTTGTCCTTTTCCACCTAAAGATAGTAAAGTTGTCCAGAATGACCTCAGCTTCTAATAATCCCTTACTGAGCCAGGTCTCTTTCTACCAAACATTTAGTTGGCAGTTGCCACTTTATTCCACTGTTATGACAGCCTGATGAAGAGGTCAGCAGTTGTCGTAATGATGCAGGATGTTGAGGTTCCAAATACAGTATGCATACATACATACTGTATAACCCAACATATCTTATTTAGGGAGCAGGGATTGATTATGGTGATAGCAATAACCATAGTTTAGAGACACAAACAGCTGAAGTACGATAGAAGAGGGTCAAGTACAAACGATGTGGTGACTTCAGAGCATGCTTCCATTTCATGGGATTTCCGGTAACAGATGTTGGCACTTCGTTTCAAGTCATCAGTGTAATCTGATGATGATTTTAGTCCATAAATGTGTTTCTGCCAAGAACCTATGACATTCCTGGCAAACCTTATTCAAAGGTAAATTAATACTAATAAGGTTAACTTATTAACTCAGGTTCAGGGGTGAACCTAATCTATTTTTTTCCTCATCCATCCATCCATCCATCCATCCATCCATCCATCCATCCCTTTTGTTGTACTACCTAACACATTCAAAGTTGAAACAAGGTTATTGCCAGTGAACAGTCCATAAAAACCCTATTCGACATTTAAAAACATTTGCTCTGACATTAACTAAAGTGGTACTTCAAGTGACCAATTGCCAGCCAGTAATAAGGATAATAATGCAGTACACCCACAAAAACAAAACTACTGTAACCGTGCAATGCCCAACTCAAGAGGTGTGACACACTGAAATATGAAGTGGATACGCCAACGCTGCACAGAAGAGCACAGCACTGTTGGAAGCTTAAAAGAAAATTTTATTTTAGCAGGTTAAGGGGAAGCATCAACAATAGGAAATTATCCTGCCTTGTGATGCTGTGGGGGTGTTTCTTGGCATCACACACATTTCTTCCCTGCATAAGAGGAGATTCAAATGCTTTCTGGATTTTAATACTATTAGATTATGAAAATATACAATAGCTTTTATATCTAATTGGCAATGTGCGATCAGCTGTTGCAGATTCTCTTTTTTTGGCATTTTGCAATCATAGGATATTCAAACTTTAATGTACACCTGTAAAAGAGTATGGTAATGTGAGATGAGGCTTGTAAACACATATTGAGAGAAGAACTTATTATCCTCCACCACAAAGTGCTTTTGCCATTAGTATCTACTTTTAGTATTGAAGTGGCTGTGACCACTGTGGTTAGGTAAGCTGCTACCCATGTAGAGTGTGTTAGAAAAGTTTTGTTTAGCTCTACATTTAAAACCAACTCAGTCTTAAATTCATTAAGCATCTTCTTTAAAAGCATTCTTAATCATTTCTAATCCACACCCACTTTGCTGTGAGACCTATGTCACTACATGCTGTAGGATTGAGGTTACACTTATACTGGAACAAAGACAACATAAACAGACTAAAAGCAGGATGAATCAGTGACTAATACTCTGCCACTGGAATGGATAAGAATGGAAATCAGATTAATCAAGTAATGTCATCTAGAACAACTACGTGTTTTTTTTTTTTTTCTGGCTGGCCAGCCAATATAAAAGACACACTTATCATAACCACAATAGCAAGGGTGCTCCATTGTGAGTGTCCCATATAGGCCACACTATTCTCTTGAAGAGCCCTTCACATTTTTGACCCTCACATCGTATGCTATCTCGCCGCATTTTTGTTCATTTAAAGGGCACTCGTCATGGTGTCGTGTTTTCTCGCACAAGGGAGCGCCCCAAAGGAGGCTTTCTGTGAATGTGTGTGTTTTTAAGTTAATTGAAAAGGCTTGCAATTCTGCACTTCAACATGACTCAGCTTCATTCCAAATTGCACTTACAGTTTTCCATTTGATGATAACACTTACAGTATGGCACTGCATTTCATTCCGTTGTTTTCTAAGCTGCAGGGGTATTTTTCAAACACATTTTCCTTCAAAAAAAGAACCCCCATGACTGTACTTTATTCCAGATGGTCACATATAGAGGCATTCCAGAGGAAATGCCACTGATTTATCCTTAACTAATAAAACCAAGTAGATGCCAGGATTTGTCCACGTTTCCCTCTTTGTGTGTGCACCTTCAAGGGAATTTTAATCACTCACGGCCCCTTTGAATGCTCTCTGCAGAATAATGCACAGGATGATTTTGTACTTCACGTTACAGTGGCTTGTGCCTGGTTACCCATGTCCAAACAGAAACGTTTCATTGAGCTGGAACAGGAGGTTTGCAGCATAGATGCAAATGTAAAATGCATGAAGAAATGAAGAAACAACTCACTGCTAATTGGTGTTTCTCCCTCACTCTGTATCCTGAAAATCTATGCTTTTGTAGAGCCAAAGTTATTATCCTCAGTGCAGGTGTTAGGTCTTGAAGCTAAATTAATCTAAAATAGTATATCAGTCCTATGCATATAATTTACATTTTATTTACATATTCTCAGTTATAATGTACATACAGAGCATATTCCAATTAGATAGCTTGATTTTGTGGAATGTTTTCTGATATTTTATTAGTGATGCCAATAGATCTCATCTTGTGGCCTTAAACTTGTGATTACCACACTCTGAATGACTTCCCTGGCCTTTATTGAGTAAGCAATTGACTAACATTCAGGTGGAAGTAGGTTAGGGAAGATTTAATAACAATTAACTTTATTTAAAATTTCAGTTGACAATAATCTTGTTTCTAACAGAGGAAGATGTGCAATTCCTTTCAGCTGTTTCAGCACGCTGGTTCCGCCCATCTGTTAGCTGATTGGCTGCGATAGAAATTCGCTTCAAAACTAAAGTTCTGTCTCGCCCAGACGCGCGCACAGCGGTCACAAACACGAGACAACACACACACACACACACACACACATACATCATGGCAGAAGCACATTTGGAACTATTTTGGGTTTAAACAAGGCACAGACGGTAAAGCAATAGACGATAGTCGTCCACTGTGCAGGCGCTACCACCAAGCTATAGGAGGCAACACATCCAACCTCATAAATCACCTGCGGTGTCGTCACCCAGATGTGTATGTCCAATACCAGGTTAGTATTTCCTGTTTAATTTGTAATTGGCTAATATTAGGCTATATACTCCGTGTAGAGGCTGAAGAATGAAGAGTTAAAAGATGTTAAAGCACCTCGAAAATACATAAAAATATAGTTCTCACAGGGAATCAGTTCCTGTTTATTGTATTTTGTCCCCTGTTTTATTATGTTGGAGAAGAAGCATTATTGTCAATTTTTTTTTAAAAAAGACAGTGGATTTGTTATCCTAAGTTGATTATTTATATTAGTATTATGTTTATCATGCACATAACAACATACATAATTAATAAGTATCCATAACTTGTACAAATACATTGCAGTTCATAAAAATAATAATTTTAAAAAAAGGTTGCACTATCGCGATAATACCCAGAACCGTGATACTTTGTCTGGTATGGTATCGTGGTTACTTATTTTGGTATCGTGACAACTCTATTTCTACCTAGATTTCAGGACAAAACAAACAATACATGCATTAACAGAAGTGGTATGTGTTAATTAATACCATTAAGTGAGAAAATGAACCAACTACAAAAATAAGTCTTCCATGACTAGAATAAAGAGAACATCCTTTCAGCATTTTCTTGACAACCTTATCACATTTAATTACACCATTGTTGTCTTTTGAGACATGACATTAATGCTTACCAGTCTTACCAGCATTTGTTAAACTCTCTGAGCCTGTAACAAGTCTGAAAAACTGTCAAATCCAACCATATCTTTTCATTTATCCATTTTCATTTCATTGTCTTTTCTCACTGTTTCACATTGTCACCCTTCAGTTCTGAAAACATACAGGTTTTAACTGAATTAATTATTCATTCACAAGGTTAAAACTGTGGTGTTTGAGCAAAATTGTGCCTCCTGCAGTCAATGCCGGGATAAGAGGTGCACCTGACAGTGCCTCAGGTCTGCTGTGTAAAGCTGAGCTTTTTACAGTAGTACTGACAGAATGCTGCAGGCTGGTAATTAAGCTGGATAACTAAATATCTGTTAACCCCACTGTTTTTACTGTTACTTGCTAATATTAGAGCATCTAATAGGACTCCCTGGGGTGTTTTCATGCCCTAATTCTGTCTGTTCTGCAGAAAGTGAGGCAGCACTTTGGTGTAGTCATGTATTTTATGCGAGGATTTTAGGGGACGATGTATTGAGTTCTGTGCTTTCATAAAAATAGATTACGTAAACAGTTTTCTTTTTCTTCCCTATTTAATCATTTCTTTCTGGAACTTTAAGACTGTTGTAAATGGTTAATCTCATGTTACACATTCCTAACTACTCTTCTTCACAAGTACTTGGACAGCAGAACTTCTTTACCTGTGAGCTGATATGTAACCATGTGGCACTGTCACACTGAGTAGATACCTACACAAATGAGATTTGTCTGTGTATACATACTTGTTAAACACTTGTTCCCAATACTTTTGTTGTTTTGCAGGCAAGACACAGCAGGCTTTCAAAGGTAAGCAGTGAATACTGACAGACTGAAATTATGAGAAAGGCATCTGTGATGGAATAGCGATATGTGAGGAGCAGATGAACGGAGAATATAGAGGAGGAAAAGAAGGGAGCACTATTGCTTCCATGATGTATTGGTTTGTTGCATCCCCTATGGTGCAGCTGTTTGTTATCTGTCAGAGTCCCCGCACAGAGGAAGGCAGGGAAGGCTAACTAGTCCTTGCTGTGTTGACATTTATTAGCACTGAATAAATTAGGCCTAACAGACCACCCGATGTCTAAACTTATAGTGTACACATACAGGCAAGCAGCGACAGCACTGGTTGATATTGCAAAGTGATCCATATGTGGTCTCAGGGATGTGCAGGCAGCACTCAAACAAAGATTTGGAGACTTTTCAATAACAACAAGAAGGTAAGTAGAATTAGGAATAAATGTCATACATCGAGAACGATTCTAAAATAATCAGAGCCCATAACACAGGCAGTGGCATCTTTAACAGGCTGCTGGTTAAAGGTGGATTATCTCACTTTGTTATTCAAAAATCATCACCACAAGAGGGCAGAGTTTTACCAGATGTGGCGTATGCTTTCACTTTTTAAATAAGATACACAAGTTTTTTTTTTCAGCCAACTGGTACAATGAGAGTGGGATTTAAACTCTTCTTCATCAGCTCTGTTGCCAGTTAATTCCTATTAGCTCATTTCGTTTTAGATGAAAAATTATCAAGAAAAAGTTGACAGACAATTAACAATAAGATGCCCAAAAGATCATTTTGATCTTGCTGCTGATAATATTCGGCCGAGCACAGTAACACAGCCACCTTTACACATGTGCAGTTTACATGATATGATTAATCTGTGTTGGTTTTTTTTAGCACAAACTTCGTAGCAAACATAGTAACACTATAACCTTTTCTCATACGAGTTCACATTATCAGCAATGATTATATCACTTCTTTAACTTGACACTGTTCCTCTTTGGTAATTCACGCCTATCAAACAGAGGATGCTCAGTGCCGTGTTGTGTGCTTACGATTTATGATGACACGGCAGAATCAGCTGAAAAAAGTTACAGCTACAACATAAGCTGCCTTCACGATGTTAGCAATACAAATGTTCTACTTATCAATCCAAAAGAAAAGTTGCAAGGTCTGAATAGAATTGCAGTCCTTTACTGCCCAAAAACTGTCTGCAGCAAAGTAAGGCATCACCAATATTTATACTTGTTTTGGCTCTTTTTCTGTCATGTTCTATGTTTGCTGGTGAAAACGGTTTATTTGCAGAAGGGGGCAAAGGTTCAGCTATTGTTGTAACTGTATAACTCAATAACTATTAATTGTCAGTATGCTATGTAAGCAACTTTAAATCACTGTCTGTGATCATGCTCCTGTGTCCACTTGTACATACATCTTCTCTTCTGCATAGCCCTTCAGGGTGAGAGTCTCTGACCAAATGTAAATCCTCTTTAACTAATGGAGTAGCAATGGAAAGCTGGTCAGAGTAGTCCACCTGTGTTCAGAGAGCTAAAGTTGTTCTGCATAATTAATTTCCCTTTTTAAAAAAGATACATCCCTCTAATAGAGCTCTTTAGGCTTAGAGGGTAAAACTGATAATGGCTTCCTCTGCAGCAGTAAAGCTAAATTCAAATATCTAAATTTTTACACTAGCTGTTGTCGTTTCTCTGAACCCCAACAGCTTTTTCGCAGAAAATAAAAGGCAACGTTCTCAATTTCAGACACAAACCTAACTGTTACTATACTGGAAGTATTTCTAAACAACCGCCACACCCCATTCATCCTTGCTGCCAGGTGCCTGGACTGTCAGGATTTCCACCGGTATTAGTATGTCAGGTTCTTATGCTATACTGAATTAAAAAGGTGCTTTGCTTTTCATTGCATAATAAAAAAAGCAACCAAATTTCCATTACTTACAAAGAATTGTATTTACTTTGTGATTTGATAGTCAGTCCTTTCTCTCTGTTCTGATTATGCTCCAGACCTCTGTTAGAACCCTTTTACATTTGTTTTCATCACATTCATCCAAGTTAACACTTAAATAGAAGTAAGTGAGGATGAGATCAATGTAGTAATACAATTGTAAATTGTCTTCTAAGTTGTAAATTAACTGCCAAGAATTAGCAATTATAGTTTCCATGTCAACTATTCTTACACTTTCATTAATATATTTAGGTAGGACAAAATATCCTCACCTCACAAAATGAATTTGGCTAGCATGAGCACAATGTCATTTGTGCAATGCATATGCCATTTGAAGGATGAAGTGTCAAATACTGGCTATTGGGGAAGTATGGAGGGAAGAATGACTGAGCCTCTTATGAGCAGCAGTGTCGATGAAGCACATGAGGTGGTTGCAAATGGAGTCATAATGATGTCTGTCACAGCTTCTTTGGCCGGAAGTTTATTCACTGTTTAAATGATAAATCCCAAATGACCTCAGTGCCTGGGTTGAAATCATGGGTGGAACCATGTATGAGGAAACAGCATTGGATCTTTAGGGCTTAAGAAGACAGGTGAGTTTGGAGGTAAAGAGGATATGACAGTCATAAAAGAAACAGTTCCATTGTACCGCAAGGCTTAGTCTGGGATGATAGACGGGCAGTGGGGATATTTCTGAGGAATGAAGACTGTGGTCTCTGTTGGTATAACAACATGGGAGTGACAACTTGTTGGCACAGCTGGATTCAGTGTAGTGGATCATACTTTGCTGAAGCAAATGGATCAAAGAGCTCATTTGGGAATCTTGGGGCCGATATCCAGCTCAGTCAATGCTCAGATAAATAAAGCAATGTGTAAGGTGTTAGTAGTCTGTCTGGAGACAGTTGAATGAATGTTACACATACAAATATACAGTACACACAGAAACGTTTTCAGACCCCTTCAAGATTTCTGCATTTTGTTGCATGTCAGACCCATCTTGAAATTAATTTCATTTACACAAAGTCCATGGAAAATCAGCTTTTTGGAGTGTTTTGTAAATTTGGTAAACACAGAAGACTGAAATATTCCATCTACATACAAATTGTTACCCTTCACTTAGAACATGGTTAAATCCCCTGAGGCAGCCTCAAATTGTCTATGAAATTATTGGAAAAACCTAGAAAAACATTTGTCTGAAGATGTTTTCTCCATTTTCTTGGTTGAAGCTCTTGAGCTCAACCATATTGGATGGTGAGCATTTTCATGGCTCCACAAAGATGTTTTACAAGGTCAGGAACCCAGGCTGTTGGCTTGGTTGTACAAGGATTTTCAGTTTTCATGAAGTCACTTTTGTGTTTTCTTGGCAGTTTCTCTTCCTTTAATTTCTGAGTAAAATATAAACCTTTGCTTCAGCTTGAGATTCTTTATTCTGAAAAGATTCTCTGCTGTATGTCTTTCTGCATCAGTTTTTCCTATATAATCTGACTAGGATCCCAGTCTTCACAAAGAGCTATCCCAACAGAATGCTGCTGCTTCAATCACCATTGTTTGACTGTAGGGATGGTATTAATGAGGTGATGTTCGGTGCTTAGTGTCCTCCACAAACTGTTGGAAATTGTTCCCAATAGTTCAGTCTGTTAAATCAGGGCAGAGGATTTTACTTTGATCAAGGTCTGTGTGTCGTTCTGATACTTTGAGTAGTTTCCCAGGGGGCTGTCATGTGCATTTTAGTAAAGAGTGGCTTCTGTCTGGCCACTTTTGTAATAGCCTTACTGGTGCATAGTTGCACTAATGAACGTACCTCTGTAAGGTTCTAGCTTCTCCTCAAAGTAACTCTGGATCACTATCAGAGTAATCATTACCTGTTTGACCAAGGCTCTTTGGCATTGATCCTTCTTTTTCGCTGGGCAGCCAGACCTACATATTATGTCTGTGATTCTAATCTTTTTAATAGTTTTCTCAACTCTTGTTCTTTAGTGCTTTTTAAAAGATGTAAAGACAGCTGTTCTTGGAAGATGGTAAAATGTGGAAAACCTGAAAGGATTTGAAAACTTTCCACCTGCACTCTTGATAGGAAATTTGACAGGGAATTTACTTAGGTTGAGAGAGGAGTATGGAGCCTGAGACTAAGATGTAAAAGCCCAGATTTTCATGAAACAACTGAACAGATTAGTTTCAGGTAAGCTTTAAGCTTTCTCACACTCACCCAATTTGAGCATGTTTGCAAATTACATCACATTTGTAAACTTTATTTAGGCTGTTAGGGGCAAATAAATGCAAATGGTCTGAAATGTAAAATCTGTGCACATTCCTCAAGGTGACCGTGCGCTTGGCTCTGTCTGAACACAGATGCATCCATTGGTTGAGCAGTCTATGATGCATATTATGTCATTTTTGTCCCCAGTTCCAGTCTCAAACGTTTCCCAAAGTTGTAGAGAAGCAAACTTAAGTATTCTGTGGAGTCTGACGAGAATCTTGCCAAAAGGTTTATCATCAGCGGAACTTTTAATTACAGCTTATCAACTACAAATCTCTGAACACTTAACTTGTGCCAGTTAGCAGCCATGATTGATACGCAGATGTACACATTGTCAGGGAAGCAGTGAGGGAATGAAGGACAATTGCTGTTGGTGCTACCATAGGAATCTGGAGGAGAATTGATCATATTTTAGTGATGAATGATAGTGCCAGCACACCTGCAGATTCTGTGAAGGAGTGAGGAGAGGGCTGTTGATCTAAATCATTGATAACTCTCACTGGCGTCTTACGCCGAGATCCTACAAATGAGACAAGCAAGTTCTTAACACAGAGCACGTTTTCTATCAGAGTAGTGACTGTAACCAGATGGGAGCCAGTGTGGGTGCCTTTTTGCTGCTTTGACCTCAACCGTAACAGACAAGGACGGGAGCATGCTCTGCTGGTACAAGTGTGTATTTAACAAACACCCCTCTGATGGTTACGTTTTTGGGACCGTCATTCATTTTTACATGCTTGATTTATGATTGATTTTATCATTTCTTTCAGTGAAATCTTTCCATTATGCATTGTGGAGTAGCTTCTAAATCTAAAATACACAATAAAATACACTTCTAAAATATGATAATTATTAGATTTGATCTGTTTTCATCTGTGTAAGGAACCTGTGTTTCCAGACTTATTCTAAACCAGGCTATCTGTCCCTGGTTCACAGTGTACTGAAAGTTTTGAGATTGATTTTCTCACCAAATGCTCACCAACAAAGCAGAAATTGGTAACTTAATATTGAAGGGCACACTTAATTTACTTTGGAGCAGGAGTAAGTGAAGTTTTTTTAGATTAAGGGTGGGGAAGAAATCTGATTGAGCATAATGCCCATAAATTATAAGAAACATTTAATTAATCCAAGAAGAAAGGGCCTTGAATTGATTGTTTGTAATTATATATTGGGATACATTTAAAGGCAATAAGAGAAGCATGGCATAAAAAGTAACAGGGGACTTCAATCATTTTGACAAATAATTCATGGGCAGTTTTATCTCAGTTGCATTTTAATTAAGACCTATCTGTTTATACATACAACAGCATTAACGTCTCTATCATGATATAGGATGTTTTGTCAGTTTCTTGATGTATTATCTCAATTATTTTTTGCTAATAATTTGACAAAAGTTATGGACTTAAACGTTTACGACGCTAGTAGTCTCTAAAATGTTGCAGTAATCAAAATATGAACAAAAAATAAGTAGAGTAGTCTAACGCTTACAAATGAAATATACTAAAGGACACACCCGCACAAATAACATCAGAGACTAATGAGGGAGTTTAGTGTTTAACATCACAAAGTTAATATGACTGATGGGAGTGGTTGGACAGCAAATTAAGCAGAGTGTGGCATGTGAATATAAAATACATATGGTATCAATGATGTTATCATTAAACACTGCCTTCATAGTCAAAGAACATCTCAGTAAGTCACATATAAACCCCCCTATCGCTCCTAAGTTACACTGTATGACATTTATTGATGGTGTGCCATATTTAGTTATCTCAAGGACTGCATTACAAAAGCAGCCAATAAACTTAGTTCCTCTCACATCCACACTAGGAAGATGGGTTCTCTTAGGTGTGCACCACCTGACTTTACCATTTTTCTGGACTGACTGACTGATCTAAAATGAATCTGGTAAATGTTTACAATTATTAACAAAAGATGTATATTATTCAATTTTTCTTTTCACAGAGGAAGATAAGAGTGAGAATACTGAGCTGTGCAATGCATTATCCTCACAATGTTTTCCTGGTGATTATATCCTCATGTATTTGGCATATTTGGACTTTCCTTTTATATCGAGTAAGATCTGTTGAATGTATTAGTGTAATGAGGAGAACAAAATCTCAGCCTTTCATGGATATGCGCTTTTATCACTTAAAGAAACACATCGGTGCTGAAATGCGCATTTAATTGGGTGTCAGTATGTTCCTAAGTGTTTCCTCGCAATTCCCTCACAACTTCAATGGCACCAGTTAGTTGCAGGAAAGGAATAATAAATGCCTTAAACACAAAGAAAATCATTAAGAAATGGAGATGTGATAGCTTCAGCAGTAGATGAGATGGATAAGGTTAATTTGTATATGTGGGCGCGCCTGCCGAGGCATTCATTATGCATGTCTTTGCAGTCCAGTCAGGAGGCTTTGGTACAGTAAAGAAGAGCTGTGAATCACTAGGGACAGTTTACTTAGATTAAGAGGACTGTCTATCAAAGCAGACACAAATGTTAAGATGCTGGCATATGGGTGCGTGAATGTGGGCTGGCAAGGAGGCGTGTGCGTGTTTGTGTATCTGCTGTGTTAGTCAAGTCTTAAACCTGCAATTCAACTAGATGTTATAGAAGCAACTAACAGTGATTCTGAGCAAAAACACACTATATTTTCTTTGTTGAAAACTGACTGAAACCACTCTTTTACGTATAACATACTGGAATGTCTCAGTGGTGTGCTGCAATGTCATCTTCAGGTCAGCCCAACTAGAACTAATAAGGATTCTTTGACATGAGGGCATTTCATGTGGGTGGACAGTCACCATATTGGGGTCTTGAACTTGGATCCTCCAGCTGAACTTACTTGCTTGTCACTTAGATACCATGATGTCCTAAGTTTTAAACTGAAAAAAAGTTTTCTTGTTGTTTATTCCTCTTTACTTTACATTTTAAAAAGCCATATTATGGTTTTTATGTTTTCCTCTTACTTTCTGTGTGTCATCTGGCTTTTTCTGGATGTAATGGTTTTGGCACATTACACGGTAAGCCCAAAGTCTACACCAAAGGGAGTAATGATGTCCCACAGAAGATATTACCTCCTACACCTCCAAATATGCCTTGTCAGGGTTTACTGCGTAAAGGTTGCAAACTTACTATGGATATTAAAGCATATAAACCTTTTTTTTCGACAATCATCAGCCTATAATGTTAATGTAGACACATTAAGAAATCTAGAATTAGACACTTTATTAGTGATAGCCTTTCCCCTGTTTTTTAGAGTAAGCGAAAAAAAAAAAAAGATTAAAACAAGTTTAAAAAAACTGGCCCAATTTTATCATGGTAGCAATTTCATAAAGCAGCTTTAGCAGCAGCAGTGATCAATCAGCAGCACATCATTAATTTTCCAACATCATATCACAGTATATAGTTAGACCGCAGTAACAATGGAGCAATCTCTTAATTACCGTCTTTAAGACTTTTCTCTATCTGATAAATCATGATAAAAGTCCAAAGAAATTAATTTATGGAGTTCTCAAGCCCAATTCAAATGATCTCACAGATGTTTAGATCAAGTTAGAAGAAAACTCATAATTAGCTCAACGGAAGTAAGAGAATCCAAGTTCAAAGTAAAAGCACAAAGTAAAATAGACCGTAAAGAAATAGGCTGAAAATGATTTAATACCTTATCATGCAAATCAAATGTGAGTGAGGGTCATATGTAAACCAGTACTTAGTTTGCAAGACATTTCTGAATATTCTTATTACTGAAACACTCAAATTCATCTAACATGTTGTGACTGAGCTGTTTTATAGATTTAGACTAAATGATCAAATGATGGCTGTCTTTCTTTGTGTCAATCACAGACTTGAAATGTGTCTTCAGAGAGTTTATGAAGAACAAACCAGTAAAGATATAGTCTGGTGAGGCAGGTGCAGATTATAATCCCTGTAGTTATCTCTGTCATCAGCGAGTCCATGACCCACATAGTTTGTGATGATAAAACAAAACATTTCTGGGACTCGTTTTCTGAATACCAGCTACATTAAAGGCTTGACCTTTTACCAAAATCACCATAAATGTTGTTATCTGGCAACCCACGTCATTACTCAGAGGCTTTATCGGGGATATGTTTCACATTAAGGGATTTGATTTAGTTTAGTTTAATCCCACGTGTCATTTAGTTTACATGTTGTATGTTTTTTTTTTCTGTAACGACAATATTTTATTTTGGTGATTCTTTCCGGAAATTGTATAGATTATTACACCGGGCTTGAGGCTCTAGTGCGCGACAGTGATCGCACGCAGCTGGTAGCAGCTGCTTTCATTTGCAGGAGACTCAAAGACTGAGCGCGGAGCTCGCGTTTAGAGATCCCACCTCTGACGGACTTGACATTAGAGAAGAATTGTGTCCCTCACAAGAGGCCCTCGGGTGTTCAGATAGAAGTTTTGCGTGGATGAAAGTACTCAAATGGTCTTAACTGTTTCTACTGGCGCTAGTTTACATGTGTTTTATGTGTTTACGCGCAACAGTGAGGTAGACTTATTCGGGCAGGTTTCACGGTGTCGGCGTGTGATTTATCCCGTGGATGTGGTGGTCGGGGTAGATGTCTGAGCCTTGCAGGATCGGCATGTCATAGGGCATCATGATTTCTTTGTTTTTCCACAAGTGGATGAGGAATACCTCCCCTGACATGATGATGCTGCTGGTGCCGATATTGTGTCTATTGCCCCTGGCTGGAGGGGCTCCCTCTCTGACTACCGAGCAGCTGGACATGGGGGTGGTAAGTTTTTTTCCTTTATTTTTATTTTTTTTTATTTTTCCTTATTTTTTTTTTTACCTTTTCCACCTACTTACAGAAAAACGACGCTCGGAAGTTTTCCAACCTCATCGCAGTTTTCTCTGCCCCTCTGTTAACACTCAGCCGGCAGGCTTCATCTCCTGTCTTCTTGGGGCTTTTCTTGAACGTCCAGCGAAGAGCGAGTGTCCCTCTACATACTTGCTCTGAATTTTAACACCGCTCTGCAGACCAGTTCACAGGCAGAGTGGCGGTGTCGCGTACGAACGCCAATATTAAACATGTATATGGACCTTATTCTCACGTGGGAATAATCTCCTTGAAACAAATAAATGATAACAATCGAGTTGTTTGTGTAAATAAATTCATGTGATGAGGCTTGTTCTGTCCTTCTCAGTATTCTTCCACGTTATAGGGAGACTCGTTCCATGTAGGATATGTTACTTTATATGCTGCTTTTTTTTTTTTACAACGTCTGAAAGCGTTTAGAACCGACCATCCAGTACTTTAGTGTATAACAGAAATGAATGAATTCACAAAATAGCCAGCGCCGTCACTGGAAAGTACTAACAAATCATTTGAGCTGTGTCTGCTTTTGTAAAGAAATGACAGTCTTTATTTATACCCAGGTTTTTTTTCTCCAAAAATCATTCGCATACTGGATGCGTTGTGTTTCGTGCATATGCGTGGGATATGTGATGCCGTCTGAAATCCTTGCTGCACTTGCTTTACGTGATGGATCATCACAGTACAGCAGCATGCACGACATAGAGTGAGGATGGCTGTTTCAAACTAGTTTTAAAGATGTGTCTGAGCTCAGTGTGTGATTGGGCATCTGTAGTGATTTTTATTTTTTATGGACAGTACCATGTGTATGCAGCATTTTCACACAATAAGAATCAGTTCGTGATTTGTAGGTGACTTTCCCTCAACTGAATTTTTCTTTAACTGCACTCCTCAGGGCAGCATTGGTTTTTGCAGCTGCTACTCCCTAGTTTAGTCTCTCTGTGTCACTTTCTTGGTGTCCAAACTCTTCTTTTTGACCCCTACAGTTAGGGTTTCCATTTTATTCTGAGAGACTCAAACAAGTGAAATGAAAGTGAACCTTTGCTATTTCTCTACCTATTCTTTGCTTCAAGTTTAATTTTTACCATGAATGGACAAGCTCAACCAATTACAGTACAATTTAGGCTTCCAACAGTAAAGGAAGTTCTATAATAGATGAAAATGTAAATGGAAGACGCCTTACAGACTTACATTGCTCACATATTCTCACAAAACTGACTTAGAGACATGATGTGTTGCACCGTAATACCTATAGGTTTTTCACCATGACCTCTATATGCTTTTTCTGATGTGGAGCTTTGGCCATGATCAATTGTAGCCTTGAAGCAACCAATAACATAAACAGGACAGCTCTCTGACCCTTTAACTTAAGCATTATGGCTTGTTTTACTCTCTGGTTGCAACATGAAGCTATGCTGCTACTTCCTGAGCATATAGTATTGAGAAAATAAATTTGATACCAAAGAAATACCAATGGTAATGTACGTCTTCTTTTGTGTGATCTGGCAATTTTTCATGTTTTTTTTTTTTTTCTCTATTTATTAATTTTTTTTCAGAACTCCGATCCCCTTTGACTCTTACATAATAGGCAAAAGGTAAAGAAACCATTAACTTCAGTTGGAAAGCAGCAATGCAAAGCTGACAATGGTCATTGAGCATATTAGTGACAGCGGCTGTGTGTAAATGCTCAGCAATATTCCGATGTTGAACTGATTAAGACTTGCTTGTAAACAACATTTTCTGATCACCTTAATCAGAAGAACGTGTTGCTTTTGAGAAAACGATAATCGAATGTAGTTCTGTGAAGTATGCCGATCTTGCGGTCATTATGTAGACATGCATTCCCCTTAATTGTAATTTCTCTGATTAAAACTCATGCACTCATCTCTACGGTTGTCAGGTCTGCTTATTCTAAGCAACTTTGGGTTTCTTTTTAAAGTGCCTCATCACTTGTTTTGGGCTTGTTTTAATAGATTGGGTTGAATGTTTTTATCAAATGATTTGGCAATACCAGCTGCAGCAGCAGCGTGTACAGAATGGGATGGCTGCAGGTACAAAAAAAAAAAAAAAAGATGGATATTATGGAGACTTTGGATGAGCATAAATACCACAGCCGCATTGAAGACAGCAAGGTTCTTTAAAGCCTGAACCGTGGCTGTGCACTGCAAACCAAGATGCAAAAACACCTTTAAACAGTCTCAAAGATGTACCTAATGTATACTGAAATGTTCAGGTTTGAAGGCCAAACAGAAAGGTAAATGTAGAGGGGAAGTTGCTGACATCATCCCGGACAAGTGTTCCCCTTGATATGCAGAACGCTGCTTTTTGTAGTCAGATTGAGTAAGACAGTTCCAACCATATTCTTCCACGGGGGCGAGTGTGTCAATATCCTGCAGAAGACAAGGATGCAGTGACAATAAAAAGAATTTAGAAATATTCACTCAGCAGGCAGTTGTCCTTGTGAGAAATGTTCAGAGTGCTGAAACTGTTCCAAAGGTGTAAGGGACCAGCGCACAGGATGGCATGTTGGCACAAGAGGCAACTGATTCATCTGTAAGAAAGACAGTTGTTTTTGTTTTTTTTAAGGTGACATCATTTCTGCCTGTGTTTGGATGTATTTGAAGTATTGACAAAAGAGCAGAAGACAATATACAAACAACCATAAAACAGTTTGAAGCAGCAAATGTCATCAGCAACACTCCCAGTTGCTGAGAATCTGCCAGACAGTCTCTTGCTAACACACATTTAAATGTTTTGCAGATTTTACTCCGAGGAGCTGTTTAGTTAAAATCTGTGCAAAGTCTGCTCTATATGATGCAGACATTTTGGTCACATTCACCCCCTCATGATAACATCTTGAAAAAGTCTTTGCCACAGTGCATGTATGAAAACAGCTGAACATTAATATTGGACATTGCTGTCTTTGCTATTTAATTCCTGTTCACTTAAGAACACCAGAACAGCAGCAGTTTTATGCAGTAACTCTTGCACAAACTTCTCTGGAGAATTGGATGTGAAAAGACATGAGAAACACAGCAGTGTCACCAGATGAGAAGCTGTTACCATAGGAGAGATAATAGTAGTCAAAGTGGAAGCTATCCTGCATCTGAAGACGGAGCTGTGTGATCCACTGAGCCTCTCTGCAGCCTGAAGTCTGAGGGGCTTTACTCTTTTGTGAAATCTGGTGTGCTTTGCTCCAGTAAATTAAAAATAACATTTACAGTTTTGTGAATATATCCATATATGTTTGGACCTGATGTAAACATTTATTCGGGCAGATGTCAGGCAGTACACTCAATATTTAAAATAGAAATGACCCTTTTCTTGATATGAAGCTACATTTTCCCCAGCTTCTGTGCTGAAGAAACCCTTTCAAACCGTATTTTGTCCACAGGCAAGTAGAGGCTGCAGGTTAGCCTGCTCAATGTTTTAATAAACGATGCTAATAGCATCTACCAAAATCTTGTTTGGTTTCATCAAATTTTGTATTTCATCTGCACTTCAAGCTAGTTCCAGAAAAACTTTTCTGACTCTCATCAATGTTTGCAGATGGTTGACGGTTACAACTGACACATCTCAATTTCTACTTAAGGCTTCTAAATTTGCTCAAGTCTTATATCTAGAAGAATTGCAGATCCACTCTGTAATCCATTTTTGTCCTGTTCAGGGTTGCAGGGGAAATAAGTGTCGCCGCTGGGCATGAGACAGGTCTTACCCTGGATAGATTGCCAGTTCATCACAAGAGTCGCATACAATAGGAGCCGATAATCATGCATGGGTACCCATGCATTTAATTCAGAATCACCAGTTCAACATGCAAATCTTTGGACTGAGGAAGGAAAGTGGAGCTCCTATAGGAAACCCACATGGTCCCGGGCAAAACCGATCTGAGATTTAAACCATTAGTCTTTTTAAATCAAATAGTCTTTTACGCTAAGAAAAGTTCCTATGTGAGTGAATTGTTTCGGAAGTACCTATACAGTCATGATAAGTGCTAGTTAGATTCTATGAATGGAAACAAAATGAGATCACTGCTTCCTTTGTAATCTTTATTTGGACATAAAAAAACACTGGACCATACTTGATGAACTGAGAAAAGATTGTTTTGTCCTGCAATTTCTTGAGCCGCCTCCGACCACAATATAGGTTGTCTTTTCCTAACTTCTCATGCATTTCTCCCCCCATTTTTTTCTTAACGACACATCGTTTTCTAATGACGTCAGGAAGGAGTTCTAAGGAAAAACGCAGGAGGTCATTTTTTTGGTGTATTTCACCACATTCTTGCTATATAGCAACACAGCTGACCACTGTCCTACCATGCTGCTCAGATTACCAGATGTAGGGACATTTATAAATATACAAATCTAATTTTCTAACTTGATTAAATTTTTTTTCAGTTACGCTCACCTTCTCTGTTGTCTGGCAAGTTCAAAACGCTGCTGTGTTGATTTGTTCTACTCTTTGTATAGCCTCAGATCACACAGGGAAGTGTTTCAGAAATAAAGCACCTTTTTTTTTCATCCATGACGAAATCACATTTCCGGGGAAATTAGTTACTTGGTGAATCAGCTTCCGGTTGTTCTCTCATAAGAAGGTTGGTAAACAAAAAAAAAAACAATTTGACTGATCGGCTTCTGTATTGGTTCTGGTGGTTATTTTGTTGTTATAAGTTATATTTTACTGCACAGATTATTGTATTTTGGAATCTCTGCCTCAGACTTCCTGTTTGACGTTTGTACTTGACTCGTCCTCCATCAAAAATAAACTCGGAGACTATTTTAAGAGAAGCAAAGAGTCTCTTCTGGATTCTTCTGATACTGATCGTCTTGAGCAGCGGCTGTGGGCCATGCTACAGCCTGAATGTGACTGAGCCATCTGTGATGGAATCCAAGGGTAAGAGTGCTGCGTGAACTGCTGGTGCTATTGACAAAGAGACTTACCAACTTGAAGAAAACACGTATTCCCTAGCATTGTGTTATGTACTCTGTAATGTATTTCTCTCTTGACCATACACTTTCAAAAAAGTGGGAATAGCTGAAAACTATTTCTCTCTAGTCTTATGATCCACCCTTAAAGTAAAATGTGGGAACCTCCTGTGCCCAGAAACCACAAAGACATGAAAGTGCCTTTCAAGTTTATTGTTTTGAAGCCAGCTAGACCGTTTCTTAGAAGTAACCAGGTGGAAGAGATTTTTTTCTGCAAGTCCAGGACATGTTATGCTTCTAGTTTTTTGGGGTGCTAAGAAAGTAGTTGCAACAGAATTTTTTTCCTCTGTTGTCTTGTGAAGTCGTGGGGATAGTCCCTGTGTAGAAGCTCCAAGTAAAAGGTGCCGTCTCCTCTATCTGCTCATGTGACTCCTTCCCTCTGAAGATCAGGGAACAGCTAAATTAAACTTTACATTTTTGTAACTTTTACAATAAGATGAATGGTTAGATAGTTATAAATTTGACCATATTGCGGAGTGCAAATTGAGCCTGTTGGCACAAAGATTACTCTTGATTCTGTTCCCAGTTATAGGAGAAAGCATGTGTGAAGTAGAGCTCGATATTGAACTGTGTAGAGGGATTATACATCTGATAATGTAGAGGGACATGCTTATAGACTTGTCTGCTATATTCAGTGTAAAAAGAAACAAAGCTCTGTGTTTGATCAGAAACAGCAGTCAGTCTAAACAATCTAATCTAACTACTACTACTTGCTCATCATGAAAGGCTGAGAGCAAATCGGAGCAGACAGCTCAGATGATTATTAGTTGGTTGGTGACTGATTTCCTGTCACTGGGGAGCCAGAGGACACGCAGTGAATATCTTTCTATGCCACTGGAAAAAGCCATAAAGCACAGATATTATCAGATGATTGAACAAATCATTCGCTTTCACCAGCTGATGTATTATTGTGTGCATTGTAAGCATGAGTTGACTCAAGACAGAGAAACAACCATAGAAAAATTTGTCATCCGTTGGCTACTATCGCACTATCGAGTTCCATTACAGTTGGCACTTAGTTAACATTATAAGTCCTTTTTATGGGGTGTGTCCTCCCAACAACCCCACTTTTGAGTTACTTTTGTAGCTCAGCCACTCACTCAAGCACAGATCAGACATGTTCATTACACAGCTAAGCTACTATAGAGCTTTATATATTACTGCATGGCTCTGACTTGTAATTTCAGCACTCGAGGGAACTGAGTCATAACAAGTAAAATGTAATGTGCTCTGTGTTTTCTGCTCATTGTGTTATCTTCGTCTTGAGGGGCATTTTCTCCACTGAAACATAACCGAAAGCTTCCCATGAGAGCTATTCACCCTCAAACACAAGGCTTCCCTTTTGGTTAGGGGGCATGAGCTGGCCAGACTGGCAGCTGATGGTTGCTGTATATTCATTCACCTGTTGACTTTTGCTTTTTTTGAGGTTTTTTTTGTGTTGTTTTTTTTTAACAAAGAAACCCAAACATTACAAATTTAAGTGATGATATTAAAACCTTAAAAATGTGCAAGTGCGTGACAGGAAGGACAACCACACCCCGCTAAATCCATTTCTCACTTGTGTTTTGCTGTTTAATTTCTTAAATGAGAACGCCATCTGGCACCAATTATTCTGGGGCGGCAGGTTCCCTGCTTCTGCTCTCATACCTCCACCACTCACCCTTCCTCCCTCACTTAAAATGAAAATGATCAAGTCTTGGCAATTGCATATCAGAGCTATGATTTTTTTTTTTTTTTTATTAAAAAAAGGAATAACAATCTTATTATTTTGGGGAATTGTGTTTTAAGGATAAGGAACAAAGATGAAATACCTTAATTTGAACAAGCTTTTCTGATACATTTATAACCCAGCTTGGTTATTTTGCATGGTTAGAATTTGTAAGATGGTTGGAAAGAAAATCAAATGGATTCACTAATACCCATAATACGTTTTGTAATGAGGTCAGTTATTTGCGGAACAGTGACAGATGCAGAATAGTGAGTAAAGGAGCGTTGTCCTCCGAAACAAAGTTGTAGCTTCAAATATGTTCATGCAAGAAGATCCACTCACAATGCTGTTTGAATCCCAACTCATTTTCTTTCAAGTGCCATTAATCCTCCACCCTGCAGCAGTGGCTTTTAATATGAAAAACCAGATGGAAAATGTTATTATTAATAATTCAGTTTTTGTTCAGAGGGGTATTCAGGCAAACAATCTGGCCACCAATGGTACCACCACCCTCGTTAGCACCTCATTTCCCTTAAATTTGCGTACATTTCCTCAATCTTGAATTCTTCCTCTTCTCTCTCTCACTCTGCCTCTATAGAAATAGACTTTCTTCTTTGCTGCCTACCAGTAAATCATGATTCCTTGTGGCGCTGAAAGAGAAAACCAGATGCAGTGAGAGTCGAGGATTAATCCACTGAAATGAGTGAGAGTCAAGAGAATCTATAAGCGCGAGTGCTAAACAGTGAAAGAAAAAAAATACTATACTAAAAAAAAGTACTTACATTTCCCTTGTCTGACATTCTGCCACTGAAAGTTGAAACTTACCTCTCTTTTGAGGTAACGATGAAGTCCAACGATGAACGGGCCAAAGTTGGGAAAATGGTTCAATGAAAAGTGCTTGGTACACGCTCACACACGCTCACACACGCTCACACACACAGAGTCATTTGCTAACTCTTGCTAAAGCATGAAGCTCAGATATACAGTTAATCCACTGGACTCCTACATTAATTTAGGCTGGGGTTGATGGAAGATGCTTCTTGCTCAGCACAGATGACAACCGAACATTTACAAATACCGTTATTATGGAAAAATATTAGATGATGGCCCTTTGTTCGCAAGAGGCTGTTTTTGAGCTGGCAGTGTCTGTTGTCCTACAAATCCAGTGAAGATCAATATTTAAATCCTTGTCCTTGTAATTTCTTTCTTACTGATCAGTCAGAATAAATGGCAGAACCTCTGATACAAACACTTTTTGTAACAAAAAGAAAAATGGCGGAGGAGAGATCTAGGCAAAATGGGTTTTGTAACCTAGCAACAGTAAGAACTGCCCCAAAAATGGGGTCATGCGCACAAAAACCTGTGGACACTCAAAACTCGGTCCTGTGGACCTTCAAGTAACTCTCTGTAGCTTAGTCCTAGTTCAGGATATATATAAACGTACATCCCTTTTGATGAACTATCATAAATGATTAAACATGAAAAAAGAAAAGCACTTTGAACACTAATTTTCACCTAAATCTGTTACACTGCTCAGCCTGGATCATTAGCCCTGATGTCCTACTTCCACCAACGAGTGTGACCTCCTGTGTGTAGAAATGCATCATGGGACTCGTATTTGGGGCGAGGAGATTATTTCAGGAACAGTGTCATGTGAGAGATGATTTGAATGTTGAAGGGATATTATTTCTCCATAAAGATTGACAGAAAATGATTGTTCAGCACGTTACATCTGGCACATTCTCAGCTATACAGGAAGAAGAAACTGAGTCCTTCAATCAACTCGTATCTTGTCTGTCACCTCGGCCGTGTTAAGCATTAAAGCTCGCAGAGACATGAGGATTTCTGGGAGTACTGTCAGCATTATTGAGTAGCTGATGATTTTCTCAGAAATCGGTTCAAAAAGGATCCCAAGAGGTCTGACACCTCATTGGGTTCTGTTGTAGGATGATGGTGTGGCACTGATGCGTAGCAGTTGTGAGACTTCATGCTATGATCACATCAATTTGGCAGCACACATCCAAACTTAACCATTTGCTATTCTCATGCTGATTCATGAGTCAATGTCATCTTGTAAGATTTCTGGTCACATTCTCAGCTTACTCTATATGAACTATAATTCTTGATGCTTGCAAAAATGGGGAAAGGCTTCCATACATCCATTTTCTTTGCCTGCTGTATTCGGTTCAGGGTCGGGAGGGACTGGAGATTAGCCCAGCTGCCACGGGGTGAGTGACATGCATGACAAACAACCACACTGCTCACAAACCGTATCCATGTTTTTGGACTGTGAGAGAGAGTCGGAGTACCTGCTGTGAACCCACGCATGCACAGTGGGAACGTGAAAACGGAGGAGATTTCTTGGTATGTCTCAGGTCATTGTCTTGTTGAAACGTGAACCTTCCTCGCACTTAACACAACCATTTTTTCACCATTCATCTTTTCTTCTATTCTAAGTAATTTCAAGTCCTCTCTGCATAAAACATTAGCTCAGAATGACGCTGCCATCACCATGTTTGACAACAGGGATGGTGTTAATGAGTTTATGTAAACCAAAGCCGTGTGCTGGAAGGTTTTCTTAATTCTTCTCAGCTTGGATTTCTGTCTTTTACCACCTGCTCTCACAATGTGTATGTTCTTCTCCTACCTGTTATTTCCAGATTTCTGACCATTGCTTCCTGCTCCTGTCAGATAAATTGTGTCAGGATACCAATGCCTGTATAGCATGTAATGCATAACTGAATGGGTGGACATTACCCATTAACTTTTGTTCTATTTGTTGGTCATTCCGACAGATTAATCTAGCTTCCCCTTTATATTGTAAATTTAAACTTTTATCTTCTTCTCAACTTTATTTGTTAATTCAAACATTGTGGTTCAAAGTAGCTTAGTACAGCAGCTGTTGTCACATTGAGACATGCAGTTTATTTTCTAACCGAACCCTATTGCTTGCTGCATTATTAAAACTGTCTACTCCTGCAAGCTTTGTCCTGCATGATCTCAATTTCAATGCAGCCCTCTAATGCATACACAGGTGGTGCTAAAAAAGTATTTGTTTTATCACTTCAGAGGATTCTGCAGCTTATGACAGCCATTCAGGTGCCTTTTAGCAAACTCCCAGCAGGAACTCTTGTATATTTTAGCAAGGAATGGGTTCAATGAAAATGGGTTCTGACTATTCTACCAAACAGGCCTGATTTGTGGATTGTTGTGCTAATGGGAACTCATCCCTGATGGCTCAGTTTGACTTTGCAGCCAAATGTAGGAAGTATATTGGAATTTCCAAACATCCTCCCTTTCATAATGATGGAGAATTTTTGAACATTTTCAATTTTGTAAGTGTAATGTTGTCCTTACTCAGATCTGTTCCATAACCCAATTCTGCATGACTGGAGGCTTCATGGCTTGGTTTCCTCTTTGACATATACCCTCAACTTTGAGACCTTTTATTGGCAGGTATGTGCCTTGTTAATTATGTCCAGATATTTTATTTAGAGAAAGATGTGCTTAAGTAAAGTTGGAAGGAAAGGACCACTGAGAGAAGCAGAATAACGCCCCAGAACTCATTTGTAATGGTCTGAAACTAATCAATTTTATTTTGTTCAGGAATTCAAAACTTCTGTTCAAGACTGAATGTACTGTTGTCATGCTTTACTTGTGCTGTTTGTCAAAGAGCACAAGTAAAACATGGCTAGGAGCCGGCTGCAATGATTTTACCCTCTGAGGCTAAAAAACATAAGTGATCCGTAACTTGGTACTCTGCCTCAATGCCCCCTGGTCACAGATGAAGCTCCTGAGACACATTTCTGCTAACAGGCTGCTGATGCAGCACGGCCTAGGAAACCAAGTTGGGATTTAATACCATGAATATGCGTATCAAATCAAGCATGTAAAATGATCAATTTACCCCGCAAGTTAGTTTCACTCAATTGTACCTTAATTTGTACTCAGACTGTAAACGTCAGTGTAATTATTACATTCACATTAAGCTTTTCTATATTTTAGTATTTTGTATCTCTTTGTTTCAACAGCCTTTATGTGTGCTTGCATTTCAACTTCTGTTTCATCTCGAAGCACTACATTTATTGCTGATGTGTTTACTAGAAGCAGAAATGCTTTCTTTCCAGCATTTGGTGACATTTGAGAGAAATCTTTTTTTTACTTGTATGTCAAGTTGATTGTTGGTACACAGCGCTCAGCAAAAAGAAACTGTCAATGATAACTCGCTTTACAAGTGTGTGTTTCTGTCTGCTCAAAGTTATCTGTTGACATTTTCCAAAATATCGCATTCAAAGAAACAAAAAGAGCACCCGTATTAATATTTAGGCTTGTCTTTAATTCCAGGCAGAACAGCACATGATGATGTCAGTATTTTCTTGAAATTGGATGGAACATATTATGCAAAAAATATCAAGTTTAGTATGTGGCCAAATTTATAGACTCAAGTATGTGTTTGATTATATTATTTAATTTAAATATTGCTAATTTTGGATACATTTCTGAATTAAAAGGGGAATCAATTATTGTGTTATTTTTTTGCATTTGGATTAATAATCATACATGACAAAAAAAAAGTGATACTTTCATAAACTGAACTGCAGTTCATGATACTTTACAGACGTGTATTCAGCAGCACAAAGTGAAAAAAGGACTGTTGAACTAAATAGTAGTTTTTAGTGCAACAGTTCCAAACCCTTTCAGCCATGATGTTACTGTATGACACTTTACATCATGTTTGATGTGATGCAACAACATTTTAGGGAGAAAAGGCAAAAATGCACACAACTGATGAGGCCCATTAATCCATTGTCTGGTGCATAAATAGGCAGAATACAGAGATGTGAGAAAGTGTCCATGCAGCCTGCTGTCATTTGCATTTGATTTAATCAAAATAAATGGTACAGAGCATAATGGTACAGTGCTAAGTTTCAAATAAGGGGCAGAATATTTGTCAGCATCTCTGTCCTGCTGGCTTTAGATGCCTGAGGGGATTTAATGAACTTATTTTATAAATGTAAAGCAGATGTGACAATAGACAAAGCATAATAATGGACACCTACAGACTGAAATACCAACACTGTTGCTTTAATCAGATTAAAGCTTGACTTTTTTTATTTGAATGCACATGATTCTAGAAATGGTAGAATTAAAACAGTTCATTTACATTGTAAGCCTCATTTCATCTTGTGTTTGTATTTACCACAAGTACTTAGCTCTCGTAAAAAAATTGATTGGTTTTGGTAGAGACAATGGATCAAGCTGTGTAAACGGTTTAACAGGAGTTACTGTTTTTGCTCAAATGAACATCATCCTCTTCTGCTGCTGGCTCATTCTGTTTTCATCACTTTCTGTAACTGGCTCAGTTTTTTTTTGCCAAGAAAACACTAACAATTCCATGTGGCCATTATATTCTAACTGAGGCACTGCGTACCATTCTCGTCACTTATCGGATCAAAGATTTGGTTGCCAATGCTATTTATAGGATTGGAATTGTGATTGTCTTTGGAATTGTGTTGCTTTGCATGATAAAGTTAAGATAATCCTGAAATCCTCTACACCACCAAATATTTCCCTGTAGATGAGAGATGTTGTGTCAAGTCTAGAGAAGATCAAATGCACACTTCTGGGATCTTGGGACAAATTTCACTCCTCTAGGAATGCAGCTTTGTCTTATCTTGATGAATTAAAATCCCTCCCAGTCACTGATGATAGTGAAATGATGAGAGATGATGACATGCACTGACACAGCCCAGCATTGTGTATAGAGAATTTTCTTTCTTTCTAAGAGCTGTTATGGAAATCTAAAGTGTAAGTTGTTGACTAAACATTAGAAATTAAATTGGCTCCTTTGGATTTTCAGAAATGCTTCCTGTGATTGCTGAATGTATAACACTCCCTCTTTTTGTGTGTGAATTTGTGAACCGACTGTGTCCAGTCCAGTTCAGGCTTTACCAAACTTGTGTGTGATGGAAGGAATTACAGCAGATTAAGGCAGCTGTTGTATTTCTTCGGATGTTTTTACCTACCGTGACCATTATTATTATTATATTTTGTTGTAGTTCTTTGTTATGTTGAAAGATGCTACTCGGGATTGATGAGATGGGACGAATGGGATGGGAGTTGTGCTCATGCTCTCTGAAATGACACTTGTATTGTTTTATCGTTTCTATGTTTGTCACTCGTCCTTTCTTTTGAATAGAAATAAGAAAAGTTATAGCATGTTCCTGACCCCAGTGGTAAACTCAAGGAAACCGAAAATAATGGGAGAACTTCACTGTAGCTCACTGTCAGAAAATATCTGTATTGGAATAAATGATTTTGATTGTGTGTTGGGGATAAAAAGACTGTCTTTTTCTGCTCTGCAGCAGAATGCTGATTGATGTTTTCCAACTCTGACAATTTGGCAGAAGAGTGATGGGGAGGCCTAGCTTTTGGTTTATTTTATATCAAAGCGAAAGGCAAAAAGAGGGCTTGCAGTGTGCTTTGGAACTGACCCTCGATAGTGCATGTTCTCAATGTGAGCTGCATTTACTCTTCTCATCTAAGTTAAATTAAGAAAGAGAGGGAAAGGCAGACCTAGAAACAATTTCCACAACAGGAAGATTTTTAGTGTTTGGCCAGCATCTGTGAGTAATGTGTTTATTAGAATTATAATAAGAATTGGATGCAATAAGCATTAAGGCGTAAAGATCTGTCTCTGCCATGAAGAGTGGGATCACTTTGTCCCATCGCACAGCACACAGCCACATTAGTTGGGAGAGTGAATGCTACATCCAATATTGTATCTCGAGATGCTTATTAGCTCAGCAATTATTCACTGGCTAATTTGAAGCTTGCAGTGGCTTTTTTTCTCTCTCCAACTCATGAGAGACAAACAAAAAGTTATTTCTCAATATGTCTCACACTTAGTGACAATTAAACTAATTAGATATCCTCCCAAGGAACAAATAATTAGGTGATCAGATGTTTTTTTTGTTTGTTTTTTTTCATACTATGAACTCCTTGAAACTGATTACTAAAGAACAGAAGTGGGTAGCAGCTTGTACACTTGTAGATGGAATATATGACTGTGATGTTGGTCAACAGGGACAGTTGACCAACATTACAGTCCGGTTATTGTGTGTTAACAGGAGCAAAACAAAAAATCAAATGATTAGAAGAACGATGATAGCAGGCCAGCTAGGAAGCCTTTGGATATTGCAAATAAAAGTACATCTGAGACCTACTGCTATATAAAGAATCACTTTATAACTCATCCAATGGAACTGAGTTTCAAGTGATTTGGTGCACTTCTGATAAAATAAAATGCTCTCATTCTTATTTTAGAAGTGTGGAAAATGATAGCTCCATCAGAATTGATAAGGTGGAGAAAACCTTTCAAACTGAGCTCAAAAAGTTCCCCAAGCACCAGCTGCCGTCCTAACAGCCAACTACCTGCTCAGTCTGTGCTGTTATTTTTGCATCAAGATGAAAATATGTGTCGCAGAAGGAGCAGAACAAAGTTATTATCTGAAGTAATTTGATGATTTTAAAGCAGTTTAGTTTAACCAAGTTTTTTTGAGACTGTTTCTAGAGTTATGTAATCATTTTAATTATGTTTACTGAATTTAAAGTTAAGTTGACCCCAGCTTAGTCTGAGAGTATGACTTCCCCCAGACCAACCTTTTGAGATTTTATAATCATCAAAATGGATGCATTTTACAAATTGAAATATAAACGGGAAGTTGGTTAGAAGCCATGCAGGGTGCAAACTCTTTTGCGAAAAGATCAGATATTTCAGCTATCCAACCAGCAGTCGCATCACAACATCGCACATTTCTACCCGGTGCTGAAGGGTTTGTCAGTGCAAAGCAGAAAACGGTCAAGTGTCTGAGCAGCTCAGAGTCTTTGTCTTGTTGAATATTCACACAGTTGGAGAATATGCTGACTTTTAACATGCGACCTAAAACTGTAGCATTCCAAAATGAAAATGCAAGCTGATTCCTGTAGTTTTTCATCAATGCAGTTGAACATGGAGCACAATAGTGAAACGATAGTGCTTCTTGGGCACACTTCAATGAACATAATCAAATTTTAATGTACCCAGGTAATAACACATTATTTTCGGAAATAGACATTGCTTTAGTTCACCCACTGTGGTCTTTCAATTTAAAAGAAATCTAACCATGTAACTCAATTTATGATTGTGTATTGATTTTATTTGGACTGGTGTTTTGTATCGTACTACACAGTAGCATGTAGAGCCACTGAGCTGAAGGAACTGCAGAAGTGAAAGGACTACAGATGTAAGCTTATTGCAGAATATTGACAAATGTAACTTTCTGGTGTAATTTTTTATATTACCAAAAACACAGCTTTGTGTTGTCTTTTGCTTTAGTTTTATGAGGAAAAAGAACCCAAAAAGCAATCCTTTTTCAAAAAGCTTGTGGCAGCGGCCATACATGTTGGACATTATTCCTTTTAAAGGTTCATCTGATTTGAAAGAAAAGCCCTCAAAAATGCCCTCAAACATTGACCAGTCATTTAAAAGACAACTTTATACCATGTGTCACAGTTTATTTTCTTGTCTATATCAAAGGGTGGTTTCTGGAGGGTGTTAGAGTTTTTAATGCATATTTAATGCATGTTGAATCAGAATAAAGGTGTAGCTTTACATCACAGCAGAAACTAACAGATACTGTTTATTACTGTGGTTGCTTAAAGCTGTTCTGTTGTTTGAAGTACTGCTGAGATTGAAAAGAACTCTGTTATACTTCTCAGATCTCGATCAGCATCCTCACACATGTCTAGTGTTCTTATCACATTTTGTTGACATGATATAAAACAGTCATTATCTTCCAGGACTGTAGGGTTCTTTCTCTCTTTTTATCTGGCTTTCTCCGTCTTTGTTCTAGGAGTACAGACTCTGTTTGAATCTTTCCTTTTTTTTTTTTTCCAACTGTGCGTTATCAGGCAGATTTAGTTAAATAAGGCGTTTCTGACTAAGCTGATATTAGGCAGTTCTATGTTTTATGTTTTTGGCTGTTTTTGTTGTTGAATTAATTTGATAATTCTGTTAAGGTTGATAAGAGGAAGTAGTAGAGACATTCAAGCAAACTCATTCATAAAATGCCAGTGTTATTTGTATTGATATTTAAGGAATACAGTTTTATAATATTGTAGGTTGACAGTTGTGTCCTGGTTGTACATGTTCTTTCTCCCTTCGGTCTGTGTGTGTGTGTGTGTGTGTAATCTGCAGTGCTATTGTCCCTTATCTTCAGTTTTTTTCTTTTCTTAATATGGTAAGGCTGTTGATTTCTGTCTAATGTTATCTTTTTAGCTTTTATGATGCATGTTTTGGTGGCCTGCCAGGCCTCTATAGTTGTAGGCATATCACTGGTGTGACTGTTTTTCAGTACCATTTCTAGTTCTATTTTTTAGAGTTGGTACCCATCCAGTCCAATACTGTTATCAGGTTTCAATACTGACCTCATGCATTGATCAGATATTGGGCTGATGCTTCTCTCAGAAAGGTGCTTTGGACATTCATTAGACAGCAAAATACACTGTACTATAAGGAAACGCAAAAGACTGAGACTGCGAATGCGGTCGTTCATTCATTCGATTTTCAGACCCACCTTATCCTCTCTGGGGTCACTGCAAGCTGGAGCCCATCTCAGCTACTACTGGGTGAGATCCTGGACAGGTCAGCAGTTTGAAATACAGCTCATTAAATTTAATTCTTTTAAAAACATCTTTTGCTCTCCTTAATAGGAAGTGGCATATGTTTTACGACAACTCAGAATGATGTTCCAGTAAAACAGTGCTGTTATGGGAATGTATCACCTTCGGCAGCCATTCAAATTTACGTCTCAGAATCATTGGGGATAAAAAGGGATTGATGCTTCGCTAATATTTTTACTCGTATATCTTTACTGCTGCTCATAATGCTTGCAAGCTGCAATCCTTCCCAATTTCTGCTGTTTTATTGAGTTTAGTAGAATATAAATAATGTGATGGCAGCATCACAATGTAACACCGCTACAATAGGTACGACACAAATTTAAGTCATTTTTTCATAACTTGCATGTTTCATTTCTTTTTCATTTTGTGTGCATAAGATGACCATAATCATGTCATTTTAGATGTGTATTTTTAGCATTGTTGTAGCCTTTATGAGCATTGTAAAAATGAAACAGTCACTAAACTCATAGAGTTCTCCCTTGACTACCAGACTGTTATTAGTGTAACACAAGCTCCACTTGGATTTCTCGCCTACTCAGTTTCATAGCTATGCAGCTGTGCTGTGCTCTGCTAGATAAGCGTCTTATTACTTTATGGCATCACAGTGTTATCCAGAGGAGGTGAGTTGAGAACACACGCTGCCACCCCCTTGACATCCAGCATGGAGAAAGAGATGCACAAGAAATGGAGATGTAGAGGAGTAGCAACTATACAAGGAAATTGTGGTTCATAAAGGGACCTGTGCTATTGTGGAGACACAGCTTCTTCCCAGAAGCGCCCCTTTTTTTTTTTTTTTTTTTTCCCCAGGCCAGAAGTATTGCTAGAGTGAGAACTTTGACCCCATTTCCCAGGTTATAGCCGCCTTGAATCGCAAGGCAAGAAAACTCCTGCTGTCCCTTATTTTATCCAATTGATCTTTCCATTCTTCAAGCTTGAAGTTTTACCCTCTCGCTGCTTTGGGTTTCAGCATCTGGCTGTGTAGGGTCATCTTGATTCACAGCCAGGATACCATTTCCTTGCAGGCTTATTATTGCTGTAGGTACTGTACAGCCCTTCTCAGCCTCTCTTCCCTAATGAAACGGCGCATATCCAGACACTTCATGTCTCTCTGCAGGTGCAGCACACACTCTGTCTCTCTTTCACTCACACACACACACACACACGCGCGCACACACACACACACACACACACAGTAACATCCCATTTCTTCTTCCTCTCTGGTACTGTACTACTCATCTTTTCGCAGAAAACCTTTCAGCAGAGTCACAAAAGCTCCTCATCACCAAGCAGCGTTGGATGTACTTTGCACTACTGGGAGCTGTGTGGGTTTCTAAATAAGATTCTGACTTCTTTGTTGCTCTTTCAAGACCTTTTTTTGTTTACACTGCACTGCAACAGGTAACAAGGTTTATTTATGTGGTGACAAGGTGAGAGATTTGTTTGACACGTCAGGATATTTTCTGTTTTTGTTGTCAGACACACATGAGTTGTCAGAGACACACAAACATAACGTTCATGTATGCACGAACCTCTGATCTCTGTTTTGGCATATTAAAAACTCCTCTTTCTGACATATTTAACTATATTGCTAGCCTTCATTTTATGTTATTGCTAGCCATTATAATATACCAAAATACATTTTTAGGGCAGTTTTGGGTTGAATATTATTATGTAAATATGGGTTTTAAGGGGAAGGAAAATCCAACTTGGAACAAGCTCGGTGATTGTGTCTGTGTACATGCGACCAGTTGCCGCCAGCCCTCAGCGTGTGTTGTCACCTACTGGCTCAACAACTAAACCCTCAGGCCTATAAATTACATACAAGATCCATAAATACCCTCACTTATATTCCTGCAGTTTATTTGAACTTGAAAGCTGACAGAGATGCATTCTCTTCTTCACATAAATGCTTTATGAGCCAATAAATCTACTCAGAGCGAAGAAGGAAAGAAACGCATCTAACATTGACTTTCACGTGCTATGCACAGACTGAAATTCACTCACGAATTCACCCTCTCTGACCCACACTCGAAAGTTTGAAATTATTCTATACAGAGAGCTGCATATGTTGAGCAGTTGAGTCGATCTGTCAAGAAGTCAAGTGTGTGTGTGTATGTACTTATATGCATATCTCTGCGTGTGACTTTGCATATTTCTGTCTTATTGTGGCATATGGGATGAAAGCCTCAGCAGGGACACTGGGCAGGCGTTATTCAATCCCTGTGTTTGCGGGCTTTGGCTGGGTGCCATGCCACATTACCGACCACAGAGAGAGAAACTTCAAAGAAGGTTTGGGAGCCCCTAAATATTCAGCTTGCTATGATAAAACTTCAGTTACAGGGGCATGTCTTAATTGACTGCAAAAACCATCAGTTTATTTATCTCCAAACCTAGGCTGATTTATTTTTACTGCACGCACTCACTGTGTGAATTCCCCTCTGGGGCTCTCATAAAATATGCCATTTGTTGGATAATTTTGTCCAGTGCTCATCAAACGTCTACAGGACTCTGACAGCTGTGGAAAAACGGACACCTCTGCAGTGTGGAGTTGTATACTGCTGTTCTCTACACTTTGATGGGGCCTATAAACCCATAAATAGAGGCTCAGTGTCTGGTACATTCTTTTCATCGGCTGCACTTTTAACTTTTAATGAAATGTACGTTGTCTGCTTAAAAATGTCTCTAGTCCTCACTGATCTCCAAAAAAAACCTTGATGAAATTATGTTAATAAAGAAAATTTATAAGCACAAACACCATCTTACTAAAAGCAAACGATTCGGGGGAAATGTCACTTTGAAAGTCAGCACAGCTAATGTACTACATGGTATTCTGAAACATGGACTGCTAGAATTAGAAGCACTGCCGCTGGGTCTAGACTGGAACAGCTTTTCTTCTTTTTTTCTTAGCTTAGCATTCTGACTTTTTTTTCAATTGATTGATTGATTGATTGATTCCACAACTTGCAATCTCCTTCACTGAAGAACTTGTTCTGTGGTGACAGTCTGAGATGATGCGACAAGAGTAGTTCCTCACATAGATTCTTTGCTGTCTTCTGTTTGTCACTGTGTAAATGATGTGCTATAAAGCGCTTTTTTCCCATTAAAATTGAAATTAAATGGTGTATATCCCTCTGCCCATCAAAAGGAAGGAAGAGCTCAGTGCTGGGCAAACTAGACTTTTTTTGTTTTAAACAGCCATTATGTGTGTACACACAAATTCAACATTTCTTTTTGCAGCATGTATACTCCATGTACCATTGAGAGTTGTGTTTGCTGGACTGCCACTGTAGCTTTCTAGGCATAAGACTTAAGACAATGAATTTTGACGGCTGTTGTACTCAGTTAACTTGTCCTACAATATAGACACTGATGTCAATATCAGTGAGGCATGAGGCTGCCTTGATTTTTCACCAAGCTATGTGGTCAAAGTTGAACTCCCCCTAACAGAGGGACCGACAGAGGACTGTCATTAGAGCTGACATCTTGAAAAGTGAGGCAACTCCCAGGGTCATGAAAGAACTCCAACCCATTCTCTGTGTCCTTTTTACAAGGGAGGGAATAGCTCGTAGAGACACACCGACTGTGGGCAGAGATCAGTCAGTGAGAGAACCAGGACACTGGCACAAGGAAAGATGATTATGGGTCCACCCACATCACCATATAACTAGGTCTACCCTGGTACCTTTTATTTTTATTAGTTTCCCTTAGAAGACTCGGACTCTCTTTTATTTACTGAATGATATGTTTCACAACAAGTAATCTTCTTCACTGAAGAACTTGTTCTGAGGTCACAGTCTGAGATGATGCGTCAAGAGTAGTTCCTCACATAGCTTCTTTGCTTTCATCTGTGTGTCATTGTGTAAATTCTGTATTGTGTAGCACTTTCCTGTTAACTTGAAAAACATGGTGTATGTGCAGATACGGATAATCCCTCTGACCATCAAAAGGAAGAAGAGCGCAGTACTGTGCAAACAAAATTTCTTTGTTTGTTAGTTCGTTCAAATATAACCAATAACGACATCACCATTTTATGGTTGTTGCCTGAATGCGTGTCATGTGTTGCGGCATCCACTGGATAGCGTGAATAAAAAATAAAAAAACAACAAAGAAACAAAGCTTGAACCACAATGTTTGCATCTTATGCGTGAGATATTCATCATAGTGTGCTCTAATACTGAACAGGCATCCTCTGTGCTGGAAGTTATAAGAACAGGAAGCATTAGATGGAGGATAGGGAATGAAACAAAGCAAGAAAATTACATTGTAGAAACAAGACCTTGTTGTGACAACGGAGGCACTTCTCACTGACCCTTAAGCTCTGTCCTGTCAGCTTCATTTTTGGATTCACCAAACAGATGTATCGGCCCATATTCAGAAAAGACAAAGTTCACTGTTACATGCTAGCACTTGGGAGCAAATAGTCAATTACTACAAAATCTATATAATATTAATGTTTTAATGTTGACCTCCGTGTCCTCTAGAGAAAAAAAGAATTGGTTGAAATATATGTTCCATTGCCACAAGTGAACTTCAGTCAGTCAGATCAACAAAGCACAAATGGAGCCCATAACTGAGTAAAAGCTGTCATCGGTTAGTGTCGTCACACATGAAGCTCCTCCACAGCCACCAGGATAGATTGCTGATTGCTCTAAATATTCTGTATTGGCCCTTTTAAAGCCCAGATCACTATTCTCAAGTTGCAGATTTGAATGTCAATTACTGTATTGCACAAGCTCCTAAGCATTCAAAGCAAAGGAGGTGCAGATACGGACATGTTTCATACATGTGCACAAGATGCAATGCTTACCTCCTGCCAGCGGAGACAGCCAATCCTTTTGTGTTTTTATTTGGTTGTACAGCATAAAAAATGAGTCCCACTTTTTGAAAATGGAACTCAAACTGTGAAATACAGAACAACAAGACTTGCAGAGCTTGCATTGATTGCAGTTTACTTTATACATGTGCAGTGAGTGCACTTGATTGTGCAGGCAGTTTGTGTGGTTTCAAATTTTCATCTCCATCAGGCTTCTGAAAAAAGACCTGATACTGACAAGCAGAAAGCAATTTCTTTTCTTTTTCTTCCTGCTCAAATTTTTATTTTGTCTATTTTTCTTGGTAAAAGATTAATCCTTTAAACATAGAAATCCCTAATGCCTCTTATGCCTATTATTTTGGGACAGAAATGTGGAGGTTTTGTGGTTAAAATGAACATCGATACTTTCCAGTCGTCACCTTTCACATGGAAATTTACTTATGTGTATGCAAGTTGTTGTGGTTCCAAAGAATATGGTCATTTTAAGATGGAACGAGGAATTTTAGCTATTTGTTTCGTTACAACTACTACTATAAGTCAAAGATGTAAAATATAATTAAGTGTTTTTTAAAGCTTTAATGAAGTAATTTGTAAAAGAGACCATCCGTCTGAAGATGGCTATGGAAATTAATGCTACAAAGGCTCTGATATTTAGATTATAGTCACAAGATGGTCTCTCTGTAATCATTAGATCACTCTGCCCCGAGCACACAGCTTGAGAGTCATTAACTGCATTACATTATATTGGTGTCGCTGTCAGTTACCCCCAGCATGGCAGCCTCTCAGATCAATTCCCTCTTCCTCAGTCTTTCTAGCTTTCCCTCTTTCATTGCTCCATATTTAACAGGATTGTCCAAATGGCGAGCTCCATTAACCAGACATGTCTAGGTCACTTAGTGCAGAAGATCTAGAGGAGAGGCGTAACATTTTTAAATCTCTCCCCTCTTCTGTCACTCTGCCAGTCACTCTTATTCTCCTCCAGCTCTGCCTCAGCCAGCAGACTGCAGTTGTCTCACCTCTCTGCAGAACCAGCTGTCTTTAAGCCTTGGATTAAATGATTCACTTACCAGCCACATGTTAATCCTTGCTGTCGCACTGTCACTGTCACTGTCACACTTGGTTGCCTCACGTGGGCGCTCTAAATTGAATTATTTTTGAAAATATGAGAGTTAGGCATATGTAATTAAACATCAATGTTGAACTGTGAATGGAAACTTGGTGTGAAAGCAAGCACATCGAGCAGAAGTTATCCTAACAATAAGTCAGCCATGTGTTCCATTATAAGCACATTAGATGGAGGTACTTGTCTAATGAGGTGATTGAGTACTTCAGCAAGCTGGGTGTTTGCCATCTGCTTGCAACATCATGGTTTTAAATCTAACAGATGACTATAACTGCATGTCAGTCCTTTGCTGTCTGCACAATTTCAGTGCCCTGCATGTTGAGTAGTGTGGTGTCGATTTGATTAAAATTATATATTCTTTGATTCTTTGTTAGGGAAGAATATTCTAAATGCAGGTACTATTTATGATTAGATCTTTGAGTTTTGAAAGCAAGTGGGAGAATGTACAAGTTAAAACAAAGAAGAAGCAGTAGAGAATGCTAATATTGTAGAATGAGTGCGATCCAACAAATTACATCATGAAGATTCCTTGAAATGGTTCTTGACCATGGAAGACAAACATTGAAACAGTGACTCACAGATTCCGATGCCAACCTTGGCTCCCACAGCGTTTCGCTGGTCCTGCTTTGTCATCATTTCTCTCTGTTTGTCTTTGCTCTGTGCCATTTGTTTTTTTTACTCATTCAATATGAGCTTTTGAATGTGCCAGCGTGCATGGCTCTTGATTTGTTATGATGCCCCAAGGATATTTTATCAGTAAAGCCAGTATTTAGTTAGGAAGCATCACGGACACAGACCAAACACAAAAAAGAAAGATGGCCAGTGCTCGTCCCTGCTGGTGATAATACAGATTTCATGAGGTCTTTTTGGCCCTGTGCTCAGATACTACAAAAAACAGCAGCCAACTCTATGGGGTTGTTTACTACTTTCTCCGGTACGCTACTGATTATGCTAAATGTATATTTTGACGGTGACACAACCCTGACAGCCTTACAGATACGAGTCCCACTCAGAGATGTTGGGCTTTGTAAAAACTCACACAGCTTAACACACTTAAAACACTTTAGCTGACGATTGACATCTGTGAAAACCTCCCACCTCATCTCTCTCTGTAAATCAACAGCACAGCTGTGAGGGTGGCATGCTGCCACCAGCATGTCTAGCCTTCTCTCCCACCAGTGGAAGATAAGCCGTCATACTGTATGGTTAAGATAAGGTTCTCATGGACTGCACTTGCACTGAGGACAAAGCATGGTACCTACTGTTGTACAAAAGGCAGAGGCTAACCAGCTACAAACTGCTGAGCTTAGAATCTGCATGAGGGCAAAACCAAGAAATCAGCAAGAATGTGGTCAGCTGACCCTTTCCACTCTACCATCTGTTACTGAAACCCCTCTCAGGAATATGATATTGTTTTACTTCAGCCAACCAATGCCTTCTACATCCACAGCCTCTGCAACATGCTGTCCTCGCTCAGCAAGACATCTAAGATTAAATACTGGCCTACCAGTTTCAATACTGTTACCTTTGTTACTATCCTATGGAATAGTGAGATCCAGTACACAGGAAAAAATGCTTTGATTTTTGTTGGAGAGCCTGATCACTTACTCAGAAACCTGCCCTTTCTGACCCCCTTTCTAGCAATATTTACTGTACAATAGAACACACGTTGCAAGCAAATGTAATGCATTACTTTCTTGAATTTGCAATATTTGAACTTTTGTTTTAATTTCGCACAAGCGCAACTTTCTATTGATCTTCTAGCAATTGGCATGAATAAACAGATGAATAATAGTGCTGACCAAAATTTCCTCCTCCATGGTTTTGCCTATGATGATTAGCTGGAGCACCGAGTCTTTTACTTTAGACTATTTAAAAGTGAGCTGCAGCTGCTCTCTGACTGAGTATGTATGCTTGTGTTCAAATATATATATATACATGTGTGTGTATCAATGTATTGAATTCCCTACCACAATAGCATTGTTGTTATGAGAAATCTGTGGCTCTGGGAGGACTTACAGATGCAATTTTTTTTCCTCAGATTGATAACGTTATTGTTCTCTATTCCTCGTGAGTACAACTGCATGGTCAATGAGTTTCAACAAGTTTTACAAAGGGCTCATGGCTCTAAAGCTGCTGAATTATATTAATTCCCATATTACGAAGTGAATAGTCGACACGCATATGGGCCAAATCATGTTGCTCGACCAGCACACACTGATGGTTGCATCCCATCTCTGTTTTCCATTTCGCTTACTGGAAGGCAGAGACAGTGCAGAGTCTGTAATTTGCTCTCTGGTGTCCACTTTTACAAGCACCTGAGAGCTTATTTGAATCCTTTCTGATGCCAACATTTTATTAGATAAGGACTGCAATATATCAGATTCAGACTGAAAGCATATGTACCCTCTGCTAACAATCAGCTTTTCCTTCATGTTGGAAGGAACACTTAAAGAAAATATCCTCCCAGCATGCTACAGTTTGTTTTCCAGCAACTTTGAGGATTTTTATGTAAATTTACAAAGTAATGGGTTTATGGTCTGACAGCGTGTCGATAGGTGGCAGGAGGCAATATTCTATGTATTCATTTTGTGGAGTTATTTTTCTTTTATGCACATTTATATTGAGAATGAAATAGCAGAGAAGGTTGTCATTTTACATTCATATAACACAGAATGAAAGAAGTGATGAAATTAAGTTTGCGCAACAGTAAGCACCCTGGTAAGTTCAAACCGTTAGAAGCAAATCTTAACATCACGTAGATGGCAACAAACCAGGCCAACAACTTCGGTAGATAAAAACTTAAAGTTAAACTACCTTCCCTGTTCCCCTGAAGAATAAAAACCTGGCTTCATTAGAGGGAGAGTTTTCATCATTCCTACTTTGGATCCAAAAGAAGAAGGCTTCAGATTTGTACAAACCATGCAAAGAACCCCTCATGTTGTTAATGTTGCATAACCTGGAAACGGCTCAAAGAAATGATCCAATAAATAAATGATTTAATTTAAAATTTTATGCACTGTTCGTCTCACTGCCAGGAGAGGACAGGAGAAGGTCAGAAATGGTTGATGTGTATTTCGAGATGTTACATCAATGGGAGTAAACTCTCTCTGGCCTCTACACTGAATTTACAGATTATACAGCAGCTATAAAATCTAGAAAAATATTTTAAAATTAAAATGACAGCAAGAAGAAACTAATGCAGAGCCCTAGAGTGGATATTTGCTTGTCCACTTTTATAAGCTCATTATGTTTATCATATACAAATTTGATGACATTTGTTGATATATCCTGAAAAAACAAGACAGTTTCTTCTTGCTTCACAATGTAAATAGCTTTTAAAAAATGTTGCTTGCATATATGCAGATGTAACATGACTTATAGTAACTGAAACAGGTTCAAGTATTGATATTCTTAATGTCGTAATGCTTGGCTTCGATCGACTGGAAGGGACATGGGCCTGGTGGAATGGACTCAGGACCCAGGAACAGGAAATGTGTCGGCAAAAGAAGGAGCCTGAAATGGGAAGATGGCGGAACGAGCCGGTTGAAAAGCAAACTTGAAAAGAGGAAAACCAACCACGGAAGAGACGTGGGTTTGGCTTCAATCCAGCGTTGCTGTATCCTGGCAGACTCCTAGTGTAGGGCAATAATCTAAACTAATTAATTGTCTCGGTCTTGGTAAATCTTAATTTGTACAATTTATGTGCTTTGCATGGATCTGACAGCCACTTTCAATTCAATGTGTGAAGACTAGAATTTAACATTTTAAAAGCGCTTTTGGTAATTAAGTATGATTATTATTATTATGCACGTTGTGAACAGACACAAAATCAGTCCAAATTGAAATTCTTTTTTTTTATTAAAAAATTCCCATCATGGTAGGCTGTTACCCATAATTCCTCCACTGTGTTTGTTTTTTTGTTTTGTTTTTTTCAGTTTCTGAATGTATGGCCCACAAACAATGCAACTTATTTGCATTCCATTCCCCTTCTATTTAACATTAAACTCTGTCTTGTTTGGATTTATTTACTGTATATAGCTTTGCAGATTGCTCGTTCTTGTGTATTAAGTTTCTCTCCATGTGTAGCACCTTTGGAAAATTGACTTTTGTACATTTTTGTAAACAGTGGGAGTCAGCAAGCCCTTTGTACATGTACCTTGCACCATATTATGCATGTGTTTGGAAACACACATTCCCATTCAGTTCATAACTACCCAAGGTGTGTACAAGATTGAGAATCCATAGAAGTTATGTTACAACATGACAGAATGATTGCAACAACACATGGAGACAAATGTTTGAAATACAAGTCTATTTATCTTAGAAAAGTAAATGAGCATAAACTTAGTCAATCCATTGCACAAACAACAATCAATGCTTTCCAGTGATAAGAGCAGCACTCCCTCTGCAAGCCTTTAACACTCAGTGAAGCCCATGCACAAAGACGCCTGCACTACCACTGCGAAGCAAATGGGAAAGCAATCCCAGATGTGGGTTTGGTCACAAACAAAAGTATAATATGGTGTTCTTATCTGAACAAAAATGTTTAGACCATTTGAGCTTCAACAAATTGGCAGTATTTTGTAGCCAGCTATATTCTGTGTGACCCTGATGTTGATGGATGTCCCATTTAAGACATAAAGGGAAAGACTTGTTTTTGTGGCGAAAACTGATGGAAAGGTACAGAACAATGCCAAGGCCCTTTTATAAATACTTCTTTGTTGGTCATTTTATGCAATGTTTTATGCGCCTCCAAAGCTGCACAGAGATCACTGTTTCCGATGACCGAAAGTGACGTTTTCTGCATATTTCAGTCAAATTTACATGTTGACGAGCTTCTCTGTGTTTTGAATGGAAACATACCTAAGCTACTCCATGAAAAAGTTAAGTTAAAGGTAAAAAGAATGTCAAATTGTTATCAGAGTTTAGGTCAATCTCATCTAATAAATTTCGACATATTGCAGCAACACCATAACTAAAGCTGACGGTGGCGCAGCAATAAAACTGACCCCACACCTTCAAGCCTTCAGTCAACCCTTTTTTTTTTTCATCTTCTCTCATTAAAAAGAAAGGCTGAAGATCTCAACTTCTCTCTCTTAATGATGGCCAGTACAGCTCTTTCTGTGTATTCCTGTCTTATTCTTTAAGGTTTTAACTCCAGTGTATGACCACAACAGCTCCTTCTCTGTTTATTGCAGCTTTCACCACCACCCTCAAGTGAAGTTTTTGCCCCTCAGACAAATTAATAGACTACGCGATTGTCTTTTCAATCGCATTTCAAAGATTTCCTTCATATTTATTTGACAAAGATGTGGAATTTATTTTTTTTTCATCCTCAGTCAGAGAGAGTCAGCTTAGTCACTAAAAAAGCAGTTAGGGATGGAAAATGGCTTGAAAGAGCATAATAAGACTTGGGTCTTTTATTCATATCTCTTTTTTTCACACTTTTTGAAAAATTGCTGCTTTAGTTGTAGTCCTGAAGCCATTTATCTGAGAAAATCTTCATTGTCAATATACTCATTGTTTTTCAAAGACAGCTCCTCCATTTTACATGCCATTTTTCTTGAGTTTATATATATTCCAGAAGACAATGGTAGGGCGGTGGGCTTAAATCTCCCTTTGCTCTCTTTTCCCTTTCAAACCTTGACTGTTCCGTTGGCCTTCACTCAATTTCCGTCTTTGTATTGTGGATTGCCTGAGCTCAACAACTGTCAGCTCATAAGTGAATGAGGGCTGCGTGGTTTTAAACCAAGGAAACAAATTCTAATGAAAGGTGATTAAAGAAATGAGAAGTTTTGCCAGTAATTCATGTTTTAGTCCTCAGTAGCTGAAAAACTCAACATAATTCTTTAAGCAAAGACTCATGTCGAGTCCATTCCTATTTACACATTGAGCAGACAGCATTCGTGCTGAGTTGTATTTCTGGCCACATGATGAATATATTCTTGTCTCATGGTAAGACTTATCACACCAAGCAATTTAGTACAATGTAGACAAAGAGATGTTGAGCAAATATTATCTATTTATCTTAAAAGACAGAAAGAAACATAATCGCTGCAAGAAAGGGAATAATATTCACTAGTTTAAAATCTTCAGTTCTTGTTCACCCTCTTTTTGTGCGATCTCTTTCCTCTAAAGCAGATAAACTATTAGATTAGGAAGTGATTTTACACTCTCTTAAGTTTTCATTCCATTTGCCTTTACATAATCTGACATCAAGTTTGCAAGTGTGAAAGTCACAACCACACACACAGCGACACACTCAGAGGCACATCCTGTTGGAACATCTCGGATTAGGTGACCCGGGGTTTAACATATGCTGTTAGTGCGGTGCAGTCGCATCACCACTGCTTCAGTCTCTCACTCAACACGCTGTATCATCGCCCACTGTAACCAGATACACACTCACACACAGCATCCAGGAGCCCTCTGGCTCTAATGCATTCATTTACATTATAGGCGGTAATTGGTTTTCTTTGGATTTATGTTGTGGATATTTTTACATTCAAAATGCACTCTAAGAACATAGAGGCCGAAGAATGTAGGTATTATCGAGGTAATAAATCTCAGTGGATGTGAAAATAGATAATGTGTAGGGTAGTGTAAAGGATAAGTATCTTTAGAAATTGAAACCATTTTGAACATGTACCATACCTTTAAAGATTTCAGGACCATTGTGACTAGGTGACCTCTATTATTTTTAGAGTTGGCATTGAAGTAACATGACAGAGGAATATAGATAGACCAGAGATGTAAGTGATGTAGCTAAAGTTTAAATGTACAGTCATGTGAAAAAGAAAGTACACCCTCTTTCAATTTAAAGGTTTTAGGCATTGGATGATGAAAAAAAAAATCATCTGGTCCTTGTCAGGGCTAAAAAATAGGTCAACTCAGATGAACAATAAGGATAGTTTGACTAATGACTTCTTTAAGTACATTCACTGAGTCTTTCTTTAATTCATTCATACATTTTCCATCCGTGTTTCACCCTATTCAAGTTTGTACGGGGGCTGGAGTGTATTCCAGCTGCCACTGGGCAAAAGGCAGTGTACATCCTGGATGGGTTGCCAGTGTATCACAGGGCCACACAGTTTAAGGAAAAGACAAACAACCCTTCACACTCACACTCACTCCCAGGGTCAGTTTAGAATCACTAATTAAAGTGCATGCTTCTGGACTGTGGGAGGTAGCCAGAGTACCAAGAGAGAACCAACCTATGCACAGGGGTAACATGCAAATTCACAGGAAAAAGTGTGTGGAAAAATTAAGTAAACTGTAAATTCAACAGCTTTTAGAACCACAGCAGTAACTTGAAGTTATTGGTTTCTGTATGATTTTATCAGTCTCACGTTATGAGGGAATTTTGGTCCACTCTGCACTTTAGATCAGTGGTTCAGTTCTTTGAAGGGACAGTCATTATTCATGCAAAGCTCGCTTAGGGTCCCACCACAGCATTTCAGTCAGCTTGAGGTCGGGGCTTTGACTGGGCCATTGCAGCACCTTGCTTCTGTTATGTTGTCGTTATGTTGTTCTTTTTAGAAAGAAGTCCTTTTCCTGCAGCCCTTCCAAACAAGCCATTCTTATTCAGTCTTTTTCCAAATGTGCCATCATGAACTATAACATTTGACATGCTAACCAAGGCCTGTAGAGTCTTAAATTTAGCCATTTGTTTTTTTTGAAGGTTGAGTTGCACTTGCTGGGTCATCCCCTCCTGGGAGAATTGAGAGCTTGACAATCGACATGTTTTTCCACTTGTCAATAATTTTTCTCACAATTGATTGATGGACCTCAAATAGTTTTTTAAATGACTTTATAACCCCTCCCAGATTGATGGGCACCAACAGTTGCTTGACATTGATCATTGCTGATGTCTGTCCTCCTCGACATTGTATTAACACACACCTGAATGTTCCAGACAAGCATTTTATAGAGGTGCTCAAAGCTGCTAATGATCAATTAATCAAATGCATTTGATTAACGGCACCTAGTTGCCACTTAGCCTCTTAATTCCAATGGAAGCAGTACACTCATTCTTTATCAATGCTGCTTCTACATTTAGTTTCAGTTTTTTTTAAAATAATGACATGATGTCATGTGTTAGAAGATGGAATACTTTTTGTCACATGAATTGAATAGATTTTAAGAAAATGTTGCATGCAAGCAAGGACATAAGACAATGCTGTTTCAAAGTAGAGTAGGTACAACAATAGAAATGACTAAAGAAACCAGAGTTACCATATTCTGCATATAGTATTCATAAATAGCCAGTATATGTCATCGTGGATTTGTGTCAGCCCATTTGCAGTCCAAACTAATGGCTGTAAGATTATACCCTCAGTGGTGTTTTAATATACATGACGTATAGTAGGTAAAAATAGTTTTGTCATGTCTTTTGAGGTAACTTGCATGACTCATACTTCTGCTCGTGTTGGCTTGATACATCGTGGCTTTGGATGCACAAAAAGGAGAAATCCAAGGTTTTGGAGTAACAAATCAGTGAACTAATTTACTTGGCTTTTTGTGTTTTGTGTTTTTGTGTTCAGTTGCTTGTTTAGACAATAGTTTTTCTTTGAAAAATGGAGGGAATTTAAAAAAGATTTAATATAATTTTTAAATACTGACTTTCCAGGTGGTGGCAGCTGCGTAAATCTATTGACTCAAATTCCTCCATGGCTTTTGTCCTTTGACCCTTGTTCCCTCATTGGGGGATCATCAGCTTATTTTTACTTTAACACAGGCTACAAAACGGGACGTGAATCAGAATTAAAAACAGCTGGAACAAAATTTGAATTACTTACCATTTAATGATGGCACTACTTAAAAATTGATGGTAGTAGGCTGACTTGGATAAACTTTTTAAATTGGAAAACTCTTATTGTTTCCAAATATTAAACAATCCCCGAAGAAAAGCCTTTACACTCTAATTGATCCTGTCAACCACGAGTACCGAATCCGTACGAATCGCTCGGGATTAAGAAAGTACCTACCTACTTACCTACCTACCTACATAGCTCATAGATTTGAAATGCTTCATAAAAGACTTGTTGTTTTTGGTATTTGTTTTTGTTTTTTTGCTACAAATTCAGCTTGGTGTAGTTCTGTTGGTGATTAACTCCAGCTTTGCAGTCAGTGTTGAGAACTGTATGACTAATAACTTGGCTGCTGTTATGGTGAGTAACGGACTGGCTGGTCTTCTGTTCGCCAGTGATATTTTCTAGTTAAAATGGACAATTTTGTTATAAGTTGTTCTACATCAGCTGGAACTTGTCCATACATTTGGTAATCAAACTGCCTGCCCATTTAAGAAAAAGATGATTGGTCAATATATTTTCGATTATATCCCTCATTGCATTCATATTTTGTCAGAAATACAGAGGGAGCCAACAGTCACAGAGCTGAACATGTCCCATTGTTTTCCAAGCAACACAAACCTGAACGAAATTATCATTTTATTTATTATTTTTTATTATTGGATTGGATCACATTCACATCTTCTGTAAACTATTGCACCATTATGTTTTCATAATACCACATCTTGGCTTTCATTTAGATATGTGCCAAGCCAAAAAATCTCCAACTGAGTTTCATCTCCTCTTTGTAGAACAAATCTAGCTAAAAATCTCAGTTTGACACTAATTTTAAGGATAATGCTATGCTTTTGTCGACACATCAAGTTCCTCTAAGAATCACCATAATTTACTGAGCTTTTTCTCTAAATGTATTAGTTGGCATAGTCAAGCAGGGCAGAGTTAATTTGGCAGTGGTTATTTCCATGATGACTTATGAGATTATGGGGGACTTTCTATTTGCAGTCTGTGTTGATGTTAGAATGAGAAAGTGAGGCTTTTTTTTCTCTGACTCCAGCTCTCCCGTCATGAAGACAGAAGTCCCATTAGTTTGTGATATCTGAGACAACGTTCATGATGTGCAACAGATTATGTCTAGGCTTAGTTTGTGGCCTCAGTGTTTTTTGTCGGTGATCAAACATGGATGTCAAACTAACCCCATATGTCAGCTGCAATATCTCTCCCCTGCGATATCTTATATCCTTACATATTTCACCTGTTCTGTTTGCACAGGTGAGACCGAACCCCTCATTTCTTCAGGAAGTGGTATTTGCTCTAAAATTCTGCTGAAGGTTTCGGTCTTTATGAGCTCTTTCGTCAAACACACAAGCTGCCATCGCCTGCCGCTATAACATCCCAGTCTAATGCTTTAAGTAAATTATTTCTCAAAATAAGCTGGTGGTATGAAATGGAGAGCTGCTCCAACTGCTTTTAGAGAATACTAGCATCACTATTGCTATTGCATACTCTCCCAGGGTGTTATGGAGAGACTGTTTAGATACACGATATATGTGATACAAAAGGGGGATTTCTTTGATCCTACACAAATTGTTTTCAGCTATTTATTAATATTAATCAGGGTATATTAATCATATACAGCACTTAGTTTAAATGTTATTTAGCTGCTATAAGAGATTTCTTACTCAAGTTTAGGGTTGTCACTATACTGACCTTCATATTGATACAAAGGGAAATACTTGATCAAATTTTTGATACTGTGGCGGGAAAGAATGAAGTCATGTTTTTAACAGGCCAGGCTAAAGTTTAAAAAGGACACAATCATTTCTTTATACAGATTCATAAACAGAGAATTTACAAAAACTGCCAAATTTCCCTTTTATTTCAAAGGGAGAATGTCCGAGTTGAGTATTTCTTTACAAGAAAATAAACCATTAAGTCAAATTGTTTGTTCAAACACTGTGGCTAAAATTATGGTTAGAAATCAAAACTAGCTGATTAGGGTTAGAAAGCAATCATGCTTCAAACTGAAATACATTCTGAAACACCACTTTCACCTTATTGGAGATCATGTTGATTCTGATGGCAAGATACTTGAACCTAATCATAGGAACAAACGGGATGGAGGATTATTTTGTTTCTCCTACATGCTTGGAGGCTTTAGGTGAGGGGTTTTCAGCTGGTTGCAATTTGTAATTTCTCTTTAACCGCTGAAAAATATAAGGAAAAGGGAGACAGACGTTGCTGTAACCCTTTTCCTTGGTAAGTTTTTCAACACTTCTTTGGTTTCTGTGTTCTTTCCTTTAATTTCACTCTGTACTCACAGAGCCTGCATGTCTTTCAATAGCAACAAATGGTGTAATGAGTGGTAACGTATAACAAAACATTGGTTCCTCCAGTTACCTTAAATTGGATTACATCATGTCAGCAGACTTATTCTTGTAGATTAGTCATGGAAAATGAGAACCGTTCAAGTTTTTTTTTTTTCTGTTGTATCCAGCAGTTAATATGCTTCAGTTGTCTTTTTCCATCATATAACGTGACTACAGTATTGTGCATGCAAAATAATCGTAAGATTATGCAGCCGTATACATCTGTCTCCTGAGGCTGCTCTTAAAGGTTATTGCTGGAATTTGCTGGAAGAAGGATCAAGCTGTTTGATAAGCTCCTGGCAGACGAGAGAGAGGAGGTTCACTTTTGTCCCGGAAGCATTGAAGAACATTGTAAACACTGAAGTTGCTACTGTTCCTTTATTGAATTCTGAAGGACAATAATGGTGGTGGGGTTAAACGTCTTCTGGTGACTCATTTTATGTCAGTAAGGCTGAGGTCGAACAGACTCTGCAGCTATTCATCAGGGAATAACAGAGGGATGTTTCTGTCAGATGGAGAATCCCACAAGCAGGAGGATGAAACTGTTAGAGCTTTATGTAGAGGCAGAGAGGATGCCAGGGTGAGCAATGAACTCTTGGGAATCAGAAAGGGAATTCATCTCATCTGACAGAAAGCGTTGTATGATGTTGAAATTACTTTAATCTGTGACGGAAGGATGAGGGAATGTAGTTGAAATAGATGTATAATGCCTTTTTGTCAGTGTCTGCACCCTTTATCCGTAGCTTTCTAGTCTTTAATCTCTGTGGGGATTATCAGTTTTATGTTCATCAGAAGTGTCCACGTTATGTGAGATATTGCCCAGACAGGTCAACGACCAAAGAGAAAATGGGAAGAGAGAGGAAGAAACAGAAAAACTAAGCCTGAGAGATGAAAGTGAACAAGAAATACAGTGTGTGGCCATTTATCTGCTGTTGTCTCTGTGTAATTGAATTACATTGACCGGGAGTGAGTATTTCAGAGCAAACAAACTTTGCCTCACACAATGTAGCACATGAAATAATAGCAAACAAACCCTCGGATGATATAATACCCACTTTGACATTTTCTAACAGGTTGAGATTCTGAGAAGCATAAATAATGCATTTACGTGTGAACTATTAAATCACAGCAGAACTAAAGTGACAATATTGTATACACTAATGTAAGCTATTGTGAAGAATATGGAGAATGTACTTTACTGGAACATAGCAGCACATGTCAATCACAGTAGTTGTGTCCTCTAATACAGCCATTAACAACCTTTTTGGCTTCTTTCTATGAACCCAAGAGAACCTTGTTACAGGATGTGTAATGTTCAGTGATGGTTCTGTTTTTTTTGCTTGAATAGTTTTAGAAGTAAGAAGTTATGCAATCCACTATTTCAGACATAAAGAAAACCTTTTTTTTCTTTGATAATAATCTTGTGACCTCTCATTTTTGACTTGCAAGTGAAGCCAAGGTACTCCACGTCTTGAGTGTAATGACAAAAATTCTTTGATATTATATGAAATACACACAAACATTTCAGTTTCAGGTGTTTCAAAAGGGAATTTAAAGCAAATTATAAAGACAGAATAGTTGCTTGTTATTGGAAAAAAAACCCAGTTTCTTCAATTTCGTTTTAAACTAGACAAAGCAGAAATCGAATTTTAAAAGAAATGAATAACTGAAGTACTTTGTCATCTTCATAATTGTATAATACTGGTCAAAGAATCTGATGGTGTCTCATGAAACATACTTCCAATCCAATCTGACTGAGCCCCGACCTCCTGACTCACTTTGTGTGGGATATGTTTTATATGCATTCATGCAATTCAACTATTTTCTTAGGCACCTAAAAACGAATTCAGGTACAATTATTTTGTGTTGACGAAAAACGACATCACAGTCTTGGACAGACAAGATAGAACAGGCGGTATTGGACAAAATGGGTAGACCACCACCCAAAAAATTAAGGAGTCAGCAATAGAATCGACCTGGCACTGATAGATTATCTATTTGTCTAATTGCCCAATGCTAGCTTACAGGACACTTACAATACTCTTAGTACAGCAGTAGAAATCACAGCCAATACGGATATTGATGTGGACTTAGGATGTGTCATGTGAGTAACGAGTTTGTGAAATACCTTGTTGAAAACCTAATAGTTCATTATCCCTAAACATTTTATTGTAAAATATTGGCCCTGTTGACAGGCCACAACAACATCATTGTAGGGAACTTATCCAAACAATAACTTACACTTGATATATCACTTGTTTACACAAGACTGTCCTCCTCCTTAATAAGAACCCTGGATAGTGTAGCAGTAAGATTGTAATTCGCTTTGGATGCGTCTGCTAAATATAACTATATCAAGAACCCATTGATCGCGTGCTCATTTCGGCCAAAATTGATTGAATTTACCCTCAAAGAACACACAACTTCTAGTGGCCATGAGAGCAAAATGATCTATTTGGTTAATTGATTTTCATGTGTGTCACCACCAGTTTAATGAACATGATGCTTTTCTAAGCGGCAGCGTTTCACTGCCATGGCAAGACTTGGAATACAACAGAGAAGTTCTCCAGACACCTGTTATTGTCCAACATATCTAAAACCTCTTCGTTCACTGTTATGACATTAGTAACAAAAGTATAGAACACAAATCTGATTTATTTTAGTTCTTTCCTGAACAGTATATCATCCTGTCAACACTGGGAAACACTGGTTTCATTCATAGACATTTACACAGTGAATATACCAGAACTGCACGTTTGTAAGCAATGACTACATCCCATCACATCCCAGTACCCAAATCACACTTCCTCTGCATGGAGGAAGTGTCCTTCACTGTCTTGCCCACTTTCTGTTTGACACATCTTTGTCTTTATATATTTATCTACTTTTTCTTTTGATCATGTCGTTTTTTGAAAATCGTTACCCAAAAATGCAGCCAAAGCTTCCTCTCAAAATCGCATTTGTCCAAAGCATTAGAAATGAGCAATTACATGCTGAATGGCCATAGCAATACCTATTTGGGATTTTTGCATTTATATAGTATGCAGTTGTGTGTTCAGGTAGCTTCTAATATATGTTGTTTTCTGTTTTGGAGATTGATATACATCTAGTCTTGCTCTCTTATATAGAGCAGTGTGAAATATGCTGTGCTGCACAGTGTAACAGTTTCTTACAGCTGTCTTGTGAAAGGCAGAATGTGTAACATCTTAGTGAAGCAGTGAGCTGGTGGAAGATCAGCTGTGTTGTTGTTTGTTTTATTTCAATTGTTCTCTTGTTGATTTGGATTACGAATGCGTGACACTTAACTTTTATTACTTTCATGGAAATGTGGCATCTACCGTTCAAGATGAATGACGAAATTATAGAAGATAGAAATCAAATTTCTTGTTCAAAACACAGTGCCCAACAAATGTAGAATGAGTTTCCATTTGTGTTTTCACGGCTTGCATATATACAACAAATCATGGTAATTGTCATTTGCACAAAGCTGTGATGATAATGTTGCTCATTGTGATCTAAATTGATTTTTCATACTCCTGTCCAGAATGTGATATATGGTCCCTTGTTTGCTGTTTTATATGATGACGCATCAGATCCATGTCTACCTCGTCAGTCAGCCTAAGTCTGTCACTGTTCCTGTCTGAGATCTCCTCGTTCCTCCATCTTGACCTGTGAGCAGTACGAAGACCCAGCTGTCTGCTGTTGTGTTCTCCTAAGTCTTTCCCTCCTTCCACTCCGTATCTGTTCTTTTTCCCCTGAGCCTCTGTTTAATAGGAAACTGACTGAAACCCCGTCTTTTTTTTGGCTGACCTCGTGTCAAGATCATGAGCAAAGCTGAGTCAGTGTGTGAGGAGAAGGCAGAAATGGAGAGTGACGGGGTCAGGAAAGGATTTGAGGGTGAAAAAGTTTGATGACCATGGCAGAACTTGTTTTATTTCAGCTTGGATTCTGTTCAGGAACATGCTTAGTCAGCAACAATGTTTAAGTGGACGGTGCATGTCAAAGTGACATCCACATGATCACTTAAACCCAAGGTTTCCAGGGCAGAACGTTGCATTATATCGAATGATCAATGTTACTCACTTCACCTGACAGGAGTTGTTCCGTTGTGGTGAAGCAACCTTATTCTTAATACATCTCAAGATATCACTGTGTGTACAGCTAAGATGTGAGCTGTCCTACTATCCTGCTGCACGATTGATGCACCCTCATGTCATCCTCTGTCAAAGAATCCATCTGTCTTTTGATTAAAGAATCCTGTTTGTGTAATTGGACTCTCATTGCAGTCCAAGACTCTTGTTTTAATTCTCTGTAAACAGGCCAGTCTCCAAGGAGGAACAAGTACGCTTGGGAGAAAAACTCTTCTTCATACTACAAATGACTCCACAATGCCAAGTGCAGGGTATCCTAAAAAATCTGTTCATACCTCCTTAATTCCACAACCTTTGAGTATTACAAACATGGGCTGCAAGTCACAAAAATATATACATATCTGTTCGGACCTTTGATTACTGTAGACATCATCATTATTCAGAGTCCATTTGTTTCAGAATGAGTTAATGTGTTTGCTATTGTTGCAAGAAACTGAGATTGACCACAGTAAATGGTCAGATGGGTTGAAAATTGACTGACACGTTTTCTACAGTGTGCATTAAACTTGTATATTTTCCAAGTTGCTACTCACAAAGTAGATGGAATTCCTCTGGGATTTAATTTCCTGCGTTTTTTTTTATGCTATGAGCTGGAGGACACAGCTTAAAGACAGCAACCCTGCTGCAGCAAGTCAACCGGATTCGCTGCTTTGTTTTAATTCCTCAAGCTACATTTATCTCGTCAGGCTTCTGTCGACACTGCGCAGCTTTGGCAACACCGTGTTGATCATAACGTCAGTGCATTAGTATCAGTTGGTCACTAGACATAGGGTGTTGCGGCAGACACTCTGGAGGATGGTTGTACAAAAATTTCTGACACTATCAGAAAATTGTGTTATTGTTACTCTCAAGGCTGTGTTAACAATGGTCTGGGACAGTTGAGATTTGAACACTACACTTTGCAAACCTGCATGTTTTAGACTGCTACCAACTACAATGCACCAGATAAGAAGAAAAAAAATGTTCTTCATTTCTTCAGAGCTCAATGATGAAGAGACCCATTCATTTGAATCAGGGGTGTTGGAGCAGGGAATCTTCCAAAAAACATACAGGGCAACAGGACCAAATATTGGTCCCAAAATATGGGACAAATAGAAATGCACTTGTTACCATAACATGCACTCATCCCTGAACAGCTAGCAGTTAATTGTGAATTAACTCCATATATTGTTTGAGATTTGTTGCACTTTATTGTATGTATTTTGTAAATACAAGTAGATTAAGTAAAGATTTACTTTAACATTTGAAACAACAAATACAATTATTTTACAAATGTCAAATCTATTGGAATATAAATGGATAACAGCTTGTTTTCTGCCTGCATTTTTATTGTTAAACTCACACACTTTTGGTGTCCAGAACAGTTGAAACACTTTCATAAAATTTTTAATGCTTTCTTAGTTTTAGCTCATTTCTCCACAATGGATTTCTTATTTGACTGTTTATAGTTTTTAAATGGCAAGTCAACAATGTAAAACTGTAAATAAAACCCTGAATCTGCTCATAAGTGTAAATACGCCGCTTTTATTGGCTTAGAAATTACAGTTAAAAGCCCACTTTTATGAAGAAGAAACTGTTATGTTCTGCTTGGGTTCATGTCGTTGGACAGAAAACATGTTTTTACGATGGAAAAAGCAGTCAAATGGATATAGGAACTTGTAAAAGAACTCTGGCAAGAGACTGTATTTTGAAAACTCTCAGTGGATATTAGAACTCACCCCAGGAGGTGTAGCTACTAGTTGTACACAGGCCTGGCGTCCTCCCTTGTTCTGAAAAGCTCTACAAGGTCAATGGGAAACCTGGGATATTTTTTATTTGTGTATGTATGAGCTTCTCCGTGATGTTCCTTTTTCCGTTTTGGCTGCTGCTATTGATGCTGCTCATGCATGGCTTACATTTACACACTCCTGCTCTATCTTGTGGTGTGTGAAATCATAGTCGGGGGTCTGGTTTGATGTTTACAAGGCTGTACAACAGAAAGCTCTCTTGAGCATGAGCTGATGTTTATACGTAAGAGGACTCCCTTTCATTTGCTCGCTCTTTCTTCTCCATCTTTCTCTTTTCCATTTTAACCTTCTTTGACCCTGTTGTGTCTCTGTACCATGAGAAATGTTTTATGAAGTTAACTTCTGACTTTATTTTTTCCCTCTTGCACACTTTTGCTCAAACACTATGTAGCCCAACAGTAGTCCCAGTTACTGTAGTCACTATGTAAACAGCAGGCAGCTCTAACAGTTAGATTGATGACAGAGTTTTGGACTGTTGACAGTGTAGAACAGCAACCTTGCTCAGTATCCGCAAATACACAACGCAGTGATGAACCACTTTCGAAGAAACAGCCCCAAGGACAAACACAACATGGTCAGTTCTGCAAAACTGTCCATATGCTTGTTTTTACCTTGTTTTTTTTGTTGTTTATTCAGGCCAGTAGAGGAGGTAGTCGAATCAATGTCTGCGTGAAAGGGAGGGCTAGCATGTCTTGATGCAGCCGCAGTTGTCATTTTTAATCCCAAATGCCAACTTGTTCTCTAAAGGCACATACATTTGGTTCAAAGTAAATGAGGGTAGGAGGAGAGAAAAAGTGGCAGGATGAGTAGGTCTTTTTAGCAGGTGCAATTTCTGAGTTCGAGAGGCGTTGCTTTCAGCAAGAGACTGGAACCAAAATGCATTTATTATTCAAGAACTTGCAGTGCACAATGATCCACATGCTGTGCACATAAACAGTTTCATGCAGAGAAAATCTGCACGTGCTTGTTAGCTGAGCAGCTTCAGGTAAATGGTGAAGTCTTTACATTTTTCTGCACAGCCTTCAGAATGTTGTTGTATCCACTGTTCTTTGGTTCTGTTCTACAACCCTGACAAGAAATGAAGAGTTCACAATTCTGTGCCAAACAACAGCAGAACAACAGAAAGAGTATACAAAAAGTGATTATTCAAAGAGCTCACTGCCACTGCAGGCTTAGCAGAGTGTTTCTCTCGCACTGTTGATACAGAATATTGGAATTTAGACATTACTTTGTGCTGTCATTTTCTTTATTTGTGCTTCTTAGTAACACCTGATTAAAGAAGACCGGAGTCTCAGGCGTGTGCGTAGCCCCACCATGCTTCAGTTAATCACAGATTTTGAGAGAATGAACTCATGGGTAGCTCCAAGTTTTCATCATATACAGCGTTTCTTGCTTTAGATAACTGCGAGATGTTTGCCCTCACATCGAGCTACCTTTTTCTTTCCTTCTTTTTCTTCATGAGTCTAGTGTAATCAAACATAGCCGGCGGTGTAATTTAATCCTCCAGCAGGCATTTTTTCCAAGGCACCTTAGCATCAAGAGTGTCTCACAGATCTGTGGATTTCGAAGTAGGAATGGTTTACATACGCTGCTGATTTTTGTAGTGTTGCTTGTTACAGACTGTACTGCATGTGCTCCTCTACTGTTTTTAAACTGACTGCATATCCTGCCAGAACATTCTGAATGCAGGCATATGATTCAGTCTCTGAGAGATAGATTGCTTTTGAACTTTAAAGTGTTTCGCTGGAATCTCCAGCTCAACAATACCTGCCCCAGAATTGCACTCGTTTTGAACCAGAACAAAACTACTATGTAATAAATGCCAGCTGTATCAGGAGCTTGTTCTGACTTTTGAACAGGTTGTTTTTTTGAGTTGCCTCATTTGCCTATTATTTATCTATTTTCACTATATTTTTGTTTTCAGCCTTTTAGAAAGATTTTCTGATGTTATGTCAAAACCCTTAATCCATTATCAGATATAGTTTCAACCATCTGGCATGTGCACAGACACTAAAAGGCCATCATCACATTGGCAGTGATTTTAGTTTAAAGTGGGAATGAATAGACGCCTATCTCCCTGATATTTGCCATGTTATTAAAATAAACAGTGTCTACACAACTCTTTTCATTTTAATGTTCTAATAAGATATTTTAGTAAGCACAGGGAGTTATATTTTAGACATCAGACCAATTATTCATGCAGTGGGTAATTGGGTATGGGTAATTCTGTAAAGTCTGAAGTCAGTTAAAAACATCAAAACAGTGTTGTCAAGAGAAAATATGTGCCTTTCTGTTGGCTTCTGTAACTTAAGATGATCACAGAGTAAATGAGTGAATGAAAAAATCAGGCTGGCTATTACTATTATGATCATGGGGAGTAAAATCTGAGATAGATGGAGAACAAGAGAGAGAGAGAGATATAAAGAGGAACATCCACAATCAATTGGAACAAAAAAGAGGGCAGATTTGACTCTCATTTGGGATGATGATAATTGGCACGACATGAAAATTAACCTTGAGGAGATTATTAGTTTTGATTTTATTAATCAGATCTGAAAATATACTAATTAGGAACTTTTTATAATAGAGCATTTTTTTAAACCATTCTTTTTTTTCTTTACAAACCTGCTGTATATCAATACAATGATCATTTAAAATGCTAAATCCCATTTAGTAATAAGTAGAAAATGTACTTGGCAAGAAAAAGCAAATAAGCCAAGTATTTGTACTCGCTCTTATCTTCCTGAAGAGACCTTGGGATTCTATTTTCTTTTTGTGTGAGTGTGTGTGTGTCATAATTGCAAAAATTAAAAAGAAAGTACTTTCATTTTTCTAAAAATAAACAAAAAAAAATCCAGGATCCTGGCTTACTGCAGACTGGAAGAGATGATGGAGCAGAGCCATCATTAAGGAAATTTGTTTCACCTGCTCTTTTCTTGCTGTAACAGCTCAAAATGTCTGCGGTGAATAAAGCTAATAAGGGCACAGACAAACCAAGACTGTCCGCTCGCTCACCCACTATATTATAATGTTGACTATAGAGAGGACACACTACAGAATAGGGGCAGAATAGGGACTCTACTTGAATGCAACATTGCTTCATAATTATGTGCCTGATATTCATAGTTCCTTGTCACAGAAAGAAGCATTGGCAGGATAGATGACCTGAGCACTAAATCTAAGGAGAAGGACAGCACACAGTTTTGCTGTGTGCACCCATAACACTTTCTGGTTTCACTCTATCCCCCTACATAAGCATTGACTACAGTTGTAGCTACATAATTATTCTCAATAAAGTTATCTTTAATTTGTATTACCTACAAAAAACAATTTAAAGATTCAGAATGAACAATAAACTTAGCCTACTCACCAACTCCATAGCTGCTACAGCATCTCTTCTCTACTTTTGGTGCACCACTTGATGATTTGTCCATGTTGAAAATGTACAGTTGGAAAACTTGAGCAGCACTACAAAATGGTGTCTGCTAATGAAAATGAAATGAAATGGCTTCAGATTGTGTTTACTTTGAATTAGCAGGTAAACATCGGCATACAGACACAAAACACCCACAGAGACACAGTATCCACAGACAGTAGACACAAACAGGTGTCAGAGCATTTGGATACTTTTAGTCCTTCTAATGTCTGGGTTGATCTCTGTTGAACTCTATATCTACTGTTTCCCTTCCAGGACTGGCTGAGTAAATTTGGCTACCTTCCCCCCCCTGACCCGGTGACTGGCCAGCTTCAGACCAAGGAGGCCCTGATGAAGGCCATCAAAGCCATGCAGAAGTTTGGAGGGTTAAAGGAGACTGGAGTATTAGGTATGTGGCTGTGTTGTATACAAGACTCAGGATGGATGTAGCACTGTGACTGCAGCTCTGCGGTTCTGTTTGTTTATCATGTCTCCTACAGAGTTTGTCAGACTAAGTATCTGGGGAAGAAAGTATAAGCCTTAAAATATAATGCAATCTTTCCATCGAAAACACATAGAGTGGCATTAGAAAAAGCTGAATCAATATTACTGAGACATAACACTGAAAGGTAATATTTATTTTTTTGTTTAATGCATTGGATAGCATTACATTGCACAGCTGTCTACACACCACAAGACACCTTGTAAACATAAATCATACTTGTTGTCACACAGGAGCGAGAGAGTGGAATGACAATGCTGCAACGTTCCCACTGTATGTGATTGATGATGCTTGTATGTGTGAAACAGAACAGTATATTGATTAGTGTGTATTCCATTCTCTCTCACAGGCTCATAATTTCCTGCAGAACAGAGTGTCAGTCCCACTCACTCATTCGCACCACAGTTCTCCTATTCAAACAGTATCATTCCTTATCTCTCACATAATGTATACAGTAATAGAAAGTAGTGCAAGCTGCTGTATGTGGGTGATTATTTTTTTTTTGAGTGGTGTACGTTTGTGAGCAGTCACAGTATATATTTTTAGCCTCAGCATAAGTATATGTGAGAGTATCATTGTGCATGTAAGGGGGGTATCTTATAGAGCATGTATATTTTATGACTCAAATGGCTTCTCAAACCCCCCCTGTGGATGAAAATATATGTATGTATGCATATAAGATATGACCGGAGAAGATGTCTCTATACAGATGTTGAGCTATGTTGTTCTCAAAAAAAATGCACAATGCTTTCAACCTAAAATATAATAATATCCTAGCGGATTTAGATTTTAATGAAAGAAATGTTTCTTTAGTTTGCATCACAATTATCTCTCCTCATCTCTGTTGTCCCTCAGACCAAGCCACACTAGGTTTAATGAAAACACCCAGATGCTCTCTGCCAGATGTGTCTGACACCGAAGTGACGACGGGACGTAGGAGACGAAGCTTGAACCTGCAGAACAAATGGAATAAGAGGCATCTGTCCTGGAGGTAGGGAAGATTAAGACACTGAAAATCCTCACAAAATCTAGATATTTTCAGACATTAACCATGCTGAACCAAGACCAGTCAACAGTTACATCTGTAAATAGGCAGAAAGCAAGAGTGCTGCTCCCAGATAAGACTATTGTGCCATGATCTTGATCACTAAATTGCAGTTCTGCTGTTCCATGGCAACCAAATAACAACCTATCCTGTGTGTGCTCATTTTGATCATGTTGACCAACCTCCAAAGGATACAAGAGGCTTTTTTGGTACCCCAAATGTAAAAGTTCTGTAAATAATTGTTCAAAACTATTAAAAAGCAGTCCGAAGTCATCACCTACTGCAGCTTCCTACAAGGCTTTGGGGGAATGAAATGAATCCAGAGTGCAGTAAACTACAGGTTGCTACCTTAATGCTGTTTCTTCAAGTGTGATCTGGTAAAAAGCCATGCTACAGTCTGTTTTCAGACAAGACTGTTATATCAATTTCAGTGTAATCTGTTGCAAAACTGAGAGCTGGAAGAACCAACCCATTTTTACTGTTTTCTCCTTCTTCACATCCCTTGATTCACCCAATTGTCAGTCTTTACATGGTAGAAATATTTCTGGTTCTCAATTCATTTTGGCTGCGAGGCAGAGTAATTATGTATAAATGACATGCTGCTGGAGTGAACATACACAAACAGCAACAAGCTCAAACACTATCTCAGAAGTCTTTGGAAAACCTGCAAGAATAAATAGCAACAAGTCTATGATTATTATTTGGGTGTACAGTGGAAAAAATTGGATGTTTTTGTTTTTCATCGTGCAAGCTCAGGATTTTTCTAGTTTGCTCCTTAGTGGACTCGTCCAATGATGCGCATGATATATATCTATGTACGTATGCAATTGTGTTCATGATGCAGTCGATAGTGTGTGCTTTAAAACGAAGTGTATCCATGCCTTCGTGTTCGGAAAGAGGCAGCGAGACATAGAGTATGGCTGGCATGAGCTGATTATTGCTCACTATCAGGAGTGATTCAGTGAGGAGATCTTCTGGAAGGTGGAGTGTCTGCCAGTTTGTGTAATGTGTGTCTATCCATGCAGTGAAATTCAATGCAACAGATACAAACATGCAGCGGCTCAGAAGCAAATACAAACAGAAAAAAAAATTGTATTGTTACGCATTCACACATACCCAGAGAGCCACACTCAAATACAAATACACCTACACTCTCCTTCCAACATAAGGCTGGATTTCACTCTATGTTCTCTTTCTTTCTTCTGGTGGGAATTCTGTGTAGAGGGTCAGGGCTTCAAGTAGCTCCAGCTTTTGATACCTTCTCCCTGTTTGCAAGTAGGTTGTGAAAATCTTGGCAGTGTGTTCAGTATATACTATGTTGATATATTGTTTACAAAGATGGAGACTTTATTTTTCAGGATTATTGACAGGGTTAGCACTAGATTTGTAAATATGACTGACAAAAGATCGATCCAAAGGAGGAAATGTTTTGGTGATTAGATTAGGTTGAACCTCATGGAGGAGCAGTGAGTTGAGTGTAGGGAAATGTAGGAAGGGGATAGGATGGGGTCCCTCGTCTTTACGCTGATGGTGGTGGATGAGCAAAGTTAGTGGGCAGTTGAGACTTCAGATTAGATTGAAGATTGGGACGAGGGTTGAATTAAAAGGCAGTCTGGAGGAGGACTGACAAAAGCAATTAATTTTTGAAGGATGGGGGCATGACTGATAGTTTTAGGTGAAAAGAGTTAGAATTAACAATGTAGTGAGTTTTGTTTTTTTTAGCACAGGAAAGCAGAACAGACAAGAGGAGGAGGAAAGCCCATATCCAGTGGGAGGTAGGGCAGACAAGAAGGAATAGATTATTATCGAATTTACAAAAAGCTTGATGAAGGGGATGTTGCCATCATTACATCATCCTCGAGTTTGTAGACTTGTGCACTTCAAAACTGGAGTTGTGGCCATCACCATCTTAGTTTTTGGTACTGGATATATATGCGAGGGGAGGATCTTATACCCATATAGTAGTGACACATTAATAAAAGGTTCCCCTCCACAAAGAATACCCTCCTTTATCATAAGTTTTCCTCTAAATGCAGTCATGATACAAATTACCATCATGCTGTATTAAAGAGGACATAAAACTATTGATTGAGACAGTTAATTAATTTGGAAAATGTTAACTGAGGACTGCCTCACTTCAAGTTGTTGCAGTGGATTGCACATTTAAAGCATTTCAGTCTGTGCTAGACGGCGGGCTAACAAGCAAAAAAAACCTTGCACATGGAGGAGTGAGATGAGTGATTCCCCAGTGGAGAAAGATCATCTTCAAGTGAGCAGTTACCCCACCAATCACCTCCACACTCAAGTTAACAAACACTTTCACACCCACTGGATTCATTCCTTACTGCGAAGGAAAACAAATTAGAGTTACAGAACATAAAACAAATGCAGAGGTATGGGTAAAACAGACTGCAGCTCAGCAGAAATGAAGGGCAGAAATGGATACAGAAGAAAAAGATTTTAACTGTCTGAATGAAGTTTTATTTTGGCCGGACCAGCCTGCAGTTGAGAAGAGTGGGACACAAACCTGTCATTGGCCCGGAGCGACCAGGCGAAGAGTGACGAAAGAAGGAGACTAATAGATCTATTAGGCAGGGCAGAAGGAAAGCAAAATCAAGTGAGACAAAGCAAGAAAGCGGGACATCATTGCACAGGAGGATTGAAGAAACAGGTCAAAGAGCAAGAATGTTCAGCTGAGGAGAAGGCTGTTGGAGTGAGGCTCGGGGAGTGAGGAGGCTCTGGTGGTTAAGAACTGAACAAAAAAGAACTGAGACTTGAAGAAAAGATACTACCCCATGCTAATTCAGCGCTTGGAAGCAAATAAATTTTGTCATTCGAACTATTTGTTTCTCACTATTAATGCTTTAATTTGTCACTTCAGGTTTGCTTGAGTCTCAACACACGGAGAGAGGCTGTCGTTTGTGGGTTTGAAATCATTTGTCATAAACAGGATGAATTATGAAGAAACTAATTCTTGACATTACGTTAACTTTGTGAAAGTACTTTGAATTTTACCTCTATAAAATATTGCAATAGCTGGCATGTGTGGCTGTCCAAAATTGTGAAAGTCAGTCTGGCTGCCACAGCCAAACTTTCCATTCGGCTACCTTTATGCTATATCACTCTTGAATGCCAGCTTTGGACAGAAATTGAGGAAAATCATCCATCCCTGGTTCCCAAGGATACAAGTCTGGCTCATCCAGCCAAGATCAGCTAAGCAGAGTAAGTGTTTTCAGCAGCTGCTCAGACCATGAGAGTGATGAGTTCAGAGGGATGGATCAGATGTCACCAGGGGCAGGATAGCAACAGCTTATTGAAAACAAATTACCCGGAGACTTTGTCCCTGTGGCACTACCTTGTTGAAATAATCCACCACATCACTGGAGGCTCTCAGTCACAGGTTCAAACATTTTCTGAGGGAGTCAGGATGTGAATGCAGGATGGTCTCAACTGACCTGGAAAAAACAGTGGCAGTTAGCCAGCACTGCAAACTGTACTGAGGCTGCAAAGTCAAAAATCCTCTGAAGGGGGCCGGAAGTTCAGACCTTCGGGGTTCAGGGTCTTCTGTTGAATAACTGCAACACTTGGCTTTTTTCTTATAACTAACTCTGCTTTTCTCCAGCCTACAAGTGTCAAACAACTACTGCCCACCTCGTGATCTGCAGCACTCTCAGTCTGGCTTCATAAGTTTATCCTATGTTTTCAATACAAGGAAGCCACATCTCTGCTTTCACATCGGTGAAAATTGTAATAAAGAGGCCTTGTGAACTTTCTTAAAAAGGAAAGAACAGCTTGCAGCTCCTGCTGAGAAACTGATATTATATTTATTTTGTTTTTATCATAAATATGTGGATTGTTTGATTTCAGATCCGTTCACTGTATGAGAGGCTTCCATTCTGTGCCATTGTGTGACACAACATACATAGGACATAAAGATACTCCACACACTCCTATTATAATAGTAGAGTGACAGTAAAAAGGAACAATATAAGTTCCGTTAGATGTTTTTTTTCTACATTGATTTCCTTTCTGATCTGTTTTTACCCTCTATTTGCAGGTTGTAATGCCAAAAAAAATCTAAGTTATATTTATATAATGATACTCTATAGATATGTGCTTTGTCAGGTGAATCATTTATTGCAGATATTTTTTCATCCAGAGATTTTGTACGGAATTCAGCTAATTTTTTCCTTCTTTATTGACAAGTGTGATTACTTATTAGACAGATATTTTCTGTTTTGTTATGATTTTCAAAAATTCCTTTGTACATTGCACACAGTGAAAATATTACACTTCATCGCAGCTTTGTTATTTACACAGTAGCAGAAATGTCTGTCACAGTAAACTGCAATCATTCTGCTGCTCATCTTCCTCTCAGTATATCCACTATTTCAACTGATTACAAATTTAAGTCAGTATAGAAGAATAAACTACAATTACCTACGGTACTATGCCTATTCTTCTTTGTCCTGATTTGCTTCACTTGCATACATTTTGAGACTAAAAGCTTCTTTTTGCTGTGATGAACACATGTTGCAGTAATTTGTAATTAATCTTCAGTTGACCTTTCACTAACAGTAGATGTTATGTCTTGTAGATCTTTTGTTTATTAGTTTATCTTTTGTTCACTTCATTCAATTAGGATTAAACTCTAGTTTCTACTCACTAAAGTGATATTTTGGGAGTAACTGTTTTGCCAAAAAAGATACAAGAGACACAATAAACAAAGGTTAGCATGAAAATGACTGCAATTTGAAATATTGCAGTGACACTGTTATTGGGAATTCTTTGAACTACAAAAACAAGCTAAGTTTATGCTTGCTGCTCACAACCTTGTGAAAATGCTGTCAAGATACTTAGTATGCTTTATGCTTGGGTGTGTTTTTGGCCTGTCGTCCAACTCCTGATTTCTGTAACCAGTCATTCCCTGTGCGACTGCAGCCTTTGTAAAACAGGAAGAGCTGCAAGGGTGAGTGTGCGAGTTGGATCCATCAAAAACCGAGAAAGTATAATTATTGTAAATTATACAAAAAACATTAGATACAACTTAAAAGGTTAAGTAGAAGGGCTACACAGTGGTTAGTACTGTCGTCTCTGAGCATCTGTCATTGGTTCATATCCTGTCAGGGGCCATTCTGTGTCAAGTTTGCATGCTCTCATCATACATCAATGGATTCTCACCAGGTACTCTGGCTTCCTCCCACCACCAAAAAGCATGCATGCGAGGTTAAGTGGTGATTCTAAATTGACCCTAGGTGTGAGTGTTAATGGTTGTTTGTCTCTGTGTGGCTTTGTGATGGACTGGTGACCTTTCCAAGGTGGGAGATGAAAATGCTTGATGCAAATCAGTTGTAGTGAGGTGTTACCATCACAACTGAAACAGTGGATCATCTAAATGATATGGTTATTGCCTGCTGATATTTTTCTCTTGCACGTGGCCAAAGTACCTGGTGTTGTGCATTTTTTTTGTGGTTTTGTGCTACTACTTTGTATATTGCAGCCATGTGCAACATAAGCCATATCACACTGATGGCATTACATTGTTCAGTTTATTCACTCCAAACCAGTTAAGGGAAACCTTCCAGATGCATATATTTCATGAAGGGACATTTCAAGTCCGAACTTTTTTTACAGTTGATATATTTAATGCAGAATTTGTCATATTTTAGTGATAGTCTTGGGTTCCTGCAAATATTTAAACTTAAATTGTCCGTTCAAAACTGATTTAGGAAATAATATTTTAGTATCTCTGGGTAAACATTCCAATGACCTTTTAACATGTAATAATTTAAATAGTCTGAGAAGAAACTAGACCACGGAACATCCCCTGAGTTTTTCCAGGCTTTAGAAAATGTTACCAGTGATAGGATAATTTGATCTATCACAGGTCTGGTAAGATATTACAAAGGGCAACCGATGTCGGTCCAAAGACTCAGATATAGTAGATGAATGGCTTACTTGCGCATATGACCTTTCTCGTCTGTGAGGGCCTTTGGACGCATAGGGAAGCTTCCCTGATTTCATCCTCCTACATCTTTAAATCAAATCAAATGTCTTAAAATCAAAAACATCTGACTGAAGTAGAATAACGCACCAGCTTCTCGGTTGTGAAAAAATAAAAATGTTGCAGACATCAAAGACTTTGACCAGTCTCTGTCAATTGTTTATTTATTGTATATCCTAAGTCTGAACAAATGCATGCATAGCCATATAATCTTCAACACCCGTGTGACATTGACTTCGATTTTCTTTTCTTTTCTTTCTCTTTTCTTTCTCTTTTCTCTTTCACTCCCATCAGCCTCTAACAATGTGCCTCTCTCTCCTTATCCCCATCCTACTTCCTCCTCCTCTGTCCTCAGTTTGCCAGTTAAGCTCTGCAGCGTAACTTTGGCTAGGACTGCTAAGTAGTGTCAGGGTGTTCTTCGATGTAAGCAGTTCTTTATGTAGGTATTATATTTGATTGATGTATGCGTCCGACAGCACACTCTGTTCTCAGATGTTTATTTGTAAGTCAATGTTGCGCACTCCGAAGCTGGGTTGCTACTAAACAGCCCTCCAGCCACTGAGCTGCTGATGACTCCTGCTTTATACCGCTGCCAAAATCTCCTACATCTGCACTTTTTTGTTGACCAAACAGTGCTGGCGAATGCACTCATCACTCTCTAACTACTCATGAGTCACACTCATAATGTTTCAAAGAAAATGGACGATTGTGCTTTGATCATGCAGCTCGATCCGCTACATATTTATTCTTTTAGGGCTGAACAGAAAAAAACGTGTTGTGATAAAACCTGCTGCTGGTTAAAAAAAACTGTCACTTTTGTCATTATCAGTCAGGTTTCTGTTTTTTAAATTAGTTTTCCACTCAGGTGACAATAGTAAGACAATGGCTGAAACTGTTTAATTACAAGTCAAACAGACAACCCACAAGGAAGGGATGATTTCATTGATATAAGTTCACACAAATTTTGCCACCTCAGCCTTGATCTTGATGACAATAACTCATGGGATGTGAGAATTGAAGTGGGGTTTAATTAGCAGCAGCGGCAGCAGTACAGGTAAGTGTTGATATGGCTCTCAGGCCATGCTTGGAACCATGTAGCAGGAGGCATGCAACAATAAAGGGAAGCAGACCACAAGTAGCCTAAAACAACAGTGAGGTTTTTGGATATATAGTCAGTCAGTTTGTCTCCATGTAAAAAAAAGAGACTCAATAACTCTGTGGTTTCTGCATACTAAAAATAGGTAAAGTTAGTATTCAGTCCGCTCAGTTTAGCCTGAAGACTGGACAGGGGATGCTACACAGAGTTAAGAAACTGAGACCTCTGGCTCCTTTAAAGCTGACACATCACATTGTGTGTGTTTATTTTGCACAAAAACGCAGTAAAGAGGTGTAAAAACCACAAAATTGGGATTTTACAGGGAATCATGTGTTGGAATAGCTTTCTCGGCCAGATGCACTGACTTCCTGGAGAGCCACCATTACCTTGGGGTTGTTTGGCACCTCGCGGGAATCGAGCAGGCAAAAAGCAGAAAAAGCGCATTACCCAAAATGTCAAAGTATTTACAAGCATGTTGAAAATGCATTGGATAGATGTTGCAGGAAAAGAAGTATTTGAGAGTACCAGCAGACTTTAGCTGATTGCTTGTGGGTTTTACATTCATTGAAAAATGACAACTTAAATGTCTTGTTAAATCTGAAGTGGGTTTATTGAAATGCTCTCAAATCAAAAGTAGAGATTTGGAAAAGTTTAATTTTGGAATGAATATTAACTTATTCTATTAATATAAAACTCCAGTGATCAAGCAGTGATGTATTTTGTGTTATTTTAGTTATTGGAATGGAATAATTTAATTTTTTGGATTTAGTCATAAAAGTTGATGAGAAAACAACTACATTATAAAAAAGCAAATAATGACCTTGGCTTATTGAGGACAAGCTGTTTAATAAACATAACATCTGACTGCAGTTGGTTGCTTGATTGAAATATAATCAGAAAGGCAGATATATGGAAGGTGTTTGATTGACACACTGTTAAGTTCCATGTCGTGGTTTGTAAAGATAATCAAATTTATAGGCGGCAGCACAGGGAAATGACACCTGCTCTATTCTGATGCACCTATTGTCTCTGCATGTGAATGCCAGCAGTTTACAGAGAATCTTCAGTTCATCTGAGATGCAGGGCAGGAATCATTTGACCTTGGCAGGCTTACCTACAATTACATACGCACGCGCGCACACAAACACTTACTCACAAGGTGCTGCGCTCAACATTTAGATGCAGATACATGCTTGCAGCTGACAAAACCGTGCACCCTGCCTCTCTATCTTTCTCTCTCAAACACTCTACCAAACACAGACATACACAATCGCCCACCCTCGTCTGTTTGAATTAGGACTAATCAGTAGGTGAATTGTCTGTGGAGGCTGAGCCATTTGCAGTGACCTTGTCTAACTGTGGTTAGCAGTGACGGTCAGATACTTGGGCAGTATGAATAAATGGACTGTGAAGTAATATTTTTGCAAACAAATCGAAGCAAGACAAATCCGGTCTCATGTACACCACAGATCTACCCACAAAATAGATGGTCTGCTCAATTTTTGAAGTTGCTTGCTGCATTCATTTGCATATTAATGACTAAAACTCAATTTTCATACTATCACTTTATTATTGCTTTAAGCTAACATTGCATCTAAGCTAATACTGTCCATCTGTTTTGTGACACCCTGTTGAAGTGGACATGATTGCTAATTAATGCATTAATTAACTGCACTAATGAACTGATCTGCATAACTAGATATTTTGAGGACAGTGTGGTAAGAGTAGAATGCAACTCTTTTGTGAAGTGAAACTGTGGATGTTTAGCGAAGGCGTTCTTATTCGAGAGTTGTGGTTTTTGGAGGCGACCGTTTCCATTTCACGTTATGCAAGAAGACGCTGTTCCTGCAAAACAGCAGTGTGAATGCTGAATGGATGCATTGAAAAACAGATGAACACATTTTTTTAAAGAACTTAAAATTTCTGAATTTGCTCTTTAACTAAAGCAATAAGATGATTGGACAAGCCTTGATTTATGGCAGGAGATTTTGTTGTTCTAAGGTTGAGTGTTCATGCGTGGTCAATCACTTTTTGAGTAAGTGTAAACTTGTTTAAAAGCAATTAAAAAGGAAACTTGAAGAACTTAAACATACCTCAGCAGATTGAAGCATGTTTACTTTGCAATCAGTATTCATAAATGCAAATATTTATTTTCTTACATATTTTGTATGTGCTGTATTGTTAAAACTATTCCCTCTGGATAGTTTATACTGTATAAGGCATTCAAATATCAAACTTCTCAGCTCATTCTGGAGCTTCATGCTAAGACTTTTTGTATTGCTGCTGTTTGTATGAGGACAGTGTGAAGAAAATAGCCCTAGCAGTGACACAAATAGGGACCAGCTGTGTTAGGGAGGTTTGACATCTGCATATGGGGCATTGATTTAACCAGCTGCCCTACCTAGACTTCCTGCATTGACTCATATCAACAGTAAGTGTTGTGTTTACTGCAGATGTCACTAACCATGCGTGTACAGTCACTCACGATGCAACAAATCTCCACTCACAAATCAAGGATTATTCAATCATTTTTAATGTTTTTTTTTAAATGCTTGATGATTCAAAAACTATAAAAGGCAGAAATACCAAAAGTCATAGCATAAATATCCAGAATTAGATTTTGATTAAGTATGGTGGTTTAAGTAGTATAAACTAGGCAGAAGGAGTAGGCCTTTTCAAAAGACAAAACCAAAAAATGTGATATGTACTTTTGCAAACTTAATCAGAATGATAGTGTCACAATCCATGGTTGCAAATTTTGAGATTGTTAATGTATCCCACAGCTGTTGTTTCCTGTTGGACAGCATTCACGTGATATAATGGGAATCACAGAATTATCTAAATGTGTAAACCATTACCATGTAGATTTTTAGAACTGTCTAACCCTGTATTTTGTAAAATGTAGACATGGGTGAGAATGAAGTAGAAAAGTAAGAGATTGCGAGTAAGAGGAGAAATGAAAGTATGATGGCCGTCGAGAACATCGTACAGGCTGAGTGTCAAACCAGAGATCTCTAACACATTGGGACAGTCACAAGGGTTTGTGCATTAGTGGCTTTTAACCGTAGCCTTTGTCCTCCTCCATATAAGCCTTTGTGACCAAGTAAACACTAGCAACAAAATTAAAAGAGTATATCTCTATGTAGGAACATTTAAGGAGGTAGATGATATCATCATGCTGATAAATTGAAACTTAAGCTATGTCTGTCTAGGGAACAAGGGCCCAATATGGCCATTTTACGATGTGTCTGATCTGTGACATTGGGTTGAATCTGAAGAATGTTCATAAGGAGTGTGCCTCAAAGATGTAACAGCAGTCCTACCGTAGCTGTAAGAGTGATTTAACTTTCCTAGCAAATCATTTGGGGCGGCTGTAGCTCAGGAGGAAGAGCAGTCGCACACCAATCGGAAGGTCGGTGGTTCGACTCTGGCTTCCCCAGGATACATGTCGAAGCGTCCTTGGGCAAGACACTGAACCCCACGTTGCTCCCCCAGTGTATCATTGGGGGTATGAATGTGTGTGAATGCTTAGAAAGCACGTAGTTATCCCCTAAGACGTGCTGTATGAATGTGTGTGAGTGGGGTGAATGCGGCATGTAGTGAAGCGCTTTGAGTGGTCAGCTAGACTAGAAAAGCGCTATACAAGTACAAGTCCATTTACCATTTACCATCATTGCACATCCAGCATTTCCGAAGTGATTATTTTACTCATTTTAAATAAAGTTTGATGCATTATTCAATATCCACTCACAGTTGCAGGGGAAAAGTGACAAATACAGTAAAAGATCTTGTAACTGCAACAACATCCTCCATTACGGAAATTTAAAGAGGTATAACATAGTTCACAGCACTATTGGACATATTATACAGATTTATCTTAACAGTGGAGGACATAGCTGCTATGTGACAATCCCACCGGACATTGTCATCTGTTAAAGGTGAGATTCAGGTAACTTCTGACCTGGAACACTGTAATGTAAGCTAACGTTCATGCTGTTTTTAACAAGAGATGGAGGAGTGTTGGCTCTGAAAAGTTTTGCACTGAAAACAAAATGCAGACACTAGAAAAAAAAATTTCAATTCAAAATAACTGACATATTTGCTTATCTTTTATCACAAACGTCGATGTTATTTTGTTGTTTCCAATAAACATCTAGACGTACCTTTTGTGGGTTTAGATCTACTTCATGATAATCCCTACCCCCACATAATCTTTCTTTCATCCGTTATTCAGTATGTGATCTTTTGCTTTTACAGAGTGAGGACCTTTCCTAAAGACTCAGCCCTACTGGGCAGGGACACCGTCCGAGCCCTCATGTACTACGCCTTGAAAGTCTGGAGCGATATTGCACCGCTGAACTTCCACGAGGTGGCTGGCAGTGATGCGGACATTCAGATCGACTTCACTAAAGCCGACCACAACGATGGATACCCCTTTGATGGGCCAGGAGGTACAGTGGCGCACGCCTTTTTCCCTGGTGAGAGGTTCACAGCTGGAGATACACACTTTGATGATGACGAGGCCTGGACCTTCAGGTCACCAGGTGAGGACAATAGCCTTAAAGTCTATTGAATTACACGTTGAAGGGAAGTGTGAATGTGTGCGAATCAGAAGAAGAACCATAAAAGACAAAGATGATATAGAGTGGGGTTCTGGGTAAATATTTTGTGAGAGATTCTGAGAGGACTATAAAACTGTGCCCCCCCCCCCCTTTGTTCATGCTCCACATTTTGTTATCAGTATTTCATTTGTTTGAAGTAATAGTTTAATATACAATGGCCTCAATGAAGTGACTAAAGCAAAACATATTATTATCCCAAGCTTATTAGGACTTCCTTTCATTTCCTGTAGCTGTTGCAAACTAACCTCCCATTCGTATGCCCACTGAAAGCCATTAAATCAGTTTTTTTTGCCTTTAGCAGAAGGAACTGAATTTTACCGTCGACTTTTATCGATCTCACTTTATCATGCCACTGGGTTTTCACTGAAATTGGGTCTTTTCCATTTGAATTATTGCGAAGAAAAGGTGCCACGTTTAGAGTGATTAAAGTGTGTATTAGAAGCTGAGAGGCATGTGTCTCTACCAGGCCTTGAAGCAGCACCAGGATTTGTGAAGTCACCTCACAGCTCTACCAACATGTGATGATCAATAAAAGAGTGATTGGGATGCAGTAAAACGGTGACACTTATAAGGTTGTGGACACTGTTTTGTGCTGAAGTGTCAATCTATCTTTATTGAGAGGAAAAAAAAGCTGATAGAAAGCTAATGCGGTTCTGAAGTACTCATGCTCAGCCTGTGTATTTCAAGTATCAACTGAATTTCATATTTATATTTGAATTACACCTTATTGTCCTCTCAGTTTTCTTTTTACTATACTTAGAATTCATGTAGTGAAGCGCTTTGAGTGGTCAGCTAGACTAGAAAAGCGCTGTACAAGTACAAGTCCATTTACCATTTACCATTTACTTACATCATTAATAGTTTTTCGCATGGCAAAGGTTTTGTATAAAAACATTTTTTTCTGAAATACAGAGCAGATTAAATAATAAAGTAATTTAAACTGAAAATCCTTACTAGGTTTACAACAGTCAGCCACATTTAACCCTCTGCCTGACAATGTACTGGTTCTCGTTATGACATCAGAATTACTATGTAATCCATCAAAGCGTGGATTTCACAACACCTCTGAAGGTGTCTTGTGGTGTCAGACACCAAGACATTAAACAGAAGGTCCTTTTTTACATCCTGTAAGTTGTGAGGTGGGACCTCGCATATATGTTTATCCAGCACATTCCACTTCATCAGAATGAGATCGGAGACATTTGCGGACCTAATCAATACTTAGATCTCTGTGGTTTTTCGTAAACCTGTGGTGGTCTTAAAGAATAACTGCTTGGGGTGAAGCTGTTGGCATGATGGCTCAGATGTGGGCAGCAACATTCAGACAGGCAGTAAGTGTCAGTGTAAGATCTATTTGAAGACTGGGACTTAAGGTTTCTTGGCGCAACATTGCCTAAAGCATGTCGACATGCTTTTATTCCCCCACAGTGCATCCTGCTACCATCTTCTCCAGCAGGTAAACGTCACTCACACTCCCAGCTTTCTCCATGATTTAAAAGGAAACATGACTCATCAAAGTAGACCATGTCATTCCACCGTGCCATGGGTCAACATGAGCATTCTAACCAGTCCGTGGTTACACAACACCACACACAGCAAGCTGTGCTCCGTGTCTTCTGACAGCTTTGTATAATAACCCGCATTAACATTTTAAGCAGTAGCTCTTCAGTCAGATTGGATCACGCGGGCCAGCCTTCGCTCCCTGTGTGCATCATTAAGCTTTGGTTGCCCATGACCCTGTCTCCGGTTCACTGTTTATACTTCCTTGGAACAGTTTTGGTTGGCAGTAATCACTGCATGTTAAGAAAACCTCACAAGTTTGTGCTGGCCCAGTCCTTCAAAATGTGGTCTTCATCAAAGTCATTCAGATCCGTATGTTTGCTCATTTTCAGTGCTTCCATCAACTTCAGAAGTGGCTGCCTAATATATATATGCCCCTCCCCGACGGTTGTCTTTGTAACAAGACAATCATCATTACAAATATTATAATAATGTCATGGCTGATAGGCATATAAGCTGCTCATATGAATAAGAATCTTGTTTTATAAATGATGCTTAAAAGGTCCCTATTAAATTTTGCAGGACTTTTATTTCTAATGATGTATTTTCAAACCGTAGCACTCCACAGGAAAGTTTTAAATTTTAAGAAGTATGCTGATTAGCTGTCATGCTCAAAATTAAATTAGAAAACTGATACTCACTAAATGTGAGGTTACTACTAGCACTGTAGCTGCCTTTTTTACATTTAAGACCGGAAATACTCTACCTGGCTTTGGAAAAAGAAAAGGTTGCAAATATGTTGGGGTTTTTTTTGTCCGAGGTGAATTTGATATTTTTGGACACAGCTTTGTGTGCTTTTTCTCTTTGTTTCTGGTCCATATGCTAAGAAACGTGATAACAGTTTTCTAACTGTCTGCAAGAAAGATTATAATATTCTAAAATCCCAAGCTTCTTTATAAAAAAAAGGTTTAGATATGACACTACTGGTGAGTTATTGCCTTATAAAAGCCAGGATGAGGTAGTTTCTACATTTTTATAGTTTCTTCGTTGGCAAAACAAAACATGTTTATGTGTGCAAATACCAAGATGATTGCTCAATTTGGATGAAAATACAATTCTTCTCCAGAGACAATCCTCACATTTATGATTGTAACCTGATAGATGAACCGCTACTGACTCACAAGCATATAGTGTTCCAACTCTTAAGAGATGAAGTTGAAAACTTAGAGTCAGGGTGTAAATGTTGCTCATGAGACATTATTACACAGCCAGGACCAATGTTAATTTCAGTCTTTGACTTCTACCCCATTACAGGTGAGTTAAATTATATCTCAGAGCAGGCTGCAAAGCTTGTTATGACATGAAGGCATGATGCTGTTGTAGTTTACAGCAGCATTTGTATCGACAGGGCTTTGATTAATTGGAGCAGAGCAGTAAAAGCAGGGCGGTATCAGAGGTGTGTTCTTGTCGTCATTATCCCAATGTATTTATCTTCTCAAACCATGCAATTATCATGTAGAACACAGAAAAAAAGAGTGAAAGTTCTGTGAAAAGAATTATGTCTGTATCCACAAATTACTTAGCAGTGGTGAGGGGCAGATGGAAGACAGCTTTGGTGTTAAAAACACAGCACGTCACTCTAAAAAGGCTGCTGCTTGTGAATCATCTTACCTTGTCACATATACCTACTTTCAAAGGCTACTTTCACTTACTGTGATGAAGGCTGAAACTCATTTAAAAAAGTTTGTTTTGTTTGTCAGGCATATGTCTCTTCCCATGTATCTGTACTCAATATTGGGGCTACAAACAACTCCACACGGCAGGTCACTGTCATCTTCACGTATGGTCTTAGAAGTGAGGTTTATACGATTTTTTTCATATCTCGATGATAGGCTGTTATTTCTTGTTATTTCTATGCTATAAAAGAACGTACAGCTCCTTTGCTTGGTCAGGTCAGGACTCTTACTAAATATAGCATTTAGAATCATCTCCGTCTTTCTCATGCACTGTAAAGAATAAAAGCCTCTCAATTAACTGTGTAACTCCTGAGTAATGTGGTATTCAGATGTTTCAGTCTGGCATTTAGCAAATTTTATAAGACAAAAGATGCACTTTTAAAGGCAGTAAGTGACCCGCAGTATACACTGCAAATCCTACTCTGAGGTAGTGTTCTTCTTAATAAGGAGATCGGTCAAGCATTCTTTAACAGCAACTCTCTGTTTTGTTTATTTTAAATCTGTATCAACTGTTAAACATTTTGTTTGTGCCAGTTTGCACAATTTCTAGGTGACATGGAGAAAAGTTAGTATTTCATAAGAAGTTGTGTTTCTGTCCGCCTTGCAACAGAAGTCAAAACCAAATCCAAAATTCAATTTCCCTTGCTGTCCTAAGTGCTCTGCTAGCAAGTCACTAGTTTTATCCATTGGCTGTTTGGTGCTGGACAGATACAATATATTGGTTTTAGAGGTTCAAACTCCAGTAGTGACGGTAAATAAAGCTGATGAAAGCAATGAGAGTAAAGCTGTAAGACATGAAGCCAAAGCAAAAAGGTAAAAAGAACTCTAAAACAAATCTTCTTTCAGCTGTGACGTTCTGCAGAACGAGATAAGATGTTTTAACGCCTTCCTAAAGAACATAGCGGACATTTTGACATGTCACAGAAGGGAATATAGATGTATTCATGATGGCTGCCTTCCACTTGGGGGAAGGTCCTGCTCTTGTACATGCTGGTTCATTATCAAGTTTTACAGAGGCATTGAAATGAACGTTGCTATTACTAATGTCATTCATTACGCCTCTACTCCTCATACTGCGATGAGTCACAATGTCTGCTGTGTAAGGGATCTCTTGATTTTGTCTGTGTCATATTCACATATATTTGATGAGTTCTGGTAACATCTATGATACTGAACCATAGAGAACTCTTAACCGGTGTTTGACACGATAACTCTAGAGAATGTCCGACTTTTTCTGCTCCTGTTTGATCACATATGCAAGACTGCAGCAGATTCTCTAACTGCGATCAGTTAGAGCAGGCACCATATAATGCAAAAAAATTCTCTGTGAAAATGACATCCTGTGTTTACCACACACTGTGGACAAAAGATGAGGCTGCTTACTTATCTCTGATTAAGATTGTTTTTGGTGATAAAGAACATTTACACATGGCTCAAATAGTTGCAAATAAATGGAAAGCAACAAGACGATGTCTGCGTGATATGGACATTGGCTTGTGTTGAACTCTGAGAGCAGGAAACTGAACTTGTTTTAGATTCTTGAAGACATGTCAGCGCTCATCCAAAGGGACTTTTTTTTGTTCTAATGGTATGTTACATTTGTACAGGGAAGTCAGAAATCAGATGTCAAAACCCCCACAGGGCTCTCTGACTTGTTCCACAGAAACATAATATGCTCAGGTCTGACTCCATGCCCAGCTCCAATCCCAAATTCTGACATAAACAAAGCGCAGCATTACAGACTCGTGGGGAATCCAAGACAATTATCCTCAATTACAATTCATTTTGGGGGACTGTTGACACATCTAGCTATCCTGCGAATAAGTACACTCACATGAATCAAGAGTGACAAGGTTAGGGATCTCTTACCACCATTGAAAGTAGCCATTTAGCTCCTAAATATACTGGATTATGACGGGATTATTGAGAATCAATAATGACATGAATCATGTCAACAGGTCTCATCCTTCCTCTTGCTCCATTAGTTGTACATATTCATGGTTTTGAGTGAGATGTATTCGCATTTTTATTGTTACTAATTGTTACAAACTGAAACTATATTATTCAAAATTATTTTCAAAAATCTATATCTTTATAGCATTCAATCCATCCAGCTAATGGCTTAAATAAAAATATTTCTGGAACTCCCAACTCTCCTCATTTGCCAATCTTTGGGATAATCTGTTGTATATATATTACATTTGCAGCCAAAATCCTAGAAAAGAGAGTTATCTCAAAATGCTTTCAGAGTAGCTGGAAATAGAGGGTTATATATAGTAGAGGAGCCCGACCCAGTGCGCCAGGACAGTGTATTATTGGCTGATTATCTGCACATTTCTGCAGATGGCAAACAACAAGTTGAAATGTAGAGATTACATTGATGTGTCAACCAGAGAGAGCAGAAAAAAATATTTTTAATCACATGCCACTCTGCATAGTTCGTTGACAATTATTTAATTCCCAAGAGCTCAAGAATGTGGATTAAAAGTTGGCTTCACTTCTTAGAGGGCCTATGGAGTTCAGTAAAACTGTGATTATTATTTATTTTAATTAATAAACCTTTACATTTCACTGGATACTTTTTCATATAATTCTAATGATTCGAGTCCATTCCTCCTAAGGAATATCAATAGGAGTTTAAGCAAGAAAGGAAGAGAAAGGAATAGAATAATAAGAATCATACCCTCAATCTAAGGTTGATTTAAAATGGAGCAAAATATTCAGGTCAGCTGTGGCTGCGGATATTATCACAATGGATTTTTAGGGTTGCATTAAAAACTCATGCAAATCCTCTATTCTTTAACAATATAAACCCTGTCATGAGAAAAGAAAGCTCTCCATTCTGAAGCCTTTGCAATCAGCCTCTCTTACAAATAGCAGAACACACAAATGTTTTTAGACCCATGTTTGTCTGTTGAGTTTTTTTTTCATCATCATGAATTTGAAAGTTAAGGTTGTGAAATGGTCAAATGTCAGCTGCGTGATTAATTGTCCAGTATTTTACCACCAATCTGCAAAGCTTTCTATGTGGGCTTCGCCCCCTCCTCTTTATTTTGTACACTAACGAGTGCCGTAGCAGCTTCTGTAACAGACACATCTTAAAGTTTGCTGATGACACGGTTATAGTTAGTCTTCTTCAGGGGGATGAGCAGGATCATGGGCCTGCTGTAGATGACTTTGTAGCTTGGTGGGATGAGTCTTCTCTCGAGCTAAACGTGTCACAAACCAAAGACATGGTTATTGATTTTAGGAAGTCTACCTCTTTTCCACCACCAACTATTATCAAAGGTGCTGATGTTGAGATAGTGGAGAGCTAGAAATATCTTGTTGTGGTCCTTGATAATAAACTGTGTTTCCAATCCCATGTCGATGTTACCTCCAAAAAGGTTCAGCAAAGATTGTTCTTTTTAGGGAAAATGAGAACATTCCATGTTTGAATCTCTTTTAACCTTTTGTATTGTTGCATGGTTTGGAAACCTGAACTTGTCTTACAAGAATCGTCTTCATCGTCTTGTTAAAATTGCTGGAAAAATCTCAGGAAGTCTGCAGGCCCGTACCATGTCCATTTATACCAGACAGGTACTGAGGTAGGCTAATGCTATTCTGCATTGTCCTAATCATCCACTTTTAAACAAGTTTGAGCTTTTGCTCGCAGGTCGTCGTTTTAGGGCTCCTATAAGGAGAACTAAAAGACTTCAGGTTTCATTCATTCCCACTGCAATTTATTTACTTAATGGCAAGTAGCCCCTGGATTGTTTATGTTCCTTTGCACTGCTATTGCTTATTTGCACATTTATGCACTTGCACTTTTCATAACTCTTGGTAGTAGTTCCCATTTTTGGTAGGAGCTCTGGACTGAACATTTGCTAGCTTTAGTGCATTTGTATGGTGCTTCTTATATTGTGTTGTTTTTATTATGACTTTTATTATTGATTTTTAGACTTTTAATTGGGTTTTATTCATATTGCCAGTATTATCGTTGTGTACCTTGTCTTTTGTGTGCTCTTGCTGCAACACTAATTTCCCTTCAAGGGACAATAAAGAGAAATTTAATTTAATTGAATTGAATTGCATTTAAATATTCTCACTAATTTGTTGTCCAGGCTTTTCTTGTTACTTTATGGCATCACCTTGATGCATTATGCTTTGTGGCTGGTTTGACACATTTCAAGCAAAGGACAATAAAGCATCTTGTACTCTACTATTTAAGACCAATAAACTGACCCATCAGAGCAGATGTGGCCTTTCAGGTCTCTTGAAAAGACTGGAGCCAAAATAGAATATTTCAGACAGAAAGTGACAGGAGGTTCAGAGGAAGTGTACAGTATGAGAAAATACCATATGTTTTTAAAAAATAGTAAAGAATCTGTCATATTTTTATATATATATATATATATTTTTTTTTTACTCCTGGTGGCACTTGCCACCTCCGTGGATTTACCATCAAACTCTGAGGATTTCATTCATGTCCACATGAAGTATTTTCCGTCATTCCAGCTCCGTGAACATTTCATCATTTAAAAAAGTAAGAAATCTCAACTCTCTCATTGCACCAGGTTATGCAGGGTTGCATAATTACGTGCTTGGCTCTCTGTTATTTCCATCTTTCATATAGAACAGCACCCTCATTAAGCTTTAAACATATGCCGCAGCCTTTGTTTGTCACACTCTGTTTACATCATGTCTTATCCAAAGAAGGGGTGCAGTAAGGTGAAGTATCCCTTTTCCCTCCCTCCTTTTACCCACCTTTCCTCCCTCCACTTTATGCTCCAGTAGATTAGAGTTGGCATGTGGCCCCTGAACATCCCAAGTTAAGAAACCTCAAGTGCACCTCTCCACTTGTCCTCTGTCTTTTGATGGAGCACAGCACTGAGATGTCCCTAAGTCGAAGTCAGCATCCAGCGTGAGGATAACACATTTGATCCAAGTCACTAAGGAGCTCTAAGCTAGCTTGGCTCAACACGCTCGTGTTCAAATGTTTGCAAATCTAAATCTCAACACCCCAGGTTTTGTCTTGCTTAGCAGAGCCAGCAAGGAGTTTTTTAGCTGAACATCCAGGGAAATTTGCTCTAATAGCCTGTGGCCTCTTTAGGTGTGTTTCCACACTCAAGTTTTGATTGGCAGCCCAGGGGCTCAGGTGGTATTACCATAGTTATCTCACAGCACCACATCCCAAACAGCACTCACAGCCACCAGAGCTGTCTGTCATGCCTCTTAACTTCCAGCATATTGACTTCACTCAAAAGGGAGAAATGTGCAAACAGAGGCTGAGCCAGTTCAACAAAAATCATAAGCTTTCAGCGGCAATGTGATATTCACCAAAGCTGCAAGTGATTATAGTAAAGGTTAAGTCTACAATGAAATGTATTTATGCTTTATGAAAAGTAATAATGCTATGTCATTTTCTAAAAGTGAAATCATGGTAATTCAAAATAAATAACGAGAGCAGTTTCCTCACATTTCGCTGTGTTCTGTTGAGTGTTAGTCCATTTCTACAGTATGTGTTAAAATAAAAGTCCCAATTATGATCCAATTTTGATATGTACAATATGTAAAGGGGAGTTTCTCATTCTTGCTCTCAACGTTTTCCTCAGAGTCTCATGGGATGGATCTGTTTGCGGTTGCAGTCCATGAGTTCGGTCATGCCATCGGCCTGGTCCACACCTCAGCCATGGAGTCCATCATGAGACCATATTACCAGGGTCCGGTGGGAGACCCTCTGAAATACGATCTACCCTATGAGGACAAAGTCCGTGTCTGGCAGCTCTACGGTACAAAGGAACATCTAGCTACTCTGCGTGTGTTTGTGTGTGAAAGAGAAAGGAATTGAGCTCTGCGTGGTGAGCTTATTGATTAATGAAAACATGGATGCAGTTAATTGGACCTCCTTATGGCATATGACCTTATCACACCACTCCCTGTTATAGAGAGTGGGTGTGTGCAGAGGAGAAACCAATGATCATGAAGGCGTGAATGAATGCTGAAGGACAGGGCTGCGAAGGAGGAGGATGATTTTTATTGAGCTAAATTAAAGATAAACACAGACACAATAAGACAAGACAATTAAATAGATAAAATTCAGTTTGCACAGTAATTCAGAGCAACAGAATATTTTGGTTGATTGTCTGGTCTTTGGTATGTTCATATGAATTTTCCAGGTGTCAGAGATTCAGTGTCCCACACCAATCAGCCAGGAAACCCGTCACAGACACCTGAGCCTCCTGTGCTGTTAGACCTTCCTGAAAACCGATCCACCCCGCTGTAAGTAAGATTTCTAGTTGACTTTTATTTTCACTCACATAACTTTCTACTTTTCTGGCCCTCTCAAACACTGTGCACACTTTTCGCAGCTTGTCAAGGTTTTTGTCCACGGCCTTGGTAAAGACATTGGAGCATGCTCCACATGGATGAACACAGAAAGCCAAATAAAGCTTAAATGCTCCTTTGCAGCCCCTAAATGTTGTAATGTGGAGCCTGTGGAACAGGGGTTCATAATCTTTTTTTGTGTTAAACTTACAACCCTTTTAGTTTCAACACAACTTGTCCAGATGCTTTGAAGTATTTAATTAACTGAACTAAAATTCTGTTTCAGCATCTTTGCTCATTTGCTACTTGCTAGTTTTCTTGCGCTCTGAACCACTAAATGTGGTCTTAAGCTGCTCCAGCTGTGTGTGAAACAATGTCTGATCAAACTGCAGTTATTTTTATTTATTCATTTTTTTTTTTTTTACTTCTGATGGGGAGCCACTGCTTCATGAGAATTAAAATAATATAATGATGGACTTAACCATGGCATGTTTATTGTTCACTAAATCATAAGAATTGATAGCTCTTTATCTAAAGAGGTTATAATAGGATGCTCTCATATGTCATGGATATATGGTCCTGCAGGCAATTAATTGGTCACGACACAAAGTAATTTTCCAAAGTTTGCGTCCATCTGTGCGTTAACTCATCATTTCACCTCAGGGTATCTTAAGAAAAGACATCATACCAGCTAAAATGGTCAGAAATAAGCAATGGAGCATGAATATGATTAGTGAATATATATTAGTGGAGATTAAGCTAAGAGAGTAGGACAGATTTCATTAAGGTTTTTGAGTGGTTCAGTGGACAATAAGTGGAACACTAAAGGGATACAGTTTTGATATGATCAAGTAAGAGTACTTATCAATATTATATATATATATATATATATATATATATATATGCAATATATATAATATGTATTGCAACAAACCCACTGACTTAATAAATAAATGAAAAGACTTCCTTGTTTGTTTGTATTTATAACGCTAGTAAAGCAACACATCAACCATCGTTGTGGCATATCCTGCCAAACCTTATGAATGACTAAACTGAAAATAAAGAAAAAGGTCAGAAGAGTCTTAATTACAAAGGTTCTAAGTCTACCAGAAGTAGACCTGGTTTTTAATATAAATTGCTATTTACAGACTGTGTTGGCTAAAAAGCTCGAGAAGTCTAATTCTTCTTTATGATACCTTAACTCACTGAGATATAGAAAAATTAGAAAATTGTGTATATGATAAAAAATATGTATTAGAATGAGTCAGGGGACACCAAAGTTGGTCTTTTATGGCCAAAACTTTTCTGAAAGGGTTATGCATCAAGACCCTGCTGCTCCCTGCTACTTTTTCTACTTGGCTGGCAACTCCATGTCAAAAGCTCTGCATGCATGGCTGAAAGTGTTAGTATCTTCACACTTTGAAGCAATGCTCTACCTTAAAGGTTTTTGAATAGAACCCATCTGAGATCCCATGAATAGAGGGAATTTTTCTCTTATTGCACAGAGGTTTTTAAAAAAATTAACAATGATGTAGGTGACTTCATTGAAGCAAACTATAATCTCCCAACCAATTTAAATGGAGAAAAGCACCCATTGTGCTGTCTGATATTGTCTGCATCACACCAAGCGTAGACGAGAGAGGAGAGTTCTCTCTTGAGGGAAGAAAGGAAATAATTGCAAAAAATGGTCAAGGTAAAAGCTACAAGATCATTTTGAGGTGTCTGCCAACACTTTTACCACAGCTACTAATTTTATTAGAAAGTGGAAGATCCATGGGATTACTGCCAGAGCCCCTGAGTTGGCTGCAAAAGGAAAACTGATCCCAGAATGAACAGAAGGACAGCTAGAATTGTAGAAAATGAATCAAGGTGCAGAATACACTGAACTCAAAGATGAAAGTCAAACAATACCTTGTTCATGGTGCTGCTTTTTTTGATTGGAAGAAGGCAAAACATCTAACTGCACCCAAAATGTGCAAATTCTGATTCTAATCCACCTCAACATCTCTGGAAAAACTGAAACCCACAACTGGGACAAGACATCCATTAAATCTGAAGTAACTGGAACAGTTAACTAAAAAAACAGCCCAAATCTCTACTTTTAGTGATGTGATCACCTTCAAATGTGTGGTGCTAAATGTGAAATTAAGGGTCTAGATTTTCTATTTTATTCTGTCTTGTCTCGGCTGTCTTCATTTGTTGTTATACTCTGAAGCTATAATATGTGGTACAATGAAAATTATGTGCCTTTGCCATGTCTTAGCAGGCTAATAGTAAATTATTAATTCTATCCAGCATTGCACAGTTTTGTTCATTAATGAACCAGCAGTGAACAAGTTTTTTGTGTTATGCTTGCCACTGCGTGAATGATTAAGTTTCTGTATTATTGCTTCTTGAACTTATATTGTAGAGACATGGCAGGTTGCTTAGTGAGAGATTAAACTATGTTCTGAACTACACTGATAAAATCCTCAATGATTCCTGATTCTCGCATATATGTATTTTCAAACGAAGGCTATGTAATTTGATCAAACTTAACAAGCATATAAAACCCACCTTCCATCATAAGTTTGGTTTTACATTATCATCGCTCATATTTCACTCCGCTCGATTTTGCTTGACAAAGGTCACAAATGCAGACACTAGGGAGTCGTACCTTGTTACTAGGGCTCTGAATAAGGATCTTTGTTGTAAATACGAAGGCTTTCGGCCCCCCACTCACAGTGGCAGGCCTGTGGTGCTGATGGCTTGATCATTGACAGGCTGACCACGTCACTTCTTTAAATCCCTTATTAGCCCTAGCGCTAAATGCACTGGAAGACCTCTCTACCTAAGCTTGACAGCGTTTCACCTCATGTTTAGCCAATTTATTTGAGGGGAACACATGCATGCACACATTCAGCATCTCTCAGTAGGTAAGTGCAATTACAACATTTTTATTTTTTTTTTTACTAAATGCCAAAGGCTTCAGGTCATGAATTTTATACCTACCATAAGCAATGTTATTTTGTGTTAAATGTGAGAATTTTATAGGCATGTATAAAGTCTTCAACGCAGTGCTCAGAATATTAATGCAATATCTTGTTGGTGCAACCCTCACCTTTTTCTCCTCTGTTCTCTTCAACTATTTTTTCACCCTTTCTTCAACTGTCCTTGTGACTCACCTGTTTTTGCCAGGCTGGCACAAGATGCCCCAGACAGATGCACCAGTCACTTTGATGCCGTTGCCCAAATACGAGGAGAGGCCTTCTTTTTCAAAGGTATTCTAACCCAATCGGAGACCGCAGGCAAGAGTAGGACGGAGACAGAGCTATGAAATGTAGACTTATGATGATTATTACTTAGTGTTATTGGAATTACTACTGCAATGATGTGCTGATGAGTCATGAAAGGCAGTTTTTGAAAGTGCTAAAAACACACAATGCCTAAATAAAGCAATGCAAGTAATATATATGATCCGGCTTCGACCAAACACTAATTTCCGTAGAGACCAGATCAGATCTAAATAATCAGAAAATTGGACAGTTTACTCAAAACCTGAGAGCAACAGAGTCTTTACTTTGGTGAGATGGAAAGTCTAGGGGCATCTGGTATAGTGACCTGGAGCTCAGCTGTCTGAAACACTGGGACTAATTAAATTACACAGTGGACTTTTTTAATAAGCTCAGTGCTGAAGGGTTTATGCTGCATCCTGAATTTAATGACAGGCATGATACTCCTCACACGGTCACAGACAAAACATTGTGACATCCACAGGGTTAAGAGGAAACCATTTTTAATGGGGAGTTTTTGTTTGACGCCTGTAATCTGATTCTACTGGCAATGGAGCAATAGTATTGTTTTAGAGGTGTGCTGTGGTCACTGATCAGTCAAATAGTACTCATGATCTGGCCAGGCAGATCGCTTTGGGAATGTCATTAGCAAAAACATTCATTTGGTCTTTTTGAAGCATCAACAGCATTAGACTCTGAAAATGTATGAGTCAAACCTATATACATACATATTGTAAATCATGGCATTTGCACATTAAATATTCTGCACCTTAAATAACATGACCATAACCCAGGAATGGCTTTATAGATGAAAACAATAGGCTGATGACGATCAGCCAACCCAGGTGTACAAGGAACAATAATGTATGTGCTTCTTTGTTTTCTAAAAAATATCAGATGTGCATGAAATACAATATCCAAGGAATGTTAGCGCTGAGAAGTTAAGAGGAAGAAGGACAGTGGTGGAGATAAGTCTCTGTTTGACTAAAAGTGAGGAGAAGGGGGCTTTGTTTCAGGAATTAAAAAAATGTTTGTATGTTTCATTTTCATTTTTCTTACAAATTGCTGAATATAGATCTGAGCAGACAAAGACTTGTCAATGATGGAACCTTGGAGTTGATAAGAAGCTTGCTGTCTAATGGTGCATAGTGCCTTGATTTGCAGGAACAGCTAAGGCAGGTATTTGTGTTGGTTCAGTGTAATAAATAACAGTGACATCTGCATGCAAGTGCAGATTTGCTTCAGGTACTTATCGGCCAATAGAAATAATAGAAGCAAAGAACAACAATGGCTCGAGGACCAATCCCTGAGGACATACAAAGAGATAACACAGGCCACTTTTTTAATAAGCTCAGTGCTGAAGGGTTTATGCTGCATCCTGAATTTAATGACAGGCATGATACTCCTCACACGGTCACAGACAAAACATTGTGACATCCACAGGGTTAAGAGGAAACCATTTTTAATGGGGAGTTTTTGTTTGACGCCTGTAATCTGATTCTACTGGCAATGGAGCAATAGTATTGTTTTAGAGGTGTGCTGTGGTCACTGATCAGTCAAATAGTACTCATGATCTGGCCAGGCAGATCGCTTTGGGAATGTCATTAGCAAAAACATTCATTTGGTCTTTTTGAAGCATCAACAGCATTAGACTCTGAAAATGTATGAGTCAAACCTATATACATACATATTGTAAATCATGGCATTTGCACATTAAATATTCTGCACCTTAAATAACATGACCATAACCCAGGAATGGCTTTATAGATGAAAACAATAGGCTGATGACGATCAGCCAACCCAGGTGTACAAGGAACAATAATGTATGTGCTTCTTTGTTTTCTAAAAAATATCAGATGTGCATGAAATACAATATCCAAGGAATGTTAGCGCTGAGAAGTTAAGAGGAAGAAGGACAGTGGTGGAGATAAGTCTCTGTTTGACTAAAAGTGAGGAGAAGGGGGCTTTGTTTCAGGAATTAAAAAAATGTTTGTATGTTTCATTTTCATTTTTCTTACAAATTGCTGAATATAGATCTGAGCAGACAAAGACTTGTCAATGATGGAACCTTGGAGTTGATAAGAAGCTTGCTGTCTAATGGTGCATAGTGCCTTGATTTGCAGGAACAGCTAAGGCAGGTATTTGTGTTGGTTCAGTGTAATAAATAACAGTGACATCTGCATGCAAGTGCAGATTTGCTTCAGGTACTTATCGGCCAATAGAAATAATAGAAGCAAAGAACAACAATGGCTCGAGGACCAATCCCTGAGGACATACAAAGAGATAACACAGGCCAGAAAAAAAAGAATTATAAATGTGTACTACTACTTTAATAAGGTTGTGCAGAGACAGTAAACTGTGTGCCAGCTGACTACCAAACAAAACAGGGCTTTTCTGTCATGTCAAATAGTAAAGAAGCTTTAATCAAACATGTTCCTGTCTATCACAGGGAAGTACTTTTGGAGACTAACACGAGAGAAGCACCTGGTGTCTCTTCGACCAGCTCAGATTCATCGCTTCTGGAGGGGCCTTCCTCCCAATCTAGACAGCGTGGATGCTGTGTATGAGAGGCCAGGGGACCACAAAATAGTGTTTTTCAAAGGTGAAAATATCTACCTGTTTCAAAGATTTTGTTGTCTTGTTTCTTATTATAATTGTTAAATCTGTGTTCACATTTTAGGTCTAAAGTATTGGTTGTTTAAAGACAATAATGTTGAAGAGGGCTACCCTCGTCCAATCAGTGACTTTGGCCTCCCAGTGGAAGGAGTGGATGCAGCTTTTGTTTGGCTACACAATGACAAAACCTACTTCTTCAAGGACAACCACTATTGGCGCTACGATGACCACTTGCGACGTATGGACCTGGGCTACCCTAAAGATAGTGCTCTTTGGAAGGGGCTGCCACCACATTTGGATGATGCCATGAGGTGGTCTGATGGTGAGAAGCTGAAAAAATAATGTCTTTGTTCTTTAGTTTTCACTCTACTTCAGCTAACTAACAGATTGCTCCAGAGTGGGTTAGTTGGAAGTTTAGCAGGTGTTTGAGAAAAAATACCAATCAATGTTAAGTAATATTTAAAAAGCAGTGAATTATTTATAACTACAGATTTAACAGAGCCCTCCATCATGGCATAAGGCCCTTGTGTTCAGGTTTCAATAGGTTCTTCATTTGCACATGCTCCACCTCTTTATCAAGTGTCATCAAATTCTGCTGTCTCAAGCTCAAGCTCTGCCCTTGCCATTGAAATAAACCAAAGCTGGAAAAGTAATCAGAATGTGAAGACAGATTTATGGAGCTTTATGGAGCTCCTAAGGGATCTATAAAAGCTATGGAGAAAATACGGGTAAACTTGACTACAGGTCAGAGACAGCAACCTTAATAAGAAAGACTATTGAGGAAGAATTTCATAGAGGCTTCTAAAACATACTGGCAGATCAGCTTCTTAAAAAGGATTCAAAGTCAGACTGAAGCTATATGAAGCTATATACAATTTGGAAGACAATTTTGAAGCTAGAGATACTTTTTGTCAACTACTAACTAATAACATAATTTTGTGTAACTCTGATTCCAAAAAAGTCAGAACGTTATGTAAAATGTCATTAATAACAGAATGCAATGATTTCCAAATCTCATCAACCCACATTGTATTTACAAGGAAAATATGATTTCAGATCATTCATTTGATGGCTGCAAACTGTCTCAAAGCAACAAAAGGCTGGAAAAGTAAGTGGTATTAACAAGGAATAACTAGAGGAACATTCACTAAATAGGTTGAATGGCAACATATCAGATTTGCAGAGGTTCATCAATCTGCAACAAAAACTGTGTCTACAAATGTTGCTTTTCCATTACAATATCATACGGTACAGCTTGCTTTATGCAGGGATTTCTATTGTGTGTAGTTCAATGTTACTGATACTTTTTGGTACTATCTTAGCTGAGGTTCCAACCAAGCTGAAGCAAAATTATACAGGTAAAACACTTCAGAACATGTATGGTCAGAGAGGATCATCACTTCTGGTCACAAACAACGTACCTACAGACACATGATACACTTTCTTGTTCCTTGAAGTCGTTTGAAAGTCTTGCAGATAATTATCAGCACAGATCATGGATATATCTCATTTGTACACATAGATTACAGATAGGTTTTCATTACTAATGAATACATTAACATGTTTATTAACTGGGAGAATTGATTTAAAAGGTCAATCGAGTTGAACTCCGTCATTAATGATCACTCCCAAAAAATAGTCAAAGCATTCTAAACTGAAAGCCTGCCACAAACTCATTCAGTGCTATGAGTTCTTTGTGCTCCTCACTTGTAAGTTACTTTGAATAAAAGTGTCTGCTAAATTAATGTAATGTAACACAGAGGAGACCCAGAAGCCCTCTTTCTTGTTACAGCTTCACACAATGCACCCACACTAAGGAAATGCTGTATGTAATGAAAGACAAAGCATGGAAGAGCCACGCTGAGTCGGATCATACTGTGCAGTGCCGTACCATGTAATGTGAAAATGAGAAAATTCAAAATACTGTTCCTCAACATGAATTTATAAAAACTTTGAATATTCCATCATTTACAGTACATGATATCATCAAAAGATTCAGAGAATCTGAAAACGTCTCTGTGCAGAGGGGACATGGACAAAAATCAATATTGGATGCCTGTGATCTTCAGACCCTCAGGCAGCTCAGCATTAAAAACAGATGTGATTCTGTCATGGAAATCACTGCATGTGCTCAGGAGCACTTCCAGAAAATCCCTGTGTGTGAATACAGTTCATTGTGCCATCTACAAATGCAGGTTGATAATAATGTAGTTCCAGACACACCGTAGTCTTGTCTCGGCCAAAACTTTTGAAATTATTTCAAATGGATTGAGGCAAAGTGGAAAACTGTTGTATGGTTCGACAAATAGAAAATTGAAAAATTTTTTTGGAACTCAGCGACTGGTCTGAGCTGCCTTCCATCCAGATCTTTCACCCACTAAAAAAAAGTCAAACATACGGCAGTATGTCTGTCTTACACTGGGATCATGCTAACACTGCTACTGCTTGTTGCTCAAGTTCTCCAACACTAAACTTTTTTGACTGCAGACACTGGGTCACTCAAAATTCAAAATTGCTGGCAAGATGGGCATCTCAGCTTGCCAACTGCTTTGACCTTTACACCATACATAACAGAGAGCAGAGGGTGTTATGAATCCACAAGCTGCCCCTTGGACTCCTCAGACTCAAAGGGAGCACAGATTTGAAATGTGATAAAAATTAAAAAACAATATGAGATAACCAGATCTCCAATCTAATCAAGGAAGTCTAACAGAGAATGCCTCTGCAGCCTCTATTTTGGCACATTCAGTCGATCCTAATCTGTAGTCTTCCTTAAACGTCTTTTGGCAACAGAGCAAGAAAGAAAAAGGCAACTGTTGATTTTACTCCTCTCCTTGGTAGCAATGCCTTTTGCAGGCTGCTCACAGCTCTCAGTTCAGTATCACTTATTCTGCTGCAGCCATCCAGTTCATTAGCATCCCTCCTATTACAATCACAGCTCTCACAAACGCTTGTATGTACACAATATATACCACCTATCGCTGAATGTTTTGTGCAGATAACGTGAGCTGTTTTGGCTGGTAACATTTTTATGCAGTTGTTTTGTATTTTACTTCGATCTGTTAATTTCATGCGAGTCTTAAATTGTTTAAATGTCCCACATCACTTCAATCGGACAGTGGCAGAAATGATATTTTGATCTTGTTGGAAAAGTAAATCACATTATTAAAGTCGGAGTCGATATTTTTCATACTGATAATGAAAAAGAATTTTACTTTTAATGTCAAACTGAGACAATTGTCACTCAACCCTGCAGTTCCCCTCAGCTGTGGTGAGCACTTGTGCATCTTTCAACGCATTTTTTACAGCCTGAGACTCCACAGTTTGATTCACTCACAGGTCTCAGCAGTGCTTGTTAGAGATTGTGGACAGACAAAGTCAGCTGTATTGATTGATCATATTTTAGTGTTTTTACTGCTTGGTGGAAAAAATGGCTGTTGATTGAACCTAAAGATTTGTATTCTTTCATTTCTGAAAGTAATTAATGTAAGCTGTAATACAGAAGCATGACAGAAATTGGTGCAAGTCATGCAGTCATTTGAATCTCTATATGTTAGCGTTTTACAGCTGGTTCTGGTTCTCTGTGCTCGCAGCCATGTCTGTGTTGTTTTCGAAGATGTCGTGCTCATCTGTTGTCAGTGAGGTGTTAAGCATAAAAAGCGTTACATTTTTGGCATCATGTACACTGCCCTTTGTTTTTATGTAATTAATCTGGTTCCAGAATATGATCATCTTCTGTGATGCTTCTGTAAACACATCAGGGAGGAGGTCTCAGAGCCAGATGGGTGACAGAATTGTTTTCTGCTAACTAGCACACGTCGGCTCATTGCTTTTGTGATAGACTGACCCAGAGCTTGACGGTTACTTGAAAAAGTCATCACAGCTGCTGATGGCCCTTTCAAATGTAAATCAGCATATTGTGACCTTTTGTTAACTGTATCAGAAGTGGTCCCATTTATGATGAGGAGGTGCACGCTTCTGTGAAAATGCCTTTTTGCAAGACACTATAAATTAAGCACTGTATGCTAAGCTGTGTGGGGCACAGATTTTATGTTCAGTTTAGTATACAAAACATTATTTTTTTAATATCCTCATAGGTCAAATGATACTGTAAGGCAACTGATATACTGAAAATGGAAATTTAATGGAAAAATGTGTCATTAATTAATTCATTTATTTTTCCTATCAATCATCATAAGCTGTCATGAGGTTATGCCTGCTGGCTAGAATGAATTCCTGTATTGTTCTGCGTTGCAGCCAGGCTGAAAAAAGCCTCCAACTTAACAGAGGGTGGGCAGTATTGTCCAGCATGTTCATTAAATTGTGCAGCATTCTTCTTTTTACAACCAGTTCCAGGGGCTGCAGAGCAGTCCTGAGCAATAGAGCAAGTTTTCTTCATCAGTTTGTTCACTTTTTTTTTAGTCATTGGCTCTGATGCTGACGGTCCAACAGATGGCTGCAACGCAGATTGCGCTCTCCACCACAGAGATGTAGAAGATATGCAACATCTTGGTGCAGAAATTTGAAGGACCTAAGTTTCTTTAAGAAGTACAGTTTGTTCTGTCTCTTTTTTTAAGACAGCCTCAGTGTTGCATTTCCAGTCTAGTCTGCTGTCCAGGTAAATTCTCAGGTATCTGTAGTCCTCCACCACCTACACCTCTTCTCTCTGGATGAAAAAAGTGTTTGGCTTACTTCTGGTCCTCCTAAAATCCACAATCATCTCTTTTCTTCTGTTCATGTTCAAGATGAGGGAATTGTTTCCACACCATGCTACAAAGGGATTGACCAGTTCCCAGTTCTCACCCTCTTGTCCATCACTGATACACGAAACAACATGATTCAACATGATTCTGTGTTGTACAGGAAGTCTGAGGTATACAGAATGAAGAGAGATGATGAGAGTACTCCCCCCTATGGTTCTGCTGTGGTGCTGACCACCTTTATTCTCTTCAGTCTTTTGATCTGTTATAAGTTAGTCAATAATCCAAGCAGTTTGGAGGCATCCACCTGTATTTTCTGCTACTTGATGACATCTTCAACTCCAACCACACTACGATAACTAGTTGGTCCTGAAAGTGTTCACTTGCCTACTCAGGTGAGCCCATAACAGTCTCTACAAAACTTTCATGATGTGGAATGTTAGGATAACTGATCATTAGTCACTAAGGGCAGATGGATGAGATTTTTTAGGTTCTGGAACATGGCAGGAGCAATGGCACTTTCTCTTGGCTCAGGCTGAGGTTGAAGAGGTGCTTTAGAATCCCACATAGCTGTTCTGCACAGGCCTTCAAGATCCTGGGGAAGACACCCCTGCACCTGCAGCCTTTTTTTTTAATTAGTTTAGTATACAGCACTTTGGTCACCTACTGTTGATTTTAAATGTGCTTTATAAAGACTGTAAATTGGATTGTTCTAATGCTGCCTTTCCAGCTGCTCCTTTACCTGATTGTTGGAGATAGACGGGGTGGTGGGGAGGCAGAGAAGGTCTCATTATTATGTCCAAGCACTCAAAATTTTAGTATTATAAATTGGTACAGCCATAACAGAAAACCAAGCTGAAGCGCCAATTAGCAGCATCAGTTTAACACATATATACAGTATGTATGTATGTGTGTGTTGGATGTAGTGTTTGTGTGTATTATCGCTCTCCTTCACCTCTCTATGAACTTTCCTCCTAACCTCCCCGGTTCTTTTATTCTCATTTTGGTTCTCTGAAAGTGCCAAGCTTTACAGGAGGAGGTGAGGTAATTTGATCATTACTAGAGCATGTCACGCCTGAGTCTGCCATGTCAGAAATGTTTACAGTTTATGTGCATCTGTGCCTGTAAAACATGCTGCTGCTTTACCTATAAAATGTCTAGTGCCTTCTATAAAACCCACACATACAGTATGCTAGAGTGTGAAAGCATGCGTGTGTGTGTGTGAGCTCACAGCTGGCACTGTGTAATTATGCATTGCATTAGCATGCCATTACCCATTATGATGAGATATTATTAGTCTGTACAGAAAAGTGAACTGGAATTAATACAAATGTAATCAAAAATGGACTACTCAACAATATTGTATGCAAGAGGTTTTCATATGTATTGAGTAAATAGATGCATAGAATATATGGAAGTTGTTGACACAATTGAACAATTTTACCCAAATCAAATAGTTTGATTTATCTGGGTTCTTTGTTAAATATTTTCCTTTTTACTGTATTTCAGCTGCATTGAATAAAAATTCTAGTCAGCCTTTAGTTTCTGTTGTTTTAAAATCAAAGCTTAAAAAGTTCATTTATAAGCTCGCTGATTCTCTTGCAAAACGATTTGAAGCCATTTTACAGCTCCATTTAATCACTGACCAGCTTATGGGATGATATGGAAAGGTGTGAGACTTAGTGAGTTAAAAAGAAATGAATCAGTTAGCCAGCTGCCAGCAGTAAAGATCACATATGCCAATATCAAGGACATGAAATGAGAATCAAATAGAAAACCCCTTCCTGTCCTGAAAAAAAGTCCATGTAGAAGAAGCAATGTTTATGCTATATTAGTTTGTTTTAGGTTTTCTTAGCAAGAAGTTAAGTGGTAGATAAAATCTACTGATGGTGAAAGCACTCCTCATTTCACTTTGCATCTACTATGGAGCTAGGATTTGGCAGTAAGTGTCCAACTTTTAAACTTTTACCATATATTAATGTTTGAAAATAAGTGCAGATCAAATCTACATATTTGCGTGTATGGATCAAATCTGCGCGTCCCAATCAAAGTTTGTACAAATCAGTTCTGCAAGTGTGAAAATGAATGTCACTAAGCATGTTTACATAACACCAAAAATGTAGATTGTTTTGATAGAGATACATTAAATAGATATTTTTCCGTTTCTATTGACAGGCGACCATCATTAAGATGTCAACTTTCTTTATAATTGCAGCATATTCTAACAAAATTGCCATTCTAATCACTTAAAGATAACGTCTGTTAAATTAAATTACTTACATGTCCGATTATCTCCCACTGAGTAAGCTTTAACTGTAGCTGGACATGCTGGACTCGATTAGCCGAAAGCAAAAAAGCAGCAAGACAGCTGTAGAGCTGTTCTTCCACATGATGTTCAGTTTGATTGCAGATAAAGTAGGCTTTCCCCCCTCTCCCTCTGAGAGATTGGTGAGTCAAACTGAAAACTTTAATTTTGTATTCAGTTAGGCATGTAGAAAACGGCGTGCTGTTGAGCTGCATAGAAATCAGGGATGCATGGATAGATGTGTTTTTTGCTGATTCATATGTAACAGACAAAATACCCTCAGTATGAGTGGAATGTGACAGTGCTGACATTTAATTTTGGGTTGCCAGCTGTGATGCTGGAATTTGTAGTTCAAATTTACCTGCCTGAATACAAGTGCATCCGTCCATGCATTTTCTATACCCGCTTAATCCAATTTAGGATTGCAGGGGGGGGCTGGAGCCCATCCCAGCTGTCATTGGGCAAGAGGTAGGGTACACCCTGGACAGGTCACCAGTCTGAATACAAGTGTAAGATATATATTTTTTTTATTCTTTAAATTCACTGATAAATGAGTCAAAACCAGGTGCTTTTCATGACTGAGCACTTTCCAACAGAAATCTTTTAAAAAATGCTTAATTTGGAGGACTAGAGGTGTGTGGTGGTGTATTTGTCTCCAGAGAAATTTCTCTCGGTTTGTATTTACCAGTTTTTTTCTTTGAATTATTTTTGCTGTGTTTGGGATGTTCATGGGGTGTAGCTTTTGGGTAGAAGTGTGTAGCCACCACCCAATAATAGCAGACAGGTGTGCAGGGTTGTTGCTTTTTTATTTGAAAACAGTAATAAACTTCCGTCTGTTGTCAAGTCAAGCTTTTTTGTATTTGATAAGGAACCAGGCAAAAAAATTCATTTAACAGCAGGTACTTGAATTTTAGGCAGCTGTCAAACCCATTTTACTCTAGTCAAACAACTGACTAACACAAATTGCTATCATCTAAATTCCACTTGTGTCACAACCACCTCTTTTGTTTCTTCTGGATTAGAGCCTTTGTTTATGATCAGTTTCTTCACTTTCTGAATTGTCCACCCTAAGCCTAACTGATTCCCTTTACTCATTGGATCCCAAACAGAAGGAATGCATGTCTGTTTTACATAACTGTTCGTGGTCAGCTACCTCAAGATCGCTCACTCTAATGAAGGTATGTCCGAAACGTAAAGTTAATGGACTGGACATGGCCTTACATTTTGTTTATTCCCGCCAAGGCCTAATCCAATGCAAAGTCCATCACAAGATCCAGGATAATTGGAACCCTGTTCTGGAACTACATCCCTGGACCTTTGAGAGAACAACGTTTTCATTCAGCCTTCTTGAGGCAGTTCACGTCATAGACTATTTATTTATATATGGATTGCTGTGGATCTTTGTTTCATTACTGTTGGAAAACACAATAATAAAAAATAATTGGCAAAAAAAACACTAATGCCCAGCAGCATCTGGTTTTTAAGTGCAATAGGAAAGTGTTAAATTTCTATGAAGTCCTGTCATTAGATGACTCTGCAGTAGTTGCAGATTTTAATAAGCCCTGGCATGGTATGGAACAGCATAGATGGGAACCCAACACTCAGGTTGACGCTAATTATCGTTGATTATGGTGCAGTTAGGGCTGCAAAAGTCAACACAGCCCACATTTTCTTTGCAGAAATAAACGTTTGGCAAATGAAATGTCTTGCTTTGAGGCTCTGGAACTAGCAGCAACAACTTGCAGGCAAAAAGAGGCAGACCTGATTGATTTTACCAGACTTTTATTTGTCTGGTTGATAACTCACAGGCCACATTCATCTATTCACTCACACACTCATGTCTTAGCCTATTCAGTGTTTTTTCTCTATCTTACACATTCACACAATGACAGATGCATTGGAGGTAATGGGAAGGGGACACTTCAACAAGTAGTCTGGAGGGAGTCAGATGGAACCACCGATCTTCCAGTTTGCAGATGACATCACTTCCTACTCAGCTACAGCAGACCTTGAATTGTTTCCCATGAACAAGGAAAAGTGCGGGTCATGAGCTTGCGTTGATTAAGGCTCTGCCCTTTGTACACACTGTCGTTGCCACTATTGATTGGATGGTTTCATAGTTTCAGAGACGGGATTATCAGAAACTGTGGTCCAACACATCCTGCATGCTACAGTGTAATGCCTTACCTTTATTCTGTCATGATTCCAGGCCTGCCTCTCATGAAATAGTAGTAGTAACTAGATCAGCTTGTTAATGTTAGAGCGCTGAGAGTAAACATGCCGCTGGCTAAATGAAAGGATACAATCAACTCGTTTCAGCAGGTGTATTCAGGATTAAAAAAAAAAAGTTTGAGTGTGCTACTTTTGGTGGAAAAACAGCATCAGAAAGAGTAGGAAACATCCTCTCTTTCCCTTGCAATAAGTCCTGGCTGAATGAGTGGAAGCTCTTTTCTGTCACATCTCTCCGAGTTTTTGCCAGCATCAGTGGTCCTGCTCCAGGCTCCATGACATTTGTAGAAACAACAATACAAGAGCAGGGATAGTTCATGCAAAATCTCAAATTGACTGATAGGACACGAAGAAATGCATTTCATTAAACTGCAATGCATCCACATAAACTATGTACACATCTTTTGGCAGTCTACATTAAAAGGGGTAACATAAAAACCTCAAGCTGCCTCCATAAAGTTATCTCCACACATTGAAAAAACATTCTCATGAGAGACTCAACTGCAGTGTTATCAGGCAGAGCCTATGCATTGACAGGCAGTGTTAATATTTGAATTAATCAGTATTATTGATCAACTGCATGGTATCATGAAAGAAAAACTCTGCATAGCTGGGTAATTAGAAGCAGAACAACATTCTACACTTTCAGCCTAAAGCAATCCGTCTGCTCCTCTATCAGCTGTCAGCAAGTCTCACACTGGTATTCTAAACACATGTGAAACAGAGACTGACTTCATTAGCAGTATTTATTAGAAAGCCTTAAACACCCACAGTGCCTCTGTGAAATGAAAAATAGGTTTTCATTCCTGCAGATTTCAGTGCAAAACCTCACAGCCTCTACAAAGTCCAAGTGTCTGACCAGACCACTCATGCTAATAGCTCATTATGTATGTTTAGGGAGCAACTGCATTACCTTTTTAGGGATAATGACCATTTTCCATTCATTACTTTGGTGTGATTTTTATTTTTTTTTTTCAGTTTTGCAGTTTTAGCCGCAAAACAGGTCCTTATGTTGGTTTGTTTGTAAAACTATGAGTCATCGTGGGTAATTTTTTCCCCCTCACCTGCTAATGCATTTATGCCTCCTGATGTTTTATACAGAAACTGAAGCTTTATTCCTTTTCAGGTTTGAGGGAGAAAATAAAGTTTCCATCTTGTGAGAATTTTAGTTTTATTGTTTTCTGCTCCATGTTCAGTTATGTTACCTCACTCTTTCTCAAAATAAAGCACAATACCAACCCTGTGTCTTCTCTTTATCTAAAAATAGGTTCGTCCTATTTCTTCAAGGGGAAGGAGTACTGGCGTGTGCCGAGCAGTGACATGGAGGTGGAGGCAGGATACCCCCGCCTCATTGCGAAGGACTGGCTGCTTTGCACTGAGATGCAGTCGGACTCTCCGGACACAGAGGCTAAAAGCACAGAGACAAGAGTCAACGTGCACCGCCAGCCAGACCATGCAGAGAATGGATACGAGGTGTGCTCCTGCACCTCTGACACAGCCTCGCCTTTAGGCGCCCACCCCTCCCCGTCTCCTATCTGGCTGCTGTCACTGCTTTGGACGCTCTCAGTGGCTCTCCACTCTGAACTGCTATGATGCAAGAGCATGGGGCTAAGTTCTCGCGCTGGGTGCAAGAGAAAGAGACTTATTTGTGAAGGTGCCAGGAAATGCTCAGCCAAAACAAAGTGGAATAATTTGTTCATATGAATACTGATTGTTTTGGGGGATGTTTTTATTGTTATTTATTTCATATGCCATTTGAAGGTCATTTAAAGCGCCTTTGCTGTATGGGTACAGACCATTATTGTTCTATCATTCTAGGTACACCTGGTAGACATCAGTCCACTGACAGTGACAGAACTGATGCTGTGCTTTTCAAACTGAGTTGCACAGAACCACAAGTTATTTCTCTTACTTTTTGAATTGCTAAATTGCCTCATCTTTGCTTGTAGGGCTAACTGAATGGCACTGTTCTGATATATATTTTACCTGGTAATATTTGGGCACTGACACAGTTTTTGATATTTTAGATGTTCACCAAGTTACGCTTCCATGAGTGATTTTTAAAGTGCAGAGTCTCAGATTGAAATGAAAAGTTTCAATACATCCACTTTACATACCCTTATACACTATATTGCCAAAAGTATTCGCTCATCTGCCTTTACACGCATATGAACTTAAGTGACATCCCATTTTTAATCCATAGGGTTTAATAAGATGTCAGCCCACCCTTTGCAGCTTTAACAGCTTCAACTCTTCTGGGCAAGCTTTCCACAAGGTTTAGGAGTGTGTTTATGGGAATTTTTGACCATTTTTCCAGAAGCGCGTTTGTGAGGTCAGATACTGATGTTGGATGATAAGGCCTGGCTTGCAGTCTGTGCTCTAATTCATCCCAAAGATGTTCTATCGAGTTGAGGTCAGGACTCTGTGCAGGCCAGTCAACTTCTTCCCCACCAAACTCGCTCATCCATGTCTTTATGGACCTTACTTTGTGCACTGGTGCGCAGTCATGTTGGAATAGAAAGGGGCCAGCCCCAAACTGTTTCAACAAAGTTGGGAACATGAAATTGTCCAAAATCTGTTGGTATGCTTAAGCATTCACAGTTATTTTCACTGGAACTAAAGGGCCAAGTCCAGCTCCTGAAAAACAACCCCGTACAAAAATCCCCCCTCCACCAAACTTTACACTTGGCACAATGCAGTCAATGAAGTACCATTCTCCTGGCAACTGCCAAACCCAGACCCATCAGACTGCCAGATGGAGAAACGTGATTTGTCACTCCAGAGAACGTGTCTTCACTGGTCTAGAGCGGCGTGTTTTACACCACTGCATCCGCCGCTTTGCATTGCACTTGGTGATGTATGGCTTGGATGCAGCTGCTCGGCTATGGAAACCCATTCCATGAAGCTGTCTAAATATGAAGTTTGGAGGTCATTAGTGACTGACTGCAGAAAGTTGACCTCTGCACACCATGTGCCTCAGCATCTGCTTCCACTTTGTTATAATACCTCTGACTGTGGAATATTTAGTTATGAGGAAATTTCCTGACTGGACTTGTTGCACAGATGGCATCCTATCATGGTACCACGCTGAAATTCACTGAGCTCATGAGAACGACCCTTGGTAAATGCCTTGGTAAAAAAAAAATAGCTTATGCTGTTTATTAGCAGGGCAGTCATGACACCCAAATAAATCTGAGAGGCGATGTTTGGAAGAATTTTGGCTTATACACCACAAATGGTACAGTAATGAGGAAAGTCTCAGTTGTTTGTTGAACTTTTGTGGACTCACCTGCTCGCTTGCCTCTCCAATAGTAAGCGGGTGCATATAAGCGAGTCAACGTCTCAATTTAATGTCATCTTACATATTGCTTTTCAGCACAGTCAGCGACAGCACATCACTTGCCAGAGGCTCATAAAAGTGCCATGATATACTTAACAATTACGTCCTTCTCTATACATTTTTCACCTCACCATCCTGTTGGATTAATTTTTTTCTTTTTTCAGCAAAGTTTAATCTGATCTTTCTATACTTGAGGCTTATGAATAGTTTGTACCTTGTGGAGAACGCTCAGCATTTGCTTTTCTTACGTCTTCTCTTTATGGTAGATTTGGATAATGATGCACTGTATCCCCGGCCCCTGAAGGGTTTTGCTTTACGATTGTACCATGCTTTTCCATGGACATCCAGGTCTATTCATATCACCAAGCTCACCATTGTGTCCTTCCTTATGTTCCTACTCTAATGGATTTGACATTTTGTTTTGTTTTTTTGGTCTATGGATGGCCTCTTTTACTTACATTGAGAGCTTCATTGACCACATTTAGCAAATACAAATATCACCTAACTATATACTTTTTACCATCTTTAGTTAAGGGAAAACAAGAAAGGAATAACCCACACCCTCGCATGAAAAAGCTTTGAGACAATTGATAACATTGGAGTTTTTACAGGTTTTACAACGTAAAAAGCTCTTAATCCTACACACTATCAACTTTGATTGAAATTCTCTGAAATTAACATTGAATCTGCATTCAAAGCTCAATGTCAGTTTAACTGTCAGTGTCCAAATATATGCACCTGCACGTGCACATGAAATTCAGCAGTACTCAAACAGAGTCAAAAGTGATGTACAATTTTGCAGCAATAATGATTGGCATCCTTCGATGGATGTAGGGAGTTAAAAATGTATCAAGCACTCTGGAAAACAAAACAAAGCAAAAATAATAGAATACATTTTTAGAAATACTCTATGTGGGTAACCGTTAAATGTTCTCATCCAACTCAGCAAGAAGGTAAAGAAGCATATTTCACAAAAAGTCAAGCTATTTCTTCAAATGGAGTTTGACAACCAAAACTCCCTGCCAGACTTCAAACTGCCTCCCAGTATTCTATACCTCACAGATAAGTCTGCGTAGCTTTTGGCTGGCTAGAGTTAACATCACAGTCACGGCTACAGTTGGAATATGGATCCACCAGTCCTAGAGGACGAGATAGGATTGTTTCTGAGCCACGTATAGAATAAAACCAAGGTGAAGAATGACATCCTGAGTTATCACAGTTAGACAGGAGGCTGACACTGTGGCGCCTGTCATTGCAGACAGCTGCCAACTACCCTGAGATGTGGTATAGATAGATAGTTAGGTTTACAGATGAATGCCCCCATGGGATCTTGACAAGAAAGACACATGAATAGCACTCCGGATGTCGACAGGTAGATGAGTGGCATTTAGGCTTGTAAAGGGGAAGATGGGTGAATACCACCAAGAAAATGTCACATAAGATGAATTAATGTTAGACAAATAGTTCAAATCCAAGATTCCACCTCTACTTAGTGACATTATCCTTTCTTAAATCCTTTACCTGCACTCCCACGGTCCTTGAGGCAGTGAATCTCCCGCATCTACACTATTCATCATTTTCACCCGATGCATCCCCTGGCATTACCAGAGGTAGTATTGATTTGCTGTATTTTTATTTATTTATTTTTTTTTGTAATGAGTAATGATTTATCGTGAGTCCATTTTGCTTTGAGATGGCGCCTTATGGAGTATTTCCTACAAAAGTTCAAGCCCCCAGTGGAGACGTCCATCACAGATTCACAAGACAGCAACTAGATTTATTACGTTGCTGGAATATTTACCTACAATTTGAATATAGACACAGATATATTTGAGTCGAGATGTTCCACGGTTACTGCAAACCAAGTGGGCTGTGTATATTTGAAGCTGTGTTTTCTAATGTAAAATATTTTTGTAGAAAAAAATAAAGAATCTGAATGACTTCATTGGCTAATTATGGTCATGTGAAACCGTAATGAGAGCGATGACTTTGAGTGCTCTGTCTTTTGGCTGAGTGTGTAATTATCTAGTGCCATTGAAAAGAAATCCAGGCTTGAAGGAAACATGACAGCTTGCAGCCACCAACTGGGAGCTGCTGTGTGTCTTTCTGGTGTTCTTAGGCATGATTTTTCTCTCGTAATGGTCATTCTGTTCATCAAGAATGCAGACAATATCATGTTGATCACACCACACACTTCCTCTGAGTCTACTTTATGAACGAATATACTGGTGGAGGATTATAGTACCGTACTTTTTATTCTACACTTTTATCTCTTACAGCACTGTGAAAAGGTCACATGCCACCCCTAATTTCTTTGTATATTTCAAGAGAGACAGGAAATAGGCACAGAAAATTATTAAATACATATCCATATGGAAATACAGTTTTTAAGGCAAAAACATGTTTTTACAATTTTAACAAGCTTTAAGTAAATATGTGGTATAAGATCCTTTATTCTTTAGCACAATCTGAACCCTGTAAAACAAGTTTTCTCTGTATTTCTTTAAACCGTCTTCAGGTATAGTTCTTGAGGCCTGTTGAATGACATCCCAAAGCTCTTCTTTGGATGTTGGCTGCCTTTTGCTTCATCACTCCATAAGACCTGTTGAGAACAGAATTTCAGTTCAACTCTTTTATTTGATATATCTCAACCTTTTTTCCCTGTTTTCCCTCCTGAACAATGGCTTCTTGACAGGTTGCCTTCCATAAAGACTAATTCTAAGCAAACATGTACATATATAAATATATATATAAATATATATATGCACATATATGCGTGTATAGACTTCTTTTAAGGCCTGTAACTACTTTTTTCCTTCATTTATCCATTAGTTCCTCAATCTTTTTGAGGATGGAATGACTCATAGGTCCAACAAATTCTTAGAAAATGATTAGGCACAAGTCTAAGACTGAATATGAGTGGAAAAAGCAGCCAATGTCCAATGAATATATAAAGAACTAAGCATGGAGAACTATTGTTGAAGGTCATGTTAAACAAATTACAAGAATATATAGAAGCAAAATATAAAGAAATGAAAAGTGGCTATTAGACTTTGCTCTGTGTTAACTATAGTTTGAGAATAAACCTCATGCTGCCTTTTAAACGGCCTAAGTTAAATATTTTTACCTTAGTGTTGAAAACATCACACAGTTGCTGCAGATTGGAAGGAGCCTTAAGAACCACGTCTAAAAATAATCATCAAATAATTCATTGTTATTCCCTATACATAGCCATTTGGTCAAGCCTGGGAGGCTGGGGTGTGACACCACTAAGAGCAGCAATCTTTTTTTCCTTCTTTGACACACTTGAGTGGTGTTAATTAACTGGTGCGACTAAAAGGCCCATCAGGAGAGCGCATGCTTGGCAGAACGGGTAAGTTTTCCATCTGATTGTTTTTGAGCTGGAAGGACTGTTTATATATGCTGTAGCTATTTAATCAGATACGTTTAATAAGAATTATTTCAAATAGTTGTTTTTTTGACTGTCAAATTCAAATTTTGAAAGAATGATTTTTATTTTCACAACCCGACATTTACGGTATTCTATCAATACATCAAAGCCTAACTTGGTCTTTATCTGCAGCACTGTCCTATCTGCCTCTTTATGTACCTCCACTATAACTCCTTCATATTTTGAGGATCTAAAGTTTATTAATAGTTTATAGGCATGAACGTTTTCCACATTTTGTTTCTGACTCACCTGAACATTTTTTTTCCACAATAACAAAGAAAAAACAGGCTTTTGATGTGTTTGTTTTTCAGTTTATTACAAATAAAAGACAGTAATGTCCAGTTTACATTAATTTTCATGACTTGCTCGTCATTTAAGTACCTTTGACAGGAATGACAGCTTCAAGTTTCTCCGACTCTTCTTGAGTTATGCAAGTGTAAGGCTGGGTAGGGAGCATCAGTGCACAGCCATTTTCACGTCTCTTCAGAGATATTCTGCTAGGTTCTGGTGGACTGTAGCGGGGCTCTCCAAGACTTTTCCCAATGTTTTCAGCTGAAAGTTTTTATTTAATTGTGTTTTATTTATTTCTGCATCCATCATTCCCTCTAGTCTAACAACTGCAGTATATCACAGCAAAAAGATCCCCCCATGATGCTGCCGTCACCTTATCTGACTGTGGGGAAGATGATGATAATGAAGCAACGCTCAGTGCCTGGTTTCTACCACACACACTGTTGGGAAGTGTGGCAAAAGAGTTTAAACTTTGTTTCATCATCATAGCAAAAAAATTAGCTTCTGATAGTCTGAGACTCATCCATGTGTTCTTTGGCAAATTCCCAGCAGGGTTTCATGTGACATTTAAATCTGTGCCTTGACACAATCCTATCTTGCAGGTCTACCAACAGTTCTTTAAGATTATCACGCTGACATCAAGACTATCAGCTGTGAAGCTACTGTTTACACTCTTTATTATGCCCACAGAATTCAGCTGCCACAATATGATTTGCAGAAACATCTCAAGATCCCCCAATGGGAGTAAGATTCACCAGAGCTCAGCTGTGTCTTTCCAGAAGTCAGTATGTTTAAGTAAAATGAATTGTACTGTGTGTAGCATGATGAGGAAAAAAATACTTTTTTTTATGTGACGAAAGGAAGATTTTGATACACAGAACATGTTTCACTTTTATCCTGGTGCTTTACATAAGAACTTCTCAAATGTTTAGGCCTAATCCCATTTTGATACACATCTTGATGAACTCATTAACAAAACCACTAATACACTTGCTACAGATGACAAAGTTTGAGTTATACAAGGTGGAATTAAAATAGATTTACAAATAAAAGGGGCACCTGAACAGCTGGACAGACAGATGGGAAGACTTTATAACCGTTGCAGTCAACAAGTGGACAAAATGTGATGGATTAATCCCAAAACTATCCCTCGGCAACTCAGAGAAGGTTTCCGTGCTGTGTTTACATGATGAGTGCTCAACAGTCTCCTTCTGATCTGTGTGGCCTTTGGCAGACAGATGTCAAGCTAACAAACTTTGAGTAACACAGTAAGTAAAAAGACAATGCTAATAGCCATTGGAGGGGGTGATGTGCTGTTAAACATGTAACTGTGCTGCTTCACTGCTGTCAGAAGTCTTTGCTCCTTCTCTCGTGGGAGTGTTTTTGAGGAGAGTATCTGCAGAAGGAGCTTGCATAGTGACAGAGTCGTTTGGCAGACTCATCAGACTGGGCTCTGGCAGCCCTCTGCTGTCACATTCCACTAAAGGTCATATTGGATTCAACTCCTGTTGACACACAAGACGGCATACAGCAGGAATCAGTCCAAAAGAAGAGGCATCACCTCAACTGTTGATGTATAGTGTGACAAAGTGACAGTAAGGGACAATGTGAGACTTCACCTTAATGGACATGTATGCACCGCTGTTGCAAAGAATAGACAAAGGGTTAGCTTTTCTGTGGTGGACAAACTGATATATTTATTTAGTAAATACCTGTCAGATATATATTTTATTTAGTAAATACCTGTCTTATTCGAACTGAAAGGAAACGAGAGTAGAGTCAAAGGTGACTAATTGCAGCATACCCAGCACAAGCACCCTGGAACTAGCTCGGCTAAACAGACCTCAGCCATGTGTAAACTTGTGTTTTTAGCAGGACTTAGAGCTGCTTTAGAAAAGCTTTGCATCCACTCTATGACTACAAATGTCCTCCCCCATCTGTAAGTTTTCCTTGGTTTATTGCAGAGTGTTGGATTTCCTTGAGATTCTCAGTTTAATTATCTGCCATAACCTATTGGTGGGAATCACAAGCTTCAGCATAGCAATGCAGTGTGCAGACAAAACTGTTACGCTGATCAAGTCTTATATGTGCATTCAATGCCATGGTGGGTTTGAAAAAGCAGTGACCTTCATGGTGAGATTAGTAGCCATCCATCTGCATGAAAGGCTAAAGAGATGAGCAAGAAGCAGCACCACACTACTTGATGGTAGCTGCATAAAGAGTGGCCTTGGAGGAGGCAGCAGAGTGATTCAAAATGCACCAGGTGTGTAGCAAAAAGTGTTTTACAATTGGAAAAACAACTACTTGGCAGCAATAAGTTAACAGTTATGAATCATAATAATATGAATCTGACCTAATTTCCAGAGATGTTATGAAGTTTTTTGTTTATATCTCAAAAACTTGAATAGTTAATGTTAATTTGTTTGAACTTTTATTTACGAGACACAAGTACAAGGGTAATTATTTTCAGAGCGTTTACTGACCAACCTTATTGCATTTAGAAAATAGAGAGTTTCTGAGAAACACTGGAAAATGTACAAAACACTGAAGTAACACCTTTATGAGGCATTCTTCAGATTACAGGTGAGAAAGATTATCTAGGCTGTTATCAGTCGAAGGTGCAATAGCAAGCGTCTGTGACGGTATGGTGGAGCATCAGTATTCGGCTTGACTAATAACATCAAAATGACACCTTTTCCCGGGTACGGGAACAGTTCTTTTCCCAAGAATCAGACAACTACGGACTGCTAAGCAGCTGAAATCTTGTCTTGAGCAAGAATGTACACAACACGTTGTCTCCTCACCTCTTAACTGATTAAAATGTGTAATTAAAACAAAGGCTGATGTGACACCCTGGTAAGCATCCAATTTTCCAGCTCTACTCAAACTGGAGTTTGATGGGCATCTTTCATATATTTTGTATATGCAGTGCACATGCATAATTTTTTTTTGCTTAAAAGTCCCCTCTCCAAGCAGAGTGAACACCTGAAGGCCTTGGACACGAGACACAAGCAGAGGCATAAAGTAGGCCAGGAGCAACCAATGAATCATTCTATTGGACCAGCAGAAGCAGTTCGAACCAGGGCAAAACTCCCGCAGAGTGCACACCTGCAATGTAGCCTTCAGCAGAAGAGTCCAGCTGTCCTATACAGTCTGACACCATGAAACATGCTGAAGGCTAGTAAAGTGAAAGGTGAATGAATGATTTTTCAACAATATATAAATACATCACTATACACACATGATGGCAGCCTGTGATCAGTGGTGCATCATTACATGGACAGATTTCTGATTGGTTTTTTTTTTTTGGCTGAAGTGAATTACTATGACTGCAGCAGTTTCACACAATAAGGAGTTGAAGTTGCACTCTCCACCATCTAAGGCGAAAACACTCTCATAATGAGCTTACAGAGATCAAGCAGAGCTACGGGTGTCTCAGAGTACTATACAGACAATTAAAGGAATGATCAGATTAGAATATTGCTTAAAAGTTTGAATTCCCCTAGAAGGTTTAACACCAATGAAAAAAGTTGAACTGATCTCTTTTACAGCCCTCTACTGCCCTCATCTGTTACTTTAACACAATGATCTCTAAATATTCATCACCCATCTCCAGCAAAAAATGTATTACTGCTTGTATTACTTTTAGATATATTACTACATTCAATAAGTGCACTGGGCAAGAGACCCATTTGGTTGGTTACTGGGAATCTAATCCAATATAATATTCATGTGAGTGGAAATTTATATGACCTTCTGAGATTAGGTGAGATAGAAGTCAAATGTTTTTTTCAATAAGTGGGATGGCCTTCAGGTATGGTGGATGCCCAGTTGTGTTTACAGAAGAGGAACTTGTCCAAGTTTGATCTTCACAACATGTCTGTGGAGGTCTTTTTTTGTGGCATGCATATTGGAGGACCTTATACAGTGTGAGATGTTGATTCTCATCAAGCTGCAAAAAGTTATAAAAACCATCACTAACGTTTGGACTCCATGAACACAAAGCAGACCATGCAGCAACAGAGCAAATCCACCCGCTCAAGTTGTTTTGCTACAGAATGGTTTAAAAGGATAGAATGGGTGTTATGAAATGTGACATGATCCATACAAAGTCCTCCCACCACCCAAAAGCATGCATGTCAGGCTAATTGTTTTGTATGAATAAGTGGACCAAAATTTCTTAAAGCAAATGTGCCGTACTGACCAACAGTTATTGTCACAACATACACTAAAACACACAACATCGCACTAAACCCACATGCTTTTGGGACTCAGTGACATGTACTTGTTCCTTAAACAATAATTGAACAATTACATTTTTGTAATATTTAACAGGATTGTCTTCGTTTACTTTTAGGATTTTCTAAAAAAAAAAAAAAAAGAATCTAATAGTAATCGAAGCCATATTCTTTTTGAAATTCTTAATAACCCGCAGGTTTCAAGCATTACTATGATAACATTCATCACCTACATTTATGGAAGAACCTTCTTCCAAGGATACTGTGATAGCCAATCAGTGCAGTGCAAATCAGAAATTCATCACCTCAGCCATATAAATGAAAATCTATAGGGTAGAATCACTCTATAAATCGTTTTTGCGCATTCTATTCTTGAGACCTTGCAGTTAGTGTTGACATTCATGTCTGGGCTTAAGACAGCGGAGTGTGATGGGGGCATACAGCACACACTGAAACGTTTAAAGGATGTTAAGCATTTATAGAGATTGCAGGTCTGCAATTCAAAGCTCCTTGACATTACTACTTTTACTACATGAGGAAGAGATGATACTTGACCATACGGTGTAAAAGAATGGCTGTGGTTGTTATAATTGTGCACATGAAGTACTGATAAAATTTCTAAGTCTCTCTGATGTTAAAGTGTGTCCGGTGAAGGGTTCTTTTTTTTTGGTGTATTTTAAAAAGAATGGAGAAGTCCAATCAATTGTCTTTTTTAGGAAATCAAACAAAAAAACATAAGGTCGAATGTTTGCTCCACACCAAAAAAGCTTTTCATAGCTCATTTTTCTGTGATCAGTCAGTATTTTCCCTGATGATCCAACTGTACTCAGACTTTTGGAAAGTTGTCTGCCCAAAACATTTCAAACTTGATAAAATGTCTGTCTCACACTTTTGATTATAGCACAGCCACAAGTTGAAATGACACGTTTCTACATAATGTTCAGTGTTGGACACTGTCCTACCATTACAGCTCTCTAGATAGTCTTCTCTTGCATTTTATCTCCTTGCAAACATTTTTTTCAACCATCTCGGTAGTGCTTTCCTTTTTTCATATCTTGTTTTGTGTTATCACAGTCTTTCCAATATTATTCGGCTTACAAATCAGTTCATGGTGCTGTCAACGATGATGCATATCATAATAAAGATAATTGTAATGATGATGGTTCTTCCTCCTACCTTGAAGCGCTATCTATTTTTTTATTTTGATCTATTGTACATTATTGTGTAGTCACCATTTACAGGGTGAATCAAGAAAACATGTTGTTAACACGATTGCATTGGGAGGGAAACAATTTTCTCGAAATGTTATTTCAAATTATTGTTGCATTAGATACCTCAGTGCCAATATTCATTTAAAAAAAAAGAAACATGGAGAGCAGCTAGAGAAGAAAAAAAAGCAAATGAAAAGGGCTGACCTGTTATTTTTTTAGTTTAGTTTTCGCATCTTTTCAAATAACTTTGGCTATAATTTGTTTTGTTATTTTTTTACGTTTATCTTATAAAAGGGGAGCAAGGGTTCGGTCATAGCAACATTTCAGACTTTACACATGTATGTGTGTCTGACACGCTGATATCAAGATGCCATGTTCATTTGTTTTGTGTTCAACCCAAAACCGATGAGTGACGTCAAAACCTACAGCTGTTAATGTATTGCGCATGCGCGCTGGTAAAGCTAGACTGGAAGCTGCTTTGTTGGGACCATCGATGCTGTAACTTTCGGCGAGTCAGCTGCTAACATATTAGACATTACAGGGAGTAGTGACCTGCTGAGTGGACATTAAACACTGTTAACTACTTTTAAGTTGACAGTTAGCGCTCCTTTCACCGTGTGGACTCTGTAGACGACAGAAGTCCAGACCTCCCGTATATAAACAAAATGCAGCGAGCTGCTTTTTAAGGTGGCACTTCGAAAACAGCTGCAAGGAGCAGATCCCGTCCGACTGTCGTTGGTCAACTTAGCTAACTTCTTGTTGGCCGCTCCGTCTAAGATGGAAATAGTCGGGCAGCTTTGTTAGGAGTTAAACTCCAAAACGTATCCGTGCGAACATGAGAGGAGAAGACAGTTTGTTTTTGGGAAGCCAGTCCATGGCAAGCGAAAGAGGGGGTGAATATCCCTGCAGCTGCCCCGACTTGACGGAGGAGAAAGGACTCGCTAACAAGAAGGGTGACCTGAGGCCTCCCGGTCATTTATCCAAGTCTTAGTTGAAGAAAACCAGACTTTCGACATGGAGACGGTGGGGAAATTTGAGTTCAGTCGGAAGGATCTGATAGGACATGGCGCATTTGCTGTCGTCTTCAAAGGCAGACATCGAGAGGTGATTGCCCCTCCGCACTGCTTACACTACCTTTCATACATGCTGTGAAAAATCATTTACAGATGAGAAGTCATTTTGATGCATTTATGGTGTTATGGCTCGCCTTTTGTTAGTCATCTGTAACGTTTGTTGTTATTGTACGGCCTTAAGAGGCCTGGTGGCACGCACAGGATATTCCTTGAAAAACAGCAAAGGAAGACGCTAAACGCCAAAACACTTGTTTAAACCTTGCTACACGTTGCCAACATGCATGGATAGGAATTCCGTGGCTGTCTTTATTTTTCGGCAGGTCTGCGGTGTAGATGTTGCTCGTCAATTCGGCAAACCCAAGCATAGGCCATCACACTCGTATTGTTTCCTTTAGAGAACCCCCCCTCTGTGGTCATTAGTAGGCACGTTGAAACATGTGCTATACCCGGATTGAAAGCATATAAAAAATAAAAGGAAAAAGGCTGTGATTACACGGGTAGTTTGATCTTCTAGCGTCTGCTGAGACAAATATGCCACGAAGGGGAAACATTTGGCCGTTGTTGCTTCAACACTGAAATCGTTCACTTGTCAGTTTTTAATCCACAGTATGTCTCAACACATATTGCAATACGCAGCAACAGCAATACAGCTAAACTGACTACATGCTCAGAAAATCTATTGATATGGACACTTGCCTTGAGTTTCAGGAAATACGATCTACGACAAGAGTCAGAGTGAAGAAAGCCTCGTCAGAGCACTTGGTTTGTTACACTCTTAGAGCAAAGCGTGACATATCATTAGAATGTGACCCAGCGCTGCAGAGTAGTTGACAAATGTCTGCTTTTGGGTGGCATCTCACATTTCCGAGCACAACAAGTGTGTGGAACCCATCGTTTTGTCAAACATGCAGTGCAGTGATGGGTTGACCAAAATTTGCATGGCAACTGTCAACTGTATGCACCAAGAGAAGGCACAGCCCCACACAGTACATTGCTTTGTCTTCCACAAAAAAAACAACAACAAACCCCCCCCCCCCCCCCCCCCCCCCCCTTCAATGTAATGTGTTTGTCTAGAAACATGACTGGGAGGTGGCAGTGAAATGTATAAACAAGAAGAACCTGGCCAAATCTCAGACGCTGCTGGGGAAAGAGATCAAGATATTGAAGGCAAGTCAAAAGTTATCATGGTACTAAAAGGAGACGTCTAGCGATGCAAATGTGTGCAGGACAGTTTAGACATCCAATTTAAGGCATATGTGTTTAAGACAAATAAGTAAAACAAGTTTCCAAGTAATGTTTTCCCTCCTTCATCTGTGCAGGAACTGAAACATGAGAACATTGTTGCATTACTGGACTTTCAGGTATGTGGTGTCGAGGGCCTCTGTTTACATAGGACACTATGACACCTCTTGTTGTCCCACATTTCCTTAATTCTGTGCTTGTGATGTAGAGCAGACGCTTTGTTGGACGTATCTGTTCAGGATGACCCACTTCTGTCTCATGCAATTTGAGCAGCTTTGTTTTTCCTACTTTTTTATTTCATTGAATTAAGCTTTTCTACCTTGCTTTGCTCCTGTTTTTTGCCCCTCAGCATGCAGAAAATCTTCAGTTTGAGCTCTTTGGCTTTGTGTTCTGTTGATCTCAGTCATCATTTCCTCTGTTTACATTTTGCCAGCAGTCACGTAGCCTGTTCATACCAACCCTCGTGATCAAGGCTTTCTGGGAAATGTAGTGCCAATTTCTTCCCGTCCCAGACATTTCTGCTCATGGTTCTCCACAAACAAAAAGCTTTATGTTTATTGACGGCCTTTGCACGTGTACATACGCTGATATACTGGAACCGTCAGTATTGATAACCCCTGAACTCATCGTCGCTCTAGCTGTTACTTTGAAAGTTGACATAAGGGAATCCTCAGTGGTTGCCATGTTGTTGCCTGTAGCCTAGTTACCAGACTAACACTTACCATGGCAGCACCTGCTGGATAGCTGATATGTCACGTCCCTCACGCACAGTCTTATCTGAACTGACCAGGTGTTTCTCTTGCCTTTTTAATCCATGATCAATAGACTGCCAACAGCTTTAAAACGGGATACTCATTTTCATACGAGATTCCATTATTTCCCACACACAATAGTTTCAGTTGCGAGGCTGTTATTCTTTGCTGCTCTTCTTTCTCTCATAAGAAACCTCTTGTTTGAGAACGTCTTTGAAGTGCAGAGGAAATGTTAGATGGCCTTCTCGTCACGGTCAGTCGCCTGCAATCGTGTGAGCCCTGTGAGCCTGTGCCGTCGTCAGGCTGGTGGCAAATATGAGTTTGACAGCTTTGCCAGGTCATTATCAGCAGCTCGAGAAAAATCACTCTCAACAGATTGTTGTGTCTCTACCTCCGCCGAACTCAAGAAGGGCTCACTTCACTTTTCACTCACAGTGGTGAGTCTGTGCATGAGAGACGCGCTCTGTTACGGGGACGGTCCAGACTGACCTCTAAGATTACAGGTTTCTTGCGGCACGGCGGGAGACGGCCTCAGATGTTCTTAACAGGGGATCCTTCGATCGATTGACACCAAAGCAAATCAATCAGCAAAATGTCCCTACCGTTCCATATTGTTTCTTGGTATCTAAAGGGGCTTGAATTGAGTTTTCAGGGTTTTCTGATCTGCTGATTTTTGATAGCGAAGACTCAGTTACAGCAGAATGAAACGCCAAATATTTCAGATCTTTCTGCTGAATCCTCTCCCAACTTATAAAATTGCTAACCATAGCACTGTAAGCCTGATTATTCTGATATCTTTATCCTGATAAAGCTTCAGTGACGAGGCCAAATATTTTCTCTATCAGAGGTGTGGTGCCTGTGTTCTCTGAGAGGGACTGTGAAGCCAGACTGCCGGCTCTCTCTGAATCTGACCGGCTGCCTGTCTGCTGTCCATCTCCTCTGAAAACGAAAGGCAACTAACTTCAGAAGCCCTGACTCAGCTGAGCTATTGAAAACACGCTGGCCTCTGAACGCTGCATTCGAATAGATACTGAATTGAGGTCAGAGTGAGAGACAGCAGTCATCTGTTGCCATGTGATAAGATGGCTTTTTGAAGTTGGCTGCAGTATGTGTTTTTTTTTTTTCCTCTCTAAAACTATTTCTGTTTTGAAAGGATTGTGGGTAACAGTAAATACTTGATGTTAAAAGAATTTCAGAAGCTGAAGATAATCTATTATTTTGTTTGTAAAACCCAACCATGTTACTGACTCTTTTCTCGATCTGTTTTTCATCACTATGGTGACAAGCTGATGTTCTCACATGGATTTGTTTTGATACTCCTTTAAAGATATTTCTAACCAGATTTCACATTATTGGAAACATAGAAAGGAAAAAGTATCAGTGGTGCAGAGGTTCGGATGGTTTAATCTCTTACAGAACGTTCAACCAAACCTACCAGGCAAAGAATTGGTGATTTTTGGTATCTGTGAGTTGTGCAGACTCTTACTTTGTGTGATTCTACAGTATAACCTCTGTCTCCATCTGATGAGCCATTTCCCCGTTGGTCTGTCACAGACATGTTTGTTTACTCCCACTCTTATCTCTCCTCTCTTTTAGGAAACTGCCAGCTCAGTGTACCTGGTAATGGAGGTAAGCTTGCTGTGATGTTTGGCTTTGTTTGCTCAGCGCTGTATTGTCTCAACTCTGTCAGGGCCTGAGCTATAATTAACTAACCCCTCAGGCATCATGGGGGCAAATGGCTGCCAGCAACACTCATATACTGCTTTTGCTGTGGCTCAGTGCTTTTAACCTTATGAGGAATGGCAGGGAAGAATTATTTCACTCCTTGCTTTTGTCTCCATTTTGCTAACATCAGTGACGATGAATGTTCAGTGAAATATTTTCAGAGAGGGAGCGACGTGATGCGTGTTTTGAAAGTGCATGCAACATATTTGTCAGCCATGCAGAAAAACCTGTCCGAGCACAACTCCAACACAAACATCCGCATGCTAAAATGACAACTATGCAGCAAAGAAGACAAGGGATTCACCCCTGTGGTCCATGAAGTAATTTGCTCTAAAGATGGTCAGTCCAGGAAATGCAGACTTTTCCTGAGTTTGGCTGTTGAAAAAAGATACTTTCTATGATGTATTAAAGTGTTTGCTTGTGTTGAGGTGGTACTGTCTGTAGTGGAAAACAAAATGTCCATATGGAGCAGTCCCATACTGTCTCATGGTTGCTGCTTTTTGAGATTCCTGAAGCAGATCACATTATCTATTGTTAGTCTTAACTCTAGTTTAGTCTCAGTGAGGAAATGACTTGTGAGGCAGCAATAAAGAGCCTCGCCCGTCTCACCCTGTACAATTTCTGGGTTCATTCATATTAATGCCAGGAACAGGAACAGGGGTGTAAATCTGTGAGCGTGTCAGTCTTCACCAAATCACTCCTCTGATCTCTGCTGCTTTCCTGCCGGCTCAGAGATGGGGTTAAAGTTAAAGTCATTGCAGAGAAGCCCTTCATGTTGTCCTGTGTTTCCTAATGTTATTCCTTTTTATCTCTCTTCTCCCACCCTGTCTCACTTGATCTTGTTCTCAGTACTGTAATGGCGGTGATCTTGCTGACTACCTTCACTGTAAGTGCAACAAAGTATCTGCTACCACTTGATCTTTCTTCATGGAAAATGGTCATGTACATGCTTTTGTGCTGCATGGAATCACGATTGTGCTTTCCTAGAAGGGGGGGGGGGGGTATTTTGACTGTTTTGAATATTGGTTTAAGGAGGAATTGTTCAGAGAGCAGATTGGTTGCAACTTGACGGAGCATGTTGGAGCACCCGCACCCATGTTTACAGAATACCTCACCTACCTTTTCTTATGCTAGGTGTCACATTTTTGAAGCAGTTAGCTGAAAGAGTGAAGGGCCTTGTCTTTTTTAAAAAAACTTCTTGAAAACTTCAGTAGTAGTTTCATGGTTGTTTTGTGCTGCAGATAATGTTATTCAGAAGACCCAAAGGTTGATATCCTTAGCTGACAAAGTGGGATTACTGGATTAAAGCAGTTAGCACTTGAGAATACAAGAGTCACAAACTGCAAAACCTCTATTCTTCCAGCTATCATTTATTGAAGGGAAATGCTAGTTTAGACTCTGACCAAAAGACTGCTCAGGTCACCAGTCTGTTATGTTTTTTTTACCAAAGTTTCCCCAGAGCTAATCAGCCTTTCCTACATTTACGGATTCTTTGCCTGCAGCCAAAGGCACTCTGAGTGAGGACACCATCCGGGTTTTCCTGCAGCAGATAGCAGGGGCCATGAGGGTCCTACAGACCAAAGGAATAATTCACCGGGACCTCAAACCCCAGAACATTCTGCTCTCCAACCCACCAGGGCGCAAGTCTCACTCTAACAACACCTGCATCAAGATTGGTAGGTTTGTTGTGTTGAGACTCAAGTAGCAAGCAGGGACATGCGGCAAGATTGTCTGTGCAGCAGTCATCATCAGTTTACTGTTGTCCTATCTTTAAATGTGCTTTTTAATGATTAATGAGTAACCAGGTATGCAAAGATAGTCAGAAATGATATGAAGGGAAAACATAACAGAGAGCAGAGCTTGTCGGAGTCTGCTGGGTTTAGGAGAAAAGTGCATGAATCCCTTAGAGAAGCAAAAACTGTCTGAAAGTCGTGATAATCTTATAGTATCAATAAAACACGTAGTTTTATCGCAGTGGGATCTAACAGTGATTTGCCCAAAGTAAATTATGGCTTCACGAATACGAAGCTGAACTTGTCACAGGAAATTGATATAGATTGGATCTAAAATGAGATTTTTTCTTTTTTTTTTTACTCTCAGCTGTGATGTAGTATATTGAAAAATGACCAAGATAATCTGAAAATCTGTTTAAGGACAGTGTAAAACAGAAGTGAGTACACCCCTGGGTCAAATAAAAAAATTGTATGGGATCATAGAAGGTTGAACTGATGTGAAATGAAAAAAGTTGGGTGACACAGCGGAAAACTTTTAGTACCTTTTTAGTAACATTTAGTACCTCGTATGTTCTGACCAACTTACTCCTCTGTGTTGTACAGCTTACTGGAGAGATATTGCGTCACTCTTCAGAGATTTTACTTTTCATTTGCTCTTCTTGTGTCACGTGACCTTTTTCTTTAAAAGGCCAAAAACAGAGAGCGAGAAACTTGGCCGGGTCACATCTCAAAGTTCAGACATTCAGTTCCATTTGTAAATGTCATCGCCAAACAGCTTTTTGCACTTGGCAGCCCTTCATTTGGTGGGCGGGGACACTGTCCATAGACTTCATACTGTCTGAGCTGTCATAGAAACTCAGATTTTCACTGATAACCCTCAAGTCAACTCAGAAGCTCTCGTTAACTCTCGTAGCTCTCGTCTACATTTTTTTTTTCTTTTTCATGGCTTTGTGAGAGTGACCATTGTGGCTGATCTTATACCTCCTGATTGCTGCTGCAGTTGGTTTTTTTTTTGTGTCTTTCATAGGTCACCTAATTCTGGAGTCTCAGAATCAGATCATATATATACACATGTGTGTTTATTTGTTTTATTATTTCCTCTAGCAGTTCATTATTCTTTTCTGTAAGAAGATCGCTACATCAGCTCTTGCACTAAATACCCTGCTCACCGTCTCTTTCTTCTTCCTCTCTTGACAGCGGACTTTGGTTTTGCCCGGTACCTTCAGAACAACATGATGGCGGCTACACTCTGCGGGTCCCCCATGTACATGGTAAACAGATTTGGTACAATTGTAGATATGTGGAACAAATAAGTGTAGGCATTCTGAAATGCTTTTTATCTGGAGATGTCTTTGTTTTCGCTCATATCAAAGGTTATCACAGAATAAAAGGGGCCAAGACCATTTATTTCCGTCTTTGGTTTCATACATTCTTATATAAAGTAATAATGTCTGTAAAACAACAGAACCCTGGCACAGGACTGTGGTAATGATTTGAAAGTACCCAATAATTGTTACGTCTCACTCCCTTTCATTAACAGGCTCCTGAAGTAATCATGTCCCAGAACTACGACGCCAAGGCTGACCTGTGGAGTATCGGAACCATAGTGTTTCAGTGCTTGACTGGAAAAGCTCCTTTTCAGGTAAATACAGCCACTTTCTATAACTCTGCATTCGTGTAAAATGAACATTTTTCCTTTGAGAGCTATTGGAGAGATTTTCTTTTTCTCTTGTCTTGCTCCAAAACTGTCAGCTTTCCCGAGCTGTACAAATGTCCTGCAACAGCAGGGCAGACCAGCAGGCACAAAACAACAAGAATCTTAACTTGGCAGCTACATTTCATTCTGTCAGGCAGTTACAGCAATGCTTCACTTCCTCTCTGCTGGGTTCCTAATCACTGATTTGACCTTTCCTGAACCGAATCCTTTCCTGAACCCTCGTTTATCCAGTCAGTGTGCAGCCTGTTTCAGGAGAAATGTATATGATCAGCTGATAAAACCTGATTCTTCAGTATATTTAGATGAAATTGACATTTGTGCTGCAAAGTGAAAGCACGATATAAGATGTGGATACATGAAACACACAAAGTGCATGAAATGCATGGAGTGCAGTTGATAGCCCAGTGCTCTTGGGAAGGGACCTTCCATCTTCTGGTAGATGCCAGTAGCTGGACTGATGTGTGAGGGAGCTGGGTGACCTGGGCTGTCCTCCTGCCAATCAACCATTTGTATCGACCTTCAAGTTCTTTGTTTCCAGTGATCCTTCTAGCCTGTTCATCTTGTCTCTTCGCACAGCGGAGAGCTAGTGTAGAAGTCTCTGTGGGTTATAAAAAAGAACCAGAAAACAGGATTACCCAGAACTAGTCTGAGCCCGTCCAATATTTGAATCTGAGACCTGAGCCAGAAACACAAAATGCCTGACCTGGAACTGAACCTGACACAGTCACACAGTTGAATGGTGCCAAGCTCACAGATGATGGCTGTAAACAGTTTGCGTTATTTTATCAAGTTGACAAGACAAATTGTTGTCTTGCTTTATGTTATGGTTGGAGCTTTCTCCCCAATGCCAAGCCAAAAAAAGCTAACAAGATGCATCTTTAGATCTGGAATTACCCTGAATGAAAGAGCATTTTAGTAAAAAGGTCCACTTGCTGCCACAGTGACAATGATAAACAGTGACAGCTGACTTGTTTTGTCGTGTAAAAATGAAGGTGATTCAGTCCGATGTTCTTTTTGAACTGTAACAATTGCTAATTTCTGGAATTGCAGACATCAAATGTAGACCACATTCCCTGTGTGTTACCAGATGTCATAGCTGGGTTTATTGCTGGTGATATTTCATCTGTGGCCTGTATCACTTCCTTCTGTTCTATCATAATTGGTTAGAAGACAGGCTCCTTGCTGTCTGATTTCCTTTCTCCCTCCCAGACAGTTATTTTGGTCTTGGTGGATTGGAGACATGCTTCAGATCTGGTTCTTTGCTGTTTTATGAAACTTTTTACATGGAGTAGAGAAGGAGAGATAAAAGGAAACCCTGTGGGACAGCAGTGTTTAAAACAAGTAGTTCTTAACTATAAAGTATATGTAAAAAAAAGCCTTGTTGAAAGTTGCTTTTTTTATTTTTTGTGTTCTGATCCTTTTGAAATGAGCTCAATTTTGTTGCTTTATTCAAACTTGTGTTCTTTGCACAACAATTCAAATTCAACATATGGTGTAACAACGACGGTAATCAACAGTAGAAGGAAACTGTGTTCTTGTTATCCACGCGTGTGTTTACACTTGCAGATATTTACACTTGCAGATATTTACATGATTTCTACTTTGACCTTTGACCTTTTTCAGGCCAGCAGTCCTCAGGACCTCCGGCTGTTCTATGAAAAAAACAAGAACCTCAGCCCCAAGTAAGGACTTACAGTGAGATGTATTTCTGTGCTTTGTTTAGGTTTCTTCGTGGGAAATGAAAGTCTTTAATGTGTGATTTGATTAACTGAAAGTGAAGCTTTGACCATGATTATTCGGACAGAATTCCTTGCTAGAAAACAGAGTTGTGCTGCTAAAGGTGCAGATCAGACCAGACTGCTACTTGATTCGTAGACGTCTCATGACAGCTGACCTTACATGACAGCTTGTTTGACTAATACAGACAGCCTTGTTAATTGTGAAAGAAGCCACATTTTTGAGAAAGTGTTTGGCTCCTGTAAGTTCCTTTTAGAGCAAATGAGATGCAATTAAAAGTGGTGCTTAGTCGGTAGTAACTAATATATTGGTTTGCAGCATCCCCAGAGAGACCTCACAACATCTGAGGCACCTGCTGCTGGGTCTGCTGCAGCGTAACCACAAGGACCGCATGGACTTTGGTCAGTGAACATCTAGCGGGGGGGAATTAATCAAACAGTCGACCATGTGATCTTAATAATTTATAGATGGCCTTTGGTAATAAAATTGTCCTTTTATAAAGGCAAAAGACCCCTTGATAAGAAGACTACATAGTCATGTACTCGTATAGTCATTATTCTTTCTATGTTATTGGCAGGTGAGTTTTTTTGTCATCCTTTCCTGGAGGCGAGCTCGTCCGTTAAAAAGAGTAAGTAAAAAAAATATTACGCTTCTCAATAGACCTCGGTTTGGTGTTGCTTTCTCAAGAGGAGGGGCACAACTTTTTGCTCTCTTTCAACATAAAGACGCCAGATATAGTATTAGATCCAGTATTAGATTGTGTATATTTACACTCATTTACTGTTTGTAACCTGAATGCACTTGCATTTTTTAAAAAGTTTTCTAACAAACATCTTGCATTTTGTTACAGCCACTCCTACAGCGACCATGACCTGTTTGCCCAGCTCTGCATCAGCCAGCTCTTGTAGCAGCTCGTCGACTTCTCACCTCGCTTCACCACCAGTTCGTATTCATTATTTCACTGCTTCTCTTTTCTTTTTTTCTTTTTTTTTGTGCCATTTGCCCCCTGATTTGTGAGGCTGTGTTTCAGTATGCAGTTGTAGTGGATGTTAAAGTACGCATCTGTCAGACCTGTCCCTGTCTGGTTGCTATTTTATATATTCTCTTGTGCATCTTTTATTTATCTGCATCACTCTCCTCCCTATCACTGCAGCAGTCTCTCGAGACTCAGCATTTGCGAGCCAAAGCTCTGGCCTCCCCGACCCAGGAGGCCACTGGTTTTCTTCTCAAGGACTCGTCTGGAGGAGGTGGAAGCAGCAAGAATTCCTCGTCTTGTGACACAGATGACTTTGTCATAGTCCCTGCTCACTTCACCAGTGAGAAAACGTTTTACCATTTCTTACCATGAGATGAAGCATATTCACTGCTGATGTATTTCAAGTCAATTTGTACATCATTTATTCAAAATACATTTTATGCAGTTCAGAATTTAATGTGGTGAAGCTTTGCAAAGTGTGGATGTCCATTCATTTTGGTGTATTGGATACTGAAATGTATAAATGATTGATTTTAATACTCTTCTAATTTGGCTCTTTTTTTTTTTTTCTTCCTTTCTGGCTTTCCAGCAGGTGAGCTGACATGTGAGAGTAAAGTGCTGCAGGACAGCCTGATGAACAGCGGGTGAGAAGCACGGACTTGTTATTTATCAGTTACCAACACATGTGTTTGAATACTGCCAATTCTGTTAAAATAAGTTAAAATAAGTGATTCTTGTCTTTAAGTTTTTAAGATTATGTGACCCATTTATTTTTCTCCATTTCTAAACAGATCCCTTTTGGCTTCGGCTGGTCTTTGCAGTCAAGACAAAACGCCACCGCACTCACCCTCTTACAGCGCGTCTCCAAGTCCTGTCAGGTAACGGCTGATTATTTGTAAAGGAGAAGCAGACACCAGTCATGTCCAAAGTTACTGGGAGAGTAGATCAGAAATAAAATAAATAAATAAAAGTGAGATTGATTCATTTTGTGTATTTAAAGTCAAAATTAAATTCAAATGTTTTTAAAACGGCACCATATTGAATGGCTTTGAATATTTCCATAGAGCTCAATACTTCCAGTGCTTTCCCAAGCTGAGAGAAAATCTCTTTCATATTTTATGTTGTGTTTTCAAATGAGTTCTGAAATGTTTGCAGGCTTTTTCGAATCAATTAAGTTATATTAAGAGTGCAGCACAGTTTTTTTTTCTTTTTTTTTCTTACTGTTCTCTTGGCTTTCTCTGTTCAACTCACTGTTGTTGTCAGGCCCAGTGAGTTTCCGGGAAGTAATTATTGTGGCAACTATGGAAACCATGATCGGTCGTTGCCTATCCCAGTCCCCTCTCAGGTCCAGAACTACCACCGTATGGAGCAGAACCTTCATTCTAGCAAACAGGATGGCTCGCCACGGTCCGTGTGTGTATCTTACACGTCTATAGTAGTCTGTATGCGCATTTCTACTCCTTCATTAAAATGCAGTGACACATGCATTATCCTCACATCATTAGGCTGTCAACGCCGGTGCGCCATTGCAGCAGTGGCGGCGTGCTGGGCTTCGCTAGACCTGGACCCTCACCCCCGTACGGGCAGATAGCGACCCCCACCTCCCGCAGGCTCTCCCTGGGAGGTGCCAGACCATTCCAGCTCTCACCTCAAGGTAGTTATGCGATTAATCTTCATTCTTTTAAACTACCCCCCCAAGCTTTTGCTTTGTGACCCATTAAAATGAAATCTACTTATAAGCCTGTATTACAAATCACTGATTTGTGTAAGATATTTCATTCAAAGACATTTGCTGTTTGTGGTATCCAGTTCAGGAACTATTGGATTCTAATTGCAGCAGTCTGTTGTTTCTCACATATGACTTGCTTTTTGTATGTTTGTATTTAAAAGAGTCATCTGCTAGTTAACCTGGTTTGTAGTGTTGCATGTACCTTGTGTGCACAGTAATCTAACTCTCTGAACATTTTTTTTTGCTACCCTCTGGTGACTTTATTGTTTTTTTATGCTGTCTAACACTGACTAATGTCAGAAACCTGGACTATTTTTAATATGTGCTGTCCTATTTTACTTTGCAGCTCTGCAGACTGAACTGAGGCCAACTTCTCAGCAACACCCACAGCCTGCAGGACTTGGCACACGGCTCCACAGTGCCCCCTGTCTGTTGGAGTGTGGTGGTGGTGGTGGCAGGCACAAAATCAGGAAGCAGCACTCAGACCCAGTGGCTGCCCCCTCAGCAGGGCTGATGACTGTCCGCCCCCTACATTCTTCCCCCAGGCTTAGTGAGCTTATGCAGCGTAACCCCCTTCCCACTATCCTGGGCTCCCCCTCCAGGGTAAGTCAGCTCTGTGTGACCCTTTTTTTTTTTTTTAAACACAGGTCAAGAAGTACTACCAAGCAGTTTGAACTAACCTTGGGGAACTTGCCCTCCTTTCTGTCTTTCTTCAGACCATTCCCCCCTTTGAATTCCCTAAACCCCCGAGCTCTCCGAACCTTGTTACTTTCCTTACACAGAAAGGTTTGGTCATTGGCTCGCCGTGCAGCAGGACTGCCCCAGGGGAGCTCAGAGACCTTGGACAGCAAGCGGCCACACCTGCCACCCACACTGCCCACTGCATCCATAGACTGAATGATGAAACGAAGACTTTTGGAAGGTTAGATTGTTGTATTTGCCTCACTGTGGTATTTGCAGAAATAATTATATGGCTGCAGATGTATAACAGAGAAGAGGCCTCTAGAGATTAACTTTTTTTTTCCAGCAAAGCATTAAATATTAAAGTTTTTTATGTCTTGCATATTTTTATTTTACACTGTACTTTTTGTTTCATAAACTGGGAAGCTGTTTTTTCCACAAAATATATGAACTTGCATAATAAAGTTTATAGATGACGAATAGCCCTTGTTGCTGTTTCTCATCCATTTGGTGCAGGTCACAGAGTGCTGGTCGTCTCTCTGACATGCTGCTGATGGCTGCATTTGGAGCAGGTGGACATGCGAGTGATCGAGGCAGCACAGAGAACCTGACGTCCGAAAAAGCCATAGACATAACAGGTTAGACAGCTTCATTCCATAGGGTTTCACTGGTTTATATTCTACTCCTATTATTATGGATGCTTCTTAGCTGATATATTACAGCAGTCCTGGACGACAAGTAGGCATTTCCGTTTGAAATGATGCTCACAAATGCTAAGAACAAACAATTGAATCTTTTTGTTATAGTTACAGTTGATTATGGTAGATAATGTTATTTTTTCTTTATTAAACCAGTGGTGTAACCTCAATTATTCCACGTATTTACAGCTCAAAAATGTCATGAAAGTTGGCAGTATCTGTGGGACAAGAAAATAAATCTCTCTCTCACATTTATTTGTTTGCCAATTAGGGCCTCCTGGCGGTGGAGCAGGCTTTGCGCCCAGTTCCGGCAGCCCTGCACAGGTTGTTTTCACTGTGGGTTCTCCACCAAGTGGCAGCACACCACCTCAGAACTCCAGACAGAGAAAATGCTCAGGTACCACGTACAGATCTTAATAGAACTAAATGCATGTAAAAAGTTTTTACTTCCCCTCTCCTTCTGTTTGAAGTAGGCATCATTATTAATGCTCTACACATCACACACTACCTAATAGAACAGACATCTTTATTTCATGTGATATGGACATTTAATGTTTCCAAGGACAGTGTTAGTGTCCAAATTTAAGTTAGTTGTGGAAATACGATGTGTGTGGGTTTTTTTGGTCATATTTTTCTCTTTTTGTAACTCATGCAGGCTCCTTCAGTTCAGTCAGTCCTGCAGGCTCCTTCACCTGCCGCTACCCCCAGACAGGCACCTATCTGGATGGCTTCGAGGCCCCTCCCAGTCCTCGTTACAGTTTCTCTGATCCAATCACAGCCAACATGGGAGGTCCCGTCACCTTTGAAGCGCCTGAACTGCCTGAGGAGACGCTGATGGAGGTGAGGAGCAGGTTTCCCACGGAGGGAGTGTGAGGAAGGAGACATCTTCAAAACTTATTTAGGAGTTAATTCTAACGTAATCTTGAAACGTAAACTATCTAGCATAAATCCATACATTGTTGACAGTGGAGAGGAAAAACAGAAAAGAGCTTAACACAATGTGGCAAATAGCCTGAGGCATTAGAAGGAATAATGAAATGTATCAAATGACCTGACTTTATACAATATTTGTGTCTTCTGTTTGAAATTCTATCTGTAAATCGCCTCCCTCTGCCTCTCTGTCTGCCTTTGTCGGAGTTTAGCAGGAACATACAGATACTGTGCAGCGCCTGCGTTTCACTTTGGAATTCGCCTATTGTCTGATGGAGGTGGCTGCAGCCCGTGGTGCAATGGTGGCAGAGGGGCAGGGGGACATTTCTCATCCCTCCGTCCCTCAGCAGCAGAGCCTGGTGGCGGATCAGATAAGCTCCCTGAGCCGAGAGTGGAGGTAGGGTCACCTGTATCATCAGATAGGTTTGTGCATGTCACTGCCGTTGTTTAGCTAGTGTGGTTGTTTGGTTTCTTCAGACTTGAAGTGTCAGGTAGCAAACGGAGGTTTAAACTGAGTGCTTTTCCATTCATTTCCAATTGGAGAAACACTAAAAGGAATGCTGAAATTAAATCGACACAAAACATCTTGATAAAGTGTTAGTGATTAAGGAGTCACCCCTCAAATCTTGTGTGTTTTGTGTCCAGCAGAGACTTTTTCTGCTATTGTTGTTACACCTGCCTTTCCAATTTGAATGAAAATAATGCCAATGTATGATTAATTCCTTTGTGTGTGTATAACTGTCTCCTCAGTGACGCAGAACAGCTGGTCTTGTACCTTAAGACTGCAGAACTCTTGGCTACTGCCTTACACACAGCCATGGAGCGAGTGAAGCAGGGCAAACTCTACCCATCTGCTACTGTCAAACAAGGTATGAGCCTTTTTATCTTGCAACAGGGGAGTCTTTTTCAATGTGCCTATTTAGTAATGGACACATCATTTTGTTTCCATTCGGTTGATAAACAGTAGTGAGACGGCTGAATGAGCTGTACAAGTCCTGTGTGGCGTCCTGTCGCTCACTCAGCTCACGTCTGGAGAAATTCTTCACCAGGAAGCACCGTCTAATGGACCAAATCACTTCCATCACAGCTGAGCGGCTGCTCTTCAGCCACACTGTGCAGATGGTAAGCCAAAACACACAGAAAGGCTTCCAAGCGAGGCAAGCCACGAGATAATCATTTGTCGTGTCTTAGCATTCAGTACATCATGAAAACATACATGTGTGATGGATGCAGTAGAGTTTTTCTTAAAACATTGAGGATAGGGGGAATGGAAAGGAACCAGCGGCAAGTTTTTTTATTTTATTATTATTTATTTTATTATTTTAATCAATGCAGATTAGTCTTTCATTAACTCCCTATTGTGATGTCAGGTTCAGGCTGCCGCACTGGATGAGATGTTCCACCAGGGAGAGTCATCGGTTCTGCGCTACCACAAAGCTCTCTTGCTTATGGAGGGCCTTTCTCTGCTGCTTACTGAGAAGGATGACATCCTCAGTGTTGGCAAATGTACGTTTGCTCAGTTTACTGCTCAACACAAGCAGCCACCACCATTTAGCTTGAAGGCTCAAAATGTCAATCAAGCATTCGTTAGGAGAGGAAGTGGTTCATTTAATTTTGATTCATATAAAAGCCTGACTTGGAGGAGCACAGAGATGACTCATTATGTTGAACCCACCTCTGACTTTCTCTTCCTTCCTTTTGTCTCTGCAGGTAAGGAGTGCATTGAACGCCGCCTCACAGCTCTGCAGTCAGGGCTCTGCGTATGAGAGTCCCAGCATCATTTCATAGAGTGCGGATATGACATCGATCATTCGCACCCAGTGCATTACTGACTAATCAAACCTCCCCCCGCGTCTCATGGTTTCAGCTAGAAACACTTCCGTTTTTGCAGGACAACCACGAGGCTCAAATGTAGGCTGAAACCTGAGGGTCTTGTGTTCTGAAAATCTTTCAGTTCATCAGTTATGAAATGTGGCGGTGACTTCTTCGTGATTAAACTTGTCACCAGTGTTGGACTTAAAGACGACTTTGCTCCTGACACTAAAAAAGCCAAGAGGATTTTTAGCCCCTCTACTGTAGGGGTAACAGAAGCAGGAGCAGTTATTGCCAAGTAGTCACATTCCTACATTGTAGTAAAACATGAACACAAAGCTTTTAAAAAAAAAAAAATTAAAAAAAGCCAAATATCCATGCTATCACTTTGCAACTGGCATTGAATATTTTACCAAGATCAGAAGCTGGAGGATAAGTGCAGAATCTGCTGCTTGCCCAGTGCGCTGATGAGGATTGGCAGGTTGCAGATATTCTCATCACACGGTCGTGTCCTACGCCTCTTTTTGTTTTCATGGTTGGTTTTTTTTAGGTTTTTGTGTTTTAATGTAGATTCGCTGCATGTTAATACGCTGATTACAACGAAAAACTGTTTGACACTTTACTGATTCTATACTTGCTTAATATCAAAACCACATCCTGTCATTGGCACCACGTCGTGTGGAAGGGATTCACATCATTTTGACTAGTTTTTAAAATCATTGCTGGTAGTGAACAGGCAAAAAAAAAAGAAAGGGGGTCCAAAGAACACCTAAAGCTCCCGCTGCAACTTGAGTTGTATACAGTAGCTTTTCATTCAAGTCGGAGTGAAAGTCATCTGTCAGCATCTTCCATTCACGATTGCTTAAAAAAGAAATGCTGTAACAACCTGTGATGTATTCCTCCAGCACGCAGAGCCTTCTGTGTCACAGTCGCTGGTCATTTCGATTCATGATTGCATTCCCTGTTTTTTCTTTCATATTTTCTCTTTCAATCATGTTGGTGTTTAGCAAGTATAATCAAATATGAATGTAGGGCTGTCAGGAGAGAAGCGACGTTGATATTAGACTAAATGTTAGAGGATTAACATTGAAGCTGATCTGAAGGCTGAAGTCTGAATGTCTTTGCACTGTTTAAGTACTGTACAGAAAGAGTCAATCATGCTCAACTCATCCAGTTGTTTTTTTAGTTTTTTTGGTAGATGTGTTATTTTAGAGAGTTCTGCTGACTTGCTATTAGTGCAGTTTCAGTTGTGTTGCAGTTACTGTCAAAAAGTAGTGTGCGTTTGACGCAGGTGTTGACAAGGAGATGGTATAAGCTATGAAACCTTTCGAAAGTTTTCTGGAAGAAGAAATGGGGGAAAAAAGAGAAAAAAGAAGTATTTACTGGAAGAAAAAAAACAAAGATTTTTGCATTGATCTTTTTGTGCTACATCTATTGTTTGCTTTTGAAAAGTTACGTGTTAATTTGCAGTGCTAGTTGAAAATGTGTGTTCTACCTGAATTGTTTGTGTTGTGGACGTTTGCCTTCGCCATAAACCCACCAAAAAAAAAAATGATTTCAGAGCTTGGACCAATTGGAAATTTGAACCTCTTCTTGTTGCTTTCACATATTTTGCGTGCATGGTTGGATGTGTAATTTGATGTTGTTTGATGTGTAAACGTGGAGGGGGATGTGTTCAGCACAGAACTGGCTCTGTAGCAAAATGATGATTATTTAACTCCAGTAAAGTAAGTATGGTAGGCTACCACTTTTACTTACAAAGCTCAAACATTGTCAGAAGATCTCATGCTTTTTAGTGTAACCCACTTCTATTCCCACTAATAATGTGCTTGAACTAACTCCTTCAGTTTCTTTTTTTAACTCAGTGTTGAATAAGTGCATATTTTATAATTGGACGTGGACATGTGAGAGCTGAGGGGGGTTTTAGCGATGGCCCCGTAGACTAGTACTGTCAGCGGAACAGATTGCAAGAGTTATTGAAATAGATATTGTATTTACTTTGCTGCCTTTTTATCTTTTGTCTGGAAAAACATTTGTGTCTTTGAGTGTACATTCCTAGTGTTAGTTCATTCCATAAGGCTCTCTGTCTCCGCACGCTGCTCTGCTCAGTGAGCATAGCGTCTCAAAAAGAAGCAGGTGGCAGATAAAACTGATGCATGTGTCACTTTTTATTGTCCCATACAATCGTTGCTGTTGGGCATCCTGATGCTGATTCTCTGCGAAAGGAGTCAAAGGGGCCATGATGGGTCGGGGGTGACAGATTTGAGAAAACAGTGGCACACCCTCGGATGTGCATTTAGCACCTGTTCAACGTATCGCACAAAGATGAAGTGAAACAAATATAGTCGTCATGAATATTTGGATATAACAACAACTTATCACTCTGATTCAGACTGTTCTTTTTGTATGTTTTGTAAGAACGTACCAGGACGTTTTTATTTGACCTTTTTCACCTGACTAATTCTGCGTTGCCTGTTCATATTGTAAATTAAGTTATTGTTATTGTAATAACAAAGCTGCAGGCATGGAGAGAACTGTGCATACCACCTGTACATTCCCAAAGAAACTTACCCATCTTCTCCTCCTACTGTTGCAAAAGCAGTTTAATGTTGTCATATCCATAACAGATGCACTATCCAGTGTACCTGTGTGTGATGTAGCCTTTACTGTGTGGGAGCTGAATTATGAATAAAGTGAAAGGAAAGACCATTTGTTGTGAATTTCCTCTGTTGTCGTGTCCCGTCAGTTAGGCAGTTTTGGTAAAAGTTTCACTAAGCTACTTCGTCATTAATAACCTTGCCAAGCCCAATGTACCTCAGGAAGAATCCAGAAAGCTTTTGGAAGAAAGTTGGAAAATGATAAAAGCAAGTGTTGCATCAATTCTTGGAACATTTTGGAAACACTGGAGACCAATTAACCAAAGCAAAATAGAGTGGAGGGGCAAAATTATGTGATGCAGCATTTGTTACATGAAAGGACTTGGTGATGACTGAGTAACTTAGTAGGCAAAATTCTAATGCTGTTTCAAACCAAATTTGAAACTAAAATATTTGGGGAGATGCACCATTTACTACAATTTGCTTGTTTCTTAAATGTATCCATTTTGTGTGTTTTAGGTCACCACTTTCATAGTTTTAAACTCAAAAGGATTTGTTAAAGCTTATGTATCTTTTTATTTAGGTTTAATACAATGTAGCTGTTTGACAGACGTTAAAAATAATCGGTCCAGTGTTAAATACTATATAAAGTTCTGAATTGTACGAACTGATTATTTCCATTTCCACAGATTACCTGAAGGCCTCGCATCGGGGAAAAGAGCAAAACAGATGTCATGGCAACAGTGTGCGTGAGTTGCGCGCATGTCAATTGAGTGCCAAAGAAATCCAGAGTAGGCCTACTTGGGCTGTTTATCAGCAACGTGTATTCGGGGTAACTATTTAGTTGTTTTAGGACAACAATGTGGGTTAGCTTGTCCATACTTGAATATAATGGAAGAAGGGAAACTAGCTAGCTTATTGGTTAGAAGCTAACTCCAGTGGAAAGAAGTTTCCGAACTTTTGCTGTTGGGCTTCAGGGGAGAGCTCGTCAGTCGAATGAACCAAAGCGATGTCAAGTAACAACCTCCCTCCGCTACAGCAGTTGCCACACTGGACCAGGGTCGGCCACCTTCGCAAACCGTGCTCTCCACGGCGTTCACTGGCAGGCCACCCTTTGCAGCCGCTGCCTGCTGTTCCGCTAAGTGACAGAGGAGTGGCGGCAGCCGCGAGGACGGCCCGTCCAGGCGGCACGGACGGCCGCGTCACATCTTTTCAAATGAGCATCCAGTTCCTGCAGCAACAGCACAAGGAAACTCTAGAGAAGCTCCATGCGGAGATAGAGTATCTCAGGAGGGAGAATAAAGGTGTGAGTTCGAACAGTGATATTGTTAGAACAATTCGAGTGTCTTGTAGAAAGACAAATTTTGCTAATTTGACCAAATAACCTGATCAAGAACAAGCTAGAGTAAAAAAAAAAAAAAAAAAAAAAAAATTTAAATGTGTTTAAGGTTAGTCTCAAGATGCTTTTAAATAATTTTAGCCACTACTTGACTATTTCCTTACAGATTGATTAAAAAAAAAAAAAGAAAGTCGGGTTATCTTATTTATCCATGTGGGTGTCTGCAGGGTTGTGACATTCGTTAAAGAATCAGCCAAATGTGTTACCCTGAAGGACAAACAATTCATCCAGTGAATGCACGTCATTATTTTCCATTTACAAGGAGTTGACTTGTTGACTCTGTCTGCAATGAATTCAAATTAGTGACAAAAAACTGACTGTGTACTGATAAGGTGCTTGCAACAGGGACATCCTTTGCCTGTATCTATCACCAACAATGCAACTTTTCACAAATGCTGGTCATATGAAGAAAAAAAAAAACCACTGCCTTTTGGTTGGCCGTTTAAGTGAATTCCACATATTTCTTCCACAGGTTTGGACCCTCTAAGTCTGGGGTTGTTCTCCCAGCCCTCAAGCAGAGCCTCAGCTCCAACATCGCGGACAGACAGAGGCGTGCTCGTGCCTTGCAGAGGGAACGCTTGAAAAGGACTTTCCGTTGACCGGATCCAAACCACCACAGCTTGGAGCCTTGAATGGTCTGAGAAAACTTTGCCACAAATAAATCCTCTGCTATAAATCTGATACATTTGTGATCCATAATGGCTGTCATGGGATACTGTAAACATGATTAGAATAGATTATTTTAAGCAGATTTTTTTTCAATGTGCCACAGCAAGAAAACACGAGTAGAATTAGTCATGGCTCAGTTGTCTTAAATATCCAGGTAAGCCCTGACGATGAAACCTGCATTATCCATAGCAGCATCGGCCACTATTAATACACCTGTGCTTTTCCAGCTATGGCATGTCAACATGAAAGCTTTTAAAACGAATCCATGGCCCAATCGCATTCTCCACCCAGAGGCGTAATCGCTACGCCCGCACAAACATGATCGACCTCACCGCTGTAGTGCTTCAGTATTGAGTTTATGAAGGCTTGAAATGGAATAAAAAGGAGGAGCAGAGCACTGTGTTGCGACAAAACATGAAACGATGCGTCACCCTTAAAAATGGAGAAAGAAAAAAAGCCCCACCCCCGGGATGCCTCTGCTTGCTGTGCTGTAAGATTTAACTTGCATCAACCAGTGACTGTTTGTGACATTTCAGCCAAGAGCATAACAAATCCAAGGTGGGTGCCTGAGTGAAAATACAGGAAGCTAAAAGGGATACAAAAAAACTCCCCCGCAACAACAAGGTTTGAGTATGTCATTTACATACATGCATCCCAGTGAATGTCTCTCCCTTACTGTTTACCGGTTGGCACAGGGAATGGTTAATAGATATGTAAAGATATACATACATGTATGTTTTATCAACATTTTTGACCAGTTAAGTTTCCACGTTTAGCATTCAGGGGAATCCGTGTGGAGAAACTGTAATCTACAACAAACTGAATACTTGATGGAAGTATCTTCTTTTTTGCTGCACTTTTACCTCCACGTTTCACCTACAGAAGGCGAAGCTCTTTATTTACTGGTCAACCTACGTTCCCATCCTCACCTATGGTCACGAGTTGTGGGTAGTGACCGAAAGAACGAGATCGCGAATACAAGCGGCCGAAATGGGTTTCCTCCGCAGGGTGTCTGGGCCTCCCTTAGAGATAGGGTGAGAAGCTCAGTCATCCGGGAGGGGCTCGGAGTAGAACCGCTGCTCCTCCGCATTGAGAGGAGCCAGATGAGGTGGCTCGGGCATCTGGTTAGGATGCCCCCTGGACGCCTCCCTGGGGAGGTGATCCGGGCACGTCCCACTGGGAGGAGACCCCGGGGAAGACCCAGGATACATTGGAGAGACTATGTCTCCCGACTGGACTGGGAACACCTCGGGGTCCCCCCGGAAGAGTTGGAGGAAGTGACTGGGGACAGGAACGTCTGGGTTTCTCTGTTAAAGCTGCTGCCCCCATGACCCGACCCCCGGATAAACGGTAGATGATGGATGGATGGATTTCACCTACAGTACAAGACTAACTCAAAATAAATGCATTTTAATAACACAAAACAGCTCTGCTGCTATGTTCGGGCTCGAAGGATGCCTCCTCTTGCTGTTCTTTTGCTTCACAGGAAGAAATGATTGATCATTTCTAAGCTTGGTAATAAAAATGTATTATTTCATTACACAACAGCTTTCTTTAGGTCAAGATTGTTCCACACCAATCTGATTTCCCCTTGTGGAATGATTCATTTTAACTATCTATCATAAATATACGAGTCTGCATGACAACAGAGCATACAGAATACCACAAAACTCCAAATATGTGTCAAGAAACCCGATATGAGTGTGTGAATTAAAAGGGGGAAATTAAAGCAGTGAACTGACACTCCACGACCATGTGAGCACAGCTCTTCATAAACCTGAAGAGTTCCAGTTGTTGTAGAATAACAAACAAAAGCTTTCTCTGACACATCTAAGTGTGCCACAGAAAGTGTCCCCACTCTACAAACCAAAGCCTAAACCTGTGGTTTCTTTTAAGTTTAAGCTAAAACTATGAGGAAGTGGTTGTTTAAAACCCGTCAAACAAAAAGCCCAGGTTGAAATATGAGGAAGGAATGCAGTGTGTGAATACAGTTAAACTTCTGCTTTTCCATCACATATATCTACCCCATCATAGCGACCTCCTGCCCTACTATTCAGACCGCACGCTGCTTTATTTATTTGTTCATGGTTCATCTTGTGCTGAGGCTTCAGAATGAAAGATCATTCTTTTAGAAATGAGCTTTAAAACTGGATAAAGATCCAGTTAAAAAAAAAAAGTGAAAATACCGACCTTCTGTGTTTAACTGGTGCTCACTTCTCAATGAAACACGCTCTCCAGCTTTTAGGCGCCTTGTAAACCCCGACTGGTTAGTTGGTCCACAGATATGTGTGTGTGTGTGTGTGTGTGTGTGTCAACAAACACGACGACACCTCGCCTATTTTCCAATCATGAAAACTTTACTTTCGGTTGTGCAACAGCGCTGGGCAGGTCAAGAACTGCATGCAGCTAGACAAGGATGCACAGTTTCCAGAAGGAGCCGGGTGACTCCACCTCAAGAGGCTTAGAAACATCTGCTCTGAGTCAAATAGCCGACGCACAGTTCAGTGAGCTGTCAGCATTGACTGACTTGAGCGTAACCAGGTTTAACGCCGTTTATGTGAAGGGTTTTCCAGAAGCCTGATGTGATATCAGCGCCCACCATTCCTCCCACCTTCCAGAAACACGCATGTAGGGTGAACTGGCAAGTCTGGACTGCCGTCAGGAGTGAGTGTGAGAGAGCACGTTGGTAGTTTCGTTGGACATGGTCATATATCCTCTTATGTTTGGATCTCGGTTAAGTTGTACCGTTTTGTTCTACTGTTTCTTTACACTTCAGGGGCCACCATACTTTATGTCCCCCTGGGACTGCAAGGGCCTCATCTGCACTTGTCCCCTGGTAGATGTAATTAGAGGCCGCCAGCCTTGGTAACTTAAGTGTATGTCCGTAGCTGTAGTGTTTCTTTCCTTTACCCCACTGGCTGATTAGTGTAAAGTAAGAAAAAATAAATAAAGATGTGTAGTACTTGCTTTTGAATGCAAGGCCTACATTGTTTATTTTAGACACCCACTAGATGGTGGTGTTCAGTGCTCATTGGTCAAATGTTTGACAGGACATCACACACACACGTTTGTCAAAAACTCACAGTATCCTCATTTCTGGTAGAGAAACACAAATGTCAATATGTAAAAAAAAAAAGATAAATAAATCAGAACTAACGATTATGGTTCAATTAAATGTTATGAATGGAGTTCAATAACATGTGCCCTTTTTTTTTCTCTCTCACCAGCTTCTTGCATCACTGCTTTTGTTGTTGAAATGACGGAATTTGGCAGACCTCCGCTCTAAAGAAGCAGTGGGAGCGAATCTATTAAGATTCAAACAGTGCTGCGGTGATGGGAGCTGCTGTGTGCAGGCCGCCGAAACTAAGAGCACACAGATACATGTTATACTTTCACAAACAAGCACAAATAGTTTTTGCTGCATTGGGGGGGTTGCGTTGTTTCACACCTTCTTCTTCTTTTTGTTGGTGTTGTTGTTGAGGCTGCATGCATCGTATTTTTGTATTGGCTTTTTCTGAGGCGCTGCCTCTGCATTTCAATAAACCCTTTCAGATTATTGTGCTGTGGGCTGGGAAGGAGCTCCAAATCGATGTGTCACAGCTCTGTGCCACAGAATTCTTATTATGACTGAGAGGAAGGGGAAGTTAAAGAGCAACAGGAAATGAAAATAGGGAAATATGTAAGAGGCTTCGCCGGTGACGTGAAATAGTTAACCGGCAAATACGCCATATTGTGTTCGGTCAACAAATTCCAGATTATTATCACTTTTGGAATGTACGAGGTATGGTTAAATTGAGGTCTGTTCTTCGACTTTTTTTTTTACATTCATTTTTCATGACTTTTTGATTATTAAAACAAGAAAAGGCAGAAAAAAATATCGTGTTGCTGAGCCTGTAATATATTCTGACCTTTAGTACATTAATGATTATTTGCCGTTTCATGACTACGTAATTCACTACATCGTCTTTTCCTTTTAACTGAATCATGGAAACATGTCTGACGCTGAGTTCCTTCGTGGGGGTGAGGGACTGTCCTTTCCCTTGTCACCCGCCCACCCCCCAGCTTGTCATCAGTGACGTACAGATAGAAAGCGGGACCTGCCCTCCAGTCGCCATTTTTCGGTCTCGTACTCGCACTTCTGCTGGCTCGAGTAAGGGGAGGACTATCCGAAATAAGGCAAAGTACAAACTCTGCTATAGTCTCGTCAGGATCCACCGTAAGTGGTCTGGAATGCACGCGAGAGCCCCGCAGTTAGAGTCTGGCTCCTGAGATGCACGCGCAGCAGACAAGCCGCTGCTGTGAAATAATTTTTTGTGTGAAGACGTGTTGCGGGCCGCCATTTTTTGCTGTGTTGCCTCAAAAGTCTGCTTCGACCCAAGAGAGGCGACTCAAATACCCAGTCTCCATGACGTGTGCCTTACCGTAAGATCGAGAGGATTTGAACGAATCGTTGTGTTCACTGCCCGCAGCCACTGCCGACCTTTTTGCAGACATGGGGCTTTATCAGATGAAATACTGAGACCACCTTTTCCGTTCTCATAACTGACACTGACTGGAGGAGTTGAATTATTTGAAAAGAAGCCTGGTGCTTTCTCGGAAGGCGGAACAAAAAGGGGAAGCTTCATTGATCATTTGTTGCCTCGGTCTCCGTCTGTGTTTGGCTGTCGTAAGTTTGTAATTTTCTCACTCGTTTGGCCTCTCCGACTATTACTCAGCCACTGACTGCTGAGCACAAGAACCACATTATGCTCTAAAGTTGGATCAAGTGAGTCGCAGCCTGTCCCTTAAAAAACGTCAGGTTGATTTGTACTTTTTTTGTTACCGGGTCCACCGAGAGTGCAGCGTTTGTGCAGAAATCCCTCCAAGGAAACCTCACTGGGCGACGAATGCCCTGCCCTGCATCTTCCAAAGCCCACACTTTGCTCTTATAGGCCGGGTGGAAGCACGCTTTTAACTTATTTTGTTGTCTGTTATTTTTTTTACACCTTTTTAAAAATTTTTTAAGTAACTTATTTTTAAAACGGAAATGTCAACCGCTCGGTTTGACTCAGCTGATCGGTCCGCCTGGTATTTTGGACCCGTGTCGCGACAAGAGGCACAGAATAGGTTACAAGGACAGAGACATGGCATGTTTCTTGTTCGAGACTCGTCCACCTGCCCGGGTGACTACGTTCTGTCGGTGTCTGAGAACTCCAAGGTGTCCCACTATATCATCAACTCTTTGCCCAGCAAGAGGTTTAAGATTGGCGACCAAGAATTTGAAAACCTCCCCGCCCTGCTGGAATTCTACAAAATCCACTACCTGGACACGACCACGCTAATAGAGCCAGCTCCCAGGTATGGAAATCAGCCTGTGCTGTTCTAGTAACTATTAACCAAAGCATTCTTTGATCATAGCCTGTCTACTTTCGGTCTGTTTGGTCTTAAAGCTCACTGTTTGCTCACTTTGCGTATTGGACACAGCAGCATTGACCACACCAGCAGCCAATTTGCTTATTTAAGGGAGGGTGTGTGCATGTGTGAGAAAATACAAAGTTTGAAGTTATAAACGGCATTAACACTAATCTTTTTACTGCATTTTTGGGTTAATTTCCCTCCAACTTGTCTGCAACAATCCAAATCATGTTTATGAAATGTGAAATGAAATGTGAGATTTTATTGATTGTTGTTCACATTGACAGCAGCCAGTGTTTCAAGCCAACTGAATAATGTCCACCTGAACGTTGTCATTATGTTCCAAGGTACCCAAGCACTATCGGGGGTTCCATCCAGCCCGTGGTTGGCCCAGAAGAGAACGTGGAGTATGTGCGGACACTATACGACTTCACTGGGAGTGACGCCGAGGACCTTCCATTCAGGAAGGGGGAGATCCTCATCATTCTGGAGAAGCCGGAGGAACAGTGGTGGAGTGCCAAAAGTAGAGACGGACGTGTGGGGATGATCCCTGTGCCCTATGTAGAGAAATTGGTACGACCCTCACCCCACCCTGGCCAGCCTACGCATGGATCTCGCAACTCCAACAGCTACGGGATCCCTGAGCCCTCCCACGCCCTCGTTCACGCCTACGCCCAGCCCCAGACGCCCTCTCCGCTGCCGCCTGGTACACCTGGAGCAGTCATCACTCCTCTACCCTCCGTGCAGAATGGCCCCGTCATGGCAAAGGCCATCCAGAAACGAGTGCCCTGTGCCTATGACAAAACAGCTCTTGCTCTGGAGGTATTTTGTAAAATAAGTTTGTCCTTACAAGATGACGCTCTTAATGGATAACATTATCTCATTACTAATACATCGGGTGTTATTACTTATTTGTGTTTGTGTGTCTCCCTGAGAGTCTTTAACAGAAGTTAAAGCTGCACAGCCGCTTGGTTTCGCTAAAATAGCCTCAGGAATCTCAGTTGTTGATTAACTCTTTTAAACTTTAGTCTCAGGCGATCGCAGCCTGGTAAAGATCTCCCTGAGAAGAAGCTGTGAGACACGTTGGCGATCGTGTCCTTTTGCACTGACAGAGCCAACACAAGATACAAACGGAGCGTTGGTGTCATTGAATGATTCTCTGGGTCCTCCGTTATGTTTTTTTTTACAAACACAGCTTTTCAGGGGAAAATACCACCGTCACCCACAGTTACCGTGGCAGCTTTGAGGGTGTGAAAGTCTCGAGAAAAGTCCCACCGGTTCTCAGATGCGTTTTTTCTTTTTGTCTGTGTGTGTGGTCAAACAGATTCAGTAGTTCAGTCTGTTGTTGCCTCTAGAGTCCAAAAGTGTATTAATAGCTTAATAGAAAAGTCAGGAGGAATTGGACTGTGCAAGAGTTTTGTTATTTAGGATTTAATCGAGCTCTTGTTGCTCTAACGTCAGTGTTTGCTGAAAATGAACGTATTATTGAACAAGCCACGTGTATTATTAGAAGTAAAGTGGTTAAGAACCGAACCCCTTTAAAGGCCTTTCCAAAAGTTTGAGAAGTCGCGCTGAAGCGGAGATGTCGGAGATCTGTGATGTGCGTTTTGTTTTGGTGGAGTGATGGAAGCAAAATGCTATTTGACAGCTGTGTCAAGATGTTGGGCGGAGGCTCGGCGGTGAGACCTGCCACAGCTCCATGACTCGGGTTCTACTACGGACTGGTTTGATTGATGGTTAATTCAACCTCACTGCCTCACGGGGGGCATTTTTCCTGGAAGCTGTTTTGCTGCTGAACTGACTGCAGCTCTGACCACAGCGCTGTTGCTTTTTCATTTCTCACTGAGACTCTTGACTAACGCCGCTTCACTGTGGCAACATGTTAAAACATGCAATGATGTGTGCTCACTGCGTGCTTCAGATACAGTAGGGCTGTACTTTTTCCCCAGGGGTAGATGAAAATGGAAGTTATAACTCGCTTTGCTAGTGCTTATTGACATCAGTTGGTCAGCAGTTGTAGGAAGAAAACAGGATCCCTACAGATGGGTAGAAAGGTACAATGTGTTCTTTGACACTGTCTTCTCTGCTGTTTGTTTGTTTTTTTTTTTTTTTTCATGTCCTGTCTTTCATTCAATCTGCCACTTTGACACAAGTTGAAGTGGTCAAAAAGACGCATCCGCTCGCCACTCTCTGCACCGTTCTAAGCGTCTCTTCTGACAAAAGCTCCTTTGAGTGCGAGGCTGTAGTTTGCATTCAAGAATCCCGATAAGTGAATGTTAATTTCTTAACTAATGAGATATAGGAGAGGGGCGGCAATCAAACTGAACATGTGGGAATTGAAAGTGAGATGTTACTTTTACCACTCGTGCAGTGCTGTGTTGTCACAATGTTGCAGTGAAGTGTACAAAGCTGCAGACTGGAGGCCTCAAATGAATAGCTAAAAATAACTTTTTTTTTTTTTTTTTTAACCGCATCAGTGTTAACTGTATCAGGCCCTTCAAGAGATGAGAACTTCTTCTTCACAAGAGAGCTACATGCAGTGTGACTGAACTTGGCCACTCAGTGTGTACAAATAACCAAAGCTGCATTCAGGGAAGGGAGTGGTGTATCTTTTTCGGCAACATTTTCACAGTTTTACCGAGCAAAACTGCTGATTTCAAAGTAGTTTTCTGCAGCTCTGCTCAAACATGGGTGGAAACTGAGTTCAACCTGCTGAAATTTCTCCTGTTCTCCTCACTGTGCAGATTCAAAGTTGATTGGAAATGTGCTTTTACGGTCCCCCAGTCCCCACTCACTGGTGTGGACCACGTGTTTTGAAGCAGCATTTACCTTTGCCTTCTTTGCGTCAGCACTTTGTTGATGCAAAACAAAGCTGGCAAGCTGTCAGTCAACACGACGGCTGGTTTTGACACAGATTAGGACTGAGCTATAAGAAAGCAGTCCTAAGGTGGACGCTGGATCCATACTCGGTTGCAGATGGAACTACAGACCCCTTTTCACAATATTTCAATGAAAATCACAGAGTACGAAAAAAAATTTTTTTTCAAGGTGCTAAAATTTGGCCTTCTGACCCTGATTATCTGCATTTCCACTGAGGTCCAAAGTAGAACACAAGTCAGACTAAAAGAGGAAGTCGACGTCATGGAGATGTTTCACTCAAAAAGTTGCAGTGTTGCTCCCTCCTTTATATTAAAAAAAAAAAAAAAAAAAAAGTGTTTGTACTTTTAATTTTTAATTTTATTTGCACTTGTATCCTGAAACTCTTTCATGAAATGTGGTCTAAATGTGCTGTAGATGTGTCTGCTTGGACTGCTACTTAGTCCTTTCTACATAAAGTGGCATTTCATCAGCAGATGTGCCTTTACTGTCGCAACAAATCGGAGCGTGTTGCCGTCAACAGAGACCTGCGCGCGCACGCCATCTGTTAATGACATTTCCATCATGGACCCCACCGGCGTTTTCTGAACAAACGACACCCCTTTGAGGAAGGCAAACACCCATGGGGTTTTCTGAAGGCCTCTGTACTGCATTGCAGTGCAGATCCAGGGCTTCTCACTTGTTTCCACCGAGCTTTGGGGGTGCTGAGGAAATAATGTCTTGAGGAAGAACCTTTGAGCTCGGTCCGCTCCTTATTTACTTAGTCTGTTCTCAACCATTTGACCACGACTTTTGGTATTCGATGGTCACTGATGATCAGCAACCGGTTAAAAATTGCTTCTTTTTTTAAACAACAAGCTTATTACATCCTTTCCCATTGCTGGTAATAACGTGGTTGCCCTCAGTGCTCTGCAGTGTATTCAGAGTCTGCGAGCTTCCCGAGGACAAGCATGTGACCACATGAAGGGAAGACATACACTGCATCTTACAGGCTGTGTGTGCTCAGTTTCTGGTAAGGCTAGTTTATCTTTGCTTGGACTAGTGTCAGCTCAGGCTGATTGTGACAAGAGTCAAAATCATGATTGTTTTTCAGCTGATGATCGGAATCACGATTGTCAAACACAAGTAATCATTTAAGTGAAAACATTTCTCTTTACTGAACTTCAACTGATTAAATGATTTATTTGCTTTCACTCATAACTTTGAATGTAAATTAGAAATGGGGGATTTCCTCATGTGTGCAAGAGCTGGGTGGATAGGCAGTGTTTCCTTAAAACATCACTTTGTTCCAGTGGTAGGCATAAAAGTCGTTCCACCTCGTTTTTGCTCTCTTATTAATTGAAGGCTGCCTGTCTGCCGTCTTCTCAGTCGATGTCTTCCACACATGACTCCAAAAGTGGGCCTTCGCTCCTGTGTCTCAACACGATTTTGCTGATTCTGTACAGAGCTTGAGAGATGGAGCGTGCTGCCATGAGGGAAGCCCGCCTTGCATTTAAAGGGACAAAATAAGCAACAACAGCATTCCATGTGAAAATCTAGATTGAAACTGAAGTTCAATTATTTGCCCGGCCTTAATGTCCGCCCCCACAGCAGAGCTCCGAAAGAGCTGCCACACTGAGCTCAGACGGGTGAAAAGCAGTTGATCTCGTCTTTTGGTCCACACGCTGTTGCCTTCAGTTTCAGACCCCTCTGCGGTCGATAAGCTTTTGTCTCTGACCATTCTTGTTGCCCCGACTGCAGCATCTTCTGTGAGAATTCAGCGACTACTGCAGAGTCATTTGACTTGAGACAAAGTGTAGATTAAACGCCTTTTCTTTGCACTTGACAGCTGGACGATAGTGTTTTGGCGGGTTTTTCTGACAAGTGTAAAAAAAAAAAAAAAGAACTCTTCCGTAACCCTGTAATGTCATTTAAATGTGTCCACATTCACACAAAAGCCTCAGTCCCTAATATTTAGTTGTGCTTCAAGAGGCTACCCGTCTTCCCAGTTAATATGGTAAAAAAAAACGTTGTGCGCATACTCATCACATCCCATCATGTCTCTTCTGCCGTCTGCCATTGGCTCAGAATAGGTCAAAGCTTGAAGCAAAAACCCATCTAGGTTTGTGTTGTGGCTATTTTGGGGCCTCTGGGGTTCAAGAAGCAGAAGCTGTGAGTCATTACTTATTCAGTTCAGAGGCAGGCAGCATCCAAAAAGTGAAATCAGATTACGTGCTCTGTGTTTCAATGGTTTTTTCTTTTCTTTTTGGTTCTGTTTTGTTTTCCTAAGTCGGGATGTCCTTGGAGCTTTGTTAAAGTTAATGCTCCCGATGATGTGTCCCCTCACATTGTAGTGTTAATCACGATTTTGATGGCGGAGACTTTGACTTCTAATCCTGCTAAAGAACAGATGGCTGCTTCAGATCTGGGTCACATTGAGAGCGACGGTTCTGCGGTCCTGTGTCCGGTCATCTGTTTAAACCAAAAGTGTGACGTTCAAGTACAGATCTGGTGCACCTTTATTTTTTTTTATTTAAAGAATGCTTTTTATCAATAGTTGTGTAGCCCACCAGCTGTATTATAAAGTGACCCAAGTCATTCTTTCACATCCTCTCGTCCTCCCTTCCTCAGGTCGGTGATATCGTCAGAGTGACGCGGATGAACATCAGCGGCCAGTGGGAGGGAGAGGTGAACGGACGGAGGGGTCTGTTCCCCTTCACCCACGTCAAAATCATAGACCCCCAGGATCCAGACGAGAGTGACTGACCCAAGGGTCCGATCAGAGTCTCTCGCCAGAGCCCTCGTATACCTGAATCTGCTGGCCGTCTCCATCTCTCCCGCCAGTGTCACGGTTATGCGCTTGCCTGCTTGGGAGGGGTCCGAACCATGATAGCGACCCCCTCTGCTGTTGCCAGCCGTTGCGAGGCTTTTTGACTGTTTACAGCTGCGGGCATGAGACCCAAACTAAAATCCAACCCTGCTTCTTCCCGTTCCCATTTCAATATCTCAGTTTCAGGCTGGGCAGCGTTTGTTTCCCCATTCATTTCAAGATCACTGGGCATCCGTGTGAGAGTGTGTTCGTAACAGTGCATGTGTGTATCTGTACACAATGGATATTTACCACATTACATCACAGCATTTTTATTTTTGCTGAATATTTGTCCTTTTAATGTCTTGGGGACTTTTGAAAGTGTAGGTGTGTTCGTTTAGTTGATGTTTTTCATGAAATGAGGGGGAAAAGAAACATCCCTGTGGACTATGGAGAGCACTGAGGCAATGAGGAGTTAACCAACCAGTCAAGTTACTTCTCCAAGCAATCAAGTCACTGTTGTACCTTAACCACAAGCAAGCAAGCAAGCACACACACCTATTGGCCACGAGTTATTGACAGATTTCTTTTTTTCCAAAACTGTTTTCTTGTAAGAATGCGTTTGTGTGTGTGTGTGCGTATGTATGTGATGCTTGGTGTGTGTAAGGAAGCAGCAGAAGAGGTGGATATGTGGAACATCTAAGTTGAACCACGTCACTGTAGAGTCCATCCTGTCCACTCTCCAGCCTCGCTCGCAGATGAGACTTATTTATCTTATGTTAATGAGACGTGACTCGGCCATATGTGATCTAATTTTTCTCTCATTTGTGCCAGATGATCAAAGTTTTAGTTTTTTTTTCTCTCGTTTTCTGTCATGGACACGTTGTTGGAAGGGTAACTGCGTGTCCAGTTGGTACCTCCTTTAACGTTATTTTTTTTAAAAGAGGTTGGAGATTAGCAGGTTTTCAGTGCCAACAGCGCCGAGAGCACTAAAAGGAGACATTTCCATCTTCAGATGTCTCAAAGCAATGGCAGTAGCCCTGGCCAGCCCTTCCCCAAACCATCTGACAACAAGGTAAACTAAAACTGCTGTGTCCACAGTGTGGGCATGAGGACGGGTTCAGAGGAATGTCTGAGTAAACCAATGAGATCCCATCAATGCCTTCAGAGTAAGATGCGTCTTACGTTCAAGCGCATGCAATCCCATCTCTGACCTTTTTGTGTTTTGTAATGCGTTACATGTGTCCATGTTGGGTTTTTAACCGGCTTTGTGCACAGTTTTTATGCAAACGGGCTTGATCAAGTTGGTTGGAAGAAGCTTTGTTCTTTTTGTGCTACAACCTGTTCTGCTGATCCGTGGGAGCGGAGGATCTCACAGTTGTGCAGACGTTGCAGATTTCTGCTGTAAATCTAAACGATCCCCCCCCCCATCCCCCCCATCCCTTCTTTTAGTGCTTACTGTGCTCAAATCGTTGCTCAGCCGTTCACTCAGAAGTATCGTGCAGCTTTTACTCGTATCCACTTTTTTGTTTTTCTTCCTTCTTCTTCTTTTGGGTCAGTTTGTAGTTTGCTTTTTAAATTGAGCATTTGAAACTGAACGTTTATTAAAACTAAAAGTGACATTTACAAAAAGGGAAAAAAACGCCTGCTGGTTGCCTCTGTGCATGACCTCTTGGCCAGGGAGATGGTTTCACCCGGTCAAATGCTGCTTATTGTCATTTATCTCCTCATTGAATAAAGGTTTCTCACTTTCATCCTCGCTGGCCTGTGCAAATGGACCAGAATGGGTTTATCCTTATCAGGCTTAAAGAAATCTGCTAATTAAGCAAATGCATCCTGATTATTTCTTTACTTGAGGTGAACTTTTTTTTTCCTTGCTTCTGAGTTATTTTGTAATGGCATTAACAGTATTATTGTGCTCTCTTCTCATACTCTAGGAAAACCTGTCTTTTACTTAAGAATTGAAAATTGTGCCTTTTTATTTTCTTATACCATTTACATGTGTTAATATTTCCATGGTTAACACTTGTGCTGGTATTGATCCTTTATGTACAGAACAAGTAAATAAAATTTACGTCTACTTCTTTAAGTTGCTCCCCTGGTGTCTGTTGTCCTCTGCGTGCTGTGCTGTGCGGCGCGGCGCGGACGGACGGACGGACGGGCGGCGCGGACGCGTTTGCAGCAGCTCGGCGTCACCAGCTTGTGTTTCTGGAGCACAGGACAGCCGCTCTCATTTTTGACAGTTCCAGTTTTGAGCCTGCCTGCGCCCAGGAGAAAGGAAGCAATTAATGAATTTTAATGAGGAGCTAAGAAAAGCACGTCAGCTGACCCGGAGGACGGGGAATGGAAAACTTTTCAAGGGCGATGCTTCAGAAGGCTGTGCTCTGCGAGTGTGTTGAGCTTTTTTTTTTCAAACCAGTAGGTCTTAAAATGTTAATGCTTCAAGGTATGTGAAGTCCAGGCTGAGGCAGATTACCATCACTGTTTTTTTATTTATTTTTAAGTGCAATAAAATTCAAATCAATCGAATTAACTAAGCTAGTCTTTAAAAGAACCTGGAAGCTCTACCGAAGCTTGATTTTTTTATATTAAAAGAAAGAAAAAAAAAAGCTTTTCCTGGTGTCTGAACGTTCTCTGTAGGTACGGAATGTAACGTGCGCAGATGTTTAGAAACCTGAACACTTTCTCACTTGCATATTTTAAGATATAAATATCCGGAGTGTGAACACCATATACCAATACAACCAGAAGACCTAATGTGCATGTAAGTAAGCTGATGAATGTATCTATATAGTAAATATACCGTGAGTGCAGAGTTCTACCATTCTACAGAGACTGCTGCAGTCATTATGCCATAAAACATGTCTGCGACATCTTGGTCATATTTTACACCCTCCACATGATTTAAGATAAACGTGCATTGTCTTACGCGGTTGCAAGCGTGAGGGGAGGAAAAGAAATCCAAAAGACTCAACTCGAATCATACAATTTAAATTGCAACCAATGCTCTAAACGTAATGAATCACAGGGAAGTGTTCGAACAAAAGTGCACGAGGTCTTCGTCCGAGGTTGCTTACATTTGCAAACACAAACCTGATCTAAGTATATTCAGTTTTCTCTCTGTCCTTGATCCCCAGATACCTTGTGTGTTGTGCTCATGTCAGGTTAAACTGTCTTTAAGCCAATCAATTTATTCCTCTGGACTGTATGTTTTAGCTGTGGCTCCAGTGCAAATGACCATAATGAAGCAAACTTAGCCGAGTCTGACCTCTCCTCAGGGCACAGTGTGTGTGTGTGTGTGTGTGGGTTAGCATGTACTTTTAATGGTTGTGAGGTATGGTCGATGAGGGCCTCTCTACAGTCCATTACCACCACTGCCCCCAAGCCAGCTTTGATGGCCGCTTTCATGTTGTTTGGGACAGTGGTGAAAGTACTGTGAATCTCAGCTGTTCAAAACTTTTAACTTAAGAGAACAGTGTAGTTTATCAGGTCTAATAAGGTCATTTTTATAGTAATGATGACAACAAAATACATGTAGGTCAGGAATTTACAGCCATCTTTTTACAGGCGTTTGGATATAATGACAAAATGATGAGCTCCTTACCAGGTCTTGAAACCGGGATGAACAACAAAGCGTTACATCATGTTACATCATGTTATTATTGATTTAACACAATTTTACCAAAAACTAGCTCTGATGCAGAGGCAGTGTGTGAAAAATTAAACACACTTCATAATTCAAAAGATTGTAAAAAACCTCCATCAACAGCAATAACGGAACTGTTTTTTGTATGATGTTGAGTTTATGTGTTGTTGTGGATGAAGGTCTAGACTTTGGACTGTTTCAGCACCTGGATTTTTAATTTTTTTTAGCCAAATATGTTGTAGACTTGCCGCTGTGTTTTGGTCCACGGGTGTGTTACGGATGTCCTGCTGGAGCCAAAGTTCAATTGTTGGACAGATGGCCTCACATTTGAGAATGCTCTGGTATACAAATTATTTTAAGGTCGGTCAAATACTGCAAAATAACCAGGTCCTGTGGCTGCAAAACCCAAGCAAGCCCAAAGCGTCACCCCTCCACCATTGTGGTTGACGTTTAGTATGAGGCGTTAGTGCCCATGTGCTGTGTTTGGTTTGTTTTTCTTATAGTTGTGTGAAATGTAACATTGAAAAACCTATGTGTTGCATGATGTTATTTTTAGAGAGAAGGAACTTTCTCTGTGAGACAAGGCATTTTTGTTCAGCCTTTCTTCCAATTGAGGCACTGAAATTTGCTGTGTGGCTTTATTTCACACAAAGTTGTTGCTGTGAACTTCCATCATGCAATTAAAGGAGACCACATTGCAAGTTAGGTAGCAAAAACAAAGCAAACCCAGAAAACGCAGAAATAGTAGGTTTATTGGCACTTGCCATTTCAACTCTCTGAAACATTCTTAAGAAGTAAAAAAGAATGACATTAAAACCCCTTCAAAACTTGAGGTAGACATATCGTTATCCAACTAACCCGTAACGACCTGTCTATATTTAAGGTAAAGCAGGGGAGGAATCTACAACAGCTGAGACTGCAGTCTGCAGCCTGCAAGTCACTTGAAGAAGACAATTAACGACCAAAAAAACCAACAACCCTGAAACAAAAAAACATCTGAGGCAGCTGCCAAAAGGACTTGAAAGAGCACCACGAAAGGCAGTCATTCCCTTCTTAAAATACTTAACAATCAAGATTTTATTTCTTGTTATTTACTTATTTACTGAAAATGATATCAGTATCAGTAGTTATTAAAGAGCTAATTAACTCTGCCCCCAACTTGGATTTGAATGTTCTCAAATTAAACTGGAGAATTAGCCTTTTAAGTTTCCCGGTTGTTTTGATGAACTGTTCAATTATTTGAAATCAGCTGTAAACCAGTCAGACTTGGAGCAGTATGTCACCCACACACTTTGCTCCAAGAACAGCAATTAGTTTAATGTGAGAAAAGCTGTTGTTAATCTTGAGTCAGTGTAACCCGTTCCCTGCTGCAATGATAGCTCAGGCACACAAACTGACCCCATCCGTCTTCTATAATTGATTTTATAGCGACAGGAGAAGATAAACAGTACGAACTATGTGGGTTGACCCAAGCTTCAGGAAGATCTGGAGGCTTTTAATGTGTGTCCTGTAATCAAACACTGATTAAGAGTCCTTTTCAAACAGAGACTTTAACCATAGCCGCTTCTCATCTCATACCTTGTATCCTTCTCTGTAAGCATTTTATCCTGTGAGGTAAAAACAAAAAAATGATTTCACAAAGACATGTCAGTGTACGTGCTCTAGAAAATGCCTTTAGAGGCTCTGCTCCCTGAAGCTTTGTAAGTGTCCCAGATATGGCTTCCCCATCTCTCTCTCTCCCTCTCGTAAAACATTTACAGTGCAGACGTTCCTGCCTTCTGCTGGGGAAACATGCCAGACCATGATGGTAATTCCACACTAGCTGTCTGTCACTGCTTTATCGGGTCAGACACGCTGCTGTAGGACTGCATCGTTCTCTTTTCTCGCGCCTCAGTAGATGGTTGTTGTGTACCGCTTGTCCTCAAAAGATTTCAGCACAGTTTATAAAAACTTAATTGCGATTTTTAGCTGAGCATTCAGTTGGTTGCACCACTACGATGCTGTACCAGAACAGTGTGATCATGAACCAAACGCAGAATGTTGTTTCTCTTATGTATTGTTATTTTTACCTCATTTTTGTCATATTATCTTGAACGGTATCATTGGAAAAGGTACTGGACACCTGAGGCTGGAACCTAGCTCACACCCTGTCAGGTCAGCATAGACTGATTCATTGATTTGCCGTTTTAGACTGAAATATCTGATCTGAAAAAAGGAACTTTAAGAAAAAACATACGTGGCTTGAGAGGATGAATCCTATCAATGTTCCATGGCTACCACTCCTTATCGAGTCCCACCATCTATCCAGCCATTTAAAAAAAAAAAAACTTGTTGATTTCTGAAAGACTAAGTATATCCTCTGTTGCATCAAACTGTCACCATCAAACTTAGGCATGCTAATGCACTAAAATGTCTCGGCAACATCTAAATCTGTAATTAGAAAATATTTAAAAGGCTGCTAGTGATTATATTATTAGACATATTTACGTATTAAGTCATTTCAAATAAATGTCTCTTAAAGTTGAGACAAGATCCTTGCAAATGTACATTTTCACATGGTGTCCTCTTCCTTCCGAGAGTTTCTAGGGTGAAAACTTGTTAAGAGCAGGCCGGATGGGCGTTTTAGGTTGATCTCTGTAGAGACAGGGCTCACATCTTATTATCGATAATGCACTAATGCTAGAGAAAAATGGAACAATGCAGAAGCGGGGACTTTCCTCTGAAAGTGGTTTTACACACCTTGACCGAATGTACTGGTAGTACTAGTACAAGTAAAGCAAAGCCATTGTTCAATACCAGACAGAAAACATACGAAATTACCAACATGGTAAGTAAACAAGATGATTATAATCGAAACAGTTATCAGCATGTATTACATTATGTATGCAGATATTTTATTGGCAACTTTTAAACACCAGCTTACAATTATCTCAAACGGTTTGCTCACTTTTGTATTCATGATTACACTATAGGGACTAAATTCTGCGATAAAGTTAATTTATGTCAGTCTATCCTATACCCATAATGATTCATAGGGGTTCTTACCCTGGATCAGCCAATCACACCTTTTGAAAAGATCCAGGTCGACCACACCTCCTTGCTGAGGTACAAGTTAATGTAACGTCCCTCCTCTGATAAGTTTCCTAAACCTCCTCTAATGCCTCTTCTATGTGAAGCTCCACAGAAGCGCTATCATGCCCACTGTCTTAATACTGATTTACACTGAAATATATGCTATATGAATGAGCTGTAATGGCTGTAATTCTCTAATTTTCATTGCAAACACTAAAACACACTCACATGTCACACAGGTTTAAGAATTTGTGTACATCCCCATTTACTGTGGTGTTTATTTCTACTGAACAAAACAAAAGTTCTACTTTTATAGACCGTGATACTGATACAATGCAGCCCATCAGATTTTTACGTCCAGTTAATCATTTTGCCAGTTCATTTTACTATATCGTCTATATATATGAGAGATATTTGATTTCATTTTCATTTCCCAGTTGACAGGATACAGAACAGTATGTGTGTTTCCTTCAAAAACACACACACCACATCTGCTTTGGTACAGACAACTGGGAAAGCTAAAATTAGCCTTGTTTGTGGGAGCATATTAGAAATGCATTAGAACAAAGCTTTTTTTGGGCAAACAGGATTTCTTTTTAAAGAAAATAACAAGATTTTAAACTACTCTTAAATATATAGCAAGGTCTAAGAAGTATTTCAAACGAGCTCTTTTAGCTCAAAGTGACAAATTTGTGTTTCCCCTCAATCTATTTGTTTGTGATCTTATCTTCTATTAATGATGCCATCATTTTACAGGTTCAAAGTTCATCAACAGGAGTAGGAGAAAAGTGGATACTGGCTCCAATCTGATGTATTGCTGTGTTGGTGGTGATGCTGGTGGTAGCCCTGCTGATGGGTGCCCAGTTTGGTTGTGGAGGGTGGGGGAGGTGGAGGGTGGAGGATGGTCTGTGCTGGATCTAATTCACTGGATGAGAAAGGGAGTCTGGCATATTCCACAGACCTGGAGGAGAGAAATAGCAGCATGAAGTGCAATGTCATGCAACGTCTCGGTGATGCAGCTTCAGCAAGTCAAGCAGTCGCTGAGTTTATTCTGTTTCATCAATGTTTCATCGTGACTTTTCATTTTCCCACACACTTATTGAATGCTAACTGATATTTGGACCTGTAAGGCTGGTATGCCACGGATGCAGGCACCATCTGTTCTTCATAGCTGTAGTCATAGTCCCGCAGCTCCAGGGGCTCAGCATGTATACTCTCTGATGAGTCCTGCTCCAGAGCCCAGGCTGAGAGGTGACTCCTCCTCAGTGACTGCTGTGAGAAGGCCTGATCCCTCTCTGCCTGTGCTGGCCGAGATGTGGAGGGCATCCTCTGCAGGCCTGACAGGGAAATGCAACATTCACAGAAGTGAGCTGCTTTTCAGAGGACTTCTAACTCTAACTCATACAATCTGATGACATAGTATGATTTAATAGGATACAAACTGTGTGATTGCAAAGACAATTAATTACCCGGAGAATGGCTGCAAAGATCTCTCCCGTCTTCTGTGGGCCTTTTTGCAGGGGGGCTTTTACCTGAACGACACCTGTAGAAATACATGTACAGCGTTTAAATGGATTTAAAACCAAAGAAAACCCCATAATAGAAACATTGGCATGGTATTACAGATGTGCCTGCTACATCCAAATGTGTTAACTGCAATGCCAAAAACAGTTTACCTTTTACTGTGAGAATGGGTGCCTCCCTCCCTGAATCCTTTAGCAAATGGGTTGTGATCAATCTTTAATTTGGTAATCTACACAAAGCAAGGAGAGTATTAGTGTGTTGTTTTCAAGCAAGCAGAATCACCTTTGTTGGTTGAATGTTTTGCAAAACTGCCACAGACAATGACACAATATGATGTGAGGTTGGCTGTTAAGAGAAAGAGTCGAATGTTTGATGGGACTTATGAGGAGTGTTTATTTAAATTTCTACCTTTGGATTTTGGTAGGCAGTGACAGCAGTGAACACGGTTTCTGGGAATGAGAATGTCTGAACGGAGCCCCAGCGCACAGTGTATGGACTATCTGCCTGGATCACGTGAAACCGTGGGTAGTAGCGATGCATGGAGTGAAGAATGATCTGATATTTTAAAAAGAGCAAAGGAAACTTAGAACAAACAAGACATGACATAGTACAATTTCATCTCCTAAAGGAATGCATTGCCTTACATGACCGTGCTGATCCAAGGTATTGTTGGTGAGCTTCAGCTTGAGAAAAGACATCGACTGCTTCATCCAGTGCCCTCCAACAGCAGGGGAGTCGGGGTGCATGTATGTCCGACACGGGGGCTGGGGCTCTGCCTTCCCTGCGACCTCCCACTGCTCCCTCTTCCACTACAGAGAAAGGGGGGGGGGAACTCAGCGTTACCAAGTGTGAGACCTCAGGATATGAGTGATTAATCTGAATCCGCCAAGAGGCCCAAATCCTTTCTTTTCCTTCTTACGATAGCTAGCACAATACAACCTATGTGGGTGTTATTTTTAATGTATAGCATGACTCCTCTTTACATTGTGATTTAATATACAGTATTCTGTTCACTTGAATTTAAAAAAACGTGAACAGATTCACCATTGCAAACATCCCTCAAAGCTCTCCCCAAGTATTTTGATTTACACTACATCGTTCCCAACTCTGTGCTGAAAGCAATACATGTAAGCAAATGGGGCACAACAAATGATAGGAGCTGTTGAAAGTATGGATGGCTGACTGTTCCTCATTCACAGGCAGAGAATGAGGAGGGATGCTAATTGATTGGGCTTCCAGCCGAGAGTACACAAACAGGAAGCAATGAAAGGCTTTGATATGCAGCAGTGGACGGCTTCATCCAGAGTGGGCAGAACAGCGTCTGACTGCAGACTGCTGGCTTTTACTTACTGCAGTCTGAGCTTCATCAAGATGCGTTGATCATACCTTGTATTTGAAGCTGTCCACAGGAACCATGTCCACCATGATGACATAACTGGCAAAAGGTTGGAGCCCTGACAGACTGATGCTGCAGTGTGGAAACATTCTCCTAAAGCAAATGCACAAAGATGGTTGGAAACCACGCAGTTTGTTCAGTGCCCCATAAGGAATAATCTTATCATTTTCTATTGTCCTTGAAACACAATCAAGCTCACATATAAGTTCAAAATATCTGCCCTGACACTGGCGTAAAGTCATGTTCAACATATTTTCAGATAACAGAAAAACATCTTAAAAGATTCAAATAAATTTCCATTCTTAATTCAGTCACAATCCAGCTGAGCCACCAGTTACCTGCCATGTTTTGTTATAATCATTTCTGTTCCGATGCGGTGAAAGGACTCCCAGAGTTCTGCATTCTCCAGAGTCATCCTGATGCAGCCCTGCTGGTATGAGTGAGATACTGACTGGGGCAGGGGCATGCTTACATTCGTTTGGGAGTCTGTAAAGAAATTAGGGGAATACATTTAAAAAAGTCAGAGAAGTTACTGAAAAAATAACAGTTTTCAGCTGTAGTGGTATAGTACATGAATGACTCATTAGAGTGCAAATTTAATTAGTGGTGTATAAAAAACAGAGAAAAACATAATGCAGAACTCATTTTGAGGTGTCCCACTTAAAATGTTTTGCTCAAGTGATAAAAGATCTTCATTCATTCTTAGCTTGACAGTCCTCTTCAAATCAATAAAACATTAAAGACAGATTATGTCATGTTCTTATGCACTGGTAGAACTCTATCATTGCATGAATCAGTCATTAAAAACAAGGCAAGTTAAACAATATCTAAATACTTTATGAACTCAGGCATACGGAACCAAATCATTTCAGTAAAGGTCCAGTGCATGCTTAAACGACGTAGTTATATCCAAAAAGATTCCGCTTACCAGAGATATTGGGCATGTTACTGTGTCCTCACCACCAACTCCAACTCACAGAAACTACTGCTCTAGGTTTGAACTACAGTCACTTACTCTGGGGGTCTCTATCCTGGAATGGTCTGAGTCTTGAACTTGATTGGTCATCATGGAGAGGGTGTGGTCTAAACAGCCCCTGAGGGGTGTGGTCAGAGAGAACTAAGGAGGCAGGTGAGAACATTACCTGAAGTTTATTTTTTTTTTCTTTTAAACTACTGGCTTCAGTCACATTGCTGTAAGATTGTAGATGGTGGTGTCCTCATATTCAAATTTCATTATAGGCCACTTGCATATTGGGGTAAAAAGTTTTATTTTAACCTTCAAACCACTTCTAATGCACTTCTGTGGCAGTGGCATTGATTTTGTTCAGAGACAACAAAGAAACAAACAATGTCTTAACAAAGGGATCACCTTTTAACTTACTCTTAGGGACTCAAAAACAAACGCAACGCCTGCTTAGCTGATCAAACAAGTAATTGTCTGCAGACATGACATATTTTAAATATTTTTTCCTGATTTTTCTTCCATGCAATTCAAATGGCAACAAAGGTCAGAATTTCAAAATGTCTGGGGGACAATCAGGCCCCTTTCCAGCAGCTTTGAATGTGTATTGAGAACTAGATGAGAGACCACAGAGGTAACAGGTTGGGTCTGGCTTTGACAATGCTTGACAATGCTCTTAATCCTACCAAATGGCTTCACTCCCTACAGCCCCCCACCCCTGAATCATGCTATCTTTCAAGTGTCCTGTAAGGAGAGCGGCCTCTCCAACGGAGCCAGCAATTAACAGTCAGTTCACATGAAAGAGTGATGGGAGGAAGGGTAGAGCAGGAGAATTGTAGAGGACAATGTTAAAGGTTAACAACCCAGTGAATTCATCTTTTTTATTTGAAAGTTTTGTCTGAGTTATGCATGAAGTCTCAGTGAGCTGACCACAAATGGAAACTCATAATATCTGCAAATACTGGTCAAACATAATCTGTATCAAGATAATAGTTCAACATAATGCTTTACAAGCTCAATTTTGTTTTAGGGATTGAGGAGCTTGCAGACATTCTGCTGTAATTTCTGCAATAAAGAGGTGTAAAAGTGAAGGACAGCGATCCAAGAAGATTTATATATTTTCAAAGCATAAATGCAATGTATGAGAATACTGAGATGTTTCATTTGAGGACACTGTGGAACATACTGTACAATATTGCCATATTATCTATGCAGATACAATGTTCTGTAGAGTTTAGAACATTTTTTAAAGGAAGAAAGTGAGTGGCTCGTTACCTCTCCAAGTATTCTTTGCTCCAACTAAAGACATGTCGAAACATTTCTCCTCTGCTCAAATCAACCTCAGGCTTGAAGATGGAATTTTCGCTGTTTCTGCCTGTGGCATGTGTCACCTCTGCAACTATGCAACAACATCTGCCTCAGCTAATGATATTCCATCAGGCTGGGCAGTACTTCATTGCCAATTTCAATAAACTCTTGTAATTTAATTACATTAGATTTTAAGCAACAAACTGTAAACTGCATATGTGAATGGAAAGGTGAAAGCAACATTGACTGAAGATGTGAGATGTTATCTGTAGGTCTTTTGCAAAGCATTAGTTTTGCTTGCTTTAATGCATCAGCTCTGCAGTAAAAATATCTTACGGCACAGGAAATGCTGTGGTTTTAACATGCGAGTCGAAACTGCAGCAGAAACATGCAGCACATTACGCCATGGAGGTAGCCTACAGATGTGGCAGTGTGTTTGGTTCACCACTTGGATACAGCGGAACTGAAAGTGGGTTGGAACTTGTACAAATGTCAAGGTGTTCGACTAAAGACATTTCATTTCCTGGGAAAAGGATTTGTGTTTTTCAGGGGGTGGGATGGATGAATTTCTAAACAACCATCAGCCAGAAGGACTGTCACAGAAAACTGATGCTGGATCTGATTATAGATCTGAAACGATAATTGATGGAAGCGTAGTGAAACTGTAATGTAGCATAAAATTGTGAATGAAGAGTTGGCAGGGAGAGGATCCCAAACGCAGGACAAAGTAACAAGTATGTGAAAATGAGAGGCAGCCCTCATGGCAGAGACTGAAAAAAAAAAAAAACTTGAGGAGCAAACAAGCAGTTGTTGGGAAAATGTGTAGGTGAGCTGGCAAAATACAGAAATCCATTACAGATAGTTCTGAAAGTGTAACAAGACGCAGGTAAAAACACGCAAGACAGAGACTGTAACAGTCACAGGAAGCAAGACAGAACAAGGCAAACTAAAACAGCCAATAAAGCAACCCAACAACCAAAACAGGAAAAAAAAAATCAAAACTCAACACCTTGACAAAAAAACTGTCTGAATGATAGATGAATTCACTTTAGTGCTCTATGACAGGTACCGTATGCATGTGGGAAACTGTTCCCCTCCCTAAGGTATTGGTGCAATCTCTTGGTTTCCTTAGCTAGGATATTGTTTTTGAATTGGCTCTATATAAATTAATTGGATTATTTTGAAATTAATTAATTGGATTTCATTGGATTATGATTACAATTAATTGAACTCCAACTGGCTTGCATTGGACTATATTATTTAAGTGCCTTTAGATGACATTTGTTGTAATTTGGCGCTACATAAATAAAACTGAATTGAATTAAAGTGTGCAACCTGATTCCTTGGGCTACATGTTCTGTTTACCGGTAACTCGGGCAACCAGCAAAATGTGTCCAGGTGCGTGACGGTTGCGTGAGCTATTCATTGTAGACGTAACCATGATCTAATGTTACTGCCTAAACTAAAGCACGACGTGACTAAACCGGACAGTAACATGTTGTTACTGATGGAACGTATGTTGGCTTCAATTGCCTGTCAAACAAAGGCTCCTTGAAAGCGCAGCTGCTTCGTGGGAAGTTTAGCTGACTGAAACCTTCCACTAGTAGTGATTTAATCAATTTTTACTAGTTGTATAGTGTTCTTTTTCTAGTGAGTCTTAGTAATAACAGCTCTGTAATACATTTGCAGATGAGGTAAATACTTTATTAGGAGCAATTAGGGCAATCTGTGGCCGCAGGTTAGGCCCAGAGTCCTTGGGTTAATGAACAACATTCCTTCAAGTGTATAGTGTTTCTCCGAATCTGAAAGTCTATGTGCTGTAAGATAGTGTCAAGGAGGCCTTTAAATTCAGAGAGGAAAAGCGGGTCGTCAGCTTGTAACGTGAAAGTTGTCACAAATTAAGAGAACTTAAAGTAGAAGTGGGGAAAAGTGCTGAGAGAAATTGATGAAATGTTTGAAAATAACAACGGAGAGAACAGAGTGAGAAAAAGAGACTAGTGCAACAAAAAGTGATGGCAGAAGGGAAAGGAGTGAAAGATGAGGAAGAAACCTTTGAGAAAATTCACTGGAGACTGGAAGGGATTGATAGACAGAAAGAAGGAAGGAAACTGAAAAGATTTTTTTCTTAAAAGACAATAATTTATAAAGCCAGCTCACAGCCTTCAAACACAGACTCCAGAGCGGCAATTATATTTCAAAAGTTCCATAAAGAATTTACATATTAATAAATATAACTTTTTGACAGGTCAGAAATTCAAACTCCCCCAGCCTGCTGTGTCAAGTAAAACACAGGGGGGCTGTACTTCACTTTAAGCCTCTGAACAGAAGCCCACTGAAATTCTTAGCCAGAAGCCTGGGGAAATGCAGATCCCTGCAGTTATCTGCCGTGCTTCTGTTGGCTTAGAAAGAATCCAGAAGGAGTCCAGTGAAAGACTGGAAAGGCTTTAACCGGGCAAACTCAATCCAATTCCAAGTCTTGGTCTGTGATGTAAACATTTCATATGGATAATGACTTGAAAACATTGTAGACCAAAAAACAGAAGATGAATATCTCATCTGTTTGAGTGATTTCTTAGTCAAGCACCTTCATGCTTGATCTGACCTCGCAGGTAGCATGGGAATCTGTCTTTTATTTATGTTGATGCCATATAACTTACCAGCAGGGGGCAGCACAGCACAAACAGTGAGTGTTGATTTCACCTGTCTGCTTAGTGCCTCGAAGACGATTATTATTAAAGCACCTGGCTGAGTGTTTGTATGGCATGCTTAGTTTTCAACCATAAAGAGAGTTATTCAAATAGTTTTAAACTGTCCCAGATTATGTCATAATATAATTTATGTCATAATGTCGGTTGCTTACTATAGATGACTGTAAACTGCAAAGATTATAAAGGAAGATTTCTGCTGGGTGCTGCATATCCCAGTTTACAGACCAGTAAACTCTCAGACCATGAGACACCACTTTCCATTTTTTTGCAGGAAATTGCTTCACCAGCAGATATTTCAGCCACTGTTTGGTTAATTTTAGACCAATCGATTGGCTCTGCCCGGCCAACAGAAGCTCTGCTATTATCGGAAATTGCACCTGAAGGCCTTTACTCCTACTATCACTGGCAAAGGCTTTACAGCTGGCCAGCAGTGCCTCATATATTTAAATAGATTTGCATACCTGTTATGCCAATCATTTTTTTTGTACACTACAGTGTGAGAGTTAGATGTTAGGATTTTGTAACTCATAAATCTTTCATGTTCATTTATGCCTGCATGTGATGAAAATAGGTACAAGGTTTTGCAACTTTCCACGTTTCTTACATAGGCTTCAGTTTCAGTCTATGTTTCATTTCGTTGGCAGGAGAGGTGTATTATTGCTCAAAAGCATCTATCCCACAACCCATTTACCTCACACCACCTCCAGTGACTCAAGCATTTTACTTTGTCAGGTGTTCAGAAAACTGTGGTGTATATTCCACACCTGCGCCAGCCTCAGGGGTCCTGCTCTGAGCTGTTTGATGTGTGTGTGATGACAGGCGGAGGGGTGAAAGGACAGTTACAACAAATGTTGCGCCTCTCCCTTATTACCACCATTTCGGTCTAAAGAGAGGGATTTTCCTGAGAGTCTTGACACATGAGCTTACATACATAACTAATTACCGGGTGATAGAAGAGTGCAAATATGGAGCTTTGAGTGGAATTTATGTCACATCTGAGCATGTGTGCACTGTTATATTTTTTAAATGAGGTGCAAACTCATTTTGCTTTACCTAACTAGCGGGGCTCTGTGGTAAATTATTATTAAAAACAAGTTTCCAGCATTTCTACCACCTGACCTCATGTATTATGTAAGATACAGTCACTAGCGCTAGTCTAGACTAGTTAGACTGTAGGGGATTTGGAAACCAAGCGTGCATCATGAACATCCATCCGTCAATCCATTTTCTATAGCTGCTTAATCTGGAGTCTATCGCAGCTGCCATTGGGCGAAAGGCTGGGTACAGTGCTGTTTAAACACAAGTTAAAACACTGGGTGAGTTGGGCAGCCAATGTTAGAAAAATATTTCAGGACTTCAGCTACAGTACAATCCTAAATTTGAGCTAATTTAAAGTTTGTGTGGATACAGTGTGCCGAGCAAGTTTATTCACAATACATTAGATTATGTTTTCCTATGTTCCACTTACAGTTTGTGACCGCAGTTCAACTAAAATATAATCTCCATATTCTATTCAGTTATAAAATCTGTATTTTCAAAAAGACAAACGTGAGCAAGTAAAACTATGACTTTGTTCCCAGTAACTGAGAAACAGGGATGCACTTGCTGCACTTGCTCATTTGCTCAGGAACCTGTACTGCTGAGCACTCTTTGTCAAAGATAAAACAGACACTCTATATACATCTCCCTCTCTCACATCCCCTCACGCACACACATATTCAATTTGAACTCAGAGATGTGATGGATTTCACGGTGATCTGCTGTGCTTGTAAAAGGTCTTAACATCTGGCATTTGCTTGAACAAAAATGTCCATGGTTGTGAGATGACACAACTACCAGAGTTACAAGTATAGAAATGTACATTTTAAAGCAAAATTCCAACCAATTCCAACTTAATCTCTTAAAAGATGCAAAACAGAGCAAGAAACATGAACAATCAAATGTTGAAATGTACAATCTACACACCAACTTCTGGCTTTGGATTTGATCTACGGAATTAGTATCGTTGTGCAGTTCGTTGACTGATGAAAAACCATTAACAACACTGCCAACCGTTTCAGGTGTCACCTCCAAATAAATTGATCTGGCTAGACACCTTGTTTTTAGCCTGTACAACTGTAAGAATGTTAAAATGAAGTCCAAATTGTATTAAAAACAAATGTTCTTCAACACACTGAACCAACAGCTGTAGTGTGGAAACATATTCCTTATGGATTATGTTTGCTTTCAGCTAGATTGCTTTCTTATCTTTGTCTCTCCAGAGATGGCATTTAGTTTCTTTCTCTCTACTTGTTTGTTTTCTGCTATGTTTGTTGGTGGTTTAGTTCTTTGGCTACCAATTTTCAGTTAGCTTGTGTGTGTCTAACCTCTCCATCAGTCTATTACCGCTGCTGACTTTCTCTCTTCTTGTTTCTTTATTTTCTAAACACTCGCTATACACACATATGCCAGTCCAATGCAAGCTATTCGCTTTGCAAGCAGTTTTGTTTCTAGTCGCTCAAGAATTGACAGCACCACATATCTATGATAAACTCTTCATGGATGAAGACTTTTGTAAAAGAAATATGTTTTCATTAATATTCTAGAATTCCTTAAATCAACACATATAATTGGTCCTCAACTCGTCTTTTAATTTATACCCTATTAGACACAACGCACACACAGATCGTGACCCATCCCTGCTGCATTTGCCTGTGAGCGCAGGTGCTCTCCTCGTGACTGCTGAACCACCCCAGTTAATTAATACCAGTGGAGTGTGTCAGAAGAAAGGAAGGAAACATGCTGCCGTTGGCACAAGTGGTGAATGAGTGACTTTTTAAACTTTTAAACTTAATTTTACCTCAAAACAGAGTAAAGTTATGGATCTGCATTCTATAGGTGGGATTGCATCTGTAGCTCTGGGGTAGAGTACACCAACAAACAGCAACACAAACACCATCCTCAGTGTGCACATTTTGTGTTTGTGCATGATCAGGACATTGGTGAAATGTTTTATGCAGGGATGGTTCTAACAAACCTTCTTCTGCATGCTTGTCTACCAAGACTAGACAGGCCTAACATCCTGTTGACTTTGATCTCTGAGATAGAAGTTTCTAAGCAGGGGAATATTTTTGGACTAGGTGACATTTTGTCTCTGATACTTATTCTTTGAGAAGCCTCAGCACGCTGTATAATGCTCTGCCAGCAGAGTCAGTCAAAGTGATCGGGGATGTGATTGATATGCTGCGATTTGCATTCCTGATTAACAGCGATGACCATTACAAGACAAAAAAACATGCCTAAGAACATCAGAAAAGATTGAGAGCTGCTCCCAGCTGGTGTCTGCAAGCTGTCATGTTATCTTCACCCGCCTTAAAGCCTCGGCTCCCTTTCAGTAACGCTACAACATTACACTCAGCCCACATAGTCGCAGGAGTGTGTACTCAAAGTAACTTTGTTGATAACAATTTTCATGTAACAAGCCAATGAATTCATTCATGTTTATTCTTTTTATTTTTCTACAAAAATATTTTACATAAAAAAAACAGCTTAAAATATACACAGTGATGCAATAATTGCAGAACTTTCAACTGAAATATCGGTAAATATGTCTTTACAGCAAGAATAAATTGAGAGTCCACGATGATGGAGCTGGAGGCGATACCGGAAATTGCCCATCACGCAAAAAAGACTCTATGACCTGATCAAAGCAATGCAAATTAAACATTAAAATGCACCTGCATTTGATGGTGAGGATCATGAGCAGCAGTTCTTCACTCTGAAGTCAACAGATTTGAATAAGGAAGCTGGTCCACCCACCTAGTCATCCGTACAAGAGCGGGCGCATCCAAACGTTCATGCTCATCGCAAGCACACACAAATGGATATATGTTTGTATCCCTAATAAAAAAATAGAATAAATCAAATTTATGCTGACAGCATTGACAAAATACTTTGGGTTCAAATTCAGTGGCGCAGTCCATGTTACTCTGGATAATTCCATGGCCTTTTTTGTAAACAGTTTTAATTTCAGATACTAAGAAAAGTATGAGCTCTGTGAGTTAACCAGGATAACCTTAAACTCATTTGTTAAATGGAATTCCTTTAATCTCCAGCGTGTTGGCGAGGGATAGGATCTCACCATCCACGTGCCTGAAAATCACATAAGGTAAGTGAGAAACTAGGATTTTTGGTCAAGTTTTGAGCCAATTTCTGACCCAACCCTATAAAGTATCTGTTTTGTAGGCTTTGTTGCCATTAACTTGCTTCAACCTGTGGAAAATACATTTCTGATCAGCTACAGCTTTGCTTGCTGAGATGCAGATTTTTGATAATTCAAAAGTAAAAAACAAACAAAACAAAGTTCAAATTCGGATGGTGCCTGTACTTTTGTTGGCAGTGCCCCAAAATGATCACGTTGAATAAATAACTGCAGAATCAGAGCAAAAAGATACAAAATTGTATAATGTCAACATTTTCCAGTTGTTGGTTTGTCCACTGTACAGAATCCTGCCCCATGCTTTAGCATCATAGCAGTCCAGAGCAGAGAGTCACTGAGAGTGTCCAAATAGGTGGCAGAAGCCAGATGGGAGATGGGGAGGGGCGGCCGCCTAACGGCGAGGCATTGTCTGAAGTACAGGAACACACCTCGTATCCATTCTCTGCATGGTCTGGGTGGCGGTGCACGTTGACTCTCGTCTCCGTGCTTTTGGCCTCTGTGTCCGGAGAGTCCGACTGCATTTCAGTGCACAGCAGCCAGTCTTTCGCAATGAGGCGGGGGTATCCTGCCTCCACCTCCATGTCACTGCCAGGCACTCTCCAGTACTCCTTCCCCTTGAAGAAATAGGACGAACCTTTAGAGACAAAGGGTAGGGGGTTAGGACCACATAATTAACTTTATTATACACAGAAGGTGGAGAAATGTCTTTGTTCTCATCATGACTGCACAACAAGCACAGAACAGATACAACATGAAGGGCCTTCATTTCATGAATCATTGATCCAGAGTGCAAACAGTTTATGTTCAGTATTTTCATACTCATACTCCACAAGACACCTGTCAGAGACACAGTGGGAATAATTGGAGAAAAGCTGGGATTACAGTGCAAGGGTGCATGTCAATGTGTTTTTATTGAATATAACAGCTGCATCTCCCTCCAACAAATGTTGGAAAGGAGCATTCACATCAGTACACAATGTAATATGCACCCTAACACGGCACTCAAGCTTTATCTTCTTAAGAACACATTTCGATGCGACTGAATTGCTAGGATAGAGATACGAGGGAAACAAAACAGGATAATTCTCATAATTCGCAAATGTATTGAAACTTATTGTATCAGAAAGATGCTCACTGTGCAAAAAACTGTGAGACCCAGTATGCTCATTCACCCTTGACACCTCCTGCAGACGCAGGTTAATATAACACGGCCAGCAATTACATTTGTCAGAGGGGGGGGGGCAATTTATTAATATGTGAAATAAATCTTGCTGTGACAGGCTTGTGCACTACCGACACAGGAGCAACAATAACCAGACCAGCATTGTGTGTCACAGGCTTTTATTTTAATGTCATTGTTAGGTGGTGTCATGGTTAGTTTGAGATTCAACCAGACAGAAGGACAATTAATCTGAACTAAATATTAGGTCCAATACCTGCCTTTAGACGTGGATGTTGAGCAATAACTTGGCTATTTATAGCTGCAAGATTGAGCACCCACAGTGAAAGACAATGGATAATTGAGCACCAGTAGGAGTGTGTACAAATAACCCTTAATTAGACCATGTAAGACAAGCACACATGTATGATAGAATGTGAATATATTCTGACTGAAATAACACTCCAATATATTTGCATCCTGTCTGAAGAACAAAATGACTTAAGGAAAAAGGATTCAGGTCATTTCAAAAAGGTATTTTTGAGCATGTCGGCCAGAGCAGAACAAAGAAAACCCTCATGGACATTTTGCCTTCATAACTGCGCTGTCACTACTGACGTACAAGCCACTGCCTGTCCTTTCACTCTGGGGCACTTCAGTTAATTAGAGCCCTCAAAATAACAAATGGGCTTTGGCACTTTGTATACCTGATAAAAATGCCACCTGGTTGTGAGCCAGTATCAGATGATATCGATGCTGAGGTCAGTCCTTTTATCACATGCTCTTTTCGCTCGTAGCAAGTCAAACATAGGTTCTGATCCTACTATAAAAAATAATTAATTAATTTGAGACAAACAAAAAAAAAATCAGCAGCGTTAAGTCACAGACTTGACAGTGAAAAATGAATCCACTGAATTCTACATTAAAAGAGTTTTGATGGTCTTTGATTCCTTTGCCTGCAGCTCATAAATGAAATTAGTTAAGTGGAAAGTAACTGCCTTGTCCAAGGCCATCCACCTGATTCCTATTCATTTACTTCATTAACTGGGTACAGAGAGTGACATGTGGAGAGAAAAGTAAACGTGGTAAAACTGTGGCTCATTAATAACAAATAAGAGGCGAGAACTAAACAAGAGACCGAGCAAAGTGAAGAATGTCCTCTCACTGAAAATGGCTTTGGAGCTTACACAGAAGAGCTCCAAGGTCTATAACTCTGTAGCTCTTGAGTGAGTAGTTTTTCAGCTATGTAGTTGAGTAAGAGTTGACGTCCTTGATTTACATTCTGTTGCTTTTTCCTTGATATTGAATAGCAAAAACACGTCAAATGAAGCAAAGTAAGGTGAAAAAAATTCCTAACTTTAATGTAGCTTTGGTTTACATTGGTTTAAATTAGAAGGAAGATTGGAAGAATAGATCATTGTGCTGATCTGTGGAACACAGAAGTCCATTTCCTGTTCATAATCTTGATCTTGATAACGTCGAAAGTCTGGTGTCAAGTCTGAATTCCTTCCCTGATATGATTATGATATGATTATGTTATGGCAAAACATGAAAAAATAGTAATTCTATAAGAACATACATAATTCTGTGTAGGGTGTAACTTTTTGTAGAGTGGTGAGATGACAGGGAAGTTGTCATTAGGTCACAGGGTGACCCTTGAGCTAATAGCAACTAAACTTGTACTGTAATGAAATAAAATTCCCACAAAAAGGCCCCACCAGTTTTTGCACCACCATAAAGTTTTACACAACCCCTTGGCATGCTAATACGAATTCTTATGGCAATACAATGTGATATTATGAAGGGATTTTGTGTCTCTATGAGCCTTGCTTGCCCATTATCTTGTTGCCAGCCTAGCTGTTGTTCTTTCTCTGACTGCTTTCAATAGGTACACCTCACAAAACCAGCTGTCATTGCGCATTCATTGTGGTTCTAACACATCTTATCAAAGATTAAATTAAACTGAACTGATTTTACCTTGACTGCTCACTTGCTGCCTAATCTATTAGGAATTATGCAGTTCCACCTTTGCAAAGTCTTCTTTCAAATTAAATGTTTTCCCAGTACATTTACGAATGCAGGTCAAACAGGTCATTTAAATGGTACAAAAACTTGTAGTGTCAAAGAAGAATGGAAACTGATCAAATGCTTCAGAGGTAAGATTCTTAAATCACAGGGGGTTATAGAAATAACTTCCTTTCTAAAGTTCCTGTGGTATTTTTTAGAGCTTGGTTCTTGCAGTGGAAATAGAAGTAAGGACAAACTACTCCATGAAAGCTTTGGTCCATTGGGATAGTTCCTACAGTTGACATGTAACTATGTGAAAAGATAATTCACTTTACCTGTGATTGATGTGGCTTAGTATGTATTCAAGCTGGGCTGCAGCATTTAGAAATAAAAATTGGGGACTCTGTATGGTGCACTGACACACATTTGTTCTTCTGTGTATCTGACATCAATTTAGGACTCCTGTAACAATATCGTATTCACTTTCCCAACTATGTCCTCACTTTTTACACAAACAAGGTCATCCTCCTTAACCATATCAACATTGTTTGAAGTCCAGCTGTGTAGAAATGAAAAAAAATTTCCTTTCAACTTGAATTTTTCTTTTTCTCAAAGAGCAAAAGTCCTAGAACTGTCAAAAGCTGGAGAATACATTTTCAGATCACCCAGTTCTGGCCAAAAATGCCCTTCTTTAGGTTCTCTGACTGAGTCACAGACCATTCTGAAATGTCTGCATTTCGCATAGCATTATGGATTTCATAAGCTTGCTTCTTTTTATCTTTTTATAAACTTCCGAGAGTAGTTTTTATTATTAAGCATGTTTACCGACACTGTGTGCTAATTTAGCAGCTAAAACATAGGGTTAGGTTAACCGGACTTAGTTTATATAAGAAACCGATATTAAAAGAGTCAAACTGAAAACTTAGATATGAGCAGTTTAGAGGGTGAATCTTTGTTCTCTGCAGCTCTGCATACTAAAGGTGTAAATTTACAATAACAGATACACTGCTTTCCTTTGTAGAATTGCTAGAATATCTTTACTAAAACAAGTAGTGCTTGGCAAAAATTCTGTGAAAAGTAGAGAATCATTTTTAGTTTTTTTGCAGTTTATTAATACATGTCAGTAAGTTTCTAATGTGTTGTAGTTGCACCAAAACAGTGCAGGGTCTTACATAACAGTTCTCTGGTCTCTGGTGTATTGTTTCTATATTGTTTTTAAGTGGGGGGGTAAAAGCATTCAAGGACATCATAAATAATGAGTCATAGGTGCATTCACCTAACATGGAATAGACCTTTTACAATAACAACGTGGCCTATTTTAGAGTGTGTAGAATGGATCTTAAATGATTCTTGCAGGATGATATTTTTCCCCCACCCTGGCTAAACGTCCTGATCTTGGAGATATCTATAAAACAAGCACAACCTTTGTAAGGCAGCATCACATGGTGATGGTGTTGGCATTGTTTGCACGACAGAGACGATGCCTGTGGAAAGTTAGCTCGCAACTTTGATGTGGCAGACGTTCAAATTGTCTCTAGGAATTGAGGTAGTATACAGTTAGACAAAAGTCCACATTTAGAGACAGATGGTGAAGTGACACCATCGTAAGACATGTCTTTGAGGTGTCCAATGGTACCTGAAAAAAACACATTCAAATTCTTTGGTCATCTGAACAAAAGTGTATATCAAATATCTGACTTTTTCACAGAGGTGGGAGTGTCATTTCCTTCGTCAGGGGGTTACAAAGACTTGCTAATTTAATAAATTTCTGTTAGACCAGACAGAGCTAAACTGCTCCTTGTTCTTTAATGTTAGCAACAGCAGTTGTAGTCATCATTACATCATGCTTTCCCTTCATAGTCACTTTATAGCGTATGGTTTAACTGCTTTTGACGTTACTCGAAATTTCTTGTCAGTTCTCTAAATAAAATCATCTCCCTTAACATCTCTTCCTTTTTATCCATTGTATTTAATTTCTTCATTCTCATGTTTTCTAGTATCTCTTTCTCTTCTCGATTCCCCTTCTCTTCCACTTGTCACCCATACCCCCGTCTTTTTCTTTTTCATAAAACAGTTGTCATTGTATCTCCTCTTTTTATCCAGCTGCCATATCACTCTTTTTGTCCCTGTGTCTGTCTATATTTTTTTTCCTGTCTATTCATACAGAGCTGGTGAAGCAAATAGAGAATAGGCTTTGATGTGGCTCCAGTTCCCAGGCCCCATGGTCTGTCTATGTTCATTTGTGCATGCAGGTTTACCCTCGCAGGCTCTGTGGTGATAATGGCCGGGGGTGAAGCTGGGTGAGAACCGTGCAATTGACTGGTCTCTACTCTCTCTATCTCACACACATACACACACACACAGACATACATGCTGTTATACTCATCAAAGAGCTTCGGGATCTGGGAGTCTATAAGCTCAGTAGATAGAACACAGACCAATAAATATCTGACCACTGCAGTGAAGACTAGGGCCATCCTGGCTTCCAGTGACCTAAGGTTTTAGGACCAAGTGGCTTATGTTTAGGGTTTTATGGGAGGGATTAAGTAAGCCAAACAGAAAAAAACTGACTCCATTCTTAATCAAAGGGTGTTAAACCATTAAAGGTCTCTAATCTTCATGTGATCAGATGACTGGAGCTATAACGTTCTGATGGAGGCGACCACTGTGACCTCAATACTCAGCTGGTGCAATGGAGCTGCACAGTATGATTACACTGGGCGAGCTCCAAGGTTTGAATGTGTTTGACTCTGTGGACGTGAAGCACAGTGTTGGCCAAAAGTGTGTGCGTGTTTGTGTTGTGTCAAAATAACAGATAGCATTATAAAAAGAAAAAAAGCTATTGACACACATCCACCACCGCCCTCCTCCCCCTAAAACCAATGCAAATGCACCTTAAATCTGCATAATGCAGCTACACTAACATATTGTGTTTGCAAGGAAGGACTTAAATGAAACATATGAACAGTAAATGGGTACAAAAGAAAGGCTTGAATGTCGTAGGTGAAATGTCTTATTTATCATGGACAGAGGTGATTTAGGCTGTTTCATTAAATTTAGATCCAAACCACCACTGTGTCAAGGCTGATGATAACTGTAAATAACCTTTTATTAAGTTTTTAAAATATATTAAAATGTTACAGGCTATTGCCTAAGGAGCCAATATTGCTTAGTTTTTAAGTAATCTTGTGCAAAGGCCCATAAGAAGTAGGAAGAACTATAAAACACTAGAGGGAATACATCCTTCAACGGGACTCACCATCAGACCACCTCATGGCATCATCCAGCTGGGATGGCAGCCCTTTCCAGAGGGTGCTGTCTTTAGGGTAACCCAAGTCCATTCGCCTCAGGTGGTCATCGTAGCGCCAGTAGTAGTTGTCCTTAAAGAAGTAGGTTTTCTCATTGTGTAGCCAAACAAAGGCTGCATCCACACCCTCCATGGGTAGGCCAAAGTCACTGATAGGACGAGGGTAACCTTCCTCCACGATATTGTCTTTAAATATCCAATATTTCAGACCTAAAAAAAGGTGAATACAAAGACGCACACAGACTTCATACATAACTCACAGCAGATTAAGGAAATAAAGTGGATTCGAGAGGATAAGAGACTCGAGAGATGTGTAACGTACACAAATTTGACATTTTAAATCAAATATCAATTTTACCCTCAATTATTTTTGTTCAAACTACTCTGTGTTCCCCATTGAAAAAGTGTGAGGGATCTAAAGACATCTAGTGCAAAGTTAAAGATTGTGGGCAACTGAAAATCATGTCTACTCGCACTCTCCTGCCAAACACGTATAGTGGCTGCTAAAAAATGTAGGACCTGCTCCAGACCCAGAGTCTAGTTCATAGTTAAATTATAAAAGCAAGAGGGGAGGTAAGAGGGGGAAATCCTTTGATTGTGAAGCTCCTTAACCAGACAACTACTTTGTTGTCTTATCATTTTTCTTCCTCTAATACTCCCTCCTCTTCCCCATCGTTCATCTTTTTCTTCTTCACCAGTTAATTACTTATTTGAATACAACTGTTTTGATACTACACCTTTGAAAAATACTATTTTGTGGTCCCCGGGCCTCTCGTACACAGCATCCACGCTGTCCAGATTAGTTGGCAAGCCCCTCCAGAAGCGATGGATTTGAGCTGGGCGCAGTGACACCAGGTCTTTCTCTCTTGTTAGTCGCCAGAAATATTTCCCTATGAAAAAAAGGACAGCACTACTATAGATGTCGATCTATACATAAATACATAAACTGTGATAATAAAATAGATTTTGTTCAAATAGCATGTTTAGGCAGAAATGTGTAATAGTTTCATATAATAACAAACAAACTTTTGTTTAACTCCAACAGCACAAATCCTCTCTTCTAAAGTTCTAAAGTCTTTTTGTCACCTGTACCTTTGGCAACATTTACTCGTGTACTCCCAGAGTAAATGGTCCCCCCATGGTCAGCTTTAAATTTAGGTATTAGACTATGTCTGACACTTTGCAGACTTGCCAGAAGGAGCAGTTCTGAGGTCTGAAATTTGCAGTAGGAAGACTCCATATATCAAAAGCTAGTTGGAACAGCAAGCAAAACATTATTTTCTGAAATTCAAAAGATAAAAAAAATGTGGCAATGACTCATAAACATTTAATGTTTTTGTAAGTTACATTAAAAACAGGAGAGTTAGAAAAAGTTGGTGTATAGAAATGTTCAATACACTTCACTAACACGTCTACTGTTTAAAGTATGAGTCTGTTTCTTGTCATTCCCTGGACAGTGGGAAGCTCAGGGTCATTCCTCCAGGGGGCAAGCATGAAAGCCAGATGAAATTTTTGGACTGCAGTCTTTCAGCTGTCTCAGTCGGGCATCTATAGCTACCTTCCCCCACTCTCATTCTCATTCTTTTCTTTGTGCTTCCCTTTAATTTAGCTCTTTCTTCTCCTCTACTCATTTAGTTTAGTCCTTGTTATTTTTCCCACACGTCTTTGTCTTTCTTGCTAAGCGTCATCGTACCTTTGAAAAAGAAGGCCTCCCCTCGTATCTGGGCCACTGCATCAAAGTGACTGGTGCATCTGTCTGGGGCATCTCGTGCAAGCCTGAGAGACATGAGAAGAAAGTGGGAGAAGGAAACATTATAAAGGTGTGTGTGTGGAGAGAGAGAGGGGGGTTGTAAGAACTTCTTAAGTAAAGGTGGACATTTATAACACATAAAATCTTTAACCATCACTAATGATCTTGTTCCAGTCCTTTTAAGAACATTTATGCTGATCATTTAACATTCCCTCATACACCCAGAATTTCTGCAAGCATTTCCTGTCATCCACTGGTACTATGTTCCTGTGCATGAATTAGTGACGGCAGGCTAAACAAAAGAGAAGAACCGATCAGGCAGACACTGTGAGTTCCCTGGGTGCGTTTATCCCTGAGGTTTTAAAAGTGATTTAAAGCACTGACGTGGCCTGCCTGCCAATGATGAAGCTATTAGCACCACAGGCCTGAGAGTGGGAGCCTGCCAGACCTTATATTACCAACAAGGCTCTCTATTCAGAGCTCTATTAAAAGTACATCACTGCCTCGTGGTCGGATTGGTGCCCTTGTCAGGTCTAATCTAGCTTTCTCGCTCACTGTGGCCTGATATAGTTAGCAGGAAATAGATAATGAAACCAGTGATGGTCTGAGACTGGGACTCACTGGTGGTTAAGTTGTTACCCAACTGCTTTTTTAAATACTTCTCAACTCTGCCTTGCTGTTTATGTTTGTAAATGTGATTTAAAGTGTGTGAGAGCTTTGTGAGACCACCAGGCATCGGAAACTATGACAATGAAAACTTTTTTATTGTTGAAATTCTTATGTGGGCTCCTTTAAGGTCTGAGCATGGTTGTTTGGGTGTATGGGTATGTGTATGGGCACCCACAATTCGAAAATTCAGTCTTATTATGCTTGAAATCCTTCATAGCATTCAAGGCTGATCGTTGCCCAGCTGTCTTTTGGGAGTTGTTTAATTAGATGGGCAAGCTCCAAAGCTCACTCTATGACTTGTTGCTAATTTGCTTTGTCGGCACCACAGGATTTCTTATCAAACTGCAAAAAAAAAACTGTTTTTCAATTAATCTTTGGTATTCTTGAGTAAATGTATTGTATTGTGTTCCAGGAGGAAAAAGTAATAATAACAATAAAACAACCAAAACATTATTTTTGTAAAATGTACAGGGAACCATTAGAAAACTAAATTATCCTTGTAGTGAGTGCAATAACTGTAAAACTAAAACCATCTGTACAAGACTCATGAATGCAGCTTACGATATTGCCATGAAAACACACACACACACAAAAAAAGAAAGCATAGTGAACATTAAACCTTTTTTGCAGATGTTCATGTTAATTTTTACATTTCCTAACTTAAACCTGAGACAAAACAAACAGCTGCACTAGCTGCACATACTGGTGCCACTTGTACTGGGCTGACTGACTTTTATTGACATTCCTCTTTGCTGCACTTCCTGGGCAGTGTCATGTCAAATAGGATTTGCTGACTGAATGACAGAAGGTTGGGAAACATTTGCTACATCTGACAAGATTGATGATGCAAGGCTTCTGCATTTGATTTAGGAAGAGTTCTCAAGAAAGAGACTAGGGGATTATTGCAGAGGCTCAAGTGGATGTTTTAAGGACGACTGCACTACAACTTATTTCCCCAAGTTGTAGTGCTATAGTTTATCTCTATTTCTATCACAAGATCTATTTTTCTTGCACATGAAAGATGGAAGAATAGCCTCTACTTACAAGACAGTGGATCTGTTTTCAGGAAGGTCCAGCAGGACAGGAGGCTCAGCTGTCTGAGAGGGGTTGCCTGGTTGATTTGTGTGGGATACTGAGTCTCTGACACCTGCAGAACAAGATCCAATTCATGGTTAAAAATAAAATAAAATCTAACACAACATTTTAGAGATTCTTAATTATTTCATTTTTTAATTTCTCAGTTTGCTCACAAATCTCACTCCACTCCACTTCATAGGACTCAGTTTCATTCAAACTAAAAATCCATCCCATCATGGAAGTCTGCAGTCTACTCTCCTAATGTCCATATTTCTATTTTTTGTTTCTGACACTGACGCTTCCTGTATGAAGAGGGGGGTGCGATATAGTCACATGCCATAAAAAGGTCCAGTTAACTCCATCCATGTTTTCATTAAATCAATATTCATTCTCTGTAGAACTCATCAACTGCTGCTTCCTGCACAGGGAGACCTTTGTACCTTCAGTCTCCACAGCTTGCACCAAAAAATATGTGATTCTGTTGCTCCACTGAGAGACTACATAATGACAGCAGAAGCTCATGAGTCATGGGCAGAAGAGGAGGATTCTGCTGATGTATAGGTCAGAGAATAGCAAATTTTGCAAGAGCTCAGTCGAGTATATTCATGTTAATGTTCACGTGATAAGACTGAGGAAAAATTGAGTTTATGACCAGTGAATAATGGTTCAGAACTACAGAAGTGTAGACAGGCGAGGAACTGTAGTACAGAGTTCCTGAAACAGCGACATCCTTTTAAACTTACATGTTGTCACTGTCATGTTGTTGAGGCGCTCCCTCATAGTTATGCTGCCACTTTGTTACACTGTAACAGCAGCAGCATTTCCCCTGTGTACTAATGAAAAACAGAGTGCTTTTATTTGTAACAATGTCAGATTTAATTCTGGAAATGGGATGGGAAAGCAAGTTTTCCCTCTTCTTTAGCTTTCACTGCAACACACACATACACACGTAGTCATTTGACCAGTGACCAGTTTGACCTTCATACCGTAGAGCTGCCAGACACGGACTTTGTCCTCATAGGGTAGATCATATTTCAGAGGGTCTCCCACAGGACCCTGGTAGTACGGTCTCATGATGGACTCTATGGCTGAGGTGTGGACCAAGCCAATGGCATGACCAAACTCATGGACTGCAACTGCAAACAGATCCATTCCATGAGAGTCTGAAGGAGACAGAAAGAACAATAAAGTAAAAGTTAATAATGTAAAAAATAAAATAAAACTAAATAAACCCCATTTTTGTTTTGATTAAAAGGAGAAATTATACATTTCATTTGATTAAAAATTATACAAAAGGACTTTCTATATCCTTCTAAGTTTTACAGATTTAGTTGGAATTATTTTTCTTTCACCTTAAAAAGGACAGTTGAAGCAAGAACACATTTTTCTGGAAGTCTCATAGAGTAATAATCAATTTGCCTGAGTATCACAGCCTTTGTTATGACATTTTATCCATACAAATTATATCAATGCTTCAATAATTTGACTCGAATCTAATTAAGTAGGCAATTTATTGGATACAGACAGCAAGCATATGTTTATATATATATATGAATAAATTGCCAAAAAGCTAACTGGCCTCCATCCTTGTAGAATACAAGAATATGGAACCATCAGATGTTCCACATCTAGTTACCCAGTCAAACTGAGTAATCTGTGATGAAGTGCTTTTGTTAGATGGATTACTGACAAGCCAATGGTCACCATAATTGCAATCCAGAGTTCCTCTCTGGAAATGAGTGAACCTTAAAGATGAACAGCCACCAGTGCAGAACTCAACCAATCAGGCCAAAAATCTGATCCCACACTAAAGGGTACATGATAGCTCACTGAGAATTTGCAAAAACGGCAAACAACTCTCAGACCTTAAAATGCTAAATCCACAAAGGACTGAATCACCTGGTAAACAAAATGAAGTAGGGCAAGTTTATTTGTGTAGCACAGCTCAAAATGCTTCACCTGTAACAGAAAACAAAAAAAAAACAAAAAAAATGCTAAAAAATGAAAGTGAAAAATAAGTTTATTTAAAAGACATTAATAAGAAGATAGTAGTTACAGACAAAAGTGTCAATATTTAATCAGCGTTCAGAGGATCTTCTGAATCCAATTTACTGGAAAGCCACTCTGTAAACAATACTGTTTTAAACCCTGATTTAAATGAGCGGATGGTTCTTTGGATTATGAGCATAAAAGCCAAAAGCTGATTAAGCTTGCTGGTTTGGTTTGTAAAGGAAACTGTGGCATGTGGGGATGAATTTCTGTGACAGGATAGGGAGAGCAGTAAGATTAGAAGGAACTTAGCAGAGCATCTCTGGACAGATGTGATTATGGCTGTGCACTAACAACTCTCCATACAACCTAGCTGAGCTTTGTTTCAGCCAAGACGAATGGGAGATACCTCTAAAAGAGGCAGATGTCTAATTCATTCGAACAATGTTTGTATGTGATCTTGCTGTGAAATGCTTCTTAGTAAAGTCCTATGAGAAGATCCATTGTGACAGTGGCCTTTCTGTGATAAGTGTGTTTCCCAAATTGACCTAATTCAGGTACTTTCAATCCATCCACTTATAGTGCAAATGAACAGACAGCTCAGGTAGCTTTGACTGGAGCTGGGCATGTGGTGTAGTGAGATAACTGTGATAATACTGCCTGAGTCCCTGAGCCACCAATCAAAATCTGAGAGAAGAGTTACACCCAAAGAGGCTACCAATGCAGCCTCTCTCAAATGTTCAGCCAAAATATGAAAGAATAAAGCACCAAAACTCCTTGTCCTACTCTGTGAGGCAAGACCAAACCTTAGGCTTGGAGATTTAGATTGGCAAATATACGAAGAGTCTATCACGCAAGCTGGCTCAGAGTTCCTTGGTGGCTTGGCTCAAGTCGGCATTCAGTTAACCTTGGGTTAGCCTCAGCTTGGGACATGCACTCACGCTTACAGTATTCACCTGGGGTATCCGGGAGACAAATGGCAACTCTAATCTACAGGAGCACATGGTGCAGGTGAACAAAAGGAAGGATAGAGAGAAAGAACAGGGACTCAGAGTCGAGGATCTACCATGTCATCGTATTTATGGTTCATCTGAAGCTGACAGAATGGATGAAATGCCTGTGGACAGATTCGGAGCAAAGAGAATTGTGTGGATGAACCAGCTTAACTTAGGAAGGCAGTGAAAGATAGAAGCAAAGTAGAGTTTTATGTAGCTCTGTTCAGACTGTTCAGTTCGCAGGGCTTCAATCTTTGTTCTTTCAGATTCACCGGTGACCTATTAAGTAGCGTTTTATCAACTCAAATACTTCCATTGCGCTCTACTGAGAACAGATATGGAGCTCCACACACCAATACACCCCACTTTTCTGACTCCCATTCCTACAGTGCTCAAAAACAAAGATTACAGTTTCACTTTCTTTGATCTTTGTCACAAGGAAATATAAGAGACACCTGCATGGCTACCTCAACGAACAAAAAAAAGAAAAGAAAAAAAGGCCCCTCTTCCTGAATGCATTGCAGTTAACCTGCAAGGTGAACACCTCTGTGGGTAAGCATGAAGACAAGTCTGGTGTTTGTTTAACATTGTGTTAAACAACACATTGGAAGTATATAAAATGTTTTAAGCTTTTGTCAAAAGTTAAATAGGATAGACCTGATCCATTTTGTTTTCTCTTTCTTACTACTTTTTGTTCAGCTTCTCTGCCTTTCCCTTCTTTCCCACGCTGTCAAACCTTCCACTTTAATAATGACGTCACTGCTTTGGTCCATGACCTTCCTGCTTCCTTTCTCACTGAGTCAATCAGTCTCTTTTCCGTCCTTTTTAAATCTCACTTCTGCTATCATTCTCCTTTTAAAAAGCACATCACGCATCCCACATCCCACTACATGGTGAACTGGAATTGGACTCCACATAAGGAACTTTCATTTTGACACTGTGATGTAACAAGTAAACAGTAGACGACAACCTCTTTCATGTGACCAAAAAATCAAAGTTCTCATATGGTTGATGTTGATCACAAATATTTTGTATTACATACTGTATATATTATCAGTATTTTTATATAAATGCATTCAGTGGACACACTTTGCTGAAGCACAACCCTCTCACTCTTCTCCTCAGTTATGTGCAACTTTAATAACTGTGGTCTATCTATTGTCTATGGATCCTGATCCAGTTGATATTTTCTGAAACTGAATTTTTCTGCTGACTTTTTTTCAGTTATCTTTGCTTTCCCCTGCTTGAATAATTTGTTGCAGTTGACTCCGTTACAAACAACATCAGTCTGGAAATGTGAGAACCAGGGCACAGACAAAACACAATGCAATACAGTTTAAAGGCAACACTTTAAACAACACTGTGTGCAATACTTTACTGAAGTACCGTCTAAAACGCAGGGCGAACACTTGTACGATTAAAGTGTATCATTCTTCACAGTCAGAGCATCAGTGATTCTATCATGTTTCAGGCTGTTTTGTGAAGCTGATTTTCTTTCACAACTTCCTTGCTCCTCTACAAACTAAAAACAGAGGAGCACCGTGAATGAACGGTAAGTCACTGATAACCTTAATGGTTTACTAGCAACATATTTCACACAGGCTAGTTTTAAAGACCCGAGAGGAAAACAAAAATCCTCCACAGTGTCGGTCTCTTGCACTTAATTTGTTTGGCATGTCTCAGCTGAAATGTCATTATTATGTATCTGTAAATATTCAAAGTGACTTCTGCCTGTTGCACAATTAACTGATGGAGGTCATTACAAAACAATGAACCTGTACAAACTTAGTTACCAAGAAAAAAAACATTACCATGAGCCAAGAATGCTGAGCCAAAGTCTACAATCTATTTACATTATGTAATGTTTGCAAAACACACACGAGTGCTCACAGCTGAAGGTTATACTTTGTGCAGTATGTTTAACAGCAGTGCCACCGCATCATTTTCAATAAAACTCCCTAGTTGCAACTCATCCCCTTATCAATCTATTGATGTATCTGGATTCATCCCAGTATAATTAAAGGTCAAATATCAAATTAAGTACATAAATTTAATTAAAATAAAAAAGTAGTCCATCAATAGGCAGAACAAACCCAACATGATGCATTTGCATATGCTTAGAAATCTGTTGTTTGATCATTATATGCGCACTACACTAATTAAAGTGTTTCTTATAGATGTATATGCCGTTTTTCGTGCAAAAGTCAGAATTACTGAATACAACCTTGATGAGAGAATATGCCCACGTGTATGTCAATACCGTGTGGCAGGATTCAGGGAAATCTGTCTTGACTTTCCTAGATATTAAGCATTAGACCTTCACCTCAACCACGTTACCTTGCCATCAAATGCTATGATCATCATTATCGGGTAGTATAATCCAACATATATGAATAATTAAAATGGCACTTATTAATAATAGAACTGGTTGTCCATAATTTAAGAAGTTTCAATATTTTACATAAATTTTAAAATTTAACAGTGTAAAATTACTGCAATAAATCATTCTTATTGCTCATTCAGAGCCATTTGCATAGATCTCACCTCAGTGCAGACACTGTGGAGACATACTTGTGTGAAGTCATCCAAACAGCCAACAGCTTGTTGCTTCTGTCTGATAATTTTATGCATTGGTCGAATGGTAATAGGTTGGAAGTTAAGCTCTTTTCACACAGCAGAGGTGTGAAAAAAAGACATACTTTCCTTCCCAACTCATGGCTTAGTGCTTGGTCAAGAAGCCATCAGGTCAGTTTTCAATGAACGTGGTACCTCTGTACTGTCACAGTTTGACACACATGGAACCTGTGATACAGGTACTGTGCCAGTAGTAAACATCCATCCATTTTCTTTTCTTTATTTTTTTACCTTGTCCTGTCATGGCAAGCAGACTGCTAATCTGAATACCATGTTATGCCAGACACATTTGCTTTGCCAAGGGAAGCTTTATGAATGTAAATCTCCCCTTGACGCCCAAGTACTGCTCATTTATTTATTTTTGTTAGTATACTTTATACATATTAATGCTGAACCTGACGGGGCAAGAGAAGAGGGAGAGCAAAGAAAAAGAAAGGGAAACGAGACAGAGTTACAAAGAAATGATAGGAGTAGACAATGAGAAAAACAACACAAAACCAGACGACTAGCTGCTACATCTGTAGAAAGACTAAACAGAAAACATCCAATGGCCTCTGTGGGGAAACCAGGTGAAGAATCATCAGAAGCACCTGCAGATAGACAGACAGAGATATAAAAAAAAGGGCACAAACAACAACAGCACCAGCAGCAAGCACATAGAACATAACTGTAGATACTGATGGTTTGAAACCACAGGACGACACAGCAGCTATATGATAAGCATGTGACTGACTGAATGAATGTGGGTGTATGTGCATGAACATGAAAAATATACTGGACAGGTTTTACATGAATTGTGTTCAGTCATGAGTGCAGAGGGCCACTGCCACCCCCCACCGGGATCAGAAGCAGGCAGAGAGGGCCCCAATACCCTGGCTGCCAGCAGCCCTCACAGCGTACAGAACCCAGACAACTCCCCCCTGATTTTTAAATCAGTTTGCTGTAAACATAAAAGCTGAGGAGAAATACGTGAATAATGCTGAACCTTTGAGTAAATGCTGAATGATGGATACTTTTGCACTAAAAGATGAAAAATGAAGAGGGGGGAATAATGAGGAAACAAGTGTTCAGGTACAATGAAGATTTTATGGCCTACAAGCACCTCAATCTCTAAAACTGAAAAAAATGTCATTTTCTTTGTTGTTTCGACTAACTATAAAGCGAAGAAATATCAGCAGGCTAATTTTCATGCATCAACACTCACAATCTGCTTTGTAGTGAACAAAATGATCTCCACGCAAACAATTTCACAAATCAGATTTTATTTTGCTGTAAGCATCTGTGCTCACATTCACTTTTAGTGTAGATAAATACAATATATAAATGAGACCCGCAGATTAACTTATAAAACACATAAAGTACGCACAAACATATGTTGTCACCCCATCAATACACACAGACAAATAGAGAAAAATTCACCTGCTTAATGATGCTTTTGTTTTAGTCGGGATAATCATTTTGGAGAAGCAGATTGCAGGCTGAGTGATGATTAATAGAAGCAATCTGGTGGCTGTCAAACAAAACAACACTTCCAGACCTTCACTTATTTGATCTCACTGAGATTCCACCTCTCACGACTTTTAATGGATGCTACAGCTATCAATCTACACAGCAGGGGCAAATTGTTCTACCAAATGCGATGCTTAATTTCCACTATTCAGCATCATTGTACACATCATGGGATGGCCTAGGCGGACCTGGATTTAGGGTCCTGCTGAGAACAATGCACCAGGAAATTGGGGAATGGAATTAGCAAAGGCAATTACTCAGCAACGGATTTGTCTGATAAGTTTACTTTTTTTCCTCTTAAGATGATTAAATAGCTTTGCACCAACTCTCCAGCTGAATTACAAACTCTCACTTTTTACCTTCAGGGCTGACCTTTTAAAGGGATTAAATCCAATTCTGAAAAAAGTTACCAAGAAAAACAATTTAGGGATCTCAGAATGTTGTGAGATGTTTCATGGTGTCCTATAAGCAGATGGATATGTAGAATCAGTGATACTGTAGCAGCCAGGGAATGCCTCACAGACACTCTAATGATGTTGGACAAGGATGTAAGACAGCAGTAAGGTAAGAGTGACAGAGAGTGACGTGAGGTTGTAAAAAGGAGTTTGATGAGCTATACTTGAATTCTATTCTTGAGTGGATTAATCACAGTGGAGGACTGATGTATCCTTGAATGTCTAAATAGTTGATTCATAGATGATTCACAGAATCCATCCATAATTTTCAACACTGAGAGCCATATGTCAGTTCTAACACGATCATCCTTTAATTTCTGAATTATTTATGGGTGCAAAATAAACATATTGTTCAAAATTGGCAGTTGATAATCACAGACAGTAACTCTGCTTTTAATACAATTCTCGTTGTCACTTAGTGGTTGTTGGAGCCTAAATATTCATTTTAGAAAGCCCTATGATGTACAATAGCCGGACTATTATATAACTTTCATGCAGTCATACAATTAAGCTCACACCTCTGACCTTCTCCTCTCTCACTCTTTAGCTTCCATCAACTAAACCTCCGTCTTCGCAGCTGCTGCTGGTCCCACTGTCACTCGATGTACACATTCAGCTGTGTGTTTGAGCCACACTACAGCATTGCCTGCTCATCCTACCGCTGCTGCAGCCTGGTGGGAGGTCTAATTGGAACAGATTGGGCTGCTGTCCTGCAGCATATGGTTCACAGCCCTGACAGTCCAAAACAAAGGAGGGAGATCAGCGCAGGTCCTGACCCCATCACAGATTCACCAGCTGGGTTAGACAGCACAAATACGCTGCTCTACTGCTTCAATAGCTCAGGCTGAGGTCAAAACGCATGACAGGGAGGTGGATTTTTTTCTATATCATGGATAACAGGGAGTAGAAAGGAAATATGTTAACCAGGCACTGGGTTTCTATTTAAAACAAACCACCAAACAATAAATAAATTGTGTTGTCTCGTTGGTGAGTGCATTCTCTTTAGTGAAAGAAATCAAGCCATAATATATTGTATATATACACACTATATATATGTTGTAGTTTATTCAGTAATTTAGCACTGCTTTCACACATTTATGCTACCTGTACGTAAATATACATAACACCACTCACTTTACTGCAAATTGAGACGAGGACATTCCTTCTCAACATCAATGTAAACTGAAACCAGTGATTTTTGTTCTTTTAAGTTATAGTTACTTTCTGGCCTCATAAAGTAAAAACATTAAAAAATTCTACCGTAATGTCAGAAAAAAATCAAATAAATGACGCAACAACAAAAGCTACGCCTTTGATGTATGAATACCCGATAAAAGGCAAATGAGCATGAAACTAGTGAGTGGATAACAGTACCAGACATCAAAAGGTGGAGTTGCAATCAATCACTGAACTTTCTTGTTTGTGAATTTAAACTAAAAGTTTGGAATATACCTCAGCAAAGCACAAATACAAGATTATTTTCTGCATGCATAGTACTCATTTAGAAGATACAGTAGAGCTAGAAAACTGCATAGCGGGACAAATGATCACAAGTTCAATCACACTCACCTTGAATACAACCTGGCATAAAACACACAAAAACAACTTTTTCTGAATGAAACAAAGCACAACATGAAAAAATTAAGCATTGTGTGTGTCTAGCGCAACTAAACTGTTCTCTCCAGTGCCTTGCATAAGATAAAAATAATGCTGAAAGCGTACAGTGCATGGGCTTTATGTCATTGTTTCTGTGCAGCAAAATCATTCATTGCCATCAGAGCGGCTGCTTCATAAAATGCGGCATGCATACAGATTTCTCTGTTTTGCTCCCAGCTGGAGAAGAGATAACCATGTCAGAGTTTTTTTAAAAAAAATTTATATCATGAAACCTCCTTTCACCCAGGAAAGAGTTAAGAGGTAGCTACGCATTAAACTGCCACGTTGTGTAATTCTGTTTCTCAAAGAAGGATAGAAGCTCCACCTAGAATTTTAGTAGGAGTAAAGTTCTCCTCACATATCACACTCACACTTTTTTCACATCACAGACTGTTTTAGCAGTTGGTGATACATACAGGATGGCGGTAAAAATTATTCTCGCCTCGCTCGGATACTGTTTTCAATTCTGCATTCATCAGTAAACTGATGAAATCCATTAACCACACATAGCAGGTCTGATCAGTCCAACGTCAAAATCTTCCAAAATTTCACTGAACTGAAAAATGGAACCTTTTAGCTTACAATATTACTACTTGATCTGTTCTTTCAGGAAACTGCACTTCACGTTAGCTCACTGAGGACATGGATTTTACTTGTTACCCCACGACAAGCACTAACTGTAAAACTCAGTAAGGGGGAGGTGACAGGTAGGGGCAGGAAGTTTGTGAGGCTCTAAATTCTTGGATTATTCATAAATGCAGAAACCCTCGAGCAACTTTTCACAGCTGGAAATGGGGAAGGCTGTGCCCAAAAAAAAGAAAAGACAAAGGAAAACAACAGTTCAACAAGCATTACTGAGTATAATTTCCTCTTATTCTTTACACAGCTACTTCTGTGTAAAATTCTGCCATTGCCCAAATATATGCACCGTTTTCCCTGTTATTATTGTTCAATACAAGATTTAGAATCCAAACCATCCCTCAATGCATCTTTTGTGTACACAAACAGGACTGATTTGTGGCCTGTGTAGCCGATGTGTTCCCAGCTCTTTGTGAGTGAATGTCGAATTGGCATTGTTTGGTCAAACTTCTGTCTCTGAAGTCAAGAGCTAACATACTACTGTGAAAGTACAAAATAAGGGGGGTACAGTACTTTTCCCACTTACTTCTGGAGTTTGTGACACGTTTTAGTCAAATATTCATCATACAAACTATTATCTCTTTTCACACCATCAAGTCAGCCATCTGCTATTCGTCCATCGTTTAAAAAGAAGCAACAGATGAAAGCACTGAATAGAGGCAAGAGAAGGGTAAATTTGAGTTCAATCATCCAGATGAAATGACGAATAAAGACAGCAAATTAATGCTGTCATTCATGTGACTGTACTGAGACAGTCCCCACCTGGTGATGCATTCAGAAGACTAGATCTCTCCAGCCGTTTATTTAATCCGGATGAGTGGGCCCATAATGCTCCCCCCACTTTTTCCCATTTACCACCCTCTTACAACTTAGAAAAAAGGAAACAAAGGACACAGGACACAACATGAGGATGATGCTAAGTGACAAGAAAAGGGTCCTGTTGTGCCACCAAATTTTCATTTGGACCAGAGAATGCACACACAGAGGAGGCCCTGGAATTTACCATTTACCATTACCTTATCATTTCTGATAAGTGCACCTATCGTTTATCAGAAGTACAAAGAGAAGGAGAGTGAATGATGAAGTTTGCAGAGAGGATATACAGTCCACTGTATTGTTAATGAGTGAACAAATGAATAATAAATCAGTGATTATAAGCGTCTCTGAGACCACAGCACTGTGCTCTGTTTTTCAGAGCTGTCAGAGAATGACGGATATCTCTGATATAAGCTCATCTATTTTTGATTGGCAGATCTGATTGCATTCCATTTAGAGCTGCTGTCACCATGTCCTCATTTCAGATTCGCATGTCTCCTTCGGCAAGTAATCAAGCTCTTGGAAAACTGCTTGATGAGAGAAATTTGGCCAGATCATTCAGGGGAACATTGCACAAACCAATTTATCACCCTCCAAAACAAAAAAACACGCTGGATGATTTTTTTTCACTGGCTCATCGCAGCCTTCATGTTTATGACAGTATTAACACACTCAACATGAAAGTCAAACTTACAAACAATTTCAATAATGACTTGGTTGTATAAGCCACTGTCATGATGCCTTAAAGAGGAAGTTATTCAAAGTAACTATAAATCAATCAAATTTATCATTTTGTCAATTTGCAACATGAAATCATGGTGGAAAAAAACAAACATCAGAAATGAAATCTTTGCTGACCTCATGATAAGACCTGGCCCTCTGGTGCATGTGCTTCCATCACACTGGAGCTAATTCAATGTCTTCACCATGATCGTGCCCTCTCAGTTATTGCTAACACTTTGAAAAATGAGAAGTTTAAAAAATGTCAATAAATGTTTTGTTCGCTGTTTATTGGAACGGCCATAACGATCTCTCCCCCAGATGAGGGTAGAGAAGGTTGGCTGTTTGATCCCCAGTGCGTCCACATGTCTAACTGTCCTTGTGCAAAGTATACATTGTCCTCAATATGTTCATCAGTGTGTGGTTGAGAAGTGCTAAGAAGTGCTTTATGGAGCGTCTTTGCGGATGGTTGATTGAGAAACCCAGAAAAGATTTAAAAGGAGAAGGTTATATAAAGGTGGAACATTTACCATATTGTTATGAAGGAAGTGGTAAAGATCTCAATATAGAGTCAACTGGTCAATGTAAACCGTGTCCATCTCCTTCCACATTCAAGTCTGTGATTTTCTGCCAATTGCTACACCCATTTAAATATTACATTTTAATTTAAATTTCTTTGGGCCATGTTACTCAAATATGCTAAAAAAAAAGCTCAGGGGAAAAAACATTGTTGTTGAACATAGACCAAGACCAAGTCCAACTGGCAGCAGGTCCTACCATTTATTCCTGCATATGAAGACTTCACTGTCCAGTGCAGAATGGGCGGATAGTCTAGATACACCATTCAACGATGTAAAGCAGAAGATACACATATTAAAAATGCAAAGCAGTGTTTCCTTACAAAGGGTATGACCTGTGTCACTGTTCCATCTAGAGACACATAGAGTTCTTCAACTGTCGGCAAAACATTCAACGTAGCTGCTGCTGCTACTCATGCTAACTGTAATTCTAAATTAAAGGCGGCTTGGATTTTTTATTTGTTGACCAAAGAGAGACTTGTCAGCTGAATTCAAGTGGTGAAATCCCAAATTGACATAACAGGTGCATACGAACTGATTCATAGTAACATTTAAACATTTAACACTCCTGATGGCTGATTGTCGGCTTGGTTTAGGAGACCTCTAAGATAGAGTACGCTGTACGAATGTGTTTGTGTATGAGAAACGCATTGCAAAACAATGTAAGTGCTGACAATTTTACAATTTACCTTAGCCAATTGGAGAATAAACTGATACAGAGCTTATTCTAGATAAGAAGCAAACTGCGTTTTTAACTTGCAGTTGTAACACCGACACCACACTATAGTTAATAGTAGTTTGGATACATTTGGCAAGCAAGCCACAAGACAGCAAACATACATGGATCACGCAAAACAAACAACTTGCTAAATACTTCCACATCCTCTGTGTGCTTAAAAAAAAAAAATACAGTGGGATTATAAGGGTCTCCTGGCACAAGTACGTTAGCAGTGGATACACTTAGTACAGACAATTATGTTTCTTCTGTGTTTCTGGCACCAAATGCCTGTCAGAAACTACTAAATCCTCACATACGCTGCCATTAATCCAAAGAGATCACAACTGTCCTCACCTGGCGATCTGAACGTCCAGGCCTCGTCGTCATCAAAGTGTGTATCCCCGGCTGTGAACTTCTCTCCAGGGAAAAATGCATGTGCCACTGTTCCACCTGGCCCGTCGAAAGGGTATCCATCGTTGTGGTCGGCCTTTGTGAAGTCGATCTGAATATCCGCATCACTGCCGGCCACCTCGTGAAAGTTCAGCGGTGCAATATCGCTCCAGACCTTCAAAGCGTAGTACATGAGGGCTCGGACGGTGTCCCTGCCCAGTAAGGCCGAGTCCTTGGGGAAGGTCCTCACTCTGAGAAAAGGATGGAAGAAGATGAGTATATTAAATACAAGTAGGAAAAGAAAAGAGGAGATGAGGAGCAGGAGAAGGGCACATGGAAGTTGAGAGGAAAAGTTGAGTAAGATGAGGTGGCTGGCTGATGACGAAAGTGGAGGGGAGACTTGACATGACAGATGAATGAATTAAAAATGGAGGAAAGAGACGGTAATAGTAGGAGCGTGTGAGTGTGACACATCAGAGATCAGCATGAAAGGTCTATCACAGCTATCACTGGGCAGAGGCAGGGTACAGCCTGGACAGGTCGCCAGTCCATCACAGGGCCACACACAACCATGCACGCTCACACCCACTCCTAGGGACAATTTCGAGTCACCGGTTAACCTGACATGCGTGTTTCTGGACGGTGGGAGGTGGAAGGAGGCCGGTGTACCTGGAGAGAACCCACAAACATGCAGACTCCACACAGAAAGGCCCCAGCTGGGAATTGAAACCTGGAACCCTCTTGCTATGAGGTGACCATGCAAACCCCCACACCACCGTGCAGCCCCCTCCATGAAATGTCAAATATCTCAAATTTCAACATGTGCTTTCATGTGATGTGTTTTCTGTGATCTATTGTGAGGAACATTTTTCATATTGAGGTTACATTGCATTTATTTTGTAAAAGAATATTCTTAAATAATATGTTGCCTGCAGCTTCTTTACTCTGTCAGTGTACTGAATCCTTGCAGCCTTCTGCAGACAGCAGGATCTGATACATCCGCACCATCTGATCTGAGCATGGTGCCATTACACACAACCATCTATCCAAACAACCAAAGTCCTTAATTTTGCCGCCACTAAATCATCCTAATGAAATCTACACATATCAGGCTTACTGCAGTACTCTGTTAATTATGTAGAATGTGTCAGATACTGTGACAAATTTGTCCTTTTTTCTCGACATGCATTATGGGGCAAATGTTCTGTCACATGTGTCATCAGACGAAATTAAACTGAAAAAAGCTTGGATTAGATACAATCAGCTTCAACAGCGTGGTTTTATCATCACTGTGAAAGCTGAACAAAAGCCCATACCATCTGCCTTGAAAAAGAGCTCACAGATAGAGAAAGGGCAGTTTGGGAAAGAGGATACAGAAAAGTGGAAAAATGCTAACAGGAATTTGGTGTTATCCTGTATAGGGTGGCAGCAGAAGAGCAGGGTGGGATTAGCTCTAAATTTTATAAAAGCACACAGCCATAAAGGTCATCTAAACAATGTCTGCCACTGGGAGAGATATGCACAAAAAGTCCTTTGGTGTTTGTATTTCATGCTTAGGTGATTTTGCTGCTTACATATGATATGTTGAGAATACAATTTGCCTTTGAAGAGATTATGGCGTCATCTTTTGGTAAGAACTCTTGAGCTTTTCACTGTCTTTTCCGTTTCCTTATTAACCGTTCATCCTTTTTCCCATCACCTTAACATATTTCAAGCCATCTCTTTCTGACAGCTACAGAACAAATGGGACACAAACAACCACTCAAATGTCATGCTAAGTTGGTTTACATCTCCTGCATTCCCCAATGTCTCTCTCTAATCCCTTGTATTTTCTTTCCACCCATCAGGCTTTGCGTCCTCCCACATATTTTCTTCTACATGATGAACTCGCCTTCTTTCTCCCCATAAGTGCACTTTGTCTGAAGGCGAAACACAACATGGTCATTGCAGCCTGCGCTACGATATTTAATCAGTGAGTGATACTGACTTAGAATATCAGTGGACTGGCCGCCTCCTAAACTAGCTTTGCAACATGGTACAAAATGGTTAAAGTGAGCAAAATGGTGAACTGAGAGATTTTTTAAAAACATGTACAAACAAGAAAAAGTTACTACACGGAAATATGTACATATTCGTTGTGCAACTTCACATAAAAAACAAACAAACAAACGTCTGTTCAAAAAACAGCTGTAACCGTAAACTGGATATAGGCCATCTGCATCATTCCACTCACTCCCTGTAACAATGTGTGCACAAAGCTTTGAGTAAGTTCAATTCTGAGGTCTCTTCTCTCACATATGCCCTCATTCCCTGGTGTTTGAGCTTTTCATCCCGCTATGCTTAATCACTTCCATTTTCCCACGCTGTCAAATCAACCTCTTTCTTAATTCTGTTGTCACTACTCTTGTCCAATGGTCTTCTCGCCTGCTGTATTTTGGGCCAATCACTCTGATGCCTGTTCTTTAAACTCTCTTCAGTTCTGACCTTTGTCCTAATTGCCTCCTCCCCATCTCCAACTCTTCCAAATGCCCAAGGAGCCTCATGAGAAGTCGATGTCATCTCCTTACACTGCTCATCGACTGCCAGTGTCAAGACACAGGGGCGTCCTATCCTATCAACTTCCTTCGTTCATGTCCCAGATCCACTAAGACAATTCAGTCTAATTCAGCGTAAATGTTCCAGCTCGCATCAGTCAAGACTGTTTCATAATCAAAAAGCATACACAGATTCATGGACTGATTGTATAGATAGACATTAGGACTAGTTGAATACTGTCAGGCACAATGTGCCACACATACAGTAAAGGTTGAATGATTTTAGAGGAAAGCATGTAAAAAATAACAATGTGAGAAACTCACATGGGCGAACACTGACATTCTGGATGAGATGTAAGCTCTAAGGAATTGAGCATTTACCTGAACAAAAGCTTAAATGACCATCTGTCAGCCCACCTGCATTATTCACTTATGCTGCAATTCACACGAAGGAGGCAACGAAACTGGGAAGAAAAGCCAAATCTGAGAGTAAATGGTTAATTTGAGGGCGAGTTGAAATGCACATTTAGAGTGACTTGGATTTCAGCTGAGCTGCTACTTCTTCCTTGAATCCTGAATTAATTCAAACTATTTTTCTGTTTTGTTGGTGTTTAAAAAAAAAAAAGAAGCCAAAACACTTGCTTTTCTCCAGAATTTTTGTCAGCTTAATTACAAAGAACAGCATCAATGGGTGACTACAAAAAATTAGATTAAAATGCCTCATTATCAAATAATTCTATGTCCTTGCAGGCAACAATAACAATAATTAACTTCAGAAATGCAAGCCAACCTCACCATAAAAAGGACAACACTAGATGGTATGTTAAGACCTTTTGGGTGAACAAATGGGAGATGTCTGCAGTCTACCATGCGGTTAACACTGTAAAAAGGGTTTATTTTAAACACAATGCATGCCTTTTGCTTAAACTTAACCAAAATGTAAGAATAATGAAACAAAACAACTGAAGATAATGGCCCCACATGGAATATAAAACCTCTGTGACCTGGATCAAAATCGTTGAATTTGAGTCATAAATTCTGTATCAGTTGGGCTGTAGTTCACACTTCACGGACCTCAGTTCAGCGCTGTGAAGTGTGAACTGCATTACTTCTCATTTATTATCTCAGTGTTGCCTCCCAATAAAACAACTCAACTGGTGTAACACAGCAGATGATTTTTCTGTGAGGCGAGAGCAGCTTTGGCAGAAATCATAAAAAAAAGAAGACATGAGCAGCATGTGTTCCAGACAGTGAGCTTTTAAAATATTGTAGGAAAGAGACGAACAATTAAGATGAGGGCTGAAAGTGACAAGGTCCCAACCTTTAACTCAGCAACATAAAGTAATTATTGACGGAAATTTGTAACAAGTACATTGGCAAAGTTGGCCAAAGGATGTGTCTCTTACACTGCTCCAGGAGTGATTTGCCTAGCGTGAACTTGCAAAAACCGGCAATCTCAGGTGTCACTAAATCAGCAGGGACTGAAACCTATTAGTTTACTTTCCCTCTGTTCTATATGGTGCAAATAGAAACGTCGCTCTGCTAAAAAAAGCCTCATTATTTTTTATCTTTTTAGACAACCCGATCCGGTTATTAGCTTGTCAAAGTCTCACTTTGAAAATCATTGAAAAATTGAGGTCACAAATAGGTTCAGAGACTGAAGTTCTGTCACTACAAACAATCTTTATAGAAAGCTCTCTGTCATTTCGAATTCTTCCTTGGCTGAATCTGGCATCTTAAAAGCAGAGTTCCTGTCAAAAAAATCATCTGTTTGACATCTGTTTTGGTGTATAGTAGAATTCTTTATGATTAAGGACTTCATGAAGAGCTCTGGTGTTGCTTCTGACTGCGGCTTCTTCATTTTTGTTTTCTGTGGTTGAACGATCTTTGGTATTTTCTAGACATACATGACAGCATAATCTTTCATTTTCTGACTTCATCAACTTTGTCCACTGCCCATTTCAGATAATTTACAGTGTGATTCATAATGTTTTATTTCTGTTGTTGTTGGGTTTTTTTTTATAACCCGATTTACTTCCAAAGCAAAAGACCATGTACTCAGAGATAGCCTCATTTTGGTGACATAGGAGGACAGAGGGACAGAAGGAGTGTTTGTTCAGATTCTGAGCACTAAGACTGGCTCTGTGAATTTCTGCCAACCTTGCCAGCACAGCACAAGGGTTTGAAAGTTAGTGCTTACTCTCCACAAACAAATTATTATTCAGCTGAGTGAAGTTGGACAGCGGTGTGTTTGCTAATGTGTTATAAGTATCAGAGAAGGACACGGTTGATGTCAACTGCTGTACGAGCCTCCACATATTAGTCAGCTCTTATGAAACAACTCAGAAATACACTTTTGACCCTCCTTTGATACATTTTACCAGAAAATACACTGATGTTTAATCTACAGACAAAAGAAGGTGTAACAAATAGATGTCGTAGGCAGGACTGGAGAAAATTGTGAAAATCAGAGAGCCAACTGGATATAAAAATGGGAGAGTAAGCAAAAGACTGTAAAAAAGCTTCTATTGCAGAATTTTTTCTGACAACTCCCCATATCTTCCATATTTTAAAGTTTAGTCAGAATCATGCCGTCTTTTCTTTAAGAGTTCCTTGTTTCAGCGTTTCTCTAGGCCACTAAACTCAGTAGGATCAGTGATCAGAAAGACATATTTCCATCTCTGACAGAGCAGCTGACGACTCCTTTCCCTATCCCACCAAAAATGTTCCTCATTACAGAAGCCTTTTAACCCCTTTAGGCGCCAGAGTTTTTTTTCTAAAATCCTTGATTTTGACAAATAAATTTCAAAAGGCTATATCTTAAAACTGATAAGAGATATAGACTTTCTGTAAATCAGACAAATGTTAAGGATGACCCAAAGTTTATGTAGGAAGCAAATGTACACACCTAATTTGCATATTATGACGTCATGGGATGGCGGCTATCTTGGATTGTAGAATTTTTATGAAATTTTCATGTTTCAATGATGAAATGCAGCCTTTTTCCCCAAATATGCCCCTCTTAATCTCTGTACTATATTCAACATTCTATATTCAATGTGCTATACAATGCAAAATGTTCAGGGAAATAGCAGTACTAATACTGTAAATTACTTCTAATAAATGTCCTAAAAATGATCCAATAGCTTTATCCAATTTTGGTACTCCACCTCATCAGTCAAACACTCAAAGCCTGCTTTTCCATAACCTGGCTTAGTGAGACGCATGTTGGCTGACTTGGCTCTGTCACAGACAAGGCGGTGCAAGGTGCACGAGAGACAAAGAGCAGGAGGAAGGAGTGACCACTTAATGCCAGTGATACATGGAGAGAAAGGTGGGAAATTCAAGGCCTAGTGTTACAATGGAAAATGTTTAAAAAATTGCCGAAAACAGTACCAGGTTTAAAAAAAAAAAAGAAAAAAAAGTGAAATCTAAGAGCCCTCCATGTGCATCAGCTGATTTGAATTCAATCGGACACACCTTTAATCAACACAAAACAACTAAAACAATTGTCCCTATGGACTCCTTCATGGTGTGGAGGATTAGCCTTTAAATGAGCACAAAGGCAGACACAAGATGCTGAAAATAAAAATCTCTTAAATGAAAGATGTAACAACTGAGTTTGCACTTTACGTAACATTGATATAAATCAGTAAATGCAATTAATGAGAAGTGATTGTTCTTTGACATTTGCATGACACTGTACGAGTGTAAACTTATTTGTGTTGTATGCTGTACATCCAACCATTCTCACTCGCCTTCATCTTACGGGTCCTCATGACATTCAGGCAGTGGGAAATTTGCTGTTCTGGGTCATTAAGTCCCCATAGCGAAGGAGCAGTTAGAGAATGTTGGGCATGGGGGGAGAAGAAATCCATCTTGCTTACTGCAACAAATATTAGAAAAAACTGATTAAAGAGACTTTGAAATTAGCTGGACGTGCAGAAGGCTGATTCAGGTTGACTTCATTTTTCTGACCTATTTAATTCCAAGGCAGATTTTCCACCTTCATTTGACAAATGAGTCAGAGTCAGCTAGGCTTCAGTGGAGGTGAATATGTGTCTGCGTGCATTCTCAATGTGTGTTAACTTAAGCTGACACAGACAGACAGAGACGCTTGCGCAAGAGCACACACACACACACACACACACACACACACAGACACACACAGACACAGACACAATTTTCTATTGCGTTTCATCTGTTTGACAATTCATTAATTTCAATGTACTTTCTCCAAACCTTTCCACATTCGGACACAGAGTAATGATTAAGATTAAGAGAGGCAGAGAGGAAAGAAAAGGGGAATGACAGGACAAAGAGAAAGAGGGAGAAGAAACCTCTGAGACTCTTTTGCTGTCCCCTGCCTTCATCTCCTCAGCAGGCTCTTACCTCCTGTGGCTCTGCTGCTCCAGAGAGGCATGAGCTTACATCAAAAGTGATGCTAAAAAGTACACGCAAACACAGGTTCACTTGGCTAATATTCACCTTCTTTGCCTTTGCTGCCCTTCATGGACATGAGCTGATTACCTTGCAAACTGAAAGCTCATATGGTGATGGCGAATCATATCCATTTGTACATGCACCCATGTACTGTAGCAGAGAAAATGCTGAGACATAGAAATGCATGAAAGAGTGGCACAAACACATGCTGATGTGTTACCATAAATTGCCCATACTAAGCCTGGAAACACACACACATACACACACGAGGCATGTCAGTCAGGCTGAAGATGAAAGAGGCTAAATTAAAAAGGCTGCGCATGAGTCTGTCCTGTCTCCAAAAATCTCCTATGCCACTCTTTGCCTTTTCTGCCTGCCTTTCCTCATTGTCTGTCTATACTGTCGATTACACACACCAGCTCTCTGATGTTGATCTGAATCCTGGTAAAAGAATTAAAAAAAAAGACAGGTCCCTAATAAGATGACAACATTATAGTTATTTTCTTTTATGGTTCTACCAAGCAGCTTCACAGGTTAGTGTTCAACAGGGACAGCGGGGACAGGATTTGAGAAATTTTTGAGTGCCAAAAGCAAGGAGTAAAAACAACTAACTTCTAACAGGTGTTGGATGATAATGATATAGATCAATCTTGAAATATGAGTTGAAAACATCTAAAAGAAATACAGTTTTATCTTTATCTATCTTTGTCTATCTTTAGCAGCCATTAAAATACGACCAAACAGCTAGACTGTAACTCATTATGTGATTAATTAATAAGCCACAGGTGAAATAAAGACGTTCTCTCTCATCACTTAATTATTATCAGAGGCAGCACCTTCACACTTGAACAGTTTTTGCCAAAATAAATCAACCTCTCCAGTAGTATTTTAACATTTGCGTACCTCTGCACATGTTCAATCTATTTTGCAGTGGAGGAGTTGAAAACAGTGTAATTGACGGTCGTTGTTCCTAATGTGATGTTTTTGTTAGGTAGCAGTAAAAGCCTGGGCTTGATAATGAAGTTATGGAGACTTGAGGTTTTTCAAATTCTCCAAACTCTCCTGTAATCATAAACGTTTTTTGATAACTTAAAGTTTTTCAGTTTGGTCTCATATTTGTGAAGTTGTTGTACTTGTGGAATGCCTACAGTTCCAAAGTAAAACAGTAACCTCTGAAGATGAATTTATCTGGCAGTGTTTGAGCCCTTGAACCGTTTGGAACTCAGACGACTTTCATGTGGTTCTATTCATCCTGCAATTTGAGTCAGCTGCACTGAAGCTTTCCATGCATGTACATTTAATCGGTCCACAGTCCTATGATTTCACTGACGCACTGCAGTGGCGTGGATGGTGATGATTCTCCTGCAATTCATGCATCCTTCTGATTCTACTGCTCTTCGTCTACGTTGTCCTGTGTCCTTTTCTTTCATTTTGTTTGGTTTATAAATGTGAGATTGATCCAGGCACATGCATAGTCAGCATGCACCATAAAAGCCTTGAGCGGAAACAGACAATTCTTCCATGAATCTAGCTCAGTTCTATAAATCTCAGCCCTGGATTATCTGTGAAAGGTTTCCAGTTCCCTCATGCAGGGCAGAATGCCATATATTCTTGTAAATTAACTTGACCAAGATACCAAACGACAGTTATCTGAATATTGTGCTGAAGGAGCAAAAAGATATAAAGCCATCAATCATGCTGTGGTATGCCTGAACATTACAGCAAGCTACTTTGTGTTATTACTTCTTAGACTTTAATGATGGAAACGCTGCCCTTGGTTACAGGTGTGGTATTTCTAAATGCTCACTGTGAGTTATGACTGTTGTTTAGTACTCTGATGCATCCCTGCTGCTGTTCTAAGACTATAGCTACGCTTAATGCTCCCATTACGATCACCTTTGAAATTTAAATATGTCTGTACTGTTTTAAAATATCCGCCTGTGTTTTTTAAGTTAGGGTCGCCCCAAAAATAGTGTTTAATATTCAGAGAATGTGAATACAACAACGAAACCTTGCAATATGTAAAGAACACTGGGGATCTATAGCAGAGGATGTCCACGGTCATTAAATTGTGTTCAGGCTCCTACACTGCTCCTTCAATGCCTACAGATTATTTACTTGATTAAAAAGATAACAGTGCAAGTTTAAGAAGATTAATGAGTGCCGGTAAGTGTGTAAGAGTTTTAAGTATTGAGTCATGGAAACTTTACTATGTTTGATAGAGTTTGAAAGAAAAGATACAAACATCCTCCTCATGTTTGCATCTTCTCTTTCCTTTTTTCTTTTTTTTACTCTTTACCTCTTCCTTGTTTTTGTCCCCCGTGCTCAGCTAGCTACACTATCTGTATGAGTAATCAGTCAGGCTGCTAATGAATGCCAGGCTGGCTGCTGTGATAATGGGCTAACAATATGAGGTAATGGGCTAACAGTGAGCCATTACACAGCCCAGTCGTTAACGTCGGTGACTTACTTGGGTAAGTGCAGCATGGTGTATTAGTGACGGGAAAAGGGAAGAGGCAAACTGGAGTTTAATTGGGATTAAGGGCTCAGCCTTGGTACAGAGGCTCACAGACAACATCACAAAAAATAATTTACTTATTGCTATTGTGGAAAAAGACATTGCTTGAATCCAAGTCCCTAAAATGAATAGTCACTCAGCCAAGCCACTTATCTTTTCTTTCCTTCTGTGAAATAACTGACACTCACCACTCAGCACGTACTCTGCGTACTCTCACGTACCATTCTCTGAACATAATGATGTGAGTGACATGTGCAAACAAGCAGAGAGGAGTGTGGAGTGCCAATCAGGCTCTTGTCAGTCATATAGAGGTGAGCAAAATCAGGAAGAAGCAGGTGAGTTGTTGCTTCTTACAGTAAAGTAAATGTGATATTTTAATTGTGCAGTCGCAGGTACAGGTTCAGACTTTTGCTTGATTAGGGACTCCCACTACGCATCACAGTTTATAATAAGTGATGCAGATACTAGAAGTCTGCCTGAGTACTTCTCTCAAAGTCATAGTTCTGCTCAAACTTTAAAATTCTCTGTGGATTGATCTTAAGTTAACACCACGTAGGGTACGCTTAATGGCAGTCAGTGGAAAGTAAAGTCTTTGGGCTCACTGTTTTCAACAATATTGTATAGAGCTGCTACCACATGCTCATACTGTGGTTATTCATATAGAACAACATAACACCACTTTTTTCTTGTGAAAAATTCTTTCCATCCACTTTCTATACTCGCTTCATCCTTGGGGGGCTGCAGCCTATCAGTACACCCTGGACAGATCGCCAGTCCATCACATGGCCAACACGGAGACAAACAATCACACAACCTCACACTCACCCTTAGGTTCAAGTTAGACTCATCAGTTGTTTTTTGACAGTGGGAGGAAGCCAGAGAACCTGGAGAGAACCCATGCATGGGGAGAACAAGAGAAATCCTCAAAGGAAGGCCCCAGCTGAGACCATGAACCTTCTTCCTGTGAATTTATTGGGGCTAACTAGCACAGACCATCATCTATGCAGCTCAAATTAGCTATAAAATTCTATTCAACTAGAACAACCGCACTCTGTTAACATTTGCATTGCAGTCTTAACTTGACTGACTATGAGTCTAATTCAGGTCAGCTTTCTATTGATTCATTCACATTGAGGTAGTAGGTCCTACTTACTGTAATCAATGGACAGAAGAACCATTAGATATATTGTTGTATTTATTAATCTAAAGGGAAGTTTTATACCCCTTAAACTGTGAAGGTACATTTTTGTTGTCCTTTAGTCTAATCAGGAGATTACACAAAGGCCATCGAGTCAAATGACATTACGTGCATGCCTCTTTTTTAAAAAGGTAAAAAAATGGAGAAATAAGCTATTGGCTATTGGTGTTGTAACTCTCAAGGGCCATCCACAGCAAGACTAATGATGTGAGCATCCACACATCAAAGTTATATTATTCTGTAAAGGGTGAAGGCAAGAACAGGCTGCACACTGCTGCAGCGCCCAACCTCAGTTACAGGATCGTCAGAGAGGACATCAGTAAAGTACAAACTTCAGAGAGCACATCAGTGCTAAGTGCTAAAGACCCCTTGGCATTGTATGACAGGTAATATGATGCTTTTTTATTTTCAAGCTCATATCACGTTAATTGAACATTTAAGATTTGGTAGCCTAGCTCTGAGACTGCTCGATTTCCGGAAAAAAATAACTTACTACACCATCAGTTCACATAAACTAGGTATAATCAGAAATATCAACAGAATATCAATAGAGCACGGCGTTTATCTTTTATCTTTTCTTACTTTAAAGGGTATAAGCAATACCAGGAAAACAGTGTGAAGCACAGCATTGGAGCTGTCTATCTTTCAGGGTCATAAAGGAGAAGATGTGAGCCCTACTTGTTTTTTATTGGTTTTCAATATCTCATTGTTCATCAAATCTAAAAGTGATCCCAACAGTATTGTTAACACTCTCACTGCTGTCATCCACTTGAAATAAAGCAATATCTCCAACCATTTTTTATACACTACTGAACTGATGGGTCTTGATCCACCCCTCTTTTCTTTAATTTTGTTCCAAGGACGCAGATTTTCTTGCAATCTATTAAAGTCGTCTTGAGCAATAATTCTCCATATTTTCTAAAGTCTTACAAAGTTTTCTTTTGGACATTGACTGCTTTTTCACTTATTCATGTTCCAGTCTTCAGAAGTTTTTTTTAAAGTTTTTTTTTATCAATGTAACCAGTAAACAGTGTCCTCTGAATAATTCAAGTATAAAAAAGTGACCTAACTAAAAGAATGAACTAATTTCATGGATTTTGTTACCAGCAGCTTGTGGCAAAGACTCATAATGTGCATAATATATTTCTACTGATGTTTGCACATTTCAGTAAAATGCTGCACCCATTTCCTGCTTTCCTGGTAATATAGACAGAAAAGACAAATGCTAAAGACTTGCACTTGTTGGGATGTTATCACAGTTGCTGTTATTGGCGTGGACAGCCCATAACAACATAAATCCGTTCATTTAGGGTTCATTCTTTCTCCATTTTGTTGTGAATGTGGGCAGGGCTGACGATAGTTCTGCTCCATACACCTGATTGACAAAACATCAATGGCTTTGGAGGTGTACGCTGAAATTTATATTATTTTACAATATGTATGTTGCAGTGTTATGAATAATTATAATTTGTGTGATCTTACTGATGTGGTGGATCACCACACTACCATTTAATAAGGTTACCAGGTTATACCTGACTCATTAACTGTTGTTCCTTTGTGTCCATTCTGTCAGCCGTCTCATCTTTGCCCATATATTCTTTTGAGACACTATTAAATATTACATCATAAAACCAAGCACTGAGGGGATGGCTGTGCAAGTGTCACAACATCTTCTGAAAATAGAGGGAGAAAGCATACCTGAGAATTAAAGTGGGGACCAATCTAGGCAGAATACCGAGGCTGAGTTATGGTGTGTTACCATAGATCTGTACCGAAAATCTCTATGGATTTAAAACCAGTTCATAATCCATCACTGTTCCTGTGCACAGTTCTGCAAATCCAAGTGCTGTGAGTGCAAAGGCGTTTCACCGGGCCAAAGACACGCTTGCCTTATTTTAGCACAGCGCTAGCTCACAGGAGTGGAAAATGATTGGCAACCGTACAAATAAGAAAATGAAAGTTAAAGCCCTCCAGAGGACAGCAATGTATACACATATCTGTGCATGTGTAGGTTTGTATTATTTACCAATTCACAAGTTTTTTTCATACTGTGCACATGCACACATACTGGCCCACACAACAGCTTGAGGCTGCTCACTGTTAAATCAGCCCTGATGATATGTGTGAACCAGCAAAGGCTGTGTTTTATTGACCTTCTCTTCCTCCACTGTCTAATACAATACCAAAGAGCAAGATGGTAAGTTTAATATGAGCTGGTCAGAAGGCAGATATGACAAAGTAATGAACAGGAGGAGCAGGAATGATAGAGCAGAAGCTCCTTTGTTGAAACAGCCTGGAAGGTCAATGATAACTCTCGTCCCTGAAGCCTTCTGACACATTTTTTTGTTTACCAATCCGCATTTCTAAACCCTGCTCCCAGCAGCTGCTAAAGTGAAGCTACACAATAATAGACAAGTGGGCCTTGGCTACGGCTTAGCTCAGCTCGCTTGGGTTTAAGTTGTAGCTGGTTGTCAGGCTTCTTGTTATGTGTAAATAATCTCTCAAATAACATACGTGCCTTTTTTAAAAAGCTCCAGAGGAATGCAGATTTCTCCTACAGTCCATAGACATCCATGTTAGGTTAATAAGGGATTCTAAAATGGCCGTAGGTTTGCAAACGTTTGTCAGTCTCTTTGTGTTAGCTCTTTAATGAACTATACTCTCCAAGGTGTACCATTCCTCTCGCTCAATGGCAGCTGCAACACTCAACAAGATAAAGCAGAAGGATGCAGCTTTGTTCGGGCAGGATTCAAGGTATTTCGAAACATTGTTAGAAACCTTTTAAACCACTCTCACTGTCAGCCTTCTCATTTAGTTTGGAACTAGGTACCACAAACATGGATGAGAGTGATTATGCTGCCGGGGTTTTACATGAACTTTCTGCTTCTTACTGCACTGCAGAGATAACACTTAATTTTGAATATTTAATGAGGTATCCTTAGGGGTAACATCTGATAGGACTGTCTTGTTGGCTGTTTATCATAGGTTTCTATAGTCCTAATGCCATAGATACAAAATGCTGTTCTTTTGAGCGAGAACCAATTAAGAGAGCAGAGCATTTTGGGTGGGAGGAAGAGTTCTCTAAACTAATCTAACAAAGGATGCACAGATAAGGATAAAACATTGGGTGTGTTTACTTATTGCTGAAGCAGAGAGGTGACACACTAGACTGAAATTGTTCAAATAAACTATAATTTTCAGGTCTAAAAAAAAAATATTTGTAGAAACATAATTTATGCTAAATAAACTTTCAGGTTACCAGGAAAACAGCAACACACATCATCAATAATCAGCTTACTGTATGTCACCCTAACTAGAAGTTCCGGTGCAATATTCATCACATGAAAAATTTGATTTTTTCTATTATAAGACCAATTACCTTGGTCTTATAATAGAAAAAAAAAACACAAAAAAAACACCGACTCCAGAGTGGAGCTTTCATGTTTTTTGCAACAGACTCCCTACTTGTGCTGTAGGTGTAATATTGGTGTGGCCCTATTTGCAACAGCACCGTAGCCCTAAGACTAAAACACAAATAACTACAGAACATATTTTTGTTCACCATTCACTGTGTCATTACACTTTTTGGCCATACATAACTAGACCATGACAACTGTTTATGGGTTTATGCATTTAGCAGACGCTTTTATCCAAAGCGACCTACAGGTAGGCAGGTAGGGTAAGGGAGTCTTGCCTAAGGACCCCTACTGGAGGTAGTACCTTTTATGCAGGGGATTTGAACTCCTACATGGAAGGTGACAATCATACTTCATACATTGCTGACCCTACCTCCAGGACAGATGTCTTTTATTCCATTTGTTCTGAGGAGTCGGACTCCGTTTCCTGCGTCCCACCATCCCCTCGGCCTGAGATACATCTGGCAATGAACATCTGGGTGTTTTCATCAGGCCGAGAGTGGCTTGGTCTATAGCAGAGGGAAGAAAAGGAGAGTCCATATCTGGTGGTTTTTCCTGATTGCATCATGTCATTACTTCACTGTATTTAGCCCCCATCCAACAGTAAAAGCTCTTATGCATGATTGCCACAAACACACACTGCCACATACCTAATACTCCAGTTTCCTTTAGCCCTCCAAACTTCTGCATGGCTTTGATGGCCTTGGTCAGGGCCTCCTTGGTCTGAAGTTGGCCAGTCACCGGGTCAGGAGGTGGGAGGTAGCCAAACTTACTCAGCCAGTCCTGGAAAAGAAACAGTAGACACAGAGTTCAACAAAGCTAAGTCCAGACATTTCAAGGGCTCCAAGTATTCAAAAGCTGCTGAGAAGTACTGACATCTGTTCATGTTTACTGTTTGGGGATATTTTGTCTCCATGCGCACGTATATGTACAAGCAGGTTTTATTTTTTCTCTTTATTCTTCTTGGGGCTTCATACATGAGCCATTCATCTACCAGCCAATTCTCTGCAATGTCTGTGGCTGAAACTGACTGGAATTTGGCTGGCCTTTGACTGGGAGAGGCAAGTCTGAGCTGGTGCATCTATATGAGACACTCTGTCTGCAGGGCATACAGAATAGTGATGGTTGTGAAAGAGTTTAATGAGAAACACTAAGAAACAATACAGGGGAAAAATCCATATCTTTAAGGTTGTCTTTTTATTTTTTTCATAACCACATCTTAATTCACAAATGTAATATAAATGAAACTGTCATGCAAAACAATCATGTGTGTATGAAAGGTAACAGTGTAACAGTATGTACGTTTGAAATTAGTGAAGTTGCTGCTAGTCCAAGTAGCACAGCTGACTGTATCAGCTGGTTGTGGAATTTATGGAGAGGTTGAAGTGTCTAAGCTGCAACTTGATTGCAACTCTTTCCTTTTTTCTGTATCAATTTCTTCTTTTCCACTAATGTCTCTCGTTGTCTTGCTTCTCTTTTTTCTCCTCCCTTCATTTTATTTACCTGCACTACAGCCTTCTTTTCCTCCATCCTCATAGGACAGCTAATAGGAGAAGGCAGATCTTAAATAGGTTTTTGATATGCACTCATCTGAGGTGAGTGATGCAGATCGATAGCAAGGCAACCCTTCTGTACTGACAACACTGAGTAAATCCCATTTACTGAATGACTTGAGCTTTAGTGAAGCACTATGTGGCCCGATTATTTGCGTCCTAATGCTTTGCTTCACCATCTGTCTTGATAAATTGGAAAGAGGTAGCACAGGAATTGAACTGACTCTCAGTAACATTGTTGAGGATGACAAACAACAACAATTTCATGCAAAAAGTGGTGACCAGGGTAAGTGGGAGATGTCAAAGGACACTTTCACTTTATACATATACAGCATGCTTGTCAAGTAAGGGTTTTTGAAGAATGGACATGAATATCAATCAAAGTTGGGTTTTTTCTAAAATGTAATTGGCCAGAGTCCTTTTTTGCAATAAATATTTATATGCTTAAATGATAGGTCATGATGCATGCCCTAGTAAATCAGTAAAAGGTCTACAAAGACTACAAAGTTTAGAAAACCTAGCAAAGCTGAGTTTCTTAGACTTGAGCGTAGCAAGAATTAAAAAATGTTCCAATTAGTTGTTTTTTTGCTGTGCATTACTACAAGCATAATGATCACATGTGTCGTAAAAAAGGAGTGATACTGGGTGACATTCATGAGCAGTTGGACCCGTTGAATAGCTTTAACCACTTTCCAGGATATTTGGAACTTAAAAGTAGATGTCAGTGGCTTACCTTATGGAATTGCCTGTTTTACGTACCAAATCGATTTCACACACAAACTCTAATTGGTGTGTATTTAACATCTTCACATCAAAATATCAGTAAACAGAAGCATGCACATTTTTCATGAAATCTAAACACTATTCATGATAAATTGCACACAAAAAGCCACAGCTGGAAAACATTTGATCATATTTGGAGAATATCCCCAGAAAATCATTTGGAAAGAAAACTAAAATAACTAACAAACATAAAAGCTATTCGCAGTGTGTACTTCAGAGTTGCCTTTAAATATCACATCTAATTTGATATTTTAGCACTCTGTCTTTGACATTTTTATTTTTGGGGCAGTTTTCTTGCAGCATATTGATAAACGGTCAAGTTTTTTTTTGTTGAGATGCTATTGTTCATAACTAACTGTGTGTGAGTTTAAGTCTTTGTAGCTTCTCATGTCAGCACTAATAAAAATATGTCACTATAAAATATTCAAGTGAGTTCAGTAACATGCTGAAAATGGATAAATCCCATACAGGGATGTCAATACATGCAGTTGACAGATGGTTTTCTTTTTCAAGGCTGCAAACAACGTGTTTATGCTCAAATAAAGAAAAAAAAGAATACAAGACAAGTGGATAACAAAAAAAAAGAAAAACACTTGTATCCCCATTGACAATAGAGTGAAAGCTCAAACATAAAAATTACAAGATGACATATAATGAAGGAGGAACGGAGGAGTTTAATAAGCTACAAAAATTGAACAAGAGGCTAAATTAGTGCTCCTTCAACCTTAAAATAAAGAGAAACATAACAAGCTCACTGTGGGAGATAAAAGAGAATTTGCAAAAAATCCATTCTCTCTAACAGTCAGGTGGCAGCCTACTCGTTCATTTCCAATTAAGCAAACACATATACGTGTTCAAAAAAAACCAAAGAACTTTGTCCAACGCTCTTGCATCATTGTAGTGCATCCCAAATGAGGAACCTTTTTAAAGGCTATCATTGTTAACTGCTTGCCACAATTAATACAGTGATGCTTTGTTTCATTCTCACTTTTCTTATGTCTAACTAAAAAAAAAAAGAGTTCAACCAACTGCTTACAAGAACAAACCTTACAAGTAGCGTTCAATGTTTTGACCACAGTCATCATTGTAATTCATTCAATAAAATGAGAGTATAGAGATGAATGACAAAGAAGAAAAGACAAAGCAATTTGCGACTTTAAGAGCCTTAAAAAAAAAACAAAAAAAATCTACCAGAGTCTACTAGATATAATTCTATTGAAAGCACTGACTCCCATTTTTAATAAGTATATTTTTAAATGGTTTTTATGTGCCTGGAGCCTGGACGATATAAGCTCTCTAACTTCAACAAAACTTTGCAAATTATCACAAGCCTCTCATTCAGTTGCGCCCATAAAATCTCAGTGGAATCGTATCTGACTGAATAAGTGCACACAATCAGTCACAATATGGCTGCCTTATAACCACATTCTGCAAGGGAAAATTAAAAAATGAGTCAAATTGGAGGAATCTTGAACTGATTGCATAATAATGCAGTGTAGCATCACTGAAGAAGAATTTTCCATCAGAATTTTGAACATCCTTCGTGAAATAATGATTAGCTTAGTATAAAGTATTATTTAGTATAAAGTATTATTTAGATAAAAAGATGAAAAGAAAGGAAATAAGATGACAACACTAGCATTGGTGTACAGCAGTAGAGAACCTCCATGGCAGGATGTAGACAGATAAGAAATGAATTACTTCATTTTCTGAACACAAAGAAAAAAACAACACTATGCTAAGTAGTCCAGAAATAAGAATACAAAGACAGAGCAGAGCGTGGGAGAAGTTGAACTTAAGTTGGCACAGGAAATTACAACAAGTACTCCGACTGAAATGGCCGTATAAATAATCTTTCATGCCCTCTCTACGGCTTAGTGTGGCATCCTACAGAATACCACCCTTACAAGTAGAAGAGGGGAGATATGACTCATATGAGTGTTTCCACTTCAGAGCAGACATCATTCTCAAGTCTTTCGTTTATAAGCCTCAAAGCCCTCGTAGGGAGAAAGGAAGAGTTGTTGAAAATAACATCACCAAAAAATCCCATAGAAGTTAAAACTACTTGGGAAGGTTTTAGAAACAATAATGCTCAGGGCTTGAAAAGAACATTCTTTTCTCAATGCCAACATCACCCACATGGATGCCAGCTTTACTCTTCACATGCAGTTGCTCTCACGACCTCTAGCGCTCATATAGTCTTTGAGTGATATTACTGGCTGTATCTGCTAGCGTGCGCAAATAACAAATGCTACATGGACATGTTTTGGGGAGGGGTACGCTCTCAGAAATACATATAACAGGAGAATATAAGACATCGAGGACGATTTGGCAGAGAACAAGAGGAACCTGGTAGTACATACGCTGGTGGTGATAACGGCAAAGAAAAATCAGGCGAGTGGCAGCAATCTAGAACCTAGTGTGAATCACGAATGGGAAGCAAGACTCAACAGAATGCACAAGTACGTAACAATGATTAAATGATAACAAAAAAGGAGGTAGAGCTAAAACGTGTGAACACAGGTGTATAACTGACGCACTGAGACACAGAGTGCTGCTGCAGCTGTCTTCAAATTTAAAAAAAACTTCTATCATTTCTGGAATATTAAAAAATTTATGACACTTTATTTCTATTTAAACTGATATAAATAATTCTTATTTAAATTGATTTAAATAAATAAAAGACAGGGAGAGTGCACACATGTGACTGCCTCCACACAAGCTGCTTTTCTCTAACAAAGAAACGCGGCCGCTAATGTGATTGTATCATGAGAAGAGTGGGCAGCCTGCACACAGAGTAGAGACACACTTGATTGATGGGACAGTTCTTTTTTCCATCTGTAATGTTACTGACAGCGCTTAATGAAAAAAAGTTCACAAAATCCTACATTCACAAACAAACTTGCAGTGGAGGAGTACTGCTTTCGCAGTACTGAAGCTGTTTTTTATTGACTTCAGAGACAAATGCTTGCTGAAGTGAGGGCTTGACCCCATCTTCAAGCTCCTGCACATGGGGTCTATATCACTTAACTCAAATGCTGCTCAAACGACCAGCCAAGCACAAATATGTTAGATTTTACTTTGATTGGTGTGTTCAAACCTTCTCATTTCAAGACTTCAAAAAAAGACCATTTGTTTTCTTACACGAGAGAACTGATACCACTCTTATGTCTGTTGTGTAACGATGAAGCTGCTACCATCAGCAAATCATTTTACTTTTTTACAAAGACTAGAAATAGCTCTTCCAATAACACAATATACATAAAGCTCATGATTTAGCCTGTTATGTCGAATTTGTTTAAATAAAGCGTGCACACAGCCACCTGTTTCTTGGTTGACACCATCTGTGGAATCTACACTCATCTGGGAAAGTCAGCTTGTCTTTAACCGTTTTTTTTAGAGCTGAGGTTCAGTATATTGGGGATAACAGATTTTTCTCTGGCAAAAAATATTACTTCCAAATATTACTCATTCACTTAAAATTTAAAATGTTCAATCTTCTTTAACATTACTATTGTCTGTTCATTCAAGGCGAACTTATGTCAAATATCACAGATAACTACATTGCAGTGAAGCATGGTATCCCAGTTTCTCTTCCTGTTCAGTTATATGCTTTTAATATCAGCAGCAGCATGCAATCAGTTTTAAAAACACTTCAGCACTACCAATGAGGTAAGTATTTTCAGTGGCTGTATACATCGCGGGAGTCATGGCAGCACTGTTGCTCTTCACTGTGGTACAATTAGCCTGTATAAGAAATGACATGATAATATACCACCTACTGCAAGAGACTGTCAATGTTCCTCAGCATGTAACCCAGACTGATTTGAGTCTTTGCCTTTTTGTATTCTTTTTAAAGCTTCTATGATATGCTAATCTAGGGTTTCATATTATGATTTTGGGAGTTGACTGGAATGGGTTTACGAGCTTTAATGGCCATTCCGTCGTTCCGTACACCGCCAGTGTAGCGCATCCCCAAGATTTTATCTCCAGTCTCTTGAAAGCCATCTCACTGAAGATGGCCCTGGTGAAAGCTGTTTGTTCTTCAAGCTCATTTCCATCCATCCTTCCATCCATTTTCTATACCCGCTTAATCCGTTGATCGGGTCGCGGGGGGGTGTAGCCTATTCCAGCGATCATTGGGCGAGAGGCGGGGTACACCCTGGACAGGTCGCCAGTCCATCACAGGGCCACACAGAGACAAATGCGACAAACAACCACACTCACTCTCACACTCACTCCTAAGTTCAATTTAAGAGTCACCAATTAACTTAAAATGTGTGTTTTTGGATAGTGGGAGGAAGCCGGAGTACCCGGAGAGAACCCATGCATACAAGGGGAGAACATGCAAACTCCACACAGAAAGGCCCCAACTGGGAGTTCAATCTGGAACCTTCAAGCTCATCTCAATTGTTTAATTTGTATTTTCTCATTTCCTTTAACATACAACCTGTGACTCAAAAATGTTCCAACAAAAATATCTTTAAGGATGTCTGAATTTCTAAAATGCACCCCGAGGAGAGAGGAGCCTTGCTGGAGGAGCTATCAGCAAAGACACATGTTGTATCTTCAGTGGTGTTTGTGGCAAAATTTAAATGGCGCGTTGCACTTAATTTACATTACAAATGGAAGGAAATAAATATACATTTACACAAGCTAACAATGCTCATCTGACAGAAATGATGAAACGCAGCAACAAGCTGCAGCAAAATATTAGTTGATGCAGTTGTGTCACGAAATAGTCAATTAGGAGATTGACAAGAGATGTGACAAGAGAAACTTAGGATGTGAAATTAGAAATAAGGAATAATGTGTGCCAAACTAGTCACTAAGAGGGAACTATACATATTTGTTACATTGTAATGTAGATAAATAAAGACACACTTTCCTACCAACAAGGCCTTTGAGGCAGGCTAGAAGCAGTTTCCTTCATGGCACAGATCAACTTTCCTTGTTCTGGATTCTGTGCTTCTTTTCACAAAAAAGCATAAACAAAGGTCATGACATCTATTTGTTCCATCATTTATATATTCCTAGATAATGGTTACCTTCAATATATCGGTTGGACAATATGATAACACATATCATGTCACAGCAGAAATCTTGTGGTATAGTTGTGACCCTCCCATGAGATCGAGAACCCTTCAGGGCACTACATTAGAGCACTGCTTCATCTGCTAAAAGCAAGCAGCAAAGTGATAATGGCACCACTTGAGATCAAAGCCGGCTGCATGTCACTTTTAAGAAATGGGTTCTATGTCTTTTTCGAATGAATTTAAAATTCACAAGATTTTTGTAAAGTACTTTGACCTTGGATATTCATTTGATTAGCAGTATCAAAGGTCTAAAACTCAAATAATTTAACGTTATGCACATTTTTTTTCAAAGGAGTCGTTGAACCAATGCTACTAATTTACATACTTCTTTCTAAACACACTTAAAGGTGCCCTGTGCTATTTCCATAGTGTTGCATTTCTGGAATGTCACACAATGTGGGCAAATAAAATCAAATCACTCAAAGATGGAGACATGAACCTGAAGCTATTGCTACATAGCGCTGCCAGTAATCTAACAGGTATCGCTTACCTCTAACTACAAAATGATCTAAACCTCTGAAAAGTCCATTGGGTTTAGTCATATTCAAAGTATATTTACATCTCTTTATGAAGATGAAGTTCAGCGCAGGATCTAAACATAGACACGAAGGCAGGCAGCTTAGAAAACAAAAATAACTTTAAAAATAAGGTGCTGCAAGGTCAGGGAATCCAGTCAAACAGTAATTCAAACAGCTTGTCTAAACTACCAGTAACAAAGAAGGGAAAAGAAAAGGAAACCATGAAGTACATACATATTTAATGGGCATATATATAGAAATCAGATCATTTCAGAATAAAAAAAAAACTAAAGTGTGTGAAGACAGAACATAAAGAAAAATTAAAATTGTTACATTCTACAAAAATGAGCAACATAACCAAGTTTCATAGACCATGAAAAAGTTCACCAAGCAACAACCTTTGGGACTGAAATATGAAGCAAATACAAAAGTGCCAAAAGTTGTTGGTCCTCAAATGCCAACTGGACGTTGTTTCTGTCTTATCTAAATGTTAATGTCCCCTGTTTTACAGCAGAAGTAAGCTGCATGGTACAAAGAATAGCTTTCCTGTATAGTTAATTTCCATCTCCATAATAAAGATATGGGTCCAAACGTAATTTTTTAGGTTAAATTGAAGGATATGCAAATATATGTCTGCAAATTTAATTGACAAATCCAAAATAAAATAGGTGAATAAATACTAAATGCTATAGGAATGATTAGAAAAATAGGTTTTCTGTCTGGATGGGAGCAAAAATACATTTTCGACACGTGGGCATTCGACACTGATGAAACTTGAGATTTTGTAATCCAAATATAGTGTTTACTGTATTGTTTGATTCTGTTTATATTGTTTCTATTTTACACAGAACTCAGTGGTCTGTAAACCTGAATCACTGCACCATATTCATACACTGCACACACATTCTGCTTTTTACTGCCTCACAAAAACACAAGTGTGGAGTGGGAATTACAGATTCTGACATCTGTGTGACAGACTGTGCATGTAAAGGATAATTTGCCACTATAATCCTAAAACCTGGTCCCTGTAATCTTTTGATACAGTGAGCCCTGGAGGGGAAAATGCAACAAATTCAAATATCCAAATAGAAACCAAATGTACACTGAGAGCAACTGTCTAGAAACAGTCCATAAAGAGGATTTAGTATTTAGATCAAGTAAGTCTATATGCCTTCCCTCATGCCAATAGAGTTAATGTTTTTTATAGCAGGATGTGATATTGATAAAAAATTATGGGATGCAATATTCATAGTATTTATGCATAGAGCTTGTTGGAGATGGAAGTCAGAGCTCTTTGGCACAGATAAACTACTTGGACTTACCCTAATTAAATGGCTGCAAATACAGGAAACAAAGTGAGACAACTGTTCATTGTCTCCCTGCAACAGAGCTGCTTGCTCATGTCCAGAAAAAGATGGTGCTGAAATAGAAAATCAAGCCTCGTGTGAGACTTCGATTAATGCAGGCAGAGAATTGAAGCTTTGCTTTACTGCTGATGCATCAGTTATAAGTGTCATCTTTGAAATGGGAGGTGGCTGAGACACAAAGGCAGTGGGGGAGTTTGAGGAAAGATTTTTACCTGCCTTTATTTGGGTTAAATCTGCCTCACTCTCAAAGGACCACAGAGCCTGACAGCTCAGAAAACTTTCTACAGTATCAAACTCCTGCCTCAACAAACTATTTCAATTGTGCATGGATACATTTTCTACAACCATCCATTCCCCATACCACCTTAATCCTATTCAGGGTTGTGGGGAACTTTTTCTACATCGACCAAAACACAATGGTGGATGCATACTCCGGTGCAACACTGTTTCTAAAATTACCTTGCTTGGTGTGGACATAGGGCAGCTGTAAGGCATTTGTATTCACTAATCTCTCATTCGCTTTACTTGAGGCCCCAAGCAGCAGTGAAAAACAAGTTTCCTGTTTCAGTGTGAGCTGCGGCTGGATCTGGGAGGCTAACATTTGCTAGTTTTTCAAAATGTACTTGCTAATAGAAACAAAACAACATGTTACATTAGAATGTCTAAAAAAGGGTTTCATCTAGCAGTGTACCATCATCCAGTTTGTAAAATATCACTAGACTCTATGAGTACCAGTCTGGTACTCTGCTGATCCTTCCATTTTTAACCATGTTGGGTCTGTCGCTTCACATCCTGTTTGATTCCTGTGTTGAAAGGTTGTCAGCCAACACAGACACACAAGAGCTCTGTGCCTTTGGTATCACCACAACAACATCTTTCCAAGTAGAGTCAGTTTTGCATCTATGTATGTGATCTCTGCTGTCTCACAATACCTCCCTGTTTAGCCTAATGAACAGCTGCTGAGTCGCTACATCTTTGCCCTCTCTGACAGGAAATGAGTCACTGGGAGACATTTAACCCTGCGACCTCAATGACTCCCAAAGGGTCACAAAGTAGCACACCCCATTATAGTGTTTACATTGTTCCTTAATACCTTAAGGATGAGGCCAGATCTGTGGCTAACCTCCTGGACTTTTAAAAGGCATGAGGCTATGTAGAGGCAGGAGAAAAAGGGTGATTCTTTTTCAAGTTAAACATTGATGATGACAATGGAATGACCTCAAAGAGCCCCTACTTCACTTCACCTCCTGCACAGACAAGTTTAACTAACTTAACTTACAAACAGTAAGTTTCATCGTGGACCAACAGTCTCTTGTGGATAGCAGTGAAGTGCAAGTGAGGATGTCTGGAGCAACATGGAGTTTTGGAAAAGAACACACAAACAAAATGAAGGAAAAATACATCAAACACAGAGAAGCTTCAGGCTGCAACAGAAAACTGAATAGATATGGAAACAAAACAGCTTTATTCTCTTAATGGAAATAAGATGACACTGCAACTTTCTTTTGTTTTTGTTTTCTTGTCTGTTTTAACATTGCGATTGCACAATCTACATAATCTGCCATGAGGCTTAAAGCCAAAGATGAAACATTTCTTTAATATTCTAAGCATATATTACATTTTTCCCCATCTTCTACAGTATCACTACTTACAAACATATTTTTACTTTTAGTGCTAAAAGCCTAGTTCTGTGAGATTCTTTTGAAAACTATCTGCAGAATTTTTATGATGTTTAGGTCAGGAGATTAGGAGACTGAGGGCAAGGGTAAGACCTTCCATCTGCATTCCATTGTAGATTTTGAGGTGTGTTTTGAGTAATTATCTTGTTGAGGAAGGAGGCCCTTTTCACCAGCAGCATTTATACATCTAGGCAATATTTAATTTTTTTCCCCCAGAATTTGCTGCTATTAAATCGACTCTGTTAACATTAAACTGTTATAAAAAATAAGATATTCTTTGTGCCACCAGCTGCAGCTTAAGCCCAAACCACTCTTGTCCTTAAAGCAAAGGTGTTCTTTTTATTGAATTCTATGCCATTTTTCTCAAATCATACCTTTATTTAGACGTCTCTTTGCAAACTTCTTGCAACTTATTTTGAGTTGAAAGTACATGACTGAATTTCTCTCCATGATTGTGAACAAACCCTTCAATCGGAGACCTTTTTGAGAGTTATCTCAATCTGTTGAGGTGCACCTTTCTCTTTTTCACGCTATTAAAAAATTATTTACTGACACTGTTTAAAAAAGTTCTAAAGGATCTTTAGGCCTTTAGAACATCAGATAATCTTGTACTCATATTGCTATTCACAACGAGAGATTCTGACCTGGGACTTTGCATGCTACCGTATGCAACATTATTTGAACTGGTTGGTAACTAATAAGCAAATATCTGTAATAACATCTGACTCAAGTGCTTTAAATGATTGCTCATTTGGCAAAATCACTGACAGATGGTCAACCTCAGTAAGTTAAAATAAATACACTTTTGTATTTCCAGGTGTTGTTATAGTAGTTTTGTTGATATAGTCTCTGTAGTGTGGCAAATCGTTCCCTAAAAGTTTCCACAAAACAAAAATATCCTGATGTCCATATTGACATTCTAAACCTTATTACTGACCAGAACTATAACCTGGGAGGTAAAATCTCTAAATGCATATAAGGAAGAAACAAAATTAGACAAATAAAACTAAAATAGTGTAGATTTAATTTTAATTGGAGACAGCTTTAACTAAATAGAGATCTGAATTTTTCCATTTATTAGAACATATCTAATAAAAAGACACCAGTAAACACATTTCAGATAGATGTAAATGTCTCACATCAAACAGTCCTCTGCTTCTAAAGTTACTCTCCGATGAGGAAATTTCTTTCAACTGAATTCTATCTTAACATCAATGGGCTTTGCAACAAATGCATAGATGCTATCGTCATTCAAAGCAGTTAAAACAGCTTCCCGTTTTATATCAACACCTCAACCTCAACCAAGGGGTGGTTTACTTAAAGTATTGCACTGGGAAGATGTCGGATCCAGGGAATGAAAGCTTGTTTAAGTGCATTTGACTGAGAAGACCCTGAAACCATTCCAAAGGCACAAGTGTAAACACAATTTACTGAAGAAGTAAGAAGTGAAGGGTTTCGTCACTATGTGCAAACAGATAAGATCAAAGCGATAGTGTATGGCAGAGAGCAAAAAGAAAGAAGGAGAGCAAATTTGGGGGTGACATGCAGCCTGAATGACATCTAATCAAAGAGAAAATTGAGGTTGGACTGCTAGGCAGTAAAAGGGTAGGAATCAATCCAAGCCTTTTCCTCTCAGTATGTTTCCATGATTGTGCTTTGAGGGTTAAAAGCTTGATTGAAATCCTCCAAGAAAGGCTACATTTTTTATAAAAGCTAGGTGAAAACATCACTAACTTACAAATAATCAATTATCCACTGATTTTAATTAACTGTCACATCTGAACAAAAAATTATCATCTAAAACAGACTTGGAATCACTTTATTTGTTTGAGTTTTATTATTCAGTTAATTAATTATTGAATTTCAATAGAGTTACAAAATGGATGCTTCATTTATAACTTATTTATTGGTCTATTTAGAGAAAGAAAGCAGACAGAGGCTCATATCAGAAACAGCATTCAGGTGAACAGGTAGACTAAAACTGATTCAGTGAGTCCTTCATGAGTCGAGTCCTGAGGAGTGTTGATTTGGTGACTAAACCTCACTTTCAAAAGGACAAATCAGTATGTAAGTAACTCTTGATGATGTCTAAAAATAAAAGTTAGAGAAAAGTCTGAAGTCGGTTGCTGAAGTCCTAAGAATTTTTTTCCTCAATGACGTAGTCATTAAAATAACACCCACAGATTAGAGAAATATCTTAAACACAACCCTCAGATTCTGACTGATTGAGCCGCTTGACTTTCCCAAACAGAACAAAAACCAAATGTTGAAACTTTTCTTCTGGATTGATAAGCAAAAAGCTTGTGTTGTTAACTTTCTGGATGCAGCTTATGGTGTAGCTGGTGTAACTTCTCATCTGATTCTACAATGTCATCTGCACAAAGACACAAACTAACGTTATGCTGATCCCTCTCTCTTTGGTATGTGCGAATTACCAAAGAGGAACAATGACAAGTTAATGATATAATTTTTGCGGATAGTGAGGAACCCACATGTAAAAAGGGCAACAATTGTGCCCCCACCTCCATCCATTGGCCCAGTTTGGTTAGTTAAGTGTTATAATACTGAGATTTGCACTATATGTTAAATATCATGCAAGTTTACTGATCGCACCAAAGACATAACATTACTTAATATGTACAATTGCAAGAGCTAAGAAATTAAAAGCTTTTATACTGGTTGAGTTTAATTAAAAAATGAACTCACTTTAGATCCATTTAATCCTGTATCATATACTCTGTGCAGAAATGTTCATTTCTAACTCTGAAACAAGGCAAAATTAAGAAAAGTTAAATTCTGAACTGGATTCCATTTAACCATCATACATGCACATCATAATGAGTTAGTTTTAAGTAACAGTGAGTTCATTCTAAAGACCAGAGACTGCTCCAAGTTACTTTATGTGTGTTATAAATAGTCTGCAGATACTCTGTTTAAGCAGGATTTTTATCTAAATGCATGCATAGCGGCTGTATGTATTTCAAGTATATAATTAACTTGTGTTGTCATAACGAAGGCATATGCAATGTCAACTCTAAAATTGACATAAATTGACAAATTATGCACACTAACAAAGCTCATTCATATTAATGACTTTTACTTACCTTTTCTGACCAAAATACATATTTTAAGTTGTGTTTTTCAAAGGACAATTTTATCTGTAATCAGAACTGATCTTGAGTTTTATTTTTCCCTGAAGTGACCTACATACACACCAGGGCTTTCTTTGGTCAATTTGAAATATTTAGCACTAGTTGTGTATATGTTTTATAATATAGTATTTGCAAGGTGTCAAGAACGGATGTAGCGCATAGCACCACCTTTGCTTCAGTGATGTGTGGAAAAGCCTCCAAAAGAAGAAGGAGTTATAAAGAATATAGCATTTAAACTTCTGTATCCCAATTGTGGACACAAAAGTCGAAGTAGTTTCCAGTTTAGCAGGAATAAGAACTTCTCTAGAGAGCAAAAACTTTATTTGTGGATGTATATATTTAGCTTCTTATTTATATATAAAAAAAATATTAGTAAGAAGACCTTATTTTCACATAGAATTAGTTCTAATTAAACCACATTCAATTGATTGTATGCAATAAACAGGAAAGATAGAAAAACGGAGGAAAGAATATCATATTATAGAAGTCAGTAAAGCAGATGCCACTTAGACACAAAGAAGTTGGCCAGATGCCTTCCTGCTGGAACAATCACTTCACTTCAGTGAATGATGCGCATTTAATGGGAGACAAATCTGACTTGTAAAAAGAATGCAGTATATTCTGAAGGATGTGCTCATTCTGACCCCCAGTTGCATTCAGTTTGTCACGTGAATGCCGTTTCCTAGACACTCAGGAAGAAAATCTGCCCCAATTTGCATGCCTGAATGTGTGAGTACATGACAGTGAGGATTAAAAATCTGTAAGGGAATCATTTAATCCTTGGCTTGGCTTGGCTTGGCTGGTTCTACACAGAATTGAGACTCAGTTCCTGTCTGTTCCTGGAGGAAGCAGTGAGCATGGTGAGGAGAAAGATGTCAAGGTAAAGAAGCAGAGACAATAGGAGGAATATGGGGAGGTAATGACAACAAGAGGCTAGAGAAATAAGAGACCAAAAACCAGAGGAAAAACCAATGGAGAAAGAAAGCCACAGAATGGATGAGAGAAAGAAGAGGAAAAAGTTGGAGCCAGAATATAAAAGACTGAAGTTAAGAGGCTGAGAAGATGAATTTACATGTTCTTTTCTTTTTACTAAACATGAATCCCAGAAATTTTCTGGAGAATGAAACAATAGCTATCTTGTTTATTGCAATTTGTTTTCATGTATATTCAGGGATCATCATCATCATGATTCTCTTTGCTGAGACCAGCTTGTCAGATTGAAAAGAAAACAATATAAAAGCAGGCCTAAATAATGAAATCAGAAAATGTATTTTCTCCTAGTTCTAAAAATGGATCTACACAGTTTCAGTTCCATTAGTATGTTTGTCAAACATTTATATGTCATAACAGGACGTGGGTTGGATGGTGGATGATTTATGATATTTGACTGAGGTTGGTAGTAGGAAACAATGGAACAGAAAAGAATCAAAAAAGAAAACACCAAGAGATTAAAGATAAACAAACTGATGGAGCCAATTACAACAACCCAGAGTAACTGGAATTCATTTACCAGACCTAACTTTTAGTGGCTTGACTGAGGGGGAAAAGCCCCAAAACCTCTTTGAAGTTCTTCTCTCAGTGGGTGGTGAAGCGGCATGGTACTGAGAGAAAGCCCAGCACACAAGGACTAAATAAAACTTGGCCAGTGTCCCTTGATAGAGAGGATAAAAGAGAAGGCTGTGAAGTTAACAGATGCACTATACCAGCTCTAACTGTCAGTGTCAGTCCCCAACAACTTCTTTGTGTCTAAGTGTCAACCAATACCGGTCTCTGAGTATGTCCAACAGTCAGTTATCTGAGTTCAAAAGTCTGATGGCAGTGTGTGTTTTGCTTCTTTTTCATTGCATCAACCTTGAGAAATGTCAATGTTTAATCTCTATGAACTTTAAGGAGATGGAAAAAAGAAACCAGTAACAATAAAATGGTACTACATCTCTCAGCAGGAATTAGAAGCAGCATACTGCATGTACCTGGGATAAAATAATCAGATTTAAAAAAAAGAAATTATTATAATAAGCCAAAACTGTCTTAACCATCCAAAAGCTGTCTTTGTCAAGCGTGATCCTACTGTAGTGCACAGATGACATACATCTTAGTATAAACTTCAGGTGAAGGTATTATCACAAATGTGGATGTCTAACAAAGTCGGCAATGATGTATATTCTGATGTTGCTAGAGTTTCGACTGTTCGCACAAATAAATTCATCCTATAGAGTTTTCTGAATTTGTTTTCAGTGACCAAAAAGTGTGTGTGAACAATATGCCAAAACACAGAAAAACCTGCATTTATAAAAATACACCACAAGCTTCAATATTTGATATTACACAATTTGCATTTAGTAGCTCCTTAAATTTAAAAGTAACATGATCCAACCCCAATTGCCCTTCCGTACCTTCAATGTGAGGACTTTAAAGATTGGATCTATCTTTATAACTGCCTTTTTAGGTTCAAATATATGATAGAATACATATGTGACAATATATTTATAGACGGCCTCTACACACACTAGTAACATGTAGCAGCCTTGACAGTAGGTGCTACATGTTACTAGAGTGATACTTACAATGCCTCTCTGGCTTTAGCTGAGGAATGCTAGCAACTGGCATGGCTGCAGTGAGTATGCACAAGCAAAAATACACACCGGATATGTACACAGTTGCTTCTGTATGTCCATCTCAGTATGTGGTTGGTTCTATTTTAAACTAGAGCCTAAAAGAGCCCAGACTTATTATTAACATAAACCCAAACACACAATTTAGCCCAGTCAAGGCTGTCCTTCACACAGTTAAACAAATTATAATTCACACAGTCTTTAGTTCCTATTGTATTTAAATGCACATTAAATTCACTTGACAGGAACTTAAGTATCAGCTTTGGACTGGTGAAATTAGTCTAATTGCATGTGATAGCTGAATGGAGTTGCAGCTTATCTCTGCCACCTACTCAGTCTCTCTCGGTCCTCCTGGCGCTCCTGTAATTCTCCTCGTTTGACTTGGACCTTCAGAGAAAAGGGATCATGAGCACATAACCATGTCTTGAAGTTGACTCCAAAGAAGATAAGCAATCATTCTCATCTGCTCCCTTTTCCTTGTTTCAATCAACCACTCTGCTTGCAAGAGGCTTGTGTTTAGAGACAAACTATGAGATCACTAGTGTGACATTGACCATCACTCTAAAACACAAAGAAGCAATCATGCATATAGAAACACACAATCATGAAGAAACAACATGTGCAAACACACAAAGCCACACTTATTATATCTTTGCCAATTTCTGCAAGTAATTTCAGGGTAGCGTTGTTGTTGCTTTTGGGTTTTCTTGATCCAGCTATTAAAGCGGTCTATTGGCAGTTTGGCTGGCAAAGCTATAGATTATTTCAGGCTTCAGCATACGAGCCAGCACATACCAGAAACCACTGTAATTACAAGATCTAGTCAGTCTTTTGAATAGCAATGGCAACCAGATCCTTGATGTGGTCAAAGACAAGAGGGAAGGCGAGGCTCCGCAAGTTAAAATAGAACTGTCCACATGGAGTTGATTTGAGGTTTTCTATATGGGAGCCCTGGAGAGGGCCTGCATAAATAATGAAGTCAGTTCAAGCCAATGGAAAAAGACCATTGCGTGCAGCTCTGTTACGGAAAAAACAGTTCTCACTTGGCCACAATATTACATATATCACTGCTGTACAATCAAACAGAAATAGATGAGACAGAACTACTGTTAAGACAACATTCAAGATAGCTCCACTTCTCTTTCACATGAAAAGCAAATTAACTGATAACATGCATCCACAAGTTTTTCAATCCAGTACTTGAAATTTTACACAGTAGACAAAGAGTGAACATAGCATATATAACTCTAAAATGTCCATGCAACACATGAAAGCCTTTTCCTGGAGCAGAAGAGGTTAGTTTTACAAAGATGTTTTAGTCTGCTCAGTTGTGTTGGGAGGTCTGCATTTAACTTACACAGTTACAAGAAAATAAAAACAGATTTTTGTCAGGACATCTTTGGTTTTGCTAAAAACATTTTGTTTTCTGTTTCTGTCTGTATTTCCAGTAAAATGTTCCAGTAATGGTAATATTCTGCCATTTTCTGCAAAAGCAAAACTGAGCTAAGTGTTTTGATGTGGTTACATGGTCAACTGAGGTTTTGAGTTTAGAGAATGATTTTACAGTGTTTCCCACCAACCCGTTCTCATCCCAGGGGGTCAAGTACTGCTGTTTTGTTAAAGCCTGTATCTCTCAGATTTTAAGTGTCATCTGGCATCTGTGCGCTCGCACATCTGCCGCAGAAAAATAACAAAATGCTGCCAGCAAATGCCATCTGGAACATTTATTTGTGAACAAATGATGAGCAACTTCTTTGAAAGCTGGACGGACAGTTGGGGGAAAGAATGTCATAGGACCTAAATTTGAGACCGGTTTTCTTATCTCTTCACTTCCTCGTTTTCTGCCTCGTTTTCCCTCATTACTTTTTACCTCTAGTCACGATTTCCCTCTTGGGCACGGAAACTACTTGGTTACCTTTAGGAAAGACTTGACTTTGTTTACACTACAATATGTCCTAATGTTGACCCAACACATTGCGTAAATATACAGTTCCATTGTCTTCTGGCCTATTTTTGACACCAAGGGGTCCTACTGAAATGATAACAAAAACCACAATGCCAGAGTGAGAACAGGCTGTTCCCACACCTAAACCTTGTTTTATATATGGCAGCCAATTCACAATTCAATTTAGGTTCTATAATTGTTCAATTTTTGTTTAGTTGTGGAGCTGTGCACAGAACATTGATTGGACTTTTTCTGACACAACACACACCAGCCTCTCCTCTCTGCACACACTCTGAAACAAAGGCCAAAGTGTAATTATTTTATATGTAAAAATAGCTCAAATTCTTGTGCATATCTGATCTATGAATCTGACTGTCTAGATTATAATAACAGTCCCAGTCTGTTCTTGTGAATCTGGCTCCAGACCAGACAGATTCAGGACCTCAGGGATAGACACAGGTTTACTGCTTTGAAAAGACAACAGAAATCTATGACCTGCTACTTATTCAACAAGTTCTTTGGACCATGATATGACGTTTAAACCAAGAATGCCTCCAAATGGACTAGGTGTTGTCAGAGACTGAAAACATCTTGCAGAAGTGTTGGTGCAGTTACCTTTAACTCCCACATAACCATGTCACACTGGCATCCAATAAAATGCCTTAAGATCCTTGCACAATCAGACTCAAAGGTTATTAACAATTCTGACATTCCCCTCAGAAACATGTGAGTCTAGAGAGAAATTTGACACTCTCCAAAGCTGTGATGACAGATTGGGTAGGAAAACTTTAAAGGACTGGTTGAGTTCCACAGTGTCTCACTCTTCCTTAGAAACTGAGAATATGTTGCATATTAAATGTTAGTCAGTCGCTGCTCTATGTTTTGTAACTTATTGTATCGGAACCTCCAATGTCACAAGCAAGAAAATGAGTGCTTTGTCCTGGATAAAAGTCACTCTGTACAGTAGTACAAATAGAATGATTGCACAGTGGGATGGAGGAAGAGAAGTGGCACCAAAATGTTCTAATATTCCAGCATGACACAGTAATGAAGAGAAATACAAATATATAGAATAATCTTATCGCTTATATTTCTTTTCTTATCCATTTTTGATTGATCACTCATTTCTTGGTAGCAATCCTTCCATTGTACTTCCCCCTGACTGCCTCTGTATCTCGTTGTCTCTTTGAGCCCCCTCTATCCCTGGGCCTCCAGGTGTAATCAGAAGAAGCACAATGTGCTGGTTAAAAGAAAGCTTCCAGGCTAGGTTGTCGGAGGAAAACTAAAGGAAGGAGACTGAAAAACCGAGGGAAAAAGAATATGATGCTGGTGAAATTTACACTTTAGAGAGGCAAAGGAAGTGCTAATGAGGAGTGGTGGCAGCAGAGCTGAGCAGGCTAGTTGCATGAGAGCAGTATTATGAGGTTGAGTGGGGAGGGAAAAGATGAGGGTGTGGTAGTAGAAGTGGTTGGAGGAGGGTGGCTTATAATAGGCTTTTGATTTTTTCTTCTATACTCAATGGACACGAGACCAGATGGTATTCTCATTGAGGGAATATGAGGCAAATGAGAATTAGAGGCTGGCTGGCAGGGAGGGAATGGCGGTCCCCTTAGGACCCTTACACCACACACTCGTTGCTTTTATTTCTTGTAACACATGGAGTATAAAAATCAGACATATCTAATCTCCTTGACTGAAAGAGAAATCCTACAAAAATCCTACGCGGAAATTTTCAAATGTCAACAAGATGAAGTGGTTAAAGGCAGATGATGTGGTCACCTCACTGTGTTATGAAACAGCTTTTACAAGTGAAACACAGGAGGGATAAGGGAAGAAAACTAAAGCTGTTTGGTAAGAAAATCTGACTTTATAATACACATTTGGCATTTGTAAGAAACCAAACAGCTTAAAAATCTGTAGAAAATTCATGAGATTCTGATGATTGGAATTGTGGCTAGACCTCCTGCCTCCATGAACTACTCCTTACAAATCACAAACAAATGGAGCGAACAAAATACATTGCAGTTAACATTATCAACCTACTAGATTCAGCTAAGCATTGGAAGTAAAGAAATATGTCTCAAACATCTTTCGCATTACATTAACTTTCATGACGCACTTGGCTTTAGATTTTTTGTGTGTTTTTGTGTACATCGTACATCTACAGCTGCCAACTTCGCCATTTTATCATTAGATGTGACAACTTTTCAGACACTTATCGTGGATTTTTTTGGTAAATGTGTTATTTATTTATTTGCATCAAGCTTGCGACCTTTTGGACAAACTGTCTCCAGTGTAACTGAGGCATTGAGTTCTTGCCTCACCAATGAGGAACACTTCTTTCTATTTCTGATTTACTCACTTAGTATAAACAGCAGCACCGTTAAATGAGCTGTTATTATTGTGAAAAAAAAGAGACATTCTGTCTCCTCTGACCTTTGCTCTAAATGATAATTTTATATGCAGATTTTGTGAAATCATAGAACATCTGCTGTCTTTAACTCATGCGCATGTAGATTTTATCAGATGAAATTGCTGTTGTAATGAAATAAACACTGTACAAATAGATTTTGGCAAAATATCCAGAGTCAAAACATGGCTATTATGGAAAGTTCTACACCTTGACTGACAGCTGTTTGAAAGGTTTGAGATGGCAGAGGACCAAACTTTGCAATGCATAGTATGAAGTCTTTTAAAACTTCTTAGAGCCTCTATTTAGCACTAAGAATTTTCATGCACACTGAATTACTTATAGTCAGTTATGTGACCACTGATATTTCCCAAGAAGGCAAGCCTTCCTGACCCTCATGATTTCTGCTATGCTGTTATAACAAGTGCAGTACTATCGCTGAAAGCAAACAGAAACTCAGTCTTTCAATACTAGAACTGAAACCAGCCGTCATCGGTAAAGTAGTATGACTGAGAGGAACACACATAGTGCAGATAACATTGTTGCTGTTGTGTAGGAGTTCCCTCAAATGCTGAAATTGCAAATCAGCGCTCTGCAGTGATGCACAGTGCTAGATAACAGCAAAGCTGGAAACGGATGCCTCGGAGCTGAGCTTAAGTTTGAAGCGCAGTTAATTACGGACACTGTGTACAGTAATTACAAAGAGAGACGGATAAAATCGGCACTCAAGCCCGACTAAAAGCTTTGTGATGGCTTTGAAGTGTGATGGGACTGTGGAGCAGCAGAGCTGCATATCAGAACATGCTTCTGGGGGTAGATGACTGTTTGCAGGCCGAGTCCCAAACGTATGGCAGTTATGAACACAAATGGGCTGAGATGCGAGAGGCCACTGAAACCCTCAACAACCAATTATCCACCTGTTCTCAACAGCTGAGTGCAGTTTCATCAATGCGGGAGACAGTCTTATTTAAAAGTCAATCAGTTAGTCACAGGGGAGCAGGTCGCACATCTGTCAGTCTGCCGCCCAGCTCGCATCACTCGCATCCCTAAACAGACAACTGGAAAAAATCTGTCTTTGCATTTGAAAACAGTAATTACACTCACACTATACACTACAAATAGAAACATCTAAATGAAGCTGAAGTGATAAATCCATTAGTAAACAAAGATTATTCTGTGTGGGAGGAAGTTTTAATAGGTTGGTAATATTTCAAACAATGAAATCAAATTGTGTATTTTATCTGTTTTATGTGAGCGTAAATTAAATATTTACTGGGTTTCTGGGATTTTTTATTAGACAAAGCATGAAGTGTGAAGATGCCAATGTGCATTGTGAGAGGATTTAAATTTCTTCATTCTTTTCTTAAGAGTGGAAATGAAACAGATAGCTTATTATTGAGAAAATAATTAGGTGATTTAATAGTAAAGAATGAAAAAAGCTTCTATGGATGCTAAAACAGCCATTTCTTTTATTTCTATATCTTTTAGTTTAAAATGTGATGATAATATATGCTGTTGAAAATCTAAATATCTGTTATCTTCATGGTTACATTAAAACCTGCCCCTAAGAATTAGATTTTTGTGTTAACAGTGAGTCATATGATTTCTGATGAAAAGAAAAGTGTTTACTTGTTCTGAAATGATCACAGTGAGGATTGAGATTTCTGCAGCTTTAAGCTGCTTTAAGCTCCCTGTTTTGGTTCATAGCCCCCCCCCCAAAAAAAGGAAAAAAATTGTTGGCAGCTGTTCCCTGTACAGGAGCTCATACAAACCAGTTGCATTGCATTAAATGGTGGAGAGCCAATGTTAACACATGACTGAGGAGAGGAGTTTAACAAAAAAAAAGTCTAGATTGTTTTTTCTCAAACAAACAGCGGTGAATATTGAGCGTACAGAATTTGATGAGCACTTGAAGGCAATGTTTCTGCTGGATGTAAAGGAGCGCAATTGTCTGCTCACACACACTCAAACAACAAATCGAAAGTATCCAAACATTGTGTAAGATTTTGTAGGGCTACATTAGAAACAAATGTCAGGCACCACAAACAATACCTGATTTCATGTGCAGGTGAGGACAGAAAGTGCTCCTCTTTATCCAACACCATGTGACATATTTCTCAGACCTGAAGAAGATGAATGGCTGTCTTCACGCAGCACTTCCACCAGAAATACATGGGGCAGGTCCACCATCAAAAATGCCTCAGCAATATCTCTGAAAACCGACTTATTTTGGTCGAAAAGCTTAGTGTGTAACCCACGGAAACACAAGACAAACATGGAAGCTAATGATACTCATACAAGAAGAGAACATCTGGATGAATGTCAGTAAAACATGAATTCATCAGCACTTTGAGCACCTAATGTGACCTGGAAGTCTAATTATTTCTGTATCACACCAAAACAAGAAAACCATCACATTGATTTGCAGTGTCAACATTAATGTAAACAGCTAATGAGAGTGCTGTCTCAAGAGTTGGTAATGACAAGACATCTTATCTGCAGGTCCTCAGCTCATTAAACTCTGTATACAAAGTGGAAGTATGGTGAGTCTAATCTACTGGTGTAAATATTATCTAATAGCAATCATGTGAGTAAAGTTCATGGGATGATTCCATCGAGAATATCATACAATATCCATACACAAAATCTAACATTCATATGATCTGCTACACACGTCTGCTGCAATCATCATTAATGACCAAACTATTGTACTAAATCCCCAGCTCACATCCTGTAAAGGTTAACAAATTCTCGTTGCAGTAGTCAAAATACATCACTTAATTGGTGTGGCAGTGGAGCCAGAGGGGTCTCCATCGTACTTTATTTTAAACAGCCTTATTTGAGGGATGCCAACGTTCTTCTTCTTTTTTTTTTTTTTGTTGTTGCCATGACTGAGAGAGGGAAATAATGTCTTATGGCTCAGGTTGTCATTGTGAACCCCCGTTGACGCTGGATGTATAAGCTATGTCAGCACGCTGTGAAGGAGGTTTATTCAGCCAAGGCAAAAATATTTATACTTATTTATTGCAAGCCGTTATAAAAGCCCTGATTTAAGCCGGAAAATAGTGCTCTCCCCACCCCCCCATTATCAGAATCAACCTGCAAGGCAAAAGCTCCCCCAGGAATATAAATGCTGTGAGGTGTTATATCAAATTGTGAGGACGGCACATGCCAGACAGCGCAACATAAAATAGGGTGACTGCCTACTTACAAGAGTGAGCAAAGATTCTTCAGTGCATTGAATGCCCATTGGAGGAATCAAAACTTCTTGTCCACTCAACACCAAAAGGGGTCACATAGCGAAACTTCCTACCCCCACTTAGAAAAAGATGGAAAACTTACCACCCCCATGTCAAGCTGTTCAGTAGTCAAAGAAGGAGCCGCTGCATTCAACGGTAAAAACCACAATATCGGCATCAACAGCAGCATCTCAGGGGAGATATTCCTCATCCACATGTGGACAACTGAAGAAATCATGATGCCCTATGACAGGTTGATCCTGCAGGGCTCAGACACCAACCCCGACAGCCGCATCCACGGGATAAATCACACACCGACTCTATGAAACCTGCCCGAGTAAGTCTACCTCACTGTTGAGCGCAAACACGTAAAACACATGAAAACCGGTGGCGGTAGGGACGTTCAAGATTTTCAAGTTTGACTTTAACAAAACGTCACTTTTAATGTTCAACTAAGGGATCCTGATCAGTGGAAACACACTGTGTACTCTTGGCTCATATAAAGTCCATTTGAGGTAAATATCCAAGCAGTGAGACGTGCGCGCTCCGCTCCTGACTGTGCAGTCTCGAGCAGTGAGAAGCGAAAGCAGCTGCCTGAGGTTTTGTTCCGAACTGAGGAGACCGCTCGTTGACGCACACAGCGTGGAGCGGATAGCCCACAAGATTCAAAGAGGAGGGAATGAGGTATGAGGAGGAGGGGAGTGCAGAGCCTTTCTCAGCCCATGTGCAGACTGGTGAATTTATGACGTGCGTCCTGCGTAATCTGAGTCCGGGGGGTGTTATGGTTTGGTCTCGAACCACAGTTTGTCAGTGTTGCTCTATCATCGTCAAGAGTGAAACGTGTCGATGTTAAGTGGGTATAATATGCCTCGGAAGGAACTCGGTTTTGAACCAGTGGACTGCTGGGATTTCTTTTTATCTGTATTAGAAATATTACACAAACATAATAAGAAATCTGAATTCAGAATTTTTCTCCAAAGCATGAGACCGGGGGGCTTGTTGTTACTGTTACTTCTGCATTTCGGTGCTGTTGCGTGCCTCTAACTTGGGAAAAGAAGGCATCAATCTAGTAAAACGTTAATCTTGCCCATGGGCAGCTGCTTAGCAGTGGAGCCAGTAGGGTCTTAAGATTTGAGTCAACTAGGCAATGCTAAATTGCCATCTTCAGGGACCTCGAGAGGAAAAATATTTATGGAACCACTTTGTTCTCCTGAATGTAACTGTTTCCTCCTCTTCTCCTGGTCAGTATATTTGGTCCTTAAAGAAAGTAAGGAATGGGAAACCTGTCAATAGTTAGCCTAACCCTAAAAGTTATTGGGCTAGTTTGCTGTTGGGGATGGTGGGTTACAACCTTTGTTCACATTGAAATATACAGAAAATTTTCCCAATGGAAAACAAATATACTTATTTTAAACACCCTGAATTTGCTTCTGGCAACATCCTAGAGAGCCTACACACTTGTAATTTTGGGGGAAAAATATGATGATATAGTTGCAATAACCAGTATAGATAACATGCTATCTATGGACCCCTTGGAATAAACTATAATACTATGGTTACTCTCTGACTTTTACGTACAATGTGCTTCTCAAAGTTTAGGAAGGATCCTTTACCTCTTGCAGAAGGCTAGTTCCTGATGTCAAGGATCCTTTAAAGGACTCAGTCTATTATTCTGTCTTTGGATTCTATTAAAAAAGTTTGACACGTTTGACAGGAGGAAAAAAAAATGTTCCCACTTTTTATGAAGAATGGGGGAGACAGTCATCGAAAACAAAGCCTTAAAAAATACAGCATATTCATTTTAGATATTGAAAATGGTCATGTCCAACTGAATTTGGCAGAGACATCACAAAGGCAGGTCATATCTCAGCAAAGGTTTTACGCCTTGTGTCGAAACTTCGTGTGTGAACTCACCTTCTCATCTACAGTTTGTCATGGAAAAAAGTGGGATTCGATCATCATACTAATCTCAAAAGGTATTTCTTAAAATTTGTATAATATCTACTTTATGTTTTTGTTATTATCTTTATCAGTTTGTGCAACCATGCTTTTAACTTAATTGGATCCAGTCGCTATGGCAACTGCTCTCTGAACTGCTTGGCCCCTGCATCACAGATGTACTCACATTTGTAATTATTAAAATATCTATAATATTTAATAAGTTTTGAAAAGTGAGTTTTGATGTGAGGAAATGTGTCTTTGATGCTGGAATAATTAGCATGAATTTATCCTGGTTCAAGAGGAGATGAGGTCTTAAGTATAAGAAGCAAAAGCAACTCAGAGATGTCAACAGACAGGAATGGAAACAAAGGGATTTATTATGTTTTTTACAGTTAAAACTTTAAACACAGCCTCAAGTCACATGACTGTTTAGATAGCTCCTTTACTGTATCATCAATGGCAGGTCTGAAATTTGATCATAGCCATCAGTATGTCAGTTTTTTTTATTAATTCAAACCTCAGTTGATCAGAATTATGTATATAGTCTGTACACTATCATCTTTGTGCTCTTTAAGTACATGCAAATATTTTAGATAAATCAGTTATTCAGAAAAAGGGGGCAAACACCATTACAAATGATTGTGTACAAGAAAACATACAGATTTCTTTGTGAAAATGTGTGCATTTTTAAAAAGAGTTTAACTACACACAATGCAATATACATAATAGCAGAAGGTAGGTCAGTGAAGTAGAGAAACTGCTTATGTCTCTGAAAAGCATGGATATTTTGTTTTGTATCTCTCATTACTCCTCTATTTTCACCATATTTGAACAAACATCAGAGGAAAGAAAAAACTATATGCTGAGCTGCAGAGATAATTATTCCAAAAATAAATAAATATGTTATCTGGCGGCTCCTTTCGTCTTTGTAGAAAATACTAAATCACTTATGTATTATTTCTTGCATGGTATTAAAATCCACGAGGCAATGAAGGTACATGTTGCAATAATTAGTCATTACTAAGAGCTACATGCCCCTGTAGTATATGTTAACTAACAAATTAGCAGACTGATCAGTTGATACTATTGAAATAGAATAAAATCTTTAGACCTTTAGATAATATTCTGAGGGTGAGAATTCTTCTTCATGCCCTCATCTTTAGCAAGGATAGACATATATCCACAAATTAACTCTCCCTAAAATATTCATTTGTCAACTGTGGAAAAAGACATGAAAAACATTTTTTCACAGCAGAATTAAGTTTTCCGTGTTAGTGTTGCTTCCAGTCTCAGTAAAATTGGTCACCAGCCGCTGCATTACGATAATTGTAGCATCTGAATGTTGAGACTCTCAGCATGCCTGCCGGCACAAAGAAGCTTCAGTCATTCATTTTTACATTAAGGTAAGGTTAAAACATGCATTTCTCCATCTTATCATGCTGTGCACATTTTACCTGAAGTGTTTCACCATCTTCAGACTATTTTTTTCTTTGAAGTGTTACCCATTTCCTTGATCAGATTATATAATTATTGGAAAAACCCATTGGCCAGAGTGGACATGGGCTGAATTGAGTTTTCCTTTGTGCTATTGTTAATGCACTGAATTTAAATATTTGTTGTAGCACCTTTTGCCAAGCTGACTACAGACATCTTGAATTTCCATGTTAACATCTCTAAAGACATATTGATATTCCATCTAATCTAATTTTTTCCATTGCTGTGATGATGGCCACACAACTCAAGGTTGTGAGAATCCACGAGCCAGGAAGTAATGTCATGTTGGCTACATATGACTTTTACATATAACCTATGTTTGCCCAATCAGATCATTTGTCTCATTGACCTTACAGCTGGAATTTACTAATGGATCAGTTCTCTAAAAATGTTATTTCAACTTAACACTGTTCATTTGTTGGTTCTGTTGCTCTAAAAACTAAAGATAGCACAAGATTGTTTCCTATTACTTCACACAATGTTTCGTTTTTAGTGTTTTATTTATCTTTTTTTTTTAAAGACTGCAAACTTGAATGCAAATACCATTTAAATATCAAATGTACTGCAAGTAAGCATTTCCGAAAGTGTTTATTTAACTTATTTAACTTGACTTTAAAATCAGTTATGGCAACTGATCACTTATAATTAATCAATTTATGCTGCTTTAAAAGCATCTCACTCTATTTCTTCATCTCCTTATTCTTATTAGTCCCATTCAAATTCTCTATTTCCCAGCCTTACCTTTTCATAGACTTAAATGTGCAACATTTGTAGAGTCCACAAGTGCTCGGGGCTGCACACCATTAAATATACAGTGAGAATACATAAGGAGTCCCTCACAGTCTTTCTCAGCCTTTATATTCACTATCTGTGTGTGGGATTTGCTTTAGAACATAATCCATAATTCATATGATTGTCATTTAATATTGGGATTGCAGAGGAAGCACAAAATAGTCAACAATCAAATATACAACAAATAGAAAACAAAGAATTTTGATGTGAACCTTGATTAACTTTGGAAACAGGTAAATTGCTAGTGGTTAGTTGTCTGGCCTTTTGAAGACCATCCAAGAAATTACATTCAGACATACATACATACATCAAAGGATGCATCCTACTGACACTGATAAACCCTTCTATTTGTGTGTACATGTAAACTATGGGGTGAACTGTCATGGGAGGGGGTTAACTGCCATGATTGTACTAGCAGTGAGTGTGTACTCACCAAACTTATCTTGGCTTGTCCATACTTCACCATAATTGGACTGACACCTGTGGGAGGCACTCCTTATAAAAGGCCTGGGTGATTACTGATGCCCTACTCAGACTGCTTACATTTGGGGCTTACATTGCTGTGTACAGGTCAAGGGAACTTTTTTTTTGTCTTTGAGAATGAAAACACCAAGATCATCAAATGTAAACGCAGTCTCCAAAAGGTGAAAGGGTGAGTGTAATGGAAAAAGGCATTGGTGATTTTTGCTTGCTTTTGCAGCACATGACTTTCAGCTTCCCTCCTATTTGTAAATAGAGGTAGGTTGCATTTGGCAATTATGGGATTATTCACAGGAGACCAACCTCATCTAAAAGAAAAAATGTGAAATAGTCACAAAACAAAAATCTTTGTTTACACTACAGTGAACTTTGTGATCCTGTATATTTGTTTCGTGCCTCCCAACACAACTTTCAAAGTGCTGTATCTGACGTGATATGTTATCCCAGTGTTTATTTGCCATGATGTTTTCAGACAACATGGATTCATAAACCAAGAACGCAAGAAAACTACTTAGTTTAGGAAAATATCATGGTTTTGGATCACATTCAAGTATCACAATGGTTACCAAACGCTACAAAGGTTAATTTTTCAGTTGCGTCCAACAAACGGTAGCTATTTCAGTTTTTTTTTTCAGATGGGCTGCAAATGTAAGTGTGTGACCAAAACAAAATGCTGACAGCATAAAATGGAATTTAGGAAAAAGGTTGAAATAGGTTGCAGGGTCAGTATACACTATACTCAGAGTCAGTATAGTTTCACTTTTCAGAAGTCAAATATGGAAAACCCTGATGTGTGCACACACATTACATGGACTAATAAAGCTGAGTAACTATGACAAGGTGGTAGTTCAATGTAATCAGCAAAGCTTTCTCATACCTTTGTGAAGCTGTGTCTCTGTAATGTGGAGAACATTAAATACAGCTTTGACTCAATGTGCTGTCGACTCACTTAAGTATTTATTTTCAGTTCAGTCAGAGTCTAAACTTTTCTTCATCATAACTGGAGATACTCTGTTTTTAAATATTACTTGAAGAGGATTCAAATGTACGCTCATTTTGTTGTGGCACTTTGTCATGTATGTACTGTCAACTGTCACTTGTTATGAGGTCAGCCAATATGTTAAGGAGGTTGATGACACTCCACTGTTGACCAAACCTGTCAATCTGATCAAACGTTAGCAGTTTTTTACAAGGGGTTTAAACTGTCTTCTCACTTTTGCTGTACTTGTCTCACCCCCCCATAACTTTGTACCTTTGTTTGACCTTTGTGCTAATCTTATTACCTACTCACTGTATGAGAGATAGTGGTGGACGCTGCCAGAGAGGCCAATCTGGAGCTGTAAGAGGATTCCTGGTGGGCCACTTAACAGCTGGGCTAGTGTTCCAGTCAGAAAAAAAAAAGCAGTTCACCAATTCATCAGTTTGACATGTACACATTTCACTTTCTACACTTTGCAGCCTCCGGACTGCAATAGATCAGATGGATGTTACCACATGAAACAATTCCCCCTTCCATTCTGTGATAGTTGTGACCAGAGACTCTAGCCCCATCCTCAGGTGTTTTAATTAGTCCCTACAAGAGGAGGTAACAGCATATCAAAAAAGAAAGAAAGTAGATTATGTATAAAGATGCAAAGAATAGCCGAGGAGCTCAGGTGTAAAAATTAAGGAAGGGAGCTGGAGGGTGAGTGAGTAAAAACTTGAGATAAATTTCAAGAGGGCAAAGAGCCCAGAACTGGCTGCTCAAGGTAAAGAAAAAAAAATACGAGCTTTGTAATAACTATGGAATGTCCATTGTCAGCATCTTGCCAAGCAAAATGTTAAATCACCAGTAAAAGAAGTTCAGATGGTCAGAAGCCTCTGAATGATGGCTTTTGGATTGGATGCTCAATCATAATGAGATAATCATCAGAATGAGATAGACTATTTAAATGAGTTTTATTTGTACACACACATAAATAAATTCAATAGGCTGCACTGCAACTTTAACACATTACTAGATAATTGGTTAAACTTGTTCAATCATGAGACAGTCATAAACAGAGTTGTTGAAACCAGCACTCTGGTTCAACTGGAGTGAAACAGAGGGCCTAATTAAAACTTTATTTTCCTTTTGAAACATGTCAAAACTACAGGATGGTAAAATCTGAGGTAAAATCTGAGCTGCTGTTTCCTCGGCATCAAAACTAAGTGGTAAATTCACATTTCTGGGCTGAAAACTGGTCCCACACTAACCCTGGTGGTGGAAAAAGCACTCAGTGGGCAAAAGTAGAACTATCACTTTGCACCAACAATAAAGTTACAATTAGTGCTGCCACATGATTTAAATTTACCTTGGGGATTACTCTGTCAAGTTAATTGCAATCAGTTACAATTTAATCATACAATTATAAAATTTTTTGTTTACATCTGTTTGGATTTGGTGGCATTGTGGGAGATGAGGTTTTGAGCTGTTCTGGGAAGATGGATACAACTGACGAATGTCTACAGACAGAGTTAGTTGAAATACACATGATCAGCCAAAAAGTCTATAGATGAGTCCAGGTCCCAGAATAACTGTTGTTTTCTGTGTTCAGAGCTGAAGTTAAAAACCAACTGATGCAAAGTGACAATGTTGTCTCTGTCTCCCCTATTCCGTTACTACTTCAGAGTTGGTTGCAATCAATTAGCTGGATACAACATGGAATGAGCGACACTATGGAATGTTTTTGGAAATATGACATTACTTAACATTATCAGGTAACCAGGACAGAACCCACTGATTTGCCAGAGAATGACATATTGTTTGCACATTATGTTGCACATTAAAACATTAGCTTCAGTTCAGAAAGTAGCAGCATAATTTAGTAGAGACAGTTGAGGTCACAGTCTTGCTAAGGCAGCTGCCGAGTCTGTGGTTTGCGGTTGCTGCTTCAGCCTTCAGTGTTCTTTTTTTGCTTGGCTTCCCTGTAATATTCTCAGCTGTATCAAAGCCTGTACTAATATCCCCTCCTAACTCACTGGATCAAAGACTGCAGAGTGGATTTTTCTGTGTTAATTAAACCTACCTTAATAGCAATGAGCTAAGTTTCCTGTTGAAACCAAACTTAGCAATGCAACTTGCTCATAGTAATGTGTTCTTGTCAGCTCAGGACTATGGGACATGATTTTGAGAGGTATTGCCAAAATAAGTAATATGAGAATATGGTTGGTTAGAACATTTCGTATCATTTGGGGACATACTCCATCTAGATATGCAGGCTACACCAATAGGTGTCTAGATATCACACTAGATATCCTCCCCAATTTCCTCAGGTTATACTCCTTTATATAGGTTGTACTACTTTTTATGTAACACCTGTTGTGTGCAGTTGTAAAAATTCAGATAGTCAAAGTCAAACAAGATATATAAGTGATGGCATAAACAAATGAGTGATTCACTGCAAAGAAAGGGCACTTCAGTCCGCCTACAATAAAACATAATCTCTATGAAACAGACTTTTGCAGTAAGCATTCATCAGTCCATTACTTACTTAAAATCATACTGTACCTCGTCAAAGTTGAGATTCACTTTAGAAGCTGGGGTGTTCCTTCAGTTATCCCCCTTAATTAGTGATTAGATTAATCAAATTAAGGCCTGTTCAGTGGATTTATAGCGTGGGAATGTATTATTCATTACAGGTTACATTTGCCGTCAAAGACGCAGGAGTTTTCAGTTGTACTTCTCTGATATTCATGTTTAATTCATGGAACACTCCAGCGGCTTCATTTTTCACAAGATGCAATGCACTCTGCGGCGTTTTCTTGCTGAGAGCTTCTGCATGTGTGAAGTGCATATTGATCTCAAGATGTATGTGTGATTAGTGGCAATAGGATGATTAGACCCTTGATTAAATCTGTTACAGGCAAGCTGGAGCACAACATAATGAAATCGGATCATCTTAGCTTAAAGAGAGCTACATGCAGACAAACTACATTAAGGTTGTAAAAGAGATGAATACCAGCAGGTTCGATAGGGATCATTTCCCTCTCCTTTGTTTCCTCAAATGTAAAAACACAACAACATATATTGGATAGTGAAATGAAAGAGGACAAGAGGTTTCACATGCAATATACATGCACCTTTCCTGTTCTTCATCGATGTTCAACAGAATGAAGAGTAATCCTGATGGTCCCTCCTGCCCGGAGGCTTTGTGAGTAGTGTCCTAGATTTGGAAATGGCTCATTGAAACTCTGCCTGGGGCTCATCTATACCTGCCCTGCGGTAATGTTTTTTTTTTCTTCTTTTTCTTAGGTTTCACATCTGTCCATCTGCACAAAAAGGACATGGGACTAGTTAATGTTTTTTCTCAAGTGAATATTAATTCTTTTTTTTGTTGGTTAGAGCATGACACTGTTTTTTGTGCAGAGCTCCAAAGGATGAGATAAACTGCATCAATTGGTTTCATCTTCATTCCTTATAGGGCAGGAATAGAGTGGGCTACTGTACACTTTTCTCCAGTGTTAACAAGTGTCAGCACAGGAAGGGTAGTTAGTGTTGCCTGATCTACTGCAGTTCAACAGTGCTGTGACCCTGACAGATACAAAGAGCCATGCCAGAGGGGATGATGCTAGGTAATACATCATAGAAGCAATGTTCTGCAGTTATTCTTCTGTCCTCCTTGTTCCTCCTCATTATGCAATTCATGTCCTCCTTACAGATCATGCACAGACAACATCTGACAGACTGCTTGTCTGCATTTGTTATTGCACTATGCAGTTGCTGTGGTGGTTTCTGCCTTGAACCACCAAGGGAATGAGTGTCCTCAAGATATTCCAAAAAGTTGTTACCTTTTTTCTTCATCAATAAACAGGCTCTGAGTTTTATGGAGGTAATTGCATTGGAAAAAAAATATGAGCTACTGATTACTCACTGGATTTTCACAGAATCCAGTACAAAATCTAATAAATATTTAAGCTGCAGTGATGTTGCAAATGTTTAAATGTGTTTCACTGACAGTCTACTTGATTATTTTTCTTTGCTGATATTAATATTCAAAATATACACTTGATCAATTCACAGTGATTTTCATTTGATAAATGAAACCTGCTATCCTTAAGAGCTGCTGGTAAATGATTCCACAGACAAAAGATGCCAGAAGGATTCCATTCTTCATGCCTTTTATGGTTAATTAAAATCACAATCACTGTGTGTTGCTGTAATCTCACGCCTTTCAGAAGTGCAAATGTAGTGAGTAAAAATCTTCTGTGCAAAGAAAAATAAACCACTTTATTTTGCACTAAAACAATTTCCATAACTTGTTGGTTTTTATCACTTTGATGCCTTGCCATCCACACAAGTGCTTTATATTCAACAGGCAGAATTAGGCCATAGACAAAAGAGCACCATTAAAGGCACTGACAGAAACAAGTTAATGCAAAATGCAGCTTTTTGACTGTCCAACTAGCTATTAGACTACAGCCTTCTTTTAATCCAGTTAGAGCCCAGGCAATTTAGCTGCTCCCTGAAAGACTATTTCAGTATTTCAGGGTGCAAATATTCTGCCAAGTATGACATAATTTCTCACATTATTATATTTCCTGTCTGGACACAATCATCATTCTGTTGGAAAAGCAATTAATTGAAACCGTGTAAAACAATATTCAGTAAGTATGGAAACCTGCTTAACATTTTCTCGTGTTAACGGTTCAGTATATCTGCGTCAAAGATTAATGTTTGAGGTCTGTCTTAATAGCACTTGAAGCTTGATCTGACAGAATAATAGACGAAGTAATAGGGTAAAACATTTCAAGGCATTACAACTTTTTTTTCTCTATTTTGTGAGGTTCAGGTACCAGAAATTGTTTAGTTTAGGCAGAAATACGACTTGATTAGACCTGGAGGGAAAAAAAAGTGGTTTGTTGTAAAAAAAAAAGGAAAAGGCTACACTTTCACATCTCTGCATGCTGGGAAAAAAAGTTTAAGCATCTAAGTTAGTGCATATAGAAGTTCAGTATTTATTTCTCATATTAAACTTAAATTCCAATATTGCAGTTCAGACTAAATGTTAAAAATAATATTGTAAGATGTGACTAAATCATTATAGATAGAACTGGCAGAAAATACGTCATTTTCAATGTGGGTCTATAAATAAAAAGTAGTAGACTTTTTTGTAGAGTTCTGCATATGAAAGGGACAGTCTTGATTTTCTCTTTGGAATATAGAGACTCGCAAGATAAAGAACTAACACACAAGATTTGATTTATTTATACATTTCCGCTTCATCTGCATGACAATGTTGGCTGTCTGAGTATAAAAAAATGTCAATGTGGACTGCTAGTGTGTTAGAGATCAAAATAGATAATAGAAAAAAATATCAGATAGTGAACCATCAATCAATAAAGATGGAATTCCCAAATTCCAAATTTCAAGGACCACAACTGTGACCTTATATAAAGGTCCCATATATAAGAACTGACCCATTAGCTAATCAAGGATGAGCTTGCTGAAAATGAACAGACAACAGAACAAATTGCCTCAACAGACTGGTTTGCCTGTTTGTAATAGCTACAGTATGTTCATATTGTGTGTTTCTCAGAGATGCCACAGACTCTGACAAAAAAAGACATATGATATATGGAGAAAAAAATAGGTATTGGGTTGTGTATGTATTAACAAAAACTACATAACTTACAGTCAACTTGTCAAACTAAACATAACTGAACTCAAACAAACCATAAATAAGCCACATGCACCCAGCTACATGGTCATGGCCCTCTCTTGCTCAGATAAAAGGCCAGGTCTTAAATACCCTTAGGATCCTCATCATAAAATGGCTTCCTTGGACTCTTCCACCCAGACGGGTAGGTGGGTTCTCTGCAGGTTTACACTGACAGTACAATGAATGTACTAATTTGCAGTACACCTTTCCGATACACCTTATGTAAACTGGTGTATACAACCATATCAACCATAAAAACAGAATAGAAAAACAATTTCTATAACTGAACGAAACCAAATATCGTCCCTCACACTTGGTCTCTTCCAGTGATGTCACAAATTAAGTCAAAAGTTATAAATACAGGAAGTAATTCTGTACGTCCTCCTTTTGACCCTGGAACACATGGTGAGTACACAAAAGTTAATAATTAGACAGTTTTAAACAATAAAGACAGTTAAGTAAATGAACACTGGTGTGTCTTAATTTAACAGATGTTAATGTATTTCAGCTAACATCAAATAGAAAGCACAACACAAACAAACCCAGGATAGTTTGTCTGCTGACCTCTGCCTAATACGTAGCTGAAATAATTAAATCAAGACAAACTAATATGGTTAACAGACTGTTGCAAGTATGTTGCATTTGGTGACAAATGGTGTCACTCACCCACTTTGTCACATTTTCCGAAAAAGTTATTAGAGATGACAGACCCCAGAGATTTTAAGAACTCAAGCATCCACATCCAACTGCCAGCCTTGAGTTGAGACATTAATTGGGTGTAAACATAAGGAATTGGAAAGTCACTGTGAGGGATAACATTAGAATGATTATCACAGCTGTAGCTTCTCTTATTCCAGAGCATGACTTTGTCTTCCCCCCCCCCCCCCATTTAAAGCTCACATCTGTCTTAATGTTTTGGCCATTTACTCTCAATGTGACAGTCTAAAATTAAGTAACCACTGGTTTTAACTTGTTCTCATTTGATGCCTATTTAAAAAAAAAAAAAAAACAAACTTGGGCCTAATTTCATTTTATTAAATCGTACGCTGTATATTGACACTAAAGTTCTTACTAAAGGCTTCAGGTTATAAGTGATAGGTTTCATTTGATCAAACTGGCCCTCTCCAGTAAAATGAACAGGAGAAATTTGCTGCATGACTTTATTAATACACAGCTTTAACCATATGCATGATTACTTATTCATAGGAACATTTCTGATTATGTTCTGCTTTGAGCTTTCAAAATATCCCATTTCCCCCTTTGATTCATTTGTAAAATATCTTATTAATGGAATAATCAGAATGCAAGTAAACAAACTTCAGAACATTTCTGTTGAGAGATCGAGGCACAGAGCTTGGTTCTTTTTTTTTTTCAGTTGTTGAATGACTGTCTTTTATCAGACAAAAATTCACGGTACCAGTCACTGTTTTTTAAAGGGAAAACACGTCCTTTAATAATCCTTTAGTGGATATTATGCTTCAGCTAGAGTAGTTTGAATGGAATAAAAGAATCTTCTTCAAAAGCTGTAGAATGTTGAATGGAGTGTCTTGCAGCTACACTTGTTCTGAGCAAAAAACACTGTTTGTGACAAATCATCAAAGATTGTACAATGATTCTTTTTTTTTTCTCCCAATAGAGACAAAACTGACCTCTCGCTGCATGATGACATGTACTTTAAAGGTTCCCTGTGTGGTGATGTTGACTCTTGACATCTCAGGACCTCGACCATGGCGACGTTTGAGATCTTGTAACACAGAGGTGAAGATATCAGAGGCTGTTGATTTTGGACGTGAAAGCTTATAAGGAGGAAGGAGTGAGTGGAGGAGTTGCTCTGCTTACACAATATTTTCACAGATCTTTCACCTCTCTACTTCACATTTACTCATTGTTCCTCACCTTTCTACATAGCTCACACTTGTAAATGGTTTGAGGCAGAAAGACGTGGTCAGGGCTTATACTATTCTGTGTGTATTTGTGTGCATGTGTGTGTATGTCTTTGTGGGACTTGTGGTGAGAGGATTTAGACGGGTAAAGTGGCGTTTTTTTTCATTATTTTATTGGCTATGAAAAGCACTTTGCATCTTTTTTTTGTATGAAAAGTGCTTTAGAAATAAAGATTGATTTATAAACATTTATCATTCGTGGATCACAGACCCCGTCACGCTCTACAAAAACGGCAGTCTCGTCATACATCACATCTCACAAATTTCAATCTCCAACTGTTTAAATTCAAACACTTTTTCCTAACTAGAACAACTATCTTGTTGAAAATTTGATTATTTTTTTTCATTAGTGTGTGGTCAAGTTTGACCAAATCCAAAGAAAATCGGATTTTGCAAACCTCTAGATAACGCTTGAGGGTCGATCTGTTAGACAACAGTGTGACTTTCTCCTTTCAGTGGTGCAACATAGTTCATTTAAACTTTGCTTCCCAAATAGAAAAATGTAGCAAAGTGCCCATCTTCAGTGTTGTTTGGGCGTAAAGATCAGTGGGAAGCAGCTGTAAGCTTTAGGATAATCAAAAAAGTTTACAGTATAATAATGAAAATTGACCTTTGTCAAATAGAAAACTTCTTCAACACGGCATGACGGTGTGTTGCTATCAGTGCATTTTAGAGTGCCATGTGCACAAACAGACACTCACACACATCATTTTGCCCATGGTGTTTCAAATGTATGCCATGAAAGGTGAACACTTTTAAAAGTCTGCAGAAAAAGACAAAGAAATAATCAGAATAAATGTGCTTCTGTGTACGAGATATGGGATCGGTTGTGAGGGGGCGTTGGTCTCCTGAGAAACTCTGTGATTCAATAATTAATAAGATGTACATGTGTTGGGTCTGTAATGTTTTAAACTTTAATTCAATAGGCTCATAGCTCATAACGCTGCATGGAACTGTGCCGTTTTGCCACATTTGATCCCTTTGCACGCAGTATTTATTGTTACAGCTGAGTGCCCTCTCTAAGTGACTGTGTGAACTTAACACCACTGAGTTCGAGGTATAGATCTGAACAGCATGTCAAATGAAAGGGGATTGTTTATTTTTGCACACGTATGCAGCAGATCCAGGCTGGCGCTCTCAGAATATAGTGGTTTTTGATTCGGGAGGCTACTATCCTGCTGATTGTTCAGAGAAAGCAACAGTGAAAAATGTTTCCCACTGTGTGACAAGACCTTTACATCATCAGTGGTGCATTTTGTCTGCCTCCTTATTTGATCTGGTTCAGTACTTCTTTACCTTCTGCTCTGGATGTGATGGCTCTGGCCGTCCTTTGAAAAATAGAGACACCCTTTGAGATTTTTATTCTACCCGATTCTGTATTTATCCATTTTGGCCTTGTATTTTCGCCATGAATACTTGGATACTTTTTTCTGGTACATTTTCTTCTGTATTCTTGTAAATTGTACATAATCTTCTGGTCCTTGGGCAATGTCTATGGATTATATTCCTCAAACATCCTAATAGTAAATGTTGTAACAGCCTCAATAGAAATAACACCAATGAATCATCTTCAGCTGTTCACATTCTTGGTTTTACAGTCCAATTGTTTATTCAATTTTTAATAAAGAGCATTCAATATCAGTAATAAGAGCTCTTTAAGTAAATGAAACCCTTGAATAATAGTTCTGTATCTGTGACTCACGGTGTTCACTGGATGCTATTTTCTCATATTATGTATGCAAGGAATAATATTCAAAGTGGATATAAGTGACTTTCCCACCTAGCATTTCCAAGTGGTATTACTATCAACACTGTTGAATAGAGAAAATCACTTTCCATTTCCCTCGGTGCCTTGCAACAACCAAAACCACAAGACACAAAAGGATGAGCACTTTTGGAAACAGGAGAGAGGAAAGTGAAATTGTTACAAATTTACATGGACTGATAACTTAGTTTTTGTATTGCCTTGTGCAAACAAGTAATTACAGCAGAAGCAGGGGGTGAGCAGAGAGAAACATTAAGGGAGAAGGCACGAGTGAATTCCCACATTTAGTCAGTAATGAATACGCAGAGGCAGACAGAAATTCTACTGTGTGTTGGAGAAAAGCAAAAGGGGTTTACATCTTGTTTCTCCACGTTTAATGGCGATAGCAGGCACATGTTCGTATATAAAGCAATTCATAGAAAGCATGTTATTATGCTTGCTTCCTCAGTGTATGTACACCCACTCTGTGCTGTGGCTCATTTTCCTGCAAGATTTAAATTTCATAGCTAAAGTGATATTTATTAGGACCCAATCAGAGTGAAAATGTTATAATGGTAATGAGTATTATATAACAGTGTGGAATCAACATTTATCTTATGAGTTGAGCAAATTACTTGCCTTTCTGTGTTCCAAACAACATAGTGTGGTCAAACACATACCCTGATATGTCACTGTTAGAAACATCAAACTGATATTGAGTGGGGCTTCCCTTTTCTCCTAAAACAACCAATTCATAAATTCTACCAGATGATTGATACAAACCTTTCAGATTACGTTCTATATTGACATATAATTTCTGCTGAAGTATCAGCTGCTGTCCCTCTACAAACTTTAAGTTCTACCAGTAGTGTTCTCCTGGACCTAGATGTGTTCACTGAGGAGGCCGCAAATATACCAAGAAGCTCGACTCATTATTATGTTGATGAGACCAATTGTAAACAATGTTTGCTTTGTGAGACTTGGCTGTGGGATTCAAAGTGTTGTCAGTTGGTGTGATTGTGTCCAACATGTGCCAAAGACATGTCTGTCTCATGGCAACATTAGTGTGGACTGTGAAGACAACAGGTTGGGTGCACAGACTTATGCAGTTAATGCCAACTGAACTTACCATCTGCATTCCTCAGCATGAATCAAGCTTAATCCCTCCAGTTTTGATGAGTCTGTTCCCACTACAGCCTTAGAACTCAGCTGATGGATGTGTTGTGCATTCCGAGATGCTTTTCTGCAGAGTATTTTTCTGAGTTACGGTTTCTGTCAACTCCCACCAGTCTGTTGATTCTCCTTATGATAATCTCATCAACAAAACCTTTCTTTCCCCAAAACTACACGTGCCATCAATTATAATAGCACTGTCAACATAAATTAAATGGCACGTTTACACCAGTCTGTTTGCCATGAATATTTATTAAAGCTCCTGATCTGAATCCAGAGGGTTGTATTTATTGCACTGCTGTCACATGATTGGCTGATTAGATTATTGTGAGTATTAGCAGGTAGATGCATCTCTAGACAAACACAAACTGTGATCAAGGATCACATTAGTATTTATATTTTGAATCAAACATCCTTCTGTTAGTTTGAAGGTCATTATTGATGAAGCTCATACTGATGGTGACTTTTATGACATATGTTCTTTAAAGTTTGTGAACCCTTCAGAATTTTTAATAATTGTGCATATATATATATATATATGACACCAACATCGTCGGTGTGTCACTTAGTTTTAAAAAGTAGATAAAGAAAATGTGAGTACATCAAACTAAATAAGTTTTTGACTTGTTGGGAAATAAAAAAAATGAGTCCAAACTATTGATAAATTTGGTAACTTCTTCTGAGCTCATGAGTATGATCAACTCTATTTTTTAGGTCCACAGAAATCACATGTTTACGCTCCAATACACTTAATTAAAAAAAAAAAAACAAGGTGTCCATTCCGATCTCGTTGTAATTTGAAACTCTAAATATGCAACCTCCATACAAAATCTAATAAATATGCAAAGCATAATCTATTGACTCATTTGTTGAATTCGAGTCACTTGAGCAATATTTGGGACTGTTGAAAAAATCAGTTAATACTTCAAATTAATGCAGAAGTATAGATAAAAATAAATGTTCATTGACTCTAAAGCATGTCCTTGAGAGCAAGAGGGATCCTTGTATCAGTTTTAATGATTTATTTGCATTAAATGGACATTGCAAGGGAAATCAAAGACTGGTAATTTTTTTAAATTTACAAAAGCGACATCTTATTCTGCAGACATTTTGGTTGGCAATATCAACAGTGGGGTCAGATTTATCATCCATAAGAATTTCAAACTTCTCTGTTGGATGTTGGGACAATGTGCAGGGACCTCTCACTGGAAGATGCATAAGAAGGTCAGCTGTTTGGATCCTTTTCCCCTTTGCTGCCGAAGGTCTGGACAGACTTCTACATTAAGTTATTGACTGGGGGGCTGGCTGGCAGACCTTTTCAACCCTTTGCAATCAGACTCGGTGCTCAAGGCTGCTGTCTCGAGCACAGGAAAAAAATATTTAAAATGCAGCCGACCGGTGTGTCTCAGGGGGTTTGGTCCATCAGTACGTAAGTCCTGTGCATCCTCCTCACAATGATACTTTGCATTCTAAACTCGAATCTTTCTAGTGTTAAATAAATTCTGTTTCTCACTTAACAATCATTGTTATTTAAACAGAACTTACTTATTTAAATAATTACTGTTTCATCTCTGTGTTGATTTCTAAAAATTCCTAAAGATTTCTTTAAGAATCTAAAGATTTCTTAATTTGCTTCCCTTTTTATATTCTAGTCAGATTCATGTTTCAGGTAATTACATTTTCTAGAGTAACCCAGTAAAATAAAATTACAGAACAACCTATTGAATGCATTTCTCACTTAGAGGTTGGGATCATCTTAACTGATATTGTATAAAAAAACTATATCAGTTTCGGTGAATTAAAAAGAAGTGGATGAGGCATGGTTTCCATGGAAAACAAAAATATTTTATGGGAATTAAAACGTAGTCGAGGAAAAAAAAAATCCCCTGCCTTGCTCTTTGAAAAGCTTTATCATTCAAAGCATCGCACCTATGGAAAAGCTTTTGCCCTACGTCACTTTTTCTTTAGCTTGACTAAACTATATAGATGGGGTTTTGGGAGGTACTCAGAATTTATACAGATGACAAAATGTACTTTGTTGAATATTTAGGATAGTATATTCACATTTGTCTGAAGAAGAATAAGTACGGTGTTGACTTATAGTTCCTTAACTAAACTTTTACTGCCTGAACCTAAGCAAGTACTCTAAAAGCTGAACTAAGAAGTGAATGAATGATAAGAAGAAAGAGGGGGGGGGTCCAAAAGTTGGTGTCTAATGCTTGTCCCTTGTTGACAGGTCCTGTAACAAATTCTTCATCCCCTCTTTGACCTCCTTATGAGGGTTTTTTCATTTGTTAAGTAGTGAGCTCTTTAGAATGACATCTATTGTGTTGTACTGTTGTTGCTGAAGCTTCAGTTATTGCAGCTAAACGATACCTAGAAATATGCTGCTATAAATAAGATCCCTTCATGTTAAAAATATGTTAACGGTACATCTAGGCTATCAAAATCTGATGATGAGCTATCCGGATCAATTGTCAGTAGTAGATGAGTTGAAGGGGAATATACTGATAAAGAGCAAATTCAGTTCAGGGATCTAAATCATTTACTGTTGTCAACCATTATTTCATATAACTTGTGTGCTTGGATTTGTTGTATTGCTACATTTCACTTGAGATTCATTACACTGATCTCCTGACACACTCATTTAGAGTTCTGTGGTATAATTTATTATGAATGAAGTAAAACAGGTTGAAACTTGTAACTGTCACCACCATGTTTCACAGATTCAGATACAGTGTTAATACTGGGATTAGCCATATATAGCTAAATATAAGTAGTTGTCTTGCTCGTCTTTATGATCGTATGAACTATTGCACACCTTGAAGTTTTAGTAATCTTTGTTCATCGACCACTTCTGGGCAGGGTAATGGTGATTTTGAATTTCCACTATTTGTATTTTGTAAATAAATAAGATTGAATAAAATGCAACTGGACTTTCTTTTCTAGGATTTTCAAGATGTCTCACTTCTCATCTGGTTTCCTCAGTTCTTACCAGCTGGTGGGGAGTTTCAGACTTAAGCTTTAGTTGGGGCATTAGTATACAATCTGTCTGTGGATTGGTGGCATCCAAAATCTTAAGAGATACTTTTATAACCTTTTCCAGCCTTGTGAGCATCAATACAGCCCTCAGATATTTCCCTTGTTTATGGCATAATACACTTCCACAAAATATATGAATATTTACACCTCATTTATTGAATTTGGCTTCATCTTTCCACTTTCCAAACTTTAAAAAAAAAAAAACTTTTGAAAAGGTTCGCAAACATCACTGTACAATATGAAAAGTACAGCTAGTCATCTATGAAGCAATTCTATGATACAATATGCATTGTTAATGTGATATTGGTATACCTTTTGTTTCTGTAGGAGACAGCATGAAACCGATCTTTAGGTCTGTACTGACCTTTTGGAATAAAGGGTTCCAACATCCCTATAACTGTTTTACCCACAGGCTGTAAGGAAATCAGCAGCCTTTCTCCTCCTCTCTGGCCCTGGCTCTGCTGTGACTCACCCTGCCTCCAGTTGCTGTAATCACTGAGCACCAATCACAGCCCCTCATCCACTGTCCTCTGGTGATTTCTGAGCTAGAAATTTTATCAGCTTACAATCCATAGAATCGGATATCTGCTGCAGACAGTGCACAACTAGGTTCATGTTTTGTATCTATGCATCTTTTTTTTTTTTCTTTTCTTACATTACCATTGACACTGACAACACTTATGCTGTGGACCCAGAGACTCTGAAATGTCCCTTTCTAAGGCAAATCGTTATAGAGAGAGGCAGCTCTAGTTGTGTCAATGCAGTGTTTTTCAATAAGAAAGTTGCCCTTCTCAGGCTTTCTACATTTATTATAATCAGGGCACATTTACTAAATCAGCATGCAGGGTCTTACACACTCACATGCCATGTGCACTCTCACTGAATAAAGGCACTCTGGTTAATTGACAGCAGTCAGTGATTTGTGTTTGCTGTTGAGCAGCTCCCTTCAGGGGCTGTTAGTGCGAGATAGGAACATCCTCCTTGCTGGCCTGAATATATCATGCAACTCAATCAGCATTTCAACAACATCAGCAAACAGCAGTAAAACCTCCCTCCTCTCCCAAAAGCACAACATCACGTTGTTGCAAGGCAAACGATGAGCGTGTCAGCTGGCATCGCTGTATCGCAAGCACATGAACATACCCAGTTGGCTTAGCACTGTCATGCTGTTTACTTGTTAATTCATCAAAAACTAGGGCCTCTCAGGGGGAATCAATATGAAAAGAATTTCCTCTGTAGTATACATCAGAAAATTTGTTCAATTTGTTTATATCCTTCCAGTCCATTTAAGCAACATGGTCAAGGTTTTAGAAGTAATTGTCCAAAAATTGCAATAGAGCTACAATAATATTGATTGCAACCTAACAAGACCCTGCAGAGAATGGGTATCCGTCACAGTTAGAGTTCTGCCTGAGAGAAGAAGTGTAGTTTTCTCTCAAATATTTGTTAAACATCCTCAAAATAATTTAACTTTCCTTTGGAAAAAAAAAAAAAAGTTAAGTGGAAAATAAATTAGTCCATCTAAAATAATGAGAAGCTTTTTGAATGTCGAATGAAATGACTACCATCAATCACTGAATTATACACTATTCATCCTGGAGAGGATTGCAGTGAGTTAGAGCCTATTCCAGCTGATGTAGGCAAGAAGTGGGAGCAACCAGTCAGAATCGCATGTACTCCTACATCAAATCTGAAATGTATAAAACTAAATAAAAAAGCTATGCAGGCACACAGAGACGAGGAGAGAGACACATAGTTGACCCACAGGTTTTGTTTTTACTTCTGCACGTTTGTGCCACCACGCCTGCGTTCATGAAATTACACTGTAATGACAGGTTACTTCATATGTTATTACAATGTCTTTTTTGTTTTTGTATGAAATTGGACTGTCAAGAGCAAACGCACACGCCCACTGTTGTTGTCATACCAGTGTATAGGTGTTAAGTCCACATCATTTCCATACATATTGGTAGTAGGAACCTACTCTACCTTATGGCAGGCTGTTGTCATCATTTCATATCATTACATATTAAAAAAAAAAATGAAAAAAAAGTTCATTTGTACAGGCCGCAAAGTCCTTTAGAAAGGCAAAGATGGGGCTGATGGCACCAGTATGCACAGCACTTTGAACAGCACTAATCCATTTTGAGACCATGAAACGACAACCATTTCTTCATGTCCTTGTTTTAATTAATTCACTGCATTCTTTTGGTTTCACTTGCTGTTCACACATCTTTCACAGTCAGACTTTGGCTTTCAAATGGTCCTTGCGTATAAGCAGACCACAGCAAGCTCCAGCTGCCAATATAAATTTGAGATGAGTTCAACAGCAAGACTAATAAGCACAGGGAGCAGCAAGTGTGGTTTCTGCTTAGATTAATACCATATCATATGTCTACAGTGTGTTTCTGTAAACTGTTTTGACATCATCATTGCAGGCTAATTAACTGATCAATTTGAGAGAAATTACTACACACAGGAAAAATACAGTACTTTTTTTAATTTCATGTTAACATGGCCGATATACCAGAGTTGCTGTTAGGTCTCTGTATAATCAAAGCAAGAGCCGTCCGCACCCTTGGTACAAAGTCAAGCTTGTTTACAGTGTGTACTGAACTCTGCTGCCCCTTGTCACCAATCATGTTTGCAGCATTCATGGGCAGGATTTCGATGTGTAGTTGGGGAGAGAAGGATATCTGGTTTGGGAGCCTCAGGGCTACATCTCTGCTTTTTGTGTGAAATGTAGTTCTGTTGGTATCCTCAAGATAAGGGCTTGAGTTTGCAGTTGAGTGTAAGGTGGTGGAGTGCTCCCTCTGGGTCAAAGATGAGTCTTTGAGGAAAAAACAAAGTATCTCAAAATCCTGTCTATGTACAATGGTGGGAGAGATGGATAGACAGATTACAGCTTTGCCAGTAATAACAAGGGTGTTGCACCTGCCTGTTGTGATGAAGTGGGAGCTTAGCCTGAAGGCATAACTTTTGATTTACGAGTTCATCTTTCTTCAAACCTATGGTCTGGAGATTCTGGTAGTGACCAAAAGAATATGATCTTGGTTACAAGCCACTGAAGTGAGTTTCCTTTGGTAGGTAGCCAGGCTCAGCCTCAGAGATAAGAATAGGAGTTTATACATCTAGCTTTGAGTAGAGATGCAAAAGGAGTCAGCTGAGGTGGTTTGGGCATCTGATTAGGTTGTCTTCTGGTTGCCTTTATTTGGAGGCTTTCTGGGCACGTCCAACTTGGAAGAAGTCCTGGAACTGGAGGGATTCGATATGCCTCATGGCCTGAGATTGTCTGGGATCCCACAGGAGGAGCTAGAGAATTTTGCTAGGGAAAGGAAAGCCTGGGTTTCCATCCTGGACCTGTTGCCTCAGCAACTTGACATCAGCCAAATGGCAAAAAAAAAAGGATGGATGACTCACATTTTAACCACACATTAGTTCTCTAAGGGAAAAGTTAGAATGTAATTACATTTATATTAAACACACAGTTGATAAAGTCTAATAGAATAACTGAATCATTTTATGAGATCTAGAAACCAGAATCATTTTAACGTCTGTACATTTTATGTGACATATTAAATATGGTCCATGCAAAGTTACTTGTTCTGAGTTGATTACTTAATTTAAGTTAAAGCAGATGTTTTGACTGTTCCGCCTTAAGTACCTGTTTTCCAAAAGAAACACTACTTTCATTTGACAATACTTTGAAGCTAGTCTCACCTCTATTCTTTACCCGCCATACTATTTAGTAGTTGGAGTTGTTCTTTGACCATCATCAGTTGCTAGACTTACTTCTAAATTATTCACTAGATTCTTTCACACCATTCACCACTGACCAGTGGAAATCAAAGCCTGCTTGACAGATGATTTCTATCTAGACTTACATTTCTCCAATAATCCTGAAGAGAAGTAAAAGCCTAAAGGGTGGCTTTTTTCTTACCTTAGGTCTCGGTACCCGGCCATGTCTCTGTCTAATAGGTGCAGTGGGTCTGAGCTTGTGTGTTTGTATGTGTCTGTATGTCTCTGTGTCTCTCTGAGTATTTATGGGGGTGGGAGGGTTGCTATGTTTTATCATTGTTGTTTTTAGCCTCTGTGAGGCACTTTGTGTTGCTTTTTTAAGTATGAAAGGTGCCATATAAATAAAAATTTGATTTTGATTTGAAATTCTTGGCGCTTCTTTTTTCCACCTGTAAGTGCCCAGCATTGATATAGTATGACATATGCATCAAAATATCTGCCATTCTCCTGGCTTAATCTGTATATATGTGTCAGTGGAGTTCTATTTGAATATTATTGCTTTTTATCTGCTCCTTCAGCTGTGGAGGCTTTGATAAAGCCAAGATGTGTGGCTTTTCAGAGTGTAATTGTCCACCGCCACTAACATTGAGTCAAATGGTGAGAGGTAGCTTTCTCACAAAGAGCCCATATCCCTTTCTTACTGAGCCACATTCAACTCTTTTGATCAGTATCCGAGATATAAAAAGTGAAGGGGGGAAGCCAGTTGTTGCACCACATGGCAAACCTTTACATACTACTGGGAGTAAAACCCAGACAGAGGCTGTAAAGATGAGATTTATTTACACTTTCCTCCACCTTTGTCAACACAACCATCCTTGATGGTGTTCAAGGCTTTTATCTGGTTTTAATCAGGCTGATTGGTTGTGCAAAGCCAACTATATCATAAGAACTAACTGTCATGAGGATACCCCCCCGTGCCCTCTGAAGTGAACGTGAACGTCTTTGAGTGCAAATGAAATAAATTAAAGGCACAAATACAAGAATTCTACAAACTTATGTGGTTCAGACCAGAGTAAATGGACTTCAGGTGTAGAAAAGCCCTTAGCCCAATGAGCTGTGTCCTCTAATTATTTGCTGCACACTACTGTAACACACACTGTTCCTCAGAACGGTACTTATTTTTTAATGCTTTTTCCAAGCCCAGAGGGATGAATTTAAACCTAAATAGTGAAATTAAGAGCAAAATTGATGGCAAATAAAGAGTCGTAAATGTTAATTGATAGGCTCTTTGGACAATGACACATCATTTATTTATGTTGATGGCACTCAGCATTTTGAAATTATCCCTGATGTTTCTTAGGCATCAAAAAGTTGAGAACAATCAAGAAAAGCCTTTCTCTCCAGCCACCACAGTTCTCTAATTAATGTACATTCACTTTTTTATGTCCATATCTTTTCTAAGTCAATCTAGATGACGTGCTCTGTCAAAAGCCTATATTGTAAATCTTACAGTGGTCAGAGTGACCCAGTGAAATACATGATTAGTGCTTCTTTAGTTTCAGAGGAAAATAAAAGAGGAACGCACTTACACAAAGCTAAGTTTACTAATTACATTCAGATAACTTTCCAACATTTCTCCTCCGTGATCCCAGCTTTTCTCTTGAGTGTTCTGCAGGTAAAAAAGTGCCTTCAAGTATATGCTTCAATTGTTTCCACCCTCTTCGAGGAGCTACACAGTGAGAATATGTCATCTCGTGCTGAGCAATTCACTTAGCAGGTTGTGCATTCTGTACACAATGTCTATTTCTGACCATCATTTTCACTTTTCATATGTTTCCACAGCTCTCATTTGCTGTGATCACACATATCTCTTTATCTCATCTTTGCCTTTATCTCCCTTTATCTTCAAATTTGTGTTTCTTTGCTAGATTGTTCCACTGTATTTATTCTTTTTTCCCCATTTTTGGTTGTCATTGTGGGTCTTTCCCTTTAGAGCAAGAAATAATAGTAAATATGGGCTTATAGTGATAGCATGGGGACAGGGAAAACAGGGAAATGCAGAACATGGTGACTTAGTGAGAGATATAGAAAAGATAGTGACCATCTCAGTCCAAGTGGGCATTGTACTGTATGTGTGCGGGAGGGCAGTAATGTTTGTGTAGGGGAACATTTTTCCTTTGAGGTCTCAGCTGGATGCTCTGTGGTGCTTGCAGGAATACCAGCTGACCAATTGGACTGTGACAGAGAATAGCAGGAATGTTTGAGCTTTTGCCTCTGTCAATGGACAGAATCAGCGGTGATGCTGTCATTCTTTTACATCTTCCATCTATCATATCTTTTCTCTCCTGGTGTGTTGGACTCTATTGGCCTGCTCTCACAGACAAACATACTCGCTTCTTGAAACACTCCTCTTTTGAAGAATAAAGCAGCCATTGTTCCCGTAAAACAGAAGCTCCTTCACTTTCATTTTGTAAGGTTCAAACCCTGGAGCAGACTCACTACAAAATGTCCATAAAAAGGGTTGCATTAACAGAGGAAACGGTCCAACCATAATTAGAAGGACCTCTAAAGAGTGTGGCTCAGTGCCGGACCACTGGACACAAAAACTGAAGTTTCCCTTTTTGAAAAGTTTAATAGGGTCGAGTTTGGGAGTGTAAATACAGTACACTGAATTGCTGAAGTGAAATTTCACTTAAATGGACCTCATATTTTTTCTACAGTTTTTTTACTTGCTTGGGTTGCCCCAGCTGAATAGCTCCTCACTGGAATTTTTCTCTGTTCACCTGACATGAGCAGTTAAGCCTTAAGAGTTACGCCAGTGCCTTTTTCTTACTGCCAAATGATGCAAATAAATATTCCAACAAGGTATCTTAAATAAATCTCATTAAAACAGAATACTCCCATAGCTCCCTGTTCATCCTTCTTTTTTCATCCGCCACATAATACAGTTGTGGCTTCCTGCTTGCTCTCATAATGTACGCCATTCACGCCACATTCAACAAAGAGTGAGGTCGCAACCTGTCTGAGTTTCATCCTGACTGGCAGGCATAATGGCCCTGCTGAGGTTTCCCTTGGCAGGAGTTTTCTGCATTTAATCTGGGTTTGATGAAGTAGAGTTGACAGAACACAATTTCTGACCTAAACAGGAGCAGCAAAAGATAGAAAAGTAGTAACAAAATCATGACGCAGACCCCTCGGTTTTCTATAGAAACAAAAAGAAAAAGCATTTTTTATTTATTTATTTATTTTTTGTCGCATGACTATTTGAACTATGTATATGCAGGATATAAGACTGAAAGGTAATATGAGGTGTGATAAAATACGGTAGAGATAAAGTGTTATTTGGCAGTCAGCCTTCTCTTATCAAGCAGTACATAATTGGCACAAAATGTCCACAGAAGTAAAGAACATTTAATCTTACACTTTATTCTCCAATTATATGACAGTTGAGATGTTCAGGTGTAATTTTTCTATGTGCTAATGTTACTATTGCTTTATTTGTCTATGCAAATTTGCTTGAAGTTTTTAAAAAAGTTTTTATATATATTCTATATGCCATCAACCTGTAAGGGTTGTGTAGCTAAAGCTGGCACATTTTCAAGACAGATTGAGGTACTTATGACAATCAATGTGCATTGTTACTCAAAAAGTCTACATAAATGCACAGAAGATGATAATAGAATATTTAGGAGAAGATAAGTACTTAGGGATGGTGATTCATTGAATTCATCTGTGTGTCACAGTCTGCAAAGCTGTGAGGTCAACATAAGTGTTTTACTTCTAATTGCTATGCTATATTTTCCTCTTTCTCCAGCTGGGGTGATGTAACTTGTTTTGCTTTTGCACTATCTGAAACCATGATAACCATGGTATGGCATGACAGTGGCCTCTTTCCATTTCCCACTTTTCTTTTCCCATTTCTTCTATTTCCCTTCCAGTTGTTATTAATAATATAGCCAGATTCCAATCATTTAAGAAATCCATTACCTCTTGTTATTCCCATCCGTTTGACGACCTGCTGTGTGATAACTTGCCAAAAAAAAACAACCTTTACTTAACCTCAACATGTACTTTCACTAGTATTAACAGTAATTTTGCACTTTTATTTATTCATCAGGATCCATTGTTTCATTGCGGTGAGGTTTCACAGCTGGAGAAGTGAAAGCAAAAGTTTCTCTGCCTGCTCTTCTGCAGTGACTGATATAAAGATGTCAGAACTATTCAGACACACTTTAAATCATTATTTTCTTATGACAGAGCTGTAAGACATTTGCAAGGATCATGATTTATTACAGAAACCCTCACAGCCCCTCAAACAAACGTGCACACACACACACACACACACACACACATACACACAGAACCTCAAAATGGAACAAACCAACCACTCCTGATTCTTCAACATAATTGGTTTCAAATTCAGTGCCCTAAGTGGGAATAAAATATCTGACTTTTCAGCTGAACTGAACTCGATCAAGAAGGGGAGTTCATTGTGACGGCTGGGTAAACAGGAAAATTTACAGTCGCACCACTGAGGATGTTTTATAGCTATATAATTTGTCTCAGACATCCAGTAGAGGCATTCGTAACTCATTACTACTACAGCAAAGATCAGTTTTTCTCTGCAGCATGTCTACACAAACAAACACAGATGGAGGCGTTAATGCAAACATGAACATTCATACGCGATAACCTGAGTAAATCTTTTTTCCACTCTGTCACACTCCCTTTAGCTGTTCCACTAAACACAAGTGCACCAACAAAATTCACAGATTTATTCAGAAATGGACATCACTGAGGAACAATTAAGGATCCATATTTTTTTCCGCAAACAATGTGAAATGAGTTTCGGCACTACATTAGTGCCAGAGAATTTTGAAAAAGTAATTGTAATTGTACATATATGTAAATGTAATTGTTTTCACTCCTGCTTGGTTAGGGTTAGGCATCAAAACTACTTGTTTGAGTTGGGGTAAATGTGTGGTTTGATTTTAAATATGTTACAGTGCTTTAAAAGAGTATGTTAGAAATGTTCCTTTTAACTGCTACACTAAAATCTGATGTGAAAAATCTGTCTTTGTTGATTTGTTGTTCCAAGATGTCTGGACAAATTGTTCATATATGACTCTGTTGGAAGAAGTACAGACTGATCTGGAATTTTTAAAAGAATATTTCAAATGTTCTTATTTTGATTGCTTTCAGCTCCTTAAAATTGCAAAAGCTGCAAGACACTTTTGTGGCCTTTGAGTTATAGATGAGTTCAGAGCTGTCACTCTTCCCAATATGATTCCACATAATCGACCCTCTCCTTTTTTTTTCTTTTTTTTACATCCTCTCCAATCTACTCTTTTCTCCCATCCTCTGCTACTTTGTTTATCATGTATTTCTTCACTATGCTACTCCTTCCTCGAGTCCCCATCCTTCCATCTTCATCCTCTCTCCCAAATTAATCTGGTTAATGGATCAAGCCTTTGTGCAACTGAGTGGAACAAGGCTCAGTTAGACACCCAAATGCTATCAAACTGAGAGGAGACATAGTGAAATGCATTACTCAAGTCCATGGAAGTGTACGTGGAGGAGCTCTTAAATGAAAAGCACAGTACGAAATAAAACTCAAAATGCATCTAAGTCTGAGACACAAGCAACTATGCAAAGATCTAAATGCTTTTACAAAAAAGAAAAATCTGATTTATGTGTCCTGCGGATGACCTGGGTAACCTTGTTATGGCACTCCCTTAATTAGCAACTAGATCAGAGTGAGAGGCAGTGCAGGGCATTATGAGATTGAACTTCCCTTCTATTCATCTGCTTACACTTGTATCAGGGAAATGAAAGAAGAATTGAGCAGAGGAGCTCACATCTCTTGGATTCCCACAGATTTCTTCCAGAATATTTCCTCATATCTGCTCTTTTCAAGTTCTGTACATCTTTGCCCATCACAAACCCTACATTTACTTTAATTTGCCTTATATGACATTAAATATGGTCATGGTATTCTAATTTTTCTATTAAAAAGCTTCAGCATGTGTATACTCTTGCATAAGATATTACTGAATGCATATCTTTCTGTATTTTAGTCATTATTCCTTTATCTTCATTATATCCTATCAAGTTATTTCAAATTACCCTGATCCTCACAGAAGGCATGTGAGGGTGAGATCATATCAGTCATTGTATCATCGGTTGCTCATGATCTCTGTCTAATGAGCCTGGAAACAGCTGCTCACACATGCTTTTCTGAATAATAGATGTGATGGGTCGGTGCTTCCTCCACTCATCATCTTGTAGGTTTCTTCAGCACCCAGATGGAAGTGGCAAGAGAGGAAAAAAGAGAATGACTTCAAATGCCTATGTGGTGAATCCATGGTATTCTTCCTCGGTCTTATTCATCCCTGACAAGTAATCATACATTACATAAAAGTATACATCCTCTTGAGGTAAATAACTTACTCTATCAATGGATGGATAGATGCAGTTAAGTAATGATAAATTTTAATTCAATTATCAATTTCCTGAAGTATTATTTAAATGTGTGACGCATTGGTCAAAGTATCACTTGACCTAAGCTTAAACTCTGTCTTATCTCCCCTGTTGAAACAACACTCCCCAGAAAAGGCTGTTTTCAGGGTAGGGAGTTAGGGATGTGGAAATAAGCATTATATCACACTTTCCTTTTACTCCGCCTCTCTGTTGAGACTGACAGCCTCTCCTCACGATGGCTACTCCTAAGTAAAGCAGGGGCAAAAAAAAATTTGCTGTACCTAACTCAACTGTCTCTGTAACCGTCTCAGCTTGAACTAAATCAGCCTGAACCTGACCGAAGACGTCCAAGGCTTCAGCAGGACGTTGGTGAACGTTTAAACAAAGAATGTAGACATTGTATGTCATTAGGGTTCTTCCAACTATGTATAAAGGTAACTTTATTTCCTGGTGAAAGGTTGTGCCTTTAGTGAGATCATCGCTTGATAAGATTTTAAGTATATGCGTTTATTCAACCGAGGTCCTGGATGCACTGGCATAGTGCTTCATACTGTTTTCAATGTGTTGTTTATGAACTTGTGTTTTTAGGGATGTTTGAGCTTTTAAAGGCAAATTGTGGTCATGAAGGGATGTAGAGGTGCAGCTGAAACACATACTGTGCTGAAAAGCCTGATTTGCGTAATGCATGGAAATGTTCTATTGTTCTCATAGTTGCCATATTTTCTGTTTAGGCAGTAAACAGCACTTTGTGTGGGCGATATTTCATGCTGAACACATTCATCTTTTCTGAGGATATAGTTCCAGTTCAGCAACATATTTTCTATTCAAATCTACTTTCTCTCCTTATCTCAATGTCACATTATCTACAAGAACAAGTGAACAATAAATCGTTCATGAGTTTTATTGGATAAAACTGATTAAACTAAACCCTAACCTTTTAAAATGCAACTCACAGCAAAAAGCAATGATTGCTATTTCTCTTCATGGACAGCTTGCACAAGAAAATGGCTCATAAGTTAGTTACAATTCAGAAACAGAAAGTAAAGGCTGTAGAACAGCAGCTGAGTCACAAAGGGTGAAATATAAAAACAGCTGAGGTATTGAAGAGGAAAAAAGCCCAGATGGGGAGAAAAATAATAGCTGTGAGAAATTTAACAAAAAATGCTTAAATAAAAACACAAAGAAAAAATATACTTATTTCTTAATGGAAAAATACAATAAAGCCCTGTGGCGGCGTCACAATTAGATATTAAGGCAAAGAATGCTATTATTACTTTTGGGGAAGTGAGAATCTTTCTTCTTAAACAGGATACAAGACTATGCGGTGTATGAATTATTTACCCTACTTAAAATTCCTTGCACCAAAACACATGTCAGCCTCACAGCTGATGAGCTCTTTTATCAGGAAGGTATGAAACCAAGCTTTGTGTTTAAAGGTGAGCTTTCTTAGTTCTCCCATAAAATGATTCCCCAGACATAATGTACCCATAATGAAACTGCAGTGGCTCCAGATGAAATAGATCAACTAGAATGGGAGGTAGCCTCTTTGCAAAATGAATTCAAGAACAGGTAAAAGAATGATATTTAGATTTAGGTTATCATTTTTGGTTACATTTGCACAATTTTACCCAGTTTTGAATATTTCATTTACAGGTTTTCTCATGTCCTCAGAATTTTTTTCTGAAGGAGTCCTATGTGAATTAATCTCACTGCTGATATGTAATTCCAAATGAATATTTAATTACAAATTGCCCAATTTGTAGGTAATACTCATGAGTAATTTAGATTATGTTATTCTATTAGCCATCCAAATTAATTTCAACTCTATAACAGCTGATTGTATCATGACATTGTAATAAGTACAATAAATACAAATCTTTATCCCTCCCTGTGAGTTGGTAAGTTTTTAGTTAATCTGTCTGAATCTTTATTTAAATCTGCATCAGAGGTACCGTCACACACATGCTAGTCACCAATACCATTAAACTGATGAGCAGATTCTGCTTTTTGCACTTTTCACTGATAACCTCAGCCTAAATGGCCCTCTCATCTTTGACACATAGAACCTGAAGTCTACTTTTCCCCAAAGTCCCCAATGTCTATTATCTCTGTGTCCATATAAGAGAAGCCTCTTGCCAGTGAACTCTGCAGTGCCTCTGTGCAGAGTTGATTTGCGGCCTCCACTTTGCTTAATACAGTTTCAGATTTTAGATCAGCTTCAGATTTGTGGATGCAAGCACAGACTGTGTTGGGTAACAATTGTTATGTACTACTGGACCCACATGTTTGTATTGATTATGGTGGTAAGATGCTTTGTCATGCAGTGCTGCCAAAGAGCTTGATGGTTATTTACACCCAACAGTGGTTTGCAGCCTTGGCCTTCATGCACAGATTTACCTTGCTTGGAAAGGCCAAGCTTCTGACGAATGCTCCTTTTATACCTAATCCTGATACCTTCACCTATCACCAATTAATCTAATGACTGTGGAATCTTCCAGAATTGTGTTATTGGTATATTCTTTCAAATATTCTTTCTTTCTTTGACTCTCCCCCGTGTTTTCTTGAACTTGTTGCTGGCTTCAGATACAGTTAGTCAATGCAGACGCTGAAAACAATTTCCTTGTAATTGTGTATTAAAGCTGGAAATTCTTGTTGGATTTAAAAAGAACTGGAAATGGGACTTGTACAAGAAGTATGGTTTGTATGTGCATTTTTCTTGTAACCATGCATTAAAAGCTGGTGCAACTGGAAAGACAACACTTTGTAGTCTTTATTCTAATGTTTGGAAAGACACATTGTAAGGTGAATTTTTCATTTCGAATTATGAAAACATTTAATTTTATATTTAGGTGAGTAGCCAGATGTAGATTTACTGTGGTTAACTATCAGATTTAGTACTATTAGAAGATAGCTGAGCTGTTCCTACTCCTGAACAGATGCAGCGAAAGGTTTGCTGAAAAGTGACAAGATTAATGGAGATTGAAAATCTCCTTGTAGATTAAATGATTTAGTTACTGCTTTTGTTAATTACAGATACTGTTGGCAAGATGCCTAATATTCATTATCAAGTTGGGGAAAAATGTTCGACTTTCAAATGCTTGCAGAGGTAAAGAAAAGCAAGAAGCTCACTTTCAGCTGTTGGAGATGGTTCTGAATGGCATATTCATGTGTAATTTATTGTTTACTATTGCATCACGCTGAATAGTTGCTGTAGTCTTTAATGACTTCAGTCTGTGTTTATCCAGCAACCAGTAAAATGGTGTTTATTAAGGTGAACAATTTGTTGTAATAAATTGTATTTTAACTCTAACTCTAACTCTTTTGATAATCTGAACCAAGTAGTTTTGGTTTCTAACTCTAAATTATTGATGTTATTGCCAAAACTCAACCAGTAAGTCAGAAAATGGTTTTAGTATTGTTGAGCTATTAAATTAATGTAACTGAGAAAATCAAGTGAGAAAAAAGTTGCCATATGTTGGTCTCGAACAGATGAAAACACATGAATGTTTAAAGGTTATACATATAACTGCACCATCCAACCATTGCTCCTGCAGTGTTCTGAGCATTTTATGGCTCATTAAAGGAGAGACTTGAGAACGGCGTCTGTTCCGATGTGGAAACATTCAAATGGGTCGTATTTCCCTTGTGCTTTATGTAGAGGCGGTTTATTAGAGGACACCATTATGGGTTCTATTCAAGGGTATGAATGAATTATCCATATAGCCATTTTGATTGGAGGACTTGTTGGAGAAAAAGAGTGATTCACCCAAGTGTTTTCCATCACTGTGATTAGTTCTACTTCTTTCCAGGACTTTCAGTAGTTCTTTAAAGTTTATAGGTCAGTACAACTTAGGGGTTATTTGATGTATTCCTGAACAGGTAATTGCTTTTGATGACTTTGTAAGACATTCAATTCTCCTGCTTGCAACATGCCCTTTAGTCCAGGTAGAAGAAGTTACTACTGTTTTACTATTATTTCACATGCTTTACCTTTTACCTTTTTTTATTTTTCCCCTGTCTGGTGGAATCTTGCAAAGGTGAACTTGCCAAGTGTGCCTTCTGAGATTCTGTTTTTCTACATGTTACGACACGAGAGGGTCTTTGGCATCTGAGAAATAACTATATAATATGCTATATACAAAATAAGGAAAATAACAAAAAAAAAAACCTCAACAGATCAGTTCTCTGTCACACCTTTTGCTGCTCTTATTGATTGTAAGTCTATCAAATTTCACCCATAGGCATTTTGGTCTGCTTCCATTGATAACGGCCATTGGTAATCAAGGCGCTCCAGGGCGCTCTCTGCCAGGGACTATTCGGCCAGCCAATAGCCAAAAGACTGCATCCACATTTTGATGTCATGGTGTCATTTTTACAAGCTAAAAACACTAAGAATATCCACTTGGATTAAAGGAGAAACAGAGAAGATCTTTTTTCTTTTGATTTGGTAAAAGTCACTATGGCCACTGAGTTTGGTTATTACTATTATGACACAATTTCAAATAAATGAATGGCCTTCAAAAACACTTGACAGAGCTTCACCACAATAATTCAGGAACTGAAGGGATATAGTAGAAATATTTTATGTGGTCAGGTGATGAAATTATAAGATGACACCAACCTATGATGTTCATCATGAAACTAGAGATTATCTAGATCTATTGTGTTGTTGGGCTAATGATGTGTATGAAATAGTCACGTTTTAGAACTTGTAGGTTCTCTGTGGTGAAAACTGAATTTGAAACATTGTCTGGTCCCATGGATATGTTATGGTCTATCAGACTATCAACTGAAGCACTTGATTACTTCAGACAGGACCACATTCATCATTGTTGTAAACAGCAGTGCAGGGATTTGATTAAGTGCAGAGGACTCTCTCTATATCATCACTGTGAGTAGAGTAATGTACCCAGAAAGAGAGCAAAGACAGACACAGTAAGAGTTAAGATAAGTCAGCTGGGATCTACGGGCGTTCTTCTGCTGGGTCTACTTTGGGCAGATGTTTGGTAGTAGGAGAATGAAGTGGATAGAGGAGACCCGGTGTGCAGAAACTGACATTCTGCAACTGTCTGTGGACACCTATCTCCAGCACAACTTGATGAGCAGGCTAAGTGTCCTATAAACACAGTAGTTCTGCTATTTATCTTTATTTACCTCATATATATTTATATATTCTTCCATCCATCCATTTTCTATACCAGCTTTTTTTAAATTTAGGGTTGCAGGGGAGCCTATTCCAGCTGTCACTGGGTGAGAGGCACAGTACACCACCATGTAGCATATATATATATATATATATATATATATATATATATATATATGTGAACTGTCACTTATAAAAACGCTGTCTAAAAAGAATATTGTTAAGACGACAGCATCTCCTTTATTTGCTCAGAGATTCATACTCTCCTTGACACACAGACATTCAGCTATTGTGATTACTAAGAATGAATGGATTCTCAATAAGTCTTCACTTTGTCTAGAAAACAAACCTGTTCTTGCTAAAAACTTACAAAACGGCTGTTACACCTGTATATATAACTGTATATAAGTGTGTCTTCTGAGCCTTGTAGTGATTTGGCGCGTTAACAGGAAGGATTATTCAGATAATAAGAACAAGAACTACAAATGAAGAGTTACAGTCACACATAAACATGGAGATGGTTTGTAAAATGGAGACCACTGGTATAAAACCTGCAAAAATTGTTGTCCTTCTTCACCTTACAATCATCTCCTTTGTTTTGCTTTAACATTAACTTCTACAGAGATTACTCTGATCCCTATAAAGACCAGCAAGAAAAATCACAAGCACAAACAGGAAAAAAGACAGCATGATCTTCACTCCAGTGTGAATTATGTGGATGTATCTGGCATGCTTGCCTGTGGCCTCTCAGTCAAATACAAACAAACAAACAGAGACAAGCTTCTCTGACCGTGAAATTACTGTGTGGGCGCGTGCAGAGCGCCCAGTCTGTTGTAAGACCTGGATTAAGAAACTGCCATGACAGAAAGAAGGAAATAGACAAATTTTGGCTACTTGTATTATGACTTTTTAGCCTGTTAAAACATTACCAACTCAATGGCTTACATGGCGCAACAATTTGTACACAGGTAAATTAAATGGATTAATAATTCTTGTCCGCTTCAGACCAAAGTCAAAGCAAGACAAAGTGGATAAATATAAGCCACTGCCAATATCAGCCCGACTGCATCTTCTTTTAAAAAGCCTGCCAGGGCTATTGCTGTATTAATCACACACTTGACTTGCAAAATTATAAGAAATTATTGTTGGCGATATTGACAAGTATAATATAAACTGTCCTTTGGGTGCAGTGAGAAGAACTAGATGTGAAAGTGAGATGAAATGAGAAAAAAAAAAGGAAGCAGACAAGCGATAAAACTTGGTAAGTGACGCCAGGAAAAAGATGAACGAAAAACAAAATGGAATGTTCTATCTTCTATGAGCAGGTGAGGAAAAGCTCTAAATAACCCTCAACAAACCTAGAACAAGGATGACACAGGTATAGAGCAGAGTGACGTGGTTAAAGGGAGGGCTGGTGTTAGGGAGCGACAGGAGAAGGAAAGCTGCCTTTATGTGAACCCTGGCAATTTAATCAAAGCTGAGTGAAAGGCCAGAGAGCAGCAGCGAATTAAATGAGTGGAAAGGTGCAGACACAGATACAAAAGTAGGGGTATGCGCACACAGAACCCCCCCCTCCCACACACACACACACACACACACACATACACACCTAAACACTCATGCTGTGGCCCACAGCCAAAGAATATCCTCAGAATTCCATCTTGCACAGAGAAAGCTGATCCTGTGTTCACATAAAAGCTGGTGCTGAGGCCAAAATCATACTCAACATTTACACCCTGCTGACCTCCATCAGCTGGAGCTTTTTGGACTCGTACCTACACTGCAGGGTCTCTGCATTCAGCGCTGCGCTACCTTTTTAGACCAGGTGCACTTTCAGTGTGTTGAGTGAGCAGAAGTTATCCACACACCATTATGCTGTGAATGCAGAATGTTACATTTAGGGATTTATTCTCCTTACACTTCAGTGTGTCACATTTGCAGCAACCTCTTGGCAGAAATGCAATAAACTATTCAGAATTTAGTTTTCTTTGTAGAGTCACACGAGAATGATGAAATGCTTCATTACATTAGAATCAACCATCTCCACCTTTCTGCAATGTTACTACAGGAGCCTAGAAGGGACAAAGCAAACGCTGGCTCTACAGCAAGCCTTTCATGATTTTCACAACCTTTTTGGCGGCCAGAAGAGTCCATATCCTACACATTGGAAATTTTAAGACATGTTACCAGAGCTATCTGAGATTTTTATGATGATGTTTCAGCTGTTGGTTAAATCTACAAGTCAAGCACTGAATTTGGTTGAACTTGAACTGAGTGAATGATTAATAATCACACCTGTGGCTTCACAGAATACTCTGAGAGTTCCTTACTTAGTTTAAAAACTTCTAGTCAGGAATCGTACTTTAGGATTAATCTGGCAAAAAAACCAAACACAGACACAGATTCTTAAGCATTCCTAAGTATGATGATATAAGCCTAACTTTGAACCATCTCTTGCCCTTATCTCACCCACTTTCTCTCTCTCTTTCTCTTACACACAAATGCATATTTCTATATTTCATTTACTTCCATGAAATGAATGAAATTGAAAAATACTTGATTTATCCTGAAGAAAAATTATATATACAATTCCACACATGTATACCATTCATTCAATTTTCTAACCAAAGTATTTGATACTAACAAACTTAAGTGTTCTGAAAGTGCTGTGATTGTTAGTATGATCATATTGAGGTTCTGACAGAACCAAATCTAACTATGGCAAAGTTGCATTTCACCAGATGCAAAATATCTTGGAGTAATTACCATTACATAATTTTTGCACTGTGTCGCAGATGTAAGCACATCTAACAAGCAAAGGCAAGAAGCCTCTTTGTTTGTAAGATGAGACTCCACACCAACCTTTTCTTCTCTGGTTAACCCTTTTTATTTAGTTTTTTTGGGCCAAAGTGGCCTTTATTTGTCATTAGGCGTACAGAAAGGGACAGCAAAGGGTCTCAGGTCAGGACACAAGTTCAGGGCAGCTGCATCTAGGATGGGACATCCATACAAACACCTGCTTAACTAGTTGAGCTAAAAGGCACCTGTGCTTCAGCTACTTCTAAGCCTATTAAGATAAAACAAAAGAATAAATGAAAAAAAAAAATAATAATTTCACTGTAAGATGTTTCATAAGAAACGTTTATTTTTACCACAAACTACTTCTTAATTTTCTTGGAAATCTATTAGGAGGAGCAACTCTTTACTCTAGGATTTTTATGAATACGGCCCCTGACCTTAAATATTCAGACAATGGTGTGTGGGACTGTAAGGAGGCATCACTGGACTACAATATGTTCATACTGATGTTTTGCAATCCCCAATACATCTAATTAACTCAGTCGGTTAGAAGTACTATTATTATTAGTAATATAGATGTAACATTTTGTGTTTTACTAATACATTTAGATTTATGTATGTATATATATATATATATATATATATATATATATATATATATGCCTTGCTTTAGTTAGCGAAACCTGCTGCCATGGTGCAAGCTGGATGCAATGAATAGTAATGACCCCAAGTCAAGCTACTGGAGAAGCTACAAGCTACAGAAGAAAAGCTACTGGCCAAAACATTCTCATTAGAGGCAGAGACTGTATAAACTGATCCAAAATCATTGAGCCTCTTTAAGTATGAAATAAGACAAGCAGTGAGACAATGAATGTCATTAGAACATTCATCCATTCATTTTCTTACCCACTTAATTCAACTCAGGGTCATGGGGTACTGGAGCCTATCCCAGCTGTCATTGGACGAGATGCCAGGTTTTCCCTGGACAAGTGATCAGTCTACCATAGGGGCCAACACAGAGACATACGAGACAAACAACCATGCACACTCACCCCTAGGGTAAATTTTGAATAATCAATTAACCTAACATGCATGATTTTGGATGGTGGGTGGAAACCGGGGCACCAGAGAGAACCCAACCATGCATGAGGAGAGCATGCAAAGTACACACAGAAGGGCTCAGGCCATGATTCGAATTAGGAACCCTCCTGCAGCTCGCCATTAGAAATTAAAAACAAATTTTGCAAACACCAACATCATCCAACAATGACGTGCAATGTGTGTAGACGGCATCGGCTTCATGCAAAATTGGCATCATTACTGCAAATGTTAATTCTTATATTTTCCATATGTATTTTACACTTGGTTTACTTTTGCTAAACTGATTTTCTGTCAAGAATGTTGTAATCATTTTTATAGTTATTTGTTATATTGTTCAAACAACAAACAGCACATTAACATGTGATTTTCTTGTCACAAATATAGGACAAGCTCAACCAAGATAGCACAAGGCCTTCGGCGGCTTGACACCTCAGAAATTAATTTTCAAGCCTGACATGGAGAATGTACAAGAATGTAAGATTAAACTGATTTACAATCCCAGAGCAAGATTCGGTCAGATACGATCTGAGATTCCATCTGTTGGTGCAGATGAATTTTTACAATTTATTCCAGACACAAAGCCACAGTCCAGCTTTGGGGCCACCGTTGAGCGTGAGTAGAAGTGTCAATATGATTGAAGGACAAATCTGTGTTGAAGATCATTCAATTCTCCAAACCATCTCACCTGACAAACAAACACCACTTCAGATAGCCTTACATCCCTTTAGCAGTGTCACAGTGTTTAGTGTTTGGGGGTTTTGGGGTAATTTATTAGGATAGGTGAATTTAGTGCAACTTGATAGGATGGTACAAGAGATGTACTAAAAACCCTTATTACACTGGTCTTAAAACACAGTAGGTGTTTAATCAGCAGTCAGTCATGTGTAAAATGATTCAGCAAGTCAGTCACAAGTATTTATTGTCTTGAGTTGATGGTTTTCAAGAAGATTTCTGCTCTCCTGACTTAAAGAGGGCACAGTCATATCTCTTTACAGAGATGCTGACCTGAAAGTTGCACATGGATTCTCCTAATCTGATATCAACAACCTGCAGACAAAAAGAAATTAATCTACCTGTGTGCGAGACAGCAGGGAACTTACTGTGTAGTCAGACATGCCATGAGGGGCTGACCATTGATTGCAGTTCAATCAAAAAATGAGTGTAACTATCTTTAAAAAAAAAAGTTCTTTCACAGAAATGGCCATCCAAAACCATGCTTTTCTGAAAACAAAGTAGTTTTTGCATGTAAACCATTAAAAACAGCTGTACTAATGATGCTTCATTAGTCCTTCAAGGGACTCCTGTCTCCTCAATGAAAGCCTGAACCTAGCTTGAGTGTCTCAGCTTTCAAATATAGGCTTTGCTGGTCATTAAAGGTCCTCATTCAGCAAAATGCTAATGAAAAACCCACACACTGAAAAATGAGCATGTGTTAGATAGGGAGTGAGATCATATGCAAGCCAATGCTTTTCCATGAAGCACCTGCAAGTTAGGCTAAAAGAGACAGAGATGCATAATGCTCAGGTGAAGTCATCACAATCAGGACTGGTTTATTTAATGCTACTTGTTGCTGCTTCAAAAATGAATAAGAGTTAAATGAGGTAACTGATTTTTTTATGAATCTCTGTTCACATTACATAAAAAATATATACCTTTTCATGTGTATTAGCCCATTATTGACTTATTTATGCGCTCCTATTTGCTGTGAAACAATCCTGATTCCTATGATAAATACAGATATTGATCCCTGTTCAAATTAGCAAAAACATCCCCCCATTGCAATAACAAAATTAGCAAAGTAAAAAGCCAAGCAAAAGCCAAGAAAAGCAAAGCTAAAATAGAAAAGATCTTTTGAGCAAATACCTGCACATTCCCTCTCACGAAAAGCAGCTCAAAGCTTCAGTTAGATGTATTTCATTTTAGAAAACCAGATAAATGACACACTTCTTCTTCCCTTCACTTCTGAAGTGAGACTATTCCTTTCACAACTATTTCAGTCTTTGTCTGATCTCAGTTTAGTGACTTTTTTACTTGTTGTCAAAACAACTGACCCACTCATGGACAATAAGCAAATATATTGTGAATTTATTATTCATTTGGAAATAAAATTGAAAAAAATCACCCAAACAGTGACTGGTTAACTTTTAAATAGTGAAACAAAATTCATGTTTTATTGACAAGCCTTCATGTTAAAACTTTTCCTAAATGACAAAATAAAAGGCACTGTAAAACAAAACAAAAAAGTGAACCTGTATCAAGATAAATGCAAGCCAAATTAAATTCAGCAGAGAAATCAGATGAGACATCCCATTATCTCTCCTTTTACTCTCTGTCACTGGCATCAATCTACAGGACAGTATGGAAAAATGTATTAGGAATTGAGGTGCCAAATTACAACAACACACTTCTATTTTCATTTCCAGCTAGTATTTTTGACAAATTGATTTTAAATTAAAGCCTAAAACAAAAATGTAGTAGTAAGCCACTTTACTAATGACATTATGACATGTCCCAGCAGTATAATCTGGATCCTGATATTGTGCCTCCTGGCTTACTGTCACTCTGTCACAGATTAGAGGGACACTTGAGTGGAGTTGTCATTATTTTTAATAGTAACAGCTATATATTTCCTGCTATGACAAGTCAAGATACTGCTTTGGAAAAAGGCCTACTGCTTAATATTCAACACCTATGCATACACCTATATATGGTGCCTCATTTGACCCACAGAGAAAATATTGCTTATTTTAGATTTTCATTTATTTGTTTTTCATTTGTGACATCAGTAAGACTCTTGGATTTCTCAAGGAAAATGCTAAATCTGGATCAGGATTTGGTGGGGCTGTAGCTGTTCATCCATTGTAAAAGTTTCTCATCATTTACTGATGGGATTACGCCCCTCTAATAATCTAATGCCCCTCTCACTCGCATTACAAGTAAAGTGAAAGACACTACATGTGTTTGTGTAAGTAAAAAGTCTTGCGGGTGACTGAGTGTTTCTTTCATCCAGCGAAAGGGACAGAGCGCAACAACTAGAGCCTGGAGATGTTTGAATGATGCAATGAAATACGAAGTCTGCAACCAGAAAAGTTCAGAATTGGACAGACTTTCACTGAGTTTCAGCTGCAAAAGAACCCACAGAGGGACATACAGAAGCTAATGAGATGCAGGTGTTGGAGTGAACAGGAAGACAGTGGCATGTGGGAGGACATCTGGTAGGCAGGAAGGAAATCAAGAGGAAAAATATACAAGGAAATACAGTACAAGTTTGTATTACTGGAACATACATCCATCAGTCCTCACCTGTGGATATAATTTCACGTAATAAACAAATGGTAATAATCTATTTGAAATTATCGTTGGCAGGTGCAGTTTTAAAATCTTTTCAAATTTGTACTTATTGGTAAAATAAATAAAAAAACAAAGGACATTCTCATATGACCTTTGCTCATATGGAGGGACATTTAGTGACAAGCAGACAGAAAGAAAGAATATTTAATGAATAGAGTGGAAAGGATTGGAAACTGCGAGACAAGAAGGAACGAAACAGGAAAAGGAATAAAACGACTGGCTCCTCCTCTGATGGACTTAATTTCTGGCAACTTCACATACTATAAGTGTTAAAACCAGATAGTTAAATGATTCCATCTGTAGAACTTATTCGAAGGATCATCAGAATGGCACCATTATATATGCATAATTACATCCAACTGATAATAACACATTGGCTTGAATGTGCAAGAGGAAATGAGTGAGAGAGGAGACATAACCCACAGATGGCAGAATAAAATGAAGGTTGACTGTGTTTCCAATGGATAATGCATATTCACAGTTTAAACTTAAGGCTCTGGAGTCATTCATAACTCTTTCACAAAACAAATAGTTTTTATTGATGAAAACCTAACACAAGTGAGATTTTACCTACTCAGGCACAAACATGCCATGAAAATCAAAAACATGAAAGCAATTTATGAGAGTACGAAACCAGTTCCCATGACAAGTGAATAGACTTTTCTCTTTAAAATTGTATGCAATAACATAATAAGTACATAATTGGCATAACCACGAAATATTATTATGGATTAAAAGCTAATTGTACAATCACTTATCACTGATAGAAAACTTATAAAAGAACAGAGCTTCATACAGATATAAATAGAATAGTGACCTTAAACGTTCTGACAGTGAAATATGCCAAATACAGTATATATATATAGTTCATCAGAAGATATCTGTCATGTCAATAATCAGAGTTAACCGAATAAAGTTGTTTTTCTAAAATGTCCTCCTGCAAGCACTCAAGATAAACTCTGATCTAGGGATTAAGACACAATCTATAAACTGCAGCAAGTTTTGTGGAGTACATGTACTGTGTTCCTTTGTTTTTACTTCATTTTGGTGTGAAAAATTGTCACCAGTTTGCTAAAACAGTAGATTTCAAACGGGCAGAAAAAAAATTTGAAACTGCTAACTCAAACTGATGTGTGTGTGTGTGAAGGGATATATGTGAGGCAGCCATGCTAGACTACTTCATAATCTTAATCAAGTATGCATATCTTCATTTGATATTACGGCTCCCTCTAAAGCCATTGCAATTAATCCTGACAAAAGGTCCCCGAGGATGAATGATCAGATAAACGAGCATTATATGTTCCATTATGTATCTCTGAGATAATACCCCCTTAGAGTCACAAGCCGTGGCTGCTGTTCCTTATAACACTCCTCCTAGCAATCTATGCTTTTGTCAGTGATGAAACCTTAAACTTTGCACTAATTATATCTGACAGATTTCTTTTCAGAAATGAAAAGCTAAACTGTTTCTCATTGTATGGCCTTACACACATCCTGCTATATCACGTTTTAGATCCTGTGTCAGCATTATTTTAGGGTCAATAAGAATAGATAGAACACTCACCAGGCCGTTAGAGGCTTGATCTTAGTTAGTCAAAAACACAGGCCATAATACCTCAGTGTTAAATGTACACAAGCCTTTTATTGAACTGACATTTCCTGAAAAAAAAATGCGTGCAAAATACTCCACATGGGTGTTTCTCCTCTTCTTGTCCTGTTGGCTTCAAAAGGTTTTTCAATGTTATAAATATATCAAACAATCAAAGAAAACTGTTTATGTCAAGACTAAAACATACAGACACTCCACTTCCAATCATTCCTTCGTTTTTAATCTATGGGACTCATATTCAAGACTATAAAGTCTGTTTTTTCTCTTGCATTCCTTTAACAATGTTTGTCACTTCCTGTATGACTGCAGTCAAAAACATATTTGGTTAGCGTTAATAATCAAACCAACTTGGTTATAGTTGGAAAACAGTCATGGTTAGGGCTTAAACACATTGTTTTTACAACCCGACTGTCACCATCTTGGACATCATTTTGCTGGTTGCCTTGGTTACACGTGAACCCAACGTGGCAACAAATCTTTGTCAAGTCATGGTTGAGTGTAGATAAGATAATCAAATGAAGAGTTAAAGTTGGAGGTCAAACCTTTTTGGTTGGTGTTAAATGCTAAAATATGTTGCTTTTACAATGTGATCATTTTTACAATTCACACGTAGTTGCTGTCTTTTCTACTAGAAGTTGCATAGTCCTTGAATACAGTGATAGCTTGTTTTGGCCTGCTTTGATTAGTCTTGTTTAGTTTAGTCTTTTTTTTTCTATATTTTATTCAAAGAAATTCATAACATATCTAATCTTTATTTTTTCAGGAAAAAGTAAATGGTATATTCCCCTACAGCAGTGACAATTTTCTCAACATGCTGTCAGAAAACCACAAATTAAAAACAAAAATTTAATTGACAATCATCTTTTATGGAGCATACAGATAAGCATCTTCAGAATTTCCATTCAGTGAATGAAAAAGATGGCATACATCTTTGAGGTGGTATAGAAAACAACTCATTTATATCCAGAGCAATCCTAAATTTCTTTTTTCTTAACAAATACTTAAATAATGGGAGGTACATAGATGAAGATTTAGAAAATGGATAATTATCGGAGCGAGACTTGAAGCAGACTTTGGTCTGCTTGACACATGTCTACTGTTACAGTGGCTAAACATCTATAACCACAGCATACATGTATTTCCAAGACACCTAGTCTATGAACACAACAGCTGCAGAGTTAACTGTGCAGAGGACACCATACAATTCAATAACAAAAACACCAGTCTTTAGATTAGACTAATACAGGTTCCACCAGTCATTTTTTTGTGAGACTCTGATCATTGACACTTCATCTTGAGCCCCTGATTGTAATTCTATTTCAGGGTGTTATTCACACATTTAGTAGCATGAAATATGAAATGAATACAAAATACCAGTGTCATTAGTTTAAGTCACTTCACAAAGAAGATCAAATGTGTCAGGAAATCTATCAAAATGCCTGTTCTTTTCAGAAGAAGTGGTTAAAAAAATATTACAGTGTAGATTTGATGTAAAAACCAGCTTTTAATTTTTGAACAAGGAAAACATTGTTCATTTTAAAATGGAGCCGGTTATGGCAGGATGCCTTTGAAACTCATTATGATAGTTTCTCCTGCCTGCAGAAACTTACAACTTAACCAGCTCTCACTTACACTAGGGAAAGAAAAATGGTGTGGTTTATGCAACACTATGCAGCCTTCAGGCATCAGAATTAGTTTAAACTGTATACCCCCAAATGGCTTTAATTATACAGAATAAACACTGCCCTTCCATGTGTGACTGAGGCAAGGATGAAGTCTGATAATACTCTAATTAGACACAAGCTAAAAAAGTACAATAACTATGGCTTGAAAACATGAGAGGGTCTATTTATGTATTTTTCGACTCGACCCCATGACAGATTATGAAATAGCTACATTGGTTCATCATACAAAACGTAGCTGTTTCACAATAAATTCTACATTTCACTATAGTTTCTACTCCCTTTTACCACAGATGCAGCTTGAGTTTTGATCCATCAGCATATTACCATCTTATGTCTCCATAAGTGTTTCTATGTAATGATGTTCATGTTCTACATGTCGTAAGTGTTTATTTGGTCACAAACAATTGTGCTTTGGTTTGAGGAGAATGTAGAAAATGCCACACCACGAACATTTATGAACAAGCGGTTCTTTGTGCAAAAGACTGCTGACCACTTTGCAAATCTCCTTGCACTTGGTGATCCTATGCTTTTCTACCTGGCTCTCATCCACAAAAGTTTTGAGTTGGGTTTTAAAAGCACATTCTATGGGTTAGATTTAAAAGTGCATGGTTCCATGTATATGTTAGAAAATGAATGGTAAGAATGTTAGAAAAATCTATATTGTTAGGGTTAACGCATTTTTGTATTCATACATCAACATTCTTGTCATATTAGGTGGATGTAAATCAACAGCCTAGGGATGTGCAATATCATAATTTAGTACCATGAATTGTGACTCTACTATGTTTTAGACAAGTAGACAAATGTACATATTACATGTTTTTAAGTAATAATAATAATCATTCAAGCAGCTGAGCTACAATGGTGAAGGAATCTTTAGAAGCTATTCCTCAAGAACAATGTGAGGCTCCAGCGGTCAAAGGTTCACTAAACTGAGAGGACTATGAATCGACCAAACCTGCACTGTCAACAGTGAAGTCTGTGGTCCTTCTTATAGAGTTGGCTCAAAGTATTCTCTCTATTGATATTCCCCCTTTCTGCAATCTATCTTTAACAACACTGCCAATACTTTCTTTTCATTTTAAAACATAAATAAAAACAATGGCTACATGCCACATTCTCCCATACACACACACTTATACAGCCCTTCTTAGTCTATACAGTAATACAGGTTACACAGTGTTTTTTCTCTAGCACACACATTCATACACTAATGGACATGTCAGAGACTATATGGGATGTGGTGTCTTGCCCAAGGACACTTCAACAAGTGGTTCGGGGATCAAATCAATCCCCAATCTTCTGACTGGCAAACGATTGCCCCTCCTGAGCTACAGCCGCCACAAAAAAAAAGGAGGTAGATGGCGTAGGAGGTATGGAAAGGAAAGGGAGTGGAAATAAGAAAAAAAAGCTACCCAGAAGAGAGCAGAAATGCGGACAACAGAGGAGATAAGAGGATGATGCCACCTTTCCATTTATATACTATCGGGTGTTTGGGCTAGGGAAGAGATAATGAAACAATGAAAAAAGAGTGGAGGTGAAATAAGAACTGGCATCTTGACAGTTTGTCCCAAAACCTGACAGAGGTATATATCCTGTCTCTGGGTCTTGTTTTGTAGAGATAAAGGAGACCAGAAAGGAGGAGAGCAGACAAGAATGATGAAAGAGGGAGGACAAGAGAAAAATTCTCCTTGAAGTTTAAAATTATGAGAAGAAGAAACCAATTCAGTCAAGACAGAAATACAAAACAAGGCACTGTGAAGTAATGGCAGACAGGTGCACCACTCATGGAAGGGTAAATGATTGTGTATCAGAAAGTAAAATAAAGTAATAGGCAGACTGAGAGAGAGAGGATTGCATGAGTGGAAGCAGAGCTGGACATAATCAGTCTGTAAGTGTTTCGGGGACCAAAATGAATTGCAGGGAATGATAAGGAAGCATGGCCACGTACTGGGTCATGGCAAGTATTAAGAATAAAATTGAGAAAAACAAAGCACCAAAACCACCAGAAGACAAGTCATTTTATGAAAATGATTTGTCTTGGGTCACCTTGTTCAGCATGCAATGACTGGCTGTTTTTCCCAGGACATGAAACAACTAAAACATGAAATGCTCACTGACTATAGTAATATATGTTTCTCTGCCAAAATTAATTATTTCACCCTCCAATATCAGCCTCTGACTCTGCATTGTTTTTAGAATCTTAATACACTTGGTCTGGTTTGATAGAGAATAATTCCATAGTGAAATCAGACATGTTATCCCACAATCTTCCCATGTCCCTATCTAAAATTATTTCTTTCCATAAAATTAATCTCACATTGTGGTCTGCAAGAACTGGGTTCAGGTATCGGAGTACTGCACTTTACAGACACACCATTCACCCTGACCAGCATCTGGAAACTCCAGCACAGCTGATAGATGTAGCACCTCATTCATTTCTAAAGAAGTTGCTTTGAGTATAATCTTGTCAATTTCATTTGTACATCACAACTGGAACACTTAGATACAGAGTACATTAAGAAACTGGGCTGAAAACATATTTATCTAAATAAAAAATGTATTATCTGTTGGTGCTTTTTGGATAAACTCAGCCAACATAGCCAGTGTTTGACAAGTTTGAAGCAAGTGCAAGCAAGGGGTTGAATAAAAACAAAATGAATAATAATACAAAAAACTCAAATACATTTTGTGACTAAAAACATGACAACTTAATTGTAGGGGTGGGTGGTACAGTTACATGCACTGCTTTGAATTAAACACCTTTGTGTGAGGTGGTATTGAAAACAACAGAAGACAACAATTTGTTTTCACTTCTAAATGACATTCAGTCAATAACATGACAACACTTTATTAAAATACATTTGTTACGTCATGCTTAGAATAACATCACTTAGTTCTGAGTAGATGGTTACAGCTTGAATGCATTATTTTTACAAGGTGATGTTGTTGCTTTGGTTACATATAAACACACAATGTTACAACAAAACTTAGCCTTTTCCTGTTCAGGGTTACAAATCAAAACTTGGTTGGAGCCTATCCCAGCAGTCATTGGGCAAGAGGCGGGGTACACCCTGGACAGATCGCCAGTCCATCACAGGGCCACACGAAGACAAACGAGACAAACAACCACAGACTCCGAAGGACAATTTTAGAGACACCAATTAACCTAACATGCATGTTTTTGGACAGTGGGAGGAAGCCGGAGTACCCAGAGAGAACCCACGTATACACGAGGGGAACATGCAAACTCCACACAGAAAGTACAACCCATGGAAACATTTTCAGGACGACAATATGTGCACATGCATGGCATTCTCATTCTGTAAATGGTGAACTATTTGAACTTGTTCCTCCAGAAACTATAACATAAAAAACATCCATCCACAGGATACTAAATTGTGCATTTAAAGGGCCAAGTATAATCACCATATTAAAGGGTACACCATTTAATTGAAAGGGTACACCATTCTCAGAAAACATGGCCCAACTCCAGACATGTCAAAAGCCAACACATGGTCATTACCACTTCGTGTCAGATAGTCCTATACAGTAGTTGAACCTGGTTTGCCAAAACAAAAGCTGTATGAAATCTGCAGTGCCACCTCTACACTTCTTAACACAGATCTAGAAGTTGTTCATAAAGCAGTGTTTGTTCTCAGCATAAAAAATTGCTACTGCTGGGGCATCATTGCTCCAAAGAGCAACCTAGATTTATTTAATTTATTTCAGCTTTGACAAAATGTCAAAGATTATTTCTTTGAAGAGGACCTTTTTTTTTTGCTCTTTGGTTCAAACCTTCTCATGTATGAGAAAAACATCATGACCCTATCAGCTTACTTGACTCTTGGTTCCATACAATGCAAGGCATTTGCTCTTCTGTAAGATATTCTCAGTCTTCGGTTAATCCTTTTTTTTCCCTGCAAAGGTTCTCTGTGACATTTATACTAAACTTGAATTGCCCCATTAACCTTTCCTGTTTGATCACACCGATAGTCCAACAAAAATCCCCTGTAGTGACCCCTTACTGTAATCAAAAATCATGCTATCATTGTAGGAATTTTTTGATGGCTGTATTCACGATTTTTGATCAAACATCCAGCGAACAACTCAGTAGATTAACATTAAAGTTATCCACCACTAGATGTGTTGTCCTCTTCTTACAGCACCAGTTTAGTCCCATTGCTGCTTAATGGTAACATATCACATTAAACGTCTGAAAACAGTTTTGAGCATAGCGTAATTCATCACTGGAAGACCTAAACAACAAAGAAATATGATTATCTTACCTACAAGGTTATCTTATGCCACAAGAATTAAGTTACTTAAATTTGACCTGTGATTACAAAGATATTATGTACCTCAACACAAACAGCCACAGGGACCAGAATCAGTGATGTCCTTCCAAGCTCTGTCCTCCTCATTTTATTAGTCCATAATTAGCTGGGTTTGACAGACTCTGTTAATATGAAGCAACTGACTGCCCTGCACCTAAGAGTTAGCTACTACCCCTTCAATCAATCAGAATTACATAATGCTGAGACAATTTTGAATGCTTGATTATCTTTTTTTTTTTTTTTGAATATCAAGGAAATTGACAGAAGCGATAACAGTTTGTGCATTTTCATAAGGGTATCCTGCATTCTGTGAGAGATGTAGGATTCATAGTTAGGAGCATAAATAGAGGTCAAATGTAGCCAACTGGTAACATTAATGGGGGTTTAGTTGAATTAAATTTGACATTTTGAAACAAAAATATGTCAAGCAACTGACCTGACAGCCAGCTAAACTCAATTCAACACGAACATGATTTGTGGTTGGCAAGGGCTGACAAATAGACTAGTTTTTTGGCAGCTTTGTGTGATAACATTAATCTTTCCATCATATTTGTTCTAAATTACAATGGGCAAAAAAAGGGAGCTGCCTGGACACATATTTACATACTCTACAGCCCTGGTGTGACATAGTGTTAGTATTTGTTCGGTATCAATGCTGACATCCTGCTGTTTGCAACTTATATCTCAGGGTGAGTAGTTTAATAATCCAGTGTGTTAAATGAAGATTTCACGTAAAAATGGATTATTACATCCAAGAATGTTTTCCAAGTACAGCCTATATAAGTACAGGCTATAGAAGTATTTCTATAGAAATCTATTGTTGCATTGCTGTAATAATACACAAATTGTGTTCAAATGTCCAACACATGAAGTGTGAAGTTTTTGTGTAATTTTTTTAACGCATCCCTTCGAAGCGTGTATAAAGCCAACTATTACTTAGCGTTACTAAATCTTTGAGAAGTTTAATGTAAGAAATACATCAATTAACATCAGCACCACATATCAAATGGTCATTTAGCCTGTGGACCATACCTGTTAGTGGCAGAAGCTGTGAAAAAAAAAAAAAAAACATGAACCTGTGATTGAATGTTCTTATCTTTTTGTACACATACAGTATTAAGACAGCACATTCAAGTCAGCCTCTTCTTGAATTTACTGTTTTTCCTCCCCTCAGTTCTACATAACAGGCTGACTGGGCTCAGAAGATGAAAGGGATTTATGTCCCTGTTTGACTGAAAAAATAATAAAACTTCTCCAGCCATGTATAACGTTGATTAATAGCTGAACTGACCTTGATGGAGTCCACAGGAAGTCCAAATTGGGGATATGCTGAAACGAATGAGCAGAAACATGAATGGATGAACATGCTGAACAGAGAGAATTCAATAATAGAGATTTTTATTTCACATGGGAGGGATTCTGGTTCTGTCTTTGTCTGTTCAATGAATCCAGTAAAACAACTTTCCTTTTGTGTCATTTGTCAAACTATAAATTCAGCTCTAATTCTTCCATGCCGTATTAACTTCACACAGAATTGCAAGATTGAGCTTAGTGAAACTGTGTGAGATGCAAAGAGGAGAAAAAGAGTTTTCTTGAATGCATATGTGTGTTTGTGCTGTCCCACGGGTCTCTAATGCTGTTCATTAGCTGGCTGAGTTGTGTCAAGATGTTAAAGCAGGCTGCCAAAACCTTGAGGCATTGGTGTAAAGCTGCCTGAGCTGAGATGACATTCGTCCCAAAGGACTGAGTGATGCTGTCTGTAACAGAGCATGGGAGGCAAAGAGCCCAGTCAGTTGAACAGCAGCATTGCTCACACCAAAGCTGCGCCACAGGATACACAAGGGGGAGAGGCTTACACACATCAGCTGTGCAGTAGGAACTGGCCTCATGGACCTCAGGAGAACAGCAAGTGCACAATATCTCATACAAGCTAACTGTTATAAATACACTCGTGGAAAGAAACTATAGATCCCAACACATGTGCTTTTCCAACTATTTTTTTTCCTATACACATCTGTCACATGTGTCTATGTCCACATTAACAATCATGAAGCTGACAGCTGGAGATAGGGCAACATCTACACCAAACTCAGAAATATCAGGCTACATTTTAATCCACTCCATCTGCCTTTCAACAACATTAAATAAGTATTTGGTGTACACTAACCACAATGGCATTTTTTATAACTGCCATTTAAAGAATGCTTTATGATGCAATGCTACCACTTTAAAACTAAGTATGAGGCTAATCAATGTTAGTGTTAGCCCTTTTTACACCTAAATTAGCATGGATGTGCAGGTTTTTTGAATGAGGTATCACCCACTTTACATATCTTTGTGAGTAACACAAGTGGACAACCCTGTTAGTTGATAGAACTTAAAAGACGAAGGAATGGCATTACATTATACCTTATAGGGTGTGGTGGACAACAGTTTTTGATTAGAATAGTTAGTTTTTGACAGGATTTCTGAGTGACCAGCCAGCAACAGAGCCAAAATGTCCTCATGACGTTGAGTATAAGCAGCATGCTATTTGTTGCACATTTTATGTTATTTGCAAGCATTTGAAGCTTTGATCATGTATTTTTACATCATTAAAATGACACCCTGAGAGTAAAAAACAGGGTAGGATGTCATCTTTTCGAAATGTATATCATGCAATGACACGCAAACACACAAAGAAAATACACTAAATGCATCATAATGACACCCAACATGCTTTGCCATGTAGACAAAGCACTATTTGGAGACCAGGGTGGCCATGCAGGCTGTAAAAATGGATCCATCATGTATACTTTTATCTCTGGGTTGGTGCTGCCTCGAGCATCCATGAAAGTCCTCCATTACTTGGAGTGCACACATATTTTGATAATATTTTTAAGTAACACTTGTAATAGTACTCAGCCCTTATCCAAAGGGTTTGTGCACGTTTGCTGTTAAAATTAGTGGGAACACAACAGCAACAAAAAAAATGCCTCTGAGATCTCTTGACTTATCGTCATATGAATAGCAATCTAAATTAAAGCTTTGATGTAATAAAATGTGATGTTATTATGAACAACAGAGGTAACTTGCCTTTATGTTAATTAAGCTCACGTAAACTTTATAAAGTCAAAAATGTGGCCTGTTCCTTTGGTTTACAGACAATATATCCCACCTGTTTCTTACAGATACACTTATCTGAGCTAACTCTGTGGTCTGTTTCCACTTTCCTGCTAGAAGTACTGTAGAGGCGGCAACTGCAAAGAAAAGAAAGCTATGCTAACTAAGTCAAATTATAAAACAGCCAGGCAACCACCGAATGACATCAGCTTGGTAAAATTAGCTTAATTTACTCAATCTTGTGTGCATATGTAGAGTATAGGAACAAAGAGAACAAACACCCATGCACATCAGCAGACGGTCTCTTTGTAAATTTCTCCACTGATCCAGTTCTTCACAAGTAAATGCTTTTTCGTTTAAATGAGAATCTTAAATGCATTTGTATTTCAACTCACTTTTTAATTACAGTCTTTTCTTCACTTTGAATGAAAAAAAATTGAAAAGTGTTTAAAAAGTCAGTAAAATGCATAATATTCCATTGAGGTTTATTTCAACCACAGCAAAACACAGCAATTACTTTTTCATAACACCATAACACCTGCACCATGTCATCTATTGTGCTGTTCTCTGGCTGATACAACAAGTAGGGTGGAGGCATATATACCACAGATTATTTTACTAAAAAAAACCCAAAAAACTGGTAGATCAGATAGAATGAATGAAAAAATATATTCGAAAATCAAGAGGACAATGATTATGGCCAACGTACTGCCACTATCATCACTATATGTTACAGTAATTTGGGGTCATATTGAACAAATTAAAGTATCTGTCTTATTTGCTCCAGGCTTTTTATATCTTGGCTGCTACAGTGTCTTGGGGGAGTAACAATTTTTTACCATTCATGAGTGTTGTGCCGGGAACTAATCTCAGCCGAATTTATTCCATTTAGGTCAGAGAAGCAAATGAAGGAAGCACTCTTAAATCTTCAGTCTGCATTTAGAAACGAATAAACTAATTAAAGTGCTGCAGAGACTGCGGCCAGGAATTAGTGCAGAGAACAGCTTCCTGTAACCTTGTTTCTTTGCCTATTGATTCCTTAAGTAATTTCTGAGTTAATACCTCAAATAGTCAAAATAGCACACACACACTCACACAAGAAAATATTCAGGGGATTTATAATCATACACGGTAATCGTAAAAAAGATAATTTCTATTGTGGTAGACTGCAAAGCATTCAGGAAGAAAAATATTTTACTCTCCCATCTCCATTCTGTTTAGTAATGATACTGATTTTTCCTTGGTTTCGAGTTCTCCCACATGACTACATTTGTTTTCTGGCTGAGTGTGAATATGTTACAAAAGGAACCATGTGGTCTGATATCGATTTGGGAAGAGTTCTCCCTCTCAACAACTTTAATTTCCAAGAGCCTGCTGCAACAGCCCACCCAGCCCATCTCTAATCTTAGAGTAGAATTGGGGCTTTGCCCTCAATTTTGAAACCGTTTATGTATGTGGACATAGCTGTGATAACTTCATTCTTACTGCTTCCGTTAGAAAAATGGAGTCGAAGGAGTTTGGACAGGTGAGAGTACTAAGAGAGACAAAATAAAGCCTGAAAACAAAAACGAGTATGAGTCAAAGTCAGAGCAAGTAAAACTAGGTCATGAAGAAAAGGAGGGAATAAATGAATGAGGACATCTGCTTCTTAGGTCATTGACAGCTTTAGAAATAACACACGAAGGAAAGACAAATTTATTCCTGCTCTCAGCAAACATACACACTCTCCTAAGGGGGGTAGTAATGGCAGATTTTAAACAAACAGAAATAAAGATCACTTGCAGGTAGTAGCCTGACTCCATTAACTGCCAGCTGGGAATATGGCCAACTTATCATTTGTGGAAGGCTTTGACAGATTTTGCAGCTAAGCAAGTACAATGCCATTTGAACTGTGTCCTTTTAAATCTTCCTGATCACAATCCTAAATATTATTCTTGAGACTGTTGGGCACAAAAGTAAACTTAATGGCTCATTTTGGTCTCTGTTGTTTTTACTGACCTTTTTAATGACCGTTTATTTGATTTATATATCCACATGATAAAACCATGAGCACACTAGAATCTCAAGAACATAAATGATTAAAAAGTTTTTCTGAAATTAATGCTAATGAACCAATTTCATTCAAGCAGTATTTTAATAAAATGGCCAAAGCTAAAAAGCTAAAAAAAAGAAAATAGAAAACTTGCACAATAGTGAAATAATACAGACCAAATGTATGTTGTCCAGGGTACTGGAATGCTGATGACTTGGAAAACTTTGACGGATGGACTTTCAACAGGAGGACCTTGAGTGGACTGCCAGCCACATGGGTGAGGCAGGCAACAAAAGTAGTAACTTAAAAAGGTCGACAAGATTGACCAAGACAAACGATTCTGGAGTAGGGGAGACGTTTGGCATGTCAGACTTGTGGAGTGATGAGGCATTGAACAAGGGCAGTGGGGAGATGTCTAACAACTCTGACTTGGGAGCAGAATGAGCATCAGCAAATGCAGGATCATGCTGAGGAGAAGAGGAGAAAGCTTATGCTGCAACTAGCCCAGCCTTGCCGGCTGACACAGAGCACTCTCTGGAGTTGGAAATACGTTAGCTGGCTCTGAGGTGGGAACAGCTTCTAAAACAGAGTAGTCGAAAGCTTTCTTCATCGCCATCTTTATGACTGATTTGATGTCATCTGACTCAGTTTCAGAAAAAGCACCTCCTTCAGTAAGCGTGAAGCTGAAACCACGGTCCAACACAGAATCGCTGTTTGTGTTGAATGACCAAAGAAAAGGCTCAGGAACAGATCAGCCAACCAAAGGATGCACCAGCCCTGTGTTGATGAGGTATGGGTTGGCAGCAGCCTACTTACAGTACCAGCTGACTCGGGAACAGGAGGTGTTAGTTGTGTAAGGATGTAGAGTTCAGAAACAAGGCACTGCCACCAATTATTATTTACCTTTTGCTTCTCTGAAATAGTTCATAGACTGTTTATCCGATGGGTTGTTTGTAGAAGTGTTCATACACAGATGATCATTGTTCTCCAGTTTTCCATGCACAGACATGGTTTATAATACAGAAAGTTAACAAAGTGCAGTTACTGATTCCGTACTGTATGGCTTAGTGAGCACTCGAGTTGGCAGACAGCCGACACATTTAGTGCTACGTTGTACATAATCGTGACCGGAGCGATGTTAATGTTAAGCTGTCATGTCTGTTTGTTACAGATGAGAAATTAAAACAACATTCAAAGACACACGTGACTCTTTCCTAAAGTGTGCAACAGTTGACTCAGGAACTTGGATGGTGTACAGAGGGACTACACAAAGCTAGGAAGCAGTTTCTTTATCGAAAGATGATTTACAATGGTATCAAATTGGCCTCTGGTTGAATTAGAGCAATCTGGCCGGATGTGAGCAAGCCAGTAGCTGGCCAATTATGGAGCAGAACCAGTTGAAATGCTAGCAGCCCCAATATTCAGCTCAGTTTGAGAGCTATCAGAGAAATCAAAAGGGTGTTGCAAGGACTACTTGAGCTCAGTGCTTGACAGGGTTATGGCCATGCCAGGGGCTTCCAAAAACTAAGGTTTAGCATAATCTGTAATCTGCAGGGTCGTCAAAACCAACAACTATACTACTAATAGCAGAGTTCACCTCATTAAAAGTCCTCAAGTGGAAACTGACTAACCATGTTTGACTCACTGTGTTCTGAATACATCATGTAATGCAGTGTAACTATAATGCAGTGGTCAAAAACAAAAACAATGGGAAATGACTGAATACTCAAAGTTCCGATACACTAAAATGTAAAGCTTAACACAACAGAAATAACTTCTTGTTTTGTCAAGAAAGTGGGGTGAATTGATGTTCTAATCAGAGCATGCGGCCTCTCTACCTCTGCCTGTCTCATTTCCTGCTCTTAAGCTATTTGTTTTCAGTATCAAGTATGGCAGCATATACATGTTGTTGCTCCTTTTGAGTGAGTTGGTTAAAAAGGCTCAAAATAAAGGTTTATGTTTACCCAAATGTAAGAGTAAATGAGTGTTTTTTGGGCTCCAAGTCAAGTTTCACTTTTGGTTTTTGCTTATTTTCCATAGCTTTTTCTATGATTGCCCAATACTTCCAGAGTAATGTGAACTAATGAGTTAGCAGGATGGTGTGGATATTATATTGCTGGTGTATGTGAGTGCCAACTGCCAAGTGCACATTAGCTGAAAACCCAGTGGACATTAAACAAAAGCTGTAAGTAAATCTGTCTCAAGAGCATTTAAAAGTAAAACAACAACACAAGTGACAACACAAACCTAAAACCATGACACTAAATATTATAGTTGTTGCTAGAATGGTTTAGCTATTGTGACAGACTCAAACTCTTATCTATCACCATCACCCATAGCAATGTTTTCCTCCATTTTATTCCAGTCTCTGATTCAGTCTAACACAGACCCTCTAGTATCCTCATTCCAAGTACTTGTGGCCAGCACATCAAAATGTCATGCCGTTCTGCAATTATGCACAAGACCTCACATTATTTCCTGTTTTCCAATTTACCAACTGCCGTAACAGAAAATCATGATCTGAACTGCCCTGCAGTGTTGGATTTTATCATTCTGAAGACTTCTCAATGCCTGAATTCTGAAAACTGCTCATTTAAGAAAATCTAGGGAATTGCTTTTTTATGTCAGAACCTCAGGGGGAGCTTTTCTTACAGATACCATTGTCTTAAACATAACGCCTGACTGGGGTCATCTCCTTTTGTCCTACGTGGTGCTCTCTTTCTTCACATTTTTTCTCCCTTGCTCATTGGCTGTGATGTTTCGTGATTCAGTTTGTGCTTCATTTTAATCAAATTAAATATGGAAAAACAATGAGGACCTAGTAATTCCATTCAACTCTATAGCTAGCATTTTAATCGAAACCTGTGGTCCCTGGGGCAACCATGCAGAACACAGTCTAAAGTGTAAGTATTTGTACAGTTATGCATTCAGTTCCTAAATCTCATTACACATTCACTTTGAGCTAAAATTAATCCATGATACATTGAATTACAGTATTTTAGCGTAACTTGAATAAGTTTATGTCAGTACTTAAGGGTGTAGAATCAGAACAAGATATAAACCACAACACCCGAAAGGCCTGGTTCCAGCTCCAAACTGGATTGATGGAAATTGATGACAAACATCAAGCTTTTTTTTAGAAAAATGGAGCCAAAATCTCATTGTTGAACACAGCGGTGTGTTTGTTATGGCTTGTTCATGTAATATGGACTGCACATGTGCATAAACAGATCATATGTTATTGGCCTTTGTGATATACAGGACCAGCATTATCATTAATCATATTTCAACTCCAAAAGTAGTCCTCCTTAACTTTGTGAAAGTGGTTGTGAGTGGTTTGATTATTTGATTCCCATAGAATAATAAACAAGGCAGATCAGAATGCTGATGACTACTCCTCAGCTTTGGCATCATACTGAGCCCAAACCTCAACAATACCCATCATCACAATTCAAGCACTAGCATGTCAGCCCAACACATTTTTACATTCATAAGCAATTGAAAGATATTATGATTGAACTCATAGCAGCAGAGTTATCGGGATGAGACAAAAGTCTGGCTGTTACAGTATATAATAATACAGTAAACCTGCAGTTATGATGATAGAGATAGTAAATCAAAACACATTTGCACATATTGTCAGTGTGCATGTATGTTTGTTTGTCTTTTTTTTTTAATTGTTGTAATAACAAGTGTAATAGTCTCTGCAGCTGAGGAATTCCAAACAAGTGGAAGTGATTTTACTCATAGCTGGCAGTGAAGATGACTACAGTCTTGATTGTAATTAATGCTTTTGCACCCCATCTTGATAATAATTAACACTGCTATGAGCCATTTTGGAAAAAAGAAAATAACATGAGGTGGGTGATCTTTCTTTCTTTCAAATTATGCTGATAAGCATTTGAAGGAGCAAATCGAAACAAAAGAGCAAAGAATGAGAAACGGAGGTTCCACTTAAATGATTTAAAATAGTTGAATGCAGAGGACAGGGTCAGTGTATTAGTATATGAAAGCTCCTATTAATGTTGAAAAGTAATAATAACACAGTACTGTAAAGGCAGATGTAGGCAATTGTAATAGTTCTCTACAATGCTTGAATACCCTCTTCATCTCTGAAAGACATGAAATTTGTTGTGGTTACTAAGGATTTGCTCTCACTCCTTCCACTTTTGTAGCCTGCCAATGTTTTCTAGGTTGAGGGACTTGGAAACTGTGCACCCAGTAGTTAAGAAAAATGTTCTGCAAATATCACAGTTGGGGGTTTTCATTTCTCCCATTTACTGGAGAGGAAAAATGATAACATATTTTGTATGAGTCTCTCAGGACGCTGACGGCCGGGGATTAGGCTCAGGTGATGGTTAATCCCTTCTTTGACAGAAGGTTTATAGTGCTGTTGAATGCTTGCAATTTAGCCGCAAATGGAAATGGAGCCATGAGGGAAGGCTGCTTATTTGGTTTTAGCTTAAGTGCAATCCAAACTAATACTGTACCAGTATTTTAATGTAAGACAGATAGTTACTGCAGTACTTCAGTCCCAAATCAATAAAAAAAGGAAAGGGGGATTTGGTTTAGCAAAGCAATATGTTTTGCTGATGAGCAATGAGATAAGGAGGATCAAGTGAAGAAAAAATATATATATATATATTTCCCAGTGGTCTCTGTAAATCTCCCAAGAAAACTAAAAAACTTTTTTTTGCCAACATTCGAATCAAAGATACAAAGAACTTGAAGCATTTTTGCTTGAAATTTCTTATAGGCAAAGCAAAAATGAAAAAACGCACCAAATTAAATGACTGAGGTGGTGACTGTACCTGCCTTGAAGGGGACTGATGTACAACTTTAGGTATTCCGATTTTTTTTTCTATACAGAGCTGAACTCTACATTTTGATTCATATTTACTTTGTATATCTCAATAAGATTAAACCATTCAACCCTCAGTTCTGTCATTTGTTATATTGTTTGGACAAAATAACTGGACATTATCGCCTCAAAGCCCTGTTACCTGCCAATACCTGTAATCGACCTGTCTTTCCACTACCACACTATGTCAGTGTCACATCTAGACTAAAAAAAGTACACAAAGTCCAATATTAACCAGTGTTTTGTAGGTGACTTGCAATTGGAAGTGTGAAGTGTAAAACAAATATCCTCCATGGTGAAAGTCCTTGACATGGTTTCTTCAGATCTCTCCAACTTGAAATTTAGGCTTTTCTTTTACATTGAAAAAAATATTGAAAATATAGTGTTTTTTTTCTTATGATATTCTGCTGAGCTGCTCACACTGTTTCTCAATTTCTGTATTAGAGGGACAGAAAGCTTTTCCAACTTTCCCACAAAACTACCTGAGTCAAAACTGAGTCTCTTAGCAAACTGTGTCACCATGTAAATTTGATTCATTAATTCGTATCCACTGATAAGATATTTCTGTTCTTTGTTTCACTTTGCTATTGTGCGATAGCACATTAAAAAGTAATTCTACAGTATTACAACATTGGAAGATGACGTTACACACCTGACTGCCCTGTGGGAGAGTCCAGATCAAGTCTCATCCTGAACACTAATGCCTTCATTTGTTTTAGAATGCTATTCTTTGCATTCACTCCCGCTGTCCTTGTGCTTTCACTTGCTGTTCAGTATCTGTTTTTTTTTTGGTTAAGGTTAGGTTGTACAAATGACATTGTTATGGTGCCCTATAGTTTCTCCAAACCATACATTTTAAGACGTAATGCAAAGTGCAACCAATAACAAGGGGTGTAGGGAAACAATTGGCCCAGAGGCACATTAGTAGAGATCCTAAGATTCTTTAAAGCCAGATGACTCTGAGCCATCACAGGAAGCAGCACATTAACATTTAATAGATTTGCCCATTGATTAATGAATGTAATAGTTCTCAATATGAAATAACATATATATTTTACTGTATTAAGTTCTTTGAATCATGTGTGGAAATCAGGATAGATATATTTTTTTAAAAAGGAAAAAAAGGAGAAGTTAGTGCTGCCTGAGCACCTGTTCTTATTTTCCAACAAGTTTTTGTTTCAATTAAGCAAAAATTCAACTTATCGTTTGAAAATACTTTCAAGAACCAGTTACGTTTTATAGCGTAATGGCAGTGGAATCTGTGAAGGGACAAACATCTCACCTGAAACATACAGTAAGATTATAGGATTAAGAGGTGGGTCAATGAAGCACCAGCAATACTGCAAAGATCTTACTTGGGTTGAAAAGGAAATCTAAAATGAAGCCCACCTGGTCATGGTCACTTTCACCACTCTGTGTTCTCTTATTGTCAGTCTATTATCTAGATAAACTAAAGGAAAACACACCAAATCTAGGCAGTGTTCTGTTTCCCTTATGCAGTGTAAAGACAGTATATCTTCTAGCAAGTAATGATTGAGTATATATTTTATTCAAAGTCTCAGTTTTGCATTAAAGTTATATCCAATTATTACCCAATTACTCAGTGTACTAGTATATGGCGTGCTGTAAACTTATGCTTCCTTTTCACAAACTTGCTGGCAGTGATACAGCATGCATGGAGAACGGTCCATGAAATCTACCCCATGTCTTCAGCAGTTTCATTATACTTATCACCAGCACTGCTCTGCAGACTGTTTGCTTGATCACCTACCTGGCAAAAGGTAAGCAAAGCCCTATTCACCACATATCAATGAGGGACTTCCATATAGCCCGTATCAGTGGCTTGCTTGCCACCGAAAACCTGTCTGCAAAAAACAGATAACTGAATGATGTCTACAGAAAGACCTACAGAGCAAGTGACCTTGGCTCCCAACCAGAACACAAGCTGCTGAGGAGATGAGGATGGAACCCTTAAGATATAAGGAAATTCTAACTCTAACCGCAAGGAGAGGGACTAATTCTGAGATATTTACTGAAGAAATAATAGAAGCTAATTGTAATCCATCCATCCATCCATTTTCTATACCGTCAATCCATTAATTGGGTAGCGGGTGGGCTGGAGCCTATCCCAGCAGTCATTGGGCGAAGGCGGGGTACACCCTGGACAGGTCGCCAGTCCATCACAGGGCGCTAATTTTAATCTTTTTTTTAAATTATTATTATTATTGTTAAAAAGGGAAGTCTTATGTAATAAAACTGTGTGCAAACACTTGCTGTAATGGTGAAACCACAGGAGAACCCAGATGCATGAAGCCAACAGGTAAAATCCAAAAGGCAAGTTTTATTTAACAAAGCAAGGGGTATGGGTATTCAGTCCATGAGGCAAATTTACAGACCAGAATGAAGTGAAAGGCAGAATCCAGAGACAGTTTAGCTTGTAAGAAATTCTAGGCGCTTTACAACTCGGTCAGAGAAATGGCTGAGATCATACTCCACAATAAGCACACCAGGCTATTCTAGCTTTAGAGTCAGGGTGAGGAGCTGGAGCATCAGAGGGGGAGCTCAGAGTAGAGCAGCTGCTCTTTCACATCTGAAGGAGTCGATTGAGGTGGTTTAGGTATCTGATTTGGATGTTTTCCGGTTGCCTCCTTTTGGATATTCTCTAGGCATGTCCAACTGGGTGGCAACCTCTAAGGAGACTGTAGGGATTATAAATCCAATCTGGCCTGGGAATGCCTTGAGAGCCCCCAGGAGGAGCTGGATGGAGAGTGTTGCTGGGGAGAGGATTGTCTGGGTTTCCCTCTTGGAAAAGTTTTCTCGGCAGTGCAGTTTTGGATATGTAAAATCATAGACATTCATCTAAATTATAGATTCTCTAAAACTTATCAAAAATATAATGTAATATGCATGATGAAATTTAGACAAAGTTAGGAGTGAGATGTTCCACTATGTATCACTGTCTACCCCAAGCTCTGTTTTCTGCTCCAAGCTGCTTCAGGTACGCACTATTGCAACTGTGTTTGTAATTCAGCTTTCAAGAATTTTCCATAAGCTCCATTATACACTGTTTTGTCTACATCTGGTAGGTTTGGGACCATGATCAAAATTCACTGCAGGAGTAGAAAGATTAGGGGTGGCCTGTCCAGTAAAGAGATGATTCAGCTCTGTAGCTTGACTGGTGAGACCAACTGCTGTTTGTTTGAGAGTGTGTGACAGCAGTCGAAATGCATATAAGAACCTCAAAGATAGTTTGAACCCAGCATGTGGAACCCCCACAGGGAGACATGCCCTTCATGTTGTTCTGGATATAGCTTTTAAATAAAAGCTGTTTGTTCGTCGAGAGTGGATGTACATAATTGCATAAAGTTCTAATTCTGCACTGATTTAATTGTCTCCTTTTTATTTAGCAGATTAATGTACATCTTATAAGACACGGCACAGGACAAAAAGAAAAAAAATCTTTTGTAACTAAATACATATTTACACATATGCACCAAAACACTGGTTGCCAAAGTAGTCCGCCTCACAAAACCAATATTTTGTGTTTTAAGTTAATCTCCGAAAAGTAGTCATGTACATGTAGAGTAGAGGGACATAGGGGATAGCAAATTACAGCAAAAATGCTTTCAGTGCATCTCTTTATTATGATATATTTGTATTCAGAATGTAGTTTTCGAAGGTGCAGCTGCGTCTTTTCCCAGTGAGGTGCAAAAAGGGTCAACCGAGGTATTCACCCACGATTTTTACCTGGGAGGGGACTGCAAATTTAAACACTAATAGGTAGATAAATATTTAAAAAAGCACCTTAAGCAAAAATAATAACATTTAAAAACAACACAATCGTATCTCAAGATGCAGTAGAAGTAAGTAGTAGCATAATTCCCTAAAGAGACACAGCCCTGCAAGTATTCCTTATTTGATCTCATGATGCTCTGTTTGACATAACACACATTTCAGGTTGGCTGTCACACTCATGAAAGTTTTTATTTGTTTTGTGTGTGTGGTTTAGAAAAAAATGTTACATTTTGCTTAAGATATCTAATTAACTGCATTGTGTCTGACCACAGTAAATTATTTTCTTAAACAGTAAAGTTATTAAATGACATTTGATGGTAGCTCAACGTTTCCCATCTCTTGCAAGAAATCTGAGAAAATGCCACAAGAAGTCAAATTTCAAAGTCCATTGGTTTTCACATTTACGGCGGGGACCCCTGTCGTGAAATAATATTTAAGATGGTTAAGAAGATAAAAATAAAATAGGACCGATGCATTTTAGTCTGGCAGACTGAGTAATGATATGCCAATTCCATTATCTCTACCAGTAATTTAATATGCACCAGTATGGGTTCTATTGATATATGTTGTTGTTGTTTGTTTTTTATTTAGTTTTTTGAGACTTTTATCTTCTGAAATACATCAGACTCTGCATAACTTTACAGGGCAAAGGAGGGCAACGTTTGAAATATTTACCATACTAATAGTAACAACTCGGTATTACTTCAGATTCATACTGTATTATTACAGTGGGTAGACAGAAGCTATTAAGCTAATGACTACATTTAGAGCCACTTCATAAATTTCTTAGCCTCCACGGTGGTACTCATGCTTGTTTGGGTGAAGTGAATGCCATCCCATAGTAATACACTGATTAAGAATAAGAAACCCAACTAACCCCACGTAAAAGAAACTTGATTGTGTCTTTGAAGAATATGTAACTATAACTTTGTTAACATTTTGCAAAGGTTAAGTGAGAAATAACAATTGCAGTAATGAATCAGAATCAATTGTTATCTATTGTTGAATGCAAAGACAGCATCTAGAAATAAATAACAGTGAATATAAAACAATCTGAGAGCAAGTAGTGACTGTCTATGTGCTAATGGAACAACAGAAAAAGAACAGCAGTTGAGAGAAAACAGACAATTTGTGTGCATCCAGAAGGAATTCAGTGGGTGAGGAGGGAGAATCAGAGCACAGAGAAACGCATTTGAATCAAAGCGCAAAGCTTTTCAATGTGCGTGTGCAAAATGTTTGGGGGCATGTTAAATTACCCTCTCTGTTTCAGCGTTTGAACTCTGAGCTTTTGATGCTATAACAGCACTAGTCAAGCCACGCACCATTATTATCATGGGGTCTGCTGCATCTTAACACTGCACATTTTTTCAATTTTTTGGTCTGTTGTGGATGCCTGCCAGTTTCAGCCTCTCATATTAGGCTGTGCCAAGGAGTTAGAAAAGCCTAATCTTCTGTTTTTTCAAGATTTATGGGAAAACAGTTGTGTCACCCTCCGTAAGATTTGGGATACCGTCCCAAGAAGCTTCAGCAGTGTGCAGCTATGGTGCCACAGTTATTTAACGACAGAAAAGCAAATTTGTCAGAGAATAAATAACAGTTGTGACAGTAAGAGGAAAAAATACAACAGCACAAAGCTTTATTTGCTTCCATTGAAGAACATGTTAAACAGAATGTTATTTAGTAACAAGAGTACTGGTGCAGAGTTCCACAGAGGAAAATCAAGACCCTTGTTCATAGGAAGGAATATCTTGAAGTTGCTATTTTCACGTTTCACAGTTTTGAACAGAACTGCTCATTGTTGCCAACATGAATTCCAAAATCATTTCCTAGTCATTCTACTTTTATTCCTTTAATATTCCAAGTTTTTTTTCTTTTCGGTGGCTCTATTCAAATCTATTGTAGCGTACTGGGTATGTTTCAACACAGCAAGAATCACATTTAGAAGTCATTTAAATGCCTGTTTCACAGCAGATCTGTAATTCCTGAGTGCAAATACTCGTGTAACATTTACATACTGAGCCACTGAGCGTTTGTTCATCCACTCTCGGTAGATTATTGGCTTATTCTTTAGCTACAAATGTTAGAAAAGAAATACACACACATCTGGAAACAGGTCACCTTGTTAACAATAATTTGGTTATCCTTTTGAAGTGCAACTAAATATTTCAGATCTTGCTTCCATGCTGTAGATACAAATAAGATTAACATACACCAGAGTTTGAATTCCAACGTAAACAACAAATGTATACAGGGATTTACAGTACATTGAGAAAATGATGCATTACAGTTAGTGCCTGTGTCAGACACAGTCCATAGCCTGGAAATGAAGCTGCAGTAATTCAGATAATCTTTAGCTTGTAGCATTCAAAGTAAAATTCATTAAAGCTCAATTGTGCTTTACGACAACAACAACCACAACCATTTCCAATCATCAGACTACAATTTCACTCTGAATCTATTATCCATGTTCAAAACTAAGGCTTTTAATCTGACTTGTGAGGACCTTGTTTTCATCTTGTAAACCTATCTGATACCAAATCAAGGTTTTAAGGTAAAAAAGCTGTCATGACTTTGGATTGAAGGAGCAAAGCAATCTAAGACTGAAGACCAGGTTTCAAAAATGTCCTGTGATTTGTACTGTCAGTGTAAAAGTGAATTTTACATTAGGCAGTAGTAATATTCTGACCAAAAAAATAAAAAAATAAACAGGTAGGGCTGCATCAGTATCATAGAATTGATAGCACTTTTAGAGTGAAAGAGAGGCTGTGCAACACCAAAAGAGAAAATAAACTATATGCATCACGGCTTCATTCAGGCCTGAGACTGTCAGTTCTCCACACATTACAGTCACAGCAGGGCAACAGGACCCCTGCTGTGACTCTGTAATGAAAATGAGTCTTTGCAATATGACACGCTAAATGGTGTATTTGCCAACGTGAGGCAGGTATTACACAAAGCACATGTACAGGGGATATATGTCACTATGCATAATGTTCTCTTTGTAAGATTAGAATGTAGGTTTGAATGGGGTAATTAAATAGCACTCACACTGAGATGAAGTATTTTTCTGACCCTTGACAACAGATTAAATTACATTGTACTGTCAGCAAAGATGCTTTTCAGGATGATCCAAAGCCATCTATTAGATACCTGTGATGAATATACCTCGAAACATTCAAATTCAATGGGATAATAGGTTTCTACTATAATAGAAAATAAAGAAAATGCCCTGCCTTGAGAGAGGTAAGCCAACATAAGCTTAAATGTTTTATGCATATAAAATATGATACAGTCAGTACAGTTACACACACAGTTCAGTCAAGCTGCAGTTACAGCTCAACTTGGCCATTTAACATGACCACCACGCTTGGCACAGTATTCCTATACATGAGGATGATGAAGTTATTAAACAAAGTATGTCTGACGCTTCTAACCTGTTGGCTGTGTGAACAAATTTATGACATTCTGCAACTTGTAACTTTCTCTGGAGGAAATCATCATACATATAAGCACAGCTGAATCCACAGCACAGATGTTGTCTTGAGGTTACTTGACTGATGTTTTGTCAGATGATGCTGAGGTTATAAAATCACGATTTTATCAGAGCAGAGTTACAGTCTTGAATTGCTTTGAGTGACCATGAATTGACAGGGAGTCTTAATGGGCTTAATTTTAAAAGAAAGAGAAAAAAATGTGATTGAGAGCAGCTTTACTGGGAACTCATCTGTATTGATATACACTCACATTTCAGAGCTTTGATGCCATACAATACTGGTCAGACTAACATAATAGTTTTTCTTTCAGAGTGTCATTTACACATGGATACATTTTAGTTTGGAAATGACTGCAATGTAAATCATACCGCACTGCCAATTAATGTGGGTGCTGTGCTTTTGCTGAGGAGTAGGCCTTTTCAAGAGGATTTACAACACTTAAGTCAACTGGCATATAATGCACCCAGCAAGGATTATTGCTTGTTTGCATATCCCTTTGAAATGGCCCAAAAAGCTCTCCCAATATGTTAAGTGCAACTCAGAGTCTCTGAGTGAAAGGTTCTCTTTCAGTACTCACCCTTTCTTATATTCTTATAAGTGTAATTAAATATCACATTAAAGGTTGAAGACCAGGAAACACTATATGATTCACTATCTCTTTGAAAATGTGACTTTCAAGTTTTTTGTTAGAACCTGTGTAAGTGGACCTGTGGACTACCTGGAGAGCAATACAGGTTACACAACAAATAATTAATTGCAAGTGCCACTATCAGTTTAGACTAATGAAGCAGAGTGTTGTATCCCTGATGACACAGCTACACACTGGATGGATCATCTCATCAAAGCCCTAAATAATACTAATAAGACTGCACCCTCAGACTCAGGCATCAGCAAGGACAGTAAGAGCTAAAGGCTGGATGAATCTGTAATTAAACTCTTATCATTACACATATCGTCTTTATTTGAACATCTTAGCACGGTAGCATATGGACTGATTCCTGAATATGTAACCAATGGTTATAAAGATAAGGCATTTAGAGGCAGTTTGTATTAAATCAACATCACATGGGTAATTGAGTTGGATTTTCTTTTTTAAACCACTTTATGGGTTGTGATCTTAGACCAAAATATGCCAAATTAAGAGGGTTCGCAGTTAGATTAAAAAATAACTACATTTACCTTACAAACATACACAAAAATTAAGTACACCCTTTTCAACTTGAAGTATTTGTGAATCAGATTAATCTGGTGAACATTGTTACATTGTTGTGACATGTTACAATGTCTCATTATCTGTTGTACATAAACTAAGCCAAAGGCTCGAAGCAGAGTGTGAAAAACAAAGTCCACCCTTCCTAAAGTAATTCAGAGGGTAATAGCAGCCTGCTGCTAGTCAAATGCATTGATTAACTGATCACCGGCATGTACCTTTAAAAGCAGGCCATTTGGATTCAGGTGTGTGTTAACACAAGGGCAAGAAAGAAACAATTAAGCAGTGATGGGCAATGGTTTCCGTCCATTAATCTGAGAAGAGTCATGAGAACATTTCCAAACAAAGAAATACCACAGAGAGAAAGATTTTTCAAAAGTGGAAAACTCTTAGGGCAGTTGTCAATCTTTTCAGGTGTGGATGTACAAGCACGTTCATGGAATGTTCAGAGAAACTCCAATAAATGAACTAAATGTCAAACAGCTGCATCTCAACAAACCACAAAAGCTGTGAAACAAAGTCTTTTGGACCGAGGAGACCAAAGTGAAGAAGGCTGACCATAATGCACGGTGCAATATTTGGAAAAAATAAAAGCAGCATATCAGAACAAAAAACGTCATGCCAGCTGTCAAGCACGGTGGTGGAGGAGTGTTGATTTCGGCTTTTTTATTTTGTTTACTTGCTACAGGACCTGAGCACCTTACAGTTGTTGAGTCAACCATGAACACCAAAGTATTCTAGAGTCAAATGTGAGGTCTGACAGCTAACGCTTGGCTAAAATGGGATTATCCATCCATTTTCTATAGCTGCTTAATCCAATTTAGGGCCGCAGGGGGGTTGGAGCCTATCCCAGCTGTCATTGGGCAAGTGGGGTACACCATGGACAGGCTACCAGTCTATCACAGCGCCACACAGAGACACACAACCATGCACACTCACACTCTGAAATGGGATCATGCAACAGGAACATTAAGCACAGCAGCAAATCTACATAGAATGGCTAAATAGAAAAGAATCACAGCATTGCAGTGGTCCAATTGAAATCCAGACCTTAACCTGACTGAAATGTTTTGGCGGGACCTTATGAGAGCAGTCGTTACACTGTCCTTAAACCTCAATGAACTGAAACAATTTTGTTAAAATGGTTGACCTCCATTCCTCCACAATGAAGTGAGACAATTGTAACATCATACAAAGAATGATTACCTCAAGTTATTGTTGTTAAAGCTATTGAATCGTGGGCTGTACATGTTCTTGTCAACATCTTCTGTCATGGTCTGAGTTTTTGTGTTTGGCTTATTTGGTTTACTTTTTACCCGACTTCCTGTTTTATTTTGTAGAATTTGCCCCCATGTGTATTCTCTTGTTATTACTTCCTGTATCACACCTGGTTGCTGATTGCCTCACCTGCTGTTCATTTGTAATTTACACCTCAATATACTGTATTTACACCTGGTGTTCCGTTGTTCCCTGTCGGATCCATACATGTTCTATTCAGTTGTTTCCCTGTTGTTCTCAGTTAGTCTTTTTGCCAGTTTGTCATTGTTCCTTTTTTTTTTTAGTTCCCAGTTACTGTCTGTTTGTAGTTTTACAAAAGATAAAAAAGCCCATCTAATTCAATGCCTTGTTTCACCTCCTCCATCCAGTGATGCTGTTTTAGGGTCCACTTGTGCCATTTCTTGACACCTTCCTTGACACCTTCCTTTGGCGTTTTGTGTTCAGACTTGGTGAAGACCATTTCAATGTCCTGATTAATAAAACCTTAAAATTGACAGAAGGTTTATTTACTTCACATTTGTAAAAATGATTTACCTGATTTAATAAATAAACGTTTTATTTAAATCTCTTTTCATTAGTATTTTCAAAATTTGTTGCCTAAATACCTTGACATAACATGTTAAATCCAAACATGTTTTTTTTCAGCCTTTTTCAAACTTAATTAAATGTTACATCTGTCTGAAAGTCTCTATAGATACTTAATCTATTTTCTCCATGCCTCACTTTATAAGAAGCTCAATTAGGGATTAGAACAAAGACAGACAGACTTGGGCATTAATAGACAAACTTTAACATTAATAAACTTAAACAAGAGCATTTTCAAAACAGTCACCAAAAAATGTAAAGTGATTATTATTATTATTTATCATTTTTTTTAAACCAAAAAAAACCCCTCAATCTCTCCTGCCATCTATGCTACAAAGAAAAGAGACAAAAGGCGTTTGTATAATAATCAAAGGTCTCAAGGTCTACATTTTACATTTTATATGCAAGTTTCCTTCTGCAGCCCGGCATCATCTGAGTGACACTAAATATTCTACAGGCATCAAGTTAATATCTGTTTGAATTAAAATTAGGGAATCAAATCTGTTCAGGGTCCCCGTGTCTGACAGTTACTGACAGGTTTAAAAGCAGCTGCAGCTGTTTGCAAAGATTTTGATTTCAAAGCATATCAGAATTTCTCCTGTGTGAGGCTGAGTGCTGCTGTCCAGACAATGAAATGAAGGCTATTTCTGTTAGAATCATAAAGTAGTTCCCTTAGCTATACTTCACAATCAAATGCAATGCTAGAATTTTGATTTGATCACGTTGAATCAAAGAAAAAAGAAAGAACAAAAGTGTCAGAATAGCAATGAGAAATATGACTAGCAGACACTGTGGGAGTTCATTCTTTACCAAGGCCAACACTTTATTAAATACAATTATCCAGACTTGTTCCTTGGTTCTCATCTCATTGGTGCAACAAATACTTTTAAACTTCTGTGGAAAGCTAGAAATGACAAACCATCAATATGGTGCCACAGAAAGAGCAGTGAGAACAGAGTCTCAGCCAAAGTTGCATATAGTTTACTCATCTGTGCTGCCTTTTACCATGTAATTTTTGCTCATTATTGCAGGCTATACAATCTAATGCTTTAAGCAATCTAATATAGCTTCTTAATGCATATCCACCAACCACTTCCCTGGCTGCATAAATGACTCCTTCATCGAGGTTTACATATACAAGAGAAAATTCAAGAGCTTTTCATGAGCTTTCTAATGCAATTTTCCATCAACCTTTTTCTAATTCAATACTTCAAGATTTGCATAAAATTACTTAAGGAAACAACGACTGTAAATTTATCTGCCATCCTTTCACAGGGGACACACATGGGAATAGAACAGAATAGATTAGAAATAGACTAGAAAAATACTTTATTCATCCCCCAGTGGGGGAAAGTCAAGTAGCTCAAATGTATTTTTTTTTAGAAATATTTACAGTGATTGTATATTAGAACAACAACAATAATAATAATCATGAATCGATACATAAATATATATGAGAAAAACATCAAAATCAGCAGTCACTGTTAAAAAGCCTTATGGCTGTGTGGACAAAGGACATAGGGATGTAAGAAAGATGTAAAAAAGATAATGTAAGCATCTTAGGGAGATGTAACATCTGGCTGCAGTGTGTCTAAAACAGCCTCTATACCATCAATAAGAAATGCCTCTTGGATGTAAATCCCCTTTTTTCAATCAGATGCTGGCAGCTCTTAAATATATCAGGAATCAAGACATGACACAAGCTACCACAGCTTGACTGGCAGTGAAGGACGTTCAATGACAGTTGATTTTATTGCTGCTCATCTAGTATTGTGATGACGGGATGAGTCTCATTGTCATTTAGAGAGGGAGACTTGCAGCTCCATGTAAAGGTCATTTTTTTAATACAGAGACAAAGAAGCCTCAAATGAGACTGGTTCTAGATGTTGTATCGCTTCCTGAAATGCAGAGTCAATCCTTAAATGAATCAGGGAGGTGTTTGCTTCAAGTTAATGAATCTCTGATTAGACTGAGGATTCTGTGCGCTTCATGTCTGAAGATGTCACTGAAAATGTAGCCCAACAACTAACCAACAGACCATGGTTAGTTGGTAAATAATGTTCGACACTGCTGATGCGAAAAATGCAGCCTGAGGGCACGGATTGACTTTGAGAAGAGTGACAGATGTGCATTCACTTGTTTTTTAGAAGTATGTTATTCCCACATGTGTGTCTGAGATCCATGACATTGATTAAGTCACACTTCAAAGGTGAAACCAGCTGATCCATTCCTCACAAGGCAGGCCCTCTGAGATTTGTTAATTACTTGTGCCTTTTTTTTCCTCCAGACTGCCAAAATACATTCCATGGCCATCATCAACAACAACAAAAAAACATTCACCACCAGGATTTAAGCATATGATCTGGGGTTGCTTCAGTTTGTCAGGCATAGGTTTAGCAACATTGTGTCCAAAAAATATGTTAGATAACTATTTGAATATATTGGATTCTTTTAATTTTTTTTTTATTTCCCCTGCTGGCACAGGCATACTCGAAGATGACAATGTCAGGAATCATAGAGATCAGGAAGCCTGAGAAATTGTTTGGGTGACTGCCACTCATAAGCATCATAAGTGCTGGAGAAGACATAAAAAATAAAAATGTTGTGAAATAGCAGCAGCTTATCAAAATGATGCTATGGCAGATCAGAATCAAAACAGAAGGTGGTCCAATAAATATTAGTGTGTGACTTTTTTTTTTTATGGGCAGGCAGTGTTTCAATCAATCAATCAAACCTTGTGTAGGTAACAATTTTCATGCAAATTTGAATGTAACACAAAGTACATTTCAGAGTGCGAAAGCAAAAAACAATGAAAACATCTATAAAGAAAATACATCCTGCTCTGTTTCACCCCGTCCCACCTCCGCTCTAATGCACTAAAGAATTGTATTCTGAACAACAGAAAGAACTGAGGAAAACCCTTTCAAATTTAGATCTAAATAAATAAAATACTATTCTACAAATTGTGGGAGGTAAATAGAATAGTAGTTAAATTATCAAATGATCAAATGCTAGAGTCATTGGAGCTATGTTCTTAACACAATCCAAGTAATAAAAAAAATGTTTTAGAATCACCTGTTAAACTATTTGGCAGAAAAAACTGGAGAAGAGGGTAAAATAATTACTCTGACCTTTCAGTGTAGAATAGGCGACCAGTATAATTTGATAAGGTTTTCTGTCCAGCATCTAAAAGTTTATCATAAAAACAATAAACATTTCATAATGCTGTTTGACACTGCAACAGCATTTCTGCGACCTGCTCAAATTTTTGATTGGTCAGACAACTTGAACAGCTCACTTTTTGAGTGAGTTAGCATCTATAAGGCAAAGTAATAATTATATTTTAAGCTCTTCATCTTAATTCTTTTTTGGCACTTTGACTTAATTTTCTCTGAAATTAATTTCTGCTGGAAAGACATTGGGCGAGGTGATGAATTCATTTTCGGCATGACTTAATTTCCTCCATGGCAGCAAAGCAAGATAGCAGAGCTTTCATAACATCCTGCAAATTAATCTTAACTGACTAAAGTTGCTAGAGTTGCAAACTTAAAGTTGCATATAGTTCATCATTCAACACCCCCTCTGGAAGGCTGTGTAACCAAACAAAATATTCAACCCATTTCAGTATCCTTTCAACTCAGAGTCATAGACAACACACAGCTTAGTTCATTTTGGGATTTGAATCTAACATACAGCTCCCCTTCCTACCATTGTGGCAGCAAAAATGTACTTTTTTGTCACTGAAGTTTGTCACTGAAACTTTGCATCATAACAAAAAAGAGAAAAGGTAATTCTGAACTATGCTGCCATGAGAAGGACAGAACAAGCATTATGTGGTCAACCATTTGGTGCAGCTATCAGAACATTTTGCACACTTTGGCCATCATGCTGGCGCTGTGTTTACATGTGTAGATAAGAAATAAATCATGATATATCTATGCATTTGTCTTATCAGAACTAGTGTCTCCTTTTGACTATCAGCACAAACCACAACTGCAGAATAAAATCAGTAAAATTGTGTTTGTTTTTTTTTAATGGGTATTACCTTGCATCATGGAAAAAAAAACAAAAGCATTAATTGTAAGCATTATAGCGTCTGTTTGACAACATCCTTTTTATTGTACAGAGTTCAATGAAGACAGTCCAAATGCAGCTAAAACTACTTCAATAAAACCTACTGGAGGAGGCATTGAACAACTTGGGGAGGGAAAATAAATACAAAGAAAGTTTGCAATTATATAGAGTTCTTGGGGGACAAACATACAGCCATGTGTTCTGGCTATAAAGTAGCCAGAACACATGGGACTGAACAATCAAGGAAAAGAAGAAGAACAGGCATCAAATAAAAGCGGCTGTAAAGACAAACTGACAGCAGAGATGAGTAAGTAAAAGGCTGTGAATACATTAGGACAAAAAAAAATAACAATCACATAGGCAGGACAACCTGCATATATACAAAGTAAAACAAGACACAAAATGCAAGGTAAAACTCTTCAGTGTTTAGAAGGAGACTAACTGCAAATTAAAAAGAAAGAGCCTGACAATGCTTTCCAGTTCCTTCCAACATGGCATTGTGCATCTGAGACCTTCTGCCTCAAACTGTTCTTCGCGCTGTTTGTTTTTCATGTGTTTTTCGCATATACAAGTCTATCATTGATGGGGAAAGTTTATCCTTGATTATGTTTTAAAAGAAAAGGCTAACCTTTACATTTTCTATTTAAAGGGTTAGGGCCTTCCGTGTGGAGCATTTGGGTCCAGTCTTTAAATTGAATCTCCTTTTCCTGAACTCAAAAACCCTACTTACCAAACTAACGGGAAAAAACATTCAAATTTATTAGAAAAATAAATAAATTTTAGAAATAAAAATGGACGTCACTTTTTCCTGGGTGTGCATTTTTTATGAAAGACCAAAGTCTCTCTCTAATGCAATTGAAACATTTAACTCATTTGAGTAGTTGTCATATTTGATCACTTAATCTGTTTGAATGTTACAATAAAAAAAAAAGAAAATGGGAAAGCAGAATCAGTATGAAGATGCTGAATACCATTTCCATGTTAATGTAAAGATTGGTATGCTGAACACTCTGGAAACAGAATCAAGTGAGGAGGGAGGAAATTTGAAAATTTCAGCTTTGCAGGCTTTGCCAGCTAGACAATTGCTCCTCAACTAAGATTGATATCGATGTGATAAACAGTGGGGATACAGTACACAGTACATAGAACACAATGTGAGAGGAAGGTTGGAAACGTATTGTACAGTTCTTTACCTTTACTGAATGGGATGTATTAAAGGGCATATAGACTGGATACCTTTTTTTGTGTCTGAATGGAAAGAAAATCAACTCTCAATGCTGAAGGAAAGCATAGAAATGTAACACTGCAGAGCAAAGTGAAATCTTGCTCATCGGAAATGGAGTCGATTTGATATTCGAACATTTATAAGCTCCGTTCAAACTACGTCCATAGTGTAGGTGGCAAGAAGAGAAATGAGAACATAGTACTACACTGCACAGTGGTAAGCTGCACGGAGATGAAGCATGAACTTTCTTTTCTTCTTTGCCTAATGTGGTGCTGCAGTCTAAAGGGGATCTAAAGATCTTCTGCTTCAATTCTGAAATCTTCTTACAGTTAAGTGTCTGTATTATTTGGATAACTCGGATCCTTCAGAATTAGGAATCTACTTGCAACCGATTGCAGTGCTGTGAGAATTGAATGTAATACAAGCGGACACACACACACATTCAATAGTAGAGATGCAATGTTTGCAGTTTTCAGGATCAGTTAAGATTTCTGACTTTTGGAAACTGACTTCTGACCTGCTGATTTCTTATTCAATAACTACAACTAACAATATACAGCATTTTTTGTAAGCTTTTGTTCAAATTGAAAATTAATCTGTGTAATTGTTATAAAACCGTGACTATAAAAAAAAACTTTTATAACATTAACATTTATTGGGGTTTGCAGCGTTACTTTATAACTTTTACAGCACCACATCACAGGGCCTTTTCTCTCTTTCACAGGGAATCTAACAATACTGCTCTCCAGTTTACTGGACAGTGGTATGCATAAATAAAATCTAATGGATTCTAAAAAACAAACCACCAGTGACTTGTAAAATAGTTTCCTTACTGGCAGGGAGTAGATGAAAGGAAAATAAAAGAGGAAAAAGTGATTCACTGGAAGGTTGTAAAATTCTTAATTATTGTCTGTATAGTCCAAATGTCTGTCATAAGACTATTATTCCATCACGTAAGCTGACCACATACTTTTCTTGATCATATTATGTAACCATGCATGTTCTTTGTATTTCACTTTTTAAATGTAATCTAACATCAGTTTATTGGTGGAGACAAATCCCATTGAGCTCAGCTTTACTATCACCAACTTGCAAGCAACTCTTGAAGTCTGCTTTCAGACACTGACTCACAATGAATGAACCAACTAGACTCTCATTACTTTTTTAGGGATGATAAAACAGCTGTGACATCATGGAGCAGCAGCTGTCTCCCAATTTAGTAGGGGGACGGGCATAGATCACACTCGTCGTGTAACGGCAGTAACTTAATTATGCATTTACTTCTTTCGATGTGTCAAACTCATGCTTTCTTGCAGAGTAAACGACTGCAAAAATTGCTTGTCCAACAGCGAACTCGGTGGGAACTTAAGATGACCCAGACCCATCAGAGCAGTCACTACATTTGTGTTTCAGATATCAGGTGGATTACCGAAGATAGTTTAAAAGTTTGATTTCTACAGTAGTGAAATTACTGCAATTTCGTCAAGTAAAAACAGAGTCACTTTAGAAATGAAAACACCATTCATTAGAATAGAAGTACTTTATTCATCCCAAACTGGGAAATTACATATGTTAACTTCAACTGTTGTATGAAGACAACACAGGAGGTGATTTTTTTTTAGGACATTACAAAAAAATGTGTTTTTTCTCCCTCACTTGCCTCTTCTTGCCCTAGAAAAACATCCTCAAGTATTTGTCACACCACCAAGTTGCTACTTGATGCATGCAATGGCCAGCCCAGTATGTCCATCATCTCTTTTTCCTCACTTTCTCATTATGCACATGACTATGTGTGCAGTAAGACTTTGGCAGGTAGTGTGAGATAGATGCTTCCTCTATGAAATGCAGAGAAACTGTGACATAATGTTTTTTGCAACCTGCTTGCAATTTTGAACTAAGATATCATAAGATCATCACTAAAATATTTTTTTCTATTCTTATTTTGGGGAGGGGGGGTGTAGGGCATGCTTGGAGTAGATGTGTTTCTAGATATTCCTTCTCTCTTATGATCCTGGGATTCTGGGAGCAAACAGAAAAGGCTGCGAAACACCCAAGCACTCTCCTCAGTACATATGGCTGAGGCCGAGTGCAGCTATGAAAGTTATAAAACAAATCTCTCCAACTCAGGAGAGAAACACAAACGCTATGAAACGATAACCAAATAAACTCACACGCTTCTACTGAGGCGGATTCAAACAAAAGACGCTCTCTCATAAACCGAGGCACTATGAAACTCTAACTGTAAATTTAAAACTCGCCTTTAACGGCGGCACAAAATCTTTCAAGAACAAAACATAAAACACTCCAAAACGGAGGAACAAAACTGGCTATGAAACTTAAACAATGAACGCAACGCTCCTCTAACGGAGGTATCTATGAAAGGTACAAATCAAAATCACTCCAAACTGGAGGAACAGAGCAAGGCTATGAAACTTACCATTGTTAAATAAATATATTTATATATTTACTATGGCTAGGAATAAATTAGAAAGCAAGATAGCTCTGCAGGAGGATCGCTCACTGCAGGCTTGTGGAAACTGTGGCTGTGAACTCTATGGACAAGAGGCGAGTCATGAAGCTCATAAACGGAGACAACATACTGGCCCAGGACACAGGGAGACGCAGACTATTTGAACACATGAGGGACCAAGGGGAACAGGTGGAAACACTTTGAGAATCAGGGAAGACAATCAGATGCTTGACAAGAGAGGAAGGGCAAGGTACCTGAAACGAGAGGGGAAAGTTAGTGAATTTCAAAATAAAACAGCAAAAGACGAGACAAGATATGAAGAAAACCTAAATCGTGACACCTATTAGTGTGTGACTGTTTACCTCACTGGATAATGATGGATCCTCCTCCTTGAAGAAAAAAAAAAGTTCTGTACTTAAATGTTGTACATAAATGTTTGGCAAATTGTTTGAAATTATTAAAGCCAACGCACTTTCCTTGATTTAATTATATAGTATGGATAGGACTCACAACCAAGCACTGTGTGTTATCCAAAATTATGGGTTTTATTTTTGTAAGCGGGCCTTATGATATATCGAATTATGAGGGGTTCCTCTGAGCTCCTCTCACAGCAAAATGAAGGTCCTTAAATGCCTGTTTGTTTTGTTCTGAGATGCTGATGCTCCACATAAAATGGTTCTGAATTTTGTTTAACATCTTAAAAATTAGCTTTTTTTTTCCTGCTGAAATGACCCAGACCTGGATTTTATACATTTAATACATTTACCTGCAAAGCTTAGATTTTTCTTATTACAGTTTCTTATTACAGTACTTGATTAACATTAAGGGATATAGTCTTACAGTAGTTTAGAACAGTCATTACAGTGCAAGGTTGAGGCTAACTCTCTGGCTGAAACATGTAAAAGAGCTGGCAGAAGTTGAATATAAAGAACAGAGTGTGACAAAATTTTCCTCTCAGCCGGTCACATCACCACTCTTGACACTTTGAAGCATAAACTTTTTTTATTAAAAAAGGCCTCTTAAGGAAGTCATGTTACTATCGTTTGAAGTAGCACAACATGAACACCACACCTGAAGCAGGGTATTACAATGATTTTATAATGATGACAAAAATTAAAAATAGAAAATGTTAAGGTATTCGATTGATATGACCAAGTTTAATCATGGAGCTTACCTTTTCTTAAACTTTCACATAAAAAAATATTACATTATATACCTTAGAACAGCATTTGCAAGATAATGCATTTCCAGAATAATATGAAATGCTTTTATTCAAAAGACAATAAGAATAGAGGCAATGCCATGGAGGATTAATTAGCTTCTTTAAAACAAAAGAATATCAAGTGACAACATATAGTTTTGTTGTGTCTATTATTGACAAGGATTATTTTGTAAAGACATGACAGTCAAATCAAAGGCTGCAATTATATGAAATATTTGTCCTGAAGCTTTATATATTATATAAAAAACTATAGTTATATATGGCTACAGTCACATCATCTGACCTACTATGGATGCCCTGTGGTGTCTGGCAGGGGGACACTGGAAGTAGATCTCTTAGTCCTCACAGGTTTTTGGATGGAACTTTCTTAGATGTCGATGTCGTTTAATCACACTGAGATCTTGAGAGTTTTGAAGCAAAATGAACAATATAGTCTTTGTCGTGTTTGACAAGGTGTTTACACAAAAATCCAATTTTGTACTACTTGTTTACGTCAAAAGGAAGACATGTCAGATTTATAGGGCAGGCAATCATGAAACCCATAAGCATACCCAAAATGAACACAAACCAATCACATTTCCGCAATGTGCAGACTGGCTGAATAACTGTCTTACGGCTCAGACAGTTCAGTCTGAGCTCCTCTGACACTGATTGATCCTGCTTCCACTGACTTCCACCCCATAAGCCACTCTCCCTGCAGGGATATTTCCCTCTGTAGTTCTATCAACATCAACTGGAGACAAAACAAGCTTACTGTAAATCAGACACCAAATCCCACAGCCAATGGGGATATCCTTCAACAAAGGAAGTAAGACCTTTCTGTGCTTCACCTGAAACAGTGCCAATGACAAGGCAAGCCAGCATCATCTCCCAATAATCTTGTTCTCTAAGAAATGCATGAAATGAGATGTCTGAAGAGAGATGTATTATCTTGCTCACGCTGCATTAAGTCATGGAGTCAAAAAAAAATGCTAAAAATGTGCACCTGTACAGAACGTGTACTGTAAGTGTAGAAAGTGTAGAAAGTGCAGAAAGTGTACTGTAAATCAGACACCAAATCGCACAGCCAATGGGGATATCCTTCAACAAAGGAAGTAAGACCTTTCTGTGCTTCACCTGAAACAGTGCCAATGACAAGGCAAGCCAGCATCATCTCCCAATAATCTTGTTCTCTAAGAAATGCATGAAATGAGATGTCTGAAGAGAGATGCATTATCTTGCTCACGCTGCATTAAGTCATGGAGTCAAAAAAAAAAGCTAAAAATATGCACCTGTACAGAAAGTGGCAAGTTTCTCTTCCACTGACAGTGACATGGAAAAAAAAAAGGTCTTGCCCATTTCACGTCTTCTGTCAGGCCACCTGGGTGATTTAGTAGGAGAGTCGGTGCATCCAGCTAGAAAAGAAAAGTGGCATGTCCACCACAACTTAAGAATTTGTTTGTTCACCAAGAAAAATCTGCTGATGGATTTTGGTTCAGTGACACATTATGAATTTCCTCTATGATAATAAATCAGTCCAAAACAGTAAGTCTTCTCTTTATTCAACACATTCTTTGTTTGTGCTGACAAAAAAATAGTTTTATTGCCTTACAGCGATTCTGTCAACCAATCACAGGATTTAATCAACTTGTTGGCCAATCAAATGTTGTGTTTCTGAAAGCATATGTAGGTCAAATATTAGAAAAGCATTATTACGAGCACAATGAGTAGATTAGTGTTAATATAATGAGAATAAATACTCTTCCATGCACATTTAGAAATTATCGCAAGACATGAGCCTGAAATACCTGTAATGCAAAGTCAAGTTATATTAATCCTCTTTCCTTTATTTCAATATATTTTATCATGATTTCTTTCATTATGCTTTTTTTTTCAAAGCTTTCTGAATATGTATAATGCAGTGACATTTCACAGGTGTAAAAAGTTTAGCATGAACAAATGACCAAAGATATGAAATGTAGTCTCACAGGACTGTTTTGACACCTAATATTTTATATAAAACTAAATGGAAAAACTGAAGAACCTCAGTGAAAAATGCTAAATAATTAGTGACATGTGTTTTTTCAGATTGCCAAGTCTGAGGAAAGTAACTTTAAAAGCCCACAATAGTCCAAAAAAGCCCATAATATCACATCACTGCAAAACATAAAGAAACATAGTTTGACTGTGAATTTCAGGATATAAGTTTTCAAGTCACAGAGACTTGAGAAACAAAAAAGAGACTCCAGGAGGTCAGTGAATAATATAAAAGTCCAACAACATAGTGGTTTGTCAAGCACTTTATCTTGCCTTTTATTTATCTGGAAATTAACAGGGCAAATTTTCTAATTGAAATCTGAATCTTAACCTGAGTACAGTGCACACTAAAAGACGTGGATACTGTTAGGAAAAGAATTCTGAAGTGAAATTGTTGAAGCAATCTAAGCCCAGAGGCCATGAAAATAAAAAGACAAACCACAGTCATAATTTGCTTCTTGTTATACGTCACATAAGATGCAATATGAATCTGTAGGCAAAGAAGAACAAGGCTGCATGATTTAAAGAGGAACTGTCTCTGTGGATGGGAGAGTTTAATTTTATTTCTTCAAGACTGCAGGCATCCATTCTCCCTGCTCTGTCAAAATAAATTACTTTCTGGGCTGGACAGGTGGGAGTCATAATAGACAGCAGACAGAGTAATGGGACGTAGTAATATGAAATGGTTCAATTTCAATAACAATACCGGCCAACCCTGTATGAATGAACCTAAAGTGGAGAAGAAAGCAAGGACTTTCAGCTTCAGTTTAGCAGATGAGCAGGCTTAGTGAAAATAATAACCATGCAAGTGTAAAGTCCAATGACAATCCAACTAAATGACTAATTTCACCTGCTTTTCCTGGTGAGAGTTCTTTCTTACGGGCGAATGGACCGAAATTGAAAAAGCTGCCATCCCTTCTTCATTTAAAATGAATTCTGGTAAAAGATAACTAGCCAGAGTTATCTCCACCACACCGCATTGAAAACTGCTTGACATATTTACATCAGACTATATTCCCCTGAAGGCCTTACAGCCGTCAGCCAAAACAAGTGTAGTTTTTAAAAACAATAGTCTGGCCTTTTCATGGTTATTTTGGAGAAACAATGGAGTTATGACCTTCATTTAATATTAAGAAGGATTCATATAACTGTGGGCATGAAGACATTCACACTGAAAGATGTCACTCTTTGTCAAAATTACAAATGGTGGCCTCTGCTGACTCATACAGGTTGAATGACTACTTAATTTTGTCTGTCTTGTCACCCATATAGTACTGCTGGGCCTACGAGTGACAGCAGTTGAGATTTTGAATTGTGCACGTACATGTCATTATAATGCTTTAATATGTCTTTCATTTCAATGAAACAACATCCTATCCTCAAATTTTGGAAAACTGTAGGTGTGTTCAACACAAGTAAACAACTACTTAAATCCCTAAACCAACACCTCTCCAACATGTAAACAAGTGAGTAGAGTGGCAATACATCCGCTCGAAGTCACCCTGCATAGTAGGATGATGTGAAAGCAAACACTAAGAGAGGGGACGTGGGAGCCAATCAGCCCATTGACAAATATTGAAATTATTTCAACTGAAAAACAAAGGCTGCTTCTCATCCAAGATGCAACTTAATGAGTCAAAAAAATATTTATCTAGTTTCTAATACCAAATAGAGAAGTGTCCAAAATATATACAGGAACTATATTTATAAAAATATATATAGATATCTCTGTCGATATATCAATATATGTTGTCTCTACATTTCTTTATTTCATACAGCGTCAATAGATGTTATGATTTTATTATTTTGTTAAGTGTAATTGACAGCAAATATACGTTTAATTTAGCTTCTGGATCTCCTTTGATAAAGAATTCTCACGTATGTTGTAGTAATACTTGACAAATACACATGTAATAGAGAGATGTATGAAAAAAAAGACAGCTCAATTCATTCATTATTACTCTCCCTTGGGCTTCCTGTGATAAATCTTTGTCACTGCATGCAGAGAACACAGAAGTAATCTCCAGTAGAGCATACATTCCTCTTCAACACTTCAGGTATGAATAATAGATAATGACCTTTTCCAGATCCTCACTCTGAATTGCGACTTGGCGACAACAACTTTAATATTACTGTGGTTCCAGCCACAGAGGACAACTGTCTCTAGAGGGGACCTTTCAACAAATATCTTATTACTGTAGCTCAGCTGGAAATGTATTGCTCACCCTGTACTGGAGCGATAGCAGTTCAGTAGGTAATGATATTCATTCATAAATGTAAACAGAACCTGGAATATGTGCACACTGTTGTTCTGGTCTGAGTCTGCATCTGAACAATCTTTGCTACATGATTGATGGCTCCAATAAACTGCTCATATTATCTGTTTCACACATCTGTCTATAAAGCCAAGTTTGAATTTTTATCAGTTTCCCTTTTTTCATGACATTCTCCAAGCTATAAGTCTGTGTCCAAAACACAAAAGTTTGTCAGGTCAAGTTATTTGACAAGTACAAACAAGTAAAAAAAAATATCCCCAAAAACACAAAACACAGTACAGATGCTAATACCACATATTTAAAAACATTGTACTCAGAACTCCAACCAGAACAAAGTTAAATAACTGAAGAGAGACCTATCAGTATGTAAATGCATAAAAAAACTCACTAAATACTGCTTACATGAATAGATTAATAACCAAATAGATAAATAAGTCACCTCTGAGCTCCAAAGTCACTGTACAAAGGTTGAGAGTCACGTTTTTAATCTAGGATCAATGATGATTCTGAGATATGTATAGGATTGCAGACATTAAGTGGACTCCTTCTTCATTACAGTGATGTCTTTTGTGGGAGTTTTCCACCTAAAAAAATCTTCGTCTTGGTAAAGCAGAAGCGCTGTATCATCAGACAAAAGTACCATTTAGGCTATTATAACGTGCAATGATAAATGACAAATGGCTCACACACAGCAGACTACTAGATACTGACCTTTCTCCTCCATAAAGTAGCTAATATAATCCTAAAAGTTGCTACATTTATCACTAGTCGCTTTTTGAAAAAAAATTCAAATAAAAAATGGTGCTCAGAGGTCTAAAAAGTTGTTCAATCTAGCGACAAATTAATTGTTAACGCTGTAATCGAATAGTGGTGGAGCTAGTATTCACAGATTGGTTTGCTGATGTACTTTCATGACTTTAATTTATAGATGGTTCTGATGTATTTTCACAGTGCTCACTTTAATTCATACAGTATTTGTGGAGGACCACCCAGATAGTTCTGTGAAGCCAACCACCCAGTGTCAGTCACATTGCTTTCAATAACAAAACTAAATTTATATTCTGAGATTTAACTTTTTCTTTTTCAAATATGGAAAGATGTAACAAAGCAGACTATGGAGGTGCTTGTCTGATAGCAGCAGGTTGAACAGGCAGTTACAAGGATGGATGAAGTCCTGGATAATTTTGATGACTCTGAATTGCCTAGTGTTGATGTCATGCAGAGAGGGTAGAGCTGTCCTGCTGATGCGCTCTGCTAAGCACACCACTCTCTGCAGGGCTTTGCAGTCCTTGACAGAACAGTTACTGAACCACACTGTGATGTAGTGACTCAGTTTACTTTCTGTGGAAAGTTTTCATGGTCCCTTAGGAGTCGATGAATTGCCTCAGCAGTCTCAGGCCAGTGACACGACACAACTCATGGCTGGTATTGGAAAAAAGTTTAAAAAACTACTTAGCTTCAAAAGATTTGCTCCTGTTACACTGGTAAGTCTGCAGTGTTAAAGAATTAATCACAGCATTTTCTTCAAGAGTGAAGATCAAGTTGGTTCACCAGTGAGAGTGTCTCACATTAGGGGACACATAAAAAATTCACGAACTCCATGTCCCTGCTGGACCCTTGGCATTTTGTTGGCAATTCAGTGTCCTCAAATGTATGATACAAGTAAGGTCCCCATAGCTCTGTTTGTTATTTCTACTGTGATATAAAAACTGATATTACATTCATGTAATGTGAGGATATTGTCAATGTCAATAATGGCAGAAGTTCTGAAAGGCCCTTTCAGTGAGTCTAGTCCATGTGATTGCACAAAGAAATTAAATTAGGTTTGTACACAGATTAACTTTCAGTATCCCTTTATTTTTGCATCTTAGCAATAATTAGTGCAACTAAAGATGTTTTGCTTTGTTCAGCTTTGGAAAAAGTTGCCAAGACAAAATATATGCAGTAAATAGAATTATCTGATAACAACCACACATCTGTAAACTAAATCTATAGCTTACTGAATAATGTATGATATAGATTCTGCTCTTCAATGTTCTGTCCTCTTGCACAGATATAGGTCATATGTCCTAATTGGCAGGTGGCTGTCATCTTTAAGGTGTGTTCAAGGATTATAGTTTTCACACATATGCTAACAACAAGAAGAAGACACAGCAGGGAGCCCTTGGTCATTACTTTCTTCACTTTTCACTTTGGTGTAATGTATAAATCCCTTTTTTTACTAATTAAATTGGTAAGGTTAATGGCTTCTGTTAAAACAGTGACATTTGGTCATTTACACAATGGTCACTGATCCAATTATATTCCTCACCCTTCATCCAGACCTGCCTGGGAAAGTGATAGAAAGAGCCATGGAGTGCACTTGAGAATTGCTCTTGACGTGATATTGACCCATGGCTATAAGTTGAGAACGTGATAAGCTTTTACAGTTTTCTGAAAACTCGTCACATCACCATAGCAATTCATATTAGCTTTGCAAGCGAGCAATGTTTGTGTCAAACATAGCAACACTGGATGGAAGCCTCTGGAAAATATCACACTTTTGTGCATGTTAAAGCTTGTTGAACAGTCACTGTGATACAAGGGATGGTTCAATTGCATCAGCTCGACAAAAATAGATTTATTTCACCTGAGGACACCATCCCTGCACCGTCACAGCAGATTGTAAGGTGAGAAGAATCACACAAAACTCTGTAAGGCCATCTCAAATCAAAATGTTCATTTCACCTAAGCAATTCTTGTTTGTGTGAGGGATCTTATGCACCAAACTGAAGTCAGGAACAAGTGGTGACGGCATATCTCCCTGCTGTCTGCTCATGTTAGCAGCATCGGGGGAAAAAATTGCTCTTGAACACACACCACCAAATCTGACGTACATCGTTGTGCAAGAAGACACAACTTTGCAGTGTAGATTTAAGGAGGAGTCTACATTTTACTCAGTAAGAGAAAATGAATCTAATCTCTAAACATTACAGAAAAGCAACAGGGAGGTAGTTCACACAGTACAGCAACATTTTCAGTTGGCACAAGATAAATGTACCCATGAGTTGCTCTCATTTACAACCAAAAGTTCACAATAGTTCATATTGGTAATCTTTGGTAAGATTATAACCTATGAAGTCTGCCTTTCAGTAGTCCTATTTGTGTCCCTCTGGCTGAACTGTGGGAAATGAGAATACACAGCTACCAGTGATCAATTTCTTCACATTTAATGCTCATTTTTCAAACTGCTGTAAACAACAAATTACTTATAGTTTTCTTTATTATATTTCAACCCTGTCATTTGATTAAAAATTCAAGGGCATGGAAATACAGTTAGAATAGTTGAGGTGCAAAGCAGAGAAACTTTGGTTTTGTTTCACATTTTTCCTTTTTGCTCTCCTTATTCACTTGCATTAAATCTTTTTTTTTTCCTTGGTTGTCCCATTGTCTCATCTTCATTTACTGTCATGCAGTATTTCCCTCAGTCATGCTACTAGTCAAATTGGCATTAATCATCAGAGACAGTTTTATGGTGACAGAAGAAAATAAAAATAAAAATGACTGTAATACACAGAGCATCAAAGTTCTTGTATTAGTGCAAACACCTGCATTGACATTCACGAGCATATTTGATCATTCATCACCAGTGAAAACAGTATGCTTTTCCCTATGAAACCTTCAGCTTTAAGAGCTTAAACATGAATCAAACACTGATTGGAATACATGAGAAATCAACCACCTGGATGAAAGAACATGACATAAACTGATAAATCAAAGCAGAATGACCTCGCCACAGAGACCTTTTACACATCTTCCTTATTTTACATGGAGGTAACATGTGGTCTTACCCTTGTATAAACAGTATTGCCTCAGGGTGAAGTCAGTCAAAGAGATAAAATAAGAAGCAAAGACGGTAGAGACGTTTATTAAACATAGTTTCTGTACCACACAAAGGTGAGTTTGGCCTGAAGGAAGAAAATGCTTTTGAAAATGCTTTTCTGCATCTCTGCTCTTCTTTCCTGGTGGTCTGGAAGACACTGCCATAATGCTGGCTGCGGATACGTGCTGCCACTGAATTTACAGCTCATGAAGATCCTGGCACAGAGTGCACCTTTTTATCTACATATTTGTCTTTCATCCTACTCTCAGATGACAGAACGACTGGAAGGATTGCGTTGTCGACATGAATCAGATTAATTAAATTACTTATCTCATGATCAAACAACGACAGGGGATTGTGAAGTGTTCAAAGTAGAGAGGGAAAAAAAGTTACTTTACTACTCAGACTTGTGTTTGCAGACACTAACTTTTTTTAGATTGGTTCATTTATGTCTTGTCTTTTTTCTTTCCTGGTTTTGCCGACACTTATTGTTTTTATCTTATGATTAATATCTTTCCAGATTCATCACTTTCTGGAACTATTAGTCTCTGCTGAGAAGCATTTGATTCACCTAACCTTATTTCTTCATGGTATACTGAAAGTGAAAACATCTAAAAATTCTTTGTTAAGATTAGAGACATCAATGGAGGATATCAAACTTAATCATTTATGTTTAACTCCCCTGCTGTGTTTAGCCCCAATTACAAAACCCCTAAATATCTAGCCCAGTTTTTTCTCCCAACAGCCAACTAATAGAGGTGCAGTATTTGCTGAAAGTCCTATCAGAGTGCCATTATTCAAAATCTTCGAGTCAGCCCTCTAATTGTCTTTAAATGCCAATTGAGAAAAATTAAATGCTAGTGTGAATTTTACAAGTGACTGAAATTACAACTTACTCTCTTAGTTGCTATGGTCACAAAACATGAAATCCAAATTTATACAGCTATCTGTACAAACATTTCATAGGAAATTTTGAATGCTTTCGTCCTTTCTTTGCTCATAGTCAGTATGTATCTATAAGGCTGAAATTGTCATTAGATAGATCTGTCAATGAGTCTCAGCGGGGAAATGTGTCAAATTTCACTGGTTACAAGAGAGTCTCCTGTTCTGCCCAGAGATATGTGGTAGGCTAAAAAAACTTTAAGTCTTTCTCAAAAGTTTATTATACAGACCACAAAATAGATTACAATAGGGATACTGCACTGAAATGTCAGTACACACAGCGTATATATCTTACATAAACTAAAAAAAAATTTTTTGCCTTCCTCAAGGTAAAATTAGGCATAACAGGAACCAAAGGGCTCAGGGGAAAAAGAAATCCCAACTATGTTGATGGTCATCACTCTATACAATCAAAATCTGCAGAAGAAATACAGAACGGATCTTGAAGCGAATCTATTTTGTCCTCTGCTATTACGGATGTGATAGAGTTGTCTCTCATGTTGATGGACAGGGAGTTGATGAGTTGATCATTGAGCAAATAATGATTCAAACTCTTCTCAGTAGACCAGTGGACACAGAGGTCTAGAAATCATGATATGCTGTTTCAGGAGGGGCAGTATATGAGGATTCTTGCAAAAATCTAAACTCCCTTATACATATAGATACAATAAACAATAGATCCACAAATACTGTTACTGTTTATACTGTTGGGAGAAACTTTTGGGAAGATGACAGATTTAAGAGCAACAGGTAGTTAATGGAAAAACATTGTTACTTCTGCCATTAAAAACTATATTGCGAACACCGTAATTAGCCCTCTCAGTATTGTACAAGGCAACACTTCCAGGATGTACACTCTCCACCCCTCCACCCAAGTGGGTATACAAAAATAAATGAATAAATGTTTTTGATTTAGTGCTGACTGAAAGCCCTAGGGTCATGGGCAAAATATTGAATTTTGGTCATGACTTTTGAATTATATTTGTTCAGTTCAGTTAACTATCTTAGTGCCAATTCACAAGAAAAGCTATCTTAAAGAACCTTCAGGACACTGTCCAGTTCAATCTAGTTATAATATGATGGAATCAAATTAATTAAAATTGAAATTAGTCCAGTTCATATGATGTAAGCTCATAAAATGTTGCCTAGCTTTGGAACATTTTGCCCAGCTTTGGAATAACTTTGGTGAGTCTTCCTGTGTGTGACAATTAGGAAAGGACACAAGGAAATCAGGACAGATGATTGGTGGTCCAGGTGTCATTACAGCTTAGGAGAAAGGCTGTTTAGGTTGGAGAACTCTGGGGAAGCAAGTAGATTTACTGGGATTACTCAGAGTTTTAATGAACCCACAGGGCATATGTGATTATTTCACAAAGAGACAACCCTTTTACCAACTCAAATCCAATGTATGAAATTCATTTATAAATATTAATGGCCCTTCTAATGAAACCCCACTAATCTACCTGGATTTTGTGTGCAGAGTTGGTATAGAAGAGACGCTTTCAGTTCCTTCAGGCTGTATGTCTCAGGTGTTCATAATGAGAAAGGGATCAATGCATTGATTAAGTAACAAACAATATATATATATATATATATATATATTATTCAACCTCTTAACCCTGCCATCATGGCTTTAGGTTTGTGTCTAATGAGGCCTAATTGGATTCACATGGGAGAAAATGATCCACAAATGTAGAAGAGGGTGACTAATAATTCAAGCAACGTCTACCACCAGCCAGCTGTACGTTAAAGAATTGGCTGTAGGGAGAGCCTTTTACAGAGAATGGCTAATTGGTGAAGGAAAAATTATATAAATTCTAAATGTTAACTAACCATTAAATGATCATATTTTTGGCCACACTGAACTTCATCTTAGACAGACATAAGAATATATTCTGTTTTGCTATCATAATTACAATTATTTAAAGGTAACCACTTTTTCATAAAAAAAATGTAAAAATCACAATTCTTTATTTTTGCTATATCGAACTTCTCCTGTGGTCTTTCTCTGTAAAAGATTGAAATGCTGCGAGACGGCAGCTCTTAGCAGGATTAAATTGGTGCTGAGTAAAGCCCATTTTATCCGGACTCCCGCCTCAGGATGTATAGATGCTATCATGAAGTCTTGGCTTGGCATTTCATTCCCTGAGCGACAGGTCCAAGATATTTCATTGTGGCAAAATACTTAAGATTACACAGACGACTGCAGCATTTTTAACTGACAGTCAGCATTTAACGAGCAGAAGATTTGGTTATCCTATAAAATGCCAAGCAGCGATGTTGTGATAGATTATCTGTACTCACACTATGCTGTTCTATTGATTTTTATTTGTACAAATGTGTATGCACAGTATAATTTGGAGACAGAAAATGAGAAGAGGGGAAAAGGAAATGAGAAACAAACAGAGACTGAAAGGCAAAAACAGACTGAAATGGATAATACAAGAAGACAGCAGATAAATAGACCAGCAGATTAATAGAGACAGATAGCAGACCACTATACAGGTTCTGATCACATGTTCCTATGCTAATGGCATATAAAACTATTTGGTTCAGGCAAGTGAACTATGTTAAGCACATAGCAAATAACTCATCCAAAGTCAAACCGAATGGAAGCTCAACAGTCACAGACAGAAACTGAGGTGGGAGTTGTTGCATTTATCAAATACTAACATCCATGACTGCTGTCTACTTAAATTATTGAACAGCTTGAAATGTCGTCCAACCTCAGTTGTACAGCCTCAGTTATATATGCAACTGCACATATATCACACTATGTCATTACAAGCTAAGTGTGCCATATGATTCAACGATGTTTAACACATTTAGCAGCATTAACTTGAAACAAGGAGGACATTACTAGTCTCTTATATTGCTTTGGAAAGGATTTATTTTCTTCTTTTTAAACTCGGACAAAGTTATTTTCTTCCTCTAGCAACACTAAATGATTGAGAGTCAATGAGACTAATTGCTGCAGGTTTAAAGGGAAAAAAAGTCCTATAGGGCCTTTGTTGTCTCTTTTTTCATTCAGTATTCCAAATGTTTACCGTCTGGATTGCAGGTAGGCAATATTAGGACGAGGACTCTCTTACGATGGAGCCATGCTGTTATAGAACGTGCAGAATGTAGTTTGTCACTGTAACACTAAGTAAGGCCAACCTTGATTGAAGGAAAGTATTTGTTTTAACCTGGTGATGAATGAATTCCAAAATGAACTTTCCTCAATTCTCTATAAAGTATGTGTTTTTATTTCTTTGTATAGTGGTGTTTTAATACAGATTTGTGGATGCAGTGACAACCTTTTTTTACTTCTGTGTTTATAAAAGTGAACATGAGCCCATACAATGATTTCAACCACAGCATCAAATCATTTGGAATTTTAAGTTAAGAAACTTCATTCTTAAATTGCTGAACTATTTGCCACCCAGTTTGTTAGAGTAGTGAATCCCTCCACATCTTTACTTCTAATAGACTCGACCTTTCAGAGATGTTGTTCTTATCCCCTCTCACATTACTGTCATATTGCCAAATTTGTATTCAAAAACTTTTTTCCTTCTCTGTTTATTCTATTTTTGATAATTTTCTTTATTTCTAGCAGTACTTAACTTTTCTTTTAACTTTTTTTAACTCGTTTAGACAATTTAAAAAAATGCCATGTTGCATTTACGTTGGTTTACTTGTAATTTCCATTTTACACATTGACACAACTTCCCTGGAACAGGATGTTTTTAATCTTGCTTTAAATTACCTCAATAGGACATTCAAAGTGATACTTGAGAGCTTAATATCGTTTTATAACATCCATTAGTCTGATGTGTTTTATAGCAGCATAGCACAGGCCAGGTCTTTTTTTCTAAAATCATGAATTAGTTAACAGCACTTTTTATTTAGAGGTTAAAATACTGAACTCAATAAAGACAAATCGTTCGATTGAAAGCAACCATCATTTAGAATATACTGCAGAGTCAGTTTGCATCGATACAGTTAACGGAGAAGTAGCTGGAGGAAGTTTCAACGAGCAATGTGATAAAAGTTCAGGACTATTAGTAAGCAGAGGATTTATTTGAACCACTCACCAGAGCCATTTATTCTTATTATTCACAAATATATACTTATCATATTTAGCAGTGCATACTCAATAAAAAAAATGGAATAATGCCTGAAAAATGTCTCTGCTCCCAGCAAATCACGCACACACTCACCATAAAGAGGCAGATTTCATCAGTATGTGTCATGCAATAGACTGTTGCACTAAAGCAGTGAAATCGTGCTTAAACATATGAGTGCTCATACTAACAGTGAAGTCGTGTCTCAGATATTCAGGTGCACAGTTCATCCCACCATGGAAGTCTGCAATAACTGATATTAAATTGATCACATCTTTCTGTTCAACAAAGAAAAAACAAACAACCACCTTTGCAGCCACATTTCACACTGACAATAGGTGATTGCTTGAGATTGAAAACTTAATGTATTACTTTTACCCACTCTTTATTACATTGTGCGTACACCAGAGCCAGCATATGGTGTCTCTCCACGGCTGATGCTGCAGGGAGTATTCCTCTGAAGAATTTGTTTAACAGTTTGTTTCAACTCCTTGGGACAGGCATAAATGCATGTTTTTATATCAGAGAGAAGAAGCGAAAACTTCAGCTGTGATGGTGACAAATTGATCATATATGAACTGAAATGAGGCACCTGTTCGGGTATTGATTGGGAGACAATTGGACTGAGATAAGCAGAAAACCTGGCTTTGCTTTAATGAACTGACAGTTATTTGGAGCTTAAGCTCTGAATCAAAATCAACCTGTCGCCCCAAACAGCAGAATAACAACGAAAGTGATCAGGTAGGTTTTCTTTAGCTGGTTTATCTAATTGTTTAGGTGTCACCATAAATTGCGTGGGCTAATTGCTTTGCCTGTCATCCCTCTTCTCTCTAATTTCTCCCCACAGAGCAAATTGGACTTTGTTATTTCAAGGTATTTGCAATGCGCCTCAGTGAATCTCATTTTAGGTCTCCCAGTCTGTTAAACTAATATGCTTTGTCATACAAGTAATGTCACCCAATGGCTGCCGTAATTTGTTATGCATTTCAGTTTGTTTGTTGCCCAGCTTTGAGAAAATAACATGTTTATTATTCTTCCCATTCTCTTCCCGGGGAAACTGACAGGCACATATGTGGGATACATAGAGAGAATTAAGCCCTCAGCCACATTTCTCTCTGCTCCACCTTCACTGAATGATCACTTGTGTGGATTGGCCCAGAATGCTGCAAGGCATCATATAGATGGACCAATAATGAGGATATGATCTCACAGTCCACCAACTGGGCTGGAAAATATGTGAAGAGGGGAGGAGGGAGAACAGGGGTGAAAGCAGGAAAGATGGGGATACGATGATGAGAGAAGAACTGAAGGAGGATATAATGGTGTTTGTGTGGAGCCACAGTCCCTAGGCTCTGTCTGGACCCAGAGGCAGCCGGGGAACCATCTGCTCTGAGCAACAGGAGAGGCAGAATAAAATGTTGAAAAGATTGAAGAACACTCTTGGTTTAGTCTATTGGTTTATCCTATTTTCCTGCTATCCTGTTTTTTTCATAGCAGACTGAGGTAGGAGGAAGGAGAGGGAGAGAGAAATAACAGATATTACATAACATACAAAATGTGATAGACATGATGATAGACAGGTGAAGAACACAAAAAGTGGCTGTTTAACTTCAAATTTAATTAATCATGTAATTATTGATCATTATCAAGATCAAATTATTATTTAACAAGCAGAGGCATTAAAATGCTCTTTATAACAGTTTATTCTACATGTCTTGTAATTCACAATTTATTGTGAATAATCGTCCTAATTTGATAACTTAATTGATATTCATTTTTGGGAAGATGGAGGTTGTGGCTATCAGCTGAAAATCAGAGATTTTAAAAGAGAAGAATAAAGTCATATGTTATAATGAAAAGAATAAATAAACTGATGTCAATATCAGTCCTACACGAGTTCTTAAACTGGACTGCATTCAAATTTTCCCGTTCATCCTTCCATTGGACCTTTTTCTAACAGGCAGGACATCGCAAGATTAAAAAACTCATAAGCGACTCGTGTAACCCATAAAGCAGTATGCCGACACAACTTCATACAAAATTTAAACAACACAAACAAAAAGTGACAACCAAAAGAAAAGAAAAAAACCTGTTCAAACACTGTTACACACCTGATGTATTCTCTACGATCCCCTTTGAGTAATCTTTTTGTAAAGTATTTTGTCAAATTTGAGCAATGCGTGAAAATGAGTCCGAAATACGACATGCAGTTTTATTCCATTAAGATTACAGTATTAAGCAATCCTTTTTTTAACAACAACATGCCTAAATTGCATGCTCAATTGTAGCTTTGGCCGGCCGGCCAAACTGTTTATTTTCTTCTGCAGGAGAGGTCAGTCCACACCATTCAGCGTTTATGGTGAAGAAAGACAGACAAAAGGAAGTCAGAGCATTTATACCTGACGGTGGACCTGTTCTTTGGGTGGCATTTAAAAATCCCTTCTGTGTTTGGTACTGACGTGATGATGACTTCTTGATGAATTTCACCTAATTTTCACAGGATAGCTGGGTAAAACGAAGTGACTCAGTATGCCATATTTTGCGTTTATCTGTCTAGACGTACATGGAAAATACTGGCTTAAAACGTCAATTAGGACATAACAGCGGACTCTGAAGGATAGTAAAGCACATTCTGAGGCATGTTGCTGAGGTATTCTCTGTTCGTAGCGATGCCATTTGCTTTTCCTGCTTTGAGATTATGATGACAGTTCTCGGGGAATTAGCTGGCGATATAGGGCTACTAAAATAACGCATCACCAAACAAGGATGAAAACAGGTAATGCTGAAGAGGAGGATAAAACACACCCGCAATGACAGCTGTATAATCGGCTTCTTTTAGACATTCCCACATTCCTGGAGATGTGGGAAGCAGAGAAAAAGGTCAATTTAAAGCTGTCATGATGTCATTTGTTAGCACATTACTTTAAATGAAAATATTGGTAAAACTAAGGCTCGCAGGTTGATCAAACTCAACTAATGAGTAAAACATTATCCCCTTTGTTTAAATGTAACTGTTTTTTTTCTAACATTTTTCTGTCGGCCTCATTATAAGCGGTTGGAAAACAGAAAATAATGCACTCACTGCCTAGACTCTGCCAATCCTTAGCCTATAAGAGAACCGGCAATGGCAGCATTAATCACCTAGAATAAACTCACGTCAACGTTTTGTCTTTGTTCCATTTTTCAAAATGATAAAAATAAAACAAGCAGTAATTATAAAACACGCTATAGCTTGCACACGATTAGTCTGGTAGATGGTTGAGAAAGAGGGCAAATGGATCAGACAAATGCCTATTGGTGTAAAACCAGAAAAGAGGAGAATGATGCCAGAAGGATGTGAAAGTTTTTAATCCTCTTATTGCTGCTCAAGTGTTCAGCCATGACAGCCATGTGCTTCACATGCTTCCCACTCCATCTCCCCTCACTGTCTTGCCTGCTTTTTGTTACAGTTGTATCATCTCTATCAGCCCTCAGGCAGCACAGCAGGTGCCCCCGTCAGAAAATGATTTATGGCTCGATTGTGCTGTCACTGATGCATATTTGAGATGCAATCCTTTCATAATGGGAGCTGAACATCAGAGCTTTCATTGCTTTTGATTGCAGTGTAATTAAACCTTGGAAGATTTTAAATGCTACCACCTTAGGCGCCGCTGGATTTTGTGCACATTATTCAGATTATCTTAAGAAACTAATCGAGATGGAACAGTTTTTGTACCACAGCAATATTTTGATAAAATGTTCAAAGTTACTGACCAAATGAGAAAATAAAAACATAAAAAATAAAATACAAACTCAATTACTAACACTTTCACTAACGTAGCTGCAGAACCTTTGGCTTAGTATGACAGACGTGCAACACTGAACTTGTCTGTGGGTGGTGTCTCTTCATTTGCTTTGCATTTCATTTAAACTCTTTCAAGTTCGTAGGAATCCTTTTGGAAGTGACAGATTGCAGCTTTAGGATTCAGGTCAGGACTCATTGCAGGCAGGCGATCTTAAAACAATCAGTTTTTCCAATTCAACTTTTCTCATTTGCTGTTGGATGTGTTCTTCAGTTCATTGCTCTACCTAAAGCCCCCAAAGCTGTGTTTGCACACACGTGTTTAACCTATAACACGGATGACGTACGGGCTACGTCCCCCTTTTTTTTTTTTTCTCCAGTCCAATTTTATTGAATGTGCACATTGAAACATCTTTACAGCATTGCTTTTATTCTTTGTTATCTATTTTTTCTCCCTAATAATACTGCAGCAATGCATTTTACCTTCAGGGATTAATAAAGGATTATTGAATTGAACTTGAATTGAGTATGGAGAGGTGTTCAGATCGCCTTCTGTCCGTTGACGTAGAGCTTGTGACGTTTTTGATGGTGTCCTCCGGAAGTTTAAAGTGAGTCTGGATGAAGTTTTTTTTGTAGTTGTTTGGGGATCTTCCTCTGCCTGTTCCGGGATACCTGAAAAAACATGATTGTCCTTCATGCTGCGGGCCTGGGGATCAATCGCTGTCTCTTTGAGTTTTTCTCTTGGAAACGGGTCATTCCCTCGGTAAGGCATTTCACCCTACTTGTTGCCAGCTGAACTCCAGGGACTCATGCAGAGCCTGAAACTATTTATGGTAAGGTGACCAGATTTCTGAAATGAAAATCAGGGACATTTTCATTGCAGTGGTGAAAAATCATCAAATATCATCATTATGAAATAAAAAAACAGGGACAAGTACTTTTTCATGTATCTTAACCAGCATTTATTACACAAAAGGTGGCAATCAAAAACATTTGTGACATTACAGTTATCTCCTCATTCATCCACCTCCACCTCAGGAGCCTGGGTAGAATAAGAGCAGAGGAGAACATGAGAAAAACATATTATCACCTGGTAATCTCATGCTAATGTTAACGTTACAGCTTCACTAAGGACAGATATGAAAACAGTGTCATAATGTTAACGTTCACTGACTTTTATAAAGTTGCGTTAGGTCTTCCATTCAGAAAATTAATCATACTTACTTTAATGTTACATCACTTTACACACACACACACGAGTGCACTCACAGCCAAGTCTACTGCCAGTTCACACAAAATAAATAAGTTAATACACAACATATCATTTATCGCGGCCGCTGGTCTTCTTTTCTTTCCTTTTTGCCGCCTCCAGATTGTCGTTGTTGACGCTGCTGCGTTTCTACGTCACATGACGTCTTTGAGTCTGCGCGCATTTTCCCCCATTCAGTGTCAAAATCGGGGACATTTTCGGGGACAGCTTTGACCGAGGACAGGTCACCCAAAGCGGGGACTGTCCCCGGAAATCGGGGAGGTCTGGTCACCTGACTTTATGGAGCTGTTCCAAAAGGGACAAACGAGCATCAAAGCTGGATAATCGGTTGTCCATGGACAGGAGAATATCCGTTTTGTCCTTCCACGGAAGAGAAATAGCTCCAGGTGAGTCCTCGCAGCTGCATCTTTTGGAGGATGAAGCTTTATGCCGCTGGAGTGGCGTCTGCGTTGGATTTACCCATCACGATCCTCTGGCAACCCTCGTCAATGTAATTCTTCAGGTTGTCCAAATCTTCGTTTTGGGTGTTTACGGTAGAGCAATATATGATTAGAAAAAATAATTAACCAACTTTTAAGCCATTTGAAATAAATTAGCGCAATTTTATCGACATTGAAATATTTGTTTGGTAGCCCGCCATGTTGAATTCTGCCGAAAGTCTCGTTATTTCTCGCGACATCGCGGGCATCTTACCTGTTACTTACCTTCTACCTTCAGGTTCAGGCGCTCTGAAGTTCAGGCAAAAAAAAATCTGCTTAGAAGTTATGTTTGAAAGCTACAACAACAGGCCAAAGGATATAGGATGGTAAGAATACAGTGAAACAGAGATAAGTAGGAAAATACAGTAAAGAATAATTAGATAAAAGATGAAAATTCAGAATGCTCTGTGTAATCTAACGGGGTAAGATGTCATTCTACCTCCATGGAAGCCTGGAAAGCATGACTGTGAAGCAGTCAGAGCTGGTGCCTGAAATGCCCCACAGATATTTTGTTCTGTGTTTGTTTGATGGCATAGCAAGGTTCCCTGCAGAAATCTCAATGATGCATTTACTCTGCGGAAATCCCATTCCTCTTTATCATGATGCGCTATCCAGTTGAGGTCCACGTCCTCGATTAGGAATTAGTAACTTTATCATGTTGTTAGAATCAATGCTTGCTCGGCTGCATGGTGCATTGTCCAATTCAAAGTATTTACTTGAAAAAAGTCTGGGTACCATACAAGCAGAATACATTGATTTATGCACTGACATTCACACAATGTTTTGCTGGTAATTGTAAGCCCAGTCTGTGCTGAGATAACATTGGCTACACTGTTTCACCCTCCAATTTCACTCTGCACTGTTGACAGTAGTAAGGATCAGTGTGTGAATCCTTGGTGTGTGCACCAGACTGTATCACTGGCAACAGCTGGCTGTAACAAAACAAGATCCAAATTCACTTTCTCACTGTGCTCCAGTCCGTTCACCACGGTTTAACAAGACACGCAAGCTCAGATGCTCCTCTATATACCAGTTCTGTGCTGAACAAATAGTCATTAACCTGTTAGCATGTATTAACCTTACCACCGTTTACTTTTCACAGGAGGGGTGTGGCAGGTGTGCTCTGATGTAGCTTTTGAATTGCAGGTGTTTTAGTAGATCACTCTGTAACAGTTGGTGTTACAGAGTGTGAACAATGTTGACATGCAATGTGCATCTGTGTTTAATTCTGTCCTGTGGATGACTATTTAAAAAAGCAATGAGTCAGCCAATACAAACGGCAATATAGGCTGGTGTGTCACTGCCCGTGGATACATGGCACACCACACCGATCTTCCAAAGAGGTGTCGTCGTCTTGGGGCACCGCTGCCGCAAAAAAGTGGTTAAGCAACGAGAAAATCGAATTAACAGCCACATGGAAATTATGGTTCAATGAAGCCAAACTGCATCTGATCCGTTTTCAGTCTGACTGGCAAGTGATTGAACTCATCAGCTTTTCTTTCTTCTCAACCTGTTTGTTTGCATCCCAGCCTCACACCTCCTTTCCTCTCAGCATTGACCTGCTTCTTTTTATATGTCTTCTCACAGATACCATGAACTTATTTGTGCTATAAGTTTCTAAGTTAAAAGTGAGCATGGAAAAAAAAAAAACTCACAGGCTTTGTGAGGCACACAAATGTCAGATGTGGGATTGCTGCATGTTGTTACCATCAATGCTCTTCTCATGAACTCACGACCCATTTATAGCAAGGTTATGCAAGACTGTGAGGCACTTCTTCATCATTCCCTTCTTCATCTGTACTCTGGTAGTCCTCAGGAAGATTTAAGGTTTTTCTTTGAAGATGTTACATGTATGATGGCTCGTAAATAAACACTGATAATGGCCCATTTTCTTTCTCTGCGTCATCTTTCTCTCTGCCAGCTCCTGGTTTCAAAGTGTCTTTAAAGTTTCACTTTGAAGTTTCGCTCTGCTTTTTAACGTAGAACTAAAATTCAGAACTACAGAATTACAGTTGCACAACATGGTTCCAATCAGAAGAATGAAATATTGTTTAATAAGTGGTGTCCTGTTATGTGAAAACCGAGAAGAACCTGGCTGCGGACAAGTTTGGGGACCATGGCACCACATCTGCATCTGGAACCTTGCATTTTACAGGGAATCAGGTACAAAGCTTGGTCTTTTCTGTGTGTCTTTTTTACACAATCAACATAAGACATGTGTAGGAAAATATTTGACATAGAAAAAGAAAGTACAACCTAAAGGGATATTCAAGTTTTTTGGGGTCTTTTTCAATAGAACCACAACTTCAACTTGTGGAAGGGAAGACACATTTTGACAGATTTGTGAGGATATGCTTGTAAGTGTCAAGATAGACTTGTGTTAATACTACATTGTGTCTGGCAGAAGAAGAGTGTGAATCTAGTCGACTACACATCTGATGTTCTCTGTCTCTTGCAGTCACGACTGCTGTCATCTCATTGTTTTCTAGTCTTGCTACTTTCATCACATGGGCGATCCCTGAGATTGCGATCACATACTGCTCCCAGTATCTGGTCAGGCAGAGGTCAAGCTGCATAAATATTCATCTGCGTTCGTTTTCGTCCTTGAGGTCTAACTGAAATATGTGTGTATTATGGCCATGTTCTGTATTCTAGTTAGCCTTGCTTCATGTCTTATTTAGTGTTTCAATTCTTACTTCCTGTCCTTGTTACTTAACTGGTCTCGGTTCACTTGCTGCCACACACCTGCCCTTAATTTGCAAGTAATTCCCTCAGTATTGTTCCCCTTGGTTTCCTCTGTTCATTGTTGCTGTCTATATTCCTGGACATATCTTGTTCCTTGTGTCCCTGTGCATTTGGATCTATGTTTGTGGTTTTCATTTGGACTTTTTTTGGTTTTCATGCACGATTTATCTTAGTTGACTAAATTCAATTTTTTCTTCAATCCAGACAGCCCACTTTCTGTGGGTCCTCCACAACAACAAGCAATGCCAGTCATAACTCCTCCGTCACATATCAGCTTTATAAAGCTTTAGCCTCACTGTCACTCTATCCGTCTGTGTTTTAAGATTTTTTAGGGGCAGCTGAGATAGGCTTCTGCCTCCGGTGACCCTGAGTTGGATTAAGCAGTTATAGAAAATGGATGTATGAATGCTTTCAGATAGATTATTATGAAGTAAAAGTTCAGGCTTCTCACGTCTCAGGCATCGAGTGGGAGACTCATGATTTACAAGTCTGAAAAGTTGGTTTGGAAGACCCAAGTGTGGAAAATCTAACTATGGAAAAACCTAAGGAATGTAGAACTGGAAAACAGAGAATTGAAGAAGACCAGGTACTGGCAGTAATGGCAAGGATCTGACAAGGGTAGAACAAAACCAAGGAGCTTAAATGCAGGGAGGACTGGTGAGAAAAGTGAATTCAACTGTGACTGATTTAAAACGGGTGAGTGTGGAAGAGAGCCAGGGGAAAAGACTGAGACAGCTGAGGAAAACTAGGAGTAATGACAAGACGTTAACGCAGATCGCAAAGTACCAACCAACACAAAACGGACTACGTAAAAGAGAACTAAGAACCAAATAAACCGTAGAAATAACTTGACAACTAAAGTAAAGTAAAGTCAAAACTCAAAAAAACATAAATCATGACATTACATGCTCTCACGCCCCACGTTAATTTCCTCACACAGAAGAGTAGACCCATAATGCCGGTGCAATTTTGTCACCAGACTCAGCTGATTTTAAGAACTAAAATGACAACTAGCAACACATCTAGTGTTGGGGGTAGCTGGATAGTGTAATGGTATGATTGTACCTTTCGTGTGGGAGACCTGGTTTCAAATCCCCTACATGAAAGGTACTACCTCCAGAAGGGGTCCTTAGGAAAGACCCCCTTACCCTATCTGCCTACATGTAAGTCGCTTTGGATAAAAGTGATAAACATAAATATCTAGTAATATCAAGGACAAACACCCTTAGTTCTGCATGCAAGAGCGAGGTCTTTCCAGAACTGCAGAACACTCTCTTCCTCTGCTTTGTCAAAGGCAGAAAGCCAGCTGATCAGCTTGCACGTGCTCAGTGGTGTGCTAATAGACTGTGGACTGTGTAAAAAAAAAAAAAAAAAAAAAAAACTTGACACTCATTGAAGTCACTTCATAGTGAAACGAAACGCAGCAGAAATAACCACAGGGGATGTTTTTATTTTATATATGTGGATAGTTATTTTTTCAGACAAAGCTGCAGTTGTGAAATCAAGATTTCATCAGACAGGAGCTTTGATAGTGAGTACAGGCTGACACATACCGTAGTGTTAATGGGCAGATTTTAAGTCACAACACTTTTTTCTGCCCCCAACCCCTCTTCAATGGTAACGAATCTCACACAAAGTTGAAGTAAAACCCTCAGAGCCCTTTCTATCACAGCAGAGAAGATTTTACTTTTACCCAATCTTCAAGATATAATGCAGAAATATACAACCGTTTCCTGAACACAGAATACATAGAAATTAAGGAAGACCCATTTATTGTAGCCAAAACATAATGAAAGTACTGGTATGGTAATAATAAATGCTCAGAGAGCTAGCTTGTACAGCAGCGTAAAATGTAAATGGCTACATAGAAGCACCGTTTTATTTGGGAAACTCACACTGGCCTTTAAGCCATGGTGACCAAATGTCCCACGCCATTTTTTCTGAGGGCAAGTCTTAATTTTTGGTGGCCTAACCCCAGCTTCAGTGGTCTTTGGAAATTAAGACGTGCTCACATCATCTGAATAAATCTCATGACAAGTAAGAGGAAGCTTTCAAGCAACTCCTTCATGAAATCAGCAGTTATATGTATGATAGTTCTTCTTTATCGGGATGAAGTATGATGAAAAGTCTGAAAGTTGCACTTCTTTTCTTTTTTTTTCCCCTTACAGACAGATGGCAATGCAAAAAAACTATTCACACGGTATGATTTCTAAGTCTGTGACAGCTCACCTTGTTGTGCATTTGTCGTGTTTATGGAAGTCTTTGCTCTGAGGTCAATAAATACATCCAGCATGCGGGTTACTGACAGCAGCATTCACACACTAAGAGAGTTGTGCACATTACACACCTGTCACAACAGCTCTAATTATTCACAAGTATTGAATGTTCCTGACACATTAACAATAAATCACAGTTTGTACTGCCTACGTGAATTAACACACAGTTTTACAGTTGTGGTATTTCCAAGAAAGCTGCTGTGGTCAGGTCGAACACTGTATCCAAGTAAAGCTGTAAGGATCTTTTGATTTTACTGTTATTCAAATTCTGATCTGTTCACTAAAGTGAAAATAACGAAAATATTCTAGTCAAGCAGCTGTTGTGAGCAAGGTTAAGTGAATAAATTGTAAGAGACAAGCAACAATGAAAACACATTTTATAGTGATATGAACTGCCATCACAATTTGGTCCTCGTCAAAATCACTTAGATTCTTATACTTGCTCATTTTTCCTGCTTCCAGAATACTGGCTTCAATATCTGTCCACCTGCTGACTAATGTATACCGCCCCTTGACATCTGCCATTGTTTTTATAACAATTCTTATTGCAATTATAAGAATATAGTCCATGTTTCTCACTTCACTTGCCTTGTTCAATTGTTTTTGATGGCTGATCGATATGCTGTGAAACGGCATCACTTTTTAATTTGATAATAACAGTAAAAATCCTAGGAAGCAGTCGTCTTGTGAAAAAAGAGCATAGTATGTCTCCTAGTTGAATAGTTGAAACTATTCTTCCTTCTTCCATCTTACATGTGCCAGCAGACGTATCAGAAATGTTAATTAGACCTAAAACTTGATTTTGACATCCTGAATCGTTGGTGTGTCCGCTTTTTCCAAATGTGTGTTATACCCAGTTTCTCACCATAGAGCTGGCCATTTTCAGTTCATCGTGTGACTTAATTTACAGAGGGACAGGACTAGATGGGAACCAATGACTGTGTTTGGAAAAATGACTTGAAACAGACTATTACTGCTCAACAACTCATCTCCAACAGTGTCCCAATGGGATGTCTCCTACCATTGGAGGAAATACAAAGTACAGATGGAGACAGTGTGAGATTGATTGACCAGCAGAAAGAAGTGAAGATGCTGAGAATCAGAGCAGGACAAAACGTATCCAGAGAGATGAGTTGAGCCAGAGGCAGTTTGAGTCTTCACAGGGAAAGGCTCAATTATGGGCCCAGCACATAAAGACCTTTCTAAGGCTAAATTGCTATTGTGTTGGTGCTCTTCTGAAGCAAGAGGGAACAATTCACAAAACTTTACGATATTGAAGAAATTAAAAAATTAGTTTGAAAATCTTTTTGATATTTTTCAAAGATCAAGCAGTTGGACGAAGCATGTCTTTTCCCTCCTTTTTTGATTATATTCTTCCCTCAATCAAAGTTATGAAAATGTAACTGTAAATGGAGTTTTCTGTTTTTATGGACAGAACATGTGATGTCTTGGATTATCAGCTCCTCGCAACAGACAGAAAATAAATACATTTACATGTATTTACTACTGCTCTCTTTTACTGCCAGTACATTTAAATGTCACTATTGAATGTGATTACCTTTCTCAGTATGGCATTTTGTTGTAAGTGACCTCATTGTGGACTATGGTTGGGTATTGTACCTCACTAGAAGTGCTGTCCACTTCTAAGATGGCAAATATTGCATGCTGTCTATGCCACTGTCGTAGATACACAACCGAATGAAGCCATGTGGAACATCAACAGCAGAAGTGATGTATTTCTGATTTATGGAATGCTTTGACAGATTGATGAAGCCATTGATGTTATGCACCTCTTATTTATGTGTAATTGCCGTAATATGAGTGTAAATTCCTGATGGCGAGCCCCCAAGGCCTGATACTGCCTGCATGTGGCTTCTCTGACAACTGTGCAAGCAAGCATAGCTTGAAATTCAGAATTTTTGCTTTTCTTTTGTATTGTCGGGCCAGAAATTACAAAAAAAAAGTTGGACAGCCCAAAATTTCACTCAAGAAATACATTTCAGAGACATTTGTATTTTTATAATGCATGAAATTACCCATGAAACAAACACTGTTGGCAGAAAGAAAAAGGAAAGGAACTGGAAAACAGTAGTACTGCTTTGAAGCAGCACGAGCTGTTGGACATCTGAGGACGCACAACAGCTGTCAATTGAGGGTTTCATTACCAGACCATTTTTGGAGAGGAGGGTCATCATATGTAGCTGGGATGGCCTTTGTGTTAATTTCACATTTTATTCAACAGACTATTGAAATATGTTTAGTCATGTTAAAGCACATGAATGACCTCAGCCTTGCGTCAGTTAAATTCTACAGTGCATATTGAGGTTTTGGTTCCGTCTTAGACATGTTCCCCATTGCACTTAAAAAAGCTATAACTAATAAGAATCCCACCTGATTTACATACATGTAGAAGCAAAATAAATGGAACATTTTGCAATACCAACAATACAAACAAGACTCCAACCTCAAAACTTAACAGTAAGTAAACCTGCAAAAGTTATTTATCAGTTATGCCATTTGATATTTCCTACAGCATCTCTCTCTCTGTCTACTTGTGTGTCTGTTTCTGATTGCAGCCCAGTTGCAATTCCTGTCAAACGTCTTTGAAGTACTCTGTTCTGCAACCACCTTGTTGTCTGATCACTGACTCAGCTCAAATTGGGATTCACACGCCAGACATTCCATGTCTGTAGTTATAGGTGCCCTGTCAGTAACTTTGTGCTTGATTAATACCTGTGTTCTTTGTCCTTTGCGCTACACCGGTAAACACTGCTGCTCAGTGACCTCCTGGTTGTTCTGCTCCTCTCACAGCCTTGCTCTGTACTCAGTCCCTGAATCCCTCACTTTTCTGTTTCCCCTTGCTCCTCTTGAGTTTTGAGCCTCTCAGCCATAGTTATCATACCAGTTGTTACAAAAACCTGCCTTTAAACTCTTGCCTGTGTCTTTACTTGAGTCCACTAGCCTAAATTGTCTTATAGGGTAGTTGTGTTGAATCATGATGTCAAGGATAAGTGTTTTTCTGGTCCTTCCAGTGCAACTCTCTCCTACACAGCTTTGAATCCCATGGTTTCCTTTTCCAAAGTTTGCTTTAGTGGAGTGTTTATTATTAAACTAGTATATTTAAGCCCCCACGGCGTGATGTGTCCTCCATCATATTCATTGTATGATTGATATTAGTCATGAAATAAGTGGTGCCTTATGTAAGCCGCAAGGGGTTCTGAGCAAATAGGTTAATTTCTGTGTCAAGATGTGTCCTTAATGTTCTCTGAGTCCTTTAGCTTTGAAGCATAATTATTCAATTTTTTTAGGCCCGATTGATGAAGTGAGACTCTTGCTCAACATAGTTCCATTTTTAGAACCTGTGATGTTCTTCTATGGTATTGATACCCTCTCACTTTACTAATCAATGCCTTTGTTTCTCAATTACTAAATTTGGATGAATGACTTATAGTATTCTTACAAAATAAAAGTAAATAGATAAAGATTTTTTTTTTAAATCCATGTGTTTCCAAATTCTTAAAATATCCCATTTCACAGCATCTGAGAACAGTCAGATTCCATGGAAACTTTTAGACCTTTTAGTGTCCTCCTGTATTTACCACAGACATTGAAATACTTTAGCTGGTAAGTTTTACAAGTATGTCTAATGTCTAAGAAACTGGATCTGGTAGAAATGTGTTAGCAGACCTATGCAAAAAATGTTACAGCGGTGATAAATGAGATTGCTATAATCAGTCACTCTGACAGGTCGTAGAAAGACTCAGAGTGATAGCAGAGAACTAACGTCTGTGTAACTCTGACAAAAGTTATTTCCCATTATCTGGCTTCTAGATCATGAGAAGAATAAGTTGAAGGTCGGAAGGGAGAAAGAAAGAAAGCTCTTATATACTAGCCCTTTTTCAGCTTTGCAGATGGACTGATGTAAGTTGAGATGATTTATGTGTATGAGGTCTTTAAACATCTGGAAAGTAAATTTACACATGGCTTATTGCATTTTTTATGCCTGACTCGTGTACTAACTGTCCTCCTGCACTTGATCGTTATTATGACTGTCACGTGAAATGATCTCAGTAGTCAGACTTAAGGACGGAGTAAGTGGTGACAGCTTCTACAGTAATGATGAGACGTGGGTGGTTTAGATTTTTCTTTTCAGCTCCCACCTGTGATGAGCCAGAGGCAGGACATAGTCTGAAAAAATCGAAAAGGCAAGAGTTTATTAATTGAGGCCAGGGTCATACTGTACATGGAGCATCCGTGATCAAAGAAAGCTATTCAAATAGAGGCAGGCAAATAGCAGAGTCCATTAAACAAAGCAATAGTCTGTAATCCCAGAGGAACAATAACAAGGGTTTAAGGCAAAAGTGGAAAAATAGCGGTGGTCAGAATGGTATCGTACTGGTATGACAACATGAGGAAACAAGGCTGGACAGCCGGCTGCTAAGGAATGTAGACAATCTTGCAAGAAGGGACTAAAAACTGAAGGATAAATTCAAGGTAAGTAGTGGCAAATGGCTAATGGGTGTGTGTGACAGGCAAGGAAACAAGGGCTTGTACTACGAAACAGGATTAGTGGCTTAGCAATAAAACTTCAGATTCAGCTTTGAAATGTCAGTATCTCAAAGCTTGTTCACTTTTACCAGGTTTTATCATCATGGTGACTTACTTTGGAAACCTGACCCACCCTGGAGCAGGTTGGGTGTCATGATTAGAGATCAACACACCACCTCCCGATCAATCACTTCTCTCAGAAAATGAAAAAAAAAGTCTTATGTTGTTTCCTTAAAAGTGAGAGAGTCTCCTAATGGAGTCAAAGATAGATTATGCTGTTTCACTTTCACTCTGAATAATCTTTATCAGAGATGTCGGCCAAAGAAAAAAATATGTATACACCCTAAAAGAGGTATTGATTACTCTGAATCTTATTCCTGCTGACTTTTAAAAAAATAGAACTACCTCTTAATTAATTAAAATATCACTGAAATACAAAAGATTTATTTTCCTTTTCCTCACAAATCATGAGTGTGCAATGTAGCTGATTCGCTAAATTGCATCAATTGATGCCTTAGCTTTCATTTTCATATCCACATACATCTTCAGTGTTTTTAAAAAAGTGATTAAACTGATTAAACACAACTAAAAATCATTTAGTTCAGCATTTTAGAGCGTGGAAAAAAAAACATTTAGAGAAGGCCTACTGACTGTTTTGAATGACTTTTGTTTGTTCATTTTGTTTCACCTTTTGGGGCAAAGCATTTTGAACAGTCATTATTGAATCTGACAGAATAAGAATAAAACTTCACATAGATTAAGAATACATCTGTTTCATTGATTTGATAAAATGCAAATCGATCAGATCTACTTGTGCTTTAATGACATGGTAGTGATATTGATCTCCTTTTTGATTATGAATTAACATTGTCAGCTGCTGGCATTGTTTTTCCCCTTTTCCTTTCTTGTCAGCTTTCCATCCCGCTTTTTAGTCTGATAGAATTATAAACTGAGATTAGTCAAATCAATACCTCCCATACAGTAGACACCTTTGAAAAAGACTAACATCTGACACCTTGCTTTAAAGAGAATATTACTGAGTTTTAAGCCACTGAAGATTTTGCAAAGACTCAACATCTTGCAGGGTCACTATTTGCAAGACCACAACTAGATTTTTCTGAGATTGTTTCCCACCTTGCACTCGGTGGATCATTCTTAGCAACAATGGAGTTGACAGATAAGCAGCTTTTAGTCACGGCTGCATTAAAGCAATAAAGAAAAAGAGGAACTGCACGTGGTACAAAGAATTAGTGTCAACAACTCATGTATTGGTTGCAAACACAGAATGCGTCACTGAATGACACAATTTCCTTAAAATAACATGAAAGACCAATGACAATTTTAACATCTTTTACTTTGTCATAACCAGTATGACCAGCGATAGTCATGTGATATCAGCTCCACCCAATTTACAGGAAAGCAGCATTTCTAGGGTCAGAAAACCTGAGCTGACTTACTGAGTTGATAAGTGCTGTTGCAGTATTGCATAGCAAGATCTCCATTGTCAGGGCTAGTTACACCGGATCACCACCATGTCATTTCACCACTACATGCAGATTGGATAACCACATGAGGGATTTAAAGGAAATTATTCATACATATAAGCCAGTGCAATTAAGTCAATTTGTTTTATTTGTAATATAAAGCCAATTTATAACTTCTGCCACTTTAACACATTACAGTTAGGCCAACATAAGATCTCTCTGAATATGTATTTCAGAGAAAAAACCCAACAACATTTGAGCAAGCCCTTTTTGCAGAGGAGACACATGAGAAGAAAAAGCTCCTTTTTAAGAAGCAGAAAACTCAGACAGAACCAGAGTCAGGCAGAGGGCCATCTGCTTAAGTCAGTTGGGGTAATTGGGCGATTATTTGGTGATGCAGAAGCAAATGTAAACAACGGCAGGCAACATGATTATTTTTCTGTTGTTTTTTTAGATCAGAAACATGCAACTCTGGATCCAGAGGTACCAGCAGAAAGATGACATGTTAGGAGCACAAACCGTAGGAAATAAATCTACAAAGTTCACAGCCTGCTGTAGTGCCATATAAAAGCACAAAGAATTAAAGGGTGGAGGAGGAGTGATAAGGGATGCTTCATGGTCAAAGGAGCCAACTGTAACTATCAGCTTTACATCAAAAAGGAAAATTTCAAGTCTAATCCTGAAAGTGCAGATGGCGTTTCCCTCTGAATCCCAAACGGGGAGCTGGTTACACAAGAAAGCAGCCTGAGAATTATTTAATATTCACATTCCTTACATGTCATTCTACATTGTTGGACTATACTGTTAATTTGTTGGTGTAGATTCTCAGTCATCCAGATCATGGTAATCCTAAGAGCTTGAATAAGGGCAACTAGGCTTATTCTTGGATCTTGAAAATGTTTCACCTCTCATCCAGAAGGCTCAGTTCTAAACTAGTTGCTGGGGGGTATCATCCTAAGCAGTAGAGGGACCATTCACACAGGTCATTACCGTCACATGTGTCACTGAACCACCTGACCAATGTGTGGGTCATTTCAGTGATTCTCACTAGTAGGTTGTTGACCTGTCTGTCTGAAAGACAGGTACTCTCTGCCACCTAGTTCAGAACTGAAGAAACCTTTCAGATGTGAGATGAAATATCTTCAAGACCCAAGAAGTTCATTTGCCCTTATTCAAGCTCTTTGGATTATACCGTGCAGCATCCATAAGAAACACAGTAAGGTATCCACAGTGGCTAGGACTAAACCGCAATCATGCAACGAAACATTAGGCTATAAAAAAACAAATGGAACAGCAAGGAGCAGCACAGTAAGCTGTCAGATGAGGCTCTGCAGGCGACTCCGCTAACCTATAACTCCTCAGGAAGGTAACCATCTGTGCTGTTGAGAACTGTTATGTTGAGAACTGCTTGTGCAGAGCACAGCATGAAATCACATCTGTGTTGCAGTTACTTGTGACCTGCTTGTTAAACCAGGCAATGCTGATGCGTTTCAGTGCTATGTTTGATAAAAGTTAATAAAAGCTGTAACACTAAACTACACTTGCTAAATATTTTTTTTTGTTTCCTTTTTCATTTAATTTCATTGCTTTATTGCAATAAGCACAGCTTTGCCAAATTTACCTTTGCTTAAAGGCACACCTTCTGAACTTTTTGAAATGGACTTTTTGTCTGATATGTTGGCACTCTTCCACCCCAATAGCTATCAGCTACCATCATTTGAGTGAAAATTTGATTATAAATGAATCAGTTGATGAGATTAGGCAAACGACTTGACAGGTTACCAAATCCTTTCCCAGTTTACCTTATCTCCTCAGCGCTCACTCTGTTTGTGCATTAATTGCTCATTACCTCACTCCACAGAATGAGAGCAGCGAACAGGCAGCACAGCAATGGTGGAGAAAAAGCAGCAACTTAAACCTTTTACATCAAGCCCCACTATAGAAGACAGGACAATGAAGACTATTTGACAAAGTAAAAAAATGCTCTGAATGAAGAAAGAGCTCATACTGGATAACGTTTTGTTACAGTTTCCAGGATCCTGACACTATGGCTGCTGCTTTTAGCTGGTAACTTTAGCAGGTAATGATCTGAGTTGTTTTCTGGGGATTTATTTTCATTACCATATAGCCAGGACAGCGACGTCTCTAAGTTATGTGTAAATTGGTGAATCTTTTTTACTACGGTTTCTGCAGTTAGCCGAAGGCTAACTTGCTGCTCTTCCAGCAGACTGGGCTGGTGCCCACACATGTTCTAGAGGTGTGGCTTTAGTGAAAACTTTGAGGGAATCCTAATGTCATAATCACAATCACTTACACCACAAATATACCGCTGCACCCAAATAATGAAACGATGGCACTATAGACACACAAGACAATTACAGAATGTAATCCAGGGCTTGTAGTGTCGGTCTATCCATTGTACTAGTTTAATGCTCCACTTAGGACCCAGATTCAGAGCTCTGAGCTCTGAGTGCAGACATAATAATTTGATGTTATAAGCCCATGAGACATGTAAGTATTGGAATTATAAGTTCCTTTAGTTGTAACAAATTATAACTTTGGATATAAATGGTAGGAGAGTACATTAAATTAAGCATCTGTGGGTAAAGATGTGAGATGTAACTTTTTTTCAAGGGTATAACAGGAAAGGGATGAGATGACACAGGGCTCACTCAAATTACTTAGAACAAAAGGTATATTTCTATAACAAGTCTTTCCTCAGCAAAATGTGTTCCTGTTTAGTTCTGTTTTTATGCAGTATACACCAACATAGCATCTCATCAAAGGCAACCCACGCATGCGTGTGGGCTGAACGGTGTTCAGTCTCAAGGTATTCTCTATTTTTATGTAGGTGCTCTACTTTCAGCGGTCTCATAGCTGGTTGGGCAATTTAACGATTGTGGAAATATAACAATACTTAACATCTAAAATGCATAACTTCCATCTACAAGTAGTGATTTTGATGAGGCCAAATAAAGTATGCTTTACTGTACTCTGCCAACATTTTATCTTTTTCTTTTTTCCCGCTATTGCAGATTTTAGAATAAATGAAAGGATGAAAAGGAACACTTCTGTTTTTGCACTTAATCTACATTTCTTTCCAGTAGTTGTCAAAAGGTTCAGCATGAAATCCTTCTGAACAGTTTTGGGAGGCTTTAATGTTTCTTTCTTGAAACTACACATCGCCCCAACAAGCACAGGTGACAGTAACAAAGTTTGTCCGCAAACATTGAGAAAAGCTGTCCATGTTAGCAAGATAGCAGGTAAACAAAAATGATGTCAAGGCCCTGTCAACTCACACAATAATAAACAAAAAAATGGCAGCCCGTCTTCTATCAGTGTCTCAAAGGCAGACAGCTGTCTGCATGAGGAGTGATGTTGAGTGTCTGGTCCCTCTCTACCTGCTTGATATTCTTCTGCTCTGTCATTTGTTTTCAGTGTAATGATAGGGAGTGTGTTTGTGTGTGTAGGAATAATCGCATCCCAGCCTGGGTAATTTACAAATTGAGACTTCACATGATTTTCTCATCAACTCAGTCAGATATTTTCCACAAGCTCTTTTACAGACGCAGCTGAATTATTTATCAAGTTCCAGTCAAGTTTACAAAGGTTAGGTAAGGTTTCTCCTCTGGCTGTAGCTCAGGAGGAAGAGTAGTCATCTGCAAATGGGAAGGTCAGTTGTTTGACTCCCAGCTCAACCGCACCACATGTCAAAATGTCCTTGGGCATACGCTGAACCCCACGTTGCTTTTGATGCGTCCATCGGTGTGTAAATGTGTGTGATAAAGGAAAAAAAGCACTATCTAGCACGAGCCATTGTATAGACTAAGACACCTGATTGTGTAGGTGAATGTGGCTTGTATAAAAGAGCTTTGACTGGTCAACTAGACAAGAAAAATCTCTGTACAAGTACTGTCCATATACCAAGTTTTTACCTGAATTATTGAGAACATTTCGAAGTCTAAAAAGGCTACTTTGAAATACTGAATGTTCATCTTTTCAGGTTGGTACAGATGAGTTCCATCTCATATTCTTGTCAGAAACTTACCCAAAAGTAAGTCAGAACACACCACAATAAAAGCAGGTCCCTCAAATCCCTCAAATAAAACTCAACAAGCTTAATTGTGCTAGTTCTTAATTTGAAGGAAACCAGTTGAGTTTAAAAAGAACCCTTCACGTATAAGATGCAGATCTTATGAGATGGTTTATACAAGATTTTTCCTTTGGTACCATGAATGTGTGGCACGTGTTGTCTATTTTTATAGTTCTGTTGGACCCCAGGATACTTTGCATTTTCCTTCAGTCTGTGCACACCACCACCACCACCCTTCCATCATCGATCCTGTTTGTCATTCTGTGCTTCAGCTGTACTTCATCCTGATTTGCATGAAAAACAACATGGTTAGACTGACAGCTATTGACAAAAAGAGAGAAAGCACAATATAAGGGGGGAAAGTAGCTAGAAACTGACCCTGAGAGGTTGAGTTCATGGAAGTGTGCACCACTCCGTCAGTGCTCTCCATGAGAATATTATCAGTGTGTTTTGGATTACTGTTGTCATCGCTTACAGCCTGGAACATCACACTGAGCTGATTAAAGAGCTTCACCTGCAGACAGAAAGGGAAAAGTCATGTGCTGAAGAGAAGTCTGTTGTTGATCTGGAGGAATCACCATCAGCAGAATCAGTGGGAATGGGAATGGTTAGTACCTAAGATAAAAAGTATAAATTCTCTATCTGTTCTTATATCATACACATGTAGATATAAGCTATAGAATCAGTCAGCAGAGGCTTTGTTAAGTTGGGTCTTACTAGAGGCCCCCCAAATGTATCTCTTTACCCTGTTAATCAGTTTGAGAAAGATGTTTGACATAATTTTGGGTCCAGTTACAAAATGACACACGTCACTCTTTCTCACAGAGGTTCCATGCACAAAGTCCATGTGGTGTCAAGTATTTCTAGTTCAGTCTTTAAACATTACGCGTTTCTTTGCGACCAGTGATAAATGCGCCAAACTCCTGATGACCATGCCCACTTAGTATACCTGCATTTAGCTACAACAATGAGTTCCTCATAGGTATGTCCCCATGTCGCACGCACCTCAGCACTGCAGTTAACTAATTTAACTACTCTTTGTCTGCAGCAATATGAAAACGTGGTTCAGAAATATTTTCACAGATTTGTCTCGATATTTTACATGGATCTCATTTAGGCGATAGCGAAAATTTAGTTATATTGTTTTATAGAATATGCTTGGCAGCCAAAATAATTTCTCTTGCTAAACTAAACCAAGAAGGTGTTTGTCTAAATCCAACTAACCAACAACAACAAACAAAGGCCAAAAGAAAAAGAAAAGAAAAGATTAAAGGATGCTGTGCTGGAACTCTGGTTCATTTCCTGTCAGAAAATGAACCAAGGTCTCAATTTATATATCAATTGGACTGGAGCCACTATGCTATCATCACCTCCTGCCCCTGAAAGTAGATCTGTTTCGGTCTTTTTTTACTAACTCAATCAATAGAAGTAATTTGTTTGTCCATCTTAACAAAGCATGCAGCTAATTGAATTTCCACTAGAATTGTTTCTATGCAGCTGGCACAACATGCCAACACAGTATGGTGGCCACATAACAACAAGCGTTGTTTCTCTATGCACCTTTTCATGCTACCATAGTGGTTTCCTTTTTTGTTTCTGATAATCTGATATTTCTTCTGTTGTACAATTGAGAGAAAAAAATAAATGGTGTTCAGCTCCATTTCATGATTTAAACCATAGGAAATGTGTTAAAGTGGTACGATTGTTTGTGTATTTTTTTTCACCCTTTCTCCTGTTTTCTTTCTTCTTTCAGGTGATGTGTCTGTGTTATCGCTGTCTTCCTTCTCTCTGGATACCCACTGTGTGACACATAACACAACACTGGCTCCATTTCTTTGTCTAAGGCTCTTCCCTCCTCAGTTGTTTTAATAGCTGCACCGTTTGTATTCCCACTTTGCCTTACCACCCTACTCTCCCTCCCTCCAGCTCCCCTGTCCGCCTCAGTCCCTCACTGCTTCCCTGTTCTCACCAACAATCCCACAAGCAGATTTCCTGACAAAATGAGAAGATAATGAGGCATACTGTGCCAGGGCTGTACACCGTGTGGCCATCTTCCGCTCAGTATTTGGGATTATGGTAATTGTTATTCTGCATCTATGCCTCAAATATGGGACCCACACTGTCTAAGCACTGTGGCTCTGAAAAATGCCACCACATTCCTACGTATACGGGACATAGAAACATCAGCAGTGGATGGCATTTCTACAGGGACATTATATTGATTGAGATTTAGTAAACAGCACAGATTGTATCTTTTCTGCAAAAGCAAAGCAGCTCAATACTCAGAGATGACAAAGTAGAAAAAAGTGCAGAATAATGGTTCTTTGTTTTCAATTGCGCTAATTGCGAAGTCCGTCCTTCCAAAGATTTTATAAAAGAATACAAAATAACTTTGCTTCCTTTATTAATTTCTCATCACACAAATTTGCAATTTGTAAAATCTTGGAATTAAAAGAGGGTGTACTTTGGTTTTCAGATGATTATCTGTCTGTCAGGCAGGAATTACTCATGACACAACCTTGTAGGGTTGTATATATGTATATATATATGTATATATATATATATATATATATATACATTTATATATGTGTATGTATATGGAAAGTTTCTTGAGGGCAGAGAGAGGAGGGAAGGAATGCAGCAGAGGGCCCTGAGCTGGGACTCAAACTGTGTCGAGGAGCTTCAGCCTCTGTATATGGGACACTTACTAAACCAGTTGAGCTAAGCGGCACCCTGAAGGATGATATTTTAACAAAATGTATTGATATGTAATGTGTTTGAATGATTATGACATTGCTTAGCTTATTTGATTATGTCGGATCGAATCAGCAGGACTCATATTGCACAGTTTTTAACTGAAAGGGATTTGTACAGACATCCAGCAATAAGAAAAGCACAGTTTTGTGCTGATGGTTGCGCAAGAAAAAAAAGGGCTCACCAAATTTATCAGGATTTGCAGGTACTTGCCCTCTGGGAAAAATGAATATCAGCACCCAATTTCAAATTAATTAAATAGTTATGGAAATATTTTACCAAAGCTGTAGATGGTCAGACATTACCAGCATTACTGTTGTCTTCGGAGCGCTGTAGACATACGAGAAGGGGTTGGTTTTTCTTTCCATCTTTCCATAATTTTACTAAACAAGCACATTTCTATTTCAAGTCGACTGTTCTAAAACCCAATCTTTCAATCTTTGACTGAGATACTTGTATTTGAAACATGGGAAGTCTGCCTTTATCTGGTGAGGCTGCCATCTATTTTTATTTTGTTCAGTCCTTACAGGGAAAACAACAACTCTCATTACCATCATTTCTTTTAAGTGGTGAGAAAACTTGGAAATCTACATAATGAAATGGAATTTGAATTGTATATAATTTAGTTCACCTAATTACAAACAAATTTCTCTTGGATTAATTCAAGAAATGGCCATCTTCATGTGTCCATGTTGGCTATGTTAAGAATGCTATGAAAATTTGATATTTTGCCTTTAAACAGTTTACAAAAACATCTTGTAGCCTGTCGTGTCTGATCAGACCAGGACTTACAAATCTATATAAATTACAGAACCACACATCAGATCACAGTATGGTTTGGATGGTTAAACCTGGTTCAACAATGTTGAATGTAGGGTTGTTATTCTAAGTATTCACCAGTTTTGGACTCACAGTGGCCTCATTACCATAGTAACGCAAGCACACTAGAGCCTGCTTGCACAGCCAAAGGCTCATAAATAAAAGAAGACATAAGGTAATGTATTGTAGTTAGATTAGTCTAACAAATATCCATGGGAATAAATTACAATATATTGTAAAATATTTTTTTGATATGCCTTGCTTTTGCCTTAATGGCTTTGCTAATGGTCTTGCTGTTGCTGCACTGTGGTCCTGTCTGTCTGTATGGGTGTGCCTATTTTCTGAGTCAGAATAGGTTGTCAAGGCCTCGGGACACAGGACACAGATGCAGGGTCAGTTCAGAGGCAAGAATATTTATTTATATAATAAACAGCAGGTTGAGGATCTCCACACAGAGCAAAAGAAAGGGCTGTGAAATCCTGAAGCACTCTCCTCAATAGCTATGGATGAGGCGAGTGCAGCTATGAAAGTTACCAAACCAAAAAACTCTCTCCACTCTAGGAGGAAAACAGAAAGGCTGTGAAAGATAACAAAATAAACTTTCACGCTCTCCTAATGAGGCGGACTTAAACAAAAGAGGCTCACTCTTGAAAACAGAGGCACTATGAATTTTTAACAATTAACTATAAGCTCTCCTTTAACGGAGGCGTGACAAGATCTTCAAAGGACGAAACACAAATCGCTCCTCCAGCGGAGGTTTCTATGAAACAAATCAAATCAAAATCTCTCCAAACGGGAGGAACAAAACCAGGATGTGAAACTTCCCGTGGATAAACTAGAGCTAAAGAATACATCACAAAATGAAGGATGTGCTCTGCAGGAGGATCGCTCACTGCAGGCTCAAGGAATCAAAGGCTGTGGAATCAAGACGCTAGTTGTGAAGCTCATGAACAGAAACAACACACTGGCACAAGACAAGGGAGACACAGACTATTTGAGCACAAGAGGAGCCAAGGGGAACAGGTGGAAACACTTTGAGAATCAGGGAAGACAATCAGACGTTTGACACAGGAGGAAGAGCAAGGTACCTGAAACGAGAGGGAAGTCAGTGATTTCAAAATAAAACAGGAAATGACAAGACAAGACATGAATCAAAACCTAAATCGTGACATACGTTATGAATTTGTTTTTCATTATGTGAGGAAATATATATGTGAAGGGATAAGAAGTGGTATCCTCATTTGAGGAAATTATATTTCAGGACTCAAATTATGAAAATAACCCCGTCTTTCGCCCGATGACTGCTGGTATAGGCTCCAGCCCACCCGCTACCCAACACTGTGTAAACTTTAAAGATTGAGAGATTTGCACATCTCATGAACCAATATTGGATTCACAGTAGAACGGGGAAAACAGAGTGACTCATTTCACTATTTCATGAAATCTGACTTTTGAGTTGCAGTTCAGGATAGCACCTGATCTCCTTACATTTTCAGATATGTGCAAAATGTGCAATGGCCTTGCCTTGGTGAAATAAGCAAAACCATTTCTGAAAATGAAGTGTTCCAATGTCTGTTCTTTTTAATGTTACCTTCACAGATGTGCTAGTTATCGATATGTGCTGTTTCACCTCATAATCATCACAGATGCTCGCTTTTGAACTGTATGTGGATGACAAGTTTCAAGGCCCTTCCCTCTTTGATTTACTAAGTAAACCTTACATTTCAGTGAGCATGGTTGTGCCTTGGTTGGCTTTGTGTTAGTCCTGTGAAAGACTGTTGACGCATCCATAGTGTAGCACAGTTCTTACCCTGTGACAGCTGGGAAAGCCAGGAGGATGCATGCATGAAAAACGAATGCACGCAATTTCACCTTTTGATTCGTCAGTCTTCATGACATAATTCCCTTTGTCTCAATTCATCTTTTGTGATGCCAGGCCCGGAGAAGGGAGCAGCATTTCTGAATATTGTTTCTCTATTTTTGCTTGCATGGATTTAGTTTGACAAATTATATTGGCTGACTAGTTTATCTGAACAGCTTCAGAGCTCATGCAGGAATTTTTAAATAAAATGCTGCCTGTCAGCCCAAACAATATTTTGATATTGATTTTCAGTGCTGTCCTGTGTATTCAAAGATTTGACAGGATTTTCTGAGTCTCCTAAAATCATGTCATTTAGATGATGAAATTCCTAAATTCTTTGTGATGTTTACCTTGAAAAACATCATTCTTAGCTTGTTCATCTACACTCACTAGCAAAATCACAAAATTGTGCTATTCATTTTATGATGTGTAGAGTTTGAGTGATTTTTCAAAGCAACCAATGTTTTAATACAGCTTGTACACGACATGCTAATGTTTTTAGAAGTGTATTTGTTCATGGCTCTCAACTTATTCAGTAACATAAGCCTCTTTCTGATTTAATTCATAAAAAAAGAAAAAAAGGTGTGAGGGGGGGGTAATGATTGAGCTATCTGAGCTGTGCTCTGGGCGGTTGTTGACATTTGGTGATCTCACACAAAATTACATCCCATTTTCTTCATGTGAGATGCATTACTGACAGGATAAAGTCAAGCACATTGACTGAGAAACCCTTATGCACTTGGTTTAAAATGACATTTTGAAGTTATTCAATCTAGAAAGTTTGCTCTGCTCTGTAGTATGAACACTTTCCCCCTTGCAAACCAAAGCTCACCTATGGTGGTAGCTGCTGGGGAATGTTGAGGTCAGAACTTTTATGAGTTCAGTACGAGATCAGTGTTAGAGGCAAGAAACTCAAGATGAGTGACAATCAGACCAGAACTAGTTTCATAGATCACATTTGGAGACCAATTTAGGACTTAGGAAACTTGATTTGAGACAAATGCTGCATCGCAAGTTTATTTTTACAGATTCCAATTGCACATAGCTGGTATGTATAGGATCAGTTCATCCAAGACACTGAGGGTGTCTTTAATCTTTAAGATTAAATGTTATTGGCATTAATTTCCTCTTTATTAGTTTATACTTGTCTGTACTTAGTCTATTGTCAACATATGTTTGATGCAAACTACCAAATGGTTCCAGCAAAAGAGACACTCAATGATATGTTGAATTTCAGTAATTTAGATCCAACTTAGAGTTAGTGCTGTTGGTTGTTAGTATCACAAATATTACAGAGAGTATGGGGCTCTATGAAAAACATTATCCATGACAACATCAAGTTTATGCCAAAATTAAAGACTGGCAGCTGCCCAACTGGTGTGGATTAAGTTTCAGTACCCAAACAGACTAACAAGAGACCATATTTGTTACAGTAGGATTAGGCTGAATATAATGATGGCAATAGTGAGACATTACAAAGGGGGGGGGGGGGGGGTCAAGGATATTGTGCCACCACAAACTGGAAAAGGGATGGTAGCCCCTCAGAAACACAGATATGAGGATGGTTTGCCCTTGATGGTCCTTCTTATTCAATATAATCATAGACTAAACAAACTTGGAGAGTATTATCATGTATTATTCAATCAAAACTATGAAGTACTACATCACCCTCTTCATCAAAAGCAGGTTTGGTGAACAAACCTTTTTCAAAAGATCATATTTTTGCTGTTCCCTTTCAATTTACATTTCATCTCTGTGTCGTGCGTTTAGTTGTTCTGATCCAGTCTCTGACAAAATGTCATTCAGATAGAGATTTCACCAGGCTATATTTTTCTATATGCAGACTTGCCATTTAGAGCAACTTGTATTAAAGTTCTTTCATTGCACGTTTCCAAATAGTTCTCTATAAAAATGACACACGTACAGCTCTAATGTTCAAAAAATGGCTTCTACACGAGTCGACACTTCGACCCAATATGGCAGCTTAAGACCTTTGCTCCAGTGACACTAGATACCTAGCTTGCACACAAACAAAAACGCACACATTGCTTTGAGAGGCAAATGCACTGAAGCAGGTAATTGCAGGAACGTGAGAGGTTTTCTCTGATATGATCTATGAGATGAAGCAGTGAGGCTTGTCTCTCTGTATAATCCAACATGACAGCAGCATCTCTAGCCACCTCTAATCCATTAATCACACAAAAACACTCTCACTCAAACACCCATTGTTATACACCCAATCATGCACTCCCACATAAACAAAAAGAAACACAGTTACTCCAGTGAGACATCACATCAACTGATATTTTGAAGTTAATTAATAGCAGGGTACATTTACCTGAAAATAGAAACGTTCCCAATTCAATATAACCAGTCTCCTTATCTTTGTATCACATAGGGTAATGTTTACTGAGAAATAGACCACTTTAAAGTTTAGATGTGCCTTTTTTCTTATCTTCGCTCTAATCTCTCCAAATGGAATTACTTAGAATAGGCAGGCAACAAACTCAATGCAGCTAAAGTAATAACATCATAGTACAATTTACTCTTTAATTTGTATGAATGTTTTGAATAATTAACCAAAATCCTTCAAAAGAGTCAACCCTACAATTAAGAAAACTTGTGTAAAAACCTGAATTCCACATCCTGATAGATAGTTGTCCACAAAGAAGAACTACAGGCATGTTCTGTCTAATGAGAAGCATATTTCAAATATGACACAGCTGCACAGAAACTCAAATGGAAGACACACAGGAATACAAAAAGATGATAATTCACTTTAATGAGATGAAGATATTTACCTGTGATCTGAAAATGTTTATGTAATAAAAAAAGCTCCCTACTATACCGCACTTCATAAAGATAGCGAGATAAAAGAGGAAATGCAGTGTCTTCAAAAAGCTCTGTGAAAAAAGATGACACATGTGTCATTCTGTTTCCATCAGTAGTCAAACAGATGCAGGTGTTCCCCTTAAGTCTTCTCTTAGGATAGTATGCGCTTCATATCACAACAACAGCTTAAGAGAGATCATGGTCATTTAGATTGTTCCTTTTAATCTGCCAGACTGAGAGGCGTTGATCCCAGAATTTCACATTGCCGAACAGGTGGGGATCAAAGTCAGACTGTCCCTCAAACCGCATGACAGAAAACAAGCTTGGTGGAGTTTTGATAATAACACAATTCACTGCAGCTTTTATGGGTTTTTTTTTAAGTTAAACAGAAACAATTGTTATTATGTTGTTTTTGTTGAATAAAAAAAATTCTGACTCATCTGAAGAATCATTGTTAAATGAATCCTGCTGCAACAAGGTGAGGGGGGTTTGCATCTTTAAAACTGATGTGGTGGTGGTGAATTTGCAGCTCAGTCACAGTTTGTGAACAGAAAGCTTTGTATTTGTGCTGATGAAGAAAATTATACTTTTTTTGTGCCATCCAGCATGACTTTCAGAGTAATACAGCAAAATAATACAGCCATTGATTCAGGAAAGGGGTCATTTGATGCAATATATTATTATAGTGTCTGTTTTGATGCAAGCCATAATGTGTTCCTCACCAGCACCATCTTGTTATAAAGGAGACACAAAATGGGAAAAAACACTTTTATCACTTATATTTCAGTGTCTGATGGCATGACTGATCAAAAACGCACATTATGTTTTAGACCCCATATATCATATGTCCGAAAATGGGACATTTAGTGAGCCATTCAGGTTTGGAGGAGAAACTTGTGTCACTTTACAAAGTTATCCAGACTTGTTACCTGTTACCTCTATGTAAGTCAAGTTTAAGATGATGTTGGAAGCATTATTCCTCAGAGATGGGAATGTGCGACTTTTTTCGCCAATTTGACCCAGTTGAACACTCATGACGACACGATGTCTAAAAGAGGCCCTGTAGCATAGTAGCTGTCCATGCTGCAGATGAGGGAAATGTAAATATTTTAGGATAATATTGCCAGTCAAGTATTTTTCTGTCAGCGTGGTGTGTAGTCTGAGCTTTCAGGCTATTTACTGTATGCTCTCTTATACTCAGCACAATAAAGGCTTCAAGCCTCATTCTTAAGGCCTCATTCTATCTATACTATAGATCTGAAAAGAGACAGAGAAAGAGAGGGAGAGAGTGGAGTCAAGTGTATAACTTCATGGCTTAAAAAAAGGCCATTTTAATATTTAGTGTTAATTGTCACAATGTGTTATTTTTGATTGGAGCATGTCACAGACACTCAATTGAGAACTCAAGAAATTGTCTGCTTGTGAAAAAGGGATATAATACTGTGTGTCTGACTTTAAATACTTAACCTTAACCAAGTGCTTAACCATGTCATTTTTAATACCAAATTTATCCAAGAGGTTTTTTATTTATAAAACAGCAACAAAACAGCAAGTGGAAGCTAAAGGAGATGGCACCTACCTGTAAATGCAAAAATGAAGGCACCAGTGTTTTGGACAAGATTCAATATCGACTAGCCCACTTGTCAGTGGGGTGCGTAACCTCTCCGTCCTCCAAGTGTGGAATCTTTCCACATATTATATTTGACACAACAACCACTCTATAGTCATTTTTGTGTCCTATAGCACAACAACACAGCAATATTTGTGTCCATTGATACAAATTAACAGATCATCCATCCATTTTCTATACCGTCAATCCGTTAATCGGGTAGCGGGGGGGCTGGAGCCTATCCCAGCAGTCATCGGGCGAAAGGCGGGGTACACCCTGGACAGGTCGCCAGTCCATCACAGGGCCACATAGAGACAAACGAGACAAACAACCATGCACGCTCACACTCATTAACAGATCAGTCTATGTGAATTTTTCACATTTTGCAGTGGCACAGGGTTGAAAATTCTGAAGAAGGGTCATGCTAATAATGCAAGGAAAGTGAACAAGAAGCAACAGTGTAAGCTTCTTTTGAATTGCATGCTGCCTTCTCATCACTACTTCTCATTTAAAGACTTTGTTTGGACAGTACTTTAGAGTCGCTTACCGTTTGGAGTGCTGCAGCGCCCCTTGTTAACAGAGAAAGCAGCAGGATATAGTTATGCCCTCAGCTATGGAAAAACCATGACATGTGAGCTGACCATCATCTCTGGCTCCAGTTAGACCTGAATTTAATGTAAAGGAATTTCTCAGATACCACTTCATTTACATAATTGCATTAGTTGCATGGAAGATTACCGAACTGCTACAAAGCTGATAAATCAGCATAACATAATCCAAATGTCAGTTCATTTATTCATATCAGGTGGAAAACCTCTGGGATGGAATGGAGTACCTGATATTTCAACTGACTTAAGCATAATACCAACCCAAAGGAAACTGAACATGGGGATAAAGGGTACTGAAAGAACCATAAGGTATTTTCACACATCACTGAGACACAGTGAGGAATTCTTACTGGGGAGACAGCTCGCAGCTACTCAGAGGGGGCCACTGAAGAGCAATTTTTGGGGGATTGTAAACATAAAAAGAAAGAAAACATATCAAATATTCAAACGGAGACATTTCACTGTGTCACGAGATACACTGTGTCAGCTTTAAGGGCCCATTTGTATATATATATATTTTTTTTTGTCCGTCACGCCTCCTCCTTTTTTTATTTTGAAATGTTTGTGTCTGTTTCCATCTTCTGTTCAGATTCCCGCCTGTGTGATTATCTTTCCGCCCTAACCGACTACCCCTGTGTCTCTCTGCCTCCATCTCCTCATGTATTGAAGCTGTGTTCCCCTTCCCTTTTGTGCTCGATCATCTCATCAGTTCCTGTCAGTGTTCTGGTGTCTTTTTCTGTGCGTGTTCTTTGTCCAGCGTCTTGGTACTTCTGCCCCATGCACTGGACTCACTGGTTTGACCCACTGGACTGATTAAATTACTTTTGAACTTTCCTTTCTGAATCTTCGACTATATTTTTAGTCCAGTCTGTTTGCTTTTGATAAACTGCTTCATTTTGAGTTGATGGCAGACACGCATCTGAAAAAGTTCTCATTTTTAGACTGCATCTAAATCATCTCTTGTTCTGCATCTAAATCAACTCTTTTTTTTAAACTCAAGTTGCAAATGTGTGAAATGTGCTATATGGGCTAAATGTAAATGCAGCTAACCTCATTATTTAATGTTATATAACATGATTGACAGACCCCTTATGGGCTACCAAAATGCACAGAACTGACATTCAGTGGAAAAATTCAGATCACAGCAATGTCTGAATGCAAAAACTCTAGACAGGCAAACTGAACCCACTTGAACTAAGAGCTCAGCTCCGTTACGTGATTTCACAAAGTTGCATGGAAGTATAAAATAGCGCACTACAGCAGCTTCAGCAGCCAGCCATTGAAAATATGACTTTTTTTTCTTTTCTATTTATTTGTACATTTAGTAATTTTGTGTGATCATGATTAAAAGAAATATGAGGAATTCTGTAGCTAAAACGGAGTCTGACATAACTGCCATTGAAGAAAAAACCGCAGTAGTTACTGTAGTAACTGTAGTAACTGTGGTCTGTCTTATGAGATGTGATCAGGCTCAATCGGAATTCTTTATACAGATCTTTATCTCCGAAGTACATCTGCCTTTATGTGTGCTTTAGCTTTAATTTCAAGCCTATGAATGCCAGAATATTTTTCCAGGTCATCCAATTTGCTATTAAATTAGCAGAGAAAAGCTGCATTTAGTTACATATGAGAAGGGCTTTGCAGTGTTTCGCAATTTGATTTTCTGTTTTGAACAGGACACCTTTGAATGCTCCTGTATTCTGACAAACTCTATGTCTCAGTACAGCTTGTTTGCAAAGTTATTGTTGCTACAGGGAGCAGATGACAGAAGGTGGGTTGTTTGTCATGGCAGCACCTTGATAAGCACTCAACTCCTTGTGGCACCTTCGGCGGCTGGTAAGATGAAGAAGGATGCTCTCTAAGCCTGGAATGAACAAGGCATAAATGAGCAGAAGAGAGTTATTGGCGGAGAGACTGTACCTATTGAATTGGCCACTGTGCTTACATACGGTTGACATTGCTCCAATGTAGAGGAAATTTCTAACTCTAACTTTTAAAATCTCGTGTCTCCTACAATTTGTACGAGTTTGGATTGGGGCTTTTCTTATCAAGTCTTCATTTCCACTTATTTGCAGATTTCTGGAGTGTTAAGAGCCTGAAGGTATGCTTGTCAGAATCTATCCCCTTAAGTGATACGGTATGGTGTGTGGATGTGCAATTGTGTGTGAGCAAGAGGGTTGAGACTGTATTTGTGTGTGGGTTTTCTAAGGACCACAGTATCATCCTTCAATACATTTTCTGATGTTACTGAGTGACATTTTTTGCCAGTGCTCCAATAAAAGCCTCTGCGTGTTGCTGTTCTTATGTGACCTGCATCTTGGTCTCTGAGTTGGGAGGCTTTCCGTTTGAGTCCGAAACAATGGACAACATCGTTGGCAGTAAATGTTCAAGGAAGTGGGATAGAACCAAAAACGTTGCCATTTACCATTCTTCTACCACCCTCTATCGTAAAAAAGACTGGACATATTAGATTTTTGCTCATAAATTAGGGAGAACTTTTATCTGGTGTGTGTTCTTTAATACGAAACACAAATGCACTAATGATTCAGTTAAAGATTAAACCTTTATTTCAAATTGTACATTATCGACAATACAGAGTACTTTACAAATGCAAAGTAAAAGATAAAAGTAAATAAATAATAAGACTTGAAAATAATAAAAGGCATTTTAGTAAGATAATAGAACAAGCTATTTAAACAGTTTTGATGCTGAGCTAAATTAGGCCATGAAGAGTTGCGAGTGAGATCATAATTGCCCTTGGACAAAAAATCTATTATGTGTGTTCTGCATGTGTATATATTGTATGTGCGCATTAGGTGAAACATTTCACAAGCTCAGTATGATGAAATTATTAAAGTATTCTGTGTAAGTTTTCGAAGACTTTCACTGAAAAACAGCATAAGAGTCGTTTTCAAATGCCTGAAAGTGTGATATTTATGCTCAAATGGCAAAGACCTTCATCAGACATAGTAAGAAGCATGGCAAAGGAGCAAGTTGTTTTGATTCAGAGTACAATCCGCTTCAATCTGAAATTGTAGTTGCTGTTCTCTGCCCTAGCATTTTGAGAGGTACTTGGTCTCGTGAACCTGACTGAGCTTCCAAGATGACTGCAAGTGACTCAAAGGAACTTTGGTTAAGTTGGGTTATTCTGAAAGAACAAAGCCCTTGAAGAGTTGAGGTCAGCTGTTTGTACAGCCATTTTAAAAATGGGTTAACACCTGGCCTCACAGCCCCTTGGCCACACCTTTTGCTGCACCAGGAAGGAGAAGCCAAACAAACAGGTAACTCAAAAGAAAGACAATAGAATTTGAGCTTGCAGTGTCTGTATGTGTGCATACATACATACAACATTACAAGGTGAGAAGAATAAACTCATTTGGTAAAGAAATAATGTGTTGAGTAGTGAATGTAAAGTAAATCAAAGTGGAAATACACTAGTGGTGAGGTCTGGATATCACAATGAGAATTTTTTCATATTTCATATTTCCGTCCTAGCACTTGTAATGACACTGTATGTGTCATACTATAGGGTATGAAAAACAATTGATATTGCTGTATACACTGTCACACTTGTTGCATTTTGCTCAGGCCAGTGCTGTATATATCTGGTCCAATCACCATACAGTTGGGTACTATTTTTCAGGACAAGTACCTTCTTTAAGATGGGAGACAAAAACATTTAAAAAAAAAAATTACCTTTTGTAGTTGTACTACCTTTTTATGGCCCTCAGTTGCAGCTATGTAAGCAAAAAAAGGGTGTTCTTCCTCTAGTATTTAGGAACTGAAAAAGTTGCAGGGGGCAGAAAGTGCCTATTGATAATGACAGAGACCACCACTGTTCACCTCCATCACACAAATGCCCACTTAAGGGAATGCTGGAGTTAATAGGCCCCATCTTAGAGTCTCGCAGTACCTTTCCATTTTTCTCTATCAAGGTATTGAGTGACTTGTGTCTTAGACATCAACTTCCTCTCCTCTCAGTTGCTAGCCCACATTTTAGCATTTTTCCAAACTGAATGCTCTGATAAGATCATCAATACCCTGTTATATCTTCACATACAGTGAGAAGTTGTTTGTTGTTGTTATATATATATATATATATATATATATATATATATATATATATATATATATATATTATGGCATGCCGTTCAGGAAATTAATCTTTGAATATATGGAATGAAACTTTGAATATATTGAATGAAACTTGAATATATGGAATGAAACTCTGAATATATTGAATGAACCTTGAATATATGGAATGAAACTCTGAATATATTGAATGAAACTCTGAATATATTGAATGAACCTTGAATATATAGCTTAGTGCATCAATTAAAGTAATGGCTGTACATTTACATTGTTTAAACGGTGCTTTGAGTGTAAAAGTTGTCTTAGTTAATTTGTATGCTGGTGTTCATTGCTAATTTACTCTCTGTCAAAGTTTAGACACACAGGCATAGTTAAGCTACACTTCACTTTCTCATTTGAATTGTGCTGACACTGTCTCTTACTCAGACAGAAAGACCACAAACAAATTAAATAGTAAACATGTTTGAAGTGTTGTCACTTTATCCCATATTGCCTCACACCCTGAATACATGTTTGATGCTTAGTTTAGCATGTTTTCTCTTGCTTTGTTTCAATTTTCAAAATGCCCTGATGTTTCTTCACCAAGTAATTGCTACAGAAATGCAGTGTTACATATTGTATATTATCTCTGTTGAGATTTGAGCTTTACTACCTGCACATGCATGTTTATTTTACATCATCTGGCTACATGCAGATGTATGAATCAGATAAATCAAATATCTTTCTCCCTAAACTGTGTGCTGGTACCACGTGGCAACAGAAGGGGGAAAAGAAAAATCAGTAGTATGCGTTTAGGTTTGTGTATGCATGTTGCAAATCAAACTCCCAAGTGTGAATTTCCTTTGTTTAGCTTTTTGGCACAAATGTATATATCATGAAAAAACAACAAGACACATACAAAAAGCCTAATTAGCATGGTGATCTGGAATACATATGAGAGGAAAGCTAAGTTGTAAGATGTGGATTGAGGTTGATAGGATGGTGGCATTGAATGGCTTAGAATGCATTCAGCCAAACACTGCTCATTGAAATTGCATTTACTCTTTTTTTCTCCTTTATACAGAGGTACATTACCTGATTAAACTCTTGTATATATTTTCTCCTGTTCATAGTAGTAAACTGCTCCAGACTTTAGACATAAAGGTCTGTAGAACTCTTTCCATAAAGTGAGATGGACAGCAGATAGTCCTCAGTTATTAGTTGTTCATGCGGTTTAACACTAAAAATTTAAGCTCTCATACATGAAACCGATCAGCAGCACAGGATAAAACAAGATCAGAGCAGTGCCCAATATTTGTGTTCCCACGTTTGTCTCTTTGGCTCAGGTCTTGTTTGAAAGGATTCAGAAGCGTACATTTTTAAATTGTGTTATTTTTCACACTTAAACCTTTCTTTAGTGTCAAAACAAAATGAGCACCTCAGTCGCCTTTTTAAAGTGTGAGAGGTTCTTTCAATTCCTGTATTTATAAGACCTGCATTTTTGGATGAATAGAATACAAATGAGTATTATTCTGCTCTGTTTTCACTTACCCTCGTTTCTGCCCCTACCATCTATCAAAGGGACGTGATGTGACAAAGTAAAAAACACAGGCTCCACATGACCCCGAGGGCTATGAATTGGAGTGCACACAGACCTTTCTGGGAAATTCTCCATTCATGCGCCAACATCTTCAGCTGTATTGTTTTAAGGGGATTTAGTGAAATGACACTTCATCTCTTTTTTTCTATTACTACCCAGAATTAATTCTCCTTGTCTATTTTGTTTCGGTCCACCTCTGCCATTTTGAGACAGGCAAAATACACAGAATGCCTTATGGGAAGCAGGTGCTGAAAGAGATGTTGGAAAAAAATGGCAAGTTGAAGCAGTGCAAGGAAGGTGCACTGAGAGGTTGAACCTCAATGCTTTCTATTGAGAAGTATGATCTAAACATAAGTTGACTTTATCCAGTACTTTTGTTTGTGTGTTGAATCCTTGACGTTCTCATTTTCCTCAGATCCACTTCAAGTTTAGTTCAAACAAGTAAATGTCCAATTGATACGGTAAGCATAATTTTCTGTGCATCGTTATTGCCGTTATATTATCATCTGTTTGTCATTGTTTTGGGTCTTTGATTCATCCCTTTCTGTTTTGTTTTGAAGTATTCTGCGCTTGTTCACCCTGGGCCATTGTGCTTTAGATTTCAGGGTTGCTCCACACCTGTGTTCTATGCGTCGACTGCCGTTTTCTTCATCTGTCTTTTATTTATTTGTTCCTCACCATTGTCAAAGCAAAATATAACATTGTCACAAAACAAAGCACTTTGTATTTGTGTAGATGGTTAGAAAATCTGTAAATCTTTTTTCATGCCACCCAGCACAACTTTCAAAATAATGTATCTCAGTGTATCTCAGGCTGGAGTCTCCAATGCACTGCATCTGTTTTACCAAGCAGACATCTCAAATCTAATCCTGGAATAAGGATATTTAGATGCAGTATGTTATCACATTGTCTGTCTTAACAAATGGCAAAAATATTCTTGATGCCCTGACCAATTGCATTTCATTTCCAACCTTTTCCGAGTACTAAAAAGGCCTAAAGAAGTAATATCAAAGGAAAGTTTTAGCCTCATTCTTTTAGCAGTAGTCCTGGCTGTATTGGATAAGTGTAAACAAACAAAAACCAACTCAAACAAATAAGTGGGCTCACTACCACATTCAATCACCTGAAAGTCCTAGAAAATGTGCATACACAGACAGATTTCATCGCAAGGTGACAAAGCCAGTTATAGGGCATTGTGAGGACATTTTCTACAGTCCTAGGATTTTCAAGAAAGCAGAATTTGTATTAGTTCCAAATTGTATTGACTCTTTAATTTGGCATAGCATTCCCCTTCCCCTTCACTGACATCTCTTAATGAATAGTGTAAAACATTTCTAAAACTCTTTGGGTCGTAGAGTCCCTCTCACTGTCCTCCAGAGAGTTTGGTTTTCAACACAAGTTGCCATGGTGATAGACCTCTGTAAGAAGTGAGCCACCTTTACTAAACTCTGAAAATCCAGAACTGATCTTGTGTTACCTTGCTGAGACACAAATACTACTTCATAGCATGGGCGTCTGCTTGTTTGTTTTCTTTAGGCTTGTTAATGTAAAATGCATGAACCCCTGCATGGATATAAATTTTGGATTTTGGACACTGACGTTTCTGAACAGCTGCAAATAGAGCTGCAAGCGTGGTATATCACAAATCTATATACATATAGAATATGGTAACTACTTTTTATTTCTATAAAATGCACACAGCTGACACATACAACCTTAGGGTTGTACGACGTAAGTACGTCAGTACGGCAAGGCTTTCTTTGTATTCGCTAAATCTAAATCTCCACTCAGAGATGACGAATACTATGACACTGATTTTGATCTGTCTTTGTTAACCTGACTTTTCCGCTTCAGGCTGTGTGCACACTCGCATGCAATGGGAATTTTAGGTCTTGTTTGATCCTTTCTCTGGACAAAATTAGCCAACAATGTGACAAGAGAAGTGCAAAAACAATGAAAAATGTTGCAGAAAATAACACAGTTGGTGCTATTAAGATGATATCGGTAAAGCTCTTAAAACTTTTAACATGGCAAGAAGTGAATTTAGCTCCAAAATTCTCCCTTTTATAAACTAGAAATCATATAAGTCACTGACCTAATCAAAATGAAATGTTGATTTAATATTCTCTGATACATAGGCCTAAACTAGTTTACCTTCAGGTAAGTGTTAGATCAGATATCGGTAGTAGACTATCGGGACAAGATACCGATACTCACTCTGATTCACAAACTGAAAATATGGTTCCCATAGCAATGCCTACATGTTGTTTTACTGCCACCTGGCAACACTCTTTTGTGGGTCAAGAAGTTTGGATAGTTTGCAGTTGGGGATATTATCAGGACAAGAATCGGTTAAGGTAATTATTTCCAGACAATGTAATCTGAAACTCGAAACATAAATTACTTCAGAGCAAGGCACGAGTTCAGCCTAAAGCTCCATGGTGGTTAAGGCAGGTTAAAAGACCATGACTTCAATGACACCGAAAACTCTGACCTAAAGCTCGATGCAGCTCTTTAAGCCACTAAATTTGCTTTGTAGGAGATTGATGTGGACTGGAGAATTGTGTGGACTAGAAACAGGAAGCAATGACACAGAGAACTCCTCACGATAATGTGAAATCAAAGAGGGGAAATCTAAATGCACCTCAGTCATCTCAATCACACAAGTATTCCTCTGCGTGGTTGTTTCTGCCCAAATTATCTGTGACAGTAATCCAACACACACCCACTTCGCCAGACAGCAAAGAGTCCAAACTGATCCGGCATGTTTAATATTCCTCTGAGAGTCCTGGGAGTGATTGGGGGCCTGAAGACAATGAAACCTCGTTGGGGTTTCAGAAGGAAGAAAAGTCAGTTTCAGTAAGCATCACATCGCAAAAGTAAACAAAACAAATTACAGTAATTAGAGCTGGTTAAACTTCAGATTTGCCACACTTACAGGCTGAAAATAGAATTGCGTTCCATCAGAGGAGCTGAGACTCCTCACACAAGACTGCCACCTACAGGTTAAAGTCCCCCTCCACTGAAACTGGACTTGTGGTTTTCACATTGCAAACTTTCTTATTCAAATCATTGTCAAACAGGTTTGATGTTCATATTGCAAAATGAAAAGTAGTGACCCTTTACACAGCTGCATGCAAATTATTGTATTATTGTCGATGGATTGTTCATTTGCAAAGTGAAGAGAGGTAAATATAAACCATGCAGCACACAGGTATTACATTTCAAGGCTTTCTTTTGTTCTCAAACATTTATTTTCTATTTTATTAAGTTGAAAAACTATAATTTGTGTATTACTAAAGGTCTGGGCATCAGTGAAGTCACAGAAGAAATTTTTGCCAGGCCATAACTGAGTTGTTCATCAGAAATTACCAGCTAATGAAAATGTTAGCTTCTCTGACTCATTAACTCCTGTGGGGTCCTCCAGATAACAGTCTGAGAATCTGAAAGTGAAGATGATATGTGCCTGAGCAGAGCAGGTGAATGCTACAAGAAGATGCCAAAGCTTCTGCAGCTTGTAATCTCCACTGTTTTGAAAAGCATTAAGAGATACTATTTAGGTATTCAGGGAAGACCGTAAATAACTATAACTATAATAAGGTCATGTAAAATTATAGTAACCAGGTGGCAAACCTGTTTATTTTCATCTATTTGTTTCTTTCCTTCTGCAAAAGAGTTAAAGGAGTTTGGTTGTTCTATTCTGCTGAGCAGTACTGATGCAAAAGAAAAGCAGGAACTTTTGCATATTCCACAACTGCTAAAAGCAGAAATGCAATGCAGTAACAAAAGAAAGGTTAATTTCTGTAGCTCAGTGCCTTGTGTGCTGGAAGGCCATCTTACATTTTTTGTATTTCCAGCTTTCATTGACCTCCATTTCTCAATTCCAGTTCTTCTTACTGACTTTTTAGTGATGATTGCGATCAGTGATGGTTCCAGCAATCGATAAGCTTCCGCTGCTGCGGAACTGCCTTGTCAGTGTCCGTCGGTCTTGATTGGCAAACAAGCCTTGAGTCATACTTCATGGATTTCTGAAATCGTTTGCTCAAAATATGCTCACAGGCAGTGGTTCCTCCAGGAGCAGCTAAAAAGGATCAGTCATGCTGTTTGACTTTTTTTTTTTTTTGAGCTCACAGGTGCCACTTGTGTAAGGTTGTCAATTATCCAACAGGAGCACATTGTAACATAACCAGAGATTTGCATTTAAATAGTGACATTTAAGGCCACTTTGTCCTCTGCGGTCCCCATCAGCTAGTTTAAGTCTCCAGAGTTTTTTAGTCTGTCACACGGCAATTTAGAGTGTAAATCTGTCAATGTATGATCAATTTGTGAACATTCTCTTACTTCAAAAGGAGCTTAACTTCTGTTTATTTTCAGTTTTTTTTTCTTTAATAAGGGAAAAAAACATGAAGGCAAGGTTTTGCACAACATATTTCACAAGATTTTATTACTGTGTCAAAAAGCTAAGTGAAGAAAAGAAATGTGTTGCAATTCTGCAGTCTGTGGGTATACAACGTGGAGTCTCTTGATTTGACCAGGTAAGAGCAGAGGATGGCAATTCTGTCTATATCTAACTATATATTTAGATATTTATGCAGAAACCATAACTCGGTTACCCTGGTAACATCTGAAAGAATAGGATGAAGCTTAGATATGACTTCAAAGGAGTAGAGTTTCTGGCTCACTCTGTTTTCAGAACACTTAGATTTGATACAGGCCACAAAGCTAATAATACATTGGCAAGATTTAAAGGTTGACAAACAGTAATTTATCAGCATATTTAACAACAATACAAACTAGCTGCTCAGTCGCAGTTACTGATGTAGAGGCGTCTGCGGTCACAATATGCTAATGAGTAACGCCAGGGTACTTAATCAATTTAGAAACGTGAACAAAATATCTTACTGGAACGAATGAATTCATGCATAATTTGGTAGAATGTTATTAGAAACGAGACCTTCGATGTCGATTGCATGTCTGGTTATTAGTTCATGTCAAAGACCTATCTGAAAAACTGTGATTTCTCCAAAGATCAGTTGCTTCCTTTTGTCAGAAGAACAGCTTTCACTGTTGGGTTGATTCAGCTGTAACACTGTATTTTCAGTAGGGTCTTTATTTCACGTGAGAATAGTCTTGAAAAAAAACTCAAGTTACAAATATGAGGATTAAAAAAGGCAGAATATTGTCACTGAATCTGTTTCTGTTAAAATTAGAGTCACTGTTATTTAAATCATTTCATTTCTGGAACAAAAACTTTACACTTGTGTGTCTGCTTGTGTCAATACAGCCTTAATTTTCCTTGATTTCACCCCACACTGCAATGCATAAATGGCACAATTACAAGTGACAGAAATTGATGAATTGTGCTCTTGTGAAGGACTCCCAAGGGTAGATCTTTTAAGCGTTAATAGGAGCCTGAGTTTTTCCCTAATGTATGCCTGCAAGAGATGATGAATGTGTGTTGAAATGTGACTTGGTCATTATTGTCCAACATGGCATAATATGATGACTGGGGTTTCTGTCAATGTGCCTGTCGAGTTCCACAAATCTCTGGAAATATTTGATATGCTTCTAAAGCTACTTTACTTTATTCCACACACTTGGATGGAGAGATTGAGGTAGAGATTATGCAGCTAATTGAAATCTGCAGCTTTGCCTTTTAACATTACTTAATCCTACTGACTGGACCTTTGAAGGGTCTACTGTTAAACCTTAGAACCACCATAGGATATGTCTCATTAGAAAATGTGTAATGGGCACATAGGCTGATAGCACGACATTTAATGCCTCCGCAGTATTATCTCACAACAGCTACTGCAGTCTCTTGTTGGTTGTCCATTCTATTTAAAAAATAGATTTGAATCCCTGGAAGTAAGGTGGATAGTCACATCACATAAACATCTACGAACACTAGGAATTTAATGGAGTAGTGGTGATGATATGAAAAAAATGAAGTCAATAAATGAAGCAGAAGTAGCCAAGAGGTACAGTCGACAAACTACACATCATATATCACCCTAACACAGGCAACTCTGGGATACTGAAGTCACTTCCAGTTTATCATATTTGCCACTGGAAAACAAGCACTGGATTTATCATTTTGAGCAAAGCCCGGAGGAAGTTTTCTTATGAATCAGAGACTCACTGTGACTAAACTAAACAGTTTCTGATATGTTCTACTGAGCTTTGCGTGATTATATTAGCTCTAGCGTTCATTCAAAACAAGGGAAATGATTAATATAGATTACTCATACATAAACTACCAGACTTGCCTGTTAATGTAGCTGATTTATGTGTAGGCTCTTAAATTCCCATACAGTTATCTCTTACATAATATAGAATCACCACATACAGTTGGTCTTGTGGCAGTGCCTTAAAAGATAATGAATTTGTCATTGGAAAATACCATAGTGAGTTAATGAAGGTGTTAGAAGTGGGAGCAGTTGAGGTGTGCATATTTTGAATCATCCAAGCAGGCTAATCTGTTGGGAACAACAATACACAACAGGGCAAATTGAGATGAATTTCAGACATGGCACGTTGTCTTTCACATTTATTTTTCCATTGTCCAGTATAACAATTATACTTGTGGCGTCATATATTATTACACAGTAAGTGTAATATTATATCAGTGTATTATAATTCTAGTTGTTTTTGTCTTTTTAGCTTAACATATTTTACAGCTGTACTCTTCCTCCACTGTTTTCCTGCTGCTGGTTCACCGGAGACTCATCATAAGCGATGTAGCAAAATTGCTTCCCAGCTGCCTGCCCGCTCCTGGGTGTACCAGTCTGTGAAATCACTGCTAAGCACTGCTGAGTCTGCCAGCAAGCATGCATTATTGATTTACATTGAAAAGTGTTAGCGATTAAAAAGAGTGGGCCAGCACTGCTCCAACAGTTGATCATTGCATCAAAGTTACCAGGTGTAGTTTTATTTTCACTCTGGAAGTTAATCATACAAGTAACTGACTTACATAGTTAATATTTTTTTATTTCATGTAATCTCATTTAAACTTAAACTGCCCCACATTTAGCAATTTAAATCTAAGTTTAAAATTTGTTTTTGAGATGTTAAATTATTATTCAATTCAGTGTCTCCACAGTCACAGCCCTGCATGGTATGTACACCGTGATATGATTGAAAAATTAAATGTAGTTGTAATATGAAACAAATTATCCTCAAATATAGAGTAATATCATCTGCATAGTGCTACATTATCATGCATTATCATGCAACAGTACATTGTATAACCTATTTTTCCAACTGAAAGACATTCTAGCAGTTTTTGAAAAATGTATGCCCATTTCTGTGTTTGATAGCAGCAAAATTCCAAAAGAGAGACACACTGTGTTTCATCATCTTTTCTTTTAACAACACTCTCTTACGTTTTGGAAACTTAAGACACCAAGTGATATACTTTTGAAAGTAAAATCTTTTCCCCTTCTGGCTTGATTTTACTGTTCAATAGTTAAAAGATGTGTATATATTAAGTATTATAGTTGCCATACAGTGTGTAATCCATCCCAGATACTGGCTTTGGAGCTGTTTTCTGATAACAAACTGAGTGGTATCTCAGTCATCCTCTTCAGTAACGAATCGTGACTCCCAAACTTTGGTCCTGTGACCTTTTTCTCTTCTTTAGGAAAAAGATGTTGCTGCTGTACTTATTTAAATGTCCAGCAACAAAACTATTTCAGGTCTTGAATATTAAGGCTATAGTCTGAGAATGCTATTGAGACATAGTCAAGCATAAACACATTTTTTTTTGGACTGATGATCACACCATCATATAATATTTATGTGTACTCAGGCGCTGAATCTGGACAATGGACCAAGAAACAAAAGACAATCAAACACAAAAAAACTAAATTACAGATAAGTTGCTGCAAAACAAGCACCAGAGCCCAGTTGCTAGTCATGATCACAAAGGAATAATAAGGTTGATTAAATGCATGATATTAGATTTAAACTGCAGCCAAATCTATGTTGCTTTTTATTTAGAGAAAAAAGTCTTTATGTATATCTAAGATGAATGTGCCCCATGTTCAGGAACCTGGTAAATTTAGCAAATGATGAAACATGATGGCAAGTGCTATGCAAAGGCTGCATGACAGCGGAGGCACCAATCACAGTAATAGCATTTGGCATGACAGCCCTCAACATTTTTAATTTCTTACATTAGTTCTTGGCATTTGTGATGATGGCAAAATTGATGGCGAACTGACTTGGATAAACATCCAAAATTGGAAACCCCATCTTCTGCCTGGGCTCCCTCTGGCCCTGACAGCATTAAATCTCTGCAGGGAAGTGCATTTGTTAGGCCTGTCATCCGAAGTATAAGGCTGTAGCTGGTAGAAATGCTTCTGAAACATTTTGATTTTACTAAACAAATTCAGCTTCGATGTGTGATTGCTTCAAACTCCCCATTAAAGATTCATATTGAGAACGGCAAGGCTGATAAATCAGATAATTAATTCTAATAGAATGACAAACTGGCTTCTTATAATTACCTGTGAATTAGCTCTTGACATTCCTGCAGAAACTGAATGGCACAATCCAAGGGGTTAATTTCAACAGAAGCATTCAGTTAAGTTAATTAATTTAACAAGTAATATTTAGAACACAGCCCCCTCTGAGGACAAGTGTCTTTACAATTCTGCTCTGCTCTACTTTAGCCAGAAAGACACTTCCCATGATTTCCAAAAACAATGTCAGATTTTGATTTGACATACCAAAGAACAGTTTTCCACTTGAAATGGTTCTCATAAGTTTCTGAGCTTGTGCAGTAATTTAAACTACACAGCTGTCAAATAAATAACAAAATGCATGGTATAGCATACTTGGATTTTTCTGTCAGTCACTGTTTAGAGCACTAGTTAGCTTAACTCCCCATTTGTACCCTTCCCTGCTTCCATGCCATCTGAGCTCCCAGAAAAAGTAATATGAATTAGATTAAACTTAACAAATATCATTCATTAACATGGCGGTAAACTGAGATGGGGCATGTGGCCACTTAAAGTGTAACTAACATGTGAAAAATAAATTCATATCAGGTGATATCAAGACCATCATGGTTAGCAGACTTAATTAAAGAGTGCTAATTTGATTTATTGTGATCTACACATTTAAAGGTCAGTTTAACTTTTTACCCAGTTAAATACTAGTGTTTGTGTGTTATAAAGGTTGCACTACGGTGGCTGAGAAGTGCAAAACACATGGTTCAGTTAGCCTAAACTTAAGAAAAAACACATTCAGCGTAGTTCTTGCCATCAAAAATCACCGCTGACTTTCCACGTGAAGCAGGACTACAAATTCAGTTGTTTGTGCTACAAGTTTGGGTCACCATGACATCACGTCCAGCCTTTAGGACATTCCCTTTCCGTCACACGCGTTTAATGTGTTTCCCAAAAATGTTCTGTTTCACTGTTTCATCAAGCCATTTCTCAGGGTGCTAATGCATACATGTACAGTGCAGATGGTAATTAATAAGCTTCTTTTTTTCTAAACATTTTTCCAAAGTTTTCCCTTTTTAAAAAAAAATTCTCATTCATATTCACAGTAGAATGTGAAACTCTAAGATGAGTATAATGAGTACCAGTAGTTTCAAAGTTCAACACTAAAATTGTTCTGGTGCTGGTTTTAATTTGATCTGGTGCACTTTGTATCTTCAGATTCCGATGTTCAAGTGGCCTCTAGTGGTCAAAAGACACAGAATGTAAACTTAAAGTATGTAAGATCCAATCAGTCCCCTGTTGACAATACCTCTTACAGTAACTGTTTCTAGTTATCTTCTTTAAAGTATGAATACATCATATAATTAAAGTATAAAACTCAAGTATAATGGGTCACAAAGACGTGCTGGGAAAAAAATTAAATCAGCAAACAACCTTTTAATAGTATAACTTGATAGGGAAGAAAAGGGTTATAAATGATATTATATACATAACTGATACAAAATAAGCAGAGAATGACAAAAAACTGTAAAATCTGTGTTTTTCGTTTAATTTGGTACTTATTAAGTTATGCGGATGGGCATCTCAAATGTCTATGAAATGTCTTTTAAAAGTACATTTTGTTGCCTTCAAATGATGCCAAACATGCCATGCTTCATCAAACAAAGGCCCTTGCTAATACTTATCAGTGATTGCATTATTTAAGAGAGCAACCATTTCTGACTGGACACAGGCTTTTTGGTTGTGTATGTCAGCCAGGTGAAAAGTCTGGAGTTTATACCCTCTGAGCGATCTCCATAATTTTTTCTGCAGGTTTTTTGTTTGAGGTGGAAGATATACTTTAGTGATCCTTCCTTTTCTAAAAACATTAACTATTTTCAACTTTATGACATGACTGAAGAATCCTCTCACAGTGCACTATAGTACGGCTCTATCACAGAAAAGTCTGCATCTACAACTATGATCAATGATTTCCAGGCCAAGCAATATTAATAGCTACTATTATCAGTGTTTGCTGCCATGTACACATCATATTAGTTTTAATAGCTGCACTGTGGCCCCCCTCCTGCTGAGATAAAGGCTTTGCAATAACGGGTAGTGATGCGAAAGTGTATGGCGCTTCATTAGCATGCACAAGGCAAAACAGCATGCATTCTTTTCTACAGTGCAGATTTTTTAATTTATTTTCAAAATGCATTTTAAAGCAGTGAAACAGTTCTTGGTATGAAGACCTTAGCAATTTTCTGCCATGACTGTCCGATATCGGAGCCTCATATTGTATTGGTAACCAGTCTTGTACAGTACATTACAGCTCTATTATCCTGTTAATTCAAAGACACAATGATAATAATAGTAATAAGTATAATAATAGTAATACACAACAGTCTCTTCAGCAAATTACAAGTACCCCACGTCAGAACATGCAGATATTTATTGCACTGTTAGGGTGCTACACCTGTGCAAACATAGTTATGGTGTCCCCGGAGTTTACAGATGCGACTCTTACGGATACGATGCAAATACTGTTATCCTGGAGTTTTACTATTAAACAATTGGCAAAAACGAGGGTTGGATAAAATCGTGTTTTAAGTGGCATTATTAGATTCATTGTATAACTGGGGACATGAGAGAGAGACATGAATGCTCTTCAATATGCTAGAGCTACATGAAACACTGAACATCAATTGTCAAAAATATAACAGAAAATTGATCATATGAAAAAGAATAATTAATTTTTTCTTTTAGTTTGACAAATTAATATGGTCGTCAGGACCGCCCACTGAACAACAACAAAAAAGACAAAGTGACCCAAAATTGTAGTTAATAGAGCTCACTAAAGCAGAACCTTTCTCTGATGCAAATTTAAAGCCCCAGCTGCATGCCCTTTTTACGGGGTTCTGACAAACAGGTGTTCCTAATGTGACATTAACGAGAGCTGCTCTCTAAGAGCCCTTGTGGGAACATTGAATCAGTATGATAATAACAGGACACTGACACTGAAGCAGCTAAATGGAGTTCATTCAAATAACACTGATTTTGTTATCGCTGCATGTGCTTTTAAATTTTAAAATGCTTCTGCGAAACAGCCCAGTTCCACTGTCCAAACCCATGGTAGGCTACATGATTAAATCAATCTGGATGTGTTGTTTTTCAAGCTCAGTCACTGAATATTTGCATGTTTTGGAATGTTTGGTATGTTTTTTAAATTATTTGTTTATTCAACAATCCAAATGAGATATTCTTACACATAGCTGTGCCATATTAAGTGTAACGTTAATTCTGTTAGACATTACGCCCAGACTTTAGACAGCATTTATATTTACTTTATTACATATTTACCATCCTGGCGTCACAACTTTCAATTCTACAAACTCTATTCTGACCATTGATAACAGTGAAGTTAAAAATGAAAATGTTCACTCAGCTAAAGCTAATTATTTTGCAAATGCCATGACCATGGAAATACCATGACATATCAGTGCTGGAGTAGTCAGTGGAGTCTCATCTTTATTCACTGACCCAGAACATCCATCCATTTTCTATACCGTCAATCCGTTAATCGGGTAGCGGGTGGGCTGGAGCCTATCACAGCAGTCTGACCCAGAACATAATATCTATAATTGATATCATCAGTGTGGTTGACGTTGCAACAAATAATTGGCTGGTATGTAGCTTTTTGCTGAAAACAGTAGGACATGTACAGATGCTTTGGCAGGAACCTCTCACTTTTTTTTTTCAAACCTTTTTGAATGATTCTCACTTAGGAATTCTGTAAAAACCAGATGTTGTGTTCTTTATTAAGATTAAGATTACTTTATTGTCATTGTAACCCTGATTATATTTATAGCACTCAGAAATACCGGGTTCTTTGAATGCATCGTAGCATCGTCTGATAATTTAATTTTCGGGCTTGTCCTGAACATATCACCTGCAGCTCTCGTGAGAGCAAAGGTGTGGGACAGAGGAAAGACCGGGAGAAAAAGGAGAAGGCAAGAGAAAGTCCATGCTGTCGTGAAGCACGCTGCTTTCTAATTAGCAGAGGAAAACAGAGTTTTCCGAAGTCATTTGGAAAGAGCTGCTGTTAGTGGTGAACCATAAGCCAGTACCTACCCCGAAGGAGTCGGAGTGGGTTGTAAGAGAGCCTTCGTCGGAGTCCTCTCCAAACTTTTCGAACTATTCTGGTGAGTTAGCTTAGCTCAATTAGCACTATAGTTGCTGTCCAATGCGTTGGAAAATAAATAACCAGTCAGAATAGTAGATGAATGTTGTTCAATGATGCTTGAGACCTGTTTGTATTGAGTATTGTGATGATGTGATGAATGTTTAGCACTTTTTTTCCTTTCCGGCCTGCTAATTCAGTCCGCGGCCGGCGGCTTTGCACAGTGCATATACAGTAGCGTTGCTGTAACTGCAACTGCGAGTGATGCAGAGTAATGTCATTCAGTGTATAATGTGTTACGAAATGCTGTGTATTTTTCATGTTGAAGCTTATAGTTCATGTTTAAAGCTAGATATGCACATGATAATTCAATTTATTACATGTTTCATTCCATCTGTGAAGAAAAAGGGGAATTATTTCATTCATGTATGGGTTAACTAGTTAAAATGCTATTTTATTTGTTTTAAAACAAGGACATTAGAAGTGATAAAATACATTTAAGAAGTGTGGAAGTCTAACGGTTCTGCATACTTGTGTGCAGACTGGTTTTTTTTTTTTTTAGGGACAATTCTGTCTGTGCCAATTGAGGAACTGCCCCATCGTGGTCCAGGACGCCATTGCTGTTGTGGATGTTTGCCGGACCAGGAGGGCGGTAGGAACAAAAAAACAAAAGGAAGTTCACCCGAGAGCCACCCTTTTAATTGTTTTGCTACTTTTCTCCACCTGAGACTCAAGTTGTTTTTTGTTCTTTGGCCCAAGATACACAAGATAAACTGACTAAAATTGATGTCTTAAGGAACTGAAGATTGTCAACCAGTAAATGGTGAAGTGGTACCACAATTTGTTTTCCTTTTCTTAATTTCTTTTGGGGTATTGGAATATTTCATTGTTTGTTTTGCATCCATTTTGGTTGTTTAAATTATTTTTGTGATATGTTTGAGTTCTCTATTTTACTTTAAAGGTATTCTTACTGAACTGAACAAGATGTTTACATAAAGCTAAATTTCTGTTTCATAAATCTGTGGTCCTGTGTGTTGTGTGGATTGGATTGGTCATTCATTCTTACAGAGCCTGCTACTGCCAATCTCCTTCCCAAACCTAGTAAATCGGTGAGAGAGAATCTGAGTAACCTTGTGATGAATCTGAGCTGGAAGATTGTAAGTCTAAGATTTTTGATACAAGCCTAGACTAACCCTTGTAGATATTATTTTTGGGGTCAGTACAGATCTCTTTATGAGATAGGAAGACGCACATCCATGTTACATCATGTTAATCACACAAAATTTCTCCTCCACATTTGACCCATCCTGTTGAACACACACATGCACATGGTCACACACTCATGGAGACCGATGCCATACACTGGAGCGGTAGGCAGCCAATGACAGACCCTTGGGACCATGGGGGTAAATGGACTTGTACTTGTATAGCGCTTTTCTAGTCTAACTGACCACTCAAAGCGCTTCACTACATGCCGCATTCACCCCACTCACACACCACGTCTTAAGATACTTAACTACGTGCTTTTCTAATCATTCATACACACATTCGTACCCTAATGGATACACTGGGAGGCAACGTGGGGTTCAGTGTCTTGCCCAAGGATGCTTCGACATGTAGCCCGGGGAAGCCAGAGTCGAGCCACCGACCTTCCGATTGGTGGGCGACTGCTCTTCCTCCATCCACCCCAGGTATGATGCCTTGCTAAAGGGCACCTCAGACGTGGCCACCCCTCCAGCTGTCAGTCCAAAAATCTTTTTTTGAGCGGCGAGAGTGGGAATCGAACCGTCGACCTTTAAGTCATTGGACGATCCACTCGAAGCCACAGATTACTACTGAACCACCATTAATCTAGACGTCACCGTAACTAACTCTAGCAGCAAAAGAGAATATCTGCCTCACTGTGAATGAAAACAGTGACACACTGGAGTCATGCTTTTCAGTGACCTAGCTAAGAATCCAAATATTTGAACCATTGAACATTTGCTGTACATCTGAGCACAGGCTTGGATTTAATTGCACTGATGCCCAATGCACTGATATACATATTTACTGTGTTGCATTCTCAAATATTTTTTATGGCATTTATTCTCTGGGCAAATTTCATATATTGGGGTCAGGGATTGATTCCAAGATGATGGGGATTTTTAAAAAGGGGAATTTTCCTGTTTTCATCTACCTGCATTTTAGACATGGTTGAAAAGACTGGACAGATGACACATATGTTTTTTCAGGTAGTATGTTTCCTCTCCGACAGGAAGTTGTCACCTGCTTTGAAGAACTTTGGTTTTGAGATGGTTTCTTTAACCTTTCAATCCCCTAAACTAATAAAAAACATTTTCACTGTCAGAGACAGTCGTGGAAACATCACCAAGCAATACACCCATACATCTGGTATGTTGGCTGCTGAAGCACATGACAAATGAGTTATTCACAGCAATAATTGGTAAATTACTCACCATTTTAATGAAAAATTGATTAAGTGGAAATGAACGGGAATAAACAACTCCGAAAGAAGCTGTGCATACTCTAAGATTTGTTAAAAACTATAAAAGTTTAATGAAAGTCTGTCAGCAGAAATACAGCCCAGTTCCTTTTGCACAAGCCTACTGATTTGTATTCGATTTTCTTTTTCTTTGAACAAATGTCACAAGTAACTTGAACAAAATTTGATGATAGCTACAATTCTATATGGTGCACAATAAACTATTTTTTTCTACTAACTGGGAAAAAATCTGAGTTTTTGGAAGGTCTCTGTTTCAGAAAAGCCAGAAGGTTCAAAGACATTTCAGCTCAGCAAATAAATGTTAAATATCCTCTTCCCTTTTCTCCCATTCTGTTTCAAGGAGAATTGTACAAATTCATTGTCAGCTTGTCCTCCAACCTTGAAGGCTTATTTGAGCAGTTACTGGTTTTAAGTTTATAACATGCCAACAGTCCTCGGATAAATTTGAAATTGTATGGCTTTCGGAGTACAAAACGTCTGATGAGTGACATCTCGAAAGCCATATAATGGCTTTAACCTGCTGAAACAAATGATTAATCTATTCTTTTATATTTTGACTGTATCCATTCATGCAGAAACTTTATCCCTGTCGAAAAATACACATACTACATATTACAACATGTACTCATAGCTAATAATACAAGTAATTCAAATTATGGTTGTCCTGTGTTACTTGTTTGTTTTACACCTCAGCAGTAATGTTGCTTGAGAAGGTCATGCTTCCCAGAAGTTATCCACTGCTCAACAATGTAAATGACTGATTTTACATTTGATCACATTTGATCAGTTATTCTGCTCTAATTCAGGACTGTCCCACATTGTTCATAAAAATCATCATGGAGAAGCAAATATGTAGCAGAGACATATGAGTCGCAATTCCGTCATGTCTCGTCTTTGAAACTACTGGATCTGCCCAGGAGTCATGTGGATGAGAACTAGGTCTACGTGAAATTCAGAAAATAGTAGGAACCTACCATGAATCCCCGTTGACACAGCAGTTATTTGCTAATTACTCTTTTGAATCAAATATTTGTGGAGAACTGTCTACACAGGCAGTTCTCCAGTTTTCCAGTTATGGTTTCTTATATGTTGTCATTTACTCTGCATTTTAAATTCCCTTTGGGATTAATAAAGTGGACCTATGATGGACCGGAATGGCAGCTGAGATAGTTAATTAATTAAATTAAATTAATGAATGGATGGATGGAGGGATTCATATAGTGCTGTTCTATTTAGTTCAATGCAGTCTTTATCTACACAATTAAAATCACTCGAGAATTGGATTTCTGTGTTGGTTCAAATGCTCAACTGATTTAAAGTATTATCACTGATGATATTTTTACAGCTTAATTGTTCAACTTTAAACTAAATATGTATCTGTACAATTAATATGCAGCAACTCCAGTGATCACTGGGTCTCTTTCACAGACGTGAGACTACATTTGTTTGTATCAAACAAAATTCAGGTTCCCAGCACATTTGGGTGAGGGCATGAGGTGCAATATTAACTTTATTTTCAACTGCCTCCCTTTGCCTAATGCAGTGGTGTACAAAAAGAAACAAAAGAACGGGTCAGGGAAAACAGTAACTTTAGTCAAAGCCATAAAAACGGATTGTGAAACACAATACTGCAACGTCCTGGTTTTTCACTCCCTCCAACAGTACGACACGCAGCATTTGATATTCTCTTCAAGTAATGCCCTTACTGTATTCACGTTTGCTTCAGAGGTTTACTGAAACCACAGACATGCCACCTAAAGATTCCCCCACTGTTTCACTAAGAGTAGCAGAGGAACATGGCTTTGTTGAGCAGAGTTTACACACACACAGATATATTATGTGTATAAACATATGCATAAAATCTGCTAAATGAAACCTAGTGAGAAGTTCTGAAATAACCTAAAGGCTTTTTTAACCTCATGTTTGATATGCAGACCATTTTTGCTGGGATGCCGAGTAAAATGTAAAAAAAATGCATTCTTATTTGAGTTTACTTGTTTGGAAATCAGTTAAACGCAAACACATACATACAAATATATTTTTGAAACGGAGAGTTTTCAGTCTTTTTTATGAAATATATGCTCATTTTGAACTGCATTTCAAAGAATTGTGGGGCAGGAATGAAACAAGTAAAAAAAAAAAAATGTGCTAGTTAGGGTTGTTGCACTATGAAGGCTTTGATGATAATCACAGTATTAATAAATTTGAAATACTGACAAAGAGTTTATGTGAATATGTGGTATGATGTTATGGTGATTTGATCTGAGTTGAAAACATCAAAACATTATGTATTGCAGGCTGTATTTGTAATTTTTTAAAGACCCTTACCTCCTATTTTGAGTATAATTTAGTTGCCAAGGAAAGAATAGCAAAAAAACTAGAAATGACAAAGATCAGTTAGTCTGATGGCAATACAAGTTTTCAATTAATATTGCAGTGCTATTGTTATTATAAATACTAGAGTTCCCTTTTTTATGAATACTGAAAAAATAAATTAATGGAGATTTAACAACTCAATACTAATTTAGGTATCTGCCCAGATCAGTACCATAAAAAGATGATTACAAAGAGGCTGAGTCTTTGAAAATGTTCATCAATCTGAAATAAACTCTGTGTTCAAAGAAATTCAGACAAACAGAGGAAATTTGTGAACCTTTCATCCAAAGAACATGCCGCAATACTATTCCATTTGTAGGAAATCGCACTGCAATGAGTACAGTGCTAAAAATCAATATTGAATTACCTCAATCTTTTGGTCCTCTGTGTTAATAGGGACAAGATTCTGTAATGGAAATCATTGCCTGGGCTCAGGAACACTATTGAAAACTATTGTCAGTGAACCCACTGTGTGGCTGTGAGCCACAAATGCAAGGCAGAACTCTACGATACTTTGCCATGGTTAGAACTTCCACATTACCGTAAGTATTGTTAATCTAAATAATATATTCAGGTTTTTGAAGGTATGCCATCTTATTTCAGGGAGGCGATTCTTCACACATATAATCAGAATGGGAAAACTTTATTGATCCTGGAGGAAACTGCTTGTCAAAGATGCATGCCTTTGCAGGAAAATAATCTCCAGCTTGAATGCAGTGCAGACCTGTTGCCCATTAAAATCATTTGACATGCCGGGCTGCAGCTACATCGCTTTTAGAGTACCTGTATCTTTTCTTCATCCACTGCTGCCACCTAGAGAAAAAGCTCTGCACTCATTCATTACTCAGTTTTATTTTTATTTCTTTCTTCCTTTTTTTGGAGGCCACAGAGAAAATAATTGAAGCACACTCTGGCTGTTTCTATCATGAACTGTATGATTTTTTTATTTTTTTTAACTGAGTGTCTGTCCCCCTTTCTTTTTTTCTGAATATGTTTCCAATATTAAATTCAAAATGAATAAATCTTTTTTTAACTATAACTATATTTTAATATAGTCACTCCCAACATTCTTTATGGTCTGTTGATTAGAAATTCTAGACTGAAATTTGCAAATAATTACTTGTGTTACATTGAAAGATTGCAATAAAAGCTAGATTAGGCTACACTATAATACCCTATTCCCTGTACCAATTGTACAGGGGACATTAAGTGCAGTAGGACATTTGTAGTGAGTGAGAATAAAGTTGCACTGATAGGCATATGAAATTATAATTCACAATAAGCATCAGTATTCCGTTGGACCCACAAATCCAGTTTAGCTTAGTCAAATTCTTTTGACCAATTACTGGCTTCACAGTAATAAAATGTCCATCCCAGATGACCTGTATCACAAAGCTTATCATGAACTGGCTTTGGTAAATCTGAGTTCACTAATAATTACAGAGAATGTTGTCGTAATTATTAATCATGTACTTATTTACATATTACAGATTAACAGCATCTGACTGTTAGAACTGCAGATGTGAGGTAATTACAACTAAAAGTAATATTCTATCAGGCAAAATGTACAACTGTTCATCACACAACTGAACAATAGAAATTCCAATAATGATCAAACAAAATAAAGTAAAGCTCATAATGAATTAACTATTGTCAACAGCAATCCGCTGTCAAAGCATAGAATACTTAAGGGATGAGCAGAGAATTAGTTAACACAAGGTGTGTCTGGCCAAAAGCTCTGTTTTAAATCCCAGGTGACAACTCAAAGGTGTTGAAAAGCTGATCCACACCTTCTAACTGAAAACTCAAGAAACAAGTGAAGGCCTCCACAAACACCTGGATGATTGAACACTTAACAGACAAACCAGTTTGTGCAGCTGAAGGATTTTACACGGTAGAGGGTGATCAGAGGTTTTGCAGGGGACTATATTCTAACCATTTTTTCACCATGTACATCTCATACTTCCAGTACAAGCAAGAATCCTGTCACCTGCAGTAATACACATGACTGTAGTCGATGGGTGGATGAGTGATAGACAAGAGGCTAAACACAGGGAACTGATGAATCACTTTGTGGCATGGTGTGGGACTAATAACCTCAAATTCAGTATAAACAAAATGAGGCAGATTATTGTGAGCTTTAGGAGAACCGGTAAAAGAGACACATAACGCTTTCTTTCCATTCTGGGATAAGAAGTGGAGGTGATGGAGGACAACAGATAACTGGGTGTTCATCTTGTACTGGAAATACAACTCTGAGTCTGTCTACAAAAAGGTACAGAGCAGACTTTAATATTTTTAGAGGCTGAAGTTCTTCAATGTTTGCAGTAAGGTGGTGCAGGTCTTCCGTAAGTGTGTAGTGGGGAGTGTAATCTGCGCAGCCATCTGTTGGGGCAGCAATATTAGAGCTTGTGACTCAAACTGTACAAACTGATAATAAAAAAAACTTTCTCTGATGATTGTGCACAGAAGAATGCTGCAATAAGTTGTTAAACATAATGGATAATACAACACATCATCTACACGAGGCAATGATCATTCGATGAAGTCTTCAGTTGGAAACTTCCTCAGTAAGAACCAGTACAGAAGGACATTCCTGCCCACTATAATAGGGCCATGCTTTATGTAATGACTAGTGGTTGTTACACTTTTTTAATTAGATCTTATTTTAGTTCTTTGTGTATACTACTTTTTTTAAACCATAAATACAAGACCAAAAGGGATGATGAACATATTACGCAATTCAATTGCCATCATGGACTGTACAGTGAAGTATTTTTTTTTATATATTTGCATACAGTCTAGGACATCTGTACATCAATTTGTACATCAATTGTCCCTTTATTGTCAAGTCTTCTGTCCCTGCTGGGTTACCGTAGACACTGTACTTCCAGGCCTCCGATTGGTCAGTAGTTTCATTGTGTTTACAGGCGGTGAGGTGAACAATTTATGTTACACTTTACGTCACTGTGGTGCTCTTTGCAGGTGAATAGTCAGCTAATTTTGGAATACCAAAATCCGAGTTGAACACGAAGAAAACCACACTAGTTACAAATCTCACTTAATGTTCTTGAGTTTTTTTACACTGTGGTGTCAATAACGTTTACTCTTTCTGGCAGCATGGTGCCTGCCTAATTTGAAAAACTCTTACAAGAGAGCTCAGTTTCTTTTTCGCACAGGTCAGGGTGTTAACATCAGGTGTGTTTATCGGACCCGCTCCGTGTATTTGCAATCTAAACAGACGGTAGACAGGTACTTTTGTTTGCTCATTTTGACGGTAGCGCGCATGCGTGCCCGCGCCCTTTATTACACCAGGTGTGCTTGGATGACCTCATCCCACAAGAGGACAGACTGCAGGTTATGTTGAACCTCATCGCCAAAAAAAAACTGGACTATCAGGTATGTAGTATTCTTCTTTCGCCGTAAAGATATATATATATATATAAACAGGGTTTTTATGCAGCTAGTTTTTCCCCATTATAGGAGAAGTACCAAGATGAACTATCGTTTTCCCACTAGTGTTGTTGAAAACATTTTAAGTGGGTTGTTCTGCAGAAACAGGTGGCGGTTGACAGCGGCTTAATGAGCTCCTCTTTTGCCCGCAGCAGCGTGTGCTATGACGGATGCGGCAGGGAACATGGAGGAGTTTTTCGAAACGGTAAAGTTTGTACAGGGGCCCCAGTAAGACAGGTGCTATATGGGTCAAAGTCACGTGACCACTGTAACGCCATCGTTGTCAGAAGCTGGTGTTGTGACTGTACCTTGTTATAATGTTGAAAGGCAATATAAAAATCGCATCATTGGGGTTTCAATGCCAGAAGAACGGCTTCGTTGATGAGCTGAGAAAGATAACAGCTGTTCACAAATCGAATGCCTCCGGGAATGGACAAGTGGTTGTTTGGCGTGGAGTTTTTATTTTACTGAAAAAGAGGAATAACATATTGTCAGACCAGCTTTACTGCAAGCTTGTGTCGTTTTTTTTCCCACGTCGTGTTTTCAAGTAGCCTAACGTTTGTGTAGGTGGGTGACGTGACAAGACTCATTGAAAAAATCTCGACTCAGGCGGAGGATCTGGAAAAGAGACACGGAACCATCCTCTCCTCTCCAAATCGAAACAAGAGTAAGATGTGTTCAAAGTTTCTTGACCCACATTCCTGTGTTGATGTTGGTTTAAACTTTTATCATATCTTTAAGAGCACACAGCACAAGACTAACAGAGCAACGGATCCAGAAAAAAACAAAGTTACTCCCTTGACACCACTCCTTCCCTCTCTTCCTCCAGATTTCCCTCTTTTGAGATCAGTAGTACCTCATAACTGTTGAAGCTCATTACTAACATATGAGAGAATACACCATACATAGCTTGAGAGCCCACACAGAAATGCACCAAACAAACTACTTGACAAAAAAAAAAAAAACATTCTCAAAAACTTATTTCTCCGGTCTGCAAAGACAATTGGTTCTGATCCATCTTCCAAGCACAATCTCATTGTAAGACGTGTTGATGTGGCCCAGATGTTAACGGGCCTGCCAGTTAATATACCAGTTTAAAAAAAAAAATTTAAAAAATCACATAGTTTCTCCATCAAATGTCGGCTCGATAAGAGCTTCATTGGTTGGCCCATTCCTCCACGATTTGAGGTTTTTAGAGGTAACTATTAAGAACTGTTTAATGGTGGATTACTATTGTATTCAGTGGCAAATTAAATGGAATTTAGCTTCTTAAGATAACTGCAAGTCAGATTTCTTAGTCAGGATACGAAACCATAAACACTTTGTCTGCTTGTGCTATTCTTAAATCTGTAGTTTAGGCGTAAAGGTAATGCGTAAAACCTAATCCTTTTGTAGGTTCTATTCATCTTTCATAGTATTTACAGCTGGATAACATTCATCACATAATATAAATGCCTACTACGTTAAAATAAACCTCTTCTGTTGTTTTTAGGGAACAGAGATGAAGTGGAGCTGCTGAACAATGAGACCAAAAAAAACGCCAACTTGGTCCGAGCCAAGTTAAAATGTAGGTGGAGCTAACGAGTTTGTATCATGCTTTTACCAAGTGAATGATAATTGATTTTGTGCAGCAGAATAATTTGTGCAGAGACATCAGATTAAGTAAAATATTGATGAGAGGCTCCTTGTCATTATTGCTTGAGACAATTGAACTGTGCAGGACATCAGACCTCTGAAAATACTGGGAGTGCATTCAGGAAGTCCAAACATGTGATTTGATTTGCAAATGGATAGAGACAGAAGTGTAGCATAGAGGTCATCGGCTTAAAAAAACATTCTCGTAGAAAAACATGAGCAACACAACAGCTGTAGCTCTCAGCAGCAGACTCCGGTTATATCAAAGGTTGTAACTTGATCCTGTGTTAGTATTGATATCAGATCTGTTTTTTTCCAGCAATGCAGAAGAACTGGCCTGCAGATGAGAACAGTTCCAGCACCTCAGTAATCCATCGTATTCAAAGGAACCAGGTCTGGAATTGGTACTCTTAATTCCTTTTGAGTGTTAGTCCCAGAGGAGACCTCTAGTCTTTGAACTCTGACTAATCGTCTGCTGACTATGCTCTCATATTTGGATATATGTCTAAATTGATTTATTTACGTCTGTGGCTCAATAATCTGATTTAAAAAATTGTGGTGACTCCCTTCCACCAGCACTCACACCTGACTCGCTGCTTTGCTGAAGTCATGAGAGCTTACCATAAAGCACAAATCTCCTTCAGAGAGAAATGCAAGGCACACATTCAGAGACAGCTGGTGATTGGTGAGTAGCCAAAAACAGTTTGAAGCAAGTCATAAACGTTTGTTCCTCCTCACAGTTTGGTCAGTTCCATGTGAATGGATTTAATGTCATACCGCAGCAACTTAAATCAGCACCATCATAAAATTAAACTGAGCCATTCGTTTGTCAGCAAGAAAACTTTCAGCGACGTAAACGCCTGTTGTGGTTGGTTTTATAGAACTTCAGATAATAGGAGGGTATAATGTAGGGGTGGAAGTTAGGATTTTATCTGGTATATTTATCTGATTTATTCCCCTATTTGATAGTTCACTACTCCACATGGACACTTGCCATTTTTAATCTTCTACCTATTAAGCAGTGCTGGTCAGTTGAAAACCAACTTTGATTTCTATTCAGAGCACGCTGGATGCTGCACAGTGTTTGCATACCTTCTGAAAACTTCCACTCTGCTCACTGTGTGAACTCTAAAGTTACTTTAATGTTGTTGTTTTGTTTTTTCCTTTTCCCCATTATCAATTATTCAAGATTAGCATTTTACCCTTCTCCCTTGAGTTTGTGCACACATTGTGGTTTGAATGAAACTTTTTTTTTTTTTTTTTTTTTAACTTTTTAAATCCATTAAAGTGAAGCTTGTCTTTTTTACTAGAAATAATCATGCAATCCTGTGATGATCATCCAAAGATGTAATGTTATTCTATTGAATAAAACTGACTTAATAACTGATTCCAACTGTTGGTAAGATTGCTCAGTTGCTCTTGCTCAGATTTTTTCTTTTTTGTGATGTCTATTTCCTAATTACACACAATGACAGATGTTCCCTTTTGTCTCTCTTAGTGGATAAAGTGACTACAGATGAAGAGCTGGAGGAAATGCTACGCAGTGATGATTTAGCCATCTTCATATCTGATGTTTGTAAAGTTTTTGCTTTGCACCAAATATGCAGTTTATCTGTAATCTATAGTCGGTAACCTATACAATGGATTATTTTTACTGCTGATGTTTTCTCTTAAAATGCACCTTTTGCTTCCACAGGTCAACTCTGACACCCACATTTCAAATCAGGCTCTGACTGAGATTGAAAGACGTCACCAGGACATCCTCTACCTCGAGTCCGGCATTAAAGAGTTGCACGAGATTTTTGCCGACACCGCCATGCTGTTAGAGATTCAGGTAAAATGCCTCACTTATTTCTAGATGCTGCATGAGAACAAAGGTAAAAGAACTGTCTGAGCCACAACCTGACTGGTTTCAATTGTGTTTCACTTCCACCAGGGGGAGTTAGTCAACAACATAGAAAAGAATGTCACAAGTGCTGCAGAATATGTTGACATATCAAGAGAAGAAACACATAAAGCAGTTGCATACAAGAAAAATCGTCACAAGATTGCATCTCTCCCTGGCTTCTTCAAGCCCTTCAAGAGACAAACCAGTGCTAAAGCTGAGACTGATCAAGATCCCTCTGACCTAAACCATGACTGAACTCCTGGACCTGTGTGAACACACCAAATGTCCTGACTGACATTTCAAGGCAAAGGCTTTGATGCTTTTCAAACTGTCTTTTATCAACCTCAGATTTTATGTTTATACATTCACTGTCAGCCAGTAGGTGGCACTGTAACACTGATATAGATCCTCCCTTCTCACTGCAGCTCTGCTTTAGTCTGGTGAGGTTTTTTTTGTGATACTGTCCTGTTTTTTTTGTTTGTTTGTTTGTTTTTTTTACCAATATATTGTCATGTGATACTGTGTTAAACTAAGGAAAAAAAAAATCCAACCATGCCAGTCTCAAAATAAATCTGTGTGCTGAATTTTATGGTCCATAATTTTGTGCTTTATTTTAACTTAAATTAGTGAGGTGTTTATTTATTCATATTTAGCTCTTAATCTTTTAATTTAGCCTTTTAATCCTTTCAGAATAAAAAGGACGGTTATATTAAGTTCTATTTTGTGTATAGTGCTGGTAGATATTTTGAATTGCCGTATTGCTAAATTAATGCTGTGACCTTAAGTGAACATTAGACTGGCAGAATATTAGCTTTGTCAGCATAGACACCATAGTGACCTCTGCATTTAATATAAAGCTCCTCTGGGAGCAGGCACTGGCTAACAGAGCGCTTAGTGATGCTGTAAATGCGTTTCTGTGTTAGGTGTACCAGAAAATTGTGTGCTGGTGCCTGGAAAATAACCAACAGTTTGAATAGTTGATGCACTACACTAGAGAGCGTGTCAGTTTTTTCAAGCCAAGTGGTTCCACACAAAAAAACATTTTAAAGCACTACAAAGACATTATTTAATGGTGTTCGATGTTAATGTTTGTACCGCCAGGTGACAAAGTTGGTATTCTAAGGTGTTTGGCCACCAGAGCAACTGAACCATTTTTTTGAAAAGATCTTATTTCTCTCTTTTTAAGCTACTGTTATGCCCCCTTTTTTAAATGGACCCTTGGGGATAAATGAATTATTTGAAGTTTTGATTGGTTAGCACATTAGTGCTGCACATTACTTACTCACAAGTTATTATAGTTGCCGGAGTAACTGGGATCCTGAATGAAAGCTTATCTCCGACTAAAGAATTTATTTGCTGCAGCACAGGGGGGAAGTGTACCCATCTTTTATTTTATTTTTCTGTTGTATTTTGGCAACCGTCTGTCTGCAAGGATGCAAACTAGTTGTCACTTATTTTATGCTTTAAAGGTAGCAGTTAAAAATCATTCTGTTTGCATGTTTCTTGCTGTGATCTGACTGGAGTGGAGGACAAACAAGCTTTTTTCCTGCATCACGGGAACGCTGCCAGGATGAACCCATTGACTTCTCTCTCTTTTCATCCACCTCCCTCTATCTTGAGGATACGATTTCACAGCACCTTTATGCTTTGCTGAAACTACTCCTTTCCAAATGAAAACTGAGGAAGAGTACATGTATGAGAATAGAATAGAATAGCCAGGCATTTTGAAGGAAGGAAAGGTGGGGAAAGAAATGGAGGAGAGAAATGAGAAAAAATGAAGCGGACACAGGCCTGTGTAAAAACTTTCCTTTTTTATTGGGTGTGCCAGAGTGGTGAGCCCTTAAAGGGTTTGACCACAATTTAAAAGGGCTGAGTGATGTGCGACTGTGAAAAATATGGGGCTTGGCTGTCTGTTGAGATTGACAGGTCCTCCCTCTGTTAGTCGTTTAAGCAAACTGGAGGTTAATGTGCTGAACATGGCCCTTCTCCAAAAGAACCATTAAACAATTCCCCAGTTGGAATGGACTATGAGGATGGACAAATAGACGGGAGGAAAAAAGATGAAGGACGAAAGGATAAAAGTCTATTTTTCTGCCTCATTGTGGAGCCTCCAAGGCAGGCTTACTTCTTGGCTTTGCCCTGGGCAGCCACAGCCTCCATAGCCTTCTTCACGGTTTCCTCATCGCCGAGGAAAGCCATGGGCTTGACAGGCTTGAGGTTTGCATCCAGCTCGTACACTATTGGGATTCCAGTTGGAAGGTTCAGCTCCATAATGGCAGCATCAGACATACCTGGAGAAAGACAGAAACAAACAGACATGTTGATCAGCAGACATGACAAAATGATTTTAACTCGTACAGTCAGATAGCTCTCTGGGTATCAGCTACATTGACAGGAAGAGCAATGGTCTTATATGCTTAGTAAATCGAGCAGGCTTTTTTCATATTGGATTCTGTTCTAATTTGATTCTGTTACAGCAATATGTAATTTATGATCTATGAAAATGAATCTGCTTCTTTCTCCCAACATCTTCTACCTTTCCTGCCTGACATTTACTACTGCCCTGTGAAGTTAACTCTTCCTCATGTCTGACCGCTCCTTGAAAATGTACAACCTTTCTACATAAAGGTCGCGACTGTAACGGGAACCGCGCTCATGTCCCTCTATCCTGTCTCTGCACTGGTGCATGAGTCCTTGCAGTCCTGCTATTTATATGCACCGTAATCCACAGTTGTGTGTGTGTGTGTGTGTGTGTGTGTGTGTGTGTAAAGATGAGTCTTTCCTTGTATGCAAATGCAGCTAAAGCTGCTTTAAAACCAAAATCGGTTATGTGGGTAATTTTGTAAACCTTCAGTGACAGCTATTTTGGATTGTTAGTTGTCATATCATCAATGATTATGGTATATATATCTATGTCAATATATACCCCCCCCCCCCCCCCCCCCCCCCAATATTCTATCTTTTTTTCTTTTAAAGTTTTATCCACCGGTAAGCTGTAATACTCACCCTCTAGGTGCTTGACGATGCCACGGAGGCTGTTGCCGTGGGCAGCGATGATAACATTCTTCCCAGCTTTGATTTGTGGAGCAATGACATCATTCCAGAAAGGCAAGGCACGGGCGATGGTGTCCTTCAGTGACTCACAAGTGGGCAGCTCACCGGGCTTCAGGTCCTTGTAGCGGCGAGACTGTGGGTAGATAAATGAACAAAACAAAAAAACTGCATAAGATGGTTTACTCCCACACCAGCACACATTAATTTTACTAGGTACTTTATATTTCTTTGGGTATATTATATACCAAATGATGAGGCAATTCAAGGAATGATTGGTATGAAACTGTATTAGTCATGTATTATTTCTTGTCAATCAACCAATGCATCATTTTTCTCAGTATTAGTTGTCTCACCTCACTGATGATTTTGTGGTAAGGGTGGTCCTTATCCATGGGTGGAGGTGGGATGTCAAAAGAACGACGCCAGATCTTCACCTGCTCCTCACCATGCTTTTCAGCCGTCTCTGCCTTGTTGAGTCCAGTGAGGCCTCCATAGTGGCGCTCGTTCAGACGCCAGCAACGAATCACAGGCAGCCACATCTGGTCTGTGCCCTCCATGATGGTCCACAGAGTCTTGATGGCACGTTTCAGCACAGAGGTGTAGCACACATCAAACTTCAGGCCTGCATCCTTGATTGCCTTGGCACCACGCTTGGCCTCCTCGACACCCTTCTCACTGAGGTCGGCATCGAACCAGCCACAGAAGCGGTTCTCTTGGTTCCAGGAGCTTTCTCCATGGCGAACAATAACCAAGCGATGGACACTAGCCATGTTAAACAGAGTTTCTGAGTTCAACTTAAGCCAGACACAGAGCCTTCAGCCCTTCTAAATTGCTCACACACTGGCTGACCCACAGTGAGGCCAGGCAAGCATACCACACTCTTTTTATAGCAGCTTAGATGGTGGCAGTGCATAACAGGCAGGCCTTTTTGCTATCCACCTGTGAGAGGTTTTCTTACTCTGACTGACACAAGAGGTGGGCCAATAGAACCAGAACTCTGCAGTGCTGGGGGGATAGGCTGGGAAGGCCAGAGGTCAAACATAAACCAAAATAGCAACATGACTTTTAAATTGAGATCTGTGGAACAAAAGTGTAAAGAGCAGAGTTGCCCACAAATATGTTCTTCGTGCTAAGCTGAACGGCTTAATCGCTGACAGAGAATCTTGTTCCACTGCAAACACTCTATATGTGTAGTAAATATAACATTTGTTCACATGATTTTTATTCATGCACTTGCAACACAGAAAAGTGAAATTCTCTTATTGTGTTGCCAAAAAGCTGAATTAACAGAGCCTTTATATAACACTATGCTCTCATACAGTTTTATTACTGTAAATGTAGCTATTGAAACATAAAAGGAATATAGCAACTTACTACAGCTCCTACTATTGCACTCCTGATTGATGACACAAGTGAGGTGAATACACAAAAACAAATACCTGTCTGCTTGTTATCAAATCCTACCAAAGATCTTGCGGTATCTCCAACATAAAACCATCATGCAGTTCATGTTCTTATGAAGCCTGGGTAATTTATAGTGCTGTTTCTGACCATCGCCTCTAGGAGGCACTCTAGTATCACATTACCAATTTTTTGGGGGGGTACATACACCATACTTTGGTTCATGCTGTATTCCATAAGAGTGATTCAACTTGTTTTTATGTGTCAAAAAAAAAACACTCAAATATTAAACTGCTTCCATTGATTAATTATTGGTAATATCTTTCATTCATTATTATTTCAAGTTACTTTTCTCTATTCTTAGATTTGAATTAAGAAATGCCTTTTGTTTGACTTTCTAGTAAATATTGTATACAGTATTACACTGAGGCAAATAATGGAAGCCAAACATCCTGTAACATCTCTTTATGAAATGCAATACCAAGAAGAAGAAATTCCCAGAACTTTTTGAATAGATTTAAAAGATGAAACTTTCAAACTGAGCCTCAAAGCCAGAAGCTGAAGTGTTTGGCAAAGTCTCCTGCCCCTTACAATCAAATTATGACCCACTAGAAATACAGAGGTCTATAAATAAAACATTAATGGAATTCCAGGCATGAGGCCAACTTTCCCCAAGTAACCCTGATATTAGATTGTATTGTATCTAGTTGAAACTACAAGGACGGATGCTGCAGAAAAGTAACTGTTGAGTCTCTGTGTTTTTATTGTGACACATTTTTACAGGAAAAGAAGTGTTGACAAAACCAGCTGTGTGCTGCCTGCCCACCATCAAACAGCTGAAGGACAAAGTTAGATTTTTCAGGTTTACAATAAGCATGCTGGTGTCGATCTGAGCTGAAAATACGCATCTTGATTTCATCCAACCAGAGAATTTGCTTCCAGTATTCATCAAGTTTCTATTCCTATTCATCAACAAAAGTTTGACCTGTTTTTTAGGGAGTGGCTTTGAAGGGCAAGCAAGGGCTTTGTGCCTGGATGCTGTCCACGGAGGAAGATGTGCGACATGCAGCGTCCTTCAAAATATCTGATCTTTCCTAGACTTTCTGACTGCCAAGTCTAAAGTCGTTTTTCAGACCAAGGTTGTGCAATTAGAAAACTGTTTAAGCTGTCATTATCTGATAACACCGTGTTTCTAGGATTGGTAAAATTACTCTCCCTGTAACCACTGATTTTTAGTTAGTTGTCAGTCTTCTCATGTACTATGCCACACTTCTAAAGTCTTACAATCACAAGTTATTTTCCACAAGGAGCCATGATGCAGAAAGACAGCCCATTAGTCAAAAATATAGTTCAGAAGGTTCTGATGGTTGCAGGTTATTTTACAGCCATGTTAATGTAGATTTTTGTTGTGTTTACTTTCTAAATAGGTGCCTGTATTGTAAATATGGTCCTTATAATGTACTTGTTTTTGATTGTGCATAGGAGCAAATATTGTACTTACAAATATAGAACTAATGGAGTTAGTTACAGGTGATATTTTTTGTCATTTATTTGATGTTTCAGTGATATTGCAGGTGCATGTTCTTACTTATTTTGGAAGCTGTAAGTAATAGATTTAACAGTGTACTGGAGTTACAAGTTAATGTAAGGTTTATTTAGTTGGGTCTGGTGCCAATTGCAACGGTTTTCATGCCTCTTTTGGCCCTCTAGTGGTCAAAAGATTATTGATGAATCTTTAGCTACAAAGTGAGATATTTAGACCGTAGTACTGCCTGCTCAAAAGAAAGAAAAGACAGCTTTTGTCAGACAACCTAAATTAGTTGTTTGTGTTCATGATGCCAGACATTCATTACTTATCATCTTCACAGGCAGGACAAGCAGGAGCCCTGAAATTACAGCTGTAAGTGATTTAATTTGTTTGGAAAGAGAACTTAATGGTCAACATTCTCTGTTTCATTGCCTCAGGTCTTGTAAGCATCTTGTCTGCCAAAAATCACCCTGGTGCTGATTGTCAGACTGCTGTTAGGGTGGGAAAAAGTGTACACAGGGGAGTTTGTGTGATCACAACTGTTCCGATGACTCAGCCTGCAGCAGAGTCCAGCTCCCACTGAGGTTCCACACCTCCCTCTGCCTGCATCTCTTCTGTTTGGATACAGATCTGCCTATAAGCACTCTATGGTCCATTGCTGCAAAGGAGAATTACACAGGCAACACGCTATAGATCAAAGACACGCACTCATCGCGCACACCAGGCTCACGCACAAAAACTGATATTGCTGCAAAGCACTGCAACAAACTGCATTAAAGCATGTGACTGAAAAAGTAAGATACTGCACCCTTGCAAACATGCACAGATTCACATGACACAAGAAAAGAAAATGCCTGTCAGCAACTAGATGAAACTGAACCACCTTTATATTAATGCTGCAGATGAGAGGCACTGCCTGTCTTTCTGAAACTTGAGTCAACAGCTAGACAAAAAACACGAAGCCTCTTCTTTGACTGATTAGGTTGTTTTTTTTTATAGAGTATATTTTTTGTTATCCACAGAATCTCAAAAGTGTCAAAAAAGAGAAAAGGTTTTGTCATCAACCAAATGATGAAGTGAAGTTTATTGCAACCAATAAAATTGCTCTGATATAAATATTTTTACAAATGATACAGGCTTACTTACAAATGGTCTGATTTGTATTGTGTCCCCAATACATGACTTACCTGCATTTGGTTGGAATTTTATCATTGCAGGTCTTTTAAGGTCACAGCTGTAGTTCTGTTCTCAGCCAGAAGGAGACATGCTGTGTCACCATTGTTAAATCAGGACACTGCCACCCCCTTTCCTGCAGTGAGAACACAGCAAGTATGTTTCATCCATGTTTTTGTCCTCTATAAAATAAGCAGCTAATATACTATGCAGTTTGTTTACAGTATTGCTGAGGAGGCCAGGCCCAAGTTCTACATTAAATCTAAATTTAATCTTTTTTTCTATGTATTTCTATTTTCCTGCGCTATAAATGGCATTAGTTTCTCTTCTCCACATCCTCTCTTCTGTCTTCTCTATATTTAACTTGCACTCTTTTCCCTCCTACACTTGTTCTCATGGTTCCTCCCTCTCATCTTGTGCCGTTGCAGTGTAAGCCTATAGAGCCTGCATTGTCAGAGTTTGGAGAAAGCGCTTGCGTCAGACTCCATCGTCCTGCTATAAAAGAGCAGGTTGCTGCAGCAGCCAGCAGTCGGGGCTTAAACCTGAGCCCTTCATACACCTCTACACACAGCCACACACAGACAAAGGAGCTAGGGAGAGCACCCTGTCCCTTCTGCAGCCATGAGTAGCATCGGGTATGACCCCTACTACTCCTCCTCCTTATACAAACGCTGGTATGTTGAGCCTCCCCCTCGTGTGGTGGTGACCAGAGGGAGGACTCACTCTGCCTACTCTTCTCATGCATCCCCACTGTCCTCCTCCCGTCTGCAGTACTCTTCTCCTGGCCGGGGGCTATTCTCCTCTTCCTCCCCAGCTTCTTCCCTGGAGCTGGAGCTCAGCCAAGCGGCCCAGATCAGCTCAGAGTTCCGAACCGTACGCACACAAGAGCGCAGCCAGCTGCAGGATCTCAACGACCGTTTTGCGGGCTTTATCGAGAGAGTGCGTGAACTTGAGCAGCAGAACCGTGCCTTGGAGGCAGAGCTACTGCTACTGAGGCAGAGGCACACTGAGCCGTCCCGCCTCCGGGCACTGTACGAGCAAGAGGCCCGATCCCTGAGAGCTGCTGTGGATGAGGCAAGAGCAGAACAGCAGGGTGTCCTGGGCCAGAGAGAGCGGCTAGAACAAACCCTAAGTGCACTTCAGGGTCGATATGAAGAGGAAATGCTGGCTCGAGAAGAAGCCGAGGGCAGGCTGATGGAGGCCCGTCGTGAGGCCGACCAGGCTGCCTTAGCAAAAGCAGAGCTGGAAAAAAGTGTTGAAACTCTGCTAGAGGAGCTGGCCTTCCTCAAGAGGATTCATGAAGGTGAGGTGGTCGAACTCCAGGCTCAAGTCCAGCTGGGTGTCCAGGTGGCTGTAGAATCAGAAGCTGCAGCTCCAGATCTCTCTGGGGCTCTCAGGGATATCCGGTCCCAGTATGAGAGGTTGGCAGCGAGGAACATGCAAGCAGCAGAGGAGTGGTTCAGAGGGAAGGTGGGCTCCCTAACCGAAACTGTGGCCCAGCACAGCGATGCCATGAGAAGCTCCAAGGATGAAGCCGGAGAATATCGACGCCAGCTACAGGCCCGTCTTCTCGAGATCGATGCATGCAGAGGCCTCAATGAATCCCTGGAGAAACAGCTTCATGAGATGGAGGAGAAGCAGAGTGCTGAGATAGCTGCTATGCAGGTCAGTAAACAAGCTGCGGCTCTCTGTACTTATTCAAATCTCTTTTTGAGGGTTTTTTTCATGGCTGTTCACTGCTTTTTATCTAGGACACTATTGCAGAGTTAGAGAATGAGCTGAGTGGCACCAAACATGAAATGGCTCGCTACCTGAAAGAGTACCAGGACCTGTTGAATGTCAAGATGGCTCTGGACATCGAGATTGCTGCATACAGGTGAGAAGAAAGAAACAATGATGTTGAGAAGTCTCTCATCTAATTGCTGGTGTTGATTAATCAGGTTAATCAGCCCACTGGGGTAAATTAATATGGTAATATAGAAGAGAAAAATTCCCTTTAAATGTTTTTGTCAGTGTTCTTATTAATTCTGTAAATATTTCTAATACTTATTCCAGGTGGACTTTGCCACAGTGCACTGGAAAATTCAGAAAGATTTTCTTTTGCATTTCCCATGCTTGTTTTTGTGTAATACTAAAATATTTCTTAGTGTTTTTAATGGATTCAACCTCTATGAGACACAAAACAATGCATAAAAAGGCTTATTGAATAAAAAGCAGTATGTGAGTATTCTAAGTTCTGTTGCAGAACCTAATCAGAAACAAAATTGGAAAAAGCTTACTCTATTCTTTTAAAATGAGCTTGTCTTACTCATTACTTGTGATTTCATCGACCTGAACAGGAAGCTTTTGGAAGGGGAGGAGTCTCGCTTCAGTGCCGGGGGAGTGTCCTCTTTGTACAGCCACAGTTTGGCAGCTCCCTCTTTTGCCAGACCCATTCTCTCCAGCCTGAGTTCTGGCACCTCCTATCTGATGACTTCACGCCTGCTCAGCTCAAGCTTTAGCACAACTGAAGGGATCATCTCTGCCAGCCACGCCCCACAAGCTGAGGCCAGCCCACCTGGGGAAGAGGAAGAGGTAGAGGAGGAAGAAGAGGAGAAGGAAGAAGAGGGAGGAGAGGAAACAGAGGAGAAAAAAGAAGAAGAGGAAGTGGAGGAGAAGGAGGAAGAAGAGGGAGGAGAGGAGGAGGGAGATAAAGAAAAAGAAGGTGAAGAGGAGGCTAAGGAAGGAGATGACGAGACTAAAGAGGAAGAAGAGGGTAAGGTCTTTTTAGATTATCGTCATCAATTATGCGGATAAAGAGTAACATTAAAATCATCAAACTCATGGTAATGATATTTTAATCTGTTTATTCAGGTGGTGATGAAGAGGGGCAAAAGGAAGAAGTGACAGAGGCTGCTGATGACAAAGGGGAGACAGAGGAGAAAGATGAAGGAGAGGAAAGTGAGGTCAAAGGAGAAACACAAGAACCAGAGGGAGCGGATAAAGACGAGGCCAAAGATGAAGGAAAAGGGGAAAAGTCAGATGAAACCGAGGATAAAGAGGCCAAAGATGAAGAAAAAGAGGAAACTGAGGATAAAGAAGAGGCCAAAGATGAAGTAAAAGATGAGAAAATGGAGGAAACTGAGGATAAAGAAGAGGCCAAAGATGAAGTAAAAGAGGAGAAAACTGAGGATAAAGAAGAAACCAAAGATGAAGTAAAAGTAAAAGAGGAGAAAACCGAGGATAAAGAAGAGGTCAAAGATGAAGTAAAAGAGGAGAAAACAGAGGGAGCTGAGGATAAAGTTGAAGCCAAAGAACAAGAAAAAGAGGAGAAGGCAGAACCTAAAAAGACAGAAGAGAAAGAAGATAAAACTGAGGCCAAGAAGGAAGACAAAACTGATGACAAAGACGTCAAAGAAGCTGCTCTGAAAAAAGATGACAAAGCTAACACAAAAAAAGGGAAAGATGAAGAAAAACCAGCCAAACCTGAGCCCGCTGAGGAGAAAAGCACAAAGAGTAAAAAGTAACCTCAGCAAAGTTCAGTCAAACCACAGCTCAATGACCAGAAGAGACATCAGCGCTGTCAAGTCTGCTTGTTGACATGGTGCTCAATAGAACAGTGCAATAGTCATTTACAGCAACAAATCAAGGTTAACTGCTTGCCAATGTCCAGAGTAATCCAAAAAGATCTGGTTGCACACTTCCTGGTGACTGTAATATGTGTAATTGCTGAATGCAAAAGTGAGTGTGTGAGTTTTGACTGGTTAAATAAATCATTCTCAAAGCCATGTGATTCACTGAGTTTGACTCCCGATTCAAGGTTTAAACCCCAACAAGCATTTAAATGTGAGTTTTCTGTCACAGCATTGCTCCTCAAAACCAACTGTTTTACACTCTGTCACAACTTTGTTTCAAGATTTGTTTAACACTTCAAGTGAGACTAAATTTTAAAAGAAGAAATGGCAGATTCCTCCCTTCTTACATTTAAAAACTGAATCTTAAAGCAATGAAATAAACCCATACTCATTACTTCTGGTAATTTAAGACACATGTTAGAGATGTATGTAATGTCTTTGAGTCGCTTTGTTCAAAATAGCAGAGACAGTACAACAGCTCATTTTTCAGCCATTTATTCACTTCCCTATTCAAACAAATCATTTTTAGGGGTTTGTAGTGACAGTTTTTTAAAGGAAGGACTGAAAAAGGTAACAACTGTTGGCCAGCTGGTTAATAACACCACAAGGTAAACACCTCATATTTCCTTCTTTCGATCCATAAACATCGGTCTTCCCTGTCAGTACATTCAACTATTTATTTAGCAGCTAATACTAAGAACGGTTGCTTACATGGGCAATACGTTGTTTCATAAAGGCTGTTATCAGTTTTAAAATTCAGCCTGTTTTTACATTAACTGGCGACCTTCTGGTTGATGTTGGCTATGGCAGCTGTCCAAAAACCTGAACAGGTGCAGTAGTTGTCTCTGTTTGTCTTTCATTCAATTCTCAAAACAGAAAGTTCAAGTGGGATATGGAATCTTGTTAGAGTGAGCACATTATCCAGTCGCATTTGAATCGTTGCAGTTTAAATGGAGCTGTTGAGAACCAGATGGGAGAATGTAGCTGTCACCTTGAATTTTTCATTTGTAGGCTTTCATTTAATTACCAAACCCATCTGAGTCCTGTTTCAGAAAAAAAAAAAAGTCAAAATATTGCAGCGAGAATCTGGGTGGAGCCTTCCCAGCATACAGTGTGACACCATGTTTGTGAGGCATTAGTTGTGTTTGAGTGTGCTCTAAGTTACTTAAAAGTGTTATTCTTTGGGTAGATTCAAACAAATCATATCTCACAAACAGATGAAGCTGGCAGATTAACCTGTGACCACTTAATTGTACATATACACAATGAAACAAGACAATCCAGGCTTCTTGCTTTACATTCCTGTTTGAAAGATATGGGTTCAGCCTCTTATCACAATCACAGAGAAAGATTATGTGAGAAAATAAAAGTTTTCTTTTATGAACCTGTAAATGTTAATGTGTGTTACTGGGCCAAAAGTATAAGTACATGTAAACCGTGCCCCAAAAATGTAATCGGAGCCATTCTGTTTCAGAAACTTGATCATACGGTACTAGTGTTCATCTTCCAACTGGATTAAATAGTTTTGTCTGTCTTTTTGCTGGGGAAACTGGAGCTATATATAATCTATACAGTGGATTTTATATGCTGTACCCATGCTAAAAACATGTCATGTTTCAAATAAGGGCGTTTTGGCCGTGGTTTCACTTCTTTGTTGTGAGCAGATCTCTTCTAGGATCAATAAGCTGTCAGTTTAAAGTAAACTTCTCTCATGAGTATTTGAAATACTAAATTACATGTCTGAGGTGCAGAACACTGTGGTCTCAGTTCGTTTAGGTCAGATTTCTTTGTCAGGAAATAAAACACTCAACAAAGCTTTTGCAGAACACTATCAACTCATTTATTGCCTATGTTGATAATATCCCTTTAGAATTAATAGCTTGTGGTGATTTCAGACACCCAAATAAATGTTTTTGGGCACATAAAAGCTATTCTTAGATTTCTTTATGTCCCCAATAAGCACTGCAGCTTTGGTGTTGAGCTATTTTAGCACGTTAGCGAACTTAAAAGAGATTTTGACTGCTACAAAATATTTCAAAATATATCAATTAGTGTTACAGTACGAAGTAGGCTAAAGTTGAGCTATAGCCAACAGTTTGATAAAAAAATAGCGACTGGTTTGAATTCTCGAGTATGAGATTTGGCTGTTGCAATCTTGATTTTTTCTAGGTGGGCATGGAAAAAACTCTCATGGTTTCACTCATTTAACAACAAAGCTCTGATAACTACGTCTGCTTTCCCAGAACATCATGTGCTGGCTGACCATGAGACATTCAAGAAGAGTAGACCATCCCTTCACCTGAACTAATCCAGTACCTATCAATCAACATACTACTGAATTCTCGCAGCTGTATTGGAGAATGAAAAAAAATTCTGTCAATGCTGATGTTGCCACTTTTTTTCAGAAGTGAACTTGTTTGACCTGTTTGTTTGACAGAGCTTTGCCAATTCAATACATTGGAATCTAATTTGGTGACAAAGACATCTACCTAAACAAACAATCTCAAATGTCAAATGATAAAATTACTTTAGCACCTTTTACAGAGAAATTTCTCAACAAAAAAAAGGTATCCAATGTCTCATTACACCTGTGAGTCTAGAATTTGAGACATTTTCTGAAACTGTCCGTCTTTGTTAAAATGTAACTTCCTGCCCAAATAAGATAAAGTGACATGTGATGTGATCATTGCATGGCCCCTGTGCACAAGAAACAAAATTCTCTGGATGTTTAGCTTGTCTGAACTGAGGCAAAGTAATAATTTACTAAATTATCATGGTAAGTAGATACACAGTGGCTATGTAACAAGTGCACTTGTTAACCATACTCACTCTTTTACTGAAAGAAATATATAACGGTCACTTCCTGGAGCCTATTAGAGTCGAGATGAGAGGTTAAGTCCACGCTGAAACAGTGTTTAGTCTGTCACAGGGCTAAAACAAATAGAAAGACAATCATGCATGCTACCCTAACATGTATGTCCTCTCACTGTGGGCGGAAACCAGAGCGCCAGGAGAAAAAGTCACTCATGCACAGAGAGAACATTCTAGTCAGAAAGGCCTTGATCCGCAAGCAAGTTCGAACTCAGAACCTCGTCGCTGAGAGAGCACAGCACTAACCACTGCACCAGTTTACAAATCATACTTAGTCTAATGGCCCATTTATAAAAAATAAAAAAAAGACTGTTCTATTATTGTTCTCCGCTGAGATAGGCATTAGACTATCTGTAGGCTGTCTGTAGAGATCTGCAGCAAGCATGCTTCAGCAGTTAAGGAGCAGTTACAGCCCTGGTGTTGAGTTTTCAAAAATGAACTCAGTCTTACATCTTTGCACTCAGCTGGTCGGTGACATCTGCAATCATTTACTGGGTTTATGCTACAGCAGATATCTTGGTAAAAAAAAAAAAAAGGAAAGTGCAATATCAGAAAAGATACTGCAAAAGGTGAAAAAAAGAAGGAAGCATGTCTCTGCGATCGTGAATTGATAAAAGGAAATAATTACTAAAAAGTTCTTGGATTGACAAGAAGAGAAAAAGATCTTGTCCTGACTGTCAATGATGTAAATCAAATTCTGCCATCTTTCAAAATAAAAGAAGCAAAGTGAAAAATGATTGAAGTCTGATTGAGTTGACATTTATTTAGTTTTTTTATTAGAATCAGTAATGTTGCAATCATTCTAGATATTAAAAAATATGTATTGCCAAGCTTTTTGTAGCTAATTACAACCAATTGTAAATAAACAATATGTCAGTTTTGGGTTTTGTTCAGCTTGTGTAGCAGTTGATACCTGCTGATATCTTAATTGAACAAAAATAAAATGACAAGAGACAACAGAAGATAACTTCATTATAACATTTATTGAGCAAATGCTGCTGGGAAACTGTTCATGATGAGTAAAGTTATGGGACTGCAAACAGTAGCACCTCATTTATTTCTGTTATTAAATTCAAGTCCACCCTATGCATACAAGAATGCATGTATCTATGCATTTACAGTTATATTTTTCAGTTGCACTCAGGTAAACATAACAGACACTGGTAAAAAGCATGTTTAAGGCTAGGAGTTTCTTCAGGTTGGTTAAGCTGTAACCGCTTCAGTTACGTGATTTATGTGGTCATGTGTTTATCATGTCGCTGCTCATATCTTTCTTCACTGTATGCTTTGTGTTTATTGTTAGTTTATTCTTTTTTTGGCTCAGATGGTATCTTCACATCAAGTAAGGCTTCTTCAGTAGAGTGCATGTCTGCACCAAGGACCCTGCCTGTCCAAGACCCAACCCCTCCCCTCCCCCATCCCATTTTACTTGAACTCAAAAATCCTCTCAACATTGGGAACATTTCTCTCACTCTTCCACCCACACTACATGTATTCCTTATAGATATCTACTCTTTTTTACATTTAGTTTCTACCAATCATACAGATCAGAGAGGCAAGGACTCCACTCCTCTGAGCTAGCATGCAGAGACCCCCCCCCCCCAACTGAGCTCACCCATGAAGAGCAGAATGAAAGAAAAAGAGAATAAAATGTCTCAGTCGCTTGCTCCTGACCGCGTCTGCAGCGAAGCCTGTTTAAAGCTTTCACTCAACATGCAGGTTTGAACTTTGTAGCGTTTAAGTTTTGCCTTCTCTCTGTGATTCGTTTTGAGAGTGGTTGTCTTTATTACATCGCTCTAGCTGTATGATTTTCTTTGTTATGTTAGTTCTGGGTTGATTGCTTGGCATGTGCTCTCCTGTTGTCCCCCCTTCTCTCCGTCCTCCTCCTCTGCCTCCTCTTTTGACGGCCACCTGGAGTCTGCTCAGTCGCCCTCTGTCACCTGCTTGATGGACTGAGTGGATTGCTTCTCCGTCTTCTTGGTGGAGACCAGCTTCTCCTGCACTACCTCCTCCACCTCCTTCACTGTTTCTGTCACTGTGACAGACTTTGTGACATGCTTGGAGCCATCCTCTCCGGTGGTGATTGTCTCCACAGTCTTGGTGATCACCACTTTCTGGCTGCCATCTTCCTTCACTGGGCTGTCATCTACTCCGTTAGCGATCACATCACCATCTTTCCCCTCATCTTCCTTCCCTTTCTCCTCAGGGCTGCTCTTGTCTACGTCGCCATTCATGGCAACATCCTTCTTTTCTACCTTCTTCTCTTCTGTCTTCTTTTCTGATTTGTCTTCCTTATGAGCCTCAGGCTTGATGGCTTCACTTTTTGGTGACTCGGCTTTAGGGGAGCTAGGTTTGGGGGATCCAGCCTTAGGTGAGCCTTCTTTGGGGGATTCCAGCTTTGGAGAAGCAGCCTTAGGAGATTCAGCTTTAGGAGACTCAGGTTTAGGTGATTCAGACTTGGGGGAACCAGGTTTTGGGGATTCAGACTTGGGGGAACCAGGTTTTGGGGATTCAGCTTTAGGAGACTCAGGTTTAGGTGATTCAGACTTGGGGGAACCAGGTTTTGGGGATTCAGACTTAGGGGAACCAGGTTTTGGGGATTCAGACTTGGGGGAACCAGGTTTTGGGGATTCAGACTTGGGGGAACCAGGCTTTGGGGATTCAGACTTGGGGGAACCAGGCTTTGGGGATTCAGACTTGGGGGAACCAGGCTTTGGGGATTCAGATTTGGGGGACTCAGGCTTTGGGGATTCAGATTTGGGGGACTCAGGCTTTGGGGATTCAGACTTGGGGGAACCAGGTTTCAGGGATTCTGACTCGAGGGAATCAGGTTTTGGGGTTTCAGATTTGGGAGAATCAGGCTTTGATTCTGAAGTTTTCGGAGCCTCTTCCTTGCTGACCTCGGGCTTTGCAGCTTCAGTTTTTGGAGCTTCTGATTTTGCTTCAGCTTTTTCTGATTTGTCATCTGCTTTCTCATCCATTACCTTCTTCTCATCTTCCTTTGTTTCCTTGTCTGTGTCCTCTTTTTGCTCTTCCTCATCTCCACTTTTGGAGGCTTTGTCACTGCCTGCATCTTCATCCTGATCAGCACCTTCCTCCTCGGTACCAGCCTCATCCTCTCCTCCGCTGCCCTCCCTGTCTCCAGCCTTCTCTTTGTCAGGAGAGGCTTTAGACTCTGGAGCTTTGGAGCACAATACTGTTTCCTCAACTTCCTCCTCCTCTCCTTCCTCTTCACCCTCTTCATCACCTCCCTCTGCATCATCCTCCTTTTCTCCTTCGTCCTCTCCCTCCCCTTCTTCTTCTTCCTTCTCTCCCTCCTCACCACCTTCTCCCTCGCCCTCTGCTCCCTCATCATCATCCTTTTTGTCCTCCTCCTCATCCTTACTGGGTGCAGAAGTACTAACTTTGGCTTCGGTGGCAGCTACAACTTCCTCTTCCTCTACCCCCTCTTCTCCTTCTCCTTCTCCTTCTCCTTCTCCTTCTCCTTCTCCCTCTCCCTCTTCCCCCTCTGCTTCCTCTCCCTCTCCAACCTCCTCCCCTTCTTCCTCTTCCTCTCCTTCTCCTGGTGTGGCAGCCAGCTCTTGTGCTATCTCAGCCAGGGCCTCATCCATGTCAGTTTTGTCATCCTCCAACCTTGTCTCCTCAATAATCTCCTCCACAAACTTGTGTTGCACTTTAAGCTTGGGGGCCTCTGATTTAGGCCTAGAGATTTTGGTGGAGGCGACAGCCTGGCGATAAGGGAAAGTGCTGAAGTGGGTTTCCTCACCTTCTAGGAGTTTCCTGTTTAGAAAATAAATGCATAAATGTGCATTTAACCCCCACTATCAATGGAATCATGTTGAATAATTTTAACATATTATTTTAAATCTATACCTATATGCAGCAATCTCAATATCCAAGGCCATCTTGACATTCAGCAGGTCCTGATACTCGCGAAGGTGACGAGCCATCTCCCACTTGGTGCTCTTCAGCTCATTATCTAGCTGGTGGATTGTCTCCTGAGGAAACACACAGCAAACACAATACATAGCTGATTAAGTACAACAGAACAATCCTCACATGCAGATTCAGTTTACACTCTCCATAGATTTCACAAAGTCATGGCAACAATTTTGTGAAGACTTTCATCATATTATTTCCAAATAACCACTGCATCAGAACTCCTCTTCTTTTCTGCTCTAATATATTCTGACGCAATACAGTATTCTAGAGATGTCCGCCTCTGTTTCAAGGGCAGCACCCACACATTTTCAATGCACCCCCACCCCCACCTCAAATATTTCAGTGGTGTGATGCAAGGACAGAGCCAATTATGGCATCGACCCATGCCTCTGACTCAGCAAGTAAGAAGGAAAGAAAGCCAGAGCGTATACTACAGCGTCTCTCTAATTCCTCACATTTGGAAATCTCCCAAGCTTGTAAAGAAAGAGCAAAAAGTCAGCGACGAGTACCTGTATGCGTAGGAGTGGGATCCTGACAGTCACTATGCAGATTATAATGATCAAAAAACAATCAGCCAACGAAACTGTTGGTTTTATTGTCAGAGGGGGAAATGAGTGGTTTTGAAGTCTGCCAAATAAAAACTGCGTCACAAAGACCAACTACGTTGAGCAGATTTTTAGTACTTTAAGTTTTAAACATACATTTGTTTAAATATATGTCATATCTATAATTACAGTATTTTATACTGAAGTCTGATCTTTACGTATGGCTGCGTGGCTACCTCTTACCTGCAGGCTGGCCAGGTCGCTGTTGTGGCGGTCCTCGATGTCGTTCAGTTGTCTCTCCAGTGACTCCCTCGTCCCGCGGACGGACTCCAGCTCCACTGTCTTGGACTGCAGCTGGCGGCGGTAGTCGGCTATTTCATCCCGGGCGGACTTTATGGCGTCCTTGTTCTGCTCTGCAGCCTCGGTGAGCTTGGCGTAGCGGCACATGAACCAGCTCTCCACCTGCTGCAGGTTCTGGTTAGAGTGGCCCTCCAGCTCGGAGCGGATCTCGCGAAGAGCCTCGGTGATGTCTGTCCTCTGGAGGTCCTTCCTCTCCACTGTCACTTGAGATGCCTCAATCTGGGCGATGAGATCGCTCACCTCCTCCTCGTGGTTGTTGCGGATGAAGGCAATCTCGTCCTGCAGCGACTGAACTTTCTTCTCCAACTCAGACTTGACCAACTCCGAGTCGCTCGAGTCCTTCTTCAGGATACGAATTATTGCCTCAGTCTCCTCTCGGATTCGAGCTTCTTCGTCAAAGCGGTCCCTGAGCCGCTGGATGTCCTCCTCGATGTGGTCGGTGTCGAGCTGAATTTGCGCCTTGTCACGGTGGATTTGCTCTAGCACCGAGCGCAACTCCTGCAGCTCCTGGTCATAGACGTCGTCCAGCTGGGAGCGAGACACCTGCTTCTGCCGCAGTGCCTGGATCTCCGCCTCAATCTGCTGGTTCTGCTGCTCCAGGTAGTGCACCTTGTCAATGTAAACAACAAACCGGTCATTGAGCCCTTGAAGTTGCTCTTTCTCGTTGGATCGCTTGTAGTCCCCGTTAAGGACTGAAGTTTGACTATAATCAACGCTGTCGGCGGAGCTGAGCACCGTTGAGCTGTATGCTCGGGACACCGGCACGTTCACGCTCCTCTTGTAAGATGTGGTCATGGTGGAGCCGGGGCTTGCCCGGGACCAGGACTGGGAACGAAAGCCACTGGAAGGAGTGCCGCTGGAACGGCTGTAGCCGTAGTTGGTCGTTCTAGTATCCATAGTTCTCCGGAAAGGACTCCCTATCGTGTCCACCGGGTAACTCATCCGGCCAGACTACCGTAGAGGATGTGAGCAGGAATGAAAGGGGACGGTGTTGGAGGATGAGGCGTGTGTATGTGGGTGTATGTGTGTGCGCAGGTGAGGTGTATGGCTTTCACAGCGACTGAGAGTTCCTCCGTCTGCTCCTTATATATCTGAGGCTCTGTCGCTAACAAGGCAAGTCCAAGCAGTTTTGTTTCGTCCATTGATAGAACAGAGGGGAGGGTACATCCCCCCCAGGCCGTCTGCAAATGGTCCCGGGTCCCGTTCAGTCTGAACCACGTGGGGTGGAGGAACTACGTGGGTGACTTATTCAAAATTAAAAGAGATAGATAGATAGATAGATAGATAGATAGATAGATAGATAGATAGATAGATAGATAGATAGATAGATAGATAGATAGATAGATAGATAGATAGATAGATAGATAGATAGATAGATAGATAGATAGATAGATAAAAAATAATTTCAGAACCACGGAAGTAATTTCAGAACCACGGACAGCGACTAGCAACTGTTAGCTACAAAAAACTTACAGGTTTTGTGGCATATTATCGAGGTGAACAAAGAATACATCACAGCTTTGTGACTGTGATTAGTATTCCTGACCCAACTTCTAATAAATGCAAATACGCCCTGTTATCTTGTAATTTTAGCATTTTAAATCATGGTCGGTTACACTTACAATCAACTGATAAATGTGTGTTATCTCCACTGACTGTGTGTGTTTGTGTATACAACTAGTAGTTGTACATTTTAAATGTCAGATATTCTACTAATTGTAAAAAAAACACAAAAAAACAAATAAAGTGACTTGATATAAGTACCAGGAATATACAAAATTTAAATTTGAGCGACTTCAGATTCATTTTAATTTTACATTTATATTAACATTGTCTATATTTTTTTCTTTCTGGATTATAATAGTGCAATAACCCAGATAACGAACCTGAGCATTTTCTCTCAATTACAAATTTGCATAACAACTTCAGACTTGTGGCATACAAGAACAGTTTGAAGCGTTAATGCTGAATGAGTCGCTGTCTATCAGCAACTTCATTCAGATAATTATCAATGATGATGTTTAGGTGAAAGTATTTTGCAGAAAAAAAAAACAGAACATATAGTAAGTTTGACTCCTCATTTCCATCTATTCCAGCAATTACACAACAATAAATGAGTTATTCAGTTATTTCAGATGAAATATATGGCTGACAACTATGGAAAATCAGTAATGTGGATTATGTAAACATTACATACACTATCCACAAGTAAATTTTGGCTCTCAGTTATCAGTTGCATAGCTGTAACTTGAACTATTTGTATCTTCCTGCCAGATGTACAGTATAATCCCATGCATGCACCTTCCGCCTATATTTGAAACCATCTATTGGATCTTCATAACAAAAGGGTGCCAGTCACTGGGGGCTTTTTGGTTAGCCATGCTTTTGATGAGTCATCTTCCCTAACAGTGTGGCCTCAGTGTGCTGGCTACTGTCTGGTGGGTTGGCCTCAGCAAACAGGCTATTGATCTCCTATCAGTCCTGATGGTTCACTCAGATACCAGGTCGTTTTGGTCAATACGACACAATCAGGGGTTGTTTGAGGTAATGCATTGGGGAAAAAACAGCTGAATCTGTGTTTTTTGGCTCTTTTCTTTACAGTGAATAAAACACTTTACAGTGTTTTATTCAGTCAAACATGCACATTGATAGGTGCGGTGCTGAGGTGATTTAGAAGTGAATGCAAACAGCAATTATTCAAGAATCAAATTAGTACATTTATTGCCTTTAGGGTGATTATCCTGATTTGGTACTCTGAGCTGAATTATTTCCAAATACGCATATTGATCTATATTTTCCTTTCCCCGCTCATTCCACTGCAAACTTTACCAAAGCTGAGCCAATGCATCAAGCATTGCCAATTTTAGATCACTGCACAGACAGAAAGGCAGACAATGAGAGAGCTAGACAGACAGGGAGGGAGAGACGGTCATAATGACTTTCGCGTCCTGTGTCTGCCTATTTTTAGCAGTATTATGTATTGTAAAATAATATAATTCAACCACAATCTCCTTGCTTGCTGATGTCAGTGACCTTAACCTGAGACTGTTTTTTTGATTGAGGCCGTGCTACATGCTGCAGGGTTTCAGACAGTGTTGGGCCGGTAACGCAGGTGCTTTTGGATGCCCCACGAGGGCACCGGTGGTTTGATGCACATGATGGAGTGTGGGATGGGCAAAAACAGAAGAGTCGTTGAACATCAGCTCTGAGTTCCAGCGCACTGCAGAAAAGTTGGAGCGTTTTCAAATGGCACTGCAGTAGAAACAAGCTGTAACAGACAACTGAATCCATCCCAGGCTCTCCCAACCTGCAACATGCAGAGAAATGTGCACAGGGCTTGAGTGTATTAAAAGTGCTTCCCCTGTTAGATAGTATCAAGACACAGGGATTGTTAAATACCATAGTGCATAGGAATGCTGTTCTATAGGCTGCAAAGGCTGCAAAGTCAGCATGACCTTTCATTCAATTAGTATACTGTGCTGTTGGCTGGACTAAATATAGAAACATATACGAATGATAGCCCAGTATACTCAGCTCAGCTCAATGCAACTCAACTTGTCAAACACGAGTGTAACCCAAAATTCTTTACAAAACAAAAGAAAACTTTTAAGTGAAGACAGGATTTACTCAGCAGACAGTATCATAACCCACATCAGTTATATGGTAATGAAAAATGCATACCATATATTTATATGTCATTCTGTGACAACCTTTCTTGAAAATGCTAGTTCATAGGACCGTGCTAGAAAATCCTAAGTAGAGTTTTAAGATGTTCATTGTAATCTTCATTTGGTACTCTTCTGTCACTGAATCCATCAAATGTTGCTCCAAACTTATACAGTTCCCAGTGAGGACTGTATATTAAAGCAACTTCAGTGATCCAACAGGACTAGAGAAGTGCTATATATATTCCTCCTATTTTTTGAAAATTCCACAGTTTCTTAAATTTGAGTTGCTACAAATGAGTTTTCTTGTAACTTTAGAATAACATTGTCTATAGTCTCACCTCTCAGATTATAATAATCGCATTATAATCCAGAGGACAAACTTGAGTATTTAGTTGGTTTTATAACAAAATCATACCGGTGTCATTCAGGAACAATTTAAAACTTTGATAGTCAATATGTTATATATAGAACATGTTATATCTACAATCTGTGTTATAGTTTAAATTTCCTGTTACTTTTTTTATTTCACTACTCATTGAAAACTAATGGGTAGTTATGACCAAACCTAACTAAATAGTCATAATTTGTCAAATTTACCAGTTAGCAGCAACACATCTGGAGCTTTAGCATTTTGCACGCTCAAATGAATTTGATAGAACTCACATGGATTGCATAATTCTTTTGATAAAATCTCGACAGAACACGAAGAGCTGTGGAAGTTAGAATGGGTGGAACTTTTTCTCGACTCAAGCGCTTTCTTGATTGTGCCATTTTTGTGTGAGAAGGCAGACAATTAATGATCTATGTGACAGGTGATGTCAGCATGTTGACTGCATCACACTTTCTCCAGCCTCTCATTCTCTCTCTCTAATACAGCGCCTGGCTCACAACCTCTGTCACTGAGATAACATTACTGCTCTTCTGCCCCCTACAACTTTAGTGTCTGTCTGCTACATCTGACATCAGTTAACCTCCCACAGTCATGCAGGGGTCCTTCACTGCCTACGGTATGTAAACACAACCAGGTCACAGCTCCTGTGTGTGTGTGTGTGTTAATGCACCGTTAGAACTGAGACAATGTGTGCCTGATGTTCTGTGGTGATAAATCTAACGAGTAACGGCATTAAAGCTGATTTAAAATGTGTTCATATTAAAGGTACACGTGTGTATGTGTCCACTTCACAGACATATAAAGTGTCAGTAGTGGATTTCCATTATTGCATTTTCAGCTACAATCTGAAGTCAGGTGCATATTGATCAATATTCCTCCAGTTTTTTAAGCTTTGCTGGTGCACATATTGATCAGGAAAACATCCACATGTGGGTAGTCTTTTGCCCCGAGAGAAAATAATTTTGTAAAACAGTACATTGAGCCCGCAAGGATTTAAATCCCAGTAGTTACACAGTGTTTGTGTAATTAGTGCCTGTAAAAATCATAATTTAGGCATGTAAGCATATTCTGTCAATGAGATTATTTTAATGTACTCCTAACTTGTCAAACCCACTGAGCTCTTGATGGCGAGTAATTCAAAATGACCGCTTTGCTGCCAACAGTGTCAAAACTGACAGAACCTTTGGGAAACTTTGTGCAAACTAATGGTGAAAAATTCTAGAATATTTTAGCTTGAGATATGTTGCTATAAAAACATAGTCGTGGTGTCGCTCATAACATATGTGGTATTGACTAAAATAAACCGTGCCCAAGTTCAGAGTAATGAAAGGGCATGTCAGCTATTGAAGTGGTTCATTGTCATGCTGTCAATAGATTTTGACACCAGCAGAGGTCCGTCAAGATAAATGATACTTGTTTGTCAGATAGTGCTAGAATTTGTTCCTGTTGATTATGCCCATAGTGGAAAAGAACTACCCTACAGTACAACTCTGCAAAAGTAGTAGTAGTAGTCTTTCTCAGAAAATTCTACTTAGCTGGAAACATGGATCATAATGAAAATTGACTTCAGTGGGACTGTTATAGTGTTATATATCAACAGATTATTTATGACTCATACATTAATGGAAAAAGAAAGAATATTTGCAAAGAACATTTAAAGAAAGACAAGCAGATATGCCATCACAAGTTTTTACTATAATTAAACAAATACTTGCCACCTTCTGTCTGTTCACAAATTGATTAATGAATTCATGACAAAACAACTGAGTTTAATATGGCTTGTGTGGAAAAAAACTAAATCAGAGATTTTTGTAGATCTACAACAGTTACTAAAGCTGTTGGAGATATATCTTTTTAACATTGTTAAATACTTTGTAGTAAAAAGTCAGACATTTCACAATTTTTGATTAAACACATATCTCAAATTTGTACTTAAGTACATTACTTTCATAAAAGTTATTTTTAAACCTTGCATTAGACCCTATAATTGACTAAATTAATATATTAGTACTATATTTCCATTTTATGCTGCTTTATTAGCTCCACCTGAAATACTTCTTACATAAGTAACCAAAGGTTAATCAACATGAGTATGAGTATGACACTCTGGATGGGGCAGTGAGGGATGAATAGCACTCACTTAAATTGCAATGTGGAAATACTTAAAATTTTTTCGCTGTCAAAATCTTGATTGAAAATATTTCAACAGTGAATTTGTGCAAACCAATAATGCATTCAACAGCACGATAGTCAGCATGAGAAAACCAAATATAGATGATAAACTGATTTATGAAACAGTCCTGCAGTGGTGATGGGAGGAAGACGTCAGGCTGCAGTATTCTGCAAAGGTCAAAGCTGGGTTGGCTACCTGATGGATGATTAAGAGGTGGGAGGGCAAGAAGATCAAATGGTGAGGTAAGCACTGTGTGACAGGTTGTAGATAGCTGTATGGGGTGATGTTAGTGGGAGGGCTAGAGCCAGTGATGTCACTGTGGTGGCATAAAAGGAGCGTCAATGATGGAATTTGGAGGTGTACAGGAGAAAAGAAAGGGAGGGGTTGCACTCGGATCTGCAGTTTATCTGCAATGCATCAGTAGCTCCTTCTCACCCTCCCCTTCACAGTGTGTGCTGATCGGACAGAGGCAGCGTCTTATCTCATAGGCGATCCTCTGTGGACCGCTCTGTAGTCACAGAAATCAAAGTCTTCATCATTCCCCTCACATGAAAAAAGATGGCTGGTGAAACCCCAAGAAATACTTTTTTCACCTCACATACACATCAATTACAACACACACATACAAAGAGGCTATCAAATGGGCTTGTATGGAGCCTGTCAGACAGCAAAGAAAGTGATTATATTTATCATTAGTAGCTGCGGTAAATAACCAGTCTGGTTAATGTTCACAAATCAATAATGGAAATCACTGTGAAATTACAACATGGACTGAAGATGTAGCAACACACACATCACCTGCTCCTCTACATACATAAGAAAAGCAGCCTACAAAGTAACACACTGTACGTGTTAGGGAGCTATTCCATAAAAAGTCAACTTTAGTGTCAACAAAATATATTACAAGTGGAAAATGTGGCATAAATCTATCCGCTCACTGAGTAAATGCAAAACCAATTTCACATACACACTCACACACATACTAAATTTATTTCCTCAAGTTCCAGTGATGAAAGAAATACTCGACTGGTGTTTTTTAAGCAGTGATTTATATTGTCATTTGCAATCAATGCAGCATTTGATGCCACATATAACTTACTTAAGAGTCTCACCCGATAATTAGACTGCTTATTCAAGCCATGTATTATGTTAATATTTGTTTTGAATTCCCATCTCACCACCATCAGTTACCCCTGAGAGCTTTGTGCTGTGTGTTCCAGATATTAATGACGACATACATCGAACAGTACGTTCAGCCAGACCTTGACTTTTAACTCCGCATATGGTGGCATTTTTAACATTGGCAGCCTTACTGGCTGAGTTCTTCATATTAAAATAGCTCTTTGTTTTTTACTGTGATGTTTCTTTAATGTTCTGAAATGTAGCATGCAGGACAAAAAAAAAAAAAAAACGACATAGGAATCTTAAATCTCTATGTTTCCAGCATGAACCAGAAAGGAACCAACCAAACACAACTCAAAGGGAGACATAGGTAAGAGATAAAAAACCTTTTTGCACTGATATGTGACTCTTTCACGCGAACCGTATTAAAATAAAAGATGTTCATATTTATGGATTATAGACAGATAAAGTTTTAAATCATTTAAATTATGCATGCATCAGTAAAAGTCTTATTCAAAGAAGATTGCATTTTTCTATTCATACATTCCTTTTGTTTTTTTAGCTGATACAGGCTGGAGTTAAGCAGAACTGTGGTGAAATGAATCATCCATCATAGCTGACACAGGGTACACCCTGACAGGCGTAAACCTTCAAACATAAAACTCAAATATGCCTAAATAGACTTTAACCACGACCATTTTTAAAAAAGAGAGTGTGTTACTGTTTTTCTGAATATTGCTTTAAGCCTATATGTGTAATGTTTACGTGTTCATGTTAAGTATTTTTACTGCCTTTAGACGCATTCCAATATTGGAAATATGAGAGGCACTGTTGTCCCTGAAAAATGTGTGTCAGCATGTATTGTGGGGCTGCATAAGTTGTCAATATGTCCTAACACCAATGTCACTGACACAAATTCGTTTATGTTAGTTTGCAAATAGGTCCATACAGTAACATGCCCCACAGACTTAATATATGTGGGGGATGCAGTTCTACGGGGTCAAGGCAGACACATGGCACAGGGCACATCAGCTCTTCTTTCTTTTTTCCTCTCTCTTCCTCCCACATGCTGACAAGGACTTGCCTCATGATGAGTCTGGAGATATTTTAAACATCTGTCAGCAGCTTCTGCTGTCTGGAGGGAAAAGTCAACGATCAGCTGAAGGTGAGCACATTAAACTGAATTATCCCTTTGAAGCCAACCAATCTGAGACCCTTTAATTATTTAATCCGTATCCATTTTTATTCTCTTATTTTTTATTTCACATATTTTGTCTGTATTCATGCTATTGGATTCTTCCTATAACAAACCAGCAAATAGTTTAGTCTGCTCTCGGGTGCCTGAGTACCTGAGTCATGACCATGATCTGGAAGATCTGCACAGTGTAAAAGTCAATTGTGTTGTCTCTCTTTCCATCCAGCTGTCATTTTCTATCGTCCCTTGAAGACACTCACCACAGTAAATGTATGTAGATGTATTTTATCTAATAGAAATATTAATCACTAGATTGCGACCTTGGCTTTGCAGGTGTTCAGCTCCCTCACTTCTACCCTTCTATTTCCAACATCTTGGTCATCCACAGTGCTTGGTCTTAATTTGCAGAGTCACTCATCACCCTGCTTCTGTCCAATCCCCTACGATCCTTTCTCTGCTGTCTCCCCCAAATACATTCCTCTATGTCCTCCTCAATCATTTCTGACATTTTAATGCCATACCTTCTGCTGATCGTCTATCACGTGCCTGTGCTTCCTTGGAAAATTACTTCAATGCGTATTTTTTGTTGCACTATGAAAAAGAAAGAGTTTGACACTTGGATGTGTAGCTGCAGCGAGGAACACTTATGTCTGTCAGTTTAGCACTATTCATTTGAGAAGTTTTCTTGGGTTACAAAAAAAAAAGGAAAGTCACAATAAACTTTAATCTACTATGAAAATGAACACAATACCCACATCACACACACACGTGACAAATTCAATTAAAATGGTCACAAATGATTGATTTGCACTTTCATAGCACCTTTCAAATTCATCTTGGACCTGCAAAGGGCTTTATGATGTGGTCCTTGTTTCACTCATTCAATCACCCACATCCAAGTGTCTTGCCCAAGGATATTTTTGCAAGTGGAGGGGCTGGGGATCAAACCATTGGCATTCCAGTTCGTTTACAACAGAATCCACCAGATGGAGTCTCCCATACAAATATGTGGCTAAAAGACCAACCTATACTGCTGCTCATTCTGGTACGGTCTCCCCAGAACATTAAAAACTAAATCTTCTTTGAGATTAGGTGTTGTTATTTGCTCAGAATCTTCTTTGATAAATAAAATATTTTGGAAATTAGTAATTTCTTAAAGCAGATATATATAAATGATGCCTTCCAGATGCCAGTGATAGCCAATCAGTTTGTTAATTTACGAAACAGCCAAGAGTGCAACAGATTAAACAAATTGCTTAAACAAATAGAATGGCTCTGTAGAATACTGCATCTACACAGCAGCATGACAATACAATATAGCTTCACAATCCAGTGGTGACAGTTAAGGGAGTTGTATAAAGTATTTTCTGGTGAAATCAAACATGTACTGAGTTTGAAAACTTAGAGTAGTCTCACTAATATCCCAGACTCGGGTCTCTGAAGCAGTTAAGAAGCACCTCAGCATCAAGGCTCCAGGTGTGGATGAGATTTACTCTGATATCCTGAGGGATCCACATGCCGTTATGTTGTTTCGGCTGACATTCCTCTTCAGTGATGTGTTATGGTCAGGGACAGTGGCTGTAAATGGCAGACAGGGATGGTGGTTTTTATTTTTGAATAGAAGGACCTGTCAAGTGTAATGGGAAAAACACAAAGTGTCAAACCTTTGATTCTGGAGGAGCAGTGCAGATTCTGTTCTGTTTGTAGAACAGCTGAATGAGTTGTCATATATTTGCAAGGCTGCTAAACATTCATATATCCTAAATTTGTTCAGACCATTGCAAGCCTTTCCAAGAACCAACACTACATGAATGCAAGATGATACATGGACATGGCCTGTAGAGCCAGTGTAGGGACAAATGTGAGCATATATCACACATCCTCAATTTAGTAGCCAGAGGTACCATCTACAATGCAGCAGCTTTCGCTTTTTTCTGTCGTTATCTTAACATAAACCAAATACTACCGTCCTTCCTTTTCTTCAAGGTCCTTGTTTACATCCTACATATGCTTCAGTTCTGTACAGTCAGAGATTGCTGGTGTGATCCTCCTGTTACGGTTGTAGTACACAAGCAAGTGTCTGAACAATTACACTGACAATGGAGATGGCTGCCTCAGCCTTGGAAGGGTTATGGGTGTTTGCCTGTCCAGTTTATAGGTGTCTATGTCATCTATATTTAGGTAGTGGCAGCTTGTCAGTGGAGGTCTGGACATTATCCTTTTTAGCAGCTTTAACAGCACATCTGCTTGTATTGTATCGAAAGTCTGTTTTTGCCCATCGTTCCGTTATATAAACGTTTCGTGACTGAGCGCCCATAAATCAGTACTTTTAGAGTTTTTGTTCAGTGACTAATAAAAAGTTGTTTATGCAGAGATTCAGTGCTTATGGATTGGAGGGGGAGGGGGGTGAATACTGTTTAATCTTTATTTTATGACATTATTGCATCTGCAATAAACAGTCTCAGCTACTCATAGTAACACTTCTTTGTCTGTGTATGTGTTATTGTAGAAGGGTGCGAGTTAAAAAGTACTACAGGTCTGCCTCCTTTTATTTCAGGCTATTCCACTATTTCCCTTACTTGTCATGAAAATGCTGTAGAGGCAGACTGAGGTGCAGTGAGGAGAGTGGAGTCATGCTGCAGAGGTTGAGCTGCAGAATCATGATACAGCTGAAAAAGGGAGGGAGAGAGGAGGCAGGGGAGGGTGAAGAGGGAGAGAACAGTGCCTTTTGGTGTGTGTTTGTGTGTGTGTGGTTTAAGGGTGCTAACTATCCATTTGGATCTCATTACATAACTGTATCTGTTGCTGCGGCAGAAACCATTGTTGCAGTTAGTCTTTTTCATATCTGTCGCAATCAACAAGTCATCTTCTCTCACTGATACCATCAGTCACAACCTCATTAACAACTCATATGAATGATATCTGAATCTGCTGCACATCCAAGGCTAATGTGAACATACAGGAAAATTAGAGTGAGCAAACTCACTGTGGAAGTCAGTGGTTAGCTGCTTATCTGTGATTCCATTATCAGTGGTTGAGGGTTTGGGGGAGTAGCAGACAGTATATTGTTCTGCTGTCTTTTGGTGTGTGGATTAAAGTTGGTAATAATGATATCTACAAACTAAACTATGTTTTTGCCTCACTGATAAATGGACATCTTATGTTCACTTTATTTATATCTCTGCATTTGTTTGCTACCTCCCCACGAGAAAAATATCTGAGATTTAACAGCTATATTTTCCACAGTCTTGATAAGTAAGCCAATACCTTTTTTTGTTTGCTGCTGGGTAGGGTGTGTGTTGTGGGACCGTAGGGCCTTTTCTTATGAGAAGCTGTCTTCTGAAGACAACGTTAATCAGAGCAACAGGAGAGTGCCAAAAGGGTAAAGTTGAAAGTTGAAAAATCTAAACAGTTAGCTTAAAGACAGCAGTATAGAGACCACCAAGTTCAAGTTTTTAGAAATATGTGTAAACTTAATACACACAAAGAATGCAAATGTTCCTATTTACAAAATCATTACAACTTTTCACAATGGCAATCTGAACTACTGTCAGGAACGTCTTGAGATATGACAAAAACCTGTCGTAAGTCCACCTGAATCAAACTGAACCGACTGGCCGTCACCTAGAAAAGGAGACGTCTGTGTATATAAATGTCGCACCTTCAGCACTGCATGTCAGAACTAAAACTAAGTCATAAAGTGGGAGGAAATCTCTGTAGAGTCCTGTGATAAAATTGCGCTGAGGCGTAGACCAGAGCAAGAGTATAAATACAATTTTTCAAAACTTTTAGTCTTCCCAGGAGCAGTACGGCCTCAATAATAACAAAATAGAAAGTTTGAAAGCACCTCCAAAAGTTTGCTCCTTGACCACAAGAATAACTAAGAAGGGCCCTCAACAGAGAGGTTAGTCAATGCATTGTGTGAAGAAAAGCCACTGATATACTTAAAGTGCATGTGTCTGAATACATTTACATGTCCATTTCTGGATAATCAATCCTTGGTGAGGACTGTTTGAGTACTTAAGATGAGAATTCCTTACCTTTTGAGGGGGCTGTTTGAGGGCAAAAACTATAATTTAAGTTTTTGTGTACTGGTTAAAGTTGGAGGCAGGGGTACTTCATGAACGATGAGTGCTCCTACAAGAACAAGGAGCACTCATCGTTTTCTTTCTCTCTTCTTTTGAAATGAAAACAGTATCCAGGTATTAGATATTTTTGAATGAAATATTCAGTGTTTTGCACAGCATTACAATATGTGGCTTTAAAGGACTGTTCAGAAAAGTCTGTTTATATCAAGCACCTATTCTTACTGTACAGCTTTTCAGGGTTTGCTCTTGGATCACATAAATATGTATATGCTTGCTATGGTGTCTCCCTGTAAGAAAAACTACTAAAATATGCAGAGTAGAGATGCATAAAGTGAAAGGGGCGATGGATCAATAGAAAGAGATGGGGCAGAGGGAGGGTGTTACCTTAATGTAGATGACTCATGGTTGTTGGAGCTGCACTTCAGCTTTCTGCCTCAGCTTTGCTCCAACATGCAACTCTGTTACTGCATTGTGTTATTTTATTAAAAAGGTTTAATCCTGCTTTCCTCCAATCCTACAGCTGTACATCATTCCTTTGTGCACTGTGCAGTTTGTATTTATATGCTTTTTTTAAATTTTTAATTGTGTGATTCATTATTTATGAATAATAAATAAGCATTATATTAATACAGTTTTAATTCCACAATATAAAGTGATGACAAATTTCCCTTCAGGAATGAAAAAATCAGAATGTGATTAAAAATATTGCTGTGCTGAATAAGAAAAGAGCTTTCTATAGTAGCAGCTAAACTAATAATTAATGTAAAATTTAAAAATTGTTGGTTTTCAATTTGTAAAATTTAGGAAATCATGTTAATCTTAACAAATTATATCTCAGCGGCGCATTGTCTTCAGATATTTTTCCATCTTTAATGTTTTACTTAAGTGCAGTCATGGTTTGGCAGAGCATGAAGGAGAAAGTATAATGTGGAGGACTGCCTCTACTATGCTTTAACAGAGTAAGAGTAGTATCACGGCTGAGTAAGCCGTCTCTTTGGTTTGGGTCATGAAACTCAGAGTCACGCAACCGTAGCTGGTGAATGGAAATGAATGAGCTCATCTATGCATATTTCATAAGACTGACACAGGCTGCAGAAAACTGCTGTACACCAGCGGAGTGTGTGTGGATTTGAAATTTGCATTTTGATGTTCTAAGGAATCAGAGGCCTTACACAAAAATAAAATTCAGTCACTACACATAGTAAAAATAGTTATATATGTTTTTGTACGAGTTGCTCATTTCACTTTTTATTGATTAATTTATTTGTATTGCCTTACCTGGTTATTGACTTTTTTCATTTTTGACTAATTTCAAAGTAACTGGAGAGCAGTAAAGTCTTCACATTGTTAGAAGACTTAAAACCTAAAAGGTCCAGTGCTCTGACCAAACTGCGGTTTCATAGCTATAAGGTGCTATGGATGACAAAATATCCCTTTTTCCTAACAATATGGTGTGTGAAGAAAGGAGCAGAACGAAAACTGAGAGAGGTTGGGTTGCTCCTGTTGGCTGACTCATTTTGATGTCTCTAAAGTTCCAAAATGCTTTGTCTTTGCCTGTGCATAACAACTATAAAGTTTCCTCTGCAAAGACAGTCCCAAAAGTTGTCTTTTTTCCCCACAGCTTTGCTGTCTTTGTCTCACTCAAGTAGGGTTTTGTTATAACCAACTCTTCCTCGACATGTTGTGTGTGTTTGTGTGTAAGTGAATGATTGATATGATATATGCGAAGATGTGCATGAAACATCTGCAATTGTGCATCTACAGCATACATGGGATATGTATTGGCAGCTCTATCCTGAGGTCACCGGGAGCCTGGAGTTGGCCTTGGAGATGTCATCAATATTTTAAAACACATTCTGTACATAAGCAGGTCTGATGCAGTCAATCTGTAATGCTACAGACACTATTACTGACAAGGTATCATTACAAATAACTGATACACAAAAATGTAATTTTAGTACCAAATAAGTTTAGCATTCCTCGTATTTTCTACTGTCTACTTATGCTATTTCATACTGTCTTATGATGGCTTTGTCCAGCATGTTTACATGATAGAATTTATTTATTTTTTTTAACCTGACTTAAAATTCATGCAGACATGTTAGTCCAACTGAATTCATACAAAAATTCTTAAAACCCAAATGCTGTAATTACTTGGGGATTGGATCACTGTGTATGTTACTACACATGGATTCCCATTAAAGCTGCTCCCATTCACATATTTTTCTGACTTTTATCAGACAGCTACTGTAAACTGTAAAGCAGCCACTTAAGACAGAGTGTCAAATTGCGATATCTTTACGCATGTCCAGACTGCTCTAAATACTTTTTGTATAACCGAATGTCTTTAATGTTTGTCAGCAGCGTTACTTCCATCAATAACTAGTTTCCACTCCTGTGCCTATATACTGGGGCATGGACAATGACCTGATTTAATGACCAGATCAAACTCTAATCGTAGCTCGACTCAACTGTGCATGTAAGCACGCTGTCTCAGTCCACCATTAGGGGAAAGAAAATAAGAGTGACATGTCAGTATTAACCAAACTTATATGGATGTCCACATATGCACTGGAAAAACACTGGAAAAATAGTGTTTTTGTACTATATGTAATTTTCTGTGCACCTTTCCATGCATACTGATTTTAAAGTCCACCCAGCAGATGACTCCAATGGCCAATTCTAGCACTGGGATAATTCAGCTGTAATGAAAAGTTTGTATTTTTCTCTGTTTGTGTTTTACAGGCATGTCTTTTCATTTCCCACTCTTTTCCATCTGTTTCTGTCTTAGTCTTGTTTCCTTTGACAGTAAAGGCAACTCTGATATAAGCAAAAGCAGCATTGTTGCTCCACTTCTCCTGCACCAAAGAAAAAAAAAAACGCCCTGCAGACACAGCACATTTTGCTGGTCGGAAGGGAGAGCTAAAGAGGGAGGAAGGAGGAAAACAGGAAAACCAGATGAATAAAGAAGAAGAGAGTTTGAGAGACAACAAGAGAGAGAATGAGCAGACAGAAAGAGGATGGCAGCAGAAGACATAAGAGGAGAGGGCATTATGCAGTGAGGGGTAAAAAAGTTTTCAGAGCTTTAAACATTATACTACTCTTATTCAGGTGGGTACGTGATATAAATGGAACTATTTGCACATTATGGCTCCATTACAGTGTGACAGCTGGGCACAAATTCATTGCTGGGTGTGTGTGGGCATCCTCATTTGACCTAGCAACACACTCACACATGCATTAAGTAAGAGCAGTATTTTAGGAGGTGCTGTGATGGTTATTACTGCGGTTTTAACCATGGCTTTCCGCAAGGATGTACTAGAGCGGACAGTCGTTCGGACAAAGTTGCCAGTGAGAACGTTTTAAACACACGTTAGAAATACAAACGGTTCTAAGCAATGCATTGCACAAAAATAAAATGCAATGCATTGCTTGGAACCGTTTTGAGCCTCAAACTAATGGTTGTCAAATGTGCATGTATAGTATATGTGACATATTTTGTGAGTAATTCAGAAAAGGAAAGAAGAAAAAGTGATAGATATTGACGCCATAGGCCACTTATACCCACCTTCCTGTTATTTTATTGATGGATAGATTTGTTTACATGAACCCCAGTGAATGTAACTTAAAAAAAGCTGTCATGCATCTTTGAACGAACAGTCGCACTGTTCACCGATAACCAGCTCTTATCATGGGGACGACTTAGATATTTCTGAGTCATGGTCATCTCACTAAGGTAAGATGGTCATCTCACTAAGGTAAGAACTGTCTGAAACAAAAAATGACTATTGAACCACACCTTATGTAAAACTGTCTTCCATTAACTAAAGTCTATTGATTTCTCATACTCGAGGATGAAAGGACAGGTAATGAATAATATTAATAGACACACACTGGTTTTCCTGTCATTCTTTTTCTTCTTCAAAGTAGTAGCATAGAATCATTATCTAGTTGTTTTAACATGCAAGTGAAATTATGTTTTTGTTTTCTTTAGAACACCTCTCTTCACAAGTGTTTTACAGATCTCTGCATTAGTTTATACTTGATATGTTCGCCATCGTGAGAGCTTGAGTATAGCTTAGAATAAAAATTCTAGAAAGGTTTAGGCCAGTGATCCCTCAGTCTACACTAACCCATATTTAAGGTGGAGCAAATTAATTAATTCAGTTTCCATACCCTCTGTATTCCATTCAGGGTCAAAGGAAAGCTGGAGCTCATCCCAGTAGAGGATATGTTGATTATTTGTCTAATTAACAGAAAAAGAATGCAAAGTTAATTCTACCAATAGTTACTCAGCTCAATCTATGATATTCAATTCAGTTTTGTGAGCTTATCATATTTTGCATAGCAGATATGAATCTTCACAAAAAACAGTAACTTTAGAAGGTAAGTAAAGTGGAGTTGGAGAATATGCTCAAGTCATTCAAGGAAGATGTTGAAGGAAATTTTGTCTGCGAAAAACAGTTACAACGTTCCTCTGCTCGCCTCATTTCTCCTCTGCCTTTTTCCTCCTCCCTCCATGTGCTGAGCCAACGCCCAGTTGCTGCAGTGCAGCTCCCTTCCTTGTCTGTGTCTCTCTGCAGTGAGGCAGTGAGGAGGCAAACGGGCAAATGAGTTTTACTCTTCCATTCAATATACTGTTATTCAAGAACAGTTGACCAAGTGTACTTATTCAAAATCAAGGTGACAGTCAGATTTATGGAGAGAGTCTGAAAAAAAGCTTTAGCTGTTCCTGGGACGGGCCAGCTCTCAGATGTTGAACCTGGCATGTGTGTGCAGCTCCAGGTCCAAGGTTGTCATCAGTCCTGGTCCTCCAAAACAAATTATCCCTGAAATCCTTTACACATATTCTGAGGTGGGCTTGTGGAGCACTAAGAGTCAAAGGTAGAATCTTGGAATGCTGTTTGAAGGGTAGTGAGTTCACCACTGTGCCATCCAGCCTAATCTGACACACCAAGACTTGAGAAACAAAAAGAGACCCTGGAGAGGGTGCCCCCCCCGGACAGATCTGGCCTCGGCATCGTCCATTAATTCTGATACTGACACCCTCATGGGCTATTTCCACTTACTTAGGTGAAACACTGCAGTAGAGAGAAAATTACTTTATACCCCCCCCAATCTTCTTAAACCTAATGACCCCACACAGACTCATCTCAATAATCAGATCACCCTGACTAAAATACTCACATACTTTGGACTAAAATAGAGATATGTAAGTCATTGTGAGCCACAGGGAGTAATTAAAAAGTGAGCAGACACTAGACTTAGATTGTATCTTCTGAGAAGGATGAGGCCATCTGAAAGAATGAGAAATAGTCTTAGAGATGCTACTGTGGGTTGATGATAGAAAGGGAACAATATATTCCCTCAAAAGACAAAAGGCTTTAATCTAAGTCTCATCGAAGAGATAAAGAATAGCAGATAGGAGTCTTAATTTCCACACAGTGACTGATTGTAGAGAGAAGATAACAGAGTTGTAGTCAATGTCCCATTATGTCTGGAATATTTAGACTCAATATTTGTTGTATTAGCTGTTTACCAAAGTATTTTAACTTAAATAACAAATGTTAGATTTAAGCACAGACCCCCATCTTGAATTTGATGCCTAGATTGCGGGATTTTGAAAATACAGCTCAACACTTGAATAATAAGAATCTGAATTCTTGAACCCATGGATATCATCAATAAAGGATTTTCTACTTTGTGTCGCTTTGTGAGTCCTTCGCTCCAGCTTTATTTGTTGTATGTTTATAGGTATTTCAACCTTTAATTTAGTCTTCAGCAAGTGAACTGCAGTTCAGTCAGGTTGGGGAAAAATGACTGACTGCCATTGCCGAATATAACACTCTTACTTGTTAATTGTGCTGTTGCTTTTACATTCTGTACTGGGTCGTTGGCCTTCTGTTCCATGAAGCACCACCAAGTCAGTTTTTTTTTTTTGCAGCTGACGAAACACAGTATCTCTTTACACTTGGGAATGCACAACTGGTCAGGTAAGGACTATTCCCAAAAAAACACAGAATGCATTGAAATGACATGAAAAATAATGATTATAAGTAAAGAAATATAGATATTTCATGAGACCAACCTGGACTTTTTATGTTTTTTTGGTAAAGTCTAATCTCACCTTTCTATTTTGAATGGTGAGTACCTTTTGGTGAAACCTCTGAACCTGTGAAGTCCTGTGGTTGGAGGCTGCAAAACAATATAGCCTCAAAATTGCACAATTACTAGATTTTCCCCACTTCCACCACACAGAGTTTCATATTACGTTTAGATATATAATACGATGTTCATGCTCAACTTGTCAGTATGCAGGTAATCACATTAATAAAACACTTCTTTCCACTGTCGGCTCAGTCAAAAAAATCCTCTGAGGAGGACGGAGAGAACTGAGGATCCTCATGGAAAAGATTGCTGCATGACCTACACAATATTATTCACAACACTTGCACTTTTCTACTTCCCTCCCACTTATTATTCCTTATTTTTCTACTGCAATCTCACCTGCAAGTGGCCAGGTTAGAAATTAAAAGTACACGGTTAGGGTTAGAGCTAATACACATCGTAATGTTTAGGGTACCTACTCAAAACAGTAGTTCTGTCAGGTCCACTTTTCTGTTCACCAATTTTAGATCTTGCTTTAGGCTTCCAGAATTTGGCTATTTGACTCAAACTCTTCTTCCATCTGTAAGAGTAATGTTTTCCACACGACTGGCTCCAACACAAGTTCAAAGTATGATTGATCCATCCTCTCGACTAATAGTTGGAGAGATTTTTTTTTCATGACCGCATGATACCATAGTGAGCAGGAGTTCATTTACCACTTGCAGTCAAGTAGTTCCACTTTAACATAATAAATCCAAAGGAGCCATTTCCAATGTGCATCCGGCTTGTTTGGATGTTCATTGACCTCTGACACTGAATAGTGTGATTGAGACACAGGAAAGGTTTACTTATAATGACTCTTTCAGCATCTGATCCAGTCTTCTTAAAAGTCTTTTAAACATGGGGATGTGATTTTTTTTTTAAATATTATCAGAGAGTCTTTCTGAAATTTTGCTTAGTTGTCCAGACTTTATTTTGTTCTCCACCCTTACTTTAATTTTGATTTCTTAATTGCATGACAAAATGACAAAATGTTTCTCTTAACTATTATAAACAAGATACAGACCTAACAAGTTGATTAAGGTGTGAGATTTTGGTAGATGTTACTTAAAATGCGAAATCTCTCCAATTGTTCAAACGTTTGCAGTTAGTACCTGACTGCTTTTGCTCCCTAAAGTTCACTGTAGATATGGTTGTAGCGTCATGTTATGTGGTTTCCCTTCAAACCTTGTCCTGTGTTATCCATTATTTCCTAAGGAATCATATTGCATCATGCTCTATCCATTCCCATTATGCCATCATCCATTACATAAAATTAAGATTACGGTAGCATTAAGGAAAGGCAGCAACTTTGTCTTACAGCAACCAACCACTGGAGGACGATCAGGCCTCTGTCTCAGCTGTACCTCCTAATCTATGGAACAAGCTATCTGCTGTTGCAGTTTGCAGAAACACTGCAAAGCAGACACATTTACTGTAATGTAACACATGTAAAAAAAAAAAAAAGAAAGCAAAAAACGATAGAGAGAGACAGACACAGTCGATAAGTATTGATTAGAAGCTTAAGAGTCCTCAAGTGCTCTTGAGCTGCTCTCTTAGCCCATGCTAGGTAATCCAAGCCTCAGAGGTCAGGAAAATTCCCGGCAGATTGGCTGAGGTATGGCTACAGCTTCAGAAAAAGAAGAAGATGAAGCTGTCAGGCTCTGGCTTCAATGGGGACAATTTATGAGTTAACCTGTGCCTTTAACCGTGTCACATTTTTTCTCACAAACTAACCGCAGAAAGGCTTGGTGTTGTTGGAAGGTGTAAGTTTAGGGAGTAACTCAATAAAGGTGGTACATATGTGAACTGCACCATCATCAGCTGCTTACGAAAAAGGCTTTGACAATGAAAAAGGAGACTGTGTCATAACCAGGGAAGAACTACCACATGTGCAAAGTGTTATCATCAGCATTTCAGAAGGAGAGAGAGGACATTTGCATCATTCTTCTCCTGGAAAGGTAGATGGTCTGCAGTACAGTGGTGCCTTGGCTTTAGTGGGGGTGTCTGAGATGATTTCTGGATGTCTGCCAAGTGAATTCATCTCCCAGCACTTTGATTTACCCAGAGTGCCTCCAGTATATACCCCAATCTAGTGATCAATAATCCCTTCCTCCGAAACCTAAAATAGAATGTCACAGATCAGGCCCAGAAATATTTTTCAATATGTCCCCTATAGGTACTGGAAGAGTACCTACTTTGTACACATATACCACAATCCAAAGTCATGCAAAATGGTGATTCTAAAAAAGCCATATGTGTGACAGTGTTATTTTCATTGTTGCTATGATCAGCAGCATTATAATTATGATTATCATTAGTAGTAGCAGAGCCACTGGTGGTGATGGTAGTAGTATTGATAGTAATAATGGTCCTGAGCTACTTCTTCTTTCTTTTTATTTTGCTTTTAGACTTTCTAGCTTTTTTTACAAAGTTAGCCTGGCTTTTTAAAGAATTTTCAAGTTTTCTTTACAAATTGGCTGCTTTTTTCCTCATTTTCAGTTTTCAGTCCAGTACCTGTACTTGGCCATATCTCAGATGAAATGTTTTGTGTTTTCATTGTTGTTGTTTTTTAAGTTAAATCATTATTATTTTATTTGCATTTTTAAACAATTTGGAGAGCACCAAAGTTGTAACCAAAAGCGGACTGAAGAAAGTTTGTTGAATAATTATATATATATAAGTATATTCAATAGATAAATGCCACTGAAAGTAGTACCCATTTCAAAAGACTAAGGTTACAACTAAATTAAAAAAAACTGTTGCCCAAATTATCATTGGTAACATGAATGTCATGAGCAAAACCGGTCCTTTTTTATACTTTTGGAAACTTTGCTCGAGGACCCGAACAAATAACTCTTCAACCTTCGTTTCTTTCAAGATGGCAGTGAAATATAGATTATTATTACTCCCTCCTTGTAGTTCCCCATTTCCATGGTTTCAAACAATGATAAATTACCAAGATGCAACATAAATGATTTCAAATCTGGATGAATTGGCATTGATGTAGCAGCCATTACATCTGATATGTCAAAACTTTACTTTGTCGAGCCAAGAACAGTTTTTAAATGGAAATTGAGCTTATCAATCCTCTCGTGTGCATCCTTTTTTTACAGCCTGGCAGAAATGGGTGCTTCCACAATGAATCAAAATGAATGCTCACTTGACAATGAAAGTACGTGGTTGGCAAGACACAGGGGATGGTCCAACTTACCAAATGGCTCGTCTTACTCTGCCTTCAACTTCATGTTGTCACTGTAAAAATAACAGATTTCAGCCACAACCATGTAATGTTATTCACTAAACCTAACCAGAGGACTTTTGCTAAAGTGTTCCCAAGTTATTGATGGACTGTATGTTGGTCTCAGTCTCATGTTGCATAAAGACCCAAAGTGCAGCTCTTAGCTGCTCCCTCCGCCTTCCTCATTATCAAGACTTTTTGGCTTGTCAAAGGAAAGACTCGAGAATAACATCCGCTCTTGCTAACGTCGTTATAAGCCTGTGGAGTGGAGTGGAACAAATTAGCCATGTGACCTTTTCAGCGGGTGGACTTGGTATAAGAATGTGAAATTGAGAATTAGTTGTTGTCAGCGATACTGCATAAATATGCACCAACATTTCAGTAAAAAGCTTCTTCTAAAAGTTTCTCTTTATTTATAGCTATTCGGTGTGGGTAATATAGTCCTGCTTATAAAACACACTGTTCTGAAGAGCAAGTAGCTGAAATCCTGAGCAATCTCAAACATGCTTTTGTTGCAATTTATATTTCTACAAATGCCTTTACATACTAATATGCAAATTCTACTCTGCTCCAAATTACTTTACTGAGCCCACAGGTACAGTTCTGTTGGTATTTGTGCCATCATTCATGCAAGGAAGTTTCTGATACATCACGGCATCTCATCACAGCTTTTGTATCAAGAGTGTGAACGAAGACAAAGAAAACAAGACATTAAAGAAATCAAAAGCAGTCACATTTCTCATTGTGTTAGATTTAAATTTGATAATGATATAAGGTTTTTAAGTGAGCCTTCATTATACTTTGACACCTACAGTAATACAATTTCTCTTTTAATGTGCCATGTGGCTAACGCATATGTTGAAGCTTTGCTGACACCTACAGTACAAACTGTGAAATTATGTTAACTGAGAGCCACTAAATGTTATTACAGAGAGCAATAGGAGCAGTAGTTGATGTGTCTATAGCTTTAACAATACCAGTGAATACAAAATAAGATTCCCTGAGTACCACACGACATTACGCTTTTTCTTTGACTCTCTGTTTAATGTTCACACATCTTTTTAATATCATAGTATATAATTAAAATCCCCCCAAAAACTGTTGCAATAAAGATCTTACTGCATGTGAAAAAAAAGCTAATTTTGTGTCCTTTACTCTCAAACTACCTCATTAGGATCATGTGATTACTAAATAATTTAATCTGCTAAAACACATTGGCTTTGTTATCGTGTATGTTCTGCAAACCAAATCTTTTAAAAAAACATTACATTAAAGGTGACGAGAGAGACGTGCCCTTTGCTACAACACCCACCCTCGCCCTTCATATTATACTGATGGCTGTATAGACTTTATACATCGGACACAACACCATTGTGTTTTGTGCTTAGGTAAGTGCAAGTCATCGTCAAGGGCAAAGACCAAAGGATACGCAGTCTCTTTTGGAGTAAAGCCAGATGGCATGTGACACAAGTGAAAAAAAAAAAAAAATTGTGAAGGATATTTAGGGCATTTCAGGGGCATTAAACGGGCATAACTAGAGGATTTATTAATACTAATGTTGCAACAAAAATACAAATGCGAATACAATAAAGTCCAAAATGAAAAAAAAAAACAAAGCCAAAGAGAAAACAATTGGAAACAAGGAAAAAATTGTCAATAAACAGTCACTTTGTCTGGAGAGACTTCATGTTGAGGACATTTTTGTTCGTGCACAGTTCTTTAAACAGCTTTATAAACTATTGTAACCATAATCAGAATTAAATTGGTTTATCCTGTATAAGCTTATGTATAACCGCTACATCAAGAATTTAGAAGAAATTACAAACAGACCCAATTTTTTGACTAAACCATGTTTTTCAAGGAGCCTGAGAACCCACATTTACAATTTGATAGCAAGGCAAAATTAACCAAAAACCGACTTTTGCCACCTGATGGTGCTACAACACAGAGAATGATAGATGGCCAAAGGTGCTGCAGTGTAGTTTGTAGCTTTAAATAACATTGATGTACTTGTAAATCATGAGGTGCCGTTCATTAGACACCTTTTATCTATTCTGGGATGTACAGCACAACATGCCAGCTATAAATTCACTTTTACGCTGTTCTACATGTCGATTGATGAACTGTTGTTCACTCCTGTGTCCACGGCACAACTGCCTGTTTTAGCTTTCCCTTTGTGTATACATTACATCACTGATAAAGTGTTGAGTGTCGAACCATTCTCATTTAGGTTCCTTGGGTATATTCCAAAGAGCGCTTAGAAAATCAGAAATGTGCCTTTATTTTACTTGATATGTGTAACACTATGTGAAAAGATCATAGAATGGCTTAAAAGCTAAAAGTAGCACCTGTAAAGTTTAATGTAAATGTCATATTCATAATTCAGTTCAGCTTGTTCCAGGTTGTCAGGTTGTTTACTGTGATGCTGTTCAATGTCACTACAGAATACAGTCCTTGGTGAACATGTGCAGATTGATCTTGTTCTATATTTAGCACACCACAGTTTAGACACAACAGCTCTAGCGTCATTGTTTGCAGAAGTTCAGTAAACTTAAAACTACAACCACAAAAGGTACCCCTGACACAATTATTCACATCCTTTACTAACATCTGGCAACAGTGTCAGCTTTAAAAATCAGATATTAGAGAATATTAGTCGTCGGGAAGCTTCTTACATATGTCAAGTGGTAATTTCTGCTACTTTTCCACTGCTATAGGTTCAAGCTCTCTTTAGTTTGTGAGTCCGTTGCTAGGGAATCTAAACCAGTCCAATCTTTTCCTTTTTAACCATTCTTTCGTGTTGTTTTTCAGCTTTGAAGACCCAAGACCTTCCCCTCAAACCAATTCAGATTTTCACTTCAAAATGTCCTCTTAATCTTCTCATTGTATTATTGTATAGATTTAATATCTCAAACATCTATTATTAATAGTTGAAGTGACTCCAGCCTCCTGCCACTCCCGCTGTGCATTGTGTGGGGAGATTTCATAGCGATGATGGCGGTGATGCATCCCATTAGGATACTCCTGAGGTAACCACAGCTTTTGATTGAAGGGTTCTCATGACGGGCAATAACATATTTATCCATAGACTCTTCATCTTTTTAGCTTTTGTGAGATCCATTTAGTCCTAAATGGGCACAAGCATCTCTGTAAGGGTAATTATTATGTAGAATCTGCAAATTTGTACTCTGGTACCATTTGCAGATTTTCCAGAAGAAACTATTGCAGGTGACAAAATATATTTTTTGCTTCTGAAACAGCCTTGTTGGAAACTAGAAGAAGGTAATATGAATATGTCATGCAAATGAATAGACACTGAGATTCATAACCAACAAACAAATAGACACTTCTGGCACATGGTATCTATGAATATTAAATGTATGCATTGCTAGTCTTGTCACACGGTCTCTTTGTTGAAGGCTGTGCTGCACTTTATATCGCTACATGATTCTGAAGAAAGATAATATTTCTCTGGAGGAAGAGGGGGTAGATGAGCGAATGCTTGATGTCAGTGAATGTCCCCTCTGGTGATGGTCAGTGAGAAGGATATGATCAGCACATGTTATGACTGGAATAAATATGGATTAACATAAAGTATGTTGGCAATAAGATAAAGCAGATTTGTCCTCGCACTGTCCTTGCTGATGGATGGAATTCATTTTCTAGTTTAATTTTGTTATTGAGCTAGTTTCTCTACAATAGATATGAAAACGCATCAAACTGAGGGCATTATCCACATTAGTAATAACTAATACAGTTATGCTACTAAAAATTAAAAATGTGAAATTTTGCATCACGAACAGTGAGTTCAGAAGGTTTAGGCTACTTTCCTTGTGGTATTTCATGGTCAGATTATGCAAAAAACCAAATGATTTCAAGGATTAATTGGAATTGCTGTGAAAAGTGATCAGTTTTAAAATAATTTGTCTTTCCAGTGTCAAAACATAAACAAGTCACTGGCTGTTAATGCTCATATTTACTCATCAGGAAGAATTCATGTTGTTGATGTTTTCTCCTTTTTCTTCTTCTGACATTAAAAAGAGAAGTAGACTGATAGGGTTGTTAATGTGTGACACTATGGGTCCATGCCACCTTGAAATTGGCATTCGTCAACCATCAGATGACTGAGCGACAGAAAGAATTCTCCTCGAAGCCATCAGATACCATATTTAGAAATCCATTCCTATTTAACACGTCTGTCATTCTCTCCATTTCTTTCCAGGAGTGGGGTTCCATGCAAAAGCCATGTTAAGGGACGGGGAAGATATGAAAAATAATTTTTTTAAACAATCTAAAGGCAGTTTGTAGCTTTGGCGCCCTTTTTTTGTACCTCATATGTGTAACACGTTCCACCGGCTAGAGTGACAGAAATGCCTTTCACAGAAAATGGGAGGTTGATGTAGAACAACGAGACGAGACAGACGTTTTGACAGATAGAAAAGAGAGAGCTCTGCAGTAGGATCCCCACTGAGCTGAACACAGAACTGCGTGACTGGTCCCTGCAAGCAGAGGGAGAGGGAGGAGAGAAGAGAGAAGGGAGGAAGGTAGGAAAGAGAGAAGGGGGGAGGGGAGACAGTTCAGCGCAGTGCTCGCTGACTGGATGAGTAGCAGCCATGGCACACAGGCAGCAGCATCAGCACCACTAGCTGTAGCATCTTTCTTTGTGGATGCTGGAAGCTGTCTTGTGGCTGCTGTAGGGTCAACATCATCTACACATACACACGCACACACACACGCACAAGCTGCCCCAGCTTGCCTTATAGACACATGCTGTGGCCACCAGAGAGGAGACAGTAAGTGAAGCGAAGGGGCTCGGGGGACTGAGGGACACAGGAAGAGGAAACGGGGACGGCTGGTGGTAGTGCAAACGAGAGGAGAGCTGGAGCAAAGGCGACTGGAGCGGCAGCAATAGTAGCACCGGCACCATGGCGCAAGCCGCGAAGCAGCTCCGCAAGACCAAGGACCTCGCAGAGGCCGCCGCCCAGGAGCAGAGGGAGAAGGAGGAGGAAAAGATAAAAAAGAGGAATCGATCCAGAGACCGCAAGCGCAAGGTATGACTGGTTGTCTCCAGAGACAGGGGAGGTGACTGTTATTCTTACATCCATCTTTCCCCCTCTACCTGCCTCTCTCTTTGGAAGTCTATGTCTCTCTGCATGATTGGTTTGGTTGCAATTACAATAGTATAATTATACAGTTGGTCCTGTGGCCTGAGCTGGTATGTGTGCCTGAGTGCACTTGATTGTGTGTGGGTGAGTGAAGGCTAACCAGTCAAGCATAAATGTTCCGTTACAGGTTGTGTCTGTTCCGTCAGATATTTAGCTATGTGGGAAGCAAAAAGGAGGCTTAGAATCACTGTTAGTGCCATTGGGAGTGTGACCAATATATGCTGTTGGTAAAATAATAGGAGATGTCATTTGTTTCTTTTGCCTGACAAGCCTTCAGTGATCGCAGCTTATTCATTTTAGGAAAATGTAAGTCAACAGTACTGCTAATAATTGTGTCTTTGTGGATACATTCCTAATCACCATTAACAAGCTTTTCATCCTCTAATCTTGTCCAAAAAACTGTGTTGTTCTGAAATTTGGTGTCTTCCCCCATATTGCTTTTTTTTTCTTTTTGTCTCAATGGGGTAGATATAAAATCGAGGGGGAAGATGGAGGTACACTCCAATAACAGAAGCACTTTGAATGCATATGTGTATTTTGGGGGCATGTTAGTGCTCCGCTGGTTGTTTAAATGAGAAATCCATTATCTGTCAGAGGTATTTTAGTGAGAACTTAATATTTAAAATTGTTGAATGAACAGAATGTCATCAGTTGAGCACGAGACCCCTCATTCACCCCCACATCTCCCGTCTCCAATGCACTTTCCCACTCTTGCTGTGCCATTCGGTGCAGATTTTATTGGGGTTGTGTCGCCCTGTCTCATTCTTCGCTGTGTGTAACTGATTTGGAGAAATACATGTTCCATTGTACATGGTGGATGTTGAGTAGGTGAGGAAATGTTTGCATGGAGCATCACTCCATTTGAAGAGCAGGGTTAAAAAATTGCTATCAGTTGCTGTTCTCTTTTTTTTTTCCTTTAGGATGTGGTGTTGGCAGCAGAAGAGAATGTACACGTCATTATGTATTCATTATACGTCTGATAGTGTGAAACAGATACTTCGCGTTTATCAGTGATATAGAAACAGATTTGGTATGTAGATAATGAATAGAGTTCTAAGTATGTCACAAAATGGAAATTACAAATATGGATTCAGAACAGCTGGGGTACTCGTGGTGTACAGTCTCTTTTTCTTCATGTGCTTGTTGAATGCTAAACCGGGAGTTCCACCATTGTGCAGAAGCTTCTAATAATTTGATCTGCTTGTTTTTGCTGCTTTTTTTTTGTCAAACTACTGTGGGTGGATAAAGTTGTTAAGGTGATATATTGTTCAGTAGTAAGATATTGCGTTTCTCCTCTAGAGCAATGGGAGAGTTTTCACAACCCAAAAAAAATTGAGAGGAAACAGGTGAAAAGCACATGAATGCTGAATACTGATGAGATGACTGACAATGATTTTTAACCTGGGCAGGGAGGGGTTGGGATGTTAATAATAATGAATAATTAGGGAACATACAAAATGTAGCCCTCATATCATAGAATTATTTTTCTTATTTTTTCAATTTGGCTTTGATCAGATGGTACTGAAGGCAGTCTTCAATCATTTTTCAAATAAGTACTTGAAAGGGTTAAACAGCAGTGGTGCTCACCTCACATCAAGAGAGAGATGATGAAATAGAGGCTCTGGTTTTCAAGTGACCAATTTCTGAATCAACAGATATTTGCCACCATTTTTGCCACTGAAATAAAAGAAAGACATTATTTTGTTGGCCCAGTAGGTCTGCCCAATTGTGGGGAAACTGCTACTGTTATTGCTTGTTACAGTTAACTACACAGTTATATAAGTAAGCAAATATACACATACAGTTTGATAGGTTTGTGGGGGGTTTTATTGGTTGAATAAATTAAGTATCTGTTGTTACCAATAAATGTATTGAAGGGAAATCAATTTTATTATACTGTAGGAGGGACTGGGAATTTTCAAATTTTGCACATAAATGTTGGCATCATTACTTGTTAAGCTACTCTCCTGCTGGCAACCATCATGTTATGTTTATGATCCTATTTATTATATTTTTCTCTGGCTACATTTGCACCAGAAATAGGAATGCTAAAGAGATGTAACAGCTAGCTGACGGGTGTAAAACCAAAAATGATGAGGTAATTCCTCTATAGCATATCGGCTTAATTAACTCTCAATTTAATTCCTTTGTTTTTTAAGTAGGTCTTTTGAGGGTAATGTCAAGATATGATATTTATATGTCTGACTTTTTTCCAGAATGTACAAGTTTGTTTTTATATTTTCATTTTATGCATTCACTTGATTAGGGAGGATTCTAGCTGCACTTGTACTTTCAACCAATCCCTGTATGCATGTCTGGACCTATCCCCATACAGTCATACAGTTTTGACCTGTCACCATAGAGAGGCATCACAGAGAGTTCTCCTTTTGTTAGGAAACACTGAAGCTGTTCTGTGAACTACAAGTGGCCACAGCTCTTTTAGTGTGAATGAAAAAAGTTGAGGCACTTTTTCAAATAGTTATAAGAACCGTGGAAAGGTTCCTGCTGTCCAAAAGCCTCTCTTAACAACTGCAGACTGACCATTGTATTTGTTAGGATCATTGTTTGTTATAACAACACTATTCTTATTGAGAACATAGTCCCCTCAGCTAAATTTCTTGACTAATTGACATTGTTTTGTTGAATTTCTTGTTCCTTTACATGCCTGGGGAATGTAGACAGTAACATCTCAGATAGGGCACAATGCTTTATGAAGAAAAGAACTGCACAGATTCTTCCAGATTTCCAACACAATGTTATCAAAACATTTTCCATAATGCTGACCACATGACATAAGATTCCATTTTTTATTCTCTGAAATTGCTGAGATGATGAGTCTTTAGTTTTTGAATAGAAGACTGAGGATTACTACTTCCTTTTTTGTCATAGTGGTCACCTTTATTTTAATATTACCATTATGGACATGTTCTTTAGGACCTGACCACCTACCACAACAGTGCTATACTCTATTTGAAAGTCAGTGAACAGTTAACGTACACTGGCATGCTTTAAAGTTGTGCTTGTCTTTAGTAATCTTTTAATATATAAAACTATTTTGCAAACATGTTTGAGTTTATGTACAGTTAAAAAGATCTCATTGCATTTATTTTGCCCGAAATATACTCTAATCTACGTATCTTTTGTTCAAAATGAGAAAAGGTCATGAAGCAATGTCACCCATCCCTGTTATTGCAGCCGGCTAGCTTTCACAAGCTTAAGGTACAGTCCACGCAGCATTGAGGAAGAGTTCACAGCAAAAAAGCCATCTCTGCTTCAATGCCTCTAAGTGATTGACCTCAGTTATCAACCACACCTTCTTCACTGTGTTTCTCAGTCTGAATCTATCTTTCTTCCCTAGAAGATCATTGCTTTGCTTCCAGAAGGCACACGGAGGCAAGTCAAAGAGACAGAAAGGGGGAGAGAAGGAACAGGCTGATCTTAGTGTTTCAGGGATGTTAATTTGGACCACTCAGTATAGATCAAACTTGGCAGCATGGGATCTCTCTTCGCTACTCTTCTCTATAAAAGGTTATTCACTACAGTGCCTGCAGAGATCAGAGCTCGGTACAGACAGCACAGTCATGTAGTTAGGGAATCTACCGAGAAAAGAGCTTTGCTAGGTATGGTATATGCCATACGGCTGCAGGATAGTTTCGGAGCTGACCACTGTCATCTACTTTCCCTCTATAATCTGCTTTATAATTTCTATAATCTCCTTTTTTTTCTTTTGTAATATAAAAGCTGTAGACAATAAATATTCTGATTATTTTCCATGTTCTAGTTCACCCTTCCGATAAACGTCTGGGGCAAAAAAACAAATGTTGTAATTACTTATTCAAAGGTCCATCAGATGAATGCAAAAAATGTCTGAAAAGACCTTGAACACAATAAAGAGAACATAGAAACTAGATGGAAATCCCGCACATCCAAAAGTATACATCCAAAAGTTTTTCACTCTCCTGTCTTTGTTGAACTTGCTGTATCTTTAGGCACAGAGTGACACCACTGCTTGATTGGGCACTGTTTAACAAATCCATGGCACTCGTAGTCAGAAACTCAACAGGGAACCTGACAGCTGATAGGATCTACCATCAGTCACTAGTGATTGTCAGAGCTGGCTGGAGATGAAATTCCATTTTGGCCTTATAAATATCCACTGCATATATTGAATTCCAGCTTGGTACACAGCTACTATAAATTATTTTTTTCATTCTGAGAACATGGCCAGCTAAAGTGTATTGATTATTTCAATTACATGTCTTTGATCAACAAGAACAAATGCCAAAAGTGGTATTAATATTTTTTAACCTCAAACTACTGATAGTTTGGTTCATGCTCCATTTCCTGTAAGCAATGACTGAAACCAATCTGGGACATCAAAGCTTTTATTGTAGTGCTCAACATAAGGCCCCTCAGGCCAGTGCATTTCCCTGTTTTCTCCAGGCTCACACTTAATACAGTGATGGATCCCAAGTTCTGCTAATGGACAGCGTGTGCCTTTTTTTATGAATTTATGTTTGCTCATGTTTTCAAAGAAGTGCATGTGTGCTCACATACAGTTTATGTGTGTGTGGCCTTCAGGGTATCTCATTCCATTTTTATGTAACCTTATGGATACCCGACACTAATTAGCCACAGCTCTCCTCACTCTTTACTCTCTTTTTTTTCCCTCTCTGCCCACTAATGTCTTCATATAAAACAACACACCAGATAGTATCAAGAATTATTTTTGAGCTATCATCCACATTGCTGACTTTGGTAATTATAAGCTTAATTGTGTACAAGTATGAATTAATACAAATAATTTAAGCAAAACTAACTTTCTGTTGCACATCACACAGCTCAGAATGAACCAAGCTGTGAAAGAAGCACGGACATTTTATTTGATTCGTATGAGGTAATGCAGCTGAAATCTACAAGAAGCCCAGAGCTAAGCTTTTCAAAACTGCTGCAAACTTTGGTGGCAATTTGACACCTCAGGTATGCATGCTTTTCATTTGTAAAGCAAGATAAATAAATGTCACTATTGTGACTAATAGGGCCTCTTCATACCCTCTGTGGAAAGGGAGTGTAGGATGAGCCAAGGTCAAACAGAGTGAAGCAGCATAGCTACCGCAGGCTATATTTACCTGGCTGCCTAGGATTACACGACTGTGTACCAGCTGAGTATCTGCTCTGATACTGGATCAGATGTTGCTCTGGATTTCTACCTAAAACAACACAGACGATTCAAAAGCAGAAACATGATGGCCGATATTCATCAAAACTCCCAGAGGTTTTTTCTAGTACTCAATTGTCACATTATGAGACATGGAGATCAAAAGGATTTTAGATAAGCATGGTTTCTCAGACATTTTTGATGAATATCATGAGAGTAATTTTTCAAATTTATGCTAAATTTTGGTTGTCATTGTTGACTATCCAACCGCAATTCTCGTATGTTTCCAGCTGCCACATTATGAACATTATTCAGCTTTGGAAATACAGAGTAATAGAATAAACATGAGAATTCCTCAAGAGGTATAGCTCATCTGCCAGCCTGGCCTGTGAGCCAAAGCATTCATCAGCATTGTTAGCAAGGCCAGCCAATGTGAAGCACTGGCACGAAAGGACAGGCGTAATGACTGAAAATCTTTTGGCTGAGTTTATTGTGACCCTTTGACCACCTGATTGGTTGCATGAAGTGATGGATGTGTGTTGTGGTGATTACGATGGGACACTGCACATGGTTGAATGTTGACAAGATGGATGAGAGCATCTCTAGTTGATGAGAGGGCTAACTTGCTCTACAGATCAGCAGCTAGAAAAAAAATGCTGGAGGGAAATAGCTTGTTGCTTTATTTACACTCTCAGCTTGGTCTCAGATTTATATGCATGTTCACATTAAAAGGGACATCTAAAATATTCAGCAGTTACAATCCATTTTTTCCTAATTGACCCACATTATATATATGTATAGCTACACTAATGATGCATGTGACTCATCAAAGCTTATTAGCAAAATCGTGTGAGCACTGTTAATTATAAGATGTACTAGAGAAAAAGTGAAAGTGATGCAGAATGGCACAATGCCACACACAGTGACATGCAGACAAAGAACACACACCCACATACACTTAGAGCAGGGCAGTAGTAGGGCATTATGTAATGGAATTAGTTCTCCTGAAGGTCTACAAGAATCTTGTGGCCTGCAGGAGCCCACTAATGCACGAAAGCAGCCTCTCTCCGGCACACCCTTACTCCATCCCTTTCCAACACATTTTACAGTCCACGTGCTGGCGAGTGGATGTAATGCCTTATCAGAAAAAAAAAGTTTTGCTGTTGGATTCTTGCATATTGATCATGACATTGTGTTTGTAACAGCTTTCATTTTGTTTTTTTTATATTGATTTTAGGCTCCAAGCAAAGCTATTTAATTTTTTATTTTATAAATACTGACTAATTAAACAAGCTTTTAAAATGTAGCTACTGTATATCATGTAATTCATTGATATTGAGCTGTAAATACAATTTTGAAGCTTCAGTTCACTTACTGTGTTTGTAATCTAACTGAAAATTTGATTTTTTTTTCAATCTAGTCATTTAACTGTTATGAATACATTAGACTTTAGGCATATATTATCTCCTTGCTGTGGCTTTAGAAGACTAGTAAGAAATGTGGTAAGATATAAAAAACTTTTTTTTAACTTTCTTTTATCCACTTAAGGGTACATACGCAGGTGGTTTAATTGATTGTGTGTGTGTATCACTATGTGTGTCTGGATGGTGAGAAGGAGTGTCACGTTTTACTGGAACTGCTGTCTGATGACAAATGGAATGGCTCCCCTCTCTTCAGGTTCATTACTCAATGACCAATCTATCCTAGTTGATGGTACTCATGAGTTCACACACACTTTATAAAAAATGCATCACAGAGGCGATAAGATTTAAAAAGACAACTATTGTGTGAAAAGTATTGGTTCTATACTTGTTAAGCCACTTAAAGGTTAATTTTAACATCAGCAGCTTTCAGAGATCCAAGTTATTTTTCACTTCACACTCTGATGTCAGAGAGCTTCAATGATGGCAGCTGGGCTGGGAACACAATAGACCCCAGACTCAGTGTTTCTTTTCAGTTGATTCAAAATGCTTTCTTCTTTGCAGCTCTTTCTCTCTGACTATAATTCTATCTTTTTTCCTCTCCTGGTTGTCTTTGGTTTAAAGTTGTAACATAGCCTCATACCGTCCTTGCTCCTGCTTTACATGAAAGCCCCATTATTTAACTTTATTGCTCTGATCTGACTGTATTTGTTTTTGTGTTATTGTTGTTTGACTTGTATTTTATTTTGAAGGCCCCTTGCCTTCTTTGTTTTAACCCTTGAATCTTAATGTTTGAAGCTGCTGTCTTGGCCAAGCTTCCCTTTGGAAAGAGATAATTGTGTCTCAGTGGGACTGACCTTGGTAAATAATGGCTAAATGAAATTTGAAAAATGAAGAAATTTGTTGAAAAAGGAAAAGGTGATAACAAACATCAGAGCATGTTTACTAGCTCTATCCTTCTTTGATGTCTACTGCATGGGCATTGAGTTGGAAAATCCACACTGCACTTGTATAAATACTTCATTGCTAATTCAATTTTTAACTCGAGACGGAAGGAGGAAAAAATGTAACAACAGTTTGTTCGTCTGCTGCACCCTCAGTGCATTTCTCTGTCAGCTATCTGTCCCTTTCTATCCATTTCTCTGCTTGATCGAGGGCCTTGCTGTATCCATTTCTCTGCATCCCTCCATTTTACTGTGATCCCTCACCTCTCCCTCCTTTTTTGCTTCCTCCATCCTGACTGTCAGTGATATCCTGTAACTGACATGATTGTTGTTACTTCTACTCTTATTGAAAATATGTCATGTGAATCTTTGTATAACATTCTAACCAAAATTGTATCCTTCATCTTTACTTTACTTAAGCTTTTATCCTCTCCCAGCAACATTCCTGAAATTAGATACAACTAGCAAAGATGTTTTTGTTATATGCCACTTCAAAATTTCTATCAGCTTATTCTTGTCATAGACTGATATCGTTGTACATCCCCAAAGCAGCTTCTGTTGACTCAATTAGATCACTTTACATTTTAATGTACCAATTTAGCAAACACTTTCAATCAAAGTGGTTCACAATTAAGGAACAGTATTCAGGCTTCTGTGCAGTAAGAAATCCTAATCATGAAGTGCCAATTCTATTTAGGTTTTGGTTTGGTAAATCATTCCATCATCATGGTGCCATGCAGTCAAATTAATAATCAATATAGGGCTAATAACTAATATAAATATATATATATATATATATATAAGTGATATATATATATATATAAGTGTGCAGTCGTTAAACATTACAACATTTAAATCTGATGAATATTGTCGGGTCCCCCTTGTTCCACCAAAACACAGGACCTGGCACTGGGATACCCATAGTGGATCCATTGGGTCCTGAGGGTTGCATGTTTTTGGATCAATTATCCAAATATCGCTAAAGTGTATTCTTTGGATCTGTCATGAAATTGGGAACTGGGACATTTTAAAGCTCTTTCTTGGTTTCCCTTGAAGTGTTCCTGTGCTGTTTTTGTGGCGTAATGGATCTACAATAATGTTGAAAAGTATGGTACAATCAAGTGCCAGAACCCAAAGTTGCCAAGCAGAAGATTTCAGTGCAACAACATTAACATTGTCATTCACATCTCTTGTCAGTGGTTTTCACTTACGGATTATTGGCAGAATTTGTAATGTTACTGGGAAAAAATATGTATGTAGGAAAAGTTGCTGTACCAGACATTTTCATTTGTAGTGAATGAGAAGAGAGGATTTATGCTTTGTGACAATCCAGTACTTAAACTCTCTTGTTTCAAATTGCTTTCACAATGTAGCCCAGTGTGTGTGAATAATCTGCTGAAATGGCCAAATGCCTTTTTAGAGTCAAATTTTGGGTCACTCTGGGAGACTGAAAGAGACAGCCCGTTATCACTGGCTACTGCATTGCTTAGCTCTCTTAGTGTTTGAACCAGTGTACAATAACTGTTGAAGGCCAGAAGATTCAGAATAATATTGAAATCTGGATTGAACTATCTCAAGTGTCACCAAAGAAGTAGACTAGGTAAGTCAGTTATCCAATATACAATATGTATCCAAAGTATGAATTGGCAAAGTAGCACAGCTTAGTCCACATACATTCTGCAGCCCTCAAATGTCTGTTTACTCAGGATTCAGAGACAATTAGAAAGCTTTCTGTTTGGAATCCTCAACATGCTGCTTTCAGCCAAACAAACTCGCATCACTGCCACTCTCTACATCACTCAGCTACTAAAGACGCGGCACCACATTTGCCCAACCTCTTCTCCTCTGGAGAAGTTCCACTAAATTAAAACCCAGGTGGTAAACGTACACAAGTATTTTTACTTCTTAAGGTCTTAGAAATAGTATAGAACCACTGCTTTGCATCATCAAGCAGTCAAGCTACAAACCAAACTTCAAAAGTGTGGAGAGGTGAGTATGTGTGGTGTCAGCATTTATTTTTAAATATGCGCAGCGTCCAAGCATGGTGATATGTCCCCTTCTTCAGAGTGTGTACGTTGACTGGTGAGCATGTGTTGCTCATGCAGCATATCGTACCAAATGTTTACTTACTGTTTGTCCCACATGTCATTAAATGACATGGAGATTTATTCACAGAAAAACATGATGCTCACTGGCTCTTTTCTGGTCCCATCTGTCCTTCCACCACCCTGCCTACATCTATCTATCTCTTTATACTCCCATGAGATCATGAAGATATTGGCTACAGGCCATTGATCCAACACTGATGCTTTTTTTTTTTTTTTGCTTTACATTTGATGAGCTTGAGGTCTAACACAATTTTTAAACACAAACAAACATTCCACAGCGCTCAAAACAAAGTGTTTCCCCAGAGATCACTTTTCTTTTCTACCTGTTTATCTGAGACGTGAGCAATCAGCTGTAAGTCATACGCACAGCTCGGCAAACATTCAGGTACTTGTGTAAAAATGATCCAATGAACAATCAATTAGCAGTCTTAACTCATAGTTCCAGGCTGAGAGCATTAATTAAATGTTGACACAGTCATGCGCCAGAACAGCATGCGAGTCAGTAAATATGATTTTAGCATTTAAATGATGACAGCAGAAGCGCAGGAACAGATGGAAGTGTAATACTGTCCTGTAGGCACTAAATGTCAACCTTTCTATTGTACCGTTTCCAAAACAATTGTGAAACCAAAGAAGGACGTAATTTAATGACACCCGAAGGGATGATAAAATGTCTGCGTCTTCCGTGTACAACTTACTTCCCATTTTCTATGCTTCCTGTTAGCTTCTTTTACCAACGTCACAAGAGGCAGCAGCAGAGCCGGGCTAGTGAGTATACTGCAGACTGTGGAATTCTCTCATCGGAACAGACAATCTCGGCTGTTTCTCCATGAGTCACTCTATGATTCAGTCACACCAGCACTGCGAGTTAACAAAATCACTAGGTTGGACAGCTGTGAGATAGTATTGTGATACAAAAAAGTATTGTGATGCATGATAAAGGGAGGGTGAACCAGCTGACCAAACCACAGAGTATCACACTTTATTGTAACTGCTTTGCCTGACTTGCTTTAATGACCTTTTTGCATGACCCATCAAGAATACTTACACCCTTTTGACTCTCTTGGAAACTCACATGCATGTTTTTATTGTGCTGTTCTCTGTCTCACATTTATGACTTGCACAAGCCACAAGCTGAAACACGTGTGGATCGTGGCCTGATTGTAATGAAGCAGCCAGTCTTACTCAGCTCTTTTAAGGTTATATGACTGACTGACAGGGTGACAGAGTGTGTCTTGCTTGCGCTGCACCAGTGGTCCCACGGGGAAGGCAGGCAAGGTGAAAGAAAAAACGCACAGGCTCTCAAGTATGCATATAGCATGCATTAAAAACACTCGTTAATCCTATAGTTTAACTGTGGCCTATTCTCCTTCATTACCATTCAGAAACTGAGCTCACTGAAGCATGCAAAAAGTCTCGAGTGATTGATTTCACTGCACTTTGCATCAACCATGGGAAATAGAGAAAAGACAACTTTCACATTTGTCAATACAGCACAAAACGTTTTTCTTTATTCATAAATCTTTTATGAGGTTTCTATATGACTTAGCATGGAAAATATTTTATTATAGTACAGTTAGAGGGCCAGAAGCATCAACTGCTCAGCTTTGAAAGCACTGTGTCTTTTGATAACAATCTTCCTCTGAGATGTTCTTTGCGAAAGTCTTGAGGTTGTGTAGGCATTTTTGGGTTGAACCGCACACTTTCCAATCACATGTTTAAGCCACAGTACATACAACAAGCATCAGCAGCTCCTGAAGGATGATTGATGGTGCTCTGAATGAAATGCAGCTTTCTGCAAATGCAGTGTGTCAGCTTGTCTAGCCCATATTTTTAGCTCTCCCTTGTGCATACAGTTTATTATAGCCTGAGCATTGGGAAGAGCTCAGTGTCTTCTCATTGTGATGCCATGTGACACTGTCAATTTTGCCAGCCATTTTGCGTCAATGTTCTCGATAAGTTTGGGTAAAGCTTACAATTACATTTTAGTGAGTTTATTTAGCCTGAAAAGGTACAGATTGTTGGATTTTTGGTTCCAATGCATTTTTGAATTGGTATAAATTAAAAGCTTGTGTGCTGCAGGAACTCAACAGAATTAAGAGCAAAAAAATAAAGAAAATTGCTTTAAGAGCATGCATCGTTTAGCAGTCAGCAAGTAACTTAACAACTGACTTATTTTAGGAGATTGATGAAGCCTGGAATTTTGGTTTTGCCTTAATTTCATTGTGATGGTCTTGTGCCATGTTTTATGTTTTTTTATATCTTAATGTGCTCAGCTTCAGATTGATGCAGTTTTCCAGCTCTGTTTTCTGCTCTGGACTTAACAAAGAAAAACTGTATTTTGCTTGACAAGGCACTTGCTTTGCTGATAAATTGACAGGCTGTGCTTTCATCTCTTGTGCCTCAGGCCTGACCCTGCTATCTGGAGCTTGGTGAGCTGATAAATAGCTCCTTGTGGGCTAAAATGTCCCGTACTGTATGAAGCCACGTAGATTGCTGATTCATGATTCATGTTACCATTGATTGGTTTAGGGAACATCCACAGTTGTTTAAACTATATCACATCATCAGTGGCAACCAGTGGCTGAGATTAATGCCATTATCTCATGTTGGTATGTTTAGGATTATCTACTATTCTGATGCTGGTTGTGTAAGTAACAGTTATGTTTTTCAATGTCATGTTACAGAATTTCTATCATCTATCACAGCATTGAGAAGCCTCAAAACAGAGCTTGGCACTGTATCCTTTAATGATATTGCTGTATCATTGCTATTTTTAGAGACCGCGGGCTTCTTTGTGGTCGTCTTGGTAGATGTGACCTCACAGCTGAAAGTAGCCATTCCTTCCTGTGATCTTGTCTTCTACCTTCTCTTGTATTCGTCCTCAATGACTTTTCCCCTTTCATCTTCTGTCACATCCCTGTGCCCCCATCACTCTTTCAGCATGTTGGCAACTGCTGTGAGCTTCCACCCACTGGGTGATTAGTGATAACCTGCTGTCACTGACACAGACACACACAGTGGGGACGCTTTGCTGTGGATTGGCTGGAACTTAGATATTCGAATATGTGTCTTTAAACAAAGATGCATTCCATATTTAGCAACATTGATAACTTGTAACTCACTGGTACATATTGATACAAATAAGTAGTAATACATCTTGAATATATTATATCTCATATTATCTCTATCTCCCTTCTTGTAGTTTGTTCCTCAGTCTTGTGGGCTCACAAGGTTTCTCTCTCTACTTTACTTTTTTTATTTTAAAAGGTTTAAATAAACTGAGAGCTGAGAAACACATTACCAGATTTAGATTTGCACCATTCCAATTAATTCTAGTTAGTATCTGTCAAGGTTAACATTTGTGTTTGAGCATTTGAATGCATTTCTAGTTGTTTAAGCATTGTGTGTCTTCATCATGTCATGTAAGAGACACAGCCTGATGGTCAAACTAATAACTTTGTATAACTTGATATGACAGGCATGCGCTGTTATATTTTCACAGGTTAGATATACTGTATTTGGTATAGTTTTCCTGTCAGTAATTGCCTCAATCTCTCCTCATTGTGAGGTATTGAGGAAATTATCTTTTCAGCCTGAATGTAGGTTATTGTTGGTTTGCAATTGTGGTTGTAAACGCTTAATTTAAGAGTTCTAAACATTTTTGATAAGGTGTGGATAAGATGTGGTTGATGCACTAGACACTTTTGACGACAGCTGCCCATATGGAAGCCCAATGACGTAACCTGTTGTATGCACAGCCCACTGCAAGCACTAAGCCAACATGTGCAGGCTTGTATGTGTTGGAGACTTTACATCCTGCAGTGAGGAACATATGTCATCTTCTGTGACCAACTGTTGGCAAAAGGGCTGAAGATGATGTAGCATGTTACAATGTGTGTGTACGCTGACATTTCTGTTCATTAATTGATTATCAGGTCCACTTTTGTGTGCATGCTATCCTCTACATCTGTATTTTCTTGAGTCCACATATACTGTTTAATGCCATGTGCACTTCTCTAGTGTCTGCCAGTTTGCTTGTGTGAGTTAGTATGTGTCAGCACCTGTGCCCTCTACAGTCTTAATTCATGACATGAGTGATTTGGTAGTCAGTCAGTCAATGTCACAAGAGGGCTGTGCCTGCCCCCCTCACCGACTGCCCTGCGCCTCTTAGCCCATCTATCTCTCCCACAATACTACAGTCTCAGATACTCTGACATTTCCCATCCAGCTGTGGCTTCACTGACTCCATACTGCAATGGCCTTATAGTGACGTCCACAGTTAGATTTGTGGTTAATTTACTTAGATGGTTTTGTAACTCAGTTTTGTTTGTCATATAAACACTGTTTTTCATATGAATTTGATTTTTTTTCCAAGTGCAGTTAACTGAATTTTCTTCTCACTGAGTTGCTCTTGATATCAGACTGATTTTTTATCATATCATGAAAATGTCATATTTGTGCAGAAGTACAATGACGCCAGTCTGTTCTTACAGAATCTAAGAGCTTGTAGCCTTGATGTCAGAATCTATGACTCAAGACTGATTAACACATAGTTCCGTGAATAATATATGCCAAAAGTACCAAAAGTTAAAGACTGAACTCTGTGCTCATTAAGCTTGTGTATTTAATGTGACAAGACTATATACATATCTTGTGATTTTGCAATATACAGTTTTAGTATTGAATCTGTTAGAAAGCAATAATCCCAATTTAACCCATTGAGATGATCATTGAAATGCTACATGAGCCCAATCTCAAAAAATTTATTTAATTTTTTTATTCATGGTACAGTAAAATATCATCTGACTAGGTGGTGCCAAAGTCCAAAGGCAACGGCAGCGACTTTAATTTTGGCCTGATTTCACCTCAAAACGAGCAGATGACAGATCGATGGGGGAGGATGGGGTGATAAAGTGAACAGCACTGAAACCAGAAGTGTTACAACAGTGTGTCCTCTACTGAAATACAGAGCAGCACAGAGACACTTTTGTTTACCATGTTTTAAAAGGGGATGTGTCTGTGTGACTATATTTGTGATGGATGTTTATGCTTTTTTGTGCCCCTCTGTCAGTTTTATATTGAGATGCACCAATTCATTGCTTAATAGTAATTGGTGTAATTGGTGGACTATAGCTGTGCTGTGTATTGTGTGGATGGTTGCATTTACAGCTTTTACCAGCTTGGAGCGGATTAACTCATATTTGAACTGGTGTAGTAAAGAGCTTTAATGATTATGAAAATCCACCCTCAGGTCTTCCTATCAGATAATGTCTGACCTTGCTTCTTTGAGCAAAAGAATTCATCCCAAACAGTCCCTATAGGTGCGAATTCTGAATCTGACCATGACCCCTGACTTCTCCCTGTCAAAGTAATGCAAGTAAGAAGAAAATCTCATTAGGGATTCGTTGCTCCAAGACATCTACCGCTCCTGTTACACACAGATAGGTTGCCTCAACACGTGACTTCTGTGACACCTCTGTCCAGCTTTCTATTTTGTGCCTGCCCTCTATTTCCCAGTGTCTTGATCACAATACCTTAACAGCTAATTTGTCCCTTTTTCCTCATGTCTTCCTTTTTACTGCTGTTTCTGTTTTTGCTGTTTCTCTGTGTCTGCATGTCTCTACTCTTTATTCACAAAGAACTGTTTTCTATAAAATTTAAGATATTTTCCAACTGCCCTTGTTTTGAAATCTAATTCTACTGTATCTATCATGTATTATGATTTATTATCATTTCAAACACCTCAGTCATGACATCAATGTTACACAGCTTGTTATGTGATGACATGGACATTTGACATCTCATTACACGATAGTGTACCCATTCAGCACTATTTATTTGTCCATAAACACTTAAGGGGGAGTAGGAGGGTTTAAGAGGTTTACGTGTGCCAACTTCCCTACAAGAGATCAGTGATCGAGACTCATCTCAACCAATGTTATCCACAGTCCTTGAACTTTTTACTCACTCTCAGTCGCGAATGGGTAGGTGTTAAAAATACATAGTCATGGTGTAAATTAATATGCATTGAACATTTGCATGCTGGTAAATCTATAGTTAGGGGTTGGAACATCACACATTGGGTATACACAATGTCTTATTCAAGCTTCAGGTTTCCTGTCTTATCATAAGGACTCTGCCATACACTAAACATCAGTCCTGGGATAGTCTAAGACTGATTACTAAAATTCCCCAAAAATTGGGGCAGAGTGTAAAATGTGAATAAAAACACAATGCAATGATTTTCAAATCATTTACTATAGAACAAAGAAAACATATTGAATCCCCATTTCATGAAAAATATTATCTCATCCTGAATTGATGGCAGCAACATGATATTTGCAAGAATGTCATAAAATCATTAAAACGTTTCCAGAACATGTTATCAACGAGGAACTCAATAAGAGGAGTCTGAGAAGGTTGGTGTGGTTTGTCGAAGAAGCACCACACGAGACATCTAAACAGCTTCAGGCAAGACTGTGGCACTCTGAAGCTGTGATTTCAGCTTGGGCATATGCTGTACGCTGAACCAAATAAGGCTCAGTGATGACGACCATGGACGATATCATTACTAAAAGAATGGCATAAAAACACAAAGAAAGTATTGACAAGAAAATTTGTGCTTGTGTTTTTATATTTCAAAAAGTAATTCCTTTTTGTTGTTGATTGCTTTAATGAACACTGAAACATCAAAAGCAGGTTATTTTGATACTTCCTGAATCAGGAGATATAGTGACAAACACTGGTCTCCTATAAATAAGTCCTTTTTTGTGGTAGTTATGTGGTAATTCATTGATGATGCACTGCCTCCTTTTTGCTATTAAAATACATTTTCAGACATCAGTTGTGCTGGCATTGAACTTGACTTTGGTTATGATACTAAAACAGGGCTGGGAGCCCAGAATGTCAACACAAAGTGATGACGTCAGGAGCAGACTCTGAGAGACAGCTTTACCCAGCATGCTTTGCTTGTAGCATTTCTGCAGTGCTCATAAATATTGAAAGATTATGAAAAGAGAGAGAGAGGAGGCAGATTGGAGGGGTGGGCTTCACAAAGCTGCACGAGAAGAGGGAGAACTCAAGAAGGGAAGAAACAGACTAAAGGAGCAATGACAAGAAATTAGTGGATAGGCTATGCTGACTGAATTAAGCAGTGCTTGAGAATTCAGGAGTCCAGGGCTGTCTTGCTCTGTCACTTTATTGTATCTTACCATCTCTGCTCTTGTATGTTCTGCACAGGTAAATACATTTTACAGTAATGGAGTAGTAAAGTGAAAAGTAGTGGTCATGAAGAAGCAGTACCAGATAGAACTGCGAACTGAAAGGCAAAATGTCTATATCTGCTGCCTGAACAGATTTCTCTCTTATTATCAAAATCTTCAACATGAAAGACGATGTGCTTCAGTCTCTTCAGAGTATGAACGTAGTGCACACTGAGAAAGTTACAAAAGAAAAATAGTAAAATGTTGAGCTTAAAATAGTTATCAGAGCTTAATTTTAAGGCAGATATTTAACTTTTACATTTTTTTTTGGAACACACATCTGGGGGATAAAATATATTTAACAAAAAAATCTAAATATGTGTTTTCCTGTGTAATGGAAAATGATGTTTAAGCTTTCTGACACATGAAATCATGACTAAGATCAGAACAGTAGGTGTGGCATTTAAATATGTATCCCTGAATAAAATCCTGACTGTCGCTAAGTTTTGTAACATTGATGATGTGCTCATATACACGACATATGTGTATTTGTATTTTTGTGTGCCCCATTTCTCACCGTTTATCTTTATTCATGTTTTATGTATTTGTCTGTGGGAATTGTCTATGCTCCAAATATCAGCATGCAATATGTGTGTGTGTGTGTGATGTGCATGCATTTAGACATCAACTTAGAAAAATAAATAAAAAATAAGGGAAAGCATGCTTTGATTGCAATGGGCTGCAGAAGCAAGTGGCCTGACAGAGGCTATAAATATTTCAGAAGCTCATTTTTAGCACAGAGACAGAGAAGACAACAGGAAGATCCTCATTTTGATGTGTCTCATTGTTTCAGGAGGGAAAAGGAGATTTTCGTGCGCTGCAAAATATATTCATCTCATTTCTGTCTTTTTTTCAGGTTTGAATTGTTTTTACATTTATTTTTAAGATAAAGAGTAGATCAGCTTTACATGATCACTGTTCTGCGGACTTGGAGCTTTGATAGTTTGATTCTGGCCATGGGTTAGTTTTTTGCTATTAGGCTACTCTGCACTTAACATTAATTTTTTTGTCATCCCAGAAATATGCTCTGCCACAAAACTGATCTCAGGTGAGGGAATCTGATGTGCTCAACTAAAATTAGCATGTTAGCTGTTAGCAATACAATCCTCAATGATACATTACCTTTTGTATAGTTAAACCAAGCTTTGATGCATGTAGTCTTTTTATCAAAAAGACTGATGCTAAGGTGACACAAAAGGATTTATTTATTATTCTCTTAGTTAGGTGATCAACTTGCATGCAAGCCAACACTATATCTTAGTATTTGGTAGCTCAAAGTCATAGCTAGCTAAACAGTCTTTCTTTGAGCAGTTTAGAGCTTTAGAAAGCCACACTGCAGAAGATAAACATGTTATTTATTCATAATTAATCATTATTTTTATTTCCACAACAAGTCTGTCATCATGACTATTGGATCAATTGATTAACTTTCAGTCATTTCCTGCTTGTGTGGCTGCATATGTGCTTCCACCTACACTTAGATTCAGCATACATCACTTAATGTATATACTTTACTGTATGGCCGATAAGGCTTGCATGTTTTCAGCACTCCATCCCATATTCAGACACTCACACCATCTATCCATCAGTACTGGGTCAGCTCCCACTCTGTAGACTCTATTGATTTTTCATTCTAAGTGCAGCGACTTCATCTTGCCAGTCATAGGCATGCTCTTTAACACATCTCCTATTTCTTGAGTGTAAATGTGGAATCGTGACATCACAATGACAAACTGATGCTACTATTGTAATTTGCAACTAATTAAAAGTAAGCAATTTGTTCACAAATGATTTACACAGTTCTTATCAGTCAGTATTATAAAGGCCTTCAGAGTTACTTAAAGCAGTTCTTTGCAGCTTGCATTGCCCATAAAAGGGAGTCAACAAAGCATTCATCAACTACTGAAAACATGGTTAGAGGCTACAACGTATCCAATAAACAAGATAATTCATTAACTTAATTTCACAGATTGATTTTATCTCAGTTTGTTTTTCGTTCATCTGCAGCTCCGTCACTGATGTTGTTCCAAATATTAATTATCAGATATGAATGAACAACAGGCACCAGGCACCAGTTTATTATTTGTTTGTTTCTCTGCAGATGACCACGCACCAGGCAATTTGTTGTGAAGTGTCTTTGGAAAATAGCTGAACTCCATATGTTTCAGATAAGAACAGGACAAAAGTTGCAAGATGTGATTCAACACAAAATTGAGCTTTAAATTTGATTTTTTTTTATGCAATTATGCTGATCAGAGTTTAATGAGCTCAGAGGGGTCTTCCTGTAAAGACATTTTTCACTTACCCACAGCAAGTTTAGAGGTGTGCCAGTAATGTTATGAGTGCTAAATTAGGTTGCGTATTTAAATGCATCTTTGTGCTCCATAGTGCATCTGCCACAAGTGACACCTCCTGGTGTGGAGGTTTCTTTCTCTTTGAATCTGTGGTGAAGGATGTTATGAACAACTCCACTTTTGGAGGGAGTGGGACCGATCCATCCATTTTCCCAAGTTTTCATAATTTTGCGATACATTTCACAACAGGGGCCTCCAGCTGCTTTTTGAATCATGTGTACCATGGCTTTATTTGCACATCTACCCTGCTCTATGGGACTCTGCATCGTTATCTATTGTGTCTGCCCCTATTATATGTGTGTGCAAGAGCTTGCTTGGGAGTCTGTCCTCTGTGGTAGAAGTGGGTCTTTGTTAAAACCCATGAGGGTTCATTACTGTGATCCATCACCCTTCCCTGTTGATGCCAACACTAACGTACTGTGGCGTCAATGCAGCTATTTTTAGTGTTGAGCTGTATGTGTGTTTGTGTGAGCATTTGAAGGTAATCTGTCTTAATCTGTATTGTTTTATCATTACGTTAATGATTTTCTTGTATATTCCCTCAGTGACAAAGAGCCACTGCTCCTTCATCCACAAAAGTAATCACTTACTGTCCACCAGTGCTTTTCATTACAGACCCAAATTATCTGTCTCAGATCCATCTCTACTACTTAACCTATTCTAGATCATTTTAATGAGATGGACTGTTTTTGCCCCTATGACTCAGTTGTTGTCACTTTTTAACATATACATTCCTTAAAATAGACTTAGAGTAGTTTGTATTGAAATAATAAGAAAGATAAAGTCCTAACATTGTATGTGTATAATATGTGTTGTTTTTTTGCAGAGGAAGTACATTGAAAGTGGTTTGTCTTTTTCATTTTAAGACTCATATCCTGTAGAACTTGAATTGTATGAAAAATTTCAGATGATCTCATAACAATTCAAACAAATCCAGGTGAACTTGTGTTGAACAAAGTAACTCGTATTGCAAGTTTCTACCAAGTTATGGCACAAAAGGAGTTATGGTGCAAAAGGAGATGGGATGCATGTTGAACTCTGGAAAGGACTTGAAGAGACACAAGGACTGATTTCAAAATCAAAAGTGACAGAAGCTGTCACTACAATATGTACAGATATTCAGCATTCTGCCAATGACTTCTGTCAGAGTAGCCCCACAGTGCAGAAAATCATCAAATGCTGCCAGGACAGAGAGGCTGTGATATTCAGATTGAGTGCCTGTATCTGGGGGGAAAGTTAAACGTTTGAATGCTGCACTGGATATTGACAAAATATTCTGTATCATTATCTGATGACAGCAATCATGAAATCTGTCACATGAATGTTAAATATTGACATGTGCAGATTACATTTTGCTATAATCACCAGTTCCTCTTCATGACTTATTTGTTATTTTATATTTTCTCTTACAACTTGTGTTGCTTGCACCATTTGTGTGTTTCCCAGCACTCTGCGCTTCTGTGTATGCACATGTGTGGAGCCGTTTGCTTTAGTTTCCAAGTTTGTGTGCAATCACAGGATTTTTTGCAGTGAAAAAAGATTAAATAGGAAAAAAGTAAATGGTGCTGTCATGCAAACTACATCCAGTCTACCAAGACAGTCAGTTAACGGACATGTTGTGTGTTGTATTGTGTAAAATAAAAGGCCAAAATGTCACTTGGAAAAAGCAAGTTTCAATAAACAGAGTACATGCATGCATTATATTGAATGCACATATGAAACAGATGTGTTTTGCATGAGTGATGTTCTTTAGTCTCATTTGGTTTGAGCTCTGATGTCACCATCAGGTCACCAGTGGCCGCTGAGAGGTTTTGGCCAAAGTTGCAGGATTATGGCTTTTTAATAACAGAATAAATATGATGCTCTTGTTCAGTGTTGTTTACACATCTCTTGTTTCCTCTATGCTATCTTTTTGTTTGGTCATCAGTTGCAGTGGGATTTCTTAGAGCTTTGACAAAATCTCTCTTTCTATTTAACTACTGAATATTTCCTGTGACTTTATACTTTGTTGACAATACATGAATCATCAGTAAAAGTAAACAGAAAAAGTTAAGAATGACAGATCTGATTTAAGATTTCAAAAACTAAAGGTTTGAAAAAAAAGTGCTTTTTAGTGCCTTGTCCAATTGTCCAAAATTGTAGACTTATCTTGGTTATTTTAGCTCATGCCAATTTGGACAATATGCATTAGAGCATCACTCAAAGTACCACCTAATAATGAGGAGCCTCCCACAAATGTTCACAATTTTTCTGAATGAAATACATATGCTTCATAATGTAATTAATTAGTCTGGCAACTTCATATAAAACTTGAAAGCATTAGCATTAAAACTCAAACATACCCATAACGTTCTCAGGCTTCAGAAAACAATTTAGCTCTTCAACTAAAGAAAAAGTTCACTTGAAATTAATCTTATGTATTTTATGCCACATTGGTTCTCAGAGGAAGACGTTGCGTTATCTACACAGCAAAAAATACCTCTGCAAAGCAGCAGATCGTATTGTTTCATTGTCTTTGATTTGGCTTGATGATAGATCAACATATCTACTGTCTTACACAAATGAAATAAACTTAAAAAAACAGTGACCTTAGGCAGTGTTCATTGGATGCATTATGCAAATAACAAAGTAATACTGGAATCTGTTGAAGCAGTAAGCCCATTAATCTCTGAAACAACAAAAAGAATGATGGTTAAGGCATGAATATGAGAAAATACAGCAGAATATGTAAACATGAGAAAGAAGAAAGCGGTGAAAGTAAAATCTGATTTGTTTGGAGGCAGGTTAGAGGTAGAGAGCATTAAGGCATGGTGCAAAGGGAGGAGTATTGGCGATTTGATTATTTGGTGTAACTTACAGGATGATTGCAAATAAAGTTGAAGTGCAGAAGAAAAATGAGAGAATGGATAGAGGGAGTGATAGAAAATGGAGAAATTACTGAGACGGTAGTTGAGCAAGAAAGTAAATGGAATCTGCTCTGACAGCAGCAAGAATTTTTTGAGTAGTTTCTGGAAATTCTTACCAGACCTCAACAGCCACTAATTGACATTAGTTAATGCTACCCAATAAATGTATATAGAAAAAGATGAGGCATGGGTGTGGAATCATTGACATGAGGAGGCACAAGAGTAATCAGTAACACGGTACATGTCATGAAAGCAGAACAACACAGAGGAAGAAAAACATCAGGTTTAAAACAAAGGGAAATTTGAAACTGTAAAGTTTAGAATAGCTTTTGGCTGTAGAATTAAAGTCATAATACCTGTCTCTGTTTAACTGAGCCCTGAAAAAGCTGCAATGAGAGGTTAAAAATACATTTTTAAATACTTTTGCACTGTACGGAATCATTTTTCATTTTGGTTTACAGTGTTCTAAAAATAGAGACTCATAGAGGTGTCTGTCACCTTTCTTATAAACAGCTCCAACACTGTGGATTGTTAAGTGGGAAGGTTCTTCTCACTGACAAGGAGTATTTGAAGTCCTGTCTCATAGTTCTCTTTGGGAAAGTATGGTCTACTGTAACCCACATGTTCAAGGAAAATAAACCAGATTTCAAATAGATTCTGTTGCTTTTCATGTGTTGTGATGCAACAACAAAGGTGCAAAAATTGTGAGAATGTAACACTTTTTTTTGTCTGTAGGTTAGTTCTCTGGTGTGAAAGTCTGTGGTGTAATGTCATCATACTGTTGTAGTCAGTGGTTCTGGTTGTAATTTTGTTTAAATTTCTGGCTTTCTGATTTTGATGTTCTGTATTTGAGAGCCTGACTTCCTGATTAATTTTGAAATGGTTATCATTTGCTCAGTCCAGTTAGTTTTTTGCTTTTTGCTTGACTTGCTTCCTGTCCAGTAATTATCATTATTTTCTTTTTGAACTTCATCTGGCTTCCTCCTGAGTTCCTGAATTTGAGTTCTCTCCAGTGACAGATAAGACTTTCATGCTCTTCTAGTTCCTTATATTCTTTTCTAAACTGTCTATACATGTGTAATGTCTTTTTTGACAACTTCACAACTGAGGAGAATGTAGGCTTGTAAACAGAAAGACACACAACAGTAAATATATATAGTGGCGTAGTGAAAAATATAGCTCAATCTGACGTACCAAAGTCTATGGTAAAGAAGAAATTAGATTTAAGACTAAGCTTTGCACATTTTGCCCATCTGAAGATGATTCACAATATTCCCCATCACTATGAATGCAGAAATAATTCTCTCGTCTGTTTTCTACTTTTTTTGGATTGACCTGGAAAATAACAGAAGTGTTGGATTGCAAACAGGTTGTTAAAAAACAAAAATCTTATTTCTATGCTAGATTAAAAAAAACGAATGTAGTAAATAGATCACAAAAACAGAACATTGCTTCCCAATGCATCACACCTCATGAGTCACGAGAATCTTAAATAAAAGATATAAGATGTGTCTGTCATTTGAAAAGGGCAGGCGTATCTTTCAGCAATTCTGTATAATTAAACCACTTGGGAATAACGGCTGACATGGATTCATAATTTTACTGGTGACAGGGGTGGAGAGAGGATCTAGAGTACACCATGGCATGGCTGATCTCCTCTTCAGGGCATAGTAAACATCTCATTGTCCAGGTCAGTTGCATTATTGGCCGATGAATGAATTCCGAAGTGGGCGTATAAACACTGACACGCGCCAATACACGAATCGCACAAGCTTTCCTGCCTGAGATCAGACAAACAGTGGAGCTTGTGGCAGAGTGTTCCATGAAATCGTGCCAAGCGTAGGCAAAACTGGGCTGTAAGGCCTCTTACAAAGGGTAAGAGGAGCAACAGATGAAAATGAGTATCATATTTCCTGCATACTGCCTTGTATCTTATTTTTAAGGTTTTTACCATACATTATATATACATTATACATACATACATTATACATTATAATGGAATAATATGTGTAACTTGAATGGGGCTTTCATTGTTACATCTTAAATTCTAGATATTTTTGGAACAGTTATTGTCTTATTGTTTATTTGTGCTAGTTGAAAATTGAAAATAGTTGAAAATTAGCTGTTTTTGTATTTGTTTCCTATTTTTGTAACTTTGGAGGTAGGCATAGCATGAATGTGTTTCTGCCCTGAGCAGTGACTCTTTACCACATGCGAGTTTCTAAGTGCACTGAGATATCAGTTTGTTTATTTATATACCAACATACTATTTTCCTCTCTTCTTTTTGTTATCATTGCAGGCCGATGCAACCACCAGCTTTCTGCGTGCAGCTCGTTCAGGGAACCTGGACAAGGCCCTGGATCACATCAAGAATGGAATTGACATCAACATAGCTAATCAAGTAAGATAGCTTCAGTAAATTCACCTGAACAGCGATGCAACAAACAGTTTGCGTCAATGGGAGTATGAATGATGCCACCCACAGATTTCAATTAATAAAAACAGTGAATTAAATTATGAGTCATGTCAAAATCTGTCATGACATTTAGTTAGTATTCACAGCATGTGACTGAAATAACAGCTTATACAGCAATTCTTACACTGTATTCAATTACAAAAAGTGATATGTGATACTGAGTATTTTTGGATAAAACTTGAACATCAGTCCAAATGTAGTAAACCATTTGTATCGAGTTTGTTGTGTGAACATCCTTATAAATACATCATTTAATTAAAATTTAATTGACTGAATTATTCACTAGTTGCATCTGACAAACTCACAAAGGAAGAGTTTCATTAAAACTACCAGACATGTGTGTGTTCACACTACAGCATGGGAAAGTAAAAACCTTCCCCTTGATAAGAAGGTCATGGGCTAAATAGAAAATAGTTCTTAATTTTATCACCTTGAGCACTTACTTACTGTAGTTATAATAATGAGAGAAGAGAATGAGCTAAGTGTGTAAAATAAAACACTCAAAATGAAATTAAACATTTATGACTCCCTAGACCTCCTTATTCTCTGTCTTTGTGTAAAGTAGTGAACATGAATAATTGAGCATATTAGATTTTAGTTCTCTAAATCTCCAACCTTACTGTCTGTTCCTTTACACCTTGTTGTATTAAGATCCTAACTGGGAAAAAAATCCATGCATACCGAATGTCTAGAAAAACGGATATAAAAATGTGTGGACTAAACACATTTTCATTAGTATTCTGCTACATTCAGGGAGGTTGTAGAGTGGTATGACAGACTGCCCAGTCTGTGGGAGATGAGATACAAAGAACAGATGTGGGCAGCCAGCTCTCACTCATATGACGTCATATGCTGCAGTTTATCAGAACTCTTTGGTATCACAAATCAGTGCAGAAGGTAGCCTCCAGCATCAGCCTTCAGTGTGTCGTGTAAACGTAACAAGGCAGTGTATTCCTGCATCAATTTCCAAAGTGCCAAACCGTGAAAGAAACTGAAAACAAAAAACGAGTGAACTTGTATATCATGTCTGTAAGTCCTGTAACTTCTCCCCATAGCCCCTCCAGCCATGTTTTGAGGACCTTGTCATGTATTAATAAATTTGTAGTCCACAGTGACGTTTGCTGTTGGCGTCTAATATTTTTGCAGTTATTGCATCAGCAGTCAGTATTGACACAGAACCCCCTTGGTGGGTGTCTCAGAGAGACCAAAGGCTTTGATAAAAACTGCAGTATTTGGCACCCTGGCAATTAGAATAGGTAGCCAAAATGGGAAATGGGATTCTTGTATATTTAAGTTCAACATTGTTATAAACTGTGTCCTAAGATTGTTATCAGCTAAATACTTCCTATTGATAACATCAGCAGTAATTACATTTCATACCCACAATTGCTATGAGTCTTTTCCCTCTTTTACCTGTATTCAGTTATTTTTCTTTTCTTCTTTAATTTCCTGTTATATTGATAGTTATTTTATTCTCAGCTGAGACAAGGGCAGCTGTGTTATTTTATTTGTGATGTCTGCACCAGTAACTTGTCCTTGCTATATCCACAAACCTGTAGGCGATTGTCAGCACCCTCTTTGTTCCTGTCTTCACCTGTATTTATTCAGGCATCTGCAGTGACTGCCTTCCACCGATGTGCAATTTGCATAAGTGTATATGATTTTTTTTATATGTTTGTGGCGAGGGTCTGGATGGGCACTGGAGCTTCCTCTTTGTAAATAAGGCTTTGTCTCACTGTGTATCTGCTTCAGTCACACGTTTACACCTTTAAGGAAGTGTGTAACTGTCACTGATACATAGTGTGTTTCCCATCACTGTGTGCATGCTTGCAGAGAGAGTGCTACCCACTTGAGATGAGTGACACTGCAGTATGAAGAAAGGCCTGAAAAAAGAGTGGATCACTGAGACTCCTTGTGGCAATATGGGTTACAGCAGGCAGGCTGCGGCTAAGATGATAATATTTGAGCATTTAGACAAACACCCACAAAGACACAATGAAATAGTCCTTGTGCTTATTCATCAATCCATCGGGTGTATTATTGGTGAGTCCTTAAGCGGTCTTTGTTTCCTGTGTAGTTTGAGAAAATGGCCACATGTGGCAGTGTTCTAATGAAACAGATTTTTCTCTGTGAAGTGGATTGTGGCTGTGAGTAGGACTTGTGATGATGAAAGCAATGAGGAAGACCAGAGCAGTTTTTTGCTATATTTATTTATTGATATGGGTTGGCAAGAGCCCTTCAGGCTGTATTTCTTTTTGTGTATCTCTAATGTCTCTGTTTTTCTCCAAAGAATGGTCTCAACGGGTTACACCTGGCCTCAAAAGAAGGTCATGTCAAAATGGTCTTGGAGCTGCTACACTCTGGCATTGAGCTTGAAGCAACAACCAAGGTAATCTACTCTGTCTGTATGTTTGCATCTCAACTTAAATGAGAAAATCCCCCTTTACTGTTGTGCTAATTCAGTTCAAGCTAATCATCAAATACAGAGTTCAATGCAACTAACATCTGTGATGTTGAAGTACCAGCTACTGTAACACCTTTGACCATTTAAACTTATGTTAACGTATTTAAACTAATGATGAACAAGCAATAAGGCATAGAGGGATAATTAATCTCATTTTTGAGATGCGCTTCGATGCTATCACTTTTGTGGAAAACTTCAATAAGCTGGATGGTTTTCATATTTAAAATTGGAAGCACAATGACTCTTTTAAGCCAGTTTTTATCTGGCTTGTGTTCATTTGCAGTGTTGTTGGGTTTTTTTTGAGGGGGGGGGGGGGGGTCCTACACTTGTGCTCTAAAATATAATTAGGATGCTTATGTCACTGTGATGCCTAACTCTGTATTTATACTACAGGTATTCTTTGTGTCTGCTGAGAACTTGATGAGCTAAATGCCTGAAATATAAATGAAATTGTGCTGCTTTCTTGAGTTTCTATCTTATGTAGATGTATTTCGGTGTTGAGCTCCAAGTGTAGAGATCTAGGCCATTAGGCTGCCATAATTGTCCTCTCATTCCCTTTAATTTCCTTCACTCACTTTCTATGTGGTTATTTTTTTGTGTGACCTCTAGAAAGGGAACACTGCTCTTCATATTGCAGCGCTGGCAGGGCAGGAGAAAGTGGTGGCTGAGCTTGTCAACTATGGTGCCAATGTTAATGCCCAGTCACATGTGAGTCTCCACGAGTTGTTGCTGTGTATTCACACGTGTATATTTGTGTATCTAATGTAAATGTGGCACAGATGCTGAAGAGATAGAACCTCTCTGTATTTATTTATAGAAAATACAGTGTCTGTGTAGGTGTGTATGTCTGGGATTGTTGTGCAAAATGCTCCCTGCAGTGTGTGTTTGTTTTCTCTCATCTTATTTTCTAATATAGACTCAGACCCTTGTGGTCATCTCATTGGTTTTCATGCTTGTATATGTGACCATGTATAATGCCTTTATCCCATACCAGAAAGGGTTCAGTCCGCTCTACATGGCAGCACAAGAGAACCATCTAGAGGTGGTCAAGTTCCTGCTCGAAAATGGTGCCAATCAGAGTCTCCCAACTGAGGTAATTTTCTTTTCAAGCCAAGTCCTTGATCATTTGTTTTGTCTCAGATTCTCCTGACAAACACACTGAAAAGTGTCTCTTGTAACATCAGGGATTAAGCATGGAAGATACTGTCAGAAATGTATTTATTGTAGTTCAGTAAAAGAAAATGAACTCTGATGCCGATCAGAGTTTAGTAAAGAGCAAGGCGGATGGCAAACATGAGTGCTACAGAGGGCCCATATATCAATATTAAGCGGCGGGATAAGAATGGGTTATGTTCATCTCATTAAACTGTTTTCTCTTTTACTGAGTCACAGAATCGTATTATCTTATTTTCTTGAAACAGGAAAACTGCCTCCAGCTGACAAAACTGCTATAATTTTGAGCCACATTAAGAGATCATTTTTCTGATGTGCCCAACTACCATTCTGAGGCATCCATTTCCTTATGTGTCTGTTTGTGTGACGCACATTACTGACGTTTTACGCAAAAATGAAAGAGTGGGATAAGATGTGTTTTTTTTCCTTCCTTCACTAATGCATGAGGGCTTTTCTTCAAATTACAAGAGAGAATAATCAGATAAGAGGATATTACAACTCCCGAGGCATCCACTCAAAGAATATATTAACACATGGTCACCATGTGCTTTCTCTCCCCTTACCCTCCCTTTTATGTTCCTTTATTAGTCTTGCCACTTGTTCCCTTTTAGATATATAAAATCCCTAAACAATTACTGGCCCAAGAACAAAAAATCTGCTTGTTGAGCAGCATTGGCCCAATATGAGTTAAATTTGACACTTTATCCATTGTCTGAAAGCTCAAAAGCCTTATCAATCAAACTATGCAATCCATTTTTCAGATTTTAAACCTGAAACAACTATTTCTCCTTTCCTTTAAAGAGTTAAGAGAAAGTGCTGACATAGCAAAATTGTTGTTCCCTGCTCTTTTCTATCACCTGTATGTAATTTCGAAGGGATTAATGTCCTAACTGCATCTTTTCTACATCTGTACTACTTTTTGTCCCCTCCCTCAGGATGGTTTCACGCCCCTTGCTGTCGCCCTCCAGCAGGGCCATGAAAACGTTGTGGCTCTGCTCATCAACTATGGTACGAAGGGCAAGGTCCGCCTCCCTGCATTGCACATTGCTGCACGCAATGACGACACACGCACCGCCGCAGTCCTTTTGCAGAACGATCCTAACGCCGATGTACTCAGCAAGGTAGGGGTGCTTTCACTGTGATTATGTCTTACTTTGTGCACAATGACGATGCAGTTTAAAAAGGATAGAAACAATGCGCAACAAGAGGTTCTAAACAAATAAAAAAATCCTAATTACTATTTGAAAATTATACTTTATGAACTGATTCTTAATTCCTTTCACCCAATTTTCATGTCCCGATTGTGTCCTGTTCTCGGCAGACTGGTTTCACACCACTCCATATTGCTGCTCACTATGAAAATATGAGTGTTGCCCAGCTGCTGCTGAACAGAGGAGCCAATGTAAACTTCACCCCAAAGGTCAGTTCGTCTCAGGCTTTGTATGCAGAGTGCAAACCAGGTGTCTTTTTCAGCACTTTCATAAACATACTTCACATACATATAACAGCTTCTATTAAGTTATTATCTTGTTGAGATATGAGAGATAGAGTGACTAATATATTACCCCTGCTCCACTAGAATGGCATTACACCCCTGCATATAGCTTCCAGGAGGGGCAATGTGATGATGGTCAGGCTACTGCTGGACAGAGGAGCACAGATTGATGCCAAAACTAAGGTAGTGTACAGTTGTATTGTAATACTGTTTTGCGGTTCTCTGTCAATGAGCAAAGCCAAACTGGTGCTTGACTGCTTAAGCAGGTTAGTTTCCATACCCATATCTATGACATTGATATATTCCCCAGCTGTTTTGCTCATTACTCCATTTCATGTTTTGTTACGTTTTTGTCCAGTCACACTTCTCTCTGTCTTGTTTCATGCATTTTTAGGATGAGCTGACTCCTCTCCACTGTGCAGCCAGAAATGGTCACGTTCGCATTGTTGAGATCCTGCTGGAACACGGTGCTCCCATCCAGGCCAAAACCAAGGTAGATGAATTTATTGAACTTTTGATAATCCCTCTTGCTGCTTTCTGCCAACAGTCACTGATAGTTTTTCTTGTTACTCTGACAATGACAATGAGCAGTTTGCAATAAACTTGGACATCAACGTTATATTGGTCTGTGGTATGTTAACTGAGCATCTTGGAGCCTGATCAGCTGCAGTATGAATATTTCTGTTCAGCAGATATTATCCCTGTAAGATTATATGCAAGTTATTTTCAGCACAATATGTATCCCATATCCTTTCTAGACTCTCTTATTGACCCTTTGCTACAAATAGTATGATACATGCGCAGGTCTTTTTTTTTTTGGAAACACTGAAATCTTTCTCCAACTGACCTTCACCTGCCTTTATTGGTCCATTCCTTCTTTCTCTTCCTAACTTTTCCTTTCTCTGATTTGATCCTTTTCTGATAGAACGGTCTGTCTCCGATCCACATGTCAGCTCAGGGGGATCACATGGACTGTGTTCGACAGCTACTGCAATGCAACGCTGAGATTGATGATATCACGCTGGACCACCTAACCCCGCTTCATGTAGCAGCACATTGCGGTCACCATCGTATGGCCAAAGTATTACTGGACAAGGGAGCCAAAGCCAACGCTCGTGCTCTGGTGAGTAACTGTTTGATTTTGGCTTTTGGCAGATGTTATATCAATCAATCGTCTGTGTTTGAAAGGTGAAAGGAAGTTCGGGTTATTTAGCTTGACCTTCTCTTGTTGTAGGTTTCACAAACTTTTAGTTCAGATTTTCCACTCCTGAAATTCAGTTTCTATTGTAGCTGACCTTATTTTCTCTTATCAGATTTAAAACACACCATTGGTGTATGCATACATATCATTGTTACGTACTTTACTGACTAACTGAAAAGTTAGAATCCTTGCAAGAGCAAACACATCTGACATTTTCAGATCTAGACCTAAACTCTTTTCTTTGTTATCCCCAGAATGGCTTCACACCTCTTCACATTGCTTGCAAGAAGAACCACATGCGATCAATGGACCTGCTGCTAAAGCACTCAGCTTCCTTAGAAGCTGTCACAGAGGTGAGATGATGTGGCCACAAAGGAAAAATTTGAAAATTAACAGTTATCTGCACTGATGTAAAAGTTTTCACCATTAAAAACCTCAATAATGCAGCCTTTTTTTAGTTTAATTACTTCCTGTACTATGCACATTTGAGATAAAGCATCAGAAGAACAAATGGAATTGACGTAGCTTTGAAATGAAAAAGAAAGTACTTTCTTTTCATATACTAAGAAACATATTCTCTGTCAGATGCTGATGTTGAGTATCCTAATGTTTTAAAGCTGATAGTTTTATGTCAAGTAAAAAGAAGTGTTATTTTGTCCTTTGCTGCCCAAACCGCTGGAATTATTATTAACACCATCCACTTGATGACCTTTCCTCTGTGTTCGTACAGTCTGGTCTCACCCCTCTACATGTAGCAGCATTCATGGGCCATCTGAACATAGTGAAGAACCTGCTCCAAAGAGGAGCTTCACCTAATGCTTCCAATGTGGTGAGAACCACTTTTCTGGCTCCCTACAAAAGATGTACAGTTCATCTTTTAGCATTATATAGTGTTACAAAGTGATAATTACTCTAACTTTATGAAAGAGTTAGGGTTAGGGACTTGGGATGTTCAAACACTGATGTTTCTCTGTGTGGGCTACAATATACCAGCTTTATTTACAGGCTGATTCTGTTAGTGTTCAACAATTTGATTTGCAATTTGCTTTTTGATCATTTAAATGAAAATCTCAGTTACATGTACACAGTTGAAATCCTTACATAATTTAAGTAACTGACTGCCTGTATCAACACCAGAAAGTGGAGACTCCCCTCCATATGGCCTCCAGAGCAGGACACTGTGAAGTTGCTCAGTTCCTCTTGCAGAATGCAGCCCAAGTGGACGCCAAGGCTAAGGTATGAGCTTGTAAAGTTTCATCACATTTATCAACCAAAGCAAGCATTGTCTTTATATATACAACTTAAGTCAAATTGTTCATGAACCATATGTGAAAAAAAGGAAAAAAACAAGAAAAGCTGACCCAAGTGCTTCATAATCACATAGAATATATAACAAAAACTATATATGTAAAAACAATAAGATATAAAATAAAATAGGAGTTATTGCTAAAATGTTATAACAATGCAACATTATATAATTGATGAAGGTGTTACACTCTACTCAAGCAGAAAACCAAGTGCAAGAAATGGGCCTTAAGTAATGATATGAACATGTCTTCAGTCCTAGTGGTGCATATGTGGAGAGGTAAACTCTTCCACAGATTTGGGGCAGCCACTGCAAAAGCTCTTTCACATCTATGTTTTACTCTACATCTCAGAGCATCTAAAAGAAACTGTCTGGTTGACCGAAGCGCTGTTACAGGGTGTGGATGCTTAGAAGATCTGTTGAATAAGATGGCGCCAACCTATTTAAGACTTTGAAATTAAAATCTTCAAATCAAAGAGCCAGTGGAGAGCTGCCAAGACCGGAGTTATGTGTTCATGCTTTTTCAATCCAGGGCTTCCAAGAATTACATCCAGATTTTTGACAGCAGAATAATTATATGGAGCCAAAGATTGTCTGCAGAACTGTCGAACAGATCATATTTTCCAAAGCAAATCATGTTAGACCTTTCTTTGATTAAGATGAAGAAAGTTAAGCTTCTCTCAAAAGTCACCCTTCTTTCAAAGTAGATACTTGAGACATCCTACAAGTGGGAGAGGCTGAAAAGGCAGAATAATTTATCTTAAAGTAGTATATCATGTCCTGCCTAAAGGTCATTTTCCTCACGCCTGTTTACCAGGATGACCAGACGCCACTACACTGTGCGGCTCGTATGGGCCACAAGGAGCTTGTAAATCTGCTTCTGGAGCACAAAGCCAACCCAGACTCGACTACAACTGCAGGTCACACGCCCTTACACATTGCTGCACGTGAAGGACATGCTCACACCATCCGAATACTGTTGGATGCTGGAGCACAGCAAGTCAAGATGACAAAGGTAGATTGTGAAACTAAACACAGCATCAAATCTAACTATTGTTATTTGAAGCCACTTTTCTTCCTGTGCTTTATTTTTTTTCAATTTTTCATCCTTCTACTGTCAGTATCTTTATATCTTTGAGTATCTAAATGTCTCGCTATGTCTTTTTCTTTTTTTTTGAGCAGAAAGGATTTACTCCCCTCCATGTAGCCTCTAAATATGGAAAGGTGGATGTGGCAGAGCTCCTTCTGGAGACAGGAGCCAACCCTAATGCAGCAGGGAAGGTGAGTCTCTGTGTGTGTGTCTGTACTCAGGAAACAACAACATTTGCAACACATGCACATTTTACAAGTGGTTCAGCCTAAAAAGTAGACCACAGAAAAATGATTTTGTCCTATGAACTGATTTCTGGATTGCCATGGTACTGTATGTGTCTCATATATACATGTTTCTGTGTGGTTTTGCATATACATGAGTTTATATATGTTCATGTGTATGTGTGTGTGGTTAACAGAATGGTCTGACACCCCTTCATGTGGCCGTCCATCACAACAACCTGGATGTTGTTAAACTCCTGGTCAGCAAGGGAGGATCTGCACACAGCACTGCCCGAGTAAGATGCTCACATATGCGTGTGCACATAGTCACACAAGCAGGCCAGACATAACATGCCAAACCCATCGCTGGCAGATGAGAGTGCTACATACAAGAACTTATACAGCTATCTTTGTAGTGGCAAGTGCTCTCTCACATCATCATTTGAAGTTCACATGGACTTAAAAGGAACAGCACCCATGCTGGTTTGTGTCTGTATGTCGTTGTTTCTTTCTACAGAACGGTTACACTCCTCTGCACATAGCGGCCAAGCAGAACCAGATGGAGGTGGCCAGTTGTCTTCTTCAGAATGGAGCATCACCAAATGCTGAGTCCCTCCAAGGCATCACGCCCCTGCACCTGGCTTCACAGGAGGGAAGGCCAGACATGGCGGCTCTGCTCATCTCCAAGCAGGCCAATGTTAATCTAGGAAACAAGGTTGGCTGGAATGGTTCTAACTACATCTCTCCCAGAGAGTGACACTTCACTCAAGTATCCTCTCACTCTGAAAACTTATGAAACAATGTGATTAAAAAGATATGGTTATTATACATCTAAACATAAGAAAAGATGGTGTTTGAGAAAGACTCTTGTGGTTATCTTTCTGTCTTTCAGAATGGACTGACACCTCTGCATCTTGTAGCTCAGGAGGGTCACGTGGGCATTGCTGACACACTAGTCAAACAGGGTGCATCTGTTTATGCTGCTTCAAGGGTAAGCTACACCACCTCCACCAGTGCACAGAATGACAGAATTTGTTATATTTAGTCTATTGAATTAAAAGCTGGCCTTGACTTCCACTTGCTGAAACAATGTAATTTTCCAAGGTTCTTTGTCTATGCTACATTCAGAAATGAAACACAGTATTTTGAAATCATGTGATGAATCATTCAAATGAATACCTAAATAGGTCTTAATCTAATAACTTTCTTGTTTATGTTTGGTGCATTTTTAAACTTGTGCTGTGTTGTGTTTGTATGTATTTACACATGATTACATAAGATTCAAACTGCCATTTAGGAGGCATTATTAAGGTCTCATCTCTTTTCCTCTCATCTCAGATGGGCTACACACCCCTTCATGTGGCCTGTCACTATGGCAACATCAAGATGGTGAAGTTCCTTCTGCAGCAGCAGGCTCATGTGAATGCCAAGACGAGGGTAAAATCTACAAGCATTTTTTTTCAGTCAAAGAAAAACGATTCTGCTCTATTGTCTCTTTTTTCATCTTCTTTTGTAAGAGTCCTCCTTTTTCATATACCTTTAGATGGGCTACACCCCTCTGCACCAGGCAGCTCAACAGGGCCACACTGATATTGTCACCCTGTTGCTGAAACATGGAGCACAACCAAATGAAATCACTTCGGTGAGACTTTCACATCCCTTTTTCTCAGTTTGCACATGCAGTGCGGCGTGGATGAATAGATGTCAAATGAAACTCACATTGAGTTGCTGATTCTTGAGTAACTGACTCTTCCAACAAAGCTTTTTGCTTGTCTGTGTAATTAGGTGCTGGTGACAAAAATAGCTGTGAATTTACATCCAAATGTAATCATAGCTGCAATATGCATACACACAGCTTTGCAGCCATCTACACATCCATTACTCTAGCTTGAATTACTCATGAGCTTTTCATTGCATATATACATATATATATATATATATATATATATGTATATGTATATGTATATACAGCTGACATGTTTGCATAGTGAGAAGTTATCAGATTTTGAAGAGGTTAAAGTTGTGCAAAGCAATGTTTTTTTTCTTATTTATTTCACCCTGTTTTAATCTGTTGTGGCATTGCCTCAATATAGAACGGACTTTCCATCCATGTTTTCCAGAAAAAATTAACACACATTGTTGTATTTGTTTCTCACTGCAAAGGGAAAAGTAGAAACAAGCAGAAATGCTGGATACGTTTCCCACTGCATTGAAGGCTTATATGTCACAAGGTTGCTTTTGTTGCAGTCTTTGCATTTCTAAATGTTAGTAGTGAAAATATACTTCTGCACTTCTACAGACAGACTGAAATGTGCTCTCATTTTATTTTGTGATGTTAAAAAAAAAAATCTATCAGAATATTTTTAGTAACATCTCTCACATGTCTGCATAGAATGGGACATCTCCCCTGGGCATTGCTAAGCGCCTGGGTTACATCTCTGTCATAGATGTGCTGAAGCTGGTTACCGAGGAGTCTGTTTCCACGGTGAGCAACACTTCACGCATGGCTCATGCGACTACATGACAAAGATGCTTTGACACATGATAACTTTGATAATCAGTCAAATCGGTCACGCTCTGCTCCCTCACCTGCTTGCAAACTAATTCAGGCTATTCCGTCTTTTATTTTCTTGTTTTCATCTGCCTCTGCTGTACTTCATACATCTATTTTCACTCTGGTTCTTTACAGATTACCACAGAGAAACATCGGATGAGCTTTCCCGAGACAGTAGATGAGATTTTGGATGTTTCCGAAGACGAAGGTAGGCTATATGACTTGATTATGTTAAACCCAATAACTCTGTAGCACTGACTTTTGTTTTTCAGCTTTTATGTGCTATTTTTCTAGAAGAAGACTGCATGGGAAATACGCTGACATATTGAAGCACCACCATGAATTTAAATGCTCTTATTTCAAACTGTTTATAACACCTTTTTCCGTTTGTTTTGTAGGGGTTGCCCAGCTAACGTTAGGTAGGATTGTGTCTGTAACTCTGCCTTGTCCGGTCCGGTGACTAGTGAACTTCTGTCATTGCAGTCACACTCTCATTTTCTCTGTGTCACTAAATGTTTTTCTAATCAGTTCTATTCTCAAGTCAGCCCTGTTTGCTGTTCTCTGTCTTAATCTCTTTTTATCATAACTATGTTCTCTTCTTCTTTCTGTCTTGTTCAGAAATTGATTTTTTTATAAAGAAATGTGTTTTTCATCAGCATGTACTCAAGTCACAATTTCCTTTTACCAGCGATCAGTGCATATGTGTCTGTGGACTTCTTATTGACATAATTTCAATTTTTCTGCTTATAGAGCAAAACCGGCTCCCTTCCAATTCAGTGTTGCTCTTCCTCCTACCTTCTCCACCCTAATTGACCCATTAGCTGATTAAACACATGCTGAGGAGCTGCTGTGACACTGCAAACAGAGCACACAGTAGCTGTTTATGCAGCCGTCTCTCAGCTTTTAAACAATAAAAAATCCAATCACTTTTTTGCAACACATTTTGGATGCGTTCTGACAAGCTGGCCTCATTTCGCAATCCGTTTTGGTGGTCCTTTTTAATACTTTCATTTAATCGCTTTAATATTTTTGGGGGTTCCTGAACAGCTTGTACTGATGGATGTTAAATCGTCTGTAAACATCTCTGTCTTGTTAAGTGGTTTTATGTGTTATTGTTGTTGTTATGGTTATAATTTTGGTACCATTCCTATTTAATAATTGAGGTATTTTCTCCTACACAGAAACAACCATCACCACATGTGATTTCATCTTTAATGGGCATGCTCACTAAAAAAGCTGTCACCAGGTGCCTTGCAGTTTGCCGTCCATGCAGTGTCCTAAACTGTGTCAATACTCACTGTCTTACCAATCCTCTTCTTTCGCTCTTTTGGTTTCCATGTGCTCTGGTCGTTGTTGGTTTGACTCCATCGCTTGGACTAAAATGTTTGCAGTTGCTTTGTGGCCATTTTTTTCTGTGGTTTCATGAAGGTGAAGGGATGGGAAGGATGGCGGTGTAAAGATTACGGTTTTTACTTTTGGATCAAATCAAGTGAAACTATTTAGATTTGAGATGGAAAAACTCAGTGTTGGAGAAACTGTCACTTACAACATAAATTATAATAATCCATATCCATCATAGATAAACGAGTTGAAATGCACTGAGGAAAAATTAATTCCATTGGCACACTTTTTTCTTGATTTAGGAAATCAGTAGGATTTTCTGTATACTCCCTTGGTCTCATCCTTTTCTCTCTTGATTTATTATGTTCTCCTTGCAACCTGTTTTTTTCTCATTTTAGTTTTTTTCTTCGTCTTTACTTCTTTACCCTTCTTTTTTACGTTTTTTGATTTTGTCCACAGGGGATGAGTTGCTCGGAATGGATGGAGCACGTTATTTGAAACTTGATGACTTCAAAGACCAGGATGATGACTTTCTGTCCCCAAAGAAGACACTCAGAGACTTTGAGGGTGGTGTGGGCACAACGTAAGTATTAGGGTTTTTTGACGGGGACTGAGTTCTGTAGGTTACAGCCGAAGCAGTCTAGGTGCTAGATTGACGTGTTTCAAATGGTTCCCATTACATCTTCAGAAAACGTAGCTTAAAAGCGATTCGAGTGTGCTTGCAATTGAGTGATTTATTGTCTTAAAGTGTGACATGCACCGGTGTGAGAAAAGGATTTTATTTCAATTTCTGCTGCAGAATATTTGACTGTGTCTTTATGTTATACCACAGGCCCTATTCTCCTGCTATTCCAAGGATCCCCTGTGTGTCACCAGAGACAGTTCAGCTGGACCAGGTACTCTTCACATAGTTACATCTGTTCTTTCGGTTTGGTTTTCTCTGTTACCAACAAGTCCTCGAGCTGAAACAATCCTATTGGTTATTTGTTCACACTCAATACAGCTCATAGGAGAGACCAGTACTGACTACCAGAGGCTGAAGGGAAAGACAACTCATATGAGTGTTTCCACATCTCAGCAGACATTATTCTTTTCATAAGTCTTTCATTTAAGAAACTGTATCTTCTCATAAAGAGGGAGGAGGGGTGGTTGGCTGAAGCAGAACCACAGGTCTTTGTATGGTGTGTGATTGCGACCAGTATACAATATGTTCAATAACATGACAACACCTTACTAGACTACACTTTTTTTTCACTTCCTGGTTTGGTTTAAGCATTACTTACATTACTTAGTTAGGGTAAGAAAATAATTATGGTTAGAGCTAAAATACTTTGTCTCTTATTTAATTTCTATTGCCTTCTTTCATTACCTCAGCTTTTTTCGTCCTTCCCTTGATGTTTTCTCTGTCTTTCAGTCACAGTTGTTTTGCTGCCTCTAGATTTTTTATTCCCTTTCATTGTTCTCTCTCTCTCTGACTTCAGCACACCCCCATCCCTTTGCCAAAAGAATATGACGAAGACTCGCTCATTCCGAGTAGTCCAGCTACCGAGACTTCAGACAATGTCAGCCCTGTGGCCAGCCCCATTCACACAGGGTGAGCTAATCGAACATGTTGCTGTTTATTAGCTGACTGTAAATTGTCATTCATTGAAGCCTTTATAAAACTTGGTTCATTTTGAAGAATAGATTTTGGAAGATTCTAAAATGACCAGCATTACTAGTAGGAAAGTATACATGAAATAGTAAACTCTTTAGAGAAAATAAGGTATGAGAAAGATTCGCTGAAAGATAACTGCATGTAGCTTGTTAGTATTGGGCCAAGTGAAAAACAATTTAGTTTGAGGAAAATTGGTACCATGTTGAGTGGTGAATTGGACATCTTTGCCTGTAATCCCTTGAATTTATTCTCCTTTGTGCCAAATTTGACTTTGGGCCAAAGCCTGGAACAGATACTATGGAGCATACACTAAACACCGAGGCTAGTTTGAGCAATTCTGCTTGTACCTGTATTATCTGCACATGTAAGTCATGTAAAACAAAATATAAAGTGAAGTAGAGAAGATGAATTTATGAAATCACACCTGCATAAGGTCTATTTCAGGATCAAACAGCCTGGGCCTTCTTTGTAAACCTTTTCATGTCAACATTACTGACCTTGGGGGTCATACCTGACGACCTGTCATTCCCTGCTTCTTGACTCCACAATATGAGTAACATGGCAAATCCATTCAAAACCACGTGGAATAAACTGAAAATAAATTATCCTTTCCTGTCTCATACGTTGGGAAGAGTTACCCCTAGAGAAGCCCAGTGATGGTTGTAAAAAATTATGTCTTTGTCTCAATTTATTTGTTGTTCAATAAATAACCACATCACCATTGGACATTCAGCTTCCTGGTGAGTTTCATGGTGGATGCTCGAGGAGGCTCCATGCGAGGAAGCAGACACCATGGCCTGCGGGTGATCATCCCGCCACGGACCTGTGCTGCACCAACTCGCATCACCTGCCGTCTTGTCAAACCCCAGAAACTGACCACGCCTCCTCCACTGGTGGAGGGGGAGGGGCTCGCGAGCCGGATCATCTCCCTAGGGCCGTCCAGTATGCAGTTCCTGGGGTGAGACAAATTTGTACTTGATGAACTTGTGGTATTCAGTTTCTAAAAAATGTGCTCTCAAGTATGTGGCTATGTGTGTATTTATACTGTTATGAAATGTCTTTAATTTTATTGACAACTAAAGATTGTTCAATTTCGTATATGAGTGATAAGGCTACATGTAACAAGAATTAGACTTTCTTTGGATTTGTGGAGGGTATTGCTAATTCTATGTATTAGTTAGAAATTAATTAGAAAAATAATCAATACTGATTCTGTAAATAATGTTGGAAATCCAACAATTACAATATAGCTTTAATTTGGCAACCAGTTTTATTCATTTCCCATTTATTTGTTTAACTCACAGACCTGTTATAGTAGAAATCCCTCACTTTGCCTCATTGGGCCGAGGAGACCGAGAGCTTGTGGTCCTCCGTAGTGAAAACGGTTCGGTTTGGAAGGAGCATCGCAACCGTTATGGTGACGAAGTGCTGGAAACTATTCTGAATGGGATGGACGAAGGTCAGTCTGATTGAAAAGGATATTGCTGTCTGTGAGACCTTGCATTGTTGCAGATAATTCTGTCTTAAGTTTGATTTATGACCCTGAACAGAGGCTTTTCTTTTTACGTAAAAAAGCAGCATCATGCAACTGCAGTTTGTCTTATTTCCACTTAAAGTAATGCTACTCCACTAGGAACACTTTGGCTTAGGAACATATTTGTCATAAAAGCAAATCTCCCTATGAGCCCTGCACACATACAGCCAGCCACATGAATTTGTTTTCATGTTGAAGAGGCCACAAAGATGGCATAAAAAGCCCACAAAACTGACAAGCAACTGTAAAGCAAAACAGTGTGGTGCAGGGCTGGGGACCAAAGTTTTGAACTGTGCATAACAAAAGTTAGTGTAGTTTAAAACAAGTCAGAAGTACATAGTTTTCAAGTTCACAAACTTGTTTTCCCGACACGTATCTCAACAATTTCTCTCACATTCTTTATTTTCTATTTCTATCCTTTCTTTCGCTTCACTATAGACTTGGAGAGTCAGGAGGAGCTGGAGAAGAAGAGAATCCGTCGAATCATCTCCACTGACTTCCCTCTCTACTTCGCTGTAGTCTCTCGCATCCAACAGGATAGTGATCTCATTGGTCCAGAGGGCGGCCGGCTGACCAGCAAGCTGGTTCCCCGTGTCGAGGCCATCTTCCCTGAGACTGCAGTTACCAAGAGAGTGAGACTGGGACTGCAGGTAACAAGATGGGAAATATTAGTGGTGCAAATATAGATTAATAGATGGATTAAAATTTAACAATAGATTAATTGGATGCAGATCCACACTTTTCAGAATTGATTGGATGTTTATTTCATCTGTACAACAGACAAAATCCTAACGCTGTGCATAAAAATACCTGCTGGCTCATTTTCTGCTTTTGCTGCTTTCATTCTCTTTTAGTTGAGATTTTACAGATTCTGTGACTTTAAGTTGATGTAGTGTCTGTTTGACCAATGAGGATGAACATGAATACAAGAGTAGTGCCATCACGGCGATTTGATGGCCTGCTCTCTCTGCGGACAGGCTGATTTACTTACTTTGTCTGATGCTCAAACCATAAATCATAAATCAGCTTCTCTAAAACACAACTGAAATCAACAGTAATGTCAAGTAAGAAAGAAAATGTTTTTAAATCATCGATTTTGAAAAAGTGTGTTTTAAAAAAAAAGAGGCTTAGGTTTTCAGGCGCTTCCTAAAACTGCAATATCTTTTAAAAAACTTTTTGAATTTTGCAGAACAACGGGACATGACGGGACATCCATCTTTTTTTACACAATGCTTCTGCTTGTTTTTGTTTTTTTACATGACAAAGGGTTATAATGGATTGTTGGTTCTTCATTTCCGTTGTTTTGGCCACTTCACTGTACAGTTTTTACATTGTCCGTCACTGCGGTTATGCTACAGTATGTAAGGAATTTGCATGGGTCTGAGTTTTGCTTTGCCTCACGCTGGTCTTTTTATGTTTTCCTTTTATCCAGCCATTCATCACTCACCAGTTCCCTGATTTAAGTTGTGAGCCACCTTGACCAAGCTGATGCACTGATCTGAGTTGGGTCAGGTGTGAAATATGAATTTGTTGCATGTGTGAGTATGGCTGCTAGTTTGACGGTTCAGTTTATTGCATATTTGCTCGTTTTCTTTTATGTTTGTCCCACACCTATGCACTGTCCTTTTGGATTTGCTATGCTCTGTTTGTGCTTGAAGTTGTCTTTCACATTGTTTATATACTCTGTCTATTTCAGCTTCATGTCCTTTTAAACTGTCATTTTGGGATCTTATCAATAAGCTTTTCCCTCACCGCTTAAACCTCAGGCGCAACCAATCCCTGATGAACTGCTGACGAGGCAGCTTGGTAACCAGGCAACCTTCAGTCCAGTTGTTACCATCGAACCACGACGACGCAAATTTCATCGTCCGATTGGACTGCGGATTCCTTTACCACCATCCTGGAGGGAGAGTCCTCGGGATGCTGGCGAGGGAGATACCACCAGCTTACGCCTTCTCTGCAGTGTCATAGGTACTGTAGAATTCACTGGAAGATGATGAAAAAAAAAACACTAGAAATTTGTGCACTAAGTAACAGAAATGTACTGTTGAATAATGTGTTTAGAAGTCTGTAAAACTGCTTACCAAGGTATGAATGACTCAGTATGGTTGGTGTGACTCAGGCGGAACAGCACCAGCTCAGTGGGAGGACATTACTGGAACCACTAAGCTGATGTACGCCAACAGCTGTGCCAGTTTTACCACCAATGTGTCTGCAAGGTCGGCAACTCGGCATCATTCAAGACAAAATTATCACCAGTCATCTTTCCCTCCCTGTTTTCTTGTATACATGTACAGGTTCTGCCAGGATAGCTGTTAATCTTTTCTCTTCTTCTACCTCATCCAGATTCTGGCTGGCAGACTGTCCACGAACGGCAGAGGTGGTGACCTTTGCTAACTTGCTGTACAAGGAGCTCATGGCTGTCCCTTATATGGCCAAGTTTGTTATTTTTGCAAAGATGAATGAAGCGCGGGAAGGACGCTTACGTTGTTATTGCATGACAGATGACAAGATGGACAAAACTCTGGAACTGCATGAAAACTTCACTGAAGTGGCCCGCAGTCGAGATATTGAGGTCAGCACTGGGGCAAATGGAAATGGTTACCGCTGTCACAGAAAGCGAAGGTGTTATGGAGGGCAGTAGATTCTTAAATTTTTTTATTATTTGATATTCCCACTTGTTATTATAACTTTTTCTTATTAAAAACTTCTTCCATTTTGAATTTGACCGTGGACTTCTCTGTGCAGATTTGTCCACGATGAATGCATTAACATTTATTTTGACATTTTCCACAGCTTATGGAGGGCATGCCGCTGCACCTGGAGTGTTCTGGGAACCTGGTGCCCATTAGGAAGGCCACTCAGCAGCCTCGTAGCTTCAGCTTCCAGGCTTTCAGAGATAACAGACTGCCTGTCTCTGTGAAGGTCTGTCTCATACTGACTACTCATATGCCTGCTTTTCTGTCACTTGTCATGTATTCATTCAGTATTGTGGGTTTTTTCTTTCTTTCTTTCTTTTTTTGGTATTCAATTGATAGGTTCAGTGTGTCAAAGATTCTTTCACCAGATAGTTTCCCTCCTGAGCACCAGCTAACCTGTTCATTTGGTAATTTTCTTGTGGTCTTTTTGCATTTCACTGTCCTTTTAGGCTGCCAGTTCTTCACACTATCTGCATATAAAAATTCAAATAACAGGATAGTGATCTGCTCTCTCAGCACCTCTGTAGAAACTCCTGATCTTTCATTTTTGTATTGCTTCACTCTAATTTAGAGGACAATGCAATAACAAACATTCCATTCATTTCTGATTTTTCAACATTTTCTGTTTGTTTTTTGTAGTCATTCATTTGGTAATGCCTCACTGTAAAATGTGTCATTTTGAACATCGCTGTCATCCTCTCATCGTTTTTTTTTTTTTCTGTCACCATACTTTGTTGTAGACCTTCTCCCTCATTGATTACATGCGTTATCATACTGTGGTTATAAAATTGCAAGAGAAGTTGCACTTTGGAACTTCCAAGATTTCCACATTTTTATTGATAAAATGTTGATCTGATCTAAGTCACAACTCTAGGCAGAGATGATCTCCCTAAGATTATAAAACCGTTACAAATGTAGTTTTCATGTTGTTATTAAACACACATTCATAATCTAGTCTGGAAAAATGTTCTGAGCCTGCTTCTTCAAAAGCTGCTACAGTCAGGTGTTTTTATGAAATTATTAGATTGGAGGCTTGAGCTGTAGAGGTGCCCCATCCATCCATCCATCCATCCATTTTCTATACCCGCTTAATCCAACTGTAGGCTCGCTGGGTAGAGGTGCTCATGTTACTGAATTGATCATAACATAAAAGGTCTGGTTACAGATAAAGTCTGTTCTTGTCGATGAAAATTCAACTGATGTCTCCATCACACCAGCTTTCAAACAAATTCAAAGTCATTGATAGACCTGGATGGCCATCAGTCTGCATTGAGACAAGTTTTCTAAAAGTAGAATAAATTCAGAATACTTGCTAATCAACCAAAGATGGGGTTTGCTGCAAAGATCTCACCAAAAACACGGTATGCTGTCCTGAAAAAAGTGGAAACAACCAAGAGGTGGCAGCAAAATATGTGTTGAAATCTCTTCAACTTGCCAAACTCTTTGTACATGACTCCACTAGAAGAAAACACAGACTAAGCACAGAATGAGCTGATGTTAATGGAATGATATCTCGAAGGAAGCTACTGTGCTGCAAAAACAAAAAACCCACTGCTGCACATCTTTTTGCAAAAGATTATCTTGATTTTCCACAAGACTTCTGGAATAACTTCTCTGTGGACAGATGAGACAAAAGTTGACATGTCTGATTTAAACGCATGCTGTTTTGCTTTGTTAAAAAATTATACTATCTACTAATAAAAAAACTTTATCCCAACTGTCAGGAATGATGAAGAGAGTGCCGTGGTTTGGAGCTACTTTGCCACCTCAGGGCATGGATGCCTTGCAGTCATTGACAGAGTGATGAATACAAAACTATATAAAGAAATAAAATACAAAGTAACGGTTGAAAAAGAAGATCATTTATGATTTGGAATGGCCAAAGTCAAAAGCAAAGTTAAAAAGTTTGTCTGCCACTGGTTTTGCCAACAATGAATGTGAACATTCTCATCTGTGACCATGAGTCAGGAGGTATATAAAGATCAGACCATATTTTATTTGTAAATTACAAATCCATGCAAGTCCAAAGGGTTCACAAACTCTTGCCTGTAACTGTATGTGTATAAGTCTTTTCATGTATGTTCTGTGACCATATTAATGTATATTCGGTGGGCTGAATGTATTTCTTTTTCTTAAGTACTGCCATTGTCATTCCTTCCATGTCTGTCTGTGAGTGTGGCATACAGTACAGTTCAGTATCAGCTAGTTGAATTGTTGTAGCCATGCAATAAACAACTTACCTATCTAGCTGTCAACTCTCTTAGTTAATTGTTTGCATGTCCTGTGACTCCCTCACTTTCTTTGCTTGCCTTCCTATCTTGCGGCCTTGCCTGTCTGTACGTGTCTGTCTCACTGTCTCTCTTTCTCTCTCTCACGGTCACTCTGTAACTGTCTGGTCTGACAGACGTCCAGGTAAAATGTGCAGGTAAATCTCTCCCTCTTGCCTGCCTGTGGACTGCTTCCATCCCTGTTTCCCCCTGCTTCTCGTCCCATGTTACTGCGCAACATGCTCCAGACACTGGGAAGAGATCTAATACCTGTTTTGGTCTGTTTGTCTTCCTCTTGCTGTTGCTCCTCTCTCTTCCTCTGCTCCACCTTCTTCTTTCTTGCTTGCACCGCTCTCTTGTACTCTTCATTCTTTTATCTGTCTCCTCCTACGTTGTCTCTGTATTCCTTCCTACTTCTTTTCTTCCTCGCTTTCTTTTTCTGTCAACTATCTTTGCTAGGTCCGAGATAGCAACAAGGATGCCTCTGGGTTTTTGTCTTTTCTTCGCAAGTGCACCAAGTATGAGGACACGCAGCATGTACTGTGTAACCTTAACATAACCATGCCACCTTGTGTCAAGGTAAGGACATGGCAACTAAAACAAGTTGACTTTCATTCAGACTTTCAAGTGGTTGAACTTCCCTTTCATGTCTAATAACAGGGATGTCTGGCTATGTGACACACAGTTTTTCCCAAGGCTGAGACATATTTATAATTCTGCCTAATTTTAAATAGACTGAAATGGATTCTTGAAGAAATGCAGCACTACATACATGCTAACCCTCATATTTATGAGGTTTTTTATAAAGACAGAAGCTGTGAAGGCCACCCCCCTCCCAAAAAGCCCAGTCGGCTCTTATTAGTCAGCTGTACTAAACAGGATCCAGCCACCTGCTATGTTTTTGTTTGAATTTATAGCCAAAAGGGAGTGTTTTGGATGGAAAAATTAGGCCCGGTGCAGGATAAGTCTGGATGAGTCAAGATTCTTTTCCCTTTTTTTAAGGGAGATTGTTTTATGGTGGAAAAAGGCATAATGAAACTTCAATAATAGTTAAAACCCTATATGTACATTTAATGTCAATCAGTACGCAAAATCCATTCCAAAATTCTGAATTGATAGACTAATACCTTAACAGTATAAGGTACTGTTTTACCAAAATCTATTTATAGGAAGGACCACTAAAATGGCAACAAATGGCCAATTTTAGACTGGTAAACTGCTAAGTTGATTTAGCTAAAAAATACTTTAATTTATATTCTTGGACTGACTACTTTAAAGGTATGGACACTATGAATAGTTTTACATTGATTTCCTATTGAAAATAAAAAAGGTCAGGCTCTGGATAGATTTTGTGCAGACTAATGATAATGTATTTTTTTTAATCATTCAAAGTGCGACTTATTGCTAAGGTTATGCTTGCCAAACAATGTCTTTGAGAAGTTTAAAAAGTTCCACATGATACAACTATAATAAAGCAGTTTTTGTCCTTTTGGTTTAGGTTGTTGGAAGTGAGGAGCGCAGGCGAACTTTAACCCCTCTTGCCCTGAGAGAGCGCTACAGTGCACTCAACGAGCCTGGCTTGGGTGAGTCTTCATTGCCGGACCTTCAGCCCTCTCCTGACGTACACAGAGTGGAGACGGGCACAGAATGTTGCACTGCCCCTTTGCCCACAATCCTGCTTTGTATACTGCCCTCTCTATTTGCTCTAATCTGTCTCATGTGCACGCATGGCACAAAGACAAAGCCTTGGATGCAATGTACTGCTCTACAATATGCCCAAGAGTTATTAGCAGTGCAGTTATAGGAAACCAGATTGGATGTGTGACCAAAAGATGAGCAGCAATCTCAAACGTGACCCAAAATGGCTCCATGGCACGTGGCGAGTTAGCCTTTTCTGTCCTGAGTGTCCTGGTAGCTATGACAAGATATGAATGACTTCTGTTATGTGGTTTTGCATGGCGCTGATATCTCCACTGCGATGTCCAACCGCATGGCAGCAGATGCTGTTGGCATTAGTACTATAGCTTAGCACTGAGAATGGGCAGGACCTCGCAGTGGAGTTAGACAGAGGAGCCCTGATACTGGCCTGTGCTAAATGAACAGTCAAGTTGACTATTCTATTTGGATTAAATGGTGGTGATGGCAGGTGGAGGGCAATGAGGAAAGGCCTTTTCTGTCTATCAAATACACAGCGCTGCTACACTGCAACCCAGTCCTTTTGTAATGGTTATGCTACTATGATTAGTGAGACTAGCACCTGAATGAACCCCTGTCCACATAGTGTCCCAACCCTGACGATAATACTGAACAATGTTCTGGCTATTGCTTATCTTTTCCAACAGATCAAAAAGGTAAGTATTGCTATAAGAATTTTTAAGACCAACTCAGGTCAGTGTTAAGCCATTTAGGTTGCAGATGATGACTTGGAAGCCAAAGAGTATACAAAATGTGTAACATAGCCACCTTTAATATTTGAAAATTAATACTTATTGATTTCCTGCAGGAGAAAAAAACTGTAACATAGATAATCTCTGCAATTTAAGATAAATTAAGTCAGAGCCTCTTGAGTTAAGTAAAACATTTACATATTTAGTCATGATGACAAAGGATTGTGTGTGACTAAACTACTTTTTTTCCCCTTTTAGCAACAGTGAATGCCATGCAGAGGACTGAGATCAAAATCAACATCATATCTGAACAGCTGGGTTTGAGTTGGGCAGGTTAGTCACTTCAGATATGTACAGCGCTGAACTAAATATTAAGAAAACCAAAAGTACTGTTAGTAGGTTTTAAGTATTACTGACCAAGCCAAGTCTCACCAAAACATAGGTATGTTTGTCCATTGTTAAAAACATAGTAGCATCCCAGCCTATTGTTGAAAATTGGGAGATGGCAACGAATTCCTTGACTGTTGGTTTACATTACATGACTGCAATGCCATGTAACATGAGTCATGAAAAGTGGAAAACTCTGTCTAACCGTGCTTTTCCGAACATGTAGAACAAATCATCAACATGAGACCTAATGCAAATCGTGTCATAACCACTCTAAGTTAAGAATGCAGAGGCAAAGCCAGGGATAGCAAGCTGGTGGGAAGTAGAAAAGTACAAGGATTGTTGAAAACAGGACAACTCTGCATTACACTCCATGATTAGCGCACTGCTGTTGTGAGCAGTAGTGAGACTTGGAAGGTGGACATCATGATATACAGACACACGAAGCCAAAGAACACTGGCATTCAGATTAATTAGAACTTAAGCTGCATGTGTGTAGGAAACTGGGTAAGGAAAACACTCTTATTGTACAATTAATGTACAATATTTTTAACCTTTAAAACTGCTCTGTGGACAAATGTAGCTATTTCACGTTTTGTCATGACATCAGGTTAGCAAAACACATTCTTTGCTATTTTGGGGTACTGGAACCAAATATGCTGATTTGTGCTACATCCCGCTTCTTTACCGCGAGAAGCAGTTGTCTTCGTTGCTAGCTAAAATATCATAGATCCTGACCTGTGCCTTGATATAGTTGTTATCACTTTTTTTGTTTGTTTATACTTTTTGCTGGTCCTCCTTTCAGAGTTGGCCCGAGAGCTTCAGTTTGGTGTCGATGACATCAACAGGATCCGAGTAGAGAATCCAAACTCCCTGCTGGACCAGAGCTCTGCCCTGCTCAACCTATGGGCCAGTAGAGAGGGAAAAAGGGCCAAGAGTAAGTTCAACTCCACATCCCTTCAATACTCACAGGAAGAGATAGTGAATTTGCCTGTTTAGTTGCCTGTTCACATTTCAGTCAGTCATCCCATGTGCGCCACACTGAATATGATGATAGGATGCTACCTATTTTCTGCAAGACGGCATCCTCTTAACACCTCTGTTATCGAAGAAAAAAAAGACTAACTCCAGAATTTGCCAGAGAATCATCAGTTTTCTTTAGCGTCAAACTGATCAAGTTATAGTAGGTATTGAGTGAGATTCCATTCAGTATAGTAGGTATTGAGTGAGATTCCATTCAGTATAGTAGGTATTGAGTGAGATTCCATTCAGCATACTTGTTGTGATTTGCTGAATTGCAAAAAAACATAGTAGAGTTGTTTGCCTGACTGTCAGACTTAAAAAGTCCCTTAACTACACAATCATTGCATAAGAATACATATGCACAGATCTCAGTGTCACAGCTACTTGTGCATTTTTCTTTTTCTTAATAAGCATCTTATTGTGACACAGGTGACTTTTTTTCTGATTACAGACACTGACACAAACTTGTTCATAATGACAGTATCAACTGAAACGTTTTTATGATTTACATAGTTTGGAATTTTTACATTAATTTCCAAAGCTTCAAGTTTCAACTCTAGTGGTCGACCTTGTACAACAGTTTCTAACACCCCACCCACCCTGATCTTCCCTGTGTGCTTCTCTCATTTGTGTCCTCATGCACACACTTCTCCTCGCATTGGTCTCCCTCTCTCTGTCTCTGTCATCCTCTCCCTTGATGTGTCTGCCTCTTAGTGGAGAGCCTGTACATTGCTCTGAAGAACATTGACCGTGCAGACATTGTAACCTCACTGGAGGGCCAGGCCCCACAGCCAGGACCCGGGTCTTCAGAGGAGGGAGCCTGCCGTCTTGGTGACCGCGACTCTACCTTCCTGTCCCCCAGTGTCATTAATGGTAAGACCCACAAACACATCAAATATCACACACACAAACATGACCAGCAATATTCAGATAAATGTAATTATCTATCAGCAATCAATAACCCCTCCAGAGTAAGAAGGCAATGCTCCTATCCAGTGGTTAAAATTTGTATTTAGTCATGACTCCTTTTTACCTTAAAGCCCCCTCCAAGAATCATCAAAATGTTTATGAATGTAATGAGCCAAATCGAGCATTGGCTGGTCATTTCTGCTTTGCATCTACACCACCTACAGTCTCAGAAAGGCGAGGTTAGACAGCGCATACGTTCCTGGTAGACGATTGGAGGAACCAGTCCCAACTAGGGTCAGTACAGTATATTCCTGTACAACAAGAATATAATAATTAAGATTTGATAACCTTATTCAAATGATGACCAATTCAAAAAAATTCTCAGCACTAAAAGAGACATTTGAACAAAAATTCTGTATTAGAAAAAATTCCATTGAAAATAAACGTCTCCCTGTTCATATACTTAGATTTCATTGTCACTACTGCTACAAAAATATCTGAGAAAGAATCTTTGAGTCCAAAAAGATTCGCCACTGTCTTCATTTACTTTTCACCTCTGAAATCCGCTCTGCTGCCTTTGAGTGTGGGTAACAGCCATTTTACCTTGTTTCTGTTGCCCCACAAGAGATCACGGACACAAGGCCATCACGCATAGTGCACAAGCCACGAGTTATTAGACCCCCGTTTTTCAGAAGGGGTAAGTTGAAAGGAACTGGGGCTGCATGGTGGTTTGCTGCTCTTGACATGAACATAATGATGATGATGATGATGATGGGTCTCAAATGATGTTTTTGAGGTCTGAGGAATGTGGTCATTCTTCCACCATGAACCCAGCCTTTATCAGCATGCACTAACACCACCTCGGTGCATTCCTCAGCGGGCACGAGTCATGTTTTTTTTAAGTTACACTGTTTCACACCTCATACTTTAGCCCAGAACATGATGGCTCTTACTCTTTTTTTCTGAATATGGGTAACAAAGATAACTCCCAGACTTACTGTAAAGGATTCTAAGATGATATGAAACCAAACAAGCTCAAATCTATTGTTATTTCTTCTTGAACAATTTTTTTCTAATAGGAAGATGATTTAGATCATATGTGGGCGTATGTGTGGTCGTGTATGTGTGCACACACATACATTAGTATGTGTGTGTATACATGCATGCATATGTGTCTGGGATGGATACACTCGTCAAAAGTGGCTCCGGTACACTAATGATAGTGTTTTTCTGGGCTTTCATATCTTGTTTCTATCGCACTCTTTCTATCTCTCTGCTTCTTTCCTCCTCCTGAGAACAAGACAAAATTTTACTTAAACTTCAGTGTTCCAGCTATATTGAAATTTTCTCTTTTCCTCGGGACTCTGTCTGACTTTCTGTCTTTTTCTCTGAACCTGTGACACGTCATATTTGCTGCCCAGCCGCCCCGCTCCTCCTCCCCCTCCCCTCTCCTGCTCTTCTTCCTCACAGCTCTTCCTGTCCGACCTCTGACCTCATAAGACCTCATGTTGACCTCTGGGCCTCCTCTTCTCTTGTCATCTTGTTTTCCCGTGCTCCTCCCTCGTTCAGTCGAGTGGGGACCCTCTCCTCCTCTTAAAATCCAGCTCAGTGTGTGTTTTACAGTTTGTGCATGTGCATGCTGCATGCTTTGCTGTTACAGTGTGTGTGTGTGTGTGTGTCTGTGTGTGTGAGTGTGAGTGATAGAGAGAGAGAAAGTATTTTTCTTCAGATGAGCAATTTGTTCAAAGACAGTTAAGGGAGGGAAACATTTGGGTTAAGTTTGATGTTGCACTTTCCTCACGTAAATTTTTTTTAAAACGCCTTCTTAGCACAGTTAATTTGGTGTGTGCCTGATAGATTTGCGTGAGTGAAAAAGTTATGTGACAAAGAATTGTCCTGCCGTTTGCCCTTTTTGTTGATGGCATCAATATGTGCATGGCATGCTTTCAATGTATGAAGGTCTCTTCACAGTGTACAATGTTCTCTCTGTTTAATGGGTGTTTTAGACTTGTTTTTATGCCAAATTAACAATCAAATGTTTCATTTTCTTTTCCTGTTTGATAAATTGTGTGTTCTTAACGCTACGCTGTAACACGCGAGCAGCTGTGTGGCACATAATGTTCAACGTACGATGTTTTTTGCGACTTGATGTTCTTTCATTCATGGGCAAATTTATTGATTGTTAAAAGCTCTTGCAGTCTCTTACACTTTTTCACTAATATTTCTTTATTATCTTCGAGTTAACGTTACACTTAACACTATGTTTTGCCCACGTCTGATGACACTTGCTGCCAGCATTGGCTGAACATTATTTGCCAGCGGGGATATTGCTGTGAGATGTGTGGTTGTGATTTGGTTCCGATGTTTATAGCATTTTCTGTATATTTCAACCTGTTAGTGTTCTCATATCTTTTTTTTATATCTACATATATATATATATATATAAGTTCTGTTCTGTGTGTTTGTGTGTGCTTGTACGTGTGTATTGTGATAAAAAAAAGTAGTGTGTCGTCATGTTTTTTATTTGTGTGTCCTTTTGTGGCCTTAATTTGTGCTTCACCACATGTTGTGCCTGTGACACCAGTGTGTGTGCGTGTTTGTGTTCTAACAGCAGGAGTAAAGGGAAGGGCTAACCCAGACTCAACTAACTCATTCAAACTATCATTCTGACTCATTCCTCTCTGTTCACCTCATTCTGATGCCTCTCGACCATCATGGCCCTATACCATCCCAGAAACACACACAAGTGCTTACCCACCCACCTTTAGTCCATAAGTTCATAAACTCTGAGAGGAAAGTAATTGCACAGTAAAGAGGTATTTCACCCACATATACACCTTTTTTTTTTCTAGAGTTGTTGCTGATTATACCAAAAGAAGTTTTAAATTTTAGTTGTACATTCCGATAAACTACCGGAAATGACTTTGTGTGCTGGTAAACATCTAAACATTGAAGCTTTTACATCATAAGAATAGAAATTTACAATAGATGTGCTTATAGCTTTTTCTATGTCACTATAACTGTTACTGAATCTTAATGATTTATTAGCTTCTTATGTAATAGGTACTTTCTGTAATAACATATGTCAGCTGTGCTAAAAATCTAATTAATCCTCTCAGCTGTAGGCTATTTTATGTATGAATATCTGTGTCTCCATCACCAGGCTACAGTGAACACTGAAAGACTCATATACTACTTTGTCCAGATTAAAATGACTTTAAACATTTAGAAATCCTCAGCTGCAGCTCCATCAAATTTGATGTAATGGAAATTAAATTTTAACAGAAGGGCTTAATGGCAGCTTCACTGAATATATGCTTGGTAACCTTTGTTAAATGCCAGCAGGTCAGATTTTAAGAACAGGAGTGAAGGGTTTAACTGCGGTTTATCAACCTCTGAGAAACTGCTGTCTTTACTTCCAGATACCTCTCACAGCTGTTTCCACAGCTGAGCATACAAACATTTTCTGCTTCGTATTGAGAGACATTACCCTGTAAAGATATTTTTGGTAACCCTGTTATATTCCCTTTCAATTTAGAAACAAAATAAAAGACTTGCGAAGGTAATCATGTTATTTGGATTGTGACAAAATGTTTTTTGTTCTGCTTCAAAGTGATCCAGCATCCTGCCTAATGTTCCAGTTATACCAGTACTGAAGCTGATAGGTTAAAGAATGGATATAGTATAGAGATGAAACTGTTGTTGCACAAAGTAATATTTTTTTCAAATAAATAATTTTGTATAAATTGCTTGAAAGTTAGACTGAGCCCTTACACTAAACATCTCATAATCTCCTCACTGCCACATTACAACATACATTTTTAGTTTTAATGTTTTGTTGTTGTGTCCTGTCAGCATAATGTCAAGAAGTTTTCTCAGGATTCTTCTTTCTAAATATGAACACTTTCCAACACAGGCTATGGGTGGAATACTTCTTTACAGTTCAGTTCAGTCATCTAAATTTGCTGACGCAGCAGTTTATGGAAAACATTTTACTCACATCATTGATTAATCAGCCAAACCCCTGCCCAAACCTTACCAAAATGTGAGATTCTTATTGACTTCAACTATGACAAAATATTTTTCTACGTTTAAGTTGGATAGTAAGGATGTAGATAGTGTTGTATCAAAAATGATATGCTGCAAATCAAAATGGGACACCATCACATTATTTTGTTTTAAACGGAAAAATCTATATAATTGTTATGTAGTTTGTCATATTCATTGACAAAGGAACAAACGCAAAGCGTCCGCGTGGGCTCTCACTAGTATACTCAGACCTTTTAGTATTCATTGGAATCATAAAATTAAAGTATATGTTTTTGTACTTGAATAAAATGAGAAAAATACTCCTGAAAATGCAACACTTCAATGTGTGATTTCTTATTTGTGTATGTTTGAGTGTTTTGTGATAGATTGCTACGCTTAACGATGTCTAGATAACTGAACGAAAACAAAAGACTATTGTAAGATACTTTGACAATATGTTATTGGAAAATTAATGATAAAGTAGTATATGTTCAACCAGTGTGATCACTTCATTTCTAAAAAAATTAATATTTATAAATATGTGTATATAGTAATATAAATAACACCAAACAACAGTTAGTAATTTATTCAAAAGTTTACAAAAAAAGAGGTTTACAATAAATAAAACATTAAGTTGACTTTCATAGATAAGATTAGATTTTTAGTTTTGTTTGATGTGTGTGTGTGTGCGTATTTATGTTTGTATGTGTTTACAAAGACTTTTCTTTGGATGCCTGGGATGAAAACACTTGAATGCATGATTCTGACGTGCAGCCATAACACAGACAAATGCAAGAGCAAGAGTAACTTGCATTTTCCTTTGCAGAATCTGCAAGATGCTACTGACTCCTACTCAGAGATATGCGACACGGGTTGGAACGATAAGAGATCATTTAGTACCACTTTGGTAATTGTGTAACAGCCACACTGAAATGGAAATTCATCCAAACAGCTTTCAAGAATGTCATTCGTGAAAGACCAACGAACCTTGATGGGCCAACATACAAAGAATCAACTCTGTAAATACATATCTGTATGTGGAACTTTTTCCAGAAGTCTATAAATATCGTGCCAACCCAACTATCAACATAGAACCCTGCACTCACTTTTCTTTTCTCTTATAAATGAACAAATTGTTTTCTGTAGTTTCACTTCCTTAACACGGTAGGAGAAAGGGTGCCCTGCATCATTCACTTCTCGAACAGATGATACGATAAACCCCTTTCTTTCTCACCTTACACATATTGCTGTGTCCCAATGACAAAGACCTGAATTAATCACTGAAAATACATCAAAACTGTAACGGTAGAAACAGCTGATTTCAGAAAGAAAGATGGTGCTTGATTTATTTCTTTCAATTTTCGGTTTGTTTTCTACCTTTTATTAGAAAACATATTAGCAAAACATATTAGCAAAGATGCTGGCTCTGCATTGATTGGTTCTTTGTGCACTTAAGTCGGGTTCAGACTACAGGAGTTTTGGGCCAAGTTATGCCCAATTCAATCTTTAGAATAGAAATCTAAGACCTCAGTCTATACCAATATTCAGCCTACAGTACCTGGTAAACTGAGGGCTTCACAGATCCAAATTTCAACTTCCAAATCAAATTCATATCCACTAAATGACTATGATTGACAACTATGATTGATGCATGGGAGATCCTGGAACATCTAAACAGAGCGCTTTCCAAGAAGAGCTAAACATATTGGCCTTTGGGGCTAACTATTATCAAAACTGACAGTGATACTGTCACACCTAGTTCTTGCTGAAGAATAAGTAACCTATATTGACTGCATCTCCACAGCCGTTTTCTCATCCAGAATTGTTCTTCTGTTTGTCTCTGCAAAATCTTGCAAATGTCGAAACATGCAGTTGAACAACAGGCTTGTTTAGCTCTTATTCTCCATGAGATCATTTTAGATGAAGCTTTACTCCCACTGCTGCAATGATTGTAAGAATTTGTTGTTAGGCGTATTGTGCGATTATTTTCTATTTTTGCCATCTTGTTTTGTGTGCGTCTTTAAGACCCAAGAGATAATCATCAAGAAAAGTCTCTCATGATGTGTGTGATGTAGCCAGATTTCAAAATCAGGAAGGATTTGTAAACTCCTGTTATCTGAGCCTGGCATCAATAAAACACCAAGTGCTTGATGAAGACAGAATTTCATGTCTTTCCTTGTGTATTGGGACAGGGCTGAGCCCCGCTGTTTCACTTGTAATTTGGAGAAACAGTTGAACCACCACCCTTCCCTTGGCTGTGCCTGCTTGGTGTTAGTTTTTCTCTTGTCTCGCCCCTGTCTTCCGTCCAGGTTATGGGCTGGTGCAGGAGGAGCTTCTGTCCCCGGCCTCTATGCAGTACAGCTTGCCCTCTCCATTGGGTGTGGAGCCCTTCTGGCAGGAAGTCTCCAGCCTGGAAAGTGCACCAATTGCCACAACAGAGGAAGACACTTTAATGGAAATGTCGGATGTTCAGGTGTGGCCAGCAGGGGTCAGCCCCTCGCTAGTCACAGTGGAGGACTCTTCACTAGAGGGCAGCAGTCGGGCTGATGATTCAGAGGGCGCCACACTCTCCTTACCCTGCAGCTTAGGCCGCCCAAGCAGTGGAGCCAGTGGGGCCAGCGGTTCAATCATGGAGCTGGAGGAAGAGGAGGAGGAGGAGGAGGAAGGGGAGGTTGAGGAGGAGGAGGCGCCACATGAGCCAGCAAGATTACTGGCAGAAAGGGACAGGGTGAGGGCCAGTGGTGCCGTTCCCAAGGTCAATCTAAATGGGCAACTGGGAGGTCAGAGGTCGGATGCCAGGAGAGGGGAGGTCGTAGCGATGGGAGGAGGAGCAAAAGTAGGAGTTGGAGGTGTAGGGCTGGGCTCAGTGGAAGGGATTTCTCTTGTTGCAGGACAGCAGATGTACTCCCAGCGCAGCGAGATGATGAGTCTGAGTCGACCCTCAGAACACAATGGAGACAATCGGTACGTTAGCTGTTAGAGTGCTAAGTCAGTACATTAACAGTTCGGTCTGCTATTTATTTCTACATTCTTTCTTGCTTCTGTTTTTTTCTTCATTCTATTTACCAGGATGGTGGGAGGTGGAGCATTTCAACCCTACTTACCAGACAAGGACTCCCTGCAGGGCTGGGTGGGCTCGGTGTCATCAGGACGTGACGGCAGCATGCTCGTGGCCCAGGAGGCCCTGCTGACTCCGGTGTGTGACACGGGTTACTCTCATGTGCTGCGCGGGCACCTCCTGCAGGGCACGCAGCCTTTTGACAAGGGGCTGGGCTTCTCTCATCAGGAGGCAGGCCAGCGAGCTTGGGAGCAGGAGCAGAGGCGGGGCCAGGTCAGGTTGCTACGCCGACCACCTGCCGCTTCCTGCACCTGGAGGGAGAACATTTTTGTCCATCTCGTTATATTTTCTGAATGATCAAATTGGAAGTCAGTCGTTCAATTTGATTGTTTTGATCGCAATCATTAACAGTCTCACTTAACTCAACAATCATCAAAACTGATGATTGATTATTGTGATCAAGTCACAGACCCAGATCAGAAGGATCTTTTTCTTTTTTGTTTAACATTTCAGATTGCAGGCATCTTGTAAAGCATTCTGAGTCAGTCGCTATTTACCAGCTGATTTTATCCCTGTTTTGTTTTTTTATCAGAGAGAGGAGAAGGAAGACTATCCAGCTGAGCTGCAGTTTGTTGAAGAACGTGGAACTGCTCTCACTAGAAGGGTGAGTTTGTTGTATTTTTATGAGTTTGCTGAGTCAAAGTCACACACAAACTCTGTAAACCCAAGCAGACAGCTTTCTCCTGTAACTGAGTCATGTTGCCTGGAACACGAGTAATTCACGGTAGCACCCAGCCACATATTTTAAGTAAGTATTTTGTCCTAATCAGCATATATGAAAACAAACCAACTATGACTCAGAAATAGTTTGTTTTTAAAAACCAGTATCACTTTGTTGTGGAAAATTTGTACAAAAAAAATGTCACCATCACTGGCAAAATGCTGTAATTTGGTACATGATCTGGTCAGCTGATTGACAACTAAATGTAAATCCCTGACAGGTGGTGAATGTGTGAGCCATAGTTAGTTTCCTGCTCTGGTTTCACTTTGAGGCTTCAGCAGTTAAATGGTCTGAGTGTTGTTTCCCTCCCTCCTCCTGCCCTCCTTGCTCCAGGTGGGGGTGGATGTGAGAAGGGGCGCTCAGTCAGTGCAGCGCACCAGTCTGCGGAGAGTTAAACACTGAAATACACTTACTACCCAGTTCTTCAGGTAGGGGACACACAGCAAGCACTTGTGCATCCCAGTGCTTGGATTCACGCCTGTATGGTGACCTATTGGACTCTCTTAGAGTCCGATAGTTTCCGACAAGCTATTCTGTTTCAATGATTTTCCAAATTAGAACCCCAGAATTTGTGTAAGATATAAATGAGAGTGGAATGCAGTGATTTGTAAATCATTTGAACTATAAAACAGTACAAAGACAGCATATCAAATGGCGTGAAATGTTTGGGGTTTTTTTGGGTTTTTTTTATATGCTCAATTTAGATTTGAAGCCAGCAATATGTTTCAAAAAGATTTGAGACAGTTGTATACTAATCACTGTTGCATTACCTCTTTTTCAACAAACTCAAGGGGACCATTTGGGGACTGAGGAGAACAGTTGCTGTAATATTGAAAGCAAAATATCTGCCCATTCTTATCTTGATGGCAGGATAAGTTGCTCTAAATATGGTGTTGCTGTATCAGTCTCCTCAAAGTTGCATTATCAATGCCATGGATGCTAATGCATCCATCATGGATACTGGTTTTCGAGCTGTGTTAATAACAAGCCAAATGGTCCCCTCATCTTTAGTCCAGAGGATGCAGCAACAGAGCAGTTACAACATGCAGCATTTAACCACAAGCCAATTATAGTTGCCCCCTTTCTCTTTCCTACCTTCGGGCAAACAAGTTTACAAAAAATAGGCACATCGCTGATCAACGCCAGAGCAGTGTGTTTTTTCAAGTAGAAGAGTAACATTTTGTACTTAACTTGTAAACCAGGAGGCCGTTGGACACAGAGATGGTTCTGTTAGACAGCCTTTGTTGCAGCAGTAATGGGAGTAGTTGTGCTCAGTTAAATTCACAAACCTTCACTTCACCTGTCCCTTCTCTCCTCTTCTATCCACTGCTACTTCTGTGTCTACTTAGCTCAACTTGTTTAGTTTTCTAATGGACAAAAAGACACACTGGCGGAGTCACACACAGAAGACACAACAGGAAGTTGAGCCATACAACCAAAACAGCATACGAGAAAGAAAGACGCACACATAAAGATAGATAGATAGATAGATAGATAGATAGATAGATAGATAGATAGATAGATAGATAGATAGATAGATAGATAGATAGATAGATAGATAGATAGATAGATAGATAGATAGATAGATAGATAGATAGATAGATAGATGTAAACTATATTTCCATTAAAACCTCTCAGTTTTACCATTTGATATGTTGCTTTTGCGCTATTTTTAGACTTTAATTGTTTTACAATTCCTTGTATCCCACCTTCATTTACACAGTGTATCAAATCTTTTCTGTTGCAGGGTTTTATCATAGAGTAGAACATAAGCATGATTTTATTAATGCTAAGGTAATTTCTAATATATTTATATATTGATTTTTTTTCTCTCTGTTTTTTTAGGACCGAAAAGCCACTGCCAAACCGTCCACCACAAAAACACGATCAGACCGGAGAGGAAAATGAACAGAGAGGAAAGGAAGACGAAGAAAAACAGACAAACAGAACCATCCGGGATCCATGATCGTGGAGCAACACAAAACAAAAGAAGACAAGAAAAAAAGAGGCGTTCAACTTGTAGTTTTATAATATTTGTAAAGATATCAACTAAACAAAGGCATGAAGATTTCTTTTTTTTTATAATAAAAGAAAAACAGAAATGTTGGAAAACAACCAAGAAAAAAAGCAACAAAGTGCTTCCTGTGAACTGTAATCGCATGATGACTGCTGGTGCATGCCCTTTGACCTTTTGGACTGTCTTTACCTACAAACAGAAGGGGTATAAGGTATCGGGGCTGGCCTATGCCTGGGTCACAGGCCTTTTTTAAGGACCCCCCCCCCCCCCCCCCCCCAACTGGAGTGGTTTGTATCAGCAAGTTGAGTCCAATAACATTGCAGCCAAAAAAAGTCCCTCAAAGGATGGTTGTGTATACAGCAAGGCTTCTGCTGAGCCAACTAATGCTTCTTTCACTGGACCCCCACCCCTATTATTCTCAATGTGATATATGCACTCTATGCTACGTGAATATGTGTCGGTGTGTATGTGTGCGTATGCGTGTTAGTTCTCTACCGCATGTGTTTCTTGCTTCTAGCTTGGCACCAAGCCCTGCCCCATGATTGGCTTGTTGTCTTTGTGATGTCACAGCGTGCTCAGCGCAGGAATGAGAAAGCGGCTTTGCTCCCCTGCTCGTGAGCTCTTGTCTGCGTGTGCTGGCGTTTGTCTGTTGTTTTTTTTTCTGGACGAGCTCGCTTCTTGTTATTTGTTCCTTTGGAGCCAGTCCCCTTTGGTTCTCAGCATTGTTTGACTTCGGCAGAGAACTGACCCTCTGATGTTTTCAGGGGGAATATGTTTTCAAGACAACGGGAATGTTTCCTTCGGAAAAGGCTTGGTTGCTTGATTGCATTCCGCAGCAACTCTAGACACAAATCTTGACTTTTTTCCTCCCTTGTGATCTCCTTTACCCTTGTTTTATACCCAGTAGCATATCTCATCTTGAGCCATCATGTCTATTAGTAGCTCTAGTCTATATGCAGTAAAATAACAGGTTACTCTCTTAGGTTTAAAAATGTTGTGCTCCCTCTTTAACCTGTTTGCATCGGTTGCAGCGTCTCACTGTCAGGATTTAGTCATTCCACTCATAGGGACAGAAGTAGAGAACACATGGAGGATCTGATTGTTACAAGGATTTATAGCAAGTGTTAATTGGCACCATGCTACAACAACAGAACTGTGCAGCAAGGACAGACAGGTAGCACTGTGATTGTCTTATTAACCCTGACCCCAGACTCGTGAAATGTCAAAAAGAAATTCACATATAGTACAAGCAAAAGCACACTCGCACATATATAAACATGTGGTTGAATAATCATTGCCTGGTCAGGTTGTCAGATAGTTTTGCCTCAGCAATAATATCCAACAAGAAGAACAGACGGAAGATTGGATTCTAATCGTCTAAGGATGAGAAAAAGAAAGTTGTAAAAGACTGAACTCCTCAGTGAAGACAGAGACTCTGTCTGGATGCAGCAGCTGAGTTTGGCATTGCAGCTGTGCTGTGGATCACTGGCTCCATCAACCTTGAAGTGAATGAGTCAGAAAGGACAAACTTCTGCAAGATCAGATGACTCGGCTGTAGCAGTCTGGGACTGTGGAGGCCTGAAAGAGGGTTTGTTTTTTATTTCTTATCTATATTATTGTTGTTATTATTTTTCAGCACTAAACGTAGCAAAATATAAACCAGGACATGTTCATTTAAAATTCTAATATCTGTTAAGAGTTCGCTGCAGCCCTGAGGTGGAATCCACCTAAGTATGATTTAACTTTTTCTGAGTTTTCACAGTTGTTATCACACATTACTTGCATTACTGTAAATCATCTATCATCATCTAACACTTTATGCAGAAACCTAACGGCAGCACTATGTAGAGGTTGTATCAACGTAGCACATATTTCCTGAAAATCCAAACAAACTATATATCCCCTACAGTAAGTACTGTAAATAGTACTGTAGCCTGAGTGAGAGCGACACTGAATGAATGAACACATTAGTTATTTGTCACACAGATTGACAGGTTTTTCATGCCCTGTCTGTGCACGAGAACATCGTCTGATAATAGCACACGTTTTTTAACATATCACATTTTTCCACTCAGGTTTTCTTTTCTGCTTTGTCAGAAATAAAATGTTTTTAAGTTCTGAGTCATCCTCTGGAAGAAGAGCATGGGACACGACCGGAGTGCTTCAGAAGAGGGTTGTGCTATTGGGGCGATGAGGGATGGGAAGGGGGTGCATCGGGGGTTTTGTAGGATGTATGAAACAGGATAGTTTGTCTCGAATTGTGTTTGTGAGAATGTGTGTGTTTTTGTGGCTTAGTTCTTTGATTCAGATAGACCAAAAAGGACAGAGCGTTGGGTGTGTCAGAAACCTCCTCCTGCTTGGTGTTCAGCTCCTGCAGTGACACACACACACACACACACTTCTCTTGGTAACGTTTATCCTTATATTGTTATTAACCAGTCAGGATTTTTGAGTTTGAGTATAGATTTTTTAATTTTCTTTATTAAACACATTGTTTAATTTCTCCAAATCAGCAGGAAGTCAGACTTTGACTCTTGAAGTCTTGAAGTCTTGAAACACCAACTTAAAAGGAAATAAGAACCCCTCTCTATATTTATTTGACACTTACAGGTTTTTTAAAATGCAGAACATTCACTTAACTCGTCATACTCAGTTCTGTTTGAAGTCATGGACTGTATCAACAGTTATAATCCTTATCGGATCTGCTCTAAGCAGACAGCTCATTTTGATGCTTTCTATGTTCAGTGAGGCAGCCATCCCACAGATGGCCCTTCTCTTTCACCTGAAATAAGAAAAAAAATTCTGTTTGTATTGAATAAAATGCATCATACTTAGACGGTGCATTTCACAGAAGACCAAAGTTAATCCTGAGTTTTTGTCTCTGTCACTGAATCAGTTTTCTGGGTTGAGTTTGAACAGATAGTTGCTTAATTGTGAAACTCACTCAGGCACTAATTTTTGGAGGATGAGAACATCTCTGGGTGCCAGTTGAAAATCGGAGAGGGATTTTGGGTATTGTTTGAGGAGATTGGATTGTAATTCCTATAATAGTGACGTTAATTCCATTTGCAGATGATCAGGCTGAATTTCTGTCCAGACATCCTTATCTAGTCTTCAGTAGATGAGTTGCTGTGGTAACGAGGAGGCTTATATTCTGTTCAGGTCAGGCAGCAGAGCTGATTCAATCAAGCTCCAATATTCTTCCAGTGTCAATACTGATTATGTTGTGGATTAGATGCCATCATGAAATGTCACACTGCAAGTGACTCAAAGTAATTTTAAATCCAGTTTGAGCGACCATAGCATCTAGTCTCAACTTTAGCTTTTTGAGGGGGACGGGCTTTTGGATTTAGAGGGCATGTAAAATGAATGAATGGATTTATTTAAACTCTGAAATCAATCTGGATACAATCTGGACATGCCAAATAAAGTTTGGCTGGTAATTTGAAGAAGGCCTTAAAGCATATTTACTACAACCAGAGGAGGATAAACATTCTCATTATTGGTCAAACTCAATTGTTCTTACCATCGATTCAGTCCAGTTTTGCCAAATCAGCCAGAACTACAATCTTCATTCACTCAATCATTATCTATAAACACTTTATCCTATGCAGGGTTAGTGGGAGGGGGCTAGGGGCAGGGTATATCCTGGACAGGTCACCAGTCCTACACAGAGCCATCTACAATTTTAAGGATCTCAGCTTTTACCTTACGTAGTTTTCTCCTTAATTATCCACATCTAAGTGAAATTATGTCTCATGTAGTTTAGTTATTTTTGTTCAGTACAATCTGTGTCTACTCTGAGGTGGAGTCGAACAAATATGGTTTCAGATTTCTATCTGAAGTAAAATAGTCAGTGAGATCCTGAGGACTCTGGTAAACTCACCTTCACCGTGTTTGTGTGGAAGTGTGTGTGCGTGCGTGTGTGTGTGTGTGCATGAAACGATGCTTGGTTCCAAACCATTTTGGACCATTTGGGAAGAAGACAACATTTTTACCAGGCATTTAACTGAAGAGGACGTGTAACCTACGATGGTGTATTTTAAAATGAGTATTGTACAAATTATCTGTTGCAAAGAATAAAGATCACCTATACTCCTTTAGAATGGATACATGACGATGTAAACGCAATATCATATTATACTATTCTAAGGAATGCAACTGCGCACATGCACAAAAGAAAAAAAGATGTTTTTATGAAAAGATATGTATAATTATATGACAAAATATATTTAATTAGAATGCTATGCACCCTCATAGAGTTGTTATGGATGTTCTTTAAGCATTATGTAGACTAGGTCAACACCCACATCATGGGGAATGTAGAGGCTTTGTAGCTATGACCATTTGTTTTCTTTTCTTTTTTGTATTGTCCTGGAGAGAGGATAAACAAACGTGAATATGTATACAAGCCTTTCGATCAGAATCGTTCTGACATGAAGATATGTATAGATCATCTTACCCTGTACACCAGCTCTTACCATTTACAAGAGTTAATAAACAAATATGTGACATAAAGTTTGTGCCTTTTTTATGGTGAGAAATTAAATGAGAGTAGCCTTTTATCATTTCCACATGAACTTTTTTCAGTTGCGGTTTAAATACGTATGCGCTTTATTTAATATTACTTCTTTGTCATGTTTTGTTTTACTTTAATTCATTAATTTCTTAAGATATTAATTTCCTTTTTCATCACTTATAAGCTGTTTTTATCAGAGAAGTACATACAAATAGTCAGTAATCGAAGTCCTCAGAGGCCATGCAGTATAAAACTAAAGTGATTACACGCTTGCATAATGCCACTTGAATAGAAGGCTATTAAAAACTGTATGACTTATCAATAACTGCTTTATTTCTTAGTTAATAAGGGGAGAATCATCTAAACAATCAAAAAGCACACACTCAAGACAGACTACGGTAAAAGCACAAGCTGCAAAGGAGAAATCTGGTTATCACCGACACAAATTAGACAAAACATATGATTGCTGTAACAGTAAAGAAGACATTAGTGATTTCCAACAGCCTAACATAATGAACATGGTTGTGAAATCACCTGTTAACAGATATTTCTCTAATGCGGTCCTTTTTGTTGTTTTGTAACAAATCTTTAGTGCTTACTTCCTTGTATTTGGTTTAAATATATAGTTGGATATTAGCTCCGTTTAAAAAAAAAAGTCTTTCTTTTTGTAGTACTTTAGTGCTGAGTTTGGATGTCACTGAGTTGGTTTAATTGTGGATAAATTAATATTTTGAACATTTTAACTGGTGGTACCACGTTTAAGTTTAAATTACATGAACATTACATGTTTTTCACCATCTAACCACAACTACTGTATTACTATCGTTAGTGACCTTCACTTTCAATCATACTTAACACTGTGTTTAACAGAGGTCTTGAGATAGAGGAAAACTACAACTTCGACTGTGTGTGACGCCCCCTTCATTCGGCCAATCACAGCCGCCGCGCTCCGCGTGATGTTTTGTAGGAAGCTCCTGACTTGTTTTGGGTTTACTTCGACCACGTGGAAGAAAAGGGCAACTTGTGCGACGCCGATCGCAGCTTTTACCGTCTGCGCTGAGTGAGTTGCTTGAACAATCGACGCCGCGCTGTTAAAAGATGTCAGCGGGAGGCCAGACCACCAGGAGCCGGGAGATCCCAGCTGTCAGGCGGATCGCCATCCACGATGCAGCCCAAATGCCCCAGGACTACTCCACGACTCCAGGGGGAACTCTGTTCAGCACCACGCCAGGAGGTAAACAAAATGTGCTGGGTTCCGTCAGTAGGCGGAAGGTTCGATATGAACACAGTGAGACAGTTTTGTGAGCGATTCGCATTTCGATCAGAGTTACGAGACTTGTCGGAAACAAGCTTGAGGTCCTATCCGAGCCCCTGCCGTGTTGCCCCGTTAACTTCTACTGTGGCTGCGCTACCTGAAGGCTGAGACAAGTAGAGATTAACTGAAAAGGGCTCCTTTCTTCATGGAGCTGAGAGGTGGTGGTGGGGGGGTGCGGGTGAGTGCAGATGTGATTAGAAATCAAATCAGAGTAAAATCTTCGCTTTAGTAGAGAAGCCGCAACGTGTACTAACTCATAACCTATTTATAGAGCTGCTATTACAGCTGGGCTGGCTGTTGTTGAGCGGCAGCAACATGTTTACTAGCGTTGGGCTCCCATATGTGTTAAACATTAAGAAATTAACTCATTATTACCCCCTGAAACGCAACATAAAACCTCTATGCATAGACAGACGTTGCTAGAAGAAATCAGGAAACTCCAGAATGATTTAAGTTGCGGCTAATGACACTGGTCGGTGTTCAGCTCTCGCAGGAACAGCCTGAGATGTTTGCCCCACTGTTCAACACGTAGCTCACACATGGGCAGACTGGAGCCTTGGGAAAATTTCCAGGACGGCGATAAAAGCAAAGAAGAGTGTTCTCCCTCGGTGGTTGTGAAAAACTTGACGCGGAGGCACATGTTCATCGCTACTGATAAAGTGTTCTGTAACATCACCAGGTGGGACGGTTCAAACAGATAAAGCACCACTGGGTCAATGAGAATGAATCAGCATTGGAGTGGGCTACCAAATAAAAAACTAGGTTAATGGTCATGGACATGTATTAGGATGTGAGTAGGAAGTTTTATGTTTGGTGATGATGGTGATGCATTAATTGCTGTTGTCCATGATCTAATTTACAGGTAGGCATTTAGCATCTACAAGTTTATTTTATTAGATCCGGGTGGATTTGTTTTTATTGTCAGTGATAGCTGTTTTTATTAAACTTTACTTTGTTTCATTCATCCAATTTCAAGAGAGCTAGATTTAAATTTGTACATTCAGATCTACGTTTAATGGAAACCTGGGCCTTTTCTGTTCTGTTTCATTTTAGGGATCTAAGTGCGTGTGGTCATTTCAAGGTTAACAGATTTATTGAAGTTGTTTCCTTGTCACTGGTCCCCTGTGCGACAGGTACCAGAATCATCTACGACAGAAAGTTCCTCCTGCAGTGTCGGACATCTCCACTGGCTCGCACGCCTCCCAACCTGCCTGTTATCCCAGGAGTCACCAGGCCGCTCAACTCTGACTCCCCCAGCGACGCAAACCAGCCACAAAAGACCCCCAGCAACAACAATGACCACGGTGTGCATACAGAGGAGAACACAGGTGAACATCTGCATGACAGCTGCAATCTCTTGCGATTGTGTCATTGTATATTTCCCTCTGCTGAAGGCCATGTCTTTCTTTGACAGGTGAAGATGCCCAGTTTGAAATGGACATCTGAAGAGTGTCAGCTCCAGCTCAGAGGATAAAGCACTGTCCTAATGTCCTCATGGGTATTATTATGACAGGTCTGGTCTTACTCGGCTGTATTGTATTTCAGATTTGCTCTGAAAATGAGCTTTTGCTCTTCGAAATACCTAATATGTATTGAAATGTTGTACGTTTCTGAAACAACATTAACTGATGCATAAAACTTTGTTTTTCACTTTGATGCCACTTGACTTTGTATGATCTGTAACATATGACAAGTAGGTCAAGGTTATGTTGAAAATAAAATATTTTATAAGAGCTGGCTCATTTTAAGATCAGTAATATTGTTACAAAAATGTCATTTTGATGGTGTGTTTGTTGTCATGTGACACTTTATACCTGTTCTTTACCGTTTATTGATGTGCATTCTGGTGTGGCAGCTTTTGCGTGGCTTTTGCTATGCAGGTGAAATAATAATTATCATTTGAACTAATTTAGGTACTGATTTGTGCTGACTGAATAGGGGAGCAGTCTTGTTTTCAGATTCGCTGTAGCTGAGGTCTGCCATTAGGGGGCAGCAGACACAAACTGCAAACATTGACAGCCTAAATTAAGTTGAAAAGGCCTCTTTTTCCTGACACAATGTGAATCTAAGTCCTGTATTAAGTCAGTAAACAGTTTTTGCTATGGTTTGACGCTTATTCAGATACGGTTAATTGATGCTAGATGCTCCACTAGATTTACCAGGCTGCCAACTTTTGTCTGTATGCTGTTGCAGGTAGTTAAAAGTACACTGAGGTGTTTGTTGTTTTTTTCCCCTTTAGAATTGTAAGTGTATAACTAGACATGGAAACAGATCACGGGTGGCCATGAAACACTGCGATAGCTCGGCTTGCTCCTCCAACCTGCGCTATAAGCTAACCGTGGTCTCGAGGCTCTGTGAAAGTGGGTTAAACAACCCAGATGTACCAACCAGTCTTTATCTGATTTAACCCTTGTACGGTCTTCACTTTTGGGACCCTCTGGTGTCCCTTGGGTCAAATTGACCCGTTCATCACTGGGGATGAACACCATTCCATTTATCCATTCTTAGACAAATATGTCTGTGAGGCTCTTTTGCTGCTTATTAGCTGCTCCAGTGGCCACCTGTGAGTCTCCTTGTGGTGCAGTAAAGGCCATCTTCAAATTCACTTTCAGAATCAGAACACTCTGACTTGACATCTAAATTATCCTCATATTCCGAGACATCTTCCTCTTCCACATCACTATGTGCCTGACTCTTCAAATATGAGTTCCAAAGCCCTCTAGCAGCTAACTCTTTTGGTCATACTGATGGTGGAAGACTGTACTGTGATTTAGAGGATAGTGCGAGAAGATGTTTGATTTTTACAATGTTCTGGAATAACATCTAAAAAAGAAAGTGAGAGCTTCTCTGTGCTTTGATGATAATAATGTAACATTGTGTGTGTCTGTGTATGCGGGTCATACTGACCCGAAGACCATATGAAGGATGTAAATGTGTGGGGTATAGTAGCATGTGTGCGCCAAACTTTTTTTGCCGTTCCATCCGTTTCATTTATCTCTTTCTGAATAACTTTAATGTGGGGTAGCATTCAGAATCTCAATTTACCCATCCAATTAGTTATATTAATTAAATGTGCTTTACCTGACTAATGAGACAGCACAGGCAAATGCTGATGTATTCTAACGCATAACAGTGAAACTTGACCAACTGACTACTAGTTACTATGTTTTATAATTAGAATTTATTTTCTATTTGAATAAAGAGAGCCCACTTAGAGAGCAAAATAGGCTAAAATTTCAACACTGGAAAAAAGGTGTTTTTTAGCTTTCCTTTTAAAAATTGAGCTTTCAGTCAAGCTTTGGTGGCTTAGTAAAAGACTTAAGTAATAATACGTAAAAAAAAAAAAGAAAAAAAAACAGCACAACACTTTTTCTAAGATATGAAATAATTTTTATTCTATCATAGAACACAGCAAACACAGTGGTGGGTCATTGTGACCCAAACATTTCAAAGCGCATACTGCCGCTTTTACATTTGTCAATTCAATGACATTAGAAATGCAAGAATAAAAAGAATAGTTTGTACATAAGTTGTACAATGTGTACAACGGTTTGTTTGTTTAATAGTGCTTACAGTCAGTGACCATACTGTGCTGTTTAAGTTGATTTTACTGTTGAAAGGCAAAATGTAGGTCCACCTAGTTCCTTCCAAAAAAGTACCAATGAGTTATAAGTCTTTATTATAAGTTATAGTCACCCTCTTTCATGTCCTGCATCACAGCAGCAGCTGCTTCTGTCCCAGTGTCAGACTGAAGTCTGGGTAAAGTGCCTGTGTACGTACACCCTTACTGTGCCTGTTGCCTCAGGTCTGTGTCTGTAGGCTCCTCTGAGCATACGACCCTGTGGCAACAGTTCCAAAGTCCTTGCAGGTGTTTTCCTCATTGGCAGCCACACTCCTCCACCACCATGTCCTCATGATGTCTCATCAACATCTTCCCGTTCTCATAGTACAACATGGAAAGTGGTGCAAGGCGCGTGGGCACACAGGAGACACAGGGCACCTTGTCTGGGTGGTGAAGCCTCAACAGGCTCTGGAGAGAGAAGAAGAAGAAGACTACTGATTAGAACACATATATTCTGACAGGACATTAGATTCTTATCAAAACATGTACAATCTTGTATGTGATAAATTTCAGCATTACCTGCATGTATGCATGGTTAGTTGGGTTGAAGTTCTCATCTACTGGTGTAGGACAGCTCCCTTCACAGCGAAAAGCATTGTACCGTTTAGGATAGACGATCCACTCACTCCAGTTGAGCTTCTCAAAGTCCACCCACATGTCCACCTTTCTGCAGAGAGGACCTTGTCTCTTCATGTCTGCAGCCTTGCCTGCGAGAGCAGCCTCCCTCTGTCTCTGCTGGGTCTGCTGGTGCCTCTTCCCTCTACTTCTCCTTTTCCTGGAGGTGGGCGTCACTCGCTCCCTGTCCAGGCTGACGTACTTGGAGTGCTCCACAGTCCGGATCAACGTTGGCATCCGCTGGCTGTTTAGGTTCTGCCTCAAGAAGACCACCATCATGACCTTGTCAGCCGTGGGGTGCTGGATTCGTCCCTGCTCCCTCTTCACCTCAGCCTCATCTTCCTCCATTGTTTTTGTCGAGTGTCCCAGCTGCAGCCAGCGACTGAGCATCTCTGTCATGTTGAACACTTTCCAGGTGGACGATGAGACCATGGAACTGGGATGAGCTCTCAGACGACCCAGGAGCAGCTTATTCTCTGGGCAGTTCATGCCGGAGCACATGTCGCTGTTGGAGTGGTAGATGTCCACTGAGGCACTTGAAGAATCAGTGAAGGCAGGCATCCGGATGCGAAGTTCAGCTAGTTGAACATTGTCACTTGCAGATATGGAAGACATGTCAAAGGTGACAGACCACCTTTTACCAATCTGCTGACAGCCTGAAAGAAATAGGATAGAATACATTTTGTTAGTTTATGAATGATTTCTGAAAGTGAATGCCCCATTTTCCAATATGATAAAGGCTCTTTAGTTGTACTTCCAAGGAAAGCATTATGACACCACAACACATCTATTTTTCAAAAGCTCATTGTTTTTTTTAGTAACAGTATATTTATCAATAGCCCAAAAGAAAATGTATAATCTCACAATTAGTTCACATTTTTCCTGAGAGGTTTAGATTAAGTTGCATTATTCGATTTATCTTTCTTTTGACGTTCAATACTCACTCTTTGCGACAAGGCTGATCACTGAGTCGGAGTCGTAGAGACCGGGGTTGTCCTCCTTCGTGGCCTGCTTGACTTTGGCGGCCGATGTTCTTCCCCGGTCATCGTTCAGCATGGTCCGGTAGAGCTGCATCATGTAGAGGGGCAGCCTGCCGCTCTGCGTCCGTTGTACGGCTCGTCTAAAACTGCCAGGACGACCGATCATCCCGCGGAGCAGCGAGTCAGGATGCATCCCTTGCTGGGGTTGAGTGGCGAGAACCAGAACTAATTCCACTAGAATAAAAAAAGCACACTCCACAGCAAGAGCCTTCATAATTCCCAAGAGTGATGTTGTCGCTTCAACGGGCAAGTCCAAATGCTACCAGGTGAGATGCTGAGACATGGGTTTATAATCACACGCCTCCTCCTTGATGCCCTTTGAAGTGATCTGTCAAGCGGCGGATGGTTAAAGGATGCGTGTGATGCCACGGGAGCGCTCAAAGACTTAAATGTAATAAGGTCGTTATGGATCGAAACCAACTGGCCTTTGTAGTGGCAGAGGTGTGAAAACAGGGGGAGCCCAACGCTCTCATTGTCGTTTTGTATATCACAGATCACTTTGATAAGAAACTGCGACAATGATGTTAGTTAAGGAGATTACTAGCTGCACAAATGCGCTCTGATTAATGAGGCGACGAGGCGAACTGGGAGTTAATCAGAAAGAAATCTGAAGAAAAAAAATCATTTTTACTGACTGGTTGCATTTGCTGAGTTGAAATGGCCTTTCTTGCGAATGCTAAAATGTTCAGCGTAATCTCATTAACACTGGTTATTAATTCAGCCAAAGCTATTGGAACAATCTGTTGGTTTCGTCTCCCTGTTTAGAAGATGACCAGCACAGCATCACTTTCATGTAAACTCTTGGCCTTAATCAAACATCTTTTTTCTATCTTAAGATAATCCAGCATGTGTCTATGGAAAACAGGCAATTTCACAGGAAAAATGAAAACCCTTACGTTGTATTGTTTAACTGTTATGGACACCTTCAATGAAAGGGTTAATACTTCAACATGAAAAGCTAATTGACCGCAGCATTAGGTCACGCTGATCGCTGGCCATTCATGGAACAAATTGCATATTCGACTTGAAAGGAGAGAAGAAAGAGCAGCAAGCTTTTATTCTTCTGATGAGAACACCATAGAATAAATTTACTTTGTAACAAAGCAGACTAACACATTGAAAGTTTGTCTTTATGTATGTATGCTAACTGACTTCAGTTGAAAAGAAACTCCATCAAGCCGTTTTTTTTAACAAAGCAGTTTTTATATTATTTCGTCATGCTGTATTAAGTCAATTATAGGAATAACTGTATGTGAAGCAAAAGTGTACATGTTGGACCATAGACACATTTGATTTACAGCAAGTCATCCATTAACCTAACCATTATCTCAAAGAGCATAGCACCACTTATATTGTAGAATTTGAGCTTTTTTCATTTACAACCTGTTTCTAGAATGTCATCTAATGGAAAAATGGTGGATCTTCTCATGAGGAGCACAAGTACTGAACACAATATAAAGTATAATAATGCATAGAAACTATTTCAAAATAAGATAGAAGACCGTACTTTGTTGCCTGATTTATAAGGAAAGGCTACAAGAGGCTACACGAGAGGCAACCATCCCGAACGTAAAAGGCTGTGTAAACTATCCGCACGAGGAGAGTTTATATAAATGAGTATGAAGCAGATCCTCGCTGAAAGTCTCAGAGATTCAAAATAAATGGAATATGGAGCAAGTTTTACGCATAATTGTCTCCCTGTCAAGTAAGTCTCTGCGCATGCGTCAGAGAAAAAAGAAAATAAAAATGCCTCAGATGTATGCATGTTTGCATTATTAGCTGTCTCTAATTCACGGTTAGGTTGAAAAGACCTCAAAACTGCATTTTATTTATTTTTCGTGTTTTCCACTTGTTCGTAATCACGTGCGCACCTGCGGCAGCAGGAGCTGATTAAAGCGCCTGCTCTCACCTGACGCTGTTTGATCAGATGAGCCGCGCGGGTCGACATGGACCCGAGTTTGTTCATTTTTTGCGTTTTTCTAGCAAGTCTACGAGTGTCCAGAGGTAATGCAAATCCTTTTCATTCAAGCAAAAGCCGAACGCTCGAGTAACACGCCACCAGTTTTGGATTATTTGCTCCTTTTTTGTTTGTTTCCAGTCCGAACATCAACAAATTTAGTATTTCGGAATCCACTTGCTCTTAATTTTCATTTTAGCAGCAGACAGATTTGATATACGTCATTCAAATTTATGGGCCTTAATCTCTGAGATGTATTTAATCAGCATGAATATGCAGGCAGGTATCTTTACGGTACGGCTTAATTTTAGGTCCTTTAAATGTGTGAACTCTCCCATCTGTTGAACTGCTTTGCATTAAAGTACACATTTTCAGGTTAGAGAATTCAAAGGTAGATGAAAGGGGAACTTCCATTGAGTCTGTAAAAAGTTCAAACCCACCCCAATGTGTGAGCTATAACTTGTGAGGCTTTTGTGTATGTGACCTTTTCACATTTGTTTTATTCTTTTTGTTCAAAGTTTTCCCTTGTGAAGCTAATAGTTCACAGCTAGCAACTGTGCTGAAGATATTGTAAATTAGGGATTTTGGGATCCCTAATCACAGCTCACTCCAACTGTTGTAAAATATGATATTCAGCTTTGACCAACTGGTCATTTCCAACTGTTCCATTTGTGAGATAGTTGTCTCTTTCTCCTATGTGCAGCGGAAATTAATTGCAACTAAAATGGTATATATATATATATATATATATATATATATAATGGATATCCTCTTAACCAGCAACTTTCATTTTGGTTCTAAATGATCTTTTATGTACATTAAACCAGTTGCTTTGTCTGTATGTCGGTAGGCCAAGTCTTTGGCTGCCCTAAAGGCCAGTGGCAGTGTGATGATGGGAACTGCATTTCTGAGGCATGGAGATGTGATGGACAGGGAGACTGTCTGGATGGATCTGATGAAATGGACTGTGGTAGTTGGCCTTCTTCCTTTCCTCTACCTCTTCTTTACTACATCGATTACAGTTAACCTAATTTTTTTTGTTGTTTTTAAAGAGTCATCAGGAATTAGAGCAGACAAGTAATCATATATCTGCATACTCTGTTGTTCCATGGTTAAAGAACGTTTCTGTTTAGTCTGTCTGTATTTGAACACTTCCTTTAACAGCGTTGTTTCTTCTCTTCAGCAACCCCAGGTTCTGATTGTCCTCCTGGTCAGTTTCCGTGTTTGGACTCTGTTGGCTGTGTTCCTGCTTCGGCCCGTTGTGATGGACAAAGTCAGTGTCCCTCTGGTTCTGATGAAGAGAACTGCCCAGCCATAGAGGGCTGTCTGGATTCTGAATGGATGTGTCGAAACCACATATGTATCCCCAAAGAACTGCACTGCAACAGACAAAATGATTGTATGGACAATTCTGATGAAGAGGACTGTGGTGAGAAAAACTGCAGGTTTAATTTCTGTCTCTTAGAAAAAGTCGGTCTGTCTAACTATATTACTCCGTATATTCAAAGGGACTTAAATGGGCTGGCAAGTGCATCTAAACAAAGCAAAAAACAATTTTCTCTCAAGTAGCAGAATGGAAAATTAGTCATGAAGAAAAGTTCTGGCTTTATTCCTTGTATCATGAATTGAAATTGAATTTGACATACATGATGTCCGACTTGATGCACATCTGTAAAATAACCGATTTAATTCAGATCATTACCAGATGTGTGAATTTTCAAAAGTTTTGTCAACATTCTTTATAATTCAACTTCTTATGCAAATTTGAAAAATAGATAAATAAAATGGTAATCACTGCTACTTGGTAGTTATGTTTACATGTGATCACAATGTACAGTTAAAGTCCTGTTTTTACAGCTCTGTGTAGTGAGGATGGTGTCAAGTGTCCTGAGGGGATGTGTCTATCTGCTGAAAAGAGGTGTGACGGGCAGATTCACTGTTCCGATGGCAGAGATGAGCCGCTAACCTGTGGTAAGTTTAATAGAAAAGCTGAAGGATTTGCCTGACTGTCACTCATGTGCTCTAATGTCTTTGGTGCTCAGCCATTAGTGTTTAATATTGTGCCCTCTGCAGGTCGTATCTGCTCCATGAACAATGGTGGTTGTAGCCATATTTGTACTGATGAACCTTGGGGAACTCGATGCGTCTGTCCTGTTGGATATAAGCTTGCTCCCAATGGAATGGTCTGTGAAGGTGTGTGGGAGAGTTGCAATAACACGGTTTATTTTCCAATATTGATTTTTGTAGCAAGCATTGCATCTAGTGCCACATCACTAAAGTCAAGGTATAACAATATTGACAAACAGCTTTGTATTTGTCCATTTCAAAATCTTGACGCGAGTTTGTAAATCTGTTCGCAGATGTGGATGAATGTTCTTCACTTTTTGGTCCATGTGCGCATCACTGCACAAACACCATTGGATCCTACTATTGCCACTGCACAGAGGGTTTTAAACTTGAAGGCTCCACATGTCTGGCTTCAGGTGAGGCTTTGCCAAACTCACAATGCATATGATTGACATCCCCACACATGATGCATATTTTCTACCAAGTAGTTTCGTACCCACTTCAACTCATCTGAAGTCTGTTAAAGGACTGAGAAATACGCAACAGGATATTTTCAGACACTGAACATGCTGCACAAAATTGACAAGTGAGCTACTTGATCTTGTCATAATCTTAATTGTCCAATGTAAACCCATTCTGTATTAGGTTTCATCCTCTCAAAGGTTCAGCTTCTTGTTCGTTTTATCTTTGTTTGTTGCTATGGTGGCCTTTTTCAGAATTATTACATGCAAAAACATCCTCTTAACAAGCAGAAGGACCCATTTAAAATGTTTCTCACTATGTCCCCTCTGACTCCATCAGGAAATGCTACCCGATTGCTGATGGTGCAAAGGAACATAGTTGGACTGTTAAATGTAAAATCTCAGATGTTCGACAGCGTCGGGACTGCAGTGTTTGATCCAGTGGCCTTAGCATTTGATATTGCCAGAGGGTGGCACTACTGGGCTGATAGCTATGGTAACATTTACAAAAGTGATGGAAGTTTCAGCTGGACAGCTTATACTGGTAAGTTGGCCCAAAGACTTAATTCTTCTTTTTGTAAAAGTTTTTAATATTTCATCATCAAAGATGATGTATTCTGCTGGAATTATTCAAATTTCAAGCAGCAGATTTAAAAACATATCTAACAATGACTTTCTAAATTTTCAACAGGAGAGCCTGGAATCAAAGGTCTGGCCTGTGATTGGCTAAATGGATACCTGTTCTGGACCAATCAGAAGACTGAATCGATCTACATGCAAGCAGCTGATGGGAAAAGTTACACAACTCTGTTGAACAAAAATGTCAGGCCCTCAGAGTTGGTGCTTCTACCTACTGAGAGGTATGTTGGAGTGTTCTGTCCAGCAGAAATGACTGAATTGTTAACTCATATGTAAGAAGTGTTGTAAAAGGTTCTTTTTTTTTTTTCAATATAGTGTGGTTATAACTTTTTTGAGTGCAATAAATTTGAAAGCAGTGAGCCTTTAAAATATTGAGTATACTATTTATTGTTGCTTCTGTATGAAAACATTTTGAAATTGAACTGTTATAACAGCACCCAAATACATGACGATGAACTATTATTTTGTTAATGCGTATCAATTTCTCTGTGTCCCAGTCTGATGTTCTGGATGAATGACGGTCCGGGCGACAGAGCAACAATAGAGAAGTCCTGGATGGACGGATCAAATAGAAGCTCTCTGGCAGTCATCACTGTAGAGTCTGCCCACAGCCTGACTGCTGACGTAGCTGCCAGGAGGCTGTACTGGATCAGTGACTTCAAGAGGGTGAGTTTTAGATGGAAGCAGCGAGTTCAAACATATCCATAACACAAGCTGGTTGTATAAAATCAAACTGCACACATTTATACTTGCAGGGCTGGTAGGCTCATGCATGGGCTGAATAGAAACAAAGATATTGTTTGGTAAAGTTTTTCATGTTGAATGTTGCAGTAGGAGATACAGTTGTATGCAAACTCTTGGTTTCTCCATTTATCTATTTTAATTTACTGTTAAAGTAATTGCTTTTCCTAATTCAATTTTCCAAATTAAATGCTCTTAGACTGAATGCCAATCTCTTCTTGAATTGAAAGGGCATGCCAGCTGTCCTTGATGTGCTTACGTAAACACCTGAAAATGCCCACAAAAGGCCATGAGACTGAAGGGCCATATGCAAACCCATCCAGCATTCTTTTTAAGATGCTTTTAGTGCACTCGATTGTGGTGCGAGTACATGCGTGATTCTTTAAAAGCCCAAGGTTGGGAGAACCTGCACATGTGGAGGAACAGGGTTGTAATGTTGTATGGCTCCACAGTGCTGTCTCCAAATGCAAAGGTTAATGAGAAGAGCTCTCGGTAGCCTTAAGCGTTCAAATAGGCTGTCATCACTCTGCAAATAAATGTGCATGATCATGAAAGATTCATTCTCTCTGTAGGACATGATCTGCAGTATTTTGCAGCAATAGTAGATATGCCATTTTGTGAGCAGACCTTGGATGAAGAAAGGCCAATTTGGTGTATTAAAAAGTGTGGAACCCCTAATTGATTAATTAATTTAATGTTAAAGGGTTTTTGTACTTAATTTATTTTAGAATGACAAAATGATTTGTGAATTACCAAAAGTTATTTTACCATTACTGTAATTTTGTTTTATTTTATTGAACTGCACAACAGAAGACAACCCAAACCCCTATTTTGCTTAAACTTGTAAGCACTCAAATGTGTAATCCTGAGTATCTGCAGAGAAAACATTAGTGAATGTTACCGAACCCAAAAGTGCGTAAGTAGGACTTAATATTCGTGTTCTTCAGTCCATAGAGATGGTGAAGGTGGACGGGACTGGCCGTTACTCTTTTACTGGACTATTCAACAGGAGACCAGCTCTGGGCCTTGCTGTGTTTGAAAGTGTGTTCTATTGGGTTGACAACAAAGGACTGTGGCAGGTTGCACAAATCCAACCAACTCAAAGGAAATTTATCTTGAAAAGTAAACAGTCACCGTTGGCCATCTATCATGAGCTACAACAGCCTCAAGGTATGTTTTAGACTTAATGGTGGCCTGTGACTTGCTTCTAAATTGTCTGTCTGTTGCTATTTTAAATCTAATAAACCCAGTGACAATCTTAAATACAGTACCAATTTACAGTGCTTGAGGAATATTGTGCTGTTCAGTATGTAAAATGAATGGCATAAATAACTTTATACAGCATGGATGAAAAGAACAAGTTTTTTTTTTCCCCAAACGTCTTGAATATACATTCAGTGTAAATCCATATACTGTCATACTAGGGTCTTCTGCTTGTGTAAAGACTCCATGCCAACTCTGCCAGCTAACTAAAAGCAACCCTGCCGGATTCAGCTGTGCTTGTCCAGTCTCCAAAGTGCTGTTACCCGATGGGACTTGTGAATGTAAGTTTACCAAGTTTCGATAAATTTATGTTGATTTTTGTCTTCCACAAACTAAGTTTTTGAGATCACTTTATGGTCTCAAGGAAATTGTGGGTGTTTTTCTTTTTGCCTTCTCCCTCATCCAATCCATGGGATTGTGGTTTTGTTAAGATATAGAAATGGTTTTTCAAATTTCTTTTACCATTTATTTTAATTTCCCCCACACAGATCCACGTTTCATCTATGCTACCATTAAAACAATTAACTTGTTGGAGTTCAGAGGCAGAGAGTCTACTGACACGGAGCTGTTTACCACGGATGATGGAATCCTGTCCTTTGATCTGGACTGGTACAGAGACTGGCTGTACTGGACCAACCAAACTGGCCACATCCAACGCACCAGTCTAACCCAGGTCAAGACCGAGGTCATCCCAACACCTTTGCCGGGTTGGTGCTTTGAGTTTTCCTTTGTTTGAGGAGACACTTGGGCTGTGTTCACACTGCAAATAATAGTGGCCCAAATCTGACCCTCTGAACACCACAAATCATATTTAAAATGTTTTTTTCATTTAACGTCCATATTTCCGTAAACGCAGCATGCTGTGTGTGACGTCACGTCATCTTCTTTGCATGCGGGTCACTTCAGGGCAGTAGACTGTTCACACTTGAGTCTAATGGCTGTCGCTTTTAGATTATAGTGTGAACGATGCAAAAAAAAAAAGATGATCTTGGCAAAAAAAATTGGAATTGAGCATTAGAACCTGCAGTGTGAATGTAGCTTTAAATTTCTGTTTTAAAGTAATGGAGAAAGCTATATTTTTAATGTCTATTCAAGCTTTACCTTTTTCTTTGTGAGCTCATTATTCACTTTAACATTGCTAGAATGACTAATCACTCAACAGAGATGCAAGATGTGGATTTCAACAATTGTCTGTAATTATTTCAGTCAATTTAATTTTCTTTCATTGAATTGGTTTGCCTTATTTAATTTAGTTATCCTATTTTTTTTTTTGGTTTGTTTTTTAGTTTGTCTGATAAATGTGGACCAGAAGAGTGGAAACCTTTACTGGCTGTCATGTGACGAAAACAGCATTGGCACTACCACTGTTGGCAAAAACTACCCACAGCGGTTGTACCACACAACAAAGGAGATTCGCAACTTGTTTCTGGACTGGTTCAGGGGTGGGATATTCTGGCTGGAGGAAGAACGAATCTTCAGCATGGGAATGTTTGGAGGCAAAGCTAAAGAGCTGCTGCAAATAGCAGGAGGGGTCAGGGGCAACATCGCCTTTGACCTCAGGGCCAGTAGTCTGCTCTGGAACTCTGAAAGAGCAGGTTGGTGCCATCCAGAAATCAAATGCATTGAGATTGGTTATGCATGCTCAGAAGTGTATATTATGACAGCCTGACTGCTTGAAGGTTTAGGCATTTGCAAAGAAAATTTAAATGGCAAAAGGGTATAAACTGTAGACACTATGGATATAAAGCAGACTCTGGATGCAGGTTATACATATGAAGCTAAACGTTTTAAAATTTTAAGTTAAACAGATGGTTGATTGAATCTCTGCAAGAGCTCATTAAGTTTTATTCTGTAAACACTGCCTATATTTTGATTATTTGGTTGAGAAGAAAGGGTTTAGTTTCCCGCTATAGAAGCAAAATGCAAGTACGTTCTTACATTCATAGTATGCTATGTGCTAGTGATGAGTTTCATCACATAAAACTAAGTTAGGATGAGATGGTCTTTGGTTTTTGTAACATTTGAAGCTGTCTGTTTGGGGAGTTTGATAAATTACACCTTGATGTCTAGGCTGTTCATAACTGTTTGGATAAACCTGCCAACTACAACATGCTTAGTTTCACAATGGGTATGACATATCTGGGCATGGTACATAATTTCTGCACTTTTTTCAGGCCTGACAACAATGAGTTTGCTGCAAGAGAGAAGCCACCAAGCAGGAAAAAGATGGAACATTTCAGGCTCGGTCGTAGCTGCATTTGAGCCCTACCTGATGTCCATTTCTGCTGACGTAATGACTCTGTGGGATCGGCGTGATGGGAGCCCCATTCAAGATATAACTGTCAGAGGTCCTGTATCAAGTGTAATTCCTGCGCTTGGGGACATTGAAACAGGTCAGACATGGTTAATCTGTTAATAGTAGAAATGTGTCCTCAGTTGGATGCGGTTTATTTTTTCAGTAGAACACAAAGCTTTTCCCTGACATTCGTTTGGTTTGCATGAATCATTTGAAATTTTGAAGTGGTGCCATGGTCATTGTTTCCATCCACAGTAGCCATCATAAATTAACTGCAGTTCTTCCCATAGAACAAGAACCAAAAATATTAAACATCTGAAGTTAAAACAGCCAGCTTCAAGCTGACTTTTTAAAACAATGTCAAGCTTCAAAATAAGTTCAATAATCTTAAAGCAATTTGGAGGTGAGAGAATGGACAAGTTCAGTTTTACTTCATATTGATTCTATCATCATTTCTATCCATAGTTCCTGACACTCCAGTGTGCAATGTACCATCTATGTTGTGCCGACACTCATCAGTCTGCCTCCCACAAGCTCACATCTGTGACGGGAAGAGGGACTGTCCAGAGGGAGATGATGAGGAGGACTGTGTTGTCACATGTCCATCGAAAGGTAATGTCTATCTGACATAATGGACAGGGCAGCTCTACCTCCATGTGAGGAGTGAATGCTTTCACCACTGACATGTTGATAATGTTGTTTAAGATGTAATTTATGTTGGTGATAAGCTGTTCTTTTCTGGCCTTGATATGAATCACAGAGGATTTCATGTGCAAGGACCATAGCCATTGCATCCCTAGAAGCCTCGTATGTGACGGCCGCTCTCAGTGTCGTGATGGCTCCGATGAAGTTGACTGTACACTTGTAGCATCTCCGACAGTTCAGGCAAACATCCTGAAATGTCGCAGTGGCTCAAAACTATGCAAAGATGGCACAGAGTGTATTTTATACAGTCATGTGTGTGATGGTGAGAAGGACTGTAAGGATGGTTCTGATGAACTGGGATGTGGTGAGTGGGGTTTTTTAATTTTTTTTTTTTTTTTACATTTGTCATAACATTTAATTTAACCTCTTGGATTTAACTTCATACATTATGTTTCTACTTCATCTTTTAGACGACCCACAAGAAACGAGTGATATAAATCCAAATTTTGATCCATCCCATGAAGGGCCTCCTGCTCAGACTGTGCCAGGCTGCAGCAGCCCCTCTGTCCTCTGCCCTGCTTCCTCTGTACGCCTCTGCATTTCTCCACGCCAGTTTTGCAATGGCATTAAAGACTGTCCTGATGGCTTTGATGAAGAAGATTGCATTGAAACTTGTCATTCAAAAGGTAAGCCACATGTCAGGAATATGTTACAATCCCAAGTGTTTTGTCTTGTTATCTTGAGGCATTTTGAAAATGAACTGCGCGTAGATCTGACTCGCTCTTTGACTCGTATGATTAATATGGACCTCATTCTCGGCAATTTTCTTTTAGCCGATTTTCGCTGCAAAGACCGTCGGCGCTGCATATCGAAGAGTTTACTTTGTGATGGCCGTTCTCATTGCCACGATGGCTCTGATGAGGTTGGCTGTCCAAGTGTAGACTCGCATGCACCACAAAAAATCAACCTGAAATGTCGCTTTGGCTCCAAACCATGTGGGGATGGGACAGAATGTGTCCTCCTGAGCCACGTCTGTGATGGTGAGAGAGATTGCCAAGATGGATCAGATGAGGAAGAATGTGGTAAATATTTATCCTTAAATGTGGTTTTTACAATAGCAATGTAAATGTTGAGAATAAATGTGTTGCTGTACCTCTTCAGACAAGATGAAACACATTTTTGCCTTTCAAATCTGATGCAATTGGATTGTTGGATCTTCAAGGCACATAGCCATTTACTTTTTGAATGTTTAATTTAGCTACATTTCATCTTGTATAAACATTTAATTGTACAAAAAGAAATTGCTCTTTAGACTGAATGTGCTCATTTCACGAGATTGACACTGATATTGATACTTGATACTGAAAATGATCCTGTCTCTTCATATTTCTAGATGGTACAGGGAGTGTCACGACCATCCCTCCCACCAAACCAGCATGTACCAGGCCTTCATTTCAGTGTCCAGGCTCCTCTTTGTGCATCAACCCAACACAGATGTGTGATGGAAGGAGAGACTGTCCTGATGGATCTGATGAAAAGTGTGTGAAAAGATGTCCCTCTGCAAGTAAGCGGTTCGAGAATTTTATTACTACTCTAAATGTGATTTGATCTGAATTATTGGACAGTTACACAAAAGGTTAGCCGTTAAGCAGATGCTTCTATCCAGTGCAATATACAGAGGAGAAATAACGTTCAAGGTTGTGTATAGTAAGAAGTCTCATTAAGTTCTATATTGTATTTAAATGACAGGGTCCAAACAGAACAGGTACAGAAGTGCAAAGTGATTACTGGTTGGGCATGTAGGGATAGGTGTTTCTGGTAGTTTCTGGTCTTTAAGTGATTCTTAACATTAGAAGTGCGTCCCTGTTCTAATAACATTTCATGGCTAATTTCACTATCATGGAGCCACAAATGAAAACAGTCTGGAATGAGACTGCCCTGCGCATGAAGATGGCAATACAAGATGACAGCCCTGAGTGGAACATAGTGGTTGAGACAGAAGTATATCTTTCCTAATTAGCATGGCTTGATGCAAGCCCTGCAGTTACTTTGTAGACCATTATTAATGACTCTAATCTGATCTGAAGAGACGCAGGTAGCTGTGAACAAAGATGTGGGTCGAAATACCAGTAGTATTGATATGAAGTATACTGAGCAAACTGGGTACCGTTGACTTATGTCCGATATATCTTTCATCCTCCACAGCTGATTTCCGCTGCAAAGACCGTCTGAGCTGCATTTCAAAGAGCCAAATTTGTGATGGCCGCTCTCATTGCAACGATGGTTCAGATGAGGTTGACTGTGCAGATGTAGCTCCTCCTACAATTCTGACAAAGGTTCTGAAATGTCGCTTTGGCTCCAGGCTGTGTCAAGATGAGACTGCATGTGTGCTCTTGAGTCATATTTGTGATGGAGAGAGAGACTGTGAAGATGGATCAGATGAGGAAGGCTGTAGTGAGTATTTATAAAAAGGGTGTTTGTTTTTGTTTTTTCCATATAATTTGACAATGATATTCTGATGTATATTTTGAACCTCTGTGGCTCTGTCATATTTCTAGATGTTGAAAAGAGTGCTGCTACTGAAAATGAGATCGGGAATGGATCTCCTGCACCCATCCAGCAGTTTTCTCAGCCTCCCACCAAACCACCGTGCACCAGCCCTTCAGTTCAGTGTCCAGGCTCCTCTTTATGCATCAAGCCAACACAGATGTGTGATGGAAAGAGAGACTGTCCTGATGGGTCAGATGAAAAGTGTGTGGAAAGATGTCCCTCTGAAAGTAAGTTAGTTGAGCATGCATTGGCCACTGCATTAGTTTTGTGTGATCTCCAGCATTAAAAGGATGACCATTTTTTTTCTCTATTCTTTTTTTTTTTTTTTTTTTTTTTCCCTACAAATGTCACTGTGCATTAATGAAAATGGGAACTAAATATTGAAGTGAATTGTAAGCATCTTGAGTAATTTGGACGTAGTTAAACCTTTTTCTTTGTTAATATTCTTTCACATAGCTGATTTCCGTTGCGAAGACCAGCGAAGCTGTGTCTCAAAGACTCTAGTTTGTGACGGCCGCTCTCATTGCAACGATGGCTCAGATGAGGTTGACTGTCCGACTGTAGCACCACATGTTGCTCAAAAAGGAGAAATGAAATGTCGCTTTGGGTCCAGACTTTGTCGAGACGGGACAGCATGTGTCCTGCTGAGTCACGTTTGTGATGGAGAGAGAGACTGTGAAGATGGATCAGATGAGGAAGGCTGTAGTGAGTATTTATAATTTATAAAAAGGGTGTTTGTTGTTTTGTTTTTTCCATGTAATTTGACAATGGTATTCTGATGTATTTTTTTAACCTCTGTGGCTCTGTCATATTTCTAGATGTTGAAAAGAGTGCTGCTACTGAAAATGAGATCATGAATGGATCTCCTGCACCCATCCAGCAGTTTTCTCAGCCTCCCACCAAACCACCGTGCACCAGCCCTTCAGTTCAGTGTCCAGGCTCCTCTTTATGCATCAAGCCAACACAGATGTGTGATGGAAAGAGAGACTGTCCCGATGGGTCAGATGAAAAGTGTGTGGAAAGATGTCTCTCTGAAAGTAAGTTAGTTGAGCATGCATTGGCCACTGCATTAGTTTTGTGTGATCTCCAGCATTAAATGGATGACAATTTTCTTTTCTCTATATTCTTTTTTTTTTCCTACAAATGTCACTGTGCATTAATGAAAATGGGAACTAAATATTGAAGTGAATTGTAAGCATCTTGAGTAACTTGGACATAGTTAAACCTTTTTTTCTTTTTTTTTCTTTGTTAATATTCTTTCACATAGCTGATTTCCGTTGCAAAGACCGGCGAAGCTGTGTCTCAAAGACTCTAGTTTGTGACGGCCGCTCTCATTGCAACGATGGCTCAGATGAGGTTGACTGTCCGACTGTAGCACCACATGTTGCTCAAAAAGGAGAAATGAAATGTCGCTTTGGGTCCAGACTTTGTCGAGACGGGACAGCATGTGTCCTGCTGAGTCACGTTTGTGATGGAGAGAGAGACTGTGAAGATGGATCAGATGAGGAAGGCTGTAGTGAGTATTTATAAAAAAGGGTGTTTGTTGTTTTGTTTTTTCCATGTAATTTGACAATGATTCTGATGTATATTTTGAACCTCTGTGGCTCTGTCATATTTCTAGATGTCGAAAAGAGTGCTGCTACTGAAAATGAGATCATGAATGAATCTCCTGCACCCATCCAGCAGTTTTCTCAGCCTCCCACCAAACCACCGTGCACCAGCCCTTCAGTTCAGTGTCCAGGCTCCTCTTTATGCATCAAGCCAACACAGATGTGTGATGGAAAGAGAGACTGTCCCGATGGGTCAGATGAAAAGTGTGTGGAAAAATGTCCCACTGCGAGTAAGTTTTTGGCGGATGTAATCACCATTTGAAACTGTTTTTCTATCCAGCATGTCACTGAAGAAAAGTGGAAAATAATACTGAGCAAATTGGAAATTGTTCCACTCCCACTATTTTTGACTATCCACAGGTGACTATCGCTGCAAAGACCGTCGAAGCTGTGTCTCAAAGAGCCAAGTTTGCGACGGCCGTTCTCATTGCAACGATGGCTCAGATGAGGTTGGCTGTGTAAGCATATCTCTTCCTGCTGCCCAAACTACTGTCTTGAAATGTCGCATGGGCTCCAGGCGGTGTCGAGATGGGACAGAATGTGTCCTCTTCAGTCATGTCTGTGATGGAGAGAGAGACTGTCTAGATGGATCAGATGAGGAAGGATGTGGTGAATATTTATTTTTTTGTTTTAATCATTATTTTCAAGACAAGCAAATTGTCATTCTTATAAAAATTCTGATTTATTAAAAAAGATTTGAAAAAAAGATGGAATTTTTTTTTTAATTTTAAGAAAATGGAATTTTTATATTGTGTTTGTTAATTTGACTTTTTGACAGTTTAGAACTTTTCTGCACATTAGTGTCATTTCTAGATTCCACAGAGAGTGCAACATCCATCCCTCCCACCAAGCCTCCATGTACCAGCCCTTCTGTTCAGTGCGCAGGTTCCTCTTTGTGCATCAAGCCAGTACAAATGTGTGACGGTAAAAGGGACTGCCCTGATGGATCTGATGAAAAGTGTGTGAGAAGATGCCCCTTTGAGAGTAAGTCAGTTAAAGTATGTAACCCACAACTGCAGTCAATTTCTGTCACACCTCTGGTGCCATATCAATACTTTTTTTTTTGTTTTGTTGTTTTTTAGGTTTTCCTTCCATTTCTTCCTATTTTACTTGATGTAGTCACTTTAATCCCTTTCTCAAGGATGAACTGATTAAATATTTAGTGCATAACTGTCACCACAGTGTTTTGCTGTAACTTAAGAATTCATGTTTGAAACATTTACACAAATGCAATGAAATTAATTGTCCTGGTTAAACTTTTTTTTTAAATAGTGTTTTGTCTAAATTAAGTTTCTTATAAAAGTAGAGTCTAGAGCTAGCAATTAACATTAAAATCTTACCCGTTGAATAAATTTGAGTTGTATAGAGCTAATATTTTACCCTCCACAGCTGACTTCCGCTGCAAAGATCGTCGAAGCTGTGTCTCCAAGAGCCAAGTTTGTGATGGTCGCTCTCATTGCAATGATGGTTCTGATGAGGTTGACTGTCCAGTTGTAGCGCCTCTTGCAGATCAGAATGTCTTGAAATGTCGCATGGGCTCCAGGCTCTGTCAAGATGGGACAGAATGTGTCCTCTACAGTCATGTCTGTGATGGTGAGAGAGACTGTGGAGATGGATCAGATGAGGAAGGATGTGGTGAGTTTCATTTAAACAAATAAAAAATAAAGTTGACTTGAAATGATTAGGAAACTGTTATAATCCAGTCACTGGTGAAATGAGCAAAACTTCTCAAATTTCTGCAAAAACAGTGTTTTTAAGTTTAGTTTTATACTTGTTAAAGTGTGTGAGAACTCCATGACTTTTTATGCTGAGAATCTTCAGCACATGCTTGTTAAAGCAATAGGTCAATTTTATACTCCAACCAACACACATTGTTTTAAAATGGAACTTAAAAGTACATAAACTCTTGCATTGAATTTTCAGCTACAGAGGTGAACAAAGAACCCTCTTCACCTACCAAGCTATCCTGTAGCTTCCCATCAGTTCTGTGTCCAGACTCTGCTGTATGCATAAGCCCAACACAGATATGTGATGGAATAAGAGACTGCCCTGATGGATCTGATGAGAACTGTGTGAAAAAGTGTGCTGATAAGAGTAAGTACTTTCTTTTCTTTTCTTTTTTTTGTTCCTCTAATCAGCTTGGTTTTTTTTGGGTTTTTTTTTAATAAATTGAATGCCTTCCTCCATAGATGACTTCCTCTGCCGGGATCGTAGGAGCTGCATCTCTAAGAGTTTGGTTTGTGATGGACGCTCTCACTGCCACGATGGCTCTGATGAGGTCAACTGCCCAAGTGTAACTACTCCTGCGCCTCAAGCTAATGTCTTGAAATGCCGCTTGGGTTCAAGACCATGCAGTGATGGCAAAGAGTGTGTTTTAAACAGCCACATATGTGATGGGGAGAATGACTGTATAGATGGATCTGATGAACGAGGATGCCAAGAAACCTGCAAAAAAGGTTTTGACTGAAAACTCAAACTTTTGATTCAATCTTGGTTTTCTGTTTTCGCTTTTTTAACAAGTTTGAAAAGCTGCTTTAAAAACCCTAGATAGACCCTGATGTATGTTTTTCTGTTACCTTTTATCCACTGTGCAGAGTAACTGTCAATCGGCAAACAAACCTTTGCATCGTTGAGTACATTGATGATCAGCCTTAATTTCACTGTTTCACCTGTTTCACTGAGGTATTTGTACCCTTTGACCATAATCCACGCTAGGTGAGTTTCAATGTGCCCACGGGAAAATGTGCATCCCTGAGGCTGAGGTGTGTGATGGGAAGTCCCAGTGTCAGGACCGGTCTGACGAACTCGACTGTTGGGAACAAACAAAGAGCTGTGAGCACCGCTGTATTGACGGCAAACGCTGTATCCCAAAGAAATTTCTGTGTGATGGCGAAAAGGACTGCCCGGATGGCACAGATGAAATGGGCTGTGGTAAGTTCCCTGAGCTGATTGTCCTGACACTGGGTAATCAACCTGTCCACTGTTTTCATGAGTTGGCCTCTCCATCTTTAGACTCCAGTACCACAACAGGATCTCCCATTCTCGCCACCACGTCAGCTTGCGTCACTCCGTCAGTTCTTTGTCCAGGTTCATCACTGTGTATCTCTCAGAATCAACTGTGTGATGGTCAAATGGACTGTCCCAATGGATTTGATGAGAAGGACTGTTTGGACCGATGTGAAAACCCAGGTAAATCCAGAAATTAGCTTGAGGCACAAGTGATAATAACTGTATTCAGCAAACTGATGTGCTGCAACAAGCTTCTAAAATCTTGTGAGTAATGTCAGGATAGATATTTCCATAAAGCCTGCACTAGTATGTCGACTTCTCCATGCTCTGAAAATGTGCAGGATTTTTATTTTTTAAATAAATAAATTAATTAATACAATTTCCCTCATCAGATGACTTCCTGTGCAGTGACCAGAGGAAGTGTGTCCCAAGAATGCATGTGTGCGATGGTCGCGCCCACTGTCCCGACGGCTCAGATGAGAAGCAGTGCCAATCATTACATCCTACTCCCACTTGTAAGCCAAGAGAAATGCAATAAAGCAACAAAATTTTTAAGTAGTAAATAAATGTAAATATTTTTTTATCCTTGCCACCACACTAGCTGTTGTGAAAATTAAACAATTAATGACTTGCCAGTAATGACAGCCAGTAACCTCCACTCACTTGTACAAATACTGATTTCAGTAACTACCAAACACAACAATTTTGATCTTTCAGTGATGCCTCATTAAGTTCAACCAAACCACTCAATGTCTTTTCATTTACCCCAAATTAAATTTGAAGCCGGTTGCTCTTATGACATATTTGATGCATATACATTTTTATTTTATTTTTTTCTCCCTGCAAAGCCACCAGCAACACTAGGTCAGGTCCGCTGAGGTGCATTCAAGGTTTCAAGGCATGTAAAGACGGCTTGGAGTGTGTAATGTACAGTCATGTGTGTGATGGAGAGCCGGACTGCAAGGATGGATCCGATGAAGAAGGATGTCGGAGTCGGTGCAATGCAGGTTTGTTTGACATTTGAGCTAAGGGAAAAGGTTTTTAAAAAGGTAAATGGAGCAACCGTTATGATCTGGATTGTCAGAGTTGGATCAAAGACAAAAAGGGGTGTGGGGAATGGGTTCTCTTACCATGTCAAATAAGTTGACAGTTGTATCAACTTCAAAGAGAAAAAAAAAACTCTTAATGTTCTGTTCAGGTGAGTTCCAGTGTGCACATGGGAATAGATGCATACCATCAGAGCAGGTGTGTGATGCACAGAATGACTGTCAGGATCGATCCGATGAAATTGACTGCTCAAGTCTGACTGAGGGCTGCCATCAGCGCTGTGACAACAACACTCGCTGCATTCCAAAGACTTTCCTGTGTGATGGTGAGAGGGACTGCGCTGATGGGTCGGATGAAGTGAAGTGTGGTGGGTGAATTTCATTTGTCATTTCCCAAGTGACTTTCAGCACCACAGACATGTTCACACATCAGATAATGCATATTTCTGCTTTCCTATGTTCAGGTTTGGTGGCCTGTGCATTGCATCAGTATCGCTGTGCTAGTGGACAATGTGTGTCCGAGGCTCTGAGATGTGATGGATACCCTGACTGCAGTGACCGGTCGGATGAGGTGTACTGCAGAAAACCCCCTCGCTGCCCAGCACAGCTCCAATGCCCACACAGCCATGAGTGCTTGCAGAAGGAGTGGTTCTGTGATGGTGAAGCAGACTGCAAAGATGGCTCAGATGAGAAGGTGAGGACATAACTGGGGGGGACTTGTCTTAAGCAGTGGAAAAGGAGGTAATGACCTGTCAGAAGTTTTGAAAATTTGTGAACATACTGTAACTGTCATAGCTTTTTTCTAGAACTGCAACACTCCTCCAGCAAAGTGTCGGCAATACCAGTGGCAGTGTGGAGACTATCGGTGCATTCCTCTGTCCTGGAGGTGTGATGGGACAGAGGACTGTGATGATGGCGTAGATGAGGACAAGTGTGAGCATGTTTATTTTTAATCACCACTCATCTTCATTCTTTGAACAGTGCCTTCTATGACATTTAAATGTAGAGATTGGCATATTATCAGTTTAAATGTTTCTATCACTGTAAAATGTATTTGAATCACAGTGAAAGGTATCTGTACCTAAATGAATCTGTGCACCTGTCTTAACAGGTACCCAGAAAAAATGCCCTGTTCACCTTTATCAGTGTGGTAGTGGAGAGTGTGTGGACCGCAGCCTTGTGTGTAATGGCCTCATAAACTGTGCTGATAGCTCAGATGAAGGTGTTGGATGTTCTCACCGCAACTGCTCCAGCCCTTCAGCTCCCCAGTGCGATCAACACTGTGTCAGCACCCCAAATGGACCAGTAAGTGCTGGATTGATGTGTCTGGTTGGTTTTCTCTCCAAAGTGCTTTGTACTGCTTTCTTGCAAACACAACTTAAGTTCTTTTATTTTTTATTTTTTTCCAGAGGTGTTACTGCACTGCAGGTTTCATGTCACAGTCCATTACTGAATCCTGTGTGGATGTTGACGAGTGCAAGTCTGTATCAAGTGCTGTATGCAAACACACTTGCCTGAACACCCGTGGATCCTACAGCTGTCATTGCCACCCTGGCTTCTACCTGGAGCCGGACAGCAAAAGCTGCAAGACAAAAGGTGCAGTTGGACTAGACAAAACCTCCAGTTTGAGGAAAAATCAAGTTGTGTTCTACTATGACACGTGACAGTGTACGTCTTGACTGAGCACTACCAAGATACCGGTAATACATTCATTATGATAGATGACAATTCCTAAGCCTCAATGCAGAGTTAGGAGTTTATATCAATAACTTAAAAAAAAATCCAACAATTTCAACATGAAAGTACTGTTTTTTTAAAAATAAATGAATAAATTATTACAAAAGGTAAAAATAGTGTCTAAATACTACTTGCTCTGCTGGGTAAAAATATTCTTTAAATGTATATTCTTTTAAATCTTTAAGTTTTCTTTTTGTAATCCGTGGAGTACAAAGAAATCGATGCCTGACCTTCTAGGTTGTACTTTCCCTGGTCGTTTCTAATATTGCAGTTTGATTTAAAGGTATTTACCCAAAGTTCAGTTGCTCCTTGCAGAGTAACCAACAGCCATGAATTTAAAGAGACAGTTCAACAAATCTTTGTTTTTCTTTGTCTTTGTCTGTTTTAAAGGTGTCATTTTCTTGGGTTAAAACCCCATTTGTTTCTGTCATGATGCAAATATGATTATTTTATTTTAAACCACTGAGCAACAACTTTGGAAAATCAACCTTGTCAAACTGACTAGGTGACTGTTTAAACTTGACACAGGAACATAAAAGGACACAAATCTAGAGCAAGGAACTGTGGTATTCACTAAGCCGATAACAACTTGTGGTCATGTTTCCATCTCTAGATGAGCCTTTGCTTCTGGCGTCGGTGCAGTCCGAACTGTTAATACTTGGAGTCCAGAGTGGCAACTTGCAGCTTCTCTCCTCTGTTAATCGGCCAGTCTTCTCTTTGGACTATCACTGGGCTCAGCAGAGAGTTTACTGGCTGAGCCCCTACTACCAGAGCATCCGCTGGACTGACATGAAAAACTCAAACAAAGGGACACTGATTAAAGGTACAGCTGTTTTCAAGAGGGTTTTTTTTTAATTGAATCAAGTGTACTTGATTATAGTCTTAAAATTCATTTAAGTCTGTAATATAACCTGCATTTATGGCTTTGTAATCTTTTTATAGGTGTGAAGTCTGATTCCATTGCAGTGGACTGGGTTGGTAAGAATCTGTACTGGGTGGATGGACTGGTTGGACAGATTCTGGCAGTGAAACTTAGCAATACCATGGTTAGATCTCAGGACTACACAGTGGTTCTGGGTGAAAACCTAGAGCAGCCAAGCTCACTGGTCCTGCTGCCAGACAGAGGGTAAGGTCTTGGATGGTTGTAAAGAAAGGTGGTGAGCAGAGGAGGGGTTATGAACTGAAATATTTTCAGCACAAAAATCGATGTTTTTAGGTTGATGCTTTGGTCAGAGATGGGCAGCACCCCACAGATCGAGCAGTCTGGGATGGACGGCTCGCAGAGGAAGGTTGTGGTGAGCCGTGACTTGAGATGGCCAGTCAGTCTGGCCTATGACCCCTTGGATAACAGGGTGTACTGGGCAGATGAGAAGTTGCGCTGCATAGGCTCTGCATCTCTGGATGGAGACAACATTAAGGTGAACAAAAATTAATCATGAGCTGCAAAGCAAAGGTCCATTTACTTCAAATGGTCATGTTTGTTCAAATAGTTTATTTAGTAATATTTCACATTTGAAAGATGTTGTACATTATAACGATGGTGATGGTCTTTTTTTCCCCACTAGATCCTCCAGTTGGCAGAAACTCCAAGCCCTTTCTCAGTGGCAGTCTTCAATGCTCGCGTTTTCTGGTCTGATACAAAGGGAAGAACTGTCCGCTCGGCTGACAAAAGGACTGGGAAAGATCAAAAGGTTCTTCTTAAGAGACCTGGGCAGCCATTTGGATTGAAAGTGAGTCTCTGTCTTCTAAATGGTCTGGCATTCCTTCCCTAATTGTCTTAAATTGTGAGAGGTTAACTTGTAATTAAATTGTTTTGTGTCAAAACTATTTCACTTAGATTTAAGACTCACTACCACAGCTATGAGCCTTAACTTTCATATTCCTTATCTCCTTAGCTGATGCATGCCCTCTCCCAGCCAGCAGTATACAGCCCGTGTGAGTATCTACGCTGCTCCCATCTCTGCCTTTTGGCCCCAACAAAAAGACGAACATCTGGAGCCGCAGGGTCTCCAACAGCACCTGCTGCAGTTTGTCGATGCCCAAAGGGGCTTTTACTTTCACAGGATAAGATCACCTGCTCTCTGCCTGAGGAGTCATCTTTTATCCTCCTCTTGTCTTATAATACAGTCCATCAGGTGAGTGGTCTGCTAAGACTAGACTTTCTACAGACAGTTGATCCTTCCAAATACTTCTCAGCAAAAATTAAGAACCTAATTAATCCTTTCTGGTTTTGGTTAATGCACCTGTTTACGTTTGCTCATTTCTTTCATTTGTAGATTTACTTACGCTCTATGCGTCGTGATGGTGTTGCTCTGAAAAAAATGCCAAAAGGACGAGATTTTGCCCTCCCTGGAGTTAAAGAACCCATGGGGCTAGACCTTTCCATCCCAGAGCTTTCTCTGTTTGTGGCTAATTCAAGACAAGGATCTGTGGATGAGCTGAGACTTAGCAACTCTGGGTCAAAACCGGGACTCGAACTCGCTAGACACATTTTAAAGCTACAGGTATGCACAACTTTCATAGAAAATGGTAGGTTCCACAGTATTGGAAAGGACATAATTGTACTCTTCTGGAGTAGTTTTCATTGATTGTTTTTTTTTTTTTTTTAAATAAATTGACAAATCAGCTTCCCACATAATCTAACTTCATGGTAGGATTTTAATTCTTGACGTGTTCCATTCTTGAAGGATGATTCAGTCACAGCTTTGGCAGTTGACTGGGTGACCTCCAACCTCTACTGGAGCAGCAATGAGCGGCCCGATATCCATGTGACATCGCATTATGATGGCCACACCACCTCACTGCTTCAAGGATCTCTGATGGTGAAGAAGCACTGCTCACATTTACTCTTAAGTTGATCTGTCATCCTTTTTGCTTCTGACAAAGGGCCCTTTCCTGGATAGTCTCGTATGTGATATTGCCCTAACACATATTGTAACATACAGAATAGTTTAAAGGCCTACACGGTTGCTTTTTCTTTCTTTAATGATCTGGATTAAATGTTTCTTGGGCTGTTGGGTGAAATAAAAATGCATCAAAATTTGGTAAGAGTATTGTGGATCATGTTTCTTTCCAGGGCACCACATCCATTTCACTGCATCCTCCCTCAGGCAGACTTTGTTACACTGCAATAGTAAATGAGAGTGGAAAGAGCCAAACAGAGGTGGATTGTGCCTGGATGGATGGCCGTAACAAAGCAGTACTGTGGAGAAAGTCGAGAATACCCCTCTCCCTGGTCTTCTCCAATAAGGGAACTGTCATCTACTGGGCTGATGCTGGTGAAAAATTTAAAATCTTAATGCTTATATATAATATTTTCACTTGTTTTGCTTCTATATAAACTGAATAACTTTTCTCAGGTGAAGGGGTAATCAGCTCTATAGGAGTGGATGGATCAGGATATAAAGAGTACAAAACGGGGCCCAATTTGCTCATCTCTTTCACGTGTATTGAAAATATGCTCTTTTGGGTCACTCAAGACAAAGGTAAGGACCAAACATGGCTACTGTCAAGTGTGATACCTCTGTCTAGATGCCACATTAAACACTTGGCAGTAGTTTTGACCAGTGGGAAGAGGGCTTAATGTGACCATGTGTTTTTACAATAAGGACTATCTGGCTTTTGAGAACATTTAAAGGAAAATGTAAAATTGGAATTCAGTCAGAGGGCTCTGCAAGAGTAAATCTGTTATTTTTTTATGTAAAAATGTTATTAGGCAAGTGGTCTGCAGCAGCCCATGACAAAAGTGCATTCTAGTAATCTGTTCAGAGCTGAGACGGCTAGTCTTTAATCTGCCTTTCTCCCCTCCAGACAGCAGATGGCAACACAGGCTATCGTAGCAAACTGAGTATTGAATCAGCCTTTTGTTCGGCAATCTGTTCAGTCTCTATTGAGCCTGTGTTGTCTTTCAGATTTTTATCTTTGAAGTCATATGAGAAACCACACATGCATGCTTCTTGCTACCCAGTTGCCCCTGATTTTTCAAATGTACATACTACTTGATCAGCATTGTTTTTCTTGATTTAAGTAAATGTTGTTTTTCAACCTGTGTAGATGTAACCAAGATATGGTTTAGTGACGGCATCCAGCCTAAACAGCTGTGGTTTGAGACAAAGACCAGTGTGGTGGAAGTCAGAGCCTACAATAACGATAGCCAGTCTGGTAGGTATCTTTGTCAAAAAATTCACGAGACATGATCATTTCAACACTTCTGGAAATAGAGAATATGACCACAGACAATAGGGGATTTACTAATTTGTCCAGCTGTAGTCTTCAATAAGCAGCATTAGGTTAACATTGTAATTGGCAGTCTGGAAAGGTTGCAACACTCCCAATCAAGTTGAAACTGAACATATTATAGAAGAGGTAAGACTTCTGAGGGTAAAGTCACTGATGACCACTAGATGAAAGGCAAATCATGACAGTATATACAAAAGGCTAGACTAGTATTTGAATATGGAGAAGGAACAGAAGAAAACAACAATTAGAGAAATTAGTTGGATCACATTACACACGGTGTAATTAAACACAAATTTAAACCACAAAGCAATAGCACAGCTGGACCCGTTCTTGAGTTAAGCCACAGAACCAAGTTCAGTCTGTTGATTTCAGGCTGTGTGCTGGATCAAACGAGTTTATGAAACTGCTCCAACTGCTTTGGCCTATAGGTAATCTGAAATGGTTCACAAAAATCAATAGTGGGTAAAGGATACAACTGACCAGTAAATGCTTGTAGCTGATATGTTCTAAATGTTTGGATGTGACTGCTATTTAAAGAAGCATAACTCTGTGTACATTCTCATGCTGATAATGCAGTTAAGGAAGTGTTGCAGTGTTTACAGTGAGGGAATATGAGTTGTAACAACAGTAATGCAACATATACAATACATTTGTATGGAGCTCTTTCAGGAACTGTTTTGGCTTTTCAAGCAGGTGGTTAAACACTTCCACAACCACTCAGATGTGCAGGCATCCTGTGGAGTCTGTTGGGTGTGTGGCTGGTAAAACTGTGAAGGTGGCTTTTCAACACTGAAATCCTCTTTGTAGCAATAATGGGTTAATTCCTGCCCAGGTTTGTATAACCAGCAGACTTGTTGCATGCTGTCAGTTTCATTTGTTAAAGCAAATCAGTTAGTTCATCAAACCATATGCTTATATTTTCACCTTTTCTCTCTTCTGAACGAAGGGAAACTGAAGTACGTTATCAGATACTGCAACCACAGAATGAAAAGGCTCACTTAGACTCTGTTTGAGCTGAATAGACGGCAGAGTGATGCGATACCTGCAGGGACTTGGCAAGCTGTGAGATCCAATACTGTTGTATGCTGCTGGGAAAAAAATGAATGGAGCTCTAATGCAAGCTCAAGACTCAAATGGCAATCCCTCCTTTTCTCTTCACCTTTTAGTCGAACCACTCTTGTAGTCAACGTATACATGTGGAAACAATTTGTTTCAGATAAGTGTTTAAGTGCATTTAGTCTTGTATGACCATACCCATGGATACCATGTGTACAAGGTATGTGTGCACAGATTATTTGGGTGTGACTGAAATCCATAAGTTATGCAATTCTGTAAACCCAGTAACAAAGCTGTTTATAGCCATAGTTTGGATATACACAGCAATGAGCACACAAACATTGAGAATCTTGTGTGAATCTGAGACAATCTACTATATTAACCTTGTGTTGGTTGTCTAATGAAAAATTTAGTCTGCAACATTGTTATTAACACATTACTGTATGACACAAATGAGCGATACATTTTAATTGACATGTTTAGGACCCAGATTATCCACGGTACTTGATATTGTTTGGAAGCATTGAGTTAAAGTTGTAACCTCCAGAGAGGCCAACAATCATGGACCTGTGAGGTATTTTAAAGAAAGAAGCTCCAAATAAAATGGGCCCTACATTATATTTACATGCAGTATATGAATTAATATTAATATTCAGTGTCTCATTTAAATGCAGTCTTTGTCTGCATCACGGCTATTGACTTGGTCTTCAAATATTTTCCTATTAACTTGCTATTCTTGTATTTTCTCTAGGAGTGAATAGCTGCTCCAAAAGCAATGGTGGATGTGTCCAGTTGTGCCTGCCCTATCCTGGAGGTCGGACCTGTAAATGTGGGCGGGGCTTCCACAACATCGATACCACTTCCTGTGCCCCACTCCCCCCCTGCCCTGCTGGAGAGGAATCTTGCTTTGACAGCAGCCAGTGTATCAGCAGCACCAAGTTCTGTGACGGACACATGGATTGTCCAGACCAGTCAGATGAACAGGACTGTGAGTGTTGGACCAAGTGGACCAAAACCTTAAAACTCATTTACCCTTTATAAAAAACTTTGTTTACCAAACTAGTTGAGGGGATTTGACAGTGTTGTTTAGATTGGTTATATTGAGGTTTATTCAATATATCGCTTTAAGTGAAAAAGTTAAGAGCTCTGAAAAGATTAGTCATCCTTTGTCACATTACTAACTTTTGTGGGGAGTAATGGCATTCTACAGGGATTGGTTAAACAATCTTTCTTGCCAAGGATTTGATTAGGAAAAATTTATATCACGCTTTTGTAAATTAAAGATTAATTTACCTAAAGCATACTGCTTGCTCAACTTTCTATAACTGCTGGAAATGAGGAAGCTATTAGAAACGAAGCAAATCCACCAACAATCTAATTGCCTCCATATGTTAAATTTTTTTGCAAAAAGCGGTTAATTTTGATAGCGTACAGCAAATTTACTCACATGGTCTTCTTCTGTAGGTCCAAGCTCAAACTCTGCCTCTTTGGGAACCAAAATCGGTGGTGGCCGCCAGTCTTCCTCGTCCCTTCATCCCAACTACCAGAAGAACTCTGTTCTCTCAGATCAAAACTCTGCATCCTGTGATCTCAAACATTGCAGCGGTCATGGTACCTGCATCACAGAAGGCAAACTCACTCGCTGCCAGTGTGCAGCAGGTTACAAGGGAGAGTTCTGTAAGGAACAAGACAGTAGAAAAAGCCACCCACTTGTCATCCTGGGTTCCTTCAGCTTGGTCGCTGCAGTCATAGTCGCTGCTTTTGCTTTATCTAAAAGGTACTGTCTGTCTCTTGGGCTTTACTTTCAAAACAAACATAGTTAAGAAATTCATCCAACTGACTAGTCTTTGTGCTGCAACAGCTGTACTCACTTATCAACACAAAGTAGGCAAAGCAAACTACAGATTAGTCTGTTGCTACAGTGTTCAATTAAGCCCAGACACCGAAGGCAGGCCTGTTGCATCTCTAGTTGGATTGAAATTTCAGTTGGAATTCAAAATTAATTTGTCCTAGCCTAAAATGAATTTGCAGCTTGTTGAAAATGTAGAAGATAAAAAGCCTGTTTTTATCTTGTTTAAACAGGAAAGGTTGGAAGTTCATCAGAAGCAAATCTGGAGACAAAGAAACTCTGATGGCTAACATGAGTCTGCCTGCGGGACGTGATGATTCTGACAGTGAGGTGAAACTGAATGCAAGCAGATTTTTTTTTTTTTTTTTTCTTTCATCTTGATCTATTCTAAGATTAGATTCATCCAATTTATTTTCTACATTTAATGAAACCATGTCACAGCTTATTTACTGAAATTTGCACACCTTATAAAGTTTTTAAAAAATTCAAATTTACTGAATTCAAATGTTTTACCTTCATTAGCTGGGCAGACGTTTGATGTCTTGACTCTACATCTTAAAGGAAAATTATTTTTCTTCAGGAACTGGAAACTGCAATAGACCTGAGGAGCCCACTGCGAGCAATGAAGTCACTACAGCTCAAGTAGACTACCCAGCATTCACTGCTGCTACACGTTGTTTGTAGTGTTGGTTATGTAACATTTAGAAAGGACCTAAATGACAAGCAACATTTCAACATGTTGGCTGTATTATGCTGGAATAAACATATTTGATGAATGGGGAAAATTGACTTGTGGTTTGTGTTGGAAAGAAATGGTCAGTTGTTCGAGCATGTTGGTTTTCCACTTTTAGGCCATATTTATAAAACTTATGAAAATGTCACAATTGTACTGGTCAGCAGACTCCTTGGGAAAGACATGTCTGATGCAATTGACCGTTTTTACTCTGTAGTGCAGCATGAGAATTGGCACAAATGATACAAAAGCAAAAACTTTCCTCATAACCAGACTTGTAGCAGACTGACTTAAACGCCAATTAGCTGCCAGTGTCTAGACCTCCTTCTGGCTTCATGTTTCTCTTACGACTGTTTGTATTTCATTCTGTATATCCTGCTAATGCTGCGGTGACAGTTAGCTTATGTGCAAATGGTAATGGTTAGGTTTTCTGAAAAGTGCTGCACAGATGGACTATTTTCAATTTAATTTCTGTTTGTCTCATCTGTGTCTGACTTTTATATCTGATGTCTCATCAAAAATGGTCAGCTCTCATTTTTGGTAGCATTCTGCCATTATGTAGTTATTGTCCAAACTGACGATAGTTTCGACTAAAGCTTCCTCATTTTCCTTTTGGTTCCCCTTTTTCTTTTTTCAGATTTTTATCAGAAAAGCTCCCTTTGTTTGCAGTATATTCATGGTTCCATTTGTTCCTTACGCATAGATGTAGCGGGTTTTTATGGTTTCTGACGGCATCTCATTCTGCCCTACAAAGCTGAAAAGTTGTGTGAAATTAATTTATCATTTTAATCCTCTCCCAGCATCCCTTGTCTTGATTAAAAATTCTTACAAACATTTGGAAAAAGCTTTTCAGGCGAGACTCTAGAAATGGAGTACATTATATAGGGAATACCATTTGTGCCTGTGAAAATGAATATGGCTATTAAATAAGTCCTGAAATAGATACAAAGTAAACACAGAGATACATTTATTTCCATCAAATAATTTTATCTGAAAAGAAAGTTTTATTGGGAATTTATTTCAGAACTTAATTTTTCAAATCCATTCCGGGCTCTACTCTACTCGGTCAGTCAGTTTGGTTTATATTATATATTATGAAGAGAAATAAATGTATGCAATCACTTGGGAACGCATTGTTGAAACAAAGCAGGTCAGAAGCTGTTTATGTATACAGTAAATGTAACGGTGTGGCAAGATGCAGACAGATTATCACATCCCTTCATTTGCATATGAGTGAGAAATGATGGCTGAGAAAATGTTTTTAGCGACTATATGAAAAATAGATGATAGAAATTAAACTGCTTTATTTAAGTGTAATATGACATCCTATGTTTTCTGGACTTGGATGTTTTCTGTCTTTGTTCTTTGAGAAGACATGGAAGGAAAACTAGCTTAAAATTGAAACGATACAGTTTTGCCTTGAATTAAATCAAGATATTACATAACTTTAGTGCTCTCACTAATAAGCATTTCATTAAGTCATCGTGATAAATACTGATTTACTTAAAGTCAAAATGGCATGTGTGCATTGTTAATGACAAATCATGCATGATTCACTCAGCTCCACCTCATAGTGGTGGAAACAAACATGCACTGTACATTTTTTTGTTTCTGCCTGAAGTGAACTCATGCCAGTTTGCATGTTGATCTTTAAATATTGTCTTGTTACCAGACAGTCATTTGATTTGAGCATTCCTCATGTATCAGAGATGCTGAAAAACTTTTGTCTTTTGTTCCTCATTTATTGAGTATTTCGTGGTCAACAACAAAAGAACAGTTATATGAGGAAAAATATGTTTCTCAGTTGGGTAATTAAAAAGCAGAACTGGAGTAGGAATCGAGCTGTTGGCTCAGAGGAGATAAGGTTGACAACAAAACACTGGGCTACCGAGCGACATTGCTGCAATAACCACAACGTAATGACTGTGATTTATGCGTGACTAATTTATGTTTGGGCTCAGTCAGTGAGCAGTTGCAGCAACATAGTAACATGTAATGCATGTGACTGTAAAATATGCTGTAACAGGCTACGATGAAATTAAGGGATTTGAAATGAATGGGTGAAACATGTTTGTGGTGTAGTTGTACCATCTGGAAAGTTTGCAACCGGCTTTATTTGAATATTTTGCTCAGTCTAGCTTGGGTATCTGCGAGTTGCACAACACAGGCATGAGTTTTGTCAGGTCTTGCCAGGTGAGTCTTGCTCTTACTTGTTTGCTCCTCCTTCCTTCTGCCGGTGATCTGCCAAACACACCTACCGTAGTTTGACTACAATAGAAATGAGCAAAAACTGAACTTGCACTCCTGATTCCTGATACTCGTCATGCCCATTTGCACCAAATATGGCTCACAATGAGTCACAAATTATATACTTTTTCTCAGTGGTGCCTCATTAGATTTTTTTAGCAATCAAACGAAGCATGTAATGAGTTTGCCTTGAGTTATGAACTGTCAAATGGATACATCCCCATCAAGGATATTTGGTTTGAGTAAGACCGTTTACGACTTACCTTGTGTAAAGCTAAAGCAGAGGGAGGAGGAGGAGGAGGGGATTTTCTGTGTGTTCGTGGGAAAAAAAAAGGCAGGTAGTCACAGGTTTCAGCTTTCTTCCTCTGCCCCCTCCTTTTTTTTTTTATAGTGAAGATTCCCTCTCTGAAAGAAGAGGAAATTGCAAATTCTTCTTCAGAGACCCAGGACCTTTGGCAGAACAAGAGACACCTGGAGGTCCCTACAACAAAAATCTAAGCTCCACAGTACACATCTTAGGACACCTGGATCACCCTCAGTGCTTCTGTGAGTATATGTTATTTCATATGCTTGCTATATGTCACTGTGTTGTTCACTTCATCATGCTGTGTTAGTTGGAAACCAGAAAACAGAGAGGATTAGATATTTAGAAAAGTCCTTATCGTATCTTATGTATCAGAAAACCTGTCATGCTCTAGATCTATAGATTATGGGCGGTGTTGTCCCTGAATTCTCTGTGGTGGCCTCTCCACACCATCGTATATACTCTACATGGAGGCATCATATATTGTCTTTACGTGCATATGTATATATGTCTTTAAAATGTTTTGATCAGTACGGTGTTCCAGAAGTCAGTCTGCTTTGCTTTTTTTTGGTCATTTGAATTTGGTCATTTAAAAGTAAAATATGTGTCAGGGCAAGGCACCATTTCACCTCACAAGCTGCTCGTATTTCTGTTTGAAAGCAGCAGTATTCTCTATTGATAGGACTTTTCTGGGAGTAAACATGTATGTTTTTTGGAGTTGGGAAGAAAATGTGTAGATTCTACATACTGCGATGTGATTGGGATACATATTGAAGTATATGTGTTATCTGTTTCATTTTCATGCTCTGGTGGAAAATGTGCTGTCTATGAACGATAAACCATATTTAAGTTGGAAATACGGTAATGATGTATGATGAATAAACCACAAAAAACCCGCAAATTTGTCAAAAATCTATATTATCTTCTGATGTTAAATCCTAAAATGGTCTTTTTTTTTTCTCAAACATGAGTGAGATCACACAGTGTTAGGTCTGACAACATGTACTAAATTGCATTCGACAGAATACTCTCAGTCAACACTTCCATGTTCAGCATAGTTCAGCTGTTAAACAATGAAACATAAAGTGTGTCATGACATTTAAAGCAAATTCCGCTCTGATTTGGCAGTCTGTAATAGCTGGATTTGAGTTACTACAAAGCTTTACATAAGCTGACAAAGAAGGACTTATCTAACCCACCCTCAGGACATCCAATTCAGCCTGTTCTCTTCTCTTTGTCGTTGTTTCTCTATTGTGTTTTAGGGTGTGCCTTGTCCACCAATCAATCTTCCTCCTCTCTTATTCTACTTCAGCTTTTCACCCCTCTCCCCTCCCCCTAAAAAGTGGTGTGTATGTCCTTCCTTCCACTCCCTCTTCTCTGATGGAAACTCTTTTCCTCGCTGCACAACCAAGAGGCATCGACCTCAGCCTGCCCACCTGCCGGGACACTCAGTGTAGTGGCCATGGCTCCTGCGTGGCTCCTTCGGGTGGCGGTACCAGCCTGGTGTGCGAGTGTGATCTGGGCTACAAAGGGGACACATGTGAGGACACGGTCAATGGGGCCTTGAGTGTACCGCTCACTATAAGTGTGGTGGCTGTCATCATCGGGCTGCTGATCCTAGCTTTCATCTTTGCAAAGTTGCGGCAGAGACAAAAGAAGAGCCAGAGGTACAGAGATTTATACTGTTATACAGTATACTGTTTTAAAGCAAACAATGACAAATACACATATTCCGTTTCTTCAAATTGAAATTAGAGAACTTCCTTAAATGCAGTGTCTGTTGAATATGGAGTTGAGGGATATATGCGTCTCGTTTGCAAAACAAGAGAAGCTTTGTAGTTCCGTCTCTTTTTTTTCTACCATTCAGAAACGAGTACTTGAAATTTGATTTGACATATCTTATTCTAACTGTTAGAACATGTCTGTTTTCTGCCATTGGCTCACTTTTGATGAGCCAGCTGTGGGCCAGTAAGAGTACCCAAAGGTGTCAGGTTTTGAGTGTCTAGCCAGTTTTGTTTGAAATTAGTAAAATTATTCACAATAGACTACGTTTATTGGCCTGAGTCTGGCAGACCTATTTCAGGTTCAGCACACAAAGTAGGCCTGTGTACTTACCCAGATACTGGGTCATCATTAATAATGTACATTCTACACTAAATTATTCCATGTGGCTTGCTGGATTTGTGACAATACGGGGTCTCAGAATTAATCAACACCACCAAAAAAAAAACATGTCCGCGTTAAACCATCAATGTTTTTCCATGTAATTCACAAAGAGTCAGATCCGACCCAGATCGCTGTGTCCCAACACACATTACGCCCCCTTTTGTGTCATCAGATTGATGTGTGTGTGTATGAGCACACACGGGGCGGGACCGTTTTGCTTCTCACTATCTTTCTTACAGACTCAGGGGTGTATCTGCGATTTCTCACCTTTAACCCCTGTTCCGCCTCTGTACTTTCAAACATGACATGATGCGCCTTTGTTACGCATTTCATTATTTCAGTCACGGCTTGAAAAGATGGAGGCATCCTTACTGGCCCCATCTGAACTGCAACTCAAGCCACCCCTGCAGTTGCAACACATCCAGTATTTACACGTGGTGCATCATCAAAGTGGTTCTCAACATAATACACTGTAAAAACATTTGTCGGTCATAAAATTGACTTTGTATAAGCAAAAATACACCTTACCCCATAGTTTCAGTGTGTAGGCAGACATAATTATGACTGATGGCGATAAGCTCAATCATCTATTCTTGTGTTTTGTCAACAGGAAACGTCTGGCTGCAACACATGGCTACAACATTGCTGTTTAATGTGGATAAACCACACAAATATCTAAGGTAGGCATCCAGTCGGAGACATTTAGTCTTGAAATGCTGTAGATAAAACGATACAGTAAAAGATTATGTCCAGTGTCGCTGAAACACATTGTAACAAACATAATGTTGTTTATATTCAAATTGGGCAAACATTTTTATGCATATTTTTAACCAGTACTCCTCTTCTCCACTACTTTGATTCGCACAGTTCATTGGTATTTTACAGCTAACAACTGTTAATAAGGACTCCAATGCTAGTATGTAAAACAATGTCTTAAACTCTACAAGTTTAAAGAAGACAGATGATGGCTTTCCTGTAAAAGGTCTGCAAATTTCCAAAGCCAGGAAGAATTCTCCCCACAGATAACTCTGCTTCTGAATTGCCTGAAGCACCTCATTCCAGACTTTTTTTCCCCTCAATCATCTGCATCTCTGTTATTAGCATAACCATGAAATACATTTGGATAATGCCTTCCTTGGTGCAAGTTTTGCAGGCCCCAACAGATAATGAATAACTGCCTCACACCTGAGGATTTATGATCAATCAGCTGATCTTAAAGAAACAGCAGCTTAAACTAAGTGTTCTTAACAGAAGGTGACTAGAGTTGGGGTTGTAATGCGTTGCATGAGGATAACAATGTTTGTGTGAACATTCGTATATGTAAACCTGTTCTAGTAGACACCTTATATAAACTTTTAGACTTGTAAATGAGCATGAATATTTAACCCAAAGATTACTGATACCAGAGAGATTATAGATGTTGTTTTTTGTTTGTTTTTCATATAGACATGAGATATTTTTGAACACCTTTCTGTAGCCTTGGTATGTAAAACCTGTAAAGTGTCATTTATCTCGTTCAGTCCAGGTCAGCGATGGTATTGTGGATAGTGACACCACTGTGCTACAGTTTGTTTCAATTTGAATCTTGCGAATGGGAAGTAGATCTCTTTTTCTACCTTGATGGCCGACATGCGAGTACTACTACATGACTTCCTCCAGCATCTCAGAGACTCAAACACTGGCCTGAAGAACTGAAGCACCTTGGCTGGTGGGTCAGTTTGCTCAATCCAACTGCAACCAATGCCCTTTACCATTACCAGAAGAGCAAAACTGCAGTAATTATGTTTTTCATGTATCATTCAATAATTAAAATGTAATTTCCTTTCCTTTAAAAGCAACAGTTATTCTACTGCTTCTTACTGTCTTGTCATTTTGCTCTCAATGCTGGGGAAAGACAAAATTTTCAAGATAATTATGATTATAAAGCTATTATTATAATAATATGGTAATTATAAAGCTATTATGTGCTGTTAAGATGACCTCATTCATAAAATAAGGGCTCTGACCAGAATGTTCTGGTTTTATTCCTGTTGTTTAAGAGTAAGTATTTTTGCACTATGTGTAGTTTCTGCTTTATCATACCAGCATTTAATTGCTTTAACCCCCCCCCCTTTTAAGGATATGTTTAAGAATTACTTTTTGTTCTTCTTGTCCATAATTAGCAATAATTCTTTAACCAAACAGAAAAGCACCTGTACGTTGTTTTTAAAGTCTCTGTCAGCGTGTCAGCAAACGTGCTCCTTAATCTGTTAATAGATGTAGCTGCAACTGGGGTTAGAGGCAAATAGTGAAGTTTTTCTCCAGACAATTTAGCAAGCACACAGTTATTACAGACACAATACCATACAATTATCAACAATGTGATTTTGATTATAGAGTGGTACTATCACTCTGTTTTATGTATTACAAATAAACCTCTTTGTTCAAAATCAAAGCTCAAAGTGTTCATACGCGCGTTGGTCCATAATGAGAAGTCATTTAATTTTTTGTGGAATAACATCTGCTACTTTCAATATACTTTGAATATGGTTTTAACCTGTTAATTACTGATAACCACAAACAGTAGCAACACTAAGCTTGCTTTTGTTATCCTATTTTTCCACCATCTTTTCTTGTTTACACAGTTCATTCATGTAGTCTATAAGCCTAATGTCGCCACTGAGCATGGCTTTGATAATTATGTACACACTCACTCACTCACAATGCCACTTCAGGGAACTAGAGACTGGGTGTCCAGGTATGTATAAAGAATGTTGACTGTGTGCATGAGCACATACATTTTTTTAATAGGACTGTGAATGTTGAGCACATTGCTAGTCCTCTCAGAGGAGATGCTCACGGGTAACAAAAGACCAAATAAGATTTTGTAAATATCTGCCTTATAATGCTTAAGCGAATCAGCAACACATTGACTTCACTGTTGACTTTCAGTTTTGCTACACACAACTTTCAAACCAGTGCTCTCTGTTACCTAAAAGCTTCTACTAACCCTAAACTAAAACATGTGCTTCTGCTGTTCTTTATTTCCTGATTTGTCTGCTGCGCAGAAATATTTGTTTAGTTTTGTAAGTTTGAAACATGATAATTCAGTTATCTTTTCTTTATAAACACATTGGTTGTAGTGTTCTTTTTTCCATACTTTGCAGCATAACAACCGTTTCTATATAATTATCATTGTAGAATGATTGTAAGATGTTTTCCTGATTAACATCCTGTACTTTTCACAAATGTATGTTTTTTGTCTATTTCACTTGCATTTATAGTTTTTAATTGCAATGTTGCTTCTCTGTGCTTTTAAAGTTTAACACGAGCAGTTGTATTTAATTCACCACTTTAAAAGTAATGTATAACCTTTGTATGTTCTTCAGCTTTCAAATGAAATGTATAAAACTCACGTCCTGTCCTCTGTACAAATATGCTCATGATAACATCAAATAAAGCCTATTATTAACATAAGTCTTGTTTCTTTTTATGGTTGTTGCATCTCTGCTGTGGAGTGTTATCGTTCCATATCTCTGAGAACAGAATCTGAGTGGGTGTGTATGCTGCCAGTTTAACATCATTCTGGCATCCAGTGTCATGATAGCATCAGCTTCTGTGTTTACTAAAACTTCCTGGGACCAGTTAGCTGGAAAAGCTGACTTAGTTATGCACTATGGCTAACTAGCTGTTTTGTTTACTTAAGAAAACTTCGTCTGATCCAACAATGAACAGGAAATATCTGCCATGAGGATGATGTTATGTAAAGATTTGCTTTCCTATTAAAATGCACTTTACATGTTTGAAGTGAAGGCAAAATGTCCTTGAAAAGCTGACATGGAAATAATTTGCTTGCATAGTAATAAATTTGATAGTGTGAGCATTGCAGCACTTATTTGACATTTTTTTAAACTAGTTAATTGCATTGGGCTGAGATGTTCCAAGTGTGTTGACTAGAGAGGTTGTATTCCACAATGGGGCTGAGGAATAGGAAGAGGACCTAGATGCAATCAAAGACAGGATTAAATGCAGGAAACCCAAGAAACTAAATTGGACAAGGCGGGAAAACGAGGTGTTTCAGTCAGTTCATCAGTGGTGCCTGCATGTATTCATGAATGACACATGGTGAATGACGTTTTGTGTCAATCAGAAAACCAAAACGATTTTAAAGTGCATGGAGTAACAGGGGACAGAGTCTCCCTCTCTGAACCCATAATAACGTAGCTGGGGAGGCCTTTTACAGTGAGAACATTGGGCCCAGGTCTTCTCAATAAACAACGACCCGACCACACCCACTGGACACCTGCAACACAAATCACAAAAGACAAAGAGCCAGCTCAGCAACCAGTATAGGCGGGGTCATCATACAGCCATAATTCCAAAAAGCATACGTATGTAGGACACTAAATGCTGAACATCACCTCATTAATACCATCCCTACAGTCAAACATGGTGATGGCAGCATCATTCTGAGTAAATTGATAGCCTTTTCCAGAGTCCTCGGGATTTCAGACAAGGTTTACATTTAACAGGAACAAAGGAGTGGCTTCAAGAAAACTGTTAAAATTCTGGAGTGATCCAGAGGACCATCTCTGGAGAGAGCTGAAAATGGCTGTGCACTGATGCTCGCCATCCATCCTGGTTAAGCTGAATGATTCTGCTCAGAAAAATGAGAGAAACGTCCAAATAAAAGATGTACCAGGTGTATATGGTCATTCCCAAAAAAGCTTGAACTGCCGCGTCTATATACTATATGTTTGTAAATTGGATAGTGTTTGTCATTTTTTTCTTTTCAGTTGGATGTAGAAACACTCCAGAAACCTGTTTTTTGCTTTGCTGGTGTGAAGAATTATCTGTGAGTTTTTGACAAATTGCAAAATGAATGGGTTTGAGAGCTTTTCTAAAGTGATGTGTAATGCCACGCCTTAAACGCCACATGTACACAAGAGTGGCTGGATTGAAGCAACTTGGGGGCAGCTGACAAGTTCAGTTATACCCATGTTTCACTTGGATTTAGTATAAAAGTTCCAAATGCTCATTTTTGGGAACTCTTGTCAACAATTCATTAGCTTTGACTCGTTCATTTGTCTTGTCTTTTGTTTGTATTTCTTTGTGCGATCCCAGTTCTAAATGTATACAGATATGACATTTCTTGGAGGTGCATTTTAATCTATTATCAGTCTATGTACAACAGTTATCTGTATAGTTCTATGAATGTCCCAACCAGCTTTCCATCACCATTTTGGGATGCGCAACAGCTGACATGGAGCTGGTTCTGGGCAGAATCAGCGCTGGTATGGCTTTTGCTACATTTCTTTTGCTAGGCGCTTGCATTAATTTAAGGGTCTAAGCTTGGAAACCCTTTCTAGAGACAGTGATGGATGACAAGGAGCAGAAAATGGCACTTGTGATAGATGTTGGAGGTAACCAGTAATCAGGAAGATGAAGCACGAGAGGATGGAAGAGTACCAGGAGTCAAAGGAACAGTCGGTGCAGATGTGGAAGTTAAGATCCAAACAGCTCTTGGTCATGATATGAGGGCTGAGACCTCAAAATTGAGGGAATGGCTCCAGTAGATTCAAGGTACATCATAGAAACAACTAAGACGCTGGAGTAACAATTAAGCACGTCCCACACAAATCGACTTGTGTAAAGTAGCAGTTTCAGTGTTTTGCCTCAGTGTCTGAGCCCTTACTCTTTTTAGCTCTAATGGACTATGCTGTTTATGACTGTGCTGTTATGGACTGTGTTGTTATGGACTGTGCTGTGCAACAGGTCCTGCAGGGAGAACTACATTGTAATTTACCGCAGGTCACTTTCATTACAAAAAGACACACCAACAACCCCACAACACAAATACCTTGTTTCAGATGTAAGAACAGTTCAAACAAAGGAGATAATGTTGCTGAGCAGGATGCTGACAGAACCCAACCTCTCAGACCGGTCTGACTACATTGTCTGTTTAAGACCGCAAACTGGGTGGAAGAGAGAGAAACATGTTTGAATACTATCTGTAATGATCTTTCTTTTCTGCCTGTGTATGTAAGGACATAAAAATGTATGGTTATGATCCCAGTATTATACCTTTTCTACAATCCTGTAGATGTGACTGTTTAGTCAGTACCGTCAAGCCTCCTTCAGTGTTAATTTTAAACTAATTGACTGATTTTGACTGTGCCTTGGTATAGCCAAAGCAAAAAATAAATACATTTTTAACTCAAACTAAATTCAGTCTTAGTCGTGTGATTTCAGGAAACAGTACACATTTAATAAAAGATTCACAGAACATCTAGTAAAACACTGATCACTTCAGCATACCTCCTTTAATTTGCCTTCATTCTAAAGTGCATCAGAATACAGTATTTACATAAAACAGACTAAAGGAAAATGGGAAAATATTAGCGTATGTATGCAGACAAAAAAATGCAGAAGCTTCCTTGATGACAAGTAGTATTTACAGGCTCAAATTAAGCAAAATTTGAGTATCACGAAAGGCAGCAGAATCTGACTAAATCAATTTTTCTTCAGGCTTTTTAAAGCTTATTCCATGATTGGAGTTTGTGTAATACAGAATTCTTCATTGCCTAGAGTTCTTCATAACAATCTCCTTATATTTCCTCCTCCTATATAACAGCAATTGCAATATAAATGTGTTAACAATTCTTCAGAGTCAAGCTGAGCTACATCAAACTGCAGCCATGGCCCTGTCACTCATAAAATAAAAATTATTCTGTCATCTATGTTTTCCAGATATGAAACACTGAAATACACACATACATTTGACGTGATTCTACTTTAGACTATTTGTAACCATCTCCTTTGCAATGACTACAATACTCTTCCTGCAATACTCTCACTTTTCTCGTTTTTGCGTAAAGTCATATCCGTCATGAAGTCGTCCTTCTTTCATGTGTTTTCTGCGGCCTCTCATAAATCGGCATCATACGGTCTGCCGTTGAAGGATGTGTTTCCTGAGCGGGCCGCGGGGCTCTTTGCCCGGGGGAAGGACACATCATCATCCAAGGATTCCTTGGAATAAGGGACGCTGCTGCTGGCGGTGCTCCTGGGTCGGTCCAGGCTTGGCACATCAATGCGCCTCGAGGGAGGCTTCTGCTGGTTGAAGCGGCTGGTGACCTCCTCGACCCGCCTCTCGCCTCGGTTCTTACCTCCGCAACACCGACAGATTCCGATGAACATCACGAAGCCGCCCAAAACTTCAAATATGCCGCCGATGTAGCCCAGTATGATGCAGTAGCCCACGCGCACGTCATTCCGCGAGGACACCGTTTCGACATCTGGGAGGATGTGGGTGTACCAAGCGATGGGGATGATGGTCAGAACGCCTGAGCAGAAGATCAGCAGCCCACCCAGCCCGGCCACTGTCCACTGGGGCTCGTTTTTCCAGCAGCGCACCCCCGGGATGGCCACAGCCAGCCCAATCAGGGTCACGATGAGGGAGGCCACCATCAAACCCTGGGCAATCTGAATAATGTCGTTGCCGAAATAAGTGGTGTCAGATTGGCTGCATTCGGTTCTTTGGTCGATTGTGGAGCCTATGCAAATGTCCCAGATTCCTTGCTGGATGATCTCATCGGCTGGTCTGTTGGGGATGTTATGGAGGGTCCTCCAGTTTGGGGCCACGGTGGCGGTCAGGTTCAGAACCCATCCGCAAGGAGCCAAGACCATCCCGAAGATGAGGATGCCCGGGGTCCGCAAGGATACCCGGACCCACTCCTGCGCTGATCTCCCCGGCATGATTGCTTTAGTGTTGTTGTCCTTCTTGACCCAAACTCGTTGTAATAAATCTGAGATATGAGGCGAGTGACTTTTGACAGCCAACAAATGGTCTTAAAAACAAGTCCCACTGAAACTTGGCAGTGGGCGGAGATTTCAACTCACGTGCTCGCCTCACCCTCTGAATAGGACAGGTGTGGCGCAGAGGGGCGGGGCGTTTTCATCAGCACTGAGGGTGAGAGTGGAGTTTCGATGAAGCTTTGAGGTGTGATAGGGTACCGATAAAAGGCTAGAAAATCTTTATAAAATCTCCTTTTGTTTTTTTAAAGTTCTAAAATCGTAAAATCACAAATCTAACTGCATTCGATTGAAGCACATAGTGGATTGTTGCATCTAGAAAAAATATGCACAAGGTGAATAAAAAGGGAAAAGAGAAAACAGTAAATGTATATTCACATAAACGAGGATTCACATACTCAGCTTTTTCTTAAGGTTTAATATTAAGAAGGTCTGTCCGATTAGAAAATTAGCTTTTAGAAAAGGGCTGCGGTCGACCCTACAAAACAATTGTGGGCTTTGTATGAAATTTCAAAATAATATTTGGAACAAACTCCTGAATCAAACCTTTTTATGATAATTTCATAGTCTACATAAACTCATACAGAGGGATTATTTCAGGAAAACCTGTTACTAATAAAGAGGCACAAGCCATTTCTTATTTTTGACTTCACTACAACCTAAACTGTGAATTTCCCCAGTGGTCTACATCAATGACTTCATTAGAACATCACAATCCCCGAGATTTCTGAAGGCTTTGGTTAGTAAACGCCACTGTGGCTGTGTGGAAACTAATCGTGGGAAGAATGTAGTTCTGCAAGAATCTATTGAGAACATAAATATCTTTCCACCACGCCATCTTTGTCTTTTGCTTCACTTCTTCCCTCTTTCTATCTGCACATCAATCACTCTCTATTTTTCTCCTAGCTCCTTCTTGTCTTTCTGGCCCCTGCTCCCTGTAGCCCCTCTCAAGTCAAGCTGATCATCCAAAGAAGGTGGATCAGTCACGAATGCTAATGAAGTCACCTCAGGTTGCTCATTAATGATACTCGAACATGAACAAGATGAGAGTGGGACTCTCACTCAGCCTTTAGAAATCAAGGAGAGTTCTTCAGTTTCCAAGGAGAGACCCACATTTAAATCCCACAACAAGCTTTATGATCTTACTTCAGGTGACATAAAAAAGTCACTTTCATTGCCTTTATTTGAAAATGTACCAGTGTGGAGAGCTGCTTATTTGATTGTTTTCATACACTCTCAGTGCTGCTGCTGCAGGTTAGTTACAGGTACCGTCTGTACCAGCTTGTGCCCATTTTTAATGATCTATTTTCTGCCTTCCCTTCAAATGAGTGAAATGTACGAAACGATTCACACGAGAATTTTCCTTGACAGTGCACAATCAAACCATCGAGTCAAATGTTCTTGAAACTGCTGTTAGTTTTTTTTCCCCAATTGTTTGTGCACTTCTACACAGAGAGAGCAGTTAATTGAGGTATGACTGGTATGTCAACCAACCAACCAGGCAGACCTTTGCATAGGCCTACTCATGCCAAAACACTGTTTTATCACGAGTACAAAAGAAGTCACATTTGAACAGCAAAGTCACAGCATTCCTTTGCTTCGTGAAACACGATGAGTTTGTATGATTGCATGTGTCTATTGAGTACCGTTAAGACTCTGGATTTTAAGTGCACAAACTGACATCATTGGTTCGCTCAAAACATCAAATAAACAAGGATCTTTTGAGGTCACCAGTAACTTCCAGTGACAAAACTACTGACCTGTCTGTTCGTATTGCTCACCTCACACACTTTTTTTTTGCTTGGTGTTAATCATTTCATTTTCTCAAGCAGTAGGCTTCAAGCATCTCTGTATCATGTCACACGTGCAGCATCATAGCCTACTGTCTTATCGTTGCTTTTAAGCTCCCTTCCTGAAAAAAATGAATTGGAACTCTTATCTCAACATGCTTCTCAGCTTTCCTCATTCCAGTTTTTTTTAGCTGTGATAGTCGCAATCATGATGCGTGACCTTTTTGGTATTTACATCCCCATTTGGTGGATGTGACTCATAGATTCCAATCAGGTGCCTTTCACATCCACTTGTGTGAGAAAAAAAAGTTCCAAGTTGTTGGCTATTAGGACGTAGTTTTAAAAAAGTTATTTCTCCGGACCGTACGCACACTGTTTCTTCCTTCTAGCTTACTTTTTGTTCAGTAAATGACACTGTATAATAAATAATGTGTTCTAATACCTCATTTTAAGACTTGGTAAGGTTAGAACTGAAAAAGGGTGTACTTTCTTTTTCCCATGACTGTGCATGTAACTGATCCAGATATATTTATTGTGTAGGCTTTATTACTTGCCATTTTTCAGTTTTCTCAGTGTTGTGTATCAGCAATGTTTACCAAGCATGCGATCAATTTGTGGCAAAGTAACCGAGTGAAACTGAATGTTGCAATGCTGATGGCTTTAAATGGATGCCAAACTCTATATCAGATGTTCATGTAACAATCCCCCATGTGAGAAAATACGGCACTCGCAGAACTAAGTCCAGAGGTCACACATGTTGTTCCACAGTAAAACTTTAGAAAACTTTCTCACAGAATGTCTGCTACTATCTGGTGGCCAATGACTGTAACAGCAGCAATGCTGAGCTTGTAAACTGTCCCACATGAAACGAAGATTTTCCAGATTTCTCCATCTCTGACAGCCTAATATTGAAGTGTAGTTTGACATCTCAGTTATTACTCGCTGTATGTATAGCAAAAATAAATTTTTGGGACAAATTTCAGCTATCTGTCTGGAGTTTTCAGCCAGTTTAGGGAGGTTCTAATCTTTATTTCTTTTCCTTTTTTTTTATATCTCTTCAGGACAAAAAAAAATGCAGCTTTGGTAAGGAAGGGATCTACAAGTGACTTTGAATGCTTCTGTGTAAGGCAAGGCAAGTTTATTTGTAAAGCACAATTCAACAACAAGGTGATTCAAAGTGCTTCACAGAGACATTAAAACAGAAGAAATAAAAAGCATGATTTAAAATTTAAACAAAAGAAGGAAATAAGAACAATAGATAAAATCAGAAAAAATTATATATATGAAAGATAAAATCAATAGTTAAAACATGATTCCGTTTTGAAACTCAAGCTTATTCAAATGCAGCTGAAAATAGGTGTGTCTTCAACCTGGACTTAAATACACTGAGTGTTTCAGCTGATCTGAGGCTTTCTGGGAGTTTGTTCCAGACATGTGGAGCATAGAAGCTGAATGCAGCTTCTCCATGTCTGGTTTTGACTCTGGGAACTGATAAAAAACCGGATCCAGATGACCTGAGGGGTCTGGAAGGTTCATAGTGGGTCAGGAGGTCACTGATGTATTTTGGTCCTTGACCATTCAGAGCTTTATAGACCAGCATCATAACTTTAAAGTCTATCCTCTGATGGACAGGCAGCCAGTGTAAAGACTTCAGAGCTGGACTGATGTGCTCCACTTTTTTGGTCTTAGTGAGGACTCGAGCAGCTGAGTTCTGGATGAGCTGCAGTTGTCTAACTGACTTTTTAGGCAGACCTGTAAAGATGCTATTACAATAATCAAGCCTACTAAAGATGAATGCATGGACTAGTTTTACTTTACTAGTGTAAAGCAGATGTTCTGTCCACGCTGACATCATAGACACCGCACAGACATTGAAACAGTGAGACCAAAACCTTTTGAGGCAAATTTATTTTAAGGTGACATGACTTGATATCTTCCTATTTTGTATCTGTCTCGTTTGTAGCTAGTAAAGACTTTGAAAAAAATGTTTGTTTTTTTATGCCTTGGTGTACCCACATGATCTACAATAATTTGTCAAGTCTCTCTGCGTTACCAACTTTCGCCACTAGATGTCAATAGCGTTCAGAGACGGACCACTTGAAATTCCTCTTTACTACGCTGTGCTTATATTTAGTCCTGCATGCAAATAGAAATGTTCAAATATTCAGATTTAAACTGTCAACCTATTGCAATAAATATGGAGATGCTGAAAAGGTCAGCATTCATAAACGAGGCTCCCAATTTTTCTACCTAAAACTGCCATGGGGTTCTCGAGTAAACTTAGAACAATTTACAATTTACAATTACAAACTTACAATTTAAAAATAATTCCTCCAAATTATACTTTAGGCTCAAAAAAATATTTTCGTTTAAACAGCAAAATTTCTATATATTAAAAAGGGCACAATTAAGAAATTTTCAGTGAGGATTTTCTGACATTTCCATTATTCTGCGCGAAGAAACAGCGTTACTAACCGATACAATTCGGATTTTGACGAATTATCTGTACAGGATATTTTCGGAGGTTCAGTTGAGCAAAGGCAATCCCAATAAACCCGAGCGGAAGTTTGGCTTTCCAGGCAGGAAATTGTCAGCAGTGTTTTTGTTGCTAGTGGGGACTGTTGTGTTGTGAAAATGGCGACGTCTCGTCGCTCCTCTCAGCAGCAGCAGCAGCCAAACTCCCGGCTGTCCTCCCCTCCCCGCGGCTCCTCTCGCCCCGTCTCCCCGGCTGGCTCTCCGTCGGCACCTGCTGACAATGCCTCCTCGCCTTCCCGCGGAACAGCGATGGAATACGCGGGTGATGGTGAAGTAGCGCCGGCCTCTCCCACCACCTCCCCAGCTCTGGCCCTCACAGCCAGCAGCAGCAGCAGCAGCAACAGCAGCAGCAGCACTACTAGCAGCACTAGCAGCACCGCTAGCTCCCCGACCACCACCGAGGGCAGCGAGTCCAGTCCTGGCTCTACGCCCGATTCTGTGAACGATAACCCGGATAGCGGTGGTGCAAATGGGGCTTTCAGGGAGCTCTTTGAAGCCTGTCGAAACGGGGATGTGTCGAGAGTGAAGAAACTCGTGGATGCGGTGAATGTAAACGCCAAAGACATGGCTGGACGAAAATCGACACCCCTGCATTTCGCTGCAGGTAACTTGAAAGAAACCACATTTCCAACGTATTTTTCGTAATTTGCTGACTGTTTTTCCAGCCGCAGGGCTGCATAAGATAGCAGGGAGTGACCGGAGGGCAGATAAAGTCCGGCGAGATGGGATTTCACCAAAAGTTTTGATTTTAATTTTTGACGGACACTGCATCGCAAAATTGAGCTTTAAATCAAGACAAACATAATTTCCAGAAACACCTGATTGGTCTGACCCCCCCCCCCCCTTTTTTTTTCCCTCTTTAGATTAGATTCAAATCAGTTTAGAATCTCAATAAAACAGCCATCAAGTGAGTTATACAGATTATTCAGCCTGGTATATAACAATTGAGCCTCCGTCAGGTGAAGGGTATCATCAGTCTGACAGATCCAATGTAATGTGTAACCATCAGCTTCTGGCCAACACTCCAATTAAAGTGCAACTATTCTGTTTTGCTGTGTTCAGAACTAATGAGATCAGAAACTGTTGAGAAACTGCTCTTAAACATGAAGGTATCAGGTATCAAGTAACAAAGCTTTGAAACAAACAACTTAACAATCTGAAATGTTACAACGTAAATAACCTTATTAATTTGATCCTCTGCTTCTTTAATCAAAACTTGGCTCTCTCTGCTTCTGTGTCAGGTTTCGGGCGCAAAGACGTGGTGGACCACCTGCTTCAGACCGGTGCGAATGTGCACGCTCGAGACGATGGGGGTCTGATCCCCCTGCACAACGCCTGCTCCTTTGGTCATTCTGAGGTGAGGCGACGCGCGGCCACATTGTGACGTACAACTCAGTCGACAACGTTGATTAGATTCGTGGCGAAGACGGTTCACTTGGCCTCTGTGCTACAGCACGAGGCTCACTGAAAATGCAACATCCTCTTTATTATAAAATGATGGGAGGGCCTGCAGTGTTTTACACAATAGTCGGCACTTTGGCAAAATGGATTCATCCGTGCAAACATGCAAATCTGGCCCGTTTGTTTGGGGAACACTGAGGTGCCCTGTGAGCCCTAAAGATTCCACTTAGATGGTTCTGAACATCTGCTTTCCCTCCTGCTTTGATGTGCAGGTCGTGCCTGATGTTTTTAGGATTTTCTGTCACAGATATGCTAATGCTTTTTGTCCTTCAGGCTCTTAACCACGGCGATCAACCTGATGCGTGCAGTTTTTGATGTTTAAGAGGCTTTTAGAGCTTTATTGCGGAGCACTTTGCAAACCCTGTCAGAAAACTAGCTGGGTAATGGAGTCGTGGTTAAAGAGGATGATTAGCATTTTGATGAGAGTTACTGTCTGAAATCTCACAGTTTGCTCAAACGCCACGCAGTAATCATTTGTCTTGATTTTGCTGTGATTTGCCACTTTTGGGGGGGTTTGAAGTTTCTTAAGAGAACATGATGGCCGAAGAATAAGAGGGAGAGGAGATGTGCTTGGGACAGTGAGTGGCAGTGAATAATTAAAGCGCTGCAGATTAAATTGCGCTGGGATCGTGTTTGTGACTGATCGTGTGAGAGATGTGCTTACATCTCAAATGGCGAAGAAATTGCCATAAAGCCAGAAATGGAAGGAACCACTGAGAAACCACGGCCTTATGAACAATTGCACCAATTGCATTGTTTTTTTTACAGCACTGCTGTTCCTTGGTCTCAAATAAATCCATTGAAAAAAAAAAAGAACAACATATGAAATCTAAATATTTACACTCATGATATGCAAAAACCTGATATTTAAAAGGAAAGACACTTAGGGTAGAGACACACTGTGTTTTGGCGTTTGAACGGTATGAGACGATTCTTGGAGGTTTTATAAAGACAGCCGTTGGTCTGCACCGTCACTATGCCGGCGGATGCTGTCGGGACAAGTCTGCACACCATTTAAACGGCGGTTGAAAAGACTCGTCCCATTCGAATCGAGTGACACAATCCTCCTTCCTCGACTTAATGGCCGACACAAACGGTTGCTTCGATGCCAGGCAACAGTGTAGTTTGAAATGGTGATTGAGGTCAGTGAATCCTCTGACAATGCCTCATCCCAGGCTGTACTTCAACCAGAGGTTGCCACATTTATCTCTGCTCTTTTAAAGCGACTTGTCTTCCAGCCAGCAAACGTTTTCTTCCCTCCCATTCAAGAGATGTACTTCTCCCTTGCCTCTCATCATCACATCTTGTTCGCTTATGGATCAGCAATAGGAAGAGGAGTGGATCCACTGAGACCCTGAAAAGAATATTTATTAGAAATGAAATGGTTGGACCTATCTGCTTTTGAAATAGCTGGAAAAAATCATTTTGGATGTAATAACTAAGATTTGATGCTCTTTTGCCTAATGAGGAGTGAATAGAAATGTTGTTGCTCTTGTTTAAGGTGGTGTCCTTGCTGCTGTGTCAGGGCGCCGACCCCAATGCACGAGACAACTGGAACTACACGCCACTACATGAAGCTGCAATCAAGGGCAAGATAGATGTCTGCATAGGTAAGTACACGGAGACACACGCCAACAACTGAATAGTAGGATTTCTTGTGCGTATTGCAGTTTGCGTGTAAAAGGGGAAAAATACTGTTACCTTTGTAAGTCGCTTTGGATAAAAGCATCTGCTAAATGCATAAACGTAACATACTTTTTACTCATTTTACTGTGACTGTAAATAAGATCAAAAGAAGTTATCGGTTGATTTATTTGAATTTTTTTCAGGTCGTTGTTGTTGTTTTGTCATGACCCATTAAGGCTGAGTCGCACACTTTTGTAAAAAGAGCAGAAATGGACCCTGCACTGGTTTCCATGGTAGCGACCTGGCGTTGAGTCCTTCCTATGGGTAAAATGAAAAGCCAGCGGTTCCTTCAGGATGTAACGACATCCTTTCCTTTCCAACGTTCATGCGTTTGAAGGCGTTACGCTCCGCACTCTGTGTGTGTACCTGTGCTGCTGTGAACCACCCACAGGCCGGGTGCTGTTGTTTCCAATTAGGCACAAATCGGCAGATAACCCGCAAACTGCAGCCACCGTGTTGGTGCGTACTCTTAGATGTCAGGCAAAAGAGCGTCGATTTCTGTGTCTGACTGGGAAGCCACACTGGTGTTGAGAAGAATGGTTTTAAAGCTTTACTGAGGTGCTCGGTTCCTTCAGTCCACACCGGTGCTGACATCGCATCTAACTGTCTGTCAGCATCGAAAGCAAAGTGGCTGGCTGGCTCAGTCCTGACTGACAGCAGAACATTTCCTGAGCAGAAATAGTCCTCAAACGGGCAGCAGGAGGACTGATTGATTGATGGATTTTTATTTCTGTGCCTGCCGTTTTGGGTGGCGACTTCACAGCAACACGGGTCACTATGATAAGTCAGAAACCGATGCCTTCACAACAAATTGACAACAGGAAAGTTGTGCGATTTATTTATTTTTTTGCTTGTTTTACCCGCTGTTATGTGAAATGACACCAAACACGACAGATGACCGGTAACGACTTGCTGGGATGTGTAAAAGCAGAGGTGCTCCTGCAAGAAGTCTGTGTCTTACGTCTCGCTGTAGCTTTACAAGGTCATTTTAATTGATACGATGATATTATGGGTTGGCTGAAAGAGCAACAGCGAGCAGCAGTTTTCTTTTTATGATTGCTGCAGCAGAGCGTCTGGGTCTGAAGGCTGCATAGCAACAGAGGGCTCTGTGAGTCTCGGATCCCGGTTTGTCAGACCTCTCTGCCAGTTATGGATTTTTCAGCGGTTATGAATGAGGCAACTTGTGTTGACTTTCATTGGGAGCAGTGTTTGAAATAAAGTGTGACGAAGAAGAACTTTAGAAACAACACTAAGCTTTGGGAAATCAAAAACCTAGATGAAGACAGTAATTTAGCTTAAGTGAGGACGGGGGATGGTGAGGATGACCTCACTGCCAGGCTGAAATTCGATTGCTTATTGTTTGATTATCTTGGCATCTTATGTTACAGTAGTTGCTGTTTAAAAACTAACCTCTGTCACTCTGATTGATAGCTCAGTGACTTGACAGTGTAAAATAACCTGCTGTATGAGTCTGCCAATTTTCCTAACTGTTTCTTCCCCTTGAGCACGGCACATCTAAAGGCAGCTCGCTGCTTACTCGCTGGCTGACCGTAACAGCATTCGCTGCATGTTTGCTCTCCCTGTTGATGCAACAGGCCTGACGGCAGCAGTGCTCTCCGGTAATGATGACTCCGTAACGGTCCGAATCGGGTCATATTGGCTCTATCTTCCTTCAGGTCTTTTGCAGTCAAAAGTGGTCTTGATTTCCTTTTTCTAACAATCCCATGAGGGGTTCTTTTGGGAAGTTCTCTGGTTCTCCCAGACCTCAAGTTGACCCCATCTGTTTCCTATGAAATGCCTTTTTTTAATTTTTTTTTTTAATTGCATTGAAAACTGCGAAATGTCTGTCTGAAAAGTCTTTTGCAGCCTTTTTATGGCCTTTTGATGCTTTGCGGGTATCAGTTCTTGTAATAGTCAAGAGTCGTGGACAGCTGCTCGGAGGAGCTCAGGGCTGCTGATTGTTGAACAAAGTTCTGAAAAACTCCAAGTAATGACTTAGGACGATCTGCTGTATACTGTTGGGGTATTCTTTGATAAACGCACATCGGTGAAGGGTCTCCTCTTCCAAGAAAATGCAGTCTTATAATAGTTTTGAAGCCAGGGGGTAATAAATACGGTACTTGCCGCAGGTGCAAAAGGCAAATATTTTCGGTCAAATTACAAAGATGGAAGATGGCATCGAAATGTGGCACCTTCAGTCCTCAGCTTGGACTGTAATTCTTTTTCTTCCCCCCAGCACAAAAGAAACAAAAAACAGTGCACATTTCCACTAATCTGTCTCTTGGATGCGATCGTCCTTGACTGCAGCAAAGGAGGCTCTTTTCAGCGTAACAGTGAGGAAGCTGAGAGAATGAAAAGCTTCCTTTGGCTTCGTATTGGAGTGAATTAAATCTGAATACTGCCTTTCTGGTTTTTATTCATCGAATTTAGTTGTAGTAGTAGTAGCACCAGAACATTTGTAGTTAAAGCCCCACAGTCACTAGTCCAGCCCAGACAGCACAGTTACATCACATCCAAGCATGTAAACAAAAAGAAAAACACGTGACATGTGGCTTTTTTTTCTTCTTTGCTGGCCAGAGTTTTAGTAGCCTGTCATGCTGCCAAGTTAACAGATTTAGCAGCTGATTGAGAGTCCACTCGGATTCGGCTGTAAGTTCAGCTTCGCACGAGGGACACGCTGTCCCCTTTTGAGGTGTTCAGCTCTTGGAAGGAATCTGACATGCATCTTTTCAATTCGGAGATCCTCAGAGGATTTCATTAACAAACTTTGTAATAAGAATATCTTTGTACTGCAATGCCAGCCTCATGATTGTTTGAGATTGGGGTCAGCTCAGGACAGGGTTCATCTGTGTCCTCGGTGTCATTTTGCCAGCCATTCAGGAGAATGGACCACTGACATCGCTTCTTTTTAAGGTCTGGGATTTTTCCTCAGGTCGGGGAAGTTGTTGGGACTTTTTTAGGGCTACATTGGAAAAAAAAAGTTAGCCGTTGTAATCCTTTGTTACAAAGATGACACAGTCGTCATTTTTATTCACCTCTGTTTAAAATGGCGGTAATAAACTGCCAAAAAAAGGCTGTGTAGCTATGGCCGTGTCAGCATTGCTTTCCGTTGTTTGCGTCTCCTTTGCGGAGCCTAATAACGCGCCGTCTCTGTGGGCGTGTTTGGTTTTAAGCGAGATGAAGACGAGATGCCTGGCAACTTATAGGAGGTGGTTTTTGTCAAGGGTGTTAGCACCGCTAATCTAAAACAAAAAGTGGCATTCTGTTAGCAGAAGAAGACGGTCAGATCGGTAGCTGTTGTTATTTTTTATGACCACTAAGGTTAGACTAAAACTTCATGATTTTCATGATTTTGACATTGTGCCTTATATGTGCCTCATGCAGCTCTCACATGTTTGAAGCTAGAAGGTATAAGTGATTGGGGTTTTTTTTGCCTGAAGGACTAAAACAACTGTTAATGCTGGCTATTTATCTGTCAATAGTTGGTTGTTTATGCTGTGAAAGCACGCGATCATTTGAAGGCATTCATTCACTGCTTCAGGAGTTTTGACGATATTGTGCTCAGTGTCCGTGATGTGATTGGTTCACACACGTGTAAAACAGTCCCTCAGATGAGACAGGCTTTTCCATCCAATGTTGGCTTACCTGTGAGTTTGTTTTCTGTCAGTGAGGCCCTGCGTGCTGAGAGACACTGCAGGCAATCATAAGTCTGCAAAAAGGATTTAGTTTGTCCGGGGACGGCGTTCGCAGACATTACTGATAAGTCACGATCATTAAAGACAAATAAGGTGCTGACGGAGGGGAATGAATTAAAAACAGCACAGACTGAGCTGTAAGGTGCACAGTTCCAGGTTGTTTCAGGTGGGGCTTCTTTTAGGCTTGTGTCATTTTTCTCGCTTATCTTATCTTATCCTTTTCCCGTTGAGTTTTGCGTGCATGTGTCTGTGTGTGCGTGTGTTTTGGTGCAGAGCTAAATCCTTTTTATTCATCTATTTTTTGTGGAGGGGTGACTAAGGTCTGCATCAGTGCTTTGGCAGAAATGATTTGTCTACATGCAGGTGCCCATATTTCATGCCTGGTTACCTGCTCTCCTTTAGTGGGTTTAGGCAGGGCAGTGTGAGGTGCCCACGAGTCAAAGGGCATGTGCAGTGGGAGGTGCTCTGCAATCACAGTAGTAGACGGGAGGTGGAGGGGAAGGAGGCGAGAGAATTGACATTAGCGCCCTCAAAAGATCTAATTTATAATGAAACCGAGCACAGGCGGGGTTTGTTATTCAGCTCATATCTGTTTGCTGGCCACATGCGTTCTCTTCTCTTCTCTTCTCTTCTCTTCTCTTCTCTTCTCTTCTCTTCTCTTCTCTTCTCTTCTCTTCTCTTCTCTTCTCTTCTCTTCTCTTCTCTTCTCTTCTCTTCTCTTCTCTTCTCTTCTCTTCTCTTCTCTTCTCTTCTCTTCTCTTCTCTTCTCTTCTCTTCTCTCTTCTCCCTTTTGTCCTCTACCTCCTGAGTCCTCTCTGAATCTCAACTCCTCCCTTCCATCCTCTCCTCTCCTTTCTCCCTGCATTTTCCCACGTCCAGTCATCTTGTTTTTTGTTGCTTTTCCTCCCCTCTTCTCGTCCTCTGTCCTCTTTGACTCCCAGGCCCTCCTCCCCTCCCGCCCTCTCCTCCCTTCTCCCCTCTCATCTTGCTCTCCGCTGCATCGTTCAGTCAGTTGGAGAGGCGAGAGTCTCTCAGCTCGCACCGCCTCGTCTCTGTTTCTGCTGCCGCTGCCTCGATTAGCTGTAGTCACTCGCCTCTCCTTTCCTCACTCGTTTTCTACTCATCTTCATAGCTCAGTCACATCCTTCCCTCCCTCCTCGTGCGATGGGTTTTGCGGCCGGTCACGTTGCTGTTTAATTAGGTCCGCTGTTTTTCCGGCGGTGGGCTGTAGGGTAGCTTTCGCTGCGTTTGTTGTGGCATGTCTGTTTACATCAGTGGCATGGCTCGCAGGGCAGGGGCAGCCAGGGGCAGCCTGGGGAGCAGCTCTAGCAACAGAGGAGGAGCAGCTGGAGGAGGACAGAAATGTGAAGCTGGACTTGCAGAAAAGCTGCCAGGAGGACCAGGAGACCTGAGTGTGGGAACAGGGGGAGCAGAAGATCAAGTGGGAGAAAAAGGAGGAGGTTCAGACAGAGCAGTTTATGGAACAGGATGTGGCTCGGCAGTGGCAGCGGGAGGAGCAGGAGGTGGACTGGGAGGAGGTGTGTGTCGGGGAGTTTGTATATCAGTCCAGGAGCTTAGCTACTGTCTGTGTCTGCCTTGTTGTTGTACAGTGCTACTGCAGCATGGAGCCGACCCCAACATCCGCAACACTGACGGCAAGTCTGCCCTGGACCTGGCTGAACCTTCCGCCAAGGCTGTGCTCACAGGTCAGTGAGATGACGCACGCACACACGCACACGCGCACGCACACGCACACACACACACACACACACACACACACACACACGCACACACGCACACACGCACACACACACACACACACACGCACGTCAGCTTTGTATTGCCTGTGGGGACTCTCCTTTTCCACAATTCATTTTGTAACTCCTCACTGTGACCCTAACCTATAACCTAATTCTAACCCTTACCCTTTAGACCAAGTGTTGGCCCTTAAAAATCACTTTGTGGACAGAATTGCCTCCCCCACGTTCACAGGAAGTGCCCGTAAGTTGGTGTGCATTACCATGGTGCTGGAAAAACAAACGCACGCACGGAACAAGATGTTCTTATACTTCTTGTGTGCACCTGTCTCGCTCTTAGTTTCTTGTGTGGTTCCTCTGTTCTTGCATATCTCCTGTGTTGACCCGGCCCTCAACTTTGAACCAAATTCCACATTTCTCTCCGACTGCAGGCAGTATCTCATTTTTCAGTTTTATCTGTCACACACTCTTTGCACCGCACTGCTCTTGTACTCTGCGCTGTGCACACGATGGTCACTACATTTTCTTTGTTTTGCTCTCTCCCTTGTTCCAACGCTTCAAGGTCTCTGTTTTAATGTTTTTCTTTTTTCTTTCCTCCCTGACTGTTTTGGCTGAGGCTGCACTCATTGATCAGCGCCTCAATAAAGCCACTGTTGTGTTGTTTTGGGGTTTTTTTTTTTTTAAGAGGGGGGGGGTTTCTGGCCTTTTCTGTTACCTCCTTTCCCTTGCTTTCTCATGTCCTCGCTTCACACAGCTTCACTCAGAACTCTGCAACAATGGATAAATACATTTTGGCACCTTTTCACAGACATGCTTCGGATACTAACTATAGTTAGTATCTGAAGTTAATGGGTTGTTAAATGTGATCCAAAGGGGACATGTCATCCCAGCCAGCAAGTGAAAACACTTTTTTTTAAAGTTCCCCATTTAATGACTGTCTGATTTTCACTTCAAAACCTTGAGCTCCCTCCACCTCCTCTGCTAAACCTCGACCTGCATGCTCACGTCCAACCTGCTTTGACAGATGAAACCAGCTTTGGGTGGAAAGGTTCTGGAGGGAGGAGTGAGGAAGCGGTTGAGCGATTGCTCACTCTTTGCCCCGCCCCCCTGCTGTGAAAACAGGCCTGAGAGTAATGCCACTGTGCTGAAACCAACAGGTATTTTGATCAAAGCCTGCCTCATACGTCCCAATAACACCTTAGAAAATGGTGTCAAATTGTTCACACAAAAAAATAATCCTGCTCTGATTTGTGAGGTCCCGTGGCCTGATGGGAAATCATTCGCCATTTCATTGGATGGAAATCAGTTGGCATTGTGGGCATTTTTAATAGTCTTCCAGGAAATCACATACTCTTTACACAGCACCTAAAAATAAAGAAATGTTGGCCAGATGCTGGTGCATAAAGGACGTCTAATGCAATTTGGATCACATACATTTAAGCATCAAACTTAATTTCACGCGGATTGTAACGAATTAAGAATCTCTTTTTAGAATAGAACATTTTAAACAGATATGTGTAAATAAATCGGCTTCTCTCATCTTCCTCGCAGCGCCACATTATGTCGTTGCTGACTCTCGCCTCACACGTTCCTCAGGTTGTAAGGGCTGGAAGACGAGTTTTGCCTTGAGCTGAATTAGGCCTGTTTGAATTTCAAATCTGAAACCTCTTCCAGAGTTTGCCGTCTCTCACTTACTTTTCTCTGGGTATTGATGTTGGCTCTGTATCGGCTTTTTTTTTTCCTTTTTTCCGCAGCACCACTTCTGTGTTTACACTGAATTACATCATCAATCCCCACCCTGTTCGGCACGTTTGGTGGTAAATGAGATAAACCTGGAGAAACTTCAGCGTGGAGCTCTGTGGTGTCAAAACCTGGAGAACAGCTGTCTCGTGAAAAATGATCGTCCTTGCCGGCGAGAATTTAAATGGGCTGGTTTGGTCTCAGAATTACTCAACATTGCTGCATATGTTTACTGAGGTTTGCAATGCAGCTGTCAGTGAAAATGCAATTCATGAGCAGTCGAAGCAGACCCCAGCTGTGAAGTTGGTCCATACGTGGCAAATCTCCACCACGCATTGCAAAACTTAATGAAATGATCATAATTGTATGTTAGTATGTGACGGATGACTCATTGTGCCTGGTACACTGAGCTGCTTACAGATTGGTGTATGCTGTAACTTTATTTATTTATTTTTTTTTGCACACATACACTGTGACTTAGTTGAAGGGCCTTTTAATGAGGGGGGGGCAATAAAGTGTCCTTATGACCACAGAGATGTGAGACGGTGGTACTGCTAAGGTGAAAAGGACTAACACGTTGTTGCTCCGAAAGCATCCAGAAAACGTATATTGCGGTTCTTCAAACTCATTTGTCCCGTTTACAAGCAGAAGCAGAAGCAGAAGAAGCGGCTGGGACACAATCCATGGACACGATTAAAGCATGTTGCCTTTGCCTGGAGTCGGATCTGAGAACACAGATGTAGTCCACATATTTTTAGATTTACTGTCACCAATACCACCAGATGAGCCCATTGTCATTGATATCTGATGGGAAACACTATCCATGAATCTGGTTAGAAAAAAGGCAGCTATACGTACATTTGGATCCACGAGTATTTGGACAGTGTGCACCCTCGCAGTGGATTTAAAATGAAGGAACAAAAGATCTGATGTCCACCTTGAACGGGTGCTGTAGTTTTTAAACAACTGTTGATGAATCCACTGATGTTGATGGTCTCTAAAACCTAAAGGAAATGGATGAGAGCTTTTGTCTCATGTCAGCGGATTTATTTTCATTGTTCATGTTTAGTGTGTCAGAACTTACTTAAACCACCTCCAGCAAGCTTTTATTTTTTGTGCCACGTGTGGATAGAAGCACTATAGTTCTGGAAGACTTGACAGGACAAAGGTGACTATTGAGAACAACTTTGGATTGATTTGCAGTGACCTCTTCTCTCTAAGAGAAGACGTGGGCATGTACCGTGCCAGCAAAATGCGCGCCACGACACAACCGAGCGAATGGACCTGCTCGCTTTAAGAGTCATGCATTGCCTTCTCCTGACAAATACCTCACATGCACGCACCTGCTTGTCAAGAAGAAGGTGAAGGATGACTCATCCGAACATTCACAGCATTCTGCTTCGCTGTGGACCGCTCTTAAAGGCTCATGCTCCACTGAACTCTCAGATGTGCCTTCATCTTCGTAATAAGTGGTTCATGCACTGCAGTCTGTGGTATCTCTTAGTTCAACCACCATTGTTGACATCGCAGTATATACCATACTGTTTTTTTTGGCCATATATCTAAATTCAGACGTCACTCCAGTCCTTCCTCTGATTAAAATACCAGCCAATCGGGCCGTCTTTGTGACCGAAGCTTCTGCCATTCATGCCCCAACGATGAGCCGTCTTTCGTAGCCACTTAGATCTTTTCCTCCTGCTTTCTTGAAACAATTTCAGAGTCGGCTGGATTTGTTCAGTACGTTTTACAGCGTGATAGGAGGATAATTGTCTAATCGTGTGAAGGCATCTGCATTTGTTGATTGTCTCCTTTAATTTATTCAGGTTTGCTTTTAATTTGCCACCTGTACATATATTTTTTAATTATAAACACTAATTAGCTAAACTATCACCTTGCCACACTCTCTGGAAGAATCCAATTGTTATTATTACTACTAGAGGAAGTGAGGCGTTTCATGCAAATGCCATTTTATTATTAGATAAAGGTTTTTTTTCTTTTTCTTTTTTTTTTAAAGAATGCTGCTGAAAATCTAAAGCAAACCTTTCAGATTCAAGAAAAATGCATGTCATTGTATGTGTTTATTTGTAGTGGTCGTATTCCGTTCTACGCCCTGCAGGAGCCTTTTCCTCCTTGTCCCATTTGTTCTGTCTAGGATTTAGAGGCTCTGCTCTGTTCCCCCTCCCTCATGCAGGCCAGCACAGCTTTCAGCTTCAGTGTGCGGCGATGAAAGCTTATATTGAACCATAAATTAGCTATACTGCTCTGCCACACCCAACGGGCTGCTCTCAGAAATGATAAACTCCTTTTCCCTGTTAGCCAGAGATGTGAAATGGAAAGACAAAGAAAATTACTTTCTTTTTAAAGGATAGCTTCAAGCAGCTGTGGGCGTATTTTGAAGCAGCTACATGGGACGCAGTGTTTTAGTGTGTCTTTTTCTGTTTTGTTTTGTGTAACTTCTTATGCAGTTTGTTCCCTAATCAGGAAAAACATCAGAATAAGACAGTATAGATCTTTGTTCATTTCTTTCACTGAGATGCTCCCCTGAAGCTTTTTGTTTTTTCTCTACACGCAGCCAGAGAGTACTGCAGATTGTTGCTTTAGCCTGTCATCGAGCATCAGACACAACTACTATTCCCGTCACAGTAGGGGGGGTAGACTCACAGGCACAGCTGCACTTTCCATGAGGAGTGTTTTGTGACAAAAGCCCCAGAGATGTGTTTCGATTGTGCGTTTGTAGTGTTTAAGAAGCAAGTTAATTATAGTTGTTCTCATCAGGTTACATAGGAGGACGTGCACAGATTTGCTACTCGATAAGCCCATCAATAAATGGTCAGAGGCTTCTTTTGGATATTTGTCGTCGTTCGACCTGATTTATGGTCTTGCGTCAGTGTGAGGCGGGTTGAAGGAGACTAGTCAAATTTGTATTTTGTGATCAAGACAAGTCGTTTTCGGCACAACCTTGAAGCACTTCTCTCTAGGAGAAGATGAATGAGAGTGCACCTCCTGAGAAGCTGATTTAATCAATTATGCACAGCAAATGATAGACATAGTATTTCATGACAAAATTCCTTTAAAACTGGTGAGCTGTGGAGATAAAAGGGCATGAACCGGGTCCCTTTGTGGCCACAAATATCAAATAAAAATATAGGTAGAATGCTAAAACACCTCCTCTCATCCCCCCAAATATCATTATCTAATTATTTAAACTGTCTTTGTGCCCAGTCACGTTGTTTTGTCTGGAGCTTTGAAAATATTCTTCATATCATCAAACATAGCATCTGAGTTTGATCTCAGCCTGCTCAGTTCTCTTAAAAAACACCGGGGAAGGCTTGGCTTCTCTGCCTTGAAACATTTGTGTGCTGCTGAATTACTTCCGGACAAAGACAACTCCTGCAAACACAATCTCCAAGCAGAGATGCATGTTACTCATCACCTAACACACACCAAACCAGATATAAAGTCATATGCATGGGTGATGAGTTGGTTTCACTCAGCAGTCAGTCAAAGAAAATCACGGTTCAGCCATCGCTGTTTTCCTTCCATACAGACTGAACTGAGGTGGCTCAGCGCCACATCAGTATGTGCTTACAAATGATCACAGTCACGTCACAGAACCCACAGTGTCCTTCATTAGTGTCTTACAGCATGCAAGCTTAGTCTTTGACTGCTGCATCATTTGTGCTTCACTTTCAACCTTTTCAATCTCATGTCCTCCACCAGAGGTCTTGGAGCTTGAAGGTTGTACTCTGTATCTGTGTTGAAATGCTTTTATTGCCATGTCACCCAGCCGTACAAACCTCAAACTCCAGCTGTGGCATCGTGGCCTACGTAGTTCTGAGTAAAGCTGTCCTCTGCCAGCCTCTTGAAATATCTCTGTAGCAGACTGAGGATGAGGATAAGACTGAAGTTGGGGTCAGTGGGAGAATTTGTTTTTAAGTCCATCTTCCTTGTTGTTAGTCATTGATCTTCATCTGGCCAGAAAGCAGTGATTAGGTCACTTTCATTAATTTGCATCCTCCAGGACTCTTTCTCATGTCCCATCATCTCTCCAGTTCTGTCTTCTTATTCCGCACGTATCTATTACAGCAGTATTTAATGAGCTTGCTAATACAGCATGTAGTCCCTCCTCTCCTCATCTGTACATCAGCCACAGTGTTTGTGCTCTTCCTCTTTGGCATGCCATTCACTCTTTCTGTCCTCCTGCCCCCTGCTGTCTTTTCCCCCACCTGACATTTGTTTTTCCCTCGCTGCACTTCACTGTAAATTGTCATTCTGCCTCATCCTCTTTGAATCTCTGACAGTAACCTATGTGCCTCTGATCCCAGTGCAGAGGGATCTGCACACAACAAAAATGGTGTGCAGATCCCTCTACCACAAAAATGGATCTTCTATTCAGTAACAATCACTGCTCAGATGTCATAAACTAAACTTCAGGATAGCTGTTTGTCCTCTGTATTTTGAACAAATGCTGTGACTCTAATGACAAAAGGAGAAATAGAGCCATGAGATCTGTCTGCCACTGGTAGGGATAATTTATGTGCTAATCTCTCAGTGAGTGTTTTACTCCTCTTTGGTCTTAAGCTCTTTGTTGATTTTGTTTGCATCTATTGGTTTCAGCTCCCACAGCTCTATTTTTTTTTTTTTTTGTTTTTTTGTCTCAAATAGGAATCATAATTTTATTTTTATATTTATTTATTAATCTTTCCAAGAAGCGTGAGCTTTATAGATGCTGTTACTTAAGCTTTTGGATAGATGATCCAATGAATGAGAGTTGCGTGGGTTGAACTGAAGCCAGTAATGAGAAGAAGGATGTGACTAACACTTCGTGCAAAAAGGCAGATAAGTACAAAAAAGGAGGTCGGATGGTTGCCTGTTGCCTGGAAAAAAATCACTGTGTTCCATTTATAACAAACCATAACTAACAGTTGGGTAACTGTGAAAAACAAGTTTATAACAAAAACAACTGTGTCGTTTTGTCAAAAAACATTTTTTTTTTAAAAATCTGTTATTTTGGGAGTCAGTTTCACCGTCTTCGACAGTTGTCAAAGTATCAAGCTGACTTCATCAGATTGCTTGTGGCCAACCCTGCAGCTGTTTAAACCCCCCCCCCCCAAAAAAAAAACAACCCATAAACTGAATATAAGAATAGACAGTTGAGCTGTCGTAAGCCACCAGCAGGGGGCGACTCATGTGGTGGGGTATAAAGGCGCTGTTAATTGCCTGTGAAAACAATCTCAGGTCTCGGTCGCTGATTTCACCTCGCCTTTAATGTGTGAGGCCAGTTTTATAAAACAGGGTCAGGTTAAATAAATCGGGGTATGTCCGAGGTTTGGGGATCTCGTGATTTTGCAGTACAGCTCGTAAAGCCTTGTTGTAATGAACGGGTCTCTTGCTAGAAGCTTTTGAAAAAGCCATCAACAAAAAGAAGGCAAGATTTGTGTTGTTTCATATGCATCGAACCGCTTTCAAGTATATTTGAAGAATTGTTTGAGCTTTCCGATTTGATCATTGGAGAGACGTGACGGCCCTAATCCAGAATCTCTTGGGTCATGTCACAGTGGTAGCATCCATCTTTTTTACGTGGCCTTTGTTTAAAAAGAATAGAGAAAAGTACCGTAGTACATTTTCACATTGGGCTGTAATTAGTTTAGAATTAGTTTTTTGTATTTTTACTTGACAAGTGGCTTACTCACTGTATCTTTAACAAAGTGTTGTGACAATATATTTTCCATCTGAACGCGCCAGTAAAAGTGACCAGAGGACTGCAGTTGACCTCGCTTGATGAATGGGTTGTGTCACAGAACCGTCTGGGGAAGCCGTCGCTGGAAACCGTTTGAAAAACGGCAAGTACTTTGAAAGGGTACTTTATAGATGATTAGCCGAATCGGCCATAAAAAAGTCTGCCACGGGCTCCCTTCAATCGATTAGATCAAGCAGAGCTGGTTGGTAAGATCAAAGCCGTGCCAAAGTTGTCAGTAAAAGAGAAAACATATTTTTCCCCAAATAGAACTGATGTCACAGCAGTGTTTACACCGACCGCCTCAGGAGCTTGTCATTATATTCAAATCTCCCCATAGAAGCTATTAAAGGAGTCTGATTGGTCCACAAACATCCTGCCGGTGCCACAGTTCCACAGGTCAGAACCTGGGAGGAGGAATTCTCTTCATGCTTTGTTTCCACGTGGTTCCCACTTGGCCAGCAGGTTAAAACTCCAAATTATGGGCCTTTTTCTCGCAAAGAAAGCAACTTTTCACTACTTTTGGCTGGCGTTCCGGAGTAGAACTTGAAGCTGGTGTGACATTCTGTTAGGTGGCGCGGACTCTTCTGCAGGTGGAAACCCACCCGAGATGCAGCAGCTATGAATGAAAGTTTGAAATGTCAGTTTGAAAATAGATAAATGAATATATGCTATACTGCTGCAAGATAAGAAAAAAAGGTTGGAAAGAAATGCAGGAAAGGATAAACGGGGGGAGAAGAAACGAGAGCAGAGAGTCTATTAGCTGCTATTAATTACCTCTGATTGGTATTCACACGCTAGCTGCGTCTGAGCCTCGATAAGATCAATTCTCCCCCTGTGGACCCACGTCAACAAATACACACACACACACACACACACACACACACACACACACACAGACTCTCAGGTTAATATCTTAAATCCTCCCTCCCAGACCTGCTATGCTGTATTGTTTCTGTGTGAGCTGCAGCATTAGTTCCAGAGTGTGGGCACTGTTTTTAGTGCCATGTGCAAACAGAGTAACATCAGGAACGTCCTTTCTTTACACAAAAAAAGTACTTTGATATGTTCTGCTGCTTGTTATGTTGCTTCTTTTTAAACGTCAGCTTAAGTGACCTGGGATGCACACGGTATTATCGAACATTTTGGATGTTAGCGGTCGACCAAGATGAGATATGTTGCTTTTTTTTTTGTCTCTGTTAAAGTGCGTTTTGAGAAACAAATGATCGTTCACGGGTATAAGATTGACGTTGTGGAGTAGTCGGCCTACAGGTTAAACCCCAAAGATCAAAAATATTCAATGGCTGAAAATGCTGTGCTTTGCCTTTTTAATGCTGTCCAAGCAGCGAAAGCTGCTTGCTTTAGGTGAAAGAAACATGGCAGCTGAGATGTTTTAAAAGGTGTGTTTTCTAGAATTGGCACGGACAAAAAGGACGTAGGCTTTTTGCTACCTAATTCGATTGAATCGGAGGGAATAGACTTATGATATGACATATGAGGGTGGTTTTCTCTTCGTGGTTTCTTTGATGCAAACCTGTAGACGGACAGACACACACACACACACACACTCACATATGTACATTACTTTGCTTAGCGTGGGTCACAAAGTGCAAGGTAATATCTTTGTGCCCTTTAACCAGCCAGCTCTTTATAAACAGGTAAAGGTCTTGGATTCTCTGAGTCATGATCGCATATAGAAAAGCATAATATATGGTCCTTGGTTTAGTGGCCAGAGGTTGCAAGAGTTTGTTTTGTTTTTTATAAAGAAAAATGTGATTAAATTCACATATAGTACAAGCAGGCTGGAACGGAAAAATATTTCTGAGGAGGCAAATTGATCAAAGCGTTCATTCAGTTGTTTTGCTTGTGAGTTTTTATGTTGTTGGGTTTTTTTCCATGTTGCTGTGTCCTCCATGCTGTGATCATAACGGGTTTTCTCTGTTTGGATCGATGAAGCTCGCCTTCTCCTGATGAATCCGGCTCCTTTTACTGAAGAAGCGAACAATCAGTGGCCTCATCTCTGGTTTTTGTAGTGTTATCGTCAGCTTCAGATGCTAATCCGGTTCTCTAATGAGCGAAACAAAGCGTTTGTCTTCCTCGCGTTAGCCTTACTTGGACTCGAGGACCAACTTGATCAGAAATGTGATTTGATCTCTTTGGTTTATTTGTACTGTCGCGGTCCTTCATCCTTTCAGTTTTCCTTTAGGGTTCATTTCAGACAAGAAAAAAAAGTGCATTCCGATGTGATGTAAGTTCTTACCTCTTCTTTCAGTCGTGCGTCGGTCCTCTTCTTTCCAGTCTCACATGAAGGCAGAGTGTGTTGGACTGAAGCTGAGTGAAGAAATTCAGAATTGAACAACTTGAAACACATTTTCTTGCCTGTCAAGAATCCACCCCATCATCTTGCCGCAGTTGTCTTTTCATCCTCCCGGAATAAGTTATAGACCACGATAATAGGCTTCCACTGACAAAGAAACGGTGGCTGCAAGAAAACGCAGATATGAGAGGGTCTGGGGAAAAAAAATTCACCTGCTGAGAATGAAATAGCTTCCATTCGTTTCTGTACGGTATCCCTGTCATCTTGTCACAGCTGGAACTGCTGCTAATCTAATTTCTTCCGCTGCCAGTCAGGTTTTCATCCTTTGGAATCAATTAGTGCTTGTGTCCGGCCTGTGCAGCTTCTGAGACTGCCGGTGCTCAGCAGCCATTGCCATGTAACTCGAGCAAATAAAAACGTAAAAAAAGGGGGACAGAGTGTAGCTTAATAGAGAGTCTATCCATTAAGGCCGTGTTCCTGCTGTGCTGGGAGTTGAGGACGGAGCTCTCAGCAAACACTGCTCCGTTGTAAATAATGCGAAAAATAAATTGTTGCTTTGAGGAAATGCCCACAGTGGGCAGGGAGCTTTAACATGGCAGAAAATTAGCCTGCATGCTCTCACAAGGGCTGGTGGAAAATTATGAAGGATTTAAGAGGAGGAGGAGGAGAAGATGAGGAGAAACGAGCGGCAGAAAGAGGGCACAAATACAAAGAGCGACAGGGGAACGAGGGAAGGCAAACAGATAGATGCTTATTGGCTTGGGAGGCAGATTGGCCGAGTGAATGCGAAGAAGCTGGAAGGAAGAGGAAGTGCCGATCGGTATGTAAGGTAACAGCCCAATCATGCAGACAAAGAGCTGCCATAACCGCTCAGAAGGCTTTGCTCCTGCTAATGCACACAGGAGCAAACCTTAAGAGCACACTGCACTCTGTGTGTGCGTGAGAGAGAGAGAGAAAGTGAATTTCTATGGTTACAAAGCCAAGTGCAAAGCTTTCAGCCCCTTATCAGAGACATTCTCATTGATTACCATGATGACTGCTGTTCAATTGTTCCCCTGTGATGAATGGGTCTGGGCTTCTTTTTTTTTTTTTTGTTCCCTCCTCAGACTCTCTTTTACATACTCATACACACACACACACACACACACACACACGAGTACACATTTTTGTTTTTCCTTCTTCAAACCTAAAGTGAAGAAAAAAAATACATACATATGCACTTCCAAGGTTCACTCAACTCATTTGAGCTGTTTTCCTCCAGCTGAATTGCCTAGTTTTCCACATGGCTGAACAGCTCGACAACACGGAGTGGATGGCAGTTGATGGCCACTGTTGAAGAGTAGTTTGACAGAATTTAGTTCATGAACAAAACAAAAAAAAGATAAAAAGCTTTTCATTTGTTCTCCGTTGGCTTTAATGGTCCTTATTAAAGGACCTTAGGCTAAATCAATCCTCAGAACTTTTTAAGTGGCGCCCAAAAAAAATCCTGGAAATATTGAATAACTATAAAACAAAGAGAGAACAGAGTAAATCTAATACATATCTGTTGAACGCGCTAATAACGTGTTATTTTCTTCTTTTTTCTTGCTCCTGATGACTCATTCCGTTGAGCCGTGTGGGCCTGTGCGCTCGGGAAGTTGTAAGGCGTCAGATTTAGACCAACAAGCTGACGGCGTTCTGTTGTGGTGCGTGACTTCTGTTTGTGCTTCACTCGGAACGGCTACATTACGATCTAATTTTATCCCTAGTCCTCCATCCACAGCAGACTTAGTCAGTTTTTACGGCCCTGTGCTCGTTAAGGCAGAGCCCGTGCTCCAGTCTCATTTCTCTGTCTGTTAACCCGAGAGGAAAAGGTCAGAGTTGAATTTTATGGCTTTTTCTTCCTTTTTTTTTTCTTTAGGCACGTTAGTGAGTTTTCTGATGGCATCCTTTGTGAGGAACATCTGCCAAAAGTCCTAATTTTTAAAAAAAGGAGGTTTTGCATATGAAAAGTGTCAAATTTGAGGACCTTGTGACCCTTTTTAAAAAAATAAAAAATAAAAAAATTAACTTACCCAATCAAAGATAATTTTTCGGGCACATAGGGGCAGCTTCACTAAGCTGAGCAAGTTTACGTGGTCATGAATCACAAGTGGTGCCGATGGCAGCTCTAAATTAGGACTTGGCTCCCAAACCTTTTATGTATGACCAAAGGAGACTACCAGGGGCAACCGAATCAGCAGAAGCGAGTCGCAAACGAGCAGACCTGTTGGTATTTGAGCTGTTCACCTAAGAAACACAAAAGCAACCTGAATTACTGGTTCTGCTAAACTACTTTAAATCTTCTCCTTGGTTGAGATTTGAAATGGGAAATAACTGTCCCATCATGAGCTGTTCCCTCAGCTGAAGCATTTTCTTCAGGGTTCTTGTACACTAAACCGGTGTGAAGAACCAGCACAGACCAGAGCATGTGTGTCAAATTTGTGCAGCCTCTTTCTGGTTGTTGGCAAATGCACTGTGACACACAGCTGTGAGGGGTTACCGTGATTAGATATTGGAGTTTATACAGGTCGCTCAGGGGTGGAATTTGCTGGGGCGGTTACCCAAAACAAATCAATTCAGATTATCGACGATTGCTTTTAAGTGAAGTGAACCATTTCAAATCATTTGAAGATCTCTTTGAATTCCTCTGGCGTACTAAAGCAAAGCAAACACTTGAACTCATCACTTTGTTCAACAGCTCCTGCTGTCATTATGAGTATAATGCATAACACAACAAAGTGTTTGTGATAGTTGCCAAAGTTGCAGCAGACACATTTTCCCCACTGTTGAAATATGTATTAAGAAAAAATCCCACCCTGGCTCACCTCTGGCTGCACCCACAGCTATTGCCCTGGAATGACTTCAGTAAATAACCACAGTTTATGCGAGGTGAACTGCCTCTTATGAAAAAATCACATCCTCTGGTTTATATCGGCCACCAGCATTTACGTCCAAATGCGACAGTGGAGTGTGTGGCCAAAAAAAGCCCAGAGAGGAGCTCTCTCTGGTGCATTACATGAGGCAATTAATCGCACAAATATGAAATATGCCAACCCAGCTTACAAGGTACTCAAACAAGATCTTTTACAAATTTCTGCTCACCTCCCGTTTACCTTTGCCCTGCTTTGACGGGTCTCGTTGCACAAAGATCCTCTTCCAACCTCAGCAGTTGCGACCTTGCTGTGGCTATAAGTAGATCGGTCAACTCCTGACTCAAAGCCGGTTGTTGTATAACAGCAGATAAACTGCTTCTACGATAAATGATATTTGATTTAAACGCACACCAACACTCAAGCAGGACAGCTGGGCACTGAGGCGACTAACGGCTCAGTCAGCATCAGTCAGCATCATCTGTTCTCGCACGGTTACTTGGCAACATACACACAGAGCATACTGGGCCCTCGCTGCATGGCTAACATGTATATATAGGACTGTCACTGTTTGACTTTGACTTGCACCTACCTGTGGACATAGCTGCAAATAAACACAAGTGCACGCGCAGGCATTCACACAAACGCACACGCACTTCAGCGCAGAGGAATGCATTCTCTCCAGCACACAACAACTGGAATTCAAATAATTGCTGGTGTCTACATCACACTCCTGAGGGAGTGACACACACAGACCCACGTAGCACCATCATTCAGGAGGGAGCTGGCCTGTCCTCAGCTTGAGCATGTCCTTGTCTCTTCTGTTTGGAGTCATCAGGACTGTCATCATCACAAACGCACAACTAAAACCCAAATATGCCTCTTCGCATGTGTATATGCAGCCAAACATGCAGCTAGCAATTGAATGAATATTTGACCATTAGCTTATGACATGCTAAGCTGTTAGCATTAGCATAGCTATGTAAACAGAGGTGTAGCTACAGAGGTGGAAAGAGTATCTTCTAAACAAATAAACGACTTCTCTCATGTTGCAAATGTCTACTAGCCCACCATCAGGAGAACACTGAACAACATGTGCATGACAGGATTACAACAGGAAAACCACTGCTTTCCAGAAAGAACATTTTATCCTGTCTGTAAGTTTTTAGAAATGACGTGAATTTTGAGGGCAAATGAGACCTAAAGAGAACTGTTTGGTTTAAATGCAAAGTTTCGTTTGTAGACCAAAACGCTACAATTCAGCACAGGGACTTCTATCTGTGAAACACGGCGGTGGTAGTATCTTTGCTTGGGCCTTTCTAACTGATCTGGGATAGGATGGCTCACCTGCACTAGTGGAACAAATAGCAGGGTTTGTTTTGCTGTTTTGGGTTTAGAAAATATTAGTAAGATAGAGTAAATGGAAACAGCTTGTATAAAATAAAATAAATTTAAAAAATCCACCAACGCAGAAATGTTTATACACTCTCTTGAGATGATTTTTGCCTATTCCATAGGCCAATTGATGTGTATATGTTGCGAATCACGACTTGGTGGCCGTTTCTGGTCTGAACCAACAACTAATAAACTCGACTGACTGGCCCATGTGTTTTTGGATGTGATATCCCAGAAATGAAAGTTGTTCCGGAAGAAGAGCTTCTGTAGATGTCTTCTGAGAATGAGTGTGATTACTAATAAAAGTTAAAAGGTAGGTTATGTTTCTAAGTTTATGTATCGGAGGTGACAGCACTGTGGGAGATGCAGTTCAGGAGACGGCAAATGTAATGTAGATGTGAGGATTATTGATAGTGGTGATGGCAGTGACTTTTATTGGAATTTTATTGCATATTGCTTTGACGACTGTGACGTTTGAAATGGAAATCTGAATCTGTCTGAGCACATAAATCGTTTCAGAAGTCTAAACTAGCGTCTTGATCTCCCTGAACATGCCTCCTGTTTTCCTTGGGCTTCGTATTTTCCTGTTGCTCTGCCTGTCTCTGTCCCTCTTCTCCTTTCCTCCTCCCCTCACAGGTCGACCCGAGACTCTCTAACACCAATTATACTGTGTCAAATCCATGCATGTCAGTTTCCAGATCCCTAATCATCCCCTCTCTCTTTCATCCACAAATCCTTTGTTCCTTCCTCCTCCCCCTTTTCCCTTCCCTGTAACCCATCTTCTTTGCACCTCACCCGAGCCCACCCCTCCGTCTGCTCCGTGTACACATTCTCCTCGTTCTCTTTTCATTTATTTGATTCTCACCTACTTCTGCCTCTTGCCTTGATTTCATTTTTCTTTCCACATCCCATTTCTGCTTTAAAACCCTCTCGGAGCTCTGTGAGATGAACTCTGTTGTGTACATATGATGGTATATCAGGTCCTGCGTTTGAATGTGTCCACAGTTCACTGTCAGTAGAAGCTGCAAAGGTCGTTTGATGAGGCCAGACCGAGTGATGCTGTGTTCTCATAAAAGGAGTTCTTTATATTCCATATTGCCGCTGCCTGTTCCGTAAACCACATCAAATATGTCCCTGTTCTGTGGCGCCACCTTTTACTGGATAAAGGCTGATAGAAAAAACTAAAAAAACTAAACAAAACATGGAACTGTGCACAAAGAATTTCATTGAACTTGTTGGAGAGTTAAAGTTTGGGATGATAAAGAAGCCAATTAACTTTGATGAAGGTCTTGATTGCTTTCATTGAAATGGTTGAATGGATCACTGGCTTTGCTGAAGGATGCACTTGGAGCTTTTGTTAAGAATTTACTTTTTTTTTAGAGTTAAAGTTTTTAATGTTTAACTGTCAAATTTTGAGCATTTCTTTGACGTTTAAATCCATACTGAAGCTCTGCATGAATTGCAACCCCTTTCTGTCACATTAAAGTTCATGTAAGAGTACAGGAGCACTATTAAGCACTATTGTGTGTGTGTGATTCAAGAGCAGTTTAGTTTTCTTGGGTTTCATAATGGTGATTAAAGGAAAGACTTTTCTACAAACAAGTTCAGAATTTGAAATATGTTGTCGTTAAGGAGCATGGGAATAAAAGATGTGTAACGTCGAATGTCAGGAATTTTGCAGTCAAGCGTTTTCATTTAAGCATGGCTGATTTATTCTCGGGACTGAAGGGAAGTATCTACCGCTTATTTAACAATTTTCTGTGTTCTCAACAAATGTCTGATATCGATCTGCCAAGTTGCTGAAAGAAAAATGGTTGATGAATGAAGTGTAGATGAAGACAGTAGTGGACGACAGGAACAATATAGGAATAACCTATATCTGTTATTCCTCTGTATTTTTAGACAGATTGATCTTGTTGTATGTTTACAATTCTTTGCTATTATCGGAGTACTTTACTGTATCTGTAATGGAAAAAGTGTCAAGAAATAAGTCTTTATATGTTATCCTGTATAAGTAAAGGAATGAGAGAAATGAGCTGCTGATGTAAAAAAAAAATCTTTTTCCTTTTTTTAAACAAGGAGTGTGACCGTTTAAAAATTCATTTTGACATTTACAAGGTGCATTTGAATGCACCATTAGGTCTGACTGTCATAGGAAGCAATATAGACTTCAAAATTACTAATCAGTGCATTATGAATGCCCTTGTTGGCACTTTTCAACTTGACATAGTTTAACAATGAAAATTTCCCATTTGAAGTCTTTAGGTGGCGATAGCTTACCTTCTGTCTTTCGATGATTTTGGTTGCATTTACCTCTAAATTGACTGAGAAAATGTACTTAGATTCCAAACTCTGACTGCAGAAGTTAAACATTTTTAGTCAGACCAAAACCAAACTAATATACCCAGATAATGCAGTCGTAGCTTGATTTACCTCCGCATGTATACGCTCAACTGCACTCAAATGGGCCTTGGTGCTCTGCACATGCTCGAGAGTTCCATTTTTTTTTGCGTCTTTTTGCAAAAACAGTTCAGCCTAAGTACATATTAATACAGCTGAACTCCTAAGATGTCAACTCACGGCCGATTAAAGCATTTTCAGAGTGTCGCTCTGCTCTAATAAAATCCTGATTTTTATATCTGCAACATGACCTGACAAATAACCCTCAAGTAGCCTAACACCTGTGCAGAGAATTAGGCTGTACTTACAGGTACAATGATCTCCCACAGAGGTTTGAAGCAGCAGCATCAAGAGTCACGCTGGTTCTCTCACTCAGTCAACAGCATCCCGGGGTCTGACATACGTCAATAACTCAGATCTGCTCTCGTGCATGTGAACAGTCACTCTGTTATGGTACCAGCTCCCAGTTGGAATCTGGGATTCAAATCCCCTTCCTACTTTAAGGACTAAGCTGAAAACGTATCTTTTTTTGTAGAGCTGTTAGGTAATTCGTTGATCTTTTTATGTCCTTATGGTTGAATTTTGACTTTGGCTCTTATTAGTTTTCGTATAAATATTTAATTGCTATTGCAAATCGTTTTTATGAATACAGTTAATCTTTTAATCTTTTGCTCTCTTTCTTTTCTTCACGATTATGTATTTTGTTCTGTTGAGCACTTTGGGTTGCTCTTAAAATGCTTGAAAAGGCCTACATAAAGAAAAGCTGGGTTGAGTTGGGTACTCGCCTTTTGAATAAGCAGTGATTAAGTCTATGGTTCCAGATTTTTTTTCAAGCAACACTTGAGAGTGAATATAAATTAGCCGTTTCTTAAAGACAAAGGTGGATCTCGAGAGTCTCCTCCAACCATGTCCCTGAGAAGAAACGCATATGGGAAGGTGTGTTTTGTTGTGACTGTAGTAGCAGGGAGGCAGGGCGAAGCGATGGAGAGGGAGCTGGAGAGAGGGCGAGGGAGATAGGGGGAGGGGTTTGTTTATATCTGTTTTGGTTTTTTAATGGTAACTGCGCCCCCTGAGCTCACAGAGAGGGGAAAAAAAAAGAGAAAAAAAAAGAGCTATACTGATGAAGAGAAACGGGAGAGAGGGAGAGACGAGGACAGATGATGAACGGGGGACGATGGGAAGCAGAATGAGCAGCGGTCGAGAAGCTGGAGACCAACGCCGCGAAGGAGGGAGGGGTGGACGGACACACGGATGGATAGAGGCAGAGCGCGTGTCAGTCCGCTGCTCGTCGCCCAAACAATGAACGTGCTGTGGTCGCTGCCGGCAACACATCGTCACGGCAACCGTAGCCAGAGGGGTGCGCGCTGAGTGAGAATGGCAGAGAAAGGGGGTGTAGGGGGTTTAGATAGGAAGAAAGATGGTGTCTTCCCTCAGTAGATAGTGTGTGGACCTTTACATGTCTGTTCTGTCTGCTTAATCATGTGCGTTTCTGTGTGGTTGATGTGTGTTTGTGGCCAGTTGTCTGACACCATGATTTTCTGTAACCATCTAGGTGAATACAAGAAGGATGAGCTGCTGGAGGCGGCAAGGTGAGTACCAGACCCTGCATGCTCTTTGTTTTCATTTGGTTTCTCTCCTCTCCTGTTTTCCTGCTTTGTTATTCTTCTTCCTACTTTGTTACAGCCTAACGTCAGCATTTTCCCTTCCTTGTCCACTTTGCCTCCCTCTTATCGCTTTTCCCCCTTTCTTACTTTCTTTTCATCCTCTCTCCTGCAGCTCTTTATTTTTCTTTTTTCCTCATTTTCTCCCTTGTCACATCTTCTCTTCTCCATTATTTTGGTCTCAATCCCTCTGCCGTTTCAGTTTTCCCACCCATCATTTCTTTGTTCTTTGGCTTTTTTCTCTTATTTTTGCTCTTTTTTAAAAAATTTTCTTTATTCTGTCTTTACTTTTGCTTGAATTTTGTGGCTTTTTTTTTTTTTCTTTGCTTGCACACATTGACACTCTCTCAGCACCCACACTAGTCAGGTTTTTCAGATCCAGAGAGCTCAGTACTTGTGGGTCAGTGACACTTGTGCATTTTCGAGGCAAGTTTTGGTTGCAGGCAGTGCATGTGGGCTGTGTGTTTCCGTCTCTTGCATGTGGAAGTGGAATAGCTCTCATTTTGGGATTGTGGGTGGGTGGCTGAGTGCTTGATGCCTGAGCAGACCCCCTCCCTCTCCCATCCACACACACACACACACACATATAAAGGAGCAGCTGGCCTTGCATAGAACTACCCCAGTGTATTATGGGGTCAGTAGGCTGTTTAAATGTAAACTATGAACCCAGTGTAGCTGTCTCACAGCTGAGCCACTAACTGGCTGATCACCCATGTCACTCTCTGGAATTTCCTTTCTTACTTTATTTAGATTTGTGTTTAGTCAAACTCCCACTCATAGCTCATGGGATATAATCGCTTGGGATGGAATGTATATAGGACATAATGCGCCTATAGCTTATGGGACATTTGCCTGCTTTATGTGAACCTTTTTTTTATTCATGGTTCTGTAGGGTTTTTTTTTTGCTAAGTATTGCCGATAAATTATATGTAATATAGAATGTGCAGTTGTCAAAAATAGCGGATTAGAGGAATCCAGGGGAAGGAAAAAAAATGTTTCAAGGCACGTGATAGCGAATGGTTGAAAGAGAATATACATATAAGGATGTTTGCCCTGCAACACAATGCCCCTTTAAGGCTGTCAGTGAGCCAACAACAATGTCTACGCTGACCAGGAAAATGGTATCCAATATTTTGCATATTTGGTATTACACCTTTTGTCACTCTCTGTCTGAAATGCTCTGTTTTAGCTTCTTTCTCTTTAAGGCCCAATCTGATCAAAAATAGAGTGCTAAACCGCTCTTTTTTTCTTTTCGTTAGGTCAGACATGCTGCTAGGCAGGCATTTTAGCAATAGTTTACATGGTGATGGGTATCATTTCTGCTGGGCATTACTTTTGCAGAGAGTTAAAAGATAAGCGTTTGTGTTTTTCCAATCTTTTCACGCATTTGCACCATCTTGCTGTTGGTATTTTAGGACCAGGCCAGGAGAACTGTCAGTCATAGCTGATCAGCAGAAGGATACAATATGCAACTGCTGTCCAAGCGACGATGCGTAGCAACCGGGGCTGTCACTTTTTCAAACAAATTGAACAAATTGAAATAATGATGTATTTCTTAAAATGAGATTTTAAGATAAAACTGCTAAGTATATTGTAGCTCCATCACAAGTTCCCAAAACCCTTCTCACAAGACAGTGTAAATGTGTCTCATATCTCTGTGTATGAATTTGTATGCAGAGATTTGAATGCAAACAGACGCTCCAAGTGTCCCATTGTTCAAATGGATGTTCTGACTTCAGTGATAAAGTGTCGTAACACTGACTTTCTTTAACCAATGGTGACAAAGTAAACTGCTGTCTGATCAAAAAGTGAAGCGGTGTAAAAATCGCTCCATATCGTATTTACTCGAACCGATTATGAAATTCTTAAAGTTGTGTTCTATGCCAAAAGAAGACACCCTTTAGGGGCCCCTTATTGATTAGCTCTTCAGTCAGAATTCCTCTGATTCTCCAAACTGGAGCAAAGAGTGCTCCAGTGTAATTTGGAAAGTGATTTAGAAGGCTTTAATGAGATGAAAGTCAGACATGGGGAGCAGGTAAGCTGTCATCTCAGTCAAGAATTAGTCTGGAAGGGATTTCTGTACACTGTAACATTGTTCAGAGACTTATCCTTATTTTAGCTCCTTGGCGTACCGTCCACTCAATCTTGAACAGGCTTGAGGATGGTCTCGTATTTTATAAGAAAGCTGTAAAGCACATTTACCCAAATATGGAAATGTTCCTTTAATTTTTTGGAAGTTTTTTCTTTCGACTGTTTATTTACTTTTATCAATACCTTAGCATTAAGTACACTGGCAGACACACCCTTGATGTCGTGTTTTTCTTTCTGTGAGATCCTAAAGATGTTAGAAGTCTCGGTTGTATTCTGTAATACCCACAGTTTGAACAAGATAATGGGTGGAAGACACGGAGGATGCTGGGGAATGGAAGTTAAGGTGGGGTGAAAGAGGAGTGGATAGAGGTTGGTTCCTGCAACGGTGTAGGAAGGCAAGAGATGGGAGGAAATGGATAGAGCTCAAGCCTGTGGAAAGAGAGCATATAAATGTCTTTTTTTTCATTCTTTTTTTTTATAGAAAGTGAAAAGTGTAGAAACCAAGAGAAGGAAGGAGAGGCCCAACCAAAATGGAGAGAGGAACATAGAAGAATAGGACAATAGTTCTTTTTAAACTATCTGACAGCTTCTTCTTTTACGGCTGTCAGGCGGATGACGGTTCGATTGGCTGCTGCTTTGGCAACACTTCCTGGTGTCCATCCAATGTCAGGGTAGTGAGCCTAAGCCAGGAAGCACAGCTCAACAACGCAGACAAACTCTTAACTCCTCTCCAGCCAGGCCAAAGGGTCTATTGCAGTCGAGTTGAGAAGAAATTACACATACACACACCTTCACACCATCCCCCAAACATTTCTTTATGTCGGTCTCTTCCAGCAGATGGGGTTTCTCTGGTTTTTCCCTCTAGTCTCAGGCTTCTTATCACATTTTTTTTCCTTGCTGCTTTACTCATTCTCTGTGATGGGGTTATTTTTTCATCTGAAGTGTATGTCGGTGTGTTCACATTTGTAGGAGTGGAAATGAGGAGAAGCTAATGGCCTTGCTAACGCCACTCAACGTCAACTGCCATGCAAGCGACGGTCGCAAGGTAAGAGCAAAGTGTACGCACACAAAGACATTAAAGGGGTAACAAGCTCATCACCGACGGAGTCTCAGGACGCTCATTAACATTACAAACCACCCAGCCGGTGTTTTTTTTTTTATGTTTTCAGTTTGAACAGAAATGGGACACAAAGGCTGGTACTGGCAGCAGTGGGCTTCGGCTGCTTTCTCCACTGTCAGTCATTAAAATTATTACACGGAGAAACAAAACCTTCGCTGAATAAATTAGCACTTGTGCTGAACACTAGCAGCGCATTGCAACACACAAAACTCTGTGAGACACAGGGGCAAACAATACATTTTTAAATGTCAGTTTTATTCTTTTTTTTCTCCTTGGTATTGTGGAGGAGTAGTGAATCTGCATTAAGAAACTGGTATACAGCCGTTATTTACGCTATATTTTACTTTGCTGAAATTCCTATAGATCAAAAAATGGAGTAGAAGTAGTTGTACAGACCTGGGTATGTTCAGTGATTGTTTGATTACGTTGCAAATGATTCCCGAGTGTTGGTGCCTTGTGGTAATTACTTAGATGCTCAAAGAACTGACCAGAGAAGGATAGATTGAAAGGAACACTGATAAGGATTTCCCAGCATTGAATATCAAAGACAACTTAACAGTATTTCTAAAACCACAAAATGTTGTGATTCATTTCTGAATTATCGTTGGTTTTTTTTGCGTTTTGTTTCCTCTAACGTCTCGTTTTGCACTCAGGACCATCTTTCTGTGTGGTTGTGGTTTGAATCAATTTGACCGACAGTGTTCTCACAACATGAGCAAACTTAAACTGCTGTTTGGATTAAAACAGGGCTCAGTGCTCACTAGTTCTACAGAGAGATGCATCAAACATAGAAATCTCTGTTCAGCTGTTTTGTGTTTGCATCATAACTCTTCTTTCAGAACAAAAGGCTTTAGGTTCTGTAACCAAGGTTAACCCAGGCAACAGTTTCCTGAAGTTTTACTTTAATATCAGTGCCATTGGTCAAAATGCCACAAAGATCTATGGTACAACAGCACCCTTCCCTACCATGTCTTTACAGTCCTTCATGGATGATTTTAGCTGGCGGTGAAGTGTTCTAGCCCACTCCGCCCTTCTCTTTTACCGATTGTGCCTTATTTGATTTGGTAACGTAGCTTTGTGTGGCCATGCAAACATAATTTTGAATGCAGGTTGCTATCAATAATCCTTGAAACACGCTATTACCTTATGAGAGGGTGTACAGTGCCTAGTCTGAGAGCTCACACTAGCACACACATCAAACAAATTTCTCGCTACAATATGCCCAACTGACAGAAAAATTGTTGCCTGGCAATTTTATTTTCTGATGCTTGCATTTCCCTGGTATTGAACACTTCTTTAGGCACAGTCAAGTTGTAAGTCTTGACTTCACCCGGGTTTGTTTGTTAACAAGTTTGTGAACCTTAAAACTATGTACTTCTGACTTGTTTTGATCACATCACATAGAGGTCCATTTATTTCTGTTTAGTCTGATATCCTTGTTGGGATTTATAACAGTGAACAGTGCACTAGCAGAGTATTTTTGACTTATTCACTTTCTAAGTTATGGTAAATAACTTTTATTTGAGAGGTTTCAAGGTGACGTTCGCTTCTGGCACCCAGGGAATACAGCCCTCTCCTTTGCTTGGCTAGAAATAGAACATGCAAAGCTTATTTTTTTTAATGAAAGGGTTAGGGTTAGGGTAAGGAACCCACAACAAGCAGCACACAACAGATTGCATCAGAACCAGACAGTTTTCATACCAAAACAATCAGCTTTATCTCAGAGTCATGATACGCCGAAGTTGAAATAAAGACACTAATTATTAACTACATCGGCTACTCACACAGTAGAGCAACAAAAACAAATCAGCAAGTCGACGTATTCGGGCGGATATGACAGTCGGTCTATGAATTTGTTCCATTGGGTTGTGGAGCAATGGGAAGCGCCATCATTGACGTCTGCTGGAGGAATCCAGAGGTTAGACTTTATGGCTGGAGGTCATGCCGGGTATGCTAAACGAATTGCCAGGTATAGCACAAAGTACACTTGACTGCAGAGAAAAACTCTGTATTATTATTCTGTGGCTCCAGCATCCCTGCATGCGTCTGCAGGGAGCGCTGAGCCTCGGGTTCAGCTCTGCTGCGCTACAGCAGCACGTCTGGCTTATGACTGATTAGTCCCCTGGATGAATAACTGGAAGGAAAAACAGACTATTCTCTAGTTTTGTATTTTCTAGCTTTAGTTGAAGTACTCCCTGTAGTCCTCCACATCACTCTTTTCCAACCTGACAGAAATACAAATCGCCGCAGAACTGTTTTTCCTTGAGAGCTAAGCGACATTGAAGCTCTGTTCGGCAGCATTGATTGTCCAAACAGTTTTTGGGGGGGATCCCTTTGGAGTTCTTGTGGGAGCCTCTTGGGTTATATTCTAAAGAGTTATTCCTCTCAGCGTCTGAAATAGCACTTAGATCATCATCTGAAACTAAAACTCAATCAGAAAAACACTAAGCTAGTACATCCGTTCTAGCAAGCTACAGCTCAGTTTCAGTTAAGTAATATGATTGGAAGTTTTTTTTTTCCAGGATTGCTGTTTATCACTTCTTTGTCACTAAAGCAGACCTCATCTTATTTTATTGGTTGCTATCACTATGCATGAACAGTCAAGGAGCCAAAGGAAGCATTTTACCCTTGACTCTTGATAACTGTCATATAAATGCCACAGCATGTTTGAAAAGGCTTTTTTCCTATAATTATGGCCACTTCGGTGTTGTTGATGGTTCTCAGCTGCAGCTTGTATCCTTACTATCGCTTCCACGTCCATTTGTGAAAGAGCATCCTGCTGCCGTTATCCGTGCAGGCGGCCTGTCGGGGATGTGATACCCCGAAGGAAAATCACGCAATTTGAAATTCTATTGCGACACGAGGGACACGAGTTAGAGATCATTTGGAAAAGCTGAAATTTAATGGACCGTCAGTAGATTAATGCAACCATATCCAGAAAATAAAAATCGCACTAGGACACTTACTGAAATGACCTCTCCTGCACAATCTTCATTTGTCCCGCTCTTTAATTGCTCAGACTGAGTGCAATCATGCAGAGTGCATGTAATAAATTTTCCTGCCACTTTAGTTTTATCTTCATAATGGTTTGGGAAGTTACTGCTTGAATATACACCAGGGGTGCACACAGAAATTGTCACTTCTGCGTAGTGAGTATAGATATTAGGTTGTTTGAACAACAAGACTCCTGTCTTTGAACAAGATGACTAAGTAAATGTGAAGGTAAGAAACAAAAACAACATTCAAATCTTTTACATGTTAGATAAGATAAATTCTATTTAAAAGAGGAGTAATCTAAGCTAGTTTAACGTCTAAAAAGGGGATAGAATTACAATTCTTTTGACATGTTTCCCACTGGTTTAGGAAATTTCCCCCACACATAAAGCTTCAGTATTAAATTCATGCAGATTTGTGACCATTTACATTATTCAAACGGCACTTACTTTTGTAATAATTAAATAAATCTAATGAGGACATCTATCCTCATAAGCTGCGAGAGGCATTCACTCATGTAGACGATCCATCTCGCCACTCACACATCTATATGAGGACACCAGTGATAATCACTGACAAAACAGAGCGTAGCAGAGTGCTAATGATTGATTATAATGATTCTTCTCTTGAAATTAAATGAGCCACTTCCCTGTCTTTTCTCTCTCCTCCCCTTCTTGTTTTTGGTTTCACTCCGTCTCTCTCCGCTCAGCCACACACGCTCGCACAAACAAACACGAAGCCGGAGCATGAATGTTGTTTGCAGATGGCTCTTGGAGAATTAAAAAAGCTCTGCTTGTACACAAAATGCATGAGAGGAGCGGCAGAGAAGGAGAGCGAACGAGAGGGGAGAGGGAAAGTGACTTAAAGTATGTAGACAGTTTATGCACAAGTGGGACTGGATGATTAATAGCTTAACTGACATGTTAAAGATGTATTCCCGATCCAACAAATCTGGTTCAAATGTAGGGGTCATTATCAGGCCTCTGCAGAGCTTGAGAACAAGCTGATCCATTTCTTTGAATCGGGTGTGTGTCTTGAACAGGGAGGCATCTAGATTATGCAAGGGAAGGGGTCCTCACGACCAGAACTGGAAAACATCGTCTAAACTGACCCAGTTTTACTCATGCCAGCATGAGGCCTTGGTTAGAATTAGCTTGGGATAGGCATTTTAAGATAAAATGATTTCCGGATCGCTAGGAATTACTCACGCATTTTTCAAATGATCCCGCCACCTTGTGGTGGTAGTGACACATTACTGCCAGTTGACAGTTAAAACAACATGGTCCAGTAGCAAGACTATCTTTGAGTCAACGATTTGATTTATTGTGATTTACTAAGTATTAGCTTGTTTGAAATTCATTGCCCATACCTGGCTATGCTCGCAAGCACTCATCCACACATGGCTGCAGTTGCTTTGGTCTCACTAGTTTGTTGTTCTAACTGATAGAACTCATGAGAGACAATTGGGACAGTTAAGATCAGCCCAAACCTGGAGAAATGAAAGCAATGAGGGCTGCAGGCGATGAAGGACTTGCTGTCATCTTTAGTTTTAAAGCTACGTAATACACTAAAAAGGAAAGGATAGCGAGCAGCCTGTTTGTTTTAGTATCACGACCACAGCTGTACCACTGAACATGCAAAGGGCTTTTCCAAAAATGACAATGAAAAAAAGAAAGTTAACAGCTGGAAATCTCATACCTAGCCTGGGGGCTCCTTTGACGTAGTAGTCGAGGACAAACAGTACCTCATACCCTGAAATGACCTAATTTGTTAAGAGTCCTTGTTAAGAAATGCAGAGTCTAGGAATATTCAAGCTACTGAAATTTGGAAAGTAAGGAAGCAGTAGTTTTATGTTTTTAGAACTAAGAGCCATATTGAGCATCTGCAATATGGGATCCAAATGTTCACTGAACGTGCATGTAGACTGCAGTGGATCGGATTAAGCGTTCTGCGCATGCTCGAGATTTTTTCCCGGGATCGTCACCCAGAAGTCAAAGGAGACGATATTACTGTTGTTGTCGCCACAGTTGTGCATCGTGTTTGTGCCATAACCATGCTCATCATAAACGAAATGTAGAGGGACGTAGTTTCATCTTGCTCTTCGTTCGCCACCTTTCTCGAATGCCTTAGTTTTGTTGTTGTTGGTGCTGAAGACGTCAACTGGAAGTGGCTCTATTAGCAATAGTTAAGATGGGTACAGCGCCACCTATCGTACTGGGGTATGGCATGCTTTGTGCCAGTGATTCGATTCATTCACCGCCGTTTATCCAAGGAGAATTACCCTTGCTCAGATAAGGAGCATAACCCAACCATAACTATAATCGAGTTAATCTCATCATGTAGACCCACTGACTGTTTCTGCAGATTTAATGTCACAGTCTGACGGATCTTCAGGGTGTGTATGAAATTGAATTAAAAAAAACACCAAAAAAACAAAAAATTGACAAGACTGCTTTGAGGATACTGTGCAAGTGCATCAAAAATGATTATCATAGGTAAAAAAGGAGCATTCTTTCTGCTATTGATTGTGTGTGATACCTGCTCTGCTCATTCTCCTGTAACGTAATGTATCTTCCCCCTTTTTGTGATCTGGCTCCATCTCTTCTTCGTATTACACTGTTCTATATTATAGCCCTCGCTGTGTGTGTGTGCTCACATGTCTTGACGGTGCCTTCATTTTCATGACAATGATCCGTGCTTCCTGTCTACCCACCGTTTAAACACTTTTCATGTATCTTAATCACTGCAAAATGCTTGTAGCGCTTCCTCCTTGGTTTTCCGTGCTTTTTTTTTGTTGTTTTTTTTGTGACTACGCTTGACGCTTTGGTTTTCTGTCCGCCCCAGTCTGCTGTGAGTGGGAGTTTATTCGTGTTTTGTATGAGTGTGTTTGGCGGAATCTTGGTACCTGAATCACAGAATCGTCTCCCACTCGTGACCTTGCTGGCGTGAACATCGAGGCTCCAAACAGCTGGAGACCAATACCAAGATTCACTGAAAGAGGGGACTTCTGTTGAAGCCTTGTTTAGATTTCAAATATTTCAGTGTAGCTTCTTTTAAAGTCACACAGTCTAAACCAAAGCCATCGAGCTAGCATTAATTAGCTAACTTTGTTAGCTTTGGGTAGTTTTTCCCTTCCAGTGTTCTAACTATTTCCCGCTCGCTAAAACACTATTACTTATCTGTAGTTGAGTTTGCACGTATGCCACGGTAGTATACAGCGAATAATATAACCACTGGAGTTTTACTAAGACTTGTGTTTTTCATTTGGACAAAGCAACTGAGAAAGTTTTTACTCTTCGTTCAGCTGATTGAAGGTTGAATAAAAGCACAAATCTCTCTCTACAGCATGTCGAGCTGTGTTTTTGACTTCTTGGGTAATCTTTAAAATGCTCTCTAAAGATATCATAATGGCATTGTCGAACTATAAAGCTGCCTTTTTACCTTAGCTTTTACTGAATGGGGCTCTTTTCATTGAGTTTCTACTTCGAAAAATGTGCTTCCTATATGTAGGATCTCTCTTCTGCTGTAAAATCCTCATTTGTTGGTCTCAGGGTCACAGCCACCATGGCTGATATCTTGCTGTATGTCTGCTCCTGTTTACGAGTCCAGGTGAGTACGTGCAAGGTTGAAGGAGTGGCTGAATTGATCTTGACGATACTTTTTCAGTCAGTCAGAATGTGCAGTTTCTTAGAAACAGAATATCTTGAAATATTTAACTGCTCAGATTACCAATAAGGTGTGTTTCAATGTGTGTGGGTCAATGGTATTAATGGAACTTATAGTCCATCTATAATAAAGGCATTTTTTTTGCCTTTGTTTGTAGTGAAAAGGACTTGATATTAGATACCTACAAGATAGACAACTGACATTGTCTTTGATAGGGATCAAGAGGGACACTTTCTGTCATTTCCAGCAGTGTTTCCCTGCAGTTGCTTCTTTCTGAGCTGCTGAGCTTTAAACTTCCCATGAGCTCCTCAGAAACGTCAGCATATTTAGCTTGCAGGCAGAGGGGATAGATGAGACAGGTGATGGCTAAGATATCAGCGTGTATGCTCGTGTGAGTCAGACTGCATGAGGGTGCATGGAGAGCATAAGATGAGAGGAGTAGCTGTGGGTTATTTATCATCCAAGAAGCTGGCAGAGCAGAGCTGTCAGCAGCTTTGTAGCGTGTCTGTCAGTCAGACGACTAGCATACAGATTTGATAATATGTTCATTGATCTGGTCATCTGATGCTACTCATCTTGTTAGAGCGTCCACCTACAGATGTGCTGGCCTGACCTTAGTACCATGCTGGCTGAAATCTGGTCGAGCAGAAGATAAAGGAATATTGCACAAACTTCTCAAAGTCCGAACTTTACTGTTAGATTAAACATGTTTTTAATAATGCATTTAGCCGAGGATTGATGCACAAACTGATGCTGCAGGTCAGGTCGTGCAGCTGCTTGGCTAGTTTTCTGTATAGAAAGTATAACAATCAAAAATTGTAAATGGAAAAATAAAGGCGTCAGGTTGAAGATGCTGCAGGTACATGTGGGAGTGCGGCTGGTTTGGAATCTGCAGGTAAACTGAGGAATAGCATCAGACTTGCACACATACATTTAAATGACACTAAACAAAATGGTCCAATTCCACCCACCCTTCCTCAATAGATCATTTCTCATTGCTATGGCAACTGCTGTCAGCTAGCAGTCACCGTTGTCATGGGAACAGCTTGACAGGCTCGTAAAGAGAGGAGGGAGAGGCGGATGTAAGGAAGGTTGAGGGAAAATGGAAACAAAGAAGGAAGGCACACAGCAGCAGATTTCACACACATTTATTTTTTGAGTGGTGTGTAGGATCAAAATAATGTTTCTTGGGTTTTTTTTTTTGGTTTTTTTTTCCCCACACAATTCTTCAGATGGTTGTCTCTGATCTTAGGACCAAATAATATCAATCTCATTCTTTTTAGAAAGCGTGTGCTTTCATTCAGATGTATTGGGTTTTTTAGGGAAGCAAAATTTGAATTAAAACCACAAAAGACAGAAATGCTACCATGTCTGGAAGAAAGTATTTTCCATCTTAGCTTGGCCATGAGTGGAAACTCTCCTCTCCTTTTGCCTTGTCCATTTCCTCCTCCTATATTTTTGTCCCCTCCTCCACTTCGCAGAAAAGCTTTCAGATGATTAAAACTCAGAAGAGCTGGCTTATTGCATTATTATTGTTCAGTATCACGATGCCACTCTGGGGTTTGATTGTATTCAAATAATGTACAAAAAAGTGGGGCTTTTTTTTTTTATTTCGGGGGGGGCTGTATCTTGCCGGAGGTCAGACGACTTAATGAAATCAGAAGCTCATAAATGAAGGTCAGAGCTGAAAAAAAACACAATTTACCTTTTCTTTCAAACAAACACTGGGTTGACTAATCGATCAGCAGCCCTCAAAAGACAGATTTCAGTAGCAATTAAAAACAAAGAACACAGAGCGGACAGCTGCAAAGATTTCATAACACCTTACATCACTCATGTTTTAAAGATTGTATTTCTAAGGTAGCTTCACTTATCCTAAAATGAACAATATGTGGCAGAAAAAATATGTGGCCTGTAAAGAAGGAAAAAAAAGAGGAAAAACCAAGCAATGGCAGCCAAGGGTTCAAAGTGTGACAGACTGAATGCATTGCTTTTTGCATTTCTCTGGCTTTTCCATTATGTGTAAGCCCAGAATATTTTGGGCAATAGTCATTTCAGGCAAACAGCCTAATCTGATCTTTGCCTCGCTCGCAGTGCTGGCACCGGCAGAATTCGCGGGCTTATGTCAAAGCAGGCACATTTAAAACTGCAATTTCTGCTCACAGCACTGCCACTGTCCCATTTGCTCTCTGAAGAGCATTCATTAAAAAAAAACAAAAGGACATGTGCATCCTCTCCTCTACCATTTGAATATGAGCTCTTATGTAGTTGGAAGAAAAAAAGAAATGGTCAAACATCTTTGCTTTGTAAATTCAGTAGAAACAGAGAGCTGCGGTGGGAACCGGCTGGAAGAAAGGCCTAACTATCGTTAGATAGTGATCAGAGGACAAGTTTTAACTAGAGCTGTTTCATTTCCATTGTACTCACAATAAGACGCTGTGTGGGGAATCGAACGGAAAAACAGCAGAACGAATCATGTTTCTTGTGTGACAGATTGAAGAGGTGGAGCTTAAACTACCCCGTCTGACCCTGGCGACAACATCGTGGTGATGCAACGCTACATCCGTGTGTGTGTTTGATCTAACTGATGACTCACTAGTAGCTCATGGTTTAAGATTTACTAGGGAGCTGAGTAATGCGAGGATATTAGTTTTTTTGTTGTACCCCCTTTTTTTAAAAAAAAACAACAACAACAAAAAACAGGTACACGGGCACAGACACATTCTGAAAGACCGCATAGAAGATGAGGATGATGAATGTGCACCATGTCCTGCTTCTTCCAAATGCTGCTGTCACATCCTGTAAATATGCGTGTGCCATCTGTCCCTGCTGCTCTGCGCCGCCGCTGCTGCTTCTCAGATGAACTTCTGAGTGAGCAGCAGAGATCGCCAAAGATAATCTGTTTTTTAAGACGCTCCCTGAAATCCAGTGCAGTAGAAGGGGGATCGGGGAGGGGATTGTCAAGAAACGGGGACATGAGCACATTTTCCCGATCTGGTTTGTGAAAAGCAATTGCATTACCAAAAGAGAACGACTTTTTGTCTTAGTAATTTTCACTTGCATTTTTATTCTTCACCCAGGATTTTTTTCTTTTTTTGTTTTTGGCATAATCACTTTTTCACAGTTATGGGAGAGAAAAAAAATATGCAGCTTGATTTGGGGTTAGGGTTGGGAAATTTGCAGTTAACTTTCTCTGAAACCAGCCCAGTCAGAAACTCCACACTCAAACTCAAAATGTGTCACATTGTTTCTGACGTTAATTGACTGAATCTGTGTGCGAATATGTTTTGCAGTTATGCGTCTTTTGCATTGGTTTTAAACTTTGTCATAGTTGTATCATTTTGATCTCAACATTTTATAAAAAGAGAAGTTTTCCTACTACACATCACACTTCAAAATGGTGTCATTTTTGTCTCGTTCACCTTTGCAATTTCAGCCACCAAGTGATTATTTAGCTAGCAATGGTTTGTTTAGCCATCACAATGAATACAAGGTTTGTTTAGCTAGCATGAGTTAATGTTTCTCATAGTTTGCACAGCTCAGAAAGGCTTCTTTAAGGTTATTTTTTGGTTGTTTCTTCCATCTTAATATTCAGTGAACACGTCTTTAATTAAGTGTAATTATTTAAACTTCTAGCTAACGTACCCATATTGTCCTTGAGCAACACTGGCATCCTCTAAGCTAACACATTAGCCATACTGTCATCCTCAACATTTTGTAGTCATCATCGTTACAGTTTATATTTCATCTTTTCTGCATGAGATGAGATCTCATTTGTTCTAGTGAATGGGAAAACTAATGCAGTTGATCTTACCCACATTTTTGGTCATTGAGTTGATGTCATATCAGGAACAATATACCTTTCACTGTAGCTTTGTCATGTAGGAACATTTTATGGACAGGTTAGCTACTGTGATCATGATTTGTAATGATATCATGAATACTTTTACGTTACATTCTGCAACTGCACGTGACTGTTATAGCTGGCCGACTTTCATGTCTTCACTTTTCGAGTGATGAATCACGCAAAACTCTTGGATGGAGTGTACCACTATGTAGTGTTCATATTACCCGAGCATCAGTCTTAATGAAACCAGAATAAATCTTCTCTTAGCGCTTCCACTTAAAGTCAACACCATTATCTTGATGCCGCTCTCGAGTCGTGTTCACTCGTTTAAAACAGAAACTATCTGATCTACTCGAAGAGGAGACATTTTTACACCTTTTTGAGGTTTCACACCGGACTCCGTGGGTTGATGGCACTGAACAGCAAGGTATGACCTCTTATGCCAGTCAGACAGTGTAGCTGATGGATTTCACAACTTCACAAGCCACTACTGACTGACATCATGAGTTTTGCCACCGTTTTTCTGAATCCCTTTATAGACAGCATTGGTGCAAAACATGGCCGCTAAAAGCAAGGCAGTCACTGTAGTGTCACTGGGGAGAGGTGGGTGGTTGTCAAGAGTTACAAGAGTCGTTTTCTTTCAAAATAAAAGAGAATCTAATCGATCAGGCAAAATGCCTTTCTTCCATGCCATCACCTTTTGGGAACTTGTACTAACTTTCTGAAGTTTAATGTATTAAATATGCATACCTCATGCATAGTAATTAGTCTTAGTGGTCTTATTTGTCTTTTCACATATGAAACTGTCTTACTGTCTATCTAGCTTTTCCTGAGGTTGCTTCAGTTTCTCTCTTTACTCAAAATATAATGGGCAGATCAACATGGTCATTTTGCCAGAGTTTTGGGCAATTAATTGATGTTGATTCTGACTTTGGGTCTGGATCGAGAGCTTTTATATGCAGCCTTTTCTACATCGGCATGAATCTATAAGCATCATTACGCACAATCACTACACGTCATTACAGGATATTATTTACTGGAAAAAAAAAATTATATGGGGCTCAACTGTGGGTAAAAACGTCCCTGGAACCAGTAGCTTATCTTCTGCCGAGCCACATGTTGATGCGGACAGCTCATATGTAGTTTGTCTTAAGCACATGTGGTTTAGTTGTAAGGCCAGATAAAGCAGCTAAGCTGACCGATTTCCTGGAGTATTAAAAGGCAGTTTAAAGTAATTTATCACAGCAGTGCCAGATAATTGCCACATGGCTACATGAGTTACACCAGGACATGTCACCATGTGTATTGCTCACTTCTGGCAACCTGTTGATACGCAGACATTTTTCATTTTGGAAGTTTTTGAAGAGAAACATTGAGTGTCTGCTTTCCTAAACCTTCAAATGGACTTATTTTTTGTAAATACATGAATAATTCCAAAGATTTACTGCCAAGTGCCACGTGTGAAAGGGTGCTGCACCGAAAGCATGACATGGCGCTGGGCAATATTTGTCTGTGGCTCGTTCCAGCTTTAATTTCCGGCCCTTGTTTTTTTTTTTCCACCTTGTGCTCTGTAATGTCTGTATGTACATAATGGTTTATAGTTTTTAATATCACGACTGACAGGCTGGTTTTCCATTGCTTTTCCCTTGTGACAAGATCAGTTTGTCTACATAATGGAAACATTCTTGCAGCTGTTGAGTGTCGCTCCCGCTTCGACCTCATTATTTGCGGCTGGACGCACCTCCAGGCTAACTTTTGATTTTTTTTTCATCCCATTCCTCTTAATCTCATCATTTTCCCTCTGTTTCTGTGCGCCTGTCTGTGTGTACAGTCCACTCCACTCCACCTGGCAGCAGGATACAACAGAGTGAGGATAGTTCAGTTGTTGCTACAGCATGGAGCAGATGTTCACGCCAAGGACAAAGGGTACGTACAGCAACATTTACCTCGACTCAGGTGTTGAAAGGAACTCCAGAGTGGAGATTTGACGATGCCAGAATTGGACTTGAGGGAAAAATTACGCCTCATTTACATGGCAGTGGTCCCACGAACGTCCCAAAGTTTTGGAGCAGGGTTGGAGAGCAGTGCAAACCACACTGCTTGAGCCCACTGAAACTCGTGGTTGTCAACCTGAATTTGAGCTCAGGACAAGATTTCGGCAGGTGGAGATTTATGCACCCCTCTAGCGTAAGAGCGTGAAAAACTTAGCACTATTGAACTGTTAGTTAATGGTTGGGGTTATTGTTTTTATGTTACAGCTTTATAGAGCTGTTTGTGTTTTCTTTTGTTTGATTAAAAGCATGCAATACAATAGAGAGGCAGAGAACGTGGATGCTAAGTTTAGTTGACATGGATATGACTGACAACTGAGCTCTCCTTCATGTTTGCATTTGCAGTGGTCTGGTGCCTCTACATAATGCCTGCTCTTACGGACACTATGAAGTTACTGAGCTGCTGCTAAAGGTAAAAACACTCATGGTTGTTCTGGAGGCAGCGGCGTTAACCACAAATGAGTGCAGTGACATTGATCATATGACCTGAAATGACCTCTCAACCGAGTCAAGTTAAACTGCTTTCTTATTTTACTGGAAAGAATGTAAAAGCATCGCAAAAGCCTGCCAGAGGGAAGCCTGACTTCCCTCTTAATTTCTTTTGTAACTAACAGATAGCCAATTCTCTTTCCATCCCTTCCTTTATGTCTTTTGTTCTTTCGGTTTTTGTTTCCTACCTCCTCAGCATGGAGCTTGTGTGAACGCCATGGATCTGTGGCAGTTTACCCCTCTTCACGAAGCAGCCTCTAAAAACCGAGTGGAGGTTTGCTCTCTGCTGCTGAGCCACGGGGCCGACCCAACCCTTCTCAACTGCCACAGCAAGAGCTCTGTGGACATGGCGCCCACTCCCGAGCTGAAGGAGAGGCTTACATGTGAGTGTGACTCGTCATTTGCATAAACCGCCAGCTGCAGGATGCGGCACACAGCTCGATGTGTCATGGCACTTACTTGCGTGTTTTAGGATAGGTGTTTTTGCGGAAGTCATGAGCTATTGCAAAGTGACACATTTGGAAAATGTGAATTTCCAAAAAGTGACGAGGGTGCCACTTTTTTCCGGAGCGGTAGAAAAAACAGAATTGCTTGTGTGAAAAGGTACGAACATCTGATAAGCCAGCAATTCAACTTCCAAAGCACAAAATGCAGCACAAAATAAATGTCTTGACTTATCTCGTTGAGACACGAGAGACAAAAGCTTCCATCATGGTTAGAAACTATGTCGGGAACAACAATGTTTATTTCTCGGCCTCTGAAAATTCTCAGAAAAGCCACTCTGTGCCGGTGTGTCAGGCGGCGTGTAGAGGCTGCAGCAGAGGCCGAGAACCTTCGTTATATTTTTTTTTGGGATGCTGTGATAAAAATGCTTCTGGACATCAGAGTGGCGAAAACCACAGAGCAAGACATTTTGAGCAGCATTGTTGTTCATCGGTGTTATTATCCAGTGAATGTCAGTCCTCTGAGAGTCGCAGTATATGACAGGTGAAGTTCCAGCCCTACTTTTGTGTGCTTTTTGGAAATACAGGTGAATTTGAATGGTTTTTCCGAGTATGTTTCTCGTTCCTATCTTTGAATTTAGTTCCCGCAATGATTAATTATTCAAACCCAACCACCTATAACCAAGAGTGCGAGGATCAAAAAGTTTTTTTTATGAGCTTTTGACCCTCAAATCTTCTGAGCCCCCGTTTTACTTTGATGTTGATTTCGTTTAAATGTTGAGGATCTGATGATATATGAAATGTTTATGCAGCTGTTTCAGTACTGTACATATTGTCTTGATTTGTCACTTTGTGGAGGTGTGATATCACTTTATAGAGTCCATCTTGTCAGAAAAGGACCATTTGCTCTGACCAGGACGTCAGAGCAGACATCTTTGTAAGCCCTTTGCAACTCTTTGAAAGTGAATAGTGAATCAGCACTCTTGCTGCTGCCCTTCTTGTTTTTTTTTTTTACCAAAAATCTAATGCTCCGGAAATCACGAACCAACTAAAATGTATGTGCAAGAAAATTGTTAATGAGGGTGACTCATTGGAAACGCATCTCTCTGATCTCTGTGGGACTTATCTAACATAGCGTTAACATAAATGCAAAGTGACATTTTTGGGTTTGTGTTTATGTGGTTTTTTTAATGCTCAAAACCAAGTTATTAAGCCTCCCACTGTTTTGGATGCAAACATGGGAATTTATTTTTTATTTTTTTAAAGGAAATTGTCCGATTCATCCTTTTAGCTTTGACAGAAACGGAAGAAAGTTTGGAAATCAAAGCTCATAACCACTTGTAAAATTACACGTGTTCATTTCCTGACTTTGTTTTTTTCCACGAATTAAAGAGGCAAGGCCTCTAACATTAGACAGCTGTGGCCCCCTACTTTCCATTCTGTACTCTAAGCTAAGCTGACGTCCTCGGATGATGTGGGAGCGGTGTAAATCCTCAATTGTGAGCAATATGAATCAAGTCATGTTGCAAGTCCACATTGAAGTTTTAAGGCTTCAAAAGAGGAGTCACAAGCAATTTTACTCCAAGTTAAGCAGTCAGAAAACTAACAGGATTTGGAGGTTGTGTGTGTTTGCGTCACATTTGCCAAAGAACAGAGCTTCCAGCGAAGAATTACCTGTAGGGTCTGTTTCTTTTCCCTCTGTTATCTGTTGAATTCTTATGTTGCTGATCTTGATTCTTCTCTTTCTTGACCGTGTCTCCTTGAAGATGGGACTTCTTTCCAGGGCTTAACATTTGTCTCATTATGAATGCATGAAGGCTGCTGCTCAGTCAGCAGGTTGTCATGAATGGACTCCTTTTGTGCAACCAGAAATGTTTTGGAAGCATTAACAGGTTTTTTTTGTTGTTTTTTTCTTTCTAATTTTCACTCCTGTAGAGATAATCGCTTGTTACCGCTCCGGTTCGAGCACACACGCTGTTTGCGTCACATGTAATTGAAGCTCTGGCACAAAACAAAAGTTTGAAAAGATCTTTTGGTAGCATTGTCGTGCCACAGGGTCAGTGCTAATTCAGTCATTTACTGCATTATTTTTGGGTTAGAATTTTCTCATGTTTTTACATGCTCTTGCAGCACCATTCTGTGGCAGTAATTAAGCTCAAAACGTATTTGTGGTCACATCGAAGCTCTGGTCCTACATATAAGGAGATTTTCTATTTGCGTGTGTGTTCAGATGAGTTTAAGGGCCACTCACTGCTTCAAGCCGCTCGAGAAGCTGACATTGCCAAGGCTAAGAAGAGCCTGGCTCTGGAGATCATTAACTTCAAGCACCCTCACACACATGAAACTGCGCTGGTAAGATTAGCTCCTATTCTGCACGTCATTATACAGCGGCGCCAAATTTCTTGACTAATGTTTCTCTGTGTGTGTGTGTGTGTGTGTGTGTGTGTGTGTGTGTGTGTGTTAGCACTGTGTGGTAGCATCGCCTCACCCTAAAAGGAAGCAGGTCACGGAGCTGCTGTTGAGGAAGGGTGCCAACGTCAACGAGAAGAATAAAGAGTGAGTGCTCTTTTCACCTGCATGCATTATTCATGAACACCAAAGGACAAAATCTGATGAATCCAGAGGCTGATTAATTCTGGAGGTGGACGTCACGTTGCTTATTTCCAGTAACATAGACGGCCGTTAGTGGCTTTATGATTCACTTCTTGCTATTTTTATGTTCATGTTTTTCTTTTCTTTAAACAAAGATGCTGCAGATCACTGCTGAGCTGAAAAGGATGCATTCAGTCACCAAAGCAGCGTTCTTCATTGCTAAAAGGCACAGATTAGCTGATTTGGTCTGTGACTGAGTCGATTCTTTCAGTTGACTTTGAAAATGTGTTTCCAGATATTTGTACGCTCATGGACGCTTAAGCATCCCTTCATACGCTGCACTCTCAACCTGAGCTGTCGTCACCGCGTTGTGCGCTGGAACCGAACGCGCTCCATTGACAGTCAAAACGGAGACGTTTGCTTTGATCACAATTCACGGTCACACACTGGCCTTTAACCGGTTGTGGCTTTGGAGAAGAATAGAAACAGATAAAGTGTGTTCATAAAGTGTGAAATTCTGATCTGATTTGGGGCGGTGAACCTGATGATCCCACTCCACGATTCACCACTCTGGAATACTTAATGTCAACAGTAGAAATGCAGTGTTGAAGCTCACCCTGCAGGTAACTTCCTTGGTTTTAGACCGTTTTGTGACAGAATTAAGTTACTTCAGAAGAGACTTTAGGCTGTTTCGGAGTGTGTTTTGTGGGAGCAAAAGATTCAGTGTATTGGCATTGCATATATTGATGTTGTTAGAGCTGCAGGGAAGGGCATTGGCCTCGGTAGGGAGCTACTCTTCAACTCTTCTTTTTTTTTTTTTTTTTACTTTTAATCTATATTGATGCAATATTTTCTTTGAAAAAATAGAAGAAAACCAAGCAATGGTGAGGTAGACTATCTTTGTTAAAGGGTTATGTTGAAAAGCACAAACTAATCTTCTCCTTTTCTCTGCTCTCTCTGTAGTTTCATGACTCCTCTCCATGTGGCTGCAGAACGTGCTCACAATGACATTGTGGAGGTGCTGCAGAAGCACGGGGCAAAGGTAAATTACAAGAGTTTTGAACAGATCTTCTAACTTTATTGGAATCTTTATCGTCCTCCATGCATTTAAATGTTGTTCTTTATTATTCTTTTGCTTTTGTTTGTTCTCTTCCACCATCATTCTTTGCAATAACAAAACTTTTTAACTATATATTCATCCATAAATAAGTCCTCTGAACACACTAAAGAAAAAACGACACACCGGCCAAGAGAAAATATCGTCTTTGTCAACGAATACGAATGTAAAATACCAAATGATATGCTTGCTTTGTTTCTCAGTCTGCAATCAGGATCCGATAGAAATGTCTATATTTCTACGTTAAATAAAAAACACCCCCGGCTTGTTCACACGATATTCAGCAAACTGCGGACAAACGGCGATGAACGACGGGGTTTTCTCCTCGCAGCTCAGTCGTGGACACGGTGTTTGTTCAGTGCTCTCCTCGTGTGGTTGTTAACATCAGACAGCGCAAGAGAGGACTTCTTTTGCTTCGATGAATGTCTCCAACATCATGGGCTATTTCTCACCTCTCAGAGGGATTATTGATGGTCGACCACCCCTGGGATGGGTGACCAAAACTCTGATGTGAAGTGGTGAAGAGTCCGATCTCTTTGATGGTTTTTATCATCTGTGTCCTTCCCAGCCTGATTCACATCAATAACCCTTTTTCCTGTTTCCTCAGAAATCCTCTTTGTGTCACGGTACACTTTCGTCAACATATTCTAACCATCAGAAGTGAACAAATCCCTGCTCTTTTAGATAAAAAGGGTGCTGTTGTGGCACAATCTCTCACCATTATGTTGTGGGAATGTTAGGTGCTGCTGGGAATGTTTCTCCAGAAGTTGTAGGTCAATTATGGACAGATGTCTTTGTGTATCTAAATTATTAACAAACGCAGAAACAACTTGACAAAATATAAGGCATTCTGCCTGAAACAGACAGTTGTAAGAATAAAATCGCTTCGAGAAGACTTCTAATAATACGACGTGTTTATCTGTTGAATGTAACTGTGGATATGAAGAAACCACAACGCAGAGAGTTTTGTCTTTGCAGGTGAACGCCCTCGACACGCTGGGTCAGACGGCGCTTCATCGTGCTGCGCTGGCAGGCCACCTTCAGACCTGCAGGCTGTTGCTAGGATACGGGGCAGACGCCTCGCTGGTGTCGCTGCAGGGCTTCACCGCAGCTCAAATGGGAAATGAAGCTGTTCAGCAAATACTCAATGGTATGCCACCCTTTGTGTGTGCGAGTGGGCTGAGTGTGTGGGCGGGTGTGTGGGTGCACTCCGCTTTCATTGCTGTGCAGCATTTGCAAATGACGGGATTAACTGGAATAGTTTTGTAAAGGTCAGTATTGACATTTTCAGAATGAAGCTGCAGATAGGTAAACAGATTCTGAGGCAGTGAGCCAGCTCATCTGCTCGGCACTGGAACAGACTCTGCATCACAGTGTTTTGCTGCAGATTAAAGGTTTCTGATGGATTTTTTTTCAAATCTCTGCTAAAGTTAATGTTTACATCCAGTGACTCCAATGAAAAAAAAACTGCAGTCTTTTGCTTTCATACTTTTTGTGGCTTAAAACTTTTTCAGCACCATTTAATAACGAACCACTGATGACATGTTGCTGTGAATTCTCAGCCCCCCAGGTCATGGTAATTCTAAGACAACGAGTCCATTTTCTCTCTTTCTGGGTCCTAACATGACTATAACATGTTTTGAGGTGGCGTCGGGTATCGCTTTCCCAGGTGGTTTCACAGCCATTCACACGTTGGGTCTTGTGACCAGAGCGTGTTTGATCAGGAATTGAACAACTAACAGATGAGAAAGACTTAAACGGCCCACCCGCCAAGTGTGAACGGTCTCTCAACTGCTTAAAAGCCAAAACTCTGCCAGCTTGTTAGAAACGAGGAAAAGTTTCATTGAGGGCTGAAATATCTTCGAGAATCGAGCTAAAGAAGTGCGGTTGCCCTTATTCAAGCTGTTTTCCCAGAGTGCACGGGCATCCGCAGACAAGCCAGCAGCTCAGTCATGAAAGCAATGCATGCACTTCCACATAGTAGCTTTAAAGCTTGACAGCAGGGCCATTTCATTAGTTTATCAAATCACGATGTCCACAGACCAGACTGGTTGACAAGAAGATACATCCATTGACAAATAGAAGTAGTTATTTCTACCTCAATCTAATTTATTTTATGTGCACACTAGGTCCTTACTTCAGTCGTATGCTAAAACCAATGCTGTATTACATAAACTGGGGTCTTATTTGTACATTTAAAATGTAAATATACAAGAAAGGCTCTGCAAAATGTCAGATGGAGCTGCCTTTATCATAGCAGGACCAGATAGAATAAAGGCTTCGATGGAGACCCGGTACTTCACTTTTGCTTCCTCTTTTTTTAACCACTGCATTGCCGTATTTTGACTGCTCTGCAGAGAATGTCCCCGTGAGAAACTCCGATGTGGACTACAGACTCCTGGAGGCTGCTAAGGCTGGAGACCTGGACACCGTCAAGGTAGTTAACCTGCATTTTGTCACCTTTTGATAGTGACAGTTGAAACTGGTCCCCAGTGATTTGACTTTGGTCAGTTATCATCACATTGCACTGCGGAGCAGAGTGTGCAAATGACACGTCAGATTTCGTAAATGGCATCCCTCCAGCTGAAACTGTCATCAATTAGTTTAAATCAATTAAATACTTAAAAATCTCTATGCCCAAATTAACTTAAGTGTCTAACAACAAAACGCTGCCTGTTTGCTTTTGGAATATGGTGCTAAAAGGTTAAACTGGAGAAAATGACTAACCTTTTCTTCTCCTAAGAATCTTAGTACCTTAGTCGGAAATATGGAAATGGACATGAAAAAAATACCAAAGAACTTGGTCCTGGTAGCTTTGGTGTGCTTTATGGCACTGATTGTGAGAATAACTAGCTCTGAGAGAGACAAAATCCTTTTTAATTGTCTTGTTCAGGATAGAAAAGGAGGTCATCTTGCCCATTCTCAACAAAGAATTGCATTTCCTTAAACATTAACATATTTAACACCTTCTGTGAGAACAGTTGCTGTAACTGTATGAAAAACAATATGAATATGCTGTTTTTGAAGCATGAACCTTCTCCTTTTACCTCACGCTCGGGTGCACGCGCTCACACACACACACACACACACACACACACATACAATTTACACATAGCTCAGGCATGGTCCAAATGGATGTTTTTTCGAGAAATGCCATAAAGTATTTATCGCCTGTTCGAACGTCGAGGAGGTTTCAGACTAAGCAGAGCTTCGAAGCTCCAAAAGATCTGAACACTTCACATCGATACTTTTGGCAAAACACACACACACACAAAAAGGCATTTGCTGTTGGGTAAAATTGTGTTTGGATTGAAGAGAGAAAACAAATAATGAAGTCTGAGATGAAACAAAGTGAAGAAGACTCAGTCTGAAAAAGAGATCCATCTGTTCTTTGGTCAGTAGCAGAGGAGACATTTGAAAAAAAGACCAAAGTTTGGGGTTTCAGAATGTAATAATCACAGTTAGGTGTTTACACAAGAAGCCTTACTTGGGATTCACGTTGAAACGGTTTCTCTTAAATAGAACAAGGAAAATGAATCACTCTGAATCTTTTGTCTCTCTCGTGTCTCCGCAGTCATTGTGTACTGCTCAGAATGTGAATTGTAGAGATCTGGAGGGACGACACTCCACTCCTCTTCACTTTGCTGCTGGCTACAACAGAGTGTCTGTGGTGGAGTACCTGCTGCACCACGGCGCCGACGTGCACGCCAAGGATAAAGGGTGAGACGCCTGAGCCTACGGGCCCTCGTTTGGTCGGGGCTGACATAAAACGATTTTGATTAAAGAAAGTGTGACTGCTTCCCTCTGCAGGGGTCTGGTTCCACTCCACAACGCCTGTTCGTATGGTCACTACGAGGTGGCCGAGCTGTTGGTGAGACACGGAGCTTCGGTCAACGTGGCCGACTTGTGGAAGTTCACGCCGCTCCACGAAGCCGCGGCAAAGGGCAAATATGAGATCTGCAAGCTGCTGCTAAAGGTTTGACTCGCTTCTCCCTTTCCTAACGCCCCGCTTTTAGATCTGTCAATGCAAATATGCAGTGACGCACATTAAAGCTGCATCAATGCAGCTTTGAAGTAGAGGGGGAGTTTCACTACTCTTTGAAAGGATGCATCACTCTCTTTATTGGTCAGGCGATCAGATAATCAATTTTAAATATTGATGGGGAATTTTTTGTCTGATGGATGGATTAAAGAAGCTATTAAAATCTTCATGTTCAGGGAGACCGCAGAGAGCAACCTTCACCATTTTCTGTCGTAATCTTGACCAAAAAGTTGATCCCAACTGCAATGGAATGCTAACCTGTGCTCGTCTTTTTGACCTCAGTAAATATGACGTGTGATCCCTTTTGTCGCCCCACATGGAGTGAAATTGAAATATCAAAAGCCCACTTGCAGTTTTATTGCTTTGTAAACGGACACTTCGATATTTACAAGACACGAAAAGCAAGACTTGGTGACCCGTCGTGCCAGTGGGAGCGGAGCAAAACGAAGGAAGAATATGTTCCCAACGCAGGCGACGACACGTTGAGCTGCGAGCGTCCTGTGAACGATGTGTGCCTCCCAGCTCCTTCAAATCAACATTACGAATCAGACCACAGTGTTTTCTGAATCACCGCTTAAAATGTTCTTTTAATGGCCAAATCAGATGCAGATCTTCACTAAAAGGTTTGACTTTTCATGCTCTCTGGGAGCTTTCTGAAGTGGAAAAACCAAAAATATCTGTTGCGTAACAGCGTCTCTTTGAACCTAAACGAATCCTGTGAAATGTTGCACTTTCACAGCTGAATGCTTTTTTTGTTTTTCCCATCACAAACACCTCCAGACAAGGTTACGCCACCGTGTTGTTGGGGGGCCATATGGGGCCTGCATAAATTAAGGCTAAATCAACATGGCTGAACTCTGGGGTTAGACACACACACATATGCAGTAAGCACGCCACACATGGAAAAGGAGTGAGAGATTGTCAGCTCATTAATTGTCAGAGCACTTTTGAGATAATTGGTGTAACGAAAAAACTTTCAGTGGAAGCAGTCGAGTATATGAAACAAAGACTTTGCCGTGAAGTACAGCAACCAATTAGATGTGTGAGACTGAGACGGTCAGGCTGCCATCCGAGTGGGGAAATAGGTGAGCAATCCGATGAGTTGGTCGCGGTTACTTATAGAGGCAAGACTGTTGATTGCATTCCACAGAATATCTCCTGCCTTACGCTCCTCTTTCAGTAATATCGCAGAAGCTATGGGAGCTGGGTTTAAGGAGGAAATAAAGTGTTTTTCAATCCCAGGCTACTGTACAAAGGTGGTGGTGTGACGTGAGGGATTGTGCAGAGGAGTCCCAGCATTTAAAAAAAAAAAAAAATGTAAAGACTAATGAAGACTTTTTACGAATATTGCTTTGCAGTTAAATGTTACACACTGGGACTTTGTTTAAAGAGACCGTGTTACAGTTTCCCCTGTAAATTTAGTGTCATGCTGCTCAGTGTTCCCCTCCTTAGAAAGCTTTGCCTTGTAAAACCGAAGAAGTGCAGGCAGCACGGTCGCAAGCAGTGGATGCTGCCTGTTGGCGCGCATCCTCATCTGTCCGAACAGAAGCAAGCGGGCACAGCTTCATCTTGAGTGGATGCAAAAAGTGATCAGTGAAAAATAGAAGAAAAAAGGTACCACACAGCAGCCCAGTTATGGAATAAAATCATTATACAAACAAAAACATGCCAAGTGTTCTCTAGTGCCAGAAGGCCTACTTTTCTCTGTTTCTCTGCTGATTGTTGTGTTCTGGGCTGTTCATTCAACAAAACAAGGCATTAGAAAAAGTGCCATGACTACTTCCTGTAAATTATGAATTTTACTTTCGGGTTTTTTTCTGGCATTTGTTTAGACAAATTGTCTCAATTCATTGAAAAAGCGATGGAGTCCATACTGAAAAGATTGTTCTGCTTCTTTTAGAGGAGAGTGAGCTTATTTTTGTCTCCTCAGTAAACGAAGCCCTGTCTGCTCATTTGTTATCGACACCGTGGAACCTGTCAAGCCTCTCTCTTGCAATGACTAATTTACGCGGCGTTGGGGAATGCATTGTTTAGTCCGGAGATCTGGCTGTATAATCTGACTTTGTGTGCGAGTAGACCCGAGTGCAGCCTTGAGATGATGTGATCTGAATATCAACAGAAACTCTGGGGCGTGCTTGTTAAGAGTCAGTCCATCTTTAATCGTTCCTAAAACTTGGACTGAAAATACGTCACATTTTTTATATGACCTTCAATCACAAAACAAGTGTGGAAAGAAACCGAGCTGTTGTCCCCCACTGATGATAATCTAACCAATGACCATCAAAGAGTTACTTCCTGAACTACATTTTGAGGGTACGAGCCACTTTACTAAGGACTTTGAATAAATAAGGTCAAGCAGAACTCAGAGGCTTAGATTCACACCTTTTCACTCATTCATTCATGTCTCTGATTTGAGGGAGTAGCTAACACGAGCCAAGAAAAGAAAAGCGTTTGTTTTATTGAGGCCGGTGCCATTGTGGTGGATCAGCTCACGTTGAGAAACGCCATCTGCCTCAACAGCTTTATTTCTCTTCCTCTAACACAAGGCGAGCTTAACTTAGTGAGAGTTTATTAGAAGTGGTTGTTTGTCCTTGCCCCCCCCCCCCCCCCCCCCTCACATAGTGGGATGCAGTTAAAGTGAGGTTTGTTTTGTTGAGGTTAAATCTTGTTACTTTTTTCATTAGTGTTATCATTACGTGTACAACAGCAGCAGCTGAAGCGCTGTTGCCAGGGTGTTGCTGAGTAAACCTCATGTGGCCTCATGTGCAGATAAATCCCAGCCCGTGCCTTCAAAACAGCTCTGGAGTTCAGAGATAGAGCAGCTCCCTCGGGGCACGCTTCCACTGATCTGAGGGCTGCTTCAGCTCTTGCAATCACAGTTCTGGAGGCACGGGTTAGAGACCCAAACGCATGATCGATTATCCATAGCAGAGGGAAGGTTTGGTTTATTTGAACGTTTCTACAGTTTTGTTAGAAAATTCTCAGTTTGGTAAATCACGGTTGGATTTTAAGCGTTTGATTGTGATTCCTGTGTACGCACGGCATACTTTCCACTTCAGCATGCTCACACAGTGTGTTCCCCCGCTGCTGTGTTAATGTGCAGAGGCCTCGGGGTGTGACTCTTCTTTCGTTTTGAATAAACCATTCCAAGGTTCAGCGGTAGCGTTTGTTTGTACCCTCTGCTCGTTGTCTACTTCCCATTGTCGAGTTTGTGCTCAGATTAGAACTGCGCTTGCCCCCCGACCTCCAAAGCTTTTTTGCATTTTAATATTTTGAAGATATCCTAGCATGATTTTAATCTGAATAAAGGTTGAACTCGTTTCGTTGGCTGAAAATATGTGAGGGCGTGAGATTAAAGCTGAATGTCTGAGTGTTGTTGCCGAGCGAAGGGACGGCTTCCTGTTACTCTGTTGTGGTGGCTGTCACCCTGTGAGATAATTACCCAGCTGTCTGCACTGTTGACTTACATAAATGTAAACTCTTTTTCTTTGTTTCCATGTAAATGTCCTTGATTGTTTCTTCTCTCATCTTCCTGGGTAGAGGATAGATTACAATGAGAGTGTAATTACAGCAGCAGAAAAGAATGGATAAAAAAAGATTGAGCCAGTGGGCGAGGGGAAAAAAAAAAACAAAACCTCAGACTTTAGGATCAAAACGAGTCTGGATCCAGCCATGAGAGGAAGATAACGGACAGTTCCAGGCCACCGGTGGATACCCAGGGGAGTGGTCCCTCAACATCCGGTCCTAATGAGCGCATTTCAAAGCTCGCAATGAAGTGGCAAGTTGAACTATAACCCAGGAGACAGCTGAGCGATGAAAATGTCTGCTTTCCCATCATCCCCTGGGTGTCTGGTGTTTTCCACTTCACTGAGTCCTGTCCTCATCTCTCTAAGACTTATTTTCATTTCTCCCTCTCTTCTGCTCCAGCGAATGACCTGCATCCCCGTCTCACTCATCACTTGTCATCATCTCTTCCTTCGTTTAAGTGAAATGCGTTTTCTGGCAGTTGGAGCGGTTTGGGATTTTCAAAGCAAATGTGTTTTAAGTGACGGGTGGTAGATAATGTTTTGCCGCAACATTTAGTCATTGGATTGATTGGAAAAACGCCGTCGTGCTTATAAAAGTGTGTGCACTTTGTCCTCTGCATCAAACTTCTCCATCTTGGCCTCGTCCCTCCAGCACGGAGCAGACCCGACTAAGAAGAACCGGGATGGGAACACGCCTCTGGACCTGGTGAAGGACGGGGACACGGACATCCAGGACCTGCTGAGAGGAGATGCCGCTCTGCTGGACGCGTCCAAGAAAGGTTGTCTGGCCAGGGTGCAGAAGCTATGCAGCCCCGACAACATCAACTGCAGGGACACTCAGGGCCGCAACTCGACCCCGCTGCACCTCGCAGGTAACGCCCTCAGACACTAAATACACGTTGAAAAGCCTACCATCTCGTTTGCTATTCAATCTACAGATGGATAGGATGTTCTTTTTAAATAAGGGATGTCACCATGGCAGCTCCTTAGTCGCTTACGGACATCACGACTTTTAAGTTTTTGTTAGAAATCTGAAAATCGTGCACAGCTACCCGTGCTCAGATTTGCGCTACAGAGGTCTGAACGTTTGATTGCTACATTTCGCTGACAGATTAGTGTCAAAGCTTTTTAACACGTGGGATTTTCGATCAGAAATCAGAAAATGCTCTCAGATGCCTCCAAAAAGAAAATAAAAAGTCTTTTCATCAGCATATTCCGTACGTCAGGTTATGAATGGTAGATGAATGTGAAAATGAGTCAATGGGCTCATCCGGTAGAGTCTTCTTACTTAGGAGCAACTGATAGCTCATCTCGAGGAAAAAAGGCTTTTTAAAGATGGGGATTGTAAATCTAATGCATTTTTAGTGAAAAAGGCTCAATTTGTAACAGATTTCACCATGAAAGCTCTGGGGTGATTACATGCATTATGACCAAAAACAACTCCAGTAAACCAAACACCTACATGGATTGTTTTTCTCACTTTAAGTCTGAAAAAGGACGTGCCATGAAAAAAAAAAAGCAGCCCGTGGTTTCTTTTTAACGCCTCCTGTTTGCCTGTGAAAACAACTAAAGTCTCGACCACAAAGGCGTCCAGTCGAGCGGACCACCAGCAGGTGCTTTCAGCAAGCCTGTCATCCTTTACTGACGAGTTGATGTTGTGAAATATGAGCCCCTTAACGCCACCCTCGCATCCGTCTTTAGCTTTTACTACAGCTGATGGGATTCTCTTATTTACAGGCGGAGCGACGTTTTTCATGTAAATCGTTGAATAAATGCGTCGGTCGACTTGGAGAAGCCAAGTGAAGTTTTTTAAACAGTTTTCTGGTTGCACATGTTCAGTAAGCCAAAGCCATTTGTTTCTTCTCACTCGCAGCATGTGGGCACCTTTGCTTGGGGCCTCTTATTCTCTATTCGCTTGAAATATTAACTCCTAATATGAATATTTATAGATGGACATGCCCAAATGTTCCGAGTGATCTAAATTTACCTTTCTATCGCAATCATGGATAAGATTAATTGACCTAGAATGACACTGGATCTGGATGATATGGATTTTAAGGTCCTGAAAGCAGAGAGAATTGTTTCACCCTCGAGGATACACAGACGCACTATTATGCATGTATCCTGTATCTGTAACCATCGACTTCAGAGATAAGAGGCACCGTCCTGCTGTAGCACCCAAATGCTAAATGAGGTTCTCTTGCCTGTGTAAACACCCAGATATTAACACGGAAACACTCGATCCACAGAGCAAGTGCACAACTAGAAATTATTTTATCAAGTGCGACCCTCTTTCTGCCCCAGAATGATAGGTCTGTTGTAATTTACTCAGACTTGATAACAGATACGGTCAGTGATTTGGACCTTTCATTGTGTTAGTCTCGCTCTTGTTACGAGATGTTGTGATGAGCTCTGGTGAGAATATCACATTTATGTGCAAATGAACTCCTGGCAAACAGCTGGAATAGTGCACACCAGCATTCACGGGAAATTTGAGGTTTTGTGGCTCTGCAGTAGAAACTGGGGTCTGTGCTTTATTCTCTGTCGTTCTCGCAGTGTTTCTTCACTTATTTTCTGGTAAAGAATTGAATTATTCTCTTTTTTTTGCCTGTGTGAGTGTGTTACGCACCGAGCATCTTAACATCTATATCTCATTTCGTGAACAGGCTGCGTTTTTTAGTGATGATAAAGTATATCTCCAATGGAAACCGATTGGCAGCATGACTGATAGTTTATGAGTTAACAAACTGCTGAAAAGCACTTTGAAGGTCTGTAATCTTTTTTTTTTTCCCCCATTCGGCGGATCTGACCGCTTTAACGCCCACACTTCCTCTGCCTCGATGTGCTTTCTTTTAAGGGAAAGACGATAATGAGTTCTGTCACATTGCGGCTCAAGTAGGCTGATTTTCTTTCTTTCTTTATCCCTGTTTCCTCCAGTCATTACCTGATTGTATCGTTTCTGTGCTCCTCTCTGCCCCCCCTCCTCCCCTCTTCTGCTGTGCTCTCCAGCTGGTTATAACAACTTGGAGGTAGCAGAGTATCTGTTGGAACACGGAGCCGATGTGAATGCACAGGATAAAGGAGGGTTGATACCTTTACACAATGCCGCCTCATACGGAGTAAGAGTCACAACCACACGCACATGCACCACTCACTTTCCACGCCTTCGAGAGCTGCTTAATGTCTTTTAGGTTGCAACTCTTATTCAGTGAAACTTGCTTTCACCTCGCGCTGTTTCACAGACCCACAGGATTGTAATTGAAAGTAATTAAGATGATTACAAGGCTGAATGAACTCAGATGAATATTTTAAAGTTGTGTTGGCTCCATATACGCCTTATTTGCTTCTAAGTTATTTCTCCAGGCTTTCTTAAGGTATTAAAAAGTTTTTCCTTTTGGATATTAGCTGTTCTTTTACTCATTTTCAGTCCAGTCCTTTCAGAGGATTTCTCTTCCTATGAATCATTCAAGCACAGAAGGCACCTAACTCCAGGGATGGGTGTATCTCCAGGCTGTTCTTAGCAGCCTGTCACTAAGACTTTTTTTTTTTCCAGATATCTTTAGTTCTGGGTTAGGGTTATCTGTGAACATTGGCAACGATAACATAGCTTGATAATCATAAAGTAGCTTTTTTTTTTTTTTACACCAGTAAGGTGATTCTGTTAGTTATAAACTCGGCACATCTCAGTATGGTGTGGACAAGTGGAGGACAAAAGAAGTGTCAGGCCTAAAAAAAGCAGATTAATAGTATCTGAAAGTGATGTCTTTAAGAAATCCAGCCAAGGCCTCACACAGGACCTGAGAGATGCATCTGGACCTTCAGTTTATCTGGTCACCGAAGCCACATCAGAAATAGTCTCCGTGGAAGGGTGGCTGCCGAAAGGAGAAAAAGGCTGAGCGATGCCAAATGACACAAGAAGTGGACTGAATCAGTGGCAACAGGTCTTATGGAGGGATGAATCCTCCCCAGAGCCCGGACCTCAACATTATTGAAGCAGTGTGGGATCATCTGACAGAGAACGGAACAAAAGGCAGCCAACATCCAAAGAAGAGCTTTGGGATGTCCTTCAAGAAGCCTGGAGAACTATTCCTTAAAGAAATGACAGAAAGCTTGTCTTAAAAGGTTCAGGCTGTGTTGAAGAGTAAAGGTGGATGTCCCATACATTGACTGTCAAGCGTGTTAGAATTGGACAATATTTTGTTTTTTCACATGACTAAAAATATGACTCCTCCTATTTCCTTTTTTTCTGACAATATATAAAGAAATGTGGAGGGCCTCATGACTTTTTAGTGCAGCAGTTTTTAGAGGAATTAGAAAAATAGCTTTTTTCTGTTCACTGCCCAGCAAATATCCGCAGTATGTTTTGTATTCTATCTGGGATGTTGAATTCTAAAGACCATAGTTTGTTTTTTGTTTGTGTTTTTGTCCCTATTTGAGTTGTAATCATTACTATTTGAGTTAGGTCTTCGAAAGTAGTACGTTTGCCTCGTTTTTGTCTTCCTCTTCATTCCGAATCCTTAGTGGTCTTTGAGTCCCACTATCCTCATATCTAGTCAGCATGGTGCTACTAAAAGAGTCATGAAACACATGTTTGCATGAAAACTTTATGAGCTCTGCATTGTGGGAACATACACACACACACACACACACTGGAGCATCTCCTCACTGGAGCATCTCCTCCTGTTAATCAAAAATAAGCTACATTGTTTTTCACACTAAGACAAGAACTGAGGAAAGACGCAGAAGAAGACGAAAGACGAGAGGGAATAGAGGAATCATGTCACAGTTCTTTGCCGTTTCAGTTCAGTAGAATATAATTTTTTTTCTTTTCACACATTTATAGCTCTAATTCGCCAACACATTTTATTGCCGTTTTCAATCCCTCCGCCAGCCACCTCCTCGCTCCTCTGATCTATTTTCTATTTTTTTTCCTAATCTCTTCTGCTTGTTCTCGTCTTCATCTCTCACTGCTACCTCCCTTTTCTTCCCCCTCTTCCCCTCCACCCTTCTGTTTAGCACGTGGACATAGCCGCCCTGCTCATCAAGTACAACACTTGTGTGAACGCCACTGACAAGTGGGCTTTTACTCCCCTTCATGAAGCGGCGCAGAAAGGGAGAACTCAGCTCTGCGCTCTGTTGTTGGCTCATGGAGCCGATCCCACTATGAAGAACCAGGAGGGACAGACGCCACTTGACTTGGCAACGGTAATGAGGAGGGGACCCTTCTGGTACTTAATGGTTTCAGAATGAGAAATGTTATCAGCCAAAACTGATGTTTGGATTGTTTTAGTTTTCAGATAGTGGAGCACTGTTAGGGAAGTTTGCAAAAGTTAAGATGCTGGAACAGGCAGCTTCCTCACACTTCCTTGCACACTAATAAGCTTCCTTTCCTCATGAGCTTCCTTACACAGTTCCTTGTTTGACTTCAGGTACCATAGTTTGAGTTTGTCATAAAAATGATTTTTGCTTGAAATGCTGCTTAATTGCTCATAGTATTCTGCAACAAATTAGAGGAAATTGCACATTTTTACTATTTAGATTTTGTTTGGGTTCTTTTTACAGAAGTCCTCAATACAAGCAATTTATACTTTGGAGGCATTTTGTTTACCTCACTTTTCAACATGTCAGCAGTTGCGGCTGCTTAGATATTTGCCAGAAAACAGTTTGAGTGCGATGGAGAAAAATAAATACATGCTAATCATGGTTTTAGCTGTTGTACGCAAACAAACATCTCTCCACTTCTTTTCAAACCTGTCTCATTTTATCTGTTGCAGGCCGATGACATCAGAGCACTGCTGGTTGACGCCATGCCACCAGACGCGCTGCCAAGCTGCTTAAAACCGCAGGCCACTGTGGTGAGTTCCCTCACAGAGTTTAAGTTTGGACGGTGAGCTTTCAGTTGCTTTGCTGTTTGCGGTCATGTTTGCTATCGGACAAAAGCAGCAAAAGATATTAGATACACTTTTGTAATCTCCACAAAGACATGTGTATTACTGTAGTGTGAATTATTTGGGGGGAATATCAAGGTGGGTAACTGACAAAAATCTAGAAAAATATAAAGAAAATAAAAAATCAGTTTGCAAAATATTGCAATTGTTTTAAGTGGATCAGAGAAAGAGAGAGCCGAGGTTAAAAAGTCCTCAGATGCTGCCATGAATGCATCGGGGTGTTGTGTTTGTAGCTTGGCAACAGCTACAGGGTTAGCAGGTAACACAGGTGAACTCTTTCAATATGGATGGAAACTTAAAAGCCACAGTTCAACATCTGAGTTGCAGAGATATCCAGGATTACATCAGATGGTGTTCTGTTCTGCAGTCTCCATCTGCTGCTCCCCATCCTGGACATCTTTGCTTCAGCTTGTCTGGATTAAGGATTTTAACTAGACACTTATCCACTGGCATGGTAATGTCATGACAGATGTTAAAAAATGTACCAGCGGTATTCAGTCCAGCAGCACAGCATCCAAACCAGTGTTGAAAATTGTTTCTAAAGTCGCATTTTATTATAAAAAAAAGTTCTCAAGAGGATACAAAGAAAGACTAAATGATATGACCGGGGCTGCTGCACTGTACCACGAGTGCGGTGCCATTCTACTGTGTATGTGGAGACTTGAAAAGTTTCCTGAGGACAGTTCAGGTGAGATTTTATCCACTAAAACTGCATATGCAAGTACAGAGATGTATTCATTGTATGTGCGATTCTCTTCGGGAGATGCTGCCCAAGCTGAAGCACATAAAGGAAGTGTTAACACTGAAAGAAGTCAAGGCCCAACTGTGATAGCTGAAAGCACTTCAAATTTTGGTTTGCAGCTCAGACTGTTAAAGTTGTGAGTTTACATGCAACTTGTGAAAGCTGTAGAGCCAAAACTGATCGGAAACCTGTAATGAGCAGAAGGTTAGGAGCTGAGCTCGTCGGCTCTTTTAAAAGCCCTGCAATCAGTCAAATCAGCAGATGGAGTGTGAGAGATGAAAGTGGCAGAAAGTTCAGTGGGAGCATCAGGATAGTTGAAGTGAGTGAACTGAAAAAAAAAGTCAATTTAAACGTTATTATTGAAAGGAAATGATCAAATCCTCTCCTTTTCACTCTCAGTTGAGCGCAAGTGTGGTGAGTACGGGTGCAGCCGGGGGTGTGGTCATCTCGCCCTCGCCGTCTCCATCCTGCCTGTCGGCAGCCAGCAGCATAGACAACCTGACCGCGCCCCTCAGTGACATCACCGCGGCCGGGGCCTCTGGCATAGCAGACGGAGCATCAGGGTCCGACAGGAAGGAGGGGGAAAGTGTGTACACGCGTCCATGTTGTCTCCTAAGTCAGAAAGAGCTTCTGGTGAACTTGCTAACATCTTTGTCCCTACAGCGCTTTTTGACATGACCATCAACCAGTTCTTGAAGAGTCTGGGGCTCGAACACCTCCGAGACATCTTCCAGCGAGAACAGGTACGCAAACCGAACTTTCAGTCTTAACACGAGAGAGAGCAGTGGGAGGTTGCTCATTCCTTTCATGTTTACAGCCTTGTTTGTTATCAGTTGTTTTTTAGTTTTGCCTCTGTGTCACGTCACTCAATCCAGTTTTTAACCATTTTAGCAGCATGGTGCTATTGGTCCACTACTGTGGTCCAGACTGAGTCATCTCATTCGTCAAAAAGAAAAAAAAAACTTCCACGTTTAGAGATTAATTAGTCTTGGTTTCATACACAAAAATAGAACCCACATAGCATGCAGTCGCAAATTCCTGGATGACTCAGTTGACGTTTTTTTTACAGACGTAGATTGCTCGGGTGCAGTCTTTATTTTCTCAGCTGAGCTAAAATTGTAAGATGGCAGAAGCTCGCGTCTTTCTTCTGTGACTGCCAAAAGGAAACGGATTCCTGCAGCAACTTTCGGTGCAGAATGAGTTGGCTGGTGAATGTCTCGGTAACTTTCCCGACAAACTAATTAGGCTGTGAAAATTTACTCAGTGCAAGGCGCAGGAAAGTTCTCTCTGCCTGCAGGACGAATCTCATCTGGGATCTCATCGAACAAGCTCAGGGAGCAGAGGGGACTCCACCATCATCAATTTGCATATCAATGGTGTTATTACCGCCACCCTATCACTGACCTTTTCTTCCAGCCTCTTCTGTATTCCATGAATATTTGCCAGGCCTATTTTTCCAGCAATATGTCAGATCAGATTCCACTCGTTGCAGTTGATGGATGCCAGTTTTGACCAGTGCATGAGTGCAGAGAGATCTGTCTATTTTTTGACAAATGTGGGATTAGAACTATGGTTAGAATAGTTTCCTACATGCATGCCGTCATCATTGAGTGTTTTTTTCCCAGCAGTTTACCTTCTTTTGGCGGTAAACAAAGCCCTAAGCAAAATGAGTGAGATGTGTTTGTTGTCTCTGGGCAGATTTCACTGGACGTGCTGGCAGACATGGGTCACGAGGAGCTGAAGGAGATCGGCATCAACGCTTATGGTCACAGACACAAACTCATCAAGGGCATCGAGAGGCTGCTGGGAGGCCAGCAGGGTCAGTAAGATCTGCAAGCGCTCACACATGTGAAGGTTCAAATGTTCCAGGGGAAAAAAAACACACCACTTAAATGATTAGAATACCAGCACGCTAGTGTCTAAAAACAGCTCAATGGCCAGCTTTAAGCTTTTTTTTCAGATTGAGTGAGAAGTGTCGATGCCTGACTATTCTCAGGTTTCTTCCACATATGTTTTATGGGGCTCAGTTTAGGATTCTCCAGTGTTGTTCTGTATTTGTAGGGTCTTTCTCTTGTTAGGTGGTGAACCATTTGCTCAATAAGAGGTTCTGAGGGTTCTGGAGCATACTTTTAATTTATAGCTTTGTTAATTTCTCCATTCAGTTTTTCCCCAAATCTGACCGATCTCCAGTCCCCTGCACAGCATGTTGCTGCCTCCAACATGCTTCACCATTGGGATGGTTTTTGGCAGGCTATTAGCAGTGCCTGCTTTAATCTAGACATGGCATTTAGAGCAGAGACCAAACGGTTGAGTCTTGGTTATGCCAAACCTAATTATCTCTTCTCCCAAAAGGTGTCTCCGATTTGGGGTATTTTTCCTTTCTTTTACCTTAGCTTTGCTCAAATATTTATTATCACTTGACAGGCCTTTTATATATTTGCGTTGTGTTTTTTCTTTAAAAATCAGTTCAATCAGTTGCATAAGCGGACTCCGTCAGTAGAGATGGAAACATTTCAAACACGATCGGCATTAACGAATGAACCCGAGATAAAGTGTTCAAATCTGATGGAAACCTCCGTCGATGTTGTGTTTCGGTTATTTTACTTTGTAATAAACTTGAAAAAAATATTCTGACATTTTATTTCTGCTGTGAAGAAGCGTTGAATAATAGTGGCCAAAGAAATGGATTCAGCATGTGGCTTCAGCAAAGCAAAATGTGAGAAGGTGCAGGGCCCCGAATGCTTCCTGTGAATATGTACTCAAAGCTCTGCGCCAGTTGTTTTCCTCTGACGGATTCCAGGCTTTCCTGATTCACTTTCATAATGTCTGCTTGTAGGTGCAAACCCATACCTGACGTTCCACTGCTCCAGCCAGGGCACTGTGCTGATCGACCTGGCACCGGACGACAAGGAGTTCCAGTCCGTCGAGGAGGAGGTGAGCGGACGCACCTTTACACACACGCAGCTCACGTTCAGTCTGACAGTGTTTGTTTTTCACCTGAAGCTCTGCAGGAATTTCTAGCTGTAGGATTGAATATTGAAAGATATCTCTGGGAGGACATTTAATTTCAAACGCGCGCGGCTGCATCATTCGGAAAAGAGCTCGGGGTGCACGGCTCCATTGGCGATGCCGCTCTTGTAAATGAGAAGCGGTGATTGAAGGAGACACCAGATCTCAGTGCAAATGGGCCGAGATTAATGAGAACCGGCAGGTGTTAACAGAAATTGAACAGGTCATTTCAACTGTAATTTTTAGTTGAAATATCACTGACACGAGACTGTGTTTTTGAGCACCCCCTCCCCAAAAAAAGAAGAGGGGATGTTTCTGAGAACGTCAGCAATGACTCTTCCAATGTTGCCTACTTCCATCCCTACATTCCATTTTTTAACTTTGGCGCTGCAGTTCTGTTATTTTCCACCGATGTCTCAACTTTTCAGGTGAAATGCTCTAAGTTTCCCTTGTCAGAGTAACCCACTGGATAAGTTAATGTTCTACTTCATCTCTAAACACACGGATCCTGTAACGGCTGAAAAAGTTTCCCGTTTGCTCGTGTGTGAGTTTAATTCTCCTGTGCTTGTCGATGCCATCCTCAGCTACAAAGCACGATCAGAGAACACCGCGATGGAGGCAACGCAGGCGGAGTCTTCAGCCGGTACAACATCATTAAGGTGCGCTCTTAAAACACACATGCACGCACACGCTTGTGCCGGGCTGACACGCAGACGTGTGTACTCTCTTTCAAAAGAGAAATAAGGAATCTGAACTCAAGGGCTCGAGATTCAGTCCACTTTTGCTCTTTTAGTTGGCTTCTGTAGATATGTTTTAATTCAGCGCTCATCTCTTCTTCTGTTCCTCCCGACGCAGATTCAGAAGGTGGTGAATAAGAAGCTGCGGGAGAGATACGCACACAGGCAGAAGGAGATTGCAGATGAGAATCACAACCACCACAATGAACGCATGCTCTTTCATGGTAATTGTATACGTTTGACGAAGCAGAGTACGACATAGCGAGGTTCCCACCCATCTGCAATGCTTTGATATCTTATTAAGAACAGGAGTAAGTCTTACTGCTTTGTTGTTCTTCTTCTCATGTTTTGTTGCCCTATTCCTTTAATCTTGACAAATCTACTGTTGACAACCAGATTTGCGGAAGGTAGCAGCCGAACCCTTTGGTTTCATGTCCGATTGACCCCACCTGTTGCATTTTGCGACGGCAGTCTGACTTTTCGGACCGAGTAAGGTATATGTGTGTATCACTTTAAACGGGGGAACCGCTGGGGTCTCGTTACAGAACAGCCATGCTCAGCAAACTTCCTCCTCCATGAGTTTATTTACTATGATTAGCTGCAGCACTGAGTCATCATCCGAGCCAAGAGAATGAGAGAAAACTGGATTGGATTTTTATGGCAAAACGACTTGTTGCTTCTTAAAAAAAAACTGTAACTTTAGAGGCTTTCAAGACCTTTCGGTCTTGCTTTAGATAATAAATCTGACAAAACAGCGGTGAGGGTGCAGATATGGAAGTTGAAGACACATTTTCCTCCGGTTGAAAACATTTAAGCTGCCGCCGTGATGCAGTTAATCCCACGTGGCATTACTCTGACGGTTCAGTGTGCTTAAACATGTAGAAGAATTATATTTTCAGCTGCTTTCCACTGCTGCCACTGTTTCTCACAACTTGAAAACACTGCTAATATAAATTAGAATAAAATAGATTTTCATGCCCTTTCAAGGGCACGTCTGATTAAAAAGGTTCTGCTCACGTCCTCTACATCCAGAGACAGGGGACTGGAGCAGTAAGAGGAGCATTAACAGTAAGTAACAACGTGAAAAAAGACATCGCATTGGTGTGACATTGTGACAAATTCTGTTAACGGAAGTGTGACCAGATGCACAGTGACACGTAGCAATAAAACGTGTTTATTCAGTGCAAAAACAGTCCAGAACTTCCTCATCCTAAAGTGGATACAAGTGAGAAAACCCTGCAGCTTTCAGTCGCGTTCTGTTGTCTGACAGAAGTAAAAGGCGGCTCGGTCGAGGTTCAGCCGTTGGTGCTCTCAGAGATTAACTCGGCACAGCCGTGTTTTCATTCTTTCAGCTCGACTGTAGGCTTCAGCCGTGCTCATTTATCACCCGTCCCCTTTCACCCACACCACTTTCTCAAGACACACGCCTCAGGACTTCAGTCGAGCTCGGTTTCCTTCAAACTGCACACTGTGAAGTTGAAAATCCCAGGAAATAATCTGGTTTCTCTGATGCCTGAAATTGCGTGTCAACCAAGTTTCTTAGATCATAGATCTCCGCGGATAAGGCTTTGTCATACGGCATCTCTCCACTCTCCGCTCCTCGCCACACTGCTCAGATTTTTCCCAGCCTCGTTTTGTTTTTGGGAGATTTTCCAGGTTTCAACGAAGGAGTGATTTGCATGCGTTTGATGTGATTCTTGATCTGTCTCGCCCCGGCCAGGTTCTCCCTTCATCAATGCAATCATCCACAAGGGCTTCGACGAGCGCCACGCCTACATCGGCGGCATGTTCGGCGCCGGCATCTACTTTGCGGAGAACTCCTCCAAAAGCAACCAGTATGTGTATGGGATTGGAGGAGGAACGGGGTGTCCCACTCATAAAGACCGCTCCTGCTACGTGTGTCACAGGTGAGACGCACGATTTGTTGACATGACGTGCATTTTGTCTGAAGTTTTTGTTCTAAACCCACTAAAACGGCACGTTAAATAGTTTTTAACATTAAATAAAGAAAAGCAGTGATTCTACAGCCTGTTTGTTTTTGCAGACAGATGCTGTTCTGCAGGGTGACGCTTGGTAAGTCGTTTCTTCAGTTCAGTGCGATGAAAATGGCCCACGCCCCCCCTGGTCACCACTCTGTCATAGGGCGACCCAGTGTTAATGGGCTGGCGTATGCGGAGTACGTCATCTACCGAGGGGAGCAGGTCAGTGCACAAGAAGACACGTTTGCTTTTTTGCATGTGAAATTCTAGAATCTTTTTTTGTCATTTCCCTTTTTATTATGATTATTACTGGTCCCTTTTCTAATGCTGGAATAAATTCATTTAGGCTCACATTGGTGCATTCTATGTTCTCAGGCTTTCCCGGAATACTTGATCACATACCAGATCGTGAAGCCGGAGAGTCTGACGCCGCCTGCTGCAGCTGCTGAGCAGAAGTCCTAAAACACGGGCACAGCTGGATCTGTTAAATGGCCAGACCCTTTTGGGCAAAAAGCCACTTTCTTCTTCTTCAAAAAAAAAAAAAAAACAAGAGAAAAAGGAAAGACAGGACCTGAACAAGGAAGTGTTTCAAGCCTCAGACCTGAAATTTAGATCTCTAGAGCTGAACTCAAGGTGGGTGACGTGAAGTGGTGAAAGGGCAGAAGTCAGATACGCCATGTGTCTTAACAGAAGAAAGGGGGGGTTGGTACACGTTCAGCCCAAACAAGCAGACAGGTTGCTCACAGTGTTTGTGGATGTGCACCAGTAAGCGTTTTCACAGCTTGATCTAAAAAAGAAAAAAAATAATGAAAGCAATTCTGCAGCACAGTCAAAAGACAAACTAACACGGCTGTTTTAGCTCCTACGTACTGCTTATGTAATCTGCCCCCAGATTTTAATGGCTCGTTCTGATATCGTGTCCTCTCCTGCCGACATGCATTGTCCACAACAACAAAACAACAGCCCTGGGGTCACTTTGTGAAGCAGCGATTTTCATGCTGAGAACCGAAATCCATAGCATTTTTTTTTTTATGTTGTAGTTTTGATGCATTTTCACCCATTGAGGCTGATGTAAACAAGATACGCAGGAAGAAACCATGCAGCACAGATGGGTAAATGAGATTATTGTGGTCAAATTACGCCCAGGAGCCAAGAAGCAGGGGGCTAACAAAATACTATGAAAACACAGTCCTCTGCTGCTGCTGCTGTGCCGGCTAAAGTTCCCACTAAAGTCCATACAGGGACCGACCCTATTCTGCAGGAGCCAGTCAGAAGAGAAAATGGTCGTATCTGCTGCTGCTCGCATACAAAAGGTGGACAGCACAAATGATTGTTTTGAACTTGGCCAGAAAATGTAGTGGCTGAGGTGCTAACAAGCTAGAAACAACAGCTTAGAGTGACCAAGCCAGATCGCACCTGTGTTCTTATAGAAAATCAAGATATTTTCTTATGACTCCAAGAACGGCTGCTTCTCCCTGCACAGCTCTGACTGTGAAAACTGTCCAACCTTATTCCAGAACCACAAGGACCATGACAGGTTATGATAGTGTCGCATTTGCTCTCAGACCCACACACACGCTCCCAGCCGCCGGTTCATCAGGTAGAAACTGCCAGAACAGGCTGACAGTAAAAACCTGGCGCTCGTGAAGGTTGTAATTTGGTGCTGTTCAGCTGCACAAACAGGTGCTTCGACTCTGTAACCGATCTCTTCTGACATAAAGATGAAAGCATTCCAACTTTCGTGAAGACGGGGCTTGTTGCAGAGTGCGTTTGCACCGACTAACACAGGCATTTGACTGCGGACACTTTTGTATACGTCGTTTAAACTGCTGTGCCGAGACACCCCGTCTGCTGCTTTTTACCGCAAACGCTATGCTCTGTTTTATCCACCCCTCGCAAGTAATGTGATCATCTCTTGCCATGAAAGGCGCAATAAGCAAGGGATGGAAGATGAGATTTTAATCAGTCCCCCTCTGGATAATGTGTTTGAGCTCTAGGAAAGTTTTATACATAATACAATAGGGAAACTGAATGTATGAGGTGGAATGTGCCTAACTGGGAAAAGAAAACTTATTACTCTCCTTAAAGCCCCACCTTGTCATCCATCCTAAGGAATCAGGCGACTCTTCTCATCTCATCAGCTGTAACAAATGACACATTTCTGGTGTCACTCACCTATGCTCACCTATGTAAAGTGTATTGTCGTCTCGTGTCCCCCTCAGATGCCCGTGTGCTTGTTTACATGAACCCGCTGCCTTCTTGCCCCCTTCCCCTCCTTTTGTAGCTGATGACGCCCCCTGGTGGTGCAGCAAAGTAACCGCTCCCTTGTGCTGCTGAGTGAATCTTCAGTTGTGCGTTTCAGGAGGGCATTAGTGGAGGGATTCAAACCCACAGGGCTGTGCACGTCAGAGGCATTCTCCATTTAGTTTTTTTCTGCCTTTTTATCTGAAATATGTTCCTTTATTTATTTTGTGGGGGGTGGAGTCACCTGTACACTCCTGCGTTTACACACCTCCAACATTAAGTTAAATGTGAATAGCGAAGCCTGATCACTGATTTTCAGCGAGCCATTCAGCAGGCTGGTCACAGCTGCACAAGAAATAAGATGTTTCTGCAGGCAGTGGTCAGGAGGATGACGATGATGAAGAAGAAGAGGAGGAACACGTTGTACATAGAGATGAGTTCTCATGCATCTGTGATAAATATTTGTGGAAATGTACCTGGTGACCACGTGCAGCACATCTCCTCGCACTACACAGTGTAACCTTGTTTTTTAATTTTTTTTATTTTTACTACTCTAACCGTGTTTTCCTGTCTTCTGTTGAACGTTTTGTTCAGTTGTTTTTAAGCAATGTGCATCTCATGGGACCACGTGAGCTGATTGTTACCCAGTCCATCCCCTCTTTATTTTTTAAATGTTGTTCTTTTTAACATTCTACTGCAAAAATCTGCGGCTGTAACAGGTTTCAACAACGATAACGCTGCCTTAAAGCAATGTGAAGATGTTCTTGACTTAAATCAGTCATCCTAAAGAGGGACGGTTCGCGTCGTGGTCCCCACGCGTCTGTAAGTGACGCCGTCTTACATTTGACCTCAGACTTGTGACTCAAGTTTTCCCTCTCGACTTTCGGTAGATATTTTTCGAAGTCCTCCCTGCAGCTTCATTTTAACCTCCAAACATGTGAACGATGGACTCTTCGCCGCTATGACAAAATGATTTGAGCAATGGACCATTTCAGCAAATTGATTAGTGGCAGGGAAAACGAAACGTGAACGAATTAGCGGACGGAATAAACGATAATGAAATCAGAAATAAGAAAACCTAACAAGCCTGAAATTGAATTGTCGTGGCCAAAAGCTTTTAGGAAGACAATGAACGTTGCTGCACTTGAAGACTGTTAACAGTAAATGAAGTGCGTTTTTTCCGTTGTCACTACGCCTCAGGTCGTCTAAATGAGGTCTCTAACATCTGACTTTTTAAAGTTTGTTTGTGTTGGACTTTTTAAGCCGTTTTTCATCCCACCTGACCAGACTTTGGACCACTGCTTGCTCTCGTGACGCTGACAGCATCGACCTCACGAGCTTTGTTTTAACCTGGACCGTGAAAGAAAACTCCTCCTGGGCCCTTTTAATGGGGCTTTTACAGAGGATTTTGGGTCCTTTTTTGTCTTTCCTCATGGAGAACACTTGGGCTTATATATATTTTTTAATAATATCGGTGTTCTGTCTCTACTGATTTGTCTTAAGAGCCAGTCAAAAATGTGGCTGTACACAGATTTGAGGGTGCGCGTCTGTCTGTGTTGTACAATCAGCCCATGCCTCCCTATAAGACACCAGCTGAATTAACACATTTCCTCATGGGTTTTGTTTGAGCTCTTGTTGTACAGAGCTGGCTACCAGCTAACATGTGGAACAATAAAACTCCCGTGTATATATATATATATATGAAAAAAAGAAAAAAAATCCTTAATAAAAGAATTTAAACTGTCATTTCCTTGTTTGTTTTGATTTTTTTTCTGAACGTCACAGTTTGGGCACCATGTAAGTTGGTTGACAGGATTCAAATTTTTTACTGCCTGCTCGACTTATTCAGACTATTTAAACTAAAAGTTAAATCAGCTCTGCTCGCACCGTGAAGGGAGTAAAACGTGTAACGACCCATCACTTTCTCTTGATTCATTCCAAGCGTAGGCAGGATGAGACTGGCATATCTGAAGGCGGTATTTCAGCATTTAAAAAGTCAGTCTGAGAAGTGCCTTTAACCTTCCTTCTCTAATGGCTGCCAGGATTTTACCACTGTGGAAGTTGCTTCTTTTTTTCTTTTTTAAAACTTGATTTTAAATGTGGTCATAGCACCCTCTGTGTAGTCAGATTCATCCCTCCCTCATCACATACAGTTTTTAAAAACTTGCTTTCTCCGTGAAATGGCTTCTATATGGGTCTTGAGACTCACGTGGGTTTATTTAGTGTCGCTTTTGCAGTGTCATGTCACGCAGATGACCCCACCACACAGTGAATAACTGAATAATTTGGACTATTTACACAGCTCTCGCCTCAATCCGAGTCTTTTTTTCTCCTCCTCTTACTGGGCTTATCCTTAGAATTTCAGTTGAGATTCTGACAGCCCTCATCAAATGAGGCAACCATCCCACAGCTGGTCTGATAGATTAAATTCGAGTGTCGATCGTCAGCCGTTGCTCGTGTTTACCTCATTCTAAGATCCAGTTTGTTACTGATCTGTCACAGATATCATTCGAACGGTTGATTCCGGCGTTGAAAAGCTTTATTTCTTTATTTCAACACAGAGAAGGAGCTCCTAACATGTTCTTTAAGGATATGTGTCGCAGTTGGACGCCACCTAAGCACCACATATGGAAGTCGCATCCTCTGTCGTGCTGTCATTAAAAAAAAAATTCTCATGAATGGTCGTCATATGAAATAAACTGAATGTAGAAAATTGAGGGGTTCTCACCAGCAGATGGTGCTGCTTGCTCACATTCCGACTAAGATGTGACTAAATACGAGTGCGTCTCTGATGTTTCAGACAACAACAGATAAGACGTCCTGTTTGACTACTTGCGCGTTTAAAAAAAAAAAAAAAAAAAAAAGATTTCTGTTTCTGAGATTATTTTTCACACCTCTTAAAGGCTTGTAGAGATCAAGGAGGCCCAAAATGAACCGTAGTTGTGTTTCTTGCAGTGTTGCTTCTCTTGTAAGTAGGTAACAGCTGCCTTTGCCAAAGTAAACCCTTGTAGTAATTCAAACTCTCCCTTTGTCTCCCTAAACACCTCCGAATTATGACATAAGATAAGAGGGAGTCATGTTGTATAAATCAAACTTATAGTTTCACATTCCTCTTGACTGGAATCAAATATGACTTGGGTTAGTTTAAACTGAATTGACTGAATTGATATTTATCATAATGTAAAATATAATGTAAAATATGTTTATATGTGTGTATATATATATATATATATATATATATATATATATATATATATATATATATATACTCATAGTATATATATATACTCATAGTTTTGGTATGTTCAAATTCTGTCACAGACCATCGCACACACACACACACACACACAAAAACCCTCCACACAAGGCTTACTTAAGAACATTGTTTATTCAACAGCAGATCTTCAGTAATAAATAAATGTACAGATCATTCATTCCACAATAAAACCAGGGAAGGGGGCGGGGGCTGTTTTGTTGATCGGAGGATTGATATTGCTGTGATGGGTGAACAGCACTGACTGGACGGAAGCACAGCCAGGACAGATGGACTCACACAGAGGGGCAGACAGACACGTGGGTACAAACCACACAGATGTGTACAAAGTATTGCATTTTTCACTGGTCGGCTCTCTCTCTCTCTCTCTCTCTCTCTCTCTCTCTCTCTCTCTCTCTCTCTCTCTCTCTCTCTCTCTCCTCCTCCTCTTTCTGTAGGCGCACATGCTCAAGTCATTCTGGCATCAACATGATGTGCAAATCAATCACAAATTACAGTTAAAGTATTGCATCACTTCAAAGTGCTACACATAGGTTATGACAATCTTCAAAAATCTTTGAAACCTTTTTTTCTGTTTGTGTGTTTGAAAAGGTGTTTATGGAGCTCTTGTATATTAGGACTTGACTAAAAGGAAAAGAAAAGAAAAAGTTCTATATATTTTTTGCCTTTCTTGGGTCTAGCACAGTGTACAACTCAGCCTGAAGCTTAATCAATACATTTGTCATATAAAAATGGGATATCGTGACGTTTGAATGTAGGTTTCTGACGATGGCGTGTGCTTGACTGGAAAGAGAGTGCAGCCGGTTATGTTGGACTCGGATACTCGGAAACGCATCACAAAGGAGCGTGTTTTTAATCTGATGGCTCCCGCGTTCAAGTGTCTCTGTGAAAATGGGGAATCTGCGTTGATATCATATTAAAAATGAGATTGATTTGCAAATGGAATGATTTTGAAGTAACAAGGATTTTAAAAAATGCTTCATGTGTTGCTCAATTATTATTTCCATGACTATTAAGGGCTGTAAATGTGCACATGTAGCCCTGCTTGGTGCACCGGAATATATGTGTGCATGTGTTCAGAAGTGAGCTTTTGACCCTGTGAAACAAGCCTGTTCTGCACTGGTGCACAAACGACAGCTCTGACCGACATTCAGCAACCTGCCTTCCAGTATTTATGAGGTGGAGGGAAATTACTAATTCCAGGGATGCCTAAATCCAGGGGACACCTCCGTGAACAAGAAACAGACACCTCAAAAGACCATCTGCCGATAATGTGCATTTTTTTGCCCATTAACTAAAGAAGAACGGGGCCAATTCTGCAAGGCACCAAACGGGAGCCTTTTTTTTTTTTAGTTCGTCTCAGTATGCTTTAAAAACACCCTGCTGGAAGGAGCTGAAACCCCAGTAACACATAATATATAACAAATTAAAAATACAAAACCAGCATGGTCCTTTAAGGAGCTGTCACCCGGGGCTTGCGGGTTCTCAAGTTCTGATCTAAAAGGGGGAAGTATCTTGGAAACGACAGCACTGCTGCAAAATGTCCCCTCATCAATGCAAAGACTCATTTTTACCACTTATCTCTCTGTTTTTCAGCCCTTATCACCTAAAACCATTCATATGTGATGGAGCAGAAGGGCTTTTCTAAAGCGTGTCAGGGTCTTGTGGAGGGGTTTCCCAGTCCATTTACAAGGGCCCTGGCCTTTATTTGGCATCCTACTTTATTTATTTAGTCTCTTCATTTAAAGGAGACAAGAAGGGAGGAGGGGCAGGGTTCGGGCAGGCTGAAGATGAGAGGCAGAGATGAGAGGAGGATGAGGAGGAGGGTGGGAATATAAAGGGATGAAAAGGAGAGCCGGAGAAAGGAAGAGGACGTATCAAGGACAGGAAGCTCCGGTCGGATCCCCGGCAGAGCACCTGTCACTGAAGAGGCTCCTGCTTTCTGTCACCGTCTCCTCCCCAGTTTTTTCCATCCATCTTTTGTCTGGCAACAGGAGGGACACCCAAAGAGGAAAGAGCGGGTGCTTATAATTCCTCCTTCCTTCCTTCCTGTGTCCATCTCCTCTCCTAAAGACCTCGTCTCCATGGCAACAGGCTGTCTTCATACTGAGCTTATTCAGTTGGTAATCATGGATGTGTGTATGTGTGTGGGAGAGAGAGAAGGAGAGTTTTGCTGCTGCGCAGGCCTCACTGTGTCGGTTTTGTGCCTCTGTTGGAAGAAAGTGTATCTCGAGTGGACATCAGTCCAACAGTCCAGCTGAACATGGTTACAGAAACCAGTTTTGAAAGCCAGTTCATTTTTGGTCAACTGGAAACAGCATCTTGTGACACTGGAAGGAGTGTTGCCTGCGTTGTGAACTTCAAAAAGTCTTTTTTTTTCTAATCAGGCACCGTGACGCTTCTCACCTCTGCGCCCTGGAAGCATGTTCATACTGCGGTTGTCACTGAGACTGACAGCTCTCCCAGCCAATGGCAGCCCAGTCTGTGCTCACCTAGTACAGTGGAAAAGCCTGTAATCGGCTGTCCATCAGCAGCCGGGAGAAGTTGTAATAGGGCTGTGGTGCAGGTAGGCGGGATTCACCACAGAAACCGGGAAGTTGAAAATGAACGGAGAGGTGGGCGTGGCCGTCGTCGAGGTGGTGGCTGTCGTCGACTTGGGTCCGAGAAGCGGGCTCGCCGTGGCGGCCGCTTCGGCAGCACATGAGGTGGCAAGGACCTGCGACTCGAACTGCAGCAGCTGGCCCATGAAGCTGAAGTTGGGGGAGATGATGCTGCGGCGCCGGCGCACAAACTCAAACGCTTCGTCCAAACGCACCCGCTTTCTCTTCATCAGGTAGGCCAGGCAGATGGTGGCAGAGCGGGAGATGCCCGCTTGACAATGGACCAGAACTCGTCCACTCGAGTCCCGGATTGAATCTGAGAAAACAGAGGGGTCAGAGGTCAGAACTGGCTCCAAAGTTTAGCTTTGAGGGATATATGTGAAACTCAGTACACGCATTAATAACTCCGGCCCTGAACACACACATGCACAGACTTTCGCTCCTATTGTCCACAAAATCTTATTTAGAAAAAAAAACATTGTATACGTCTTTGCCATTGTATTATTTCTATTTTTTACGTAAAGCAGACGGTTTGTCTCTCCAACAGACAACATGTTATTCATCTCATTGTCTTATTCTTTTCAAATAGTACCAACAACTATTTGGCTTCGGCCCTGTAGGTTTTAACAAATTGTCCTCCTATGTGTACTTTTTTTTTTTCACCCTGCAATTGTCTTTAACACACCAGATGTACAGTGAGGCGTCACCTCAAACTGCCTCCATTTCCTCTCCTCCGCACTTTCATGCCTTTCAGTGCAGTCAAACTGATAGCTAACCTCAAAGTGAGAAAGCAGCAAATCACATTTACAGTAACTGAAACGCACACAAGTGCAAAATTTGAGTCATCGGCCTCTCTTTCACACTTCCTCCTCAGCTCTATTTATGGTTCTGCCTTGTTAATGTATAAATGCACGCTATCACTTTATAACAGAGAATAACCACATTTAGGTAATAGTTTGATTAGAGCATTTACACAAATCCAATTTCCCCCAACAGCCCCAGTTGGCATGATTAGTTGGACAGCCGTGTCTTGGAGCATGTGTGGTGGCCTGCAGGAAATTAGAAGCACAGAATGCGAAGAGGAGGAAACGGGAACTTTTATGTTCATGAACTTACCGTAATCTAATTTTCTATTTCTGTAATACTGCTCAGCAGTTCACTTCATGACTTAAGGGGCGAATGATCAGATTCATTCAATCCAAGACTATTTACAGCTATTTCTTAAAATGCAGAGATGCTTTATTCCCAACAGCTGCCTTCACGTCCATCATCTTTTGTGGGAAGCCTGTATTTTCTGTTTAAGCAGATTTAAGGTAACTCCACCACAGCGTCTGTTCACTTGGTAAAAGCGGATGAGTCAGACTCTGGTCCCGCAGCAGCTAACTATGACGCATACCAGCACCTACACCTACACTCACATCAGAGCACATGCTCACAAACGTACACTCGCAGATACACGTAGAGAAAACATGCACTTGACTACCGAATCATTCTAAATGTTGTGTTTTGTCTTTCAGGTAACGGAACTAAGATTTAGACATGCACATCACACACTGACCTATGAACTCGATGGCCTCCAGGAACCAGCAGCTGATGTCTTCCTTGTGGTTGTCCTCCACTGGGATACACTTGTACTGGTAAGCACCCTCGAAGTGGTTGGGACAGTCGGCTGACACGTTCAGCAAGGCCGAGATTCCTGTGGCGTCCAAAACCTCCTTCTTTGAGGCGTGAAGGGCGCTGCCAAGGTAGAGGAAGGGGAGGATCTCCACCGGGCCGCCCTGGACACAGCACATTCATCCGTATTTAGTTTTTATTCATCCGTCTTATTATTAATCTTTTTGTACGTCTGCATTCACTCATTCCACAAAAGAAGCATCTCTTGGCCCAGGCGGCCATGTTGGAGTGAATGTGCTTAGATGAAAGCCAGTGTGCTCGATAAGACAAAGAATTCACTGTCTCAGTGAGCAGCAAAGGCCAGATACTGGATGACTTTGTGACCTCGCCTGAATATTTTGTTAATCACATTAGCTATGCGTCTCACTCTGTGTGAGTAATGCAAGCTCATTCAAAATGAACCATTTAGTGTGTTCGCTTCTGACTCGAGCTGAGCTATTTTCACAACTGGAAGGACAGTTTACTGAGGGAGCAGACCAACTCATGTTTACGGCCTCACACTGCAGAAGTCGTTGGAAATACCTGCATTTCTCTCTGTTCTTTTGAGGAAAATATCCCCCACAGCAGCACTTCCTCAGAATGTTAGCTCTGGTGTGCGAGGAAAAGCGCCGCCGCGCTTTGTGCGGTACATAAGCATCAAGCAACGGGACAAACTGAGGTCATGAATATTTATGATATTTCCTAGAGAATGGATGTGTCTGCAGCAACATTAAAACTTGTGTTTGCTGCGTCTGGTTAAAAACATTACTTGTTCATCTGGATATTCAGTCATCTGAACCCACATCAAATACTAACACGGCCACCACACTTCACAATTCAAACAATAATCAACACAAGGGGGATAATGAGATGCTCTGTTCTACGTGAACAAAGAGAATAATGTGCTTCCTCTGTGTTCGAATGCACCAATCCAGTTTTGAGCTTTGATTCTGAGCCGCGTTATCTAATGAGGAGGGGAAGCTCCTTCACCCCCTTTGCTGGATGTGTCGGGTCAGCCTGTCAGCAGCGGTCTATACCGGCAGTGCAAATTATTGACAAAAGCTCTGTGTGTTTGTCACCGCTGCTGACGAACTCTGTACTGACACAGACTCAGGAAATGATCAATACCGCTAAGAGATGTAGCGTGAGGCGGGGTGAGAGGGAACTGCGCGACTAGCCAGTCAATCGTTTTCATGCTGCCACAGGAAGTAGCAGCGTCCCTTAAATGAAATTGCACCAGACGGTACAGCGGAGACAATCGAGCATTTTTCTTGAAAAAGACACACACACACAGAGGCCGGGCTGTCTCTCCCCTCGTGCATTCCAGGGGAATTAAACCCAAACCACATGTGACTGCGAGCGTTGCATAAAATCTGTGGCCTCAAACAACAGATCTCTGTACAACAAAACAAGTCCAGTCAGGTCACAGGAAGTGATGCGGAGTTAAATCAGTGGTGAAGCTGATTTCAACAGTTTAAATTCAGTGGGAGAGGAAACGTGGGTGAATGAATGTGGGATAAGAGCTAAAAACTTGACAGATTAATCAGCTGGCCAATCAGAACAGTCTAAATCATTTATGTGTTAACATATGGAAGTCAAACACAAAAAGTTTCCTCTTGAACAGGACTATAAGCCGAATGCTTTTAGTCTTAACTCATGATAGCCCTTTATCGTCTGTTACATTTATGTTCACGCTCTTTTACACCACTCTGACACCAGCGGATGTGAGCTGCGTGATTTAATATACTGGTTTTAATCTGACAACCTGATCGGACCGCTTTTACGACTGTCTCGTGTTGCGTTTTACCTGGTCGTTGTGCGGCGTTCCACATGATGAGCAGGAAGAGTCCACACTGGACTGGCTGGTGAGGGAATGTAGCGATTTGGTCTTTAAACAAAACTCTGGATACTCTGTGAAGAATCTGTCGTATCCCCCTACAAACAAACAAAAAAAGACATCGTGATCAGACATGTGATGCTGAACAATATCTTAAAGGGTCCAATTTACCACAGACAAGAAGGATATTGCAAAAACACTGTGGGGCTTTTTGGTTGTGCTTTGGCTGCTTTAAACACACCACAGAGGCAAAATTGAGAGAAAAAAACAAACAACAAAGCATCCCAGTGCAGTTTTCTCATTGGCCTTTAGATTTTATGATATATGGCATGTCACACCGACCCTGGACTAGCCCTCGTTATGTCTAGGTGCTGTGGGTCTTCTTTTCAAATTCATCTGCAGGCTGATCACTGCTGTAAGCAACTGAGACGTGTCATCTTTAAAAGCCCCACACTGGTGTTTCAAGGCGTCTTCGTCGTCAGGGTGCACAAAAACAGGGGAAATGTGCCACAGCTCTCTGCAGTTTTCAATTTACAGATTTTTTATTTTTCAGACTAAATATAGGTCGGATAAACCGTGTGTTGATCTTCTTTTCTGGATTTTCTCCCTTCCCGTCGGTAATTTGTCTACAACGGACTCTTTGTGAAACGATCATGGGTGGGCTGGATGTCACTCCACTTTGATGTGGCTTCTACGCATTAGCATTACCTCATTCATTCAGGTCCCAGCCATTGGACTGTGTCTGGATCTGTGTGTGTGTGTGTGTGAGACGGTGAGTGAGTGAAAGTGTGTATTGAAAAATAAGACACCACACACACATTTAAACAGAGAACACAGTCAGCTGGGGTCATCTCAAACTCTGGTTCATTCAGTATTTTTATGGATGCGATTTAAATATTGTATTATTACGTTTTGATAGTTAGAAAATAAAATGACCACCAAAAAAATGAGGCCACACATAAAATTTGGAACTGAATCTAATTTGAAATAGAAATCTATCAAAAATAATCCCAATGAACAAAGACATCATTGTATATTCTAGGTGTTCTTATTCAAAATGAAATGATTATAAGCTAAACTCAATGCCTATTGTAATTTCTCTTTAACTCTATGTATTGTTTACTGATACTTACTTACGTTACCATTCCTACAGCTTAACTAGTATTAAATTAATCCGTTCCACTGCAGCTATGTAAATTATGTTTTATCATTTTTGATACGTCCAAGTTCGTCTATAATTAAGCCTTAAAAATGATAACTGGTTGATAATAAAATGCTTTAACAAGCCAAATGTAACCAATGTCGCGAGCGTACTGTTATAATTCATTCTTCCACACGTGTATCTTACCAACTTAATAACCAGCAGCTATCTTACATGAAAGGTATTTACCTTTGAGCAGGTATATGCGTGTTCCCTGTGAGTCCCTGAACAGCGCGTTGAGCACCAGGGTCACGGTGCTGTCTTCCTTCACCGTGTCCGAGTCCTGGGTCCGCTCGTCGTACAGGACCACGGCGGAGTACATGCCTGAGCGCAGGCGGCCCCGGACCTCCTCGTCCCCGGCCAGTATCTGGTCCAGGCTCAACGCGGAGCCCTTCGCCCTTCGCCGGACGATAGTATTACAGCGGGCGTTAACGGCGCCCCGGATGTGCCCCGCGCTGAAGGCGAGGAAGGAGCGGCAGTCCAGCACCAGGCACTTGGCGCCATCGTCCTTCAGGAGACGCTTCAGCACCGTGCAGTCCATCTCGCACAGGTCCTCCATCACACCTCGCTTCTAGGCTGAGCTTGTGTGCTTTTTCACTGTCGTTAATCTCCTATTGCTTGGTCTCTCTGAGCCCCGCGACAACGTCCCCAGAGACTTGGAGAAGGCGTACGGATCCTGCGGTGGGTTCCCCTCCGCACCTCTCCTCTACATGCGCATTGTAACCGCACTACTGTTTTGTGTTTTCTTTTTTACGTTCAGTCCGGTCGCCCGTGTTTCTTTCTCCTTCTGCCTCTCTCTGTGTTTCTCCTCAAGAGTCTTTCCTTTTCCTTTTTCTTTTTTTATGAATGGATGCATCGCGTCACGGCGGAGGTGACGTCAACCAACAGCGGCCTATCACAAAGCGTCGAGTTTCACCATGCCCTGTCCTCCTCTGCTGTCCATTCATGAAAAAGAAAAACATCAATGGAAAATAGAGGCTGTGGGAATGGCGATTAAACTCTACAAAACAGCAGTTCGTTGCTACTTTTAAATGCTGGCTTTTGTGGATGAAGTGTGGTGAACGAATACTTTCAGTCCCAGCTTGAAAACAACTCAACTCGGATGTCTTCTTGTCTTTTTCTTCATTTATATCAGTCATTCTTTTCACCTTTCTTTGCATTTTTTTTCTCTTGATCATATTATTCCTTTTTTTCCCTTACAGTTGGTCTCGCCTAGTCTTACAAAACATTGTGCAAGATGTTGCAAGATGAAGTCAATCAAGAATGACTCTAAAAGTTGGAAATGTGGGTTGTGTATGCTGAAAACAAAAAAAAGAAGACACTTCTTCAGCGATGGTTTTGTAGTATCTTTTACTTTTGTTACTGTAATACAAGTCTGTATATTCAGGATTGTTTCAACCTAATTTTCACACATCACCTCTGTTTCCTGTCACATAAGAAAACTAACATTTAAAAAAATCTATAAAGAAAATATTCCAACTCTATGTGTGTACTTATAACAGCTTAAGTTACATTTGATTAAATCCATTTGACCTCAGCTCTACTTGATGTCATTTTGCCTCACATACTTGTCTGTGTGGTTGTGGTTTGGACTTGTAGGTGGAAGTGCTTATGTGCGTGCACACAGACGCTTGTGTGCATGTGTGTGTACATCTGAGTGTGCATCTGTGTGTGCGTGGGTGTCTAATCCTACAAGCGGATGCAATTTGCATCTCCTATCACACAGGCCTCTGAGTGTGCTCAGGTATTTGCATGTTGATCTCATTTCCATGGTTACGGGAGGAAAGAGAGCAGCACGGCGGCAGATGACAGGAAAAAAAATTCAGACGAAAACAGACTGAAAGCAAAACAGGCTGAGACTCAAGCTGGAGGAGACAGACTGGGGCATGGGTGGGTTAATGTGAGGAAATGTCTGTGTATGGATACGTAATATGTGGGGATACAGATCTGTGTCTCAGAGGCTTTGAGATGTTGAACATTTGAATTAGTTGAATATATATTCCAAGCTGCAGCTCTAGTAATACAAGTATAAAATTCCAGCAAAAGTGAAATCACAAAATATCCAGAACCACAAGCTGCTTGTTTCCAACCAGCTTACAACACATGGCAAATTCTTACTGTTCTACCGTGTGTCATGTTTTTATTGTATGTCTGATGTGGTCCTCTATTGAAGTTTGTCTTTTACAAATCATTTAGTCCAGTTAGTCTTATTTCTAACTGAATTGTAGTTCCAAATAAATGTGTCCCTCTTCACTTTTTAAATGCTGTTTCGATGTCATTAAACGAGCTGATGAACCAAGATCTCTAAATTACTTCTAAACTAAATCACTATACATTTGTCACCGAACAAATCCCTCTAATTATTTTCTCAAACGTGTAAAAACTCCCTTTTGAAACAGGAATAAAAGCGCTGATAGTCTGATCTTTATGAACAAAATTAGAGATCATCTCAGACTGTACAGTTACTATTGCTATAATGAGAACAGAGTGACTTCAGTACCCCTTGACATTGATTCTCCAAATCTCTAGAACACTATTGAAGGGATGAGCATAATTTTACCAAAAGATATTCTCTCATTTGTTGTTTTGATGATGGTGGCAGCTCTCTAACATAGACTGACTCAATCAGGATTTTTAATTTATTTGTAATCCGTCCTCCATGTCAGATTTTTTTAAATATACATGGGCAAAAAAGAATGCTGAGAAATCTGAATTGATACGTTATGACTTTACAGCGTGCAGATGCCATAGGCTGGCATAAGCTCTGTAGCAAACTTAGGTCATGAATGAAAGGACTGCGAATGTTGCCACAGAAAGGCGAGACACAGTAAGATGCTAGATGGAGGCCAAGATGGCAACGGGCAGAAGAAGGCAGGAAGAGGGGGTGGAAGATAAAAAGGAGTAAGAGACCGAGACAAGGGGAAAAAAAGGAGAGGATCACTTGTGCTGTGCAGCTTCTGGTGTCCCATATTAACATGCACCACGCCACATTACTATCAACCCCAAAACAATGCCTCCAATAGGCGGGATGTTGTTGCTGCCGTAGCAACAAGGGAGAGGTGTGGGAAGGAGGAGACAGCAGGCAGAGAGCTGTGAGGAGATTGGCTGGAGAGCTACTCTGCGCTGATGTCATCCATCCCCTCCGCTGCTCTCTTGTGTCCATCCATTCATCCTCTCACATCACATCCCTCGGCTGTATGCCGTCATCCGTCAATACAGTGGACGAGGGAGAGGAGGGGGTACACATCTATCTTCCTCCTCCCTTTATTTGCTCCACTTTCATTTCTCAGTACGTAACATGACATGGTTGTAAATGCAGTAGAAAGCCAAAAGATTATTCTGCATCCTTTACACTGTGTATTTATCTTTAATATGGACAATACAAGACATCCTTTTGAAATAGGATCATGTCTTTAAAAACACAGAGGACTATACAATATATGGAGGCAAGCTAAACAAAAATATGAAACATGCCAGGATGACAGTAGAAGGTGACAACAGCTTGAAAATATTTACAGCTGTGCCTCAGTAGGCAGAAGTGATCGTCCATCACAGGCTGACTCCTCATGTCTGCATGTCCAAGTCAAGTGTCCTTGAGCAAGACAGGGAACACAAATTGCTCCAGAAGGCCAGAGCAGCACTTTGAGTCAATGTCCAGTGAGCAATATACTAAAAAGAACTGCTTGAAATGTGAAGAAGTATCTGTATTTACTTTTTTGAGAGAATTAAATGGCATAACTCATATCCAACGTTACTACTGCACATGTACCAGTTGTAATCAGCTATCAGTTGTTATCACCTCCATATTTATGTGTCAGACTGGCCACACTGCACTCCAGAGGATGTGCATTATGCACTCTGATCATTACCATTCAGCTTACACAAGTTGCCTTCTACCTTTGTGTGAATAAGTGCATGTAAATGCTCCACTAGAGTCATCATACGACAAGTATAATGTAAAAAAGAAAAATTTAAGAAAAACATTTCTTCTGAACTCGAATGTCAACTCAAAATGTCAAACAACCATCCCATGTGGGGAAGCAACAGTTCCTCCATAGACTGTATGGGCACATCATAATGCCACCCACTGATTTATGAGATACTTATTTTTCCCTTTGAGCTTGATGTAAAGCATCTTGCATCACCATCTTGATCAGAAGTGACCATATTTGGGCAAGAGGGTGGAGCTGGAGAGACGAAACTGAAATCTGTTTTGATTAAAATACATACCTTAAAGATCTAACTTTGAAAGTATTGTTTTCGATACAGCTTTCAGCACGTTGATCACAAGGACTGAATCTAGCTAATAACACCAAATTAACTTGTTTTTTTTTACGAGAGATGTTGATGCTTTGTGAATGGGAAACTTTTGAGATGGTCACATAGTGGAGTCAGCCTCAGTGGTATTGTACTTCCTTGCTGGCTTTGCATCTCAGTCCCACTGGCTACAATCATCCTTTACACACAGTCTGTGGGCAACATATGGGGTTTGAACCCTCGCGTCCTGGGTGAAAGTGCAGCAAACCCACTAGTGGCTACTCTGTCACAAATGTGTATGTTCGGTACTTGCAAGTGATAATGGCCAACTGCCAAACTTGCTATGACAAGCACTAGTGGTCATTTAATGATCTGATTGGAAGCAGGTGAAACATTTAGCCTGGTTCTGCCAAAAGCTGCGGATTTGTGGTTTTACAAAGACAAAACCGTACCAGTGTAAACCTTGAATACACATTAGTTTTGAATGAGGTGTGTCTACACTAGTACTCTATGAGCTCCACTAAATCTTAAAGTCATGTTATCAATCATAACCTATATTCACCAGGCAACAAACAAAGACAAATCAATATAGTTGTTGGGTTTTCTACTGTGCTTATATGTAAGCAGATTTCATTTTTCACCAGTTGCAAAGTACTCAAAGCAAAATTATTTAAGCATTAGCGTACCATAAAACAACAACTCACGCGCACAGACTCATAGTTCTGTGTGTTGTATGTGTATACACACTCAATCTGTCCCTCTCTCTAATCTTATAATCCAGCGGGTAAAGCCTTGACTGAGTGCTGCTATGTTTTTATGAATGAGTTTGTGTCATTTGCCATGTCTTTGTGTGTACTGACCGAAAGGGGGACAGACGGGGTGTGTGTGTGTGTGTCAGTGAATGTATAAACAGACAATGAAGAAAAATACAGAGGCAGGGATCCTTTAAGGACACATGAGAGAAAAAATGAACCACTCTAAAGGGGAAAAAAAAAAGGTTGAGAAAGAATGAGGGCAATGGAGAGAAGTCAGCTGAGTTAAGCAGCGGAAGTGGGTGAGGAGTGGTGTGGTGGGGGTTGTTACTCGGTTTGGATCTGATCTATATTTTCTCTCAGAGACATGTTGATGCTTATCCAGTGCAGAGTTGAATTTTTCCCAGTTTCACCTTTCCACAGGGATGGTGAAACCTTTAATTCAACTTTCTGCATCTCTGGTAAATAAAAGCAGGTATAGAAGGTCATAGCTGGTATGATCATTTTGCAAGGTCATGTCTAGTATTAATGGTTATTTTAATTAGTGCAACCTTTTTGTTTTAATTTACTTATCAATCAAAGACAGCGAATGATCCCCGGAGCCTTTATGTTAGAGCTGAGGGTGAAACTCTTTCAACTCGTTTTTTTAGTCGATGTTGTGTTTATCCACTGTTGTTTGTGGAGACTGTGTGGGTTAATGAGTAATTTGTCTAACTCACCAAGTACTTATGCTAATTTCAACTTGGTGAACACACACTCATGCACACACAAACGCTCTGAATCCTTATTTGTCTAGTCCTCACATGCTAGCCCATTGAGCCTAAGGACGCAAACACACTGTCAGCGCACACACATGCCTTAATGCCTTGCCAGTATTCTTACTTGTCCACTGTGTTGCTTACTTCCTAAGTAGCCCTGAGCAAAATAACACTGCTACGAAAGAGCTTCAGTTTATGGGAATCATTTGCTTATTTTTCATGTTTAGTCTCCGTTTGACTAAGAAAATCAACGAAGAACAGATTTACGCAGTGGTCTAATAAGAGGCTAAAGTTGTAGTGACTTCAAATCATGAGGAATCCAAAAACAAAATAAAGCAGGACTCTGAACTACAATCAGATAAAGGCAGTGATGGAGAGTGCTACAAAAATTAAAGTTTAACCTTCATTAACTTATAAAGTTGTACTTGAAGAATGGCTAGAAAGCTAGAACGCAAATAAATGTTTTTCAGAATATTGTAATCATTCCTTCAATAAAGTGAACTCTAGAGTGGGGAAAACGTGACAAGCTCAGCATGTCCTCTTGGAAATTGGTTAACTTGGCTAACTATGGAAAATAAACCTAAAGAAAAAAAAACTCAATATAAATCAACTTGTTTCTACCTTCAGCCTCTGTCTTTCTCTCACTCACAATGTTAAATGAGATACCTCTCCATTCAAATCTCACTGCCTGTTTTGAATAGTCAAAGCAGCTCAGGATGAAATGGTCATGTCATATTCAAAGTTATACATATCATACTGCAACCGCTGTAAACCCAGGGCATGGTTTTCAGCCTGCATTTTGTTGAGAACAGAAAGTTTTAGTTCATCAAAAACATAGAAAATAAAGATTAGGACAGCAACTTCTTTTTGTTTAAGGTGCTCGCTCCTGTTATAAATATTGTCCTGCATCATAGGCATGGGTTCCCACTTCTAGCCGGATAATATATCACCGGGTGGTGCTGAGGGGTTTACAGACACGAGTGAGACACGGAACAGTGCTCAGCAGAGTGTTGCCTCACTTGCTGCTAAAGCTTAACCATAATGTACAGTACTTAACCCTGCTTTACTTCAAGCTATTTTATAATTCTACACCTTTGACAAAAATAGTTATTCCTTGTAGATAATGGGAGTGTCTGGAGTACCACTACCTTCATTGGTTATTGTGTTTGTGTTACTGTTTAAACATTAGTTCTGATCTAAAATAATCAGCCGACTTATCTATCGAGGCAGTTGCCTGCACCTTCTGTGTTTTGCTAGGTATAATTACCATCTACTTAATTTCAACTGATATCTATTCATATTTGGGCTTTTTTCTTCCTTTTGACAATGTTCATAGCAATGCCTTATGCATTATCTCCCATGCTCATATTCCTGTCTACTGTAATAGGTATGTGTGTAATGGTATGTAGGTATGTAGTGATGTTGTGACAACAAGCGTGACTGGCTGCTAAACTACTTGCTGCTAACACATCCAAAATCATGTTGTCTTTTTGCAGTGACATTTACTCCTATTTGTCATTGCACTGTTATTGTGTTAGAGATAAAAGGAGAAATCTGTTGAATAGCTAACTTGTTAACTTTAAGGCTTGTTAGCACGGTTGCTAATGAGGCACAGTTTGCTGAAAATAGTGGAATAAACTGTAGTTTGTAGTCTTATGCAAAGTATACAATACAATTTGATTGAATTTAACTTTGAACAAAGTTTTGCTACTTTCTATGCTGCTATGACACCCTTTGGACTCCTGAATACTGTCAAGTTTTTATGTTAGCTTTTATAAAAGAAAAAGAAAACCCACAAAAGATTATAATTCCTTATTTTAAGTAGAACATGTAATTATGGATAGGATTTGTATGCTGGTAGACACAACACAATAAAGTATGATAACATAAAAAATTCAACATAATGAGCTGTTATGTCAAAAATATGATTGATCCCTCTGGAGAGTATCTGCACACAACAAAAAAAGCTCTTTGGTGGTAACTATTTACTTGATTATCTTGAACTATATATCTAATGTTTTCCGGGTTTTGGAAAATTATTTCCAACTTATTTTCTCTGATACGCTTAACATGTTTGTGAATGAACAGGTGAGAGAATGAAAACTGTCAGGAAGGCTTTAGGCAGGTCAAATGCTGCCAGGACCTAAGTACAACTTGTGTGTGTGTGAGATTCTATGACATGTGGCAGGGTCAGCAGACAGACACCAGGATCAAAAACGGGAAACAGACTGGCGTTGCCATGTCTGCACACAAATACACACTCTCAGAAGCTATGGGTTTTCCTTTGTCCTGCAGTTTGTTAATATATCTCATGATTGCTTGTATATTTTGTTACAAACATTCACCCAGATAGTGAAACAAGCACACACAACCCGGCACCACTCTCTCTTTCTTATGTGGCAGAGATGCATCTGACTTGACACACGTGCTGATGTCATCGTTCTATCTTGTTTTCGTTTGAGAGACCACGACAGTGTCAGACGGTGTTGTTACTAAGGCAATAAGAAGGTAAAATACAGAATGGGGACAACATGTACAAAAACACAAACACATATGGAGGCACACAAGTTTATTCAAGCATACGTACACAAACTATACTGAACTTGTTTTATAGTTGTTTTGCCCTCCAAGAAATCAACATTGAAGGATGAGGACCATAATCGAAAGTACAATGTGAGGAGTGAGAGGAAGTGTAGTGTCTGTGTTAATTTGACATGGTCACATTTAAGTGATTGAATTTCCTCTCGTTGTGTGTGTGTTTGAGGCAGTGAGTCAATTGCCCAATTGCTTGACAGCTAACATGGCTAGAGTTACACAACACACTGTTGAAACACACCCCCTCTCTGTCCTTTTTGGCCATTGAAAGCACAAACTGAAACACAGGGCTCAAAGTGTTATCACAATCTGCCATTGGGAAATTCTTGCTTCCTGCTTTTAACGTCTGCTCAGCTGTGAAATATGCAGCAGATGAGTAATAATTAGGTTTATTAGTCACAAACTTTCATTTGTGTATGTCATGCATTGTTTCTATTCAACATTTCCTCCTGCATAATCACAGTTTCTGCCATCTCCCTGCTTCTAAACAAACTAAAATGTAGTATAGTCAATTAACTATTTATATTTTACATCAAATCTTGGCCAGCTCACCTTAAGATGATACAAAGAAGGTTTGGGAATTGGACTTTCTGTTCTAAGTTTACCAATCTGTGTCCATGAAATTATAAAAATATCAAGAGGATGGAGGCGAGAGCTGCGCACACATGACTCTGATGCAAGCGTTTTATTTTTAAATCTGTGAATCAATGTTTCAGCACACACCGCCTTGGTAGAGCCCACAGCAGTGTAAGGCATCTTCACCTACACCTTGAATCATTGCATGAAAAAACTGTTTATAGAGAGGTCATAAACAGTCAGAGTCACATTCATGTCCATGTACATGTCCTATGAACATTGAAAGAATGCCTTTAAAAAGCTGAAAAAGATGTTAAGTAAAATTCAAATTTGTTCATGTTATCCATGTATGTAATCTGAGTAATAAATCAGTGCCATTTATCTTAGCTTTTGTATAGGACCTATGTAAAATATACCCCCCCCGACACGGCTACAGTGTCCAAATAATACAAAAACTGGCCTGCGGCATTATTTACTGGACATTTACTGTAGATGTGCAGGCCTTCTGTCCAAAAAGTCCTTTGATGCCAGCATCTGGGGGAATAGGAAATATCAAGAGAGCAGTGGTCCATGGTAAGCTTAAAACAAACCCTTGCTGTTCAGCTTGTCCTTGGGCCATCCTTCGCTCTAATGGTACCTTGCCAAGACTCCAGTCTTTGCTGCATTTTTCACACAATAGCCATCTGTTCTACACCATAACTAACATGAAGCTGGAGTTTTCCACTTTTTAGTGCTTTTTAGTGCCACTCTTCTTCTTCCTGTCGTGTTGGACTATAGACAAATTTGAAGCAAGACTATGCTAGATCACATACTGCATCTACTAGAACAGCATGGCACTGAAGTAGAGGAGCCCGGCTGCCTGCAGTCCAGCCCTTTCACCAAATAAAAACATTAAGTGCATCATGGAACAAAATATGGCAAAAGAAGACCAAGGATTACTGAGCAGCCAAAATCCTATTTTAGACAATATCAGAATGACATTCCTCTCCCAAAGATCCAGCAACAGGTCTCCTCTGGTCCAAGATGTTTCCAGACTGTTGTGAAAAACAGTGCATAGTACACAGAGGTAAACATGTGCCTTTCCTAACTATTTTAAGACATGATTCCATTTAGCTCAATTCAATATTTTTTACATAGCACCAAATTACAGCAAATGTCATCTCAAGGCCCTTCAAAGACACAACCCAATTCACAAGGACCCTATCAAATTCAGGATGATACCTTGTGAAAAAAAACATTGGTTTCTTAGATTTGCAAATCATTGCCTAATGTTTTTAATTTTTTTTGTTGCGCTTCATGTCCATGGTCTTGTGCCTACTATTGGTAACACCAGTGATTTACTACTGTGACGAATCCAGATTTGAGCAATAGCTTTTAATTTGCAGGTTTTCACGGTCAGCGTTCTTGTGTGGAAGCATTTTTCAACTAGACTTTTGTGAAAGAGTACTTTTTCATTCTCTCTGTGGTCACAGGTTACAGCAACATCACAAAGTTCCATTCTATTTTAAGCTAGTTGTACTCTGACCTTTTTTTTCAGCAATAGAAATATCAAGCCAGATCACTATGTGACATTACATTTCAGAAGTGAGGGGTCAAGCCACATTTACTGGACCTCTTAGCTAATCTTATTGGGTTGTGGCTGATTTGACATGATATCTTAGGGCTTTAAAGCATATTATGATCCACTTTGACTTTGTCAACTTTGACTTTGTCATGGATGCTAATTGTCTGTTTTTGCTAGAAGCTAATCTCCTCATGCCCTTTACTTTAGGATGTGTCCATATAGCTGACATATTTCCCCCAACTTTGGAGAATACTCAGAGGGGGGATGAGCTCTTAGATACAGGATGTTTAATCATTTTGAGAGCAGACATAGTTATGGACACCAACTTAATTTCTCAAAAATGACATGGTTCTCTGTTTCAGATATGTGCCACTAATCAGTGGCTCTTTCGTTCACATGGGAAATGCTTCCTCCAAAAAATGTTTCCCATGCCTCAAGCCCGTCACATATTGGTTGAAAAATGATAAACTCATGGTTGCCAGGAAACAGTTGATAATATTTTGGGCTATATGTCTCATTTGATGTCAAGTGTGGGGAATATCGCATTTCCCATCTACATTGCTCTTGAAGGTCATGTTGTTTGTCATGTTCAGGACAATACTATTCTGGGCAGTTTACTGTGTTATGTCTTCACCTCTCAAAACCATCCAAACCCCAGGAGAAAGACTCAAGAAAAGTTTGTTGGCACTCACAGTCTAACTCCTACTCAGTCCCTGAGTCGGAGCCAAACACAGAGTCCTTCTTTCAATGTCTAAAAATACATGTTTTCTTTCTTTTCTTGCACTTCTGTGCTTTAGCAGACAGCTGACTTTCACTGTAAATCTCAATGTTCTAACTCGTGTTTTCTTCTATACCTTTGCATAGGCATAACCCCCCCATGCTCCTTTTTGGATACATTTTCATTGAAATGCATTAAAATAAGGTTAAACTTACAAATGGGAGGACTGACTCGTCTTTAGGAAAAGGGGCTTTTTCTGCGTGGTTGTGATTGTATGCTGTGGTTGTATTCACTTTTACAACCTTTACAGCAAATCACTATGTATTATTACAATATATCTAATTGTGCTCTGACTTAATAAACTGCTAACTTTACATTCAAACCCATGTGTTCAGATTAGAGGCTCCTAAGCACAATATTGTAAGCTAAAACCTTAAAAATCAACAATGACTTGAAAACAGTATTTTATAGTCTGTCTCCACCTCCTGTAATGATCCACTTTTTCAATATTACTCTGTGCAGCAAACTAAAATTTCCTGCAGCTTATTACAGTCGAGTGTGTACACTAGCAAACATATACTTGTCATCTTGATGTGCTTCCATAAACGGGTTTCTACTGAAGTCCTATTATGCTGCTGTTAATTCATCCCTACTGTTAGCCTCTGTTAAGTTTTCCAGTCTATGATGAATATTTTTCTTTCAGGTAGGTCATTAGCTATGCTTATTGCATGCTTTTCCTAAATCAGCAAAAGTATAAAAACAAAGACTGCATCATACTCAGAAATTTACATAAGTATCCTCAAAAAACAAGCACCTGAATTGTATTATACAACATTATGTTAAAAATGTTATGATTTCAAGGAACAAACTTGATTTGCCTGCGATACTCTGCTGGATTGTCTTCTTGTTTACTTATTTGAAATTATTGTAAGTAGTGAAAGGGTGAGTGTTAGAGAAAGGTCCTGACCTTTTAATTCGAGTTGCATGAGTACAACGTAAGCTGGGAAAGAAACAGGTCTGCTATTGTTGTCTCCATATTCAAGCATGTTTTTCAGGCAGCCTTCCTAGCAGCTGACGATGAACAAGCTTTTCACAGTGCTTTGTGACACCAGACAACAGAGATTGAGGGTAAGTATGGGATGCGTCTGGATGGCCCTCTCGGGCCTAAACCACAAAGTAGGGTTTGAGGTTGGTGAGGGTTTGTAAGGGTTCACTTTTTACTGAGTTGATCACCATGGCAACTTATGCTGTAAACCTAACCTGGCTGGCTCTGGAGCAGGTTATGTTCAGGGAAATGGGTCATAAGAACTGACAAAAATTAAAGATGCAATGCCATTACAAACACGTCATTCTGCCTTATAGGATACACAGCCAGCGACAGACACAGTGTAGAGAAAAGTAGCCTACTTGGTGGCCTATCACTTTGTTCATGGGAATGGACACATATTTAGCTCTGCTCAGTTTGCCATACTTTATCAGTATTGGTATAAGATGCAGACACTGGATGAAAAAGAATATATTAATCTAAAGAAAAACAGATCTACTGCTCAAAACCTATAAGAGAAGTCCAGAAAATTTTTGTTTTCCTACTTTAAGTGAAACTTAAAACACAGCTGGTTTACATCTAGTAGAAACTGGTTAAATATGGCTGAAGAATGAATAAATGAAAATGCAAAGTTTTGCTGATCTCTTTAAACTGTTCTCTTTCTGGACAAGAAACAGAGCGTATACTATACCTTTAACAAAAAGGCCCTCCAAAGCCTAACAAGAGACAAGTGCAAAAAGTAAAAAATGACAAACTGTGACTGAAAACAAAAGTAGCCAACAAATGTTTACGACTGTGTAGCATCTTCTCTTAATAATGAACTATAAATAACTGGAGACTGAGGGGACCAGCTGCTGGACCTTTAGGAGAGGGCTTGTGTCCCATTCTTACCTGATAGCTGCTCAACAGTCCTGGGTCTTGCCGTATGTGGTTTAGCATGTGTTGCTCTAATACCTGTATGTACCTGTCTGCATTCCAGATGTGCAAGATACCAGTTCCGCAGACACCAATGTACTGTACACTCCACACTATTAGAGATGCATGCTTTTGCAATGAGCATTTATAACAAGCCAAATGGTTCCTCTCTTCTTGAGCCTCCATGATTTCTAAAAAGAATTGAAAATTTCACTTTGTTTGATCACAGAATAGTGAAGTGCTGTTTTTGGATTATGTTAACACATGGTTTCTTTTTTGCTTTAATTGGTGGATGGCATGGTAAATTGCATCTGTAAATAGTGAGACCTAGAAGTGTTTCTGAGCCCATGCAGGGATTTCAATGACATGCATTGCATTGACAACAGTCATGCCCAAAGATCAAGGGCGTCCTATATTGATATTGTACCTTTTGCACACAGAGATGTCCAATTTCACTTAATCTTTTGATGATATCATGATCTGTAGATAATGTTATATTGCAAGTCTTTGCACTTTTACCTTGAGGAACACTATTCTAGGGCTGCAAGGTTCCCAGTTCGAATCTTGGTTGTGGCCTTTCTGAGTGGAGTTTCATGATCTCCCTGTGCATGTATAGGTTCTCTCCTGGTACTCCGGCTTACCCCATGGTCTAAAAACATGCGTGTTGGAGTAATTGAGTGTGGTAAAAGAGTGAGTGTGCATAGCTGTTGACCCTGTGATGGAGTGGAAACCAGTCCAGGGAACACCCTGGCTCTCGTGTGAAAGTTGCTGGGATAGGCTTCAGACCCCCTTGACCCTAAACAGGATAAAATGGAAAATGGGTTGTTGAACCTCTGCGACTCCACCTTTCTAAGGTGCCATTCTTACACAACTTATTTTTTTAAGATGTTCCTGCAGCTCTTTCTTTTTAGTATAATACACAGATTGTAGTGTGACAAACCCACATTGAATCATTTCAGTTAAACAGTTTTCCACTTTTAACATCAAACTATTTAAATGCAAACCTCTGTCATGATTTTTGTTTGAAACACTGCGTTCCTATAGAGGAGAATAATGCTTTTAGTCTATTTTGCATTTGGTGCTTAGTGAGCACGATTATGGTGTCCATGAACGTAGTGCGGAGACAGCATGTCACCTCAAGCAATCATGCAGTTCACTGATGTGTTTTTATTTGTTCCGTTGTGTCCCCCCCTCTTCCTCCCAAGCGAACATTACCAGAGACAGAGCCATTACCCCGGCAGCTAAAAACAGGTCAAGTGCTGTTCCGTGATGTTTACATTAATGACTGTTGTCCCAAAGGGAGGGGTGAGCGATGAGATGAATGAAGTGATATGGGAGACAGAGGGGGAGTTTGGGTGGTTGACAGGGTTTACAAGACAAAGTGAGTGAGTTAATGTGAGATGGAGGGGTGAGCTTTGAGTGGGATGCTTATTACACAATTGTGCGCCGAAATCACTCACCTGATTCCTCTGTCTCCTCTCCATACTGCCCACTTTCCCTCTCAAACCACAGCTGTAACATTATGGAACAACACTTTTGTTGAGTTTTGAAATTACAACAAGAGTCACAAGAGGATGACAGCTAGTCCTGGAATAGTTGGAGCTATTTCCGCAATAGAAACAGCTCAGGTCAGGATATAGTCTATGCACAGACATTTAAGAGGACCAAATATGACGGTTGCATTTCATTATTATAACAGAATTAACCTATTTTTAGCAGGTGTATGTAATGTAATATGTTCTGAATAAATGATACAAGCTTTGTGAGAACCTTTTTGTTATCAATATTCAAAATATGTTCAGAGAAGAACGCAATGATTGAAAAGGAGCACAAGCCTGATTGTAGATAGCTCTATGAAGACCCTGCAGTCCCCTTATCCATGTTTCATCTCATCAAAAGTATCATTAACTATTATCAGAAGTACTTACCAAAAGAATAAATGCAGAGCAATATTTATGGTGTGATGTACAACAAACTAAAAGAATTAAAGGGCCAGTTCTCGAGCAGCATATTAAGGAAAGGTGTGCTGTTCCATATTCTGGCATTTACAACACTCTGGTTGTTGGTGAGCCAGTGTGGGAAGCTCAGAGAATCCGATTTACGCTCGATGAATTGAAGGCGCAAGTAAACCATCTCGTACCACGGTTGGAGTTACACACTGTGGATTAATTTTTCTAAAGAGCGAACACCACACTGGAGTTTTAAGGACTGCACAACTACTTAGTGAACTGAAGTTTCAGGAATAACCATGGTCAGTGTTCAGAGTTGCAGTGACAGAGAGTTCTGGATCGATGGCAAAACCAAAAAACAGAGACAGCTTGGATTAACAGATACAATGCTGCGACTGCCGGGCCAAGTCTTTGCTTCGTCTCTGGTGTTGTCCCACATCTCGGATAAATCCTCTGCAGCCATTTTATAATCACCCTGAAAATGTAAGTTGCACAATTTAACATTGTTCATAACTTAGTCCACAGCGAGAAGGTGACCCAAATATTTAATATCTGCCGTGTGCCTTTGTGAACTCCACTGTATGCCACTCTGTTAGTGTGTTTCAGTTGAGCTGTTCTGAGATCTGACAATAAAGGGTCTTTTATAATTGTGCGACCCAATTTCTGTTTATTTTTCTTACTTGATGATTGTTTTGATCATTCATCTTTGCTGATGAAAACTGAAAATGTTGATTTATTTCTGCTTTGCTCAGTTCTTAAGCAAATTCAAATTGGTGTACCAACATCATTAACAACTGAAGTTACCAAAGCAGAACTACAGTGTTTACGTAAACTGGCACCTCACACCCACCAGCCACTACAGCGAACTGTGGTGTAACAAAGGAATGGCTTCACTTGTGAAGGCCCCAAGTGGTATCTACATTATAAATATCACTTAAGCCGATAAAATTTCCTTCAACCCTGCCAGGCTTTAGTGTGAAAAAGCTTTGGTTAGCATGTTGTATAACATTTAGCATAATCACATAATACTTTGTTAAATTCATTTCTGTAGTAGTCTTGAACCATCGCTCGCATGACTTTTTTTAGCCACTATCGCACATCATAGTTCCTAGATTTCCTTGTATGATCAAATTGCCCAAGTAGTGCGGCCCAACTACAGCCTGCATGCTATCCAACATGAACATTATTGGGCAGAAGTTCTTTCATGCTGCAAGGAGCAAGGGATAATCCACTTGTTTCAGAGATGTCTCCAAGGAAAATGTATTTTTGCTTGCGAGGCCATTTTGACCCTTTTTATCTTCCCTGAGGACCGGATGATCTTGACTTCGTAAATGAAATTTTTTTCCCGGCATCCCAGCTGCAAAAATGTTCTGATTTGTTCGCTGCATTTCCCAGATTTATGAACAAGGCCCAGTGCAATGTTGGTGCTTGTGTGTTAGTTTTGTTAGAGCCATTTATACTGAGGACACTTTTGAATATGTGTAGAAAAAAAAAGGCAGAATTTGATTTTAATTCGTTTAATTAGATCAGAACTGCTCTGGGCCGATCTCCTATTGGTGACAATTAAGGAGCTAAGGTGCTTACTATAGTTTGTTTTATGTGAAAATGACATTCTTTTTATTGCTCGGCAACTTCTTGGTTCATCTCCGCAGCAAATGAGGAATAGTCAGAGACACTCTTATAACTGTGGTTACAGCCAATTTAGTGAGGACTTCTACGAACTGAGTTCTATAAAGTATAGTAGAATAGAATAGTTTTTTTGTATTATTTTCTTAATGATATTAAGTTAGGCTAGCTTAAGTTTGAGTTAAGTTGGGGGAATTTTTTTTCTCACTCCTACCAAAATCTAAATCTTTAATTTGCTTGTTTGGGGTTGTTTATAGTCATTGTGAGGAAGACTTGTATGTTTGTGCCCTCTACCTGTGTATTTTGTCAGAATTCATGTCAATCTACTTGAAAAGATCTTTTTTTTTTGTTCTGTGTCTCTTTCATGTTTTGCCTTGAGATCGGACTGGTCTGGTAGAGCCTGAGCCACACACACACACACAAATACACACCCTCACTTAGTCAGACATTTAAAAAAAATAAGAATTAAACCTGTGATGCAGCACCATCCCAACTGACAACCATTTTTGCATCTCTAATTACCACTTTTGTTGCAGTCAGATACAATGGCAAGGGAGAGGAAAGGATTCAAATAAATTGCACCAAATTCATATTCCGTGAAGCCAAGCCACCAGAAACTTAATTTTTGTTACGGTAATAATATCAACTGTTTCAAGTTCTACTTGTACATAGAGAGATATAGAACCACTTGTTGCTATGAATGAATGTACACGAATACATGGACATGAATTTGGCTTCCCGATGAATCTGAGCAGCAGCACAGGGTTCAGTCACAGTGGGAAGATAAATGAGACAATTAAACAGAGCTTGATGGCACCTTAGTGACTAATGGCCTCCCCTTCCTGCCTGTCTGAGCACAGACAAACACAATAGTAAGAAACAGAGAAATGGGCCCTCTGAAGTCTGTTCAGGAATTTACTCGTTAGAAAGATAAGCACTTGTAATCATCAAAACGATACTGAGAAGTGTTTCTATGGAGAAAGCTTTATATATGAGGCAGGGTAGTTTGCTCGATTGTCATCTATAGTCATCTACTGCTTGTCTAAGATTAAATAATTCTATACTGAGATGTAAAATGTCAAACAGAAATAATGTATCAAAATAACACTTCCTGATTATATTGTACTCTAATGCTGATAGAACAAGCTCCATGTATTACAAGAACTCATTGTTATTGTTATTTTTCTAATATATTGTACAACTGTGCTGGATTTGTACACTGAATTAATTTTCATGAAAAAAGTGCATTAAAGACATTGTTTTTATGCACTTTTTATGTACCCTAAAGTTAATATTATCATTCCAGCAGGAATGTTTAGATGTGTTCCACTGCCAATCCTAATCTTACACAGCTTGTGCACAGGTGTACACTTACATTAAATAGATTCAACTTTATTCCTTATTAGTCTGCACCTAATTCTGCATGAACAAAAATTTAAAACCAAGTTATTGAAGTTTTCTGTTGATTTACTAAGATTTAAAACTATAAATATTCACATCGTCTTCTTAGTGATCCTTCCTTCTTTGGAGTGTCTTACATTTTTCACAGCAGATACAGTGTTTCCAGAGATCTATCTTGACACATTAAGAACTTTACAGAGATTTCCCCAAACCAGGGTTGATCAAGCTTATTTTATATTGTCCTCTATCCATGTGTCCCTTTAACCCGACTAGAATACCAACCCCTGCCTGGCTCCCTCCGCACATTCTGGAGGGAGCAATAGTTCAGTCTTTGTTTCTTCTGATCAGAGGATTTTGGGTTTCATGGTCTAAAAGTCAGCCAGATGGCTTTTGGCAAACTCAGCCTGTCAAGTTCCATTTAGTAAAGAATGGCTTCTGTCTTGCCATAAATGTCTGATTGGTGTTTTTTCCAGTTTTTCTTGATCTTATTGACTATTTTCTTGTTGGGTATCGATCTTACCGGAGTCCTTATGCCAGTACTCAATTTGGCTGATTAGCTAGGTGGAATTTTTGCTTGGTCATTAGAGGATCATGTGTTGATTCATGAGAGGGAAAATAAGTTTAAAGATGAATCCGATACACATCAAAACATATAAAAATCTAAAAAACCCTCAATGAAGGTATATGTATACTCATCTACTGTTTTGTGTACGATTAAAACGTCTGATAGCATTCTGTCACAAAGTGAGCTGAATGTGATTTGCTATGTTTTTCTGATGTTCCCACATGTGTGCATTGCAGTTGTAGAGGGTACGGGTTTGCTTCCTTTACTTCCTGTTGTATACACCATTAAAGGCCAACGGTCCACTGTGAGTGGACAGAAAGAACAATTGTGGTAATTAGCTTTGCTCATTAAAGCTGACCTCAGGCTTTGTTCTGCCATCTGGATACACTGTCTTACCTCCTGTGTGTGAGATACTGACACAGTCTTCTCTTTTCTCAGAATGCTGGTCAGAAAATGGCCCCAAATGCAATATTTAGATTAAGTCTTCTTTTTGTTGTTGTATTTATTGATTAGTCCTTTCATAAGGCTGCTCATGTTGCAGCTCTCTTTTTCCTCAGGCAACAATATATCCTTAGCTTTAACTCGGCAAACTGTGAATGTGATTTTGCCTCATGAATTTTTCTGTTATAACCGCCCACACAGTAGTTATGTGCATGACAAACACTGTGCATTGTATTGCAGGATCCCACCTACATAATGAATACTCCAGCTTCAATCTGCTTCTAAATGAGCTGCAGTTTGTTAATATCTACACGTACATTCCACTGCTGTTCTGTGCATTCTTGAAATTCATCCAACATTGCATTCAGACAGTCATTGTTTGAGGACACACAGGCATCTTTATCATACATTTTGTTTAAATATATGAAGAGGTAGACCACGAGGAGGACTGGAATGCACTATAAATGCAAATCTGTCCAATAAGTGGCTGGAAGTTGTTGGTTGCGTCATTGCGACGTCTTTTGTTTTTTGTTTCATATAAAACATCAAAAAGTTTCAAAGGAAAGTAAAGAATTATCTTGATCTTACATAATTCCTTAGGAATCAACTAGCGTTACGGCATGTGATTTGTAGAGCTGAACTGAATATGGATCTTCAAACGTTAAGTCCATAAGTGTCTCTTTCATCTTTTAAACAAGACCAAAGGACAAAAACAGCTCAAAAAGCAAAACTTAAATGCCATGAAAAAATCTACACCAAAGAAATCAGAGCCACATGTCCTGATGCATAAGAAGACTCTCCGTGAGTCACTTTTGCCTGTCGCAATCTGTTGAGAAAAGGAGCATCAGCTATCAGACATGTGCAGTGAGTCATACCAGCCAGCTCACAAGAACCTAATTTTCTGCCAGATCCTGTGTGATGTATGTCTTCAAGCGTGTGCGTGAGAGAAAGAGAGAAACAGTGACAACTGACACTAATGCAAGACATAGCTGCAGCATGCGTGTTGGATGGTAGAATGCATTTGTGAGAGACAAGAGCATTGTATCAGAGAGAACAGTAGATTTGTTCAGCAGCCTTCTGCAAGACAAGAAAATATTTTAAAGACATGCACATTGCTGATGATGCAGAGTGCAGGCGGAATAGCTCACTTTATATGTTGCATACTTCAGGTGAGGCTGACTGTTGTTGAATGTGCTGCAATTCAGGAAGTCAATTAAGGCAAGGGACTGGAGCTGTCAGGAAAATAGTGCAGTAACAGGTGGTTTAAAAAAAAAAAAAGCTATATCCTGCCTCTTGTCCAATGGCAGCTGGGAAAAGTCCCAGTGACCCTTAATGGGATGAAGTGGGAATGAAATTGTAATTCATTTGTTTTGATGTGTTCTGCTGTGTAGGACATTTTGCTGTTGCTGAGTGTTATTCAGTTGCATCCTTTCACCTAAAACTAAAGTTACCAATGTTATTCAGATGTTTAATGGGAAACTCAAGGCCAGAACATATCGCTGATGCACTGCTGTGGCGCGTCATGTGACGTATAAAGTGCAGCCACCCCACCAACGGAAATGTTATGATCTGACCACACAGATAGTCGGGAGTGGGGAAGTTCCAATTTGTAGTTTTCGCCACCAAATATGACAAAAAACAAAGTAGAGCGATTTTACATGGCTTACAAAGAATAAGACTACATATTTGTATACTATAAATGTGAACAAACGTGCTCACACAAAGACAAAATAATTTCCTTGTTTATCTGTAATACAGTTTACTTTTTCTGATTTACATTTTTGAAGGGTGCATCAATCAATATGTATTGATTGATTGTATGTGTATCAGAGCTATGCATTGTAAGATACATATAGACATTTTGAAGATGACAGAAACATTTGTCATCCTGTATGCCTGAGATGTCTCCTGCAGTAAAAGTCTATCCTTGCCCTCATCTTGCTTGTACTTTTCATCACGTCTTCCTAACTTCCTCTCATAGTGTTGCCTTTCATCTATTAGCTGCATCTGCCACAGAGATTTTTGAATAATATTTTTATTTAGTCAAACTTCCTTTGGTTTTGTTTTTTAACCTAATTTTATCTGTTATCTTTAAAAAAAAAAAAAAACTTTCATTAGTTATGGCAAAAGAGTGTTTTTATCTAGTTGCTGGCTTGTAAGTAAAACAATATCGTGCCTAGCAGCAATCCAAACAATGCAGTGAAGTGCAGTATCTTAGCCTATGGGTGCCCCAGGGCAGTTTCAGGTGAGAGAATGTGCATAGCAAACGTTAGTGTACTTTTGGAACAATCTGGAAGTAAATTGTGTCAAGGTTCAAAACTTCTCTGTTGCTGCTTTCAGCACTTCACTAATTAACCTGTTTGACAAGAGAAGACATAAGAACCTACTGTGTTTCCAAGTGTTTACTTTTGTTTTGCTTAAAACATAGGACTTTGATATAATTACACAAGTGACTCAAGGGTAAATCATGTTGGACACGATACACAAAAAATAAAGACAGTGACATTTTACAGTTACTGCACATAAACAACGATGGAATTCAAACAGAAATAAAAGAAAAAAAATACATCCGCAAGATGCATATACATATGCATCTTGTGGATAAAACATGTGTTCTTCAAGTGCACAATAATAAATATGACATTCGAAGTAAAGCTTTTCAATGCAGCTGTCACAGAATAAGTCACATTTGTGATTTAAACCATTCTGGTTACTAACATTCAGCAGTGCTTTCTTAAAGGCCGGTTGGCATCAATTACAGGGGATTCAGAGGGTGTGCCAACTGAATGCTTTCAAAAATAACCAGGTTACTGTGTGCATGCGTGCATGTGAGACTTGCATACTAAAAGGAAGCAAGTCAGAGTTGGTATGACGAACTGTTGCTAAGCAGTAATGGTTGCTAGGTGGTGGAGGGGGGGATGGGACACAGGTTTGCAGTCAGTGATGGAATCTGAGGGTTTACCTATGTTATCACGTGTGCACGTGACGTGTGCTTCCCTGTATGAATACTGATACTGCAGTGAGTTTCTATTTTGAGATACACCATCATACAAAGGGAAAAAGGGAGCGTTTATCACAAAAGAAGCACTATTTCTGATATTCAATGTGTGATAGATTATTGTATTTAAAATAAATAATCTAAGGATTTTTTGTTGTAGATCTGGGGATTTCCTACACATACACACACTCATATATATATATATCAAAGTACTCATTAAAAAATCAGATTCAACACTGGAAGAATGACTCATATCATGCCTTCTTTTGCAGGGCATTCAAGAAATGCTGCAGAATATCTGACAGAGTAAGACACAGAGTGAAAGCAGCACCCTCCTTGGCTTTCCCCAGGGTGATTACAGAGTTATAAACAGCAGGGGAAAGCCTCATAGTTTGCCGGTTTCCCTCTTCATATCCTAAGACATTCTCTGCACATTCTAGACGTGTATTTGACTAATGAATACAGTTTTTATTGTTCAGCAGGTATATAGTCAAACATGCTGTGCATCCCTGGGGTTCCTTGTGTCAGATCTGGTCTGATCCAGTCGGGTGAAGGACAGGGTGGGGGGTTTAGCGGGCCGAGACACAGGCAGCCATTTGTACTCGAGGTCCTGCAATGGAGGGTCCAACCACCAGTCATAGTGCTTTAACAGGTACATGCATGCTTCCTGGCAGAAAACAAAAACATTGTGTTCAGAATGTGTTCTATTTTCAGCATCTTTGCCGCAGAGCAAAAACAAAATGCTACTGGAGCCAATGCTGATTAAGTCTCTAACTTGTGAGGCTACAGCCTCCACAGCACTTCTCTTCTGTTTGTATCTTCCTTCCCGTGTTTGAAATAGTAATAGAAAGTAAAACACATTTTAGCAGCCAATTTTTATTGGAACATTAGGTCCTTTGGACTGAATTGGCATCAGCAAGTGTTGATTTTAACTTGTGAAAAATATATTTTCAAGTGAGTCATATTTAGTAGTTTCACTAATGAGGTACAGTTCAACAAGAGTTTTTTGCTAAAGTTTGTAAGATTCCGTTTTATTCTATGACTTCAAGTATCATAGCCAGCATTCCTTATTTACTTGTCTTGCTGCCGCTGAGCAGACCAATCACGCCCGATTCCCCCTTCACTTTATGAATGAGAATTTTCCTGATGTGGGGGGAGGAGCAGGATGAATGAATGGGAAAGGAGAAGTGAGGGAACTGAGGAAGGGTGATGAGAGCGGGGGTGGGGAGGAAGGAGGACAGGGAAGGGATGAAGGAGGGAGATGAGTCACATCTCTGACCTAGATCCCCACAGTCTACTTTTTACTCTGGTCATGTCCTCCTCCGTCCGTGTGTGTGTGTGTGTGTGTGTGTGTGTGTGTTTGGCAAATGGTCAGCCTGCTGAAAGCATGTCAGATGTACTTTAAATAATCAATCTGATCTTTCACTTTTCCAGAGACGGATATACAGAGAAAGATAAAATAAAAATAAATTAAAATAGATTTAACTGAATATGTCCATAAAATTTCCCATACAAGGATAGACAATTACATTGGATTAAATTTGACTGATTATTAGAAATTAAGTTAAGAACTAACAATTCACATAACTATTTGTAAACTGTAAAAAAGGATACATTAAAATGCTATGAAATGTAATTATATTAATACAGGAGGCGGGAATAATTTGCATATTCAGTCACACTGCATTTGGAAGGCATCTAGGAGAATAGTGATTAGTTTTATGAATTTAATCTGTGCATGGAGAAAGATGTTAAAATAATTATATAAATATAAAATATAACACTCGTAACCGTGCATGGGGTATAGTGAAGGGTAAACAGTCGGGTGCCATCTGCGACATTTGCAAGGCTCTGTTTTGTCCTGTCCTCATTATCCCACTCATGAGCAATGCAAAACACACAGCTGGTTTTGGTGGCTAATTAATCCAAAACTAAATGACGTATGATTGACCTGTCGAAGAAAGAAGAGAAATATTAACCAGCACCTGAGCACCATTTAGTCATGCTCAACATTTACAATGAGTCAAATTTGTGTGTGTGTGTAAGGTTGAGTCATTTTTCACAGTTCCATTTTGGACAGCTAGCAGCAACACCTACAACTCTGCTGTAAGCTCTGTCCAGCAAACTTTCTTTCTCCCTGCTCATCAATTGTCATGGTCGGGAGAGCCGTCTGCCTCAAGAGAGGCAAAACCCCCAGGATGAGGAGGGCAGAGTCAGAGGTGGAGTGAGAGGTACCTCACTTCCCGACACACGCTGGTGTGTGAAGAGTAGTTTTAATAGGGGTGAGAAGACATCTTCTGAGCTTTAACCAAGTAATACTTTAACCAAAGCATGTCTCATAGATTTTTAAGAAAAAAAGAGACAACTTGTCTAAAAAATAAAAAACAAACACAAAAAAAGCACAATACATCTCTTTTAAATAATCTTACAACATCAGTCCTACAACATCAGTGATGTCAGGCTGAATTAAATCTACCAGTGTTGATTAAATAACATACTTTGAGTGTGTTAGTTAACAGTCTGAGTCAACGGATGTAGACTGCTGAGATAAGCCTCTTACTGGCTGCTTCCTTCCCTCTGCTCTCTCATCTGGCCTTTTGATTTGTGAATTTTAGGCATTTCACTAAATGAATAAATAAAGCCGAATGAATCAGTTTGACAAAAAGAACAACAACAATAAAAAAGGCCTTTAGACAAAACAGAAAATGTTCAACAACTACTAACTGTAAAGAACTATAATTGTAATGAGATGTTCTAACACAAGGTGCTAACTTAGCATGTCCTAGCTTAATTCAGTAATCAGCTGTGGTGAGGCCTAAACTGCTGTCTGTTTGGGGCATTATGTATTAAAAGAACAATGGCAAAGTAAAAAAAAAAAAAGTTTTGTCTCTTATCTGTTACATGTTGATTGTTTTTATTTGTTGTGTGTGACTGCTGTGCTGTATATCATACTAAAAAAGGGTAGATAACAATAATAGGACAGACTTCATTTTGGTGCGGGACATTTACTATCAAAACTGCTAGAGGTATAAATGATGCTGAGATTCAGTGACCTGGGTGTGGCTTTGAGTTTGTTTGGTGGAATATGCCTTTAAGGCCAGCAGGCTGGCTGGAATCTGCGGGGGAAGCTTGTTGTTTGTATTTCAGGGGCTTTCATTGCTTGGTGCTTGTATGAGTTAGTCTGCTGGTTGTGTTGCAAATTTCCTCTCTTTGGTGACAACACTCATGTGTGACATGTGCTTTGTGTGATGCAGCATCTTGTCTGACAACAAAATAGAGGCATAATCTTTCACACTTTCATTCATACATTCATGGTTGGGTTGTTCTGATGGTCTGACTGCAAAATACATGGCCTGTCACTGAAAAACAAACAAAGTATTACCTAAAAAGCAATTTTGCTCGGTTATAAGGTAAAAAAAGTTCTGTTCATGAACATTTTCCAACAACAAGGAAGCTGGTCTTTTGACTTTTTCTTCACAGTTAAAGCTGGATATAACTAAATATAACAATGGCATCATACTAGTAGTCATGTGTAAAAATATGTAATCCAGTCTTCGATATACAGCATGCGTTAGATTTGGCAGTGCTTACCATAAATCAAAAAGGACCCCACTGAGATACCCAAGTGCCTAGATGGAATCTTAGGAAGTGCTTGTTTTCAAGGTGGTGTCACCCTGTTAACTAATCAGTGTTAGTGCCAGTAACACTCAGACACACATTCGTTCACACATACACCAGTTTCCAAAGGCACTGGCCCTTCTAGAAAAATAAATATCGTCACACCTGTTGGGTACATGTCATATTTTTTTGCGCCTTCCTCAAGTTTGCGTATAATACATGTGCCTGCATTATGTAGGCAATGGTGGCCATGTCAAGTGGTGCCATGGGGACATTGTTAGCCCGATTCTTTCATTGAAAGCCCGAGAACAAGCTTGAAGAATCTCAAGTTCACAGACAAAGTATTTATTAGTGGTTACAGGTAAAGTATGGCAGCGCTGGACTCGAAGTGACAGAGCTCTCGCAGCTATCTTCTTCACATTTATCTCACAGAGGTTGGACTTACACGCGACCGAGTATAATTGGCCAGGTATTAGTGACATTAACAGGTCAACCAGCGTCTTCGTCATGTTCTTGGGATGTGATAAACAACGTGTGTGTGTGAGTGTTGTTTTAGGCGTGCATCTACTGTAGCCTTGTCTATCTGACAAGATAGAGAAGCTTCACCTGTCCCACTTATTTAGTCCAGTTATGCTTCTTAAAGTCTTGGACCATTCAAGGACATACATTGTGCAGTATGAGCAGAGTGGACAAGTACAAAATATGAACATAGATTGTTTAGAAAAGTACAGAATATGAATTCATAATGTCTAAGAACAAAACCAATTATAACAACATGGAGGGGGTGACTTCATGTCACAACTTTTAGTATATCTAATAAACAAACACACACGAGACTAGCGACTTCATCATTCCCATGGGCAGTGCTCTATTTCCTGGATGGTTGGGGGATGGTGGTCGCTCTATTTGGAGTTTCTTCACCATGTGTTTGAGTGTGTGACAGCCACAGCTGGTTTGCTGTGAGCATTTTTTCTTCATTTTCTTCACAGAAAGGTAAAGCACTTGACCCAATCTCCGCATGACACTCTGTTCCCTCTGTGATCAACGCATTACATTTCCTATAGCAGAATTACTGGCTTACAAAGCAGTAAGCCAGGAACAGCTTACATCTATGTTAGTACAGACTGTAATGTACAGACAGAGACACAGCAGGGAAATGCAGTGAGAAAGAAAATAGAAAAAACAACTTTCATAAAATCTTTTAGCAGCTTTGCTTAAAATGCACAGTTTTGCTGACTGAGAAATGGCAATAATTAAACTGTGTGTGTGTGTGTGTGAGAGAGGGCCTGGATATGTGATTGTGTTTGACGGTGTCTTGAGTATTATCACCTTGAGAAAGACATTGGTAAGCTTAACCCCAATGCAGCCCCTGGGCCCGTTGCCAAATGAACACAGGAAGTGCTCCTGGCCTGCATTCCTGTAGATGCGAAAAACATAGTTGGACATAAACTGTGTTAAAAGAATCAGAGAAGCACAACAAATTCTAGTTAAATGTTGTAAATTAGGAGAAATGGTGGTGGTGCATGAAAACTGTTTGGGGCTTGACATTTTTTTGTGATTTTCTATACATCATTCAGCAGAATAATGACTACTTCATGACTGCCCCTAATAAAACTGTGAAAGAAAGCGTTGTCATCCACTGACACAACATCACACGATGATCATATGATGAATACATGAAGAGTGGCCATCACGTGCTAAATCTTTATACATTCTTTACAAAGTTCCCCACCACTAACAACACTGCTTTGCTTTGGCTGTCAAAATATTCCAATTTTAAGGGTCTGCAGTACAATCTTATCAAGCTGACTTACACAGATCTTTGTAAAGTGTGCACTGTGCAATAAATACATATAAATAGAATAAAATTGTTTCCAAATCTCATAAACCAGTATTTTATTCACAACAGAACATAGAAAACAGTAAAATGTTGAAAATGACATTTTTCATCAAAAATATTAGCTCATCTTGGATTTTTATAGCAGCTGCAAAAAAGTTCCTGGAAAATGGAGGAACCTTATTTGGTACCTTTGGCACCTAATTTGGTTAATTGGCAACAGGTCAATAACATGATGAATCAAAAAGAGTACTTTATAGACGCAGAGTCTCTCAGGAGTAAAGGAGGTACATAAAAGAGGTTTAGCCATCGGCAAAAAACTGTCTGTAAATTAGGGAGCAATTTCAGAATCATGCTTCTCAACATGAAGTCTACAGTACACAATATCATCAGATGAGTCTGAGCACAAGGGACCCGGACGAAAATCAGTACAGGACGCCCTTGATCTTGGGGCACTCAGGCAGCACCGCGTTAAAAATAGTAATGATTCTGTCATGGAGCCCACTGCATGGGCTCAGGAACACTTCCAGAAATCCTTGTCTGTGAACAAAGTTCACCGAGTTCCACAAATGGAGGTCAAAGCTCTATCATGCAGAAAAGAAGCTAGATAGGAACTTGAGCCAGAAAATGTTGTCTTCCCTGGGCCAAAGCTTATTTAAATGGACTGAGGCAATGTGGAAAGCTGTTTACCGTGCTCAGTCAAATCAAAATTTGAAATGCATTCTTCATACTAAGGACAAGAGAGACCATCCAACCTGTTATAAGCATGGCATCTGTCTACCTTCAGTCTGCTTTCACTGCACTTCTTTGTGTATTACCTCCAAAAAAACAGTGGCACAAGTACCACAATGATTCAAAACAAAACAGAGCTCATTCTTTCAAACTGTTACTGCTGATCTAAAAACTTGACTTGATACATGTATTTTCACAGAAAACACCCGCGCACCATGCTAGATCCGGCTGACCTCTCTTTGGCAAGAAAGCCAATTAAAAGACTTTGAGAAACTGGATTTCAATGAGCAAGTCTGAAAATCACAAAAATGAGGATGAATCAGTGACCCAACTTATCAGCCTGATTCCCTTCGTCATACCTGCTGTTATGCTCCAATATGAAGCCTCTAAAAATATACTTGAAAAAATACCAGTTGTTTCAAGCTGTCAGCCAATAACCTGCTGATGCCAGCCATCTCTTGCCTCTTCTATCTAATGCATCCTGTCTTCCTGAAACCTGAGCTCTGATTAAAGGCACACAGGAAGCATTAGTGATGTGTGTAGTCTGGAAGCAGAGTGTCGGATGGTTTGTGCATGTGAGAAGGGAGATTATTGTGTTCTTGCTATGTGTCTATTCATTCAATGTACTCTTAGGTCCACCCTGAAACGGCAAGATGTGTATCGCACAATATAGTCCTGTAATACTCTGCAACACAGAGAGTCCAGCAATCCAGCAAAAAGCTTTATCAAATATTCTGAAAGGATGGGAAATGAATCAAAGGATTATAATCTGGTGTCTGGCATAATTTAGTTTACTCAACTAAATCTTAATGAGGGGGCAGGCTGAGATGCCATGACTAAGAACCAAGAGGGCTTTTTGTTCCTACATTATTCAAGAGTAATTATAGTTTGAATAGAGAGATAGAGGATTGTGAATAAAAGATAGATAGATAGACAGACAGACAGACAGACAGATAGATATATGAAGAACTCAACTGATAAAAATATATGCTAATATCTTTTTATGTTATGTTATGCTTTTTGTGTTTTTATCTTTCCTTTAGAGTGCAACGTAGCTTTTTGTGAATATAAAATGTCTGAAACAACACGAAGCACAAAGTCCAGGCATACAAAGAATGACCATATGCCTCATGTTCCACTGTTTCCTCATGACTTAGTTTACCAATCAGACTCAGGAGTTGAGTCTTAAAGGGACATGGGCTTCAACTGAATGTTTTAGACAGGTGACACAAGGTTTCTGCAGCAATGTACGGTATGAGAAATGCAGGTACACAAATTCTAGCAGGTCCCAAAAATGAAACGATTACTCTATTAAACAACCATAAGAGAAACTACTGGTATGAAGATGATTCCATGCATTTTTGTGTGCCTTTTGGCGATGTGATGAAAAACACACCTGATGTTATAATTTGCGATTGACTTACATGATTTCTGAGATGTTGTGTGAAGGTTATTGTGAAAACAGAAATGCTAAAAAAAAATAAAAAAAATTCTGCTTCCAATGAAAATAGATGTATATCAGTATATTTTCAACAAGAAGGAAAGTCCCTATTCTCAGATTCATCAGAAACCTGACCCCCTGTCCCCTGCAGTAGCTGAGATTTTTATCTGTGCTTGGTAGCATTTCCAATTCACTTATCTGGGGCTGGAGACTGTGTGGGCGTTCGGCTGATGGGATGTTAAGTTGCCAGCTTCACTATTCGCTTCCAAGTGGAAAACACACACGCACGCACATAACACACATATGAACACATCATGACAATCTGCACTGGGACATCATACGTAACAAACACAAACAAAAAAAAAAAAGAGAGCACAAACAGATGAAACTGTGATGCTTGTAGGTAGGTCTTATTATATAACAGAGCTGAGGTCATTTAATTAAAGAGCCAGGTGGCATGAAAACGAGCCTGGAAACCATCACGGCAGACAGGAAAGCAGTCTACTGACAGATGGAGATAGAAGGAAGGAGTAATAGATCAGATGATAAAGGTGAAGATAAAGCAAACACACTCAGAGAGAGAGAGAGATCTTTATTAATCCTGAAGAAGGACACTAGTTTGAGCAGCAGTAAAAATCAATTAAAATTAAGATTAACATCCTCTACACCAACAGTTGTTTTTACTTAAGACGTACATCTTAAAATGTGTGTACCACTGTATAAGATATACTGAGTCTCTGGAGGTTTTTAATACTGTTAGGCTTATATTGGTGCAGGTGGGGACTTATTGGAGCAGCAATTTAGGGTCAAATCAATTAAAGTAGTGTTTGTATTTTCACAGAAATTAAGGAACATGTCACCAAGTGCAACACTGTAGATGTTTATTAACTATTTTTTATGCAAAGAAGATGGTAAGAAAAATCTAGTATATTACCAGACATATCTCTAAAAACTCTCAGTTATCCTCACATGCTATAAATCTGGACATCTCAGACTTTGGTTTAGAAATAGTGGGCATCTACACAACCCATTTTTTATCTTTTTTTTTTTTTTGCACAGTTTCAGTTCATTTCTGGATGCCTCAAGGAAAATCTCTGACTCATTCCTCAACCCCATCCCATTCTGCACAATGCACAGATACACACACAATTACACACAGTGCACAGAGGGAATCCCCATTGGTAAAAATAGGTGTGAGGTCGCCAGTTACCATGGCAGCAGCTACCTGTCTTTTCATTCATAGATTTCTTAACTGAGTGCTTTTTTTGTCTTTACAAGCCTCAAAAATGGCGTCAATTGCTACGTTAAGATTGGGTTCATTGTGAGCACATTCTCATGGAATACACGGGTTGAACAGATTCCTGACATATATTGTAAATGATAAATGATAAATTATTTAAATTATAAATTATATAATTATTGTAAATTATATTGTAAATCTTTATTTAGCTTTTTTATATAATAATAAGAATCTCATTGGACCTCTATCCCTTCTCTCTTTTTTACTGTAGAACCTAGTAATTAACCTAGTAAGTAATTTCCTGGTTTAAAACCGCTCTGTCACGTAGCAAGTAGTGTACAATAGGCAGTCATTACCTATGACCATAGTTCACTGCTGAGAGCTGCAAACAGGGATCTTATAATTCTTTAAATCTCACAGATTAATACTGTCAGATCTAGTGGAATAGAAGTAATTTCAGAGGAATCACCCCCTTTTTGATCTGAAAACACAACAGCAATAACAACGACAAAAAGATCCAGCCTGACTCATATTTCGGTATCTCATTACACTCTAAAAGGCATCATGGGAGAGAAAACAGCTGCTCCTCCTCCCTGTAGACAAAACATGCTCACAGGAAATCCCTATTGGTAAAGACAATGGCAGGTGACTTGTTTCCATGGCAGCAGATGCATACATTCATGGATTTGTCCCCCTCAAGTCTGTCGCTTGAGTCAATGGGCATGAATGAGAATAACCAGGTGAATGAAGGAGGACGATGAATAGAGAAAGGGTTGACTGGAAGAGTGAATCGGTAAATGAGTCAGATTAGGTTTCAATTATCCAGGGAAGGTCGCAGACAGAGGGTAGTTGTGCAACTCTTATTCTGTAAAGAATGCATTTTTTTCTGAAATTTCATCTGTCGAACTAGCTGCCTGCGCTGTAATGTCCAAGTAAAAATCATACTGTAAAAATCTAGCCTGCAACTTTGACTGTTGTTTTAATATTATTATGCGTGGCCCCTGGTCACTGGCAAAAGCAGGATCTATTTTTAAAACTGTGTTTTTAGCTAATTAAAACTTATAGGTATATGCGTTTCACAACAACACAGATCAGTTCGATCACAACACATCTATTATTAAATTACTATATCTACAACTAAATCTGTTATAGATTTAGTTAAACAGGATATTACTGTGCGGTATGTCTAGTTAAAAATAAAACAAAGTCCATTTCAGTAATGTGATCAACATGATACAGTACAAATTAAGCCAATCATTGCCAGATAGCTCTTTAATTTAATTTAATTTGCATTGTAGTAGACTCTAGAGTGTTAAAGGTCTTGTTATTTCCTTTGTTATGTTGGTACCTAAACAATGAAGCTACTCGGTTCAGAAAATTGTGTTGCCTAATCAAAAATCAAATTTCAATAAAAAAGTGAATTCAAAGAAAATTGAACAGTTATTGACAGTTAAATGAATTGAATAACTACCAAATTAGCCCTGCGACCTATCTCACCACTGCCCTTTTCACAGAGCCCGTTTCAAGGCAGACCTTCATTGTACATGTCCTGTGTGTAAGTTCAAAAGTAGAATGTCGGGGTCAAAGTTGATATGCTGCTGATATAAGTTCATATCAGTCCCAATTACACTGTCTACAATTCATTTTAGAAACATTTTTCATGAAATTCTTTTGGCCTCACCATTTTTAATGTCCTTGATTTCAACAGCCTGAACTATGAGAAAAAGCCAAGTTGGAACAAAAGAGAATTCTCTCTTAATATCCGGTCCTTGAAAATATTATCCAGAGCTTGAAAAATATCTGTTCTGTCATGCACATGGAGGAAAATGCTTTATTTTTCTTCTTTTTCTATGGCTTTTAGGAAAATGGCTTTTTGTGACGCTCTGTCTCGACGCCTAATGTGTCAAAGTGCTGAAAGCTTCCTTCCTGTTGTTCCTTCTAATGGTAAGTGTGCTTGAGTGTATGTGTGTGCTTGTGATTTCACACATCGTGGAGTCAGGGATGGAGCTACGCAGGTAAAGCTCAGCATGGTCAAGCTGTCTTGCAGTGATATTGTCATAGTTTGTTCACCACAGGTGAATGCACTCCTCCCACCAATCCCATTAAAATTATACGAATTCACTACAAATATTTAAATACTCGTATGCTGAAGGCTTTTCTTTTTTGTTAGCAAGGTACACAATTTAACTGTTCATGGCAAACAAACCCTTAGTATGACAAAGAAAGTATATATTACATAAAAGAAAAATATTTCCAATAATATCAAATACTTTGAAAGTATTGTTCCTGACCATGGATGCATGATAAATCAAGTAATATTCTATGCCTTACAATGGTTAGGTCCACTGCCTACCATCCCTGACAGCCCACACAGCTCTCAGGTGTCTTTCTGGAAACGTGGCTGAGCTCCAATAAACCCACATTGCAAAGGTTAAAATAAAACAAAGCATGTGCCGAGCATGTTTCTTTACTTTTAGAACTCAGCAGAATAAACACGTTGATAATTGTAGTCATGACACTCTGTTTGTTTTCTTGCCCCACAGTTGATATGGTATATGAGTCCTCTTGAACAGATATATCTATAGAGGTCCATATAAAGTCATAACTCAAAGAATTTTCAACAGTTTGGTTTGCTACAGATTTTTTATGATAAAGATTATCTGGTCAAAGAACAGTGTTTTTGTGGTAAGATATTTGCCCATTTCTTTGCACTGTCGCCTCCAAAGTCTAACTTGTCTAGCAGGTTTTTGATGATTCGATTTCTAAATCATCTAATAAAATTTGCCTTCTGGCTGCAACTAACGATTTGTTCAAAATACAGTTAGGTCAACAGTAAAGGAATTTTATCAGAGGCACACAAACTGCAGCACCTCAAAGATAGACTACAATGACATTAATGGATGTCATCTATAGACTGAGAAAGTCGAATGCATGCAGAAAACAGGATTACATGATTACAAACAGGTTTTCCCTGCATGATTTGAATCTACCCATAAAACAAAAACACACTGGCGGCAAGAAGTATCATGCTGCCACGTGCACCTGACCGACATTCAATATTGTACTTGGTAGGCTATCATATCCCAGCTGTTTTCTGACTTCAAAGAGCCTAAATGTAAAGTGAATGTATTACAGTGGCTCTAAACTTATACTGTTTAACACTGTGTAACACTGTCATGGTTGTATCTTTTAGTGGTACAAATCAATAGTAATATGCACTACAATTTTTATCATAGCAATGTTTTCAGCCACATTCAGGTATTATGGTAGTTTAAAATACCACATGGATGTATAAAACTTGATTTTTCACCTGAGGATTCCAGTTTCCTGAGCAATGAATTGCCATATATTTCTGTATGACAGGAATGTGATTAGTATTACTCTAGTTATTTCTCTACACCTCAACAGTTAAATCCTTCCACATCCAATTTTGCAAATAGGATGACAATCAAGGAAGAAAAACTGCTGAAGCACCATGGAAGAAGAGCCGCTGTGGGAGCCAGGATGTACTTGCATGATAGAAGTGAAAAATTAGTTTTTCTGTAGCGGCTGCTTGAAAATAGAAAAGTATCTAGAAGTGTGAGGCTCGGGCTGTGTGTGGGGTGTTTTGCCCAAGTTTTTCTATATTGTGATGCTCTTCGATGCTCTTTGTGGTTAAACACACATTATAGTATAAACATGAACGGACCTTAAACCAAACTTTCTCACTGTTAAGAGGAAGCGTGCAGGACATCCGAGCCAATTTTTACATCAGGGACAGAATTGACTAACCCAGGAGACCCATCGACATAAGTAAGATCCTCACCTCCCGCTCCATCTTTCTGGCAGGAAGCTGTCAGGCTGCTGGAACACCTCTGGGTCACGGTGGACAGCGTGGCTGATATAGATTGCTCCATAACCTTTAGGGACATGAAATCCTGCAAGGGTGGAGTCCTGCACAAGCTCACACAAATGCAGAGGGATATATTATAAAAAATATTTCAACAATTGAAAGTATAATTATTACAGTCATCAGACATTATAGATATTATTACACTGTGTCACAAATGCTTTGTGTCTCTTCAACGTTTTTGGATTAGAATGGAAAGCACAATGTCGGCTCTCTACATTTTTGAACGATTCTCTATTTTTTAGACGTTTATTTTCATTCATTTCTTTCGGTGAAAAATAATCAACTTGAGGTAGTTGCCCAGTTGTTGCCCAGTTCACCTTTTCATTGCATCCATCAGTAGCTGCTTTAATGGACTGCCAGAGAATGTGATCACTGTTTCTCTTTCCCCTGCACTCTCATTTTTCGCTCTGCCTCTCTCTGGCAGAGCGGAAAATCTTCTACAAATCTCCCTTTCCTCCTTCTCCCGGTTCATAAAAGATGCCGCTGCCCTCACTCACTTCATTCTCCCACAAACTCACTCTCACACACGTACACACATTAAGGTTGCTAAATATGTTGCATATCTTTGTTCCACTTGATGGAGTGTTGAGATTTTCCACCTGACTGTGAATACATACAGTTTCTCATGCACTTTCCCCACACACATAAACATCTTGCCAGCTCTCTGCAGAACAGGCACTTGCCTCTTACGTTAGCTCTTATTAGTGCAGGTTACACAAAGGTATTGGCTGGGGACAGCCTATGGCAGTGGCAGAGCACCACTAATTAACTGTAAGTGCTCTTCAAAGAGCTACTTTTAGGTTTTAGCAAGAGTACTTTTTAACACAAATATCCAGACGTCTATCTGTACCTGTGGATATTTGTGTCCTCTTTCCTCCCCCTCAACACTAAATCAATCCTGCATGTTTCTCATATATTTGTCAAATATTATTTTCTTTAAAACCACAAAACACCAGTTTTCTGAGTGCCTCCTTTCCTAATGACATTCTCTAAAAATCAACACACATTATGAAACAGGAAAGAAAATGTACTGGTGCATTTCCTAGACGTGTCAAAACTTTCCACTTTACAGAGATCCTGGCCACCGCTCCCTTCCTTCCGGGGGGAACGGAGACAATCAATCACAGAGAGGGGATCAATGCCCTCTATTGGGTCATTGCGTAAGCCGGTTTGATGAGGTCATAATGATCATAGATTGCTGTAGCAGGAAGAGCGTGTTCTGCCCATCCTCAGAGTGAGCAGCCAGCCAATCAGGAGACAGAATGAGTAAAGGGGGGGGGGGGGGGGGGGGGTTTCTTGGGTGAATGAAACTATATGTTGTAACATATAAAGTAGGCTCAAAGGGGCAAAATAAACTCATGCTAAGTGGACTTTACCTGGCTCTGCATTTATACATAACATCAGTTAACAAAAGCATTTTGAAATGATGGAACAATTCCAAATAAATGCAACATTGAAACCCTGAACTAAAGTTAATTTGATTACTTTCATTCTGTTATTAGAAATCAGATATCCATGTTATAATTCCTCATGATGTTTCATGTATTGTGTCGTGTTCTAAACACAGTTAGTTGCTCAAATGCTGTTTAGGTTCAACAGTAAACATTTAATAGGGAATTACTCTTGTTTTCATAGGTGCTTTACTACTATAGACAGTTTTGACGACTCTGATTCAAAATGTGAAATAACTCCAATCAAAATGACAAAATCAGAGCATCTTGCAGTCCAAATCCCAGTATAATCAACTACAGTGTGTTTCTGTTATTCGGTCCTCTGTGCTGTTCAGCGCACACTCAGGGAGACTTTCATCTACTGTCACCGGTCGCCATCTAGTGGATGCAAGAGCAGCAAAAAAACAACAAGTTCTTTGAGGTGTCTTTTTTTTTCTTTATTTCAAGACTTCAGGAATCTAAATAAATTGATATTGCAATATCAACTATTAGAAACAGAAAAGGAAGGCATTTTATTTCATGTAACTTTCTAAGTTTTGAAAACTTTTGCAACAACAAAGCAAGTGGTTTAGCTCATATCTCTCTGGCTCTGTTCTTTTAATGTCAGTTATTTAGGACAAAGCCTGTAAAATGGGTAGCTTAGATAATTACAGGCCCACAGCAAACAAGCATCCTATCTCTAGTCCGAGAAACAATTCTTCTTGATAGAATAGATGAGTGTACTGTTTCCACAGACATTCAGTTTGGTTTAAACGCTAAAGATGGCACTGACTTCTGCATGTGCCTGTAAAGAAATTGCAAACAACTATTATAAGGTAAAAAGTTGTCAATCTTCATATACAATTGATGCCTATAAAGCTTCTGATTGTGTTAACCCTGGAGTGCTATTTGTTAAGTTAACCAAAAAAGGTATGCAAATATAAGAATTCTGGCTTGCTGGCATCACCATCAGATCATGCAAATGAAGCGGGGTGCACTTCATCCGGAACACAGGGGATTTCCAACTGTTAACAGGGCTGTCACCCATACTGACGTTTTCACCCATTCACAATATCTATTCAGTCCGTGAAACAATTCTTCTTGATAGAATAGATGGGTGTATTGTTTCCACAGATAACCAGTTTGGTTTAAATGTCAAAATGTTAAAACTGAATCTGTAAAACCTGCACACAGGTGATTGTCCTACCTGATCAGCTATTCTGCGTCCACCAATGAAGGGCGGCCAAAGTCTCTGCACTTCCAGCAGTACTCTGTGCAGGTAATCAGGGTCTTCCATTGCTTGACGGCGGGTCTCCTCCTGAACACAGAGAAGAAGTTGTGGACTATACTGTTATCACAAAGGGCTTGTTTTTCAGAAAGAAAAAGATGATAACTTTCATTTTACATATTCTTTTTATCCCAGAAATTGTATTAAATGTCGATCTGAGAACGCAAAGAAAGGGAGCATAGCAATATTTTACTTTGTTTCATCAAGATTCAGAGCCACAGCTTTTCCTAAAATGTTTCTACATACAAACAAAAGAGCTACAAAGTCAATGCGCCACTGAGGTAACATCAGAATGTTCCAAAAACAAGATCTCCTTATATCGTATCAATACTCCACTCCTCGCGCAGGTTGACAGAGTTTGTGCACCTGTTCATTTCCACTGAGTGCCAGAGTGAAGGAGGTGAGCAGCGATGCCAGAGCTTTGGGAATGAGGGCTGAGATGAACAGCAGGAGATGTTGGGCGGCAGAACCAGAGTCAGGCAATGGCAAAGAACCAAGAGACCCAACAAAGCTGAAGAAGAGACAAAAGAATGCGCCACACTGGAATTAAGACGTGATGTTCAAAAGATTACTATTAATTCACAGCATCTCGGTAAAAGAATCAGGGCATCAACAGAGATCAGAGGCCTCTACCAGCTTCTAAACTGCATGAGAATGGCAGTGCAAATAAAGGAGAGTATCAATATGTTTAGTTAATAATATTGTGGAATGTGCCTGGAAACTATTCATACTGTCTTCAAAATCTACAAGACATTTAACTCAATAGTTCTCCTTGTGAACAAATCATGTCCCCACTTCTAGATGAAATGTTATTCCTGTGCACGTCTGAATACAAGACAGAAACGTGGCGAAAGACAGAAAGGATGCAACAAAACGGAGAGATGATTAACAGAAGCAGTAGCAATGTTTGCTCTGTCTATTTACTACAAACTTTATAAGTCTGAGTTTGTATTTGCTTGTTTGTATTTGGGGGGGGGGGATGCACAAAAGGAAAAAAAAAGAGTAGAGTGGCTCACCCCTGGGTGTCATTCTCCAGTTTGTCTTTAATGATGCCCATTAGTTTGTCTCTGGCGTCCAGAGCGGTGGAGAAACCTGACGACCACAGAGGAACCTTCATGTTAACTGGAGCAGAAATCAGACCTGCAAAAATGCAGAAGAGGAAGAGTCCAGCAATCAACCACAAACGGTAGAAAAAGATAAAAAAGGCTAATGAAAGAAGAAGTAGGAGCTTATGCAATGTTGTATTGCACATAGCTTTCTTAAAACTTCAACACAATGAGAGACTGTGAGGAAAATGTCATGCTTTGTCATACTGTGAGTGTTATTCAGTACCACACATATATAAGAATCTATTTAGAAGAATGATTGAATCTATTTAGAAGAATGATTGTTCCATTCTTAAATAATGGCTTCCAACTGTGTCATTTCTTTTTTTGGATCTGTGTGTGTGTGTCGGGTTGGGGGTCTACCATGCCAGTGCTGAGTGCAGAGCTGCATGATTTCCTGGAAAAGTTCCGGTTGCTCCTCCGCTCGTATGTTCAGGAAAAGGCCCAACACCAACTCCGTTCCCAGCCGTTTAAAGACAGAGTACGCACACTCTGGCTGACCACTACACACACACACAGTATATACATACGATATACAACTGAAGTGTGTACATCCCTGTGCAATATCATGTAGATGTCACATAAACTTTAGATATTTGCTTTATTTCAAAGTTGATAGAGTATTTCCTGAACAGTAAAAGACAAGTCCTTGGTTGATTTACTTTTAAAGTCAAAGCAAAAGACGTTAATGAAACAGAGCAACAGATCCTGGAATGAATAGTAAATCATTCATAAAGCTGTATGCAACACAGATTAAAACCAATGACACAGCAAAGGGATACATGTAAAGTGTTACCTGAGAGAGAGCTCTTTCAAACAGCGCTCACACACACTGTAGGCAAAAAGGTAAAGAATGTCATGAGAAACCATGTGACTCATACAGATACATGACTTCATACATGTGAGTTAATTGCTCAAACACATCAGTTCACCTGGAGATATGATCACTTGATGATTTCAAACAGGATCCTGTGAACAGGCTGGTGAGGGACAGACGGAGGAGACAGGCCTCCTCGCCTAAAATAAAAAAAGCACAACTTACTCTTTTTCAGAATACGAAAATATTTGACTCGACTGATGTCAAATTCAGTGTGTGTGTCTGTATTTTACCATTTGTGGTCACAATGGTGTCACCGTACATGTTTGTCATCAAATCAGTTGGATCCTTCAGAAACACGTTGGACTTCTCTGAAACGCAACACAGAAATGCATAGTCATGCTCACTGTTCTCACTGATCCAGCCGTGTGTAATTCTCTCTGCATGTGTGTGTGCTGAAACCAAAGAATGCTGGTGTCACATGGAATCTCAGGGACAGTTTATATCTTAATTTCATATGCATCATATTCTTTAAAGCTGTGAGGTTAAACAAGACAGTTAATGTACTTTTACTCAGTATCCCCCTCTGGCTCCGTCTGAAACCATGCTAACCATGGCATGACACTGGGCTGTGTATGAGGGCAGTATAAAAACTCTACTTCAGCTTTAACCTCACTGTCAAGCCTTTGTGATGTTGGGGTGTTCCCTCAAAAGGTCTTTGAGGACACTTCCTTGGATTGAATTGATTTTGATTTCCAGGGATATGCAACAGAATCCATTCATTTAAGTTAAATTCAGTTCTATTCAATATAAAGTTAAAGTAACAATTCAGAGCAAACGATGAGTCAACAAAGTTTTAAACCAGCTTGGTCATTTAAAGCTTCATGCAAGGAGAAGAACCTCAAATTCTACTCTGGATTTACAACTGCATTTAAAATTGAGCAGATGCTTTTATTAAAAGCAAAACAACATTAGAGTTTCAAAGTGGTACAAGGCCCATGTTTTAAAGTCTAAATCTATTTAAATAAGTATGAGAAATGGTGGAACAGCCATGCAAAGTGAGACGATATTACCCGAAATAAGTTAGTCATAGAAGTCACAAAAGAAAAAAGCACGATGTCGCTCAGTGTATACTCAGTGTATTTAAGTCCAGGTTGATGACATCTATTTTCAGCAGCATTTGAATAAAGCTTGAGTTTCAAAACTTAATCATTTTATCTATTGTTCTTATTTCATTCTTGTTTATTTAAATCTTGCTTTTTATTTCTACTGTTTTAATGTGTCTGTAAAGCACTTTGAATCACCTTGTTGTTGAATTGTGCTATACAAATAAACTTGCCTTGCCTTATCGCTACAGTCTTTACATAAAATCAGGTATAATACGCAACATCTACAAAGTAAAAAGATCTTCCCCTCATCCTCTTCAGTGTAAAATCAGTATAATGATTTACAACAATCAGTGTGTTAAAATAATTGTTTAACACATTTTATTTTAACTAACTGTTAGTTATAAATAATTCTCTTAAATCTCTTTATTTATCGTGTTATTACATTTAAATTACACGGTAACACACATGCAGACACTAATGGTTCTACAACATAAACAACATACCACACAGCAACTCTCTGAGACCCTGAACGGAGCCGATAAACACGGTCGGTCTGTTCAGCAGGCGGCATTGAAACACTCTGCTCTGGTGTTTTTCAGTCTTCTGCCGGCAGAAGCTCACCGGGTCCCGGTAGAATTCCAGGGATTTGTCGCCAAGCAGCGATACACCTGCACTTCCTGGTAGTTTAGACATTCAGGGTCGCTGCAGTGGCTGCTTTTTTTAGACTTAAAAAACTTGATCCAATCAAAATGTTGCTCTTTGCTCAAACAGCAATGGCTAAACTTTAGTAAGAAGTAAGTTCTAGGTTCGACCTAACCAGCTGCCATCGCCTTTTAATTCTTTTAATCTGCGATCCTCTACACGAGTGACCTGTGTATCAAATTTCCTGCCGTCTCTATGTTGTCTCTGCTTTCTCTGAGGTAACCTAAAGTATACACCTGCACCGAGGGTGGTGCGTTTAAATACTACTCGTAATTTAGGCATCTTTGTTACAGGAGTTTTCTGTTATTGCAGTTATTCTCTCGTAAATTAGAGTATTGACAGGTTAATAAATATCCAAAATTAGACATCTAAATACTGCTGAATGTGACTAAATATGAAGCAGAATTTATTAGGTGATATAGCCTATTCATTTTTTTTCTCACTCCAAGGTTTTTTACTTTTGTCTTACATTTTTGAAAACTTTTTTTGTGATTATTTTCAGAAATATAACTTAATCAAGTTATCAGGAATAATCAATGTGAGCCTGTGTGTGTTAGCTATCAGATATCTAGATAATTACCAGATGTACAGGGGAATCCTGGACAAAGGCTTCAACTGAATTAAAAATAATTTTAAAGGGTTTTTGGTCCTGCCTTCCCAGTGCTGAAGCGACAAAACAATAGTAGCCTATTGAGGTAAGCCATTAGCTACCAACTTAACTTTCTGATAATTGTTGATGTGAGCTATTGGCCTAAACATATTTGATGCTAGATAGATCAACTGAAGGGATGTTACCAGAGATTGTGAAAGGACTTTGGGTTGTGCTGTGCTTTGGCAGCTAAACGGAGTCAAACTAAGACACCAGACTGATTATTCCCGTTCCATTTCATGTCCCAGCAATTAAGTGAATGAGCACATTGGAGAAACAAAAACCTTAAACACCAAAGTATATGTCCATAGTTCTCAGTCAGCGCTGAGGATATCCTCCCTGATCTGAATCACACACTGTGGTATGCTGCAACGTTTTCATTATTATTTCTATTTTCCATAGGAATGCAAAGGTCTGACCTTCCTCTCTTTGAAGGTGAGTTGGGCAGGCATGGGTGCGGGCTGTCTCTGAACACTACAGGATCATTTCTTGTTTGTGTACGTTTTGAAAATAGATCAAGAAGAAAATATAAACACCTGAGTATCTATTCTGCGCAGTTTGATCTCATCTGACCCCTGCAGGACATAGAGTTACATTCATTTCATTGTTGCTGCATCTCATTACACCATGGGGCCACCATGTGGCAGCATTGATCGCCCATTTTATTTATGTCGTTCTCTCTCTCTCTGTCTCTCTCTCCCAATGGCACGAGGCGGGCTGTCACCAACTATCGTTCATCCACAGCTCGTGCGGCTCAGAGTTCCAGGGCACTCGGCTGCTTTGTAATTTCTTCAATTCAGTCTGAATAGGAGGAGGCCGTCGGCGCGCCGTGGGTCGAACGGAGGCGAGGAGCCCGACGCAGGTGAGCCGGTGACAGAAAGATTTTATTTTAAAAGTTTGACAGGGACATAAGAAAAAGTTTTTATTTATTTGTTTATTTAATCGTAATGTGGAGTTTATATTAGTCATGAAAGAGCATTCATATATATTAGTCACTTGTAAACTAAAAAGTTACTCTAAGAGCACACGTGCTACACATCAGTAATAACAAGCTCGCAAACTCCGAATTAACGTCCTCGAAATCATGATAATTCGCTCTTTTCTCGCTCGGCTATTTGTTATTTTTTCCCCTTCACTTTTCTTTTGATTTTGATTATTATACCAGTGGAGAACTCACTTCCTTGGTAACAAATTTGGAACCGAAACTTGGCCCAAGAATAGGTGTTTAAACTTTTATTGAACTTCCTTTGCCTCAGCAGTCAAATTGTTTTATGACATGAATCATTTGAGTTTGAGGTGTGTCGGCCTGGATGGTTAAACATGCGGCAGAAGTATGTAAGAGAGAAGGCAAGAAGAAGAGTCCACAGGCATCTGGTCAGTCTTAGTTCTGTCTGTGAGACGGACAGTGAAAGATGAGTGAGTTTCCTATCAGCCTCCTGCAAAAAAATCTATAAAGGAAAAAGAAAAAATCTGTCTGTCAGGATATTTGAAAAGGTCCACTGCTGTTCCATTATCCCCGACATGATTGCTGGCATTTCATTGCAGACAAACTTCAATGTCTACGTCTTTGTTACTACATTACAGCACAGAAGCTTGTTTATGGGGAGCATGAGCCAGACACACTTAGGTGCCACTCTGTCGCCACACTCCTTCTATTGATAGAAAAAAAAAACAAAGAACTTCAGCCTAGTAGCTGGCTGCTGCTGGCTGCTTTACAACTGATTATGCTTTTAATTGCCTGTAAACTGTGTAATAGCACAGTAGTTAAATAGGACAGTCCAATAAGATAACTGCTGTGATGCAGTGTGTTTGTGCTTCTGTGTGCTTGTGTGCGAGGGAGAAAAAGCAGAAAGATGGAAGAGAAAAGGGGAAGATGTTTGCTGTAAAAATGGTTTGATGACATACCTTTTTTTATCACAAGTAGTGATAAAAGTAGTAAGTTTAAACAAAGGAATGAAGATGATTATAGTGGTTATGGAACCATGGTAATGATTGTCTGATTTATCTGTCAATTGTGAATCCTGTGAATCCTATCTTACTGAGACTTTTCGGTGCATGTGGGTCTGCCGTGTATTGCTAGGTGTCCGTCTGCGGTGGCAAGTCACGCACTGGCTGTGCCAATAGTAGATGGTGGCAGGAAAACATTTTTTTCATCTCATTTTTTGGCTTGTCATAAAGCATGGGACCCGTGTTTGTGTTTAACCTTAAAATTCCTGTTTTTCACAATTTTTTATTCTGCTATTTAGCAAAATTCGGAGAACACCATGATTAGGCATTAGAATACACAACAGATAAATTATATTTAATCGTAGAACGCTTCAGTGACACATCCTTGTTGCCTCCGAGCTGGTAAGATGACAGTCTTTCTGTGTTCAAAATTGGGTCAGTATGTGAGGAGTTGGGAGTGGGAACTGGTTGGTTATAGCTGTGTTACCGTCACCATACAGTTAGAGTACATATTTAACCAAACTGTAGTCTTCTCCTAACCTCAAATGCAGCCCAGCTTCCATATACAGGTACCGTTGAAAGCTTTTAAAAACATTGGATTTGAAGTTATAATTATTCGATTTCTTGCTATCTTATTGGATAAGATTTTTTTTTAAATATTTCTTCAAAAGAGCATTTTAATATTCTCCCATCAATATAAATACCTATTTACTGGCATTGCTATGAGACACAGTACACATTGTTATGGTGTTGAATTTTGATGATCAGACTTCACAACCTACAGTCAACCAAATATCACAGTTTTTATATCTCTGTGGCCACCTGGATTCACATCTACTGCAGGTGCATATTTTTATTTGCTGTTTACATAATAGGAACCTTCTCACTGCACAAGCTCAGCGAGGCGTTTTTATTACAGATGTGTGCTTTTTTTATTGTGGGAAACCCTTGTTGATGTAGCGTTTTAAGGGCAGTTTAGTAAATCATTGGGAGATTTCATGACACCAGCGTGATATTTTAATGAAGGATGAGGCAAGTGGACAGTGGATTTCGTGTCGCATTTATTGGTCTCAGTTCAAATTTTTCCCCCCATTTCTTTTATGTTATTAGATTTGATGAGCCAAAGCTCATTCCTGTTTACCTGAGCTGCAGGCTGAAGTTCAGAAGAAAAGAGTTTCAGTAAATCACTTTCTTTGCTCTCCTCTAGCATGGTCTTGCCTTAAAAAAACTTGCCTAATTGAGCATTAGCTTGCCAACATCTATTTGGCTTTTTACATGGTGTCCATACTGTGTAATCCCTAAACACACATTTCTCATCCAATTCCTACTGCAAGAGCCAGTGGATCCTCATCATCTTCCCTTCCTTCCTGTTTCCCAGGGATAGGTTTGCGCTAAGCCAGGCAGCATCCACTTTATAAAGATAAAGTACATGAAATCAAAATCTCACAATACAAACCTTTGCAGAGATTTTGCATTATTAGACAACTTACTTAGTCAATATGGTGACATAATCTTACTGTGATTTAGATTATTTTAGAGCATAATAATCACTTCTGTATCATGCAGAGGTTAAAGGCCTAAACAGGATACAAATCTAGTGCTGGACAGCAGCCAGCAGACTGACTGCCTTGACCAGTTCCCAGGTATGAGCATCTGTAAATGAAGAAGACAGGTGAAATAAAGCTGTGTTGAGAGACAGTGGGTGTACTTGAATAACCTGCCTTGCTGTAAAACAGCATTTCAGTCATAGAAAAGGTGATTTTAAAGAATAAACCTGGTCTCAGAAACAGTCAATTCCCTGTCCCAAGCCTGTCTACTGTGCTGTCCTTATTAGCCACTCCCTGCAGACTTTTAACAGAGAGTTACTGCCTTCAGGCTTATTCTTGGCCATCTGTACCAACGCCAACTCATTAGCCTGATTCTCAGAGCAAGCCAGGACTTATTCGTTATCAGTGTCACCTCACCCACATCCTTCTATACTTGTTGCATCTTGGTTGGTGTCAGAGAAAAATGATCATATGGGCTGCAGTGACCTCGACTCGCTACTGCCAACACAGTGGCAGATATGTGCTCTTTGTTTTGGCTCATAAAGATTGGAAAAGTTAAATTGAAGTGAAGTGATTGATTCTGACCCCACACACTCAGCTGCAGCCCCACTTGAAAACAAAGGAGCCAATAAATCAATAGGGTTAAGGGAGAAAATAGCTGTTTTGTTACTCTTATCTAACTTGTTAACAGTAGTAAGTGGGATGCCTGACCGAACAGTGTAGTCTGTAATACAAGTTGTGCTGCAGATCCTCTGAAAGGGAAAAAAATCCAGTAATCCTCTAAACACAGGAAAAAATTTAACTTCATCCTAATCTGTTGATATTAAGCTGTCTTTCTCCAATTCTCTCTTCACTGATATGATCTTTGATGTGATTTAACACTGATCAACTACTTAGGTACACATACAGATACAATTCAGCTGTGCAGAAGGTCTGAGACCTGAATGAACTGCAAGCTTTGTGTGTCTTGCCTTTTTATTTTAAAGAAATAATTTATGTATTTTTTCTTCGGACAAATTCCAGTATTTTTAAACATTGGGTCTGAATAATTGATAGGGATAAAAGTCTTTGGAATTCGTCCATCAGCAGCTGATTTTCTGTTTACATTTCTTACATTTCACAAGTGGTGGTTGCAGAGCTCTCACTCAGCTTTGGACGAATTTCAAAGATTTAGGAGTCAGTTTAATCCCACTTGGAGGATTTTTAATCTTCTTCTTGGTAAGGTAAGTTTAATAGTGTCATTCATTTTGTGCAATGATGTGAAGTGACTGAAACACGGTTTGTTGTTGATATTTCTGTGTCTTGGCACTTTAGAAATGTGTTGATAACACTTTTAGTTAAATATTCTCACAGTGATATTTTTGTGGGACAAGCTCTTTTTGTGGACCAGCAGATAGCAATTCAGTTTGAATAAACCGACTTAAATATTGAAAATATGTAAAGCATCGAGTCAAACATTACACATTTGGACATGAATAAAAGAGTGAAGAATAATTTAAATAGCTGCTTTTATTATTTCTGTTAATGTTCGCATGATATCTTTAAGAGAAGGTGATTTGTCTGTTATGTTTAATATATTTTTTTTCCCAGTGGATGATTATATCGTTGAATGTATTTCAAGCATGACTTCCCAGCAGAGTGTAGTGGCAAATATTGACATGGACACTGATGCTATGAGAAAGTGGAGAACATATCAGTATTAACTAAATCCATGGGGAAGCACACAGCGGGTGATAGCCTGGGGTAGATGCTTTATTTCCACATCCTTCCTGTCTTCTGCATGTGTCCGTACATGGATTCTGTTAGTACGCATGCTCACATGCACTTACTTGTGTGTCACTTGCTTTATTCTTGAGTCATATTGTCCTGTGAGCTTTTGCCCTTATTTGACAATTACCCTAAATTACCTGTTCACAACCCATTACCCTGACATATACACATTTTTATCTACAATAAATGCTCCATTCGCTATCTTGTTGTATCTCGCTCCATTCATGCATGGAAAAGACTGGCGTGTAATTTAGTGCATCCCATTCAGCGCAGTTGCTCTTCGAGCTAGAAAAATGAGGGAAAAGTAGGTGGACTTTGTTTGCTTTGGGATAGCCTTCAAGGCATTGTTATGAGATATGGGCCCTCACTTTGTCTCATGTAGCGTCATAGCTTCACAAAGGTCTTGGATGATGCATATTGAAAATATCAATGTCAATTTTGTAAAATCCAGCTTCTGGATATATACGTTTGTTCTTAAGCCCAAAACTGTACACACATGAAATGTGAGACATGAAATGCCTTGGTATGAATTTCTCAGTCCTACCAGTGTTATTAGTTTTAAGTCATAAGAGATTTTCCCCGCAAGTGGTACTTTCCTGAAATTCATATGATTGCTGAAAGTATGTAAAACACATCATTCTAAAGTGGAAAACAAAGCTGATGTGTTTTCTTCCATGCTGGATGTCCTAATAATTCAGCAATTTTAGTTTTTATTCAAGCAGCCAAATATGGTCTTTAAACAAAACAGAATTATATTCAGATGCTAAGTGGCTATTCAGTGGTTTGTTACACAGGTTGGTGGTTACGAATGTCATGCCAACACTACTACAAACCAATAATTGAAGTATGTATTTGTCTTAATCTGAATCTCCAGTAGGCTTTATGAATGATCTGTCATCATGAGACTGATGACTGTGAGGGTTTTTTGAGTTAGCATCTGCTGCCATTAATACAGCATATGCAGCATTTTTATCTGCAGCATTCACCAGTGCTGCAGAAAAATAAGTTTGTCATAGATGCAGCAAAAACCCAATCTTTCTGTCATCTTAAAGATGTTGTGATTTTAATGACTATTAGAGACCGTAATTAAAGTACTGGTGTTTTATTATTTCTTTCTTTGTGGAAGCTAAATGTTCTGCTGCATATGCATGCTTTATGTTAGGTAAGAATTGGGCAGTGTTTTAGAGCACGTCAGAAAATAACTGAGGAGACCAGTTGCTGGACCTTTGGGAGAGAAATGTGGTCCCATCCTTGTTTGATATATGATTCTAGCTGCTTAGCTGTCCTGAGTGTTCTTTGTGTTTTGTATTTCAAGATACTCCAAATGTTTTCAATTGGTGGAAGGTTTGGACTGCATACACACTAGTCCAGCACTCCACTACAAATCCATCCTGTTTTAACAGATGCAGTATGTGGTTTAGCATTGTCTTGCTAACATATGCAAGGCCTTTCCTGAAAAAGACGGTTTTCTGGATGTGTATGCTTCTCTAAAACCTGCATATACATTTCAACAGTGATTGTGCATTTCCATATGTGCAAGCTGCATAAGGCTTCTTCTTTGCATGTTATTCAACCTGCATTTCATGGATAGCACGGTGAACTATTTTCCCAGAAAAGGACGTCTGGCTGTGTTTTTGAACCAGTGCGGTGATTTTCATGACAGAATGAAGTGCTGCCTGAGGGCTCAAAGACCACAGTTATTTTGTATTATTTTTCAGTGATGTCCCATGAGTGTCTGTGAGACTCTGCCTCCCTAAGGTGCTCTTTTTATACCCAGTCACATTACTGATCTATATCGAATTAATCCATTAGTTTCAACATGTTCCTCAAGGTGTTTCATTAGTACTAATTACTTTTCCAGACTTTTGTTGCTGCCATCAGAGTGAAGATGGGCCAACAGTTTTAATGAATAAGTAAAATGTTGCACTTTTAACATTTAATGTTTTCTATGAGCGCGTGTGTGGCTGTTTGTCTCTGTGTTGCCCTGTAATGGACTGGCGACCTATCCAGGGTGTACCCCGCGTCCCGCCCAATGACCGGGATAGGCTCCAGCCCCCCCTGCGGCCCAACCGACGGATTAAGTGGGTATAGAAAATGGATGGATGAATGTTTGCTATGTTCTATTGTGAAGAACATATTGCTTTATGAGATTTGCAAGTCAATGCATTTAGTTTTTTTTCTTTTCTTTTCTTTTTTTTTCTCTACATGTGTTGTACATCCAAATTTTTAGAGTAAGTGTGTGAACCCTGCAACTTCACAGGCGAGTAGGAGCAGCAGTGGTCCCTTCTCAGTTCTGAACAGCAAAGATGGAGACAAAAATTCAAGGATTTGGGATCACCTTTCATAGATCTATATCTATATATAGAAAAGGTTTCTTGTTTTTTCTCCAAAGTTCTGCACGTTGTTCATTCACGCATCTAAAGTGCACAGGTTGCTGTCAAAAGTCGTTACATGGTTCTATGAGTGCATTTAAGTCCTTGTCAAAGCAGTTGGATTTTGAAATAACATTACATGTTTGTCTTTTTTCCAAATTCTCTGTTTCCTGCTGTTGCTGTCACATAACATAAAACTGTGAAACCCTTTTGGAAACCGGATGGTGTTTTATGCTTTTGGCAGATCACTGCTGCGCCAAACTGACAGAGGTTCTGCTTTTTGTTTGACACTCTTTAAGTTAAAGTGGTGGTCTTACAGACTTATAGCCATCATCTTTCCAGCAGTTGTGAGTCAGCTGAGGTGAGGAGCTTCTAAACACGTCAGTTCACGATGAGTCTGTCTTTATTTTAATGCAGGGAGACTTGCAAGTTTAGGATCAAGAGCAGGGTTTCTCAAAGTTGTCATGACTGAGCTCTGATGTCAAGAATCAGTACTTCTTTGATCCATATTTAGGGGATGTGAATAAGAAAAAGTGAAAATGCTTTGCTTGAGGGGATTTTTGCCAGTTTCAAAGAAAACGTGATGTGCATTATGTAGAATGGAAACAACTTTGAAAAGATTGGGGTGAATTCACTTTATTTGTCCTTAAGAGTTGATTTATTTTTCTTGACATCTAATTTTGTCCTCAGCTATGCAGTAGTTTTAACATGGTGGCTTTTACATCTCGCTCTCACAATAAACAGAGTTGTGGAATCAGTTAAAAAGCTTGTGAAAATGTGCAGCTTGCTTACTTATGGTGGACACATCCCACCGATGTTGCGACAAAGATGTTGGCTTAACATGAGCATGCTAGTTGGTTGAGGGAGAGTCTTTCTGGTATGATAAGCTTTGGCAGCGGCGTATTCGTTACTCCTGGCTGTCTCCAGTAAAACTATCACGTAAAAAATAAGGCGGGTGTTGGCAGTGATCACATTACAAGGAGGTTTTACTTATCACTTTTTGCTCTGTATGCCCCCATCACTGTAACATTAGCATATTTTTCTTTGTTTTAATCTTTGTTTCATCTCTATTAAGTATGTGCACATACACCGAAAAAAAAAGTTTGTTAATTTGCTTCAATTCAGTGTGCAAAATCTAATTTTTTGAGCTGGTGTTTAGCCCATTCAACATCTGCTCTTCCATGTTTCCACTTTGCTCTTCCTAAAATTATTCCAAATCCCTCTTCATGTCATTTGTCTGCAATTTAAGTAAGGCACTTGAGTTCTGCAATTTCTGCCATCAAGGGAAGATGGCAATTGACTACTTTATCATAATAGGCCTACTTCTAAAGTTGGCTTTTGTTTGCCTTAAATATAGTACTTACTTTGCTGTGCCATGAAGTCTGGACTTCAGACCTGTTGTAAAAATCATGAACAGAAAAACAGAAAAAAAACTGCTCAATGACCTAAATCTGCAATTCAAAAGAACATAGTTCTCTGGCTTTTAACATGCTTTCAGAAGTTACTTTCTAACATGTATAATGTGCCAAAATCCAAACCTCTGAATTTACTTTACTCTGAGTTTTTGGTTTGTTGTTTTATATTCCAAAGAGCCAGTGCTATTTCAGGTTCTGTTTGTAACATACGGTGGTGGGGATTGTCAATAATAGGGCTGTCAGAGATAATGTGGTAATAATGCAGTAAGTAGTTGACTTCATCACAGTGAAAAAATGGTCACCATTCTTGTTTATGTTTGTTTATGCATTTAGCAGACGCTTTTATCCAAAGCAACTTACAGTAGGCAGGTAGGGTAAGGGGGTCTTTCCAAAGACCCATACTGCTTTCATGCAGGGGATTCTTGCAAGTAAATTTATAATTAGATTCCTGATTTGCCAGAACTGGCATGAATATATACTTTTTATTTAAAAAAATCAAGATCCCATTTTTAAATAGTCTATGCAGATGTTACTCAAGCAAGAGTAAATTTCCACAGTTGTTAGACAGTATTTTTCTGCCTGATTTAAGACTATTAGGGTGATCTGTGTGGGTCTTAGTCAAACTCAACTCTCCATTACACTGAAGGAGCATAATCCAGTGTGTTTCATGGATGGTGGTGTTGAATTAGTTTCTGTGTTTGGTTTCTTTTTTGCACTGATGAAAAAAGAACAGTATTAATCATGACCAGATTCTGAGACATAACTCTTTACAGCAAAGCCTCAGATGAGATTATCTGTCCTAGAAGTACAGCAGCTTATGAGGAAGCCTCCCCTACTCCAACATTTAAAATTGCTGGCAGATAGGCTGGAAAGGATGATTTATCCCCTTGGCAACAGTATTGCTTACTCCTCCTCCACACATAAACAAATGTGCACACAAACACACTTGCACACACAGTTCATCCTGCTCACAATCTGAGGTGTGAGAATATGTGAGAAGTATTTATTTACTTCCCACATGACAATAAAACAAGTGGTAGTTGAGCAGCATTAGATTAACTGCATTCATTGTTATCAGTAATACAATAGCGGGGTTACAACAAAATTCATAGATAGTTTTCTACTTTTCTACTTATTACAAATAATCAAAATACAATTATTGCAAAAATGTTCTTGTTTACGTTTCTGTACACAGGTTTGAAAACCTTTTTGTGTAGCATGAGCTATCCATGTTAGTCTATGTGTGGGTATACTGCCTTTTGACTTGTTTGTCTTTGAGCATTTGTGTTTGGCCTATTTTTGTATGTTATATTTCACAGTGACTGTTAAAGCTGTGTCAAAAAGGGATTACCACCACAGTCAGAAGAGTAATGATAAAGGCCAAATGAGTGTTATTTCAAGTGTCCTGAACTCATGAGTGGAAAAAATACTTAAGTTTTGATAGAAAAGTAAAAACAGCTTAATATGAATGCAGTACAGTAGGTGTCTTTATGTTGGTAGCTCCAAAACTTTACTTTTGTATCTTGAAGATACTGCTGTATTGTAACTTAAACAGTCCTCTCATTAATGATATTACAAAGTTCAACTAAATGACTTTTGAACTAATTTTGTCCATCCTCTCATCTTCATGGTTTAACAGTTGGTTATCCCATGCTCTATTTTTTGATGCTCTTAAAAGTGGGATTTTTCTGATGAGTTTCTGGCTGTCTGGACTAGTTTGAATGAGATTAAAGGGTCTTGAAAGGAAGACTAATAACTTTAAAAAAGTGCAGGGTTGCAGTTTTTGCTGCTCACTAGGCGATTAAGACTCCCAGATGGCGAGTGAGCGTCTTCTAATTACAGCCCGCCTCAGATGAGTCAGTCTCACATCATGTGTGTACTTGTTTATATTTGTTTTTTAGTCACCTTCAGTCTACAGGTTTTATCTGTCTGTCTGTCTGTCTGTCTGTCTGTCTGTCTGTCTATCTATCTATCTATCTATCTATCTATCTATCTATCTATCTATCTATCTATCTATCTATCTATCTATCTATCTATCTATCTATCTATCTATCTATCTATCTATCTATCTATCTATCTATCTATCAGGCATACAGTTGAGTAATAATGTAATAAGTTCTGTTAAGGTTAATGTTATAAGAAGTTACTTATATTTTACGTGATGATATGTCATTATAAAGTCTTTTTTATTACTTTGAACTAGATTTTAGTCATACTGTTCTTTTTACCTCTGTCATGTGTTTTAAATGTGAAGGCATTTACAAAGTAAGGCCCTTTTTGACATGTACCCAAATTGGCTTTGAGCTCCTTCCCAAGGGATTGTCAGTGAGTTACTTTACTTATTCTACTGCAGCAGCGCTTCCTGTGGGAAACTCTGTCTGTACAGTCTGTGTGCCTGGCTCTTCAGCCATTCCAGCGGCATGGCTCTAAACTAGGCATTGCTTCAGTGCAATGAAGTATTTAAAATCTAATGGATCACAAGAGAGGATTTCTATTGCAGCTTTGCAGCTTTGTTTACAAAAAAATTAATTGTACATGTACTGCATCCAGTGAACATTGCCCTAACTGGGTTACAACCTGTCACACAAATGTTGATGGCGATGACTCTAACTTTCCCTCAGACATCGTCATGAGTTTGGTTGGAAGACGTGAAAGGTAAGAAACAACCAGAGGTTTAATTGAGGGCTGGAGCCCTCCCACATCCCACGAGGCTGGAGCTACTATCGTGCAAGAGGCAGGGTACACCCTGGGCAGGTCACCAGTCCAACACAGAGACAACTACCCATGCAGACTCACAATCAACTTATCAAGCATGGTAGGAAAAAGCAAGAGTACCCAGAAAGAACCCAAGCCTGCACAGGGAGAACATGCAAACTCCAAACAGAAAGCCCCCATCCGAGATTTTAACTGGGAACCTTCTTGCTGTGAGGCAGTGCAAACCCTTACACCATCATGCAGCCCAGGTATGACACACGGATGCTAAAAAGTAGGCCTATCATTGAAATCATTTGACATAATCAATAATCTGCCATTAACATGGAAACTGGCAACCCTCTGCTCTGAGTGTGGAATAATCATCAGCGATGACAATAAACTCTGCAGGTGCTCTCTGCTTTGTATCACGAACAATTATATGAATGACAGCGTTAAGCTATATAACGTTATTAACATATAAACATCCATTATAGTAGGACTTATTTTTTGGTTTTAAATGCAGAATGCCAGCTGATTTAACTAAATTATTGAGATGGAAAACTATAAAGACATTGTTTAGCCTCAAGTAGGTATGTCAGAGAGGTTCTTGATTTCTAATAGCACTGTTATTGATGTTAAATAAAATGTTTTCCATGCTTTGTCAGGCTCCATTGTTTTGTCTTGTGTTGCTCCTGTTTTAGTCATTATTATGTTCGATTGTTCAGGCTGTGACACGAAGGAACTCTTTTACTCGGTTGATGGATATCAACAAAGCCAAAAGGAACCAAAAGTGATTTCCTACTTGGTTGGAGAAATACGGCACCACAGTCAATCCAAGAGTAGCTTGCTTGCTCAGACATTGCTGAATATAGTAATAGTAATAGTAATATAATAAATGACTCCAATTGATGATAAAGAGTGTGGCACTGGGGCCAAGCGCTGACCCAATTTAGTTGGAAAAATTGTCATATAAATACAGTAATTTAATTTGTTTTAATCTCGGAGTTACAATCACAATATTACATTGTGAACAATCTTAAATTGAATGCTTACAGAAGAACTGCATATATTGTATCAACAAATAAGTAGATACATGATAGCTTTTGTACTGTACATGCAAACTCTACAAGTATTCCACAAGCAAAAGTGTGGCAGGTTGTGACCCAGTTCGGGCAATGTTCACCGGATGCAGTGCATGCACAATTTATTTTTTTGTAAACAAAGCTGCAAAGCAGCAATAGAAATCCTCTCTACAGATCAGGACTTCCATAATGAAGTCAGAAGAAAAACAATGCAGAGATTAACAGTTGGGCCTTCAGCCATGAGCTGAAGTGCTATAACCTCTAAGCAGGTAGCTATATGCAACACAAATCACATGAACACTTCATTTCAAATAAATCTGTGGGCAGAATTGTGCCTAAGAACAGCAAATCTAATGGTACATAGTTTCCAGCACTCCTATTTTGTCAATTTGACTAAAATGATGTTAAACATTCTTTAGTATTTATTTTTCTACAGCTATCAGAGTCAATGAGTAGCACTAATATGGCAAATAAAGACGAGACAGATCAACCTACAAAATAACCTAACCTCTTCATGCCCCCTGCTCTCCAAAGTTCATTTTGTTCTGCTCAGCTCTGTGTCAGTCACATGTGAAATGAACACGGTGAGTTGTGAAAACACACCTTCTTGGATACACTTCACAGACGAAAATCTCAGGAACCAGTCGGATATATTCCTCCTACTTTTTCTCTCTCTCTTTCTCTCTCTACCTTTCTGTCTTGTTTTGCTTTCTTGTAACTTCAGATTGAGCAGATTTTTTTCTCATCCCTCTCATCCTCTTAACCTTTGGCTAACCGAGTGAGGAAGAGTTGCAGGGTGGGCTGTGTTTTCTTTGTTGCCAGTTAATCATTTTTGTCTGCGTGTGTGAGGCAGAGCAAGAGGATGAGGCTGATTACAGTTTCCCATAAACACGATTAAGAAGCGAACCGTAATCAGTCATTTTTCTGTGTCCTATTTAAAACTTAAAGTGATGATGATGCAGAGCTGAATTTTCAATCTGTGCAGCATTGTTGAGCTGAATTATTCCTTCAGAAACATGAAATTGAATTATATTCACTGTGTTTGTAATCAGCTTTTTTGTGTCCTGATCATTATGCAATTATATCACAGGCCTAGTGAGAACATGCACATGGCTAATGGGTCAGGGCCGCCCTAATGATCTCAGTACACATCATATAATTTGTAAAGATTGCTTCTGCCACTTTGCATTTTCCACTGAATGCACCACCATTAATGCTTTCAAGTAAAAACTGTTTGAACTTTTTTTTTCCAGCTATTTCCATTTCTCTTTCAGTGAAATTTTTGACTTCTCTGAAAAATTAAGATTCGGCAAGATAAGAATTAATGAAACATAGAGAGAAGGACACAGTCGTTGGTTATTCTCTGAAGGAACTGCCATGTTAACCATCCTAGAGACATCAGCTGTTGACCTAAGAAAGGACTGATTCTGTCTAAAGGCTATTTATAGTCCCACACATACAGTTATATACCCTAGATGAGATTAGAGTTGTCACACATGATTTGATACATGTGTTGGGGTCCCTTTGGTCTTATTCAGTTTGTGAACATTTAAATATTGACTCTCAACTGACACCTCGTTTATTCCTTTATTTCCACTACCAAAGCCAGAGCTAAGGTGGATGTATGTGATAGTTGTTTTTTGTCTGTAAAATTAAAAAAAAATGATAAATTACACAAAAACTACCCTGCCAATTGTCATGAAACTCTGTAGAGACTTGGAGCACAGGCAAAGGAAGAACCCTTAAACTTTTGGTGTGGAACAAAATGCAGAATTTAGTTTGGTTGATTTTTAGTTGGATGTAGTCTCTGTATGCGTTTGAGAGATTATGTCACTGGGCATCACCTAACTTAAAAATGATTAAAAATCTGTGTGGAAGCTCCTCTTTGAGGAGTGAGAACTCCTCTTTGAGGAGCTTCCGTGTATCCATAGTCAGGCTTTCTGTAATCCTCACATGGTCTTCATGTGTTCAGAAAATCTGAAGTCTCTTGTGAGTACAGCTGGTGTGTACTGTCTGTGATTTTGTTCTTAGGCTAAATATAGGGAGGTTGTAGGGTAATCTACCTTGGACAAGTTTTTTTTCTGCTCTTGTCAAGGAATGTGAGACTCTGACAAGAAGCCTTGCTTTTTGTTCCAACTCAGATTTCACTACTCTGTCAGTTTTGCATATATATATATATATTTCTTGTATGGCACAAGTCTTTCAAGCCCAGTCCTTCATGTTCACACAATAACTACACATATATCATAAATATCTAAAGGGGAGAAAAATAGAGTTGCTTACACAAGACAGCGACAAAATGAAATGACAAAATAAAGTGAGAATTTATCTTTGAACCGTTTTGAGAGCCTACTGCCAAAACCACATCAACAGCTCCCAGGTCAGAGAACTGAGAGTTAGATGATGCACATTAACAAACTACAAGTGAAATTGTGTCTTCAAGAAGTAAGTCTTGTTAACAGGATCGCCCGCTTTCAGTATGTCAGGCGTTGAAACTGACCCTCAGGTGCAATAAAACCAGACAGTGATGGTGCAATAGTTACTTAAAGGTGATAAGGCTCCTACAAATGAACCAATGAAAGGCTTAGTGTTGTTCCTCATGAAAAGATGCTTAATCTAACATGACGCCGGCATGTTTTAAAGTGTCCATATTATGCCTTTGGTGTTTTTCTTTAATTCAGCACAGTGTGTTAAAATGGTCTGCACTGTTACAAAGCTCAAAGTCCACAGCATAGCGATTTTTTTCTATTCTTCTATTCTTTCTATGTTTCACTCATTACATTTATGAGGCACTAGAAGAAAATCAAATTAATGTATTAGCATGACCAAAATCGGATGCTTAGACAGGCAAGAAAACACATTCTAATTGGTCAGAAACTGAATTGAAACTAGTGTCTCTTGATGGCCATAATTAGTTAAGAAAATAAATTTCATCAAAGAAAACATGCTTGTAAAGCACATGCTCCACAATTACATCAGAAATCTTATTTAGTCAATTGTCCTATTTTCAGTTTGCATCTGCTGATCCCTAATGCAAAGGGACATACAAAGGGACATTCATGTATACTACCACCAAGGAGTCAGCATGAAAATCAAATGAGAGCCTTAAAGGCGTGAAAGAGATCCATAGATTTAGGAGACAGTGAAGCAAGTGTTATCTTTTTTTCATTGATACCCCTTTTTTAATGTAATACCTAGTATTACTAGTATATGTAATACATATGGCATCTAAAAATTTTGTTGTGATCTATTGTAGAAAATGTGCCAACTTTTTGCTGAGGCAGCTGGCTGTGGCTCACGAGGTACAATATATGCCCTGCAATCAGAGGGTCCTTGCATCAATCTCCAAATTTGCAATTTTATATGCTGCCTTGGGAAAGATACTGAAGCCATAAAAGTTACATCCATGAAAGCTCTAATGATGTCATCATGAAAACGTTCCCAAACAAAGAAGGAGCAGCTGTTGTAGATAGATAGATAGATAGATAGATAGATAGATAGATAGATAGATAGATAGATAGATAGATAGATAGATAGATAGATAGATAGATAGATAGATAGATAGATAGATAGATAGATAGATAGATAGATAGATAGATAGATAGATAGATAGATAGATAGATAGATAGATAGATAGATAGATAGATAGATGAAATGACTAAACATCTTTTCATCTTGAACAATGTGGCCACGCATTAACTAAATAAGGTTAGGAGAGAGAATGAAATGTTTTGAGTGAGTTTGCATTTTAGACACATTATTCTTCAAAAGTAAAATAATTGGATAGATCTTTCTCAGCAATAGAAATGCAGTCCAGTAGCTCGTAACTTTTGACCTCTGTTGACAAGGGACTAAAAAAAGCTAATTTCCATTGTGTTTCCCATTAAAGCATTGTATTATTATTCCATTATAAAGACAAACTTACAGGCTGATTTTATCCGGCAGACACAGATGCTGCCTGTCACAGCACATTTGCCCTATAAATATCACACATTTTCAAGCTGTGATCCAGTTACTTAGTTTAGGTAAAAATATCACATTTTTGGCAGCTTGATACTGCCACAAGATGGATAAACAAGAGAAAGAACTCCATCCAGTTTATGGACGCGAGCTGGTTACTATTTTCAGAAAAATCCAGACCTATTGCCGGAGCCAGCACAATTGTGTCATGACTGTGTGTGTGTGTGTGTGTGTGTGTGTTCATATCAACAGGGCCATAGCATGGGATGATGAGGACTCTCCTCGGCTGACCTCAGTGCAGATGACTAGTGATGGCCACAGCATCACCTCAACAGTAAGTCAGAAAATAAAAAAAATAAAAAAGCTCAAACTCAGTATTTGCTCATGTAAGATTTGTTAAACCTATGACACATTTAGCATCACTGATGCCTGCACGATAGGTCTAAATTTAACTTCAGCCTAAACAAATCACACCTTGTGACTGATCTTGTCTCAATACTGAACATCAGGAATTCATTTAGCCTCTTAATCAGTTGAGGAGACCAGAAGATTGGCACAATTTTGCCAAACAATGTCATGTGTTTGACAAATACGGCTCCTTTTTGTCAATCCCATAGTCATATACAAAGCTGTGACACAAACAGACATGAGCTGAGCTCAGCACACATTGAGATCCCGACTTAGTGCCATATTTTAGGGCTGCGCGATATATTGAAAACTGATCTTTTTTGCAATATCAACTTGCACAATATCAGTATCGCTAAGACTAAATCACTACCACAAAGACTATTTGACGTGAAATAGAATGAGAACAGGTGAATTAATGAGTGCAGCATTCCACTTTGATGGAGGTCTGCTTTTGTACTTGTTCAACAACAAACTAGCATGGACAGACGAAGAAGAGGAATGCAGCCAACATGCAGTATTTTTTATATATTGCAAGTTATATTGTCATTACAATTAGGAAGAATGCTCTGTGATATTGCATGTTTTTCCATTATCATGCAGCCCTGCTATGTCTATATAACAGACAAAGACATTATGATATAATTTTGTTTATGAAGTGCTGTTTTGAAGCTTCTTCTCTGGCATTTGTTTGCAGAAGTGAATGTATTTAAACAAGAAGTTTGAGCTGGAGAGTTATACTTGAAACTGATTGGAAAAAAGTGTATATATTTTGGGATGAACATCTATAAAATAAATATTTTGTTTCCTGTCGGACCACCATAATAATGATCAGAAAATATTGACACCAGGAGGATTTGCAGGGAATATTTTTCACTTTTATATTTCATGAGAGAAGTTAACATTTTTTAAACGGGAGTCAGTTTATGCCAGAGATGTTTTGGCGCCCATGTCCGGTGACCATTAGTGGCGTTGCACTTTATTTCACTTTTGCACGGGCTTCACATCTAACAGAGGAAGGCTGTGCCTATATTGTGTAAGACTAAGAGCTTTATGATCGATGAACAACAACTGCTTCATTTATTGTATGCGGGACTGAAGCATGTCTGTAAAGAACTATTCAGATCTTCAGAAACTTGAAGATACCTTGTTGATGTTTAAAATGCCTTTTAAGCATGATGTGTTTGATAGTGCTCAGACTGGACTGATTTAGTGGCTAAGACATACACAGTCATGTGGAAAAGAAAACATAGCCTCCTTCGATTCGAAGGTCCTCACCAGGTGTTAAAAGAAACTGTTTCTCCCTATATGCTTCCATAGGCTTGCACGGGCCACATCTGGCAAGAACACAGGATAGTAGCGTAAACTCCTCACAGCAACTGTCAAGCACAATGTTGGAGGGGTGATGATTTGCGCTTCTGGGGGCAGGTCTTCTCAGAAGCTCTCCTTTTCTTCACACAGTCCATAGAGGCCAAAAATATCAACTTCAAATAATAACAATGGAAAGTGGTTTGCTGTACAATACCAGCCTCCATTAGCACTTCCACAGTGCTCACACGTTTAACCATATTACTTACTTACTTAACCATATTACCCAAAAGGCAGAGGATTAGACCCTCTTAATTCTGTCTGATAAAGTTGTGCTTTTTTATATTTAACTGGGCAACTTTTTTTTTTTCTCTTGCAGTCTGTTGGATGACGTAATAAACACTGGACAACAACAACAATGGCAAGAGGAGCAGCAGGAATTCTTAAACTTGCTGGAGACCGTTGTTCTCACCATCTTCCTCTCCATCATTATTATCATGACAGTGTTTGGCAACCTTTTGGTTATGGTGGCACTCTGCAAGGACAGGCACCTGAGGTGAGCCTGTTTTCTTTGTGCTGGAAGTGGCAGTAGTGGATCAGTTTGGCTTAAAGCTTACAAGCACATAGGAAAAGTCTGTGCTGCAAACAACGCTTGGACAGAATATGACCACTTCACTTGATGCAACTTAGAGAACAATACTAAAATGATGTACTATCATGAAATAAATCATTTTAATTGTAGTACATTTGATATTGGTCTGAGTAGGCTGTGAGGCGAAAGATTGTTCTGAAAAGCTGCAGACTTTGAAAAATTGTTAGATGCAACATGCTACAATGAAAAATTAGAACTGTCACAGATATAGAACAGAGAACTGAAGAGATGAGACAGATTTAATGTACTGGCAGACGAAGTGAGTGATAGTGAGATATTGAGTGGCAGAAATGTGTTTTTCAACGTTCACAGGAACCAAGAATTTTCAAAACATTGATTTCTGTGTTTCTGAGTGGCTGAACACACAGGAACTTTAGATTGGTATCGGGCACAGTGGTGTGGTGGTTAGCACCATCACCTCCTTGTGAGAGGGATCCAGGTTCAACTCTCGATTGGGGCCTTTCTGTGTTTGTCTGGTTTCTCTCTGGGTACTCTGTCTTCCTCCCACTGTCCAAGAACATGCATGTTAGGTTAATTGGTGACCCTAAAAAAGTCCCTAGGAGTGTGACCATGTGTGTGGTTGTTTGTCTCTGTGTGGCCCTGTGATGGACTGGCGACCTGTCCAGAGTGTACCCTGCCTCTCTTGATGACTGCTGGGTTAGGCTCCAGCCCCTGCAACCCAACTGACAGAATTAAGCAGATATAGACAATGGATGGATGGTATTTGAGACCTGAGACATTGTATAATTTCCCCAATATTAGGTCAAAAGAAAGAAAGTCTTCCGAGTGTTCTAAAAGAGATGATAGTTATTGATGAATTATTTGAAAAAAAAAAGAAACTTTTAATTGAATCCTGGAAACAAAAACTACCATCAGTCTTTCAGTTGTTTCAGATCCAAAAATCTACACAATGCTCTCTTCATATTTGTGCAAAGTTCAACAGCTGGCAGGCTGAGTAGTGGTACCTTTAAAGGTTGGTTGAGGTTTGTGGATAATGTTTTTTATCATCTGAACTCCTCTCAGAAAGAAAAAGACCAACTACTTCATTGTGTCGCTGGCCTTTGCTGACTTGTTGGTCGCGCTGGTTGTGATGCCATTCGCTGCGATTGAGCTAACCACCGGTCAGTGGCGCTACGGAGAGATCTTCTGCTTGGTGCGAACATCTCTGGATGTCTTACTGACCACAGCATCCATCCTGCACCTCTGCTGCATTGCACTGGACAGGTTGGTGCAATACATAGAAAAACATACAAAGACTCACCATCCTTTGATATGAAAATGTGACACACGGAGCGCTCTTTCAATAGCTTCAATACAGTCTAATGCATTAAATTGATAATGAATAAATAATAATAAGTAAACAAATGACTGTATTAGTGTGCAGTAAATGTGCAAGTCTGTATGTATGTGTTTTATTCCAGATATTACGCTATCTGCTGCCAGCCACTTGTCTACAGGCACAAGATGACCCCGCTTAGAGTGGCAGTCATGCTCAGTGGCTGCTGGATCATCCCCACATTCATCTCCTTCCTACCCATCATGCAAAGCTGGAATGCCATCGGGATCGAAGATATTGTGAGTCTTCTGTAGCTAAGATGAGAAGCCATGGAAGGTGCAACAGGTGACACAGTAACAGTAATCATTGGCATTTAGGATTCTATAACAATTCTGCAACAAGCTCAATGTTCTGTGTGTATTCAAAAACACACTGAAGAGTTCATATACCTCCTTTAAATGCCTAAAGACAGGTAGCCTATGTTTTTTTTTCATTAATTTTGTTAGAGAAAGGTAGCATTAACCCCTCCAGCCTAATTATCTCTCTTTCTAACAACATTTCCAATCCCTTGAACAGTGACACAGTAATGCGGTGATCACAAAACAATTCCAATCCCCGTGGAGGTTTTCACTCAGCCAGCGCAGGCGGCACTTTAACAAGCATTTTCTTCTGGCATGGACATGTTTTGGCATAAGCTTATTTCAGAGTTACCTTGTGCTGTGCAGCAGGGCTCCCAGAGGCAGACTGGAATAGATGGATTTATCCATCCAGATTTAATTAAATGCACAGCTGTTCATTCTGTCTCTCAGTCAAGCAGCATCCAAACAAACAGTATTCTGTTTTTAGTTGCTAGCTTAAAGTTTCATGTCACCCAGAAAAATTGCAATGACATTCAGGCTGGCTTTTAGTTTCTTATGTTATTACCTAATAACAAATAACATAACATTTGTCTTTCCTTCAAAACTTTTCAAGAATTTAAAGAAACGAGATTACTGTCATGTTCTACTCACAGTTGAAACTTCCTCACTTGAGCTAATTCAGACACCAGTTACATATTTATCTGCACGTATGTCTATGTAATTGAACAGTAAGAACTTATTTTACAAATAACTGCTGCAGGAACTAGAACTCTTCTCCTAAAATCACTATTTAATACATATTTATTTCCAATTTTTTTCCCCCCCAAACAACCAGTTTTCTATGATACAAGACTAACTTTTTCACAAGTGAATGGGATAAAACTTCTTCGTCTTTTAGCTTCAGGCATTACTCCACCTGCAAAATTTTATTTGCTCTGACCTTCTCACGGTTTCAATTCAGGATAAAGCTATGGGCAACTCGCCAGACAGACTTAAACTCTTTTAGAAGAATAGGATATTGCAAAGCACTTTATTATTTAGTTGCATATTCCCTCCTTTAGGTTGGCTTAGCGTAAATACTGGAAGCAGGGGGAAACAGCTACTTTAGCCTGGTTCTCTCCAAAGTCCCAGTGATTATTCTAAGCTATGCCAATCCTCTCCATGCATAGCATATCACATGTTTGTTATTTTCTGTCTGCATCTCTTCTATTCACAGATTGCGAATAGGCGAGCCTTGACCGGCGGCTCCAATGACACAAGTTGTGTATTTCTGGTCAATCGGCCTTATGCCCTGATCTGCTCCACTGTGGCCTTTTATGTCCCGTTGGCCCTCATGGTCCTTGCCTATCAGCGTATCTATGTCACCGCCATGACCCACGTACGACAGATTGAGACGCTTCACCGAGCCGGTTCTGCTCCTGTCACTGGGACAGATCCAGTTGTCACTGTGAGGTCCTCTACATCCTCAGATCCATTGGAGCATTACCGCCTTAGGACAACAACAGGCTCCTCCTCCACAGAGCATGCTCCAGTCAGCAACAGCCGAATGCGCATTGAGACTAAGGCAGCAAAGACCTTGGCGGTTATAATGGGCTGCTTTTGCCTATGCTGGGCACCGTTTTTCATCACCAATGTGGTGGACCCTTTCATCCACTACTCAGTGCCCTGGCAGCTGTGGACTGCCTGGCTGTGGCTCGGGTACATAAACTCGGGGCTGAACCCCTTCCTGTATGCCTTCCTGAACCGGGCTTTTCGGAGGGCATTTCTGGTGATTCTCTGCTGTGGGGATGAACGGTACACACGGCAGGGGAGCTGCTCCTATGGACACACCCAAAGAGTGTGCTCAGCCGCATCGGTCAATGGGACTTCCATAGCACTGAGGTAAACACACCGCACAACCACACCTACAGCAGCTTCTGTCAACTTTTGTTATGACAAAACAACCAAAAAGATTAATTTTCTTTTTCTTTTTTCATCTTTTTTCATCTTTGGCCTGATTACAAATAAAAATGCACCTTGATTTAGTTATGAATAACAGAAACTGCATGTGTGAGTGAGGGGGGTGTAAATGTGTTAGAAATAACATCTGCATGTGGGTGTCTTTCTGTCATCCATTATAAGCAACCAAGGCCGTAGGTAGGAATCAGGATAATTTTTCTCTTCCTTCAAACAGACCGATCCACATCGCACTCCTGATTGTATCAGCTATTTGTCAGTGGGGTATTGTAAAGTCTGCTGTCTCTTTTTTTTCTTTTGTACATCACACACCAAAATAAAAAACAACAACAACAAAAATAATAATTGTTGCAGCAGTTAAAAAATAACCACAAAGGTGCTGAACTGATGAATGCAAGAAGTCTCTGCATTTACAAAATTCTGATCTGATCTCAGGTCTTTAGACATCCACATTCAGCTGCATTGTTTGGAAGAAGGTTTTAGAGAGAAAAAGAAAACTGGCCTTGGCAACAAACAGTCAATTCAGGTTTTCTGTGTTAAGGACATGAGGTCTAATCATTGCTTGTGTTACAAGCTTTTCTGTCTGTCTCATCTCCCATCTGGAAATAGAATCTAAAGTATGTTTAATATACAGTATATGATTCAGGCTTTGTCTCAAACATATGTCTTACAAGTGGTTTCGAAACTTCCTTAACTTATTGGCATGCTGTGTATGAAGGGACTTGGAAGTATACAAGGAGCTGGGGAGGTAATGAAGAGATGAGCAGTGTGACAGTAAAAAAAAACATGCAGCACGTAGGAGTGACAGACAAGCAGCAGTAAAATGTACAAGCAGGCTTAAAGTTAGAGTTTAGCCAGCCATCTTTTTTATGTCATTGTGTCAGGAAATACTCACCCCTGAATTTATATTATTTATATGAAATACTATTTTATTTCAGTGTGTTGTCTTCTTTTGGTCCTTGGGGGAAAAAAAGAAAAAGACAACCCCCCCAGACTTTTACAGTGTTGTTGATCATTTGAATGACTGTATAATCAAATTAAATGCTTGGGGCAGGATAACAATATTTATCCATACCCCCCCCCAAACTTTATGATATATAATATCCCAGCAAGAGTGCAGCAGTCTGGTTTTTCTGCACAGCGGGAGCTTTGTTGACGGAGGTGATTTAGTTGAAGGCTGTGTTTGTGCTCCCGGCTCCTTCAAGTTGGGAGGATGATGAAGGAGGTGGCCTTCCTGTGTCTGCACTGTTTAACTTTAATACGAGTACTTCACGGCTAGAGAGAAACAAAGTGCAAGTGCATATGTGCTTGCACATACAAACACGCAGCCACACATAAAGATGACAAATTCATACAAAATATGTGATTTCTACTGAGCAGCTGGTTCCTCTGTCATTGTGCTGTATTTTTTATGTTTTAGATGTGATCTTATCAATGTGTGTGTGTTGTGAAGGAAAAAAAAAACACGCACCCAGTGTCTCACCTCCCAGTCTTAGTGGGTTTAATTATAATGTGTATCTTGTGCATTATCTGCTTGTGTGTCTGTGAACATTTTTTGGGCTTTCCGTCTGTGTGTGTAGTAAACAGAAAGCCAAACGGTGTTAACTTTAATCTGATGTCCTCTTTTAAAATCTATCTCCGACAGAAAACAGACTCAATCAGATTACAGCCGGCAGGATACTGGCAAGTCAAATTACTGGAGGAATCCTGTCATATTGTTTTGTGAGGGAGATCTTGGCCTGGAGGTGGACTTTGTGGGTGGATGGTGTTTGTTCCTCTGGCAGTTGTTCTGAGTGTTTTTTAAATGTTTTTAAGTTGAAGACTTTTAAATATTCTGCTTCTTCTCTGTTTCTGTGCACATAGTATATATTTTGATAGCATACATTCCAAAATTGGTCAGGATATAGGACTTAGATGGAATAGAATTTACAATTCTTCATTTTCAGTCATCATAACTGTAGTTATGTACACATTTTTGGTGATTGTTGATTACTTTTGTGTGATTTCCCAGCTTTTTTGTCAGCTGCTGATTGATTTCTTCTTTTGTTTCCTGCTACAACACCTGAAGGTGACGTCAGAGCTTAGTTTTTAGTTTGAAGTTAAACAATCAACGCTATGTCACTCAGCGAAGTTTCAGTGCCAACCAAATACAAAAACAAATATCTGAAGGTTTAATAATTCCAGCTTTTGTAAACAATGGAATGTTTAGGACAAAAAAATAGATAAGGCGGGAAATGAAAAAGGAGAAAAGATGAAACTCTGGAGAAAGAGAAGGACATGAGAGAGAAGGCACAGAAGGAGTAGAAATAAATGTGAGGAAAGAAGATGAGCTTGAAACAGAGAGAGAGAAAGGCCAGAAACAGGGAAGAAAGAGGTCGGATATAGATAGGGAGACAGATGTTCCTTCTGAAGGGTCTCATGGTATGTTTTTATTCACTGTCTACATAAATTCCAGTGCAGTACTATACCATTTCACTCAGTATAGTCAAACATTACACTCTTTCTCTCTATTTCACAGTACACCAAAATTCAAAAGTGATGCAGCAGTGCTCCTTCATTTGTAGACACTTCCAAAAACACGACACAGAGCAGAATAATCAAACTGAGTGGTGCTATTCTTGTTCATGGCTTGCGTATTTACATTGACAATCTAAAGAATTTAGTCATTTTCAGAAATGTACTGATTCAAGTATGTTCAACAGATAATATCAACAGGTTCAAAATATGTTCTTGGACATGAGCTGAAGGGCAGTTTGTCAATGAAAAATACACTCCTTTTTGTGAGTTTTGCAGGATTTCTGTTCCATGAGCTGAAAGTATTTATGAAAGTAACCACATTAGTGGATTCCTTTCCTAACATCCAAAATATGTGTACACCCACAGATCCAGCAATGGATAGTTGACACCTTGGATCTGTGATTAGTCATAACAAGGCTCATTTTGTAATGCCTGCTATAGACGAAATTCAGAAGTCATTTAGATCATCTGAAACATGTTAAAGCTGTTGGGTAAATACAGTCATACCCTCAGTTTCAACCTGGTCTTGCTTCAGTTAGAAGATACTGTTCAACTCTGTTGACAGTATTCTTGTTTTTTTTTTCATTTTCACTTTACTGCATTTATTTATTTTTTCCTCTTAATGATCAATGGCTTCAGTTTTCAACGATTTATTTTTACATAATTTGCACATTGTAAGACTTGGTTAAACAAAACAAAAGCAAATTTTCACACAAATAGCCGTACAGCACAGTGACTGGATCTCGTGATTGTGTCGATGGTTAGGACTGTAAAGAGCTTCTTATTTGCTTCTGTTACAGGAGAAAAATCAGGAGTTTAATCTCCCTTCTATTCCTGTGATTCACTCAGCTCACTCAGCTCCACCATCTTTTATCTCCATCAGAGCTGCTGACATCCCTACTTAAAGTAGCATGGGTCAGATGTGAAAGCTGAAACCCAGAAATAACACTATGTGAGAGAAGTCAGTTGCTGGTATGGCCCTTTTTTCTTTTTGTGGAAAAAACAATCTTTTGCGGAAGTATAAGTGCTAACTTGAGAACTTGTTCCCCTTAAGTGTTAATGTTGAGAAAAAATATGAGCTGCAACTCAGACTGTCAAATCCATCACTAGCAGGTTCATTGTGAGTACTTGTATCACAAATACTGTTGAATTCCCAAAGCAAAACCGAACATAGTCCACTGTTATCTGCTGTGTGTCTCCTACTGATTTTCAGCTTGATGATCTAAACTAGACGAGAGTCAGAGCCATAGCAAAAGCATGAGTTTTGAATGAAATCTCTCTTGACTGAGAGTCATGTGGGAGACAGGTCAGATGAGTCACTGATTGTTGAGAAACTCTCACCCCCATGTAAGTAAATTAGGTCTTTTCCACAAGCAAATAGCTAGAAAAAAAAGCAAAAATGCAGTACTCAAATTCTGCTATAATCTATAATCATCTGTTATAATAATATTAAGTTAATTTTAAATACTTTATTGAAAGGAGCACTCCACTGATTTTACACTCTTGGGATCTGTTTTCTAAACTAGAGAAGTAACACTCAGCCTGTCAAAAGAATAAAAAAAGTGAAACAGTAATCGCTGTAAATTGGAGCAAGGAGTTTGGATACCTTCCAGGAGTGGACATGGTAACAATTAGATATTAAGAGGCTGTATCATGGGAAATCTATTGCCTACTGTATTTGGAGCTTGACCCATACACAGAGCCAAAAGTCAGGGTGTTTTGCCTTCCACTGCTCTGATTTTCCTTTTAATATGGCAGTTAGCAATTATGGCTGATGTGATTAAGAGTGAACTGATATTCTATTTGTGTGAATCCAGGTCAAATTGCAAGTCTCATTAAACATTTGCCCACCCTGCCCACAGTCAGTCTCAGATGGTTTGCTCCTCATATCATTAGAAATCAGTGCTGTAAATGAGGCGGTGTTAAGATCAAAGCATTGTTAGATTTGACCACAACACCCTCCTGTCACTGCTCAGTTTGTGGTTGTGCAGGCTGTAACACTTTTTGCAGGTGTGTAACCATGTGTATGAGAAGGAGGTCACTGGTTAAAGAGAGCATGTTTTAGTCACCCACAGACACTTGGTTTAGATAGACAGGCCAGGGGAGTGTAAACACTCCTGACTACAATTTATTATAAGACTTGTGCGGTTTATTATTGTTTGATTGAAACCTCAGATACTCCAGCTGCTCCTCTCTACATTGCACTGTTTTGGGGTTTTTTCACCGCAGATTTCTTTCTTGTTCCTTTCCTTCGTTTTCTTTGAACATGGTGTGAAATGTTTGTCTTCTTTCTATTATCAACTTTCCCCTGTCTCCATCCCTTGCCTGCTCCTTGCCCTCTCTCTTTCTTGAAGAAGTTGATTTTGATGCCGCCTCACAACCATAAAATGGAAAACAAGACAATGATGACAAAAATAAGAGCCTTTTCAGAAAGCTCTTTTAGAAGAAATCATGATTTAAAATGCTTCTCAGAAGAACATTTGTTTTCCCTTTTCCACAAGTTATGAGTAAAGAATCAGAGAATACAAGTGCAAAAGAAGGAATTGTTTAGGGTCAGATTTCATGTGTTTACACTTTTACCTGTATGTTTAAAGCAGCCAGACTCAGTCTGACTAATATTGAGACAGAGATTAACCCCAAGAGATTGCAGGATATTATCCAAAGATGTGCAATTCATGCCTTCGAAAGCTCCACAGAGCTCACCCAGTTTATTTCTCACATCTCCATGCTTTTTGATTTGATGAGAAAGTGGACTGTAAAATCAACCTGTCTGGGCTAGTCAGCTCTGGGCTAGAATCTCATGAAGGCAGTTATTTTGCTGAGAAGGACAAAGGCATGGTTTGCTTTTTATTTCATTTCTTTTAATGGATCTGTCTTTTTCATACATAGTTGATAATAATCTCCACTTCCATGGTTGGATATGTTCACATTATGCTCAAAAGCAGGACACAAAAGTAAAACACAGGAACCAGTCGATGATTAAAAAAAAAAAAGATTTGGTTTGAAAAGCAAGATATCTTTGGTCACGGAAACCAGGCCTCCAAACAAAGCAGAAGAGGCTGTCAGAAGCAGAGTCCATGTCCTGGGGGCAGGATCAAAAACAGGCAGAAAACCAGCAGACAGAAGAATTCTGGAATGTAATTGCAAGGAGCTCAAAGTGTCAGTTTGGCAAATGATTTGTGGTGAATGTACAAAGGAATTGTTTGGGGAAGTAGATACAGGGCAGCAAAGAGTCAGAGATGTCCAGGTGAGTCAGACGTAACATGCATAGTAAAGAAAATAGATACCAGAGCAGAGTCGATGAGCTAATCTAAAATCCTCAAAATTCCTGCTGAGAAAAAAAAAACATATGAACCCTACAGTTATTTATTTCACTGCTCTTGGGGTCATAGAGTCAAGCCGTAAACATTTATATATTATTGCTTGACAGTGGTCAGTGGCATCCAGTTGACACATAGTTATGCTCAACATATATGAGAGTTATGTTAAGCCCACTTTCACCAACTGTTAGGTTAATGCTTTTTTTGGTATTAAATTCTCCTCTACATTCACTGGATGCAGCTGACCGTAATAGAGAAGTGGATGTAGCCACTATCACTTCACTGGTTTGTGGCTACCTTTGCTGGCTTGCTAGCTAGCTGTCAGCAGCATAATTCACATGAACTAAATTGGGATTCTCCCCTTCATTCAGCATTAAAAAAACAATAAAATAAGATGAGAAGATAATCTGTTTAACATTTGAATTACACATAATGTTAACTGAACTTGGAAAACATGGAGCAAATAAACATTTTCTGTTAAAAACTAGATATTGGAGTCCCTACAACTCATAATTCATTCAGATTCTGAAGATCCCTATTCATTCCCATTCATAGTCGTCAACTGCTGTTTGGTCTGAAGTTTCCCATGCACGGACATGCTGTCGGTCTACAGTACATCAAAGAGTTGTGAAGAAAAGCAATACCTCAAAAGTTTTCTCCTCAAAACAAGCAACCCATGTTGTTGGAAAAGTCTGCAGTGGTAAATTAAATGGTATTTATTAATTTAATGACACACAAGACCTGTCCACTTTCTATTTGAAAAAACAATACTCATACAAGTAGAAGGAGTAAAACAAAACAGTGGCGGTTTTATATCCAAAGCAATGAGTGAAAGGTGCAGTTTCTCCTTTGGCATGTCAGCCACCCAGAACTCTGAGTGTAGAATGTGGCAGGTATCACCTGAAGATGTTTACTGTTTTACTGTCATAACAGAAATGTTTGTGTTTTGGATGTTTTACAATGTTTTTTTGTTTTTCTTTATAGCAGAAGTTATACAGAAGCAAGATGTAAAATTACCTATGGAAAAAAGAAGAATTTTTCATGGAATGTTAATGGGATGGGGAAGTCAGGACTTTTACTCAGCTGTCTGACGGCCTACTAGAGAAATACTGCTGAAAGAAACAGTGAGCAGGAAAATTAAAATTAACTCAATTTCCACTCATTTAAACTATCATTTAAATTTGATCAGATCGCTTGCCAGACATGTGATTAACCATCTAAGAAATTAACCTCTGTCGTGGCTTCCCATCGTTCTTTGAACAGACTAAGATCTATTCTGAATTATGGTGTTAAAGCTTGTTTACTGTTCATTCTCTGTCATTCAGAATACAAATGACACAGGCAACAGTCTAAAAAAGTCTGGAAATGTGAGCTCTGGTGCATTTTGTTGCATTTTTAGATGCTTACAGGCAATCTGTCAGTAGATTAGGATAAATATCTCACAAGGTTTACTGGACATAGCTTTGGTTAGCTTTTATACCACTGAGTTTGCATTTTGCGTTGGCATTCCTACTGTATGACACCTACTGCTTATCAGATGTTAGCTTCATGTGTGATCCCCACAACTTAATTTTTGCTGTTCTTACAGTCTATGGTATGGCCCATAGTAGTCATCCCTGATGGGATGATCAAAAATAAATAGAAATGATGTTTGAAGAAAAGAAGGGTAATTATTTGTCAATCACCAGGATTTTCTTTTGGAAATTAATTTATAAATGATTTTGTTTTAAATTATGGCCAGATTCTTCACCCAGTTCCACCTATTAATGACAGCGTTTTAAAGTCTTGTCTTTATTTAATGCATCGTTCCAACATTCAGAGTACGCGTAGAAAAGTACTAATTTAACTAACTTTGAACTAATTTGCTAATTTTTGCTTTTGAGTTTAAAAGTATCAAGACTAATTTTCACTGCTTAAAATATATTTTCATGTATTTTCCATATTTAGAACTAAACTGAGGAAACAATCGCATTTTAGCACAAAGCAATGCACAAAAACAGTGAATAACTGAAGGCTTGTCTGCTTTTCATTCCTCTCAAAATGTTCAACTTTGCATCAGCACAATTGCAGTTAAGGGGCGCTCACTGAAATCTCTAGTCTATCTGCCGAGCTTGCTTTAGCTTCAGGTGAAGCACATACTTTACATTTCTCTGTCTGCCCTAAAGAGTCAAAAACAATTGATACATGTCTTACTCAGATGAGAGAAAGGCTCAGTTTAAATCTGACTCAAACAGAGGCTGTGAGCCTGTGCATCATGTACAGCTGAAATTTAATTCAGCATAAATGTTCAGACATTCTTAGGATTTGCTTGTTCATTTGACTTTTTTCATTGCTCTGATCATGTGTTTTTCCTGAACTCGATCTGTTGAAAAACTTCCCCTCTAGGTGCAGTAATTCATTTCAGTTCAGCTCAGCTCAGGTAAATTGCTTTCTCAGAATTGGTCATTGTGTTCACAGCTAGAACGTCAGTAGCCTCTCCCTACGTGCCAAACTGTGTTTTTACTGCCCCTTGTTGCTTGATAAATCATAAACTGTCTCCCTATCTCTCTCTCATGTGTGTGTGTGTGATTGTGTGTGTGTAGAAAATTTGTAGAAAACCAGATCTGTGTTTCATAAGTTTAAAATGACAAGGAAGGAATGACAAGGAATAAAATGACAGGGAAGACAAATCAAAGCTTTGCAGGGTTTGATTTGTCTTTTAGCAGGAATGCAAAGAAATGGGGTGCCACACAACACTGGTATTTTACCTTTCTAAAACAGGAACATGTTTGATTTGAATATTTCTCAGCCTGAAGAGCCTGATCTCTCTCCCATCTTCCCCACAAAGTGACGCTTAACTGTGAATAAGATCAAAAGTTTTAAAATATGTAAAAATTAGAAATAACTAACTTGGGATTCATAAGGAACTGGAACTGGGATGCGAGATAAAATCAAGATAGAATAAAAACAATGCCCTGAGACTGCACTCAGGTCTTTCAAAGAAAGACTTGAAGTAAAACCCCTCATACTTTCAAATACGTGCTTGTTTGCAGGTTGTAAAGGCAGCGACTCACTCCCAACTCAGTGTGTGGAGTTCAGCCAGAGATGCAGGTTCTCATCCTGGCTGCTTCACACTCAGCTACAAACGGCCTCAGTCTGCTGGAGGTCTCCACTTGAACAATCCAGCAGGAGCAAATCATCCTCTAAAAGCAAGCACACCCCTGTCCATGGTTTCTGGAAATGTCAAATGCCCTCATTTTACTTTGGTGTCTGGGTTGGATCACAATAACCTGACAGGCTTAATGGTTTGTTACAAGAATAATGCTACATTCCGTTAATTCCGTTAGGGGGGCTGAGGTTGAGGTGGATCTGATAAGTTACATCCATGACTTTGTTTTAGCGAACTTTAATTCATGGGCATTAGCAAATAGTTTTTTCTTTTTTTTTTGACAGCATTGTTCCTATTATCTAAAGAATATAAGATTCCTTACCATACCCATACACACTGACTACTCATTAGAAATAATTTGATGGTTACTTTGTGTAAATCTAATTCCTCAGAGCTGGCTATTCCCTGTATTACACTCATCATGGGTGTGTTGCCTTATGTCTGTGGCAGCTAAGTTATCTGCAGCCCTCTCTGGACAGACTCAGAATGTTCAAAACTAAACAAAAAGTAGAGCAGGCTCCCAATCCTTTATCACATCACAATACAACCAAGAAGTTGAAGCAGGTATGGAAAAATAAAAGATACCTGGGTTTTTAGCCAAACTCCCATGTTGCAGATTAACTTTAATTTAATTTTTGATTCAGTTGGTGGCTTAATAATGTGTTAAATGTAACATTCAAGCAAACAAACACATGTGAAGGCCAAACAGAGCTCAAATCTGATTATCATGTGTCATTACACAACCAACTTATTAGCATATCTTTTTTTTTTGTTTCTATATTCAGGGAAGTTTTTTGAGTATATTGTATATTTTTGCAGCAGCCTGCTTCTCATCAATTAAGCCTCAGGTCTGCTGTATGGCCAGTGTGCTGCTGCAATGCTGTAAATGTCTATGCACTTTGCTAAGACAGATTTTGGCTGCTGTTTACTCTCTAATAAATCACACATTCAAGAACATTTTCAAAAGATTTGTGTAGCTTTTTTCATATCCTAAGCAGCAACAAGCAGCTGTTTAAAAATGTTTAAGGATTTTTGAAAGCTTAGTTATCAGTCATCCAAATGGGTCACACTATGACAATGATTATGGATAGAAGACTAAAAAGTATATTTGTGTCTGACAGTCTGTCAAGCTACAGAAACTTGGGCAGATTTGGATCAGAAGAAATGCATCCTGACGGGACAATGAGTGTTAATTAGATTCTTATTTGAAGACAAATTTAAACTACACACAGCTTCTGTTTTCGCTTTTTCTAAAAGATTGTAATGAAAGGCTTGTTTTTCCATTTGTAAGTTATACGGACAGATTAGTATCCATGCCTGTCAGTGCCACCGTGATGGACAGAAAGACATTGGCTTGTCTGTGTGTATGCATGTTTTATTCTTGCTGAGCTGTAAGCATATCATACATTTTCAAGTCTTTAGTGCTTGGGTGAAGATTTTTCAGTGAAGTCTAATAAAACTCTTGTGTCAGTCTGGAGCTGGAGCCGGAGCCCCTTTTTTTTTCTTTTTTTTGCGATTATTTTCACCAAGTTAACAAGTTGAATAAAACAAAAAAGTATAGAGTATAGATGGATATGAAACTTTAAATCCTAAGTCTCTCAGCTCGTAAAAATACAACATACGTACTTTGATTTACACTTTCAAAAAAGACCATAGATGTGTAGATTTATGCCCTTTAACTCAGGTCTGATACATCATTGGCCTTGCCAAGTGTTGCAGCCAATATTAGATATTATTTTTAGATTGGTATAGATTATTATTACAGATCAGTTGTAAATAATGATTATTGGTCCTTATTGGTTCCTTATTCTCAAAATCAGTTTTGAAAAATTTATGTTGAACCCTACCTTAAAATGATAACTGTGTATATTCAACAAATCCCAAGCAGGCGTTTTCATTGATTATCTGCCTTTATGGAACTCAAATTCAGTTTTTGCTCATGTCATTATTCTATTAATTTTCAAGATAAAGATAGACAAAACAGTATGAACACAGGCACTGTTTTGTTGGAATGGAAGCAAACATCGATACATTAACATTAGCCACAACATCAAAAGTCTCTCTCCAAAATGTTTCTGACCCACCGTGTCCGTGGAAAAAATAACCTCTTGCTCCTGTGGTGTTTGGCACTTGGAAGTTGGTGGCAGATCATTTAAGACCTGAGGGGTGTGGAGTAAGTCCGATGTGGATTAAGTTTGTCCAGTACATTCTGTGGATTCTGGATTGAAGCAGACTCTCTGAAGTTCTCAGTATCATATTCTCAGTGTGAAGTTAGGTTTGTAAGATTTCACCCAACTGAAAGCAAAATTTGAGTGATTAGGCAAATGCAAATGAAAGCCAGATGAGATCATTCTTCATTTTGATCCCCTTATGTACACATAGATATATGCAAACACACATTCCAAAGTCTAAAATAGAAGCACCCTCTCGTTATCGGGGAGTTGATCTTTGTGCAGGAAGTGAGTTGGATTAACTTCAATGAAACAGGAGAGGATCAAGTCCAAACTCAGGCAGCTGAAATCATTTTCAGTATTCTCTAAAAAAAACAGCTCTGTTTGGAGAATGAGGTGAATATTCTTTGCTTTCCTGAAAAACTGGCCCTAGTGTATGGCAGGAGACTGCACAGGTGCTCTGGGATGACATTGGCGGTTAATGATATAGAGAACTTAACAACATGTTCACAAGAAATTTAGTATCATTTGATACCCCGAACAACATTACAGACTAAAAATGATCTCATCTCAAGGAACTGTGTAGGCATATAAGATCAACTATTTCTAATTATAATCTTTGTTTTTTGTTCCTGATCTGTGATTTTAGAAATATTATCTTTAGCATAGCATGATGTCATAGCAAGCTAGAGATGATCTTAAATGAAATTCTAAGAGCAAAAAACAGGCAGAATTGATCAAATCATAAATATGTGAAAATGAAAATAATGTTTAGATATAAAATGTAGACATGCCTGTGAGTATTATGGGATCTGTTAAGTGATGTGTCAGGCAAATGATAAATGGGCTGCATTCATATGGCACTTTTCCAGTTGAAAGCGTTTTTACACCACAAGTCACACTCACCCATTCACATACAGACTCATACAGTGTTTCTCAGGCTATGCAGTGTTTTTTCCTATCACACATATTCACACAGTGGTGATTGCATTGGAAACAAGGTGGGGTTCAGTGTCTTGCATAAGAACATTTTGACAGTTGGACTGGGGAGGCCAGGAATTGAACCACTGACCTTTCGACTTTCAGCTTTTTCTGAAGCAATACTGACTTCAAAATGGATGCATCTTCATCTATAGTAAAATACCAGACAGCCACACATGCAACACAGACACCAAAGGGACCCCAAAAAACACTGGACAGATCGTCCAGAGATGTTCCTGTCCTAGAAACCCAGAAAACCAGCATGGACTGATGATAAAGTAAGCCGTTTATTGTTTAGTTGATTTGCTTGAGCTGCTACTTCAGTCTTAAGGCCTATTTTTCCCTCTGAAAGCGGTTGCTGTTAGGCTTTTGTGTACATTGTGTAAATTTTCATTTATTTTGTCATGTAGTTTTGATTTGCTGATAACTTAGATGCAGATCTTCTCTTGTGGCTCTAGATGTCTCACCTGGAGCTGTTTTTATTCAGATTGGCCTCTGAAAAAAATATAAGACATGACACAAACAGCCAACACTGTAATAAATTGTAAAAAGGAGGGAAATTGTCATTGTTTTAAAGAAGGAGAAAAAAAGCATGATGTTATTTGTTCAGCTCAACGTTGAAGTTACATGGCGAAGTATCCTGCATTATATCCACACAGTTCCACGGTAGTAAATGCTCACAAATTGATAGAACAGTGTGCAGAATTTAGTTGCATCTAATGATGAAGTTGTTAATTGCAAAACAAATTGAAAAAGGAAAAAAAAAGGAAAAGGTCCTTGTGAGAAACTGTTAAGTTTGTGCATTCTGGGGTTTTAGAAACATGATGTTGGTAGAAATAGTGATTGGTAGTCTAAGGAATTGATGACACAACAATTCACAAACAATTGAAAATGATGTCATAATAGCCTAAGGTTAAATAAAAAAGATTGTCAATAGATACTAATGGATGTACATCTCTGAAATTAAGTGATCCTGCAGCAGACCTCTCGCTCATGCTCTCATTTCAGGTTTTTGTCCCAAAGGATCTGTCCAGAGTATTAGTTACTGGAACAACTGAGGTCTTGCTGACCCAGATTCTGGGGTATCACGGTGAATTCACACACCATTTTGCTCATATATATCCCTAAAGCCCTGGAGCTTTCCGAGCTGTGCTTCGGTCTGTACTGCTGGTTCTATGTGTGGCTGTGTGAGAGATTGTGGGAGGGAACTTGTGCATATATAGAAAAAGGATAGAGATTTATTGTTTATTTTGTTATTTGTTTTCAAAATACTTTGCAGTTATTTCAGTGTTTATCAGTTTAACCTTAGTGATTTGGTAAATGGTCATGGGAAGTACAGTTTGTGGCTACTGGGCTCCAACATTTAAAAAAAAAAAAAAAAGAAAGACATTGTTTAGCAAAGGGAAATCCTGTCCATTTTTTTAGAAAGGGGGGAAACAGCTAAATTAGTTCTCCAAAAAGTATTTTCAACTTTAAAGGCAGACACGCAGTAATGGTTGGTCTGATGTTGCCATGTTATCTTGCCAAACTACTCCACAGCGTTCTTGTGGGAAAGTTCTGTTTCCCCATCAGCACTCCCTCCTCATGGCCTCAGATCTGAAAGTGAGGAGATAAGAGTGAAATTTGATTATTTAATGTCCCTGAAAGATATTGGGACAAAATTAAAGGAACACAAAACTTGCCTCTATCTCGCCTTGATCTCTGTTGAGGTCAGGCAACAGATCAGATAATGTTTTAGACGCGAACGATTTGGAGTCTGTTGAGAACTGACAGTGAGGTTGATGTTTTTTGAGTTAGAAGGAGATGAAGAATGTAGCTGGAGATTTTGGCCTGGTAGAGACATCGTCTCTTTTCTGCTTAATGGTTAAGTATGCCTTTTGTTAGTGACACACCGAAATTTGTATTCCTACAAACACACTCAGTGTCAATTAATTAGATAAAGCTGTGCAATGGGTGTTTTTATTTTTGCTATAAAGTAGAAGTAGAACTCTAAATACCCATTTGCACAGATACTTTAGGATCTTGAAGATAGATAATGAAATAATTAGGAGCTACACTAAAAGCAATGAACTCGCCTCTATTCATTTGAGATTTATATTACATTATTATCATTGTTGTTTTTGTATTGTTATAATTGTTATTACTGTGCCAAATATCCACATTATTAGCGCCCCACAGGAAGTTTAAAGAGGGCAGATCAATCACCAGTCAGAAGCAGAAGGAGCTGTTAGCATCACGCGGTCATGAATAAATAGCCAATAAATGAAACAATAAATAAATAAAAGTTTCAAAAACCTTGACTGAGAGAACAGAAATACCCTAAAAGAATATTTCAAAAGTGACAGGAGGCCAAATTCCATATTTTTTCTCAGATGTCCATCGCCTCTTTAAGCCAGAGTTTTGTCAGTCTGATAAAACTCAAACTAAATGACAGTTAGCAAACACCTAAATAAGTTACTCATGTCATGTTTCTGCTTAAAAGTCTTGGTTTTGGGAGCTGAAAAAATTATAAATAAGTTATTGGATTTAATTGTTAAGTATGTAAGTGGTGGAGAATAAGATTTTTATCAAGGGAATCCATTGCAGTACATCTCATCAATATAACGAAAAATCAAATAATTCCATCTGATACAATTGTTAGATGAAATTATTTGAATATTAGAATTTTAATTTCAAATCTGTGATAAATTTGCTAAATCAGAAAAAACTACGACAAAAAAAGTCGAAGCTATCATGATGTCTGACTTGCACCAACATCCTGTCTCTGTTGCACTTGGAAGTTATAACCATGAACATTTCAGTCTGGGTCTGTTTGGTGATATCCACGTCACCATGGAAACAGAAGGTGGAGTTTAGTACAGCAGAAAATTCATGTGTGATAGTTGTCGAAAGTGCTGACACTGGAGATACTTGTGAATCAATTTACTACGCATAGAAATACACACAAAGTATTAAGAAAGATGTCAGATAGTGGAAGCATGTATACAGCTGGTTACCCCGTATAGGAGTTAGAATTGTGTTGCTTATAACGACAGATGACGCTGCATAAAGATCTCTGTTTTCATGACATGGGCAATGTATCACTGTTGGAAACCTTTGTGAAGCACTACAATATTCAGCTCCATTCATAAATAACACCTCAAACTTTACTGTGCATAAAGGAAGTCTCTATGTTAACCTTCAACTTCTCTGGGCTCAAACGCGTCTGGAATGGACCATCACTCAATGGAAACTTGTAGTTTGTTCAGACCAAACAGTATCCAGGATTTTTTTTGGGAAGAGATGGCTGCTGTGTGTTTCAGACCAAAGACAAAAGGAGCATCCGAACTCGTCAGCTCTACCTCTAAAAGCCAGACACTGGGATGATGTGAGGTTATATCAGTCCTCTTGGGAAAGCCCATATACACTTCTGTTACGGCAGCATTCATGCAGAAAAGTTTGCTGAGATTTTAGAGCAACATATGCAGTCTTCAAGGCAACATATTTTCCAGGACCATTCATGGAATTGCATGGCTAAGGAAGAAGAGATTATGGGTATTGGACTGACCCGCCTGCAGTCCTGACCTGTCATACTGTGCAAAGAAATAAAAGTAAATGCAGGAGTCACAGATGGTTTTCTTTGTAATATCATTGTTCACATTTTCTCAGCCTTGTCTGATTTGGGGATGTATATAAAGGCAACTTGAATTAAGAGTGTGGGAATGACAGACTGCCTCAAAGAGAATTAGTTTAGAAAATGGTAATATCAGTTTGTTTCTGCCTATAGTATCAAAATAGAAACAGACTTTTCCCCGTGAGGCACATTAGTAGAATACCACAGGGCTTATCTCTTTCCTCTCTTTCTGATGGCCAGAGGCAGGAGCCTTCATGGTTATTTACAAAATTTATACCACATTAGGCAGCTGAGACATCCTCATAAAATGTTTGCTAACCTCAAACTTGCGAAAATGATGGTAAATGTACCAGAAAGCACATGTATGTGTGTGTAGAGGAGACAGAGGAGCGAGGACTGTAGTGGGAGTTAACCACTAAGCGCTTTCTGAACAAAGTTTTGGCCCTGTGCTTTTTTTTCATGAAACTGAATTATGAGATTTGATTTTTACTAGTGGGAGTATTCCAACACTTTCCTAATCTTATTTTGTTTTATTTCATCATGGGAATATTCCTCCATGAGGGGAAGATTACTTTTTCGTTTAGTTTTTTGGTGCTATAGCTAAGACTTCCTAAATTGAAGCCACATGGCTCGTGTACAAAAGCTGCTTTGCTGACAGTCTGAGGGAAGGCATGCACTACATGTGGACTTATATAGTTCAGCTTCATGTATTCTAGTTTTATGTATTGAATTATATATGAGACGAAAATATTTGTCCTACCCTCACATTTGTGATTCAGAGATAGCACATGTTTTGTTTGCATATAAACCATACCATGTATGGAAGTCCAGACGTGAGCTGTAATTTGTAGTGGCAATAAAGACATTTTTCTTTGTCGGTCGTGTTAGGGTGCTCTAGGCAAGTTGTACACGTATATTTAAATGTTAAGCTAGAGGACAAACTGAGTCCAAAGTTCCCCAGGGTGTCAAAGATTTTATAAAGGGTGCTAAATCTAAGTAAGGACATATTTATGAAGGCATTAATGAGGTTTTGATCATCATTCACACCAAGATGCTGTATGCAGTAGCTACATATTTTAGTTCCAGAGTTTTAGCAGGTTCAGTTTGGGTCTGTTTAGAAGGTTTTATTTGTCTTCTAAAGAGCATCTGATTAAACCCCATTAGACACGGTTCTATTTAAGGATGCCTGTGTAACAATTCATTTCAAATAAACTCAATAAACTTACAACCTCTTATAATCAGCTGTTGCTGGCAAGTTTAGGAAACCTAGAAAGTTTGGAAAATACAAAGAGTGTGTCGAATAAACACACTACTGCATAAGATATATATATATATTAATATATATATTAATTATATTAAAATTAAAGTAACTGTTTCAATTTAGCATTCAGGTTGTAGGTTGGCCCAGGATAAAATATAGCGTATTGCTTGTTTACAATTATGCTTATTAATGTGGACTGTCCTCTCTAAATAACCTTATTCATAATAAATAACCCAGCTACTGTGGAATGCAGTTTTTCTCAGAAACCAGGACATGGACTAATTGACAGTGCAAATGGAAAGTTTTCCACATTTTCAAACTGAACTTTTTGTGTCACTCTGCACACTATGTCTGCATTAACATAATAAAGACAAGTTGTGTGGTGTTGTGTAAATTTGTTGAATATCAGGATACATAATTTTCTTCAGTTTTCAGGAGGCTGGTGTCTTTAAATAATACACACTGTGTATATTAAGTTAAAGAATGGGTAATCTGTAAGCCATATTATATAAATTGTGAGCTCCGGCTTTCAGTGTCAAATAGTTTTTCACAAAGAGCTTTGCCTTAAATCCAGTTAAAATCCAGAACTTTGAAATCAGTGTTTAGATGAAATTTGTATGTGAAAGGCTTAAGAGAAGAGATAGGATTTTTGTTCCTCTTCAGAGCATAGAGCGTACATCTTCATACCCCTTCGTATTTCCCAGTTTCAGTTTATTCATGCAGAGACACACATACAACCCATGGCTTCTGACCAATTTTTTCCATGAATAACACTGGTGCCCTTAACTGAAGGTTTTAGGAGCACCAGTAAAAAAATGTAAGAGCCCTGCAACTTTACTTCAACACTTTCATATTTTTTCATCTTGACTGCATTACTGAAAACTATTTTTGTTTCAAAGGAAAAATTAAGTGAATTAGAGATGAATGAGCAAAAAATCAGCAGGATCAGCTAAACTTCTCAATGAATTGATTCCTAAATAGTATCCAAGTGTTATCAAACAGCAGACTTGGCTGAAATATCTGATAATTGCTGAAGTATTTATGAAGTAATGGTTTTAAGTAAAAAATTGTTGTATTGAGTTATTGAAAGTTGACAAACACGTGCATTTTCGTACCTGCAGATTTTCCTCTCCTGTTGTCCTGTGAAAACAGGCACTGAAACCAAACACTGTAACTTTACATGTTTTCACATAAATGTACTCACTCATTGTTACACTGGAGTATAGTGCTGCATAAAATGCCCCCAGTGATACAGAAGCCGACGCCAACTTTGCCAGTTTTGGACGAGACCTGGTTAGATCTCACGTTTGTGGAACAACTTTGAGAATGAGGTGGTTTTGCTGAAGAATGGCGACAACATTTTTGTATGTCCAGGACACCCCTATTGCATATGACTGAGCTGCTTTGCCTGTAAATTGAAAGGCTGGACGCTCTTATGAGCTCATTTGCCATATCTGTTAAAAAAAGTTGCTTGCTTACTGTACTACTTAGTTCCAGTTATGTCTGTGTGTTTATGTGGATGGAGATTTTAATATAAAAGGTGCTGTGTGGCTGTGATTTTTTTGGAAACAGAGTGTAGGAAAAACCCTGTTTTTAAAAATACCCATTTCTATAGCCATCGTATCTTGAAAATGTTGATGCTGTTTACGTGCGTCGCTTCAGCCTTGAGCGGTAAAACAGCACATATGTCACTCCAGGTCACAATGGATTAAAAATAGTGCTGGCAGACATGTTGCAGTTACATCAGTGCAGACATTTATCAACATCAGGCCACTGGGGTTTGGAAACTAGTTCCCTGGTTAATCTCTGGCCACAGCGAGTGTGGAACAACACTGTTTTTCTTTCTTTGCAATATCTTTATATTATAAACTGCATAAAACGCTTCATGTCAGGACAGTAGGTCTTTTACATGTAAACCGGGGTCACCTGCCCATTCCACCTTTTATTTGTATCATAAATTTGTGATAGTCGTGGGAGAGAAGGTCTAAATTACTTTTTAAATAGAAAATCAACCAACAGTTCAAAGAGCCTTGTAAAGTCAAAGCAACATCAGGCTGATTATTGATCAGACACCCAAACAGCTTTGATCCAACTCAGCACTGACAACAGGCTTGTGTTAGCTCACCAGTCTCACTCACACAAGACATTTGCACGTACACACAGAATTGTCTCACTCTGTGTTTCATAGAATGTACAAAGACAATAACCAATGGGAGGAGCAAAACAGACGTAGAGTCTCTCACACTGACTATATGGGTCGTTCATGTTATCAAATGGGTAATAGTTTGTTGCCAAATGTTAACATTAGGTGAAGCCTGTTCCTGATGACAGAGCCTAAAAAGTTGGTCCCACCCAATGATAGTTTTTTTTTTCTAGTTCCCTGTCATTTTCAGTCCATGATTTGGCGACAGTCATTGGTACACAATGGTTCCATAATGATGGGTGCTTGTTTCGTCTTCTCGTACTGAAAATGAACAAATGTTAACAAGAACATGTTAGAAAGGTTAAATAGGTTTTTGTTTGTATGTTTGTTTACCAGAGTAATTATTTAGTCATACCCACTACACTGGATAAAAATTTTACCATTGTTTACTCCAAAAACATACTTGCCACTACAGTTTAGTTGTAAATTTAATAAGTGGAATTTGAAAGGGGCATGGTTAGATGTTTTGGGATAGGTTTTTGACCCCATGCTGTTATTACTTGTTTTATTGTATGCTGTGTGTCTTATTCCTTGAATTTCCTCCTCAGTATTTCAGGATGGCTTTGTCAAAAACTGACACTGATCCCTCCCTTGGCCATTGGCAGAGAAGAATCTCATCCACTTTTGTGTGACAGACAGACTATCGGACAGAGTTTTGTTTGGAAAGTAAACAAACTGACTTTACAGAAAACACACAAAACAAGAGAGAAGCCAAAGTTAAAGAACATTTCTGTTTATCTTTCGTCAGTCGCCTCCTCACCCAGAACATGCCTACATATGGGACTTTTGCGAACATGTTCGTGTCTATGTGTGCATAGGGACACTGTAATGAATTATCTGACAAGAATAAGCTTATCATGTGAACCTGTCATAAGTGGCTGGTTCTCTTGGCTTCGGAGAGAAGGAAAAATCACAAAAAGAGACTTTCTGCTTCTTCAAGTGGATCATCTGGGATTTTGACCTGGATTAAGTGTCACTTTGTAGCATCATCTGGTTGGCTGGGGTCTTTTTGTGGCCAGTTTGTATGTTCTTTTTGTGCCTACTTGGGTTTTCACAGAGGCCTTCGTTTTCCTCCCACAGTCCGAAGACACACTTGTTAGACGGTAGATGATAATAAACTGGCTTTCCTGTGATGGACAGTCGACCTGTCCAGGATGCAGCCCACCTCTTTGCCAGTGGCAGTTGGCATAGACTCCAGCTCCATGTGACCCTCTACAGGTTAAACTGGGTATTGCTAATAGATGGATGTTTGGTGAGATATGGATTTGGAAAGTGGATGTAATTAGATTGTACATGTTTATAACCCTTCAGTGCATATCCATGACAATAAACCATGTGTTTACAGTTATCAAAATGTTTGTTACACCTGAAATATTAAATAACTTTAGACAGGATCTTTAAATAGTGAAAAGAGGTCAATGATCGCCAGTCGTGGGTTTACAGTTCTGTTGAAGCTGCAATTTGTGGAATTCTACAATATTTCAGTATTCTGTTGTCAGATTTTTGATTGAAATGATTGAAAGGTGAAAGCGTACCTTTTGTATCTAAATCTACCATCTTTTGACCAATATCTGTGGTAAAAGACCCGGTTCATCTGTGGTATTTCCTTTGAGTTTGTCTGCCTTACTTAGAAACAGCAAAACTGTTATTGCTGTGAAACGATCTAAAAACTATGATCTGTTTGTCTTTTATTACAAAAATAATTTGCTGTTTGTTCCGGTTTGCCATAAATAGACCAGTAAAAACATTCAGTTCATGCTAAAATATGTTCACTTTTGCTAAGTTAAGCAGTTTTAAATTTGATTAACACTTTAAATAAACTGTCATTGCAAAAACAAATGGTAAAATTCTCTTGTACTCTTTCGGCTGTCTCCTGGTCTCTTAGTCGCCTATGTTGAAATGATTGTCAATGAATCCCAGACACTTTATTTCCCATGCCTGTTCCCACTGACTATGCACAGAAGCTTCTCCAAAGCTTACACCATAGTTTTTTATTAGATTTTTAATGCAGTCTTTTTATTTTTGTAAGTTATCATTAGTAATTTAATGTTTTATTCTTATACCAACCTGTGATTTAAGAACTCCACCGTACAGTAACTGGATAAAATCAGTGGTGCAACTATGACTGGAGCTCATAACAGGGCGGCTGTGGCTCAGTGGTTAGAGTGGGTCATCCAATAACCAGAAGGTTGACGGTTGACGGTTCCATTCCCACTTGCGACTCAAAAAGATTGGTGAACTGACAACTGACCACCTCCTTGCGACGGCCGAGATGCCCTTGAGCAAGGCACCATGCTCCCTGGGCGCTGTGTATGGCTGCCCAACACAGTGTAGGGATCTGTCTCTATGAGTGTGTGACCCTGTGCATGTGAATGTGTGTTCAACAGGTGCCAACGTGGATGGGTTAAATGTGGAGGACAAATTTAGTGTATTTCCCTGCATGTACATGACAATAAAAATCTGATCTAACTAATGTCTTTCTGTCTCTGCCCGTTTCATATACAACTGATCAAATGCACTGATAACATATAGTTTTGTTCTGTTGTGGAGATACACAAATGCACAGTTGTTTTAAGACTTTACCATAGATGTCTTTGTCTCATTTTCAGATTGTCCTTCCTGCCAAACCGCAGCTACAGTGACAATGGCCGGACAATACTTGCCAATGAGCAGGAGTCCCAGGACTCTCTTGGACCTCTATGAGGGTCACTTTGCAGGAGCAGAACTGTGACACCCTCACATGATGTGTGGGCCATTTGAGTGGGACTTTTTAACATTTATTTTGCCTGTAAACTCAACAGTTTACTGTGAACAGAGTTGACTCATCCATTTATGAGGATGTTGACGTACCTGGCTGTTCAGTCTGTGATCCTTCATCGTTGTCGTTTGATGCATATGTTAATGCTGGCCCAGAAAATCTAAAGGTGTGCAGCACTGTTGCTACTCATTAGTGCAGATCTGACTTGTTTGCACTACAAATGTGTAAAATGCCACAAACAGATGTAGATCTGGTGTAATACAATACTTATATCACAGAGCTGTGTATATGCCGTCAGTACATTTCCAGGTTGTCTTTTATTCAAAGAAATGTGCCCATCAATCCAAGGTCAGAGTTACAGTGTGGGACAATTCGCTGCATAACTCTGCAAAACTGCAAACTAAGCTGCTATCAAAATAATAGAAACCTGACACCCCCTGCTTTTCACCTCTTATATTTTATCATAGTTTAAACTTAAAACATGTTACAACAGAGTTTATAAAAGATTAAAGTTGCATTTATTGTACAGCTGTGTGTTTACTTGTATTTTTGTCATCATTAGCTGCTTTATGTGAGGTTGTCACTGTGACGCTACTGGATAGGAATTCAGGAGTTTTTTTTGTTTTTGTTTTTTTTCCCTCCAGCCTTCATTTCTCAAATATAGTTTTGTTTTAGCTGTGAGCAAAACACCACTGAGCTACTTACAGCATCATAATATTAATGATGTGATGAAACACTCGCATAACCTCTTGCAGACTTACAGTTAGGACACAAACTTAATTTTTGTTTATTTAGCTCTTATCCCGATCTGGCCAAAGATTTAAAGTGTAATGAATGGGGGCTTTAATTTTTGGAGTATTCAAATAAACGTTTTGAACCCACGGACATTACCAATAAACAAGGGAACTCCATTGTGTTGCTTTGCCAGGCTTTTACTGCAGATGTCTTCAGTTGCTGTTTGTTTGTGGGCTTTTTGCCGTTTTGCAAAGTGGAAAGCAGCTCAGTCGGGTTGAGGACAGGTGAATAAGTCAGTCTTTGCAGAATGTTCTGCTTCTCCATATCATTATAAATAAACAGTTGTGACTTAATGTGTCATTAGAAATAATGTTCATGTTCATCTCTCTGCCTCTATGTGATTTACAGAATAATTAAAATCAAGATTGCTTTGAGCCTTCTTCATACCTCTTCCCAATATTCTAGTAATGTTTGATCTTGACCTCATCTGTTCAGATGATACTGCTTCAGAACCATTCTGGATTTTGAGGATCTTTATTTGCAAGCTCTGTTTCAATTAAATTCAATTAAATTCAATTCTATTGATAGAAGAAACCAACAGATTGCACGTAAACTCCTCTTCGATTCAATCCCCCATCCTGAGCATGAATGTGGCAACTGTGGAGAGAAAAAACTCCTTTTTAACAGGAACAAACTTCTGTCAGAACCAGACTCAGGAGGGGTGGCCATCCGCCTCAACCAACTGAAGTTTGAGAGGACAGGAAAGAGGGGACAACAAACAACGTAACACTAGGCCATGGATACCTGCAGAGAGAGAAACACAAGTAAATACAATGATAATGTTATAGGCTCTAGTCTAGCCTTTAAATCCTGAAGCCTTATGAATGGTTTGCACCAAGTGGTGACCCAGATTTTTGGCCCCATGAAGTCTTCTCATAAGTTAGACTTGGTTAATTATATGTCTGCTTCCTGGAAAGCGGTCTTCACTTGGCTCAATGGTGTAAAGGAATTCCAAAAGTATGGTGCAATCATAAAAAAAAAATTTTTAAGCTGCAGTGCTTTTGAGGGATTTTATTTTAATTCAGACAAATATAACCTATGGAGTGATATGTGTCTGCCATACTTGTCTGAAGAAATGATTCAGGTATATAATCTGTTGAACAGATTATATACCTGAATTATATGAATTGCTTGTGAAATAAGTACAATTTCCTTTATTATTAAATGAACATGTTTTTGCTATTTGTAAAAGAAAGAAAAAAAATTTTTTTTAATGATTCGGAGACACCTCAAAGCAGTAAAGAAAACATGTAGTTACAGCTGCAACATTCCACCGACCTGTGCAGGGAATCGTCTTGCAGATGGATGCCTAAAACAAAAAAAAAACAATCGCTTTTTTTCCCCCACACATCCAAACAGCATTAAATGATTTGGCTGCTAATATTCCATGTTTTTCTTATTGGTTTGAATCAAGTTAAACCACTAAAATGAAAAGTGTGTCAGTCCCTTTTCTTGCGATGTTCTCAACAAATTACTTTGGCTCTCAGGGAAATACTCTGTAGGTTCTACTCAAGACAAAAAAAATAAATGTTCAAAAATACTTTTGTTTCCATTTTTTTTATTTGTCTCCATTATTTGCAAAAACTTTGGTTGGTGATCATTTTACAGTAGCAGGACACATTTATTAGTGATGAAACACTGCTATAAGGAAAATTGAAGTGATGTCACGCATATGAATTTATGCAGTACTTTTTTGTTGGTCATGTCTTAAAAGCAGCATGATGTGATTTTAGACCACTAGATGGGAGTAAAGCTTTAGGTCTAACTCAGAGAAGTGCATGCACATGTTTTACAGAAGTTAACGGTAATTATCAGTGTTTGATGTTCAGTTTACATATAGAACTCTAGCTGTCTGTACCCATTTGCCCTCAGACTCAGAATCTGCCTCAGAAACACACTAAGGCCATATTTCCTTTTCATGGTACAATGTTCAACTCTAAGCTTTGAAATCCATTTTTATTTCATGTGAAAGAGATGATGAATAAGTGGAGAATTTAACATTGATTTGCCCCGTCTGTGGAAGACATAAGCTTTATGATGTGTCCTCATATTCAGACAACCCAAGCATCAAGCATAGGTTGACAATTTTATTAGATGTGGGTGTACATTTTTCTAACAAGCCTTGTTATTGTTGGCAGCAGCAGCAGGTTGTAATTACACCCAAAGCCCACTGTCAGAATGCTTGTGTGGTCCTGGCAAACATGACTATCACCAATCATTCCCCTCAATGCTGAAAATAGATCTTAGGGCTGATTTGCTGCTGATTGGCACTGACCCTGTGTGCTGGCTGTGAAACAATCAGGGAAAGAGGAATTTATTACTCTGTGATCCTTCTCAACACTCTGGCTCTGGTACAACATTCTCTGGGATTATTTTCTGTCCTGAGCATGAACATCTCTAGGCTTTGCCTCAAAGCACTGCTGTGCCACTGGTGGACTTGGGTTTGGCTCTAATATGAAGCAATCACAGCAACAGAAAAACATTCATATCCCAAAAAAAACGTAGATCCAGTACTTTGTTCTTCTATGGGCTCAAAGAAACCATATTTTTGTTTCTGCGGGAATTTACACTGACCTGCTTTTCCAACAGATGGATCCTCTGAAAAACTAATTGTGCCTGGATTTACAGTGTAATTTTCTTTTTGACTTTTTAAAAAAATGCCTTTCTCCTATCCAACTGTGATAAGTGGTTGGGTCCACAGAAAGACAGTGTGGTGGCTTTGAACTTCTCTTTATTAGAGGCTGGCAGCTCATTAGACATAGGTTTGTCAAATCAGGCAGTTAGTCCTCATCCTGAAAGTGTTCTCCACTATAAAAACAAAAACAGGGTTAAACACGAGTTACACTAAATCCTACTTTAGAGACGGTTATTAAAATGATTTTTTGCAAGAGCTTCCTGTTTTTTAAGCACTGAATCATAACAGGCGCATCACTGCCCCTTGAGGCCAGAGGTGATTGAGGAGTTAATGAGATATGTGCTGTAGTTGTCACAGGGGGAAGCAACAAGGCCATATTTAAATGCTTGGCTGTCAAGAAGAGCAGAAGAAACATAGTTGCCCATCAATATAACAGTTGTGATTCTGAAATCCTAATGCTATCTTAGGTGTATGTGTAGTGAGCAGAGAGCAGGGCGGAAAGAAAAAAAGAAAGCAAGTGGCAGTATACAATTCTTAGCTCAGGCATCCTTGCTAATCCACTTAGTGCCACTAGATAGAGCTGCAGCTCCAGCAGCTGCAACAGGTTTCTGCTCCTCTAAAGGTGCCGACTGTGACTTCATGTGGCAAAGATAATGTGAATAATTGAATGATAAGATAAATTGTGGTTGAATTTCATCTCGCTGTTTTACAAAGTGACACAGGCTAGCATGCACAATATTGAACACAACATCGCCTGTATTAATGCAACTGGTAAAACTTAGAATTCATTGTCATTGTGACAGATTTTTATACTGATATACTTATCTGCACACTGTACCTTCAGTCTTCATTGAGAAGTTGCATCCTCACAAGAAACTGCTTTAGAATAGTCTAAATAAATTTGTATTGCTGCTTTCTTGTAGGATAGCGATGCATGAAATTCAGTTGTAACCATTTCAGTCTCACTAATGTTCATCAGTGATTACAGAATGTTTTGAGTCTCTAAATGTGCAGACACCAGTTCAGTAAGGCCAATTAAAGGAGAATAAACTTCTACAGCAGCGTTATTTGAAAAGGAGAGACAGTAAACATAGAGATGAGAGTGTTACATAGCCTTAAACATCCTGAGCAATATAACATTAAACTGGTGAAGCCAACCTAAAGTCACGTTTTGCTTGTGAAAAACACTTGCTTATAAGTTGTTTTACTTGTGCTTTGTCAGCAAACAGCTGCTGCGTGTAATTTTTTAACTAAACCATAATCACTAAATGCACAGTTGAGGAAGATATTGTGCAATACACTGCATTTTCCTGAAGCGCCACAGCAGATTAGGCTTCATGGTCACTGATGCACCCGACAGCAAAGGGGGCACCAAGTAGTGCATGAAACTTTCCTACTGAGTCAACAGGATGTTTTTGTATGTACCTGTACTGAAATATTTAACATGACTGAATTGAGCCACAAGCTGGCTACACGTGTTGCTGCTCATCTTTCTTAAACATTTACATTTCATGTGGTTAATTCTCAACTCAGGTAGTTAATAAGTAGAAGATGAGGTCTCCTCTGGAACACTATAAACCCTTGAGACTTGCAATAGGTGATGAGGGGGTCAAGTAGTGGATGGATAATGGATTCATAAAGATTTCAGAATTTCTGTCTGTGTCCAAAGAAAGTGTTTCATTTAACTTTTCACAATGTATGCTCCTATGAATAACACCCAAATCGTGGCTCAAGATGGCACATGAATCACAGAATCAGTCCAATAAAGTTAGATTATTTATAATTTATTCATATTATGCCAATTAGAAATGGGCATGCATAGGCTCATAGGTGACAGTGGAAATGATCTATCTTTCTAACAGGAAGAAACATCCAACAGAACCAAACTGAGTAAGTGCCAGATTCTCAATCCCAGTGGGAATCTGTGTTATGATTTGTTTTGTTTTTTTACACCTACAAAACCCATCTAGCTTGAACATTTACGCAAAATAATGTTCAAAACAATAATGTTCAAAACAATCAAATAGGTTGTTTGTTCATACCTTTAAATACAGTCCATACAGGCGTCCTGGTACTACCATTGCAAGCATCAAGAGGGAAAGTTCACTCATATGTCATCCTCAACTCTTTTGTTTAAGATACAAAATCCTCATAAGGAGTAAAGAGTGGTAGTTGGGTGGCTTCCGTAAACTGGGTGCTTTCAATCGTCTGTGTGTTCTAGACATGTGTTCAGTACCAACATTTGATGACAGTTTTTACACCTCGTGAGATACTTTTACCTGACAACATGACAATTTACTAAAACACAGTTCCTGGATTTAAGTAATAAAATCAAAACTACTATCTCCCTTTTCTATCATCATTAGTCCTCTAACTGAAATGGTCATATAAGTTGTTCGTCCATACCTCCTTGAGGCTCACAATGGGGCAAAGAACCACCCCTTCAAACTGCTGAGGGGAAATACAGCTCAGGTGAGCGTTTGCACATCAGACCAGATGTCGTTCTCAAGTCTTTTGTTTGGAAAGCCATAAAGTCCTGATAATGACAAACGAAGGGAACTGATGCAATAACACGTTCTGTCGATAACCCAGCAGCACTTAACTATAGTACATTTCTCACTTTCTGGTTTGGTTTAGACAATAGCATGACTGAGTTAGGGCTGGAAAACGTTCATGTTCTTTTCACCACGCATGAGATGAATATTTTTTTCAAGCCTCTGTAGAAAACAGCACATACAATTAAGAGGGCAAGTTTCAACTACATTGTTCAATGTCCACTTTAGGAATAACTCAAGTAGGTGCGGACTATTTTCAGTAGTGAATAAATATACATTACGGCCTAACCAGAAAACAGACCTGTCATGATTGTCAATTATATTTCTGTTTGTGAATGTGTTGAGCTTTTAAAATCACCCTGAGAGCATTTCATTTGAACACACACACACACACAATAGAAAGACTTTAGTCTCCATAGTAATCCTCATCCACAGCCAACAGCCCCTCCTCCTCCCTCCCTGTATCTCTTCCCTCTTCCCCCTTCCCCTCCCCCTCCCCCTGCTCAGTCCTCCAATCCACAGGCAGGAACAAGAGAGTGTTTGTTGCTCCCGTCATGCTTTGCAATAGGAAACAGGAAGAAGTCAGAGGCACTCAGTGAGCAAGCAGTAGAGTGCAGGGCAGTACAGAGGAAAACGAACTGATGGTGACTGAGGAGGCACCGCTCAGGGAGGCATGGCCTGTGTCACCCCCAGCACATATTCAAGCTGCTCTTTCTCCATGGGTGAGTTCTCTCTCCTTTCATTTGTTTTTAAAGAAAACTCAAGATGTGACATGCCGACGGTGGAGCAGCCCAGCAGACAGATGGATGCTGCTGATGGATTTAAAGGGGCAGTGCAGTAATCTGTTCAGATGGAACAGGTTAAAGAGGTTTTGGTTCAAAGGCACAGATCCACAAAAAGGTGACAAGGCAGGCAGAAGAAAACTGTTTTGTGTCTTGTCATTGTTCCTTTTTTTTTGCAAGTAGGAGATAACATGGCAGCCTCATAACTGTTGTCTCTGTAATGTTACAAAGATGATGGTAATCTTAAGTTTGACTGACCACATTTGAGGAACATAAAGCAAACTGCCGCATCTTTACAGAGACAATGACAGCATTCAGTCCAGCTAATAAAGCCCCATGGATACACCCACATGCTTACACATACAGAGACCCACTGTCTCACATCCAGACATTTCAGCTCTGTTCATTCTTGCTCATTCCCTCTTTCAGATGATTTGTTTATCAATTAACATTCATTCTATTGTTCTTCATTTGATCTATTTGTGCACTTTGATTTCAGAACAGGCCAAGCAAAAAAAAACTAATTAGTGTGTGTCATTACTACAATACATAACAAAAGTTCAAATACATATCTATGAAAATTAATACAAATGTAATTTCTTGAAAAGTTGGAAATGGATGGAAATCACAACAAGAAAGTGAATTAATGCAATTAATATAAACCAAAACAAATGCACAATTAGTAGAATTACTATGGTTTTCCGAGGTACTGCCCAGGTGACATAGCTGTATCAATCAAGGTGGCATGATGCAGTGGTGCCACAGGGCTTGAAGTTCTTGCACCTCAAATGTGGCATCTATGTGCCATGTCATTTCCTGCTTTCCAAAAAAAAGAGAACAATGAAAAGACGTAAAACAGTTTTCTTCTGCCTGCCTTGTCACCTTTTTGTGGATCTGTGCCTTTGAACCAGTGAGGTGTGTAGATTAGCATATGAATTTAGCTAAACTGCATAAGGGTCTACAAAGCATGCAATATTTAATAGATTTGCTGTCTTTCTTTACACCAGGCAAGACACTTCAGGAGAAAAGGGGGAACTATTCAACTGATAGATATCAGCATTAAACTTCTTCAATTGGAACAAGAAAATGGAACAAGACAGGTTCCAATTTCTGTTGACAAATTAGAGGCAAAAGTTTAGGGTCATCTTTTGCACTCTTATATTCTCACACATATTTTACACTGCTTCATCTCCGCTCTGGATGTTTCTGTCAACAAAATCCAATGACCTTAGCTTTGGTTTTATTCCTCTTAAAGAGATTTTACCTGCCACTAGGTGGAAGTAACATTACATTACGTGTAGTTACATTACATTTCTTATTCACTTCAGTATACATATACACAGCACAAAACAGTGAACACAACTGTTCAGACAGCTGTGGCAGATTCTGCTTTTTTTCTGTTGAAGGTACAACTTGAGGAAGTATCTTTTGAAGCACTGTTGCACCCATCTTGAACCAGGAAGTAATTATGTTTGACCTAGAAATATCTCTCAGTCGCAAGTTATGGACGCTCCACTGCCAAAACTACTGATTCAGTCATTAACATTACTTATTTGGGTTTTCATTTCCGAAGAGTTTGCGTAAAGATTGTGTCCTATATTTTATTTACAACTCAAAAGTTCAGACAAGTCCAGTTTTTCATGCTCATTTGTGATTTTCACAGCAGTTTTTGGATCATTTGCTTGTGCTTCCTCCTGTCATATTTTTTGCTTTAACCCCCCCTTTGAACGCCATGTTTGCCTGCAATTTATCATTGTTGTGCCACTCTCTGTTGGTATGTGAAGATAATATGAAAGTTACAGATTTTTCCAACTGGTCTGAACTTACAGCTGCATTTTCTTATGCTTAGCTTCTCAGTTGTGGGTCGGAGCTGATCTTCATAATCAAGAATTATGGAAGCATGTCTGCATCTTTTAATGATGATAAACAATTTGAAACAAACAGAACAATTATATCAATACACCTACAGACTTTATGTGTTTGTTTTAATATAACGATGTAGGAACAAAAAAATCTGTTTCTTTGTATACATGCAAACAATACTTAACTTAAATCTGAAATGATTTTACTGGGTAAAAAAAAACAGCCATTGATTATTTCTTGTGCAGTTCATATAAATCAAAGCAACACTTTGCTGCTTTTTGCACCTCAGGTAGAGCTTATCTTCTGTTTGCCATGTAATCCACTCTGTCTACAGGATATTTAAAAAAACCTGACTTGTTGACACTTTGGTCTGTGCCCATTTTCTCTTCCCAATCACTATTGTTGGCCCAAACATCCACCAGAGCAGTTAAACACTGTGATCAAGTAAAAGATTGACTCGATTTAACCTCTTGTCCCCACACACACATATAAATGTAAGGCCCACCCACTTCCAGTGATCAGGCCAATAGGGAGCAGTGTGAGGGTGACCAAAGGGGCGCTCTGCTATTACTATATATTCAGCTGAGATCACACTCACATCTGCTGCCCCCGACAGAGACGTACAGAGAGCCGAACAGAAAGAGAAATAGAGTATGAGAAGAGGTTAAAGCAGTCAACACAATGCTGGCTTGAATTCAACACTTTAAAAACTCCTCTTGTCAGTAAAGCAGTGACTCTGCAGGTGAGTGCTTCATTGCTATTGGTTCTCGGGATCATTTCTTTCAGTGTGGATATAATTGGAGGCATTTTGAATGTGAATGCTTTCACAGGTGGTTTTTATTGTCTAAGTGTAACCTTAAAAAGTTCATCAGCTGCAAAGCACTCTGCCAGGAGGCTTTTCTTAGATTGTTAATCTGAGAAACAATCATCAGTCATGATTACATCAAATAAAGCCTTCATTGCTTTGTTTTGCCATTATATCTTTAAGTCTGCAGTCAGTATTTTTCTTATCAAATGTATGTCTCAGGATTTTAGCAAACTGCAATGGCACATTCTCTCATTCTTTTTGCTGATGTTTTCTGTAAGTCTGCACATGTCTTTAATAAATGCTGCTTGATTCTCTTTCTGTTAATCTTCCTTTACAGACTGTAAACATTGTAGTCATGGCCAAATTCGAGGCCATAAATTAGGAGAGGTTGAAGCATAGAACACATTGTTGCAGTCACTGGACACACATGACAAAGTGGTTCAAAAACTATGAGCGAAATTTCGGTTTGGTATGAGTAGACTTTTGGTTACACATCTACTCTGAACTTTGATATCATTTTTACGATATAAAATAAAAAGTATCCTTTGACTAAATGTAAAGGCAGATTCCTTTCTGTGAAATCATTTCTGAGCAGCAGTGTGGTGCTTTTGTGTCATGTGAAAAAAGGCAGAGAACAGTGATTAGAAACGGCTCACAGTAACAGCCTCAGTCAGTTGCTTTCGGAGCTGTTAAGGGTAGGCTCTCAAATAAACTGTACTTGTTTGGTCCCAGTGGCCCTCAGTGTGACTCCTACCATTGGCAACAGTTAAAAAGGACCGCTTTTTATCTTTTCGTGAGAGTGAATAACCTCACAAAAGTAAGGTACCTCTTGTGTTGAAAAGATGTCATTATTTGTCTCCTGTGTTTTCTGTCATCTAAAAACTGTCAGGGGAGATTTGTAAGACCCATATGAACAAAGACTGGGCTCTGTTTTTTTTTTTTCAAAGGGGTCACTTCTATGTTAAGTGAACACTTACTCAACTTAGAGCACAACTGCACTCAACTGAGAAAAAAAAATCTACAAAGACGAAAAGCCAACTGTAACTATTCATCATGTCGTGCAAATTGTAAGAAAACAACCATTCTTGTCCATTCCATGTCATATAAGAACATGAGAGCTGGTGTTGACACAGGAAGTTTTAATCACAGCACATACCAGCGTTGTGATGGCAGACGCAGATTGCATGTCAGTTAGAATGCTTTATGGATTCTGACAAATGGTTATCTCTGCTCTGACCCAACTTCATATCGAAAATGATTAACCGAATAAGAAAAGCCATCAACCAGAGAGGCTTTATTCATGACTGTCATGCATATGTTGATCACTTGATCAGATAGTCTGTTAAACAAAGACTGCCATTTAAGAGCTTTAACCTCCCTTCATGTTATATTTATCTAAGTTGGCTCATGGAAACTTGTGATATTTGAAAAGTTACAGTAAGATTCATCAAAGGTTTCAGATCTTACTTGAAGAAAAAATCCTTCACACAGAGGCTTGGCTACTTCATTTTGTTACAGTGTCTCCAATTATAACAAAGTGACCCCCATCTACACCAACATTTAATGGGTTCATCGTTTGCCAATGCTTCAACTCTCCTTCAAGTTTTTGAAGTTTGGCTCAATAGTTTTTTTTTTTTTTTTGTCCATTGCTAACAGTCAAACGAACAATTAACACCAGTCCTATAACTCAGCTCTCACCTTGGTGGAGGACTAACGTGGCATTGTCCGCAACTGGGGGTCGGAGTACCATCAAATCAAATCTAGTTTCAAAATTTCATAAAATTTATTTATGAATTTTAGATATTTCTTATCTCCAAAAGCACCATCGGGCCCAGCTTGATGGTCAGAGCTCTTGGGTTGTCTTACCATGCATATATAGATATTCTTTTAATTTTCCCGTCATTATAATTATAACCAGCCCTCACTCAACCCCATCCAACATATTAGACCACAGCATGTCAGCACAGAAGGTTTAATGTAGACAAAAAACAAGAAACAGTCCACTTGTGCTTTACATCCTTCAGCTACAACGAAGGAGAAAAGACTGAGGCCTTTTACCATTAAATTATGATTAACTGTCATTTGTTTTGTAATTAGCACACTGATATCATTAAAATGTTATCAATAGCTTATTTAGACCTGACTGAATCACAATCCCCTAGAGAATACAACATAATTGACATTGAATTTTTCTCCCCTCGGTGGCAAAGTGAAAAGATCCAGCAGCAAATGTTGTCCCTTAACAACCAGTGCTCTGGGAAAATGAGTGATTAACTCTTAGCCAACTGTTAATTAATGCTTATAATAAGGGGACTGTACTGTTAATATGTAAACCTGAGTGAATATTCACACAGAGGGTTGATTCACAAGTTTAAAGGATGATGTCCAGAAATAATCGATGCATTCAACACTATAGCCAGTGTAAGTGTAAGCACAGACACAGGCAAACTCATTTGCACCTTGGGAGATGCAGGATATCCAAAAAAGACTTACAGCTTGAAGTTTGTTTGATTTTATCTAAGCTCTGAAATGTTTTGAAAAATGGAAAAAAAGCAGATTAATCAAAGTTATTCTAGTTTGGTGATCAACATTTGTTTAAATCTATTTTGTTGAGTTTAAGACAAGTTGAAGAGGTTTGGAGCAACATTTTTAGTTATTGGCAACATGTACTTACATGAGAACTCACGTCTAAGGGATGATCAAGATCATTCAGTAAACGTGTGTGTAGGCTTTAAAAGCTCCCAAAAGATTGCCATTATGATGTGATTTACGAGGAATAAAAACATATTTAATGTTTGTCAGACCTCAAAGGTAAAGTACGCACAGTAAGAAACTGTTCCTAAACCTGTTTGTTCCTGTTGTTCCTGTATGTCCTCCCCAGGAGTACAGCTGACCACATCATCGTCTACCACTACCTCATCCTCACATTGTGCTCCCTCCTCTTCCATCCCAAAACCATGGCGGAGGTCTCCAAGGTAACAGAAGCCCCACTGGCACCGCCGCTCCTGTTGGAACGGCGCGTTCGCCAGCGACCTCCGACAGTGTCTGTCCTTAAATCCAAGTTGAAGCAGAGTGTGGCGTGCTCTGGGCCAAGAGTGCGATCCACCCTGTCAGGATTTTTCCCTGTGGTGCGCTGGCTGCCAAAATACAAGCTCAAAGAGTACATCTGGGGTGATGTCATGTCTGGGGTGATTGTGGGTATCATCTTGATACCGCAGGCCATTGCATACTGCCTGCTAGCAGGAGTGGAGCCAATCTATGGCTTGTACACCTCATTCTACGCCAACATCATCTACTTTCTAATGGGGACATCCAGACATGTGTCTGTGGGGATCTTCAGTCTCATGAGCCTCATGGTTGGACAGGTAACAAACTGTTAGCATACTTGTCATTTCTATCTCCTGACTAATATCGTGAAAACTTTTAAAATCCCACTGGAATCCATTTTTCAATATTCACAAAAAGAATGTTCAATAAATAACACTGGAAATTTTGGTGTGCAGATTTTAAATGGTTAATTTTGTTGGACTGTTTATTATTTAGCTGATATTAGTTTATGTGTAATAGGCATCAACAACCAGTTAAGGTAATTATTGATTTAGCACTAATACTGTTTATCATTTTTACTGCTGTGTATCTACTTTTTTATTATTCTACTGGATATAATAATATTATATATATATTATATTCTTGTCCACAGCTGGTGGACAGGGAGGTGTTTCTGGCTGGTTTTGACCTTAATGAGGACTCCACGTCATCTCCTGATATATTTAATGGTACTAACATCACTAGTGGTGCCGTGCACACTGTGGAGCTAATGGGTATACAGTGTGGGAAGGAGTGTTATGCTATCAGCATCGCTGCAGCTGTTACTTTTCTGGCTGGAGTCTATCAGGTAAGGCAGTAGGCAACAGTTAATGACGCATTGTCAAAGTTGTCTATGTTTATACAAAGGTACTGGGGGAAGATTACAGTTCCTCTACTTGCAATTACAGTATTCAGTCTACAGAAACTCTCCTCTGTTTATTAATATTAAACATTTAGAATTAGTTTCCATAAGAAATAACCCCTTATTACATATTTGATATACAAGACAGCGAACTTTAATATAGCATAAAATGGCTACATGGGGCCAGAAACGAGTCAACCCTCTGCTGGTTTTAATCCATGATTTTCTCTTCTGTGCTGAGTCTAGTGGTAAGAAACTGTTCGTGCATATGAGTGTCTCTGCTGTGCTGTCCAAAGCAACAAGCCTTCCGGTCTTTATCAATAAGTAACATTTGTTGGCTAAGTGTCCCACTAAGAGGAGTAGATCAGAGCCTTCAGGGTAATAACACAGTTCTAACACCTCTTTTGTACCCCTCTACAGATTCTGATGGCAGTGTTTCGGCTAGGATTTGTCTCAGTGTACCTTTCTGCTCCAATGCTCGATGGCTTTGCAACGGGAGCCTCTTTCACCATCCTGACTGTGCAGGCTAAATACCTGTTGGGTCTAAAAATTCCACGTCACCAAGGCTACGGCACAGTGGTTGTTACCTGGATCAACATCTTTGCTAACATTCACAAGACCAACCTGTGTGACCTCATCACTAGTGCAATCTGTATCTCAGTATTAGGTCTGTCGTTTAACTTCTCATATGTGCTCAGTTTGATTCCAAATATATATTGAATCAACCTTATTCATGAAAGGATTGCAAAGAATTGTTGGGTGATTTTTCAAATAATTTTTTTTATTTTCTCTGAATTAACACTACATTTTTAATTATAGTGGCAGGGAAAGAGATGCAGGACCGCTACAAGGATCGTCTAAAGATTCCTTTACCAACAGAGCTGGTAGTGGTGGCAGGAGCTACACTGGCCAGTCACTTTGGGGAGCTCAACACCCGTTATGGCTCTAGTGTTTCTGGCCACATCCCCACAGGGTTCATACCTCCTCAGGTGCCTGGTTTCAGTCTGATGCCACGGTTGGCGCTGGACGCCATTCCTCTAGCAGTCATTAGGTAATGTTTTTTCAACACGTCTCTCTAATTTGTGTTGTTACGGAAACATGCACAATGGGACATGTGCTCACAAAGAGATTTTCCTGCACATTATTGTCAAAATACGCATAACTGGGGACATATTGTAAAACTATGATCACATGACTATAGATGAATTTACCACCTCATCTGTTCACCCAAATGTCTTGTAGTTTTGCCTTCACGGTGTCGCTGTCTGAGATGTTTGCCAAGAAAAATGGCTACACCGTTCGTCCCAACCAGGAGATGCTGGCCATCGGCCTGTGCAACATCATCCCCTCCTTCTTCCACTGTTTCACCACCAGTGCAGCACTGGCAAAAACGATGGTCAAGGATTCAACAGGCTGCCAGACTCAGGTGAATTCCAGATTATCAAAATTATTTCAATGCATGGATCAGTTTTTTAATGATGATCTTTATTGATGCTCTCACCCCACTCGCCCCCCTAATTAGCACTTATATGTTGGTTAATAATACTGACATTCAACCATGAACCCAAAGTTGTCCATGCATGTGTCAGAAAATGACAGAAAACAGGAACATAAGGCATGCATGCATTGTGTTTGAAAAAACGGAAATAGCTATGTATAGAAAATAGACATTGAACGTATTTGCGGTTTTCAGAAAGAAAAAAAAGGTCTGCATAAGTCGGGTACTGCTTTGACAATGAAAAGTTTTGGCTCTCTTCTTAAGAGGAAAATTATCCCAAGAGCATGCTTGTAGTCCTGCCTGACTGTAAGTGCACAGTTTCACTATTCAGAGTAGCAAAACTTGCTGTTGAAAAAAATAAATATCCTGTCTTTCTTCTATATTTCCCTGCATCTTTTTGCTCCTTCCCCAGATATCAAGTTTGGTCAGCGCCTTGGTAGTCCTCCTTGTTCTCCTCTTCTTCGCTCCTTTCTTCCACGCACTCCAGAAATGTGTCCTTGCCTGCATCATCATTGTTAGCCTTCGGGGGGCATTACGGAAGTTCAGGGACGTCCCGGGTAAGTGGCGTGCCAGCCGGAATGATGCCATAGTTTGGCTGGTGACAATGTCAGCCACAGCATTGATCAGTGTGGAGCTGGGCCTGCTCATTGGCATAGTCTTCTCCATGATCTGCATCATCTTTAAGACTCAGAACCCTAAGGTGAGTCACTAACCTGATGTCAACAAAGGATTTTGAACTCAATCTGTCTACTGAATGGCTTTCACAATCTCAATTCTTTTAAAAAATATATTTCAGGTGTCTCTCCTTGGCCGGGTCAGTGATACTGATCTCTATGAGGACTTGGAAGAGTACAAGAATCTCATGCCACCACCTCGGGTTCAGATCTTTCGTTTCCAGGCTCCTCTTTATTACGCCAACAAGGACTTTTTCCTCAAATCACTCTACAAAGCTGTTGGAGTCGAACCTTTCTTAGAGCTCACTAAGAGGAGAAAGGCAAAAAAGAAGGCCAAAGAAATGTCCACACAGAGTGCCAAGATAAATGGGAACAAAAACAACGGGGATGTATTCGTTGGACTGGTCCAAGGAGAACTGGAGTTCCACACAATAGTTTTAGACTGCTCCGTCATCCCTTTCATTGACTCAACAGGCATGGCCACTTTTAAAGCGCTGGTCAAGGAATATAAAGAGATAGGTGTGAGCGTGCTCCTCGCCAACTGTAACACCTCTGTCATTGATAGCCTGCAGAAGGGACAATTCTTTGGTGGGAATGACAAAGACATGAGCAGCCTTCTGTTTCATACAGTTCATGCTGCTGTTTTTCATGCAAACAGAGCAGCTACAGCAACTGAGAGGAGTTCAGAGGACTCCACGGTGTAGGTAGACCAGATGAAGGGGAGAAATTAGGAGATATTGTGGGGGATCTATTCTATTTCTCATTCTCTCTTTTTTATGTGTGCTAGGGTGTAACAGTGGTTCATGAAGTAGCTCAGCCTGAATGACTTTCAGGAAACTGTCCAAAAAGAACAGGTTCACGGATACCAGGAGTTTCCAATTAGGATGAGCATTTTATGAAAATTGTTTTGTTTCAAAGCTTTGTCACCTGAAATACCCAATAAATTTGCACTGCAAGCCTTCTTTGAGGCTGTGTTCTAAGATCAAAAGAGCTGGACTCAAGTTGAAACTCAATCAAGTTGGCCTTGGCAAAATGAAGGTAAAACCACCAAAACTATAAAATATTTATTGATCAACCGATACATATGACAAATTACTTTGAATTTTTAGAGCTTTTACACATTTTCATACGCGATCAAAAGTTGTAGAGGAAAATCATCCAGTTTAATTTTTTTTAACCAGATCCCACATTTGTACTACTTTTTATCACTACAAAGTTTGCTGCATTGAGTTAAGAGCTTCTTCAGCTATACTGAACTGTGCCGGTTGTGGTCACTTTCCTTGCTTTCTTTCATGAGGTTTCCTCCCTTCCTCTCCTCAGAAGGGAGAGGAAATTAGCGGAAATACAAATTAAACACTCCCATGGCTTTGTGCCTTATGTGTCTAAGGTTTGTTTTCAGTCTGCTAAATCCTAAATGTTGGAAATTACACATCAAGGCCTTGCAGACAAAGGTCTCAAATAAGGTGGCCAGAAACCCCCCTCTCTTGCAATAGAGTATTAGTAAATGAGATGTGATAACAGATCAAGTAATCTGATATATCCCAAATCTGTACACGGTTGTTAGTTTATTGCTTAACTGCATATTTGTAAGGAGAGTAGGTTTGTAGTACAACTAAGTCTTGCTTTCTTGTATTCGTGTCAACTCAGTTGTTTATTTACAAGTTTACAACATTGATTGCATTTATTGCATTGAAAGCTATTTCTGTTGTCCATTCAAAATCCATAAAGGCCTAAATCCAGAGAACAGAGTTCATATGTAGAGATTTGGTCAGCATTTGCTGATGTGCCAGCTATTACCGTGGACCTTCAATCATTTCTTAAAGGCTGGTTACACTCTTCATGACTGACAGAAAAGGCACACCAGAATGACAGGTAAGGAGAGTGCTCTCTCAACCTCTGTCTCACCCTGAGAAAGCCTTTCCTTCAGAGCACAGCTCGTAACAACACACTTGTACTCTTGACCTCCTGTTCTAAACAGCAAGCAGGAGCAGTTAAAAAGGGAATTACACATCAGAGATCTTTGCTCAGGTGCTGGATGAAATTAAAATATCTTTTGGAGCTTCTGAAATCTTTTCAGATTTTACTGAAACAATGGCAGCAGGCGATGCCCCACAGACTTGCTCAAATCTGTCATTACATTTGTTTTGTGAGACTGACAAAATAAGCTCAAACTCTTTCACCTACTGGGACCAAATGTATGTAGCTATACAGAAAAGATGTATGATATCAAGTCAAAAACGTATAGTGTTATAAGCTGTAGACGTGATTGTTCATTTAAAAAATGTGTTTGTATTTTTATAAATTAATTCAACTGTAACACTTTTACAAGTATCAATGTAATTTTATGATAGTAACTATATTTCTATGAGGTCTTGTTAACTTTAATTTTTGACTTAGTGTTGACATTCAACATCCTGAAGCAGTCTTTACATTTTTAATACTTGGATTAAAAAAAAAAACACTTAGTGAAGCGTGTGTGACTTATTGATAATTACAAAGAACAAGAGTCATGATGCAGTGCAGAGTCACAGTCAGTGGGGAAGCAAAGGTTCAGAGTTTGAATCTGTTGATGGCTGACAATAGTTGAGACGTTCTCCATCTGTTTGGACCCCGATCATTATTAATAATGATCAGTGAGTAACAGAAAGCAATCACATTGAGGTAATGTAATTACAGCAGTCCATAATTTTTCAAAAAGGAAAGTCTATTGAACGTTATCAATATATTAGTTATAATAATGGATAAAACGGCAATGCAATTATGTGACAGTGCCCTTTATAGTGATAAACCAACTTGAAATGGTTTATTACGTAAGTCTTTTGGAAAAGAAAGTACACACTCTTTCAATACTATGGTTTTACATATGGGGACATCCATCCATTTTCTATACCGTCAATGCGTTAATCGGGTAGCGGGTGGGCTGGAGCCTATCCCAGCAGTCATATGGGGACATAATAATAAAAAAAAGGAAAAATCTTGTCCTTGTTACTAAATTATGAAAATGCAACCTCGGATCATCAGCAACACATGCCATATTACAGCGTGTCAAAACAAAATCAAAGCCTGAATTATGCAGAAGCAGTGCGTGAAGAACAAAGTCCAGCCAATGATTCGATAGCTTGTGGAACCATCTTTGACAGCAGTAACTTGAAGTAATCATTTTCTGAATGATGTTACATCTGTCTCACCTTGTGGAGAAATATTAACTTTTCCTCAGTTGAGGTATGCAGGTATTCCTTTTATCACAGATGTACAACTCTCTTGAGGGAAATCTGCACAGCATTTCAATTACTTTGAGGTCTGGACTTTTTCATCCATGCTGTAGCAGTCAGGCAGGTGGACTCACATTTGATTCCAGAATATTTTGGTTTTCATGGTCAGCATGATGAGTGTAAGGTGTCCAGGGTCTGAGGTAGCAAAACAAGCCCAAATCATCACCCCTCCACCACAGTTGGTATGAGGCATTGTGCTGATCTGCTGTGTTTTTCACATAATGCTTCTGCCTTTTGCTTAGCTTTTGCTTTCTTTTTCACATGACAGTAAATAATGTTGAGGTTTTTTCTGAATAACCCACTATCTTTGTAACAACGTTTTCAGCGATGATGACATCAGACGGAAGCTTTAAGAAATATGACAGAAAATGCAAAAACCTAAAGTGCTCCATGAGTCTCTGTTCCAAAAAGTGCTGATGAGAGCAGACACAACTATTCATTAGTGCATGAGGTAATACACTCATGGCTGTTATTCATCTACATAATCACGTAATCATGGTACTTTTAAAACACTGATATCATGTCTCATATGGTGAAAGTCACTCTTAGTGACGCCCCTGTCATTTCATCTTGCTGGCCTTCTCAAAATGAAAAACACAAATGAAGATGCAGAATTATCCCAGTTGTCAAAGTCATGCACGCAGGTTTATTCAAGTGGCCCATCTTGTACTTATTAACTGTAAACAAGGGAGAATGTTTGTGTTCCCGCGCAGTCAATGATTGAATAGGGCTACATGCCATATAATATATGGTTTATTTAATTACAGCAACAGCGCCTAAAGCCACTGTCTGAAACTGATGTGTTTAGTGAGATTGAAAACAGTGTAATAAGAGTATAATAAAGAGTTCAAATGAGCACAACTCCAATTTATGTTCAATTTACACAGCCACTGGTATTTCTAACCATGCCTCATCATCATTCTGTCATAGTCACAGAAAAAAAGAATGTGCCCTCCCTTTTCCCATTTCACAGCTTTTCCATAAGGTTGAGGTCTGGACTTTGACCGTGGTCATGGCAACAACTTGATTCTTTGACACTGTTGCATGATTCATTTTCAGCAAAGCATTAGCTTTTAGACCGATGACCTTACATTTGACTCTTGTTGGTATGAGGTAGTATGTCCGACGTTTTTCAAAAAGTTTTTAGGTTAGATCAGATGTCTACGCTCTGCTGTCATGTTCTTTCTAGAGAGAAAAAGGCTCTCTTCTTGAACTATCCTTTCCTAACCGTACTGTCATGATGTTTAGCATTTAACATGCTAACTGAGGCCTGTAAAGTCCAAGACATAGCTCAGATATTTTGCAGTTTCTCTGAGCATTAAACAGGTTTGACCGGGTTGTCCCCCTCTTGGATGATTGGTTGAATGTTGAATGATTGTTGAATGTTTTGCACTTGTAACTGGTCTGTCACTGTAGAATGATGAGACTCAAAAGTTGTCTGGAAGTGGCCTTAAAACCCTTCCCAGATTGACAGGCAGGAACAATAGCTTCTCTATGATCATTGCTGGTGTCTTTCCTCCTTGGCATTGTGTTAACACACACCTGGATGTTCCAGACCGGCAAACTGAAAACCTCTGCTTTTACAGGGGAGCTCACACTTGTAAATTATCAATGAATCAAGGGCATTCAATTCACAGCACTTGGCAGCTACATGCCCCCTTTTCATGTCTAAAAGTAATGAGAGTGTACATAGTGACAGAGAGTGTTCATACACTGTTGCTGTATTTTTACTTTGAAAAATGAGCATTTGCTGTTCAACATTACATTTGTTTCAATGCTGCCCTCTACTGCTCACTAATTTGAATAGCAGAAACCTATCACAAGAGCACATGACGCTTCCCCAGCATGCAAAATGTGGTTGGTGAGATTAAGGGAAATACTATTTTCAAGCAGTCTTTATTCATCCAAAAGGTTTAAAAAAATATTTTCACAGAGGCACTGAAATAAACAACACACAACAAATTAGTCAGTGCTATATCATCCAAACGATATTCACGGAAAACACCAACAGACAGAAGAAGCCATTCCCAAAAAAAAAGTGAGTAAATAACAAACAATTCATGGGCAAATAAAGTCAAATCTTCTGGAAAATATAGAGTGCTTTTTCCAACGCTGTAGCAGTAAGTGCTTTCAGTTTGAGTTCACATTTTGTTCGAAAGATTCATCTAAAAAACCGAAAAAACAAATAAAAGATTATCAGTTTGTCCTGGTTTTCGTTCATGTCTTGACCAACAGACAGAAAGAATGAAAACAGAAAAAACACTCCAAGTCACAAGGCAAATTAAATACAAATATGATTGAAACTGTGTATGAACAGACAGAATGCAAAACCAAACGTTAATATTCCCAACTTATGCAAGATGAAAAACAACTGTTACAAAAGGTAAATGAAACACTTTTCACTGGCCTCATTTAAGCGACATCAAGTAAAGAACAGGCTTTTTGTAATAAAAGCTGATTACTGCTCGCCTCAACAGCTGATACATCTGGTGTCTTAACAGTGTTCTGGTAAACCTCGGCCTTATTTTTACCATCTTCTAAGTACTACATTATCTACAGGGACAGAAGTCTTCAGAGTTGGTCCATCGACGTGTCAAAAGCTTTTCTTCAGACTGGAGCAGTGAGCATACAAACGCAGCGATTCTCCGACGTACGCAGAGTTTCAGGACAGTAGTCTTACTGCCTCTGCCCCCTTCAACTTTCACCATTTATTTGATTTAGATGCTTCTCTGAACTCCAGTTTGAATAAACACAGCTTACGATGAAACTGAAAGTCAGCTCACAGTGCAGTAGACAGTTTTTTTTTTCTTTTTTCTGTTTACTCATAGACAATCTGAGCCATTGTGATTAGGGCACTTTCACTTTGCGTAGAAATGCAACACTGAATTCTATGACCGCTTTGCAATTGTCTGGAAGTGTATTAGACCAATCCCAAACTCGTTTTTCTTCCCTATTCATAATCTAAGATGGAAAAACTAAAGCCCAGCCACAAAAATATTGAGATTTTCCTTCACGTGATCTCTGCGCTTTCAGCAAAATGTGGTTTGTAGTCACGACAAGTCCCAACTTTTGTGAAAGCTGAAAGATGAGACAATATGCTTTGTTGCAGTCTGGAGGAACGAGTTCAACACAGTGTAAATGCAAGGTTATTGTAATGTTCTCTTTAGAGACCTGAGTCAAATTAATTACTGGCCAAAACTGCATTATGTTGGTTCAAATTTAAGTAGATTTAACTGTAGTGCGATTGTGCGGTCACTAAAGCACACTTGTTATACACTTCAATGATGACAGTTAAAGAAAACTCGTGATTGTTGAGGACAAAGAGTTAATGCCCTCACTGTCAACACGTGGGTTAACAGTGAGTGTTCTTAATACAAAATATTGACAAACAATAAAACCCACCCCAAAGAAAAACAGGGTTTCCACATTTTGATCGGTTCTGCACAGCAAATATCGCAGATAGATCACTGACTGACCTAAAACTTCACACACTCGGGGCATTCAGAGATTATTCGGATCTTTTTTTCTCTCGGTCCTAATTTTTATATCAAAACATTTTGTGTGATTTACTCCCGTAGGAACTGAGGTAAAAAAAAAACTGCAGGCAAACATGTCAGCATTTACACGGGCTGCTGTTTTTCATTCAAAAGAATCCTTTGATATTCTTTAAATACTTTTGCACAAAAAAATGAGAAAAAGATAAATAAAAACTAATCCCAACTGACCTTGAGATAGCAGGTTTAAAAACATCAAAGCTTAGTTCGCTTCCACAAAACAATAAAAACTTCTGCATCGTGCATTGATCTAATGGTCAAATGTTTCCTCTGTCCAACTGTTCAAGTCTGACATTATTTCACCGTCTTTCAAGCCTGACTTAGTATCAGGTAGGTTTTTACCACTACAATCCAATAGGTACACGCTGTGGTTTACTGCGCTTTTTTTTTCACAGACAAGAGACCCACTGAAAGGCAGCAGCACTTATTACTGCCCCTCTGTCGGTTTACATTTGATCAACTACAAGTTAGAGGCATCATGCAGTTAATGGTCGACAAGGTAAAGGCAACAACTGGACGTTGTTAACATTAATGTGGTTCTTTTTCTTGTGTATTAGCCAGCAAGTCGTCATATTTACGTAACAATACTTGATTAGCTGCTGCTGGCCCGGGTGGGACACGGCTGGCTGTGTCTGAAGCGCATGATGTGCACGGCAGTCTGATGCCACCAGTAAAACATCACCACCACCAGTATGTGCCACAGCTGGTGGCTGGCACCAAGGTAGTTCAGCTGGCCTGGAGGAGGAGAAGAAGAAGAGAGAAAACTGGCTTGAAATGTGATCATCGTCACGTTCTCTTCCCAAACAAAAATTAAATGAGATTTCAGAAGTAAATGCAGGTCAGACAACCTTGATTTTTCAAAAACATTTTAAGCGCAAATAGACAAAAGGTCCTAAAAGAACCCAGAAAAAAAAATGTGAACACTTCCAATTCTACAGTTCGAATAATATGTTGGAAAGCTTCAGAGGTGCAACTACAGGGCTTTAAATTCAAATCAAAACCTGGAGGGATTCAAAACAGGGGAACTGCGGGTTTACTCGTCAAACTGTAATTTAGAAGTAAGTTTCACACGTGAGATTTTACAGTTAAACTGCCCACAGTGTGACTTAATGTTTCTTCTCACACCAGTAAAAAGCTACATCCTTTTTACCCTCTATAAGAATACCACAGTTTCCTTCACTGCATTACTGCTTACGCAAAGACTGCCGGGGTTAGTGTTTTATGATCATTTTATGGGTGGGTTTATGACTTCAGCTCGTCACACCATGGAAATGTTTCCGTGCATATCTTTGATGCGTACCTGTTAATGCATGGACTACTTCACTCTGTCAGACAATCAGAAGCTAACATTGCTAAGTAATTAAACGTCCTTTGTAACTACGCTTAATTCAGGCAAGTTCTGCATCAGTAAGATTTGAACTTAATCAACTTGCCTACAGAATATATCGACCTCTAGTGGCGATTTTCTTTTACACACAACAGGGTTAAACTAAGTGCACTAACTAAGAGATTAAACCCCAGCTTTTAAGCACAGGGCTGTGAGGTTTAACAAACAATGTGTCTAAGACCTTTAATTGCATCTAAGTAGATGACATAACAACGGCTCTCGTGATTCTTACTTTGATTTTTGTGAAATGCCACAGTTAGGCCACCTCAGGCTTGAACACAATAAGGAAAGAAAAATCTCACCAGGGAAATAGCGCTCAGGGATTTTGGTGACGTAAAACAGGAAGGCAGATCCAGCAATCAGGTACATTACTATCACACGAGGGAGAAACAGCTGTCAAAAAATAAACAAATTCATGAGAAAAAATGTATTCAAATTAAACCAAAACATTCAACATCGACAGTGAAGTAGAAATAAGAGTTAAAAGATTTCACACTTTTCTTAGAAAATAAACTGTGTGAGAGTGAATGCAGGGGCTCTGTTGCTGCTCACTGGCAGCTCAATATTCTGTGCTTCCTGACCTGCACAGCATCTGACGTGAATCCTCCATTGAGCCACACCCAGTGGCACGCAGGAATCACACTGATGCCTGCCACACAGCAGAAGATTGTCATCCTTATAAGTTTCCAGTCATTGCTGAGGTAACGAGGGTGGACCTGAGCGCAGAAGACGGCCAGGATGAGCGACAGCACTGTCAGCAAGTAGACCTGTCGCCAAAACTGCAGGAGGAAAGAGTTGGAAATCACGTTGAAACAGCCCATAACCAGAGCTCGAGCAACTGTTTCTTTCCTGGTTTCATATCTTGTGACAAAATTTCTGTTAATTCTTCCTCTTTAGAGCACATACACATCTGTGGCTAAACATTTTAGACATGCATTTAACACACATTGTAGGAATTTGATAGCAGCCTACAAGCTGCTATCAAATGCTCGCACTCACAGCGTTACAATAGAAAGCGTAGAAGATCCCAGGTACATAACAACCCAGGATGCCCACAGAAATGCCCGCGTAGTCTAACGCCAACCAGCGACGGCAGGTCCTTTCTGATCGGTGGCAGGAGAACAGGTGATATCCCACGGAACACAACATGCAAACCTGGGAGGAAAACACACAGTACATTCACACACTGCAAGAGGATGTGCACTACGACATCAAACACCAATGTTTTAACTTAAAGAGCAATTTAATGTGTCAATATTGTCGTAATAATGTAATGACATCTCACTAAGTTAACACGCTCTTAATAGGTTTCTAATGTGTAGACTTACATCAAAAAGCTACAACATGCATACATGAGAGGTGAGGAGTAGGCAAAATAGGTTATACCTATAAGGTACCTACACTAACTAGTTATTAGAATTTTTAAACCAATCATCAGCTGCTACACAACAGCACAAAACATACACAGATTATATAAAATAAATCAGCTATTTCAATTGCAGCTCTCGAGTGCACTGCATCCAACTCCCAACCTGCATCCACCTTACACACCTGAGTGGGCAGGGCAATGGCACCAGCGGCAGGAAAATTACACCTATATGAATCAGTTTTTTACCAGATATGAAGAAGAAACCATTACAGGATACAGCCGTCAGGTTCCTATTTGCCAGCTTGATGAAATCAGCCAGCAACCACACACATATAACGCATAACACATAACATATAGCACATAACACACATAAAAGGCCAAATCACTGTTACCTGGAAGCAAAACAGTCCTATGGCGTAGATGACATAGTCTTCTCTGTTTGCTCCAGAGGCTGGCAGTACTGTGGAGAGGTCGTTGACCCCCAGAGAAAAGAATAGAAGGAAACCCAGAAGATGGCTCCAGATATTCACCGTCTCATTAGACAGAATAAAAATACTGCAAAACCAAAAAGGGAACAAGGATAAATGTGCAAAACGTGGAGAATATTAGTATGAGCATGGTACATATCAGGGTTCCAGATGCATAGAAAACAATATCTCGAGACGTGAATGTAACATCTAGATAGGTTTTATAACTGTTAAATCACATGCAAAACATTTTGAACATGACTCCCACCTCTTAAGACAGAGTTTGGAGGGCAGGTGAGCCCTGTAGCCGTCTGTGATGTAGGGGTTTTCTTTGAGGAACAGGGGTATTTGTTCGTATGTGTACAGTCGTATCCTCTGTGGTATCAGCACTGGCCAGTGCTGATAACTGCCCAACTCTATATAGTGGGCAGTCTTCAGCAACTTTTGAGGCATTTTCAGCAACATCTTCTTCTAGGTTCCAGTCGCACAACAAGGCAAGCTGGGGTTGTTAAGGCTGCATAAGGAGAAAGAGACGAGAGACACTGAGAGTCTGCATTCTGTTTTATGTTGAAATGTCATTGTGTACTATAAAAATACAAACCCTACTAGCATCAACAAGAGAAAACGGTGAATATATGTAATCATTGTGACAACAAAGTTAGGGTTGAAGGTGTCGAGTTCTTTAAAACAGCGAAGCAAGCACACAAACAAGGTCAACCTGTTTGCCACACAGGTTTGTTGTGGTTAGGTCATGCTAGCAAGCTAGCTAACGTCAATAGTGCTGACAGCCATCTAAACTGATGAAACATGGGGTTACAAAGCTTACCATTAGTCGCACCCCGACTGTCGCTGTTCTCGCACAACCATTTTAGCCATATCCAGATGGCTATCAAGCCAGCGTGACATTAAAAAATTCACATTTCATTAAATTGATACAGGCAGTCAACAGTACGTTGCCTTTCAGCAGCAAGCCTGTTTTCCTCTTTTTTTGTGATTTGAGCACAAGTAGTGAAACGGCACGTTGCTGCCGCCTACTGGGAAGAGTCGAGCATTGCATCTGTGATCATTTATTAGACACGAAAACAGATGAATCTCTTGCATTGTCCTGCAGACATCTTTTCTATACTAATGTTTTTGAGTTTTTTTTCTTTCGTAAGTTTGGAATAGTCTCACATTTTCTTAATTATGAGCACAGCATGTTCATAAATATATGTCATTTAAGTGGTTGTTGTTGCATATCCCAGTGGATATCTCCAGTAAAGTCATCGTTGAATCTCACTAATGCTTTTGGCGACAGTCTGTTTACTAACTTTAAGTGGGAGTTTTTTTTTTCGATTTGACACCATAATATTTACCAGACTTGAAAAAGCACCCCACAAATTTTCATTTGTTGTCATTTTGATGGAGGGATTGCATGTGGTCAAACACGTCACCAGCACGCTGCGAGGAAACAATATCACAATAACATTTTTTCTCATTAACCTTACTCGTGTCCTCATTAAGCTCCACGTTTCATGGCCTGTAAATATGATTATGGTGCTCTTCAGCATTGTATGAATAAATTCTTTAATATCAGCCACCTCAAATGACTCAAATGCGGTTTGGAAGAGAAACATGGTCCGACCACACCCACTAATAACAGATATCACATCATCCATATCAGGGTGGGGGTGCCTTTTGCTGACACAGTGACTTTGGTATGTTATTGTATGAGTTGTTCTCTGTCATAACTTCATCCCACTGGATTGTTGAATTATACCCAACTTGGGATGCACATTGCGTGCCTGCAGACAGCACAATTACAGCATTACAGCACACTGCATCACAAAAAATAACCCCAGAAATGGAGTCAATGCCTCAGACTGATTCTGTGTGTTAAACAATGTACTGCTTTTTAAAAATGAATATATGGAAGGTTTTGCTGTTTGTTACATGTTGTGCTGAAAAGGAACACTTTGAAGAACAAACATAGTTCATCACCCCTGATACTGGTCATCCATGCGTGACTTGAGGCAAAAAGAGTGAAGGTGCGGTGATTTCAACTTTTGGGAGGTTACATTTTGGATCATACTCACGCAAAAGAGCAGATGCCCCTGGCACACCAAGGCTGATGTGTTGGTATATTCAATTCTGTGTCCATTTGCAATAGATTTCAACATTTTCAAACTTTCAATGTTCGTATAGAACTAATAGAGAAAGATTTATGAGTTAGACAGACATGCATTTTAACAAGCCACTCCTGCATCAATCAGACATTTTTCTTCTTAAACTAAAAAAATGCGCATTCACTCAGTTTTTATTCTATAATACAAGACTGTTTATATTTCAAAATTTGTTCTTAATTTTCAGTGATCTGAACCATGGTGTATTTGTGTATTACTCTTTGGTCAATCGCATTTATTCAGGCAGCTTCTCAGGTGTAGAGATGACTGAGATGTCACAGGAAACACAGGAAGACAACCATGGCATCTTCAACATAAAAGCACACCGTAAAGTAACATTTATGTCGTCAGAGACATATTCTTTCTCACGGTCTGATAGCTGTTGATAACTGGAACATAATATCTGTTTTCTCCTTTCCTTCCATTCTGTTATCCATGTAACATATGAAATTGTTCTTTTAGCTCACTCTGAATTAATGCCTTCCATTAGTTGTGACTGATGTAAACACATCAAAGTTCGCAGATGACACATCGACGTTCAATTGCATGGGATTTATCTTTTATTTTTGGTTGAGTTAATATGCTGAAATTACTGTATAATTTGTAGAATCCTGAGAGGAAGGAAATCTACTGCGTTTATTGCTGGCAGTTTGACTGCGGTATCTGCAGCTGCTATGCGCCCCGACCACTTTATTTCAAGACCATCCTGCAGCTGTCTCCAACACTGATGTACGCACAGCAGTGATTCAAATATGTGAGCAACTGAATCGGAGGAGATAAGAAAACTGCCCATTGGAAAACTTTTTGCAGCTGATGTCTTTAATGTTTTCAAACCGAACTCGCTGCTGATATGTAACGCATGGATTATGGATCGGATCTGGATATGCTGCCAAACACTGCTGCTTGTTGGAGGTGTTTGTGTGGGTTCATCGTTGCTTGATGGCGACGAGGCGTCCTGCGATGGGGCGTTTGATATCTATTTTGTTTTAGACAGGTGAGTTATGATGGCGAACCGGGACTGCTTTTATGTGCAACAAACAATCAGAGCAGCACTCGTTATCACACTGTAGAGGCAGTCTTTGACTCAGTCCTGTCCATGTATGGCTCTGTTTAGTTTCCCATGTTCCACCTCATGTTGACAGAGCTTTTTTTAATCCTCTCTACCCAAACTTTTGAAAACATTTTTTACCCCTTAGTTTCCTTCACTTTGCTTTGTTATAGTGCAAAATTAAATCCTGAACAGACTTTCACTAACAGAATTTAACCTAATATCAGTTTCCTCCCTCTCTCTGTCCAGCATGGACTTTTTGGGGTTTTGCAAAGCCTTGTAAAATGAGAAATCACCAAATTCTTCTTAAAATTACTTCTTTATTTTATTTTAGTATTTGTTTTTTTTCTTAAATCCCCATTTTTTTTAACTCTCTATCAAAGGTTGAATTGCTTTTACAGACAACATGAGTCTTATGAATGTGGATTTCCCATTTTTGTAAGCACCTCTACTGACGAGGGTTGTTGATACACTGTGTTAAATCTGGTGTTGAACTGGACTTTATCACTCAGGCACTGTCTGTTTTTGCAGGTCCGGTAGCGTGTGGGGACACTGGAAGGAGATCTATGGATTTGTGGAGCAGCTCACCAGTAAGTTTGTCAGGTATGTAAACGTGACAGTCTTGTGCATTTCAGTTTGAATAATGAGGTAATCGCTCTTTCCTCCCCACTGCGCCCCTCCTTGTCCTCCTGAACCCTCCCTCACTTGCCATAGAAAAAGCCTCCAGTTGCAAATTTGAAACTCGAACCATTCATACAGCAGAAATGAAGCAAAGGAAACAGGAGCTATTTACGTAGAGGAGAGTCATTAGATTACAGTCAAACAAATAATAGTGGAAAGTCGGGCGGGTCTATTTCAGGCAGCAGACATCACACAAGGCCAACAACTGCTCCGAAACCCTTCTGGGTAATAGTGCAGTGGGTGTGTGATATCTTTAGGTTTAATAGGAGGGTGCTAAATATAAGAGTCACACATGCAGCCAGATGTTGAAGATGTTGCCAACCACAACAGATGCTCCTGCCTCCCTTTAACAAAAGACTAAAGCAGCAACACTTGTAGGGTTAGAGATTTGATTCCATCCCTTCAGATTATAAGATTTTTAATGATATTTAATGTGTTTTTATTGATTTTTACTTGAATCTCAAGCAGAAGTTGTTCACTATTTCAGAGAAAAATGTTCTGTGTGGTCAGAAAACCAGAATCAGTCAGTCAAACAGAATTTGTATACTAGCATATATACTTTTTAGATTGTGTGTTTATTGTATAACCACCAGCTTTGTGTGTTTCAGCCCCAGGATGAGGGTCTCCTACATTGTCTTCTCATCTAAGGCAATTGTGATTCTTCCATTAACTGGAGACAGGTTTGTATTTCCTCTCCTCATCTCTCTGCGGACTTCATAACCTGTATCCTGCCACAGAAATGTGACTTTTAATTCCGATTGTGTTGTTTTCTGATTTTACTGCGAAGGTCTAAAATAGACGAGGGTCTGAACAAGCTGAGCCAAATCAACCCAGTTGGTGAAACGTACATGCATGAAGGCTTAAACGCAGTAAGAGTGCTCATTCAGTGTTACAGTCGCCGCCATGAAATATATTTCTCACCCGGAGGATTTCACATTATTGGTCATTTTTAGGAAAAAAACGAGGAAACTTTGGAAACTTAACACAACAGGCATATTTATTTAGTTGTGTTCTTACATGAACCATTTAAAAAAACAAGTGTGGTTGCATTGTCTGGTATATGTTGGTACTTTTTGCTGTATTCTGATATGTTCTTGAAGAACGGTTTGCAAAGAAAGAGAATAATTGTGAATATGCATTCACTTTCACTCATCAGGTGTCCAACCAATTGCAGACACAAACTTCACCATCATCCAGTATCGTTATTGTTCTGACTGATGGCAAGCTGGATGTCTACCCCTATGAACTGAGTGTAAAGGAGGTAACACACACACACACACACATACTGAGAGAAAATCTTGTGGTAAATGATGTGGGCGAGGAGGAGGATGAGATTTGAAAATAACAAGCACCCCATCTGATATTCTCATAAAAGCACTGACAGCTCTATTGTTTTACAACTCTTTCATTGCAGCCGCTGGTTTCTAATTAAGTACAAAACAAATAGAAAAAATAAAAGATGACTTGAAACATGAATGGCCATTCTTTTAAAGTAATTTCCACTTTTGATTTAGTTTGCTGGTTTGTTTTGGAGCATAATTTATGAGCTCTGTGGTTTTCAATTGTCAGCTATGGCTTCACAGTTGTTTGGGGAGACGTGCACATAATTCTCACGTCAGTGAATCATACTCTCCACACTAACGTTTTCAGGGATCCGCTTGTCAATATGTTGTGTGAATTTGAGGCTGGTCTGATCACAACAATGAAGAATTACTGTTCTTTAAGTAGAGTTTCCCTCACATGTCACCTGTGTTGTTATGATTCCCAGGCTGACAAAGTCAGAGAGTTTGGAGCCAGAGTCTACTGTGTTGGGGTCATGGACTTTGATCACAAACAGGTGGGAGGACTTTATTTTCTTCTTGCTTCTCTTTTATCATTCCCACATAAGAGAACTCTTTGTCTGTCACTGATACTGCAGCCTGTTGTTTGCCATCCTCTGTGTGTGTGCGTGTGTGTGTGTGTGTGTGTCGTTGTATCGGCTGTGTTGAGAAGTTCGATAGGCTGTTGTTTCTGGCTCAGATTTACAAATGCACCTTGACTGTGCTGTTTAGTCTTGTTTAGTTAAACTGAAACCTCCAGGGAAAATCAAGCAGCTGGCAGATCAGCTTGTATGGCTCATGTTGCCTGTGGTTTACGTGTTTCTAAACTAAATTAATAGGTTTTGTTAGGCAGCATATTTTAAGTTTTAAGTCCCAGGGAGAGAACTTGACTTCTGCCTGTTGAAAGAGAGCATTGTGTTTGTGAAGGAAGCACTTAAATCAGGAATGGAATTGAATGTCGCCTCAAAGTTAATTGTTACAGTGAAAGGAGTAAACACAAATGCCTTCTGCTACAATGGCTACAATCCCATAGAACACCACAGAGCAGATGTGTAATAAGATTTGCAGTGCAAAGAATTGCATGTAAGATTTGCTTTAAATTGGATACTGCAATATCCAATTTAAAGTGGCATCCACTTTTGCACAACCCCTTGCCCTGAATCATCCCTTTGTCTCAGTTTTTTGGGGTTAGGTTTTGTGTTGCAGCAGCCTTAGTCTTTATGTTGATTTACATGAGAAGAAATAATAAGGTTAACTGAACGCTTCTAAAATGCTTGCAGTTCTCTTTTGACCAATAAAGTCTTCAGTAGTCGGTACAAGACATCCTCTACCCGACTGCTGACCGACAGTGCACTGAGGTCAAAAGAGGAAGTAATTACATCACTCTCTGATTGAATAATGCCAGACAAACTTCCTGCTCTGCTATGATTAAAGCTGGAGATGAAAGCTTTAGCCAGATGCCCAAAGCTTTCATCTCCTGGAAAGAAACCCGCTCTCCCTAAATGCTACTGAAGATTGTCACAAGCCAAGGACCTCCCTGAGAGGCAGTAGCTTAAGAACTAACAGTTCTTATCGTATAGAATAAGAGGGAAAATCATGTTTAAAGACAAACTGTTGTTTTTTCTGCCACAGCTTGCTGAAATAGCAGATGGCACAGAACAAGTCTTCCCAGTTATGTCCGGCTTTCATGCCCTCAAAGACGTCGTCAACAAGGTGAGGTCACGTCTTCTACAGGGATATGCTAGAATGCTCATCTCACAAATGATCAAAATGGTCAATCAACCTGCATCCTGCATCTGTCTGTCTGCGTCGCAGGTCCTGCAACAATCATGCAACGAAGTGTTCACAATTGAGCCCTCCAGTGTTTGTGTGAATGGTGAGTCTGTTTCAGGGAGTTTGCTGTGTCTGTAATGAATAAAGAAGTTTATACGTGAAATCAATAGTGATGGTGATGTCAGTCAGTTGGTGCCATGCTTTGAATTAGACTGGAAAATCTAAAGAACTATAAATGGATAAGTCTGAATTAATTCATTAACGTTCTTGGGGTCTTGATGGCGGATCTTAAAAATTTTAGTGATGTGCTCCTGGGCAGAAGTATTGGCACTCATGAAATCTCAGAAGAAATTTATGGTAGATAAGGTTGAAAAAAATGCACTTACACCAAAATTGCATCATAAGACTATTTTAATTAAAAGATTAGAAAAATAGTAAAAAATATATGTTGAGCAGTTTTTGGGACCCTTTGACATCCATCCATCCATCCATTTCCTATACCGTCAATCCGTCAGTTGGGTAGCGGGTGGGCTGGAGCCTATCCCAGCAGTCATTGGACGAAAGGCCCCCTTTGACATACTGTAGTTAAATTATTTCCTTCAACAAAAATAAAGATATAAATAAAACCCTCCTGTGTTAATATTACCCAAATTCATCAATAAAAGGTTGGTTTTGGTGCATAAAAAGTGCACCATTGCTTTAAGTTGTTTTTTTTTTCACTGAGTGCTTAAGACAAGAGCATCGGAAATGTTTCAACACAAAATAGAATTCTCATTGCAAATTGCAAAGGCTTCAAGACCATAAAAAAATTATAAGTAAATCCTTATTTCAATAGATTAAAATGTCAGCAGGAAGTTACATGCATAAAACAGTTCTGATGCTTAAGAAGAAAAAAAAAACTTGAGTGAAGTCTGTGAAGGTTGTTGAAGATTGTGGGGAAAAAAATTCAAGACATGGAGATGGATTAAGAGCACTTTAGAGCAGCAGTTTTAGCCTGTGTCACACAAAAGTAAACTGACCCAAAAAATGTTACAAGAAAGACTAATGTTTTCACAAAACCTTTCATAGATAAGACTCAGTCTCTCTGTGACGATGTTCTATACACAAAGGAAACCAAAGTAGAGCTCTTGGGGGGAAGCGGCACTCCAGTTTGTTTATATGCAACTAAATGAAGCCCTAAAGGAAGAGAAAGCCACACCTACAGTTAAACATGGTGGAGGTTTTATCATGCTGTGGAACATCAGAAAACTATGTTTGAGGTGAAAGTATTTGTAATTTTAGGAAGACAAGGACTGAAAGCACATGTCCAGCTGTATAAAAGAATAGTTGGAAAGGAAAAGAGAGACATTTTCAAACATTAAAACATTTCCGTAAAGTGCACATTTTGTATTTCATCATAAGATGTGAGGTCCCCTTTTTTGTTGTTGATTTTTAATTTTTGGCAGTTACTAAAAGACCTTGGTAGTACAAAATTGGTTATCTCATTAAGAGCTAAGGTGCCTTCTAAACATAGAAAAAGGTCTTTCCGTATGTTACGGAAGTTCTTAATGAGTTAACCCGACTGCACCAATGTGCAACAATGGCTTCAATATTTGTGAATTTGATATAAACTATGGGATAAAATTTGGTACAAACATTTATGTCCACCTCAGTAACGTTTATAAGGACAGAAATGATCCATTGGCTTTTAAGAGAGCAAATTATCTCGCTGTATATAAACATTGTATGCTTCTGTGTTTAAGTGCATTGCCATAGTTGTGTGTTGTGTCTGATTTTTCCCAGAGTCTTTCAACGTGGTACTGAGGGGCACTGGCTTTAGCGGATCCAAGAGGATAGACAACATACAGTGTTTCATCACTGTCAATCAAGTGACTTACTGTAAATGACACACTCAATGCACTTATTGCAACACACTTACACTGCATAAACACAGTTCTTCTGCACTGTACAGCAGTGGGAGCTAAAGCTAAGAATTCACCTACTTCAGTGCTAGAGGAATGTGACGGTCACTTTACGCTGATGCTTCAGCATGCACCCACATAGGACTATAATGCTCTCAGGGATGAAATCAACTATGAAGTCAAATGTCATACAGTGTGCAGATTTCTGAGCTGAGTGGAAAGTCAGAGTCATGACATTCAGAAAGAAACAGTGGCTGCCTTTTATCGGCTTTAGCCAGGGAACAGAGGATACATTATGAGACCGGCAGAGGGAGGGAGGAGATGTTCTCTCCCATTAGTCTATTAACAGATCGATATCACTGGGAGGGCATGCCAGAAAACATGTGACATATGGTTTGTCGTTGTTTTGCTGTGGGGGAGGTTTTTACTACTGGCTATGATTATGTTTGATAGTATCTTCCTTGCTAACTTGTTAAACTCAATGATGCGCTCCCACAAGAAGTTAGTTATTTTGCATATGCCAAATCCCCATAGTAGTGAATTGTGTGAATATTTGTTTTGTTTTTTTCTCTTTGTTGTCAGATGAGAAGCCAAATGTAGTTAGAGATGGCTATTTGCTGTGTCCAGCTCCTCATCTACAAGAGGTTGGACAGTAAGTCAACACACATGCAGTCGAACAAACACTAATGTGTTAAACTGTAAACGAAAAGAATTTGAGCATGACGTCACTGTTTGTTTGCATGTGAGGGGCAAAACTCCTTCACATTATTAATTTCATAATTGAACTGTAAGGTTGCAGTACAGCATTCTTTGGGGTTATAAAAATACATTTCTAATAATTGTTAACTGCTGAAAAATTCAAATAATTGCTGCTTACAGTTGTTGGATGTCTCCATTATATGTATTTATCTTCAGGCTTTAGTCAGTTAAATTGTGTTTGATATATCAACATTCTTTTAAGAAATAAAGCTGGTTCTGAGTGTGCAGTGGAGAGCAAAACAAGCACAATGTCCACTGTAACACTGTCCCAAGGTGCTGGAAGAACTGAGGCGAGGCTGATAAGAAAACCTCCGTTACAGTTAACAAGTGAGCCAAAGCTGATTTGACTCGGCCCACTTTAGACAGCGCTCTGTTTCCATGTCTTCCCTGGTAACCTCACGCTCATCTCTCACCCACTCTTGAACATCCAGCTACCACGGCTGCAACAGTCCCAGTTTAATGCAAAAATGCAAGCACCATTTAAGTATAAGTTATGGTAACAAAAACACTGGATAAGAATATGCTTGGTGGTGACTTTTGTTTTCAGTGAGTCAGTGTTTTTTTTGTACCAGTTATATTGGAGGGTTAACAAGGGGAAAAACTGCAGATTGGACTGGTGACTGGTGTAGTGGTAAGCTTGCCGCCTTTCATGTGGGTTTGAATCCTGACCCCCAGAATGAAAGGTACTACCACCAGTAAGGGTCCTGAGGCAAGACCCCCTTACTCTACCTGCCTGCCTGGGATATGAGTGTAAGTTGCTTTGGATAAAAGTGTCTGCCAGATGCATAAACATAAAAAAACGTTAAAGATAGTTGCTTCTTTTCTAGCTTATTTCACTTTAATGAAAAAGTTGAACAATAATTATATATTATTTAAGTGCCTTGAGATGACATTTGTTGAAACTTGGCGCTATATAAATAAACCGAATTGAATTGAATTGGATGGTCAACAAGCTTTATTGACAGTACTTTCCCCAGTTTTTTAATGCTTTTCCCCTTGAAGATTTAATCAGCCAATCTAGCCTCTAATTACGTCTAAAAAAGTGTTTTTTTTTCTTATTTCATTGTATATTTGGACACGCTTATGCCCTTTTATAATAGTCCTGACTGTGTATTTAACCACTTGAAAAGCCCCGGTAGAGAGACACAGTACAGGGCCTTCGTCTCCTTCTGATGTTGTTTTCTGCAACTTTGTTTGATGATTACAGATCAATTCAAGTCCTCGTTAGTCTGAACAATGGACAATCCTTCATCTCCAGCCCTATAACCATACATGCCACAACATGCGTGAGTGTGAGCTCATACTGCACAGAACCACCCTAAATTTATAGATGTAAAGGTGTCTGATTTGTGTTTATTTGCAAACATAGTGTCACAATGCAGGCATATTTTGTATTCTCATCTTGCTTGGAATAGATGAGCACATCTACAGGTCTACTGTGTATGGTGGTGCAACAGATTTGTGTGTTTGTTGCAGTCAGATGGGGCCTGGGTGCTGTGGTTGCTCTTGGCTCTGTTGCTTTTACTGGCTCTGGGTTTGCTCTGGTGGTTCTGGCCTCTCTGCTGCACTGTGGTGAGTTTACAGTCTGTGTATGTGCATGTGTCTGTTTTTATTGCGTTGCTTTCCAAATTTTAGCCATACCCAACCCTAACCATGAGCTATAATGCCACACGTCACTATTTTGCATTTTTATTCTTATTTTCCTTATTTTGGGCGACCGGGGTTGCAGAAGCACTTGATCAGCAATGTTTATCTTTAACCATCTGTGTATGTCAAACTCCTTGTTGTGTTTTGTTTTGTTTTGTTTCTCGCAGGTCATTAGGGACCCACCCCCGTCTCGTCCCCCTCCTCCTCCTGTTGATGTGAGTAAAACTCAGATTGTTTCAAGAAACCTTTTTCTGAACTTCGCATTTCAAGGCTGAATTCTAGCTCGTGTTGCCATCTTGGCAGTGGTGACTGAAAGAAAACCTAATTTTGGGTGAAAACAGAGGGAGCGTTGGTGGGGCTTGGGAGAGAGACAAGTAGTGTTGGCAGATTTTATTTGTTTGGCTTGAGTCAGAAAACAGATTTTTCATTGTAATGTTCCATTTTAAAGGTTATGTTCTATCATGACTAATGCCTCACCACTACAAGGGAATATTTGAATCTTAAAGTTCAAATTCTCTGATAAATCTATCCGTGCTTATTGCTTAAGGAGCCGGAGGAGGATCTTTTGCCCAAACACAAGTGGCCTACAGTGGATGCCTCATACTACGGAGGGAGAGGTCCTGGAGGAATCAAACGCATGGAGGTAAATAAAAAAAAAAATTGTGCTGGCAAAGCCTTCTTACAGTGTAATAAGTCTGTGTTGGTCAGGAGTCCTGGGTCATTCAGCACAGGTGTGTGAGGTCAGTCAAGGGTACCCACTTCTTGCAGGTCCGATGGGGGCTGAAGGGATCCACAGAGGAGGGCTCTCGGCTAGAGAAGGCCAAAAATGCTGTTGTTACTATTCCAGAGGACGTGGAGGAGCCCATCATGCCTCGACCCCCACCAAGACCTCCTCCAGTCTACAACCCATCCCAATCCAAATGGTACTCTCCCATCAAGGTGAGAGGAAGACTTAATTTATCATCAGACACTTCCATCAACAGCTTTATAAGCAGATTTGATTACTTGTTAACATAAAATAAATGTAACATTGATTTTACCCGCAGGGGCGAGTTGATGCGCTGCTGGCATTACTGAGGAGACAGTATGACAGAGTGGCAATCATGAGGCCGACACCTCAGGACAAGGCAAGAAATCTTGCCCGTATTGCACTAAAAAACAACTCTTAGAACAATGATGAAAAACGCTCCAATTTTTTGCATATGAGCATGCTTCAGGACAAAATTAACTCTCGATTTGTTGATGTTGACATGTAGGTTACATGTCAAAGGAATTGTGAGCCTCAAGGACATGTAACACTGCAGCTGTGATGCTGAGCTCAACACACATCAAGCTGATCCAGTGACAAATGAATACTTCAGGGAGAATGGCTTTTGAATTGTTACTGGCCCTTACTGGCCAAACAAGCAGTTTTTCTTCCATTCTGCACTGTGCACTCGTTGGAGACTCTGGCATCTTGGATGAGCTCTAGTGGAGAACCTGTTGGCTTTTAAGCGCATGATTGCATTGTACTGAGAATATCAGTGTTGTTCACTTTGCCTCCCTTTATTTTAATGTTGTGGCTGATCGGCCTATGTTGATATCTTGGCTGCTAATGAAGCATTGTAGCTCAACTGAGGAAAAATAGGCAAAAATGTTCAAAATGTGTTTGCTAATTAACTGTTAAAATCAAATGCTAGAAAGTCAGTTTTTGTTCATATTCTTCTGCATTAAGTGTCTCTGTTTGATTTTGTCTTCTCCTCTCTGTCGTCTCCAGGGCCGCTGCATCAACTTCACTAGAGTTCAGACTCACTGACGTACAAACACGAGGATCAACTTTCACTGTTTCGGCCAAAGACGATCAACAAAATGACTGTTTTGTAAATAAACTTCTAATAATGTGGTGTTGATACGGCAACATCAGAAACCCCAAAGTGTTATCATGTTTGTGCCTCCATCAAAATCAAAGCAAGGAGCACTTTTCTGTTCATTCTGTTTATTTGAAAGAAAAAATAGGATTTTCTTATCACAAAGACCTTCAGCACAAGTACCCAGACTGGAAACACAAACGATACACACACAATATGACAAAACATAATAAAAATTACGCATAAAAGGAGCGCTTTTAAAACAAAAGGAATGTAGCATCACTTTCACTTATAGCTGGATATTAAATCCCATCTGCAATCACTCTCACACAACTGCAGATTGAGTGAAGAGGAGGGTGAGGGGATTTTTTTTTAATACAGGTTGCACTTACAAACATCAGTTTGTGCTTCATTCTGAACAGAAATACTTTTTTGTAATACATAAAGTGGTGTTATAAAAGCTTACCATCACAGAGCCAGCCTACCAGCAACAAGCTCATGTTGAAACTCATGGTAATTTTAAAAAGAAAGACATTTCAAGCTTCTGATACAAAATACAACTTAATGTCACAGAATATAAAGACTCATACAAATGAATCACCAGATCCTATGTTACACAACACAAAAAGACACTGAAGTGCATTCTGACTTAGTTTGCATGATGCTGCTGTCACTTACACGGTGTTGCATGACAAATCGTCAAAGAGCACACATGTTCAAAAGCATCTGACTTACAGTATGTGTTTAAAAGAGATAGAGGGCTTGAACGACTGTGCGTTTAAAATTAATGACTCAAGGTGCAGCAATACCACTTTATAGCCTGTCATTTGTAACACAAATCAATGTAAATCAGCTCTTCCTTTCACATCTCTCCCATGTGCGCATATGAGCCGTGCTCAGGCAGCAACCAAGGTCAATCAGGTCCACAACTGTCTCATTTGCAGATAAAACCTGCCTGTCCAAAGTATGAGTCTTTCCACAGCATGAGACTCCTGTCACCACTGGAGGAGATATTAATATAAATCCATACATTTAGATTATTGTCTGATATCTTGTAAGTGCCTTTAGACAGAGCTCTGGATGAATTCCCACAAGATTTATACACTGTTTACGCTCCTTTGGATCTCAAAGGTCGAGTAATATTCTTAAGTTCATCTGTGGGGATGTCAGAGTTGTATTTAAGTCCAAGATTTTGGTTGTGGAAACAGGAATCTATAAAAAACCTCCTTTTACAGTCTGTTAAGCAGAAGGGATTCTCTTAAGACCGATTCTCTCGATGGAGAAGAGAAGATCTGGAAAAAAAACAAAACATAGGCAACCAGCGTTATTGTGTTGCTCAAGTTGTTTTACACGATTAATGATTTAGATACACGGGTCTCCACCCACCTCAGAGATCTGCGACTGTCTTTCTCCATGTTGTTCTCGGGTCCTTCACTCTCATACGAGGCTAGATGCAGCTCTGCAACAATAAGACAAATTGAACTCGATGTCCCCAGCTGACACCTGACAGTTGAATCACTCATCTAAAAACTGATAAACCGACACTGACCATCTTCAGTGAAAACAGGTGTGGTGACAAGATACTGAAGGATGCGGCGGTCTCTGTCGAACGGACAAATGACCTGACGCCAAACCAGGAACTCGCTCACCTGCTTCGCGAGCTCCCACAGTTTCTGTTGAGACACATTTACAAAAAGACCAACATAACTCAATGCACATGACTGTCTCAGATACAAAAAATACGCATAAAACCTTCAGATCATAATGCAGATCAGGGGCACTGAAAGGGAAACTGTATTTCTCTTTATAGCCACAAGGGGGAGTCTTTACATCGCATGTTAAAGTCAGACCTCATAGCCTTGAATTAGAGCCCTATTAGGAAATAAGCCTTTAACTGACCTCAAAGTTGATGTGCCCGTTGGGCAGTCTGCTGGCACAGCCTTCATTGAGGAAGTAGATGTCTTTGATGAGGAGACTGAAGAAAGGAATCACAATCTGAAGGAGAGAGATATCAGTTGGTTTTCATTCACATTTTACATGCAGGGCAGTCAAGACTTCTCTTTTAGATAAATCCTGTGCGTTCCCTCACCTTCTCCTGGCTGCTGTGTGCCGTTTCAGACCTCTGGGTGGCGCCACGGAGTGCAGTGCGATAGTTACTGAAGTTACTGGATGGGTCCATCTGGTGCTGAATTAGATCACACAAAGCAGAGTTCATCAAACACAAGCCCATTAGGAGAATGCACAAACACACTGAGGGTTGAGAATACTCCATTTGAACAGAAAACTAAGAAAAAAATCCAATTACACCTTTGAATCACTTATGTACAAGAACGTTTCTTACCTCCAGGATTTCAAACTTGTCGGTGTTGACTTTATTCCAGGTTTTTTTCAGTCTAGCCACAGGACTCATGTTCATTCCAGCTAAAAGACAGAGCAAGCATGAGTAAACAGGGCATTTACAGGGACAAACCCAAGACAAAGAACAGGCTGGACTGTTCCAGGCCTCTGCTAACTCAGTTTATACTTCCTTAAACTGATTAGTGTTAGCCTGAACTCCAGCTGGCACTGCATTTGTTGGCTTTAGTCAATTTAGTGTCCCAGCTACATAGCAGTTGTGGGAACTACAGTTTAACTTTAGTGTGCTATATTTCACAGCAGCCAACGACAAAGAGGTGGGTGATGTTAGCACTGAATTTAGAATAATGTGAGACTTTATTTCATGTGTGCTGACATGTACTAAGTCAGAACACCAATCATTCAGTGTGGAGGCAGAGCCCCGTTTTCACTGAATTCTGTTCAGTGAGAAAAAAGGGAGGTGATTTCCTGTCTGTTTTCTGTCAATACTCACTTATGATAGCCATGAGGGAGTTGAAATTGCCAATGTTGAAACACTCCTGAGCCACGTCGATGAAGAACTCTATGATGCGTGCTCTGTGCTTCTTCTTTGCGGGCTGTAATGAGAGAGCGCATATTTTCTAAATATTTGAAGAAGTAGTTATTGTTTTTTCTACAGGAGCAGTACAAAAAGTTTAGACAGAATTTTAGACCTAAGCATTGTCAAATAAATCTGGTCATTAAGTTTTGATATGTGTAGATAGAATGTAACGGGATGTGCAACCTACACAGGACCAATATGAACACTCGTGTGTGTATATGTGTGTGAAGCAGATGACACATATATCATTTTAATATAGCTTACCATACAGATCTCAGTGGCCACCAGGTAGCTCAGCCTGTTGAACCAATTGACATAGGCCTCCAGGTTGCTGGTTTTACGCTTCCGGAAGAAACCCTGAAGCAGAATCGGAGAAAAAAAACAAAAACAATTTCATGTTTCGTCAGACTGTGTCTGTCATTTATTCACTGATTTTATCAACATTTAGAAAATGCCTTGATGTTCTAGTATTGGTCGGTTATATGGACGTAACCGGCAGGGGCTGAAAGCTTGGCAGAAAACAGCTGTTAGCGAAAAGATGTGAACTGCTCGTTCATAAACACTTCCTAAAGCTTTCAGAAATACACGTGCCAAGTTATCGGACGAATAGCTGTCAAAAAAAGTTTCCACATGTAGGGATATATGATGTTTCCTTAATCTGAGATGAAATTCAGCATCATCTGAATAATCCTCTTCAGGTTATCATACTGCACAATAAATAAAGTTACGATGAAAAAGAAATCTAAGGAAACGGACTGCTGCTGCTCTGTAATTTCCTTCACTAATGGATCTTGACAGCCTTCACACCCACACAACCTCTGGCCAGCTCACTGGAGTCTGTGATGTGTCTGTCGTTTTTTTCTTCTCATTTCCATCTGGCCTTAAGACCGATGGTTTTCTATAAGACATGTGGTTTGTGTGTGGTGAACCTGTTTGCAGAGCGCTCTTATATAAATAAACATTATAAAAGCTCCGTATAAAGAAACTTGACTTGGCGGTGATGATGCAATCTCAGAGTTTCATGGCTCTATTAAAAGCTTACACAACACCGGCAGCCCACTCCACTCCAAACTTCCCCTCCACACTTCAGGACCCCTTTCACTGACTCAACTGCTCTTTTACACAAAGTGGCTCTTATATAACTGCAGCAGCTCCACTGAGAGACGAGTCGCAAACACCGAGCGAAACCTTGTTCTTAGCAGCACTGACAAACAATCCTACAGCTGACGTGCAGGACCACTTAGGGTGGAAAGAATCCCTCAGATATACTCAGACAAACACAGCAAGGTTCTTTTACACTGTCTTTGGGATATATTCAAAAGCTGAACAAGTCCTTTTCTATCTGCCAAGAGATTCTTTCATGTGGCTTCTAAAGCAAATGAACTTGAACTGAAGCCGACCACAAATGACACTCAAAGCAAAACCCTAAGACTCAATTCAAAATACTATCAAATGATTTAAGAATAGCTACAGCGTGTGGTTTTTCTGTGTCAGCACTTTGATGCTGATAATTACAAACAGGTCATGTTGCTTTGTTATTAAGCCGTCTTTATATAGACAAACAATAGGCTTGATGTAGCTGCTGAATGAGCTTTTCCTCATTTAGAAATCCATAAACTGCTCCAAGGACAAAACAAGTGAACAAACAAAGATTGTGATTGTGAGTAGTGTAAGAAAGTCAGACAGGATTGTATTTAGAATCAGGCCTTACTTAAATATTGCACAAAAGCAAAGCTAATACATGCAAAGTGTTCACTCAAGCTCAGTTGTACCTTATGGTTCTCCAATGGATCCTTCATGGCAAATGTCTGGATGAACTCCTCGGGACCGATGAAGCTCAGTCTATCCTGAAGGCAGTAGACAGAAAGGGTTCAACAATCAGGACATCAATAAGAGTAGCAATGAGACAGATCATGATCGAGTTCATTCATGCATTCCCCACTTCCTATCCCCACTGTTAAGCACAATTAACATTTGAATTAAACTTTACATCTTGACCACTTTGCACTTTTCTAACATGGAGCCTCTTACCAGTTCAATGTGTGTCAGCTGCTGGGCGAGAATGAAAGGGTCGTCGCACACGTTCAGTATGTCGCTTCGCTGAGCCGAACCCTGCTTGCTTTTCAGGGAGGCCGGACGCTCCTGTGCCACAGCGTTGAGCGCAGCCACAGCCTCCTCATACTGGCCAAGGGCGGATAGGCGCTTGATAAGTCGCTGGGTCATCTGCTGCATGGCTCGCCAAGAGTACTGCAGGCACAGCACACACATAGCGTCACAAACTGTGTGAAACTAATGGATTTGGGCCAAAATTAGAGAGTAGTTACAGTCATGTGAAAAATGAAGTAAACCTTTACTGCTTCTATATGAATCATGAGGATAAGTAGTTGCAGTTGCTAATCAAATGCTCTTGACTAAGTGATTATCAGCAAGTGAGAGCGCCTCTATAAAAGCAGATGTTTTGGCAGTTTAATTAACGGGAACATTCAAGAAGAAAGACATCAGTAATGATCTCATGAAGCAATTGTTGCTGCCCATCAATCTGAGAAAGGTTATGCAGTCATTTCCAAACACGTTGGAGCTCATCATTCAAGAAATATTATTAACAAAACATTCAAGACAGCAAGACAGCAGTCAGACCATGCAATTCTCAGAGAAATGAACAAAAAACCACAAAGAGTTACACCTCAGACTTTACAGGCCTCAGTTAGCATGTTAAATGGTAAAGTTATTGACAGTACAGTTAGAAAAAAGGTGCATCTCAACAAACCACAAGACACACTGGAACAATGTCCTTTAGACAGATGAGACCAAGCTGGAGACGTTACACCTCATTCCAACTATCATGGAGACGGTGGGCTTATGATTTGGGTTGTTTTGCGAGGCCTGGATCTAGGCAGCTTACAGTCTGAGTTGATCATGAAGTCCTGCGTATGCTTAGGTATTCTAACCTCAAATGTGAGCTAATGACTTAATGCAGAAAAAAACAAAATTTTAAATCAAACCTTAGAACTGAAAAAGGTGGACTTTAATTTTCACATGACTGTATTTCTGGTCTAATCATGGAACCTTTAATCAAACCACTACGTTTTATTGAAATTGCAAAAGCTTTGACACTAACTTCATCCCCTCGGGCTACGTGGTGCGTCATGTCTTTAAGGCAGCGCATCATCCTCTCATCCCTGAAGTCGTACGGGAACGTCTCTGTCCACTCAGTCAGCAGCTGGACCAGCTTAGGCGCCACCTCACGGAAACGGATCTGAAAATGATTCATGCAGTGTTAAGTGACACTAACGTGGCCATAGTCTAATTTGAAAGCTCTTACAACTGAATCCATCTTTGAACAAAATCACAAAAAGCAGCTGGCCCCTTTTGGAGTCATGCTGCCATGATCTAATTCCTCGCTCAGATCATTGTGCCCATTCAGTGTGTTGTCTTTAAATCTGCCCTGAGTTGGTGGATCGCATAGTGTGAGTGGGGCTGTGTGGGAGCAAGTATGACGGGGAGAGAAATAATTACGCCGGCATGTGTCTGTGTGTGTGATCCGCCCACCTTATCCAGCAGGGCATCTCCAGACCGCTGCTGCTCCACACACAGGTGACAAACCCTCGTCATGAGCTCATACGGGTGCAGGAAGAGGCGTGAACTCAGCAGGAAAGTGAACACGTACGACCTCTGATGATGGGGAAACAAAACAGCTTTCAGAGAACCAGAAGAGAACGCAGACGCTGTCATCTTTCTTCAGACTAAACAAATCCATTCCCAACAGCTAAAAAGGGGTTGCATTTCGCGCAAAACATTATGCTTACTGGTACTTACATCTGGGTAATAGTCCACAGTGGGAACCAGGTGCTGGATCAGCGCCTCAAGAGAAGCTGAAACCAAGCTGTTGTCATGGTAGCACATCTCCCCATAGCTGGCAGTGATGCCGTGTCCGTAAAGTCGGGCTTTTGACACAGCTGTGTTGCTACGGCAAGTCGGCTCTGTGCTGCTCGTGTGACGGTACGCTCGGCCTGGACAGGAAGTGCTGTGCTGGCGAGGACTGTGAGGACTGCGAGGCTGCGGCGAGGAGTACGGGTTCTCCGAAACCGCACAGCTGCTGCTGTAATGATGCTCCTTTGCAGTGACAGAGGACACAGAGGCGCTGCGATACGCGCTGTGAGGCTGTGGTATGTCATAGGGGTTTTCTGCTGTGGAGTAGGCACCGTTGCAGACATTCTCTCGCGAAGGTTTCGGGGCAGTGTTGCTGCGGTACGGGCTCTGAGGCTGTGGATGATTGTTGTTGTTGTAAGCATTGCAGGAGTTGAATTTTCCGGCATATGGGGTTGTGGGCGGCATGGTGACCTTTACAGATAAAGGGAGGAGGGAGTTAGAAGTGGAGAATATAGATAAAATCGCTATCTATGTAACAATACTCCAACATTTCCATAAACAAAGAGGTGACAGATTAAAGGAAAACTCAAAGTTTTCTACCATAGCACGGCGTCAGAATAGCTTCAACACATCTTGGCACTGATTCAACACCATTCATAAAAAAAAATGGTTTGGTGATAATCATTAAGAACACATGTCATTACAAAATCCTCACAAACATGGTAGAGATCTGATGACTCGGAGGGCCACAGCATTGAATTCATGTCATTTTCATTGATTTGCAGGAACCTCTAAACGGACAAGTGAACCCAAAGCAGATCAGTAAAGTGGCCCCACACCATAACAGAGCTACTAGATGCACTCAGGGTTCAGGTTTTTCCTTTAATTTGTCATACATGCATGTTTTCAATCAAATCAGAATATGCTTTTAAAATCTGCTCAGGGATGACACTCTTGAGTTAATGTGGCAGTTAACACCTGACATACAAACATTATTTGTCCTCCACTGCCTTCATATTGTACCCCCCCCCCCCCCCCCCCCCCCCGCCAATAAACCAGCCAAACCCAAAACACAGCTATGAATTAAACTTTTTTTTATTTTTTTTTTTCAGGTTCAAGGTTGGCAATAATTATGGGTAAACACTTTGCACGCACTGTGGTTGAAATGATGTGTTCTCTTTACATAAGGTAATCCGACATGAGGAAAAATACTGTGGAAAAATGCCGTTGTGAACAGACCTTCCCTCAGTCAACACGAAGTCCCAGCACATGACTACAAATGTCTCCTGTACTGATGCAGGTTTCCTGCTATTATACCACGTCCGCTCACTTCACTTCATGGGATAATAGTTGATGTTTAAGCTCTGTTACGAGTATTGTGAAAATGTCTGTTTGGGCAACCCCCGTCACACAAAGCAGAGACTTAGAAGTGTCTGTGGAAGTAATCACATTTGATCACATAATTTTACCCCTGTGGTGTTTATTCCGTTGTGCTGACAACATTCGAAACATATCTCCTTGTGAAACACTTTCTCTAAAAGCCCATTTGTTGGGAGAATTTCAACAAATCAGCTTTTAAGCATACTCCCGCCACCCCCCCATCCCGCTGCCCTCGCTTTACTTCATCGTTTGTCACATTCTTGAAGCAAACTTGTTGGCAGCAGTGCGGCATGCGGGGGGAAAAAAAACAGGCAGACAGATGGATGATCTCAAGACAGCGATGATTTTCTCTCTTAACGGTTTAGATAATTGGATCTGAGGTTGGTAAGCTGATCCCAGATCGCCACCATGGTGTGCTTTAACTCTGGAGCCATCTTTATCCAACTACTGTTGTCTGTCTAGGCACCACATGCGCTCACACACATATACCTCACACAGTGACATATACACATGCGCACAGTGTGCCAGAAAACCCTGCAGGAATCCAGCAGACCTTTGTTTGTCCATCACAGTGCCAACAGAGGAGTGTCTGCCTCAGCCAACATCTTACACACACACACACACACACACACACACCCACCCCTGTCCACCATGGCGCCTGGCCTCATACCGGTATAATCCAAACACACATACACACATGTCACATATAAACACACAATGGCTGGAGCTACCACACACACATGTAGATACACACATGTGTACCACAGCTCCTGGCATCGTGCCTGTGTAAGCCAGTCCAGCTCTGAACTCTGTGATCTCAGCCTGCTGTTTTCCTCCGAATTCAGTTAAAAGATCACAGTGTCTCTACCTTCCTTATTTCACAAAAATCCAAGTTGAGATAAGAATGTCGAGAGCAATATTTCCTGAAAGTGGGCTGCTTGCTCTATGTAAGAATATGTATCTATTCTATGTTTCGGTTTGCTTTGAAAGCAGAGGGAAAACACGTCTCGGAACTCAACACCAGTCTTGGTTTTTCCAGACTGACTTCCTGAAAAGTTGACCCTTTGGATAGTTGTGGCTTCCATGCTGCAGCACTGAAATTGTACTCTTTCTAAATCATAGGTTGGCCTCCCTGTGGACGGCTTAATGATGGCATTGGGCGCATAATTTCGTATTAAAAGGGACTGTTTACATTCTCTTGTTTGTAAACTTTGAAGATTGCAGCCTTTGGAGGTTGTTCGATGGGGTCACGGGTACAGGAAAAGGCAGAAATGTATAGTTGTGCAGGAACCAACAAAACCTCTCTTTGCTCTTGCACTAAACCTAAAATGCAGTACAGCACGCTTTTGGTAGACTTTCTCACTCAGTGGCAGTTTTGTAATGCAGCACAACAGACAACATATCTTGTGAGCTTTTGATGGTGATGAGGTCAAATGTCATCAGCTAATAAACTTAAACCAACGAAATGTGACAACACAATTTGTTGCTTTTTATACTTTACGTGAGAGTTGCCTGTCTGACTTTCAATCAAATTATTTTGTGTGCCATGCCTGTTTAAGATCGCTTCCTCACTCCAACAGGCAAACTTTCCTTTTTTTCCCCCTTTTTTCAAAGTTACACCTAGCATGGCTGAGCCGAACAGGACGGTGGGGGTTCTCCAACAATAGAGGTATTATCTCTCCTGTCATGGCATTAACAACTACACAAAGACCCCCAGGAAGAGATCAGAGCAGATCGGACACACACAGCAGCTTTCACACACTGTTTGTGTCGCTGCTGTCTACATGAACCCGGGCTGAGATCATTCCTACATCAGTCAAACCAGTAAAGCAAGCTTTCTGGTTGTTCTGGAAGGTATGAACTCACATTGTAGACATTCTCATTTAGTGTGAGGCAGTGTCTTATAATCTGCCCTACAGCTACAACAAATATTAGGGAATTTGTCTTTGTGGCCTTGGTGAAGGAGTATATCCAGGCTAACATGTTGACCTAAATAGATATTACACATTTGGTTTAAGGACTTCAAGTACAACAACTCCGACTTTGTGCAAAACAGACTTTGAGGTATTGCAATTTGTGCGTACAAAGCAGAAAGTGGACAAAGACAAAACAGTATGCAAGCACTCTGTGGCTAACTTAGTCATTCTAAATTGTGCTTATTCAAAGCAAATCAACTCCAGCGAACATCTACGTACTTGCTGACCAAATAACAGTCTACACTAAAAGCCAAGATGACAAACACAATAACAACTAAAAAAAAACTATTTATTTGCAAAGACTCCTGCTTTTTTTGTGACAACAAATCAAATTTAGACCAACTAAGAAACATGTTGCCGTGGAAATATCCGCAGTAGGGAAGTTGTCAAACTCTTGGCATGAACAGGACGTTCTGTCATCATAACTTAGTTTATCTGAGAGCAGAGAGCAATCTAATTAGTTCCAGGGAGGCTCTGGTGTTCATGACAAGGGCGAAGTTCAGCATGTACTGTAGGTTAACACAATGTGGACACTTAAAATGTTGCTGGGCTGAAACAACAGCCTACAACTGATAAGAGGACCAAGAAAACCCTTTCGTCAGAGTAGGAAAGATGCCAGTTTAATGCACTGCTATCTTTGCTTGCCTTTGCACCTAATGTACTTTGACACTAATAACCGACAGCAGGTAAGAGGTGTGAGCAAGAAATGCCTTGTTAGTCGGTGGGAAACTCCTCACAGTCAGGCTTATTTGCTTCAATAAACGAGGCCGAAGTTCAGCCTGTGCTCTCATCACTTAAGTGCGTTTTTTATTGATGCTGCATGCTAGTTATACATGTACAAGGGTTAACCCTTGAAATGAACTGCTGAGATGATGTCAGCACCTTTTAACAAAGAGAAAACAAACGTGAGAAGATTTCACTCTCCAACACTGATTTGACTCTTTGTGTGGGAGGACAAGTGACAGCATCAGAGTATCAGAACATCACAGGAGACATAAGATGTGTCTATGATTTGTGACTTACATAAAACACACCTTGAAGGACACTTTAAATGTCATCCCACATGACAAATTTGCAAGTAGTACATCTTTAATTACCATGAACTTTGCTGAATCTCACTACATGACCAGCAAGCCCCACCCTGCACTTATTCTGCTGCCGAAGTTACATTTGGCAGCACTGTGACATTTATTATAGACAGAGAAAGACTTAAGGGGAACCAAACTGCTGATTCTAATTGAATGCAGGGTTCTCACGGTACTACAATTTCAAACTCCATATAGGTACCCTGGAAATGCCTTTCTCAACACCACAGGGGGAAGGAGAAATTAAAAGGCATAAAATGTTTTAGACTAGAACAATCCAGATAATTGTGAGTTAGTTTTATGCTAAGGACTGCAGCCAGCTCAGCGCTGTAAACATTAACTAGTGTTTGTGTGACAAACTACCAGTGAGGGACGTTGCTATGTGCCGGCCTAACTGCAGAGGTGCTAAGAGAACTCGTTTGTCAACTGGAGGAGGTGAAGATGATACTGTTGGTATCGATGTTGTTGTAAATAAGAGTCAGATACCAGCTTTTTGCCAGGTTTGTTTTTTTTCCCTCTGTGTTGAACACACCCCTAAAATCTTGTAAAAACTCTGAAACCTGGAGTAAGCAAATCTAAGACTCCCTCTTACATAAGATGACAGAATCATCTCAATGTGCTTGTGCTGTGTTCATGAAAAATACAAACATAGGCATGAACTAAAAATTAGATTCAGTATAATTGCTCTTCTTAGCTGCCCAGTCATTAGAAGCCACATCCACCTCCTTCCACTCATACATCTTAGTGTTCAGGGGTTGTTTTCCTGCACTTTGCCTGAATGGCCTCCCTAACTCCTGTAGCCAATTCATCACTGCCAGAATCCACACGTCATCAACGTACCAAGCAAAGTACCCCAGTGAAGTAAAAGGAAATAGCTCAGAGCCCAAACAAGCACTCAAGGAAGTGTGTGGGCCAGATGAGGCCTGCAGCCACTGTCAAAAAACCACGAGCTGGGATGAACTGTTGACCACTTTGAAAGCTGCACCTAAATCTGATTATACAGGCAAACAGAGCTCGACCCAGACACCAGACCCAGAGTGACCTCCCAGATATGGAGGATACAGATCACCAAACACTGCATTCAAGCATGCATTTCCCAGTGCACAGACACAGGGTTATGCTGAGACACACATAAACACACACACACATGCACACTTGCCTCCTGAATCATCTGGCAGGTTAGTACAGTATTAACCTAGAGCCAGAAAGGATAAAGACACATTATCTTCTCTGCTTCTAGGATATAATAAACTTAAGCATGTCAAAGGGGGTCTCCCTTTCTTTTGCACGCACACACCCCTTTTCTAATGCCTATAAACCTGCAGCTATCACAAACCAATGCCTCCCAGCAAAATGGAAGCACTTCACGTAGAGCTGGAAGCAGTTTTAAAGAGGGTAAAGGAAATTAACTCGACTGTTTTCGACTGTTTTGCGGCCAAATATAGTCCAAGTGTTGCTTGCGCCCACTCTGACTGCCTCGGTGGCAATAATAAATGAGTGCAACCACTTAATTTGAGTTTTATTTAAGCAGCCTGGCACAAATACTTGGAAAGTATTAGCAGTTGGCACTCACTACAGCAAGAGATGGGGGTGCAGGTTTATGGAGAGGTGTGTGCAGGGAATAAAGCTTTTTCTCTTTTTTTTTAAAAGCCTATTTGACCAAACCTTTAAAGCCTCAAACTCAGTTTCTCTGTCGGTCCTCTCTTCCCTCCACACACACACACACACAGGCAATCTGTTAGTCCCTCTCCAAAACTAATACACACACCGGGCCACACGCCTGTTCCACATTATGGGCTTCTGACTGAGTCATAACACAGTAAAAGTAGAGGCTGGCTGTGAAGGAACCATGCTGTGCAACCACAGTCCCATCGCAGGTGCTGGTGAGTAATGTGTGCTTGTGTCTGACTGCCAGCCTAATTATAAACTCACATGGGTGGTAAACAATAACAACAACAAAAGCTGGGAAGAAGCTGGACATCAGGAGAAGAAGAAACCTGCACATGCCGTTCAGATATCACAGGACCGTGAAAAATGGGTTAAGAGAGCATCAACTTGTTACTATAAAAGTTCCACATTTAGACATAACGACGAGTACCGAGCGATTCTGTCAAAATACAATACAACTAGGCATTATAAAACCTCATTTAACAACAGTGAAAACAATATTCCTACGTTTGGGAAGCTTAGTGATAACAAGACTCCGGTGTATTTACCATTCCAGTAAGCGCACCTTCAAAAGCTTACCTCTTAAGCGGAGACTCACGGTGTCCGAATAAAACCTGTTTAAAAATGCAGAAGCGTTTGAAAAAAAAAAGAAGAAACACTACTATCTGAACGACTTGCAATGTCTTTTTTTCTGTTTTTTCTACCGTGAGGAAATCAGATAAGTCTCTCAGCAGTGTGTCCGTGACGCACTCTCCTCCATTGTGTGTCCGCTCCAGCTATTTGAGTCAATTATTTGAACAAGCAGAGCTGTAATGACTGAACCACGGCGAAGCGTATTCAAATGACTTCCATAGAGCCGGGAAAACTGACCAATCAGTGAACGGGGGTGGCAGCCTGTGGGGGAGGTATGGGCCAATCGCAGGGAAAAAGTGAAAAAATCGAAATCTCCAAAGGTTCTGATTGGCCGACTCTCCCTTTGTCCCGGGCTCTTTTTTTCAGCGCTTTCATAGGGGGAAAGAAGGCTGTGTTTTTGTTGGAGAGCTGAAATATGGAAGGTGTAAGGTTTCCTCCCGGAATGTGTTTGTGTGTGTGGTTGTATGTTGATCTCTGTGACTTAAAATCCAAGTTTCTGTAAGAGCAACAGCTTTTGAGTTGGTTTATTTTATGTCAAAGCACTTGTTTACAGTTACCTCTCCCTTTGAAGAAGAAAAGTCAGCTGTTACATAAACTATAGAGTGTAAGTATACCTTTTTAGTATCCAACATTGCATTTATCTATCCATTTGCCCAGATGCCATAAGTCACCCACCCCACACCCTCAATATTTGCTTCATAGTGGTATTAATTTCTGCGTGCACGCTGGAAATCACTGGGTATCCTGAACCTTGGTGGCCTAAATTGCATTAATCTATTAAGACTGTTTGTTAGAGGACTTAGTGGCCTGAAAATACTTGAGGCTACTTTATCAAGTTTTTGTAGTAGACCCTTTTGTGGTCTATTTACACATCCTTCTGACAGAAAAAAATGTCACCACTTGAGTTCTTTTGATTCTCTTTTTCATTATCTATCTTCTGGACTGGTAACTTGTCCAGCGTGTACCCTGCCTCTCGCCCATGACAGCAGGCAAAAGCTCCATAAACACCAGTCAAGCTGAAGCTGATCAGCTGAAATAATAAAGACAAGTTTAAATACACCTAGAGTCGATGAAGAGACTCAATTACAACATGTGACTGTATTTGACAACTTGAATTTAGTGAGATTCAGCTGCAAACATGTAGCGTAAAAGATTTGCAGCTAACTGAAAACACACCACCGTGCGCTCCCCCCGTCTCACAATTTAGAACTACAGATTGTCACACAACTAAGTTAAAGACATGTGGACAAGTGTTTATGTTTTCTGATGGGACAGGGCAGGGTTATTTGAATGCTGGAGTTAATGACCACAGGTGATGTGACCATCTGACACTGTTTCAGCATATGTTATAAAAATATGTTTTAAAAGCTTTTTCCCCCCAGGAAACTGTCTCTGTTGCCATAGATGTTCATTAAAAAGGAGTTTGTGGTCTAGCCTGAATTGTAACTGAATTACAACACAGCGAGTTGAGATTTGATGTCTGTAATAGAATCAGTGTTGTTATCGTGTGGTAATGTAGCTATATACAAGATTTTTGGATTACAACCTATGTGTGCTCCTTTGTGTCACTTTTTGTTTAAAAAAGGTTCTTAAAAGTATATGTTTAAAGCCACTAATTAAAAAGGCAAATCTGCAGCTTGGCTAAGCCATTAAATTGTGATTTGAGTAATAGAAACACAGTTGTTGACGCTTGAGTGGTGGTATAATCCCGCACAATAGTATTTTGAGAAAGAGTTTGTAATCCCACAAGGTTAGAGACATTACTCAACTCATAACACAAAGGTATCCCTAAACTGAATTAAAACCAGCACAATTACATTCACACGTAACATCAGGAACAAAACTCACAGTGAATAATGTTCTGCTTGTAGTCTCTCTTGTTTTAGGTTTAACGTTGGCGCCATTTTTTAAAACTTTGTCAGAGTTTACAAACACACCTCATCTGCTTTTCTGAATGTTTATAATATAAGATATATATATACATATATATACGCAATCCTTTCACCAACAATCTAATTTTCCCTGAAATATGGCAATTAAAGCAGGATGGGTGCACATGTAGCCACCCCCTCAGTTGCTACACCACTGCTGCCTTCCACCTTACCCAGTCCAATCCTGTTTCTTGCATAAACATCAAATTACATAAACACTGTTTTAGACTTGCAGCATAGCCGGACCCTGCGGTTGTGGGTGGCGCTCGGTTTTTGATCACTGACGCCTCTTACATTCTGACACATCATCATTCAGGCGAGAATAGCTGATTTTCTGAGTCGCTCAGGCTGCAGGGTCTTCTCATTTCAATAACCCAACTCCTACACCAGGCAACAAGCACACAGCTTCCGGTTGCGCTCATCTATTCATAGATCATAAATGCAGTGACACAAAAGTACACCCATGCACGCACACGCATGTATTGCCATGTATCCTCCTGCAGTGATACTCGACCTTTATGATGTTCCGTAAGAGCTCTCCTGGGATTAGTTTTTTTGACCGATTATTTGACGCCCCCGACTGCACAAGCGGTGTTTACGAAAACTTCCTGTCAGAGGCACGTATGAAATCAGAGATGTTAGAGTGTATAACATTAACCTCAACTGCAGGTCAGTAGGTTTTTAGGAGCTCATGACTACAGTAAGTACAGTTGGCAGTCATGTATCAACATGTGTTATCTGTCCTCTGTTGAAGGGTCAGCCTCCTTCCGTTAGACTAGGCCTAGTTCATTTGAGGTTAGAGAAGAGAGGTCAAAAAGTGGAGAATGACTATAAAAAAACAATTCAGCATCCTTTCATAGTTCATAAGGCCATGCAGGTATTTAACGTAAAGCTTCATGATATATTGGAATGTGTAACAGTTGTGTTTAGTTTAATTTAATTTTATTTCATTATAAGTTTTGAAAAGATTGTGAAGTTCCATTGCTTTTTGGGCCCCAAAATATTCAATTTGCAATTTACTTTGCAAATTGCCAAATATTAGGAATTTTGTTAAACTGTCATATAAGTGATAACATACAACTTTAACATGTTCACAAACGCTCATAACAAGCTAGATCAGAGTGGACAGTGGCACCTTGGGCCGTCACACTAAAGAACTGAGATCAATGCCCATCCAACCCAGTATTGTCCACACCGTTTTCACTTTTCAGTTTCACTGCAAGACAAGTTTTCTTGAGTTTCTGTAAAGACAGTTACAGCTAAGAAAAAAAGCATGGTTAGTTTAGAATTTTGATAATTAGATGGTTACAGCTATGTATGATGTCAAGAACACTGCCATGTACAAAATTACTGGCAAAGGAACATGTTACTATTTCACAGTTTCTGTGTCTTCATTGTTAAACTGATACTTTTTAGACATCGAGAAAAATGTACCTTCTTGTGAGACTGGGACGGCTTAATGGAGGCTCTTCAGAATGTATGGAAAATACAGCAGACAAACAATAATTATCTTGCCAACATGTCTCAGATAGCTTCAGACAGATAATGTATTAGACAGCCCCGTCAGCCATAGAAATATGTGACAGTTATGTTGGTCCGTAAAGCAAAATTAGTTAATCTTTAGCGAAAAAGACCCTGAAGCTTTCTAACATATGCCTGTATTTGACGTATATTATGCTACCACCATCTCCTCCCCCTCCTACAATGTGTCTTTTTTTTAATCTACAGATTCATTGGAGCAGGCATGCAAGCCAAAAGAGAGGGCCCAGACACAAACAAACAAACAAATGAACAAACAAACTAATAAAGATATCCCACAGTGTTCAAGCTTTTACTGCGAGCTTGTGTATTTTTTTCTCTCTTTTCTGTGGATCATCATAGCTGTAACACATTTTGATGTGTGACAGATGGATCTCCCTTTCATAATAATCATCTCAACTGTTCATTCAGATTATGAAAGCACAATCAAAGAGAAATTTGTCACTGACTGACTAATTTGATCCAGAGATATTGTGAAATCACTGTTATTGCACAAATGACTAAGAAACAGGCATTGGTGACGAGAAATGTTTATGTGTTTTCAGAGGAAGCCACAAAATTTCCACCTTCCACTGTACAGTCCTGTCTGCTTCCAACTCCGCAGTATGAAATAAAACCCTGACAAAGCTTTTATTTTTTTTTACCCATCTTCAGATGTTTTCAAGCTGAATGCACAAAGAGCTTGACATGAAAACAAAATGCCTCAGACATTTTCTTCAAACAGCTCTGACTGGCAGTGTGTTTTGGATTTCACGGAAATGGTGACGCGTACAAAACAAGTGATGTCAGCCGCCACTAGCATCAGCAGACCTGCCTGCTGCAGTGAGCGTGGATGGGATTACACAGTGACAGCTGGGTGAGATCATTACAGTTCGGGAAAGGGGGAGAGCCCGAGAATCGGGGGATGGGGGTGGGGTATAATGATTCCTTAGGGGGGCAGAGGAGTGGGAAGCGTTTGTAGTGATATTCTTTTCTTTGAGGAATGCATGTTAGAAGAAGAGTAGCATTTAAGAAGTAAGCAGGCTCCGTCATGGGAGATCTCCACTCGTGCAAACAGACTATTTGCATTTATGTGTTAGTGCACTGAGGATCTGAAGTGGTGGAGAGAAGAAGAGGACCATTCAGGTTAAAGAGAACACTTATAGGGGAGAAATGAGGGAGAGGAAGACGGGTGACGCAGGACTTCCAGTAATAGGTCTGACTCAGTTTCTGGAAGCCCCCTGACCCTGTCTGGAGACAATATGTAGGCAACAATCTGTGTTTATCACTTTGCTGTAGAAAAGGTCATAATGCATTGGAATAGATTGCAGTGATCAAAACATGAATCAAAACATCCCTCATTACTTCCCTTTTTTCTTGGGTCCTGTATGGATGTTAATTGAATTTAGAACGTGTGAGTAATGTGTACAATTTTGCTTTTTACCGTTTTTTATGCCATTTCACTCTTTTGTCAGTCAAGTTAACAGGCCTCAGATCAGTTTTAATGATGTATTGATTTCTCAAAGACATGTGTAGGTGAGTTGCATTTCTACACTTTAGTTTGTTCTTCATTATTCCTCCTTTTCTTTTAAAAAGAACAGAAACAAACCCCAAACATGTGCCCACTATCCCCCACTTGTTTTCATGCTGTCATTGTTTCATGCACAGCTCGGAGCTTTCCTTGAAGTGGTCCATTTTTCTCTCAAACCTTGCGTTCCTACGGCGATTCTAAGATGACAGAGAGGGGACAATTTTCACCCATGGCAACAGCAGCCATGTGATGGCAGGACCTGCTTATCAGAGGCTCCCTTTATGTTTCAGGCTGGCAGAAAACTGATGTGAAGACAAAAACTTTTAGAGCATATACATTTTTATATGATAGCTTTTTTTAGTGAAACAGGAAAAATGCAGGTGTTTGATTATGCAATGGATGACTACGGTTCAAACGTCAGTCGACATCTGCGTGTGCTTCCTCCTGCTGTCAGGCACGATTACAAATGCATGAGCAGGCATCAAACCAACAGAGAGGAAGCGTTGTACATCAGTTTTAGACAGTTGTCCCGTTTATTCCCATAATCCTTTGTTTGGCATGCACTGAGATTTCACTCCCACAGAACTTTACTGCAGTTCACCAGAAGAAAGAGAGGATCACTGTTGTTACCTAGTTATGTAACCCAGACTAAAAGAGGAAACCAGAGTGCTATTACGCCCTTACTGAGAATCCATTTCCCAAGTGACTCAAGTTACTTGAACTTTAAAATAACAGTTATAAAAAATACCACAGATTTGCCTACACTTTGAGTGAGGTATAAAAACATCCAGACTCAATACTCCTCATCCTCTTCTTCCTCCTGTTTTGATCTGTCCATCTCTTCATGTTGGGGTTCTGTGATAGATGGTAGCAAGACAGACGGTCTGTTTCCTGCATGTGCCCTTAACTTCCATGTCACAGATGCAGATATCCTCTGAGGATGAGAGCTGCGCACAATTCAACATACATGCCCCACATTCACACACCTAATATTACCTCACACCCTCACTGTAGAGGGGAAAATCTGTTTCAGATTGTTGCTTTTGCTGAGTTTGTGTGGATAAAGTATCAAGTCATACGAACTTTCTTTTTTCTATAGATACATTTTAAGTGCATTGGCAAGTATGTGCTTACATTTAGGTCAATGAGCCTGTAAAATCTGACTCCCTGTGAAAAGTCACAGGAAAAGCAGGTGAGCATTTATATAACTCGCAGTCAGCTTAAAAATTCTGCCAAAAACTACAAACTGGCTTCCAACAAATGGAAAACATGTGAATCACTGCCTAGATATTCAGAGGGGGCTGAACCTGCTATACCATGGCAACCAATGTGAGCAATTTGCTGAGTATATGTGAAGTCATTATGTTTTTCTAATTTGTTAAAATGAACAATGTAGCCTGTTCTGAAAATGCTTTGACGTGATCTTTTTTTATGTGGACAGAGAAATTTTGCTTTCGCAGCCATGACTTGCACTTCTTTGGAAACTTGAACAGTCTTACGTGGGTGAAATGAAAAATGACCATTGAGATGTGACTTCACTGTGCACTTGTCTGATCTCAAGCCTGGAGGAGGCCACATCTATCATCTTTCTCTTTCTCTTCTACTCTCTTGGTCTCAATTATACCTCCTCTCACGTCCCCATTTACAGTCTAATTAAAGCTGACGACCCATGTAGAGTAAATATTTACAGAATCAGTGAAACACATACCTGTAACCTTGTCTTTTAAAGACACAGTTTTTTTTAAAACTATATCTGTATGAAATGCCCACTCAGCTGCCTCCTAGTCCTACCAATAAAGCGTTAATCCAAAAGAGGTCTGAGGTGGGATGTGAGCTGCCCACGCTCTTACTAAAAACAAAAGTAAAGATACATCTGGGAGTGTGCACAGTCTGCGAGTGTTTTGATTTGCTTCTGTAATTTCACTGTAGCTCTGGTGGTTTTTACTGTAAACCACTCCTACACGGTCTGCAGATGTGGCACTGGATGTAGTAGGAGGGAATGCATGTACATAAAGTGTGTGTGTGTGTGTGTGTGTGTGTGTGTGTGCCTTCCATCATGTCCAAACTAAAATATATTCCTTCTGAGGAAATTTTGTCAGTGTTTTCAATTCAGACTAATGTTAAGAAAATCCTTCACACACTATGACTAATACAATGCAATTTGAATACATCCTGCAGACTCCTTAAGCCTATTTTATCCTCTTTCCGGATCACTTTTCTCTTGGTAGCTTGAGAACCTCCTCCCACTCACACACCTTTGAAACACAGGATTAGACCTGTCTATGTCAGACTATTTGGGGGTGGGGTGGGGGGGCATTGACAGGAGTTTTTTTTCTTCAGCCCTATGTTTCATTTTTCACTTTTCATGTGTATGAGATTGCAACACAATGAATGTCTCCCAGGAGCACTGAATCTTCATCTTTACATTCAAATCTCAACACATCTCTTCACTTATGGGTGTGATTGTTTGGATCAGGTATGGCACACCACTTTATAAGTTTAAAAAATGCCAAACTGCACATCTTCAAACCAGTTCTGACATACCATATACTCAGCCAGACCCATCTTATCTGACACTGGAAATGTGGGTGCTTCCACATGATCTCTCTCCTTGAGTAATTAGCAATGCATTTCTCTTCTGTGCAAAAGTTAGAGCTGCCATATCTGCACAAGAGTGTATTAATTGTTTAAGGTGTGATCACAAAGATCTGAGGCTCAACCTATATGTGTTATAATTTGTAGGGTTTTTACAGGTTGGACTCAATGATGAGCAGAGACGGTAAGTAAAAGGTAACCTAGCCCCTCCTAATCCTAATGACGGGACGCAGTCAACATTTGCTCTCCGATTCTAAGAAAGAGAAACAGAATCATCAAATCAGTACCAGCTAAGAATGTCTTATTTGATCATAACCCAGAGCACATCAGCTGTTGAAGACCTTGGAGCTGCAGCAAAAGCTCTAATCAAAAGCTTCACTCTACGTAAACGACTACTCTACAAATGCAGTCTACTGCCAAACTAAAGCACTTGTTAAAGCAACACTTAAGAAGTTTGTGAACCTTAAAACTATGTTCTTCTGGCTCATTTTTAAGTACAATGACTTATGTTATGCACATTCCCAGGTCTCAAAGTGCCCTAAGGGCCTGAGATATGGCAGTTTGTGACATTGCACCACACCGTTTTGCTTTACAGTTGCTTAACATTTTTAATCAGTGATGTCTTTGTGGCCTCTTCAACATGACAACAAATTAACATCCGTGGCTGTGCAACTGCAAGGCTGACACAGAAACTTGCTTTCATGACAGCGATCTCACATTCCACAACTGTAGAGCACTGAAGAAGGATTTTTTTTAGATTGGCTCTGCTAGTATTTATCAATGAATAGCAACTAAGTGCAGTTATATATTCATTAGAGGTTAAAATTACTTTAATATTTGTCTAAAGATACAATGAGATGCATCAAGTAGTCATCAAAATATTAATCAGTGAATAGTTTTATCTAATTGTTAGGCCAGTGAGACTGTCCTTATCTGAAAGCCTCATGGGTCTTTCAGGTCAAAAAGAATATATTTCATCCCTTACCAAGACTGATTTCTAACCCTAACCAAGTGATTCTATTGCCTAAGCCTATCCACAAAGTGACAAAAGAGTTTTTTTGTAAAATGTTTCTTGTGTTATCAACTGAACGTAACTCAGAAGTGACAAAAACAGTTATAATCTATTAGGCTTGAACAAGCATCTGCAATCTGCTGCGTGTAACCATTCCATCCAGGCACCATTCCTTCCTCCTTATGAGAATGTGGGGCTTGTTAGGGGAAACACTTGAGAATACCATATACTCTAATGTGGAAACTCTCATATAACTCCTATTTCCCTTCTGATGCTTATATAAAGTATGGGCGGTTTTTCAGGACGACGTTACGGATTGTATTTAACGGTATGAACAAGTGATATATGCACACGTTTTAATAAGATGTCTCGAGCTACAAGTTATTTTACCAAATGAAAAAAAAATTAGAAAAAAGAATTTGTTGCAGTTTGTGCACATTTTCAGAAATTCTCCATAATCTCTGTATTGTTCTTCTCTTTAACCACATCTGTAACTGAGATCCAGAATCCTTATTTTTTCCATGTAGAGCAGCCACTCACATTCCTCTCATTCTTCTACATAATAAGATGGATATACCATCTATATGCATCCTGTGACCAAATGTAAAGTGCAAACACCAACGGAGAACGATGCAAAGGAATCTGAGAGCATCCTGGACTTTCCATTGTCTACTGTCAAAGATCAGCGAAAACAAACTTATTTTCACCCAGAAGTCGCATTGTTCCCCCACATGTTGTTGTGCTGCTGATGAATTCAACACCGATTCAAGTGGCGAGCAGCTGACAGTGTTTGTGCTGGCCTGAGTGTGCAGGTGCATCAAACCCCAGGGAAGGAAGTGGAGGGGAGGGGTTTGAATGTGACACAAACAGGAAACAAGCTCTGTGTTCCCTCCTGCTCAGTGGTGCACACGAAAGGTTTATTCCCAAGTTTGTCCTTGTACAAGCTGTTTTTAGGCTTTTTCAAGCTTACATAAGAGGCACTGGTGAAAGATATTACCTTGCTAAATTTACCCGACCTAATTTACCCTCATTCTGAAATCTTTATAAATGTCTCAATCTGTTTTTCAGCTTCATCCAGACTTTTATGAATAAATATGCGCTTGGAAGCAGGCCAAAATACCTCTGGCAGTTCAGGAGTTGGCTGTTGAATTCAAATAAGTATTGGCAAAAGTAAATCCTCTCGCATTAAATAGCCTTTTCATGTCAAATAAGCTGTATTGTATGGGACTACTGCTCTTCTTTCACCAGTGATGATCTGTGACCACACGAATCTTTGTAATGTTCTGGGGAAGAAACATTGACCTGAGCTTTTTTGGAAAACCATTCTAATAAAGAGCAGGAAGCAAAAAGCCAAAGTGCTTCAGAGCTACAAAAACAACCAAGTCCAAAACTTTCCTTCACAAAGATCCAAAATACTAATTTGTCTATTCAGCACAACATTCCAGCATTTGTTCTGAAGAAAACTGTAACATTACACTACTGCTTTAACACAGTGTTTTTAAGCCAGTAAAACCTGAGGAACTTCGTAAACATGGGAACAGGAATAGTCATGTTATAATCAGGTATTAATGCATGAATTACCGTACAGATAACAGGAAGACTAAAATGTCTAGAATACTTCTATCTCCAAAGTTTAGTGTGTATACTATGTATCTCCAGTATCTCCGGTGCCGAGGTCTGTATGTGTGGGGTGGGCTTTCTGTGTGTGCCACTGAGGAATGACCTAAACACGGTGGGAACAGATCCTTCCCCTGTACAGGAAAGACATTAGGAACAGCAGGAGTGTTGGGGGTGGAGAGGGCAGGGGACAGAGCAGGAGGCCAAGAGGGGTGGCCGCCTTTTCAGGGAAGGACGGAAACGAAAGGAGAACACCCTCTCTGTCCCGTAACAAAACCCCTCCCTCAGTCCCTTTCCCCTCCTTCCCCAACAAGTACAAGAAGTGTCCCTCTCCCACAATAAGTGCACTGCAGCGTGGCACAACAACAAATAGTGCGTCACTAACAAGTCAAGGCAAACATTCCTGTCCGTCTCTGTTTGAATCTTGTCCACTTATTCCTTCCACTTTATTTTGGACTTCTAATGTGTTTGGGGGCAGTTTGTTATGGGAGGGGTCCTCTCAGTGTGCAGCACCAATTGATTTAGTTGTATTTCTGCTATCATAACAGCCATGAAAATCGGTTTTGCTGGACTTAAATTTGGAAATGATTCTTAAGCTACATTTTAAAAATAGTTTGTCATCTGTTGCCGATTTATGTAACTGATACAAAACAAATAAGAAACATTTATGGGTTCGGCAGTTTTCCAATTTGACCAACTGTGCCATTTTTGAATAGTGATTTATAATCTCTGTCTGATGGAAACATCACCACCAAGAATTGTCAAGTTTTCAGTGATTTAAAGAACAGTTTAAGTCCAAGCAGTCTGCCAAGCGTCTCTGAGTTTGTCCAAGTGTTTCATAAGATTGAAGATGGCGTCAGTTGCTGGAAGCCTGTGATCCTGTGATTGGATCAAGAATTTGTCACAAAATTATCGGCACAAAAGGACATGAGGTTTTCATATATCAACAACAGTTTGTGACCTGAATCTGGGCTACAAACTGCTCCACGGTAAATGCCAAATGGATGAAAGCGTGTTTTTAGAGTGAAGCGCCTCTCCAGCTCCACTCATGGGAGTGATTCATTCCTGTAGCAAAAGAGGGAGACAAAAGGGAAGAGAAAGAAAGAGAGAGCATCAAAACCAAGTAATAACTAAATGCATCATGTATCCCAAAGGTGAAGCAAACTTATTACATAAGTGCAGCACTTGTTATCACTAGAATGGAGTAAAAGTAATTACAAATATACACAATGGCAGCAACATTTTACTGGTACACACACAGTGGATATATTGAATAATACAAATACGTTACCACAAACATTTTTAATGAATACATGTTTTCTTATGAAATGTATAATCAAAATTGCAAAATCTGACCTTTTATAATGCAACAGATGAGTCCTGTGGATCAAAGCAGGACATAAAGTTTGAAGATAGAGCAAAGTAATTAAATTCTTCCTGAGTTGCTTGTATTGGAGATCTGACTGAAAATATGGCACACCAATGTTGTAAGAAATTAAATGTTATAAAGTTACTGTATAAAAACATATCGTAACCTCAATGTGCCAGCGTGAGACTGAATCTGAAACACTGTGCTTTCCAACAACAGTATTACAGCCTTTTAAATCTGGCACTATAACTTCAAGACAGAATCTGAACGGGCCATTGTCTTGGACAAAAAGTATGTTCACATCACAAAATAAAGGATAACAAGTTTCATACATGTGAGAAGAGAAATGACAAGATGAACAATGGCATGATTCATACAGATCATCATCTGTGAGTACGTCCATATGGTGAATGACCTTTTATTAGAGCAAAACGCATTTATGAACATCACAATTAGAAATTCTGAAATTCAAATTCACTTTACAAGCGAGTTACAGGTCAACCTTCTGACCCCAGTTTTTGTCTATGATTCTCAATAATGGCCTCTTAATGAGTTTAAGTTTACAACTGACTCTTTCATACACCACTCAGACCATCACCCCTTCCCCCGCCCCAGCATCCCAGGCGAGACAAAGTTGTGTTGTGTTGATTTAGCTAACGATAAGAGAATCTCTGAAGCCAAGCGGGGGTTTGGAGCTTTATATGACGTATAATCAAGATCTTCGTATACCTCTTTTATGTTGAAGTGTAAAAGTGTAGTGTTAAACCTTTGGTGCATTTTCATTATCGACATTTTCTTTGTGCACACTGTTATTAAACCAAAGCCAGTGGTTAAGCTTTAGATAATCTGCTTAGACAGTATTACTATCCCTTGGGAATCTGTAGTTTGGATCTGTCTAGGCACCTGCAGTATGTGTTAAATTCAGTTTCAGTTAGTTAGATACTTTGATCACATTTTTTGCAGCATGCAAGACGTAAAGAACAAAAAATTGCTCACACACGCACATAGACATACCCCACCTAGCAAACTGTTTTTGGTGAATAGACTGAAAGCTGAGAAACTATATCACCGTAGATAATGCAGTTAGACGCTACATGGGAAAAGTCCACAGGAAGGCTTTAATGAAAAAAGACTGACTGTTAGATCTGGGTGCAGCGCATGATATGCAACGTCTGTCCTGTTTTTAAAACTCACAAACAAGTCTTATCAATTTTTAAGGCTAAGTGGTGAGAACACAGAAATGTCTGAAAACTAACCAACCAAAAAGTTGTGACAGTACATCATACAGTTAATCCTGTGTGCCCTGTGCATGTCACTGACCTGACATATGAATAGTTTGTTGTGTTATAAATAAGTCCAGCTCGGTAAGAGTGACATGAGTCAGCTCTTGCCTTTGTGAAGTACACAGATGCAGCGACTCAGACAATGTTTTGCTTTGAAGTCTTTTAACAAAGTTGAATGGTCTGATAAGCTGCAGGGTCAGATGGTTTAGTTGTGAGTCAGGCCACCACCTACTAGCAGCCATTGTGTTTGAGGACCGAACTTTGTCATAGTGTTGGAGTGGAAATGTTGGAATGAGAGCAAAACAATCCCCAGTTGAAAGTGTTTGATTCTGTTTTGAAAGTGCTTGAGCAACATTGCGTATTTGGTTTAAAATGCAGTCCTGTTACAATCTAACTGTCACCCTTATGGACACCATTTTGCCAGCTGCCTTACATTGAAACAACATTTTACAGCAAAACTTTGTCGAAAATAGCATCACTTGGTTGGGGTTAGAAATCAAAACTTCACAGGTAGGGTTAAAAAAGTTTTACACCCCACATGCAACCTTTTTCACAACCACTAGATGTCGCTTTTTTCTCTCTCTTCCATAAATGTTGGCCTCAAAATTCGTGGCCACAAAATAAGTATAACGTGCGCACGAAATACTAATTAATAATAATAATATCATTCGTGGACAGCTCTCTCCCCACGTCTCAGCTGGTGTAGACATCCCCCACACACTTAGTAAACTCACTGAGGAAAAGACAGGAGAGATGTTGCACTGAACTTGGTGCGCTGCACTCACTCACTTCAGAGGAAGTGCCACTCTCTTTATTGAACATGACCGGGAACACAACTACGACCCATGTGCATGTACAGATCGTCTACAGTAACAGACATCGCACTCCAACAATACTCTTCAGTCACTTGCGTTTAGGCATGGAGTGATTCTCATCAAAAGACACTCAGTTCGGCTGCACTTTGTCCAGGTAGTAACAACAAACAGACCCTCATCTTTCATTCCTCATGACCGAGGAGTCAGAGTCCAGTGCTGTAAGAATCAATCGAACATTTTCCTTTTTTGCATGCAAGCCATTTTTCAAGCATTTGTGCATCCATGTAGTCTTCCAGTTCCTTCTTCCAGCTACTGCATGATTAAATGGAACTTCCCCGAGGTCAGCATATTGTTTGCGTTGGCGACTTGGAGCCCCTGCTTTTTGAGCAGCCGAATAAAGTGTCTCTTGCTAAGAATCACTCCATGCCTAAACGCAAGTGACTGAAGAATATAATTGTAATTCATTCCTAGATTAAAATAAAACTAAATCAGAATTGTCCATGTTTGCAAGCGGCTGATGCTACCGAGGTAACAACTGCCAGTCAACAGTCTTACTCGTGAAATCATCTAGTCCAGACGAATTATACAAGCCGTAGGCTACGCCTTATTCCTACTGATTTCCAAAGAATATCTGCAGGAGATGAACAATACCTGAAAGTGATGTTCATAAATAAATCAAGAGAACAGGGCCGGAGAGATGTACCTGGACCTTCAGTTGAAACCATTCCTAATTAAGGGAAACAGGGAAAGAAGGCTGAGCTATGCCAAATGACACAAAAACTAGACTGAAGATCAGTGGCAACACTACTTATGGAGTGATGAATTCTGCCCTGAGCCGAGACCTCAACACTTTTGAGGCATCATCTTGACAGAGATCAACAACTCAGACGACATCCAAAGAAGAGCTTTGGAATGTCCTTGAGAAGCCTGGAGAACTCCTTAATATTACTTAACAACAATTACCAGAAAGCTTGTCTAAGAGGGTTCAGGTTGTGTTGAAGAATAAAGATGGTCACATCAAAGCTGAGCTCTTTTGAAATGAACAAACTCTAATTTTACCCCATACACTCTCATTTATATTTGCATTTGTTTCAATAAATTATTGTGTTTATTTCATTTCTCCTGGAAATACACAGTATGAAGAAGTGGTGACTTAAGACTTTTGCACAGCACTGCATGTCAATGTGCTAGTGTACATATTATGCTCGTGAGCTTGTTGGACTGTGTGTTTATTTCATTCTGCAAATGAGGTTTATGCAAAGATGAAGATATTGTTTCCTCATATTGTTTCAGGTTTTTGGGAAAGTTTCTAGAAGAAATCATTTCTGCTGTGTTTTGATAGATGAAAACCTCCTGATGTGTGACCAGGTTTCTTCCATTTCTTTATTATTCCTTTGGAAATATAAAATTGTATGGTCATTTCCTCTCGTCCTCTCTCACACTTCCTCCACTCCACTTTCCTTTCCGCCACTTGTCATTATGAGTGCTGATCTGGCAGATATTGCCCACCTCTGTTTTCTTAGGACATTCCATTGGCAAGGAAGGTGAAATGAACTGCAAGACTGGGAGAATATGGATTAGAGGCAGTATATCTTAAACCTTACTGTTGCTTTCCATTAAATCTAATGGGATCTTTATGTGTTTCTAGCTTATATGATATTCCTCACTCTTTATCACCTAAAGACCACTCCCTCCCTCAACAATGACAACAACAACAACAAAAAAAAAGAGTTTGTATCCCTAATGGTTTTTAATTTTTAGAGCAATCCAAAACAAGTGATACCTCATCTTGCACTTAGAGAGGTATGCACGTGGTGAGGGTTTGTATTTAGGCTAATGAAACTGAGAAATCAGAGTACACTGGACTTTGCAAAAGGGGGCTGCCCTCAAAGCTGTCTTTTTACATGGGGACCTAAGTGTGTGTGTGTGCGTGGCTCATTTTTATCTAATAAAGAGTGGTTCTACCATCTCAATTACCTTTCCATTTGACTGCTGGTGTCAAAATCATCAGAAAAAGTGGGTTCATTTGTCTTTGTATCATGTCTGGTTTAGGAGTTTTGAAAGCTGGCCTTTTATTGGTGTTTGAAATTCTGAGAATTCTAAACTGGTCGCTCCCACACGTTTAGCTTTGTCGCTCATTCCATGAATGCAAAGTCCTTACAAGTTGTACCTCGTTTGAAAGGTGGCTAAAAAGACTATCCATCGGTCTAAAACGCAGCACCAACCATAATTATTAAAAGGGAGAAATTGTGGACTGAAAATAAGTCATTTATACTAAAATACTACTCAGGGTTAACTTTTCTTTCATAAAGAGTGGTTCTACCATCTCAGTGACCTTTCCATTTGATTTATGGTGTCACAATTATCAGAAAAATGGTGTTCATTTGTCTTTGTATGATGTCTGGTTTAGGAGTTTGTCTCAAGGACATTGGGACCCCTCCTTCCTACTAGACTAATAATGTCACAAAATAGTTTGAAATCTTAAAGTCTCTGTATATCCGGACTTACTTAGTCATACCAAGCAGAGTGACACAGGTGTAGGCTAACAGATAACATTATTGACCGATGAGGATTGATTATAATTGTGAAGTGATTTAATGGAATGTGTCATTGTCAGTGTTATCAGAAGCCTGTCGTCCCTAACACTGAATTAGTTAAACATGGTTTGCTGTAACAGGGCTGTTTATATGAATATTTCAGCCATCTCTTTGACTGCTTTGTGGTAGAGAGTTTCAACTTCTCTGTTTCACTTCTAAGTTGTTTATGATAGTTTCTGTAACATTTTCAAAGCTGTACCATCTTTGGTTTTGATGGGTTTTGATAGACCTGCTTGCACGTTCTTCCCTGCAGCTCTTACTGTTTTTCAAATCCGCCCCCTTGTGCAGGGCAACCAGTCGAAGGCGCCCAAAGTGCCAACAAATGTGACAATGTTTTTGGGGTGGGATTCTGTTCGCTAGGGAGAGAATGGTGAGAATAAGCCATACATTTATGATTACTTTCTTTTCATTCTGTTTTGTAAAATATTAAATATGATCAAAATTAGATTACAATAACCGTTCTGTGTTTCTCTGCGTTCACCTTCACACACCAAATTGTTCGCTAATTGGGCTCCTGCGAGTCTCCCACTACCACTCCCATACAAAGTACAGTGGTTTGTTCATGAATAGTCTATATCGCTTACAGTATGCTCTTTATGTTCTTTTTTGGCTCTTACTAGTCATACAGGGGTACAACCCAAGTAGCAGAACAAAAAGAATTGGACTGGACTGGAGTGTAACTTGTGTGTGGGACATTTCATCCACTAACAGGTCTGTTTTTGATGGCCAGAACCTGGCCGGAAATGCTGCCAGTTTAAAATATGCATGAAAAACATGCTGTAAATTATGAACAAGCATTTAATGGGAGGGGGGTTGCAGATCTATAGACTCATTTACGTCTCATTTGTTGCAAGTGTGATTCATGCAATTCACAATTTTCAAACAGTGTCACGACACACACCGATACTTTCACATTATAAAAAACAAGTTCACAGCTGATGACAAGCTGGCATCTCAGCCAGTGTTGTCAATTTGGCAATTTTTAGGTCGCCACATTGACTGCTTTTCAAAAGAGTAAATAGCGACAAATCTAGCTACTTTCAGGACAAACATCTTCAGTTCTGCTGGTCTTCTTCAGGTCTTTCCTGCTCTGCAGGAACACCTCTGTCTGCCTCTAATCTGCTGTGTCACAGGCAGCAGCTTTCCTTGTATTTCATTAGGTTGTGGACTGGGAGAACATGTCTGAAATATATTTTTTGTCTTCTAACTTTCTCTTTTAACACATCCTCACACATGTAAATATAACCAAAACCCCTGCGCAGATATTATTTTTAACATGTGTGCATATGCATATGCATTTATAAAATTCAGTGTGCCAATTGGAATGAGCCTTTATTGGAACAAGGGAAGTGATCGCTCTTCTGTGAGAGCTAAAGAAAGCGATTGTAGAGATGGAACTTCTGCTCTGATATCATTGTAATCTATTTCTGAATGTTGTCACCCCTTCCACACTGCTCCTGTATCTTCTTAGGTATTGTCTCTTATACAAATGAGCTAAGCAAAGTAGGTATGACTCAAAGTGACTCACACCTCCACCACTTTCACACACACACGCACACAGACAAAGAATCTTGGTGTCCCCAAGCAAAGATGGCAGCTGCTCTCAGTGTCAAGTTACATGTTTTTGCAAAGAAATATCAAATATCTGAGAAGTTCCCCAAAACATTTGAAGAGACGCCTTTGGACATGGATCACATCCATGAGCAAACACACACATACACGCACAAATGCAAACAACAAAGTGTGTGAACTATGTGGTATATTGTTCATGCCTTTTAAAAGCCAAGATTGGAGAGAAAACATAGAAAGTATTGCATTAATCAAGCTTCATCCTATGAGCCAATAGCACACATAAAACCATGAAAGCATGCAACCCTTCCCCAAGACAAAACAACAACAACAAAAACCAATAGGTCTTGATAGTCGAATAGAATAAAGCTTCATCCTCTTGATCACTCTGACTTTTATACTTCTTCTGCATTCATCTCTTTCACTGTGGCCTTTCATCAGCCTTTTTTCTTTTCTATCTGCTTTCTTATGCAATCTGCCCACAAACAGAAAAATGGCTGCGTTATCCAATTATTGTTTTTATTCTGGGGCACACACACATGGTCCTGAGCCTCCTTCCATTAACTTATTATCTACCCATTATGAACACACAGTGACTCATTTATCTCGGCTGTACAGGTGGATAATGCGATGAGCTTTTTGTTCCTCTTTTTTATAGTTTGTTCAGCAGCCCAGAAATCAATAGACACACACCAAAGTCTTTGTGAAAACTGAAACCAAAGCATGTACAGGCAGGAGCAAATATGCCAATGCATATTGGATACAAAGGTGAGGAAGGAAGGATGGAGAGCAGCAAGAGGAAACAAAAGAAGACTGGCAACCATTATTTCTCCAAGAGGGAAACAGGTTTGGCTCTCTGTTTTCTTTAGACGTCCATTAGTGCACACAGAAAAGCAGTAAGAAGTTGGAACCTTTCAGGCTTCTCTGTCCACATCTGTGATGTGTTTTTGTTGTTTTAGCTGCTGCTGGAGTTAAATCAGTCCCAATCCCCCTATCTCTTCCTGCTCCATGCTGTTTGCCTGATCCTCAGCCAGGTGGTTCCTGTCCTCTACCTTGTGTTAAACCAGTCTTGTGGCTGCTGTTACTGCTTTCAGATAGCCACCAACATCTTTGAACTGTCTTCTCTCTGTGATGCAACTTGTTTCACTGGTTGAAGATTAAAATAAGTTCATTACAACTGGGTAAGCTTTGGTTTAGAGGACAATACTTGTGCAAAGTTACTCAACTGCTGCATGCCATTACCCTGCAAGTATTCAAGTATTTGTTTTTCTGTTTATTTGTCTCTTTTATTTCTAAAACCACAGAAACACAGTCTGTCCCAGCCTTTTTAATTGATTCCATCAGGGCACGTAACACAGTTTACAGAGAGACAAACCCCCAGTGTGCTCTGTTTTGTAAACCAGTTATGTGAAATTGAAAACCAAATACACACAAAATGTGTTTTTTCCATTGTAAAAAAAGTTGCCTTTTTTCCCCTCACAGATATGATTCACATTAATTTAAATAAGTCAACTAGATTAAAACTGATCAATGATTTGAAACATTGTTCTATCCATTAAAAGGACATCACAATCACTGTGATGCAATAAAGGTTTCTTTTCAAGATGATGCACCATTAAACACAGGATAATGTCAGAACACCCTAACCACCCAAAATGATTTAAAAAAAAGTATTATGAAGTGAAAAGATGGTGATTTCATCCATGTTAAATGCAGGAGATTGGATTGAAGAGAAGTTTCGGTGCAATCTGTTGGTCTCCTTAGCTAAGATATTGTTATGGAATTGGCTCTGTATGAATGAATTGGATTATTTTGAAATTAATTAATTGGATTTCATTGGATTATGATTACAATGAATTGAACTCCAGTTTGCTTGAATTGGACTATATTATTTAAGAGCCTTGAGATGACATTTGTTGTAATTTGGTGCTATATAAATAAAACTGAATTGAATTATTTAATCATAAGAAATTGACTGCAAGAAAAATCGATTTGGCCTGTTTTCTGAATGTTGAGCTTAAAAGACTTTTCCAGGCCAACAGACAGGACTGTAATCCCCTTCGCGTGGGATCCAGACTCATTAAAGCATACCACTATTTTCACCCTGAGAGGGCCCGTCACCAAATCAACTGTGACCCCTTTTGGGTGTGACCCTTTCACTTAAGAAACTGGACTGCAGAGTCTATTATTCAACATCCTGGGAACTAAACCTGAGCACCGCACTCGACTCGTGTGCAAGGCAGGCTGTGTTTGAATAGTATTGATTCACATATTTCCATCCACCCAAGCATCCATTATTTGCACCCACTTGTCTGTTTGCAGTGTCACAATGAGCTGGAGTCTGTCCCAGTTTACATTGTAGGAGAGACAATACATCCTGGGTTATCGCAGCACTTCATTAGGTTTTTCTTCCACAGGCAAAAGCTGGGTTGGAGGTAAATCTACCAAACTAATTATTCTAATTATTATGGGATGGGCAGAGATGGGTTACTTTCATTAAAACTGCAAATAAAGCGTTGTCCATTGGCAGTTTTACTGAACTTTGACTGGGAACGGACAACAGATATTTTGGAGTGAGCCAGAAAAACAAAAAGTAACAGTGTACAGAATATATTACCTAAAGAAAAGCGGAACTGATCAGTCCCATTGCTGTCACGAGGGATAATGTGTGACAAACTTTGTGTTGAAAACATTCATCAAATCAAATAAAGGCTAATAAAGCAAAGAAAAACGCAGTGAACATTGTCCTTCTATCATTTTTATTTAGTGTTTTTGTATGAAGGCAGATGATGCCAGTTTAATCACCACAAGTCATGGGATGTAAGGGGGATAAGAAAGATTGCAGTCTCATCTGTGTCTTTAACTGAAACACCACCTGAGATCTAGTTTCAGCCTGCCTGAAACAAGAAATGCCACAAAATCTTCTGCACATTCTAGAAAGCACTCCTGAACCCCCCCTAACCCCTGCTCTTTTTGTGTTGCAATACCTCCATCTTGTGTTCATGTTTGGTGCTTAACAATCTCATTTGATGGGAGGATCTGAGGGTGGAGCTCCACCTCTGCTCTGCTCTGCTCTCAGACCAAGCCCAGGTAGATCTTTTTTTAAAAGGCTGTAATCCAAAGCCAGTAGAGCAAGTACAAGCTGTCCAGAAGTTGTCATTGATGGTAAAGACATGTGGGTTCAGTGCTGTACAATGATGACAATGGACCGCACAGTCAAGCAGCCAGATGTTGCTCCCAACTAAACGCTGAGAGATAAAAGAGATGAGACTATAAGAGCCTAACTAACGATGGGAAGTTTTTTGGCTGATCTGTTGTTACTCCTGATGATTTCTTCAGGGCAAGTTTATGGAGGTAAGTTGCAGCAGAAATAAAAAAAAATCCCTTCTCCTTTTGACTGACATAGAAAAGTAACAGCTCCTTTACTACATTGTTCTAGGATTTTTGCAGCTGAACTGCTCTGGTTATGAAAATGGTTGATCCTTGTAGAAACATGTGAAAAGTAGAGGTTTTAATGGCTGTTCATATGCATTTTTCTACTTTTTACAAGCTGTGACTGATGTCCAGAAGTGAATGCCACCTTTGTTAAAATCTCTTTGCTTACATCACACAAATATATTGAAAATCTATCTGTGACAGTTGGCAGCTTATTGTTTAACCCAGTCTGGTATTGTAGACTGGTGGCATATGGCAATATGGTGGATTATATTCTGGTTGGATGTTTGCTCTTCCTTTGACACTGCATTGTGTTTGGATGATATGATGCCATGCTGGCCACGAAGTGCTTCCTCTGACATGCTTTCATGCTCACAAGAAAAAAAGCACACATAGTCTCCCTGGTACAATTTCACGTCTTTTGTACTTCTCTTAAAATTAATTAATTGAACAAAAGCTTCTGATTCATTTCTGTTTAAACAATTGCTTCAGAGGCGTGTCAGCTCTGTAAGTGATCAGATCAGATCAACCCAGTGGACACGTCTTAAAAATGTCAGCATGTGCAGCAGAAATATGAAATGGAGATCAGTATTGCCTCAGACAGTTGTGATAACATTCCTGCACCTGATATAAAAACCCTGCACCCTCATTCAAGGTGTCTGCGACTGTAGGAAGATTACTAATAATCCAGTGTGCACTCATATCATAGAAGCAGATTAGACATACATGGACACACATGGGTTATACTGACAGTGAGCTTATAGGCTTTGTGCAGCCCGACATGCTGGGCCAGCCTGCTGACTGAGTGCTTCTCACTGGGATCCTGCCCATAACACATAATTGCAGCTTTGTTAACAAACTCTTGTTCTTGCAGGCAGTGCATTTCTCAACCAAAAACAGATTGGAAGAAGAGGAAAAAAGAAAAGATGATAATGAAGAATATGAGCTAATATAGAGAGACAAATACCAGAGTAGGGAATAAAGGAAAGAAAGTGCAAAACATTTTATTCCAGTTTATAAAAGTTGTGATTACCTGGATGAGAAAAGCATGTTTTTTAGTTTTTTTTTAATGTGTTATACAGTATAATCAGTTAGGGCTGGCTGAACAGGTGCCACGTTTAACCCAATAAACTATTTCTAAGTTCCTTCTTCTCCAAATTATTTACAATGTTTGAAGATACTAGCCACATGCAAAAACATATTCAGAGGGTGGACTCTCTGTTAAATGGCTAAGAGTTTCCTTTAGGCCAGGAAAATTTGGTTTCTTTGACATGGCAATTACACTCTACAGTGGAACTATTTATCTGTACACATTAACTAATAATAAAATTCTTGGCTTTTATTTTCTCCTGCCTTCGTCAATAAAATGTTTTCAATGACACAACTGGAGACAGAAAAGAGTTTCTTTAAAAAAATCATATTTATCTAATTATTTAAATCATCCTTTAACTACTCTGTTGTGTCTATTGCCGTTTCAAAGTGTTGTGCCATTTGTTGTGAAAGAGCTTTGGAGAGTTTTTTGTGTCGCCTATCCACAACAGCACACACACACCAACACACACATACATATCTATCTGACCTCTATTTGCTGTATGTTGTTTCCACAAATGGACCATCTTTTGACTGAGTGCTCCATTACTGATGTTTTTTAGGTCAAATCAATTAAAACAGTTTTTTTTTTTGTTTTGTTTTTTTTTTATTATTGCTCACACTTTATGGAAGGTACACTGACCTCACTACTAAATAAAAGGACAGCGCAGTCGTATATACTTTTGTAACAGTGAAACAAAAAGTTTCTGTTTGACAAATTTTGACCAAATGCTAATATATTAAACATGATTGTAACCACAGCTGATGAATATCAGCATGTCAGTTTCATGTAGTTTGCAATTTGCACATAATATCATGGCAAAGAAAGGCCTTAAAAAGCTAAGACTGTGCAGCCATAGCCATTATTCAAACACCTCTTTATGTATATTTGAAGAACAAGTTTCCATTTAAATTTCACAGTATCCACTGAGAAAAATAGTTCCCAACTACTGATGCTGTAATGGCATTTTGTACACCTAAAAGGCCAATTTAAGTCATCTGGGTCAATAGTGAGGTATAGTTACCATTAGGACATGCATTAACTGTCATTAATTGAATTCAGATAGAAGCTGCAAAGTGGAGAGTAGACACCAAATGGCCAATTCAGTCAATTGAGATTAATGGAATGGTGACCAAGTTAGTATCTCAACTTTAAATCCACTGCGGCATCCAAAATGTACTGATTTTGTCAACATTTTAAAAACTTTTGGCTGAAAAGGACAAAGATAAATGATTTTTTTGTGAATGATAACGCTCGCAAAAGTTTTACTGATCTGGTCAAAATTAAACTTAAACTTCCCATCTGTGTTTTTTGAGTTTTCATTTATTTTTTTTGTTGCAGTTTCATTCTATGGCAATGGTTACATTCACCTGAGGACAGTGGAGAAGTCCATTCAGACATCAATCCATGTACGATTTCAAACCCCGAGTCAGACGGGGCTTCTGTTTTTGGCAGCAGGACACAGAGACTTCTTGCTTCTGGAGCTGATCTCTGGGCACCTGCAGGTAAGCTCGGATAAATCAAACACATAAAAAACAACACACAGGAACCTACAGATAGAAGCAGGACAAATGTGTACATTTCTTTTATTATAGGGTGGAAATATTACAAGGATAAGTATATGTTTTGTGTTTTGGTAAAATCAGGTTTATTCAATTTAAATAACATGACTTCAAAACAAAGCAGTGAAGCGTCTTGACTCTTACAAAAAATGCTTCCCACCTTTAAAACAAGAAGAAAAAAACCCTCTTTGGCATTTACGATCCAAAAGAAAGGTCATAAAGAACACATTCATCTTGGTGTCAAACTGCTTGCAGAGAAAAGAAAAGTAAACCCCTTGGCACTGGCTTCATTTCAGGACAAGTTGCTTCATGACTGAGGTGAAAACCGAATACCAGAAACAGTTTAATAAAATCACCAAGTACAAGGCAATAGGACTGCTCTCTAAGGCTTGATTGAATCTGTGTTTGAAGAACTATTCTCTAATGGATTTACTTTCATTTGTTTCTGATATTCACTCCCAAGAACTGTGTTCAAGTAGTATAATACATGTGTTCATTGTCTTGCCTTCATGTGTCTTATGAATGTTAGTTTGTGTTAGAGCAAAGAAACTGAAATAAAAACAATACCTTAATCTCATGTGTATCATCAGCTTTTTCCTCATTCTTCTCTCTTGCCTCCACCCTAACCCCTCAGGTACGGCTGAACCTAGGCTCAGGTGAGCGGTTGCTACGCTCAGCAAAGGGCTTTCATCTTAGCAATCTGGAGTGGCACACAGTGGACTTGAACCACACACATCATAATGTCATCATGACTGTGGACCGAAACGCTCACAGCAGCCTTCAAATGCCAGGACCAGATCTGGAACTCAGTGTTGAGGATGGGCTCCTTGTTGGTGGTACAGCTAGACTGAACCACTCCTACCTTCTCAATATCTCAGCTGGGTTTAGGGGTTGCATGGATGAAGTTGTTTTCAATGAACACAATTTATTAACCAACCTTAGGCCGTATTCTGGGTACAAGAGCATCCATGAGGTATCTCCGGGTTGTAATCCACAGTTTTCAGCAACAGAAGAGGATCCTGTCAGTTTTTTTAGCTCTAAAGCCTTCATCTCTCTCCCACCGTGGGAGACACTTCAAGAGGGGGTGTTTGAGTGTGATCTGCACCCATCTGGAAATGATGAGAATGGTATTGTCCTGTTTAGCTCTGGTAACAATGGAGGGTTTGTAGCCATCGAGATCAGAGAGGGTCATCTGGTAGCTTCAGTAGGAAATGGGGAGGTGAATAAAACTGAGCTGCATTCTCTGACACACATCCACAAAAACCCCACCTGGTACTCCATCCAGCTGCATTTACTGCCTCATAGCATCCAGCTAAAGGTGGGCAAGGAGTTGGTGAAGGCCAGTCTAAGCCAGGAGCTTCAGGTTATCCAGCTCAAAGGACCTCTCTTCCTAGGAGGACTGGATGAAGAAGCTCAGGCAGAAGCAAGGCGTGTAGGATTACCTTCTGTTCCATCTGATGAAAGAGGAGGGAGCTCTTTTCAAGGCTGCCTCCAAGAAATAAGGGTAAACACCCAAAAGACTGGCTTACCATATGCCACAGTAACCAAGGACATCACTTTGGGCTGTGAAGTAAGGCAAGTTCCTAAGACAGAGACAAGCACCATCCCAACAGATCTTCCTAATGTTGATGTTACAACCACACAGGAGATGACCAACAAAAACAACCCTAACTTCTTGTTACTAAGAAAACTGGAGGTAGCTGAGGGAGGCCGGGCACCACTGGAACCCAAGCACATGAAGGTAGAACTGCTCTTCTGTCGATTTATTTGTTGAATTTTCTTGGATATTTTTTTACATATTTCTGTTTGCACATTGTGCTAGGTGAATCTGGATTTCCGTAAACTGGGCATCCATCCATCTCAATTGATGTTCCGTATTGAGGAGCAGCCTGTTCATGGCCAGCTCCAATTGGACCTAAGTCCAGGCCCAAATGAGATGCTGAATGAAGGACAGGAGAGCACTACCATAACGGGAACAGACACAGACCAAACTTTCAGTATGCTGGACCTGTGGCAGGGCCGGGTGATGTACGTCCATAGTGGTTCAGAGGACCGGAATGACTTCTTCAGTTTCTCTGTATTCTCCAGCAAAAAGGAGCTTCCTATGTTTCTGAAGGGCAGCCAAATCCACCGTCTTAACATCAGCATCAGTCCTGTTAATGATCCTCCTGTCCTTAGCCTGCCAGGAGGAAACCTTTTTACCCTGCTTGAGAAATCCAGACGACAGGTAGGTACAGTCAAATGTGTGGTTTACATGACTATCTTGTCCATTCAGCATAGGAAAATCGAAATAATTTCTTCTATGTTTCCAGTTGACAACAGATGTTTTAAGCGTGTCAGACCCTGACAGCAGTCCTGAAGAGCTGCTTTTTAGCTCTTTGGGGAACCTCAATACGGAGGCTGGCTACCTTGAGCATCAGGATTACCCTGAGAGGTTGGTGTTATGGATTTTGTAGCTTCACTGTTCTTGAAATTCACATTTCTTTATCAGTGTATGCAAATAAGAACAAGCCTCAAATAGAAAATCAGTCTCAGAAAATCATTATATAGTCACATGACAAAAAAACTGAATTTGTGCTGATACAGATTAAATCAGTATTTAGTTTTCTTTCTTGCACCATGCCTTTCAATGTAATGCATTTCAATTAGACATTCTGATTTGTGTGTCCATCCTTCCAGTTTCTTAGTCACACTATTGTAAATACCAAACCTTAACCAAGTAGTTTTTAATACCTAACCTTTATCATTTCATTTAAACCATGTGAAAAGGACAATTAGCTTGTATTGAGAACATGGAAACTGCAACTGAATGCATAAACAACATTTCAAAACATTTATTTCATTATTACGTGATCAGGACGAATCTCCCACCTGTCAGTTAGGTGTTCTTTAATTGTGGACTTTTCTGCTTATCATATGTGATGCAATAGTCACTTTGTGTTACTGTATGGAGTTATTTTTGTATGCTGTAGTCCAAAAAACTGTGAAAACATAGAAAATAACCAGACTAAATCTGTCTTTCAGGCCCATCAACTTGTTCTCTCTAAACGACCTAGAGGAAGATAAGATCAGCTTTGTCCACACTGGGGTTTCCGCATCCAGGCTGGCACTCAGAGTCAGTGATGGGCAGAGGGTCAGTAGAGTATTGGTTTTCATTTCTCCTTCCCTGAATCCCCCACTTTCCTTTCAGTTATCATGCCAGTTTTTCTTCTGTCTTCCCCGTGTGATATTATCTCTTTTCCACAGGTGAGCAACACAGTAGTTTTGAGGATAATGGCAGTACCACTTGAACATAAACTGGTAAATAATACTGGACTGGAGGTGATTCAAGGCGAGGCTTCCGTCATTACCACCAGTCACCTTGCAGTACACGTTAATGTGGCCGATAATACAGTAGACATCTGGTATGATGTCATAGAGTTGCCACAATATGGTGAGATCCAAAGGTTGCACTCAAGTGGCGACTGGAAACAGGCAACATCCTTCTCTCAGAAACTTCTAGAAAAAGAACGGATCCGATACATCAGCACCTACCATGGCCTTCAGACTCAGAACACCATCATCGATCACTTCAAATGTAAAATTATCATTAATTCATTGGCCAAAGAGGATGTTGTTTTCCGCATAGTAGTACGCTCAATTCACTTAAAGATAACACGAAGCAAGATGGAAGTCAATGGCCTTCAGGCTGCTGTTCTCACTCCAGAGGACCTCCATGTGATTTCTAAGGGTGTTAAACTCAGCGAGGGTGACCTCCACTTCAGGCTCCTGACAATACCAAAGAAAGGACAGCTGTTTCTCAAGAGCAATCCTCTCCAGAGGAACTCAACTTTCAGCCAGAAGAACATCACAGATGGTTTGGTGAAGTATGAGCTTTTCAACAGGCTGCACGATGACACAAGAGACTCCTTCAGCTTTCACGTGTTTTCTGCACACGCTAACTCCACTGCTTATGACTTCAGAATCAATATCAAAGCTGAGTCGAATGTTATCACGATTGTAAACAAAGGCCTTTCAATCCTGGAAGGAGCAAGTAAAGTTATCACAAAAGATATTCTGTTCACACACACGGCAAGCAATCGGGAGATCCATTACAACATTACAGAGAGCCCCAGGCATGGGCAGATAAGGAAGATCAACCTCTCCAACTCAACTTCGATTAATGACAACATTGTGACGTTTACAAATCAGGATATCACAGAGGAACGGATCATGTACGTTCATGATGACAGTGAGACCAAACAGGATTATTTTACCTTTCAAGTTGTCGTTTACAAAGCACACAAACAGACAAACAAGAAGGAGGACAGACACACAGCAGAGCACACTTTTAATATCTCTGTGCAACTCGTCAATGATGAGAGACCTGTCAGGGTTGTTGATAAAGTTTTCCATGTGGCCCGCGATGGCCAAAGGTTGGTCACCTTGAATGATCTTTGCTATCGCGATGATGACTCTGACTTTGAGGACAGCTGGCTGGTGTACACACGGAGGGGGATTCCCATGGGAGAGCTGGTTCTGGCCAGCGATCCAAATCACAGGCTGTACGAGTTCACGCAACGAGACCTCGAGCAGGTTAGCATTTGCATTCATGTGAAGAATTTTGGTGATCAATATGACAGAATCATGTGCAAGTCAAACCTGCACAGATTTATTATGGCAAAGTAGAACGTGAGCAGCAAAATCTGCCATCATACAGAAAGATTAAGATGGGGTTTAGAAGAAGTTGCACAGAAGTTTCAAAGGTGTCCCAGGTTCTGTATACTGCATGTCCTCTGTTACCTACCCCAATGGAGCACTGAGAAGAACCATAAAAAAGCATGCTCTTCAGCTCTTAAGCTTAGGCGTATTTTCCTAATTAAGCATAGACTATTGTGATAACTCATAACAGGGGTTACGGTTGGAGCAAGTCAACGCAGTATCACTCCATGATGTAGAATAGCTAGATTGGTCCACAGCATAAAACTTTACAGAAGTACAAGAAAGTCTTAAAACTGCATTTTGATGATTTTGATTGATTGATTTGATGATTTGAGTTTTAAGGATCCGAAATGAATACATACCTATAGTTGCCTTTAAAGATGGTGATGTACTGCATTACACGAAAATGTAAAAAACGTAATGTCAGCCACTTTTAACATCCACCGAAACACTTTTTTAGGAGTTAGGAGGGGATGGCCAGTCGAATTCAACTGGAACCCAACAGATTCAAGTTTGAGATCCGTCTAACCAAAGATTTTCTAAGATTACTTCACTTTTCTATTTCGCTGTCACTTCTGATTTATTATGTTTAGAAATCTAAAAAAATATACATACTCAATATAGTAATATATAACTAAATATACACTTATATACAGGCAACAAAGAACAATCTTCAGCTGTTATTGAGACACTGCTACTATATTGTACTGTAATCTTGTGGGGAAAGGGGGTTCAGACACTATTTAAAGAATTTTCCTTCATAAAAGTCCATACCCTGGTGCCTTTAACCTCTGAATACTAAATACCATGCCATTTATTCATAACTAAACAATACTAAAGATTTTTCCACAAATTGCATTTTTTATGTTGACCGCATGCCATTTTTTGTCATCACTTTGTGTTTTCTCTCCTCTCAGAAAAAGGTGTTGTTTATCCACAGTGGGGTGAGTTTTGGACGTTTTGTGCTTTTCATAACAGATGGAAAACATTATGTCTCGGCGCTACTGGAGGTTTGTATCATATTTTCATCTTTGTGTTTTTCATTCATTTATCATAGATGCCGTTTATATTTTCATTGAGGGACAGCAGAGAGATGACAGTGAACTATTATGTATTTAAGAATTTATTTGCTTGTAGTTAGACATTTGAGGGATTATCATTAAACTGCCTTGAGATGACCTGTTGTGAATTGCAACTTAATTAACTAAATTAACTGAACTAGTGATAAAATGCTCTCAGTGAGCAGTAGTGCGGTCAGACTACAGCTGCAAATAATTTGCTTCATATCCTATTGTTTACCCGCCTGGTGCAGGTGATGGCTCAGGATCCTTACCTGCAGGTGGAGAACAACACAGGTCTCATGGTCCAGCAAGGTGGAATTATCGCTCTGACTTCTGCTAACCTCAGCGTCTTTAGTAACCTTGACATCCGAGACCCCCAGGAAGTAACATTCGAAGTCTTCATTTCACCTAAACACGGTGTAATCTGCTTCAGCGATGAACAGGGGGAGACTGTACTAGGAACAGATGCAATTTCAGTTTTCACCCAGCGAGACCTGGAGGCAGGGCGTCTGGCATATCACCACAATGGAGGCCATGAGTTGTTGGATGTTTTCAATGTGACAGCGAGAGTGAGAGAAAGGAGCACGGAAAGGCGAATGGAAAGAGGAAGAAGGGAAGTACATTTGGATATTGGAGTGCCAGTAAAAATATACCTGGAGAGTCATCACAGACCACCTGCTGTCAAAACAAATAGCCCAGTAGTGGTGGCAGAAGGACAGAATGTCTCCATAAGCAGGGAAAATCTAGAGGTGAGACAAACAACTTTTCTGGCACCTTGCATTTAAATGTAGCATTATCACATATTTTGTTTGATCTGATTTTAAAAATGTTTCTTTTATTCCGCACACAATATTGCCCAAAATCAATTTTGTTGAATGTAGCTTAACAATGTCCAAATGTATTGTTCTAGCTTCTCCAGGATGCATGATTTTTCCAATGCATTATTTATAGATATGTGCGTTTCTTTCACCAGGTGGTTCATGAGGACAGCCAGCCCTCAGAGATAGTTTTCACTGTCCATACCCCTCCCATGCTGGGCATCATTCTTAGATCAATCAACAAAACTCATTACAACATAAATGGAGAGCAGCAGCACCTCCACAAGGTACAGTCTATACTGAGCCAGCTTTTGACCATTCATAGCAGCATCCTCCATAAGGATCATTAGTTTTCTCTATCTAACTTTGTTGTTGTGCAGCTATTTCCGACATAGCTGATTGGAGCTCTGTGATAGACTTGATCACTTTAAATCCCAGTCACCACAGTGGGATGATTTCAGTTGAGTTAAAAAGAATTATTAACTTTTTTGAAGGATTTGAATGTGGTGTGTGTGAGAAATTAAGATTTTTTTGTCTAAAATTTGTTGTGACCAAGTGTTTTAGAAGGACGTATTTTGATGTTGGTCTGGAACTGATCTGAGGTGACGCAGACACTTAAAGGCTTCTCTGTTCAATTTCTCTGTGCAGAGTATCAGACAGGGGCCAACAACGTCTTTCACCCAGGAAGATCTCAACCAGAGATTAATCCTCTATCACCAGCTGGCTGCAGGAAGCACCAATGACTCTATCCTGTTGGAGGCAACCAACGGGGTGACAAAAGTTGGACCTATCAGGGTAGAGATTGACATCATTCCAATCCTTCTTCCTCTACAGGTACAAAATGTTTGCACAGATACTCAATGAGTCTCTTACTGACTGAAAGCCTTTTATGGAAGTGAGCCAGTGACCCAAAAAACAGAACAGTCAATCAGTGCTTCTCTGTTCATTGATTCTGCAGCTATTTGACATGACTCTTGATGAAGGGTCGTCTATGCCTCTCACAGCTGACATCATCAAGGTTGCCAGTCATCATTTCGCAGGGATGAACTTCCTCTACCAGGTCATCGTTCCACCAAGATTTGGGCACTTGGAGCACAGCCGGATCCCAGAAATGCCTATCAATGCTTTTACACACACAGAGGTTTGACGGAGAGCACTGACACCACATTCAATTACATCCCATGAATTGATGCTTTTTTCGGCTTTGCAACCAGACTTGATTAAACGTACCTTTAATTCAATGTTTGCTCTCTTTTTTTAAAGCTTTTTTTTCATGTTTTGAAAAGACAGTATGTCTAATACACAACATATGTTTCCAGGTGGAACGCGAGTACATCTCCTATGTCCACGATGGCAGTGAAACACTGAGGGACAACTTCACCATTGTGGCCAACCAGACAGAACTAAAAAAACACAGCCTGCCGTGCACCGTTCACATCAACATCACACCTGTCAATGATGAAACTCCTGTTGTTACCACCAACAGGGGCCTGAAGGTGGGAAAATGCATATCTAGTGCATATATGCATATATATATATATATTGAATTGTAAATGCACTTAAAAAATGTTATGATATAATAACTTAATTTATCATTGTTTGAATTAGGATTAAGAGAATCTACTTACATATCTGTGTGCAATGGTCAAGGCCAAATACCTGTTTCAAAAGGCTAGAAGTGGAACACACTGCATGGGCTCATGAGAACTACAGAAAAATAAATACAGAGGCGCATCTGCCTTTTCAGAGCCCAATGGTCAAAGGCAAAACAGTAAAACTGTCTGGCACCATTACTCCAGAATGATATACAGATCTTCAAGCAACATGGACCAACTGCATCCCTGCCTGCGAGTCCTTTTCAGACCAGCTTTGCTTATTTCAGCAAAACAACTCCAAACTGGATTTGACGCACATTAAAACAGCAAGGCTCCATGTGAAAATAGTCCTGATGCAAAATCATATTGCAGTTTATCACTCATTGAAAACATGGCACATTATGAAATGAAAAATACAACAAAGACGAACATGAACTGTTGGAACAGCTGAAATTTATCAGATTCTGTTGTTATTTATCAGTTTGGAGCCTGGGTCTAATCCAATAACTGATACAACACAATGGTTAAGGATAGTCATATTATTTTTGGAAAACAAAAATATATTTTCCATTATTTTTCCAATGCAAATTGTCTCCTGGCTTTTTATTAATTTTAAGCATACAGAAATGAGGGCTGTATCCATCTTCTTGTCAGTTTTTTGGTGAGAAAGTCAATATTTATATTGCTTAAAGTGCCTTTTGGTTGTTTCCTTTCTTGTTTTTCCAGGTATGGGTGGGTTCTGTAACAGAAATAACTACAGCTGACCTTAGTGCTGAGGACTCTGACACTCCACCTGAGGGTCTTGAGTTCATCGTCACACCACCCAGTAATGGCTACTTGGCCCTGAAGAGCGCCCCTTCCAGGCACATCCTGAACTTCACCCAAAATCACATACAAAGCAGACAACTGGTGTTTGTTCACAGTGGTACGTATACGTTGCTGTTTGTAGTATCATTTTCAAAGGGATTTTTATCGTAACCGACATTTGTGTAATGTTTACTCTCTTATGCAGGGGCCTTATCGGGTGGTTTCCACTTTCAAGTGAACGATGGCGTTAACTTTGCTCCTCGGCAGATCTTCAGCACAACTGCTTACTCCGTGGTCCTCGCTCTGGAGAGAAACCACCCCATGGAGGTTTACCCAGGTATACCATCTCATCCAGCTTGCAAAAAAGTACTGTGATCCAATGCTCGTGGGACTCATAGAAACTCGAAAACGTCTGGAAACAGAATCATGGTAGTATCTGGTTACCACTGAGTTATGAATAAAATAAAACTTGAGAAGCTGTTTTGCAGTGATATACAATACTGCCACTGAGTGTCCTTGTTTTTCAGCTATATTGCACTATGTTTACAATCATTGTGCCTGTGACATTATTGAAGCAACTCTTAAGATATTCAGCAACATACGGATCATGTTATAGTTTTTAGTTTTGTTAATTTTGAAATGTTTTCTGCTTACGAAGTGATACACGTGATAACTCATTGTCACTTTACAACTGGTGAAGTTTATGCCAATTTTTTATTGATCAAATTAAAAACAATCTGAAAATAATTCTCAAATGCTTTTTAGTGTACATAGGACTTCTTTGTTAAGTTAGAGTTTCCCTGTTAGAAATTAAACTTCTGTTGGTTCCAGTCATTTATGCACAACAGTGAAAACCGACAGGGTTTTCAAATGTGGAACTAAAACATTTCTTTATTATTGACCAGGTTTTGGAAGACACGTCAGAAATATTATGTGTTTGTTTTATGCATTTCTTCTATTAATTTCTTCTCTCACTTCTATCTCATGTATAACATTGTGGTGGTTTGGAAGTGTGGTGTTGCATACTGATAAAAATAGAATCAGGACCATTCTCTATCTGCTCTGTGGCTGATAGTTTCCTTTCTCTTGCTGCATTGTCTGCCCCGCTTAAAGGCTCTGTGACACCAATCTCAAAGGAGGAACTTCAGGTTGTAACCAACAATATCAGTGACATCAGAAGAAACCAGTCTGTGGTTTTTGCAGTGACTGCTCCTCCTAAATTCGGTCGCCTCATTCGCCGAATGCCCGACAACTCTTCTAGAAGCATTTCCACATTTACACAGAGCATGGTATGAATTTGTTTGTGTGTGTGTCGGTGTATGTACTCTATATTAGGGAGCCATAGCAGCAGTTTTTCTTATGTTTTACCTGCCACTGACACCAGTGAAACTGCCAAAAATTATATAAGATAATATCTTTGCATAACCTTTATCTATCAAAACCAAACTTGGAACGTGTGAAAAGGAGTTTAAGCATTCAAACCACACTTATATCTTTTAAAAGAATTCATTCTTACCATAAAATTTCATTCCTGTTAGTTGGAATTAATAGAAATGATAAATTAAGGGAAATCACTCAACTTGAATGTCAAGTTAGCTTCATCTTTGGTTGTTGTTGTACAAAACTTTAAGAAAAGTTTAAGATCAGATTTATTTGTCATGCATACACATGAAATCTGTCATGAGACCTGAAAGGCCTTTGTCATCCATCCAGGTTGGCACCTGTTGACACACACATGCACAGGGTCACACACTCATAGAGACAGATGCCATACACTGGGGCGGTGGGCAGCCATTCACAGCACCCGGGGAGCATGGGGGTACGGTGCCTTGCCACCCCTGTCACCCCTCCAGCTGTCAGTTCACCAATCTTTTTTTTTGGAGCGGTGAGAGTGGGGATCAAACCGCCAACCTTCAGGTTATTAGATGACCCACTCTCACCACTCTCACCACGGCCGCCCGTGATCATAAGTGATCATTTTGACACTGAACAGTCTGACTGAACCTGATTTGATCTGATACTGAATTTCTCACAGTTGAAATTTAAAAAAAAATTTTTAGATACTGAAAAAAATTTCAGAAATATACAAACTGTGGTTGTGCAAAATACAGACTTAATAGTAAATATGTCATGTACAGATATCCACTGTTCATATCATGATTTGTTTAATTTTGTGGTCGAAATCTAAAATCTTGAAATGTTCCTATTTCTATTAATTCTACTCAACTACATTTTAAAAGCAAAACAACATTTTTCCTTGTCAAAGTTGTTTTTAATTCCGGTTGTTTCGCCCTCTTAATTCGGTTATGTGACTTTCCCTCAGGTGAATGATGGAGTTATCCTGTATGACCAGAACAAGCCAGAGTCAGTGGGATGGTCAGCTCCAGATTCTTTTTCTTTCACTGTCTCATCTCCACCTGCTTTTCTTCCACCGCACACATTCACCATCTTAATCTCCTACCAAGCCAATGAACATCAAGACAACCGTCAAAGCAAGACCAGGTTACTGAACAATGCAGGTACTGCCTCTCTTCAGATGGACAAGCATCTCGCACCTGTAAAAATATCAAATCATTAGAGTCAGATTTGCTGTCTGTGTTTCTCTATCAGGTGCTGTGGTGGCCGAGGGAGGCAGAGTGACAATTGACAGATCTAAGCTTGATGCCTCTAATCTCCTGGGGAAAGTTCCAGAGTCCCACCGGAAAGACCACCATATAGTGTATCGAGTGATAAATCTGCCCCGACACGGAGCTCTGTCTATACGAGGGCATAACCTCTCAAGGTACAGTGCTCTTTTCTGGGTGTATCACTAGGAAAACCAACATGGTAGTCAAAAGTATTAACCTAATATAGATTCTAGAGCAAAAGCAACAACAACAACAACAACAAAAAGAATAGGAAATATTTAAATCCTTTTAACTTATCAGTAGAGGCTCCACTAGGGACAGCTGTAGTTCAGGAGAAAGTTTCAACCTTTAATCAGAAAATTGATCTTGAATCTAATGTGTTCTTTACGTTGGATAAATGAAAATAATGTAATTCACCTTTATGAGACCTAATGAACTGATTTGGTTAATCTGAATAAATGATACACTATACACACATTTTTGTCCAGCCCTATTTCATTAGTTTTTTTTAAAAATAATTATGTTAATCAACAATTTAAAAGTAATGGCTGATTATTTAATTTTCAATAAATTTTCATTTATTGTTACTTTTGTAAGTTTCAAGTGATTTCAGTGAGAATTGTGGGTTTTTCCTTCTTTAACTGAGGGGTACCAACAATTTTGTCCACGTGTGTATATATGCCATGGTGATGGAGAGGAGGGAACCCAAATGCAGATCGGCATATTTTATTAGAAAACAGAAACAAAAAGTGCGGCAGAGCCAGATAACCAAGAACTAACATTAATAAACAAAATCAAAATACCAAAAAAAAAAAAAACATAGGCCCAAAGAACAGACTACAAAGTATTTCCAGAGATCGTCACAACAAGGATCTACCAAAAACTGAGCTGAACAAAGAAGTATTTATACTGAGGGGGGAACTAATGAGGAAGTGGCTGCAGCTGTGGTTGACTGAGTTGAAAACAGGTGTGGAAGTGGATCTGATAACTAAAAGAGGGTAACTAGGAGTAATGACCAGAACAAGAATCTAAAACACAATGCAAAGTACAAGCTCAAACAAAATACCAACTAAGAACAGAACAGAGAGCAATCAAGGAGTTCAAATAAACTAAGAACACAGAAAAGAAAATACTCTAAGAAATCTAAGAAATAATAAAGTCTTAGAAAAGAACAGAAACTTGAAAAGACACAAAAACTATTAACAGAAAGACAAATCAAAACTAGAGAAGTACAAACAGGATAAATCCTGATATCAAATAATGACTTAAGAACACAAACAAGAAAACAGAATCAAGACAAGAAAAAACAAATTCAAAGTCCAAAAAATCCACAAACCCTAACAATATCTATGCTTTATCATAGAGGATGTGTTATCCATATTTAACTATTGTAAAGTACTGCATTAGATAAAATGATTTAACAGTGACATTTAAAGACATTCAGCACAGTAATGATCCTATTGATAAAAATTATTTGGGACTTTAACTGATCATTAACTGTTTGTTGTTTTCTACATTTTATTGAATGCAGCCTTTTGAATATGTGGGAAACATTAAGAGTGACTTTTGGCTCAACATTTTCTCCCAGGAACCACCCAGACTTCTCACAGGCTACCCTGAACAAGTTTGGCATCACATACATCCACGATGACTCAGAGACAACGAGAGACAGCTTCACTTTCAGGGCCTGGGCGGCTCCTTTGGATTTCTCCTCCTCTTCCTCCTCCTCATCCTTGTCTGCATTTACCTCTGATTCCACCTCTTTTTCCCCTCTCTATTCATCATCATCCTCCTTATCATCAGTTGACACGGTTTCTCATCGCCATCGTGGGAAAGACAACGTGGCAGTGACAGAGATGTTCAACATCACAGTGACACCCGTGAACGACCACCCACCACTGATCAGGAGCAGAGCCCCGACTATGAAAGTTGTGGTTGGCGAGAGAGTCGTCATTGGACCTGACAGTCTTCAGGTGGGCTAATGGACCATTTTGATAACACTTCTGAAGATATTCTTTTCGGGTGAATTTCCCTTTAAGGTCCAGTGAAACAATTCCTGACAATGTCCAGGTTGATGACCATGATACACCCCCTGAAGAACTGCACTACCTTGTGATCAGTAAACCCAACAATGGCTATCTGACATTGGGAGAAAGGCCAGAACCAGTGACCTCCTTCACCCAGTATGACGTCAACCACGGCCGATTGCATTTTATACAGCAGGTGGAACTTTACTGCTTAAGTTCTTTTGTGTATGGGGCATGCATTCGCTTTATTTGAAGCTCGAGATTGAGCCAGCTTAAAGTACTTAGAAAATTGCTTTAGGTCGTAAGGTAGTCGTTGATTTCACTTTCAGTGTGTTGAAGAAAACATCGTTCTTGATACTTGAGTATGGTCATCATGTCATATTTTTGTGAATACATGTTTTCTAGTTTGCTCTTAACCCATTTGCTGGAATTTCAAATGAATTTCTTACCATTCCCTCTAATATTTCATCCGTTAGGGCGAGCCCTCAACAGGAGTGTTCTACTTCAATGTTACTGACGGCCATCACCGTCCTGTCTACAAACTTTTTAGTTTGGAAGTGAGTAAACCTTCTGTTTCCATTGTGAACAACACTGGCTTATCACTGGTTCAAGGCCGCACCGCAGTGGTCCTGACAACCAATCAGCTGGCGGCTCAAACCAACGGTCAAATGCAGGGAAATATCTCCTACACCGTTACCTTGCACCCTCGGCATGGACGCATTGCTATCAACGACAAGGAGGTAACTACTTTCCGTCATGAGGATCTCCGGTTCGGTCGAGTTGTGTATCACATGACTGATCTCAGTGAATCAGAGGACAGTTTCCAGATCTCGGTGTCTGCCTCTTCTCCTGGTGTCGACTATGGAAATGTAACGAGGCAGACAGTGAACGTGACAGTGCAGCCTCTGATCTACCTGAGAGAGCCAGTTCGAGTTCCCAGTGGTATCGCTGTTAAACTGGGGAAGGCCATGATCGATGCCTCACAGCTGGCCAGAATCAGCCGAGCTGACCCAGTCTTCGAGGTTCTCTCCCCACCGAAACATGGAAAACTAGTAAAGGTAAAGTTGTTTCTTTTAACATTTGAATATTTTTGTTTGGCAGATGGATTGTCAACATGTCTTGAGTTCAGCTGTATTGTGAACTGCTGCTGACTCTATCCTCCACTGTTTTTGTGTGTGCACATATGCAGATAACCTATGACCCTCATCTACCATCAGAGGTCCTGAAGTCATTTACATTCAGAGATGTTGTGCAAGGCCGAGTTGCCATTGAAGAGACCCTCAGTGACAGTGACAGCCAGATCCATAATAATGAATCCACACTCACAACAGCTCGAGGTCATGCACCAGCCATACCTCTCAATGATTCTTTTATCTTCCTGGTAAAGGCTGGAAACGTTCAGCCAGCAAAGGGCGAGCTCCACTTCACCATCTTTCCCCACCACCTGATGCACCATGGCAGTCACGAACACACCACAACCCATTTCCGAACACACAACAGGACTACCACAGGACATGGGCATGGTGGATCCACGACACACGGTGCAGTTGGGGATGGTGTTCACCCGCACATTTTGTCTCATAAAAACCAAAACAAGACACAGCGTAAGATGAGGCCTCACAACCGGTGGGGAAACCGCACACGCAGTGGGAGTCATGGAGGAAGATTGGAGAGCGGTGCAGAGGGAGAAGGAGAGGCTCACGGTCAAGCCCCACAGCCTAACACTCCTCCTGACCCAGAGATACACGGTCCAGTGAATCCTCCCAACACTGAGCTGGTTCAGGTCGAGATCCTCCCCCGTCCTGCCTCTGACCCACTCCTCATCATTTTGCCATTGCTGGCCTGCTTGCTCCTCATTATCATCCTTGTAGTTGTGATTCTGGTGTTCCGCCACCGCAAAGAGAAACAGGCCCGGCAGCGGATCATGCACGAACTTGCTGCGATGCAGTTACCAATTGAGGACAGCCCATACCTGGGCCGACCAGAGCGGAGCATGGCTATGCCCTCTGTGCTAGTCACCCCACTCAGCTCTGCGAGCTGCCCAACCTCCCCCAGAGTATCCATGACTCCAAGGAGGAGTTTGGCCCCTGGGATGACCTTCTGGGGGCCCTTTGAATCAGATTTAGTAGGTGGTGATGGGAATATCCAAGGTTTCAATTGTAGAGAAATAGATAATATAACTTGCGGTAATCCACTGCCAGTTTCTCCTCCAAGATTCAAGACCTCTGGGAGATCTCGGCCCCCTAATCTGAGTTTAAAAGAGAACCAGTACTGGGTTTGAGGGAAGAAATAAATAGATAAACCGTGCCTTCGAGATGTTGTTGTGGTGCAAAGGTCATAAGGGGTACACTGTATGTCTGCTTTCAAATGAGCTATGTGGTCATCATTGGCACCTATAACACATACTGTATTAATTAAAAAAGGACAAAAAACAAGCAAAATGTCATTGCTGTCATGATTATTATTATTAATTATTTCACGAAACTGAAACTTAACTGAACACAATTTTGTTGTAATAAGGATCTGCTAACAGTTAACCTAGCAATTGTGTTTGAGAAATGCGACATGCTTATTTTGTCATTTCTCTTAGCACTATTAGAGATTTGCAGTTCATTCAGTAAGAACTGCAGGACATTAAACATGACCACCAATGGCTCCTTTTGAGAAAAATGCTAAGCGTATTGGACTGATACACTAGTTATCAACACCTATAGTTGAACAGTCAGTGAGTTAAAAGGTATGAATAGTATTATATTTATGAAGAGTATTATATTTCTTAAACTGTTGTTGGACAGGAATGTGAAATATGCTGTAGAAGGCGGCGTGGTGCTTTTATGGTAAATCACAGATAAAGCAGATTAATTTTGATTAGCGTGGACCTGATTTAACTTAAGTAACTGGTAAGTGAACCTCTCACCTTGAAATGTTTTCAGATTTGATTAGTTACGTCCTCCAACCCTTACAAGTCAGCAGTAGATAACTGTGTTTGTACTGTAAATGTAACTTCAGGTACTGTGAGCTTCCAAGTCCATGCATTCAATACACCACACGCATCCCTCATACATACAGGTGTTATTCCCTATTTTGTACTTTTCTATGTTCTTTGACTTATTTTGTTACCACTTAAGGCTCTGAAATGTTACACATCTCCCTCTGATAGTTTAAAACAATACTGATAATTCACAGTGATGTGTAGTTGGAGCTTCCTTACTTCTTGATCGTCTTCAACATTCTTGCCACGTTTGACCTCTGATTTACCTGCATTACATGTATGCATCTGTTTGCCATGCATTGTTGATATATGAAAAGTATTTTTAATAAAATATATTTTCTAAAAAAAACTCTGTTTGTATTGAACTCAGACACAAGTTTAAACAGGTCACCAATGTCAAATTTGATAGAGAAAATCCAAATTTAACTTTTTTTTATTTTCCAATAATCTTCACTTAGTGTGATGTCATTTTCCATACTTGTAATAACCTTTTTAATACAATTCCTGGAATTGTTTTAAAATTTGGACTCAGTATCTTACAATTCTGTGTTCTCAAAGTTTTGACTGAGTTTCTAAATATACTGGCTATGTATCTCAAAAGGTTAGTCTTATCCTCTCTTTTCATTTTCTTTTTGTATTCTCACATTTCCGACTCATCTCAAAATCGATGTCCATTAAATCTTGACATCTCAAAGTTCTGTTCTGTCAAAATTCTTACTATCTCAAAAGTGTCACCTCATAATTCTGTCATCATAAAATGTAACTTTTTTTCTAAGCATCTTAAAATTCTATACTTTCAAAACTCTGACAGTGCATGTGTGTGTCTAAAAAACATGAAATGTGGTTTCAGTCTGGTTTCAATCAATCGATTAGGTGAAGAATTTAGAAAGCAGAACAGTGAAAAGCCCTTTGCTTTTTGCAGGCAAGTCTAAATAAATGTTAAAATCTGCTCATTACAAATTTGGCCAACTATGAGTGTAAATATTCCTCCATCAAAATGTTTACTGACATACATCAAAGAGAAGGGTGAACACTGAGTGGAGAGGAGAAGGAGATGGCTCTAAATAATGAAGGGACTCCGGTTAGAGTAACCTGATCTGTAGTCTGTAAACTGGAGTGTCAGATATCAGGGACGCCAATTCTGTTGCCTCCTCAGGAAAAACAAGTGGTAGCATGCTTTCCTTTGAAAAACTTTGCGCTGACAACACACAGACTGCTATTATGCGGCATAAAGTTCACTGGATACCTATATTAGTTTTCTAAAATAATCTCACAATGAAGGGGTAGTGGCTGAAATATTTACAGTAATCAAATAGCATTATGCTTTTTATCTAGTCAGGGAAAAGCACCACAGATGCAGTTGCTTTGTGCTGGTGGAAAAGTATAGTTTAGGTATAGCGTTTTTGTGAACATAGAGATACAACATGTGGAGTTGGCAAACGTGAATGAGTTTGAATACTTTATAGTACAGGCAGGGTGAAGTGGGCGAAAGGCTCAGAAAGGTTTAATCCAATTTCATCCAAATCAGCCAAATTCATTATAGTTGTATTCATACAATGCCAATTCACTTCAAAATTGCCATAAAAACAGATTGCATCGAATCTTCATGTCCTGTTCTGTGCATGCTTGGGCAGTGGGATGACAGTGGTGAGGAGTACTCACGTTTAACAAGAAGCCTCAGGCAGAACCAGATTAACGAAGAGGGGCCATCTGCCCTCACCCCGTCAAGGGATGAGAGGACAGGACAGAGGCACAGAAATAAGACAGGCAATCAGAATTTATAATTCAAAAAATGGCAGCATAAATAAAGTAGAAAAGGTGTCTTCCTCACAGATGCAGCTCCACAATAGAGGGACCTTACAACCAAGGCACTGCCTCCCATTTTACTATTGGAAACTCTATGGTTCTAGGAACCATAAGTGCTGTGTTGGGAAAACACAGAACTATGAGGCCTCAAAGATAAAATGGAACTTGGTAATAAATCTAAATTGTATCTTGGATTTTACAGGGAGCCAGTGAAGAGAAGTTAGAACCCTTGCAGCAGCTCTTTTGGATCAGCCGGAAGCTTTTCTGAGACTTCTGACTTTCTGAAACTTACAGACTAAATTATTTTTTTTTTCTTCTTAATCAGTGGAACAACATTTTCTTTTTAGCTTTTTTGAAGTTTGCTCCAAAGCAAGCAGCTGAAAAAATAAACTAAAGAGCCAGCCTTTTTCTGATTGATGACCTTCTTTTTAAGAGGGGGCAACATGAAGACGGAACTGCAAGGCAAGAGAAAAAGAAGTGAACGACTGGCAGGTGGCTGGCATGACAGAAAAAGACCCAGATGACAGGGAAAAATAAAGATGGATGATCCACTCTGGTGAACTCGAATGAGAGCAACTGAAAGAGAAAGAAAAATATACTATCTGTTTGGCACTGAAACGTCTGTGGTGAAGTATACATTTTTTCAAATGCTTGTCTACATTGCCATGTAATAAACAGTAGTGCCAGGCATGTGGCGAATTTGGCTCACCATAAGTAAAGAATAAGCAGCTGCCTCACATTGTTATTTTGACCAATCAGATCGACCCTCTTTCCTTCAGGATGCAGGTGGGGGCTACTAGCGACGGATGGCCTCCTGTATAATAGCTGCTCAGTGGCGAATGGCCTACTGTATAATAGCTGCTCAGTGGCGAATGGCCTACTGTATAATAGCTGTTGTTGATTATCTATGCTGAAAAATAATTGACTTTTTTGGGATTAATAAAGTATTATTCCACCCAGTTCAATCCAATTTGAGGGTGTAAAGCTATCCGAGTACTAAAAACTGCTGCTGAAATGATGACTATAAGATAAGGACATTATGGGCTCTTAAATGTCGTATCAAAACACTGCTCAAAAGACACGACAGGCCATGTCAAATTCTAAATGATATATTAAGGGGAAACAGCCAACCACAGAGATACTGTACACGATTAACACAACTTCTGTTTTCATTTATTTACTGTAATTCTGCCATTAAAAGCATTGAGAAGACTCAGGTTAATAGTAGTTAATGACTTGTCTGAATAATATTGTTAAAAACAACAACCAGGATGGTGGTTTGTCCCATTGTAGTGACTTGTAAAGTTTAATCCCAACAAAGAAATGATCAGTCAGGCACAAATTTACAAAAATGTGCCAGAACTACTTTCTATGAGCATAAAACTGACAGCAGGAAACACTGTAAACCACTCTTGTGGAATAAGCTAGTGTACTTAGCTCAGCTGTTTATAGTGAATTTGATCACAGATCTTTGCGAACATACCGATGGTATCCACCACATCCTAAATTTTGCTCTCGGAGTTCAGCCTGAAGCTCCCTTTTGCTCAAATCGAAGGGAACTCTCAGGCTCATTAAATAAGCCCAGAACGGATGCCAAGTAGAAAAGGTTTTTCAAATCCATTGACAAAACACTGCTTGTGATCACAACAGTTCAATGAGTTTATTTTGGTAGCTGGTTACCAACTATCGCTAAAGTGGCTATGGGGACTTTTTTGACCCCAGCTAGTATCAGAAATGACAAAGTGGTGAACAGCAGTCTGAGACACTGAGATGAATGGGCTGGCACCAAGTTTCACCGACCACTTTCAATACTTCCTTTACAAATAAAATGAACTTAAAACATGCTATTATCACATCATAAGTCCATAAAATCTTGGTTCAGTCTTTCTGTGCGAGAAAGCATCCATCGCATTCAGCACACACTGTCTGTGGACGCTGAGCCTGACCTCTGACCTCTTCCGGGGTGACCTGAGAGACAGACGTCAACCTTGGGTTTAACACAACTGGAGAGAAAGAATGGAAGAGTTCCTAAACAAGTGAAAATGCCCAACACGTGGCGTCCGACTATGATATAGTGAAGGAGTATCTGAGATGTGAGACAGGTTAGACATCAGAAGTACAGTAGGTCAAATTTCAAGCCAAAGTGGAAGTCCAACGACCAAACAAATTGAATTAATCAGATTCCAGATGCCATCTTTGCCTCTTTCAATCCACAAACTTCTGTGTTACCTCTGCGCAATCTAACAATACTGAGTAGGTCATTCAAGTAAAAATGAACACATAATGAGATAACAAAGTTTATTTAGTCTAAATATTTGAGTGTTTTAGCAAGTTTCCTGTCCTTGTTTTGATTGGGTCTAACATATTTCCCATATGGAGGACTTGGAAGCAGTGGAGGCATTGACTTGTCCCTCAAACAATGACTCAAACAGCCGGTTTATTGAGAGCAGCTGTTTTAAATATATGAAGCAGTCTTGCTGAGTTGCAACATGTGCCTGGAGTGTCAGCAAAATCCCTGTAACTGGTACATTCATCAGAGCTGTTCAGATAATCCAGTAAGTTGTCATTTGGCCTACATTTACGAGAGGTACAGTCCTTCCAGGAATCATTTCAAAGATTTGAAAGCCTATTTGAAAGATCCATCACAGCTCTCCAAGTTTTTTTTTTTCTTTAAAAAGATAATAAAATGTTCACCATTGCTCGAGGATATACCCATCGATTAATCCTTTCCCAGGCTTCCCTGCCAATGCCCGCGATGCTTTCACGGTCCAACGTCTCCCTCGGCCGTGTCTTGTTCTATTGGTCATCATCATATCTCTGCAGCGCATCCTCTAGCTTGGCGGTTATCTTCTGGAAGAAGGTGATCTGCTGGCGGAGGTGGTGCTGCATCTGCGAGCGGAAGTCTCGTACACGTGTGCGGTGGAAGTGCTGGATTTCTGCCAGAGTGGCACATGATATAATGTTGCAGCGGTCGTGGAGCTCACCCTCCTGCTTTGGACAATCTTTCACCTTGGTCAGTGCACCTGTGAAAAGATGGTCAAAATTAGATTCAAATTTTTATTTCATTTTTCAGTTGCAATAACTAACTGTTACGGATTATTGATTTGGCATTTGTGAAGAACGTTTGCCTGGAAAACCTGTAACGGTACCCTGAGGAGGAGATCTTATTTTGGCCGCTTATGTACGCAAACCTCACTCTTTCGGTCACTACCAAACTTTGACCATAGATGAGAGTTGACACTTTAACAGACGGGTAAAGTGAGAGCCCTCTGGCTCAACTCTCTGAATCCTGCAACAGTCTCATTTCTGCAGATGCTGCACCAATCAGCCTGTCCATCACACTTCATTTTCCCCTAATTTACGAACAGGAGGCTGAGAAACTTAAACCCCTTTGCTTGGGGAAGCCATTCACTTTCCATCTGTCGGGAACAATCCGATATTTTCAGGTATGGAACCATTGGCTTAGACTTGAGGGGTGCTGGCTACCATCCCAGTTGCCTCACACTCAGCCGCCAACCCCCCCGAGCATGCTGGAGGCCGTACTCCGAAGAAGCCAACCAAAGCATGTCATCAACAAACAGATTAGATCCCCCGTCCTAAACTTGGTGCCTCAAGATCCTGTCCATGAATATAATAGACAAGAAAGAAGGAAAACTGTTATGCTAGGAGCAGATGTCATTAACAGGTCTCAAACACTGTACAAAATCCCATGGGTGACACAGTTGTGAGCCTTCTCCACAAAACACAAAGACTGGATGATCAGACTCCCAGGACACCCCTTCGCACTTTGCAAGGGTAAAGATGTGGGCCGCTGCTCTACAGCCAGAATCAGTCAAAGCTTCCTTTTCAGATCCTTCAATCAACTTTCTCCATGAGGGTGAGCAATGCAATACCCCAATTTTTTTATTTGCCTTAAGCCATAAAGATTGTAAGAAAGACGAGCAGACAAGTTCCACAGGCTCATATCTTCTTTTTTTTTTTAATACTACAGAAATGAGCAGTCCTTTGACTTTTTTTCCCAGATTTCCTTGAGGTTACCCAACACCCAGTCATGTCTCATGTTTACTGTGACTCAACTTTTAAGAGGGGGGTTTGGATAGGCCTTGCAGATGAAAAGGAGCAAAAGGAGAACTCACAATAAAGCCCTTACATGGCAGGATGTGAGGGAAATGATGAGCAAGCTGGTCCTGACCTCACAAACCCACGCTCTCCTCCTATCTCTCTCTTCTGTTTTTTTCTCAACGCACACCGTGCTTTCAGCAGAGCACCCACAAAAAGGCAAAAAAAGAAAAGAAAAAGCCTTTCCTCTCTTCACTGACAAGGCGATAATGGCGCTGTAATTTGAACTTTTGTACTGTTGTGCTGGTGGGAAACTTCCACCAGAGGGAAGGAGGAAGAGAAGGGGGAAGAAAAAGAGGAGGAGGGGAACCTAATCCTGAAGCTGCTCCATTCTGCATTCCTGCAGTCCCAGGGCAACATGGGATAAGAGGCCCAGGAATCTCTGCTCATTCAAATCAGATGTAACCTTTGCCCCTCACACGCAGAACCGAGGCTGCCGATACTGTAAATTGACATTTGTGTAAAGAAAAGCAGTCCACGTTTGTCATCTGCTTTTTATGCAACGCAATGCTACATTTCCTTCTAGTGTAGCCATTATGGCAGAGATGGCTGAGCTTTGAAGCAGACCTGCAGAAAGGAATAAAGGTTGACATCTTTAAAAATGTGACACTTCTGGAATCCAATTTTCCTCGGCATTCTTTTAGTAGTGAGAGCACCAAAGTGGTTTAGCTTTCCAAATTCTTAAAACATATTAGCTGTTAGGCAAAGTGGAATGAAACTGGGCATTTTTGGTTCATAGTATTTGCTGCACAAGCAGAACAGACCAGGCTAAGCCGTGAGGGAATGAGGTCAGGGGTTTTGCTTAACTGGCACTTTCAAAAACACTAAAATCCCCACAGCAGAATAAGATTAACCCTCTCTACGAACTGGAAGGGTTACTGGGAAATGATGATGTGATCCAAGACCACATGAAGGGAAAAACGTAAGCAATTTTGTGCTGATGGGCCTTTTTGCATAATTCCCACACTTGTTCACCAGTTGGTTCATAATTCAAGTCACATACTATCAATGAAGCGCTGTCTGAGATTAGAGGCATTTAAAAAAAAATGTTGGTGTTGTCTCACAAATAACGTAGATCCATTCGAAGAGCTCTGAAAACCCAAATCACATTACCACTCATGTGCTCTGGGCGTATGTTGGCTGCAACAGATTTTACAAAATACCAGAGAAAAAAGCTTTATACCTCTGGTTTTAACATTAAAAACTGAAGGATTCTGTTATGTTTACCTTCTATCCACCTTCCCATCATGGATTACTCTACAGTGAAACTGTTTGCTTTCGCATATAGAGCTGCCATTACGCTTTGCAGACATAAGAAACACGCTGGGAACGAAATGCAGAAATGTTTATTCTGAGTATGATTTCTCTGTTAACAAGTGATTCGTTGTTTTATTTGGTTTGGCGAACACATGTAATGTTTTTAAGTTAACACCTGGCTGAGTCACTATGACTCGCTGGATTTTTTGCATGCTTGTCCCATTACATACAAAGTCCGAGAGACTTCCCCCGATATCCTGCTCCACAGAGGTGCGCTGAATATTCGATTCACATGTTTGAAAAAGGAAATCTGTTTATCCATTTAAGAATCTGAAAGCAGTGTGTCGCTTTGTCAAAGATGTCAAAGAGGTGACATCCTGTCAGTCACGGGGACTTTTGCAACTCAGGGTGTTTCCAAAGTGCGGAGCTGTGATTGTAGGATGAGAACAGAGCTTGGCGGACTATAGAAATGGTGCCTCTAGCTTTGGCAAATGCCTGGACTTTGCGTGCCAGCAGCAGCTCCCTCCTCCCAACCTGCAGGGAACTAACAAGCTAACTCCCCTGTAAATGCTTTGCAAATGTCTGAAAGTGTGTGTGTGTGTTTGTGTGTGCATGTGTGTTCTTCTGTGTGTTTTCAAATGAACAAGTACAAGCCCTCACAATATAGTGGAGTGTTACAATGGACCATGGTTTCAGTTTTCAACCCACTTTGACACTGCATTTGGGTAAATGAAAACAGATGTTGCTCTCGCTGTGGAAACAGTCAGAGCTTTTGGAACTTTTCCTCCTTTATGTTGACATGAGTAATGCAAAAGGAGGCCATGGGTTGGGTGGCTGCTAAACACATCATTAATTATTTTCTTTAACGCGAGTGAAAAGAAAAAACCTCACGGTTAACAAGAGATTGCAGTCTGCAGCATGGAAACTGAGACGCAGAGGCCTTCTGACAGTGAGCGCCAAACCCAAACACTTGATTCCAAATCTTTCAGTCGTGCTATCCCTTGCACCTTCCTGTAAGAGTAGAAAAGAAAACTGGATCTCACACCAGCAGACATCCCCACCTTTCTGCACATGAATGATGTCAGGAAAATTGGCCAGATGTCCTCTGTAGAGGTCCAGCAGGTCAGAAATGGGGTCCAGGTCCTGGCGTGGCTGCTCTGCAAAATATTCTCCTATGGCCTCGTACGCCTCGCCGGTGTAGGCGATGGCTCTGTTCAGGCCCACTGAGTAGGCCTGCTGGTCCAGCTCAAACGCCTGTGACAGGAATTTGAAGGACTGTCCAACCTTCTGGTACTCCTTCTTGAAGCCTGTTATCTGTTTGCGAGCGAACTCGTTGATGGCCGTGTTAACAACAACAATGTTCTCGTCCATTTTCTTGGTGAAGGTCTTGAAGCCTTCGATCTTGCTCTCGACTTCCTGTAGGTCAAGAGGGACAGCGGGTGTGCTGATGGAGAAAAGGAGGGAAAAGGAAATCATTTTAGAATTTTCTGGGTAACCACGGTGATAGGATCTGCAACAGTGATGTCATGACTTCTGTTTAAGATGCCACCTGACATCTAATCAAACATATTAGACCACACTGCAGCTTGAAAAGTGACACGAAAGGGACATTTTGAAGCTCCCGACCAAGTGTCTGAACATTACAAACTCGGACTGAGAATGGGTTGTTCAAACATCTCTACTAAAAGGCTACACATCCACGAAGTTCTACTGTTTTATATAACACTGTTATAGACATGTTATAATCATGTTATCTGTTACTTGTATATGGCTGGTTTCTAAAAGCTGTTAAAGAGTTTAAACAGTTTAAACAGTGAACCTTTGCCCCTTAACTGGCACTCGACAAACAATGGCAGGGAAAAAAGATGTGCTCGTAGCACCAAGTCTAAGGCTTTCCAGTGTCTGCTCTGTACCCTTTATAAAGCCGTAATAATCCAGTTTTTAATCTCACACCTATAGTGAAAAACTCAGGCTACTACCTGATTGTGAGGAAGAAATTGGCTCCGACCAGCTCGTCCCTCTCCGCCTTCCTCTTGCCCATTTTCCAGGCCTTCTCATCCGCCCCGCATGTCAAGAAATGCTGGAAGACGTCACAGTGGGCCAGCACGGGGTGGCTCGTCATGTGGTTCATCCACCAGATCAGACCTTTCCTCCTTTTGGAGATGAAGTCCTCCTCGAAGCGGCCCGTGGCCTGCTTCTCTGGCAGGTGGGGCACAGAGATGACAGGGAAGCGCTCCACAAGCCGAGCATAGAGCCAGTCGAAATGTTTGTACCTGTGGGGAGGATGGAAGGTTTCACTGGGACCAATTGGACATGTGAGAGTTGGAAAATGAGTGACGTTAGGGATCGGGGGGAAAAAAGCAGGCGAGTATTGTTAGAAGGAATGAAAAAAGTTATGAGGAGATTAAGAACTTTTCCCAGAAGGCCGAGTATAGGCATAGAAACAATGGCACAGAGGAAACCTCTGGCAGGAAAGAGGAGAATAGACCAGGTGGCAAAGGTCCACGGCTCTGTTTTTGACATTTTGTGGGAACTACTGCGGATGCAGAAAAAGCCACAGAAACATTTACTTTAGGAGAAACACTTTGGTGGAACTGGTGAAGAAAAAAAAGGGAGAAGCAGGAGAAAGAGGAGTGAACTTGTACCTGCGGTTGACCTGAACATTGGTGTGTGTCGGGGTCAGGCCGTAGGACATGTAGCTCTTCATGCCTTTGAACTTGGTCTGCTTCGTGGGGTCGTCAATGGTGCATGTGAATGGATATGGATCCTCCTGCCATTCTGGTCCATGCTTTCCCATAATCACGCAGATCCTGTCCCCATCCTTGACAAAGGCTGCCGCCTCCCCGAGCAGGAAGGCCTCCCCTCCAGACTTGACGAAGGTGGAGAACCTGTTGAGGTTCCTCCCCACTGTTGCTGAGCTCTTGGCCTGCTGGTGATGCTGCTGGGCCCCCCCGCGTCCAGGCAGGGAGGTGACAACTGGGTACAAAGGAGGGCTGGTTCCGAAACTCTTAGCCGCATCTGGCGCAGGGGAGCTGTCATCCCAGTCGTCGTCCCAGTCGTCATCGCTGCCCTGGCTGGTGTGGAAGCTGCCTCCTCCACCACTGCCAGCCCCAAACCCTCTCTGAGACTGGGAGTCGGAGGATGTGTAGGAGGTGTGGGCAGGAGACTGGGCATTGGTTTTGGGTGAGGAAAAGCCGTTGTTGCTGGTGCTGGAGGTGATGTGGTCTCTGATGATCTCAACATAGGAGGCAGGGAAGAGGCCAGCCTCCCCCCTGCTGTTCTCCCCCTCCAGCCAGCCCTCCAGCTCCTCCTCACTGAACAGAGTCACCGTCTCATTCTCTGTTATGGAAATCTCTCCTTGGTTTTCAGAGTGGAAATCGTACAGCACTTTGGCTTTCAACGCCATTATTTCAATACTGCTATTATGGTTTGGTGAGTTTTAGGTTGTTTTTTTGTTTTCCACGACAATGTCTCCTCAAGAACTTTCTTGTCTGGCAGGATTAAAGTTTAAAGACCCTCCCTTGTTCTCAAACGAACTTTAGAAAGCAACAGGAGCGTCAGTTGAGCCTCTTTTCTAGCGGAGTCCAAATGAAACAAGCTCGCCTCACCGATTTAAGCACAAAACAAGACGAGAAATCCAAAGCCTAGAATCCGACACCCACCTCCTCTCCGCTCCTTTCGGCGGGTTCAGATATCATTAGTTTCCATGCAGAAGTCCGGGACGGATAAATGCAGACAAAGCCTACATTTACAAGCCGAGGATAGATATGGATTGAAGTTCAAAGCTGACAAACGCGCTCCAGTTGTGCAGTCGTTACATTCCTCCAAATAAAAGCCGGGGGAAAGTCCTTCTTCCCTACTCCTCCTCCTTCTCCCGAGATGCTTGTTAGTTAAAGGCTTCAGTCTCAACACGTAGTTAGTTGACTAACGGAGGGTGGAGCTAGGAGCAAGTTCAGTCAAGTCGCTCAATTCATACATGGAAAAACATGGACTTTAAGAGGAAAAAGCCACATCAACTCACACAGTTTTATGCGGAATTAACTGCGTCGTTTTGCTCGTGTTATGGCGTCACACACATCTCGAATGACTCAGATGAAGCTTTTAAAAGTTCCTTAGCCTGAGAGAGGCTTTAGAGTTTTATTTAACGGCGACTATTGCTCGTGTTGTTTGGCTTTTAAAGGCAATTTTCGGGCCTTTAAGAGCATCGTCGGAGTGGTTCGTCAGTTCCTCTGCGCTCATCAATATTTCACACCTTACATGGACAAGATGCGAAACTTACTTTGTGCTTGAGTTTCAGATTTTGTTCCCCCGAGAAACAAAAATAATGTAGTGAATACACAAAACTGACACAAGTGATTATTTGAAGCTGTTCCGAGGACTTTGTTTTAACACACTAAATAAGGAGCTATGCAGCATAACACAGTTGTCCGTAAATGCCTTTGTATAACTTGACTTAACAACAAAAAATCATATTATAGTGTCTTTTAGTATTAACCTTAATGCATTTTCCATCTTGTCCACCAGAGGCCGCTGTTAGGTCACTCTGTGAGGTCAGACGTTTACTCCTTCCGTCCGGAAGCAGGCAGTAAAGCGACGCCCGCTTTGTGTTTTGGGGACGTTGAACTTTCCTTCCTGCTCCTTGTCATTTTGGTAGAACACGCCTGAAACCTCCAGAACAACAGAGTGTCCAAACAACAGAGTGTGTGCCTTTACAGAGGTGCTCAAATCTGCTGATGATCAGTTAATCAGCAGCATCTGGCAGCTACTTACCTTCCCAATCCCTATGACACCAGAAAATGTGTCCTGACATTTTTGAATATCTTTTATGGCTTAATTATTGTTTAGAAAATAATAGCATGGTGTAATATGTGTATCATTTATTTGAGATTGTATCTGCTTCGTTTTGGTGAGGGCCAGATGATTCTCATTTAATTTCATTTGATTTTATTCCTCTTCAATCACTTTCTTATATGGAAAAACTGTAAAACTACTTTAGAAGAGAGAGGGCGGACCGCCTGGAGAACGACAGCTGAGTCAGTGGAACGACAGTGAAATCACAGCGGACATGAAATTGAGAGTGACCTGCTCAAACAACCCCATGGAAATCTATGCCACACACTAGCATGCCCCTGTAAATGCTTTTAGGCATTAAAGGAGCAAAGTTTAATGTGATGAGTTAAGTTTTGGTAGCTAAAACAAATGTTGTGCGCATACTCGTCTCAACCCTGCTTCTTTGCTGTAGTTTCCGACCTGGTTCATGCACACCTCAACAGTTTGTGTGAACTCTACTGGGTTCACGGTCACAGTACCATCTGCAGCCTCCTCCCAAGACTGCAGCACGTCACCCAAGGTTCCTGCAGCAAAGTACTAACACCAGCCTCAGGACCCCACGGCCACAGAACCTCTGTCTTTGTGTGAGGCTGTGATGCCAGACGGGCCTACCGCTGGCCCCTCAGAAACCCTGGACGCAGCTTCAGAGGCTCTTAAATTACCAGCAATGGTAGAGAGTAATACGCTGGAGGCCGTCTAAGTCAGGCAAAAATCATTTTAATTATTTTTTAGTTTTTGTTGGTGAGATAGCATTTTGTTTAACCCAATGTGTCTTATTCTGTTTAGAAATTAGGACCTTCAAGAAGGCAGTCTCTGTGCACCTTGAGCAAGGCATCAGCATGGACAGCATCAAGATGATTAGATGATGAGGGGTCAATGAACCAAGAGATGGATGATGCCAGGAGTAGCAGCCATAGAGCAGGAACCACAGAGGGTGTAGAGAGGACCACAGGCTTCTGAAAGCATGCACAAGGTCCATGTTCTGATGGTAAAAAAAAACCTCAATATTGTCATTTGAAAAGTTTATTTTTCTGTGTTTATATGAAAAAAATGTCTGGCCTCTTTCTTGTATACTTTAGTGTTTGTGTATTTACGAGAGCTGGAGAATTAGCAAGTGTTACTTTTTGCATCTGTCGCCATAAACGGCCTGAAGCAGGACTGAGAGCTACTGCAACATGAACTCACCAAGAAAGCCGACCTCATCTGGGATGTCCTGCAGGACAAACTGCGGCCAGGTACAAGAAAGTTCAAAGAAGTGCCAGTCGATGGATTAATCAAGCTGATTTTCCACTGTCGCTGCTCTAATTTGTTTTGCAATAGTTTGGATCCTTGGAGACACACAAAGAAGCGAGTAGTAATGAGAAGCCAAGTCGAGCTGCATGGAAACGAGCCATAGTTGTTACTGTATTAATAATATTGTGTTGTATTTCTTACAAAATAGGATGGATGTTTTTAGGTGCTAAAATGAAAATTAAAACAAAGCACAAAGCTTCACACACACTGGGGGCAGTGGGCTGAGTAGGATGTTGGTGCATGTCACCCACGCTCCTGGCAAGCCATTAGGGCCGAGATCAAAACGGGGAAAGCAAACGGAAAACTGCTGCGCCTTGTGTCTCAGTTAATTTCATATACTGCGAAACTGAAACTCAAGCCCGTCGGACCGAGCCGAGGTATGATGCTGCAGTCTGGATTGCTAAGAATATGTTATGGTACATTTTCATAGTGGCAGTATGAGGCAAATCGCTGTGGTCATGTAATGGCAGTTTTAAGAAACACCTGAAGAAGAAAAGACAACATTGGTCAAAAATAATACAAAAAAAAATAACAATGACGATGGTGGAATGTATCATCTTTATTATGCAGAGACACAGATGTAAGAACCTGACAGAATGTGCACTGAATGGTGTCATCATGAAAAGAAGCTCCCACTACATTTCTGTGGCGTTTGTTTGCAGCCTCTGGACAAACACACAACGTTTGATAGCGATATGGAACATTCCTCTGACTCTTTGGAAGGCTTTTAAACTCAGAGCCTGCTCGTTAGTTTTCACACTACAAGAAGACGGATTCATGCCCCCAAACGACTGTCTGTTAATCACAGACGTAGGGGAGAAAACCGGGAGAAATGTGGCACTCGTGTGCGTCAAAGTTGTCGCAAAGCTTTGTCTCACAGTGGAGGAAGAGGAGGGGGGGGGCGTCAAAGGTCACGATTCAGGCTCCAGGCGTGGAAGGACGGGGAGGATGAGGTTTCCGAACGAGGAGTCCTGAGTGATGAAGAAGCCCGACGAATGTGTGTGCGCATGCTGAAAGAAACGACATGAGAAACACTGTAGAAACACTGTAAGCATTTGAGGAGTCTCAGAGCAAATAATGATCAAACTGCACTTTTGGTGGTTTTGTGTCTCACCTGCAAAGCAGCTTTCTGCTGAGCAGCAATGTGCTGCTGCTCTGCGTTGTCCCGAAAGTCCTTCATACTCGGCCGAGCCAGCGAGATGCTGAAAAACATGAAAGAGAGAGGTCATTGCTTTAGATCAGCAGCTCCTGTCTCTCTGTTAGCTCCAACTGACTGGTCAGTATGTGGTGCTTTTCCACCACTTTCAGTTTAAAGAGCTGAACCACATTCATCTCGGTGGGCTCAGAAACTAATGTGGCAACTGAGTCTATCATCTGAGGATTTAAAACGTAGATCAGGACATTGACATATGCGAGTTCATCCCCCAAAAAGAAGATTGATACAGAATACTCGATAGCCCCAAATATTTTTTTCCCTTCATAAAATGAACATTTGAAGCCAAACTGGAATGCACAAATTTAAATCAGACACAACACATCCTAAAACCCCAACAAATACAATCTAAACAACCACAGATATACAAGGTGTCTGTAAAAGACACAAATGACCAAAGAGAGAAATAACCGAAAGGGAATTGCACAACAATATTGACAGACATGGGTCTGTGGTAAACCCCTTTCTACCTTGCTCCAGGAGTATTCATGGAATGAGTTTGCAGCAGCCGCCTCCTCTCCCTCTCCAGCTCAGCCAGGATTGCCACCCGTGCCTTGTTCGGAGAGGCTGCACAACAAAAAACAATGACATGACAAAGACGGACATCCCTGTATCTGTCAACTACTCGACAAAGCTGAACGAGAACAGATGACAGGGTTGCCCACAAAATGACTGTGACAGTATGTAGCAAATTGTGAATGATCAATGATAAAAAAAAATTTCAACACCACATAATATTCAAGTTTAGAGTACAATGCTTATTCAACATTTACACAAAGTTCCACTGAAATAAAATAAGAAATATTTTGGCAACTGCGTGATTAAAGGTTTTGAAATAAGTCGTAATTTCGCTCGGTTGACAAACGGTTCACATTTCCTTATATGGGACCCAGGGAGCAGGGGAAATTTAGGGGACCCAGAGTTTCTAGCTCCGGCCCTGTCATCAAGCGTAGCACACAGAGTGAAAAAGACAGCTTACATGGCGACATTGTTACATCTGAACAGTTACCTTGCCCTGGAGGATTAGTAGCCATGTGAGGGAAATGTTGCAACGCGGAGGAGTGCTTGCGATAAAAGTACTCCTCGGCGTTAAATTTTGGTTAAAGTTTGACAGAGTGAATAACACTACGTTCGCTCGAGGATACGTCTCCGAGAGCAGCGGAGTGTTACAAATGAGCGTTGAGCAACCGGTTTAATGTGTGTAGTCTGTCGCTTTCTGTTTTATGACACCGTGTCGTACCGGTGTCTCGTTTAGATGGGAGAGAAAAAGTAGAGGTCTCACTCTGCTGCTGTTATCTCCGATACAAAAAAAAGACAGTGCCGCAGCAGAAAAAAAACAAAGACTAGTTGCTCTTCAAATGACCTCTTTACCGAATCAAAACATCACCAAAGGATTTTTTAAAAATCTTTATCTTTAGATAAGTCTATGTGTAGGTATTTTTGAGAATGTGCATAATGTCCTCAATGGTATATGAGTTATTAATTCAAAAGCATAGAACACATAGAAACTCAAAGTCTTTTATTTTCAATGCCAGATTGCCCAGCTTTTAAATAAAATGGTTCGCTTCACACCTGTGTTTTATTCAGTTTACAAAATAGAATCGGTAAACGAAAATGATTGGAAAGTGATCTCAGTGACTGGTATTTTTTTTTACAATGGTTACAGTGAGCGATGTCTATGTCCAACATGTTGACCATGACGTGGTTGAAAACTCTAAACTGATCAACGTTCACACCTTACAATTGAATTTCCTATCAGAATGTACAATTGCCTTTTACTTTAAATCACATTCATATGAAGTACTTTTTGGATTCAAGCTGAATTTATATTTTTTGCAGAGCCGTTAAATAACTTTAATTTGGGAAAGTTCAGCAGAGTGTTAATTTCCCTCACTATTTCAAGCATCTTTTTTTATAGATGATCTTTGGATTGTATTTCCTCGCGTGTTGTCATGTGACGCATATGTTTACATCCGGGCTCTTGGAGATTTTCTTCCGGAGCTGCGCAGTGGCAGTCAGCTGACAGTTGTGATCATCCAGCGGGTGTAACACCTCAGTTGAAGAGATCTTAACGGAGAAAAAGCCTCTCTCTGTCTTTGCTAACCCTTTCAGTCGTGACGAACCGGACAGCCGTTGACCCGATACGTGCCCACGTCCTCCCGCCTTCAGCAGGGATGAGTGTCGGCCTGGCCAGCTCAGGGCAGAAGCCCATCACGGAGATCCTCCACCCGCTGTCCGCCACGGAGGAGCCGCTGTCCCCGGGGCCAGATGTCACCATCAGCGTCGTAGGGGACAAGGTAGGGTGTGCTGGGGATTCACCGGGATCTTTTTTCCTAGTTTGGAAGCAAACAGAGGATGGAAAGAGGACGCTGAAACCAAACCAAACTCTGTTTACTAACCTGTTTTCAAGCTGACACCAGTGCTCATAGGCGAAATTCATCAAGTAGGCAGTATAGCAGCAAACTGGATAGAAGTCACCATTTTGTCTGTTTTTCTACTCACTGTCGTTCGCATCCAAGGTTCGGTGCGCAAAACTGCAGGTTAGAGTTCAGCTTAGATCCCCTGAGTGGGAATTGAGTCAATCTTACGGACGTCAAATAAATCTCATAAACCAAAACCAGTGTTTTTCTTTTTTACAAGGAACGCTTTATATGTAAGAAAGAAAAGTTGAAATTGATCAAGATAAGAGTGGGGAAGTAATCTGACTGATGCACATAAGCTCACTAATGCTTTGACAAAAAAACTCCAAAACGAAACAGAAAAGTGTATATGGATTCGCCCCATTAAAGTTGAATTGTTCATGTTCGTTGCATTAAACAGACTCCAGTTTATTAACGTTTTCTTTAGAAAACAGAAAAAAACCCAAACATCTTCATCAGCCTCTGTGTGCTGTTTAAACTAAGATGGACCATGCAGGTTTGATCACGTAGCCTTCATTCCCTCAGATGTAACAGTTGTAGCAACCATTTTGGTCTGGCAAGGTGGTTATTGCCAGTCAGAGATGCTGCGAAGCATCCATCAAGGCAAAGTTTCTTGGTGTGGGATTGTTTTCCTTATCCTTTTCTCCCTATACATCATCGTGGAGGGCCTGAGTTCACTCCGTCAAACAAGATGTCAGCACAATCTGCGGGAAAACCCATCTGTTGGAGAGAACAGGTGATTTATTTTTCCAGCCTCTCCGCCGTTTTCCTAATGACCCGCTGATAGACCAAATGAATTGAGGAAGAAAAAAACCCCAACCATCTGGAAAAACTGAGTGAAGCTGATTGGATTAAACAGGATAAGAATTGAGCTAAAACCACATAAACAAATAATCCGTTAAGGCTGCCCAGTAAAGACAGCTCTGGCATTCTACAGAACACAACATGGTGTCGTTTATGAGATCGTACAGTGTACGTTTCAAGATTTTTGGCATGTCACAACTGGAAAAGCACAGAGAACAGAGACAATAAAAAATATTTTAAAAATCCCAAAACAGATTAGTACGATGTTTTCCTCATTCTCTGTGCGACACATGGCTGCGTTTGCAGGCCTGGTTGTTCATTCACAGTGAAATTAAATCATCCGATTCGCGATCACCAGAGCAGGGTTAGTGGCGCCGTGTAAAACGGAGCACCTGTGTCAGCAGCAGCATGTGGGTTTTTCTGTGTGCACAGCAGAGGCCGAGTGGTGCGAGGAGGAAGTCTGTGTGTGCGTCTGTGATGGCCTGAGACAGCAGAGACGGAGGGATGGCATTTCTCTTCTCAAATAAGAAGGGGGGGGTAAAGGTTGAACTAAGGTTGCGCTCAATTTGTTGCTTCAGAAAACCCTGATAAGTTGAAAGTCCTCCGTTTCGTCCTGCTCACTCGTGGTTCGATTCGACACACGGCCTTAACAAGAGCCCCATTGACAGGGAAAAACAGCCTCATCGGCACCACGATCAATCGGTCTGCCTAGCTCTTTGTTGAATGCGATGTCACCATGGTGTCTCACATGTTCTTGCAGGAAGTGGGGCTGACGAACGGCACGCCGGTGGAGTCGTCGAGTCCCGCCTCTGCCTCGCTGCTGCTCAACAGGCTGCAGCTGGACGACGACCTGGAAGCTGACACCATGGACCCCTACACCTCCACAGAAACCCGCGACCTTTTCGTCATCGTCGACGACCCGAAGAAGCACGTCTCCACCATGGAGACCTACATCACCTACAGAGTCTCCACCAAGGTCTGCTATTGGCTGATTTTCTGCTCACACTGTTTTCAGTAGACAAAAGAGGCTTAATTCAGGTTCTGTCTCGTAGAATTATTGTGTTTCTTCTGCATGTTTCATTTCAACCGCCTGTTTTATATTACTGCAAGCCATTTTCCTTTGAGTAGTTCTTGTTTTGGAGAATTCGCCTTCATGCTGAAACTGTTTTCAGCTCAAGAATTAAGAACTGGTTAAAGAACCTTAGTTTTTGAAAGAAACACACTTTTATAGCATAGTTCCTTCCCTGGACATGATCAAACTGCCTTCATCTGAATGTTTTTTTCTTTCTCCTTTAATAACAAATCCTTCATGATTTAAAATGGCTTGCATGTAACTCTACAGCTAGTCCTCTGCCACTTTTCGCTGGCTGATAGTGTATAGTCCCAGCTTCATAGTGAATAACAACATGGCAGACCCTTGGTCTGTGTAATGGTGTGTCTAAACAAAATGAGTCTCCTGTGTTCCTGTGTCTAGACACTGAAGATATTATCTTAGCTGCTTCTGAAATGGCTCGTTCAGGCAAACCTATGCTATCATATTCCTATGTGATAAAGCCACTCTGACAGTACATATACGACCAGTTAGCACAACCGTTAAAAAAAGCAGCAATCGGTTGATTCCAGCAATAAATGGAGGCTGATGTTTGTCACACTGCTTTAGAATGTTTCCTTATGCCAGTCTTTCACACTCTACATTGTAAAAGCGGTCAGATATCTGCCAGAACGCTGGTGTTCATTAATGAAAAACAGCAGACACCAACTATGATGCGAGGCAAACCTGCTTTTAGTGAATACAGTAGGGAGAAAGGCGTAGGCGACACCTTTAGATCAGAAGCACAAGGTCAAACCACAACAGCAGCGGTATTTCTGAAGTGCAGGCCAATCGTTGTTGTTTCCTTTAAGGAAAGGTTTTCAGCCATCTCTTTGAACAGTTCTTTATTGGGGGGCAGAATGATCATACAGCATGCTTGCTTAATAGACATGAATACCAAGCTGTAATTTCTTAGTGCCACACATACAGGTGCAAATATATCAGTACACCCTCTTAAATGATTAAATTATTGGTGCTTGAAGCTCCACTTGCTGAGGCCTCCCAAATTGTTTTAGTGATCAAGATTGTTTTCAGACGGGAACTTTGAAATACAAAATGTTTGTTTGACATCCCTCATTTGACTAACAAGTACACAGTATGGTGGAAAAGTCCAAAAGCTCAGTGCAGAGAGAGGGTCGTAGTTTTGCTTAAATCATGGTTGTCTCTTTGGGCAGTTTCGAAGCAACTGCAGATTCCAAGATGATCAGCTCAAAAAACTACATTGTAGATTATAAGGAGGTGTAACCATCTTGCCAAGGTCTAGAGGTAGGTCCATACTTTCACCCTCAGCTAAGAGGAACTTGGTCTGAATGGTCAGGAGCAATCCAGGACCACTGAGGCACAGGTCTGTCATGAACTGGAAACTGCTGGAAAACAGATCTTGCATCGCCGTGGACTGGGAGACTGTTAGCTTGACACTCCACCTGCATACCATATCAACTTGTAGGTCAGGGCTAACAGAGAAAAAAGCAAAACACTTTCCATTTAAAGGGGGAAAAAAAAGAAAAGATACCTCAGAGATGAGAATCTGTAGCTCATGTTCACCAGGCGAATCCTCCCTTCCACCCTTCATATGTGACTGCTGATTAACAAAGTGTGAGGGCCACAGAGTCACCACTCTGCCTCAAAGAACTCAACTTGTTCTGACAGCAGAGAATCAGAGCTTTGAAAGTCTTTCTGTTGCTTCACGAAAGGCGCAGATTCAGAGAAAGACTCTGCCTGTAGCCATTCAGTGGCGTCATGACGACAGTCGCCACGTGCATCGTGTTGCTTTGGATCAGAGGCCGCAGACAAATGTGAGAGTGTGTGTGGAGGAGGGGGCTGTCTTTTAACATATTAACAACAGTTCTTAGACGCAGCTGAAAGCTGTTCCTCAGCCCATGCAATGAATTCTATTAGAGAATCGGACCTGGTTTTAATGCAGTCTGTGACCATTGATGATGTTGGGCAGTGTTCCTCACAGTCATGTTAGATGCCTCCAGATTAGCTGAATGTTTTGATGATTTGTCAGACACAATTTTACTCTGGGGAACATTATTCTGAAATTTCCATTTAGATTGTTTATTTTAGTTTTTTGTTGTTTTGTTTTTTTGCAGTTTGCTGAATTTTTTTCCTACCCAACTGTGTCACTGACCTGTTGCAAATAAAGTTAATTTGTTGCAGCGTGTCTTTTTCTTACCACTTACTTTCCCGGTCTTTTGTCCTGACTTTTTTTGAAAAGTGTTACTGTCATCGAACCAAAACGAGAAAAAAAAAACCCACGTTTTCCGTGAAACTGTTAAAAATCCCGCCATGTTCTGTTGTAGGAAAAAACATTGGCTCAGGAGATTGCCTTGCATTCGCTATCTTTTTTTGAACTGGGCCTATATTAAGAAGAACATGTTTGATAAGCCTAGATGTTCGTGTGCAATGCAGAAACGGCTTGTCTTATCTTTTTCAGACGACACGGATAGAGTTTGACCTGCCAGAGTACAGCGTGAGACGGCGCTACCAGGACTTTGACTGGCTGAGGATAAAGTTGGAGGACAGCCAGCCGACCCACCTCATCCCTGTATGTCACGTACTGTTTGTGGCAGTCCACTGTCTTGCTTTGCATTTGGAAAAAAACAAACAAAAAAAACCGCTCTCTTACATTCTCCCCTCCTATCCTCCCCTACAGCCGTTGCCTGAGAAGTTTGTGATGAAGGGCGTGGTCGATCGTTTCTCAGAGGAGTTCGTAGAGACGAGGATGAAAGCTCTGGACAAGTTCCTGAAGCGAGTTGCAGACCACCCCGTCCTATCCTTTAACCCGTATCTTAATGCTTTTCTGACTGCCAAGGTAGGACCACAGTTAACTAAGAGTCCAGTAAATCAGCCACAGTACGCCATGAGAGAGAGTAATCTAACTGATGCTTGGATAAGGGGCAAGAAAAAAATAAAAAAGGCGAAACTATACATTTTTATGCATGCCCAAAGTAAATCAACCAGAGCCTACCTACCCCTCAGTTGGCGTGTTTTGGCTGAGAGGAGCTGAGACAAAAAGCTCTATTGATTCTTTCGGTGGGAATGAATTTGTTACAGCAGTGAAATATTTGGACTCGGATTAAAGAAGTGGGATGTAAGTTTACAAAATCAATAAACCAGTAAATAACTTATGAAAATGGCCAGCTGTAGGGTGTAGACGCAGTTTGACAAGCAGAGAGAAAATCAGTTACATCTCATGTGTTTCCTTGTGATATATTTTTAAACGTGTGACTTTGAATTGACGCCTTTGATCGTGACATCCCGTGTTGTCGCTGTGCAACTGCAGGACCTGAACAAGCGCCAGGGTCTGGCCCTGCTGACCAAAGTGGGCGAGTCGGTGAAGAACGTGGCCGGAGGCTACAAGCTGCGGGCACGGCCGCCTGAGTTCTGCGCCATGGGAGAATACCTGGACACTTTCAGTCAGAAACTGGGAACCATTGATCGTATCGCTCAGAGGATCCTCAGAGAGCAGTCAGGTATCCAAAAGATGAATCTATATAGCTTTTTCTGGACACTGACAATAAATGCAGAGAGTGAGAGACATTTGTAATTGTTGGACTGCAGTTAACTGTAGTGTCATTAGGAAATGAAGCAACATTAAGACAGACTTCCTGTAAAATAGTACAGCTTAAAAACGGACAGCGTCGTTGACTTTCAACCTGGGAATGAATCAGCTTACGATGGAATTCCGAGAGTTAATTCGTTATTTATCATTGTTTAGCCGTGACTTATTAACAACATGGCCTCACAAAGTAATTGAACTAACCTTGTAACCGGATCCCTCCACAGAAGATCTGGTTTTGATGCTTTGAGGGTCACAGTCTTCTGTCTGGGCTCGCAGTGCCAACTAAGAACCAAAAGGAATTTCAACAGAGAAAATGCTTAAGACTGGACTTAAGACTATTTGTGTGTGCACTGTTATGCTTGTGTTTAGCTCATACCATGTGTTACAGTTGAGTCGTTTGCCTGATCTGTATCGCTACTCTAGCTTCTATGAGTTTAATCTGCAGTATTGACTGTAGAGCCTCTTTGTTTGGAGAACGAGTCAACAGACCTCTGGGCTTTTAAGCCGCATGGTTAAATGCAGGCCCAACTCATGCGTGTCAAATGATTCTGCAAATATCTGTCATGTGAAATGCTCCTTGTCGCCATCTGTTCAGGTGTTTGACGTGCTAAGTCAGAGGCAGCCTCTTTTCCATGTTGGAGGAGATAAGATGGGAACTCTCGTGGCTGTTGACAATGAGTGGACTGACACAGAGTGCCTGTTGCTTAACCATCACCCCCCCTCGATTCCAAATAAAGATTTTGTAACCGGACACGCTGATCCCTGTGTATCACCTTTGACGAAAAAAAGAAAGCTTTGCTGTGAATGGTTTTCCAGCCCATCAGTTTCTTTCTTGCTCTTCAGCGGTTTCTTTTTTCCTGTCACTCTCACCAGAGTACCTGACAGAGTTTCGAGAGTATGGTGCGGTCTACTCCAGCTGGGCGGCGTCAGAGGAGGAGCTGCAGCGCCCTCTGGAGGGCGTGGCTGGCTGCGTGACAGCGTGTTGTGGAGCGCTGGAGGACCAGAATGAGAGCATGAGCCAGGACTTCCTGCCTGTGCTGAGAGAGTACGTTCTCTACATAGAGTCCATGAAGGTAAGAAGGCAGTCAAATTAGAAGAGGCTAATTGGCTGCTAATTTTTTCATGTCCATCAAAACATTTTTAGTATCTCCAAACACATAGATTTTGAATAGACACAAGAAAATAGCAGTGGTTTATCAGCTAGATATGCAGGTGTTTTTTTTCCTTTGTGGCAAGGCTAACAAGGATTTTATATATGCCTTCTCCTGTGCTAGTACATGGAAACATTCATACTTTGGTGCTGCATCAACTTTAATCCTGACTAGAGGAAGTGCCATCTGAAATTCTGCGTTTGTCATGTCCTGTCCTCATCAAGCTCTTGATTCAGCATGTTTCTGCCAGTCCAGTCGTTTTAACACAGTCATTCTCTGAAAACAGTGGTGTTTTCTGTCTGATTTCAGAATGTTTTGAGGAAGCGAGATCAGAGTCAAGCCGAGTATGAGGGCCGCCTAGAAGCAGCCATATTACGCAAACAAGAGGACAAAATGCCTGTAAGCCTCCACACTCCCCTAAACCAAGTCTGCGATTGCATGTTTTAAAATATTGATTGTTGTCATTTCCTGGTCTATCTGTAATTTTTGAAGGTTTGTGTTGTTATTTCTGTCTCTTTATTATTAGAGCTCAAAACTTGAGAAGTCAAACATTTAATCTGATCAGATTACCAGATAAATATTAAACTGAGAATCTTTGCTGTGGATATTTTTCTGCTAATTGTCTGTACTCCACACCTGGATGGAGTGAAAGTATGTCACTTCCAGTGATCTCATACAATCCTTTCCTCCAAAACTCCTGCTCTACCCAGACCCATATAATTCAGGTCCTGCAAAATTTAGTCTTGCACCTAGTTCCCTGTAGCTATAGTTTCCCTCTTTTATTTGCTTTAGATGCCAGTGGAGGTCGAGAAATGCCAGGACAAAGTAGAGTGTTTCAATGCCGACCTGAAAGCTGACTGGGAGCGCTGGCAAAGGAACAAGAGACAAGATTTCAAACAGCTTCTCATTGGAATGGCTGACAAAAATATCAACTGTTACGAAAAGGTATGCAGACTTCTGTTAAGACCTGTAAGACAACTTTCTGATCACTGCACGGCTTTATATGTTTCTCTTAGATGCAAGCAGAAACCGTAGAAAGGAACATTTTGACTGTTTGCAACTATCCTTGCTGGAAGAACATTGTTTAAGAGAGACAAAATACAAATATGTGAACAAGTGCAGAAAATTCTCAAGGTTCATAAACTTTCATCCACTACTGTGAAATAGTTGTCCTTGTCCTTCCGCCATGTATAGCTCTCAAAAAGCACAAACAGTTGAAAGGAAACATGCTAGCAGATTAGCTTAGCTTTAATACCATGATTACAAGGTGACGTTAGCACTAGCAGAAATATCTATCATTTTCAGAGTTTGGCCACCAGCATCTTAGCTGCTTTTAGCCTGAAGTTCTATTTTTAGGGGAATGCTAAGTTACCAGCAAACTGTACTCTTATCTAGCTAGTTTGGTTGAGAACGTTAATACATTTTCTAATGATGTACTATTAACTATGATGATATTTATCTTCAAAACATTTTTTCATGGAAATTAAAGGTTTAACAGTTTCTATAACTTGAAAAACCCCCCATCAACATTTTCTTGTTCAAATCAAATGCACAGCACTGGATTATATTTAGATTTTTTCTTAGCATTGTTTTTATTCTAAGCAAAGATACGAGCACTAGCTTCAGACAAGACATTCTACACACAGCCTCTGTTAATGTTGACATTTGTCAGCATATAGTTTTAGACTACAGAGCTCCACTATAAATATATCAGTATCATACTAATTTAGTATGTGTGGCAAGCTCTTTTAGCATTAACTGAGATCAAACATGCTGTATTTTGTTGACATTTATTTATCTGGAATACATTCAACGGGACTGCTTTTAGCAGAATGACTCACGATTAGGAACTGCTCCTACCTGATCTTTTAATGCTTTTGTCAGGGGCTCCCAAGGGGTGGCTGTTCCACAGAAGTTTGAAACACCAAAATAAGTTATCACAGATAAAGAAAAAAAAAAAGGAAGACAATCGTAAATTGCTAAGTCTTTCCATTTCTGTACGTCAGCTGACTCTTAATCTGTCTCCTCTCTCCAGTGCCAGGCAGCATGGGAATCACTCATAACTGTTCTCCAGGACAAACAGACTGAGGACAAAACAAGTGACACGAACTGAAACATGTCCTTGTGTCTCAGCCCTCATCGCTCTGTGTCTGTACAACACACTCTCTCATGCCAAGGAAAAAGACCAACGGGGCAACGGATTTTAACTGCTGAACTCTGCCCCCGTTCTCCCACAAGATGATTGTATGAAGAGGAGTCGTCTCTTACACAGATGATCCAGCGCAGGAGGTAATGCAGGGTGCAAATCGGAGGACAGCTGGGAGAGAGGATTAACTTATGTTTTTTTCTTTTTTTGCTGCCGTTCCTATGAACATTTTCTACTTTATATTTCCAATTAACAGTTGGTTACTAATGCTTTTTATCCATCCGCAATCCTGGAAATATGTATTTTCAATGCGCCCTCTCCATTTTCACATTGAGATAAACATGAAGGATGAGCTGACTCGCCTGAGTATGAAGTATCTTGAGTGCAAGAATTCAGAGCATTTCTTTTCTCCTGCCGATTGCAAAAGCCTCTGAAGGTGCAATACCAAAACTGTCCATTCCATCTCTCCATCTCTTAAAAAGCATCTTTTTTTTTTATTTCTGATAAAAGCTGAACCCGAAGAATATTCATACTTATTATTTTTGCATGAATCACCCCATAGTTTCCATATATTCTCTTACTTTTGCTTTTCAACAGCTCATAAACTATACCTTTTTTTTTTTCTCTTCCAACCGTTGTGATTAAAAACAAAAGACAAAAAAGACAGCTTGAAACATGCTGTGGTATGCATGTATGCGTTTGACCATGGAGGGCAGAGGTGTATTCACGTTGTCAAGGCTGAAAAATGGCGGCTTTTTCAGAGAAACTTTTAAGAATTGTCAGCTAGTGTTGCCCTTCACATCCTTATAGAGACGTTGAAAGGAGGCCAAGCTGCATTTAAGCTTGACGACACAAGCGTTTGTTTCTGAACTGAATGTCCAGGTTGATGAGGGAGGCGAGTTTGTGGATGGTCCAAAAAAGATGAGCACAAATACAGAGAATAGATTAAGTTAGATGTCTTAAAAGAATACAGAGCAGCAGCTCCACCATGTGGCGAAGCTCTGAACGGTTTTCATATTCTTTTGATACAGTTAGTCTTTGTTGGTTTCTCTTCATATCGTATTTGCCATGGCCATTTACACCTTCTGCAGCCAGGAAGTACCACAGCTAAAAATATTAAACAGCACTTTGGGTGGATGATGAAAAACGCCGGTGAAACGAAAGAAGACATTGGTACTTTTTTTTTTCTTTTTTTTTTATGCTCTTTAATCACATGAAAACGTTTTAGCTTTCTGAAGAGACATCTACCAATGTGTCTCATTCACAAAATATCTTCTTGTAAGACAAGTAAGTCCTGAATTGAGGATTTGACCTGTCAAAAAAACGGTTGAGAGCTGTCAGCTGAACATCCGTCGGGGCTGGAATTGGTAAATATCTTAAACATGTTCTTAAGACTGACTTACAGTGCAACAAACATTGAGGACGTGGATAAAAGGGAATTTTGGGAAAAAAAAGACAACTGTAACGCTCACTGAACTTGAAAGACTAAAGTTATCCATTTAAAGTAAAGGGTTAATCGTGAGACTGAGAGAGTCTGTAACGAGTTCAATCCTGTGACAGAGCAGTTTGACACCGTGTCCTTGTTTGCACAGCTAGCTAAGGGAAAACCTTTGAACAGGGAAGAGTTGTGCCACAGCACTGTAGCAGTAGCGTTTTTGGATCACACCTTTCTTGTCTCCTGGCTTTTTGGTCTCGCTTTAACAGAAAACTAACCTCACAATTAGCTTTCAGCCACGGGAAGATGAAGCTCATCGTTTTCAGGATGAAGGTCATTCTTTTTCATAAATTCCTTCATTTTTCAATTGATTCTTATCAGTTTTAGATTTTTTGTTTTAAATTGATGCCACACTTTGAGAACTGCCTTCCATACAACCAAACGTAAAGGAGATTTAGTGTCTGTAGCAGCTTGTAATCTCTAAATATATTGTTAGCTTTTTTTTTTTTTTAAATGTTCTCATCTTTTTCCCCTCATGGGCTTTAAAAAGCCTGAAGTGGCTACTGTTTCCTCTTACTACCAGAAGTTAACAAGAGGACACATGTAAAAAATAAAAAAATATATATTTATATTTGTATTTTAGCCATTTTGAAACCAGATGAAGAAAAGCTGCCCTTGTAGCGCTTACTAAGCTTTAAGGTGGCTACAATGAAGGTTCTGCTCTGCAGATGCGGTGATGCTAAATAACTGTACTTCACTGAGGGAATAAAAGAAATAGTAAAGCACACTTCAAGGAAGAGACATCAAAACACATTGACTGTATCGCCTGTTATTCCGCATATCCTTTACCCCACACTACCGTCTTTAAAGGACAGTTTGTGTATGTTCGAAGTTTTTGATGACAGATTTTACGTGTATACCTGCAAACCAAGTATTTTTCACTCTCGCTTACTTCGGAAGAGCTTTGAAATTTACTGGAAAACCAGACTTCAGGAACGTTAAAGCACCTCTTGTAGGTAAAGCTTAAGGTACCCCTAGGAGTCGCCGCTCACCGGTAGTGGAGTAAAAGTTTTTTTGTTATAGTTCTCGCTCTTTTTGTTTGTTTTCGAGGAAACACCGAACCAAATAAGACAACAAACGTGAACAGAAACGTGTTCGCTCACGAGAAAATGCCTCACTAGTTTTCATCATCTTTAAGCTTTGGTTTGGCAACATTGGTTCATCTGTGGTTTGCATTTTTGAGACAAGTTTTGGTACTATTCAAACACTGCTCCGAGCCAAGTTTAGTTGGATATCAAACAAACAGGGGGCTTTGTTGGGATTGTTGTGTGAAGATGACAATTCCACATGTCAAAGGGAGCTGGAACGTGCACAAACAATGCAAATCAGGCATAAGAAAAACATGTCTGTTAAAATAAACTCATTGTAAAGTCACATGGGTACCGAAACGATCCTTGTGTTTAATGTGCATACCGTACTCCAGCCATAGCCATTTGTAAAAGGCCCGTCCTGTGTGCCTGGAGATTTATTTTTGCACTAAACAATGTAGCTCCAGCACCCGAAAAACGTGAAACAAAATTCTTTCTCAGTTGCCAAAAAAAAAAAAGACAAAACTATCTGATTGAGGCTTGTTTTGTGTTTTGTTCCAAACGTTCAGAAATGTCAGGAAAGTTGTCGACAAGCAGAACTGATTCAGGTTAAACCCCTCAAAAAGGGGCGATCCAGGGAGAGATTTCTTTTACACGCAAAAGAAAATGTTTTTAAGTCGGACGTCGTCGTGGTCTTTCCCCTCCTCCTTGTGAGGGTTTACATGCGAAGGTCTGATTTTCAGCACAGGATGAACCCGTCGAACCTGTAGTAAAAGCAGACGAGTTATTGAATGTGTGAGTCTGGCCTCAGTCTTCTCCTCTGTTCCTCCCCTCTGTGTACTGTTTACGTTCCTTCTTGTACATTTGAATGTTAATAACACTTTGTTGTAATTATTAAATAAGCTTGTATACTGATGTTTTGAAGCAATTTATCTTTATCACAATGGGGTTTTTTTTGGGGGGGGGGGGGGGGGTTGGGATATATTGGGCCAATAATAAAAAGAATGAACGAGTTTGATAACTTCCTGCTCTTGTTTGATTGTGCTTCCTTTTTGCTTCAGGCACATTTCATTCGATATCACCGCTCCAGTAGACACAATTATAGTATTAGTATTGATCTCATAAGGTTGTTGGAAAATATGACAGGAAATGATTTAGTCATGTATCTTAAAATATTTTATTTCTTTTAAAAAACAAAAAAAAATTACATTTAGACAAATGTATAAAATGTTTGTGTGATCTCATTCACTTAGACACCATCTCTTAGCCCGTCAACACAAGTGCAATTACAGATATATCTGTAAAATAGTTCAAATAAATCCCCTTCTTATCCAGTAAGTACATTAAAGTACTGCAACATATATACAAATTTTATATATGCACATCTTATTTTTTATCACCTGAACTATGTAGATAATTTACAGGGAACTGGACAAAGACACAGGACAATAAAGTGCATATAGTAGCTGTTATGTGCCATATAACCAGACATCAAAAAGTAACGGCAACAAAAATGGAGAAGCTAACATGGAAGTCCACCTGAAATGACAAAAGAAATCCTAACTTAACTGGGAAGTAGATGCATATGAATGAAAAAAAAAAGAAAAGACTTTCTTCCTTCTGGTTAATAGTTCACATTTCCTTATAGCTGTGCAGCTAATCAGTAAAAGTAAATGATTACACAGCAGCAGGCGACGCTGTCTGAGATCCTCGCTCTCAACCTTGTAAAGAGGATTTGATGCAACGTTAAATCATAATGAAATATATATATTTATCCCCATATCACCTATATCCCCATACCTCTCTCCCTTCTGGCTCCTGTACACAGCACACACTCACATGTAGGGTTTTGGGGGCGTGTGTGTTCTGTGGGGTGTAGTGAAGGGGGCCACGTAAGCGGTCCCCTTGGCTGCACTCTTGTGGATTGTGGCTCTGTACACTAAGCAGTTGATGTGTTATCCTGTGGTTTCAGGTCATCTATATCCACAGTTGTGTTGTATGCGATTGCCGCTATTTGTGCTTGTTTTGTTTGTTTGTGTGTTTGTTTTTTCTCTGCTTGTCTGCTTTTAGGTTCTCCTGGAGGCGCTAAGGCTGGATTCCCAACAGAGGCCGTGGATTGTCATCTGTTTTGTTTTTACAGGTGTAGCAGCTGGTTCCCTTGGCAAAGCAAATCTGTTTGGCATAAAAGGTATTCAGATTACAGTTCTGCTGCCATAATGCTGGAAAAAAATAATCATAAAATATTTAAAGTAATGTGGTGAGACAGAATTGCACTTCATTGCAATCGCATTCCGTCTGCTGACAAAATTAAAGAACATGTCAACAACTTCCTTTGTGATTACTTTTCATTTGTCCATAACCCTCAGCAAAATAGTTGTGTGCCCTTGAAAAAGAGCTCTATACGAAAACCCTTCTTCCAATTTGAAAGTGAATACCCTCATATTATGGCAGAGTCCTTTAAGCCCATATTCAAGACATAAGTGTAATGCGTGTATAGAGCTGAAATTGCACAACTTGTGTAAATATCCAAACAACTGAACAGTAACTGTGAGGCAACAAGTGAACGACTGGAAATAGTCAAGATGTCCGTACACCATCTTGGAATACAGGAGAAACCAGGTGTTCCGACAGCTGCCAAACAATTTTCATTTAATATCAAACAGACTCTTGGCAGACTGCCACACTTTCCAGACTCAAACATCCAAACATCCTCCTTCCTTTTGTGATCCTCAGGGGCTTTTCGTGTGTGAAATCACTGTGGGTGTGTTGTTTTGGAAATGACTCCCTGAGATAAGTTAACGCAATTTTGACTGTCTGATGAAGTCTTTTGGTTTATGACATCTGATGAATCAGTGTCTAAAGCAACTTTTCAACTTTTAGAGTACTTTTTGCACAGTGACCATTCACTGCACGTCATATGTCCACACAGGCCTTTTTACAACACATCAGAGTTTAATCTCGTCAAAAAGTCATAAAAACATAAATTGTTGCTCTGTATTAGTTTCTGTAACGGCTGAAAGAGCCTGTTTCTGCTGCTAGAGCTGTATCATTAAAGGAAGTGAAAGTAAGAGGTACCGCTCACTTCAAGTTTCAGTTCCCTTCTGCCTTGTACAAACGTGAACTCACTGCCGGTTACAGTGTTGCTGCGTCAGTCTCCCTGAATCCTCTCGCAGCGTTGCTTCTGAGCTGTTCTGCAGCCTGCAATGCTGGAAGGAGCAAAAGGGACATTTTTTTGAGAAGACGACACAAAGCGTGTTTTAGAGCTGTGCCTAAATTAGGCTTTTATGGCTATGACAATTTTACTGCCAACATCTGGTTTGAATCCTTTGGGCAAACCTGATAACCAGTCTGTTAAGAGTACTGTACCTGATGGGTATCATCCCAAGCACTGTGATGATGCTAGATAGCAGGAAAACAAAGCCTGGGAGCCACTCCAGGGTCCTCTGATAGATCTTAGTGTAAGCGGGGATGTACACCAAGCCAGCAAACTTCAGAGTCAACTGCAGGGAGGTGAGGGTGATACCTGATGGAGAAAGAAAACAAACAGCTGAGATGAGAAGAGGGAGTAGGTTTGTTAACTTCCTGACATTGTTTGGATCTTTATAAGGAAATTTTTTTTTTTCTCAGTCAGTTTGGACTATTGGTCGTTTTGCCATCTTCCTCGGCCTGAAAATGTTCAACCCTGCTCCTTGAGGAGTGAACCCAGCCTCTCTGTGTGAGAGAAAGGAAAGATGCTTTGTGGCACAGCAGGCTCGTCATCGTTGTGGTATGATCTGCTCTGACTGGCAATTTGCTGTATACACACACACCATCGCCAGTCCCTGGAATCTATGAACAGCCCCCCCCCCCCAATCTTTTAAAAAAAAAATCAAATTACACAGGATGGTACAAATATGGGCATTTAACTGTAACATGGAACATTTTGCAGATTCTTCTTGATCCACAGGCCTCACCTTCAGTCATTTAAAAAATTTATTTTAAGTCATTTGTCTTCAATTTCAATAATCCAAAACTAGCTTCAGGAAGCAACAAGCTGTAAATCCTTACTTACAGTGTAATCAAATATAATAAATACATTTAGGCTAATTTAATTTAGCGCTGAAGCCATCAATACTGCGTCGCTACTTTTGCACATAAATACAGGTTTAGCACTTACCACAGGAAGATGCTGGCACCTGTTGTGAGAGCAGTGATCTGATTGTTGGCATCGGGATGAGTGCAAACAGGTTCAGTAACCGAGCTGCAGAAAAAAAGTTCAGATGTCTTCATTTTCCATCTGCTCTCCACCACAGTGTCCTTTCACACAGCTCTCTCTTTCTGCCACAGGGATGGAGATGCTAATATCTGTCTTTGACCTTAAATGGAGCGGTAGCCAATTTTATATTTTGTCACACATGTCACTTAAGGACTTTCAGTCTGTGTACACTCAAGTAGTCGAGACCCCAGCACATCAACATAGCTGGACAGTAAATACAAAGTGACATATTGTTGCTGATCTGCTCAGAGAGATGATCTCAGCTTTTTACAGATTACAAAGGACGATGATGTGTAGAATGTTTGGATGTGCAGAGAGAGAAGGGCTATTTATGTGTAAAAATTCTGTTTTCAATTCTTCGCAAGACATAAATGTGCTGCTGTCATCTGGGATTTACTCCCCTTCAGCCATTATTAGAAATACTACAACAAGAAATTCAACATAGTTGACCCACAGTTGGCATCCTTTCAAGAAAAAAAAATGCTGCAATACTTTAACAGATCAGTGGAAGGTACAGAGGAAGCCTCAAGAATGCATTATTGGCATCTTTATCAAATGTTGCTAGCTAACACAGTGGTGACTGGATGTGATCATAGTTTTATTAAACTAATGTCTCTACAGCAACTGAAAAAAATGAAAAGGTTTGGCCAGCCAAGAGAAAAAAAAAGTTAAGTAGTTTAAAATTAATGGCAGTGTGCCAAGTATGCTTATAAATGCTCTTGTTGATTTTCTTTATGAGCAGTTATCTTGATAACATTTCACATAAAGCAATAATCCAATATAAAGATTGGTTCTGTACTGAATAATGAACATTGGCACTTCCTTTTCTCTCTCCTCTTCCAGTCTCTCCTCAAGATAGCACTGGAAAGCAAAGAAAAATAAAACTTCCATGGATTCTCGTTGCTCCCACTTCCTCATTCTGCTTCCTGTATTTTTTCGTGATTTGTGCTGATAACCTAGATATGACCAAAGTTTGTGTAACTGGACAGGCTGACTTTTAACACAAGACATCAGCGAAAATGAAGGTAGAGTGATACATTTCTGTCCTGATTTTTTGAGAGAGAAGAACTGAAAAAGAATCGAGCACCCTGTTCTTATGGGAATTAAACCTCCAAAAGGACCATGCTGCCCGTTATATACATAGCAGTATTGTGACTAAATTAATGCTCCTAACACGACGCTTCAGATGGGAGTGATACATTACTTTTTATCTAAATCTACTGGATTCAATCCACAGAGACCATTTACAGAAATACAATGTATTTTTACAAATAGATGTCGTGCTAATTCTTAAGATTAGAATATATATCATTAACAGCAGAAACATAAACCACAAACAAACTACCAGTTCCATCTTCACAGTTGTTTATGGTGAATCAATAGAATTAGATTAAGGGAAAATATGACAGGAGTGGTCTATTTATAGCAGAAATTTCATGAAAACCACATAGCATGAGATGCATCACCTTTTTCAGGAAGGAGTGTCTGATAATGTTGTGTGCCTGATAAAGTGTGTTCATCGTACTATGGCATGTATCTCTGGACACCCTGCCCCAAAAGTTTCAGTGTGTAACAAGAACAATAATGTTTTGGGGAAAAAAAATAAAAAACTGTATATATATATATCAAAAGCTGTTACTATTCTTCTCTAAAAACTTTGCCAGATTATTTGTTGTATTTAGCTTAGAATGAACCATTTACATATCTCTATTAGCGGAGTGGCTCGTTCCCCACTGAATCACCATAAAAGCATGAAGTATTGCTCAGAGGGCAGCGAAAACGAACCAGTCGATGAAGATGCTGTTTTGTGTGAAGATTGAGTGTGAAACAAGTAGTGAAAGGGACGATCATGCTGGTAACGTGTAAACCTCGTCAAAGATCTTGAAACATGAAGGAGCGAGGCGGTTTTGAGTTAGGTTAAGGTTGAAAACAACATGAAACCTTTGTGTGGCTTCACTGATAAAGAACAAAGGTCTTCAGAGTATCACTTGTTGTTACATAGTGGCTAGATGGTATTTGAAATCAGTTATTAATGTCAGTAATTGCATACATCTACATAGATATATATATTTAATTTAATATATATTTATATGTATGTATATAAATGCTATGATAGCAATAATTTTTCACCCAGATTGATAATCGCTTTGATCAATAAATATTACTTGTATTATATGTTATGCATTCAGTCCACAACCTGATATCACCAGAACACATGAAATAAGTAACATCTTTAAAGACAAAACAACAAATATGAAATGATGGAACATGAGTAGGTTGCAAATTTATCACAAGCCTGGCCTCATCCAGGACTCTCAGCCTTACCGATGTAGAACACGGAGGTTGTTTTGACGAAGATCATGACGTAGATGCCCGAGGCGAACGACAACATGCCAATCAGGATCATCGTAAATTCGCTGACACAGCGACGGAACACAATGACGCCAATGAAACTGGTGAGGAAAATCACACAGCCAGCTGCGTTCCCATAACCAACCTAGAGGAGTATGAATTAAAGACAAAGATGAAAGAATAGGAGATGAGGGGAAAATAAGTGGAGCTGATCTAAAAAAAGAACAAACCATGAGGAGCAAGTAAAACAATGTAATTGGATGGAAAAGAAAAATTGCAATATCAACTAAAAGGAAATCTGTATGGTGGACAAGCCAAGCAGTTTTAGATAGCAACAATTCAAAGAACTTCCAAAGCAGTAATTTAGACCTTTAATGAATCTGCAATCACAAACCGAGTATCTCAAGCTTAAAAGATGGTAAAAACTTACTTGTGTGGCGCTCCAGCTGAGGGGGGATTTTAGCACAAAGGAGCCAAGTATTTCGATGGCTCCACCCACTGCAAAGTCGTACAGGAAGGCAGCCGTAAACAGCAGAACCAGATTCACCAGGTTTATCCTAGCAGGAGCCTCAGCCACTGGAGAATTAGACGAGGGCGAGGAAGAGGAGGAGGAGGAGGAGGAGGAGGAGGTGAGGAGGTGGTAGTTCTCGTCTGGCTCCTCTTGGCATACTTCTTTCACCTTTAATTGAGATGGCATGCACACACTCAACATATGCATTGTGCAAAACACGAGCTCCCTGTTACGCTAAATGGAATAACTATGGGTAAATGTGCAGGTGTGCGGCAGTCAAACAGATTCATCCCAAAAATAATTTAGCAATCAAATTAAGAGACAAGCTGTGAAGCTGGCCGACATATGTTTGAACAGTCGTTGTAGAATGAGCTGGTGCAGCCTTAGCTAATAAAGGAAAAAATATATTTACATAAAAATAAAAGTACTCTTTATAACATCACACTGACCTGCAGCAGGACTACAGAGACTATGAGGCAGAGCAGGTGCAGCAGTGTGCTCACAATGAGCAGGATGGTTCCATTTCCCAAACTGGAGCTGTACAGCTGGAACAGATGACCAGACACCAAGCTGCCCACCAGACCTGCTAACCCGTACAGCAGCTCCACTCTCATCATCACCTGCACAGAGCACAGGCCTGTTAATTCTCCACAAAGCGCCGTCTTGGTTTCTGTCTCTTTAAATAGGTGCCAAAACAGCCAGTCGGCAGGCATTATGAAAAACGTGGTGGTGTAGATGAATTTTAAAAAAGCAGTTCAAAGTTTGAAGGGGAAGCACAAACCTGCCCACGTTGTGGGCTTTGAGCAGTGTCCTAACACAAGAAAATCTATGAAAATGCTGAAATAACACAGTTAAACAGATAAATGTACTGAGAAACATACAGAAATTAAAAGCAACCCTGCCTGCTATTCCTTTTTGTGTTCTTTTTGATTATCTGCCATATTCTCGACACCACAAGTTAATCTTATCACGAGATAACAAAGCATGTTTGTCTGTGATAATGGGATAAAGTATATAGAGGAAACTGCCGTTTGTTTTCTTTAGATCACAACATGCAAGTAGCCTGTTATGGGAGTAAACAAGCTGTTGTTCTGTTGAGCTTTTTGTGGTGAGGGGAAAACAACTTTTACAAGCCCTAATCATGAAAATATGTTGACATGTATTAAATATAGAATTAATATGATGGTATCAGTTATTCGGTGTATTTCTCATTACGACATATTAGTTTATACAGACATATCTTTTTTTTTTGTCCTCCATCATTTGCCTATTTGACATAATAAAGCACGTTTCTGGACATCGTGAGAAACTCATCTAACACACAGCTGCCCGCCTTTGCTCGGGTATCACTACTACAGCCACTTCATGCACCTTTGAGCGGTGGGTCGCAGTGGTGCGGAGCGACACCAGCGTCATCACGCCGGACCAAAAGGCGCTGAACCCACCGGAGAGCCCGTAGAGAACCGCCGCCCCGAACATGAACGTGAGCGGGAGGCTGAAAATGACAACCAGCAACAGGACCAGCCTGGACAGCAGGTATCCGATCAGTGGCACCACGATGGGCGCTCTCCTCCAGCCGCGGTCGCTCAGCCTGCCCAGGAGCAGCGAAGGTAAGATCGGAGCCAGCCGGATGATTAGGTTGTAGTTCATGAAGAAGTCTGTCATGGCTTTCTGTTGGCTGTCCTCTCTGGAGAGACCGGGGTAGGTGGCGTTGGCACATCGGTCTTTCGCCACCATCCGTAGGGCGGTGTCAAAGAGAGTGTTGCCCAGCTGCTCCAGCATGATGATCGGTTCTATCTGCCGGAGCACCGCGAAGGATGCCGCACACAAGTTCGGGACCACCATGGCTTCTGTTTGTAGTTTGCTGAAGCAGGTGTGAGGATATGAAGAAGTGACAGCTGTTCTTGGGCTCAGCAGAAGGCATGTGTGGACTCATCAGAAGTAGAGCCAGTGTGTGGCAGCGGGGCGGGGAGTTTTACGTCCACTTCCTCGTCGTCTATGATCAACCTGCTCAGTGAGTTGTTAGTGATATTTCATGGAAGCGCCTCCCAGTCCCAGCCTCTGGTACACAATTTCACATCTGCATTGTTAGTTAAAACGGAATAGTCCCGTATTTAGAAAGTTTCTGGATACGGGACGATTCCGTTTTTCAAGGGACTTTTGGCAACCCCAGTTGGACCTAACACCCTTTATTTACCCTTCAAGGACTCATTCATGGCTTGTAGTGGTGAAAAGTGACTTTTATCAGCTAAAACCGATCAGCTGAAACTCTTAGATTTCAGATAACGTTACGCGTGTTTGTTTATTTACTATTCCTTTACATGCAGTCTAGTATAAGTTTTTACACCAATTTCTAGGTATTTCATGTAGCAGTATATGAGATCATTAAATAAATGTGCAGACCTTAGAATAGAAAACTACTTGATTTATCCCCAATTCAAATTAGTCAAGTAGCTCAATTTTTTTGTAATAATAATAAATATAGCTGCAAGCAGCAATGCGGGGGTCCATGTTAGCATAGCAGATAAGCCTATGGCTGCTCAGGAAGACATCATGAGTCCATACAACAAGTTTGGCATCGCTATATCATAGTGATGTGTCGTTCGCGAACGATTCGTTCGTTATTAACTAATCTTTTATATGACTCGGTAAGTAACTAGTCATCTCAGTGAGTGATTCGTTCATTTTCATGCAGTACCCTCAGTCAGCAGGACAGGAAACAGTATTGATTCGTTCACGACTCAACTCCTGGGTCTTTGTTCATTTGTCACGTGACAGGCTGAAGAGCAGTGGGCACAACAGTTCGTTCACAAACCGGATCATTCATACGGATCGTTGTTTGTTCATTTGTCATGTGACTGCAGCTCAGCTACGGGGCTGTGGACCACAGGCTGCATTGGGAGCTGGCGGCTAAAAACACGGAGATCGGGATGTCTCCTAGCGACAGGATGTCAATAGATGATGTGGAAAGGAAGCTCAAAGGTCTTTATGGCACAAAGACAAAGCAAGGCAAGTGTGATATTTGGATTAGTTTATCAATTGTCCGTGAATATCTTTATTAATAGCCTATAAAATGACGTGTTTTCTCCTGCGGGACGGGAGAAGACACAAAATCAATGCATGTCTATGACTGCGGGCATAAATTCTCAAGGTTTTGCGGCTGCGGGCGGGAGTGTAACACACATGTTGCGGGTGGTAATGGTCAGAAATTCAGCGGGAGCGGGGTAAAGAAAAAAGTCTGCATTAACATGTAAATGTTATTGACTTAGATGTGTGATGTGTTTCATCTACTGAAATCCCTCCAGACTTCATGGGCTGTACTTCCTGTGGCGAGGTCACGCCTCTCTACCTAAGTGCATATAACAGTGATCAATATCCAGGTGTGGGCTCATAGCTTTTGGAACCTAGCGTGAACCCCAGCTTCAGTGTAGCAAAAAGTGTACTGCATTTGTTTCGTGAAGTTGGCGACATTTGAAGAAGTATTTTTCAGCAGTTTTTTATGAGGTAAGCATAATATTTTTGTTGTTTATTTGGCGTGGATGTTTAAACAGTTAATATATGTGAATTCTTGTTTATGCTGCATTTTTAAGACAAGCATATTTATCGGTGAAGTTGTGTGTTTTTTTTTTTTAAATAACAGGACAGTTGTGGAGAGGACAATTTTAGAAAACATGGCAAGCCCCGCAAAAAGGACTAAGATGGAAGAGGAAGCATCTGTATCTGGGTACTTGCATAGTAGGTCTGTCTCCGGTCAAAGTGTCCAAGAAGAATGCGCTGTGCTTTGATGCAACCTTGCAAAGTTGCAGAGAAGAATATCACCGGGTGGTTGGATTTACGCCAGAAAAACGCCGGCAATTTGAACAAGCTGTTATTGCCAAGAAGCCGGTCAAACTCACAAAAGTGAAGAGAACTAACAGTAAGTATTTTTTTATGATTTGATTGTGGATTAGATATGTGTTGTGGTGAGGAATTTCAGGAAATAAAATTTGTTTGCGTTTGTGTAGGTAACAGTCATCCAGATAGGTACGACATTTTGTGTATTTCATCCCATGACAGTGGCAAAGATCTTGGCACTTAGTTCCAAGCAGCAAGTAAGTGGGGGCGCATTTGATCTGAAGCATAATGTCAGTGTAGGCTGAGGTCACTGTCCAGCAAAGGGCATTAGATTTCCTAACCAAAAATGTGCTGGAAACATTTGGCAATATACTAGATTGGTGTTAAAATGTATAAGGCCTTAATAAATGTTGTTAGTGTTTTTTTTTAATGGCAAGTTATCTATTTAAAGTAATGATGGAGTTAAATTATCATGATAGTGGAAGATGTCACTGCAATTGTAATCCAGGTATTAAGCACTTTAGTAAAATTCATGCCTTTGAAAAAACTTATGTCAAAAAAATGTTACAAAAATGTTACAAAGGTATAATGTTGATTTGGAGTCTGCATCCCTAAGGTAGTCAGTGTATGATTATGTCAGTGGAGACATTTTCAATGTAATATGACCTGAAATATAGTCCTATTGGAATATTTTTACAGTCAGAGATTTTAATTTTTGTAAACAAACATATGTTGTACTGAAATATAATGTTCTGATGAAATTGCACATATGTAAAGTTAAGCCTTAGGGATAGAAAGAAATGATTGATAATGTTTGCAGAGGGTTACATTTATGATAGGATAGTTGATACTATTTGCAAGATGTAGGAGTGTGTATGTTGTGATTGGATTTAAATACTAATTTTCACCTGTTTGGTTTGGAACAGGTACCGTCAGCGCGTGTGAAGATTTTGCCTGGTGGAGCGGTGAGTCGCATGGTGAATTTGGTTGGTGGACCACAAGAGTTGAAGCAATTTTGTGTGTGTGACAAGAGTGGCCAGACAAAGTTGACCTTGTGGGAGGAAAAGATTGGTATGGTCAAGGAGGCCAGGTCCTATCACATAATAAATCTCACCACAAGAAGATTTGGGGACAAAACCACAATAACTAGCACTGGTTCCACTGAAGTAAGAGATTGAGGACGTCGGGGGAACCTAACACATTGGAAGCATGTGATGAGGCATCGGATGTACCCAAAATTTATGGGCGTGTTCTTGGGTCAGATGTGGTTGCAAGACATTACTGCATTATATGTCATGGGAGGCAATCACAATTTAATGAAAAGAGTGAAGGACATCGTTGCAAGAAGTGTAACATGTTGCAAAAACGAGAAACTTTCAGAGTGCTGTAGAGTGGAAAAAATAGTATGTGCCAAAATGAGAAAGACCTGTTACTAACACTCACAAACTCTGCAGTGTGCATGTTTGTGTCAGAGCACCTGGGTGGTGCTGCCATTGATGTGGCAGCCATTGCATGGAAACCGACTTGTGCTGGTAATGTGGAATTGGATGTCGAGTCCAATCATACAGTTATGGCAATAAAAGTGGCCTGTGAAGATACAAGTTCCAACCAAGCCGAAGGATCAGAGCCAATGTTACATGAACAAAGGCAGAAGGTGCAAGCTGAAAATGCCCAGTGTAAACGTGGTGGGCAGTTTGAGGAGGAAGATGAAATAGATATGTTCGAAGGCTGTAACCAAGGCTGTGCAAGATATGCAAGGTGGAAAAAGAAACAGGAAGACATCAATTCTGCTATCGCTCATTTTCGTAAAGAGGTCAGCCGTGGTCCAGAGTATGTATGCTGCGTCTGTCACCGTTTACTCTTCAGAAAACAGGTTGTCGAGTGTAAGAGACAATCCTATGAAAACAAACAACCTGCAGTCTCTGAACTGGCAAAACGATGCATAACTTTGCAATATTTACATGTCTGTGATATTAACTGTCAGCACGGATGTCCTATGTCTGATACTCCATCAAGTAAATTATGGATTTGCTATACATGTCACCGCAAAATACTTGCAGGAAAACTTCCAGAAGAGACAACAACATGCACTTGGATGACATGTCAGCAGAACTGAAATGTCTCAATTCCTTGGAGCAACATCTCATTGCACGTCATGTTCCATTTATGAAGCTGATGTGTTTACTTCGAGGTCGACAGAGAGCTTGTTATGGTCCATGTCTCTGTTCCAGTCACTACCACAGATGTAACAAATTTACTTCCAAGAAATGAATGTGATGATAAAATGATAAGAGTCAAACTCAAATGCAAATTGACGTTTAAAAGGTCATGAGTACATGTACGTGCGCACTGATCGTGTCAGAAATGTGTTAAGGTATTTAATGGCAAACAATAAGTGGTACAGTGATGTGGCCTGGAATAACGGATGGTGAATACACTAAATGGGGCTGATGACGAGGAGGAATAAAACATTAACCAGAAAGAAGCTGGTGACAGTGATGATGACAATGATGGTGACAAACGAACAGAAGAAGAATTAACCTTATATTAAAGACCAAAGTGGCCTTCTGATGGACGCTTTGGACGGAACACAGACTTTATTTTTTATTTTATTTTTTTTTAAATTTTTTACGCACAATACATGTCAGAAGTGTATCTCTGGCGTTACGCAAAGGTGGCGAATCCTCTTTGAAAAAAAAGCATCACCCGACATGTTTCTGAACTCTGAATCATTAAGTAAAATATTTTGCAACGACGAAGTCTTCAAATTCTTACGCGGAATTCATGGAACACCACCATACTGGATGTCTGTACAGAAAGATTTATTTGCCATGATAAGACAACTGTCAATCCCAACTTTCTTTGCATCTTTCAGCTCAGCAGATTTGAGATGGTCTGAAATGCTTAATTCTATTCTAAGACTGGAGCGTAAAACAACGTGTTGATGATCTTGACTGGTCAGACAAATGTGGACTTATACGTTATACGCACACATTTTAAATTTTCAAGCACATAAAACCCATATAAAAACAGAGACATGGTTTGATTTAGGCACAAAAGAAGAACCACAACTTCCAGGACACGTTTTCCTCCACAATCCACGAGGAAACTGTTATGACTCTGACCCAATGTTAGCAGTGCTGAAAGAACAAAGGGATTGAGTAGGTATCTACTTTTCAGACAACATTGATGTGCAGGTCTTACTTCCAGAAAAATGCAACATTGAATGTCTGTATTTTGAAGTACAACATGTAAATCTGTGTGCTGCACTTTTGTACAGGCCAAACTCCTATAAGATTGACCTGTTTCGACAGAAGTTATTGCAGGTCATTTTTCACCTTGACAAGCATGCTGGCAGAAAACTGATCATGGGAGAGTTTAATGAGGATATCTTGATTTCATCTTCCATTCAAAAGTTACTGGAGCAGCATGGCTACACTCAACATGTGCAAGTAGGTACAACTGAAAAAGGTACATTGATTGATCATGTCTATGTGAAAGACACAGATGATGTAATTGTTGAAGTTACACAAACATATTACAGCTTCCATGAAGCTGTACTTATTTCACTGCTATGTTTTTCCAACAAAAACGTGTGTATGTGCAGCTATGTTATCAATCATGCACTTAATGTTTCATGTCATATTCTATCCACCTAATGTGTCACGACTGGTGGAAGGTAGGACCCAGATGCAGTTCTTTCAGTTAAAAAAAAGGGTTTATTTCAAAACCACAAAAAACAGGGAGCAAGGCAAAACAAAAGGCGCGGCAGAACCGGATCTCAAAAATACTTAAACTATGGAAACCAATAAACACGCTATGAAATCAAGCCTATGAGGCATAACCAGACTCTCAATGGCTGTGGCATGAAGGGTTAGTGAGGATTCTGCAATGAATGAAAGGAAACCAGGAGACTAAATGCTGTGGAGGGAGTGATTAGTGAATGAGGTGCAGCTGTGAACAATGACACAGGTGACATGAGTGAAGTGACAGGGGAGAAACGTGACAAGAACATAACCTGAAAACAAGACTATTACAACATAAACTGTGACATGAACATAAACTGTGACATAATGTTGTTTGAATAAGCAAGTGGTAGCAATAACAAAGTGTAACACTAAACAGGATCTTGTAATTGATGAGTAAGATTCATAGGTTACTTCTTAATCAAACACAAATAATGGGAAACCCACCTCTAAATGCTGGAAAATTAATTCGATGTATGACTGACACAATAAATAAGTTATTGTGTCTTAATATACATTACACTGCTTTAATAAACAATGACCTTTGTGACTTATACTTAGTTTTATAAATATATAGTCCATCCAAACCATTTATTCTTTAAAATGAACATAAGGTATTCCATTGTTTTGTCAACATAAACAATCAAGTCATCATTTGTTGTGAATGTTATCTATAGAAGTGATGTAAATTTGTTAATGTGGACAACTGAATTTTTGAGGGTAATGCTTGATACACATATATGTGTCCACTTTTTTTCATTCCATGTTTTTTATATTTTTAATAAAATGTGTTGTATGTCTATGAAATATGGTATATGATATGCTACTAGAAGAGTAATTGCTAGCATATTGCAAAATGCATGACTTTGCCAACCCAAATACTATGGTCAAAAGGAAAACTTTTTCGCAGTTCACTGCTCAGGCCCTAATAACAAGGACCTATATTTAGAAACTCCATCTTTGTTGATCAGCTAATGACTGGACTTTTATTTTACTGTATTCTAAAATAGACGATTTGTTTGTAGAAAGTGAATATTGTTTGACCAACGTTTTACAGCCAAAAGATCTTCATTAAACACTGATATAAAACTTGAAACTAGTAATCCTGGTTTAATGGGGAAGCTGGCCTTGATTTGGCTTTGATTTCTGCTGACATGCCAACCGTGTTAAAAGTGGACACAAACGCAAGCTCATCTCTGCACTAACCGCAGGGGACTTTCAAAACTGGCAGCTCACCGGTGACAAACAGCTCTAACCTCGACAGATAAATAGGTTCAAGAACAATAGCTTATGTGTTGCCAAAGTGAAAGCGCATGGAAGAGCTGTATTTATGATCTCAAGTAGGTTTCTGTATTGAAATTCTGGGTCTCATGTTTAGATAAAACAGTGACTGCCTGTCAAATGAAAAGTAATTAATAATTCAAGTAAAGCGTGCCACTTTAAAAACTGAAAAAGAAACACACAAATGAACCACTCGCACACCCCACACGTGCAGGTCTTGCTTTTAATGAGAAAATATTCATAATATGTATGGTAGGAGTACAACTGTGAGCCTTACATTTGCTATAAAATAAAAAAAAGAAAGCAGAGTATGAGCATACAAGTGGTTAACATAGGAACAGAGGCTATACTTTATATAATAAGGTTGCTTTATCACACACAGATGGTGTGGGTCCCACAGTGGAGCTGTGGAGCTTCTGCAGGGCGAAAAACAAGCTACCAGCATTGTAAATGATAAATAAAATCATCTCTGCACCATGACTTCAAACATCGAAAGCATAATAATATTAATAATAATCATATCAAATCACACAATGCAAAGACTCAGCTGCGTGTGCATGATGTCTGTTAGCATGTGGGGCCTCTTTGTGTCCTTCGAGTTACAGCTCGCTGTGTTGTTACAGAGTGCTGTTACAGAGTGCTGTTACAGCTCGCTGTGCTGTTACAGAGTGCTGTTACAGAGTGCTGTTACAGAGTGCTGTTACAGCTCGCTGTGTTGTTACAGAGTGCTGTTACAGAGTGCTGTTACAGCTCGCTGTGTTGTTACAGAGTGCTGTTACAGCTCGCTGTGTTGTTACAGAGTGCTGTTACAGCTCGCTGTGCTGTTACAGAGTGCTGTTACAGCTCGCTGTGTTGTTACAGAGTGCTGTTACAGCTCGCTGTGCTGTTACAGCTCGCTGTGTTGTTACAGAGTGCTGTTACAGCTCGCTGTGCTGTTACAGAGTGCTGTTACAGCTCGCTGTGTTGTTACAGAGTGCTGTTACAGCTCGCTGTGTTGTTACAGAGTGCTGTTACAGCTCGCTGTGCTGTTACAGCTCGCTGTGCTGTTACAGCATGCTGTGCTGTTACAGCTCGCTGTGCTGTTACAGCACGCTGTGCTGTTACACCACGCTGTGCTGTTACAGCACGCTGTGCTGTTACAGCATGCTGTGCTGTTACAGCTCGCTGTGCTGTTACACCATGCTGTGCTGTTACACCGCTGTGCTGTTACACCACGCTGTGCTGTTACACCACGCTGTGCTGTTACAGCACGCTGTGCTGTTACACCACGCTGTGCTGTTACACCACGCTGTGCTGTTACAGCTCGCTGTGCTGTTACAGCTCGCTGTGCTGTTACACCGCTGTGCTGTTACACCACGCTGTGCTGTTACACCACGCTGTGCTGTTACAGCTCGCTGTGCTGTTACAGCTCGCTGTGCTGTTACACCACGCTGTGCTGTTACAGCTCGCTGTGCTGTTACAGCATGCTGTGCTGTTACAGCTCGCTGTGCTGTTACAGCACGCTGTGCTGTTACACCACGCTGTGCTGTTACACCACGCTGTGCTGTTACAGCACGCTGTGCTGTTACAGCATGCTGTGCTGTTACAGCTCGCTGTGCTGTTACACCATGCTGTGCTGTTACACCGCTGTGCTGTTACACCACGCTGTGCTGTTACACCACGCTGTGCTGTTACAGCACGCTGTGCTGTTACACCACGCTGTGCTGTTACAGCACGCTGTGCTGTTACAGCTCGCTGTGCTGTTACACCACGCTGTGCTGTTACAGCTCGCTGTGCTGTTACAGCTCGCTGTGCTGTTACAGCTCGCTGTGCTGTTACAGCTCGCTGTGCTGTTACAGCTCGCTGTGCTGTTACAGCTCGCTGTGCTGTTACACCACGCTGTGCTGTTACAGCTCGCTGTGCTGTTACACCACGCTGTGCTGTTACAGCTCGCTGTGCTGTTACACCACGCTGTGCTGTTACACCACGCTGTGCTGTTACAGCTCGCTGTGCTGTTACACCACGCTGTGCTGTTACAGCTCGCTGTGCTGTTACACCACGCTGTGCTGTTACAGCTCGCTGTGCTGTTACAGCTCGCTGTGCTGTTACACCACGCTGTGCTGTTACAGCATGCTGTGCTGTTACAGCGAGCTGTGCCAACCACAGTGAATTTGGAAGGAAGCCTTTGCATGTCACGAATGAAGTTTATGTACAAAGAACACTGCTCTGCTGAAGTTTCAGTTCTCCCAAAATGTGTTTTTATTATTTTTATTACTCCTTCTCCTCCTTACTTTAAAATAAAATATTGGTAAATTTTTAGGTCCTATTTCATTTTGGGGATGGAGTATTGAACACGTCACAGAGGTCTGAATTTCTGGCACTTTGTTTCCTTCAGAGAGCACATTACCAGACTGTCCAGCCAATAATGTGTCATCGATTACTCGTCCTGGACTCAAAGCACAAACACAAGAGTCGATACAGTCAAGGATTAGTGGAACACGTCCTGCAGTTTGTTTGGTTTTCTTTTTTTTCACAAGTTCTGCAAGCTGACCTCAGTGTGTGTTCAACTATTTCAGGCCTTTAGCCGAGGGTTTTAACACGTGCACTTGTGAGCACGGAGGTCCGTGTCTTGCGGAAGGACACTTGAACGGGACACGCTAGTCAGAACTGTGGACTTTGGTTTACAGGGAAAAAACACTTTCCTCCATGCTGCTAACATTCAAACAGAGAAATTAATCTCACAGGCTGTGATGTGCGACCTAGAAAAGAACAAAGAGTGCAAGGAGCGTGCTACTTTTCAGATGAAGTGGTTAAAAAAAAAAAATTCTGCTTCCACAGCCACATCTGGGCTCCCAGGGAGAAACGCACGCTTCTTTGATTTCTGCACCGCAGCATCATCACACTCACAGAGGCCTGTATCGCTGTAGATTTTCAAGAGGCTATTTTGCAAAAAAACCAACAACAATCACATCATCAACAATACATATGGTAAAAACAGTCTGACCTACAGTATGTTAAGACAACCCCTTTGAGCCTTATTGCAGCCTCTTAAAAGGCTTTTTCACTGACAGCCAGTTCCTGCCGCCGTGTGCTTGTCTCAGGTAACGAAAGAGGTGTAAATCCACTTTAATCCTTACACGCACTTTTTTCTTCGAAATAACAACATCCTGTTTCAGTATAACAAATCTCTATAAAAAGCTTTTCATGTGAATTTTCATCAAACCTTTATCCTCAGCACGCAAAGTACGGAGCAGATACACGGCACGTGCTCACACATCAAATACACAGTCTTACCTCTGTATAATACATGAAACGACTGCTTACATCTGAAAGCGTAGGTCAACAAAGTCACCAAGGCTAAAATAAGTGATTTTTCAGAGTATAAAACCCGTGACCCAGCCCTTTAATTACTCCACATGGACGTAATTTCCCCAAATATTTCCTTCTGTTTGCATTTTATAGACAAAAAGTGACTAAAGAATAGTGATTATAGACAAACTATCTAATGTGGTTGCTTATTCTCTCTAAGGTGTACTGATACGGTAGTAATTCAGGATAGGAGAGGATAAAATATATCATACATACCAACAACTACTGACAGTCTAAGGCAAAGTTAGCGTTGCTAGTTTTGCAGGATTCCTCACTAGCGTTTAACAATTCAAGGACGCTGACTGTCGAGCCGGCACTTCAGATTAAATGCAGACGCTTGAAAAAATATATAAAAGCTCCCACCAACACATCACACTTGTGTTAGACCTGCACTGTGGTGTACTGTGGCACTGCAGCGTGCACAACTTAAAAAAAAAGCAACATTCGGGGCGTGATGCTGAGTAGTGCCCTTTTGGTTCACTCCCTTGAAAAATCTTTCCAGTCTTTCTGCGGCATCATCTAAGGAGAGAACAATCCTGAAATTTCGAAAATGGCGTGTGGTATAGGGGTGGCCTTTCTTTGAGTTTTTTAAAGGCCACTCCAAAACCCTTCTGCTTGTCTTTACGTACGTAAATATTTGGAAACGACCGGGGATTATTCCAAAGCGCACACACAGCTAAAAGCCTCATCAGTAAATCTCAGGCGACTTGATCTTCAGAGCTCAGCCCGTGTTTCAATACTAAAACTGCAAATTGATGAAAAATCCTATGAAATAATTCAGGCGTCTACCACCTTGTGAAAACATCTCATCCTAAAACGTCTGGACTTCGTCCGCAAACCACCATAAAACCCTCACAAAGTGTCTTTTGCGTCACTAACTCTTGAGTCTCCAAAGACACCTCGATACCTTATAAATTTCTCACATACCGAGTCACTTAACACGCTGCTACACTTTCAATTCCCAACCTTGATGCATCTCATCGATAAGCCCCATTGGCTCAAGCCAGTGAGATCATGTGATCATCAGGATACTGTTAGAAAAAATAAATACTGTTATCTCCAGTCCTTTCGCCTCCTATTTTTAAATCTGTCTTTCCGTCTCCACATCCTTCTCTTTCTCCTGCTGTCCACTCGGCCGTTCACTCCTCCTCCTCCTCCTCCTCCTCCTCTTCTTCTTCCTCCTCCTCCTCCTCTTCCTCCTTTCCTTCCTCGTTGGCGTAGATACCGGCCTCCCATTTCAGTGCCATGTTGCTTTTCCTCCTGGTCACTCGAGTTGCTTCCAAAACCTGACAAATAAAAAAGCAACCCATCAGATTCAAGCCCAGTCAGAGCAACGTCATAGGTAAAGAAGTGCATGCTTTGCCCAGTTTTTGGGCAACGTGGTAATAAAAACTCACCACAGTGACTGTAACATGACATGCAGTGTGTGTTAAACACTGACGGAGCGCTTGGTTAAATCACCCCGCATGGTATTTTCACTGATATTGACTTTAAACCCCACCAGTCCAAACAAACTATCAAGACTAAGCGCCCCTGCAGTATTCAACAATACCAACAAAAGTTGTTTCGCTCCTCTTCAGGGAGAGTTTCATGCAAACTTTAATATATCCAGTCCCTCTTACATCAAGATAAGCACACAGATATTACACACAAACACATCTGCACACAGGGAGAAGACTTTGCGGTAAAAAAAAATCCAGGATAACTTTAGGGCAGGGTGACGGTGAAGTGGACTATGGGTGAAGGAGCGAGTCTAAGTGTAGCAGCAGCATTAAGGTCACTTTATGGTTCTGTTCATACTGTGACCTCCAGTTGATGACGATGACAGCATACATAAAATACTGTACACGCATGCATGAAAGGCTCGTATGTTCTGTTAGGAACCTCCTCATCTGACATTTCTTTAATCCAGGTTGCTATGACAAACTAAGGGTTTTTGACACTTATTTGACACCTATTTGATAAGAAAATGATCAAATAAGTAGTAAACACAAAAATATATGTATTCATTAGACGTTTTTATAGCAAATAAATCTATACTTTCAATTCTGCAGAGCATCATGATGAATAACCCCTGAGTAAGTGTGAATAACTGAGACTGTACACTATTGGTATACAAGTGGCAAGGCTGTGTAGGTGGGTCAAAGGTCACAAAGAACGAATGGACAAGCACATGCGGAACCAACACAACACAACAAAACAAAACAAGCAGACCTGGGATCAGAAATAAGAATAAAACAAATGTTTCCTTCATAGAAACTACCCAGTTTAGGCTTTGAAACAGGACATTTGCAAATAAATAACACATTCCCGTTTAGTTTTCTGGCACCGCTTTCATTAGAAAGCTAAGCTAAACCAAAAAGACAACGAAAAGACTGTCACTGTCCACTCTTTGACTAGTCTTTTCAAAGCATCCTCCTCCGGTGTTTAATATGTTCGAAAGTGGAATGTCTTGCATCTTTAAAACCATATGCTGTAATGGTCCAAATACAGAAAGGGAATGCGTTGCTTTGTCTAAGAATTCTCTGCGTGGTCTGACCCAGGTCTGTCAGTACAGGCAGTTAAAGGAGTGTCAAGGTTTCGGGGTGTAAGAAGGTACCTCTGTGGTTACCTCGTTAGCCAGCAACAAATGGGCATACTGACCGGCCAGTAGGAGAGAAGCAACAGTACAACAAGTCAACACGTGTCATGTCATCATGGATAAACAACAACAGAGTCAGCTGCTAAAGACAACACCACAGCATGAAAACTGTGAGTGCACAGTTTTCCAAACTGTTTTGGAGTATATCATCTATCCATGGTTGGATTTTCTATCTTTTGTTCTGTGTGAATTGCGTGGATTATGGATCATGATATGAAAAATAAGCTTGTGTCATTGTTTTCAGCCTGCGTAGCTTAATAAAACTTAAATAAACTGTCCAGAGCTTTTAAGGAGAGACCTAATAATAACTAATGAGCCAGAAGAGAAAGCCCCAGCCTCTGTAACTTGCTTTCGGTTTCAGGCAGGGAATTTCCCTTTGGTGTTGTACAGTATTTGCTCATACCAATATGATGGATGAAGACATCATCAGCCACAGAGGTCAAACATGCTTGTGATGTGTGATCACTCACTGAGATAGTTCCTGTTTCTGGGAAAATCCACAGGTTTGGTTTCTCTCTCTAAGATCACAACCTAACTGTGATTTCTAGTAAACGGCTGCACACACCCTTTAAGATCCAGACTGTTTTGTATTTGTTCTCTATTGTGGATAACTGTTGTTTTTGTAGAGAACGTGACAGTGAAGAAACACCTCTTTTTTGAAAGGCTGAAGCACTTACGCTGTTGTCCTCCATTTTCTCCTTCCTCTTCACCTTGTGCGTTTCATAGTCTTCCATAAGCGTCTGCATGAAGTTTTTGGGTCGTGATCCTCCGGAGTCCTCACTGCCAGCATCAGACAGGGCTCCTTCAGAGGGGGAAGGGGAGACAGGCGGCGCGGGACGAACTTTTTCGATCTTTCCTGCAAACCACAAAGAAATAACCTTACTGGTTTACTGAGGCAGTACCTTTGACCCAGTGCCCTGATACTTTACAATGGAAATTAACAAAGCCATGGCTGGTCTTATTAGACGGTGATTTTACAGACTTTTGCATCCACTGAAAAGCTAACCTGGTGCTGTCCGTGCTGTCAGTGTGAGTCTTGCTGGCAGACTGTTGCTCTTCATCTTATCTGCTGGGGAAATGGTCGTCTGCCTCACACCTGTCCTCACATGTCCATGACTGTTGCTGGAAGCGTTGCTCGGCTGCACAACAATAGCAGGCTTCGCCTCCCTCTGCTTCTTCAGCTCTTCCTCTCTCTGCTGTGCTGCTCGGATCTCCTCCTCTATCATGGATAAAGTTCGCTGCTTCTTGGAGCGCAGGCGGAACGGGCCGCTGGCCGGCTCCACCTCAGGACCACGCGCCGAGGCTGCTGTGCTCCGCAGCTCGGCTGCTTCTGAGTATTTACTGAAGTAGCTGAACTCCGATTTCTCTGGGCTTGGGGGAGAAGGGGGACGGTATACTGGGGCTGGCCTTGGGACAGGACCTGCTGTGGCAGGAGCTGGACCTGGAGCTGGAGCTGGAGCTGGAGTTGAGGAGGCAAGCGCTCTGGTGTAAGAGGATTGGATTTTGATCCTGGGGCCTCCGTTTCTGGGTCTCTGTGGTGGCGAGACGGGCTGAGAAGGTGGAGGAGAAGGTGCCCGGAGTTGTTGTTGTTGAGCTGGACAGGAGAGCTGTTGAGATTCTGATGGCTTCTCTTGGAAAATCACCCTCACCAGTGGCTGCATGTCTGACTGTGGAGATGGGTTGGATGGCGCAGGACTGGACGACACAGGTGACTGGAAACTGGGAGCTCCACCAGAAGATGCAGGTGAGGAAGAAACTGGCACTGGGCTACTTGTAGAGGCGGAGGATGGAGACACAGGGGCGCTAAGTTGTGAAGAGTTTAAGTCAGGTGCCTGCCAGTCCCCTCCATTCTCAGCTGCCAGGGCACACTGGATGGCATTTTGGACGAGTACCCCTGCGTGGTACTCCAGCTCGTCTTCTGTTGGACTGCAAATGGTCTGCCCGTTGACTGGGGTGGTGGGCTGGGGGGTGGGCGGGGACACAGGGGTTAGTGGCAGTGGGGTCGGGGGAAGGGAGGCCCCGCTGTCAGAAACGTTATCCAAGCTAAACAGGGTAGTGTCCTGAGAGCGGACAGACAACTCGTCTAATCCTGAGTCAGACTCCTCTGGGTGAAAAGATGGATGAAAATGACCTTTCCCTTCCTCCTCCTCTTGCAGAATTGTCATTACAGCTCGAGCGCACGTAAATTCTCCCGCAGGTCCGTCATCACACCAGGTCACGTGAGTCTCTCCAGTTTCTGGAAGAATGTCACTGCTCCCTGTGCTGCCCCTCGTCACAGATTTCGAGAAGGGTTTGGCAGAGTAGAATTGAGGAGCAACATCCTTCTTGGTAGGCACGCCTTGCAGAAACTGCCTCCGAGCAGATGAGAAATTGATCTGTTCCTCCAGAACATCCTCCTTCCTGGTTAGTTCTGGATCAAAGGTCATCATTGTGGGAGGATCTGATACCTGTGGCAGGAAACATAGATACGAACCGATTAAGCCACAAAGGAGAAGCATAGAAAAAAGATTTTATTGTCCTCATAACCTCCTTTATGATCCAAGTTGGTCATGCCGCCTTTAAAGAACATGATCAAGTGCATCATCAAAAGTCTAAAATCTATATTGTTTCAAAAGGGGAGGACTCTTTATGTGTGTATGTGTTACCTGTGTGTATGTATAAGGGTAAGTTTGCTGCTGCTGTTTCCTCTCCTGGTATTTCTTGAGCGACTCAAGCTGCTCTGCGTCCAGCTGCTCTTCCAAGGGGACCTTGAAAGAATGAAGCAAGCACATAACCAATCAATCAATCTGTCAGGCAGTCACCAGAGTTCCAGGAGAAAGACAAACTGACTGGGGGTCTACCTCCTGGGGAGGGTTCCACCAGCGCTTTGCGATCCCAGGGTTCTTTTTGACTGCCTGGTCTTTGATCAGCTCTTGGCGTTCACGCTCCAACTCCTGAACCTGATGGGAAAGACATCCAGGAGAAGAAGAGTATAAATATAGGCATTTTAATTGTACTATTCGCTCTAAAATTCATCTTTATGAAATTATGACACTATTTCCAGACAAATATGAGTGTCATTTTGCCTACTTTAGAAAAATCGGAACCCTTTCAAGCATCTTGTCACTTCCTTAAAATGTAGGAAATAAAGGAAGTAAAACACATCTACTCTAACTTATATATTCTGTGGCTATTTTTGTTGTTCTTCTTTTTCTGTGTACTGGATAGGAAACGATTAGCAGGAATAGCAGGAGTGCCTGTTCGAGTCAAATGTTCACAGGCAAGGGTAATTCGACACCAAATAATTAACTGGTTGTGTTAGACCAGCTTTGAGAGGCTTGATTTTGTACAATTTCAGTCTGACTAACGTATTTAAATGCATTTTACATGTCAGTTTAGGTCGGTTTAACTGAGTAATTAGTTTTCCGTCATTGCACATGTACTGACAGGGTTTAGTAGCTGTTTCTCTGAACCGTGTATCTGTCATCTTACACGTTATCTAACAACCATCTACCTCCTCTGAGGGTCGTCTCCTCGTCACCCTGACCTGCTGCTCCTCTCCAGGGGTGAAGAGTTTCGCTGGACGTCTCTCCTCCTGAAACGCTCGCAGCTCAAACTTCGCAGTGCCGCGCCCTGGCTCGCCTCCCTGCACGTGCCCGTTGGTTCTCACAGGGGACTCCGCTTGGTGGACAAAGACGCTCTGTTTTTGACCCTCCACGAAGACCGTTTGGTGACTGACTGGTGAAGAGGCTGACACACAGACAGAGGGAGAGGTTCCCTCAATGCTGACTGGTTTGATGTGCTCTGACAGTGAGGCATTTCCATTGGTGGGTACATCTGAGGCCGCATCTAACACCTGGTCCAGGTAACGGATCTCCTGTAACCACAGAAGGTTTCGAAATTGCTGGAGTGTGAACAGCTATACTGCATAGCATGATATGGGTGAAAAATGAGGAGTATAATGTTGGTCCCTTTATAAATAAAGGCAGAAAGCATCAGAATACCTGCATCACCTCACTGTCAGGAGTCTCTACTTTCACACCAGCACTGTGGGCTTGGTTAGTGCCGAGGCAGTCGTGTTGGATCTGCTGACTCTCCAGTTCCATGTTTGCAGACCTGTCAGTGATAAAGCTGACTGATTCCTGGAAACTGACGCTCTTCAGGGCTCGCTCTCTTGGTATACCATCACTGACATCCTCTGCTGCCCGCCACGGTTTCTGTGTAACAAACAATGTGTGTTAAATGAGGTTCTGCAGGAAGAGGCTGTCTGTAACATACACTGAATAACTGCTATTAAGTCTTCTTCAAACCTCTCTCACTAAAACACACACACATCTCACACAGACCCACAGATCTGACTGTCTGCATTGCAGCAGTTCAGTGTTCAGTTAATCCTCTGCAGTGGCACAGCGCTCTGCTGTTGACCACCAATAGGGGGCAGCAAATCACATACTGCTGCTTTGACACAGACCACAACCATAACAAACATTTCCTTGTACTTTAATAGTTTTCAGTGATTCTTAAAGGTACGTGAAGTGTTCTTTCAGCTGAATATCAGAGAGACAAACAATAATTGAGATGGAGAAACTTTTCCTTCCACATGTTTATAGATGTGGACTGAAAATGCTAGTTCATGCAGGTGGGGTTAAAACAACTGATTTTTTTAGGAGAAATTAAAATGAAGTCAGCTTTTTTTTTTAAAAACTGGAGATTATGAAGGAAAGAAAGGAAATGCCACGAAAAAAACCACTGTGGGTCCTTCGGCTTTAAAGATTGATACGCTCTGTTACACACATTCTCTCCCCAAACTCATCTTTTCATGGAGGAACTTCACTCAAGTGTTCTGGATTAAGTGTTTGGCTCAGGGCCAGATTCCAAAATTGCCCCCTGCGTTGGTGACAGGGATTGTTACAACTACTTGTATAACTGCTAGACAGTTAAATAAGTTGTGGTGAAACTGACCGTGTAACAAACTTGGGGCTAAAGACCATATAATGTAAAACCTTTTAATAACGGTGACATATTCTTAATGCCAACAAATGAACTGCAGTCATCACTTGTTGGCGTTATTTCACTGACACTGAGATTCAGCAAAGGATGAAATCAATACACATCATCATGCAGGGGACCAGGCCTGTGACCTTCTGCTTCAGTAAACCATCCATTCCACACATTCCAGACTCACTGTTAGTGACTAGGTACATTTACACACTCCTGCCTTTGTGACCTGTCTCTTTGTCTGTCTGTGGCTCACTGGCAAATGCTCTATTGGCTTCCCTCTTTAGGGCCTTGTACCCATTACACCTCTTCCTTAAGGATGTGTTTATTTCCAGGAGTTGTCGTTGACCTCTGTCTTTGTAATCTGCGTGTGTGTGTGTGTGTAGGGGGGGCATTTAATGAAGATCGCTTAAATAAATTCACAGAACAAATAAAGCACATACAGCCATGAGGAGGATCTTTTTCAGCACCTCTCACTTTAAAAGCCTCAGTCATATAACCTGACAGCCATATTGTTACATTTATGGGAATTTCTACTGACAATAAGTTTTTTTTTTTTGTCAGGATTTTACAAGACCTGTGTCAGATTTCAACCTAAAGAATTAAACAATCTTCTTTTAACCGCTCTTTCCCTGTAACTGCTCATTCCTCAGCACTTTCAGCCCCCCCCCCCCCCCCCCCCCCTTCCTCTCCTGCTTCCTCTCTCCTCTCTGGGAATGTTCGTAAGCAGAAACAGTGGTCAGTGAAGTCACATGGAGGATTATGGCAGACTGGCTGTTCAAAAAGCCCTCTTGTCTCTCTCAGAATGAAGCAATGATTTCCTCTATCCTTTATTGCTGCCTCCTCCCTCCCCTGAAAAAGTTCTAAGGGCCTTTTGGTGACCCATCGGTCTCAGTCACATGCAAATTCTTTACTTTGTGTCTCATGAGGTTGAAAATAATACATATCAGAGTAACAACTTCAAGTCTGCTAATGTACACATTTACTCCAGTGAGATTCTCTGTGTTAACACTAACTATCGCAGGGAGACTTGTATCCCAGGCTGAACAGAAACAAGCAAGCTGTTTATCCTTTGGTTAAGAGGGAACTGAGCTGTTCAGTTCAAGTGGGATAGATGGGTATAAACACAACGAACAGGCTAATCAATTTGTGGCAGGTTTACATGAAAGCGCTGTGTGGAAACAACACAGGAGTACCTCACCTGAGTGTTATAGGGACGTCCACCTGTGTGGACATGTGAGCACATTTAGGCAAAGAAAATTACTGAGCATCTGGTGTAAGACCTTTTTACAAGGCGTCTTCACTTATTTGTTAGAGTCAACCTTTTTTACGTGTTAGCTGTCGATAAAAGCTATCTTTCATTCTTCAAACTATAAGTCATAGCATAGGCAGACATCTTTGGAACCTTTTAATAGAGGCTGTGTGTTTAAAAAAGAGCACCGAACTGCACTCGGTCACATGACCGCCTCTCATTCCTAAACTTGGCTGTCAAAATCAGGAACACCAGATTACTGGACAGAGCTTCATTTTTTTAGAAGGAATTAAATCCAACTGAAAAGAAATTGAAGTATATCCTTCCTTCAACTATCTTTCAGATAGCAGAGGCTTTGTGGACCCCACGCCCCATGGGCGCCAGCACATTAAGGCCAATGTTGTTTGTCCAGCGGTAGATATTTGTTTTACATTTTTTCATATCAGAAGTACATGATATCCCTGTAAAGAGAAACTTTGTCGGTAGATTTAGGGACTTTTAGACCCCTATACTGACTGTTATTGCCAGTACTGCACTGGAAAGCGGGCTATTGTCCCATTATAACAGGTACACACCTCAGAGAGTAGCACCACATACAACAGTCCAGACCAAAGGGCATTTTCTGTTTAACCCACTTTGATTTGCACTGAACCTTATTTAAACTTCAGTATCATTTTCTCCTTTTCCTTCCATCTTTAAACTCCTTGTTTTCCTCTCACTATCCTGCTGTCTGTCCATATTGGTGACCATGTGAGGACCAGATGTCACTTCGGTTTCCACACTCACACAGATGAAGTCTTCTGTCATATTTGACCCACTGTTGATGCAACACCTCTATGTGTGTTCACGTGCTGGAATGCCTACATGCATTTGTGTAGGAGTGTGTGTCCAGTGGACAGTACAGAGGGGGAGGATATCCTGTTACTGCCTCAGGAAAACAGTGCTGGAGTACAGGAATGTCTCATATGCGGCACGATTCTGCTTCAAACACACTTACGGAGGTTGTGACTGTAGCTGTTCAGCAGAGTGTGCACGCTGAAGTGTGTGCATTTGTACAACTGGTGTGTATTCATGTGTATGTTTTTGACTCTGACTGAGGTGAACTGACATTCCAGGCATAGTGTGCTGTCCTCAAGGCTCAGACTGCAGCACTAGTGTTGAGGGACACCGTACACCCTGCTTGTGCTACTAAATCAGCAAAGTGTGTGTGGATAAGAGAGCTTCTGTGGCTGTGTGTAAGAGTGGAAACAAACCACACAACAGAAAGCAAAGGTAAAAGTTGGTTTGGGACTGAATGAATTCTGTGGAAAACTGTTAGTCAGTCTTGAGTATGTGAGTCAGCTCAGCATCAGTGTTGTACTCCGAGTGTAAATGCTGTCTCATTCTCTGCCTGTCTCCATTCATCACATCTGGAAACGCTTAGGCTCTGACCATTACGCACCAAAATCGCAAACACTCACGCACACACAATGTCTGAACATACAAACTCAGCCGCATGCCTGAGATGCTGGGGTAGGGGGGGGGGGGGGGGGGGGGGGGGGGGGTGTACACTGGAACACATTCGCCTCAACAAGACTAACTCCAAATCCTTTCTGAATGGAACTACAACCACGGTGTTTCTCACATAAACGCTATCCTCGGTTTCTCTCTTTGACATGACATGGTAAATGTAAAGTGAAAGCGTGCTGCACACCCACCGGGCTCCTGGGTAACCCAGTGCGGTCAGTGTTACTGGCTCTGTTTCTTGGCTACATACGATCCTGAACAGTAACCGGAGCCAGCTGCAGGTGTAGCCTTGTGTTCTCACATTTAAGCTGCCTGGATTGTGAACCCAGGCTAGTGAGTATTCATGATTTTGGTTGGTTTCCCTCCAAGAGAGGTTTCCCTTCTGGAAATGTTGAATAACAGTGGGGGCAAACCTGTGGCAAACTAAATCAGGAGTCTGGAAGTGGATTGAGTGAACAGCTGGAGATCACCAAAAAATGCACATTTCAACATTATGTTCTAACATCTGGACGAACACAACATCAACTCTGACATCAGTTAGCTGTGTGTCTTTTGATTGGATTTCTTCTTTTCTGTCAAAGCATTCTTGTTCATATTCGGCTTCTTTGGCTGATATTTGACTACTTTATACAAGACTTTGGTAGAGAAGCTATTTTAGAAGAGAATATTTTGTCACTGATGTAAAAGCATCAACATTTCATATGCTGCATTTATTTTTTCCTAAACATATCAAAGTATTATCTATCTGAAAATCCAACTTCACGAGTAGACATACTACTCACCTGCTGCTCTTTCAAGTACCAAAGATTATTCTAATTCAGTGGCATCTGTAGATCCGTGCTGTAGTCAGCAAAAGAAAGTTCCCCTTCGTTTTTGGACCATAACAATAACTTCTACCATCTGTGTGTCTTTTTTTCTTCAGCTTTATCTGTTTCCCTGTTCAGTTCTGTCCACTTGGGTCCAGCCCTGATCCGTCCTGTTCCAGATAGTGGGAGTGCCGGACTTTTCCCTGGCCAAGCCCTTTCCTCCTCTTCTTCTCCTCCTTTTCCTCCCCTCCCGTCTCTTTCCTCTCCTCCACAAAGCCTCTCCTTTCTGAGTAACATTCCTGCCGGCTGCACGGTGCGCTGTGATGTCATGAGCTAAGTGTGTACATGTGCGCGTTTCTGCAGACGCCCACAAAGACCCCTTCTGTGCGAGGCCTCACACACACACACACACACACACAGCCAAAAACATCCACCCTGTGCCTTCTCCCTTCCAATGCAAGACCAAGCCCTCCTCCCTTCAAACTACAGCTCCTGTCAAAACCAGGGAGGGAGAGAGGAGGCACGCGGAGAGACGATGATGAAGAGATGATGACTGAAGAAATTCAAGGGGATGATAAGAGGGTAATGGTATTTTCTTCTGTCATCATGAGTCTGAGGCTGTTGACTCAGACTCTTTTGAGGGTTAGGCAGATTTACTGGCAGCATTGACCTTTTAATAAAAAGTAATGAAATGAATACACAAAACCTGCTGCCTCATACTCTCTTAAGGCTGATAAGCCTCCAAGTATTTCATTAATAGTGCATTTAGGGGCGCAATTGAAATACTGATTTCAGTGCAGGTGTCACAGGCTTGTTCACTTTTTCTGAGATAAAATGCAAAAAACTGACATTAACTGTTTACTATCAGAGCTTTTATGGCAACATTTCTAAAAATGAATAGTATTAACAGTGACAAATCATAAGAAAATCGCCTCTTTACTTATCCGGGCCACTCTAAGGCTATTTGTGTGTCTGCTGGGGCTGTGTGCGAGCGGATATGTGTGGGTCATAGGATCAGGGTACATGAAACCAGAGCTAACCTGAATCATGGTTCACTTTCTCTGCCCCCAAACACCACACCGGGAAACACTTTCTTCGGAGTTACAAGAGTCATTAGCAACGTTGTGTTTTGGCGGTTGCTAAATGATAGAGGGAAGTGCTACAAACGAGGCACTTACAGTCACGCGGAAAAGAAAGAAACACCCTCCTCCGATTCTAAGGTTTTATATATCAGGAGGGCATAATAAAAATTCAGCTCGTCTACCAGGTCTAAAAATCAGATTTGAATGCATGATTAGATTTTAAATACAACTCATCACATTTAACACTGTCATTATTCATTTAACTCAGACTAAACCAAAATGCAAACCAGTGACTGAAAAACTAAGTACCTCCCATCAGTCAGCAGCTTATAGAGCCACCTTCTGCGTCACTAACTTGAGGTAATCGTTTTCTGTATGACATTATCAGTCTATCACATCATCATGGAAGAATTCTGTCCGACTCTTCTATCAAGTTTGCAGTTTGTAGATGTGTGTTTAGGCACAGCTCTTTTAAGGTCCCACCACATCTTTTCAGTCAGGTTGAGGGCGGGACTTGGCCATTGCAACCCTTTCATTTTTTCCTTCCGCAGTCACGCTGGTTGGGGTAGATTTGCTGGTGTGCTTGTGATCATTGTCTTGTTGTATGATCCAGTTCTGGCCAGGCTTCAGCTGTTGGGCAGACGGCCTCACATACTCTAGAATACTTTGGTATACAGTGAAGAGTTCATGGTCAACTCAATGACAGCAAAGGTGTCCAGCTCCTGTGGCTGCAAAACAAGCCCAAACCATCACCCCTCCACTGTCATGCTTGACAGTTGGTATGAGGTGTTTGTCATGACATACGGTGTTTGGTTTTCGCTGCGCATTATAGCCAAACATATCCACTTTTGTCTAATCTGTCCAAAGGACATTGCTCCAGAAGTCCTGTGGTTTGTTCAGATGCAACTCTGCAAACCTAAGCAACCCTTCCAAACAAGTCCTCAGTCTGAGGTGTAGCTCTGGTGTTTGATATTTCTCTCTATAGCATGTAATACTCCAAAAACGTTGGAAATGGCCTTGTAACCATTTTCAGATGGATGGGCAATAACAGTTGCCCTCGCTCCTTGGCATCAGCTCAACATACATACTGATGCAAATTGCCAAAACTTCTGCTTTATTGAGGTGTTCACTCTAGTTAATGATCTATATCAAGGACATTTGATTAGCAGCACCTGGCTTCTACTTACCGTCCTAATTCCTATGAAAGCAGGTAGAAAGGGTAGACTTAGTTTTTAACACATCTGCATTTTGGCTTCAATTTTATTTGATAAAAAATGACCGGGTGTGATTTGTCACATGTTAAATATGAGATTGCATTTCCCTAATTGTAAGACCTGGTGAGGCATACGTAAAGGCATAAGCCCATTTTGTTGGAATTCTGTCTCGTCAACACAAACCATCTGTCCTTTAACTTTCAGCTAAATTAGCGGGCTATTTCTGATCTCATTAAAAACTAATGGAAATCAAAGAAGCGTGTGGAGAAACGCAGGGTGGTCCGAAAGTCATGGAGGTTATCCTGAGATGAAGAAGAGGAAGCTCTGAAAAAGCCTCATCAACAACTGTACGTCCTGTCGGGGTGAGACCAGTATTGGCTCCCCCTTCTCTGTAACTCTCAATTTAATATGGATGCAAATCAAAATTCCAATCCCTTTCAAGTGTTCCTGTTTGAAACGAAAAAGCACCAACTCTCGGTGAGTTCCCTGACTAAAAATAAAATGCGATGAAGCTCAACCAGTCGCAGGAAATCGGGACAGTAACCCAATTAATGCATCTGCCCTGGGGAGTTCAAGTCCAGGACGGGTTGTAATTTAATCCAGTCTCCCAGTACCAGTGATTTACAGAGGGATGAGCTAACCAATGCAAGCTGGGTGCAGTAATCTAGAAATTAGAGGACTGAAAAGTGTCAAAGAGAGATTTGCAGATGTGGAGGACGTGTGATATTTTACTCATTCATGCATCTGGGTCAACTTTATTGACTCAGTAAAGTGCCCAGAGCAGTCTTATAGCATGGAAGTTGATTGGGATCGATCAGAAACTCAGAGAGCGACACAATTAACCACCGCAGCTTATAGAGAGACATATTTTCTCACAGCACCACACACAGACATGGATGTGGAAGCATTCCCACACACTCTAAAAGCCAAGCTGTTTCCACATGTAAGAACAGAGATGTTGTTTTATCAGTAATCTGGTCATGGCCCGAGAGGCTCAAGGTTGCACCGCTTTGCAGCTCCACCCAAAGTGGATGTAGATGTTTTCTAATGATAAGTGATTTTGCAAGATGTTTTAGAGTCAGAAGATCTTAATTTCACACATTTTATAATTAAACAGGATGCCTTTGTGTTTTGGATCTTTCACTTTCAACTTTTTGTTTTACTTTCTTTTATCTGTCTCACCCTCTCTTTCCAGTCTCATGCCATGTTTAGGGACATAACATGCAGGAGGAAGAAAGTTAATCAAACTTTGATACGATAAAAGTCCTGCATGGGATCTTAATCATCGCCAATACTAAGTTCTTCGAGATAAATTGACCCTGAAATGTAACACAAATTTCAGAATTTTGTTTCCAAAAATGTTCTTGATGAGATGAATCAGTTGATTAATCAATCAATGTAGGCACATTTACGTTACTGGCTATTTCTTCCCCTACCTTTTCAAATAAGGTGTCTGCTCAAGCAAAGGACTCCAAGTTGAACTGGGTGATTTTGAAAGAAAGCTAGACAGCCTATACATGCTCTTTGCTCCAGAGTTGCCAGTTCTGCCTATTGTGAGCAGAACTGGAGTCGGGTTGTGGGGTTTTTTTTGCCTGTTTTGAGTGTGTTTTCCTTAATCGGGCTGCCTGTTCCAGCAAACTTCAAAGCAGGACAGGAAGGCAGAAAACACAAAAAGACATATTTTTGGGTTGAGGAAATAACCAAGTGAGCTGATTTGAACTTTGTGATATCTGCAAACATTGCAACTGCGTTGGGAGACGTAATGTGGGTGTGAATCATTGATCAAACTATGTTCTGTTACATGTAAACGAGAATATGTCTGGGGTATAATATCTGCAACTCGTGTAAACACCATAATTGGAATATGGTCTTATTCTAATTAAAGATTAGTGTAATAGCATTAATGTGTTGCTAGCTTTGCGCTGGGTTTGGATAAGCTGACCTTTTCATATTTTGTTGAATATTCTTGGAGACATTAGACCAGGAAAGAAGACTTTACAATGGTGTCTAGACTGGAGAAAGAAGTCTCAGTCATCTATTGTGGACTCTTACTGCTATGTCTGCCTCAAGCGAATTCAAGTATGTGCAGTCAGTCCAGGCAATAAAATCTGACCAAAAGCAAACTCTTTCATGGGGATGAAGCCAACTACTGAGTCCAGCAGAGCCTGCGCTTCACTCTTCTGTGTTCCAGTCCCAGTGATTTCAGCTGTTTGGATTCTGAAGATGATAACCAGTAAGAAAAAGAATCCAAGTAAAAAGATGCTGCAAAGTAAAGGAAGCAACTAATTGGATAAAAGCCTATCACAACTCACAGGTCGTCTAAACAGGAAACCAGGAAGCTGTGCTCTCTCGTATCTGTGGAAACGGCTCTCAACAAAGGAAATAAACTAAAAAAAATGAGTGTCCACCTGCACAAAACAACACAGAGACTGCAGTCAACATTTAGCAAAATAAGTGATCTGGAAGACAAGAACTGAGCTCTGATGCTGACCTTGGGTCCTTTGAAAGGCGCTAAAGTTTCGTTAGCCCAATTCTTTCATTGAAAGCCCAAAAAGAAGCACCAGAAATCTTTTATTAAACAAAGTAGTAATCAGTGATCACATGTAAAGTATATTGCAGTGCTGGACTCGGAGTGACAGAGCTCCCGCAGGAAATCCGTCAGGCCGAGCCCCGATATCCGGAAGCATTCCATTTTTATATTCAGCTTTATCTCACAGAGGTGGCGCTCACACTTGACAGAGTATAATTGGCCAGTTTTTAGTGGCCTGCACAGGCCAACCACTGTCCTCGTCGTGTTCTTTGGATGTGATAAACAATGTGTGAGTGCTCTTTTAGGCGTGTATCTAATGTACCAGACCTATCTAACCCCACAGAGATGTTTTGTCTGACCCAGTTATTTTGTCTCAATATGTCATCCTAAAGTCTTGGACCATTTAAGGTCATCTATTGTACAGTATGAGCAGAGTGGAAAAGTACCAGTTAGGAACATAGGTTATTTAGTAAAATACAGAATATGAATACATCATGTCTAAGAACAAAGCCAATTATAACAGTTATTATGATCATTATTATCTTAAAATATGGCTGATCCAAACATCCACAAACGCAGGAAAGTCAAGGTAGTAAACAGGTCACAGAGAATGAGTACAGTAGCAAAAAAGCACAGTCCATACTGTTCAAGTAAACTAGTATAATAAGGCTATCTGTCCTGTATCTGCACTCAGCATAAGCACACTGATAGCATGTTGCGGCACAGAATAATAACGAAGGCAGTTTTCACCTACCCATTGCCAGACAGCTTGAAACAGCAACCAAACTGAAATCATGTTAAGATCCCCTTTTGAGCTTTCAGTTGTGGAGTGGAATGTGCAACATCTCTGGACTCACAGCAAACTATTCCCCCCCTACCACCACCACACACACACACACACACACACACACACACACACAACCCCCGAACCCCTCAGACCCCTTCCAGGAGCTACAACAAAGGGCCCCGCAGGAGCTTCAGTGAGATTCTCTGGGCTGAATACTAATGCTACACTCCACACCTCCCCACAGACAGACACACACACACTTACACACTCACAAATGAGGGCTCTTATGCACAAAGGTCTGCAGTCAGAGAGTGTGACCGGTTGTGCACACACGCTCTCCAAATGGAGGACAGACAGCCGGATCAACACTCCCAGCAGACGCACAGGACAAACTGTTTAAGAGTAACACCGAGCAGCCACCTATCATTATTTATGTCTTGGACCAGAGGTAATAACCGTATTGCTTTGGTGCAGCTCTCTGTGTGTATAATAACAGTTCATACCATGAAAGCTAAACAAACTGTACTTTACCGGGCTGGCTTCTCTTTGAACGGAACACCGTGTGTCTGTTATGAGACAGTTAATACATAGTCACTCATTCACCGGTACAAAGTAAGCATTGTTTAAGAGTCCTCTGCAAAGTACAGGTTTTCCTGATCAGCCTGAACTACTGACAACACAACCAATCTGCTTCAAGATTGAGCACATCCTTTGCTTTGAAAGGAACACGAACAATAAAAAGGGTTCTTGCTGTAAAGGAAATTAGAGAGAAAAAGAGGAAAAGCCCTTTCCTAACTGACCTTATTTAGCAACTATTACGCTTCCTGTACATTATAACTGTTTATACACTGCATATGCTTGGCAACATGGCAGTGACACTGGTCTTATGAGACATATTGCTGATTAAATGTAATTTTAGCATGAACTAATTCACTGATGCTGCCAGCAGGAACCAAGAACAGCTATTAAGTCATCAAGAGTGATACGTTGATTTGATCGGCATCTAATAAACAAAATGACCAGACATTACAGACCAGCAGTAATATGGTTAGATATTACTAATGCCTGCTGAAACTCTAACTATTAAACAAGGTCCAACGCTTATAACCTCATACTGACCATATCATCATTTGATGATGTGATAAGCCGTAATGCCTGCATTAGGGACAGTTTTTGTTTTTTAAATCTGGTCATTTTAAGGACACTTTAATACAAAACACATTTACAATGCCATTAAACTGCCATCCGTCCAACATCATTCCCTTCGTTTCATATCAAATAATCCCATCATGCACACTCAGAGAGTTGTGAGAATACAACAACTCATTGTTCCAGTCTGACAAGTACCAAAACCAATTCTTCTTCAGCGCATTTATTCCTAGACTCGATTATGTTTCATTTTGACTGGAACCGTGCTAACAAAACCGCTAAGAAAGCTCATATTCTTTAGAATCAAACAGAACAACAATCAGAAATGGCAGGTTGAGCAATAAGGGCAAAAATAAAAGGAAAACGAACGGGAGAAAAAAAAGGATGGCTGAGTTTAAGGGGTCTGAAGATGTGGTTGTGCACACTTGCAATGTGTTTATGTCTAAGTTTCTGTGTGACCTAGCATGTGTGTGTGTGTGTGTGTGTGTGTGTGTGTGTGTGTGAAGAAAACGCCACAGACCATATAATTCTAATCCTTCTCCCAGCATGAATCAACCTACTTTAGCATTTTGTCCCACAGCACAGAGCTGAGACCACACAATGAGGCTAACTGCTAACAGACCGATTGGTAAAGTTTTCTGTATTTAATCAAGACACATTACACGCTAACATGTAAGCTTCTTTGTGGATTTAAAGTCGAGCAAAAAGATTCCGCTTTTCTTTAATTAGCTTTTAAGAACATGAACATTGTAGCTTCTGTTTCTGAATAGATGCCTGTATTTTTATGGCTAGTCTCCAGTTATCAAAAACATAAAACATAAAAAAAAAAACAGCCTGACACATACCAAAACACATTAGGAAGCTAGGTAAATTAGCTTAATTGGCCTAGCTTGTTAATAGCTGTTAAGATAGTTCATGTTAATGTTAATAGCTCTAAGATAAAGAAAAAGCTCTGTGGAGAACTCAAGAGAGAAAAGAACACCCCATCAACCATAAGAACCTCCAAAGAAGGCTCAATATTCACATAAACAACTCAAGAAAAATATCTGACAACACTACTTTGAGTCTGACCTTCTGATGCATCCCAAATGCACTCTTTTTCAGCATTAGTTTCCAGCAAAGCCACTGCTGCACCAGCCTGTTCAATACATACAACTGTCCTTGGAGACCTGTGGTTTATTCCTAATCATGAGCCAGAGCATGTTAAAACTGTAGTCTTGACAGAGTGAACCTCCTCCTAATGATAGCTTACAGCATTAGCTAGCTCTGCCTCACCCTGAGAAGAGCAGCGTGCTCATCACCGGTCTATTTCCGGAAACTAGCTCATTAGCCTAAAGTATTTAGACAGAGGAAAGAAGCTTCGTGCAGAACAAAATAAAGCCCGGGGCAACCAACGAGTCAGTGTTTGACACTCATGGTGTTTTACTTTTTCTAACAGCACTATTTCCATAAATCCATACTTGGATTAAAAATTAAAGTTACAAACCACATTACTGAATCTCAAATATCTGCAAAAACTTACCTACCAGTTCAACTTGGGTTCGACAAGGATGAGAAACAACACATACCATCAGATCACTGGGCCTTTCCCACAATCTCTGAAAAGCCTGAAGCTGGACTGGAATGATTGAGGGTCCGTCAAACATTCCAGTCTAAGGCTGGAAGTTGATTGCAAACATTCTGCTGATTTTCACAATCAAAACACAGTAAACATTCTCATGAACTCCCTAATTTTCATTTTTAATCAAACTGTTGGAAACGGTAAAAGCGAGGAATGTTGTGTCTCAAGGCATTTTCTCAAATACTGTATTTCCGGTTCCTTGCATTTTCAGACCACACTCTTATGGTGAATGTGCGTGTAATTGTTGTAAACACAAGCTTTTGCACTAGCAGGTGATTTGTTCTTTGCTTTATGTTCAATGAATGCCTTCTGTCGCACAGTGCAACAATAGTCGGTGGATGTTGTGGACAATAGTGGGTAGCGGAGATTGTGTAACTGTGGCCATCGCGTTACTGAGTTGTATTGTTGGGTTTCCTGCATCCATCCAGTTCTCTTCCTCTCTGGAATGCAAATACAAACACAGTGGACAAAATGCTTTTCTAAGATGGAAAGTGGCGCCCAAAAAATAAATATCTCAAAAGAAAACGTCTCTCATATTTTAGGAGCTTGATTTGACATTTTGTGACACTAATCTCTTTTCATTGTGGTGGATTAGGTGGTGACAGAAATCATTCCAGACCTTGCACCTGACTTAAAAACTAAAGCTGGTTCAAGACCTCCCACATCTCTGCTTGGTGTATACCAAACTTTGAGAGGCAATCAAGTCAATCAGAGCTTTGGAGGGACACGAAATGCCAAGGTGTGCAAGAGATCTGGGCATTTATGCACCACTACTGTGAACAAAAAGGCTGAACCGAAAAACTGGAATACCCTATTCAACCCTTCCCTTGCCTATAACATAACTGGTTTCTATTTGAAAAAGCCCAACTTTTATCAGAAAAAAAAAGAAATTAGTTTGAAATGAATACAAAGACTCTTTGGGCTCCTCTGAAAACTCCTCCTACTGTCTCCGACACGTCTTTTTACAGTGTTATCATGTCCATATGAAGCAAACCAGAAGCACACAGACTGCACTGTGTCCCTTCATCACTTTTAGCTGTCATCCACTCCCAGGGGCCAAACAAAAATAGACACAAAGTGTCTTACACAACAGAAGGAACTACTTAAAATTCCAGCGACTTTAGATGTGCGCAACATGAGGAGCCTTTGTTTAAAAGCTGGGAAAATCATTTTCAAGGTTCAGTCTATGAGCCGGCCTGAGGGACTTTCACATGACTTGATTTCCATGACACCCGCGCCACATGTTGTCTTTCTTAGTCGTGTTATCCACTCATTGTCAGCTGATAGTATCCACATTAAAGTTGCAGACAAAGAGGTGACAGCATATGTACCACAACGCGAGAAGTAGCATTGCTGCCTTCCTGTTGGACGGCCACGGGAGGCCTGTCAACAGATCAGCCATTGAAAGGCCATCGGCCAGTTAATGTCAACATGGCTCCGTCGTGTGAGGCTAAACAGACTTCTTACCAGCATCCGCCGACCTCTCCTCCCTATGTTTTTCTAACTAAACGTTCCAGCTAACCCTGTTACACACACACCTGTGTCGCCCTTTATCTTTCTCTGTACCCATTATCTCCGTCTCAAACGCTCTCATCCCATTTCTCCTGCTGAACCTCTTTCCTATTTCTACCTCCTGTCTGCTCTTGGCTTAGCAAGCTTTTGCATCATTAACACAGCTGTTGCGTAACCTATGATTGTGTGCGTGTGTGTATTCTGGGAATAGGGTGAGGTCTGGAGAAAGAAGACATCAGTGATAACTTTGTTGTTCCTGTCAATGTTCTCACACAGTCCACAGCGCTGAGAGGGGTGGGGACGGAAAATGCGCTTCCCTCAGACACACGCGCCACACAAACAGACAAAACCTGGGTGCTACGCTCACAAACACCGACTGTCCAGATGAGACAGTCAGTATGTGGACATTCAGTATCTCGGGGCCTGGTGGAGGTACTGGCAAACAGTCTGTCTGAATTGGCAGGCCGCTGCTTGGCTTCGTTGTTTCCAGAACCAGCTACTGATTTCAAATGATGACCAAACAAAACACCGTGGAAGTGTGGAAGATGTCTTTGTTAGCACATCAGCTTTGAATGTTGCACATCAAATCTGACCAGAATCTCATGTGCAGCTTCATTCTATTGCGTCAAAGTGAGGCTCTAAACAACAACTTGGAGAATGTCTTACCATGAAGTCTGCCCATTGTATGAGAACAAAACTAACTTGCCTTTAGGTTTGCCTCTTTGCTTCCTTTTGCAGGGGGCTGTGTTTGCAGGGCTCTGCAGAGTAAACTGCACTGTGCACAACAAACAAATGCTGGCAGATATGAAAGTAGCTAAGAATGAACATGTCTCATCTGCTGGAATGTTCAGATATAAGCCTCAGAAGCCTCCCGAAGCATCGTACGGGTCAGCTGCACTCAGGCAAAATGTCCCTAACCTAAATCAATCAGTATGACCAAAGGCGGTCAGAAAACAGGCTCAAGTTGCTGCAACAGCACAATGACTATATTCCTATCAAAGCAGTAAATGCTGGGGATCAATTGGACTGCACAATGAGAGTGCAATTTTTAAGATCATCACGGATACAGTGGATTTGATCACAGCCAGACACTTCAGCGAGTGAAATCCTTCAAGATGATTCCTCCCGTTTGATCGAGAACATAGTTAAAGTCTGCTTTGAAAGAACTGGAAGTTGCTTGGCAACAGCTTCAGGAAAAGAAATGTAATAAAAAAAAAGATTAAATTTCCACCCAAAAAAAAAAATGCTGCTGCAAACATGAAATCTGGCTTCATGCGGTTTGATCTAAGCATCTGCCACTTTTCTGATCTCATTCCCAACAACTACTGTGACACGCAAACACAGTCGTGACTGCCTTTACTTTTCATCTTTTCAAAATGCTAGCTTATGCAGTTAATGGTCACAACGCAGAGCATAAACAGTTTTTACCTGCACACCAGCAATGACACTTTAATACTGTGACAGCTTGCTACTAGTGTTGCACGAGTACTAGATAATGAGCCATGAAAAGAAAATGAGGGGAATATAGACTACAAAAAGACAACATTGTGTGTTTTTCCTTCTTATTTTTTACTGAGAAATACAAGAAGCAGCGTCAACGAAGCTGTCTTTATGCTCTACCGAGTCATTCCCTGTGTGGGGGATGAAAAGCAGGTTAAGGTCATTCCAATATCTAGGTTAAAGTGATGCAGAGGAGGAGCAGAGAGAGTCGGAGAGAGACATGGAGACTACTGCAGCAAGCAGTCTGGTCCACTGACCTCCTTTGGTTGTCAACCTCAGGAGAAAAATGAGCGGTGTCCTGTGTCCTCTCCTCTTTAAAGCCAGTCAGAGTGATTACAGGCCCTGTTTCTATCCACCACAAAAACCACCCATAAAATGGGCAAGCAAATGATCCCAAAAGACTTCCAACTGACACACAGCAACTCAGCTAACGTTCCACTGTCACTGTATCCCTTCCTATGAGTTGCGTTTTTATCTAAATGAAAACTAAAGTTGAACTCCCTCTTTATTATGTTTCCAGGGCTACTTTTGTTTGATTTAGCTCAGTTCCACCAGTGAGGAGAAAGATGAGTAGCAGAGCGCTGATTCCGGAGCACCTCAGCCGGCTAATTAACGGCTAATAACTAGGATTAATTGTAACGGTAGAAAAGCAAAACGTGGAACCGACCTGCTGACCACTGCTTCTTTCCTCTTTGTGTTCTTCTTTCTCAGCTTTCGCCTCGATAAAACCGCAGCCGCTGCACCAACGGACGTAACGTGAAACAAACGAGGCGGAGAGGTCGCGGAACGGATCTCGGTCCCAGCAGCACTTCTAACGGGGACGGCAGCCGGATGACATTGAGCTCTTTTTACGCGCCAGCGTTTCCAACCGGCAGTTCCCTCCTCCTCTTTCTTTTTCCTCTCCTCTCTCTCACTCTCTCCTTCCCTCCCTCCCTCAGCCCCTTTTTTTGTAGGCACGCGCTTTGAATAATGCAGGGCTCGCGAGGTCCCGGGAGCGCTTTCTGTCCCGTTCCAGAGACAATCAGGGAGCGAGTCGCCAGCGCGAGCTTCAGCCAAGCACAATGAGGCCGACTCGCTCGGATCAGGTTACCTACGTACTGCCTTTCATTCATTCATTTATTCAGCGGCTAAACAATCTGACTGCAGCCCAGCCCAGCCTGCCCCCCTCCACCTGCTTCAGTACCCCACCGCCCTGCCTCTCCACATCTCTACCTCCCCTACAAATGTGCTCAGGTGGCGCTTTCGGAGATACAAAAACAAACTTGGAAGGCTCCAGAACACGTGATGCTAGTAAACTACAGCGTTAACGCTTTTATAGTTTCATTTGATTACATTTTTATTTTAGTTATGATTGTTACTTTGGGTTTATCATCTAGCCTCTAAGAAAGTATACCCGAACACCCAATAGTGGCCATGACCAAAGAAAAGTTATGTTATTAGTGAATAATACTGCAGAACGGCCTAGTCTACTTTTATACCAATATTACAGAAAATCCAGTAGACAACATAGAAAATAACATTGAATGCATACCAACTATATTTGCAATGGAATTTAAACTTGCCATGCCGCACAAGTTAATAAACAGTGTGTTCAGTCAGAGGCTTCTTCAGTTCAGCTGCATCAAATAATTAAACGGGAGTAATTCCTGCCCATAACAGCCATACACAATACCAGTTTATGATTACTGTCAACTGATTACTTTTTGTGATTAATAAATGCCTTATGATATATAAAAACAAATTATCTGTCAACATTATCTAAGTTGACAATTTTCTGTTAAGTTGAGGACTTACTTAGCTTGCAGGCCGCAAAGAAACTTACAAAGAAACTAAGTTTACTTTCTTTACTTTCTTTGCGTCCTGCAAGCTTAGAGTTCTGCTACCACTTAGATAATGTTGTCCAGAAAAGGTAATCTGGATAACAGCATGTTAAAAAACTGCAGATATCTTTCAGCATTAATATTACCTTCACAGATGTGGAGCTTACCCATGCCATGTGCGCTATAGTGCACCCCTATACCATCATGGATACTGGCTTTTAAATTGTGGGCTGATAACATGCCAGAAAGTCCCTTACAACTTTAGACTGAGAGCAGTGTCCATGATTTCCAAAAAATGTTTTCTTGTCTTCATTTGTCAGACCACATAGTAGTTTTCCAGTTAGTTTTAGTCCATCTTAAATAAAGTGGCAGCATTTCTGGATGCAGTTCATTCTCTTTTTTCCTGAGGAAAAAAAACACAGTTGTGATGTTTAGCCTTCTATCCTGCCTATATTCTTCCCCGAAAAAATCTCTGAATTCATTCCAGTCTTACCTTAAGAAATGTTAGTTTGAAATCTTTAAACTATTAATTCTAATATTCTGGCTTTATTAAGAGTTCATACATTGTCAAAACTTTTTTTTTAAAAAGGGTTTTGCAAATATTGTCGTAATGAAACAGGAAATAGGAAAGGTACGGCTAGAAATATAAAAGACAAATTAGAGAAACTCAGTTGAAGGACATGTCAGCACGCTGTGGAACAGTTTTGCACCTGCAGAAAGGAAACGGTATCACTAATTTGATCCCAAACAAGACTCAAAAGCACCGTCTGTATAATAAAAGCACTCATGCACAAGTCTGAATTAGACAGGAACGTTATTAAAACCAGACCAATCTGAAAACATATACGGAGAAAGACCACCATTTTTGTGAGTGGTCAGTTAAAAAATGGATAATAGGAACTGCTGCTTGGAGCTCATAATTTGTCTTAGAATTTGAACAAATAGTCCTGTTAAAAGGTTGCCTGGTGCCATCTTTTATTCCTTACACATAGAACTACGCTCTCTCGTACAAATCTTTGAATAAGCAGTGGTAAAAGGATATTTTCCTTGTCCCAAATTTAACCATTAAACTTGAATTCATTGCTTTCCATCAATACATATTACTCACCATGGCAGTGTGCGGATGTCTGTCTTGGACGGGGGTTTCACAGCCATTAGCTGTTGTCACGGTAACCCCTGGTGTTTGTCTGTAGCCTGTGATCAAACAAAAATTTGTATCATTGATGACTATCATTGATATCATTGTGACAGTCTTCATCATCAATATTTCATGTGCATCCATGAGAGTATTATCTCTTGTACAGTATTTCATGTTAATGTCATCATGGACCTTTTTCACAACAGACCTTTGGACTCATTCCTTCAAACCTCCTTGTAAACACTGACAGTGAACCAACACATCAACAGCAGGACCCTCCAAGTCGAATGCAGCCATCACCAATACGCATTTCCTGCTGCATCACGTCATAAATGTCTGCTGTTTTTCTCTGAAACCTTTAGCTTAAGTCACATTTTTGACTCAATATTGAATCTCTAACCTCTAAAAACATTCACACAAAGGACAAATCCGTAACACTCCCTACTCAGGGGTCTTCAGAACGTGTTCCTTTTTAAAAAAAATGTGCAGCAAAACGCAGTTCTTTTTTTGTGATATGTTATCTTCTTTTAAAATTATTTTCAGAAGTTTGCAACAGGACTGAAAACATACTCCTTCAAATGAACTGAAGAAATGAAAATACAGATGCAAATCTGATGCTGTAAAATACCAAGGATGCCAACATGAATCTGACGATGTGTAGGCCTGGGTAAAATAAAACTATAAATCTCATCCTCCTTTGAAAGGCTTGGATAATCTCAGAGGCAATCCCAACAGTAGCCACAACCAGAGACTGTCTCTGACTAAGTTTAATCATGCATTTGCACAACACCGTCAATAAACCTTCTGTCATCAGTGCACTTTTTGGCTGTACTTTATGTCAGTCTTGCGCTGTGCTGATTTTGTGACCTACTTCCACTTTGAGAAGCACATTTTACATGATATCTTATCATTCAAAACCTCCTGACACCCACATTCAGTGTAAAGGGGCTGTGATACTGGATAATATCAAAACTGATCCCAGTCCTCCTATGATTATTATTATTCCTTTAAATTTTGATGCAATTTCAGAGGGAAATGTTTAACTGAATATTTTTCTCATTGGAATGCAACTACTCTTTACTCTGCAGATTTTATGAAAAAAAAAATCTGTGATTGAACATAGAATTGATGAAACTAACAAGCATTCAAATGCTGCTTACACACAAACCTTTCTGCAATACTGATCCCATGATGTACAAAATATGACACTTTCAAGCTCATTTTTACATGACGGGCTGTTAGATGCTAATTTTTCTTCAGCTTTCAAGTAGGCTGTCTGAAAATATCTGCACTTTCACTTAAGATAAGTAGAAACTGAAACACAGCTCACAAACATTAAGAATAGCAGTGACCGTATTAGCAGCTGTGTTAGTAATGCAGCGTTGGTTTCAGAAGCAGTATTGGCAGCATGATCAGTGGTAGCAGAACTATATTAAACCCAGTATTATGCCTAAATGTTTCAATAGAATTTCTAAATTATTGTTTGTATCTATAGTTCGACTTCATATTGGGTACAGTCTTGAGGTAAAAATTTTTTTATCATCATTCAAAGTCTTTTATTCGTTGCACACCCAGAGAACTACATAGTACAGAGGAGACTGTGTAAGAGGCCTTTAGTGGTCCAGATCACAGTCAAAGCACAGCACAGTGACATAACTCCTGGCCCATCATCCTGTCTTGTGTGTTCTGGCGTGAAAGTGTCCAATAATCACCCGCAGTTATGGTTTTTGTTTAAGAAACCAAGCTAAAGATAAGTCAATTAGGGTTTATTATCACAGAATACACACCCATCCTGTGCACGGTTAGAGAGAAAGACAGTGGGTGTATGTGGCGTAAATACGTGTCCATGATGTCCAGATGCCGGTTGTCATTGCGTGACTGATACAATCATTTATCAAGCTATATCATATTTTCTTGGAAGGTGTGGGCCATGTTTGTGTTGCGGCCCCGTATCATATGCGTTTTACTCAATAAAAGCCTTTCATCCAAGAGAGAAACACACTATCAAAGGAAAGATGGCAGTGTTACTGCTGTGTGCTAAAGGACTCTCTATAAGCCATCGAGCTTGCTAATGCACTACAGTAATCATACAGGACAGTGAGCAGTTTATTATATGCATTATTAGTATGTGAATCCCCTCATGTTATTGAAATATTTTTGGGAAAAGAGTTTCATACATGTGCATGTTGTTTTAATGTGATATTATCCTCATCTTAATGTGGATTTCTTAAGTCTCTTTTCTCAGTTGCTGAGAAGGTATCTGTAAAGTCAGATGAGTGATTTTTTTGGGGGGTTACCAATGTAGCTCCTGCAAAATTAAAACTATCCTAAATAGTTTGAATTACTTGTTATAATGTGGATGTTTCAAGAATACAATAATTTAGGGGTTTTGGTGAGATGATGAGTTAACAAAACAATCAGAAATCCATCCTAAAGCAGTCATGGGAGCAGTAGCTCAGAAGATGGTGAAAATAATATCCATCTCAACCTACCACAGTTTAGTACAACTGAAATAATTTCTGCATGTTAGTGCTCATGTAACAATCAACCAGTGATAGAAAACACTTGTTTATCTTTACTTTAACTTGATGCAGAACTTTTAGCTCGAATGCAGCATTTTTACTGGTGATAAAAGCTCTTTTACTCAAACAGATAATCTGAATGCTTCCCACACCTGAGATCCTACTGGTTCAAAACCTTCAGCACTGTGTAAACTAATCTGGTACCACACACTCACATTATGAGTTCCCACAGGAATGCTGTAGTAATATTACAGCAAACTGTTTTATGAGCTTTGGTGCGTCATACTAAAAGAGATCACATAAAAAGTTGCACGGTAACTGCATCTATATAAGGTAGCGAAGTGTCTATATGTCCATATATGTCTATATACTGTATGTCTCTCTCTCTCTATATATATGTTTCTAAAAGCAACAGACCGCCAACATGTTGCAGTTAAACCTGTCTGCTTTTAAGCTTCAGGCTTTACAGAGCAGCTATAGGTGCAGTGATGTACTTAACTACTTTACATTAATCTAAATTCATGACTTTAGATATTTAAACTTTAACATTGTTGATAGAAAAGATGTGAATTATTTTCCGCATTCCATTCTTGTTTTATTTTTCAAAGAATTCAAGCTTTCATTGCAATACGTTATTTTTTTAGATAAAAAAAAGAGACAAATGTTGTCCAACTATTCCAAGTTCCCTCTGATCCTTGAATTTGAAAAAGATTGCAGGCAAAGACCTCTTTTGGGCTGCTTAAAACAAAAACAGTTGTGCGTGCTTCGTTAGTGCCAGTGGGTATTATAACAGCTGGGTGCATTAAGAACCGCTCGTGATCTCTTTGTCAGCAGCCAATGAAAAAGTGAATGTTAGAGACAGATGGAAAGAACAACAAGCAGGAGACAGCAGGGGGGCACTGGAGAAACTCAGCTTTATTGACCAAAGATAGAGAGAGGTTACAGATGTCAGAGCAGGGAGAGAGTGGGAGAGAGGGTGTGTGAGAGTGAGAGTGGAGAACAGAAAGGTGTGAACAATAGAAAATGGCTCCGTTTTGATTTAACAGTCCATACAACCATGAGGGGCAGGCAGACAAGAAAACAGAGACCCCCACAGTGTCAGAGGAGTACTACAGCTGTGGCAGTGGGGCTGGTAAGCTCAATACATTTGTTGTTTGTGTCCTTGCAAAACATCAAATGCACACACACTCAAACCCAAACAGTCGAACTGAATTGGTCAACTTCAATTCTCAAACTTTAGGTTTTTGAAACTCATTATATAATCTTTTGAAGGTACATACAGGAAGTGCTTTGTTTTTGCTCTGTTGCTTGTGTGTGCTTCACACATTAGAGAAACAAGAACCACACTTCCCAGAATACACACTTCTGCATAGTCTCCTCAGGTTTCAAACCCAAACAGCTGTGCGATGAATATGTTTTGCCCAACCTGGGACACCGAACAGGACAACGCTCATCACTCTCCCCAGCCTAAATAGCCTTACAGTCTGCTGGTTAAAAATAAAATAAAAATAATTGTTGTTAGCACTTCTGGGCCTGACTGTAGCCACCAAAAGGCGAGATGAGGGAGAAAAGTTATGAGGTTAATTGTGAGATCACACACAGCAAAGCAGTGGAGTGAAAGAATGAAAATATACAAAGCTCTGGTTTGTGCACTCATAAAGTCACCATATGGCATCGTAGAACCACAATCATTAGAATTAACTCTAGGCCTCTACATAGATGTGGAAAATAAAATCATTGCTTAATAGAATATAGAGCATATTTACATTCTTTATCTACACAGGATACCCACATATCCTGGCTTTCCTGCTCTGTGACCAATCACAGACTAACTGGACTAACTGACAGCAGAAGCAGGCAATCACACAAAAGCATGTATGCTTGAAGGGGCGACTTACAGCTGTGTACAGAGCCATCTAAGGAAAGAACTGATTTACCAAGAGACCTCTTGGTGTTGGAATATGCTTTTTGTTGTGTCTCATCCTCATTCTCATGACTATCACCAGAGTTAGTACACAGAGTAGAAAAAGAAGTCTTGTTTTTTAGTTGAAGATCAGGATCAGTAAAGCAGCGCAGAGAATTATTGAAGAGAATGAATTAAAAACTTGTGCACTCCAAAAACTAAAAAAGGCTGTTGAGGCTCCTAAGGCCAGTCTATCAATAGTGGTACGTTAAGTTAAGTCTTGTTCTGTGTTTTAGAGTTCTGTTTTTATGTATTTGTGATTTGACTAAATAATTTTCAGCGTGAACAAATTATTTTAGGACCATGGCTGGATCTGAACTCACATTAGAGGCACTTGGTAAACACCCTTCACTTTTAGCATTTGGACCTGAGTAGCCTCCTTTGCATCTTTGTGAATGTTTTTTGATCAAAGCTTTATTGACCCCTTTCTGACAACAAGTACGTCTCTGTGGTGTAAGTATAGTCACTAACTCTCCAAAAACCAGTTCACCAGAGCATCACCATCCCCTGTCTTCCATCTGGCATAAAAGACACTTGAAATAAAAGCAAATCCTTCCCAAAGCATTCACTGGCATTCAACAGAACGAACACTGCTGCTTTTTTTTTTTTTTAATCCAGCCAAGTACAGTGTAATATATACAGTTTATGATGTTATCGTGACACCCAGGCCTTGATTATTTGTAGCACCCTTGTAAACGAGGGCCCGGGTGATGTCTGTAACAAGAGCTGGCAGTGTTTTCAGTCTCATTGTTTTTGAAAAAAAAGAATGAATCCATGGTGGAATTCTGCTGCATTGTAGTGAATTTAACGGACAAAGAGGTGCACGTGGACTTAAAATAATAATTCTCTAAAAATTCATTTGAGCACAACTTTAATAGTGGTAAATTGTAATATAGAAGTGCTTGTTAAAATTCAATATTCATGTCCTTGTGCCTAGGCTGTTAGCAGTAACCCATTTTAGTTTCCAATGGTGCAAATATGTGTTCCCTTGCTGCCAGAGTGTGTTTGTTAAGCTGCCATTTGCATCCTGTGCTCCATAATAATTAGACACACTGGAAAAGTTGGCTGTAAAGATTCTACTTGCTGCCAAGTGGTGATCCTTGTTATTGGCTGCTGAGTTAGGAAATACTAGAATAAGAGGAAATTACCTCAGCAGTGGAATAGCTGGAGTTAATGGTAGGAAACAGTAGAGAGGGACGAGTGAGAAAGAGAGAATGCTAAGAGTCAAATAGTCAAGTTTCCCACAGAAACAAGCATCCCAACAACTCAATGGCCTTTTGAGTTTCAAAACAAAAGAAAGAAATATTCAGATAACAACAGCAAACTGGAAAAAAAAATTCTCTAGTAGAAACAACTTAAAGTCTATATTTTGTTAGGACTATTAGTGTGAGAGAATGAACAGGCACATAAAGAAACCAAGGCAACAACAAGTACCCACCTCTCCGCCCGCCCTCATCAGAGAGAGTCTGTACAAGGAAAGGGGGGTTGGCTGTGTACATCGTATGTGTGGTTGTTTTTGTGTCTATGTGCGCTAATGGCAAGAGGAGAAGGAAGTGACTCAATAGAATACTTTAAAAAGAAAAATAACCGAGCCGTTGTTTCTATGTTTTATAAACTGACTCATCAGAGGATATGATCTGGTTGATCGATAGAGCCAGACGTTAGGTTTGGTTAGACAGCACAGCAGTGGCACTGATTGTCCTTAGAGTCTTATGGGAGTTTTGTATGACAAGATATGAGCTGTTTGTCAACAAACTATTCCCCATCTCCATCTCCGAGTGTCTGATTTCACTACAATTATAGCAGCATGACAAGCGACTTATTTCCTTCATATTCATGTTGGAGCAATGACATATACAGTGTTGTCTGAGAGGACAGCAGGTGGGAGGCAGAGCCTCCATGTTGACAGTGAAAGTAACGAAAGAGAGTAGAGGTGATAACGTGACTGGGTAAAAAGTTAAAAGTCATACAAGAGCGTGTGTGTGCATGTGTGCGTGTGTGCATGTGTGCGTGCCAGTCGTTCAGAGTCCAGAGGAGGAGGAGGAAGAAGGCAGGGCTTCTGTTAGTAATCATCCAGAGACAGAGGAGAAGAGGGTAATAATAAAAGGTTGGAAGAGGGAGAAGATTCAGTCACATGAGAATGCAGCACTGGCAGCGTTTCCTCTTGTCTGTACCTGTGGCGGGGGTGAGGCCGGGCGGAGGGGCTGCGTTGACATCTGGATTTGCCGGGGGTGAGGATGTGCTGTCAGGCTCTCGGCCATCAGATGACAGTTCGGTGCTGACGGCTTCAGATGTGGCCGGCCGCCCCGACACGAGGTCAGCCGCAGTGCCGTCAATGATGGAGATGTCAGTGACCGTCTTCTCCCTCAGAGACTTCTCATCGTCTTCATCAATGAGAACAACCTCTGCCTTCACAGCACCGTCGAAGCCGAGCAGCCGTCTGCTCTCGCTCACGTCTTCAATGTCCTGGTAGCCGAGAAACACCATAGTGACTGGATTCTCTGTGCTGGCTTTGGGTGAAGACATGAGCTCATTGCCTGGGTGGGCTGAGGAGCCTGGTTGGGTTGTGATGGGAACAGAGGAGGGGGGCATCATGCCCAGGCGGGTTTCCCTCTGAAGAGTGACCTGGGCTGGTGGGCTAGATGGGATGGATGGTGGGGCGCAGGAGGGTGGGGACAGATCATCAATATCTGCTGGGGAAACGTAGGCTTGCGATTCAGCTGGGGTCACTGTCACCTGACTCCTCCCACCGTCACCTCCATGCACCGCAGGCCTCGCAGCTCGCTGGACCAGTTGGTCAACCTGTGCAGAGCTCCAGCCGTTCTCTAAAGTGGTGGTGGACACGCCCCCAGAGGAAATGACCTCGTAGACCACCTTTCTGCCATCGTCGTAGACTTTGACCCCACGTGATGCTGCATCCAATGGGCTCACACGGTTGGCTGACAGGATGCGCTGCTCGCCAGTCTGTGGGTCATGCTGCACGTTGATCTCCATGGCGAACATAGCTGTTAGGAGGGGAGGAGAGGGAGAGAAGGGTGGTGGGGGGAAGGGAGTGGGGTTTGAAGGAAGAGTGAAGGGGTGGGGACCAGTGGAGGAGAGAGTGATGGGAGGAAAAGTGGAGGGGGTGAAGCGTAAGGAAGGGGACACAATGTTTTCTAAATAAAGGGATATTTACACTGACATTTGAAATATGTGTTACTTTTTCAGTTAGCTATATATACAGTTAGTCAAACACAACAAATAATGAGTTTATCCAGAAATCTATTAAGACAAGGAGCCATGGTATGAACAGGAAAAAGTATGTTACTGTTAACCTACCTAAATGAACTCTAGGAAAGTTACCTGCGGAGAGAACTTTTTCACCCTTACGTCAAAGGTTCATCAGTAATCATTCCAAAGTTGACCACTGTCACACTTCCCTGATGATGTATAAATCAGTTAATCATGAGCACCGTAACTGAGTTTTTATCTTATAAAGCTGCAAAGTCAGCAGCAGCAAATAAAGAACTTATTGCTGTACTAGGAGTGATCATTTACATACCCCTTAAATCCTAATTTAATGTTCTGTGTGAGCTCATCACATCCATGTGTTTTACTCATAAAAACGCCAGTGTAAGCGCTGATCCTTACACTGATGTACATGCGCTTTTTTATATGTGAATACTTACTACTTTACTAAACTTATTTTGCGCACCCATTTGCCTGTCTGCCCTCCATGTGAGATTTCCCTGGTTATAATCCACTTTGGCTCAGGCCCAAAATCTTCCTGTCCTCCCTTCCTCCCTCGCTCACTCTCCCTTTTCCCCCTTCCCTTACCCTTCTCTCCTCTCTCAGTCTTACCAGGTCTTGGTACGGCGTGCTCTCCAGAGGCAGGTGGGCAGCTTCGGGACTGCGTGGCCGGGACGAGGTGGTTGGGATCGGGGTCCATGCAGTCCGAGCCTGGGACAGACATGCGTCCGTTAGCATCTAGTGAGCAGGAACACAGGAGTAGAAATGACACATGGTCAGTGGGATGAAGCCGTGGGGAAGAATCACACATACACACTCTAACTTTAGCTGCATGCTGATACACAAACACATGCACTTTGGGTGTACGTGCATTCACACACACACACACAGTTCAGTAATCTGAAGCCACACCCTGACACGAAAAAACAGACACATACAGCCCAGCCTTCCCGCAGAGAAACTAACCACTCCCCCTGCGTGACCCTGCCCACCTTTGTTGCACACACACAAACACACACACACACACACACACACTGTCGAACTGGCCTCCCCGTTTCTATATTCACAGCAACACCAGTACCCCTGAGGTTCAATGCTTATGCAGCAGAAGTATGCCTGTGTGTATGTTTGTGTATTTGCTACTGCTTTATGTGAGCGCTTGTGTTTCTATATGTGTGTGTCTGATGGTATAAACAAAGCTTTAGGGGCTTACATGGCTTGTTGGTGAATAGTAGGGGGATAAAGCCAGTGGCTGCAGGCTGCAGAGTCATGGCCTTGTGTGTGTGTGTGTGTGAGCCTCAATAGTCTCGCTGAGCCGGGTTCTGTGTGTACATGAGTGTGTTATTGTCCCATTGTGTGTCTGCGTGTCCCCGTGAGTGTGGCTGAGAGTGTGTTTGGGGATTCGGGAGTGGGCTCTGGCTTGCATCTCTCCTGCCTCAGCGGGACTATTATCCACACAAAGACACACACACGTGTGCGCATGAACACACACATACAGTTGATTGTTCAGGGATATGTTTGTGCACTTTCAGTGTGTGTATCTGTAGTTGTGTAACGTGGCCTTATTTCCAAACAGCGTCATTTTGTCAAAGTCAGTGGCCTCTCTGCGATACACACAGGGTATCCTCTGTGTCAGAGCTGTGACGCACTCACAGTGACAATATTTGAGGCTGGGACCAACAGTCCACATATGGAGATAAGAGACACAGCGATTGATTAAGCAAGTCCCACAGACCCAGGTTAAACGCCTTTGTTAGACTGTGGTTTCTTCACTTGGCTTTATCCTTGAGTCCACAATTTCAATATCTTGTGAGTCTCATGAAACCATTGTTTTTGCAGTTTCACTCTCACTTGCTCTATGCTTCAATTTAGGTAGCAAAACCGGTAAACTTGAGACACAAACACTATTTGGTAAGGGTTAGAAAAAGAACATGCTTTGGTTTAAGATATGATGTTAACCGTGTATGTTGAAAAATGGTGCTAAAGAGGGAGTTCCAGTGTGACACCAAGGGGGAACAACAAAATGGAAGTATGTGACTTGTCAGAGGTGTGTATGTGTCACTGGTCATACCTTTATCCTGGATCATCAAACTCTGAAAGAAAGAAATGAGTAAAACTATTTGAGACATTGTAGAAAGATACACCATAAAAAAAAAATAATGAAAAAGTTTTAATATTGAAATTATATGTCCCATCTTTGGTTATTGGAAAGTACCAGCAGTCGTGTATGTCTCTAAAATTTCAAAGACGTTGAATATTTCATCATCTACAGTATATACAATCATCAAAAGGATCAAGAGACTCTGGTGCATTAGGAACACAGCCAAAAATTAATATTTGATGCTCACGATCTTCGGACCCTTGGGCAGCGCTTTCTGTCATGGAAATTACTGCATGGGCTCAGGAACTCTTTCAGAAATCATTATCTGTGAACATAGTTCTCTGTGCCATTCACAAAGGCAGGTTAAAGCTCTATCATGCAAAGAAGAAGCCATATATGAACATAATCTGGAAACACTGATATCCTCTCTGGACCGAGGCTCATTTAAAATGTACAGAGACAAAGTGAAAAACTGCTCTGTGTTCAGATTAATCAAAATGTGGAATTCCTTGTAGAAATCATGGATGCCACGCTAACCCTAACTCTTTGGACTAAAAAAGAGAGGGACTATCAAGCTTGTCTAAAGAACTGGCAGATGGTACATCTGAAAAGGCACCATCAATGCTGAATAGTATTAACAGGTTTTAGAGCAACATATGCTCCCATGCAGATGCAGTCTTTTTCAGGGAAATTGTTGCATATTTCAGCGAGACTATGCTAGACCACATTCTGCATTTATTAGAGCAGCATGGCATCATAGTAGATAAGTCTGGGTGCTGGACTGGTCCAGACCTTTCATTATTTGTTGCATCATGAAACAAAAAATGACAAAGCAGACACATGACCGTTGAGCAGTTCAAATGCTATATCAGACAAGAATGGGACAACATTCCTCTCCCAAAGGTCCAACAACTGGTCTTCTCAGTTCCCACATGTTTACGGACTGTTGTTAAAAGAAGATGCTACACAGTGGTAAACATGGTCCTGTCCCAACTTGTTTTCAACACTTTTTGGTACCATTAAATTCTCAAAGAGATATTATCTTTTATGTATTTGATGTTTTCTATGTTCTATTGTTCTATTGTTTTCTATGTTCTATTGATTTACAGAATTTGCAAATCAATACATTTTGTTTTATCTAATTTTCATACATGTTCCCAACTATTTTGGAATTTGTTTTGTATGCACTACACTGCAGGAAGTCTGTTCCTGTATGTAATAGGTCAGAATGATTTTTTTATTACCATGCTTCCTTTAAAGTCACAAATAAAAGCTCTATAGGGCTGTTGTAATACCTTCTGCAGGTCCTCTATGGAGCGTTCTGTCTCTTTCAGGCGTTCTCGAAGAACTTGCTCTTTGGCTGAAATCTGAGACTCTTCACTCTCAAGTGCACCGATTTCAGACTCCAACCTGCAAAGACCCACATAGAGATACAGAACAAAAGAGTTTCTGTCAGCACAGATATGAGTTGGAGAATGTTGTTTGTTACAGTAGGGACTTCTCTGAAAATTTAGCTTTTATGCCAGGTGGACCAGTCCATCTGAACATAATTCAGATATGCAAAATGCGAGAAATTATCAAATAAGACACAAAAACACAAACAAACATGACCACAAGTGCTTGGATGCAATTGCAGAGTGATGGAAAAAATCTCTAAATTCTGATGACGGATGTGGAGCAGTTTTACAATGGCACTGTCATACTTTCATTGCTTTAAGGACCGTCCAATTCCTACATTTCCATCTGGAATGGACATTCTTAAGGCATCTTCAACATTCCTTAACTTGCATCTGAAACAAATCCGTGTTCACATTCGAGCACACACTCATTGTGTGTGTGGATATTTAAGAGATGGATGTAACAACAATAGTAGGAAGCAGTCTGGGAGGAGGACCTGGATTTGCTTCCTTACTTCAGAATAAGCTCCTCAGGGACATGAGAAATTTGTGCGTCAGTATGTGTGAAATAGATACTAAGGTTCAACAATGCCATAAACAGGGGTAGTCTTCCCATAGTATTCAAGTATTATCACAATTTCAAGATCAGTGACCTTTAACAAGCTCTCGTACACAGTGTCCTGACTGTACTGTATAATATTTGAGGGCCATTGGACCTGAAGCACATTACAGAAGCATAAATGCACAGCTTATTTGCATGAGTAGTGCTGCATTGATTTAAGTTATCTGGTCCTCATCTGGTCTTAAAGTTAGGTAAATACAAACATTAAATGAAAATCAAAACATGGCACGTTCTTTTCCTGCGAAACAAGCTAAAACCATCACACCTCCTCCACCACCGTGTTTGCCAGTAAGTAAGAGGTGTTTGTAGTGATATGCTGTGTTGGGTTTCTCCAAACACAGCATATCATGCTGATACATATACAGGGTTTGGATGCATTTTTGCAAACACGAGGTGTGCTGCCATGTTCTTTTTGAGAGAAAGGCCTTTCTACTTGCAATCATTCAAATTAAACCATTGTTGTTCAGTCTTTTTCTAACTGTACTTTCATGAACTTTAACATTTAACATGCTAACTGTGGTCTGTAGTCTGAAAATGCAGCTCTTTGGGTATTTCAAGTCTGATCTTGGGGTGAACTTGCAAGAATGTCCACTCCTGGCAACTGTCTTCAATGTTTTCCAATTTTTTAATAATCTATCTGTAGAATGATAGACAGGTTGATTGGCAACATTTGCTTCTAAGATCATTGCTGATGTCTTTCCTCCTTGAAATCATTGTAATGATATTGTGCTAACACACACCTGAATGTTCCAGACCAACAAACTGCTAAAATGTATCATTTTATAGAGGTGCTCATTGAAAGAGGATGTTCTTTTTTTCATGACTTCTTTTCAGCCAATACTCTTTTATTTTTTTTTTAAGTATTAGTGGTGAACACAGATACTTTTTGGATGGATTGTCAGTCCTAACAGAATCAAGCATTTTTTGGCACATGTTTGACTAAGGTAATTCATACAGTCTACACCTCACCATCCATCAGGGTTTCCACTCAAGTTCATCTACAGATGTATGATGTGTGACTATTTTACTGCGCAGCTACACAAATGCATTAGAAAGACTGATATTTAAAGCTACCTTTATTGCGAAAGCGAATTACGCGTTTTCATTTGTGTTCATGCAAACACAAACTCCGAGCAGAAGGGCTGTTTGGCAGTAGAGGGTAAATTTTTCATTTGTTGCATCTCTAACACAAATCTGTTGTCTGTCTCTGCTGAATGTAGTCATGCACGGTATATAATTTACATCTAAAAACTGAACAAAACATACAACAAATGTGCTGTATGCATTTGCTCATCATCATATCTAAGGGCCCAGTTTAATCGTAACGACTGTAATCAGTTTTTTTTATTTATTTTTTTTTAGAATAAACACAGTAGTGTTCTATATTTAACTTGAGCCTTGATGATATGACAAACAATTCTAGCCAAGATTGAGACTGAATAGCAAGGACTGCACGACAATGTGCAATCAATTCATGTCAGCGGTCTTCTTGGATTTCCTTGAAATGTCTTTGTCGGATAACCTTGATAAGAACTTCAAGAACTTCAGAAAGGGACAGTTTGCCAAAGTCATGGACTCAATGTTAGGCGAAAGAACTGGTCATTCACTGTTATTCATGATTTTATTTAAATCAGCTGAATATGCATTTAAGTTAAATATTTTAATCATTCAGAGTAATTTTCCAGCAAAACCAATACATTCTAAATATATCTGGCATTATGCACCTTTCATTTGTGCAGAGTAAGTCTGGGATAAAAGCAATTTGCTTTGTTGTAGCCTACGTGTAGTGGAGAACTGACATTATTACACAGCCAGTTCGTGTATTTGGCTGACGAAACAATTGATATTCCAGTGAGCTAATTAACGTTTTTTGGCATGTATGGTGTGTAATAAGAGTATGAGAAATAGGAATGGGAGACTGAAGGTGTTAAAATCAACTTCAAAACGAGCTAAAACTTGCCTGACTGGGTCTTGTAAAAATATGCATGCAGCCATCATGGGCTTACAAGCTGCCTTTTGCAGTAAGATAAATACATCATGTTGTATTTGACTTCAGTTAAAGAAATACTTGCTTAACCAGTTGCAGCTGATATGGTCAGGCTATTAAATTCCAGATGTTAAACTATCAAAGCGAAAAGTAAACAATTGCTCCCACTGTTTCTCTGTCTCTGAGTCATTATTAAACCGCCATTTGGATGTAAACAGAGTCACAAAACTCCACATAAACACCCTGTTGGAAAGTGAATAAAAAAACGGGTGCATAACAGCCATGCTTCTCATCTTCCCAGTTGCCCTTTAACTCTTACTGTCCTCCAGCTCTGAGCCATTAAGATCCACAGGTGGTATTTTGGACCATCGTCATACAGACTGTGCAGTGTTTTCTTTTTTTTTAATGAAAAAAAGATTCATGACATGTTTTTTTTTTGCCTTTACCTGCAGTATGTCATATTTAACCACAGCAGACATCTGTTAACCCCATCACCATTCTGTGAATTTTCTTCCCTGCTCCTCCCTATTCCATTTCCATTTTTTAACCCCCACCCATTCCTGGCAGGAAAAGGATTTTACTTCCTACAGACTGCATGAGGCCTAGTCAAAACTGGTGAGAAACATGATTTGTAGCCACAGGAGGATGCAGGTTGCTTACTCTACCACTGCATCAGGTAATGTGTCATAGGGAGCCGCTTAAAGATGGAGCATAGCTGTACCTATTGCGTTTGCTTCACATAACTCATTCTCAGTCTCTTGCAAGACAACAATAATACTCATGTTTTCACATGAGCTGCATTTGCTGCAGGACTTTTAGATTGAGTTATCTGTATTATTGTGCCAGCTGCCTGTAAACTCTTTGAATTATGTGGAGTTAACTGAGACATATATGAACTGGGGATGCATATGCATGGCACCCTCTAGTGGTCAAACATGACAAAAAAACAGTGAGCAGCTATCCTGCCCAATCTCTGATTTAACTTTTTTTCTGTTAAAAACTGTTTAATTCTGCGGCAAGTTATCAAGTCTTTTAGAACAGGCATTATGTTGATTCTCATTACTTCACTGATCATAAAATCTAACACCAAGAGTATCAAGGGATTTATTACAGTTTACCCTTGTCAAACAAGATACTTGTAAAATATCCAAATTGTCTAAAATTTCTGCTTTTATTTACTCAGAGTAGCTTATGTTGTTTATCTCTCTCTCTCTCTCTCTTTCTGTGTGTGTGTGTGTGTGTGTGTGTGAGTGTTTATGTGTGAATAATGGAGCCATGACCTGCCCCTCTCCTTCCATTCTCCCTCTCCGGCTTCTCGTTCTACTTCCATGTCTTGGAGTGTTACAATCTCCGAGGTAATCCTGAAAGGGAGCAGTGATGTCACTGTCCCCACCCTGTCAACCAACCACAGCCCGGTTGCCATGGATACGCCTGGGTGGCCAGCAGCTGCTTTCCACATCATACAAGAGCAGGAAGAACAGGCATCTGGTTTTATGTGTGGTATGATGTGTGTGTGTTTGTATTTACAGCAGAGGACATACGAAGAAGAAATGAAGAAGAGATCCAACTGCACTGTGTAGACATAAACAAGATTCTATGAGCCGTGTGTGTGATTGCAGCAGACTTGCTTTCCAGGTACACTTCCTCTATTTCCTCTGAGTTTTTATGATATAGTTTGGAGGCGCAGAGGCTGGAAAATACACTGGTAAAAATAAAAGATATTCATTTATCAAATACATTTAACACTGAAAAATGTCCTGTCGTAAGGATACTTGTCCAAGTACTTAATCCTGTGGGGGTTTGTGAGTATTTTCAAATCTTACACAATGCAAATCAACATCACCGGAGTGCACATTAAAGGGTAACAGCATTAATGAAAACCCTCCAACTTCTGAGTGGGTGGCTAAGTAAAAAAGATTGGTGAATAATTAGTCAAATGAAATGAACAAAAATCAACACTGAGCCACTTTGCTGTTGGACTGAATTGGACAAAAAGTCTAATCTTGTCAGTGCTCTTTGACTGGCACCACCACCTGCCGCTCCATAGAAAAAAACAAAGAACAGTTGCAAATTCCCCTTGAAGATAGAGCACCCAAACACAAGCTGATCAGTAATGCATATGCAGTTCAGGGCAGCGAGGGGTGCACAGACCTTTATTTACAACAGCCACATAACCACATATCTCAACACAGGAGAGTCATCTCCTCAGCTTGGGACTCAGCAGTCCACTGCATTTTAAAGTTTAGAAACACTCTTTTAAAGAGAAGACAGATGCTTTGAGAAAGGAGTGACCAAAGATTAAATTGTAAAAACCTTCTCTAACCAGAAGTATTGGGCTTTAGGATCAACATATAAGCACGACTGTTTTTAACAGTTCCCTAGCTGGTACGCAGTGGCTCACACAAAGGCAGGTCGGTGAATCAGCATACAGCTTCTTCCTGTTTCTGTCCTGACTTTTAATCTGTCTCCCAGATCACAAACAGGCTCTGGTGAATGGAATAAAAAACCGATAAGGAGCACCTGCTGCTTCCTGCTGTAACAACTGCCGGGTTAAATCAAACGGTTTGTGCTATTGCAATGGCTGTAAATCAAATTTACAGTACGTGGAGATGAAGCTCTTATTTACTATCATATTTTTGTCACTGGACTGTAATAATTTGACAACCCCAACACTCAGACATATATCTGAGTGTGTCATTCACTATATACATGTTTTTTTGTTTATACTTTTGTCATGTATGATTAACTGTTTAAAATCCACAGGGCCAAATGTGCATTATATATCACTATTTCTATCTCTGTAAAGAGCCTTTTGACTGTACAAAACTGTACAGTTTAAAGGGTTTGAAAAGACAAATGACAAGCAGGGGGTTCACAACTTTGAAAACATTGTCAATTGAACCTCTTCAGGACCTAGAGCTTATGTCAACATTAAAAGGGGACTACTAGCGATATAAACGTCAAAATAAATTTATGATGCTTTTTGTATTATGAGGAATTAAATGTGGCTCTGCAACCGGAGATAATTTTTTATTTCAATTTATCAATTAAGAATTTGGAAAAATTGGTTAAGTCTGATACGTAATTCCACAAAGTCGCAAAATAGGTAATTTCATTATGAAAGAGGGAAAAGCAGCAAATCTCAAAGCCCGTAAGTCTATACTCATTTGTTCCTCTGACATGTGCAAAAGAAAAAACAGATACAAACACACAAAGTGCATTTTCAAATTTTTCATTTTTAGCTTTGCCTGAGGAAACAGTTACAGTAAATATGCAACATGGTGGATGCTAGGCTATGAATCCTTGGTGTGTTTAAACTATGTGACATTCATTTTGGGCTTCGGCACAGTTTTAGTGTCTGCAGTTTGTTTTCACACTGAGCTCCAGCTCAAATGGATTACGTCTCGTCTGGTTAGAGCTCAGGTTAAGAAAAATAAACCGAATGTAGAGATATGTGCCAAGCAGCTGTGTTTAACTAACAGAGCCGCACGGTTCTATGAACATGACCTTGTCAAACTACAGTTAAATTTGGATGTAGTGTGAGAGTTGGATTTGGGTACCAACAATATCTTAAACCAGCTGTTTCTTTACTGGGGCCTGCATGAAGAGCAGCAGAAATTTCTTGTTGAGGAATTCTGAATGACATAAACAATAAAGCACCTTGAAATGCTGGCAACCACAGTAGGAGGCTGTGTCATGTGCACAGCTGAACTGCAGTGAACTGCAGTGATTCAAAATACATCCCACTTTTCCAGACTTGTTAAAACTACGTGCTCTCATACTGCCACTGTGAGGTAGAAGGCAAATATTCTTAGAACATTATGTAACAAAGTACAGGGCACTTCACTGGGCTTGCTGCAATAATTATAGTTTGCTGTAGCCTCGCTGCCTGCTAGACCTCATGTGTCCTCAGTTTAGAAGATGTTTTCTGGTCTGGTAATTTATTGATAGACAAGATAAGGCAAAGAATTATCGATCTCATGTAGAGAAATAAAGGTCACTGCAGGGGCAGGATTCAGCAGGGAAAATGAGGTAGGCTCCGCTTACACACATAAACAGTGATGTGTGATTATGTAACTATATTTAACAGACATGAAAAGGGGAGAAAAGTGGGACAGGCTGTATTAATTACAAACTGTAGAGTCACACACTTCCCTGTACTACGGTTAAGTCTTGATACATGCTCTGTAAGTATAAATAAACATATAAAGGCTTCTTCTAGCTGCACTCACTGGCCTGTTTTTTTATCAGCGTTGCAAAATATAACAGAACGAGTTGAGAAACCTGCCTTGTGGCAGGACACGCATTAGGAAAACCACAGGCTCCCTCACAATGATGGCGACATCCGCATGAAGCCATTTGTGCAACATGAAACAAGCAATAATCCAAAAGAAGCACAGTGTGGGCCGACATGGGTCAGTAGCTCTTTGTGAAAGGGCCTTTCTCTTGCACTAACCCTCAGTGTGTTTACTTAGCCTGTCCGTGTAATGATAGGGATATCTGTAAAACCACCACGGCTGCCTCTCATTGACATTGCTGCTTTTCTCATTCTGTCTCGTTGCGAGCTCTGCAAAGCTAGCTTCTTCTTTTTGTTGCTTCATCATTTTGTGTGCTCCCCAAGTTGGATCAGGATAGGGAAAAAGCTTCCCTCCTCCCTTGTGTCCGTTTCAGTCTCTGCGACTGCAGGTATGTCTGCGAATCAGCCTGCACAAAGATAGCAGTGTTGCTTTATGGGTTTTCTAGTTTAAGGCCAACAGCAGGCGGAACTCATAACGCCATACAAAGCCACAGCTGTTGTCCAGATTTCCTCTTGTTTTGTTATTTTGTTAATGTGTATTCCTCTAGGTTTGTGCATTCCAGTGGACATTCTGAAGGGACGCTTGTTCTGTCTCGTTACGTGTGCTCTCTTTTTAAAAACTCAGCAGCAGTGTAATTGTTCTCTGAGGACACGTACAGCTGTTCCCCCTCTTTCCTGCATTCCTGTTTACGTGGAGGAGCGTGGAGGAGCAACTGCTTTGTGAATTTCCATCATTAAAGTGTCCGCTGGTGCATGTGGTGTCAGTGTATTGGCAGTAAAGACAGACAGGACGATGGACTGCCAGATACAAGACAGAGAAGTCCATTTGAGAAACGTACAGGGAAGGAGGCGGCTGCAGTGTTCATCATGAACATTTGGGTTTTATACATGATCATAGCTTCACACACTCACACACACAAGTAATTTAGAGTGCATATTCGACCCTACAATTCACCTCAGGCCCTATCAGCAGTAGAAAGCAGTGGAAAGACTGTAGTTCCCCAGGTTACGATATATTCTGGGATGGTGTTCCATAGAGTGTAAATATAGAAGACAAACCCTCCGCCTGAACTGCACGCACACACACACACAAACACATGGGCACACACAAACACACGTGCTGTCTGTTAGTGTCCTCTGTTGTCCACACATCTGAACAAATATATCTCCCACCTGAGCACAATGATATCAAACCAATGACACAATGTGTTAAGCTTCTCAGCATTTTTACATCATTTAATGACAACGTTTTTAATATTGAGTTTGAAGTTTAGGATTTAGGAGTTTAGGCTGAAGGCACTCCTTAGGCTCCCACACAATCTCTCTGAGACTTTATTTAACCCACTGGAAAGCATTGTTTCATGAAAGCCTGGAGAGTTTAATCTCAAACAGCTGAGCTCTGCCTTCGAAGCCAATTTCAGCAGACGTCTGACACCCTGGGTCACAATAGGAACTGCCTAAAAATCTTCGTCTTCAGCTTTGCATACGTGTAAACATGCAGGAAAAACTTCTAGATTTGGTCCAAAACACTTTGGCAGTCTGGGAAAGCATGACATCCAGGGTTTTCTGGCCCACTGGTTTTGGAACTAACTGCGGTGGTGCATAGAATATTCTTGGGTAGTACATTTGAAAACTGCAGCATTCACCACTTTCTTTTTGACACACTTGTCTTAGTGCACACAATAGCATTTTGGACCATTTGGGCTCCCTGCTTCTTGCTTTGTCAGCTCACTGAGGAAATGAACATGCTCATTCAAAAGGCTACACTGTTAAAAAGAAAAAAAAAAGAAAAAATGGAGATTGAAACCAGACCAATGACATAGTTCAAATGCTTTTGTAAGTAATTAAAACCACAAACTGCAATAAGTTTGATCTGAAAAGAATGATCAGACAGCAGTTCCATTCAGCTGCTGCTGAATGAAACGATTCACATGAAGCAGCTCCAGAATCACAACTGTACTAAAGCCCACAATGCTCCGTCTTTGACCATTCACCACTGTTCTGTTTACACCAGAGCGAATGTTATCCCGGTGTTCCTGACAGCGCTTCATGTTGATGTTATTGCAGTGCTGGTGATAACCTTCGGTAGCTAACAGCTAACTCTTTCATGCAGTGATTTGACAAGGAGGTGGAGCAGGAGCCAAACTGGCCCAGAATATCTGAGCATGCTCAGTTCTCCAAGGCTCAGATGCAAATGTTAACTGATGAGTTAAACTTTGGTTCCACTACTGAAACTGACAGACAGCCAAATTCTCCAAACAAGTCATCATCTGCTCCTGGTTTTTTCAGCGTTATTCTTGATTATTTTTATCTTTCAGATTTTGTTGATTGGTATTTTGCATAGAGTTTTTTTCAATGCTGTGAAGAACTGATGATGATGACTGAAGATAGCTTGTGTTAACTTTTCCTGTAAGTTGTGCAAAGGTGCTCATGGTGCACAGTATGCTTGTGGCTGAGAGCTGTGGGCTGCGAGAGTCTCAAGAGCCATAAAACAGGAAAAACACAAAGGTTACTGGCCTTGAGAGAAACAAGAGACCAGGAGAGCTGACGACCCTGGTAGCGGGGTGAGAGAGCAGACTGTCTGTATTTCTGTTTGGAAAAATCAACCGAAACACCGCTTTAAATCATATTTCTGACTTGGAAAGCCAAAGCAACCCTTGCCAAACCCAACCTCGAAATCCGACACGGCTGCCCCGCGCATCTATCTTCTTTTTTTTGGTTGTTGACACACTGATATACAGATACAGATGATATATGGTTTTAAGGGAGTTGAGTAAAAAAAAAATAAGAAAAGTATGCTTGCTAATAGGCATGCAGTTTCACATGATTACATATGTCATTCTTTTATTTTCTTTAATCAAACTTCTTACTTCAGAGGCCCTGCACTCTACAGTGTTCAGTCTGCCTGTTTCAGATAAAGCAGAGTGCAGCCCAATCCAAATCTCACACCCGTCATCATAAAAGCAGTAACTGGCTGGCACAGTATTCATTGCATGATCTCATGCCCCAACTTCACCAGGGAATAAGTGACTGTCTCACAGCAATGCTTGATAGGAATCAGGAAGCTCCTCCTAAAGACACAAAGATGGGAAGTGCTCTCCTTTTTTCCTCTCTTTCATCCCTCTCTATATCTCACTCATTTCCTCTGACTGTTACATTCTTCTTTCATTTGCTTTGCTTGTATTTCCCAACTTTCTGTCTTTCCCCCTCCAGCTCTTATGTTTCCTTTTTCTTTTCGTTGCAGCACCCTGTTGCAGTGCAGCTATGTTCCTTTGTGTGGATCTTAACGTCTGTACAGTTGATGTATTTGTGTTCAGCTTCATACAGTCTCACAAAATTAGTGCTCTGTTGACGATTATGATATTTCTGTCAAAATCAAAGTATTGCTGATGTTTTCAGTGTTGGTTTTAAACAGTGTCCTACTTCATGCTTTCATGCTCACTTTGCAGCTGTTGCTTTGACCATAAGCATCACGTGTGACACATAGTGTAGCTGATGTTTTCTAAGCAGTGGAAAAAAACCCAACAGATGTGTATTTCCAGCTCAGAGCATGTGAATAGGCTGTAAAAATGTGGGTCTTCACTGAGGTTGCTACAGTATAAGGGAAGCCAAAAGGATAGTGTTATCAGCATTTTTGGAAATATCTTAATTCAGTTCAGGCTGCACCGTGCCTGAGAGAAAGCTGAGAACCAGTGACAAAAAACAGATGTGAAGCTTCAGTATCAGATCTTCTTCTTGTCTGATTATATGATCATGCTGGAAATGTACAGTGTCTACCACAAACAAATAAAACTCATTCCACGATAAATGAAAATTAGATGATAAAACACTGATGACAAAGAGGGGCATGGAGAATGAACTGAGCCCAAACTGCAACAGCCCATGTGCAGTACCTGTGTATCATCTCCTCCAGCCTCCTCCCTTGTTCTTCATCGTGTTCCAGCTGTTTCCGTCTTGCTTCTTCTTCCTCTGCTGCCAATCCCTGGAGAAGCCATCGCTCACGCTTAGCTTTGGACTGAGAACGACACAAAATCAATTCAGGTGTGTGATATGAATTTTGTAGTTCATTTTTGAGTTAAAAAAAAAAGAAAAACTAGATTTATTCCAAGATGAAACTATTTCTTTTGAAAAATTAAAACTAAATCGATATGAATCTCACGAGTAGGTGGACTCTGGTCCAATAGTATTCCTGTCTGCTTTTTTTTTTTTAGCCGATCCACCTGATCCCCATTCTTTAAAACTTTCTATGTTCTGTTATTCTCCATCCAGGATGCCTTTTACGTGACCAGCCTCCTCCCCATCCACACCTCTTCCTGATTCTTGAGGAGACTCATCAGAGGTCTCTGGCTCCTCTCCACCACCAGTGTCTACACTGTGGTGGGTCCTATCCTTTCCCTTTTCTTTTCTAATGTCACTGCAAAGCGATGATACACCAGAGTCCAGTCAGTGAACAAAATTAGTTTGGATTAATTTGTTGTACATTAATAAATTCAGTTTCATTCTTTCAATTGATCACTACAGATTACATTTTTTTCAGGGTGTCTTGGACGTGACATTTCTAAACATTGATTGCAAGCTAACCTTAATAATGGGGAATAATTTCTTAAACCTAAATGTCTTTGCTGCCAAGTTCAGCTAAAACACATAAACTAACAATAGATTTACACGTATACTGAATATTCTCATGAAAACACAAAACTCAGCTGTAATTCATTGGAAACAACTTAATACTATGAGGGATGATTACTGTATTACTCATGGTCTATTGGGAATTGCCTTGAACAAAGACTGGTTTTGTTATGAACTCACAGTGAAGAATTTTGTTGAAATAATATTTCTTAACGAGGTTTGTCAAGCCACATAATAATAGACTCACTTTTTTTTCTTCGTTCCTGAATTCCTGAAAATGGATAATTTCCCTGCTATGTGATGAGACAGATGCTGTTTTGGTGCACAAAAGTTACTAAGAGGAGTAGCTTTTTGGGAATAAGAAAAAGTAGATATAACAATGTTTTCTCTTCTCTCTTACAACATCTATTTCTGGTTTTAATTAACTCGTCTGCTGCTGATAAGTTTTAGAAATCATGACTGTTTGACTAAACCAACAGGATTCTTTTGTCTCGCAGATATTTCTGAACACACAAATATTGCTTGTATTGGATTTACCACAATGTTTATATTGACAAGATTCACAGTCTCGATTAGGCCTCACAGTTTATCTCAGAGCTGTTTGTCTGGCTTGTGGTAAATTAAGCACACAAAGCCGAGCTTCTCATCCCATAGAGGTTTTATAGATGACTGCCAAAGCTGTATTTATGTCACTAATGTCTGTGTCTGCAGCTCTGTTTTAGTTGAGCAGGAACAATTTGCTTCACCTTTGGCTGTTTACTGTCAAACTGTTGCTCGCCTGTAGGGCGTAGAGCTGATTTAACAGTATGAGTTCGTTCCCACACCTCGAGACACACGAGGGGCAACTGAAACCATTACGAAACATTTTACCACCCGCTGTTTGTTTGTTTGTGTATTTTGTGTGTGTGTGTGTGTGTGTGACTGGCACAAACTCACAGAGCCACCATCACCCCATTTAGGGTAGATCATCTACATCACCTTTTCAGAGATACATTTCTAATTAAAACTCTGTTACACAACCTGTTTGTCAATGTGTCTTAATAAGTTTATCTCATATTTTCTGTTTATTTACTGTATTTGTAGTGTGCAAATGATAGACAACAGCTAACTTTTAATTGTACTTGCCACATTAAAACCTGATAAACTGTTTTTAATAACAGTTTATGAAAAATAAGATAAAAGCGTACTTGAACTTGAATTTGAAATTGGCCTAGAAGTACAAAACTGGCGAACTTACTATTACTTTACTTGTAAAACAGTCCACAGTATAGTTGCATTACATTGAATTGTCAAAAATGGAAAAAAAAAAAAAACACTCATAAGGAGGTAGGAGTGGTTTAATGGTGGTGTTACGCCATTGACTGTCATAGTTAAAGTTGATCTGTGAGGCTTGTCCAAAGTTTCCATCACTTAGACAGGCTTAGACTAGGTTGCTACCAACCTCTGATTACCACTGGGGACAGTTTTCTGCCATCTCAGCATTTGGTAAATATACAGTAAGTATTCAATGTAGCTCGCCACTTATTTCCTCTGAGAACCAGCCTGCTCTCTGCTCTCTCTCAAGCTGTTGTAGGAGACTTTCCATATCCTGTTTAGCTCTGACACTGACCACTGTGATCTGTACTCTTCGAGGAAAAGCTTTGCCGTTGATAGAAGTTCTGTACTCTTTATCATAAACCAAAATCACCAGTTTTGAACAAACCACCTAGATACATGACTGCAGGGGGGATATATGCCACGTATTTAAGAGACCAAGTGTCAACAAAAAGCTTGTTGGGGTCAAACTCTAATCTGGAATTGTTTTGTTTACATGGTCCCAGACTCAGATCAACGCCTCCATTCTGAGAGGCTTGAATCATGCAGCCTAGAGGTCCTTATCAAATCTCTGGGCTCCAGTATCCATTTCCTCTCTCAGGCAGCTATGTCTCTGGAGTGCTAACAACAAAGACTTCTTCATGCTGCCTTGCTGTGTGGCACTCAGAGGTAATGGCCATTAAATGGGACTGTGTTACCAGATGTTGATTACATCTGGAGCTCAAGACTGTTGACAAGAAAGCTAAACACAGAGCAGTACATAGGCTCTGGATGTCAACAGAGGCTCGATTTCTCAGATGGGGCAAACCTGTTTAGGACACAATCAGATATCTGTTCTTCTTTACTTGTCATATTAGATCATTCTAGATCACTTTCCAAATCTAGACACTCAATCTGTGATATATAGCAACACACATTTTCGTAATGTGAATGTTGGCAGCATACAGTAGGCTGCCAAATTCAGTATACTGAATTTCATTTCCTAAATAGGACTCACTTTTAAAATGAAATTTTTCTGCAGTGCTGAATTAGACACTCTAAACTGATAGACATCACGTGGCTTGAATTAGCCAAATTAGATTAACTTAAAACTTTAGGATTAAAGTGTAGGTATTTTGGACTCTACAGATATATCAAGTACAACCTCACTTTCATCAATGATTATATCGCAGTGAACCTAATTTTTGCTTGCCTGAAATGGCTACTTGATGCACATGGCTTTAATCAAGGTTCGTCTTGTGTCCACATTTCCACAAATGAGTGTTAAAGGCTGGGAAACGCTGGTATGTGGAATCAAACTAATTTAACAAAGGATGCATTGATTCCAAGTGAGTTTAATGATTCTAATTAGAGAATGGAATGTCTTTTTATTGCAAATATTAAAACTGGGTACCCTAAATATTTTAGTATAATGGGTTGCTACCCACTGATATTCCCTAACCCAACCCATGTCTGTACAGCTTTGAAGGCTCCAGAATTTTCCAAATAATTTCTCCTGAGGGGAAAACAACTAAACACTAAAGGTACAGCACGCAAAAGTGCAACTCATTAGATAATTTCAGGAGTTATGATACTATGATACGATACTATTTCTCCTGACTTATTTTAGCCTTCTTAAAACATCTTTATGTATGAGTGCGCAAAATATTTAGGATGCCATACTAATGTAATTTAACCAGACAAGGCTTGCCATGGATTCTTCTGAGCTTATATACACAATAAATTCTTATCTCTAATTGTTTTGTGGTTGAAAGTCTCAAGCCCTCAAGAACTTTACATGAATTAATGTCTAAATGTATTTTCTTAACCCACATTCTGTCAGCAGCTTGTGTCCTCGAAACTGGTTATTATTTGTGCCATAAGTCTGTATTTAACTTGAGAGGAAATCTTGGCTTACTGGTAGAGTCTGGCAGTAAGTATTAGGAGACATATTTCAGTGTGTGTTTGGATTTGAATGTTTACCTGAAAATAAGAAAACAGCAAGTCCTGCCCTGCTCAGCCAAGTGAAACTCTGCTCTGACAGGCCTGCACACTAGCAGCACTAACCCTACCTCTAAGGCAAATCTACCTCTAAGGCAAACCCTGAAGAACACAGTCATGCGAGCAAGCAAATAATTAAACAAATTTTAAATCAGCACGCTGGAAGAGAAAAACTGTATAGGAGGACGAGCTTTCTTTTTCCCCCCCCAAGACATTTAAGTCAGGGTATAGATCTATTTCCAGGTCTGGAGCTCGTGTGGGGTTCTCTGCGGGTACTCCAGCTTCCTCCCACCGTCCAAAAGCCTGCATGTTAGGTTAATTGGTGACTTTAAAGTTGTCCTTAGGAGTAAGTGTGAGCGTGAATGGTTGTTTGTCTCGTTTGTCTCTGTGTGGCCCTGTGATGGACTGGCGACCTGTCCAGGGTGTACCCCGCCTCTCACCCGATGACCGCTGGGATAGGCTCCAGCCCCCCCGCGACCCGACAGACGGATTAAGCGGGTATAGAAAATGGATGGATGGATGGATGGAGCTCATGTGGCCATCATCAGTCAATCCATCCATCCATCTGCTATCTTCTAACCCAAACCTGAACTCTCTACCTTACCTTCATCTTTACACTGACCCCATTTTAATCCAACCCTAAACTCAATTTCTGACCTCAACCTAGCAGTTACCTCATGTTGAAAACAATGCTTCATCTTTCATCTCTTACATGCAGTATCCGTGGAAGTTTGTGCACTATATAACTCAGCTGTTGATGAAAAAGTATGTTTAAGCCATTGATAAATAGCTGCACATAGTATTTATAAGCAGAGAAATCTATGAGCACATCATAATGAACACTTTTGCTTATATACACACACAAAAAAACAAACCTTGACATGTTGAAGCTGTAGCACCAGATCATCTAGCTGCCGTCTTTTGTCTTCAATTTCAGTTTGCCGTTTTCGCTTCTCCTGAGAAATTAAAAAAAGATCACAACAGGAAAAAAATTTAGGATTCAGAACTGAACAAAATGACCCTCCTAGTTTGTTTTTGCATGTGGTGTGTAATTTTGGATTTTTTGTTCATGCATGCCGCTGTATTTTGAAAGAAGAGATCCATTTGGAAAAATAAGATTCCAGCTTTTTCAAACCAACTCTTTGAATGTCTCATTATATTGAGACAGAGGGAAAAATTGTGGGTGAATGCAAGGAGGAAGTGAGGTATTAGACGAGTTGAAGGTCAGAGCTTACCAGGGGTTGAAAGAGGTTAAGGCTCACAGGTTATAAAGAGAGGACAGATGAGGCCTTGAAGCCTCTAAATGCCACTGAGTCTGAACTGGAGGTGGGGAGAACAATCCTTAAATTCATGTGGAAATAAGTTAGGTTGATGAGCTGAGGAGTCCGTGGTTGATCATGAGGGGAAAAACTGAACATACTGAGGTGATGTGGAGTCAGTCTCTATGAATGGATGTAAATGCCTGGAAACATAAACAAAGCAGATCCCAGAACAAACTCTCTTGGGGCTGAAGGGCATGAGATACTGAGAATGTATACAGATTGTGGCTTCATTACTCTCACTCCCATTCTGTGGGAGTAAAGTAAGGATTTCGAGGATGTTTCCTGTTGGCTAAATATAACTTACAGGGAAAGCCCCAAAATGCGAATAAACCCCGCACCGAGTCTCAGATAATATAAGAATGACAATATAAGCTGGAGACAGAACAGTAACAAAAATAGAATGAAAGAAAAATGACTGTTCAATTTTGTGGGTTCGTGTCTTCTCTTTTAAAGTAAGTGAATTGAGAGTTAAAAGTTGAAAAAATGTTCATCCTCTTGCGGTACCTTATTGAAAAGTATTCCACACCTCAAATGTGCTGCCAGTGGTCACTTATCTCTCCAGCAAGCTCTGGAATTGTTGAGAATGTTGAGAAGGACAAGTTTTGAACCAGTATTCTCATGCATGGAGGGAGTACTGGTTCACAAAGATCCAAGGATTAGTGCCAACCTCTGCAACCTCCCTCCTTAAAAAGCATTTAGGGCCCAGTAAACACTGGCAACACTTTGAAAGTGGATGCCTAAACATATCAACATATAAAGAGACGTTGGACGTCCACTGGCTCACAAACTGACACTGACTGTGTGAGGAACAGTTTATTTCTCTAACCTTTGTGAAACTTTTGGAATGTGGACCAATGTAGCTCTTTCACGATCTGTTATAAGTCGAGCTAGTCCATCTCACACTATAATTCACCCTCACCTGTGAACAAGATGTTAAGATACTTGAACTCCTTTATTCAGCTCAACCAATCCAGAGGGAGTGAGCCACAGTATGCACTGGAGATTACATTCAACTTCACTGTCATGTGCAAAAAGTTTCCAAACAGATCACGGGACACTGTTGTTACCATGGATGTGTCTTGAAATCCTGTTCACGACTATCACAAACTTGAAGACAAGGGTCTACCTTGGTGGTATCCAACATTTTTTACTTTATGCTAATATTAGTCACATTGGTTATTGGAGGACTAAATGGATTGTAGCAACAGCAGTACCCTTGACCTAATTCCCGATTGGATAGTCCCTTCCCCAAGTACACAATCACATGTACTATATACAAACTCCAAGGACAACCTGAACAACACCACAATAAAAACTATTCCAGAGCAAGGACAGAATCTGCATTGTTTTTTCTTTGTCTGTGGTTTGACTATTGTTTTAACTTGTATGTAATATCTGAACTGGCTAGGTCTTATCCCAGAGAACAAGGAATGTCCCGTAGATGTACACATGATATTTATGGCATCCACTGCATCTGCTACCAGTTCCCACTGCAATGTTCTTTGTTGGACTTTTAAAGAGACGTTATAGATGTCAGTAGCTAGTTGTCATTTATTCTTGGTGTGACATTGCAAGTGGGACATAAACTGAACCTTAAGAGAATCTTTTCTTTTAGTCCATCAGATGTTTTCTTTTTCAAGCACGCAGGGGAGCATCGGGACTTTTCTGGGTTTCATCATACATGTCTGTTTTGTACATCCACAAAATCACACACTGTAACAAAGTTTCTTTAGAATATGTGTTTAGGTACACTAGTTACAAAGCTGTGTCCATACAATTGCGAGCGAAAAGATAAAATGCACTTGTGTTGAGTTCCTGTCATTGTTGAAGAATAGTTAAGTGAACAGCACATTTAGCTATGGTGTGGGAGGACTTGGTCTGGCTCACACCAGAGTTCCCGGCTGTTTGACTTCAAGTTAAACTTTAATTTGCCCATTTCATGTGCCCCACAAATAACATCTTTCTCAGTCACGTTATCAATGAATACTAACGAAAATATCAGTCAATACATTAAAAGCAATGTGTAGCAACTGAAAAAATTGACCAAACTACCACAAATAAAAATTGTTTTGTGACTCAGCCAGCCTTCTCCTCTTACTTTGCTGCAAACATGTTTGTTTGATGCCTGAAAATGACCAAAACAGGCCAGATAATGAGCGCATATAAACAGCAACTTCTGTATTCCCTTCTAAAAGCACACAGGCTGTGGAAGAACATCTACATCAAACTCTTTTTCTCTTTTTCCCTCTGTTGCACACACAGACACACCACAGCAGCCGACACAGCAGCAGTTCCCATGGTTTGTGAAGTACAGTCAGAGAGCATCAGCAGAGGTATGGCAACCAGATGTCAGGGACTACGGAGGGCATGTGTTCGGGGAACGGGCAAAACACACACTACAACTACATTGGCAAAGCTACACTCAGGCGAAGAGTCTTAGATGACATTTGGCGTTCATTTCAGGGCTGCAACTTATGATTATTAAATGCTCAATACAGCAAACTTTTGAATCTGTGAAATGTAGAAAATGATGACAAGTATCAGAATGTATCAAAGAACATGATTTTGTTTTTGTGTTGCTCCTCTCATCTTAGTAACAGTTCAAAGTCTCTGGATTTCCTATTTATTGTCCTTTATAGGGCAAAAAAACAGCATAGCCACATTTGAGCTACTGGAGCCACTGCTTCACTCTTTGACTTTGCAAGTGAAACATATGATTAATTTGTTCATCTGTTAATCTAAACAACTGATAAATCAATTATTCAGCAGGACATTTCAATGGTCTTAACGTCAGCTATGAAGCTTCCGGAGGATAGTTTAACATGCCCAGCTATTACTCCCTTTTAATCCAAAATTGTCTATGTTTGCAATAAAATTTTGAAGATGAAAGAATCCCTCATCTTAAACCTGCCAGAGACGGACCCTGAGCCCTGCTCGGTTCACTCTATTTCCTCCTCCCCCATACCCCTTGAGAGAACTCATCCACCTCCTCAGAAAACTATGTTGACATTCTTGGTGACACACTCATGACTTCCCACACTCTGACTCACAGTATTTGGCCCCACTTGGCCTGCTACCATGCCCTTAAAAAGAAGGCATCACTTTTCCCGCTACTGCTGACAACAACCGCGAAGATGGACACTAAAGCAAAAAATTATGATGAAGTACTCAAGTGATTAAACTCCATTGGAGATTCTTATTTAGTAACATCGACACATTGACTGGCCTGAATTTAGTGACCTTTTGTCCTACAGGGCTGAATCTTTCGAGGGCAAATATGAGGTCAAAGCTTCTATAATTTGTTTACAGTTCCTGTAAGTTCAGCACAGCGAACACTCACTCTTATTCTGAAGTTCTGACACAAGAACAGAACAGAATTTAATAGGCTTTAAAGTCAATGTCTTAAATAATACTCTCATCTCTTGGGTTTTGATGTGTTTCCTGCAGCACATTTAGGTGATGTTTTTAGCGCCAACAGTGTATAATAGTAGTCACTTAGAATATGAAAAAACAGCCAGACTTGAAAGCAAAAAGATCTGCAAGACACAGAGATTTTTGACAAAAACAAATAATCAAGGAAACAGTAGATTGACCCCAGCTGTATTTTTGAGGGAAAACAGCAAGGGATGTTCCAAAAGTTTAACTAAAAGAGTTGGTATACAGAGGTTTCCAGTGTTTTACTTATTAAATTAGATCTTCAGTTAGCAAGTTGCTAAACTGGGAAATTCAATTCCACACGCTCCTGTGAAATTCTCAATTCTGTCTGCTAAGATCTAACAAGGTATCGTAACAGTTAGTGTCCTAAATACCGAGGAAATATTCTGCTGCTGTACTTTGAATGCCTCATGTCCATTTTGAGGCGACATTTGAAAGCATCAAGCTTCTCATTTTGTAATAAAAGTGCATAAACAGCTCAGCAGCTGTTAAAGATCCATTTTCATTATTTTTTCTCCCCCTGTAGTAGCAATACCTAACACCTAAAATGCAATAAATTTGAGGACATGATCCAAACTTCCCCACACTACTCTCCACAGCTTTAAATACTGCAAGCAAATGTGGTCCTGCAATAATCAGAATCAGGTTTTTGGAATTATCAAAAAAAATAGCAAGGCATTAAGTAAAAATTCTTTGATCAAGTAACATCTGAAATAATTTGCATCTGATCTCAATTGTTCCTCTGCTATAAGAATAAAGCCTACCTATTTTTTTTTTTAAAATAACATCTTATTTTGAATTTTGGTGTTAATTTATGCCTAAAATACAAAACGTTTAAATCTCACAGGTGACTTCATGAAATGTTCAGCATTTTTTTTAGTGTGGAAAAAAGAAAAAGAAATAAAGTTTAGCTTTTCAGAATTTTACAACCAACATCTTTTTTTTATATTTTATAGCTGTAAACCTTTTTAATTCTAAGTTTTTAATTCTAAGTATACAAGAAATACCTTGGTTTTGCGTGGTCACTGCTTTAATTTGTGGTGGAGGGGTGTCGAGGCCATGTCTGCTGTGAGTAGTAAGTTATCTTCTCTTAGGATGCAAATGTCCACGGTTCAAATTCTCAAGTTCTACTTGGCAGTGTTGTAGCAATTTATGCATCTGTTTGAAGTGCTCACTGAGGTCAGCAAATAGTTCATGTGCATGCAATCTGCTTGGAACCCGATCGATGTAGCTAACGGCTGCTTTTTCTTGCTGTTATCTGCGGGAGCAGAGCTTGAATTATTCTGTGACAATTGAGGGGTTCAACTTTTTCCCCAGAGTGTAAAAGTAATCCAGTACAACACATGTGAAGACCAATAATCCTTACAGCATTTTACTTGTTTGATGTATTGTCTGGAGATGAACTTTAGTAATTCATTACACTAGCCTCACACCATGTCTCACATAACAACTTTTGTAGTCAACAGTCACCAACACAGTATTCTGCGGGACTGCCGGCTTCAACGTATAGCAGGGCAACCTTTTTTATTCGAAAACAGACCCACACAATGCTGTACCACAACCCGAGCATGTCAAATGGATAGGGTAATATGTTACTACCATACAGCTCCTCATCTATCACCACAGTCATGGACCTGCCAATAATCTAAATTGTTTCCTGAATTTTGAAACATTCTGTTTTTTCCAAAATTGTAAATGGCTAAAATTGTAAGCTAGCATAGCTCCTGTCTTTTCCTTTAATTCAAAGGGAAAAAAAAATGGCTTTTTCAGAAAAGATTCAGAATAAATCAAATTTTCTATTTTTTATGCTTTGAGGCAACACTGCTATAAATTCTTTTTCTTTTTTTTAAACTTTAGTTTTTTGGCTTGTCTATGCTTTGGAAGCAAATGTTTCTGTTTTCAAAGTAGCTTAATGCAAATGATTCTGTTAAATCTAGCTTATCTTATCATCAGATGTTTAGGTTAACTTTTTAAGACTATCTTCTCCGCTCAGTTACTTCTTCAGTAGACACTTTAAACAAACAAATTAAGCAAAAAATTTGAAGTAAGAAAGTAAAATGTATAGAACTAGAAAGAGAACTATTAACAGAGGGTATCTCTATTGGTTTGCACATCAAACAGAAGGATGCTGTACACTTTAATGAGGATTCAATCCTCTTTATTGGTGGGCAAACCTTCCCTTTCCCACCATAATTTTAACCTTGTATGAGGGCATATGTAAACTTGTTAAATCCCTGTATGTTATACATTCTTTGTACATGGGCCCTACAAACTCAACGCTATCAAACTGGACCAAGCCCAGTCTGGACCAAGCCCAGTTTATATTGGTGTCAGATGGCACATATGAGCATCATGAATCAATTTTATGGACTGATAATCCATCAATATCATTGATTGGTTAACTAAATGATTTGGATTGCCTAAATGAAAAGGGAATGCTTCACATGAAGACAGACCTTAAGCAAACATGCTATGGGAGTGTGATGAAACAGTGATGTAACCTTTCTAGAGTTAAAGTTCTGCTGATGTTGACTTTGTGAAGAGGACAGCTCAGATGGGTTACATTCTGTACATGCCAACACACCCAGCAGAGAAATCTCACTGTGAAGATCATCTTCCATTCTGTGCGCAGCCATACCTGAGAGCTTAGAGAACACATACTGAAATGGGCCCGTGTTTCAAATGTCATGGGTTTGATTCTTTGCAGGTTGGGCAAACAAGGTCTTTACATTTTATAAAATTATAAGCACCAAAATCTACAAAATGAAATAAAAAATTTCTAAAGTAGCTAATCAACAAAATATATTTTGCATAATCACAAGTTGCTGAAAACACCTCAAATTCATCAGCATGAAAATGTGGTGGTTATATGAATATATTCTTTTTAGACAATGCTAATGTCTTTAGGTCTACTGAACAGGATGCTAACTTGTTAACCCCTCAGTTAATGGTGGTGTCAATAAATGCAAATATAGCAGATTGCTGAAATGCCCTGCATGCCAATGTCATGCGATGGCAGCAGGTGGTGACTACACTCACCATGTCCATCTCAGCAAAATCCAAATATGTAGGCTTTTAAATTCATATGGATGTAAACATACACACACATTTAAGAATGTGTCCATATAACTTTTATGTGAGTCTACCAGCAACACTTCTGCTATGAGTAAACCACAGGGTTTTTGTTTTTTGGAGAGTTATGAGGCCAACGTTCATAACTGTAGGTGCTAAAATGACCCTTGCTGAATGCCAATCAGCCTCCCACCTACAGACTTATCACAGCCCTGCCTACATTGTTTGTTATTCAATTAAGCTCAAGTGTCACAAAAATAATTTCAAAACCAGCAGTGTCCACTAAAGCTGCATTCCTGCCTCTCATGTCTCAAGTCTCTGTGAACCCCAGCTCCAACTCAAACACACACACACAGAGGCGAGTAGTTACGCGCAGACATGCACTCAAACATACCAGAATGTCCAGTAGGTCCAAGACAGCTGCTGCTAATTTTAGAGGGCACGTAATGCCTGCTGTGCCACAGACCCCATGCTTCTCAACAGGACACACCCTCTCTTCCTTTTCTAAATGACTTTGCCCCAAGCACACACCCCTCCCCCATGAAATAAAGTTCATAAACCAGGCCTCTGCTACCCAACTATCAGCTCTCTGGGATCCAATTTGCTCAGTTGGTGGTCGACAACGGCCACTCTGCCAAATATTCACATCCTATAACATTAATTCAGGAAACCTATTGAATAAGTAATTGTGAGTACAAAAACATTAGCTATGAGTGACTGCAAAGTTGAAAAGTGAAAGAAGTTTACAAAAAATATTTTGAATATTTTCCAAATATTGCTTGACTGTCTGCAGATGAATTAATCACTTCCTTTCACAAGAGCGGCGGACATTACTATTGTGAAAGTTTGACATGATGCAAAACGTTGGCATGAAACAACTTTTGAGCTTTCAAACTATGGTCTTTTAGTAAATATTATATATTATAACACTTTTGTTGGATTTGAGTGCACAAAAGTTTAATTTTCATTAGAAGTCAAGATGCTATCAATAAAAGCAGATAAGGGAAATCCAGAGTACATGAGACTTTTCTTCTCAACCTTATTAATATTTTGTATTACAGGAGTACATTTGCACTCTCGATAACATTTCAGTAAGTATTAAAACTAACCTCTATGATCTAGATCTCAATTACAGTACCAAATGTGTGAAAAATGTAATATCAGCCTTGTGATAAAACCTCTGAGTACAATATCAAAGAGCCACTCAGTTCTTTCAGAATTTAGTTCAAGGTTTCGTTGCCTTCAATATGTCACTCGGTCAGTAAGCAAACTGCGCAGCCTGAAACAGCAAATGCCTGCCAGCAGCCCAGCACCCCCGCCTAGTGCAGCCCATTAACCGGGCCCTCCACTGCATGCTACAATCACAAATCTCAGTGCATGCCACGGTCTAGCTACAGCATCCCCCTCACCTTCACCCTACCTCACGCATCCCCCCTCTCTTAAACCTTGCTAAGTGGATCCAGAGATTTGCCCAATGTCTTGCACAACTCTGACCTACAGAGATCACTTCCCAGCTCGTATCTCAAGAAATCAATTTGTGGTTTAATTCACTTAGTGAAATAATTCATTATGGCGTATTAGTCTTGCAGGATTGTTAAGAGTACTCATGAGGCAGCAGCAGAGATAGCAGGCATTCTAAAACTCAAAAAGATTTTCATTTTGAAAGTGGCTTTTTTGCAGTGAAATATCTGAAAGTCTGTGAAAGTGCCCGTCTTGCTGCAAGTGCCACAGAGATTGCTACTTCTTTATCCTCCCATTTTCCCGAACACTCACACACACTTCCATAATCTCAATCATCATGCGCCAGCTCCTAACTCCTTGGGGACTTGGCCCCAGACAATCTGCAGGCTTTGGCGCATTGTGTGTGTGCGTGTGTGTGTATATTGGGGGCAACCAAAAGTCCAGGAGGTTGAGGTAATCTATGTAAACATATCACAAACCCGACAGAAGAGTCAGAGAAAGACTCCACGCAAAGACACATACGCTTTTGTGTGTATTTTGCCATGCTGCTGGCGGTTGGAAGGCCAACACTGGCAATGGTTAATTAAAAAGAAAAGGCACTGACTGTTCATTGGCTGATGTTAAAACCACATGTAAGTCTTTGGTGAACACACAAACACGCACGCACAGTCACACAAGGTCTCCGGGCAGTCCCGGCCAGGCTGGGTTCCATTTTACAGCTATAATTACATGATAATAATATAGCAATTGCAGGTTTGGATTTAACAACATGACATCACAACTGTTCCCTAATCTGACCAATTAGTAACCATGGAAACAGGCCTTAATTACTATCAGGCTACTGGAATCTTCACTGGTGACAGACAAATGACCGTTCAATTAGATGCTGCTAAATTATTACTTTGCTGCAGTGAAATTAATGGAGAATGTTGCAAAAAAATATATGTTGTCCAAGCGCATACACAGTAGCACATATTGACACACTCTAACAATTAGGGCTTGAAAAAAAGCAACTTTGTTATTTGTTTTGAGTAATAGTAAAAATTTTGACCTCAATGAGATCTTACTTTTAGTGTCACAGCCATTTGTGTCATGCTTTATTAATCAGCTACACAGAGCAAAAAATATCACAGCAGTAAATGAACATCATACTGACAGCTGTCTGCTTTCTGACAGACTTGTGTTCAGCATGGCATTAACTCAACGTTAGAGACTGTATAACATGTTAACATGGGCTGGATTCAGCAGTTCTGTCTGCAGATGGCTCACAAACAGACACATCTGCTCTAACTCTTGGCTCAGATTTTTGAAGAAGCTTCCCGTTTGTCTCAAGTTCTGCTTAAGTTCTGAGGAGGACAGACATTGATGGTGATGATAATGAAATCTCAGAGTATCAATTATTAATGAAATCATTAGCGTGTCAGCTGCAGACCGCAGCTTCATGAGTGAGGATATATGTGTGTTCTGTGCACCTCCTCACAGGGGTTTTGCAATGTTTGTCCAGAAAGTAAGACGACTATCTGTCCTGTACATGCATGTTGAAGACGTGTCACATTATTTTGATGCAGTGTTTTCGGCCTGGAGAAATTGGAAAAAGACTAAAACAGAATTTTTTTGGACAACTATTTTGCTTCCTTTTTAGGGTAGTCTATAAAACTTTGACTTGCTTCTGTGTTTACGCTTGACCTCTGCTTCCTGGCTTCGTCTTTGGCTCACAGTGTCTAGCTTCCCACTATTAGTGTAATAGTAACCCTTCACTATTTAAGTGCCTGGCAGGGATTGACAGCTACAAGTCCCGTGACTGTATTGGTTGGTGATTCGAAGCATGGCTGAGACAAGAAAGGTGCTTCTTTGGAGGACACAAAAAGTATCAAATAATTTATTTGTGTTCAATGTCCGATCTAACATTGATGTCAAATTATTTGGCAATTAAAGTAGAATCTCTAATTCTTCTCTATTACTCAATGCTTAAGTCATTTTTGTAGTATTTTAGTACAGTTACAACCAGAATATTCTGCAGCTTTTGCACAATAACGTCTTGGCTTTGTGCGGCAAACCAAAACCTATTTACATGACACATTAACCATTGATTTTGTGATAGATATACAAATACACACGCAGCAATGATGCAACAAAGAGAAATGCTTGTTTCTGTTTGTTCAGACTGTGAGAACTTTGCGCTCTTTTTTGTAGATGCCACACTGGTTAAAGTACATGCAGCCTGGTATGGCTGCCATGTTTCAACGTGGCCAAAATAGTTTCTCCATCTGCTGCAACAACCCCCCCCAAACAAAAAAAAACACTTGTGTGTATGAATGTGTGTGTGTCTTCCTGTGCTTCTGAGTGTCCAAAGAGTTTCTGTGTGCGTCTGTGTGTGTGTGCGGTTCCTAGCTGGCGCCAAATTTAGTCTCAGGCAGTGAAACCCGGTGCAACTGTTCCTCTGAAGCCCTATCAGCAGAGAGGCAAACACTTTCAAAGATTCCTCTCTGATCGTGAAGCACAACTGTGAGCACCTGAATATATTCTTGACCAGCTCACAGCTGAGCTCTTACACAGTGAAAACTGTTGTACCTAAAAAAAACAAACCCAAAACCTCAGACATCTGGTCAAATTCAGTGAGAGAAAAAAGAGGCTTGATAGGATTTTCCACCAACTTCTCCATAAGTTGGTTTCCCCTCCACCAAAGAAAAAAAAAAAAGAGATGGAAGAACATGAAAGAGGATATGAACAGCAAGACAAATGCAGCAGCAGCGCAAGACAGAAGGCTGGCGAGGGAGTAACGGACATTACAATAAGAGCAACAAATAATCACTTTGTTTTCTTTGATGAAATGTGTGTAGGAGGCTGTGATGTCATGCTGAAATACTCCCAACACATTTCATTTATGAATTCATGAGTTAAGAATCAATCCTTTATGCAAGAAACTGATGTGCAGTTTATTCTCATTTTAATGTAGCCTTGACTTGCACTTAGCCTCCTGCCACAGAAGCCAAAGTAGCTGATGATGGCTGAACAAGGTGCATGTGTAACACAGACATACTGTACTTACAGTATACCGCCTGCTGATTTTGTAATGGAACCAATCAGGTTATCATGTTAAGTTGCAACGGAATGTAAAACTCTTGTGCTTACTCTTGTCTTACTCTTGTGTTAGAGTAAGTTTTAATCCTAAGGATCAGTGTGACTTTTAGAGCTCGACTCCACGTGTACGTCATAGTGCAATATACTTTGACGTGATACTTTTCCCCACCTTTTGGAATTGTTCAAGTTGACGATAGATTAGCAGCATGACAAGACAGTGAAAGCATGGCAGAGAATGAAAGGGAAATTATTAAATTAGTCAAGACGAGTAGAGCTGTAGAAACTGAGGTGCTGGAAGTAAAATATTGTACTGTGAATGAAAGAAAGAGATTGTATAAAGGTGGGACAGTGGGACTGACAGCCCTCATGTTTTAAAAGAAAAACCGACAGTAAAACAAACACAGAAGGTCAGAGAAACAGATAAAGGGACAAGCAGAGAGAAAATAGACAGTTTAAACACACTGACTTACCGACAAGGCCTGCAGCCTCTCTTTGTGGAGCTGAGCCTCCTCACACGACATCCTGAGCGGGAAGCAGGGGAGAGGGAGGTGAAAGGAGAACCAGAGATGAGATTTGAGAAGACGGAGTCCCTCAGCGAGATGTATATAGAGAGAGAGACACAGAAGGGAGGGAAATAAAAGAGTGAGGGAAGAGGGGAAGTGGAGGAGGAGTATCCAGACAAGGTCCTTCCTCAGCAATAATCCAAGCAGAGTGGGAGAAGGAGCTCTTGCTGAGAGGAAAGATCTTTTACTCAGTGGCCATGTGCTTCACACTCAGCCCACTGCTCGCATTTTCTGTCTCTCTGTCCGTCTGAGTCCCACTCTTTCTTTGGCTCTCCCCGTCTCTCCTCCCATTTGTCCCCTCCTTTCCTCCCTCCCTTCTTTAGGCATGAGCCATGTGTGATTAAACAGCTGGGAGGAGCAGCTGAGAGAGGGAAGGGAAAAAAGAGACAGGGCTGTGTGAGAAGAGTGGAAAGAGAAGTAGGAATGAGGGACAGAAAGAGGAAGAGCAAAATAAAATTGCAGGAGTAAGGAAAACAGAGGCAGAGGAGTAATTTGTCACATCTGAGAGCTGAAGGTGTTGGAGGTGCTCAAGATCCGCAGAGGAAAAAATCCACCATTTTGAAGATCATTAACATAAATTTATGGATCACTAGCCAAACTAAAACCTCCTCACAATCACAGTCTGACTTCTGTTTAAACTTGCACTAAGAGAGGAAATGGGACTATTTGCATGTGAGATGCTGACTAAAATCACTGTGTTTTCCACTCTAGCTGTACTTTTTGAAGTTGTCCGCAATTTCTTTAAAATATTGTGCAGTTGTGCAAAAGCTAGTGTCGCACAATTTCACTGAACGGAATTGGAATCTCACTTGGTGTAGAGTCACGGTTTGTTTGTACGTTGACAAAGCAAAAAAAAAAGAAGTGAATAAAAGTGTCGAATTTGCCATAAAAAGTTACCTGCTGAGCACTAGACAACATATCAAGAGCTCTAGCTCTGAGAGACAAAGGAATTTTCTTGGCAATGTATGTTTAGGCCATGTGCCATGCTGTCAACCTGCACTGGAACTTGTGTTGTCCGGATCGATAATTAAGTATTGATATTTGCGATCCCAAACGTGTTAGGATTGATACTTTATTAACAGTATCAATGCTTTCACAAATCTGTTCTAATTTTGTGTTAACAGGCACGCGACGTCCAGTCCATATACACATATTATTTAAATGTCTAAAACATTTATCTTTTTTTTGGTCATTTACATTTTTCTGTATTATGTTCCACAAAATGAACATATGATATGTGGCAACAGGGTCCGACGAAAGAACATGCATTTTAATTTGCAAATTTAAATTTGCTTACATTTTGCATTATGTTCTGTTTAAAATGTACTATTGCACAACTGTTAAAAAATATTTATGAGGAGTTAAGGAGGAGTTAGAAGGTGTTGTCAAAGTTTTTACTTTGGTTGGTTCGGATTAGGAATTAAGAAAACATGGTTCGTTTTAAATGTTTATGTTAATGTGGCTGGGGACAAAAAAAAACAAAAAACATATGGTTAATCCTAAATAACAATTTACAGGTTTGAATCTGTTAGCCTTGAATGCTAAAACAGCAGGCAATGTTGTTTAATGTTGACAGATTACTGTTGTCAGGATTGGTGGTGAGGTAGGACCCAGATGCAGTTCTCTTTAGTTCAAAAAGGTTTATTCCAAAAATCAGGGAGCACAGCAGGAACAAAAGGCGCGAGCCGGATTTAAAAAATACTTAAGCATGAAACAAAACACTATGACTGTGAATCAGCAACGAAACAGGACTATGAATAAATTCTATGACTATGAGGCATGAAAACCAGACTTATCTTTGTGCAGCAAAGCATGGAGGGATAGTGAGGATTCTGCAGTGACTGAAAGTAAACCAGGAAGCTAAATACTGTGAAGGGAGTGATCAGTGACATGAGGTGCAGCTGTGAACAATTAACCAGGTGCCTTGAGTGAACTGAACTTGACAGGGAAAAAACATGACTTGAACATAACCTGAAAACATGATTAACATAAACTGTGACATGACATAAACTGAGACAGGGCAGACTGTGACAACTGTGACTATATGACATTCCATAGGTCAAATGGAATTAATTTTTAATATAAGAAATGTAAGCCTGCTTTTAACCTAACTATGTAATTTAGAATTCGACAGGATTCAGTCAGCTTTGATAGTTAAGAGATCATTGGTATGATCTCACTTTAAAAAAGTGATGTCTCATAGCTCTATAAATAATGTTTGCTCTTGCTAAACCTGAAAAAGAAATGTTCTTTCTTCTCTACATTCTAACATGCCATGTTATTAAATTCAAATAACTGCTGCTGCTAATTGATACGTTAGCCGCTGTTGCAAACACAAACTTTTTTATCACTTTTCTGGGAGAAAAGACAGTACCAAAAACTGCAGAGTGATTGTTGCGCTCCATTTCGGATCTTTTCATGAAATTCTTTGTGGTTATTCCCTGTTAGTAGGTGGTTATCCTGCCCACACAGGAGCAAGCCAAAAGCTGACTCCTCAAGCTTTAATTCAGCTATGCTAACCTTGCTGTAGATTTACTCCTGTGCACATAAAACTGACACCAAAAGAAGCCTCCGACCGCTGAGGATCAGACACTGAGTGAGAAAAAGAAGAACAGAACAAAAAAGAACATGATTGTAATAGTGGAGATGATGAACGTCATTGGCACATCTTCAGAAATTCAAACAGCAAAAATACATCTTTGAAAGCCATGACACACACACACACTCGCATGGACAAAGCAGAGGTTGTGTAAATGGGCCACTGTAACCTGTGTCCCAATTATCGCTGTTCTCTTTTTTATCTCTCTTCGTTCACACAGGTTTCATACACTCCTCAGTTTCCACCTCTCTGACATCTTTTTATTTTAGATTGCTTTTCTGCCCTCTTGTCCACTTTCTCACATTCATTTCTTTATTTTATCCTCGTCTCACCCCCGTTCATCTCCCTTACGTTTTCTTCTTATTTCTCACATGGTGGATCCAAGCCCTCCATCTCTCCTCACTTCTCATGTCTCATTTCCTTTTCATTCATCACTCCTTGTTTTCCTGCTGACTCCCATCTTGTACTCATCCTCTCACTTCCTATCGCCACCGTTTACTTCCATCATTCCATTCTCATTCTTTTTTCTTCTCGAGCTTTCTGTGCTGTCCCTCTAACCCTCCTCTCCTCTCCTCTTCCCTCTCCTTTTTTCCATCCCTCCTTCCACAAGCAGACGTCCTTTTAAGGAGAAACAGCAGCGGTCCTTGCTTACTCCTTTGAGAATACAGAAGCATGTAGCACACACAAGCACAAAAACACACTAAAACACAACGGCTACTGCATTACTCCAAGGGAGAAAAAAAAATTTAATTAAAAAAAATGCAGCTGGACAGTACATTTTCTGTGAAGGGTGTCCCTATAGCTTTGATATATTAACATAAGAAAGGAAAAGTTCAAGGTTATCTAGGACTTTTAGGGTTTATAAATGTTAGAGGCTATTAGAAGTCTCTAATAGACTCTAACATTTATATTTCCTTATAAATATTTGTTAACAACAATTAACATAAGCAGTCAGTGTTGAATTAAAGTTTCCATACAGATAAGTCTCTTATAAACAATAGATTGGAGAGATTCATGACAGCTTACATTCTTATTTCCTGCACTTCAGTTTGGCAGTGAACAACAAGTTTAGCAGAAAACACTGTAATAAAAATCGCCTCATAGAAAAGGTATTAACATGAATTCTATGGCTGTAAAAAATAACCTCAGAGCCTGCAGTTTTATGATTTTCCATTTTGGTGTTGCTTTAGTTTTAGTTTTATGAAGTTTAACAACTCGTATTCAAGTGTAGCACCCTCTGGGCAAGAATTGCCCATTCTCACCAGAAAGCTTGTTATATGTTTGTTTGTCCACTTTGTCCAAAGTGTATTAGAGTCAATCCAAAGATTGTGAGATAGCAACTTATTACTTAGCTGTTGTTTTGTTCAGGGCAACATTCAGGTCACCTGATGGGAACCGCGACCCATGAGTACTAAAATGTGTAAGCCATAACAGTGTACACTTCTAACTCAAAACGCAATTTTTTCAAGATCTCCGCCTTAACTTTGAATTTCACCCCAAAATATGAACTTTTACCTCTTAACCCTAACCATTCCCAGGTGAGTGACATATAAAAATGAAAGGACTGTAGAAAACTTAAAGTACAAGTCTCAAATTAGCAATCTCATGCATTAGTCAGCATAGTAAGTCCATCTGCCACACCTCCTCCTTCTTATAAGTGTCAAAATGAACAGTGTGTTCGGGGCGCACATTGTTGTGTGTAACAAGATGTCATAGATGAACAATGTCATCATGCAGCGACACGTGAAATGAGACAAAGTGAAATGAGTTGTCTTTTTTGTGAAACTGACACCTTTTGCACTATATATTAAGATTGATATTATTTGAACATGTTTATACATATATTTAATTTCCTGTATCCAATTAGTTTTTTTTTCAATTATTTTACCGACATGTTCTTTCGGATTATACCCTGCATCTCATTTAAAAACTGTGGGCTTACATCACATTGACATACGGCTTAGCCTTGAGATCCAGTATTTTTAATTCTGTGTCCGATTCCTTTAAAAGTTCCTGTTTTTGCAACACAGTCACCAGGAAAAGATGCTGGCATTTTACATCCTGCCAGAATTAATTCTACAAGAAACTACCACTGTCCTGTTGTTTTACCTTAATTATCAGTGTTATACTCTTTGGTAACTCCTGTCACTGTCATGTTTCTGCTCCTTAAATTTTTAACAAAAAAAACTGGTTAGGATTTGGGAAAAATAAATGTATTGGTGTTAAATGCCTGCACTGTTGAAAGGACAGAGGGCGTGTACACATGGTACACATGCATTTAAAAACATAAAATACCTATGTATGGAATGGTCATAAACATACAAACTGGAAACATAAAATTCAGTCGAGAGACTGATTTGCACTTTTGCCACTGTAAGGCACAACTAGCTGCTTGGGATGATAATCTTGCTTACTGTGTTTTCAAATTTCAATGTGTGGGCTGATCTAATCAATGGTATTTTCATTATATAATCACATATATTCATGCACTTTTGTTTATGGGCTAAAACAGATTTCTTGAAACCCAGCAGTTATGCACAATGGTGGAAAAGGATGTTTAACTTCCACAAAATCAGTTTATACAAAAGATGAAAAACAGCAAGATTAAGTGCTTGGCTCTTCACCTGATGAGTAACACTGCATGGTGTGTATGCTATCACATTACTCACGTGACAAGCAGACATAGCCATTTCTGTTTTGTTTGCTACTACCTAATACCAGCATAGGCTAAACAGAGAGCTATTCAGACATAATTGTAATCAAACAAGTCTGTGAGGAAGTGTGTAAGCGACTGTTGGTCAGCTAGCACGTTTCCTGGATGTGGATCCTTATTACAGTTAGTAAGGTGGCCGTCATAATAGTCTATCTTTAAAAGAGTCTCTGTTTGAACTGGATTTATATCAATTACCTCATGATGTTGGCTGCTTACACTGTCACTGTATTTTTTGACTTGTGTATGATCAGTTTTAATTTTCTTCCCCCTAAAGTTTTTTTTTCTTCCTCCTCTGCTGTCTATGTAACTCTCCGCTCATTCCCTGAGGTACGGCCACCTTTCCTCCCTCTACAAGCCATTTGTTCTGGCATTAGCTATACGTTGGTTGGTCATTACTGGAGACAACAGCATCATTGTTCCTCTGCATCGCCACGACGACGCGATGACTTCACTGCACAGTCAGCCCAACCGCCCATACCTCCCACCCCACCCTCCCTTCCCAACCCAGAGGTAATGGTCTCCAGATGTGGAACTGGAAGAAGGAAAGCACTCACACACAAATATAGAAATACAATAATATGCAAAGTGTGAGTAGGAGGCAGAGGGAATGAGCAAATATGGACAAAGAAAGTAAGTCAGAAAAACTGTGCGTGTGAGTTTGTGTTGCTGTGTGTATGTGTGTTTATGTGTAAGCATGTGCTATGTTAACGCGGCCATTTCTTTTGCCTGCCCCTCATGAGCTTATAACTCCCGCATTTCAATTCTCCCCAAAATAACTGAAACACATAGAGCAACACATCTGGTTGAGACTGGTTTTTACTGCAGACTGGGTTATTGTATGTGTATGTAAATATAAATGTGTACGTGTGTGTTCTGCATGTGTAAGACTGGTGCAAATATTACTCATGTTGTGAGGATCTAGGTCTGCTCACACCGTACCATGTGTATTCCATAGGGGGATGAGGGGTCCCCATATGTCGGTCATTAAATTTTGAAGACATATTTTCAGCTTAGGCTGAGGTTAATTTTAGTTTAGGGTTAGAAAAGCTTCAGTTAAGGTTAGAGAGTGCATATGTGTGTGTGTGTGTGCAAGAAGAAGAGAAGGAGAGACAGAGAGAAGAAGGAGGAGACGAGTACAACCTCTGATAGACATATTTTGAGCTATTGGACTGCCAGACCTAAATCTAATTCATATTTTATACACTACTGTCAGAGGCTGAACTGTTCGGTTGTCTCTCTGTGTGTCACCATAAACAATAAAAGAAATAAATTCACAGTATTTGTTAATTTTTTTTTTTTTACGTTTAAGTAAAGCACAATTAAATCTATCCTCTGAATTTGTCACATCACAGAAACTGAACAAATCTCCAGCCATGTAAAATTATGTTTTTCAAAATCATAAGAGACCGAGCACTGATATCTGCCCTGAAAAACTGGGGATGTGTCCTCTTGAAAAATCTGATTGATAGATCTCACACCAGCTCAAATAAATCTTTTCCAGATTTTGCATGAAATAAGTCATTTCTGAAAAATATTGTAAGCCATAATAATAACAGTAATACAGGCCCGGTACCCAAAGATGTTGAAGTAAATAAAAGCCTTGGAAATGCTACCAAATGCCACTATTCAGTGCTTCCTTTACACAACAACTAATACATTTCTAAACTGTCACTGAGATTGGCTGAAATAAAGTTTTATTTTATATGCCTCGAACAGGAAAATAACACCAAAGCACTAAGAAAAAAATCCATTATTCTACTGTTTATGGATTCTATCTATTGTTGCAATCTAGTCTCGTGTTTTTTCCCCAGTCATAAAAATTTTATAAGATAAACCATTAACCTAGTTCACACAGTTCTCACAACTAGAACAATATGAATAATGACATAAAGCTGCATGAATACCTAAAATACCAGCAAACATCACTATTATAGTTGATTACTGTTTGTTTCTTCAGTCCCCTCTGCAGGTTTTGAACTGAGATTAGATTGTATGTTGATGGCAGTATATTTCCGTAAATGCATATGTATACGTGTGCCTCCGTGAAACATACTAGAAAGTAGTTGAGATGCAGACGGATGAGAAGTAGATGACTCCAGCTTTTAGACAGTGTTGCCATTTCAGCAGTATCTTTTGGCTCAGACTGTCTTTGAATGCCTTATTTTGTTTCTGCTCTCTAGATTGCTTGCCTGCTCTCGCTTGATTTTTATGATTTAAGTTAATGATGTTAACATTTTGAAAGGCACGTTGGTATTTAGGTGTGTTGTCACAATATACTCATTTTGTGACTAATAGTCTGATTTTTTTTCTTTTTTTTTATAAAAACACTAGTCATATAATCATATAATTGGTTTCTATATAATTTTCCCCATGTCCAAATTTCTATTGCTTTATCCATAAAATGTCCAAAGAAGCCAAAACAATGAACAACATACCGATAAATGTTAACTGGGCTGCCATCCAGTTAAATTGGATATGCACAATTCATACCATTAGCAACTCTTTACTTTAATACTTCTATGTGTGAGTAATAAATAGGATCAGTGAATGAACCATCTGTCATTGTGATGTGTGTGCCGTACATGATACTATCTTGTCTTTCTGTTTTTTTAGTGTATCATCTAAGGAGAACATTGTGTACGAGCGGATTAAAATGAGCATCTCAGAAGAAAGGCAAAGCGAAGGGATGATAGTGGGTGATAGACTGAATCATGACAGCACTGCCTCATTTTGTCAATTAGTACATTAACTATTAATGCACCAGCAAAGGTCCTCGGCATTATGCCTCACTGCACTTTTCCTGCCTGCTTCATGGCTGAGGTTCTTATGGAGCGCTCAAAAAAAAGAGAAAAAAAAAATCACTAGGACCCATCAATCACAATGCCAGTCAACAACTAACTGAGAGTCTCCGCTGGCAGTGAGCTGTATTATGCCGTGTTAGTTATCGCTCAAGCTAAGTAACTGCCCAGCATGTGTTAACCTGCAGCATCTTAAAGGTTACAAGTCGTTTAATTTTGAAACAAAGCAGCATAATCTGGCATAATGACCAACATACCTTGCACGACATCTGTAAACTGCACAAGCTGTTATAAGTGACATGTTAAAAAGAAAGTACAACTTCCATATATCCTAAGGTTTTATGTATTAGGCCATAAAACAGAAAAAAAACACCTGGTCTTATCTTCACCTCTAAAAATGTGGGAAATACAGATGAACAATGAGACATGATACTGAACACTGTGTCGTCATTTATCTAAAGCAGCAACAGAGAGATGCGTGAACCTGTGTTTCTGACAAGGTTTGAAGTACACTGACGTTTCATATGCACATTCCCACTTTGGTTTCCAGCCCTGCACCATCCTGTTAGTTCAAATCCAATTGAATCAAAGTGAATCCAATTCATTCATACAGAGCCAATTCAAAAACAATTTCAAAGCTGAGGAAACCAACAGATGGCATCGACACTTAGACTTTTCACATTAGATTTTCTTGGCTGTGTTGGTAAAGTTGCTTATATGTTATTACAAAACTACTGAAATATGTTTATGCACTCCAGACATTTACCATCGTGCTCTGTATCACTTCTAATGACAAATGCACAACATTACAACCGTAATGGTCAGATAGTTACCTCAGTTCCATTTCAGACTGATCGAATATAAACTTAATAGGATGTAAATATAATATAAGCTTTTTCTCATGTAAAAATGTTTGGTCAGATTTTGCAAATTTCACACAAATTTCACACACATAAGTCTTGGAAGTTTGTAAGCTTTTAAAATGTTCTATACACGTTTGCAGTACACGACACATTAATACATACAAAACAAATTATGTTCCACATATATTGATTTGGTCATATGACACATTCAAATGCTTCAGTAATGTAATCATAAAAAGAAAACATATTGCAGATAAGCTTGACATTCTATATATTTGGTTCGTTTTGTCTCATCACATATGTCATAGTATATAAAAAGATGCAGTCCTATTGTTAACAATTTTGTTGGCCTTTGGGGATGACTTTGTCTGCTTCTTCGGCATAACAACAAATTCACATATGTGACTATGCATGGCTTTACACGTGCTGGACTCACATAAAATTAGTTCTTTTGACACTGTTGTAACATCCTACAAATATTAAAGGAGCCAAAGAGCAAAAATTAGCTGGATTCTTTTGTGATGCTCTAAAATGACTAGCCAAAACATGAAAGCTATGTGTCAGTACCTAACTACACCCTTTCTGCTTTCGCAGGAATTAAGAGAGTAATGTGTTTTTGTGCAATGCTCAGAGGAAATTGCAAATCACCTAAGAGCTACATCTCAAACTCTACAGGCCTCAGCGAGCATGTTAATTTCAAAGTTCATGACAGTACAGTTAGTAGAAGAGTGAACAAATATGGCTTGTTTGGAAGGATTGAAGGGAAAAAACTACTCTCTCTGAAAAGAGAGAGTAGGCTTAGGTTGGCTTAGGTTTGCAAACTTGCAACTGAACAAACCACAAGACTTCTGGAACAATGTCATTTGGACAGATGAGACCAAAGAGTTTGGCCATAATGTACCGCGAAAACCAAAAACAGCATATCAACACAGATTCCTCATAACAACTGTCAAGCGCGGTGTTGGGGGTGGGGGGTGAGGACTCCTCTGTATACCAAAGTGTTCTTGAGTCTGGCCACCTCTCTAACAGCTAAAATTTTGCTGACATTGGTTCATGCAACAGGTCAATGACCTCAAGCACAGCAGAACGTCTGAATGGCTGAGAAAATAATAAATAAAATTAAAATGTTACAATACAAGTTTTTCACACACTGCCTCTGCATTTTGGCTTTGTTTTTGTTGTTCATTTCTGGTTGAATGTATTTAAGACAACTTCATTATTGTGTACTGATATGTTAAATCTAAAACAGGGTGTAATTGATTTTTTCATAGGACTACGTATATGCGCCAAATTTGCAAAAAATAATATTCAAGATTTGCAAGGCCCCAAGAAGACCCCAAAAATGAAATGAACTCGAACAGCACTGGATCAAGATCTATGGTGCCATGAGTATATGATCAAACCAATATTTCATAACAGTAATTAATCTATATTAGAAAAGCGAGTATATAGATGTTCCAAGTAATACGTAGTTTTTTTTTATGTTTAATTTAGTGAAAGGTCTATGAGTTGCAGTTGTGTTTAGTGAACATTTTTTTGCCGTTTTTTTCAATTTCTTTTGAAAAAAGTGTTTAAGGCTGATTAACAATGAAACCAACATGGAGGGATTGAACCACCTTGGCAGCTTTGAAATAATAAACGACAAAACACCCCATAATGCAACTCTCTCCTAAAGCAAAAGGCTCCCTCGGTAAAGCTTTCCATTTACAAAACTATCATTGTAAAACTAGCCATTGGTACAAAATTATATATATATTTGGATCTAAACTCACATAACAAAACTGTTTTTCTGATTCAAAGGCTCAAAGGGGTTTGTAATCTATTGTTTTTCTTTATTTCATTTAACATTATTTACAGGAAAACATATAGACATACAGGCACAGAAATCACACACAGGAGGAGGTGGTCTCCAGCATGGCGGACTGTGCTGACACAGAGAGGCTGGACCATTCTGCAGCCTCCACATTGACTATGCTAAAATGTACCACATCTCACACACACACACACGCAGTGCATTACCATGCATGAAGAATTGCATTGGAAAATGCAAGTATTGAAGAAATGATTTTCAGAAGCAGACTGTTTGTTTTTGTCTCAGACAAACAGAGGATAGTGATACAAAACAGAGAAATGGAACACGACAATCACCTTAAAGAGCTGGTGTGCAGTGAGGTGAGATGTTTGTACAGGGAGCCGTGACGATGAGTGAAGAATGGAGAGATCTAGTGAGGAGAAGAGAAGGAGGAGTGTACACGGTGTACCGCGTGTCCCCTCTCTAGTCATGACTGAGCAGCAGCCTCACCATGACGGAGCTCCCGTTCCCATGACAACCCAGGCTGTCAGATGGGAAGGAGACTGGTGGAGGGATGCGGGCAGAGAGAGGCGTGATGGTGGAGAACATACAGAGTCATAAAGAGCATCTACTTACGGGGCTTTGGCAGTGCCGTTCCTTTGCAAAGGTGCGTCTGACATGGCTGCAATACCCGTCTTCCCAGTTCTCTATCCTCTCCCCTCTCCCTCGTCCACCTCTTGTACTCCTGTCCTCTAGTGTCCTTTTGACAGAGTTGTGTCCTCCTCTCTCTTCCTCCTCCCTCCCCGCCTTCTTATGTTCTCCTCCTTTTTTCTTCTTTCCTCTTGCCTTTTTGGCGTGTGTTCTTTACGCCAGGATGTGTCAGAGCAGCCTGTGCCGCTCCTGCATCACCCTGCTCTGCAAGCAGGAGGGAATGGGAGTAAGCGTGTGTGTATGTGTGAGTGTGTGAAAAAGGGAGCGAGAGAAGAAAAAAGAGAAATAGTGGCCCTCTTGTGTATTTTTCTGTGTAAATGCAGGTGTGGCTGTCAATGAGAGAGAGTGAAATTGGTCCAGTAAAACCTGCAGTGAAGCAATGAAGAGAATGAAGTAAACGCATACAGTAAGTTACAGGGAGTGATGAGAAATGGGAATGTTGATAAGATAAATGAGAGGGGTGGGGTATGGATGAGAGGTTAGGATGACAATAAGGCAGCAGAGAGAAAGAGCCTTTTGGGAGTTGCTGGATAATGAAAGGAGTGGCCAAGCCTGCTTCACTCAGCCTTTTTCCTTGAGAACAACCTTTCCCCTTTGAGAGTGAGGATAGATTCATTTGAAGAGGAAAATGGGTTACTTGAATTGTGCTTTACCCACAGTCATAATCCCCATCAGCTCAACCATCCTCTGTTTGTTGTATGTAACTAAAGTAGCTAAGTGCTGTGCCTTCAACCATTGCTGCTACCTTTTTGATACATGAGATCGAGACAAACATGCATTTCTGTCTATAATAAAAAAGCACTTTATTAAACCATTTTGTCCCTTTCTAGCTGGATTTCTGAAATTACAATGCTTGGTTAGGGTTAGAAATCAAAACTACATTAGTAGTGTTCATACAACAGTCACAGTTAGAGCTAAGAAAGGTTCTTTTTAGAAAGTGACTGTACCATTGTGGACGCCATTTTTACCCTTCACATAGAGTTACTCTTACCCCAACTTGCGGTCAACAACAGTCTAACATAATTTTTTAATATCTGCTTGCATTAATAAACAGCACATGGCCACTTCTTGGAGTGAGAACAGTATGAGATTCAGGGAACGTCTTAGTTGTAGTTAATCTGTTTGAACTTTAGAGTTGAGGAAGTAATCCTAGTGATTAGATAACTTGTGTTAACACATTTTAATGGCTATAGTTATTTGACTGATTGCAGTTCAGACAGCAGTACAATTAATTGCACATTTTCAGTAACAAAGATCTGAGGTTGATGAAGAAAGAGATTTGATTCTTGAACCATGACACATTGAAACATAATATGACTTTGATGTCACAAAACAGAACACAGTGCACTCGATAATCTGTCTTCTACTGTAACCATTTACACATAGACATATCTGTCATGAACGTTAGAAAGTGAAGGTTAGACTTTCATATACTGAACTAAAAACAGCACAAAGAAAATGTGTTTTCAGTGTTACAGCAGTGTTTATAATCTGATATAGGACTATATATTGTCCAACAAAAGACGAGAAGATTTGCAATGCTCATCCTTGCATGGGCTCAGGAATACTGATGAATATGAGTGATATGCATGAATCAAAATTCTTAAGAAAATCGTCAGAATTGACCTAGGCCTAGACGATCAAGCATGCAGAATTGTAGAAATAAGAAATAAAAGAATTAAATTAAATAATAATAATAATAATAATAATGAAATATATATATATATATATATCTGCCCGTATCCCACATACATATATACACACATACATGTGCTGCAGTCCAAGTACTGCAGTGCTTTTCAGATCACTGCAATTTGTTATTCTTTACTTTTTTTATGCCAGCCCAGCTTTATTTGAAACAGGATTGTAGTTTTTACAGGCATTTGCAGTATAGTGCAGGCTGGGTTTTGGCATGCCATCTTACTTTTTTTCTTCTTTCTTGCTCAAATTCCAATTGCTACTGTAAGTGAGAGCTAGTGAGAAGTGTTTAGTCTATGAGATCTTGCTACAGATACTTGACCAAACAAGAAGCTCAGCAGTCTTTTTATTGGGGCAGTAACCTGCTGGCTGAGTGCTTAGTAGCACTGACTGAAGATTGGAGGATAAAGCAGAAAGTCCATCTCTCTACTATCTCCTGTTTTCCCTTTCCTTCTTATCTCGATGTTACTTCTTTCAAATGATCTGGCACTATTCCTTTTACACATCACTGGCTTTTTTTTCTTTATTGCTGCATTGTCTGACCAATCTCTCCTTTCTTTCTTTTTCTGTTTTGTTCCTCCTTACAGATCACTGTAGATTACCCATGACATAGAGTCGATCAGAGTCAATTTCTACCCTTTCCAGTTTCTTTATTTTGAAGCTGAACAGAAGAGGTGCATTGAAGAATTTTCTCCATTGTCTGAATTTTCAGATTGTAAAAAAAGTTAAAACTTTTTTTGTGATGGTCCACTACTGACAGCAAATGTTCTTGACCTTCTGTGTTGATTGTTTTGTGCAACCAAAGACTAGATGGCATTTTCTCACAGCACAAATTAAAGGTCACAACTCCTGAAGCACCGAGATTTTGCACATTCACGGCTGTCTCATATTTAGATATTTACACATGCACCGATTCTTTTCAACATATTTGCATCTGTCCTGCTCGCTCTGTTGCTAGCTGCTGTCCTTCCTGACAGCCCATTTTTAGCCCGTGGTTATCATATTCCACGGTATGTCAGTTATTCAGACACTGCTCTGCAGGTTTAGGTAGTGACCTTAAATGGGCATCACACATGCAACTTCTGCCCTCCACACTCACTCACACATATCAGCACTCATTCCCACTCTGAAGGCTGTGTGTTACAAGAATGTCAGTGTGTCAATGGTGATCTATATTGCAAAATGTATGCAACCTGTAACATAATATGATTGATATACAGATTCAGTTTGCAACGTGCGGGTCGTTTTATAGGGCAGTGTCAAGTGTCGCATAAAGGGAACCGTAATTTCATGAGTTTTACAATGTGCAGTCTACAACAGTGTGTATTTTTCTTCCCCTCACCCCACATCTTTAAGTCCCTAACCATTCGCGAGTGGAACATCACAAAGTGAGGAAAGAGAGGGATGTAGAATATGTCTGAAAGCTGAAAGCTGAAAGCAACAACAGAGAAATTTGTGAACATTACATTAACTATCTGCTTCTGACTCATTTTGAAGAATATTGACTTTTGTTATGCGCATGCCTGGGCCTGAAGCTGTCGTAGAGCGCCGTGCTGCAGTTCACGACTTTGGTTTTGATAGTGTCTTTGTCGCCTCCTCAGCATGACAACAAATTCATGTGTGTGGCTGTACACAGTGGTGTTACACCCCACATTTGTAGGGGGAGATAAATAGCATAAAAAATTTGGGGGCTGTTGTCACAAAATTGCAACGTTTTGCACTGTGACCTACAGTGGCTATTGTATATTCTGTATTGAGAGCTTTTTGAGTTGTTTTTGCCAAAGAAGGGTTAGGAAAAACTTCGAAAGGTATCTACGTGGCTGCTACGATTAGAGCCTGTAATTGAAGTATTCATTATATTCAATGAAAAACTAAATTGTTTGATTAAAACAAAAGTAGAAGGTGTGAATAAGTAAAAGTAAATGTGAATGAAAACTGTAAGAATTGCAAGAGAGTCCACTTATGTGCAACAGACATCTATAACTTCGCTTGAGGTGGTTTTTATCTGTTTTAAAGAAGACTTAGCTAACATTAAGGGCAATGGAATCAGTTTTATGAATTGCATCTGACCTGATAAAGAAAAAAATGATGTGACTCACCAGTTGTTTCAAGTCTCAGCTGGCAAACAAAATCATATGACTTAAATGCATTTTCTGATATAAATCTATATATTATATACATAATATATCCAATATGTTTCCAGAAGTTCAAATAAATCTTGAAGAATAGCTTGCTCAGTTTTCCTCTTCTGAATGCATGCCGCAGAAGTTACTGTCATTTTTTTTCCTTTTTCTTTTAACTCTAAGAGCTCTAGTTTCCGGTTAGAACAACCTCTTCAACTGCATTACAACTACTTGCAACATAGCACATATCACCACTCTCTGGTGACACTATTTGGCCTTGTTCACTTCAACCCAGTCTATAAAAAAATGTGTCTGATTAACATAACTTTTCTGAGTGTCAGCTCATTAATGAAAACCTGGCTGTAGTAGGACAAATTGTGATTCATGTAGATATGTAAATAATACTGCAGACCCATGTTACAGTCTGGTTGAAGAGCAGTTGGGTCTCATACTACAGCAGTTTCCTTAGTTCTTTTGATTTCCCATCTTTCCATAAGACCACAGGCTTCAAACATTCAAGAAGAAGGTTGCTTTGAAATTGTCTGCATTGTCTTCATAGTACTTTTGTCTAATCTCTATAAACAATCTGTGGTGAAAAACTTTTTTTCCTTGAATAATAAATCAGCTCGCAACTTCTTTGTGGACAGCGCAGTTTTGAATGTAGCACTGAAAACCTTTCTGCTCCAGCTATTCCCACACAGTATACACTCCGCAGTGAGTGAAACTACACACACTACAAAGGGCTGCAATCTTGTCATTATGCCATCTCAAAGAGCCTGTCAGCTCCCACATGTTGCTACACACTTTACCCTGTGTTTGGTAACAGTGCGAAAGCACTGCATGTCCTGCTGGATTTTGCTAAATGCTGTATCAAAATATTCTAGACTGTTCCCACACATCTGCTGCTGCAAATTTAGAACAGAAAACAACAAACAGATAGATTTCTATTTGCCTCCTTTCTGATATAGTTATTATTATTATTATTAGGATTTGAGTATCACAGAAACCCTTTTTTTCTACATGTAAATTGAAAGGCCTGTCTCTTAACAACCAATGGTACGTTTGAGCTGGTGCAGGAGGATGGATTGATTTAAGGTACAGATGGGAGAGATCTTGAAAAGAGTTTAAAATGAATAATTATCACTGTCAGGAGAGTAGACTGTGTGCTGGACTGAAATTTTTGAGAGCTAAAATGACATGTCAGTTTAGTTAAAGAGGTACATCAAGAGAGGTTTCACAGGTATTAGGTGTTGCTTCAGTATAACTTGCGAGTGACTCTCTGTCAGTGGGTGTGTTTGAACATGGGATCATGAAAACATTTGGCCTGCTGTGCTTTGACACATCTTTGGCAGTGGAGAGCTTTATGGGGAGCACAAATTGAGACAGCTCAGAACTGTCTGGCACTGAGAGGACTGAGACACAGCACATACTCCTGACAGGAAGGGTCGAGGAGTGTGATAGAAAACATGATGGGTGGATGTTCTGACTGGCATCAACCTTCTGGACACTGCATGTGGGGACATTGGAATTTAGTATAATCAGAGGTACAGATACACGCTATATCTTGGACACTGTATGTGTAACCAAGTGTGATAATAGTGGTAACGTTTCAAATTCAGGAAAATTCTGCCACCTTGTGGATATGAAAATGTTTACGCATTTAGCAGACGCTTGTATCCAAAGCAACTTACAAAACATCAAAGCTAACAATAAGCTACATAGATGGAAGCCACTAGTCAGACTCTGTCAGAGGTGACAGAGGTGACAGTGTGGAGATAGAGTGAAGGCATAGAGGGAAGTACAGAAAGATAAAGTGCTTTAGAGGGGGTAGGGAAGTACAAGGTAAGTGCTAGGGTGGGAGATGCTCTCTGAAGAGCTGGGTCTTCAAGAGTTTCTTGAAGATAGACAGGGACGCCCCTGTTCTTGTAGCACTTGGTTGGTCATTCCACCATTGTGGAACGACACATGAAAAGACACATGAAAAGGATTGTCTTAAGCATGGTGTAGGCACCGCTAGATGACAATCCTTTGATGATCGGAGTGACCGAGTTGTGACATAAGCTTTTGCAAGGGCATTCAAGAAGATGGGAGCCGTTCCATTAAGCACTTTATAGGCTAACATCAGTGTCTTGAATTTAATGTGGGTGGCTAAGGGTAGCTAGCGGTGCTCAATGAAATTGTGTTGCAGCTGTGCAAAATAAGGTAAATTAATGCCACTGGTCACAAATGAGTGAACAGTATCTTAACTGGAATAATGATCAGTCACAATGCCATGCTCAGTTTAAAGTATGAATGCTGGATTGTGCAGATGCAGAGGACAGTATAAAAATACTGCCATATTAATGTATCCTGTGTGTAAAATAATGCTGAATAAAATCATTGAAGTATACTGACTATTTGCAATACCTTTGGTTGATAGATTGGGGAGAATTGAAAAATCTGGTGGCAGTGATTGAACTTGCACTGGTAATAGATATCCAGTAGAGGTCACTGCTTCACAGACTTTAAAGTGGTATTTTGCCACCAGCGCCTCCCAATTCAAAAAGGCTTTCAGAGAACTTTTGCAGTTTGTAGTTATTTTCTGAATGCTGCTTTGCTTTTTGATGTCAAACCTTTTTATTCCATAAGTGTTTGCAGAGATTGAAAATAATCAAGTACTTACATATACTTTGAGGTACTTGTACTTTTCTTGAGAATTTCCATGTCACTTCATACTTCCTCACCATTTTTTAGAGGCAATTAAATAGACTGAATAAAATTTAGTCTGATGGCATAAAACAATCTGAAAAGTGTCTGTATGTGTGTTTTTGTAGGACTTTTTCTCATAGAATGATAGTTTTGTATAGGTATATTGGTCTTTTTATCCAAGGACAGGATTTGAGTACCACTTCTGCCACTGAGTAGATGTGACTCCAGTGATTCGGTAAACAAGAGTCGATACTAGTGAGAGAGGCAGTAAACTGAGAGTTGAGATTTAAAAGAGATTTTTTTTTTCTTTCTAATTTTTTCAGTCAATTTACTTTCAAACACATTTAATATTGTGTCAGACTTGCAAGTTTGTAGGCCATGCACATTTCACAGCATTACCACCAGGTCACATTCCTGCTCATTCAGACAGACCCCCGAGCATTCTCAGAAAAAAATTTATAGAGACGAGTTGACTCTGCTTTGTGCTCCAGTGGGTTTTGGTTGCTGGAGAGTGTTTCAGCTTAGATAAGGCAGCTATACCACACAAACCAACACTGGGATTTACTCTGACCCACTTCAGAGCTCCAAACTGCATATCGCACCACCACACATAGCTCACGTCTTTGAATCAAAGACAAAGGGACCTTGAATAAGTCAAAATGTTTTCATGTGCTTTAACTTTAAATCCAAAAATAGATATATTCATTACTTCAGACTATTAATTTCTAAACATTTCAGCAAATATATTCATATGGAGCAAAGTAAATGTAAATGATAAACATGACAGATTGATTATTTTATTAATTAGAGTTTCCTGTAGTGAGACTTTATTTTCCTCTAAAGCAGGAGTTAATCAGCTATTAATGAAACATAAAAAAATAATGCAGGTATGAAGAACATGCTGCAGGGTCACCCCAACAAATCCCAAGATAAATGTTGCTCTAAATGTAACAGCACTATGCTGTGCCCAATACAATGCAGAGCTGTTTAATGTGCATTAAGAAAAAAAATGAAAAGAAGAAGGTAATTATTAGTCATGAAATTCACTGTTTGATTTTGACCTGAACAAAAGCAGGTATTAAACTGTGATGCAACCAACAAAGGATACAAGTCTGTGACCCACTTCAACTGAGGAAATAAGTTACAAAGGTGATGAACAATTCATAAACATCCTGGCCAGGTTTTTGGAAAAGATGAAGGATGCTGACATCCTTCTTGTTGGGGAAGTTATTAAAAGAAATTAAATATTCAAAAGAAGAGCTCCGTTCTCTCAGTGTTGTGTGCTCTTTGCAGTGCAACTACAAGTATACTAACAATGGATGCAGCTGCTATTGCCATCAAAATGTAACATACAGAAAGCAAAGGGTGATTAACAGCCAGGAGGCAAATAAAATGTGACATAAAGGTGGCAGAGGTTTGTTTAAATGGTAAATGGAATGTATTTATACAACGCTTTCCCGGTCTGGTTAACCACTCAAAGTGCTTCTACACTACAAATCACATTCACCTATTCACACATACACACTCATAAAGTACTTCTCAGTCTATATAGTCTGACATGCTGCACAGTGCTTTTTCTCTGTCACACACATTCACATACCATTGGACCTATCAGAGGCAACATGGAGTTCAGTGTCTTACCCAAGGACATTTTGTCCTGTGGTCCAAGGAAGCTGGAGATTGAACCAGCCACCTTTTGATTGGTAGATGGCAGGTCGTCCTCCTGAGCTACAGTCAGAAATCTTATCTCAGCCCTTTTCTACTCCTTTTAAATAAATGCTTATACTGTCTGTCCACTGCAAGTAAAAAAATAAACACATTCTTCATAAATTCCAAGATTTAAACCCACACGACATGCCTTTATAGAATAAACACGCTGCTGTGCTTGGAAGTGTTATGTCCATCATCTCATCCTTTACTTTTCCCTGTTTCTGACTTTCTCCTCCAAATTTGACCATTTTAGCCAAACAAAGCAAATAATAAGATTTAATAGACCTAAGTAATGGCAGCTCAATCCATATCTGGTAGCTTTATAACTGGTGGCCTCTCTGTACCAACATTGAAAAGGTTTGATGGACAACACTTGAGGAATTAAACAGTGTTTTTTCCTCACAATGCGACGTGAAAGTCCAACAGGCTAAATATAGAGCTAAGAAAGAAACATGTATCACAGGATAGGGATGTCTCTCTGAGCTGAATAACCACAGGTTTAAAGATCATCAGTTCAAACAATGGTATGGAAGCTGAAGTTAGCTGCTTTTCCAAGGTCTTGATTAAGATCAAAACTGTAATTTTCCACTTTGCACATTGGTTGAGATGGACATGAAAACTTAGACACCACACTTTCAGTCATGACATAAAAGCTGCTGGTGTCCCTGAAAAAAATGAATACAATACATTAATTTATAATTGAGCTAAAGTTTGCAGCTGACCACATGGAGAGAGATAAAGCCTTTCTGGAGACAATGTGAAAAAAAAATTTAAAAAGATGCTTAAAAACTAAACCAATCAGAGACACGATTTGTCTATCTGCTTGTAACAGTCTTTCATTTATAAGCAGTTTGACTACAACTGAGTAGAAAGTACATTTTCCATTCTTGTTCAGGGATTTGACAGCTGTCTTCACGCACAGTATCGGGTTGATGGTGCACATATAAGAGTTGGGAAGGTCCTCTTGGTATGTAACTGGGAAACCCCAGGCACTGGTTTTTAAGGGGAGGAATAATTGTGAAGAGATCCCAGTGCTCAGAGGGTGGAGAGATGGTTCTGTGAGAGCATTTGATACTGTGATGACATGTGTGTGTGTGTGTACTGAGTAAATGTTTGTTTTGTGTGTTCACTGTAGTCATTATAGTGATTTCTACAGGTTTGTTTGGATATATATATATATGTGTGTGTGCTCTCATACGCATGCTTATGTGTGTGTGTGCACGTGTGTGCGCAGCTGAGACACGTAAAAGAAGGCCAAGGCCCCCGAGACAAACGTGCCCGCTTACCCATTTGGTTGCTATGACGACTGGGAGATGGGAAAAGCTCTGTCGGAATTGCCATTAAAATGGAAAGCAGCGGACCACTGCATGCCTGAACATGCACACAATGCATTCACATGAAGACAAAGCAGGCGTAAAATCTCGTGCTCTCAAAAATCGAAAGCATGCATGTAGAAGGGTTCATTGTGGAAGCAGCATTATTTTGGTGGTTATAGAATAAGGGACGTGGTTTGATGAAATGTGCAACCCTGCAGCCTAACGTGGACTCAATATCACAATTAATGGCTTATAATTCCCTTGGGCATGTGTGCACTTGTGTGTGTGTGTATGTGCAACATCAGGACAAAACTACAACAGTGCTGTAGGAAAAGAGGTTGGCCCAAAAGGATTATCAAAGACGGGGAGAGTTTGGAATACTTTCACTGTTTATATTGTTTGTATGTTCTATGTTCATGAGATTCAAGAGTTCAAGCAGATTTCTGGAAAGTAATGTTTGGGCCCTTTCTCTCTCAAAGAGCTTTTTGGGGAATATGACTTGGTTTTAATGCAGTTCTCGTCTTTAGTATTGATGAAGGTTGATATTAACAATGTCTAAGTATAAAAGTACAGACGTGAGTTAAAATTCAAACCAGATTTTTCCCACTTTAAAGTCTCATTGTGCACCACTAGGTTCATCATACTCTTCCCTGCTCCTCTGACACACACATGCACACCCACATATAAAGTGAATGCTTCCCAGCTGGTTACTGTTGATGTATGGCCCCTGACACTGTCCTCCTGTTCTGAAAGTACAGCAACAGAACAAACATCATGGACTGGTGAAAGCCAAATCTCTGTGAATCTTGGACACTAGCGCAGTAGGCCTACTTGGCAGGTTATTACTGCTATAAGATGTATTGCGTATTGGATCATGGCAATGAAAGGAGGACAGAAGAGCTTTTCCGTATCCCAAATAAAACAATATTCTAATTATGATATGAACCCAAATTGGTGTAAAGGCTATCCCCATCATTTTCCCATTTGCACATTTCAGAGCATAATCAAATTCATGATCCAAGCATACATAACATCTGTTTACAAAACCGCAAGGTTCTCTCCCTTCAGAAACCTTGATAATGCCCATAGTCCTCAAAATATGGAGCAGTCAACTCAAATTTCTCTCTTGTCCTCTCATCAAAGTATATTTTTACTACAGCCTTTGCACTGAACTCTGCAGGAGCCAATGTTGATAGATATTGTGACAAACACAAGCACCCTGGTCAAAGAAAACGAGGCCAAAACCAGTAATGACTTAGTTAAAAACAAGCCCAAAGTTGCTCATGATAAGCAGACCTGGCAATTCTGGAGCCAAAGAGCATGTCTTGTGAAACAGCAGTGTGGTGCAAGATTCTGTGAAAAGTCCTGTAGGACTCAATAGTGCAATATGATATTTTTTAAGATCACCATAGTCCAAATAGCTTAATTAATTAGCTTGATTAAGATCTTACTCAGGTTAAGGTTTTTAGAAAATGCTTTATAAATGGCAAAATCTTATTCAGATTAAGGGTTAATTGCTTTTATCCTGCTTCGTTCTAACCAGAATGAGGTCTATTTCAAAGTTCTTGTGGTAAACTGAATGACAGAGAAATCTGATGAGGCAATGTCATCTCTGCATCTTCTTGTTGAACTGTCAAAGCCTGGGTTCATAAGTCAAGGAAGCAAATCTTCTTTCCCAAAACAGCTACCTGTCATACTGTGCATATCTAAGACTGTGTTGCATCATGTTGTTCAGGCAAAAAATATTCTTTCCCGAGGAAGGAGGGAATCATGTGTGCACAGATTAAACCTCAGCCTGGAGCCTTTGAGTCAGCCTAGTAGATTTGTTAGAGGTGCCACACAAGGTGAAGATGGATAACTTGCTCAATACCAGAAATCAGTGTGTGTGGTGTCTGTTTTATGCATAGCACAGGGGGAAATAATAAATTCATCACCTAATTAATCCATCATTGTTTTTAAGAGCATAAGCCATGAATTTTGTCAGTTGGATGAATTAATTTTGGTACCTCCTTACTGTATTCCAACCTTAGTGTTTTTCATCCCAAAGAAACAGAGGGTGATAATGTGATAAAAAGGCTGCATTTCACAGCTTCGACACATTGCTAAGAGCTCTAAAACAAATCTATGAAAAATTGAGTGCAGTAACTGCAACCCTTAGCCAAGGCATATCATACCAAGACAGCACCTCCATGAAATGAAACATGCATTACTCTGCCGATTTACATTGATGGTTTTGTGTGCCTGACAGAAGAGGAGTGTATCTGCCCTGAAATCCTTTAAGCTATGAATACATTTGTGTGCTAATAGCTCTAACAAGGACAATCAGTCCACACACCCACTGTGAAGGAAGGTTAAACGAAATGTTGCAGGAAACATCAGGTTTATGTGCTGGATTCCCAACGGACTTTACTGTGTGTTCAGTTTAAAAGAAATCATTCAAGGGAAGTCATTTACATGTTTGCAGTGGTATGAGAATGGCTGTTGCTTTAATGATACTGATAATTGTGTGTATTCTGGAAATCATTTTTTCTCTTTCTCTTGAGAGTGTGTGTTCCTCAGTTGGTTGTGTGTTGGATCTGGCAAATTAACTTTGATGCTTATGTTTTGTAACGCTACTGCATGGCTGCCTACATAAGGCCTTTTTTCAGGCTTTGGATCCCCCTGCCTTTTTCTTTTCTTCTTGGATTCTTTCTTCTTAATTTAGGCTGCACCTCCCACTTCTTTTCTCTCACTGTCATAATTTCACACAGCGAAGGATAATGTATTTGTCACACTGTTCCCCCTTACTTCCAGTAAAATAACCGACTTTCTGCATAGGTCTTTAATCTAATTTTCGGCATTGTCCTGGTGGTATTTCTATTAGTAGCAATAATTTGATCTGCTTTGCTCTCAATTGCATTCCACAACACTATAACTGTGTATCTTTCACCAACACGACCAACCATTGATGCGTATTTTGCTGACCCAGACAGATATTTGCAGTTATCAGAGTTATCGGAGTGGCATCAATGGGACAACACTGACCAGTCTTATAGTGAAAGAGCATATTGCACAGATGTGCACATGTGCTCTAGCATGTAGGGCACACCAGGCTGCCATACAACTGTGCACTTACTCCCAGGGTCAATTTAGAGACACCAGTTAACCTAACTGGCATGTTTTTTGATGGTGGAATGAATATGGATATATATGGATATATATTTTTCACCTGCAACAGACTGGTCAGAGCCCTCCCAGTTTGGAGAATCATAAACTAATTTTGATGGTCGAGCCAAGCTAAAAGCTACTATGAAAAGGACAAGGAGAGGAGGAAATTTTTACCACCCAAAAACCTCAAGCCAAGAAAATTCCATTGCAGCTTGAACGGACGCTCTACTGTGGCCCTTTAAACCATATCACATTTGCAGACATTCACTCCATGTTTTCAAACACAGAAATTACTTGTGTGGGAACATGTAAAGGTATAAGGAAAAACTCACTGTCAAAAACTCCACATGATAGTGTTTGCTTGAACTGCTGTTAAATTGTTGAACTTTGATGTGTTTTAGTAAAAAAAAATCTCTTATCACGGTCACCTTCTAAATAGTATATAACTTGGTTTGCCCATCAGAAAACCTCTCCAAATGATCCAAATAGAGAGCTCTATGACCGCTGTCTATGGGCAGCTCATAAGTGCAACACATAACCCCACCTAAAAAAAGATAACTATGCCTCTAACCTAGTTCCTTATAAATTAATTTCCTTTTCAAGTAATAATTACAAATACAGGTCTGTGCATTTTAATACATTCATATTGATATTATCTTCTCCTTTTATGGTGGCCGAATGTCACCATACCTATAATAGATACTGATAAACAGGAGAACACATTTTAGGAGTGATTTCATTGTCATCAGTTGGTAATTATGAACACTGACACATTTAAAGCAGAGGGTTGTCAATGCCAATCAGACCCCTTTATTGTTTATGTACAGTTTATCAAATATAATGATACATAGGCCCACTCTGTTGTGTAGATTATGATATGGGTCTTTGTATTTAGACATATTCATCCTGTCACTGCAGCTTATATGCACAACTATTTGCACTCATTACACTCATTGGAACCCAAATGCCACATATATGGTTTTACACATCTCAGAAAAATCACAATGTGATGGCCATGGCAGGATTGAAATAAAAAATGAAAAATAAGAAATGAAAAATTAAATAAAAACGTTGCCGGTTCAGGTAAAATATGCCAGGAAGTTCAAAATAGTTGGGATTAAGCAGCCAGTGCATCAGGTCAGAAACTAAAAGAGTGTATTAATGCAAATTTTATTGAAAAGTTGAATGGTTACTTTTTAAATTTTGAAATGTGGTTAGTTGTGAAGGTAAATTGAAAAAAATAAACCACCAACAGCTGCCAACACCTCAGGACTGAAAGCTCTGGATTCTATTATTTGATATACTATGATGAGTGAGCTGCGTTTAGTGTCTGAGAAAGCCTAACTCATAGAAACTTTCCTGACATAATAAGTTTTAAAATCTCGAGTGAAAAATGAAATTACAGGAAGTCGTCTTGCATTATAAGGCTATATGTCACCCTCTAACATGACTTTTTTGGGTGACTGCAGTAAAAAGGTTGCATTAACAGAACAGTAATGTTTCTCCATACTCTCCATACATGTCAATATTTCAGAGATGGCATTTATAACGTGAGCAGCATCTGTGCAGTGCTTTTATGACCTGAAACAAAAAAAATTATTGCTGCAATCAAACATTATGTTCCATATGCTCCATCTCTTTACATCTCTCTGGCTTACGATGACAAAGGCATGATGGAGCAACAGTGACCTTTGCTATGGGGATTTGAATCACTACTGATGGAAATTCAAGCTAAGGAGACAATTGAAATGTGTTATATTCTATTCTGTAACACATGGATCTTATAGCACGGGATATTTATTATATTAATGCACTGATTAGTTGCAGCTAGAGATAGAGAGAATTTGTGCTTGCATTGTGATCACTGACCCGTGAGGGGCTGCAAAGTCACAAAACACGAAGAGAGGATGGAAAGAAAAGATTGTTGATGCTGAAGAGGGAGGAGAGGAGAAACTGAAGATTGTATGCTTTATTATTCATCTCCTGTAAGCTTACATTTTTCATCCTCGTGGGAATAACACTTGTGGCCTAGGTGGCAATAAATTATTTTCTTTTTGAGGAGGTTATTTCTTATCCCTGTGAGAGGCTTGCTGAACTTGTACACATATGATGCTGAATCCAATCAAACCAGCTCTTCAAATTATGAAGTAGTTGGGTATATGGACATTTTATATTTCTCTCATGGACACTTGAGAGCCATGAGCAGAATCCATTCCAACATGGTTTCCTTTCTTTGTCCCAGTGTGCGTGTGTGTTTGCATGTGTGTGTTGAGTCATACCTCCATGAGCTTTCAGCCCTCTGCCTCTTCTACCTAGATCAGTGATTTAATCATACAAATAGGCAGGCCAATTCACATTTGTTTGTATGCACTGCATATGAGTGTGTGGATGTGTTGTGTAACCCTCTGGCACAGTGTAGGTCAGACCAGGAGCTTCAGAGTTTCTGTGAGTACACTCTAAGGCCTGTGTATGAAGTTCCCCTAAAGTAGTAACAATGTGTTTTGCCTAATTCCAGATATATGGGGACAGGGCCTTAACAAGTTTGGGCATACTGAAAGAAAACAGCATTTTGACAACATCCTGCTGCTCTTCCCTTTTCAAATAGATGCTTTTGGGTCAGGCTGTGTGTTTACAGATGAGATTAGAATCATAATTAATTTGCCTGAGGTCGGTTTTAAGCATGGGATATGAATTTATTAAGATGAGAAGGTTGCTGTGGATTTAGGATTTGGAAATGACAATGCACAAATATATGAGGCTAAGATTCCTTTTTATGCCTTAAGTGCCTGATACTTCAGAGGAGTCCTCAGCAAGAGTCTGTGTGTGTCACTCAGCAACTTCAAAACTCAAAGTGGAAGCTGTAATTAGTGTTGCTACAGCAACCATTCTGTCCATCCTCTGGCGACATCATAACCCCATTTATCCATTTCAGAGGGAACATCTGCACCCATTCTGTTCAAATGATTCACCTCAAGACATGTGATCATCATCTCTGCTCAGACCCAGAATCAGCGTGATTTAGAGAAGCAACAGTAAAATAATTTCTATTGTGCCTCAGTCAGTTTTTATTACTTTACTTTTTAACCACCGACAGATGAGAGGTGTCTTATCTGTTTCAGTGTGCCTGGTATTTAAAAAAATATTGCAGTAACCATCTTTTTAGTTAAAGTTGAAACAGCACAGCCTGTTCTGACTCCTACTTGTTATTGTACTGCCCTCCTGTTTGTGTTTTTATCTAATCCTCATCTATGTTTTAAAGAATTCTGTAAATCTTTTATCAAATATTCCTCTTTAGGGTGTGATTAGCATGAAAACCTGGTATCAGAGGTGCACGATGTTCTTCGCTCTTTTTGTTTTTCCTGCACTGCTTAAAGCACCTGTTCCAATTGTAATATAGTATGTTTTAAAGATGCTTTAAAAAAGCATTGCTTGCTACAACTCTTTTTATTAGTGCCTTCTGTTGGGAACCTCAAAAGGAATTCCTTCTTAAAAGATTTGTTCTGGGAAATTCCAATTCACTTCTTCAAAAGGATGTACATGGAAAGATATGGAACTTTAGAATGTGAGAGTTGCATGGGAGATGTTGAGAAATATTTTGACTCTGAAGGAGCTGAAAAAAACCAAGAGAAACTGACGGCATGAAGACAAATATAGAGAATATATGGAAAGTATATTCGAGTGACTGCTTTAATGATCAAACAGATAAACGCAGAGTGAAGAAAGAAAGAAAAACACACAGAAAGTGTGATGATTTATGGCTGATGCAAATGAAAAGCCCCGGCTCCCTCTGCAGCACTGGGCTTTTGTCTTGCCTCACTAATCCTTCCTGAACCCCCATCTCTCCCTTCCTTAAGCCCACATCTCTACCAAAGATCCTCAGTCGGCACTTTCCCATCATCTCTCTCTGTATCTCTTCCAATTCCCCTCAAACACACTTTAGCTGTCCCATATTTCTGCAGCTCGCTCCTCTTTGACCCCTCCTCTCATTTTATCACCTCCTTCTTCCCTATCACCCACTCTTCTACATCAATCGTAGACCCCTGTAAGCCTTGGCCTCCCAGCTGTGACCCCCCCTCCCCTTTTTCCTGTGATCCTGTTAAAGCTTCATGTCAGCATTAGTGTCTCTTCTCACATATTAAACCAGACAGCCATTGTATGAGTCTGGGAGCTGGAGGCAGAGTCTAGGTCAGCACCAGCATCTGCCCTTCATGGTCAATAAAGCGATGCAGACTATCTCAGTTTGTGCATTTTAATGTCAATCAATGAATCATGCAAATGTCAGAGTATCGATGTTTGTCTTTTGTCTTATTGCCATGTCTAAAAAAAATGGCCCCACAGCATTTGTGAAATATAAGCGAAGCTGAAGCATCTTCAAATGAGTAGATGACTGTTTATTGTCAGGCATTTAACACAAAAAAGAAAAAGAAAACAACAACAAGAGAGTGACTGACATGATGTGGTCTACAGTGCATTTAGCAAGTTGTTGGTAATATATATATAATAATAATATAATATAATAATATAATTATATATATATTTTTTATTTTTGTTTTTTTAAATCTATCTAAATCTTTCTATATCCCCTTCTTTTTCTTTGAAAGCTTCTTCTACATTCTCGTCAATGTTTTAGTTGCATTCTATCACCACACAATTTTCTCTATCCATTCTAATGCTTTGCCCGTAGTGCCATCTCTATCTCTCCCTCACCATGAGTTCCTTCCCTCCTCTTCCTCCAAATGTTTCTCCTCTATAAACTTCCTTTCATGCTCTATAACTCCCACCTTCTTTACCGCTTTCGGATTTCAATGCTCATCCCAACATTGACTATTTTTTCCATTTGCTTGTTTTTTTCTTTACTTTTCTGGTCTTCAAGGTGCAAAATATTCCCAACCTGGCATCAGTTTGTTGGTTGCTAGGACAACCTCCTGAGCCAAGTTATTTATAGCAACAGATCAGCGTGGATCACACTCAACACAGGCCATGTGTGGAAACATTGTCATTTGTTTTTAAGATACCTTTGTGAGAACTTTTCGCTCAAATAAATAATACTAATGACTGAAATGTAAGCAGTTAATATGATATGAATGCAGTACCCAATTTCTGTATTCTATCTTTCAGCATGTCAACCATCAAGTTTCTATCACTGAATTTGGGTAGCAATGTAGGCTTAGGTTAGTTGTTTTTTTTGGTGTATTAAAGCTGACGCAATCAATATTTTCATGTAAAAGAAAATTAATAGTTAATAGAGTATGCTATGAGTTGTGACCTGACTATGCAGCTCTTCTTCCAATCATTGATATTATAGAATTACAATTTTTAGTATTAGATAAAGCCTTAAAATGAGCCTATTTGGGAACCACAGGCCTACTTGCACAGCTGCATATTTTCTGCTGCTCCTGACCCAGCAGTGCAATAGACACACATCTGCATTTAAGCACCCTCCATAATGAAAATGCAGGGAATTCCACTTTTATACCAGATTGTATAAATGTGAAGCTCATCCACAACTCCCGGAAAAGCCACTGAGTGTGGTTCCCCACTTCCCCGGAGGTGCATGGGACTCCGTTTATTTGAAACGGTTCTCGACCAGAAGCTGTTTAAGATGTATGGTTCATTGGTATGCATCTTGGTGTAATTATAAATTCCAGCAGCAGTGGGCTTCTAATGCTGTTCTGAGTTGTTTTATGAAGAGACCCTTGATATGTAGTGTTCCCCTACTTAACGACACCACTCATCAACTCTCACAAGGTGTCCTTGAACCAGCAGCATGCATGTGCTCACTCTGCCATCAAGTGCGTTCCTGGCATCTTGAAAGGACTCTGCAGCTGCTAAGTAGCTTTATATACTGCAGAAGGAAAAGAGACAAAGTATAAAGGGAACAGATAAGAAATTGTGTTTTATTCCTACACAAATGAGTCTACAGACAAGATGCTTTAATTTAATAGCAATACTGTTGCACAGCAATTTTTCATTCTTGACTTGTCAGCCTTTTTACTTTTTTCAAATTCCTGCCATTTCTGTGTGCATTCATTCATGGGGTGATGGAATTCATTATTTTCAGAACAAACATAACTGCTCTGTTTGTGAATGTGTCTTGAATCTGATGAAGACTTTTCTTAGGACTTGTCTCAAGAATTTAAAAAACTTTTTTGATGTTGCTCTTTGTCTCTTGGATGTGTGAAAGAGTTTGCTGTTTGTCTTGACAGCAGCTGTATCAGCTTTATAGAAATGATTGTCAATAAATGTAGAATTTTGATGGACGTGAATGTGGCTGGGTTTAGCTTCAGTTCTCAAATTACTGCAGTTTACATTATGTGAACCCAGGAACACGGTGACAGTAAGAACTGCAATGGTTTGAATGTTGTATCGTTTTGAAATTGTCTGTTTTCTCTCATTTTCCTCTGCGTTTTGTTCACTTACTGATTTTTTCTAAACTGGTTTTATCCCCATTTAGTTTCATGACATTTTCTTCCTCTATTAGCTTCACACCTGTTTGGTTACCCATCCTTCTCTTCTCCTGCTATCCACACCTGGTTGTTATCAGTAATTACTCACTCCTTATTTAAATATACTCCCCAGTTTCTGCTGTTCTCTGTCAGATTGTTTTATATATTTCTATTGTGACAATTTTACCAACTGTTTATCTCCATGTTTTCTTAGTGAGTGTATTGTTTGCCTCATAGATTAATTGTCTGCGTTTGACTTGTGCTCTATTAAAAAATATGCCATTTAGGGTTTTACCTGGCTCTGTCCTGCTTTTGGGTGCTCCTTTATATTAAACCATTCAGACAACTTGCAGGTTAAGGGTTACATGAGACCAGACCAGAAGTAGTGGCTGATTCCAGAGTAGAAACAAGGTCTCAAAAAGAGGTGCAAACTAATCAAGAGGAAAACACAGCGCTAAGGAGAAAGGCACAAACACAGAGTCTGTAAAAATGAGAAGCGGGAGTCTGGGAGTTTGTGGACTGTACTGCAGGGAGTGGAGAGCACAAAGAAATCAGGTGAATGGAGGGATGAGGTAGATCAGGCAGGGCTGGTCTTTCCTTTAAAAGTCATAATGGCAGGTAATTAATAGTAAGTAAATACTCATTATAAAATGATACTGTTCTCAGGGGAAATATTTTCTATAAAGTAAGCTACTGTGATTATAGCACAGTGCATTGTGTAAAGTCATTAGCCTAGATAGTTACCCAGAAGTGATATTCTCTGAATGTATATCACTGGGTTGCTTTGGAAACAGACAGTAGTGCATTTGAAATCTCTTCATTGTCTAGTCTTTAGGTTGTGTGCATGTGTGTGTGAATAGCTGTGTCTCTCCAACTTTGATTGCAGCCAAGGCCACTGCTTCACGGCCAGCCTGTTACGTTACCATGGGAACCAGCCCACCGCTTAGGAGCAGCCGAGTAACTGAGCACCCTCCGATCAATAAGCGTCTTTAATAATGGAGCGGCAGACACACATGTAAAACACAGACACTCTCAGTACTCTCAGCGCCTCTCTGAAGCTTCATCAGTGAGTATAGTTGCAAAAATTCAGCCTTTTACTGGAAAAATGTCGTGTGGTGTAAGGAGGAAACAGCTAGTCTTCTGTAACCCTCTGGGACACCTAACTGAGTGCTGGAGAGATGAGTCGTGGCAGTTGGCAAACTGCTGAAGAGGGATATCTGCAGTGTTATAACCATTAGTCTCACAAAACGTGGTGAAAAGAGCGAGACTTGAAAATCAAATCAACACAATTCGGACATTAACAATGTTGAATTTAAGTGTGGTGATGATATAGATATTTTGACTTGCCTCACTGCATGAAGTATAATGGTTAGCCAGCTACTTAGGTCCTTTGCAATGCATATATATATATATATATGTCTATATGTACACACACATATGTATATATATGTGAATATGTGTGCATATTGAAAACCTTTTAATTACATTGTTGCTGTACAACATTAATTTATTTCTGGTACTTAAATAGCCTTGATGTGCTCATAATAACAGCTCTCGTTCAGCAGTTGTGTGTGCCCACTTATCTTCAAATCCCCATTTTGAGAGCTATATTTCACTATTTTGTGTTAGGTTAATTGTTGACTCTAAATTGTCCCTAGGAGTGTGAGCATGCATGGTTGTGTCTCGTTTGTCTCTGAGTGGCCCATTGATGGACTGGCAAACCCAGGGTGTACCCTGCCTCTCCCCCAATGACAGCTGAAATAGGCTCCAGCCTAACCCTAACCCCCGTCAACCCCACTAACACACACACCCCACCCCCGACAACCCTAAATTGGATTAAGCGGGTATAGATAATGGATGGCTATTTCACTGATTTTCACCCAGCTCTTCTGGTTGCTTCTTTTCTCCTTTCCATTCAGTAGATAGTGATGGTTAATGATCTTACATTAATCTTTCGTTTAGATATTTAGACTGAGTTCTAAATTGATTTAGGTATATCATTGAGCATGACTACACTTTGGTTATTAAAAAAATAATAATAATAAAATGTTGCTATTAAGTGTCACTCCAACTATCTTCTTACAAGCATGCTTTATCACTCTGGTGAAACATTACCCTGTATTATTGAATGTGTGTAAGGCTCCTTTGGCAGATGGTGAGCAGGCATAAAAGCAGGCATAGAATATATGAGATAACAAGCATACACACTGCGCAATTCAGTGAAAACTGATATTTGTGTGTGTGGCTGGGTGTGTAGTCCCTAGGGGAAGACTGCATATGGATCTACAACACACGACTGATAATCAAGTTGCTCCTGCAAATACTGCCAGAATATGTCACTAAGATGGAGCAATTTAAGGAGATGTCATATATGAGCAGATAAAAACACTATCATTTTACACAGCAAGGTTTGTTGAGGTATAAGTACTGTTGCTTTTTGTCACTCTCATAAAGCTGATAAACTAAACCCATTCTAACACTCAAAAGACAGAATAGGCTGACTGCAAGTGGGTAACACAGCAACATATATGGAAGTTTACAATTTGAGGCTGTGTAATTTTGAGTGTTGTGGAAGGGATGGTCTAAAACACAAGCTCTCCTCGCAGGAGATTAAGGTTTGCTCCTCTACTGACATGGTTTGTATGTGCACCAAAACTACTTCATCGTGATTAGGAAAAGAAGATGTTTTAGATTAGAGTATCATTAACCATGTGTTGAAAGGCAAACTTCTGGATCAACTGCCCTGTTCGCGCTTTTGGACAAAAACATACCTATAAAGCACAGACAGCAGACATTTCTGGTTTCATTCCCCTAAAATATCACCATATGTTGTTTTCTTTTATTTTCTCTTAGGCAGGCTGAAGAAATACCTAACCTAAAATCAAATGTAAAGATAACTCAGTCAGTATACACAGCATGACCCTCTGAGCAGACTGTGTTTGAGCTGGACGGCTTATTTGAGAAACTGACGTCGTTCCTGTCAGCCAGCCTTTGCAACTCTCTCAGGACTGTTTCTGACTAGAGGGACGCTCGCTTTGAGCTTAAATGCTCCAAGGAATTTAGGACTGCAGAACTGGAACATTAGACCCACACAAACACACACACAAAAGAAAAAGATACATCATGCATGGTTCATATTTGACATATTTGACTTAATTCTGGAGGTCATGCTGCCATATAGTGCCAATAATATGAAGGATAGGCGTATCCTTCATTTTATTTAGTACCAATTCCAATTTATTGCACTTACGTAAGCACAGGTCTTTCAGAATCACAGACAGCTTCACAGGCAGATACATCAATCGCACATCTTATTCGCAAAGGGGACATGTCCTATTGATCTTCCAGTTGAAAAAACAAAATATTCGGAAACGCAAACAACTTGATGAATCTCCTTCCCACAGCAGATAATTCCACTGGGGAAAACTGGAATGCGAACTTTTCAAAACAGACTGAGACATTAACGGAGTGTATGTGGTGTCTTACGCTAAAAATGTGTCATTGTTGCTCACTCTCTTGGAAACTTGTGTAAATATAAATATTTCAGTGAGGAGATATTGAAGTTAGAGCAAGACTGTCTATTCACATCACCTACGCTGACAAAATGAGCAGAACTATTCTTCTCTCCCAGCTATTTAGCAAAGCAGGGCTTCAACTTCACAGCTGCCAAAAGTCAAAGTTTGGCTGAAAAGCTGCAGTCAATCAGTCAATGATGCTTGTTTAGCAATATGTACAGTATGTCTGACAGTATACACTGAAATCTATTAAAAGACAGCTCTGTATTTAATGTAATTATGCAACAAAATACCTGGTATTCAAATACCGATTTACTTTTTGCTACTTACTATTTGCTTGTTATCAGGTGGCTCACCACACTGCTGCCAAAGCTAATTTTCTTTCCATATTGGTTCTGTTTAGTTTCACATTTTTGGTCTGCCCTCATTACACTCAGGTCTATTTGCAAAGGCGCTGTCACTCTGGGTCTCTTGTAGTAACAAGTTGTTCTTGTAAGGATGGTCTTTTCCAGTGACGGCTTGTGGTGACATTGAATGGGTGGGCTAATGTATTATAAAAGCCAAGTAGTTGTATTTCAACATAAAAGGTGTCCTGTTAGAATGTAAGTTTAAACTATCACAAGCATGGGCCTTTTAAACAAACCACCAAAACACTATTTAGAAGAATGCACGCTCTGTAAATACAAATACTTTCATACCATAAAAGGTTTTAAAAAAGGTCAACCCAGACTTGTGCTAAAAAATTGGTTTCAACTATAGCCTATTGCAATTTGCTTTGGAACACAATAATTCGAACATCAGCACAAAACTAAAATAGTAACTCCAGAAAAACACTCCAGAAAGACGTTAAGAGAGCCTGAAAAGAAATACTCCACAAAATGTTCCATCTGTGTGACATGAATGGGGGTGGTCTACCTTATTTGAAGAGAAGCTTGATAAAGCTAACCGTTAGCCAGTCCTTTCTCTCAAACCAAGTTACACAAAAGCTACGATTTTGGCGCTTTTCTTTCTGTGCAATTTGGATATCCTTTGGATGATGTGCCCCTACTTTTTTCTCCTAAGGACATTGAAGTGAATAATCCACTTCGTTAACGCCGATGCCTGCCATTGTCAAAGTTTCGCCCTGCACACCAATCAAGTAGAGTCGTCTGTGATTGGGCCAAATCTGCTGGCTTTGGGCTGTACAGATTTAGCCCAAATGAGCCACAAATGGAGGGGGCGGGACTTGCAACCTGTCACTCCAACGTTGAAGAAAAGTCAAGTGTAACTGAGTTGCTTCGCTTGGGCTGTAAATAATTATCCCATTTTCAACGATTTCATGGGTTTCAGTTCAGATTTTGCACCACCTCTGATCAAAAATTTTTAAAAAAGTTTTTTTTTTTTAAATATCTATAAATTATATTGAAATTCTTATTGAATAATGTAGGGAGGGCTGAGCCCTGTTGGCCCAATTATACCAGCCGTCCCTGGTCTTTTCGTTTCACCAGATTTGGAATATTTTGTATTGTGTTACAAGTACAAAAGTTTGGATGTGGAGACTTCAAATACCTCAAACCTTTACACAGCTTTGTCTTTACACATCAACACTGGCCAATACACCCAGGAGCCATTAGATGTAGAAAATAAGTTATGTTTCCCATATTGGGCCAATTGATTATCTGGGAATTTCTTCCAGAAACCCTCTGGTCACATGCCTGTTTGTTTTCCTCCAGGCTACTGCTGTCCTCATTTAGTTCCAGAGTATGCTCCAAATCCAGGACATAAAAAAAAAAAGAAAAAGATCCATCACATCACCAAAGCTCTTTTGATGGCTAGAAATTGTGTTCACCACACACTTCCTGGTTTTACCGTAATGTGAGTTTTTCAGCTCAGTTCGGTTAACGTGACTGAAGGCTACGGAAGAGAAACTAGGGGAGGAGTGAAAGCTGGGCTCAAAAGGCACACCATTGGAAAAGGGGGAGTCTGAGCATGGAGAGTAATGTAGCGTGCGTGCTGAATCTAGATCACTGAACACACCAGTGTTTCTTCTGTAATTTCTTTGAGCAGAGATGGCACCGTAATTTCACTTCAATGTGTCTGTCCCAGTTGGAGCAGGAGTACATTCATAGCGCTTATGTCGCATTACCAATAACCAGTCCATAGGGGTGAGTGTCTTCTTTGAAAAAATAGTGTGTAATAACTGAGGGAAACAACATAGACACAGATTACTCTTGGAAAGTTTCACCGAGTGTTTTCATGTGGTCTTGCGTGGATGTGCAGTGCCCTCTCCAAAGTCAACCCTATCTATTTATATTATGTGTTGGGCTCTGGATTGTTGTGGAGGGAATACCATACATGTTAATTATACAGTTTAATAAGACATACTTGTGATCCCTAAAAAAGAAACAAAAAACTTTGATATCAAAAGTTGCCCCTCAAAGCTAGTTTTGTTTAAATAGGGACAAGCAGTAAGAAGACACATTTGAACAAAGGAAAAAAAGTTTAAAATTATCTAAAAAATCTGGTTATTTCTCTCAACAGTTCTTATCTTACAAAATACGCTTTTAATTCGACAAAAGATTTATTTGGTCATTCAGTACATTTCGAAGTATTCACATTATGGCAGAAATCGCATTTTTCTCTGCAGACAATAGTACGAATCTGAATTCATCACCAGCAGGAGCAGCCACTCCTCAGCCAACCATCCACCTGTGAACGTGCGACGCTTCATGAATATGAAGCAGCTCTGATAAAGGGCCATTCAGCATACCCTGGATAAAGAAATGTAGAGTGTTTCTACGAGAAAACGAGGGTGTAGACTGCAGGCTGGGGCTAGACGGCCTCCCGGCTTGTGACACAAGGTCCCTTCACAGAATTAAACACGGTTCGCTGGAGCCGCTTGTCCCCGCCCATCCTACAAGCCTCAGCATCCGTCCTCATGGGCGCACACGCTGCGTGATACACATCACAAACCAAGAGCGGCGGCGTTTGCTGCACCGATGGAGTAGTAGAACTAGTAGTAGTGGGGGTTGCTGCTCACGGTTTCCACTTTTCCCCCCTTCTACGTCTTTAATGGATCGGCCTTTTCTCTGGAATATTGCTTCATCCCAACGCGGTAAGTGTCTCTGTTGCCTGCTGATGCTGTGGGGAGGAAATGTTTGGAAACGGGACTGTGTGGCTATTGTCTGTTGCTGAGGCAAGTTCGGACCTTAATCAAGTCACGGCGCTGGAGTCTAATGAAGTCGAATTTATCCAAAATGGTGCCAAAATCAGTAATCTGTGATTTCTCTGCCATTTTTACCGATGATGTGCTGTAAATAGTATTTAGATCGTTGAGAGAAACAATATCGGTATTTAACAGACACCTGTCCCTACCAGCAACAGTGATTACCCTCTGTCGCCTGTTTACGCCTTATACAAATGGAGTTCCTGACGATACCATCCACCTCAGTCTAAAACAACCCCCACTGGCAACAGCAAACTAAGATTTTGTAAAGATGTGTCGCCACGGTTGCCGAGCAAAATGTGTTTTAGTCCAGCGGAAAAAAATGTGGCCATTCTACCCGTCCCCCCCAGCCCCAGAGCCTGGCCGCGTCCCCACCACCAGCCCCTTTAGTCAAGCAAGGCGCAGTTGATGCCTTTTCTGGTCGCTGAAATACTGAAATCCCAGTCTTGTTGGAAGCCTTTGTGATCAGTGCTGTAGAACCTTGAAATGAATTCAGTGCTCCGTGTGTCATCAGCCTCTCCTGATTGCCTCCTTTATCATCATATTCTGAATGCAGTGCCATTGATTTGCAGCCCTGGCCTGATCTTGTGGAAGAGCTGATAGTACATGGATTAATAAAAATTTCAATTAGTATTGTGAAAATAAGTATGACTAATATATATATATATATATATATATATATATATATATATATATATATATATATATATACACTGGCAGAGGATCCTTAATCCTTATAAATAGGCAAATATGTTATGTCCAAAAAGTGCTGCTTATATTGATTCACCTGCAGAATAATTCGAGCTATATTCCCCTATGTGCCTACATTCCCACAGACAGATAGATATTGCTTGTTCCTCTGCTGCTCTTAACTCACTCTATGCATGTTGCCATTTGCATTGAACCCTCCTTGCCTCCCTTGGCTGAGCACTGAAAACAAGAAAGCATCACCCACCCAGAAAGGCAGTGCAATTTGTGTCTGGAGCCTGCGAAATTGTGAGTTTTGCTGCATGTGTTTATATTTTACGGATGCATCCATGATTCTCCCTGTTGTATAGACTAGTATACAAAATGGTATTATTCAGCAGACAGATGGCAGGTGGCTGGACATCAGGTGTGCTGTTCCTTGGCTGCCAGCAGGATCTGCTGAATACTCGATATATTTTGGAATGTAGCCACAAAAGGCACAGAGGCTTGTTCTTATATTCCTACATGTATATTGTATTGTTTTAAAGTGAGTGCATGCACAGCATTTAAAGCACTGCATATGTTAACGATCCCTCTCTTTATCACCTCAAAGGCCCTATTTGGATGGTTTTGCTTTTTTGAAACATTGATGACTAAACAACCTGAGGTCACAGTGAAATATTTTGACCATCCGTGAGGGGATGTTGGTAAATTACATCATTATCAGTAACAATTAAGCTGATGTGGGCTTGACATCAGCAGAACCATTTGCGTTTTTTCACAATTATTTTCATCAGTTTCCATCAGTAATCAGTGTGACTGTTATGTCGCACTTTGGATGATTGACTTTTGCTTTATGTCAATAAAAGGTGTCAGTTTTATCTCAAATTCAGACATATTGTTGATTCTTAAGTTAAGTTCAATAGTTACACTGTTGGTACGAATGACCCCTCATTTTATTTCTAATGGAGGTTAGATTAGATTTTCTTTTTGCTTAACTACAGTCTAGAAAAAAAAATGATTGCTATTGTTTGTATTTAGTTTATCTTTTCCACAATGATCCTCAATGCCTCTGCATGATGTGGTCTCAGTCACGTTGTGCAGTGCAGGGAAGCATAATGGCCCTGTCCAGATTTTGTAATAGAGAGGCAGGCAAAATTTCATAGCTAAAATATGCTTGCCTTATCATCCTAAATCTCCAGGTGAAGGACACAGAGGGGGCTGCTTGCAGCATGGTGGACCATCCAATGAGATTTGTTCAAATGAAATTCAGCTCCAGTGGAAGATCTTTTTCCTTAGTGATGAATCAGTGCAAATACAAGAAAGTGAGGAAGCCTCCAGACCAGCAGTGAGCAGTTGCTTATTGAAACCTCATACATCATTGTTTCCCTCTCCTTGCCTCGGCTGGTGCTGTAATCTAGCTGTTTAATAGTGCACTTAACACGAAGGGAAAAAATCACTGTAGCGTGACAAGTTGGTGTTTTAGAATGTGTCACAAATAAAAATCATTATAGGGAGGTATCAATAAATGCCTTAAGTTGTTTAAAAAAAAAAAAGAAAAAGATACACCACCAGACAGACATATTGCAGAGGCCTGAAAACAGTGACCTTTGCACTCGTGTCTGATGTCCAGCACGTCTTCTACTGCCATACCAGAGACTGGATTATTGATCACATGCAGTCACCCGCACATGCTTTCCATGCTCCAAAGCTAGCAGGAATTTGATTACAGCTATATGTGGGGGGCAGGGTTATTAATGCAGTGGGGATGTCTTGATTGGGCAGTAGATCTGTCACTGTGATGCCTCTTGGGAATGACTGGCCCTGTAGGAGCAGATAAGCCCTGCCTCTGGAGATCCCTCCCTTCATCTGAGAAGACTGATACATACAGGTGATAAGTGTCAGAGAGGAAAAGGAAAAAAAGTTAACACTAATGATACTTCATGTGTGTCATTGCTGGATTTCTTTATATGACAGTGATGTTGAACACAGTGTGGAAGCTATGTGGTATAATTAAAAACTTTAAATTTGAATGAACTTAAGAATGATAATGGTGATATGATTTATGTTTCGGCCACAAACACCTTGGCAGTGTGCTTAAATTGTATTATTTATTTGAAATACAGGGTAACTCACCTTATTATGAAAGAAATGTAACTATGGATGAAATTAAAATAAGTAAATCTACACAATGATTTATTTACTTCTTTTGTTGTGACTAATAAATAATTCTTTATGCTGCAGAGTATTTTCCCATTTTGGAGTTAATAAAGTATTGAATTGAGTGACTTAATCTCAGGTACAGTGTCAGCCCTTCAGGTTGTGTAGGACTACAGTCTCTGGTAATCACAGCTTTCTGAGATGGTGAGACTAGTTTATTTTTAACTGGACTGGAGATGCAAGCCCACGATTTCAGACTGAGAATGAGTTGCCACCTGTCTTGTAGACACTTACTGAAAATGAGCGTGTGCACTCGAGTGTTGTGTTCTTACTAATACCGATCAGAGCCCACAAATACCAGAGACCAATGCAGTCATTTGACCCAAAAGCCAAATGTTAGATTTTTTTTTTTTTTACCAGTAGTGAAAATAAAGGGCTTGGTGGGTCATGGTGGCAGTGGTGGAGGGGGTTGTTTTGACTATTTAATAAATGGCAGACAACTTGATTTTGACAACCTGTTAGTTTGGCTGTTCTAATACCGTCTGCGTCATTGTGCACGTTCCACCCAGCACACGATGTAAACTATCATTCACCTTTTGAATGTTGATTTGACTGACATAGATTCTGTTGTACGTGAGGCTAAATGACCAATCAATTGAATACAGTCTGATTCTGGTTATGAGATGATTTTCGTTCCGGTTCGGAACCGTTTTGACTGTTGCTGAACGTAAAGTGGTCGGCAAATGTTGAATTTTCTCGGTGATCATATCCTTCATAGCTGGATGTAAAGTGTCATCTGTTAGAAAGCTCCACTAATTAGCAGACTTTTGTATCTTGTGGGTGGCAGAAAATGATAAGAACAACTCCAGCTTTTTATCTTCACTTCATGCATAACGAAAACTAATCTACAGACTTACCGGCGCCTTTTTTTTTTTTAACCCTCAGTTTTAAATCAACTAACTCGAGGGTGATGAGCAGTTACAACAGCACAGTAGCTTACTGTCAGAATATTGAGAAATGTGAGCAGGGAAAGTTTTCTTTATCTTCAGCTGGCCAGGAAGACGGCAGACATTGTTTTGTGATGGTTCTGAAATAGCTGAATAGTCATAGATCAAGAGCCTGTTTGATCTAAATATAGACGGAAATCTTGAGATGCTGAGGCAGCGTGAGAAAAACTTGCAATGCATCACTGAGCATTTAAAACATGGGGTGAAAATGCAGAGAAAGACGTGTATTCTCCCTGTTTAAAAATTTGCATTCATACATATGCAAATGATTGAAAGCATTGTTCACTAATAACATTTGTTGGGCTATAAAACGGCAACCACCACTCCTGCGGTATCGGTTCACTGCTTAAACTTGAGCAGTTCTGTTAATTTTGAATGTAGACAAAAAATGTATTGTTATAAAACAAGTGCAATTTAATGCAGTCTAGTTTATCCATTAGCATCCCTTTGAACTATCAGTAAATGCCGTACTGCATGATGAAGGAATCTAAAAAAAGAATGTTATAGAAGAGCAGTGAGCTAAAGAAATGTAACGACTTACTGTATAGTTTGAGTGTGTGTGATTTTCATGACGAAAAATGGGAGATAATTAAATTTGCCTGAAAAGAAAGGAGTCTGAGTTATGATCATGGACAGCGTAGACCGTGGGCCCCTGGGCACAGACATATGAGGCTCTCCATCCCTCCTACACAGAAAAATGACATCCCCTGCTTGTGGTTGGTCAGTGTCTGAGTTTCATATTTCCCTTACAATCACTCTGTCAGACTCAGTCTGTTGTTGTTCTCCTCATGTATTTCAAAGGAACTAATTGTGTCCTTTTCTTTTCTTTTTTATCTGTTGATTTTCCTTTTTGTCCACTGTGGTCATTTTTCATATTTTCATCCTGATTTTACATTTTGTAATCAATTCCCTTTGCATTACTTTGAGGCAAAGTGGATGCAGTGACAGAAATTGAAATAGCTTGAAGAGTGAAATGTGCCCGAAGATATTCATTTTATTTGCATTGAATTGTCTCATATAAATTTACTATGAGCATCTTCATGAAATGTAGAATCTGTGTCTGACAGATAAAGGAGAACACATTCATAAAGACAAGCTGTACATCCCAGTAGGCATAGCAGAAGTTCTTGTTTCCCAAATGAAACGCAGACATAAACCAGTTTTCTACTTCTGTCTTTTTTATCTAATATTTTCTGTGCTCTTCCCTCTCTGAGCCGGTGCCCTGCATGACGCTTGGCTCTGCGGTGGGCATTGGGTTGGAAAGATGACAGTGTCGTTTAATATTAACACACGTTTACGTTCATGCTCATGCTTGCTTTTTTGAGCAGAACGTTTGCGGTGGTGCTCCTCGAAGGACTGGAAAAATGGATGGCTGGGATTGTCAGTTCCGGGATGTTTTTTAGACTTTGGTGTTGGCAAAAGTTATAAACGGAGGCTTTGTGAGCCAAGTAATACAAATCTTTCTCTACGGTCTGAAAGAAAAAAAAAATTTCCAGGGAGCACTTTGAAGAAAGCTACAAGGGAAGATTGAAAACTATTTATAGCAGCAAAGATGCTCTGTTGGCAAGAGTGTTAGCCATGGGACATCTCTGTGTCTGTGTCTGTGTGCTGTTGTGCAGTCAGCAGCTGAGAAGGAAGAGGCACAGCAAAGCGAGATCTATATATCCTGTTATTAAACAAGCCTCTTTCTTAGTAGTGATTTCAGAAAAATTCCTTGACTAATGACCATTTCTTGTAAGCTGAGCATAGAAACCATTTAAAACAGTTACATGTGACACCATGAGTCAAATGTGGAAGCTGATTTATGTGTTGATTAAACAATAGAGAATTTCTTCACAAACCTGTGGCTTTTCGGAGCGCCCCACAGTTTTGAGTTAGCTGGTGATGAGGCTTGTTTCCATCATAGAAGTCATACAGGGAAGTATGGTATGCGTATCCAAATGGAACAGCAAAAGCTGACCTCATCTCACCGTCTGTAAAGTTGAAAAAGGCAAGTATATTTGTGGCTTTACGAAGCTGAAGATATGTCCCTCAGGTGTTGAGATGGGAATTGACACAACTTTATTCATACTGGTGCCATTTTAAATGCTTCTTATTGTCCTGTTTCTTTATCGATTCTTAAACCACACTTCAACTACCACTTAAACTACACAGGATTTCAGCAGCAACACAACTACCATGTCTTTGCCAACTCCATACAGATAATGTGAAAGAAAAACTAAACTGATCAAAAAAATAAGTAAAACAAAACTTCACAATTCCAATTTTAAATATTCACCCCTCATCTCAGATCAACATAACAATGTTACCTGACCTGCCTGAAATGTGGATGCTCTACTGTTGAAAAAGTTGCAAGCCTTTCACAAGTAATGATGTGAAAGAATGTTTATTCTCGTTCACCCTTTCATCGCCATCACTTCACTGGGCTGTGCAGCAAATGTGAAAGGAGCTGTGAGCAGCAAACAGCAGCTGTAGCAAGAGTTTCTCAGTCAACATTTAAATGGAGGGAATGAGATGATATCGCTTTCATTTTGGCAATCTCTGTCAGAGAAAAATGTGCTCACCCTGTTGCTACTTTTATTATAGCTCAGGATATTTATTTGTTGTTACGGGTGATCTGTTTGCTAGGTATGCAGCTCCATCATTGTCATCATGACACTGTTTTTGTCCAGTGCTTTACGTGTTAGCTTCTTCCGCTCCCTTTGCTCACACATGCAGTATATCAAAAACGGCTAAATCAACAGTGAAGCTCTCATTCATATGTATTTCTTCTGTCACATGGTTGGTTAAATTGGTCCTGAAACTCGGTTCATTAAGACATTATATCGGCTCATGGTCACTCAAAGAACATTTCTAGACTGCTCTTCAGTTCTGATGAAATGCCTGTTACTGCTGTGTCATCTTCAGTGAAACAAGCTATTCCAAAAAGTTAAATACAGCATCTGTAAAGTGATTTTGCCTTTGCTTACAGATCACACATTTACTTATTTGCTGTGATTCTGCTGAAGTGCAGGAGAAAAGGCCAAATTGTGGCCACATCAACAGCATGTCAGCAGTGATAGTGGGAGGAACAGACTCATTTTTCCATGTCTCGCTGCTGTATTTCAGCTCTATCTTGAACCCCATCATTGTGACAGGTAGTTCGCGCTTGGCATAATCCGGCAGAACAACTCAGCTGGAGACTAGGAGATTGTCATTCAGATGTGATATTTCTGGGCTCAATATTTTACAGCCAGCTCCTGCTGTCTCCAAGAGGAGATCAGTCACATCGAGACAAAGTCATCACTGTCGAGTGGCTCGGTGGAAGAGACACTGATGAATCCTGGCCAGGCCTGTGGACCGCTCGTGTGATGAGCTTCCCTTTGGGAAGACGATCTGATCACCTTTCATCCAACTGTAATTAACTGGCTCGTAGAACTTGAATGAAAATGCTCCATGGTTGAGATTTTTGGAACGTCTTTTGAAAATGCGATGTCCTTCGGGCGTCAGAAAAAGCATATGAAAACACATTACTTTACTGTGCCTCGGTCCAGTTGTTTATAGCTGTATAGTATATATCTGTATATATCTCACAGCTGCAAGGCCGTTTTGTTGTGCGAGAGAAATAAATTAATGTGGTGAAAACTCTTTCACACCGAGTGCAGTTGGCTTCATTTTTTTGATTTGAATCATCAGTCACAGAGCCTCCAGTGAAATCATCTGTGCTCCAGTTAAACTGTCACTATTCTTCTATTCTTGTAATCTGTTTTCTTTTGTGTTTTTGACCCCTAGAGCAGTGGAAAAAATATTCAAGATGCATAATTTTTAAGCATCTATCAAAAGACCTCCTTAGGGTTTTTGTAACACTTGGAACAATAATGGACAGTAATTTTCAACGCATCACAAGTTCTTCTAATATTTAGGCAGTCCTGATTTATTTATTTAATTTTTGTTGAGTGTGTTGGTAGGAAATAAGAGAGAATGATAAGTCACAAGAAATCACTCTCTCACAGGGGAATGTCAAAAGGTACAAACAGTGGTCTCAAAGCCAAAAAAAAAGTGAGTTTTTAAAAAAAAAAAAAATTTTTTTTAAACTTGACCTAGTCCGACTCCTTCGGTCCCTTAATGCAAACTTTGTAGCTCAATCAAGCGACAGCCTTTTCATTGCCAACATCAGGGGGCACCTTTTCCATATGTCTCAAACGTAATACTGTCTGACAAAACGGTAGAAATGGAAGGCCAATGAATTCAAAGGTAGACGGTGTAAGAACAGGAGAAAAAACAAGACATTTCCTAGTCTGTACAGTTGAGTTAGATCAACTCAATAATTATTAACTGAGCTGCCAAATCACACATTGTTGGATACAAAAGCAGTACACCTGTGCCTCTACCTCACAACCTCTGTTATTCATAATGGGAAAATACATTTCCTCACCCGCCTACTTCCAAAGGATCTTGCATACTTATGATACATGTCTGTCGATTCAATAATTTCTATGCTTCCCATTCATTGTCTTTGTAAAGATCGTTAAAATTCTTTCTGCAAGGGCTCCATTGAGATGCAGTTTCACTTAGGCTGCTCTTCATTTGCATCAATTTGAGGTGCAGGTCAGAGGGTTGCAAACTTATCTAATTATCTAATTATTTTTTGGCAACCAATTCACTTATTTATTCAGGATTTTTTTTTACCATCCAAAATGGTCAAATCTTGTATTTCTCGAGAGCTGTGTACAGCTCAGCCTCTGTCTGTTGATTTCACACACGCCCCTCTTCCATTACGACACGTACCAAATCAAACTCAAGTAGAATGCTTGTCAGACTAAACTGTTGCCATGATTAGAATTTTTATTTTTATTTTTTTCTTAACTCAAAGCAAATTCCCAAAACATCAAGAAAGCTTTTGAACAAATCTTGCAGCATCCCGTTTGGAGAAACTGGTTGAGGACAATGAACGCTAATAATGTATCTAATACAGACTTGATGCCTGTTGACACTCAGACAAAGCTTTCAAATGCACTGTTAACCTAAAATGAAGACACATTTTTTTAGCTGGCTGTTTGGCTTATGATTGCACTGTAAACCTTTTATCACAGTATAAGAGGAAGTGAACATGGAGCCCATGAGTGAAGGGGTTGGGGATTTAGTTGTAGCCTTTTTTGAATTCCAATGTTAAGGAGGGAGAGGACCTGTGAGAGTCTTTGTTTCTTGTGGGTGCTAACATGACACCTCTGTGGATGCTCAAGTAGCTTGATCTGGAGAGTTTGGAGGCTGGCTAGACGCATGGATTCTTTGTTGTGCCCCTTCAGCCATTTAAGAACTGTCTTTATGGGGGAGTTTTATTACCACATTGTGTCTGGTCTTTAAGGATGTCCAATAGGGTGGGAGCTGTCAAAGTAAATGCCATAGGAATGTCTGGAGCCCAGGTTTCCTAGCTGGATATTGAATTGTAGTGCTTTTCTTGTCAGTAATTTGAATTTTGGGGCTGGTTGATGTATTTTGTTTGCTGGGTTTTCTTGTGGTTCAGAATAATATCACAGCAACTTTGATTTAATTCTCACTTTGATGATTCTTACCCTGAACGAAAAAACCCCCACAATTCTTTAATCACTTTATCATTGCTAATAGAACCTGAAGTAAATTTTTTCCCTAAAGCAGTTGAAGCATGGACTCATCTGACCACAGAACACATGACAGATGTATTTTGTTCCATCTGAAATTTGATTTTTGGCCAGAAAAACTGTCTTTACAATTTCAGGTTACATTTCTGGATGCAGCAGTGCACTGTTTTCATGTTCTTCTGAGTCCATGTGACTATATTGATCAAGCTGGCAGGATGGATTTTAGTGCAGTGTTACCTGAGGGTTCAATAAGGTTCTCACATGTATTCAACTCTGGCTTCTGGCCTTGGCCTTCGCACACTGAGATTTCCACAGGCTCCCTGAATCTTTTCACAATATTATACAATGTAGATGTTGAAAGACCAACGATGCTACTGAAAATGTTCTTTGGAACTGATCAATGAGTATCTGATGGACTTTAAGTCAAAGTGGTGGGCCACAACCCATCCTTATTCAGAAAGAAGAAGACTTTGGTGGATGCTTCTTTTATACCTTATCATGACACCCTCACCTGTCACCAGTTGTTCTACAGATTTTAGAATCTTCCAGGAAAGTGTTACTTTTATACTCTATAGACTTTTTTTGTCTTTCTATGTGTCACTCAACTTTTTTTGAGTGTGTTGCTGGCATTTATTTAAAATTTGTTTGTGCTCTCTACATATAATTAAACTGGTATGATGAAAAAGTTTTTCATAACATTTTCCAACTTTCGTTGAAATGAGGTTTGTATTTGAGCTGCACTGAGCTGTATGAATGCACCCTTTAAACATATCTTATTTCCAGCTACCACAGTGTAAGGTATGGTATAGTAGTGCAACTAGCCCATGTGTATTGTGATTGTACAATAATGTATCACAATTTTAAAGCAGATATTCCGTCCTGCTTAACCCAAAGGGGTTTTTTTCTTTGGAGCAAGCTGCAGACATGATTGAATTTGATCCTTAGTGTTGGGTTTTAAAGTAATTTGTATGTAACAGTGTAAATTGGATTAATATGGCCATTTAACTCAGATGGCTTTTTATTTTTTATTTTTTTACCACAATTATTAGCATTCATTCCACTCTGGCTGTCTTTTCTCACCTTATTTTAATCTGAAAAGTTACTCAGTCAATGGAGGCTGATGTTTCCAATGTGTACTGGGATGGATTATATGAATCTCTAGGCTATATTTTTTTGCTAATGAATTTTTGGAGATTTATACAAGCCTTGTAAGGCATGCAAGTCTTTTTTTAGTTGATGCTTGCAGTTTCAGGGAACTGGGAGACCATCCATAATAATGGAAGACATCGTTCAACCTCACCTGACAGGTATCCACTCAACTGAAGTGTCCTTTAACAGGAGAGTGAGATGCTTCTGTTTCGGTAGTGACAGTGACTTAAGGTCTGCACTGATCTTCTTCAAAGAGAAGCAAAGATAAATCGCAACATGCTCTTTTGTGGATACAAAAAAGTACCTCGTGTTTTACCTGCAGTCACACATTCACAATGCTGTGGTGAATTGTAACTGTTGGTTTAATTTACACTGACAGACCTTTGTTTAGCTGAAACTCAAGTCAAGCACCCTCAGAGCTGTAATGCTGATTGACTGTCAGATGTTGCTATCTAATGTCAATTTGAGTAGCCAGGATGGAGTGTTAAATGAGATGTGACAGACACTTAGGGGCTGATTAGACTTGCCAACATCACTGGCTGACTGTTTCTAATGACTGAGGGAGATTGAAGTGTTTGAGGGACCAGTGAAACTTAGTGTGAGGTTTTAAATTAGGAGAGGAAATGTCTCATTCTGGTATTATAATACAACTAATAAAAGTGACTGTCATAATAGTATGCCTAATACAGTACGTTCCTCTTGACAGGGTAACACTGACATAATGTGTTAATTTGACTTTCACCAAAACGTCTATGAAATTTTAGGTATGAAATGCATATAGGCCTAAGTGTGGAATCAACTTTAACTTTAGGGTTTTCACATCCACATTTGAGTTCAGGAACATATGCAGTATTCTTTCTCAAGCAGCCAAAAGAAGTTGGTTGGACAGCACAACAGAGACAATTATCCAACTGAAATTGTACAATATCGAGCTATTCTAAACCGGACTAACGGGCCCAGACAGTGTAGTTGCAGTTTGGATAAGAATGGCATGCATACATTCAGCTAAGCTCAAATGGGCAAAGGCGCTCACATGCAACACTAAAGTGTAAGTGTATATTAGTACAGCTGAATTTGCAGTAAAGCTGCTCTCATTAACATATATAAACAGCCCATTAGGACTATGTGCCCACTTGCTGTCACTTAAACCATTTCCAGACTGTCACTCTGCTCTAGTAAAATTCTGATTTTTATAGCCGCAGCCTCATCTGACAAAACCACCATTCAGATTTCTTAAAGACAAAGTCTGTGCAGTGACTTCAGCAATACATACAAGTATGAGGATCTTCCATGGGGAAAGTTAAAAGCGATAGAATGACATGAACATTTTTGCATACAGTCCAGTTTCCCTCCCGTTCATGTATAGTTTGACAAGGACTGTGGTCTAATTAAATGGCCAAGTCAAGCTGTAGCAGTAGCTCAGCTCAACTTTGCATGTAACCATGCTGAATGACTAAAGTGATCCAGAAGTTTTTGAAGGTAAAGAAGTGGAATATTCTGCAGTGGCTGAGTCGATCACCTGATCTCAGCTCGATCAAGCTTAAGTTCATTTGCTGAAGTAAGAATTAAGTACAAAAAAGAACTGCAGACTACTGCAGTAAAGACTTTTCTTTGTGTGGCAGAGAATTTCCGAAAAAGTACCAGAAAAAACAAGGAACTGCAATCCTTAAACCCTTGCACTTTTTTTTACAAGAATACCCTTAAATTAAATTGAGACTTTAAGCCCTTAATAATGATTCAACTATATTCAACTTGAATATATTTTGGCAAACAGCTGAAAAATATGTGTCGGAGTCAGTTACGTCTGAACCTAACTGAATGTATATGCCCATGAAAGCACCTGTTTAATTGTAAAAGAGTGTGGGTAAATCTTTCAGCATCTGTATTACAACTCTAGTCTCTGGAGAGCTGGGTTGCGGTGTGAAATGTAAATTCAAAAAGAATGCAATGATTTGAATATCTCAAAAACCAAGATTTTATTCACAATAGAACATAAAGACCTATCAAATATGGAAGGTGTCACATTTCACTATGTCATTAAAAAATATTAGCTCATCTAGAATTTAATGGCAGCAGCATGTCTCAAAAAGATTGATGCAGGATTTTGTGCTACCTTGCTCCAAGAGGAGAAATCCTCTGTAGGTTTCAACATTTATTACTTTTGGAATATGTCTCAGTCAGCTCTCTAGTGGTTAAAATCAGCAGCCACTGCTGGGTGAAAGTTCATTCTCTTGTACAAAAAAATAAATGTTACAGCTGGAAATACTGGCGCCATCTTTGCTCTAACAAACCTCTTCACACTCCATTCCATGCTCGCTGCGTTCATTATTCAGGGACTGCGCAATAAGCAAACATAAGCTTAAATCGGGAACTTTATTCTTTAATGGGGAATTAATGGCAATTACAGCCTCATAACACATTTATGACAATTTGATGTGGTAGCGGGAGGGAACTTTGATTAATAGTAATAAATCAAAAAATTGCTTCCACAAATATTGACATTTATGGCTTTCCATCAACACCTACTGTAATCCACACCTCTTGTTTGTGCCGTCACAAATTTATGACTTGCATGAGCAAGAAGCCATTTCAGACTCTCATTTCGAGGAAGAAATTCAAATAACACAGAAGCTTTATCTTTTCAGTATTCTCTTTACTGTATTTTTGTTTCATCCACTCACTGATGAAGTTACTGTTCTTTGTGGGGAATGACTATGCCATTTTAAAAAAAATTTAGTTAAATAAGATGAAAGAGTCAATGCAAAGAATTGCAAAATATGATAATAGAGGCACTTCTGTGTCTAGCTTTTGTTTTGTCGTCTTATTAAAAAATCTAATATGATTAGTATTAGTATAACATCATTTCAGGACCTATATCAACATCATAGTAAAGCTGACTGATGGAATGGTATTCTGTGTAATCGCTGGGTTTTGTATTGCATTTTGTGATCTTAAGAGTTCTTGGGACACCCTACAAAGAATTTGCAAAGGAAAAATCGAAAAAGTTTGTTTTGTTTGTTGGTTACACAGTATATAAAATGTACAGTGTTATTTCCTTAGTATCTAACCATCCTAATGCCATGACGAAAATTGATGCTAAAATTTATGTTAAAGAAAAATTCTGGGTTTTCACCATGACATCCAGCTGCTATGCAGATGAAATATACCAGGGGGAAATATTCCCATCAAAAACACTGCAATCAAAGCTTATCGTAGTGAGATACTGGAAATTTCAATATGCTGACATCAAATCTTTGTAATAGAATAATCCTTCGTGCTAATACATCTTGTAGTTGTTAGTGATCGGTCGATATCTAGTCTGATTTACATGAGCGCACATCTGTCATGATCAAGTAATGAAAACTGACTCTTGATGATTCTGTGTCTTTGCAGAGTGAGCTGCTGTTAACCCTGAGAGCACAAGTATCCCGACAGGAGACAAGATGGCATCCAACAACACCCTACGCAGCTACTCCATCATCCCATGCTTCATCTTTGTGGAGGTAAGAGGCTGTGTGTGCATGCTTTTGGGAAGAATTTGCAGGTGAAGTGCCATGCAAAAGTTTGGACACACCTACTCTTCTAAAGGTGTCATATTATGCCCTTTTTAACAATTCGACACTGTGATCTTATTCAGATGTATACGACAGGCTTTCGCCAGAATATCTGTTGGTTTAAGCACAGTGGCCCATGTCTGACCTCTGGATACCTCTTTGTTAAGGTAGAGACTGTTTTTGAGGTAGAGACTTTGCAAGTGCTCAACCCCGCCCCTTTGGTGAAGTCAGCAGCTACTCCCTTATCCGCACAGCTGGATGTTGCTGCATTACAGAATTTAACTGTTCAACCAGAAAGCATTCTCAGTACAGTTGACAACAGAACATTTCCATGAGAAGCTGGCCTCAATCTTGCCGGTCTTCAGACACCCAAATATATGCTCCCGAGAACAGAAAATAGGGATTTTTCCACAATACGTCACCTTTGAAATGAATAGAGTTTAATCTGACTGCACACCAACCTATGAGGACTTAATTAAACTTCCCTTGAGTGCAGACTACTTGCTTTTAGGGTAAGTCATTGGTTCGGGTTGGGGTTAGACATTCAGTTGTGAGGGTTAAGGTACAGGCAAGAGAATGCATGGGGAATGCATAATGTCAGTGAAGCAACCCCTCAGGAACACAGAAAGAAGCATGTGCTTGTGTGTGTGTCTGACTTTATTTAGCCATTAGCACATGACCTTCTCTGGTAATTTATATGCCGCTATCCAGATACCATAAAGTATTGGAGTGAGTGGGAAGCTGTGTGTTTGTGAGCGTGTAAGAGCTCTGCAGCTTCTTCATATTTAATTGTAGTGTCAGCTGAACATTCTTAATCAGAGAGATGTCTCGGGACACTTTACATTCCTCCTCTCTATCTCTCTCTATGCGTTTTACTCTGACACATTCACACACACTTTGGTGAGGAGTTATCTTGCACAGCAGTGTCGGATGGGTTTGAACTGGATTAAATTCACGCCTCTCTTACTGCCTTTCGCAACACTCATATTTTCTGACTAACTTTATTCTCCTTTTTTGATATTGAATATCTGAGATATTGACTTCAGATGCCCACAGTTATTGATTACATAAATATAATGTATGTGACCACCTGGAAGCTTCAAGGACACTGTATTGGGGGCAGGAAGACTGGGCCCCACTGCACTTCCAACATTCCGCTATTTCCGGATGTAAAGTAATCTATGTTAACTATTATACCAATCTTAAATGTACAGCAGACATAATCCCATGTAATAATAATGATGACACTTTGAATATGCATCAGTCAACCGATTCGTCTTGCTCTCTTTAATTAATGCAATGTAGTATTTACATCTATAAGGACATTGTACATCTTGTCACTGAGTCTAATTTACATGAATTTCCATTTGTTTTAATATATCGCCCTTCATTTTCATTAACATTTACATCTGTTTTCCAATTCATAATTTCCCTGTTGTTGAGGCATTTGTCATCACAATCTCAGTATTAAATCCCATCTATATTATCTAAGATTACAGTAGAGAATAAGCACAGCTCTCTTGAGAGACGCTGATATCCCCCTGAGCAGCAAGCTTTCTTTAATTTTAATCACTCTGCTTTCTGTTCTTTTTTTTTTGTCAGTTTTCAAAGGTATCCCACTTATCTCCCTGTCTCATTTAGCCCATCCCTGTTTTTTGATGTCTGTCATTTCATCAAAGCCTCATTTCTCTCCTGCATCTCTGCTGAACCTGTTTCCTCCCTCAGTCTCTCCTTTATCCTGTTTTTCTCTTGGTGCCACACAAGCTTTTCCTCCCTTTCCTTCTTTGTCCTCCCATGTGTCGCTTTGTCTCGTGTCTCCTTGTTTCATTTTTTCTTTTTCGTTTTCTTACTCACCCTGCCTGTCACGAGCGCAGAAAGGCAGAAGGACGCTGCTGTCACATGACCAGAAGGAAGTGCTCTGATTGGAGCAGCTGGGATGTGTACTGTCGTCCAGTGCCAGAGGCAGTGTGACAGGGAAGATGTTTATTTGTGGTGATTTGTTTATTTAGACATGTAACTTGTTGCTTTTCTTTAATCTGCCATTTTATCTGCCATTTGCTGTTATAGTTGCTCTTACATTGGGAGGACAACAAGGCCGTGAGATTAAATGGTATAAAAATTAGAATAGGATGAAAAAACTGGGATAGAAAACAGGATGCTGCGACATGAGGGATGAGAAAAACAGACGGGCAGTAAGGATAAAGAAAAATTAAAACGAAGGAAGTTGAATTTTGCTTAAAGGCAGAGCCATAGAGGGAAGCTGTGAAATTTGAGAAGAAAATGGAAATACACTGATTAAGATTATTTGATTCACAAAGATGTGGGCATTAGTTGAAAAATTACTTGAAAAAGCGCTACCAAGACTTCTTTAAGGATAATATACATTATTCAACCAGTCAAAAGATTAAAAAATGTCGAAGTGATGGAAAAACTTGGGTTTTTTTTTGTCAAAAATGATCCAGTTAGTGCAAACATGTTGGTAGCTGTGTCTCGTGGATGAAGGAGCAGCGTTGGATAAATATTAGTTGAAAATCGCAAAAATGTTGATGTCATTGATATCTTTTTAAGTTTCCAATTAACATATTAAAACAGGATAAGTTTAAAGACCAAGTTCAGCTCATTTACCAGTGTGGGCTGTGAAAGCAAAAAAAGAAAGGAAATCAGGAGAGAAGAGTCTTCATTGTCACTTCAAGACAATTTTGACAACATAGGTATAATATCACGGTCTAAAGCTTGACAGGTCAGGGTTAGATGTCTATTTCTGTCAGTCTTTTTCTCCAGTCTACTAACATAACATGACAGTGAATTTAAAATCTAGGACTCTCTGTTGGATTTATATAACAGCTTTCTGGTTGTTTTCACAGTGTGAGGGAGGAGATGACTGATGGCTTTGATGATAAAAAAGATATTGAATTGAAAGGGAAGAGGAGGGAAAAAATACACAGAATTGAAGTGATGGAATTTAATTACAGAAGGTCTGTATTGTGGTAAGATTACGTTGACTGTGTTTAAGTTACTTAGAATTATAGAATAAAGACAAATGGAATCAAAATGGTAAATCTGTGCTTATGAAGAGAAAAATTTTCTTTCACAATAAAACAGGTCAGTTTGGGTGGTTTGGGCACCTGATCAGAATGCTTTCCAAACACATCCCAGTGGAGGTGTTTTTAAAGTTTCCCTCAAAGGAGGATGCCTTGGTGCAGAGCCAGGGCTCTCTGGTTGATGTGTAAGAAAACTCTTCTCAGGTAAGTGAGGTTGTCAGTGCAGAATGTGATCAGACACCGGCAAGGACCTTCCCTAACATTTATGCAGAGAAGGATGTTGAAGTGTAGAAGCCCCTCATCACAGAAATAAATGTACATTTTAAGAGTTAAAAATTAGAGAACATGCGGGAATATGAACTTAATGTTAATCAAATGCACTAACCAGATCTCAACCCAGTTGGATATTGTGGACTTTTGTATATTACAGTTTTCTTAATCACCATTATCAAACTACCACATGAGGTTATATCTTTTGGAAGATTGGTGTCTTATTTCACAAGTAGAGCTTTGTATTTGGAGTATCAATTGCAAGGCCCACTAAAATGGTTCTGTTGGCAAGTGGTGGATCAAATAACTCCTTACAAATACATTTTATCCTGGCTTTAACTTGCATCTTTACCTTTTTCACCCATCTGTAAATGGCTGCACCAGAAACCCTGCCAGACTTTAATGTAAAAAGGGTAAATAGTACACTTCAGTGTGGAAGAATAATGGCACTCTGCAATTACTTCACATCGCCATTTTATGACAGCCAGACTTGTCAGTCTGCCCTTCACACAGCTAATACAGCGTGACGCTGACTGAGGAGTGAATATAATGGAGCCATAAGGTATGCCATGTGTGAGAAGGCGACATTTGTCCAGGTGTGGAACTGCCACAGAAAGGCCAGTGAATAAAAAAAGTCACAGAAACTGGGAGCAGTCGTCAAGGCTTAGAGAGCATCTTCTGAATAGATTTGTCACACTTCTATATCTTTTTAAAATGGCAGTTACAGGACTGACTCACAACCAAACAAGTTCTGCAACAGACTGCTGACGAGAGAAGCAAAGAGTCAGAGCAAACTGAAAAAGCTGAAATTGTTTTTCTCATTTGACCTTCTTTGGTCTTTTGAAACAGCTTGATGACTCTTATCGTGTCATTGGTTGTTTATGTCAGTGGAGAAACAGAACGAGGTGGGATATAAAGGAAATACTGCGCAGAGTTATTGCTTTATTTTGGATTAAGATGAGGGTTTGTAATTGGGAAGAATATGAAATGAATGGTCCAGAGATTGCTTGATGCTGCTTTTATCTTCCAGCTATCTCAATATTTTATTAAAATTCTTTTTTTTTTTTTAAGGCACTCAGTGTATTAAAGTTAGGTTGGTGAATGAATACAACTGTTATTAGTTTGGAGCGCCAGAGCCTTTTTATATGCATTTCGACATAAACCTGACATCATTATGTGATCCTGCTGGGTATTACATGGTATTTCTGCATGCAGGAGAATTTACATATTTTAAACCTATGAATAATGCTACAAGCTACAACCGATTAATCTGCTGGAGCTTGTTTCTAGAGGAACACAAAATCATATACATCTTGTATTTCTTAGTCTGTCTCCTGAAGTTGGATTGTTTGTGGTCACAATGCATGTGAACAGTGTAAAATTGCTCTGCCCAGCATAGTATCCTTGTAACAACAGGATCAAATGAAAAAAAGTTGCTAACCAGGTAAGATATTGCACAGCAAATGCAGGAACACACAGAAATGCCCATCTGTCACATAAATGCATGTGCCAACATTGCTCTCCTGTTCTCTGTCAACACAGTTGCTCTCTTGCCATCACTGCCTAAAACCATAATGGCTATAAAGACCAGTTTGGGTCCCACACGCAAAACTGTTTTTGCTTGTTCTCCCTTGATGCTGATGTCTGATGCAAAAGCCATGTACCATATTTTGTTTTCAAAATGTATGTCACTTAAATCATGTAAAGGTATTGCAAAAGGCTACGCTGCTGATGTATGCACAGCAGTGGCAAAGGTAGTCAGGTTCCATATAGCGGCCACATTTGGAAAAGAGGGGGCAATTTTTCTCTGCACGTTATATGTACATTTAACCAGCCATTTGTTGTTTTCTGCTGAAATCCTTTAAAAATCTACCTGAAAAGAACATGTAATATTGTCTTTTCCAAATTCAAATGGAACCCTTTTTTGCCCTTTCATTGTCTTCTTTTCCACAACACAAAAATACAGCATCATTCTAGTTGTAAGAAGTGTTTGAAGTGCCGCAGTTTGTAACTTTTACTTATCTGTAAAGAGTCAAGCCTCCAATGACTGGACAGGGACATTTCAGGGGCCAGAGATTTCAGCAGCCACTGACCCTCTGACCCTGATGCACAGATAGGCCACAGCATTATTACCACTGATGGGTGTGGTCAATAACCTCGGTCACTATATTTCAATGCCACAAGGATGCTACTATGACACATACTGTCTGCCTGGACGTTATTCCAGACCACAGGGCAAACTTTTTCCTGAAACGACAAAAAGATGTTCCATCTAAATGAGGAGAGCGTGCACTATATCAATGTTTTAATGTTAATGTATCTGATCTGTAATAATCAAGCTTGACACCAACAAACATCGGATTGTGCTTTAAGAATATTTCTCAACTTTTGTCTGGTGTCATCTGTTCTGTTTTCAGTCAAAGATTGAAATGAGCTTTTCTTACACGAAGGTCCAATCCCTCTTTGGCCCCACCCCTCTATATCAAAAGGGCAAAGTGACACTTTATTGTGTGCATCAAGTCACCCTGGTGTGTCAGTGTAGATTCTCAGTCATCCAGGTCATGGTGTTCTTAAGAGTTTAAATAAGCAACTGGACTTCTTCTTGGTTCTTGAGGACGTTTCGCCGTAAGTCTTCTTCAGTTCAAGTCACCCAGGTCTTCTAGCTCTTGAATAAAGGTGGCAGGAGACGATTTAGATAGCTGGATTCCCCAAACAATTTCTACCTTGTGAGAAATTATACCTTCCAAATGACTAACCTGAGGGATAAGGCCAAGTTGAAGAACTTGGATTGAGACTAAAATGAAAGATATTTGCACTATTTTCCACAGTTAATATTTTACATATTTTTCTTCTAAAATTTTAGAAAATACATTTGTGTCGGTAAAAAAAAAGTTTGCTCTAATTGCTTGACAATTTATCACAGTGACATGGCGACACCTGGTGTTGGACTCGAGTATTACAAAAGACCGACTTGACCATATTATTTTATTAGAGCCAGAGATGGCACCAGCATTGCTTCAATGAATATGTATAAAGATTTGACAGGTTTTCAGTAAACAGAGGTTAATTAGATGTTAGATGCTATCTGTTTTTAAATCTGATAGATATCTTTGCCACTCCAGTTAATATTGAAGCTAATTTAGCATTACCACACATCATAAAGTAGTTCCAGCTGGCAGTATTTTGACTGACTAAGATGCCCTATTACTTTCACATCCAGTTCCTCTCATAAGGTCTTTATTTTATAGCTTTAAATATGAAAACATCTCATCTCCTCCTTTTGATGTCAGACAAAGCAGGCTTCCTGGAATGGTTGCAGTAGGAACACGTTAGTGGGTGAATGACACAAATGCAGCTGATTTTCAGAAACCTCATTAAAATCTTTGCTGCGCCATGTGGTGAATCCTCTATCCCACTGTGGGTTCATTATCAGTAACTAAAGATGCTATATATAAGCAATGCTTCTTTTTCTTTTTTTTTATATAAGTGTGTTGAAAACCGCCTGCAGCTGAGTCTAGAGAAACAGCAAAAGGAGGCCAGAGACAAAAGATGATGTTGGTGGGATAAAAGGATGAGGGGGTGAGGGAAGGGAGGTGGTAAGTGAAGGTGGTGTGGGGTGGTGTATGTACACAATCAGAGTTAGCATGAAACAGACTAAAAGAGAGGGAGAAAGATGCCATTTTAGAGGATTTATGTGGTTGTTTTGTATCAGATCAGTTTGACTCGTTACAGCTCAGAAGGGAGCAGAGCGAGACGTTCAGGAATCCGCTACAAAACAATTCTCTTAAAGAAATTGACTTTTTAAGTAAAACTTGAACACGGACAGCATCCAGTGCAGTGGACCTACATCTAACAACATTTTTCTCCTCTGTCTGCCTCTTCTTCACTTTTCTCCCCCCTCTTCGTCCATCTGCCCCTGGCATGTTTTTCTTCCAGCTCGTCATTATGTCCGGCACCGTGCTGCTGGCCTATTACATGGAGTGCACGGACCTCTTCAGCGTGCATGTGCAGGGCTTCTTCTGCAATGACGCTGAACTAATGAAGCCATACCCCGGCACGGAGGAGTCCAGCTTCGTCCCGCCCCTCATCCTCTACTGTGTGGTGGCTGCTGCGCCCACACTTGTTGTGAGTAGAGTTAATTTCCCAGGTGTTACACCGTAGTTTTGTCATGTGTTGTCAGGTGTGGCATGTTTGTTTTTACATGGGGTCTTTCTCCACAATCTGCACTTGCTACAGACAAAAGTAAAAAAACAAAAAACAGGGAACTTTGAGATCTGATTAGTTGAAAGAAAATGTACATCTAAATTAACATATTTTAGTTGGATATTATCTTATTTGCATGTTGAAACATAAAGTTACAGAAGTTGCCAATCATATGCCTTTACTAATGTTAGATCCCTGTACCCTAATGTAGTTATCAGGGTATCAACGTCGGGGATGTTATGGCAAATTGTGACGTTATAGTGTCTTTTTTCAGCTGATAAGTTTGGCCCTGCTTTGTATTATACCATATCTATTTCGAATCACTGTGTCATGTCTTTTAGTATGAAACGTCATGCTACATGTGGCACCAAAGTGTGAAATCTTAAAGTCATGCCAGAGGGGCAGCACTCTTTCATTTTGTTTTGACTGCATTTTAGAAGCAATGGTGTGATTTTTGCTAACACGTTGACTTGTCGTGGCATGTGCAACACAGGTGTAATTAATGACGTTAACGAGCCATGGCAGTGAGTCAGCACACAGAGATGCAGGGTTCTGACACTGAGTCATTAATGTGATTAATTACAGCTGTGTCACTTGCTGTGACATTATTAAAATGTTAACATTATTACAGATAATGAAATAAAAGCATAGTACATGATGTTATTAAACTGAGGAAGTGTTGTAGATGTACTGTGTACACATTTATAACAGTGCTGATTTGAATATGTTGTGTGGGAGGTGCAGCGATCAACCACCAGGTGTCAGCTGTGCTCCGTGCTTGTTCCTTTTACCCAGTACACCAGACACCATATGTCTCTGGGCCCCTGGGCCAGCCTATTATTTAAAGCCACGTCACAAATTTTCTGATTGCCTTGTAAGGGGTCATGCATTTGTTTACATAATGTTAGAATTTTGTTTTTCACATTAGAAATGGGGCACATGGTTCTGGTTCAGCTGTTTTTAAGATTCTGCAGGTAATGCATTGATTTTGATCTCTGGAAATGGCCCATTATGTCATTTGTCCAAGAATAATAATTTAATGTGTTAGCAATCCCATTCACTGTAATACGTGTTGAACTATATTGAAAGTTTTGTGATTTTTAACTATGGGATCCAAAGCACAACACGGTAGACTGCATCAACTTTCCTCTCAGCTTAATTGTTGTTCATAGGATTGATTCTCATTTTGAATTCAGATGAATGTTGGTGGCAGCCTTCGTGTTTCCATTTATCTGTTTTAAAAGGCATTCTACCAAAAAGTGAAAAAAATGTAGTCTTTCGCTGGTAATGTAATACTGCAGTGGTGATGTATAAAAGCAGTTAGTTTAGAATTTGCTGAATACATGCATAAAAGTGCACAGATTAACATTTGATTAATAAAGTAACCATGCATTTCTGATACAGTTGCACATTGTTTTTAAAAACTTTCCATGATAAGCAGAATCATATAGTATGCATGCACTGTATGTAGAAAGTATTTGTAAACCTGTGGTTGGAACACCTGCTAGTCACTTCACTAATGGACTTTGATTATAAAAATTGATACAACTCTTTGAAATAGAGTGATGGAAGAACTAACAGCAGTGAACTGCACCCATTTCCATATCCTAGGTTTCACCACCTTTCCAAGCACCTTTACAATTTCAAGAGGCACTTAATCACGAATGTAATTGTTAAAGGTGTGTGACTCCTGGACACACACCACCTGTTTACTTGTAAGGGGTTATTAATGTTCTGCTCTCGTTTGTTGCTCTCAGGCTCTAAACATTGAGGGGTTTTAGAAGTATGACAGACGGAAGCACCATCAGTGTATCGTCACTTTTATTACATAGATAAAATGTGTTCCATAGCTTGTATTTCCTTCCTATAGGTAAGTGTTTGTTGAATCACCAGACCACCTAAAGCTCTGATTGGTTGTGATGTAGCTTATTTACAACTGAAGTGGTGAAAGAACATTGGTCATACTCTCTTGCACCGTTTACCTGCATTTTAAATGCAGCAATTCTTTATTAAGCTTATTTTCTGGAAATATTTTTCTTCTTCTGTTACATATTCCACATGTTCAGCACTGTACAGAAGCTTGGAGCCACCCCTCATTTCTTCATATTTTATTTCTAAGCAGCCAGACTTTATTGTAATCTATTAAGGTCATGAACAATAGTTCTCCAGGCTTTCTGAAGGTCTTTGAAATTTATTTATTTTTTTATTTTTTGGGACATTGACTGCTTTTTCACTTATTTTCAGCCCAGTCCTTCTACTTGACCATTTTCAGAGGAATGTTTTTTGTTTGTTAAGCCACTGACACTGAACTAAGAATCATTCTACTGTAAAAAAGGGCAAATATCTCAAGAAAGGAAGCTGTGTTGTATCTAAACCTAACAGACAAGTTGGAAAATAATCAGTTTTAGATGGTATATTTAGGCACTTTGTTATTAGCAGCCTGTACCTAGATAATTTATTCCCATTTATTTAGTCCCATGTTCAAAAACTGCAAAGAAAATGGTTTGTAAGACTGATTCTTTCCCATATTTCTGTTCTTTTTCACCTTTTTTCTCTCACTCCGGCATATTAAGCTGTATTATACCATATCTATTCCGAATCGCTGTTTGTGTCCTTTGTATTACAAAGTCTCTTATCTGTCCGTATGCTGCCCCACACTTTTTAACTGCGCCCTTCAAGAGTGCTTTGCCAGGTGCCCAAGCTCAACTTGATACTTTATATATGATATATATATATTGCTCAGTCTCCATATGCCTCATAAAACAGAGAAGCAGGCAATCAGAATTAATGATGACTAGGCTGAGATGTTGGCCAATTAGCACAGAGGCAGTAATTTAAAGTGTTCCATGTGGCCTGATCACCAGGAATCTGTGGAGGTTAGATGGGGGGTATTCATGCAACAGTCGACAAAAGTTTTCAGCCATAAACAGACAACAAAGTCAGTCTAATCACATTCACAGCCAAGATGATGGCAGTTAGCGTGACGTTCTCACAAAATGCAGATCGAACAGAGTCCATGTCGATGTTGTGAACTGTCGAAGATTGTAACCACCAGGAGCCTGTTTCTGTTTCTCAAGGTGAACTATTGCAAAATGTGAAACTCCACTTCTTTTAATGTGTCAACTTAGAGCAAAATGTCAATATCACTGGATCATTAGGAAGAGATGGTTTACAGTGTAATTTAATTTAAAGAAATGTTTTTCCTTTTCTTTTTCTCCCTGAGTAGTATGTAAACCCATGTTGAAATATTACAAAGAATTCAAATGCTGGAAAAAATGCAACTAAAACAGAATGCAATGATTTGCAAATAATTAAAATAAATAAATAAAAAAGAAGGTTACAAACATAATGTATCAAATGTTTAATTATTATTGTTTTAATTAAAAATGTCTACTTTTTAAATAAATTCCAGTAACTCACTTCACTGAAGCAACCCCTTTAATATAAAGTGGTTACAAAAAAAAATAAAAGATTAAAACTTAAAAGAAAAAACACCCGATAGCACAAAAGCGGGCTTCTGTAAAGCACTATGCTGAATTATACACATATACAGGAGTGGGAGCAACGTGCTTCCATCTTATTCAGGGAATGTCTTGCATTAGCAAGAAAATGTCTTACCACATTCAGCATGTGTTGGTGAAAATATCCAGCTGGACTAACAAAAGTGTTTGGGAGCTTAACTGGCCTGCCTGTAGTCCATGTCTGTCACCCATTGAGGATATTTTGCCTATTATGACACTTGGAATACGATACAGGTGACTCTATCTAACAGCCAGCAGCTGAAATCCCATATCAAGCAAGGATGGGAAAACATTTTGCTTTAGACTCCTCAGTTTCCAAATGCTCACAATATGTTGTTAAAGAGGAGGTGATGCAACACAAAGGTAACCTTTTTTCCTAAGTTTTCTGAGAGCTAGCATAAAGATAATTATTTTGCCATAGTTTCCATAGAGGACATAATTTTAATTTACTGTCTGCGCGAAAAAAAAAATATAGGGATGACGTGAAAAGGTTTTTACTAACACTATGCAGTTTCTTCATCAGAAAGTATTGTACACTTGGGTTTCCAGTCACAACTTTAAATTGTTCAGACGTTCATGCTGGGAAAACTATGATTCAAAATGTCCTATGAGAACCTATAAAAGCAGTGCTATGAACTACAGTATGCTGTAGTTGCTGCTGTGCAGACACAGATAAGACGGGGTATTGATTCCAAAAGTTGAAAGACAGGTTTCTGTGGTCTGACAGCACCTTATAACCAAGTATAAAGGTTTGATGTCACAACTCCACTACTATGACTTCCTCCCCGAAGTAAAGGCATGTATGTTAGCTGAACATATTATTATGAATCAGTCGTTGGTATTAGGGTCGGGGTCAGAGTGTTAGCATGCTTGGTTGTGTCTGTGATGGAATTGCAACTTGTTCAGGGTGAACCCCACTATCACTGCCTTCTTGGGTAGACTGCAACCCTTAGATGGTGATAGATGGATGTAGGCACACTGTGATGTTACCCATTGATTTGTGGATTCAACTCTTTGAAGCTTAGAGTGGCCTTCTTGGTCCTTTCAAACTAAAAATCATCAATCACAACTTGTCCCATCTTTATGCGTACCCAGTTTTAGAGTAAACCTTCCCTTCAGATGGGACCATAACTCACGAAATGCACATCATGCTCTATTAAAGACTATTTGTGGCTATTGGGATCATTAACTCATTTCAGTATGGAGAAATCATGTGGAGCAAATACTGTTTTTTACGATGAAAATTATTAAATGGGAATAGGACGCCCAGGCTGCAGACACTGGTGGTGTTACAGAGATGGTTAAGATATCCGAGAGAACCTGGATGAGTAGAAGATCGGAAGATAGAGGGTTGCAAGAATGATGGTCAGAAAGGTCGAGTGACATAATTACAATATTTAAAGGACACGAGCTGAAGGCTTCATTTCAGACATTTCAAAAAGATTATTGGGTGGGAGCAGTGATAAATGGATGGATACTTGCTTATGCACACTAAAAACAAAATGGTCTGTCAACTGTACATGATGTACTTCCCTGTATGGCCTACACAAACTACAGTTTGTTGTGTAACAACCAACATTGAATCGCTAATAAATTGCACAATAGAGACGCATTTTTCTGTCTTGATCTATAACTCACCACTTTTGTAACTGTAGAAATATTGATCCACCTTCTAAGTTCTTATGGTCCAGACAGAACTGAATCCAGTGTTCAGTCTTATTTATCCAGTATCACAATATCAGCAAGCCATGCTGCTGCTGAGAGCCACAAAGAAGTGAAAATATTTGACTTGCATTCATAAAACCATTCAGATAGGGGGAAAAAATAGTACATAAGAGATGGAAGAAAACACACATCCTGAGGCTGCAAACAAACTCTTTTATAAACAGAAACACACACACACACACACACACAGATATCAAAGGCCAAACCCTAATATGCATCATGCATGCACACATTCATACTTAAACAAACATATTTTTGCAACAGTGTGTATTGCCCAGGGCAGTTGGCAATGACTTCCATTTTGTGTGTCCAGCAGCAGTTTTTCCATTAGACTTGATCTAATGTCCACTCTATATTGGAGCTGAACAAAGGCTGCATTAGTACACTGTGGTATATGTACACAGGCCAGACTGGGGCAAAATATTCCTCTGCCTTCTATCAGGATGTCAAAACTTGACTTTTTTTTCTCTGTTTACTTTTCTTTTGCTCTTTCTGTTAGTATCTTGACCTCTGGATCTTTCTGAATCTTTTCCCTAATTCTAGTTCCTTCTCTGGCCTTTTCTGTTAATCTGTGTGTATGAATGCACATTTATAGATCTTCATCGGAGAAGTTTCCATGTACGTGATGAAATCAACGAGAGAGGCTCTCTTGGCCCAGGAGAAAACCATAGTGACGGGAGACTGTTGTTACCTGAACCCGCTTATTCGCCGCATCATACGCTTCATAGGTAAGATTGCAGTCAAGCCATGTATATTGGGGCCACTCATGTCAATGGAACCAGGCAGTAACTCACAACAGAGATGTTTACATCAAAATATGTGTGCATGCCCTAAAACTTTACTTCATATGTCTTTATACAACAGCAAAGTGTCCCCGTGCCCTCCACTAGTCTTGGGGTTTGTGGGTGCTTACAATCTCGTTGCAGCTTCAGTGAAGTGAATGACCAGAAATGTATTGCTGATTAAAGTCATTTTTTTTTGTTTGTTTTGTTTTTAAGCTAAGTGATCATATTAGTATTCAAAAGCACATCATGCAGTCCAGCAATCTCATCACTGCTGCTTCTGACTCTCTCTTGTTCAGTTTTGGATTATGTTCAAGTGCATCAAGCCACTGATGTTTCTATGTCCTGTGAGTGAAATTAAAACACTGTATGTCCTGCTGTTTTTTTTACTTATCCGAGACACGAGATCTCTTGGAACAGACAGTCAGTCCAGTCCTGTCCATAAATCCTTACAAAGATTATAGTCCTGTGGGATTGCACAAGTTAAAGCTCTACTTGGGCACAAGCCTCCCCTTCACTCCAATCTTTTTCATGTAAAGGCCCTACATGTGCATTCTTGGTACAGCCGTACAGTTGCTGTACCAAGGTAAACAATTTTGGCTTTTACTAAAACAATAAAGTACATCAATTAATTTAGCTAGCAGGTGTACAAGCAGCTCAGGCAGGCAAAGCAGAGCCAGAAACTCAACATTAACCTTCCATCGTTATCTCTGAGTTCAACTTGTAGTTGTGCTTTATCATACTACAATCAAATATGCTGTATTACAAACGGCATCTGAATTTTCTAGCTCTGCAGCACTCCTGATGTGTGTTCGAAGCTGTGCATGGATACATTTGACTGCTAATGCACATGCACAGACGTGCACGTGTATGCTATGCTCATCTTACCCAGACAGCTTGCTTGTAGGTCTATTTTGCCTTTTTAAATGCGATATGTTTCACACAGCGTAGTGCACAGTGTTCTGGTACATTGGACTGTCGTATGTGTGCCACTGTTGTGCATCAAGACTGGCGTTCACATTGTTTTATGTTCACCTCAGCATTTGTTTTGGATGAATCTGCATTTTTTTTAGTATTACGCATCAGGAAAACAGTCCCTATTAGTGTTGTTTCACATGATCTCACACTTGCTGTTGTCAAAACTCCTATGTAAACTTTCAGTGGGGTACAGCTGATAAATACTGGGGAACTTTTCCCAGCTAAAAGGTCAGCTGACACCTATGTAGTTCTCGAATACTGCTATGTGAACTATGTTCAACAAACACTTTTTCAAACCAACATGACATCCAGGCGCAAGGAAAGTAGTTGAGATGGAAGTGAAACGGTATATTTTACTGGGAAATGGGAGAATGGTGTAGATGTCAAGATGTTGCAACACATCCCCTTCAAATCCTGCAGGTCAGTAGCCACTCAAACTATGTTCGATTTAAATATCTTTATCAAACATGTTGTTTGCATATACAGCAGGCAACATGTGAACTAAATAATTCTTTGGAATATTGATTGTTTTACAACATATTTTGCTGCTCATCTTTTTAATATGACACCCATTCAAGTTATAAAACACTTCTCAAATATTCATTAGGCAATCATCTTATTTATATTCCCATCTGTTATTGAGCAGTTTTTTCAGATCTGAAGGATCATTGAGGCTTTTCGTCTCTTGCTCTCTTGCTCCCTCCCATCTGCTCTCCCATCACCCTAATCCCCCCTCTCCATTTTCCTCAATGCCCTTCACACAGTCATGTCCCTGTACACCTCTCAGACATTCCTTCACACACACACACATGCACTAGCAACTGCCACCACCCCCGGCCTGGATGACAATACAAAGGACAGTAATTTCATGGCTAAGCAGGCCAGATAATCAGCAGCAATATTTCATAGCAGAAAGAAGGCAGCCGCAGACATGGGTCAGGGTTAGTGGGTGTCAGCACAATCATTTACATTAAATACTGTTGCTTTTTTCTTTCCTTCTCTGCTGATTCTCTACTTTTATTGCCTGATAATTTAAATTTAGTTAATTCCCACATTCAAACATCTCTTCTCCTCTCTTCTCTGACAAAAACAAACTCAACTTTGCTGCAATCTCTCCTCAAATAAGCTCCATACAGCACTGTGAACACCTGAGAAGCTGAATCAATACAATTTGCATTCAGATATCAGTCTCTGAGTTTGTTCATTCAAGAAATGGCTGCAGTTAACCGAAGCAGTTAACTACATAATCCCCATTCCTATATTATCAGCTCCCAGCTGATGTGTAATCAATCAATGCATTCATTCATAGCTGAACTAATCTCTGTGCCTTCAGCAGTGTCTCATACACAGGTGCTCCATGCCAACCTGTTTAGGATCATACGCATCAATAAGGTTGATTTATGAATAAAACTGTAGTGGTTTGTTGGTGAGTGTATAGTTAATGATGTTTTCAGGGCGTTAACATGACATATTCAAATGTTTAGCCCCACATAATGATAGTTAGGAACTCATCCAGTGACTCCAGCCAGACACAATTCAGCTCAACGCGGAATATAAGTGACAGACATATGTATGAAGTATGTTGTTTATATAGGGATGTTTCATTGCTGTGAGTTTGGAGGTTTTCATGTGCTCATCTCTGTCTGTGTGCCACAGGTGTGTTTGCGTTTGGTCTGTTTGCCACAGACATCTTCGTTAACGCAGGCCAGGTCGTGACTGGAGGTCTCGCGCCTTACTTCCTGTCTGTCTGCAAGCCCAACTACACTGGCACAGAGTGTCGGTTCAATCACCAGTTTATCGTCAACGGCAACATTTGCATCGGGAACCCCGTTGTTGTTGAGAACGCACGCCGGTCGTTCCCATCCAAGGACGCTTCGCTGAGTGTTTACTCTGCCGTTTACCTGACTGTGAGTAGCATGTGCCTAATCGCTAATCACGTTGTATTTAATTTACTCTGAACATAAGCCGAAACTGAAGGAGCTCCTGCTTTTATTGAGCCCGGCAAATAAAACTTAACACCTGTAACACTCAAACGTGGGATGGTGAACTGTCATTTGTGATTTGTGCTCATAAATATGTCTGCAGCGTTAGAAAGACACAACAAGGTGATTTTTTTCTGTCCCATCAAAGACGAGGCTCCTGATGTGCCTCAACCCCCTTGTTTGTGGTTCAGGCCTCTCTTCCTTTATGTATTAATAATCCCAGCTGGACTATTGTAATGCTCTGTCCGTTGGTGTTAGCCAGGCCTCCCTTCCAAGGTTTCATGGTCCAGACTGCTGTAGCTCATCAGTTAACACAAACATGTAAGTGTTAACACATCTTCTCAGTACTTGCCTCGCTTCACTGGCTCTCCTTTTAGGACTGATTTTGAGGTTTTATTGTTTACTTCTAAGGCACTTGACAGGCTAGTTCCTTTTTTATCCTTCTGATCTCTCACAACCATATGTGCTTTCACATGTCACTCAGATTTATTGATCAGTTGCTTTTAGTTGTCTCGAGATCAAGACTGGCAGTTTTACTTTTTTCAATTTGTATTTTATTGGACAAAACAAATCCTAAAATTGCTCTGAATTTCTTTTAATTTACACAATTAATTTAAAAGGCATTGGAAATATACTTCTCCAGAGTTACTAATTTTGGGCAAAAGGAAGTCAGTCTGTATCTTATTGGATTGGACAAAAACATTTTAAGCCTGGTCTGATTAAAGTATACTACTCACTATGGCTTGGGTTCAGCCTGGAAGAAATCCTTAAGTAAGAGAAAATATTTACTATGAACATGTTGATTGTAAAGATGCATAACAGTTTTTTCATACTTTTATTTTGTATTTATTGATCTATTGTTTTTGTTGTTTTTAATAAAGGAATTAGCTAAAAGGGACAATATATGTCTTAAGAAAAACTCTGAATGAACTTGAAGTGAATTCAGGCTTTTTAAAAAAAATTTTTTGATAATATTGGTTTCATGAAAACATGAAAAGTGTTTCTTTAAGGAAAGCTGTTTGACATCAGTAATAGAATGAGACTTTCAGCTTCTGAAGAGTCAAAGACTGCACATAAGTGATGATTTCATTAGCATGAACAACACAAAAAGAGACTTTTGAAATGTTCCCATCGTTTGTTGACGTTGGATGAGGAAGCAGTTAAAAAAAAAAAAAAAGAAGAAGAAGAAAAGGAGAAGCGATATGTTGAAATACTGTGTGCATTGGTCCATTTATTAGTTAGGTTCATCTTGGAATATTTTATTCTCAATAGGAAAAAAAACCAACTCTTGTTTGAAGAGTTATTACACACCTATGATGCAAGGTTTTCACATCTTTCTTTAACTGCTTTGCCACGGGGGTTTTGTGCTGTCTTGAAATTGTGAAAGATTTTACTGAGTATTTGTGTGAACACCTTTAGCTTCTCTGCATGATACTTGCTTCTTTATATGTACCTAAAGAGAGGAGCAGAGCATATCTATACATTTGCCACATAGTGAAGAACATGATCTTTGAATCCTCACAATCTTTCATCTGATCCTCCTTTCTGTCCTTTTCTCTAGATGTACATCACCAGCACAATCAAGACCAAGTCCAGCCGCCTGGCCAAGCCTGTGCTCTGTCTGGGCACGCTCTGTTCGGCCTTTCTCACCGGCCTCAATCGAGTGTCAGAGTATCGAAACCACTGCTCAGATGTAGTGGCTGGATTTATACTGGGATCAGCCATTGCGTTATTTCTGGTGAGGACAAAGGATTAGGCACAATCTTTGGGGGAAATGTAGGAGGGTGGATTCAAGTGAAAGAGAAGGGGGAAAAAGATGATCATTCAGAGGTGGATTACGGTTTCAAGGTTTTTTCATACTGTAATCATTTTTAGCCTCATTTTGGAACAGATGCAAACAGGTAATTACATGATGAATTCAGACAACAGTGCTCATCAAAGCTTGCAACATGAGTTAGTCAATAAATATCCAAATGTGTGTCAGAGTTTTTCCATATTCCTTTTAATTTATTTCAGTGACTAAATCAAATGTGTATGACGCCTGTCTGTATAAAATAAAACAAGGTAAGATGACAGGAGAGACGTTAAAATAACATGAAACAGAGGTTATACTGGACTTAAAGAGGGTTCAAATACTGGTAATTTAGGATAGGGGGTCGAAGATAAGAATTTGATTTGCACAAAAAAACAGAAAGCCCTAAGGTGGCACTACCGAGATCAGCACTGGCTCTGGTTTCCAAACAGCATGGAAAGGAAGGTGTTGAAGAGTCAAAGAAGAGAAGTCTGAGGGAAACACCGTGTTTATGAACAGTTGTTTAATTCAGAGATGACAGAGGATAGAACCAGTGATCCGATTAAATTCTCATTCTCTACTCCTGAGGTAAAGGATTTTATCTTCCTATTACAACAATTGCCATAATGGGGGATAAATGTTCAGATTTTATGTGCGAGACAGAAATTGCCCTGCATAGCAGTCCATAACTTGACGCCAGGATCAGTCACTTGTGATGTGCTGCGAAACAGCCTGGCTTTCAATGAAAATGAGTGTCTTTGTCCGCATTAGATTTTATGCTGAGTGTTTCAAATGCAGGGTAGCGATCATTGCTGAACCCCAAAGCTGTTTTGGGTTGCAGCGGAAAGCCCACTAAGCAGGAAGGAAGGTGAAGGGATTAAAAAAAGATGTATTTATCAGCCTCAGAGGATTCATTTCTTGTAGTTGCTGCTGGGCCCTGATCATCAAACCCCAGGTAACAAAGGATTGTAAGAAGCATGCAGGGACAAGCAGGGTGATGTGCTATGTGGACAGTGGTTGTTAAGAGTGATACAATCGCTTCTTAATTAATAGATTATGATATGTACAGTACATGTAAAATGTTTGGACACACCAACTTACACCTACTTCTATTTAGAATGTGTAGGTGCATTTAAGCTTAAGCTAACATATAAGGAACAATGGCAATAAAAAGCCAAATTCAGTTTTGTCATGGTGGACATATTTGGTTCAACCTCCAAATTAGTTTCTTGTGTGAAACTATCTTCTTGTTGCTTATACTTTAACCGATTGTTACTGTTGCTCTCAGCTTCTGTTTGGTTAGGTGATATCTGTCTCAGGTCAATTAGTAGATACTGTGAGTCAAGGCTGAGAATTGGGGAGAACTAAATAAATACAAATGTAAAAATAGTGACCAAAAAGAGGAAACCATTCCCGTAGTTTAATATTTTGTTGTGGTACCAGTGGGGCGGAGTGTAGTCAACATATACCCACTTGACCTTGAAACTTGGAGGAGGAGGAGTCTTTGTGGCACATGTAAGCTTTCAGTAATTGACCTTTAAAAAAATTGTCATGCATTGATCTGGCAGTCTCTGGGGAGAGAATGTCGATCATTACATCAGCACTTTTTAACCTGCTCATTTCTGACTTATTATCAGCACAACATGAACCGAGGAGGGCTGAATCCCCCTTGCGCAAGGATCTAATGGTTCTGATAAAGCTTATCAAAGTTTTGTCATGTGTGAAGTGAGAAGGCAGTTTGATGGATTGCTATCCTAAGGGTTCTTAAGAGAGAGTAGAAACCAGGTGTATTTAAAATCCTTTTGCTGTCACTGCTTTCAAAGAAGAGGTCTGAAAGGACTTATCAATTAGAAAATACCTTTGGTCTTTGGAGAGATTTGTCCTCAGGGAGCAGATTTGGGGATCAGTGTTGAGCCATTGGTTTTGACTCCTGGATGACTTTGGTAACACTGGAGGACTGCTTTATACCTTATTCAAGAAAAGGCAGAGACACATGCTTACATGCTGTCTGATAAAGGTAAAATCCCCCTTTATTTTCAAGGTTTCAAAGGACCGTTTTAATTTAAGACTTGCAAGTAATGTTGAAATGCCATATATAAGGCTATAATTTGGGGTGTAACACAACACAGGAGTCCAAGTTTCTTTGTCATCTTACTTTGACATCCTGACTTGATACCGTGTCATAAAATGTAAAGTAACATGTTTTTTGTGGGGCTAAATTGAAACTTGTAGCACGATTTAGAATTTAAGTTCAAAACTTTCCCTTGCACCCACCTGAATCTGTAGCTGGCAGCTTGGCTGGTGCTTTTTGCCTAAAATTGAAAATGAGCAGTCTGCTGAGGTCATTGGATAAGTGCATCCATTGAATGATAATTAAAGCACTAGTGTCATACAGAAATGTATTTAAAGCAGCCACATCAGCTTACAGTTTTCAATTACTCGTACAAATATTGACATTGTGATGGGAATTTATTGTGATGTTGGAGATATTGGCTCACAAGCTTAGATTCACTTATTTTGTTGGTCTTGGAGCATTAGAGACTTGCTGTCCGTGAAACAAGAAAACCTTGAGAAACCTCCAGCAGTGAGTCGGCCTGCTTCATTTTCTCTTTTGCCTCTGCCCTAGGGCAAGGATGGTGTCTGGTGGGGTGGGATCTCCTTCAGGCTGCTGACTTTGATTAACCGGAAGATGGTAGAGAGAAATGTGACCTTTTTGGTGTCTTGTCTAATAAAGGAACCAGACTCGTGGACAAATGAATACAGGGTTTTGCAAATAACTGTAGTTTGTGCGAATGTTTGAATCAGTCCTCGTTTTAATTTGGAAATATACTGAAATTGGGGCCTTGTTTTTAATATGAAAGATGCTAGCATTAAGAAAAATAAAATGCCACCATTAAGAACACTTAAAACTGCAATTATCAAGACTATAAGAGCTTATATTAAAAGACAGTAACAATTGAAAAATCATTATTAAACGGCTTTATATCAAGCTAAAAACCAGTGTCTTTTATGCTTCAAAGAGAGGGAGTGGTCACCCAACAATAGTATACAGCTCACAGTGAGGAGTATTATAGTTGATACTGGTAATGGCAAAGTTGTGAAGACTAACTGAGGGCCTTAGAATTGCACTTGAAGCATTTGTTATGTCCCCATAAAGACTGATGTTAAAAAGAAAATCATATGAAAAAAAAAGCCAAGCTGACGTTTACAGACCGACTTTCATGATATCTGACTTTTAAAGACTTTGATAACTTGGTTGATTTTCATACCCACATAAACTTTATGTTACTACAATAACTGCTCTGAAGTAGAAAATATGGCCCCATCTCTTCTAAAAAAAAAAAACTGTTGAGTGTTCTTAATGCCTTTTTATTGGAGCTTAAAACCTCATTAGTATTAGTAGCAGATTGACAGTTTTATTTAAGGTATATGAAACTGTAATTGTCTTTAACAGTGATTCTAATTCTCAAACCAAACGGAGGATTTTCACACTGTAGTGTTATATCTGATGAATAACACTATGTTCTCCAATTTTCCATGAAAGTGCAGAGACATATTATACACTATCTTGAGCTGTGTTTCCAAATGACTTGAGTAAGTTGAAATTCAAAGTCGAGTGCAGTATGAGCTGGGTGGCAAGTAAGGGCTTGGGCAAGTTGATTCCGTGCGTCGCAGACTGGCTCTAGAGTTGTGTAAAGTCACGCTCCTGGCGGAGAAAGAGCCTGGATGAAATAATCAGAGATTAACGTTTTATTGTTGAGATTCACTGCTTTTTAAACACAATTGGAGCTATCTTTCCTCACTCCATTTCAAGTTTGCTCTACCACTACGCTTCATGTTGCATGTTGATTTAAGCAGTCATGAAAGGCTTACTTTGACTGTTGTTTAAAAATAGCAGCAGCTATTATTGCAGTCCAATTTAGATTAACAAATTTTACAAGCTATTCATATTAAACCCTAAACGACTGAGATGGAGATAATAAAACACTAGGAATACTTAAACAATCCAATGTTGCACCCCAAATGCTTTGCATAAACTCCCTACCTGGCTCATTTTATGGGCTTTGTTTAGCTTCTGGTTTCTTAGATGGAAATGGGGGCTGTTGAAGAAAGGAACCCTTAAAAGAACCTAGTTCCAAGAAAAGGTTTCTGCGATAGAAATGCAGATGAAAATACTGATTAAAATAACAGTCAAACAAGAATATCTTTTGTGCTGAGAAATTAAGCTTGTGGTGAGGTGACACGAACTGCAGGTCCAGCAAAGGCCATTTGAAGTTTCCTCCTTGAGTGAGTCAATCCTAATAGGCCCTATGTCAAAAAGCCCAACTTTACAGCAGATAAACATATTTACAGCATGATACAAAAAACAGTCTGAGTCACAGAAAGAAACTTGGAAGTTATCTGTATGGAGAGCACATTTTTTATACTTGATTCTATTAGATTAAGACTCAATATGTGTCTTCAGGTTCACAGTCATATCCAACAGATGCAGATCTCCATGCACCAAATATAACCTGATCAAGCAGTTGTGTTGTCTTGTTGTGACATTAGCATGCTTTGTCACATTTGTATGTCTGCTTTACTAATTAATGTCAAACTGTTTTCATTCTTTTAAGGGCATATGTGTTGTGAACAACTTCAAAGGTGTTCATAGTGCAGCGGCTAAACAGAAAACTGAGGACTATCGCGGTCTTCCTCTGATGACTTTTCCCCGTGTTGAGAGCCCACTGGAGACCCTCAGTGCACAGGTAGCTAAAAACACTTAACCTGGAACCCCAAGAACTTTAATCTCTGTGATGCGCATTATCTTTCTCTTATTATTGGAAGAAGTCCTTCAAGACTTTGAGCTTAAAATCAAATCTCTCATTTGAAAATGTATAATTTGGAATTTGGTTTGTACTGTAACTGTATTTGTTGTAATGCTATTTTTTCACATCCTATGATTTTAATTTAAAGATAGGGTTCTTTCTTTCTTTTTTTTCTTTCTTTCTTTCTTTCTTTCTTTTTTCTTTCTTTCTTTCTTTCTTTCTACACATGGTGACACGACAGGCATGACATTAGCACCCCTGCCCACCACTCCTAAATGCACAATTATTACAAATGGCACTCCTTGCACCACTTAACCGTGACCTTCCTCTATCTTTTCATTTCCACACCTTTCCCTTCCCTTCCTCTCTCAATACCTCCTTCTCCATTCCTCCTTCAACGTGCATTTTCAGAACCATTCAGCATCGATGACGGAGGTCACATGACTAAGGGGGCAGCACCGGGTCACGTTTGCGTCTCCACAGCACTTCCAGACACAATGACGAGGACGCATGCCACGTGGCGCCGAATGCTTACAAAAAACACTGATTTATCTGTTTAAATCACCTGGGGGACAGAATAATCCATGTTTGCAATGTTTTTCTTTTAGTTTGGCTACGTTTAATTCCCCCCACCAAGACGCACAGATCACAACAGTGCAAAAGTATCACAAAGCCAACTTACAGAAAGCACAGGTTGTTTTTCCAGGTATGCGAAACCATTTGAAACATGGGATGTTTTCGTCCTCCAAGGTGCGCTGTTTGTAGTTAGAGGACGGTGTTTTGTACATTTTGTATGAGCGAGTGCTGTAGCCTACCCTGACAATGTTAAACCTGCGCACTTCCTGTCGGCTGACTCACTCCGTTTTACATCACATCCTGTCAGGTGAAATGCCGTCGGTCACCGCGTCCATTCCACTCAGTCTGAAAACTCTGCAATGGAAAAATTATTGATGTAGTTGTTGTTCTGTGGTGTTTGTCATTTGTACAGAAAAAAAGACAGAAACATTCTTTTTATTATCTGTCTGTACATTAATTGACCATTATCAGGTCATATTTTTTAAGGACTTTTGTTAATCTGTATGACTATTATGATCCATTTGGACCTCTTTGCCTGCTGTAAACCTGGATATGTTTTGGTGTCAGTTTAGGTGATTTGGAGAAAAACTCCTCTCCTCTTTTGAGGAAATGCAAGAAAGGGTAAATGACATCCTCTGAGTCTGAAAATGGGGTTTGGCATCATCTGGGATCAGTTACAATATTTAAAATGTCATTGGTTGAGGGGATTTCTATGAGTGTCTTTAACCTCAATTTCCTGATTCACTCTGATGTTAAAAAGAAAATCTCTATCTCTAAGATGTCTAGAGGGGCTAGCCAGTGTCAGATACACATATAGATTCCACTGCTGTGGTGTCCAGAAATACTTTTAAATGCAAATTTCAATATAGCAAGTCCCTTGGAACAGATGTGGATATTCACTGCAAATATGAATATTTGCAGTGAATAGGAGTAATTAACTTGAGGCAGGGCTAGCCCTTTCAAAGACTTCTGCTTCACTTTTCCTCCTTGAGGCACCCCTCCTTATCCCCGACCCGCCAGTGGATTGTGATGCAATGTTGTGACTCCTTTTCCTATTGGAAGATATGCCCAGCATGACGAGAGAAGATGTTTTATAGATATTACTCATTACCATTGTGATTATAACTGTCTTTTACTTTGAAAAAAAAAAAAAGCATTTTATCAGAAATGCAACATATATTTTTTTTTTCATGGTTTGTCCAAGAATTAAATAGTCAGTAGCAAGAATCTGTTCTCTTGTGATTTTTATTTGTGTGTAGTACAATGAGATAGAGGGTTTGTATGAATATCTGAAAAATATTTTTTGCTTGTTCTACTGCATACAAATTATTTCCCTCTTTGCTGGCTCATATGCAAACCTAGCAGTGTGGTTGCATATATTTCCATTGAACAAAACTCCCTGAATTTGAATACTCAAATCAGATGTTTTGGACCTATATTATGCATGAATATTGATCTAAGAGATCGCAAGACTTTTGGAGATATTTGATATTTTCTAAAGTAAGTTTGTCTCTGGGTAAAAAAAAGGATGCTTCTAGGTTACCTAGTCATATTGAGGGTTGTGCAAAAAAAAAAAATTTAAAAATAATGAAAAAAATTAGAGTAATTGTAAATGACTGCAATGTCTATCAAGATACCTAAACTTTGTCTGGTGCTTTTCTGATGAAGTCAGGGAAAAGAATATACATTTGCATTTTTTTCTTTTCTGTTTTTTTTTGTCAGGCCCCCCGAATATTCAATATGAATATGACTTTATTCTTGTCTCATGCAAAGGGTGTTCTATCCTGTGTGGCAGAGATTTCTCCTCACACGACATCTCCATCCAACCACACATGCTTCCCATATGAGTGATTAGAATGCACATGGATATGCTAACACCAAGCTCTTACTAAGTTCTGTTGATTCATCCTTCAGTGATGATTATATCACCGCTTAGCAAGGCAAACATGCACAGAGCGCACAAAGAAAGCTCAGCCAGCTCAGCCAGTGCACTTCCTCTTTTGCTCTGTCAGGTATTCATTTCAGCTGTGACAGCCTCCGCTTACCCTGCAGACACACTGGCTAAATAGATAGGAGCAGTGTGTATGTGCGCTGCAGTGTTTGACCGTGCTATGGTTTAAAAAAAAAAAAAAAAAAAAAAAAAAAAATGTCATCGCTGACTGTTCTGTGTATGCCTCCCTGTCCTCTAGCAATATGAGTGAAGAAGAGTGTGCCAGCCAAATATAATTTCCGAGGTAGGGAGCAAAGCTCAGAGTAGTTTGGTTACTTATAGCTGCAGGGTGTCTCGTAATGGAATCTGTTAACATGTTTTGAAATAAGATGCTGCAGGGGAATTTTAATGGCTATCTTGAAAAAAAAAAAAGAAAGAAAAAAAATCTGATTTAAAAAGTTTGATATTCCCTGAATTTCAGTCATTGTTCAACTGGCGGTAGCAACTGGGGAGGGGAAATCCTTTTTAAACCAAGTCGAAATCATTAAGCCTTCATTTGATCTTCAACAAAAGAAGCAAGGTCTCCACCTGAGCCACTTTGCTGTTTATTCATTTTGTTGCTTCCCACGCATAGAGATGTAATATCGCCTGCAGTGCGTTGTGGGTTGGCTGCGGTGAGACACGGGACCACCATAAACCGATGCAGATGATGAAGTTCACGTCACAAGATATTTTAAATATTTTTAAGAGAGTGGAGAGAAAAAAATCTCTCAACCAAAAAATTAAGTGCAAAGAAGTGAGGTACATTTTTAATCAGAGAATGTGTCCAAACCAAAGGAGAAAAGATGCAAGTAAACGGGTCTCATCACAGAGGAACTGTTTTGGTGTGTACAGTTGAAGATGATACATTAAGAAACGTGTCAGAAGACCAATGGTCTTACTTAGTAAATGTCAGTGACATTTACTGTATACTTAGCATTGGGCCTGCACCAACAACTGAATGATACTCCTGCACTTGTTGTTCTGGAACAATATTACAAGAGCACCAGTATGTTTTCATTCAGGGAGAAGGGAAATTACAAGAAGGGAGAAAATATTTTGGATCTTAAAAAAAAAATTACAAAAATGCCACAATAGAAATACCTTTTAAACCATAAAGTCAAATGACTTTCTACAATTAACTGGGAGTCCCTTAGTAAAATGCAGGCAACATCATACAGTGATAATCAAGGTTGTGTATTGCCACCTTAAAATGCCAACCAGGTTTTCTTTATGAAGCTTCGAATGGCTTCTTTTTCATTGATTTCTTGCAACAACTGTGCCATCAACGCTCAAATCACTTATCAGAAAAAATGGCCAAAATAAATGCCCTGCCAACGGCAAGAAACATTACTTCAGCAGTGATAATATTAACCAGTCTCCAGTAGCTGTATGTCTGAAAGAGAACAAGGTTTCAGCAAGACACAGGGATATAAAGACTTAACTGGCAGGGTTCAACCATCGGTCATTGTACACTCTCAGTGAGCCTGAACAAGCTTGGGTGAATTAGTCAATTCAACTTAAATACCAAAGAGGCGTCATACCTACGATCAAGCTTATCATCATGGCAAGAAGAACTGTACTGAGGAAGAGCACGCTTAAGAGGGAATGAGCAAGTCAAAAGAAATGGTAAGCAGAAAAGGACAGTCAAAGGAAAAAAAAATAATAGGAGTGAAATGGAGGTTGAGAGGACAAAGTGGATGCACAGCTCTTCGATGACGCAACAAGCCTGTGAGGGTCTCAGAACAGATTTGGCTCAGATTCCCACCCCTCTCTAGCACTTCTCATCCAATCAAATATCACCTTACAGAGTTCAGAAAATGTCCCGGTTGAAGTCACAGAGCAGAAGCTGATTCTTGGTGAACATGTTTGTCCAGCATTTAGGGGAACTCCTGAGCCTAAAGAAGGATCTTGCTACTATAAATATTTGTGTTCCATCTCCAGAACAAAAGCAAGGACCCTTATCAATAACCCACAACTTTTGGAGGTTTGTCCTGTGTTTAACAGGGTTTCTCTGGACAGAATGGAGGAGGCAGGCCTCAGAAGTCAGGGAGTGTGTTTGTGCGTTGGTTAGTTTGTTGGTGGGATTGGGTATACTGAGAAAACTGGCGTGTAGTGGGCTGACTGACTGCAGTCTGGTTTGTTTGCTGGTTTTCTGATTGGTATTGTTCAAGCTCTCTCTTTCTTCTCATGGCTGACTGCAGCTGCTGCTTGATAACAAGGATCTGACCCTCCAGTTCTGACAGTTCCTGAACCAGTGAATTCTGGCCCACACCCAGACCCTGACGGCAGTCCCCGACTCCTAAAGCCCGACACTGTATGCCCTGCCCAGATCCTCCTTGCCCTTGGGCCAAGCCCCGCCCTAACAGGTCTGACCGACCGTTAGAGGTGGTCACCATGGGCACGTGTTTCTCCAGCAGAGGAAGAGTATGGGGATGAGGGAGGGGAGAAGGGGGTGGTGGAGACGGAAGACCCTGGGAGGATGGAGGATCCAGGTCATTCTGCATGTCTTGTGGAAGGAATCTTCGCCTGTTGCAGTGGGAGGATTCTGCAGGATTCCAAGTGTCTGACTGTTTGTTTCCCTCGTTGCACCTGGAGATAAGCCAGATACAGATACAAAGTGAAATGTCAAGTACAAATTCTAAATGCCAAGATGGGAATACTTTTTTTATCATCAGACTGCGTCTTTCTAGTCCAAATCCTACTTAAAACCTTAGATGATATTTCGCACACATTGTGTCACGCAGACAACAAGATACTTGGGGAGTAAGTATCTTTGTTTCAACCACAGGTAGTGATAATTTCATTTTATGACAACATTACAATTCTGTGCATGTTATACCGTGTGACAGAGGCAGCTTATGTTGCACTTGACCTTAAACAAGACAGCAACAAGTGAAGTTTCTAAACTACCAGTTAAGTTCTAGATACCATCCCTGAGGTAATTGCCCTGAGATTGTTGGACACCAATATAATTACTTCCTAAAATAGTTTTTCTCTCTAATCGTCACATTAAAAGAAAACTGTGTTTTTTCCTTTTTCAATGAGCGTGTTGTTCTACTGTTTAGAATGTAAGATATGGGTCTGCTGGCTGATCATAGATATCATGGAACAACCAATGGGTGGGTTGCACATGGATTGTACATTTATATTCCATACTTTACAGTACATACAAAATACATTCATGTCTCTGACTTGTTCTGTCTTCTCAATGAGGCTAAAGTTCTCCTATCGTTTCTTCCAATAAAAAAAATATTCATCAGTTAATTTATATATAGTGCATCACTGTTCTCATCTGACATCAGCAATGCTGACACAGAGACAGTGGTATGTAAACAGTGACAGGTGGACTTGCAACTACAGTAGCAACGTGTAGAAAAATAATTGCTGGATGCAGTGTATGGTCTGGAATAACTGGATTAGTGAGATCAGGTAGGTTTTGGCCAGGCAACATATAGAGTAGTAGTTGTGATGGCCCACTTGGCTGGGCTAAAGTTTGTGAGCAACAGCAGGCCACTCCCCATTAATAAATTTTTTGATGTCCGGATTAAGTCTTAACCCTGTCTTTTTGAAGAACATATAACACAGATATGGAGAACATTTTAATTTATTTTTTTAATGAACATGCTCCCACCACAATTACACAAGACAAAAAAGAGGATACTGAGTGTCAAACTGTAGAAATCAAATTCTGTTCCAAATAATTTTCATTAGCATTAGCGCTAAACTTAACAACCTATGCCAGGCAACCTGGAGGTCTGCCTTTTACATTAAGCTTTTAAGTGCAAGCAGCAACACGGATGAGAGGAGTTAGTTTGACACGACACAGATGTCACGCGCATCACTGAACAAATCCTCCCTTATTCTATCCCTTTCTTTTCTTATATTCCTCTAGCGAGTGGTGAAGGAGCAAAGTGATCCTAAATCTGTTTTCTTTTTGCAGCTTTTGACCCACCATCCATTCAGCACCTATATCCTTCATGATCAGGATTCAAGTATGTGGAACCTTCCCAAACCACAGTGAACAAATAGAATTTTTATTAAATTGAAGTTATGAATCAAAATGGGTTTCAGAGTGTGCTGACACATTAAGTATTTTGACTGACAAGACTCTGGAAAAAGTCAGTATAAAGGTCGTCCTTTCTATTCTGTTCAACGGTATCTGCACATGATCGGAGGAAAGAAAACAAGAAGTGACTTCTGGTATAGATTAATGGACTTCCATCAGGCTGCTGGTGTCTTCTTGGATATTAGGAAAGACCAGCAAGTGACCTCACTTTTCTATTTTACCAACCGTGGAAATGTATTGCAAAAGTCCAGTTAATTAACTGATAATGCTATTTTTGCCATATTTAATTCAGTTAACTTTTTTCAGTCTCCAGTTTTACTAAGGGTTAGCAAAAAGGAGTTTTGGTTTAGTTAGATGATTGAATTAATGGTCAATTTTCTGAGAGACTACCCAAAGATAGAAACACTAACAACTATGCAATTGCAAAACTACACTTCCAATGAATAAATATTTTTGAGGAGAGAAACTCTAAGCTCTATTAAAACTACTGAGATGCCTTCAACTTTTTGCTCCCTCAGTGGAAATGAAAACATAAATCATATAAAGCACCCATACCCTGTTGTAAGATATAGACTATATGTAAATGTTTTCTGTGGTAATTTACAGAATATTTAATTGTAAGAGGAGTATTCCTCCAAATATTTCAAATTTATTGGGCAACATCTGCCAGTGCTGAAGCCTAAGTAAGCTCTCAGATTCAAAGGTATTTTTGGAAAGACACCCCCCCCCCCCCCCCCCCCCCCCCCCAACAAAGAAACACACACACTCAAGAGGATTCTCCTGACATCAAAAGAGACTTTAAGCTAAATGATGACACATCCAAATATAAGAACATGAAAAAAATTTCATCTTGAATGATAAATCTAGAATTGGGGGTTGTGCTGTCAGCACACACCACATTTAACGGTGGATAAAAGACAGGTCTTAAATCACAGCTAAGAACCTGTTTTTTTATTTGCTTTTAAGCTTCTTTTTTGACCACCTTTTTAAATTCTCTTCTCTTTCATAATTTTTTTTATTATTATGAATTAATTATCATTATTTTTTTATATAATTTAATTAATATAACCACTTTGCGGCTGCTTTGACATTTTTCAAGTAAAGGGAGATGTTTCTTTATTAGTATTTCAGACCTTGTCTTTCCCATCCTTGTGTTGAGTTCTGTAGGAGGAGCTTAAAGGAATTGCCAGAATGACTGCAGTCATTTCAGCATAATATGTGCAACTACTATGTATATTTTTTTTCTTGTTAGAGATTGCCATAGTGGATTATGTACATGAACCACACACCATAATTTAGATTATTTTGTTTTGCAAAATTGTTTTTTTCTTCAAAGTTGGGATATCCTTCACACCAGCATGTTTAATTTTTAATTTTAATTTTTTTAAATTTCTGCTCAAAATCAAATAAAAAAAATCTAATTTAGCTCTTTTTTTTCACATTATGTAAACATTATGGCTAGGAGTCTGTACACATAAATGCAAGTGAGATGTTTTTTTCTGCAGCCTCTTCATTCCTCCACATAATTTCAAGAATATATCTGCTCACACTTTCTTTCAATTTGCAGGGCCATCAGAGTCAGTTATACTTAATCCTTCACTTACATTGACATCCTCCTTGTATGATGGGTTTACACATGGCCCTTCAGCTTACATATGTGAAGTTGATCCCCTTTATACCATTTCAGCTTATGAAAAGAGATACCTCTATTCACAGTTTCTAGACTATGGACCTTACAATATTTCCTCACTAAAGGCTCTTTTCCAACCCATCTGTCAGTGCAATATGTCACCTTCAGCCAGAAGAGACTTGATGCAGAATGGTGAAAAGGGAAGCAGCTTTTCAACAAGAAAGTTAAGTGCACCTTGCTTGAGTGTCCTTGAACAATATATTGAAAAATCTCTTGGCTACCACATATGGCAGGTGAGAATTCACTAAATACTCAAATCACAGCACATCAATATTACATTTGTGTACAGTGCAAGTTCTGTGAAAAATATGGTAATAGTCTGCTAGACGAGATGGTAGATGAAAACTCTTCACTACGTTTTACTGTTTTTTAAAGACTGCAGAGAAATTACATTTAAAATGTTATAACTGCTTTTAACATTTACTTCATATGTGTTATATGTGAAGCAAAGACTTGTGTGTGTGACTTCCTTTTGCCAGATAAATACCTCTGTACTCAACAACTTCTTTGACAGCACCAACAGGTGATCTCCTGTAAATAACAGTAGTCTTTCTCTCAAAGTACAGCCAAAACATCTCATTAGAAAAAAAATGTAACTGTTATTTTAAAGGAACAACCACTTAATGTCAAAGTTGTCTCACAACTACACATCTGACTGGCTCTCATACAAAACTAGCAATGTTGGTGGCTGGTTCTACGTTGGATTATGCTAATATGAACTCAGTGACACACTGGGATGCTTCTTTCCTTTATTATAGTCAGGGAGCAGCTGTATGTTTATGTGTAGAAGACCCGTAAAAACGTTTTCACCGACACTATCTTGTGAGCGTCCTGTGTTGCCATAAAGTGTTGTCAATAAAGTGGAGATTGGCACATACACAGACATCAAACCAAAGAGACGGAGGTGCACAATCTGACATGCCAAGGCAAATAACCCCACTCCACTGCAACTGGTCTGTAAGTACAGCATCTTCATTCCTGGTTGGAGTTTTCCAGAATTTTCATTTCAGAGCCTGAAAACGTTGTTACTGTTTGGACAATAAATTAATCAAAAAATCTGAGTCAAAATATCCCTGTGTGTGTGTACAGGGCCTGAATTGTATTTCACCCTCTATCTACCTGTAAATTTGCCTCCCTGTTCGTATTTTTTTTGTGCACTTAACTGTGCTTTACTTTTGGACTTAATTTGGACTCAGTCTCTTTACCTGTAGTCTGCATCAGCTTTTACTTCATCAATCTAGTTTTTTTTCCCCTTTCCATCTTCTGTTGTCTCTTCATCCTTAAAGTTAATCAATAACCCAATTTGCTCTGCTTTTGACTCCTCCTCCCTGAACCCCATACAGCATAGATATTCTAGATATTACAGAAGTGCCTAAATTTTAGCATGCATGTGTGCCAGTTCGAGCTTGATCCTAATTCACACAACTATAAGTGGCGATCCGATGAAGTGTCCTGGTATTGCAGAGCTTGCTCTCAATTTTCTCAGACAGCTAATTGAGACTTTTGGGTTCTTCTACATCCCTGTTAACACAGTAAGAAAGTAGATTATGGTTCAGTTCTAAGTAGTAATTATGGCCAATTTAATTTCCATCCATGTGTTCCATTTGGTCACATAGGCTACCGTGAAGACTTTCAGTACTGTACTGTAGTGATGGGACTGATACTGGTTCTCTCTGGCTTACTGTGTTGTAGAAAATCTGAAGCTGGAGTCTTTGAACGTATAAAATCTTGTACACTGAATGTAAAGATCATCATCATTACAGTAAAGTGTTTGCCAAGCAGACATTTGACACAGCTTCAAGTTTCAATAAGAAGCTGACAATGAGACAGTAATAATTTCTGACTCTACGACAGAATGCAGGAACGATGCAGAAGAGCGTGATTGAATGAGTGTAATTATGCAAGAGTAGGCTGTCTATCCTCATTATCACAGGCATCCCTCACATGGACTTGTCTGCATAATCATTACGTGTATTTAATCCCCACCTGAGAGTCCACTCTGTGCCGTGTTAAAAAGGGATAGATGTGAAATAGAGTGCAGCTGAATTTTTCATGAAGAGCTTAATAAAATGGATTCTGTTTGCTCAACAAATGATATGGGCTCTGAAAAAAAAAAAAAGAAAAAATTCTAAACGTGAGCAGTGGCCAAATGGGATGCAGTGTAGTCGTGTCAGAATAAGTATAAAGCTTTATGTAAAGCCCTTTTCACACATTAGATATATAAAATAAATGTCTTCGTCAGCCTCTTAAAGACTGATAGCATTTTTCCATTTAGACATTGGTTAAGTTTGTGTTAATGTCTCTCATGGATTAGAGCAGAGAAATTCAAACGTGACTGAGCAGTACATCAAGACAGGTATATCATTAAAGTCCTCCTTGTTTTATTTGTTTTATATTGACATATTACCATAAAAGTTCATGTTAGCATATAAAGTAAGTGGTGGTTGTTTAAATCACAGCGATGGATGGAAGCAGCTGAAAAAAATGTTTTTTTCATATCAAAGCTTCCTTAATTGGCCATTGTAGTACTCGTATGGGTTTAAACGCACAACTGGAACCACAAAGATGTTATGAACTCGAGACAAACATGATCTTAATCTGAGCATCTCCGTTACTGCTGTTGGTCAGACAAGAAGCTGCACCACTCACACAACCCAGCAAGTCCTTTTAAAGTTATAGTTATTTCTTTTTTTCTTCTTTTGCTCAAAAACAAAATCACAGCATTGTGTTAAACAAAACAGTGGTAGATGAGAGCAGCAGAAAATATTTTATTTTCTTGTTCAATTGGCTGAGACACTGAAAAAATAAACGTTTCAGTGCTACAGCTAATTACAAGTAAAGTAAGTAAAACTACAAAGGACTAACGTGTGTGTGGGCTGTTATCTATGACTGTTATCTATGGCTATCTATGGCTGTTACCTGGAGCTAAATTAACCCACAATGGCTTTATGTGTTTAATTCTTGGTTAATGTGACTTCTGCAGAGCTGTGTTAAAGTGATATGTTCAACCAAGTAAGATTGAGGTAGCAAAATGTTGCAGAAAAGCACTGGGTTGCTCATTCAGACATGACATTGACACATTATGTTGCCACCATATTAAAGGAAAGCAGTGAAGTCTGAAAAGGGCTTAACTAATCTGGACAAAGGACATCCATAAGCTTTAAAAAGACACAAGTGCTGCCCCAATGAAAAGAAGCTTTCATGATTTACTGCATCTCCCTCTCACTGTTCGTAACAATACTCTGACGACAGCAAGAGATTATTTCCTCAATTTCACACACAGATAATTGCACTCCAAATGAGTGACCATTCTATTTAATTTCAGTTTAATAATGGGTCCCGTAACTGCCTATTAGATGTTAATTGATGTCACTTATTCTCAACCTGATGATTTGCCAAAGGGGCATTTAAGTTTGGGGAACTGGCTCCTGGCTAAAACTGTCCCTGTGCATTTTTATTGTCAGTGAAAGTTAAATTATGGTCCATATTTGATTTATGGAAACATTCTAGGTTTAGCATGACACCTATCTTAAAACAAAGCAATATCCTTTGTGTTTGTGATGTTTGCAGTGTACTTAAGACTTTTATAGCTCTTATGTGGTGAGATTACTAACTGCACTTAGTATTTGGTTTGTTTAATCTTTGACAAAAACAAAACAACGCTTCTAAAATATTACTGTTAATGTTTTATAGCCGCTTCAAGGGAGGAACAACACCGTTTCTGATGTATGCTTCCATGTGAAAAGTTTTAATGAACCTAAGTCCCAAAGAAAAAACACCAACATACTCTCAAGGAATTACAAATAATTATACCACATCTGCGCTCAATTCACATGCAGTTCAGTCACTGAGTGATGGGATTTTCCTTAAATCAAATTCATGGAAAAAATGTAATCAGTGTATATATATGACAATGATGTACTTGTCTCCTGCCTTCACCAAATTAAGCTGCACTGAGCCCAGACCACCGAGACAGGAACATTACCTCTTTTCAGGCTTGGCAACAGTTGCCAGTTTGTCATCAGTGAAGACTGAGTTGAGGGCTCGGTGTAATCTCTGGAAAACAAGCAACACACGAGCTGTCAATCTACGTTGTAAATTTTTATTTCTATTTTGTTTTTTTAATTATCATGTTGGTGGGGAATCTAACTTAAAAAATAGGCTGTGTGTACTTAGCGAGAGCAATAACAACGACAAAAAATTAACTGTAACATTTAATAAAGAAACAGAAACTTTACTGGCTGTATAAATGTTTTGTATTGTAACATTAGAATTTTAGCTTTTGAAGATTATCTTCAGATTGCCTCTCCTGGTTACTATGATGTAGTCAGTGTATGACTTGAAGTGTGTTGTGATGTCTTCGTGTGTGTTTAACTCTGTCCATACCTGACTAGTATGCAGCCAGTATTTGTAGCGTGGCTCCTTGACCCGTGGGATCACCAGCTTGTATACAATGTGTTCTGCTATTGTTGTCAGAAGAGATAAGGCCACGCCCACACACAGCATCACAAACAGACCAGAGAAATGCTTTATACCCATCTGCAGTGTCTGGAGAGAAATAGGCACAAAGTTAGTGAAAATCAGAGAAAAAAAATGGGAGGATAGAAAAAAGAAAGACAGAATGCACAGATCAGCTGCAACTGTAAAACAATCTGCTTAATATAGCATAATATTGTGCACTAAATATAATTTGAAATAATATAATAGTTTAATAACTGAACCAAAAAAACCAAAGTATTTTTGAGTCCACCCTTCCATCCATTTTCTATACCCGCTTAATCCGTCAGTCAGGTTGCAGGAGGGCTGGAGTCTATCCCAGCAGTCATCGCACGAGAGCTACAGCCTCTTTATGAGGACCAAGTCTGTGTCAGGATATCAACAGCAAAGAGCACTGTGTGCATACCAAAGAGACATTAGAGGCTTTGGTAAAATGGCATTATTTGACAAACTGAGAATGAGAACGGACTGAGGCACAGTGTGCTCTAACACTCATCTGTTATACTTGGTATAAAGGGTTCCAGCAATTTGTGCTAAAGGTGCCCTTAAGTTAGATCAGATGACATGGGCCAGCCTCCACTCTCCTCACACACCAATGAATGAACTTAGAACTTAGATATGCTCTGATCCAGTCATCTGACCTTCATTGTTTGTCCCCTGTCAAATTAGCTCTTTTTACGTTTGCTCATTATTATTGCTTGAAAAAAATGAACATCAATAACTGACAGTTTCTCTTGCTGTTAACGCTATCCAATAAGTTGACAGTTACCACTGTAAGAAGCAATCGATTTATTCTGTTCATCTGTCAGTGGCTTGACTGTCACTGATCGGAGGGAATATTGATGAATGAATGTTGTTGTTGAATGATTTTAATGGAAATGACTAACAGGAAAAGTCTTATATTAAAAAAGAGATTAAAAGTCTGTCGGTTTGTGTTGGACTGTAGAAGCCAGAAAAGAAGTTTGTGTTCTCAAAACCAAAGATCAATATGAGATATTGAAAAAAAGTAATTATAATGTAAAAACTGAACAATTGACATCACTACAAAGGGACTGAAGTAAAAGCTGTAATGTTTGCTTCCACTCCTGAATTTGGGTATGGTCATTCAAAGAAAAATACTTTTTCAGCAAACTGGAAGTCTTCAAATACAATCAGCATCTCTCAACACAGCTGATTACTCAGGATTTCAACTTTAAATCTCGGACAACTTTGGGCTGTTTACTGACTGTGCCTGAATTTAAGAAAAATTGCTCGGATTAGTTTTACCCTAGGTTGCCCAACGAGAGTGTGAACCCTTCTCTCACAAAATTTAATTTGATCTAAATGTGTCTAATGAAACATCTCAGAATCACCAATCCACAAATTTAGCCATCTCCAAACGTAATGTCATATATTTCGTATAGGACCACTTGTTGCAGTTTCTTCAGATTTTTCTCATTAGAATAATTTTAATGGTGAGCGCAGAACAGTGTGTGATACAGGGGCAGCTGCAATGATTGCATTATAAAGTCATGTTGGAAAAGAATACATGATGGACTAAATTCATCACTTGAGTACTGTAACCTGGCAAGTTGGCTGTAAAGACATTTTTGAGAGTGGGAGTCGATGACTACTTGTAAATCAGACAGTATAGACAGTAGTCGCATGTGACTGCTTGGGAATACTCTTTAAACTTTGTGGAAATTCCTTGAAAAAAAAAAAAAAGAAGAATTCCATTAACACAGTCAGGATGGGATTTCTGACTTTAATCTAACCTCATCTATCTTATACTCAAAAACAGGATCGGTTGTCCTTTGTTAAGCATATGTAAGCATATGATATATTCAACAACTTCGTGGTAACATTCCCACATCTTGACTCACACCAACCATATTGAACAAAAATTCCCTTTAGCACAAACAGATGAGCCGCAAAGCTATGCAACAAAATTCTGTGAATAACTTCAATAAAGCACATTATCCTCATAATATTTGTCCATTTTAGTACAATTTCCTTTTTTTTTATTAATGTTACATTTAGCTCTTTCTCTGTTAGATAATTGAATAATGTGCCATTTATTATATTGATTCTGTTACTTGAAATGGGATCAACCTCTTTAGGGTGACAAAGAGCTGGAGAGTTGCCAGAGAGTTTGGCTGCCAAACTGAAGCCAATCCATCAGATTTTTCAGCTTTTCAGAATCTGCAGACTTAATAAAAGATTGCTAAAATAAATAAATAAATATGTAAGCGGAAAGTGCTGAGCAGGACTAAACTGAGCCAGGCTTGTCAGTAATTCATATAGCTTACATCATGAACTTCCAGCCGATACTGTCCAACTTTCATTATGACCACATTGAAATGAACAACACAGAGCCCAAACATCATTTTGGTCTAATGATTTTGAGTTTTTATCTATAATTTGAGATCTAGTAGTGGTCCATCATGTGGTTTCTAAAAGGCACCTGTGTGAAAAAGCTGCATGTGATATTCAATGACAGAGAGATAAAGAAAAAATATCGGCTAAACAGCTTTCTGTGCAGACTGAGGTTTGATGCTGCAAAATGAAATGTACCTGGAGCAATTTAAATGTCTGCTGCTATAGATAACATCTACAATACGTCTCGTTGCCAGACATGGGGAAATGTCTCACTATGATCATATTTCATCTTTGGCATATAGTTCATTCTTCTACCAATATGAGAATCACATCATAGCAGGTGATGAGATGATGCTGTAATTTACAGGCAAATACCTTTAGTGCTTAGTTGGATGTAATGTAAGTTCTAATTAGAATATGAATACAAACAGATTGCGATGGTTTGAAAAAAATCTTAAACGCTGTACTGTATCATTTTTAGAACATAGAAAAACATATCAAAGTCATTTTACTATTTCATGAAAAGTTATTAGCTCACTTAAAATGGACCGAGACAAAATGCAAAAATGTTCTATGGTCAAACTTATCAAAATTTGAAATTCTGTTTTTTAGAAATCAAGAACACTTTGTCCTCTCAACTAGAATAGAGGGAACATTTGGCTTGTTATATGAGCACTCAGTTCAAAAGGTTGCGTCTCTGATGGTATGGGGGGTGCATTTGAACCTCCGGAACTGGCAACTTGCAAACCTGGAAAGGCATGATCAATGGTAACAGGAATGCTGGTTTTAGCGCAACATAAGCTCCCAACCAGATGACATATTTCAGCAAGAAAATGCTAAACCAGATACTGCATCTATTGTGATGGACTGCTCTATTATGAAGCTATGGTCTGGCCAGTCTAATTTGCCTACAATCCAGACCTTTTACAAACTGAAAAGAATTGGTGCATCTTGAAATGCAAAAAAGACCCAAGACTATTAGAGCTGCTAGAATTCTATATCAGACAAGAATGGGACAATATTCAACTAACCCTTTCCCAGAGACCCATCAACTGGTCTCTAAAGTTCCTAGACATTTACAAACTGTTGTTAAAAGAAGAGAGGATGATTTTGAGAACTTAAGATGAGCTAATATTTTTTTCATGAAATGGTAAAACATTTCAGTTCCAACGTTTTCTATTTTGGATCAAATATTGATTCATGAGATTTGGAAATTATTGCATTCTATTTTAATTCACATTTCACACAGTATCCCACCCTTATCAGAATTGGGGTTGTATGAGGAACAGATGTTTAACTGTCAGCCAAACAGAACCGAAAAAATAAATGAAAAAAAGAAAATCATACAGACACACAAAGGCAGAGCTTAGAGTCCTTTTAGGGGCTACAAAGTCACAGTTGTTTGATGAGATAGCCAGGCTTCAAAAAGAGGTAATTGTTCGATAACAGCAGAACAGAATACATCACAGGGCCTAAATGTTATGTGTTATGTGAACACAGCTTGTTTTGGCAGCTGCAGGGTCAGAGGCCACTGTGTGAATTAGAAAAGAACAATTACTGTACATGGAGGTTACTGAGTGCAGGAAAGGCATTTTGAGAGTAATGCCAAAAAAAAACTGTTGCAAAAGAAAAGTATTTTCCATTTCTTTAAGTGACAGGAAATGCATCTTCATACATTTATGATATTATTAATGGTTTATCCAATAACTTTATAAACAGTTTACTTAAGTGTTGTGCAGTCAAATCCAATCTGTTTTTAAAAAAAATGTAGTTTAAACAATAATAATACGATAAAATCAATCCCTTTGCCACCTCCGCACTCACCTCAGTCACGGCAAAGCTGCGCTTCCCGCAGGGCACAACCTTGTACCATTTGTCATGTAGCATGTCCATGAAGCCATCTGATTTGTACTGACTAACAAGCGCTGAGAAGTTAGAGGTGAGAGGAGAGTTCTGAGGGAGGCCTATGCCATAGCCTGCACATGGACACACAAACAAACAAAATAGAGACTGAATGACCATGGTAAAATGGCCATCTTTACGCTTTGGCCATTTCCTCTGGAAGAACATCGTTTTCCAAAACAAAAAAAAAAACTGGATATTTGTGACTATATCTGTCTAAGCATGCCAGAAAAGTGTGAAATATTCTGCAATAGCCAATTACAAAAGTACCTTGCCCACACTGATTGATTTGCATTATATCCTGAAGGCTTAAGAGTGCATTAAGTAATTAACAACAGCACTGGAATCTGGGACTGTGGTGGTTTGTAATGGACGCAGCTGCCATGGGAGCATTTTCACAGTGGGAGGAAGAGTACTAAATGGACCAGAGATTAACTGTAGACAGTGGAGAATGTAAGCTTTTGAAAGCCAGAAGATTAACTACTGTACAAATGTCGAGTGATTGATATTGTTAAAGCTCCCGTGGTCAGCTAGTCTGCAGTCATACAGAGAGGCCTCTAAATGTCAAATCATAATCAAGAACCACTGTGTGTGAATACAACTGTGATGCTGAGTATGAATGAATTCAGTCTAATATGATTTTTAACACCATAAGTGGCTTGTGAATAAACCTACAAAGATTGCAAAGCTTTTGATCTATAAACCAAGGGAATCTGAAAACACACTACTTTACTATACTCACTACTACTATACACACTACTATTGTCAATGAAAGTTTTAATTGTAAACTGAAGGGAAAACTCTGAGATATGGAATGGTATTTTCTCTGCTCTGCTCCAATAAATTGCAACAGGAAAAAAAAAGAAACACAATGTGGTCCCAAGCTGAGCATTGCTCACATTTCACAGCTCCTAAAAACAGTGTAGTCCACAGCTGTTAGATCACATTCTCTTTAACATGAAGGCAAAAAACAGTCATGTCTAAGATCTGACCCAACAAAAATGTCCATAGACTCACAACAGAGATACATTTTCAATTGATATGCCTTCGGAGTTTATTTGTCATATAATAAACTTTCACATGTTACCTTCTATTGCAAAGGGTTTCCCGACTGTTAATGTTTTACAGTCTGCATCTATGGAGACCTCATAGTCCAGCAGCGCTTTGTCCATGATAAATGCATCCAGTTTCTGGGGGTCAGCCCTGTAATTGTACAGCAAAAGAACTGCTGTAAGTGTCCGCTGCAACACATCACTGTGAACATGACATTTAAATAAATAAAAAGAATTCAAAGTAAATTTGCTAATCACCAGAGAAAAAAAAACAAGCAAACCCCCATGCTTTATCTCTTCCTCACACTAGCAGTATCTCTGCTGTGTCGCAGTAACGATTTCAAGCTGTAACTTCACTGTAATGGCTAAGTTACAACAAAGGACGTGCCAAGCGTTTTTCACTTTGGTTAAAATATGTTTGCAGTTATAACAACATATTACATGTTGAATCATGTATTTCAGGCCGTACGTCTCAGTGGAGACATACTGGTGTTTGTCATCTATTTTTCTCTCTTAAACTTTACCTTTTTCAGGCGCAGATGGTAATAATGTTCCTCCAGAATAATTTTCATGTCAACTTTCCCCAGATAATCAGGATTGTAAGACAACATGAAAACAACAAAACATGTAAACTCTTAGACGCCTAATACGTTTCTTGTTGGTTTCAAAGCATTCTGAACTTTTGCCCGCTGAAAAACAGAGATCTGCTGCATCAGGAAAACTAAACCTAATTTATCGGCTTTGGCTCATTTCACATGTTTTGCTTCTCCTCCCTCGGTACATGTGTGTTTTGAGTGTTTGTGTGTAGGCGGTCAGGTCAGTTATACGTAACAGCAAAAATTAAGAGAAGCATCTTATTCTTTTTCAGCGCACCAAAGTCAGACTTGGACCAACAAAGTAGACCGTCTCTCTTGTTACCAAAGGCAGTTTGACAAAGTCTTCATAAGAAAGGAACATTGTTTTTTTTTAATTCATCATGATGTAATGAGGAAAAAAACAATACAGTGAAAACAAAAGCAGGGCTCAGAAAGTCTAAGGTTAGATCGATGATCTTTCATCATTGTAATAAAATAAGAGGCCCTTTCATATCTAAAACTGTAAGATAATGTGTTTGGTATTATTTCTCAGAATTAAAAAAAACAAAAAAACATTAGGACTGTTCTAAGAGAAACACCACAGATTTTGTGAGAGTTGGAAGAGTCAGAGCCAGGAAAAAAAACCCTGATCATTTAAAAAATAGCAGCACAGTGAACAGGAGAACGCTTGTTGATGAAAAACTATTTAAGTAGCAGTGTCTTTGAAAACATGTACTTCCATATCTGCACATGGTAGTAAGAAGTCTATATTTGCTTCATGAGGTTAAGACACTGTTGCTCCACAATGCAGCGAGTATGAATATTATGGGGTGTTGAGGTGAAGAACAATGATGAGCTGTTATATGACACCTTATATAGCTTATATAGCGTGCATTATGTTCAGACATAGCTGCACTGTAGCAAAGGTTTGGTCTGACATATATCTTTAAATATTGTGAGAATCTTTTAAAAAAATTAGTTTTTTCACTAGACCGTTCTGTGGTACAAAAACTGGATTTTAATAAACATACAACACTTGATGATAGTTTTGCTTTTCTCATGGGATTTTATTATATATTCTTGCATAACTGTTGACGCTATAAATAACTGCAGCCATAACAGTTGTGAGCAAGAATGGCAGCTCTGGGAATATTGAAAGGCCTTGCTAATGCACCTTTAAGAACAAAGGGTCATACTTGGAGATTGCTTGAAATTTCTGAAGTGCAATAGTTGGCTTGTGTGCTGCTTTAGGCTTCTATGGGCTGCAAGAGAGAACATCAAGGATAGTAAGCTCCAACTGTTGGTGTCTCCCCTGAGATTGTCTCTATACAAAGCTGATTGACTCAGTATCTTGTTTGTAATTTGACCATTTCTATTCTGTTTCTGCAGTCTTTTGCTCTGGGTTAGAGTTAGTGAACTCAGTATCTTGTTTGTAATTTGACCATTTCTATTCTGTTTCTGTAGTCTTTTGCTCTGGGTTAGAGTTAGTGAACTCAGTATCTTGTTTGTAATTTGACCATTTCTATTCTGTTTCTGTAGTCTTTTGCTCTGGGTTAGAGTTAGTGAACTCAGTATCTTGTTTGTAATTTGACCATTTCTATTCTGTTTCTGCATTCTTTTGCTCTGGGTTAGAGTTAGTTGATCAACACTGTTACTTTTTTTTCCATTCAGAGGTTGCTTTGATTGTCTTGTATATTTAAATTATGTTTGTTTATGTTTATGCATTTAGCAGACGCTTTTATCCAAAGCGACTTACAGGTAGGCAGATAGGGTAAGGGGGCCTTGCCTAAGGCCTTGCCTACTGGAGGTACCTTTCATGCAGGGGTTTTGAACCCAGGTCACCCACATGAAAAGGTGGCAATCTTATCACTACACTATCCAGTGCAAACAGGGTATTTATATGCAACTGGCTCAGTAAAAGTTCATGATGACTGCGGTTTATAAAGAAAAAGAAGTTTATAAAGAAAAATAAGTTTTCTGCATCTAGCTCATGCTCTGAGTGGGCTTATTGTCTTTGCTTCTGTCTTCACGTCTCTCATCACCTTACTGTAAATAGTGACTATAAATGAAAAAGTTTGTTTATATTTCATTTCATGGGTAGGTGAATGCTGAATCAATAGAGCACGGTTTGCATTGTGCTTCATGGAGAATCAACAGTCCATTAAATGATAAAGCACCAACACACTAAACATAAGAATAAGTACTGAGAAAAAAGAAACTTAAAGCAATGACTAAGGCATGAAAAATTAGCCGTTCTTCTTTGAACTCATAATACAGCTAGCTTCAATTATTGAAAGTGGGATGTAAATGATAAAGAATTTCCCCTAACCTTTTGCATTGTCTGAATCTCACGTTTCTCTCAGGCTGGTCTTGTCTCCATTTTTCCAATTCTTTTGTTGGCCCCCTGCCAATACAGCTTGTCTTTAAGTTCTGCCAATTTATTTGTATTCCTCACAAGTCAGTTATATAGAGGTGAGACATTAAGTCACAACACACTGAGCGAGGCTTTTACAAATCAGATCTAAAATGCCTTTACTGAAAGCTACAGCCAACTGAGATACAAAGACTCCCCAAGCGTCACTGTAGGTTTTACTTTTTGTCAAGGACAGTGCTTTAAACTTTGCTCTATCCTCCACACACCTTCTGACAGTTCATTATTACAGATTTGAACAGGTTGCTTTTTACAACCTTGGTTTTGAATACATTTTATGACCACTGCACTTTCTCCACCTCAACCCACTCAGCAACCATGACTGAAAGTATTATGTCCTTTCCTGCATCAACCTCCTTACATAATGTATAAAAAAACTGCACACTTGCATCCGGGTTGCACAAATGGAAAACATAACTAGTGAGAAGAATTGTCAGAGGTGTTATTCACTGTAAAATACACCAGTTCCATTTATGCTTAACTTCAGCAACTGGTTAGGGAAAAGTCTTCAGACTATAATGAAATATCTTAATAGGATGTATCAGCCACTGTATGAAGCACACTTTAATAGCTGACTGATGACTGATAATGATCTTGTCAGTCATCTTTCTCCAAATGCTTGAATTATAAAGAGTTGTTGCAGTTACAGCTGCTAACAGACCTCTAATAATGAATCAAGGGAAGTTAATATAAATGACTATGATGCAAAGTGTTGGTTAATATTGTCACATAAAAGCTGAATTTGAGTGTTCACCTTTGCTTCACTTACATTTAATTTTTATCCCTGTAATAAACGTCAGTGATAAGTGCACACACAGAACGACTGAAACAGCTGATGACATCAGAGCTCTTTAACCAAAATGAATAGGTCAATGTTGTTCTTTGTTAAAGAACCCTGCACAAACGTATGTCTCTTTTTTCTACTCATTTAACAAGTGGTTAAAATACAGATCATGTTTTCTTTCTATCAAAAGATGAGTGGTTTGACTCTTAAAGCTAGTTGCTTTTGCTTTTGTGTACCCCTACGCCATTGCCTGACGCACACCTCCAAAGAAGAAGCTCGTCAGATCGACAGATTGACATTCAAAAGTATCGAAAATGCATTTGTTCATCCAGGTCCCTCAGTGGGTGAACCAGTGTTGTAAATTCACCCGTTCCCAACCTCGACCGGTTGTATAGACCACCTCCGCAAAAGTCTTCTTTGTCGCCTGTGCTTCGACATTTGCAATATAAGCATTTGCTCTTCAATATTGATGAGCTCCAACTGCAAATACAACTGTTCCACCTTGGTTGCCATTGTTTACTGTTGTTAACTGTGACCGGAAGCAAGGATTCGGCTATAACCCCTGAAACCACACAAACACACAGCAACACTCCCCTGGCGTTGCAGAGCAACGTGTTCCCTCGACGCAGAACTTCAATGATGGCGTCACGTTCTATGCTGTCGACGTGACGCAGAAGCATAAATTAGGCTTTAGTCCTTCCATGTGTCAGTGTCTCTTTAAAACACCACAATACTCTTAATATTGTCATAGTTACATATAGTTCAAATATATAATATGAAGTGTTGTATGAGTGTTTGTATGGACTGGTGAATGATAAACACATTAATTACTTTGATAAAGTCAAAATGTGCAACATAAATGTGGACCAGTTACCATTTATTTCTTTTAGTGCCCCAATAAAATTTGCCAACGAACCAGCACGCACAACAGCAGGACCTTCTTCCAAGAGGAATACAGCCATCATTTGCACACCTGTGCCTTTTAATGTCAAGAGGTCTGCTTTGAAAAAGGTCTATTTACCCTGCCTCTCACGTTCTACAGGCATGGTACATACTCTCCAGCTTTTAGTAAGTGCTGACAGCACAAGTTTGTTTATTTCTCAGTAACCCCTTAATTCCAGATTGCAACACTTACTCAAATTGAAATTGGCTCTCGCTTTAGACACCTGGGATTTTGCCAAGGCTGCAGTCTTACCATAACTCACAACATCTTAAGCAATTAACACAAAAGCTACATCGTTAGATTAGTAAAAAATAGTTTATCCAATCAGAATAAAACCTGTTTCTATCTGCTTCTGTTCTGCAATATATTCAAATGCACAAAAATTGATTTATTATTTTTTAATAATATTGTAACTACAATTTTAGGAAGCTAGTCTTGTGCACCTCTTCTTGTCTCTGTTTTCAATTTCAGAAACCCTAATAAAGGACAGACTTCTGCCAGTCACAGGTCATATTAGAGAAACTCAAAATGGATTTTTAAAAAATGCCCATGCTCATGCACACAGTCTAGTCCAGTCTGAAATTCCTGTAGGACAAATTCAATTTCAGCATTTAGCAAGAGCACTTTTTGGGCTTTTTTTTAAATGAAAAAGAATGAACGAAGCACATGTTCATGTCAATAAAGTAATATTGATTGAACTGGAGTTATGTTGTATACATATTCAATGCTATCGATCAATAAGCTACTACCTTAATTTTCTTGTAATATCTGAATGTATTCCTGTGTTTGGTCAGGTTGTAGAAGTATATTTACCATTTACTAATGCAGATTTGCTGCTGTGTATTGAATATTGGCTACACAGTAGTTAAGCCCTCTGTTTTTCATTATTTTAAAGCTAACTGCTGTGGTTGTGGTCAATTCAGATTCATCTACATGTATGGAGACTCTAAATAAAAGATAGATGAAGACACCGTGACGTCAAGCAATGGATTGTGAATTGCCATTTTGAAGCCTCGAGTTTGGCATTTTGTAGCTACTATCTTGGTCTTTAAGGAGCAGCAATGCATTATTTAGATAAGAGGGTGGAGATGGAGAGTAATACTTCAAAGCCAATTGAATATTATTTGAGGATTAGTATGTAATGAGTTATGGAGTTATTTTCAAAATGACAACCAGACAGATCAGAATGTGAGTACAGTGGTGTCAGAGATGTTTTGGAGCATTGCTGCCATTAGTTGTATTGCACTTCGAGACACTTCTACACTGGCTTAATCTCCAGCAGCAGATTATTTTGTACATCTTTTTTTTTATACAACAAATGAAGTGTGCATCAATGCTTATCTGATTGGTGGGACTTGGGGCAGAAAGTTAACAGCTCCAGGAAGAAAGTCTTACATTCCTTTTGTTTGTTTTCTTTCCTCACACTGCCAACAAACTAATCCCAAAATCCAGTTTACATTAGACCCTTTGTTGATGTTGATTTTTCATGGTACTCCCCTGTCATTGCAGTACACAGTAGTGTCATAGTATGATTCCTTGTGTCCAAGCTACACATGATATATTACTGATATTTATGGAGTAAACCTCAACCTGGAGGTTATTCTGCAGCAGACTTGGATTCTGTTTTGTTGCCAAGTTGTAATTTTCTAAAGATGACAGTTTTACTTCAACCCTCTAATCAGTGTTTAGTAAGCTCAGTTTAAAAAAAAAAAAAATCTTGTTTCATCCTTTCAAATCGTGTCCTTGGCTCGGCCTGCTTTCCAGCTGCCTTTTCACACTACATTCTGCATTGCTCTGCGGGGATGCCAGTTGAATGTTGAAGCGGCTTAGGATGACAGCAGTGTCAGGGTAAAAAGAAGGGTGGGCTCTGAATATGAACAGGCAGGCTTATAGTGGGGTGTGACAGCAGTAGGGATTAAATATGTTTTTCTTTTTTTTAAATGTTAACTTTCCTTGTGCACATATGTATATTACTTATTTATCTTCCATGGGACATGTTCTTGATTTTCATCAAGAATCAGGAGTGATGACAGAGAGAGATACTTCAGCTGAGTGAATTTTACCAAAGGGGCCGCATAACCTGCATCAGTAAATACTACAGATCCAGGTGTCTGAACTGAACTTTCATGTGTCCCTGCATGCTATACAGTATGCAGCTTGTATCTTATTGTCTTACTTGAGATGATCTATGCCATCTGGTGTTGCTGGGACGTTGTATCTTCTCATGTACTCGTGCATCTCAGGAAAACTCTTCTTGACATAGTCTTCTGCGCTGCTTTCTCTCACTGTAGCAAACCGGAATCCTTGAGAGGGATGGTGCAACTGCAGGGAGAAAGAAATTAAGCAAGACGTTACCTGTAGAATGCCTTTATATTAAATCAAGAGTAGTATTTTCAATTGCAGTTCACTGTTTCTTATTTTCTTTGGTTCTATGAGATTATTAGTTTATTTGCTCTGCTTTCCTTTTTTATCGAATATGCTGAGCTTCAGGATTTGTGTATTTTTGCAATTTGGTGAGTGAGAAAAAAAATCATTTTACCCCAATTACCTATTATTTTCGAGTGGTAAGGAAATTAAAAAATACATTGGCTGAGTAACGCTTTAAAAAATAATGAAAGAACAAAGTCAATACAGAAACTTAAACCTGTTTTTCGATATTTTCAACTTTAAAAAAGTTAACTTAAGTTGAATTGTTACATCTTATTGCCTTTTGTACCTTTGGATCATGTATCCCAGACAGTTGCTCATAGGTTTTCTCCCCGACCATGACAGCAGCCAGATTAGCTGTGTAGGTGGACAGACAGAACAAACAGAAGATGGCCCAAAGATTCATCAACAAACGACCGGTCCAGCACTTTGGGGGCTTGATGGCCACTGTTCTCCCGAAGAGAATAGCATAGCACACATTGAGTGCTGAAGAGAAAGAGAACACTCGGTCGCGGTTGCGTCCGCGTGGCGTCATCCCAAATGGACTGTGCCATTCATACAGGGTGAGGAAGACGGCAGTGACGTGAAGGGAGACAAAGATGCCGAGCCACATGGACCAGTGGAGAGGCCACATGAAGGCACCAATGGGTGCAGCTGTGTCTTGAGTACGAACCTAGACAGGTGAGAGCACAAGATTGGAAAAACATTAAGGACTGCTGTGAACAAAAGTGGAAAATATGTCATGATCAAATGTCATTGTTATTCTACACTGCCTGACCAAAGAAAAAAGTCACCACCTGGATTCAACTATGCAAACAGATAAGAGCCTCCTAAAAAGTACTGCTGTGATTCATATGTTACACCTGCATTTCAAACCTAACTCATGCAGTGAGTTGATTCTCATTCCTTAAAGAACCACACTGGAAGACACACCCTGTGGTCCCAGAAAATATGTTGCTCTGTTTCAGAAGGTCCAAATTGCTGGTGCTCATGAAGTGAAAAATAAAACCAAGAAGAGACACATGGCACTGCTGAAGCTGGGTTAAAACTGGGTTAAAATACATTATCATAACCTGTAAGGATAGGGGTGAACAATCATGTCCGAGGAAGAAATGTGGTTGGAATAAAATCTTGAATCATTGTGATCACAACAAAATTCAATAGTAAAAGTACTAGCACAATGCAAAGAGTACTCAGGGTATCAGAACACTGAAGGGAAGAGAACTAATTGGGGAAATTAAAATGGGTTGATTTGCTTTTGAACATTAAGATTGGACTCCAATCCAGGATTACCACAGAACAGGTTCAATCTGGAGTCCAGATTGAACCTGTTCCAGAGGACACATCAAGTCAGGAAGGATAGCAGATTAAGTTTTGCACCCATCATGCCTTTTGCCGATGGTACAAGCCTGTGAGGGCAGCATTATGTATAAGCTTGAAATCTTGACAAAAAAATGGTTGTAACCCTGGATGTAAATAAATGTTTTGACACTGCATAGATTTATCAAAACAATGTAACAGTAAATGTGTAATCAAAGTTATAGTTAGCTAATGGTAGTCAAAGAGTGACTTTATTGCTTTTTGTTGTTTTTTAAATATTTTTTAAATCACTGGCAAAATAGGAATCCATTATCACTCTGTACTTCACATATGCACTATAATTAATAAATTAAATTTATACAGTGTATCTGCTAAAAAAAAGTTAGTTCAGCCTTATATGGAATTCTTTTTTTATCATAACTGTTGCTAACGTCACTGAATACAAATGTCTGAAGACACTGTGAGTGACACTTTTGTTTTTAGAGGGGATATGGTGAAATTGAAAAAAAGAACAAAAGACATTCACTGTAAATAAAGCTGAACATTTCCCTCTTCAGTGGTATTTGTAGGAGGAAGAAAAAAAAGCATCACTGTGTCTGTCACCTTGTGAGACAAGCTATAGTAATTGTAGTAATAGGGTCACCCCACAATGCTGTACAATCACCACCCCACCCCAGGGAATTGCAAGAATCCAATAAAGTGGGGCTTGCAGTAATAAAAGCCTGCCATATTGATAGTGACCACCAGCATACCAAGCGGAAAGAGTTGGGTTGAGGTTAATGACTAAGCAAAGAGAGATGGGCCAAAGAGTGACAGAAATAGGGAGTAAGATGTGGAGAGAAAAGAGAATGGCAGTACTAACCAGAATTCCCAAGCTGGTGGAGAAGAAGGGTGAGGTGAAGTCAATCACTTGGCTCCTGGCTGAATTAATGCTAAAAGATGTTACTGCTAGATGAGCAGCGCCACTCAGCAGATCCCCAACCAACCCTGTCCAGCGACCATTCTTGAAACCTCCATATTTCCCATCGCCAACAATATAGAGGTCAAAAGTAAAGCCCAAGTCCTCTGCCAGCTTCTCCAACAGGTCAACGCAGTAACCATAACAACATTTCTTCAGCTCTGTGGGAACAGATCCATTGGGTCCTCCAAGGTTCTGGAAAAGTCCTTTCAAAACAGAGGATTCATTGGTAAGTGGATCCAAGCACAGCTGGCCTGCTGGACACAATCCATCACCATCCACCTCACGGGTAAATACAAATGGGTGTTCCACCAGTGTAACCACTCGCATGTGCAGCCGTGTGGATCGGCGCCAATCCCCTCCGCCTCCCAACCCTGGATGATTTGGCCATGCCCCCTGATCCATCAAAACTCTCCCACTGCGCCAGCGTCCCAAGCGGGTCCAGGTTGGCTGGCCAAGGGGGTCCAGCTGGAGTGACCAGATGTAGTGATGGGCTTCGGAGATGATATTCTGACTGTGACTTTCTCTGGATATAAACCCACTCTGGCCCTCAAATGAAGTGTTGGCCAGAAATCTGAGGGGAATGATGTGGTGAAGAAGAAAAGAGGATTGTCAGAAGTGAAAAGGGAATGAAGGGGAGGGGGGCGGTGGAACAAGGATGAGAAGAAGACAGGAGGGCAGAAGAGTTAGAAATGCAAATTTATGTATTTCTACAGTACAAATTGACACACAGTTATACTTGATGAGCAGTGTTTCCTATGTGTTAATGTAAATTGTGGGCAACAATTTAATAGCATTGGAGCTATTAAAAAAAATTAGCTCATAAAAGAATTCTATCTGCAATACATTTGACTAGGTATATGCTTCAAGATATACACACACTAATCAAAGTTAAAATTGTATACTGATTCTCAACAAACCTCATATTTCAAATCTTTAGATGTTCAAATTCCCATGATTGTGACTCAGTACCACCCTCAGAACTTCCTATGTACACTGACTTAAAGTTTAACTGTGACTTTTTATGCTTGGCTTTGAAAATATTATTCTGTTCCTCTCACTTCCATGGGTATTTGCCAAGGAGGTCCTTTTGATATGATCATATTCAGTGTCTCAATGATTTCATATGTATCACATTAGGAAAACAAAGCTACAAAATGAACCTAAATGATTTAAAGGACATGTATTAAAAATGTATAATGATAGAACAACAAAACAAATTTAACAAAATTATAAACAAGTAATTACATCACACATCACCAGCAAGGAAATAGCAATGCTGTAAAAGGGAGTTTTAGGACCACACAAAAAGAATAGTTTTCCTGATTATGTCTCTGGGCAGGGACTTCAACAGTTTAGTGATTGTAAACAGGAGTCAGAAGTTTACAAGCCACATATAAAGGCAGGAGCCAGAGCATTCACATAAAACCTTAAAATCGATTCTAAAGCTTACAGGTAGCCAATGAAATAGGAAGGACTGGAGTAATGTACAGTGACTTATAATCATACCCTGTGGTGTTTTCTTATCACTGTGCATTACAACATGTAATTTCAATGAATTATTTTATGTAAAAAAAAAAAATATATATAAAAATGGTCCAAATTCGTGGAGCCAAATGGGGAAAAAACAAAACAAAAACAACAAAAAAGCTTTTGAAAAATGAAAACAGCAAAGTGGTGCATGCACGTAAATGTATTCTATGAAGCCCCTAAAATAAGATCTGGTGCTATTACCTTCAGAAGTCACATAATTAGTCAAATGAGATACACCTGTGTGTCATATGGTCTTAGTAGATATACATACTATATATATATATATATATATATACATATCTTCTCAAATGCCCCAGAGTCTGCAGGTCAGGTACCAAGCTGGGTTGGGTTGTTAAGATTATCTGATCCCACGGTGCACCATTAAATCTATGATTAAAGAAATGGAAAGAATGTGGAACCACAGCAGACCTGCCTAGACAGACTGACCAGGCAAAGATCACCTTGAGAGGCAACAAAGTGATCAATGGTAACCCTTAAAAGGGTAGAAAGCTGCACAGAGAAGGCTGGTGTATCCGTCCATAGGACCACTATAAGCTGTACACTTAACAGAGCTGGCTTTATGAAAGCATCCAGAAAAAAAGCCTGGAAGCAAAGACTTTGAGCAAAAGATGTTACAGGAAATGGTACTTTATAACTGCCACATGGAGCAGTGGATCTGCTGCAGTTCTGTAGTTTCTTAAATGCATTGAAAAGTCCTTCTCCTAGCCCAGACCTCAATCCAATTGAGAATCTGTGGCGTGACTTGAAGTTTGCTTGAGAGTTTAGTTTGAAAAATGGGATAAAAAATGCTGTGGCTGGATGTGGCAAGGTCATAGAGACATACCCTTTGACACTACAGCTATACATATACATATGCATGTATAAAGTCCCCCAAAAAAGTCTTGACATTACAGGTTGTGAAGCAAATAAACAGGATATACGCCAAGAGCGGTGAATACTTTTGAAAGCTATTGTAGTTTACGCCAAGCCATAAGAAGTGAACACATAACACAGTGGGCTGGAGTATTTGTAACAACCAAGGGGAATGCTAATCACCACAAAAAAAGTGCCTGTATGTTTGACAAATACTAAAATCAAGAGATCCACCTGTTGTGAGAAAGCTAAACTAAAGTCAACTTAAAAAAAATCATTGCAAGGTGCCCATGAATGTATCTTCTTTATGTGTGCAGGAAGCTAAAAGCACTTACGTCTCTTTATCTGTTCAGTACAGCTCACACTAAGACACATTAAGACTAGGTGGGAATCAAGTAAAGTTAACTGCAAGATGCACAGCTGTCACATCCAAACGCCTCTGTATTTGGGATTTTAAGGCTTCAATGTAAGATTATGTTCCCCTCTTGGTTCGTTCATACAAAAGCCCCACTTTAATGGTGTAGAACCAACACCAGAGAGGTCTATGATCTTGGCTGCCTTAGTGGCTCAGTAGAGCGTGTTTGTGTGTGTGTTTGTGTGAGAGAGAAAGAGTTTGACAGCATAAGACAGACCACGGTCCAGTGATCAAGCCATCTCTCTCACTGAGCCATTTTGCTGGCTGCCTGAGTGTCAGACACCAGGACAGACCTATACACACATACTCCCAGAAAACAGTCACGCATTTTTCCACGGGAATGGATATGTTTGGGTGCAAGAAAGAATGCAGGCATTCATTCTGTGCAGGTTGATGCACACACACCTCTTTGCCATATCCTCAGGAGGTTATGATGTAGTTGAATTGACCTTTTCCGAAGTATCTTTATCTTGTCACCTTGCTGACTAGAAAAAAGTCATTTTCCAGCACCACGTCGACAAGTTTTGAGTTAACCTGACAACTCAACTACTCTGTCTGAAGGTCAACGTCTTCACTTTAGCTTGTAGATGCTAAGCTACCTGTGGAGTGTCTTTGTTCCTGTATGCACACACTTTTGTACAGTCTTGACAGGGCAGAGTGATGGTGAGAGAAGCAAAATTTGAGTAAAAGGTCACATATTACTGTAGATTCAGTGTTTAGCAAAGACCTCTGTTACATTTTAGAGTTTAAATGATGAAATTTGAAGGCAGTCAGAGTAATTGCTGGCAGCAGAGAGAAGTTTTATTTCACGGAGAGGGAAAAACAGCAAAACAAAACCTATGGATTTCTGCAGATCTTGAAGACCTACTACAGCAGAGCGTTATCCTGACCGGAAACACTTGTTGATGAATAAGTAGATTTTCAAATTAAAAATCGCTTGCAGAAAGATAAATTACACTCCCACAGTTCTTGGACTTTTTTGGTACAAAAAACCGGGACATAGATTTGCTTTATGTTCGGAATCTGACGAGAGAAACATTGGTTGTGGAGACGTCATTTATCCTATTCTGTATTCACTAGTTTATCAATTGCGAGTGGACAGATGGAACAAGTCCACCTTGTTGTTTAAACATCTGATTCACAGCAATTTAGACACATCACATCTTTTGTCCATACAGAATATATGTTTCACAGCAAAACATGACATAATCACTTAATCTACTGATTTGTGAGTCACAATTTTTGTCACAACACAGTATCACAGCATTTTGTCAAATAGACTCATATTGACTGTTGCGTCACATTTAATAGCAAAAAAGTCCTATTTGGAGGATGGTGCTATACAACCGACTGCCAAGTGAAAAATTCTAAGATGAAGTCCCATCCTGACCATTGGTGCCTTCAATTAACTGCTCTTTGAAATATAATTTCTGCATTCAGTCTGTGTTTTACTTAAGCTCTCTGTTTAATCATCTGTTTTAATTGCTCTTTTACACATTAAAAAATAATTAAGACTGGGTATTAAAAGGGAGATGCTTTAGGTTAGGAAAACATCACCATCATGAGTTGCAATAAAACTTGAAATTATGTGCCACATCAAAGTACCCTTTTTTTTTCACTGGCTGCCTATGCCCTCAGCTAAAGGCACCAAATGTATGTCATCTATCTATCTATCTATCTATCTATCTATCTATCTATCTATCTATCTATCTATCTATCTATCTATCTATCTATCTATCTATCTATCTATCTATCTATCTATCTATCTATCTATCTATCTATCTATCTATCTATCTATCTATCTATCTATCTATCTATCTATCTATCTATCTATCTATCTATCTCATTTATAACAATACAGTATTGTATTATCTTGTTTGGTAATATTTGCTCATTTGTCCATCCATTCATTAATTTCCTATACTATATATACTTCATCCTGTTGTGATGGACTGGCGACAGTTAGATTAAGCGAGTATAGAAAATGGATGAATGGAAGGAACTTCATCGTGTTCAGGGTTGTGGGAGAAGCTTCAGTCTGTCCCAGATGACATATGGTGAGAGGAGGGGGGAGCTGCCTGGACAGATCACCAGTCCATCACAGGGCTAGCACTTCTACTGCATAACTCTCACGGGGCAGTTACTGTTCTCTTTAATTTTTTTGTATTTCGTGTTTGTTTATTTGTTGTTCTAGAACTTCAGTGTAGCAGATCTGCTTTTCCTTAAAATTGATCTAACGACTTTTCCCGATTATCTCATTGGCACCAAAATAAGTTTTCAGATCCCTGCCTGATTTGGTATTGCCAGATAACATTTTATGAGGTGTTAATATATCTGCTGAAATGTGTGTTAATTTGCAAATATTTCCAGAACATTGACCGACACTGATTCTGTACTGAAACCGGGTTAAACATTCATACTGGAGTCAAAGGTCTTTCTTTTTAAGCACTGAATTGGAAAAGACTGTTAACAGCCAGAAGGGAAATGAAATGTTTGATTCATGAACAAACCCCCTTGTGATAACCTTCAAGAATGAAATGGTTAGTGCTACTGAAGAGAAATCTTTTGGCACAAAAGTATTAAAAAAGGTTAGTTTGGGAAAAAGGTCTTTAAAGATATGAATTTTAAAATTCCACACATTATCATTGTGTCCGGTCTCCACACCATTCACCACTGAAGCATTTAAGTTGTGTTATACAATGCAGTCTTAACATTTGGCTTACCCCAATGCTAAAGTAATTACACTTTTCACATATGGAAAGTCAAAACTGCCAACATGAAAACAACAACAGCAAACAGTCCAAGAACACATTTCAGCTCAAGAGTATTCAGTCTCACTGCTTAGATTCTCGCTAGAATATCAGATATTGAGAGATGCCTCCTCTGTAAAGCAAACATCTCAAGTTAACAGTCTACAAGTTGAGTAATCACAAAGGATCAATCATTTTTAGTACTACAAAAGTTTGTCCTGATGATAAATGAACAGAAACATGTTAGGAAGAAGCTGAAAGACAAAACGCTGTCCAGCATAACGCTGACTGGTCTGAGGGCAAGTGCTTGTGTAAATATCTGGACTTTGCAGGGACTGTCACACTTGACCTTGTTTTCCACTGCATGAGGAGCAGCCACATTACCTCCTACTTGCTAAATAAAAACCTGGGTTTAACTTTTATACAAGGTGACATGATTCATTTCGCCCTCATAAAATGGTAAAACGATGACATTTAAAGCAAAGGAGTCCTGATGATATTTTAAGCTTAAGAATGATGCCTGGGTGAATCACATCCTTTCACAGCAACACTAACTCAATGTTATGCCCGCCTTGTGCTCTTGCCTCATGTGTCACCTTAAAAAGATTTTGAGAACCATACAGGTTGTAACTACAAAGCTGGGATCAGCTTAACAACACTGTCCAAGCAAGACAAACGAAATACTCTTTGATTTTCAAAATTGAATGTTTTGACGTTTTGTTCTTGAAACCATAATACAAATAAGCAAAAATAATAAGCAGCATGAAAGTGTCTGCTGGGAGTATGCTGCCTTGTTTTACCAATCCTGACAGAGGCAGAAGCATAAAGCCTTTTACTTACACTGGCTCAGGGCAGACGTGCCACAGAGGAGAGATGTTTATCATATAGCATTTTCTCTTTATAGATCATAAAGCTGGCACATCAGGGTACTGTCCTTGCCTTTGATGGATGTGCATCTCTTTAAAATGGTTTATATCGAGAGGGATTGTCTATGGTGTGGAAAAGAAATGAATAGATGGATAAAGATAAATGGGTGACACGTGCCCTGCAAACTTCCTATCTATTCATACCATCCCCTTAAAATATTTATTCTTATCTGCATGAGAAGAGAAAATCTCACTAATCTGTCAAAGGCTTTCTGCTCTATTTTTTTCTCTTTGCACCTGTCACTGTTTTCTGCAAAGCAGTCTTTTACCAGGATTGGAAATTGATCATTGCTCACTTTAAAACCACCTGCCTCATACTGTGTAGGTGTCTCTTGTACTGCCAATCCGGCTCTGACCCTTTGAGGCATGGTCATGCGACTTATGGAGGTGTTGTGTATTACCTAAGAGTGTGACATGGGCAGAAGATCCTGTGGGTTGCACAATAATGGCTCTGTGCCCTTCCTGCACATATCACATATGCTTGATCAGATCTGATTGCTTGCAATTTGTAGACTGGTACTTTTTTGATATGGAAAGGCACATTTCTGTCAGAGAGAGCTTGGTTTGCACCAATGTTTGAATATGAAAAGTTCAATGTAAGTTTGACCTCAGCACCTAACTCAGAACTACTCATTTCTTTAAATGGAGAGATATTTGGCCACAGTTTGATCTTCAGTGCAAGTATTTAACCACTTTCAGTTCAAGTTTTTGCTCATCCATAATGGTATAAAGAAGGGCTTATGCAGCATAGAAACTTATTTTTCAGTCAGTACTGAGTACCACCTCTACACCCCTGCCGTTGTGCATCATAAATAACACAGCATGACATCTTGGCCTTTTAAAAACCTTACACAATTTCAAATGACATCATAACGTGACAACTGATCAGATGTTCCAGGAGAGTAGGATCTTGCTGAGATGCAAGTCCTGTTCTCACAGACCGAGGAATAAGAAATAGTTGACGCAAAATGTAACATAATAAGTCACTTTATGTAATTATATAATCCTACAGTCTGTCCACCAGTAATGATAGCAAAACCTGCAACACCTCTGTGGCTAATGTTAAAGTATTACCTTACTCCATTAAGTCGAGCTCTAGAAGTTAAGTGCCGAAGTGAAAAATCTGCTGGCACATTTCAAGTGAGCTGAACATTCCAGAGGTGTTGTATATATTTTTTTGGTGGACAGTACTTGAGAAATAGAGAGCATGTATATGTCTACAGATGATACTGCCTCACTCTTCATCCACCAAAGCAGATTTATTAAGCAGAGCTTGATAAATATTCACATGCAAAAATATGACACGCATGGATTCAATTTGCATGTTTGCTACCTTTGTGGTTTCATTTGTGTTGCTCAGACAAAATGACAGTGACTTATCAGTAAATTCATGTCAAGTTATTAATTAGCAAGAAATAAAGAGCGACAATTCCAAACCTTCATGCCTCAACAGAATTAAAATGGTTTCATCTGCTTTTTGTGATTGGTCAGCTGATAATGTGGTCCTAATTAAGCACAACAGACATCACTATTTGGCTGACTGTGTCCATCCTTTTGCGTCCATTAAAATGTTTGTGAGTCAAGTCTGACAAATTATAGCGTTTGACTGCTGTTACAAAGTTTTATAGGTGCCTCTTAGCTATTTATTTATGATAGGTTAGATTTCAGCAATAAGCATTAAACACAGATTTAAACCAATGTATTATCATGTTTCTGAGAGCTATAAAGGAAAATGCAGATTAAAAATGAAGCCACTTGATGCTGTCATCTTCAGCAGCACTCAATCAGGTCATTGTCATGATTAAGTGAGTCTTAATTTATTGATGGTGGTATTTAGACTTTGACCACTGCAGTAAAAATGGCTCCTTTTTGTTGTCCATTCACAATGTTCGCTTTTCCCAAAATCTTGAAATAAATGATAATATCATTGGATGGAAATCCAGTGTATTGAATTGTATCCTAAAAGGCTTAACTGAAAAACATAGGTCATTTTACAAATATGTCATTAAAGTATCATCATGCTCCAACTATAACAAAAAGGTCAACATGCATTTTCATGTTCCAAGATGAAAGCATGAAAACAGAGGAGTTTGTGCTTTGCATCGGCTGCTAGCAACTTCCTTGTTTGCTGTATATACAGTAAGGACTGCTCTGACATTTGTAACTTGAAAGAAAAAAATCCCATTTACATTCATTTAATCAGTTCTTTTTTTACTATGTTTGGTTTGTTTTATTGATTTCACCAGCTGTGCTTTATGGGATGTTATAGAAACAAATTAATATTAAAAAGAAAAAAGTTCTATTTCTATTCTGTATTCACTAGTTTATCAATTGTGAGTGGACAAATAGAGCAAGTCCACCTTATTGTTTAAACATCTGATTCACAGCAAAACATGGCATAATCACTTAATCTACTGATTCGTGAGTCACAATTTTTGTCACAACACAGTATCACAGTATTTTGTCAAATAGACTCATATTGAATGTTGCATCACATTTAATAGCAAAAAAGTCCTATTTGGAGGATGGTTCCTTAAAAAGAAAAAGTAAAGGAACAACAGCCTCAGATTTAGGCTGTAGTTAGGAACTTGAGTAAAACTGTTGAAGATCAATTTGTCCTCTCAGCAGTCATCTTATCACAGCTTTTTTCATGATTTTCTTTATTGCTAACATGACGTCCCAAGCTTTCTTGGATAATACTTTATTTTATACTTCATACTCACCATTTGTACAGTCGGATAGGATCAATGATAAAAGATATTGATTTTATCTTTAAACAAACTCAAACACTTTTAAAACACTTTTTAAATCAAACAGGATTAATGATTTTTTTTCATTCACAATTCTTTGTTTTAAACAACCCAGCTTGCAGAAATGTGTAATTTATGGAGGTAATTTACTCAAAGAGTGCGTTTTTTCCAACAGGAGTTTGGTATTTTTTAAGAGTGCAGGCATTTTGCAGCTTTTTCTTCAGGTTGATAGAGTGTGTGTGGGGTTGCACAAACGACAGAGAATACCCTTGATTGTTTCCTTACACCATTTTTCAGCAGCTTTTATATAAGGTGCATCTGTCCATGTGATCTGAAGCTGCCTTTCCACCTAACCTAGTTCCCAGTTCATCCAGTCTATACATACTGCATCCAGTCCCTCTACAAGGTAGAACAGTCACATTTGCACCACCATCTTACACTATACCTTCTGCCATGAAATGCCCACATCTATAGAAAAAGCATACTGTTCATAAAGTAACAAAATAAGTAGAAAGTTGAGGAATATATGGTTATAGATGTTTTTTTTTTATCAGAAATTAGAGGGTGCATATTTGAAAAGTGGAGAATCAAATAATCCAAAAACAAGCACTGGCACATAAATCGACAACAGCCATTGGTATGACTTTCCTCACATGGAAATTGCTGATAAAGAACAAATGTCTTAGAAGTGAAAGGGAAGTTGCTTGTTTTCTCCTCAGCAGATGATGTAGCCCTACAAATACAAAGGTAATTTGTTGATAGATTGACGGTGGACAGCATTTGAGATTGATGTTGGTGCACCAGGTAATAATTGTTATTTAAACAATTAAACAATGTTACAGTTATTTCTTTTGTACAGTTTGTATAAAATCATAACTTAACTGATTAAGAACACGAAAAATAAGAATAAGAAAAATGGATGCTATGTATATATAATATACATAGTATACATATTATATATATACTATACATATTATATATATATATATATATATAAATGGATATCTATAGAAATGAGGCCACAAACAGACAAACATGGGTATTTAGCTGCAGATTTGCACCCATGATTCATACGCAAACACAGTTTTGGGCACTGAAACTCAAAATGCCTCCACAGTGAAGACTTTCTTTACCCTGACTTTGATATTTATGTGTGGACTGGAAAACTGAGGGGTTTTGGCTTGGATCATCAGATTGTTTGCCTTTACTGCTTGGTTTGATGTCAGAGTATGCACTGATTTTGTCTTTGCTGGCATGGCAGTCTCCAACTTGACCACAAGATGTCAAGAACTGTTACACACTGTTACTATAACATGCTTAAAAAAATCTTATTTATTCCGATGTTTTCTCCACTGACCATAAATCAGGTGTATGCTGGCTCTCTGCCCAGAATACGAAGCCTTTTAAAACATCATTTAACATATCATTTATAGAGGCATCGAGTGCATAAGACCCTCTTGAGTGACTCTATTTTTATGTCAGCTGCAAATAAATGCCAAGTACATTTGTCATTTCATCTGGCATATTCAGCGGTTGTTGACTAGAAATGAGAGCCCTATTATTTTTCTTGCTCTGCCTGGATTAAATGCTACGCTGTGTAAAAAATATACTTCAAACTCAAGAGTGGCAGATTAGTCTCTGTTATTATTGTGAACTTTGGATATGCTGTACAACACAATAAAGCTTTGATAAAGCAAGAGAAATGTGGTAATTTTCAGAGTTTGGCTGCTAATAAATCCTAATTGTCATGCTTTTTTTCCCACTTTTTTTCATCTGCCCTCTTACTTCACACATTTCAGTAGCTGTTTTGGCCCCTTCAACAAACTAAGAAGTACCCTGACAATTTTTTTTTTACGACCGTGTAGATTCTGAGTTCACCTGGTCTCTCTTACTATGTTCTCTGTATCTCATGTTACTTGAACTTCCTGGTAATATCTCTCTGTGAAATGCTCCAGGTCATTGTCTTCATGTGTTTCATCAACCACCAGCCTCATCCAGCTACACCTTCCCAGCTGTACCTCCAACCAAGCCAGCCTACCCTTGCTCCCACTACACCTCACATCCAGCTTTGCTCGTCAGCCTGGGCCTTGCTGTCTGCTTTGTTATTCAGGAGCCAACTCGCTCCTCATTGCTCAGACTCCACACTCTCTAAGCTGTCACCCTGTTCAGTCCTTCAACTGCCACTCAAGATTTGGCTGCAGATTTACAACCAACCTCCCCAACTGTTCATACAGCCTATGTTTGAACATCCACATCACACAAGCTTAACCGTAACATCCTTTATCCAAGTGACTATCAACACATCTACAGTATTTGACTTCAGTATTCCAGGTGTAATATACATGTATTTGAAAAAAACCCAAAAAACATTAGTGTGAAATCATACTTCCAACAAGAATTTGCACACAACACTAAGCTGGTGTAAAAGCATGCCATTTTTGTTTGAGTTATGCACAGAATAGTCCAGTGTGTCCCATTTGGTTTATTTGCTTCACATAATACTAAGTGATGTGGCTTGAAAGAATTTTCCCACAGGACTAAATGAATGAATGACAAAAAGCACAGCTCTTAGAGTGCACAGTAAATGGAACACAGTGGCAGAGAGACTTGGAAAAAAAAGAAAAGAAAAACGGTCCAAGATGTGACTGTTAGTATAAAGATTTTATCCACAGTCTGATCCCTGCCCGGTCGTTCTTTGTTCAACGCTGAGAAGACAAATGGAAAGAGGGATGAGAACCACAGTAATGATGAAAAAATCACGTGAATCTACCTGAATAAAAAATATATAATATTTTGCATTCTTACAAGATATTGTTTTCTATGTTGTAAAAATGTTCTAATTTTTTCTTCATCCATTCATTATTTACCCCACTTTGTTTGATGAACGACATGCTAAACATGGACAATATTTTTCAGTTTGACACGTTTGGTTGAATACAAATATTCAAATATTTTTTTGTGGATCCACAGTAAATATTCTCATGCCCACTTGCGTAAAACCAAACACACATCCAAGTCGTAAGTGATTTCAAATGTTTTGAATCAATAAATGTTTACATATTTCTTATTACCGTGTACAACATATATGTGCTCCAGCTACAACCAGTCATTTAAACTATTTTGTTTTAATGTTGCAGTTTTTTATCTGCACATTTTATATGAAATATTCGTAATTGAGTTTCCCTTTGTTAACATGGCAACGTGACATGCCAGCAAACTTTTAAACAGCACTTTTTACATGTTAGCAAATAAATACACAGTTACGCTTCAGCTGTATTGACATAAGATCTATGGTGGGGATACATCTTGGGAGGCCTCAACTCCTTAAATACCCAGGTTCCTATAATGGAAGAAGATGTAAAAAAAAAAGAGGGAAAGAGGAAAGAAAGGGGTTTGGCATGGGAGGCATTGAAAACTGAGACACAGTGAGGTTAGACATGTTGATGGTGTGAAGTGCGACCTTTGTTACTGAATCTTGGATTACAACTTCGTTTCACTTTTTAATACCGTTCAGGTAATATTTGCCATTAGAAGATACAGCGATATAATTATACTCTTATCAGAGTGCACAGCCTTTCTCCCTGTGTGTGCCCCTTCATGTTATACAACTGGGATGGCCACTCATGCATGTTCATGCAAGAAATTCATCATTGTAGTGAGCAATTCTAGCTTTTCTTGCCTTGATAAACCTCATTCTTCAGTTAAAAAGACACTCACTAAGAGAGGAAGATGTTTTGAGTCCAAATTGGTCTCTTTGATTGGAGATAGAGAGCTCTATGAGTTGTTTTAGACTCAGAGGCTTCACACTGGGTTTCACTTTGGGCTTTGCCTCGTTTATTTGGACTGAGTCACTGCTGCTCAAGTACAGTGCCCAGTGGTTTGTTATGGTCATATCTTAGGCCTATAGTTTAAGTAACAGGTCAGTGCTGTGAAGGATATTTAGTTTTCAGAATTTTTCTTTAGATCTTACTTCTGACACGCCACATGGGTTGACAAACTCGGGGCTTCCAATACTAATCAAATAAATGTACAATGCCGGATCCATCTGTTGTATACACCCTCTAGCTAGGACAGATGTTTATTTTTTTTATTTCAAAGAACAACATAGCCATTTGGATCTTGATTGATTAAATTAGTGAGGAGCACATTTATACAGTATGCAACAAGAGCTGAATGAGATTAAACATCACCATGGTGACAAACAGCTGGAAACACAATAATTATTTTAGATTAATTTGATCAAAGAAATAATTTTTAATTGTCACAAAAAATATATGACAAGTACCAGGAATGTATCTATCCTTGTTTTTTCTGTGATATATATTTGAGGGCTGCCCTTCATTTGTTCATGAAGACCATCTCCCTTCCTTTACCCATTATTTTTGATTGGCTATTGATTTTTATTTGAAGTACTCATCATTCACCTAATGATAATTCTGTTAGCATCTGAAATTCCTCAGTAAGCCCTTCATCTATTACATCCAGTATTCACCTTTACTGTAGGAGTCCCACATCTAACATCTGTTCATCGGTTTTATCACATAACTTTAAGTATGAAAAGCTGATCAGGAAATTGTTCTAATTATGTTTTCTACCATTTCTAGTCTCTAGGGCCTGTATTACTTGTTTATATCCACTGGAGCTAATTCAGAATCCCCTTTTGTCTGATGACAAACAACTATATGTCATCAGCTATCTCCCCTTGTGGCTGGCAAGTGACTCTGCTGCAACCATAAGTCCATGATAATCATGCCACAGATTCCCTGAGGGTCTACATGTCCATCCTGGTGATGGCCAAAGCCTCTTAGTTGTTCATCTGTCACTTGGTTTCTGGCTTCAACACCACTGTGATGACAACTGCTCCCTGCAGGTTAACCCATCTACCAAGTACCTGATAGTATATGAAATTACTAAAATGCAAATAAAAAAGGTTCTAACAGAAGAAAAAGATTTACAACATGAAGATCATGTGCCGAGCAAGTTTCTCAGGAAAAAAATGCTGACCAGAAGCCAAAGAGCTGCTGTGCTGTGGTGCACTAATGAGCTGACAAGCGCCAAACTGAGTAGGCAACTTATATATCAGCTACATAATACCAGCACTTAAGGTCAGGTAGGGGACCTTGTAAATAATGCCACAGTTTACTTTTAAATCTTAAGATGAGGCTTTAAGCTTTGCTATTTTTTCTTTTTGGAATTTTCTCCTAAAAAAAATCACGTAGCATATATACAAATGTCAGACCACTATAAACAATCCAGGGCAAACTTAGGTAAATTACTTACTACTTACTTACTTACTTACTTACTTACACCTAATCAAAACTGTAGGCTATATAAGGGAAAGAAAGTGTGTAATGTTATTGAACCTGTTTAAAAAAAAAACTCAATTTCTTTTAAAAGGACAAACCTTAAACAATACTTGGCAGCAGGTGTAAAATATGTCTTATTCAAAAATAAATAACTTATTTTTTTTCAATTTTTTTACAACCTGCAATGACATATTACATCAAAAGGGCAAAAGTACGTTTCAGTACTTACACCACATTAGGACAAGTTTGGATTTCTTTATCTGTCTCAGGAAGGAGATTATTCTGAATTATTGTGAATTATTCTTTTCTTTCAGGTTGCAACTTCAACTTTCTCAACCAAATTGAGAGCAACAAACAGTTCTAGCGCAACAACAATTAAGTACAGCTACAATCTCTTTAGCAAGTCTTCCATCAAACTGAGAAAAAACAAACTAAGTTTTGGATATATCATGGTAAGAAAAATGGCTGGAAAATCTCTAAAGAAAGGTACCCAAGCAGCAGCCTTATCAACCATTTCTATCAGCTCATCTTCATGTGGAGACACACTTTACTCTGAATGCAAAAGTTCAAAGCTCAGTCTGTAACTGGTAGAAATGAAGAGGAATTGACTTCCAAAAGGTCACAGGTCAAAGATCCATCCATCCATTTCCTATACCCGCTTAATCCAATTTTCCAAAGAGAGGATTTCTTAAAACTCAGTCCTCAGTGTATTCATGTGTACACATCAAAGGTGTATACAGGTTTGGGGTGTCTCAGCCTACTTTTCTCATACCCTCTGTTGCTTTGTGTAATGAGCACAAACTGGAAACTATAACAACAATGGTGCCTGAATACCTTTTTTTTTTTCCTGGGCTCTCATCGTCTTTTTCTGTAAAGTTATGTTCAGCAACAAGTCTACTTCATCTTCTGTCCACACAATAAAACTATTGTTTTAGTTCTTAAGTTTGTCCAAAGGGGGATCAGCTGTCCGTTTATAAAAAGAAAAGGAAAAAGTAAAAGAAACTGAGTTATGCTGTCTAGGCTTTAGGCACCCAAACTAATTTGATCACTCAGACAACTTTTCTGAGGTCTCAGACTTTAATTAGTTCATTGGAGATATGGCCTGTTGACAATCATTATTAATCAATACACAGGTGGTGCAAAGCTTTCAAAGCTCCATAAAACACTGTCTTGTCCAACTTTGTCCCAACAACAGCAGCTATGAGGCTATAAGCATTTTCTGTTTTTTGCATCCTTGGTTTGAAACGTAATTAAGAAACGGGAGTTATCAAAAAGACTGGAGGTCAAGTTTAATTCGGGAAGATCAAGATAACTTTCTGAGAGAAGTGCACTCCGGATTGCTTGAAAGCCTGATCAAAGTCATTGTTTGACTGCTAAAAGAGCTGTATGCAGACCAAACTCACTCTGGAGTAGTGGTTCACTGTGCTCCTCTGCAGTGACTCACGAAAAAAGTAATTTGATGAAACTCTCTACTGCCTCCACAACAACATTAACTAAAGAGTTGTCAAATTAACATTCAAACAAGCCTTAAACAAGTCCTGAAGAAGAGTGATGTTGAAATCAAATGTTTGGGTTTATTGAGCAAAAGTAGGTATGGAGGGAAGGGGCTCCAGGATTTTATTTCAAGTGCACTTATCCAACAGTTAAATGCATGCCTGGGAACATCATGTTTCAGCTTATATTTGTTAGGGCTTGCGGATTTTTGTGGACTTTGTTCTTGGATTTTCTGGGTTGTGTTTCTTTTCTGTTTTCTTGTTTGTGTTTATTCATTCTCTTAAATCAGATTTTATTCTATCACTATTAGTCTAGTCTTTATTTGCCTTTTAGTAACTTTCATGGTTTGTCTTAGCTATTTTTTATTTTTATCTGTTAGTCTTGTCTTGCCTCTGTTTAGTTTAGTTTCTAGTTCTCGCTCATATTTCCTCAGTCTACATGTACTGGTTATTTTCTCCAGTCACTCACCTGTGTTAATTGTCTCAGCTGCTATTCATTCACCAATCACTCTCCTCTGTATCTAAGCTCCCTGGTTGTTTCAGTTCTTGTCAGATTCTCATTGTCAGTCTTTATGGGGTGCTTCAGTGTGCATTTATTCTTGCCTTTAGTCATATTTTCTGGTTTTCTCAAGTTTAGTTTAATGGTTTTCTGGCTTGGTCCATGCCTTTTTTTTGTAGTTTTAAAATAAACCAAGTTTAGTCACTCTTCAATAATAAATCATCTTTGACTAAAAAACAGTCCATCCTTTACTTGTTTAGCAATCCACAAAAGTATAAATTTTGACCAGTTGTGCCAAAACATTTGCATGCATCTCTGGGGGTCACATGGAATTTTGCTGAAGAATGTTTAGTTTAAAAATGCTAAAAAGGAAAAAAAAAGTTCTTCCAAATAAACATAATATCCTGGGTAAAGCTTTTGCTTGTTGATCTTGACAATGTCTGTGTTTAGCAATGCATCTGTATGAAATTAAATTCAATGGGGAAAAATACTTAATTTATCCCAAAAGGAAATTATCATAAATGGATGGTTTGTTGCTAAATGAAATGTCATTGCAGAAATGATTATTAACAATTAACAATGAGAAAAAACCACAACACATCATGAATGCAGGTTATTTGCTTTGAAGTTTGGAAGAGAACAGCTAAAAAAAAAAAAAACATGAAAAACACCACTTCCTGTGATACAAATGAAAATTAAGGTAGCTAAGTGTGTCTGACATGAAAGATATTTCAAATGGGATTAGGAAAATTAAGATAACTGTTGACCTCCAACAATATGTGATATATATGATATGATGATATGATATATCAGTGATCATCTTGACTCAATTTATCTCTAACATCTGCAGTCTAGAGAGACAACACCATCCCTGTAACGTGTAACATCAAAAGTTGCTTCTAGTCTCTACCAGTGACTAAAATACATCATACATTGCTATCCAACACACACAGATGCCCCTGACCAAGACATATGGCTGACTTTTCCAAATTCACTGTGTGTAACAGATAAGATTGAATATCCTATAAAGGAAACTAGACCCTGGTAAATGCTTTGCCATCACACAGTCATTGACAGGGGAGAGGTCCTGCTTGATAACTGGTCTTTGTTTAGCCATTTATAAAACGCTCACAAAAATAATCAACAATAAAAAGAATAAATAAAGCAAAGAAATGTCATCTTGTCATTTTTATGGTATGGATTCACAGGTTGTGTAGAGGATCTTTGCAGTAAATGTTGAGCTCTACATGTAAGGCAGTGCTGTGTGACTGCACACCCATCGTTACATACACTATATTGCCAAAGGGATTCACTCACCCATCCAATTAATTAAATCCTAATCACTTCTAATGGCCACAGGTGTATAAATTCAAGCACCTAGGCATGTAGACTGCTTCTACAAACATTTGCTCTTAGGAGCTCAGTGAATTCCAGCGAGGTACCGTGATAGGATGCCACCTGTGCAACAAGTCCAGTCGCCAAGTTTCCTTGCGACTAAATATTCCACAGTCAGCTGTCAGTGGTATTATAACAAAGTGGAAGCAATTGGGAACGACACCAACTCAGCCACGAAGTGGTAGACCATGTTAAATGACAGAGCGGGGTCAGCGGATACTGAGTCACATAGTGTGCAGAGATTGCCAACTTTCTGCAGAATCAATTGTTACAGACATCCAAACTTTATGTGGCCTTCAGATTAGCTTAAGAGCAGTGCGTAGAGAGCTTCATGGAATGGGTTTCCATGGCCGAGCAGCTGCATCCAAGCCATACATCAACAAGTGCAATGAAAAGCATTGAATACAGTGGTGTAAAGCACACCGCCACTGGACAGATAGAACACCTTTGGGATGAATTAGAGTAGAGACTGCGAGACAGGCCTTCTCGTCCAACATCAGTATCTGACCCCACAAATGTGCTTCTGGAAAGATGGTCAAAAATTCCCATAAAGACACTCCTAAACCTTGTGTAAAGCTTACCCAGAAGAGTTGAAGCTTGGATGTGCTGTACATGTTAATGTACTGTTAATGTTCATGTTAAACCCATGGATTAAGAATAGGATATCATTTAAATTCATATGTGTGTAAAGGCAGATGAGCAAATACTTGCAATATAGTGTATATCTTACCTGTGCAGTAACTTCTAAATACAATTCATCTCTCAATATGAGTTTAACACCTAGCTGAAGCTATTGAGATTGTACATTGCGGGCATTCTTGTGAGTACATATGTTTCCTTAGGAAAGTCCTTCTCATATCTGTGAAACAAGAGAGAGGGGCCCAGTCTATCCAGAAATTGTGAAATAGAAATATTTGTCCACATGTCCAATATAAATGAGTGACACAATCAAGTCAAAAATTGTGAAATGACATTTTGAAAGGCAGTTGTTTTGTATTGGGCAGAAGCAGCCTCTTGCTTGACAGTCGAGGGCTTAATGCCACCCATTAATTCCTCCTTTCCCTGTGGAATTTTTGTTCCTGTCAACAGTGGCAACTGTCAGCATCACCACCTCAGGGGAATCAACGTGAACATGTTGCAACAAGAGTAGGATAGTTATCAGCACAGTGATGGACGACGTATTGTGGTAAAAAATATTGTACTGACCCATCTTTGAACCTTTATCGTAAACCAACTTAAGTACTTTTATCATCTGTCATGAGATTGCATTGGAGAGGAGCAGACACATTTGTAGCTCATTTAAAGATGTTGGTGTGATTGGAAGGACATCTTAAATAACAACAGCTAAGAGGATATGACCCAAGTAATTTCCCAATGTATGCCTAATTATCAGTAAAAATGGGATAGAGTTTGCATGACAACCCCTTTAAACTTATCCTCATCACTATTGTTGTCTACCTCTGTTATTGTTGCCCTGCCTTGACGTCTATATGTTTGTCTTCTTCAAAGCTCTGCAGAAATATGTTGTCATTTTGCTGATAGCATAATCATCACTGTAAGTGGACACAATTTAAGAAATTGATGTCAATGAATGACATAATTTCCTACCTTGCCAAGTATCCCCCTGAGCTGCCATTGCTCTGTTGTGAATCCATACAGTTCGTAGTTCCAGGTATCAGTGCCATGGCAGGATTTTCTTGGGCGGCACTCCTCACTGCACGTGCTATCAGCTCCAATGAGTCCTGGACATAGTGATCCAGAGAAGGAGATCCCATGACCCCATGGGCCAGAAGCCCAAGGGGTAGCCCCTCTGTTCTCAGCTCAGCCACATTTTGGCTGTCTCCCAAGACCCAGTGAAACTCTGGGAGTGCTATCCTTGTAGCTAATGTCCATAACCGGCGTACCTCCCGGATATCGCACCCAAAAGTCACTACTCCTCTTGTTGATGAGATTTCTCTCAGGGCCTCTAGCTGTTGCATGAGAGCTTGCTGTTGGTCTGATTTAAAGGAGGAAGAGGATGAAGCATCAGAGAATAAATCGGGTGAAGGCACCATCTCTGCTCCCACAGGGATACCTGATGCCCCTGTTGAGGATGAAGATGATGACAGTGTTGTTGTCAGGTTGAGCAGAGTGCCCAAGTGGAAGCGGGTGTTGTTCTTGATGAGCAAGAGGAAGTTGCTAATGTTCCACTCCTGGCATAGCAGAATGCTGATGTCCCACCAGCCATTCATCATCAGCAGGTGGTACAGGAGATTGGAAGATGGAGTGTCCACAGTCTGCATTGCCATTTGTAAATGAAGAGGATTCTGTATGAAGTATTGGATGTTGAATAAGAAGATGGAAGGGAAAGTAGATAAAAACAACAAGGGGATTTGGAAGGGAGAAGGTAAACCATGTGACAAAAATCAACAAAGGGGAATGAGTGAATGGAGTGGAGTTTCAAGGGACAGAGTGCATAGTAAAACAAATAGTAGGAAATAAATGAGTATTGGTGATGGGAGTGATGAACAAGTCGTGATGAGAAAGACAAAAAGTTGATATGGGGCAGTAGGAGGCAGGCGTATGAGAGGGGAGATAAAACATTAGAGGATTGATTTTGGTTTTAAGATTATTGTGAGAATTATCAACAGAGAAGTCAGGGGCAATGATAAGAAAGAAGATGGAAAGTGATAAGAGGAAACAGTACCAGGGCAGTGAAATGTAAAAGGGGACATGAGAAGAATGTAGGATGAAAGAAAAGAAAGAAAGAGATGTTTATAAATATTTTAAATTCAGTTTATATCTAGAAGAAAAAATCAGTCTGCTTTATGTTATGGATTTCAACTTAGCCTTTCAAGCTCCCATGAGTATCATTACTCACATCATAAGAGATACAGCTATTATGTGCAGGCACATTTTTTCTCTATAACTTGAAGAAACACAAGAGGGATTTGTTTTAAAATTTGTGCCTGTGTTTTTATCCATGAGGTTATTTCCATTTTTGTGAACCACTTTGTGACATTTGTTCTTGAAATCCCCTTTATTAAAATAAATCAATTAAATTCTGCTTCTCTGAGTATGTGGCACATTGTTTCCATGCAATGAAAATAAACTATAAACAGGACCTAACCGAAAGGATGCTTGAGTTCGAGTGTTTGCTCATTCCTGACACATGTTGTAAATGGGCTGTTCCATTTTAAGATGAAAACAATAATCTGATAAAGGACCACACAGGTGAGATTAAAGGTATTTATCAATTTGACACATTTTGTACACTGAAAACTGCTCTTGTTAATCTACGGCCTAAACAGATCTCTGCTCTCTGTGTCACAGTTGTTTTTGCTTCACTTAGATAAAACTTCTGAAAGTGCTTGAAATTTCACAGAGAAAAATCTCACAATGGTGACGACGGAAACTGAAAATGGTCTCTGGCTCAATACCTCATTCACACAAATTCAGAATACAAATATGATTATAGTGCATTCATGTCAAGAGAAGCATGTGACCGTGACAACAAAGCAGCCCGGTTTCCTTTCCTTTGACGTTGTTTCTGCATTGTGTCAGTGTGCTGTTCCTACCAATGTGGAGTCACATATTTAGCATGCTGAAATGGCAAACTAAGTTACAGTAGTTACTATATGGTAGTATAACACCCAAAGAACCAAAGATACATATGTATACAAATGTCGACAGTCATTTGGACAGCTTGCAGGTGATTGTGTAAAACAAGGAGAACCATCTTACCGATCTACTCACCACTATAATCATATGCACAGAAACTACACATGCAGTGCATTTTAGTAAACCATAAGATCAGAGCAGATCACTTTCAAAGTCCTGCTTGCAAAGTCTTGTAATACTTTACATGAACTGAAGTGCCATGAGCTCCCTGCTCTACCTCTGTAAACCTTGGCATATGGTAGCCAACACACCACATGTGGGTTATCCAGTCGATGAGTAAGTCAGCCCTTGTTTGTTTGCATGCACTCACTGTAACACACACAACACCACACACACTTAAAAAGTCTGTGAGCAACTCAGCCTAATTGACTTTACAACTTTTACACAAGCTTTGCACTAAAAGTCCATTAGATTAATCTATTGGTTAATTTAATTTAGCCCATTAATCTCTCTACCAAATAGCCATGCAAATAGGACATGATTCATCTGCTTTTTGAATATCCAAGTATGGATTATTGCTATGACAAATGCACTAAAAGCAATATTACATATTTTATTCTAGATTTAGAAGTCCTGTATCAGGGTGGAAGATTGTAATGCAGTCCGCAGGGCATCAGGCTCTCACCTTCTCTCTTTGCCCAGGAGGACTGGAGGATTGATTCTTAGCTGCAGCGCTTCTGCACCATAATCTCCATAAATCTGTAACCTCCACTTTGTTCCTCGTGTAAGTAAAAAGGAAATCATTTGTAGAAAGTTTAGAAGCATGTGATGTGTGCATGATGATTCCAAGCTCTGTTGTCGCTGTGATCTCTTTCATCACTTTTTGCTTTATTTTTGTGATTTGTACACAAAGAAACAGAATCACAATGACGACTTGATTGTTGATTCTACTTTGAGTGGATGATTAATTATTCAGAAAGCATAGAAACAAATGTTACAAATGGTATTTTTTGATAAGTCGTAGAAGATTACCTTCTAAAACCTTGTCTTGCGGATGTTTCTTGTCCTGAGTCTCCTCACAATTGTTTCTGTCATAGCAGAAAATTGTTACAGACAGCCCTCCAGGAAGACCAACTATTGATCCTTAGCCTCTCCCTCTTGTCATCCTGACCTCTTCGTATCAGGCTGGGTTCTCAGTCAAGGCATTTTTTTTTTAAATCGATTGGCATCAGGGTCACTGAATACACCTTAACTCCTGATGTTTTGTGTCAGCTGTACAGGCAGCAGGAGCTTGTCAACATGTTGACTTACTGGACACACCTGTGCGTGTAGTCTGGAATGCGGTTCTTTAAAGGATGCTGTTATGGGTTCTATTCGAAGTAATGAATAAACGGTATGTTTGGTAATTTTGATTCAAATACCTTTTTAATAGTGGTTTGTCTGTTATATTGTGTAATTTTACATTGGCTATAGTTGGCCTAGGATGATTAGTTTTCAGGGTGGTAGGATTTGCAGGTTTATTGCCAATGTAAAAAAAAAAAAAAAATAATTCTTTGAGTCCAAAATCGTAAAAGGTCACAAGTTTGAGGAATTAGTTGGTTACAATGGCAAAAATGTACTTTTTCTCCTGTTTCTGTTCTAAGAAGCTAACTCTCTCTGTTCAAATTCTGATCAAATTGTTTGACAATTGTTTTTTTACCACGTTGAAAACAAAAAAAGCTGCACAAGGAACAGCATGAGCAATGTTATTTTTTTCTTTTTTCTAGCTGCATTGCAGAGCCACTGAGGTGTTGAACATATATTGTACGTGTCACTGGTTTTAATAACTTTAATATATTTTTAGTGTGGAATTTGCAACTGAGTGCTGTAGGGACAATCGCTGTTCATGCCAAAACAATTGCATGAACTGTTACTTTTTGCTTGGTTTTACATATTAGATAAGACTGAATAGTTGTTCCTAATAAGCATGTTACACTGTGTAAATCTCACGTATGATAACAACATTATTCATCTGCATGTTTCACATTTATTGTTCGCCAATCAAATACTCAATATCTCCAACATATTTAATGTAAAGATGTTCATTTTTACATAACTGCATAACATGGCGTCAGAAAATTGCATATAAACTTCTAGCTCTCATAGAAGATGTTGCATCTTACTTTGATTTTCACCAGGCTGCAGTACTGTGGGTCAGAATGGTGATTTACATATTAGATTTATACTAAAGTTCTCACATAAGAGACTCTTTCTCTGTGGCAAAGTTTATTTTTCCCGCAAGACTTTCTTAGCTCCTGCTCTTTAATATGCTAAATTCACAACTCTGCACTGCTATCCAAAACTCCTCACCACAACCTCCCCGCTCACTTTACTCTGAGGACACTTTTTCCTGTGCTCCATAAGCTCCATATTATTGATGCTTGCATAACAAAGTTTGAGCAGAACACACTATCAAAGATTTCTCTGTGATCCACTGTATCATACAGATTGTGACAGTGAACTTTGTCTGACCTCTACTATCAACTTTGATGGGATATAGTGGGGTAAAGGTCAAAAGAAAAGTAAGGAAACAAACACTAATGATATCCTCTCAAGACACTGAAAAAGCTTTTACATTTTGAAAATCTGTTTTGGAGAAATTGCTGTCAGCCTTCATTTGGGATTTACCCGTGAAACTGGATTGGGTCAGAGGGGAGCTGAGCCATTTCTCTAAAAGTCTCACATGAGTACTGCACACTATATCTGGCTGTCTATTTTTTTCTTTTTAGTAACTTTTACCTCCTGCTCAATCTTTCGTGTATCCACCCATCTCTGCCTACCTCTCCATCAATCACTCATTTTATGTTGGTCAGCTTTCTGTTAATTTAATTTCACTTCAGAGAACCAGTTTTAACTTTAATCTGCTGACCAATAACAGAGAAATACGTCCTTGTGCACAGACCAAGAAATTGGATATTACACAACAAACACATAGACAGACACAAGAATAGCTCGGTGGGTGGCAAATGACCCTTCAGTCCAACTAATTGGTGTGGTTGTGTGATCCTTCTCTTTTTGCCTTCCAAAGATGATATGACTGATATGCAATAATTGCCTTATATTTGACACACAATTAAAGATGTTTATAGTGCATAGTTAAACTGAATCATGTGAAAGGATGTGTCTTCTTGTTCTTGAGAGCAAGATTTCATCTTTAGCACACACATAAATAGTCACATACTTATCAGGTGTTTTTCCAACATGGGAACTACTGAGTTTAAGTTTGTACAATTTTAACTAATTTTATTTGACCCTTATCTTAATCAGGATAACTCTTGTTGTCTATTTTTTCCTTTTGGTACAAGAGTCAGATTTTCAGCTCATTAATTGGCTATACTTGTTCCAGCTCCTGCATACAGTCAAGATGGATCTTCACTTCACAACATTAACTAAAGAGTTAGCAGTTGTCTTACTTTAGCTATAGATGTAGAATAGAAATCAACTTTAAAATATTGACTTTGAGTTGTTACTGTGAATGGCGTTTTGCACCGACCACTTCTAGAATTGGAGGCAGTACACATGCCTTTATGTTTACAAATATCCACTACATCCAAATTTTCACACCCTTTATACCTAATGATGTATACCATTTTTAGAAATGTTACTAAAATTAGGAAACAATGCTGACATTATAATGTTGAAATATTGTATGCTTAACATGTTTTTATGTTAAGTATGTATTGTTTATTGTCTACAACAGGAAATGTGCACTAATATTCATAACTGAATAATTGAAAGAGAAAACAAAGATTTTTTTTTCCTATTAAAAAAAAACAAAACCCATTTAAAAATGTTCTCTTAGCTGCAGTATTCACTGTTCAATCACCTCTGGAGCTGGCCAAATGGCAGAAGATTTATCCAGCCAATAGTGTTTCTGCTTGAGTGGGTTCCCTCTATTATGCCACACATATGATGGTGGATGTGGTTTATGAAGAGATTTGGCTTAAAACTGATAGTGCCGTTTATTCACGGGTTACTTAAGAGTTCCTTGACACACATTTCAGCTTACACAATGAAATATTTGATGATTTATCGGTGGATGGACAGATAAAAGGGCAATTTATTATAGACAGGGAAGATTCCAGTACAACATGTGGTGTAAGTGTTTGTGACCAGGTGAATCTAAATTTCGCAGGTACTGAGATGCTTGAATGTAGTATCACACTGGCTGGGCTTTCTAAATATGGTAGTAGTGAAAGATAATTTCTTTAGGCATATATAGTCTACCTCATAGCATGTGCTTTGTAATCAAACATTTCTAACTTGTCTGTTAAAGAAGAGAAAGGAAAAACTCTCTAGCCTCTTTTCTGTACAGATACAATGAGAATTAGGAGATTTCAGCACCATGGACAGAGCACGCTAATCCTCTTCCTCTGAAGCAGTTGAGGCAACAGCTTTTGTCATAACTTGTCACCACTGAAGTGTAATTTGAGTTATTCAGTCAAGAGGGATCAAGATTAGAATCCATAGCCTACTGCACAAAAGAAGTTAATCCTGAGTGAGATTAGATTTCAAATACATACCCTACAAAAAAAAAAGGAGAAGAGGATGAAGACTAATAGCCGCAGGATGATCCATGTCCTCCTCCGCCAACTGCCTTAAATGTTTCTCACTGATTTGTGACTTGGGCTGAACCGAGAACTACTGTATTATGTTTAAACTGAAGTGCTTGCCCTCGTGGGGGTATTGTTAAACTTCATCTGCAAACTTGTAATCTGTGTTTTCGTTGACATTATGGCGCACCTAAAAAGAAACAATCCAACGCACTGTAGAGGGTGAAATAATCAACAGTTAACAGTTCAGAAGAAGATGGAAAGGAACTTTTTTTCTTTTTTTTCTTTCCTTTTACCTCACTGTGGCGCGAAAACTTCTTCTGCACAACGCTGACTACTGGCACCTGAAGCGCGACTGAAACGAAATCCAACTTAACGAGCTCGTCCCGGTTCCTTGGAAAGGCGATCATGGCGGAAACCCCCTGCACGACCACCGTGTGACACACGCTCTCCAGGAAGGACAACGGATCCTCGTCCTCTGGGATGCCCGTAAAAGAATATGAAAATGCAGGCAGCTCGCCGAGCGCTGTTCCAACAGCCATGACAACCTCCATAGACAAATTGTAAGGTAGCAATCCAGCCCGGTTCAGAGCCTCTACGGCGTGCAGAACCGAGTCTCGGGGTGAGAACACGCGATCCTCCTTCGAGGTGTTTCCCTCCCGTTGTCTCGACGGGCTTTTACTCCGATTCGTGCCCCTCTGACTATTGGTGGTAACTCTAGTCCTGAGGCTTCCATATCCAAGCGCGCTGTCACCTGTTTTAATCTGCTTTTCAAACTCCAATTGCTGTGCTCCCATCAAAGCTCCCTCTACGTTCCAGTCCTCAGAAGCAGTGGACTGCAAGCGGGGCTGAACATTCAGAGCCCCCACCCGAACCGTGTGGCCGATTCGTTTCAGCACCTGACAGGGCTGCGGGTGAGAGTGAGCGCAAGGCGGGAAGAAAACGAGTGCGCACAGTAGTAAGCGCAGTGGTGGCGAGACCCCGATTCCTGGTAGAAGTGCGGGGCCGTTCATCACCACTGACTTCATCATCCCGGCTCCTCAACAGCACCGGATCCCCTGTCCAACCGCACAAAAGCCGAACAGCGGGGCCGTTCCGTTGGTCCCCCTGCTGGCCCCCAGCCTTTGGCCCTGGTACGGCACTCAGACAACCTGCAGTCCCCGTTCCAACTCGCGTTAAAGTTACGCGTTTCTCCTCGGACACAGACAACAGGCTGTTGAGGCGCAAGATCAGGCACAAGGCGCGCATAAGCAAAATATGATCCCCAAAAGTGCTGTTTTTCATCTCAAAGGATTTTCATAATTCAAGCCAGCTGATTATTAACCAATTCGGGCAATCAAACGAGAGAAAATTCACATAATCCACAAGCAGGAAAGATATATGAAAGAGATTGTGTAGGCCAGGAGCAAATGTCGAAAAAAGGTTAATGCGTATTAAACACATTCCAAAACAGTTAAATCCACCACAGGAAAAAAAATGACGGCTTGATGGATTCGACGAAAATCACCCGATAATCATCCACAGTGAAGGGGCGAAGACAGCAGCTCTCCTTCCCGGTCCTCGAGATTGAAATCCCCCCCCCCCCCCCCTGTTGTTTAACAAGTAGAAGCTTTGAAGAGCGCACGCGCCGCTTGGCTCGAGCCAACCTCTGTACTGACACTTCCCCGAGCTAGACCTCCGGCTTATTGTGCACACTCCAAGGAGATTTATCCCTGTCCGTACTTCGCCAGATTCAACAGTGTAGGGAGGATGTGAAATAAGAGATCAATTAAAGTAAACTACAACACCATAACAAAGTCATGGGTTAAAGTGCTTGTTTATTTAAAAAAATGTATAGTCAGTCAAATGATCAAAATAATAAATGGAATGCTGCTACAGTTCTTTGGTTACATTTATAGCATTAAGTGGAATAATTTGTTTAGTTGTGAGGAATGACACCTTTCCTGAATATTTATTCCATGTAAAATTATGCACAAGATGAAAAGAGCTTCTTAAAAACACTGGTGGAATATAAATTTAATACAAAGCCCATGTCCTTAAAAGTAGGGAGTTTTTATAATACACAACAAATTAGACACAAGTATATAGAGAGGGAATATTGGTGTTTATACTGATCAGCTTTATTGTATTTAGATATTATGAACACCAACAACATGACAATATGATGCAAGGAAAAGTTGGCAGAGAGGTAGTTTGCAATTTTGTAACATCATCCTGTATTTTAATTACACCTCTTTGATCATTTTGGTTCTGAGAATACTAACTGTCTGAGTTTTTCAGAAGGAATCTGTGTCCATTTTTTGCAGAATACAAGATTTCAGCAGCTCACCAGTCAGCGCTCATTATTTTCTGATTCTCCTTCATAATGTGTCATACTTTTTCAATAGGACTCAGACTACATGTGCTTGAATGGCCTGTCTGCAGTCAAGATACATGTCTATGAAGCTATTGTGTTGTAAGTTGTGTAGAACAAGGTCTTTCATTGTCCTGATAAATACCTCAAGGGAAAAGACATCGCCTTGATGGTGGCATATGTCTCTTCAGAATTCCAGTATACCCCTCTGCATCAATGGTATCCTCAAACACATGTAAATGACCCTTGCTATGGGCACTAATGCAGCATCATATCATCACAGGAGCTGGCTTTTGCATCTTTGACTGATGATGGTCTGCCTCATCTTTAGCGCTTATAAAACTCTTTTTTTATGATAACTGATAATTCATAGACTCACATGACAAAAGAACACATTTCCACTGTGTTTCTGTCCATTCGAGATGAGTTTGTGTCGAGAACTTGATGGTGTTCCTGCTCTGGTCTTTGGGATTTTGTGTTCGGGTTTTAACTTTTCCTTTTGGTGTCTAAGTGAGAAAGCCTTGGCAATGTCTGGGCTAAAACATTGATCAATCAATCTGGATTCATATGGAGCCAGATTGTGCAACACTTTTTTCTGAAAGTTTTAAAATGATGGTTTCCCAGTGATGGGCACCTCACTACAGTGTTTGGTGTGATGTAGCTTTCTACTATATATCAGTGAATATCTCTCCCTCTCCTTTCCCTCCTGCCTTTAGTTAACTTCTGTGTGACCTAATTGCCCTGCACCTGATTTTTTTCAACTAATGAACTCTATCAATATTTAAGCTACTTAGTCCCTTTCTTCATGCCACCTTGTCCCTTTGTTTGCAGAGTGTGTTGTCGATGTCCAGTCCGATTCCCGTCTTGCTGTGATTTGCTATTTGGATTTTCCAATTTATGGACTGCCTGCCACAGCAGCACTTTTGGTTTCAAGAGTGAAAATTAAATTAATTATCGGTTAAAAAAAACACATGCTTGTTAACCCGTCACTGTTCCTCCTCGTAATTCACAAATGCCAAAAGTAGGAAACTCAGCCCTGCATCACTGTGTGCTTACGCACATCAAGCCAGCATTACAGAATTAGCTGAGTGACAGCAGCACTGTTGGTCAGAGTGGCAAGTTCCATGACATTGACTTGATGTGTGTAAGGATACACAGGGAGGGCCTCTATAGCCTCACTTATTATCTCCCATGACAGCTCAAAGACATCTTTCTTATCCAACAGTAGACTCCAACTTTGGTCTTTGGACACTGGGATTACACACTTTTTGTATTTTTTTTTTAATGTACAGTAATTATCTCTCTGAGTTAGGTAAAAAGTGATGAGCCACAACCCATTTTTGCATGAAAAGATATTTTAGTGGAAACCGTTATACCCAATCCTGACACCCTCACCTGTTACCACATAAATTTGGGATTGTATAGTCTTCTAGAAAGGTGTTCTATACAATTTATGCACATTCGTCTGTCTTTGCCTCTCTCCTAGCATTTTTGATTGTGTGTTGGCATCAAGCTCTAGATTTGTTTGGATTTGGTAAATATAGTGAAGTTTGTCAGTGCTGGAAATCAATGTACTTGTGGCTCTGAAATAAATAAAAATTGCAGATTTAATTTTTTACAGCAATTTAGAAATCATCCAAACATCCAGAGTTTTTAGTATAGGTTTCATAGTGGCTTAAGCATTTATTAGGGTTTGTAAATCATAACGTGCAAAAAATTAAATAAACATTCCATTTCAACATGATATACCATCTGTTATTAAAAACATTGTTTTATTCAGATATGTCCCTCAGATACAATTAACAGCTGTTAAGGGTTTAAACATTTTACTAAGTCCCTGTTGCAACCCATACATCAGATGTTCAAACAGATTAAATTACCAGCCTAAATTTAAATAGCAATGCCCATTCAAGGTTAGTTAATAGTCTGATCTAGATTATAGAATATTAAACGTGCAGTTTGAAATGAGAGATATTGGATGGGAATAAAAGGAAGAGGGAAACAAAAATGTTTTGACGTGGGATAATCAGGAGGTGGTAACTGTGGTTGGCAGGAAGAGGGAGAAGCAAACAAGCAACACGAGTGAGAGATGAATGAGAGGGGATTGATGAAAAGGAAAAATGGAAAATGAAGACAGGGGAATGGGGAGGGAGGGGAGTTGAATTCAGTTCAATTACATTTGTGTAGCTCCTGAGCACAAAATATTTTATCGAAGGACATTTCGCACGGTGGAGTAAGGTCAAGACACAGTATTATCGAGAAGACCCCACAAATTTCTCATTAAGCAAGCACAGCAAGTGGAGGAGGGAATAATGTAAAGAATAAGAGCTGAGAGAAGATGAAAACAGGTGAAAGCCAACAGAGCGGGAGACGATATTAAACACTGCTGCAGTGGCAGAATAAAAGGCATAGCAATTGCAAGAGAACTTTATTGAAGAAGCCGACTCCTACATAGAAAAATAAAGAAAAGAAGTACTAACTCTAGAGGTATATTCAAAGTATTTAGTCTTCATTGCAGAAATGCAATTCCATGGCGCTATATGGGTTTGTCAAAATGCAAACTCTAATGCCAATGTTGAAGCTTGCCTCTGCTATATGGATGGAAGATATGCCCTCTTTTAAAATATGTCTTCACTCATATTGTAGCCTTTCTCACTAAATGAAATATATTAACCCCTTTCTTTGTTACAACTTCTCTATTACACCTGCATTAGTGCTTGGTAAATGCACATCTATGTTAATATTTTGTTGCCAAGTAACTGTAGGGGCAGTCTGAAAATGATTATATATACAAATAATTATCATATATTAAAATAATTCACTGCAGCTACTCACTCATATATATTCATATTGATACATTTATTTGCTTTGTTTTCTTGGTGAGAAAAATCTAATGAAATCTTTTATTGTCACAGCCTCCCAGATCAGGCTAACATTCAACCAATGCATTGTGGGTTGAGATCAATGCAAATTAACACGTATATGCTACAACATACCAAGACAGTTTCACTTGTCAAACTTATGCTTACACTGAAGTGACAAAACCCCTGGAATTGGCACATGACTCCAAGTATGACATCATTAAGTACAACTTTGGGTATTTTGTCACGTGAAACCTTTCGGACCAAAACATGACCTAAATCTTTGTAAGTACTGCCTTTTGTGTTTGGAACATTGTTTTTTGTCTTTATGCGTTGTCTGTCTGTCGGCTTTTGATTTTTTTTTTTCATCTAACTTTTGTATTCAGACCTTCTAGCCGTCTTTATGCCTTCCTGCTTTTTAGGCTTACCTGATATGCCATGCCTGTTTGCCTGCTTTTTTAAGCACACCTGTATTCCCTCTCTGAATGTGTTTCTGACCCCTTGCCTGGTCGAATGTTCATCCTTGTTTCTGTGTCTGCCGTGGTTGTCTGCTTTGCTGATGATTTTCTTTACCTGTCTGATTTCCTGCTCATCTGTCCATCTGTCCATCTGTCTTTTTCCTCATTCAGCATGACTACACAACTGTCTCCCTCCTTGTGGCGCTCCATCTCTGCTTGACATAATTCCTGTTAAAAGTGTGACAATCTTTTGCAGCAGACTTTACTGACCTGCTACACCTGCAAAGCAAATTTGTACATGGTTCACTTCCCCAGAAACGGAGTAAATGAACAGGTGAAATCTGAACACATACACTTACACTAGTTCAAGGTTACAGCACCTATTAAGGAAGATACCTAATCCCAGCAGTCTAAATTGACAAGCGCACAAAGATAGCAGGGAAAATCCTCTTATGCATACAGGCTCATCAAACAGGAAGGCAACCTGAACAATCACCAGATTTCCAAGTAATCCCAAAATTGTTAAAATGACCAATTTATAAGAATGATCCAAAATTACATTGTGTATTTCTCTTTTTATACTGGTTCAAGGTCAGACCTGGCAACACAGTATGGTGACTTACATCCCATTTAATGGTAAGTAATATTACAATAACATGGCTCCATCCCCAAACTGTCTTAGCTGTATGATATCTCAGATGTGGGCATTTTATTTATGTAACATCTTTGGTATAGTTCTTTTTTTTTTGTTTGTTTCTGGTTCTGTTTGTTTCTGGTTCTGTTGACAGATGTAGTTGAATTTTTGAGGTTTTGAATATTTCAACAAAGAGCAACTTTAAATGAGAATATTTCCATACAAGGCTGTAAGAAATTTCTAAATTTTAATCAATCTTTTGAGAGGCACAAAAAAGACAACAATTCTGTCATGTGGTTTTTCCATTTATTATGGTCCTGGTCAGTTTTTAGTTTTTGCCATGTTTTCCTCAGTCTCTTCTGTCCTGCCATCAGCTTCACCCACATCACCTGTGTTTTCCCCTCAGCTGCCTTTACTCACCAATCACCTCCCTGCAGTATTTAGTCTCCAGGTGTTTTCATTTTCAGTGCCATATCTCCGCTGTAGTCCAAGCCAAGTAACGCATGCTGGTGCCTCAGGTTTGTCCTAGTTCATGTAAGGTTTTTCTCATTGTCATAGTTAGGTTTTTGTTTCAAGTTTTGTTCTTCATAGTCGTTAAGTTTTGGTATACCGGCTCAGCTGCGCTTTTTGTTGGATTATTCAAATAAATCAAGAGTTTTTCTTTGGAATATCTGCATCTGGGTCGTTCACCACCATGCCACAACACCATCATAATTGTAAAAGATTCGTGTTTAGGATGATGAGGTGTTTCTAACAGAGCCTACTGGGGGCATTGAACAACAATCTGCCCTTGACGTCACACTGAGTGTTTGTACAACCTGGGTTTGCGTGGACGCCTTGATTAATTTGAGACAGGTGCACAAAATACTTTGTTCTAATTGTCCAATCCCTTGATTAGTCTGCAATTTATTCAAAAGTAAATATATATATATATATATATTTATTGTTGCAAATAAGGCATAGTCATCACTCACACACTCACTCGCATCAAATTAGGTGACTTACTCAACTGAGGCTTCAGTGTTTAAAAGGTGACATAACCTCTGCAGCCGCAGATAAACAAAATCCAAAATCCTGTTAAGGCTGATTAATTGGGTATATTCTCTCGAAACTGAGCTTGCAGTCCAGACAGTAAGCATTTAAACACGTTCCTCTTTTCAGGCACATTGCTTTAAAAGATCTGACATAAAATGAAAGGCATTATGGTAATGCCAATGGACACTTGGCTTTGTTTTTAAATTCAAATCTTTATTCGGAAATATTCCTAAAGTCACTAACAACCATAAAACCGAGAGTGCAAACTGATGAATCTTAGATTTGAAGGGTAACAGAACTTTCAAAATAATCCATATAAACTTAACTAAAGTAAAACTTGAGATACTCAAGAAAAAAATGAACTTCCAATTAAACAAAACCATAAGAATAAACACTGCCATTATTGTACCTGTTCTCAGAATGTCACTTTATTATATTGGATGCAGCAGAAATTATGTAACAATACACACAATTCAATCATAGCGGTATCATGTAGCTTCTTCACTGAATTTGCCTTCTTCACACAGGTGAAAAACTTTAAATCTCAGTGTTTAAAAAGTATTTTGTTACCTCTTTAACCATCTTTACACTTTTGTGTAGAAAGGTGAATATCAAAAGCACTTGCATATTCAGTTTCTTTCCCTTTTTTCTTTTCTTTCACTTTAATTCAAGGTGTGGATTCTTTCCGAAAGGAAAATTTGCTTGATCAGTTAAAAACCTTTCGTGTAATACTTCATCTTTCAGAGTGTTCCTTGAGGAGGGCATCTTGTGCTTCTCTTTCAAAAGGAAGCATGTCTCAACAGCAGCTTTTTAAAAAAAAAAGTTTTATAGGAAGTCAGTGTGTGTGTGTTCTCAGCTTTGATTGGATAATGAGTCTGATTAAAACACAAGGAACTTGTGCTAAAAAAAATGGACCAGACTCAGTGAATAATCCTGATATAGAGCAGTGAGCAGTGCTGACCAACATGTCATTGGGGTCATCAGGGGGCAACCTTCTTTCATCAGTATCTCATCTAGTTGGGCCCACGATACCTCCAGGAGGCAAGACTTTGATCACTGGCGTCCCAGAGAAAGATAAAAATTAGTTGTTCTGAAGGTTTTAATTGTGGATGTATGAGCTAAGGAAATGGAGTCAATGAGTTGTAATGTATTTGCCAATATTTTTGTCAGTTTGTTGGTCTAGATAATAATTAACCTGATTGGCCAGTTTGAACTCGGAGGCGGAGTCTCATGCTTCTATTTTGCTAATTTTGGAAAATAAATGGCATCCTGTTTACCTGATCGTTCAAGCCAGTGTGATGCCTTGTTCTTTCCATGGCTACAGGTCATCTGGCCACACTCAGTTTAATTTCAGTTGAATATTTAAATGATGAAACGTCATCCGATGACTTTTGATGCGTTTGATTGAATGCTGCATTCATCCTGTTGTTTCCTTAAATAGTGACACAATCAATAAATGACAATGTGCCAGTTTCATTGGCAGCCGTACCTGTACAACAGCATCACTATGTTTGACAGATGAGGTGGCATTCTTTGGCTCGCCTTTCCCTTCACTTTCCCCTTTCCATCATTTTGATGTAGGGTTATTTTTCCCATAGAACTTTTTGATAAGATTTTATCAACTCTTTCTTGTGTTGAATCTCTTGCAATGTAACATGGTATCAGGTAAACATATATCTGAGATCTTTCCTATGCAGTTAGGACAGGTGGACATCGATATGTTTTTCACTGTGCAAATGATTTGACACTCATCCACAAGTGTTGGGCTCCACTTGGATCATGGCCAACCTTTTAATGTGTAGTAGCCAAGTGTTCAAAAATGTTTGTGGCATTGCAATGTAGACTATTCATGTTGAAATGGCTGTTTTTTGTTTATTCAGCATTAGATTAAACTTCTGAAATTACAGTGTATCAAGTATTTAATTTCAAATGGAAATTTCTGAAGCATGCACCCCGATAAACACAAAATGCACAACGTTCTTTACTCCTAAACCTTACCAAGTAGCTGTGTCACCCTACTTTAACCAGTAAATGTTCTCTGTTATGAAAGCTTAATTTGGGAAGTTGCATTTTTGCATGAGCCCACTTGGAAAAAGGCAAAGGGTGGTGTTAGAAGAGGTCTGTTAAAATGGACACTGAACATGTAGTTTTTAACTAAAGGTTTTATTTGACTGACAGAAAAATGAAGCCCATGCACTATCAAGACGCTTAGTCGAGTCCACACATAGATGTATTCTTCAAAACAGGTTTAGGTTTAGATTAGACGTTGCACTGCGACTCCATGCAAAGCCACAGTCACAACTAAAATAATAATACATAGTAACAGTAATACAGAGCTATGATCTACACATTTCAGGTTATAACTGGTCTAACTTACTGAGCAACTCTTAACCTATACTACTTAATGAAAAAAAAAACCCATCTTCATTCCAGTTATACATCAAGCTAGAAACTATTGTAAACACTAAACTTTTGACCAGACAACCGACCGGGAAACCACTGTCAACACAAAAAAGGGCAAAATTACAATGGAAGGACATGGGTCTGTGTAAAATGTAATAGATGTACCTTGAACCGATCCAAAATATGTGGCTCAGTGGTTAGTGGGTCGCCCAATAACCGTACTCCCATGCTCCCCGGACACTGTGATTGGCTGCCCACCCCTCCAGTGTATGGCATCGGTATCTCTGAGTGTGTGAACCTGTGCATATTCAACAGGTGCCAACCTGGAAGGTAACTGTTAGGACTTAATCATACACAAATTCTGTGTATTTCCTGTACATGACAAATAAATCTAATCTTAATATGACAGAACCACAAGATGCCAAAACAAGATGTTGTTAGTCAGATGTCATGAAAAGATGGCAGAAACAAGAAATTTGGGATTTTTGGGGGGTGCTGCTCTCTTTCCCAACAGTAAAAATATAATTGACATATCACATGTCACATGTCACAAAACACCAAAATATTTTGATATTTGTACAGTGGTTGGTTGAAGGACAATATACCAATCAGTTTAAAGTATTTCTAAAAAGTCATTGTGCACCGGAAAATTAAAAAAAAAATCTATGCAATTTCATCATGTTTACTCTTGATTGATATTAGTTTTATACATTCGTATATCATCTGCTGAATATATTGATTTCAAAGAGAGTTTAAGAGATTGATTGATTTATATTCCCTTTGATAAAATAAAAGTAGGTAACCCAAGAAAGGTGTGACCTGAAGCAAGTGTAATTTGGAACCTTGCAGGCGAGAGAGGGAGTCTTAGATGTAGGAGCAGCACAGCCACCCATTAAACTGAAACACTCACTGAAGAGTGTTCATGCAGTCACTTAACACAAGTTTTCACTTGTCCTGTATGAGTAAATGAACAAATAATTGATTGAATAATGAAAGATCTCTCTGTATTGTGACTAATTGTGCAACTGAACAGAAAATTAAGGGTTTCATTGGACTGAAAAAGTTGTTGAAATCAATATCAAGATGCTGCTGCTGTTCAAAGGCAAGCGTGTTTAAATCTAGCATCAAAAGTTCAGAGTGATTGAAGCACACCCTATACAGTCTACAACCCCCATTTTAACTGCAATGTTGCAAAGTTTTTTGTTGTTAATCAGGTTTGTGCATTTGCTGGCGTGGCCTTATGGAATTTTGTTCATTTTTCTGCGTGCATGTAAAAAAAATGTCCTTTCGAGTTACGCAACAAGACACTTAAGAAGTCTTCGGATTTGTGATGTCTAAAAATTCAAGATCACAACATTCATCTCTTGATAAGAAACGTCAGGCTTTAGATTTTCATCCCTTCCCTCACTAAGATTACAAAATAGAAATACATACAGTATATATAATGCAATATAATCTTTAATGTAATTATAAATGACATGCTTATCCACCACTCTGCAAATTTTATAGAACCGCTCTGCCGAGGTCAAACATTCACTCAAAAAAGGAGAGAACTTACACTTACCAGTTACTTGAAAACTTACATTTAAACAGCAATGTTTTCACTGAGTCACATTTTTCCTTATCAGAGTGGGTATTTAAGATATTCTTATAAAGAGACAACATATGTTTTAGAGATCAGATTCATAAGTAAGGATTCACATGAGCACCTCAAATCTGCTTTTAAAGGGAGAGCAATCTATATAAACTTTTATGTGCTAATAATATTCCATGCACTCAATGACTCAAGATAAAAGATCTGTGTTCTTTCCACCCGGTCAGTATTACTTTTTTTTACAGAAACTATAGTGCAAGAAGGATTTTTCAACATTCTAGGAAAACAGGAAGAGCTTAATGATTTATTGAAGGTTAGAGTACCTGCTACCATTAATAGAAAATAGAATAAGAATTAGAATAATAAAAATAAACCAGCAAATACATGCTTTAAAGCGCAACAGTGATTCCATAAATCTATGACATGTATTATTTATCCATATCCTGCTTAGAGTGGAATCGAAATTAATTAATTAAAAAAAGGCCAATTTTCCAAACACAACTTACAGATTTTGGAGTGCTCCCACAAAGTTGAGACTGTAGGGAACAACGTGACATGATGGGTTTGAGTTTGGACAGCAGCTGAGACAGAAACTAAGAACATGAATAATACACAGAGTTGGAGATGAGTGAAAAGGCCAGATTTAAACCACATTTGTTGCATTAAAATCAATGTGAAACTACTAGTTTTTACCTCCAAAACTCCAAAACTTTTATCTCACAGACATGCTGTCTCTGCCCACTCCCCTTTGGACCATTGCCCCAGATTTTGTAACACAGATTCAGTGGAGAAGAACAATGCTGCTGTTTTCTGTTGGCTACCCCAAGGACTGCATGGAAACATACAGGTGTGGGGTCAGGGAGGGCTGAGTCATATTGCACAGAAACAGATTTTAGAATTTTATGTAGATAGTTTCCAAAACAAGTGGGACACAAATTGTCCCATGGAGGCTGGCTTTTCGGCTATGAAGCCTGACGGCCCTTCTACCTTCTTTTCCAGGTAATGTGGAAAGATCTTTGAATTTAGATTTGTCAGGCCATTGTCAGGACAGTTTTCCACTTCAAGTCCATTTTAAATGAGTCTAATCCCAGAGAAGGTGGTGCTATTTTATATTGTTTTGTCTTTAAGTAGTAAAGATTTAACCTGCTTATGAGTGGCAGAAATAAACTGTGATCACCAACAATGGTTTCACAGAATACAGCATTCTGTTCCACTAACAATTTTATCGTAGACAGCGTCCCAACACATTGGCATCTGGCATTCGATTTGAGTATATCTCTGGCCGGTGCTGAAAGTGGTGGATTTGGGTGAGTGGAAAATAAGCCAAGTTGTTCAAGTTCCTTCCATTTACTGTACAAAGTAAGGATATTGAGGAGGGGGCAGTCAAAGATTATCTCTTAAAAATGTTCTTGAGTCCCAGTCTGCTTTTAACTCTTTCTCATTCCTCTAATCACTGCATATATTCATGTGCCATCTCTTACTGACCCTTTTACTTGTCTCACAGGCACCAAACACCACCCAAACTCCACCTTCCACCCAGAGAAGTCTGAACCACTCACTGATTCAGAGTTGCATACCTTCCTGGAAAGTATTCTGCATGATCTGCTCCAGCCTCAGTCTTGGCTTCAATGGAGTATAAGTTTGCATCAAAACTTTTTTTCCAACCTTTATTGAACTGAACTGAATTGGAACCCTGATATTCACTGTTTGGTTTGTTCTTATATTTGGATACACAATATTACATTTTTCATTTCAAGAAACCTGTGATTATCTTTACAAAATAAAAATGTTTCAATGCATGCTGCACAGTTAGGTTGGCAGGACCATTTAACTGTGCTTTTTTTGTCCTTCAGATCTCCTTTTATCATGTTAAAACTGCCATTCCACAACATGAAAATCTTTTTTTCCTTGATTCACTTAGGCTTTTCAGATCTGCTTTCTCATCCAAAGTGCCATGTTGTGATATCCATACTGCGTCAGGTAATTGCTTCTGCAAACATCAGCAATGAATCAATACCTCTCAGTCATCTCACTGAGATGCAGATTACATCAGCTCATGTGCATTTTTATTCATCCAACAGACAAAACTATTGCAGACAAGAGTGCTAAAATTCAGAAAGAGGAAAGACCATCATCTTGGTAGCGTTAATCTCACGCTAACATTAGCATAAGGCTATCTGTTAATATGTTACTATACATGAGAGAAAATCCTACATTTGTAGGCTAAAGAGAAGGAAAGATTACTCTGCTGATTATTTGGACCAATTTAATTATTTTGCAAGACTTCAAGATGTTCAGTTTATTAACAATGATAAACACATTTAAAAACAACAGCACTTTACAACATTGCTGTACAACTAAATGAATACATGTAAAACAAAATCAGTGAGACAAAAACATACCCAGGGAGCCCACAAAGAAACAAAGAAAAAAAAAAAAGTCCTCACAGTTACCCCACAGTTACTGTGTTTGTCTGACCAAAACCAGACTTTAAAATAGCACATAAACATGTTTGTATGACCAAAATTGTACAAAATTAAAGCTATGAAAGATGATATGATACACCATATCCTATGGTCGGGGATCAAATAGCTCTTGTAGACACTCAACTAGGCTGAAATGGGTTAAGGCGCTCTACAAATGCACCGAAGTTTCATTTTTACTCTTGCTCTATTCTAATAGAATCCTGATTTTATAATTACAGCTTTATCTGACAAAGTCATCATTCAACTACCTTAAAGACAACACCTGTACAGTGAATTTGGCTTTAATTACATATACACTGATCTGCCACAGAGAAAGTTAGAAGCTAGTAGAACGTCTTGTAAATTTTCTCACATAGTCCACAGCATTGCGGTAGACATTCAGTCAGTAAGTCAATTCCCCTGCAATGACCAATTGTTCAGGAAGGTCATGAGCCGGTAAAGGAAAAATCAAGGTTTGTGTTTTGGTTTCCTCTACATTTGAAAGTATCCGAGGCAGGGGGAAGATAATGAGCCCAACACTGCCCCGAAGGTGTTCCCATGTCGCTTTGGATAACTATCATTCTCTAATTGAATGTACTGTTAATATCAACTTTACCAATGATGGAACACCTAACATACTGATGAACAAAGAAATGTGAGATAACTTTGATGTGTGGTAACTGGGCTGTACTTGTAAAGCACTTTTCTAGTCTGACCACTTAAAGCACTTTCACACTACATGCCACATTTACACACACACTCCTACAACATTCTGTGCACATCTACACAGAGATTCATACACTGATGGTGTATGGTAATGTGTGGTTCAGTGTCTTGTCCAAGGATGGTTCAATATGTGGCCCGGAGAAGCTGGGAGTCGAACTGCTGGCCTTCTGATTAGTACGTGACTGATCTTCCTTCTGAGCTACGCCCGACATTGGGGGAAATCTAGTCATAAATAAATGTTCTCAATTTTTTTACAATCAAAAACTGGCAAACAAACAAACTAAAAATTTATTTTGCAAAGGAAGTGCTTGGACAGAGGAATTAGTATCTGTCAGCCTCACTGAACCCCAGAGAATACCTTGTGTCATGAGAAGCAATCCATCATTTTCAGCTGAGAATTGTACAGGATAAGGGATGTGGGCCAGCATAGTAAACTGTCCCAGCATTCTGCTCTTGTTAAAGGAAATTAAATGTAATCCGCTTGTCCTGTGCGTTAACATATTTTTATTGCTTCTAAATCCATGTCGTTTTTTTCTGTTTACTATTAATGTTCCCTGCAAATAAAGACACATTGGTTGGTTGATTAAAGTTTTTTTTATGAGGCAGAGCTCCTCAAAAGATCTATGAATCAAGTTTTACAAAGGTTTGTGGTGAGAACAGATGAATGTCATAAAAAGAGCTCCGATTTCTTGTCTGAGATCAAAAAGAGGTTCAAAAGTCGAGGAAGCTTTAAGCATCTTTTTGCTCTGGAGAACAAACAGTGACAGGAGAAATAATCCATATCCTCATTTGGTTTCAAACAGAGCTCATAATTGTTTAGGATAAATAAATTAATCTTTTAATATCTCTACTGTAATTTTCTCCTCTTCTGGGATGGCACAAATATTCATGGCCAACCATGCAATGGTAATTATTTGTGAAATACCGAATAAAATTTAAGTTCAGAGGTCATTCCTAAAATACTTACTTAATACTTACTACCAAAATACTTAATTTTCTAAATAGATGAACATGGTTCTGAAACAAAAAGAAAAACTGCAGATGTCAGAGCCACTGTAGTCTAGACCAGAGAGCTGATCAGTGAAAACAATGGAAAGGATTTTAGAACTCCCTCGAGAAGGTAGTTCAACTTGAGTGTGGAAAATGATGTTGGTTGTTTAGTCAGCTCTGTCTAAAATTTGGAATGACTACAAACAAAAGAGGAGAGCTTTAAAAGGGAAACGTATAGGTCAATTAAGGAAGATGCGAAACATCAGGATGGAAAACTCAAAGCATTGTCTTAAAAATAGAAAATGCAAAGAAAAGACAAGTTTTGTAAGAGCACTGAGGACTGTGACACCAAATAGGAGGAGTGGCTGCACCAGATCCCAGGTACAACATCTGAGTCTGAGGTATCCATTTAAAAAGTGCAATGCTCGGAACAGTTTAGATACTGTGCAAACATTTGGATTTCAATGTCTCTGATTATATTTAAAGGACGTATAGGATGTCACACTATATGGAATTTGTAACAGTCAGTAATCAGTTTGCTTTACGAAGATAATTAATTTGGATGTGCTACATCAATGTATTGCATGCACTATCCTCAAATGAATTTGCATTTAATTAAATTACACCCTATGTTGAACCTGGAGTCTTGTTGCATGCTACCAGGCATATATTTTGACAGTTGATAAAGTTTTCACTCACTTTATTTTTCATGCACAAATTAACAGAAAAAGATGATTTCACAGTATTGATTTCGTCAGGGTTATGTTAGGACAGTGAAAAGGAAAAAGAAATCTATTGACTATCAGTCAAAAGTTGGGATTTACCTGTTCTTACAAAAAAATACTCTTTATTTTTGACATAGTTAAGAAGAAGATTTCATGTTCAAAGGTACCACTTTTTATCAAGAAACATAGGCAAGATAGTTTTTTTACTCTGTCTGCTGGTGAGATGATGGGAGGGAATCCGATCTGACACATATTTTCACACATGCATAAGTGTTTGCGTCAACATTTCCATATGGTTTACCAATAGTATTAGTGTGCTCATATGCAATGTAATAGAGCTGTTTCGGGTTGTTGAATGTGACCAGCTCACAATATATTTGTGTTGATAATGGGAGATTGTTTATTCAGGCTGAATGTCATTGACAATAAGCACTATCCCATCAGCTTAAACCAACACAGATGTCTGAGACCTAACCAGCTCCGAATTTAATCTAATTGATGTGTAAACTTATCCATCCATTAGCTCTAACAGCTTTATTCTGTAGAGGGTTGCATGGAGCTGGATTGTATCCCAGCTGAGACTGATTCAGAGAAAGACCCTGACAGTTTGCTAATCTAGCACAGCACCAACAGAAAGAAAGGGGCAACCGTGCATACTCATACAAAAATGTACTCCAGTTCAAATGTCTTTGGATTTTGAGAGGAAACCCTAAGAAACCCCATGCAGCAGGAACAGAAACGCACCATCCGACCAGCAGGTTACATCCAAGAGACTTCCACCTGTGAGGCGACAGTACTGAAGTAATTGCTGCACCATGTTAGTCAGAGTAAAATCCCATAACTTACAGTTACAGACTAAACAAAAATTCCTTGAACAATACAGCAACAGAATCAATTTTGCCAATAGTGATAGTGTTTGGATCAACATAAAATTAGGTCCAAAGATAACATGTTTGTCATGAATCATCTATAAAAACTGCACTTTCAAGATCTATTCTGGACATTGTTTACCAAAAAGAAACTCCATATCTGTCTTTGAATTTAGAGAAGTCAAGTCAGTTTCACTTGAAATAGAAGCAGACCTGAGTGGGCACAGAATTATACACAATAACACTCACAATGACTAACAAACGTTGCTAGACACCATGTCTAATTCATAGATTTGACTGGTGTGTCTGCCTGTTCATTTCTAACCTTTCTCAGGCATTAGGTGTGACTGATTCCAACCTTCAGTAAGTCTATAAAGGTTTAAGAAAAAGTTTTTTTTTTGTTAGGGTTAGGGTTTGTTGCTGTTGCCCACAGAGATGTCCTGGAAACCAAGCCAAACGATGAGGTAAACAGGAAGGCACTTTGGGATGATAAGTCGTATATAAGCTGCCAGAGCTATCTGCAAAGCGGCTAAAATACTTTATTCTGAGTAGATGTTGATGTAGCGTGACCCATGAACATGTCATTAGGATAAACTGAAAATGAAACTTGGAGTCAAATTATAATACAGAGCTCAATATGTTGAACTGTTTTATCTAAATCCAGTCTACTATAGTTATTACTGAAACAACGCAGATACAGCAAGCAAAACATAATATTTGAACAGCCACTGTGTAAAATGTGGTGATCTATAGGCAGAGATTGAACATAATGTTCATGTTTTAATTAGCATAGAATTGAGGGAATATTATCTTCACAAGTTATCTTTAATGAGTTATCTATATCCGCAGACTGTGGCTTGCCTTTCTTCGCTCCTTTGACATGTATACACCACCATATTATTTCAGTAATCCAGAAGGGAAAAAACAAACTCTTGCTCAAGACTGTATTTTATGGGTTTTCAGGGTCAAGTTGCATTTGACTGCAATTTACAGTTTGAGCACCAGATGTCATTCCATCCTATAGATTGGACCATTAGGCAGTAAGTGCTATTGTGCTATTAAATAATATAGTGAAATTAACAATGTGCCCTGTTGTATGGAATAGACCATGTTTTCAGAGAAGCTCTTGTCAACAATTCATTATCATACACATACTCATGTGCCTGTAATACCAAAACTGACATTGTAAACATGTCAAGCTACTGATTAACTTACAAGCATCATATATTCTGTTGTGAGGTGGTTGTGGGATAGAAGTTCCTCTGATGCACACTGCGAAAGTAACATCAGTAGCAACTCTCAAACTATGACAAAGAATATTTAATTGTGACTCAGCACACGGTTTGCAATCAATCACAAATGACAGATACATTTGTTTTATCTTATAATCTGTTGCAATTTTTTCTAAAAAAAAAATGTCTATGTCTACTGCAAATAAGTTATCTACTAATGTACAACTGGTGGTTGAGTTGAGCACAAGTTCAGCTTGTTTGTTTTTATATATATATAAAAACAGGACATATCTGCATGACTGTGATTGCATGTTCTGTTAAAAACATTAAGAAGCTCTCTTTGTCTCAGATTGTTGATCAGGTCTACCTGGAAAATAACTTTTACTGTTAAACAAGTGTAATAAGCCTTAAATCTTCAGTTTGATCACAGTAAAAACTGTCATTGTTGTTACTGGTTCATGGTTGGACAGCACACATAGGTAATGACTGTTTATTGATTTGCTCACCCAACAGCCAGCTATCACCACAGGTTACTGTCCACCAAAGGGAAATTTGGAAACATCTATTATTGCAGAAAACAAAGGCGTTTGACTATAAATCTGCTGTGTCTTCAATATTTAGTAACATTATCTTCAAAAGCTAGATAAATCGTTGTGTGTTTAATCTAGAAAAAAAAAGAACAAAGAAAAAATGCATATGAAATAAAGAAGATAAACATTAAGAAAAATTGTTGTATTTGCATGGCATCTTCCAGACCATCTTAGATTTAGATGAAGAAAGAAGCACACTTCATAGCTTGTATGTATTCTCCTTCATGCATTTAACAACCATTTTTGCATGGTCTCTTTCATAAGTATGTTTTCCTATTATGCAACTTTTGCTGAATTTCAGTATGGACCCAATTCTTAAAGAAAAGCCTTTTCTTTCACAGTAGGCTTAAGAAATTGGATGGTTTTGGTGATTCATTGCAAAACAAGGACAGCTTAAGCAGATAAGTATGTTCTTGTGAGTCCAGCAGTTTAGCAAAGCTTTGGCATAGGTTGGCCCAGTTTGGTTTATAGAATTGTGCGAATTCCTGGGTAAGGCTGTCATTAATTGATCCAGAACTTTCTCCAGAGGCATAAGGAGGTTGTTGTGAGGTTTGGGATCATTGAGTCTGTTGCTTCAAGTTTTGTCTTTTTTTTTGCCGATGTAGAAAGAATTACAGCAACAGATGGGCAGACTAACTGTAGTTTATGGACTGGCAGCTGTAAGATCCTGGTTGGATAAGCAAGTACTTATAGATGAAGTGGCTGATCAGCTGCAGTTATGACCTGACTGTGAACACCAGGCACTGCTTCTTTGATTAAGACTGCAGTCCTTGTGACTTTTTAAAATTATTTTATATTTTATATGTAGTCAACACCTGCATTGTGGACTTTTTTTTAGGGCTGTTCACCTGCTCAGAATACCAATATTTTAGTCAAAGGACACTCGATGGATTAATTTTGTGCAGAACCAAAATGATAGAGACTTCAGGATCACTGTCCTAATGGGCCTCATTGTTCACCTGGAACTTTTACAAACTTTTACCAGGGACAGCTGGGATTAATTGATATACTGATACACTACTGCAACTGCTAGACTGAATCTCTCAATGCGTCCATTGGCAGGCTCACAGTGTACCATTGTATGTCTGCTGAATCCTCAGCAATGGGGACATACTTTGCCTTAATGATTTAAGAACTTAGAGAGAACTTAGTCCACAGTTAGAGGGAATTTTGTGATTTCATGGCTAACCTCCTGCACTTTAGTTTCCCTATTTCCTGTTTTATTTTGTAGAGTTTGGGCCCCTGTTCAATTTACTTCCCATGTTACACCTGGTTTCTTTTGCTGGTCAATGCTCAGCTGTTGTCAATTCCCATCATTACTCCCACAATATATATCCTCCTGGTTTCATTTCACCCTTGTCAGGGTTTTTGGGTCTGCTTCTGTGTCTCCATATGTGTAAAGAGTGTAATTATGATAGCTACACTGTTTGCTCTAAAAGCTGAGCTAATCATACAGTGTAAAATGAGGACATGTTCAAAATTAGTGGATTTCTTATTTTTAGTTGATTATCAACCATTTTTCTTGATGATTTTTTACTTAAAATCCAATCAACAGGCATCAAAGAGTCTAACTCCCCTAATCCCATTTAAATTACTATAAAATAAGAAAAAACATACACCTCATCTGGTTAAACTGACCCCTTTGAAGACCAAAGATATGAAAACCCCTTTAAATAGCAAAGCAAGAGCAAAAAAAAATCCCACTTCTGAGGAACAATGAATATAAAATTATGGGTGGAGATAAGAAACAGGAGAGATGGAGGATTCTGCTTTGAGTCGGCACTGTGATGGGAGTCACTTCTGACAGCCAAATATGTGCTCTTGAGCACAGAAAAGTACATAACATAATATGTTCCCTAGTATCCCTAGAGACAAACTGTAGAAGATGGATCATGGAATAGATGCATGACTTCTTTATAGGGTGAGTCTAAACTGCTTCTGGGATTTCACATTGAGGCATATGGGGACAGGAAGGTGAGTGCATGTGATTGACGAGTGATAACAGTCTATTTCCCTTTTATGGCTTTAATTGTCAACCTGGATATTGAATTAATAGTTTATATCAGCCCATTGACATTATCATCTCCATGAAACATCATAGGATCACATTAGACAGTACCTGATAGTGCCTGTGCTTTAGGTCCACTACTGCAAACAATTCTCTCTGCAGCACGACAGTCTCTTCCCAAGTCCTAAATCCTAATATCCTTTTTTACTCATGTTTTCTAATGAGGTTAAGAAGCAACAGTTGCTCAGAGACATAGGTCATTTTTTGACTAGTCGATAGTATCACGTCTCCTTTGTCCCTTTTAACCTAACATTACTCGCCTCCTTCCTATCAGTCACGTATCAATTGTTGACATTTCCAGATCATGTCATTTCCCATTTGTCCACCAGTTTCCCTCAGTAAGTTTACTCCCCTTGCCAGACATCTGATACTTCCAGCTTCCTCTCATTACCTTGCTTTACGTCCAGTAAAGTACATCAATATGCTCTGTTACTCCAGTAATTAGCAAGACTGTCAGTGTTGCTTTACTGACATTGTCCCCTGCTCCAATATGTGAGAAGGACCTAAAACTAAAAGTCCTTCATACAGTTTTGTTTTGGCTATTTATAATTGATCGTTTGATTGATAAGTAGAGTCAGGGAGAAGTTACAAAAACTCATTGAAGGAAGGGTGCATAATGTAGGCAGAGAGCCAAAAAGAGTATAATAATATAAAGGCAACTGAAAAGTAAAAGTAAGTGAAATAGTCTAAGTAGAGGGTAAATAAAGTGACTAAAAGAGTAAAAAGAACGAAAATGTAATAGCCTAACACACCCACATTTAATTTGCACCAATGCTGCAGTCACATGATTATTCACAAGAGTATAAAAATATAGAATTATCCTAATTCCAAGATTTGCTGTCGCGATCTGTAGAAGACACTGTGGTTCCATGGCACGAAAGTCGGGACATACGACAGAATAATTACTTTCCTGGTGTTTTACGTACAGCGTCATGGAAAGTTGTAAAATGATGCTTGAGCTGTCCTTTTTCATATTTCACAGTTAGGAGGTAGTTATGAGGCATATTGGTAACAGATTCATTAATCCATCTGGAGTTGGCTCTGAAGACTTTCCTTATTTCCAAAAAGGGTCTGTTTTTCATCTGGGTGGTCAAGTTGTTTTTGCAACTCTTTAGATAAGAATGGTTATGTTCTGTCTTGGTACGCACCCCACTCACCCATTTGGTACCAAAAGCTGAGTCTTTGTTTATCCAACCCAGCGCTGGCCGGCCGAGCAGCTGTTAATCTGACTCCAGAATCTTTCAAATGTGGAAGGTCCTTGGTTGGAATGTTTTTTTTCACCCCGTTTCTCATGATTGTAAATTAGGTGGTACTGTTATTTTGGTTTCTTTGTGTCTCCCCTTTTACCGGTCGTCACAAGTACGCTACACATAGAATATCAGAAATTACATGAAATAAAAAATTTTGGAAGCATGTGATCCGACTAACCTTACCTAAATGTACTAGCTGTGAACTACACCTGAGCACAGTATGCCACATGTTATTAATAAATAAATGTTAGCTGCACACAGCTGTCATCTGTGGTCACTGCTTTCTGATGGAAAGTCATAGAAAACAGAGTGAAAAACACATTGGAAGTAAGCTGGTCAGATTGCGGCAGTGTTCACTGAGCGCAACCACAAATATCAGTCTGTCAACGCGGGAAATAAGCTTAATAATCCTATAATATTGTGGGCCTCCTTATTACAGAGAGGCACTGGAGTCAGCATTTAGTTCATTTTTAAAATGTTTTTTTCTTTTTTTCTTTTTCTATTTCCTGTTCTGTAGAGCCAGGGGATTACTGGCTCAGCAGGGGGCCTCCCTGGCATAGGTGTACACTACAAGCTGGCCTGAAAAAATCTTCTCCTCTCTAACTGCTGCCCTTTTTGATTCCCTGTTTCCAGCTTTCACTGTGGCTGTCTGTCTGCACGATTCTGAAATTTGTATTATTCTCTTCTCATCATGACCCTTCCTTCTTTGCATCGTTTACACATCCCTGTCTTCTGTGAAATATTTGCTTACCTTCATCCATCCATCCATCCATCCATCCATCCATCCATCCATCCATCCATCCATCCATCCATCCATCCATCCATCCATCCATCCATCCATCCATCCATCCATCCATCCATCCATCAATCTATCTATCAAGCAGACCAAGTAAAGGCAGAGAAGGAAAACCAAGAGGTGAATCTTTCTGTCTCAAATTGCCATCATGTTTCTATTTAAAAAAACAGTCAAGAAAAAAAAAAAATATGGAGACTTAATGAGGCAGCAATTAACCACTTGCTACATTTTGTGTATGTGTGTGCCTGGGGGGTTGTGTTAAACTAGGATAAGGTGTCTTAAATAGTATATTTTTGTGTCCTCAACTGCATTTGCAGTGCCATCACATAATTCCCTGCAGACTTTTGCATGGGACAGAGGAAAATGTGTGTTCCATCATTATAATCTCTATGACATTGTTTTTATCCATCATCTAAACTGTTTGAATTCTGGTGACACTTTGGCAGAGTGATCAATTACAGTTTCCATTTCTTGTTATTTACTGTTAAATGGTATGTGCTAATTTCACAGAGAATCGAAATCACATATGTGATGCAAGATGTAGTCCATGACAAATGCTACAGTTTTAATCTCATTGCTCAGTGTGCTGAAAAAAGGATTTATGAGCTTTTAATTGCATGCTCAATACAAATTTCAACATGTTTATAGGTAAACAATAAGCAGCCCTACACAATAATTCACATAGATTTATTTGCCATTGCTCAACTTCGTTTCCTCCTCTTGTTTCCCTGCCACAAACCCTCTGCTACTCATTTGCTTTGAAAGCCTGTTGATCCATAACATAAAAGACAACCCTTGGTGAGCACAGGCAGTAATGAAAAACTGTTGATATGCTCGCAGCTCTTTCTCACTCTGTGGAGTTGGTTTTCTCTCTCATTTCTGAAATGAATGAGCCATGGTCGCTTCCTTATGTAGCATCAATTGTTTTTTAGTTTAGATTTCTAAATTCACAGACCTTGGAAAGCATCAGCCCATCTGTCTGTCCTTTTGCAGTCAGCTGTCTCTTCCATCTCCGTGTAAACATACTTCCACTTACAACCAAAAGAGTGCTCAATTATTACAATCATCCCAGCTCAGAGATTATATATTCTGTACAGCAACTGAAGCAGAAGTGGGTCACTGATAAGGTCCTTAAACATTAAATGTATTGTCATGTTTGCATCCATCGTCTCATCTTTGCTTTGCACTTTGTTTCAGGAAGTACACTTAACCACCCTAATTATAACATACTTATCTTACCATAATATGGTATTATTTTCTGTTAATCAACATAAAATAACACAAAACAGCAAAATAGTTTCAATATCATTATATGTCAGACTCCACCACATTTATTTATATTCTAAGCAGCAATTTAGCAGCAGGAGCTCTAACACTTGCATTTAAACTCCCTCTCCACAACCTGGACAAAAAAAAAAAAGTCATTGTGACCTTCGTTGAATGTGTTGTCGTCACGGAGCAGACTACTGTAGACTACAGAGAGAGTAAAGTCTCGCTGCAGTCACCTAAAATTAGATTTCATGGTGTGAACCAGCTAACAGGTTCACAGCTCGATGTGAGCCAATACTTATTTTAACAGAAAACTTACAGAGCTGTTATGTGAAACTTGAGGCCTGAATTGGACATACGCAAATCAGACGTAACATTAAAATCACAAACGGGTAGAGTGAGTAAATCTGCCCATTTTGTTTCCAATGCTGGGAAAATCTGCATCCTGATATTCACATGGACACTTGCCCATACCCCAGATACTGTTTGGATCTGATGACATGCCCTGACTGAACTGGTCAGAGCTCTTGCGGTGGAATGAGGAAGATTTGCAAAATGTTAGGCAGGTGGTCATGAAGTAAAGATGAGGATGACTTTTTAACGCTGTGGGAGGCAGACTTTATGCGGTGAATATATGGCATTATGAAATATTTTCACATTTGTGGATTCTAGGTTTTCAGGCGATGTTGGCATTGCTCAGATCCACACAATAGAGCTGGTTTAGTCTTACTTTGCAGAGTGACCAAAAAAAAGTGTAGCTGTTGTAATATTATGGAAACCACATTTACGTACAATATTAATGTAGCTTGTGGAGCTGTTTCATTTCATATAATGCATATGCCAATCTCCTGTGAGTCTGTTTTTAAATCCAAATCCCAGAAGTGTAACAATAACAAAATTATCTATGGATACAACATAGATAATTTTGTCATTGTTACACTTTGCCTGAAGAGTCTGGCACATGCTTATTGCCCTCTGTCCACACCTCAAAGTGGCAAAGTGCACCGGGAATCAAGATGCGGAATGAGGAATAGCACAAGCGGACCAGTCCCAGACCCAGTCACAACCACAGACAACCAAATATACACACACTCTCCAACACAGCTCAGAATGAGCTGAATAAAGTATAACAAAGATGAATAAAGTAGAACTTACCTAAATAAGAGCCAAAGCAAACATCCATCCCACTGTTTTCCAACAATGTGTCTAATCCCTGTTAAGTGGTCTGTGGGTGCAAAGGACTGCTGATGACACTGCTTTGGATTTATTTTACACTCTTATTGATAAGCTAAACATAGCCTGGACTTCTTCTCCGTGTCTACGATGTGTGGACCCTGACTTTTTCAGTCCTCAAACTTATTCACGACTCTGGTACTGTATCATTAGATCCATATTAAATTCTAAAATTTCCCCCTGGGACAATAAAGAACTTATTTTTTTCTTTTCATATCCTCACAAATTAAATTTGGACTTCCCTTTTGGTCCACCTCTGTATTGCAGGCATTAAACAGTGAGATATTTAGTTTGGTAAATTGAGATATTGTTGAATTTCATTATTGTGTGTAACGTTTCATTTCCACATGCATGAGTCTGTATGCAAGTAAAATGGAAGTCCAATAACTCCTAAAGGAATCCCTGATATCCTCAATAGATGTGGTAAACTCAGCTAGCATATTTCATCTCTGTGGAAGTTGCATCGAGTATGTTCGGATATTCTTATTTCGGAGAGTTATCACATTTCAGGGAGTTTGATAAAGAAATCCGCAAAGAGGCTAACAAACTACTAGCTCCACAGTCAAACTAATCAGTATGTTTTGAAGACATGAAATTAAAACTTGTAGATGTATTTATCCAGCACTGGATCACTGGACTAACATTGAACACCACAGGACGTAGTAAGTTCATCAAACCGAATAATGAAATGAACATATGTGGACATGAGGTTGAAGGGTTTTACACAATAAAACTGCAGACTGATTGCTGTCATCCAGTGACATTTACTCGCATCTAAAGACAATTAAATTGAAACAAATGCTACATTTATCCCAGAGGGAAATAATATTGTTGCAGTATTTTTTTTTAAAGCAATCATTACAAGCTTTCATTATGAACAGTTATTGCTGCTGGCTGAAAGGACCTCCTGCATATGTTTGTATTGCAACAAAACTGAGGAAGCCTCAGACGAATCCCACACCATTGTCTCAAAACAGTGTCAGTGCTGTGGAGAGGATGGTCAGTGTTGTTTTTTATGTTCACTAATTTGTGCAGCACTCTTCTTTTTACAATTAACTCCAAGGGCTCAAGAGAAGTCCCCAGCACAGAGCCAGCCTTCTTCATCTGTTTGGGTTTCTTTCAGTCACTGGTTGTGATGCTGCTGCCCCAACAGATGGCTGCAAAACAGATTTCTCTCTCCACCACAGACTTTTGGAAATAATCTAACATTTTTGGTGCAGAAAGTGAAGGACCTTAGCCTCCTTAAAAAGCACAGTCTGTTATGTACTTTCTTGTTGACAGTCCAATATTGCATTTCCAATCCAATCTGATGACAAGGTAAACCCCCAGATATCTGTATTCCTCTACTACCTCTTCACCTAGAATTGAGTGTTTGGCTTAAAAGAAAGATGAGGGAGAAGTAACTGAGTATATCAGACAAAGAGACAGAAAAATGTAACAGAACAGACTCAGGAAGCTAGGACAGATTAGTGCATAACCCTCTGTGAAAATTAACTGCTTCAGAAACAGAGTTAAGTATGTAACAGACAGAGTTAGAGTTTATTGCATCTTATCATGATGCACGTCCAGCCTCCAGTTTTGGCCGCGGCCTCTCATTCAATGCAAATGTTGTTTCCACCATTCTGCTGGTTACTGTACTGCTACATTATTTTTGCTGAGGCTGGGGCATCCTGATAACACTCTTCTTCTGCTCACTGGCTCTCATTCTCCCACGATAGACATGCTGCTATGTCAGTCTTTTTTGTTATTCACTTTTTCCATCTGTGCCCGATCCATTTAATTTTCTTTGTGTGGCAAACTTCTCCTGCTCTCGCTCGCTCACCTTCACTCTGTTATCTTGCTGCCATCATAGGAACAGATGGAGCCAAACTGCTTCTTAAACAAGATTTATAAAGCTTTCTCAAAGCAATTCATACAACTTCAGATCCTGACTTATTTGGATCCATTTTTAGCAGGGAATGACATAGAAGCAGTTAAACCCTTAGTGCACACAATGTAATGTAAAGAAGCCTGATCAAAACCAAATTTCAGTAAAATATATTTTCAAGGTAAGAAAGAATAAGGTATTGCACCATGTCAAACATTTAGTTTAATACCCTGTAAGAAAGTATCTTAAGTTGGAAGATAAAAGCATTCATTTATGGATAAAGCTGAGGATAATCAACTCACCAGCTTAACACTCGAAGCAACATGATGGACATTTATTTCTCTTGAAATTTTCCCTGTACCACCTCAGGAAGGACACTTACATGAACAAGCTGGTTCACACAAACACTCATAAAGACTCTTGGCATCAAATCTATTTTAGCATCTGTCTCCTTGACAGAATGATCTGCGGCTGACTTTTCAAAAGGGTTGCCAGTGCTAACGCCGGAGTTGGAGAAAGAGGAGGCATATGTTTCAACTGTGTCATGGGGGGTCCAAAAGTTTATATAAAAGTTTTGAAGACAGATGTGGGAGAAAGGTTGTTTTGGGGTCTGAATATAAGGTTAATGCCAGCAAAATGAGGTCTACAGGCACAGTGGAATCAATAGAAGTTAAATCCTAATAAGCAGCACAGACTTGAATCTTGCAAGTTTGCGTGGGAGACAGTCAGCCAGGTGAATGTCATCTCATTATAGTTTGTTCTCAGAAAACTAAGCAACTGACTTTTGTGGGTAATTTACATTTTACATTGGAAGAAATACCTTGGCATTTTACCTTTTGGTTTCTTGTTACGTCAGGAACTCTACAGGTTCTAGAGAAAATATGCTTGCACTGTTTGTACCAAGGAAATTTTTTACATGTAAATACTCTACATAAATGTAATTTGCAATCAATTTGCTCATAACTGTTGCTGTAAATTGGTCTCAATGAATCTAGTTCTTTTTGCTTGCAGTTCTGACAGTGGAGAGTGCAAAGAGGTCCAGGTTCAGGTCCCCAAACATCCACATCCTTGGTAAAAAGGGCACCTGCTCAAACTATTGAGTTACCCAACATCCCTTATCTCTGTATTTAAAGTGTAAAGGGAATAAGAGGGAGGTTTGTCAGTGAGCTACTACAAATTTATATTAACACTTTAGATCAATTCATGATCTCGTTAGCATGAATGTAATGCTAACAACACATCAACACGCAGATAGCAATGTGTTACTTAATGCTATATTAACCTTATTTTAAGGCAGGAACGAAGCTGCTGGAATTGTTTATTTATGTCATTGGTGCTGTTAAAAAAAAAAGATTTGTTCACAGGTAAATTAAAATTTCCTCATCAGTTTGGTCATCATGTTAATTTCTCTCAATTATTTGAGTCATGGTTCTGCCTCGTGACTTGGCCCGAAACATATTTTAAACTTGGCATAGTCAGCTCTGTGGTCTCTGTGATGCTGACAGTAACTGATGTCCACCCTGTGCCTGACCAGATGCTAGGCCAGTGTAGTCAGACTGACTACTGACTGCGATTGGATGTTCTTGAAATAATACCTTTTTCACTATTATGAGACCATTTCTTGATGATTGGATGAAGGATATTGTGATAAATCAAAACTTTTTAGCCATACCCCCGACTCCAAAATTTTGGGTCCATTAAATTAGAGAATCAAAACTGGAGCTAATGCAGATTTCAGACAAAGCAGTAGCATAATTCACAGACTCACTGGAACAGATGTCCTATAAAGCCAAAGAACAAAGTTTTCATGCTAAAGTTTCTCAGTACAAAAGATAGAAAAAAATAAATAAGCATGGGATTGTCCACCCACCCCCTTTCTGGTATTTTTCATAATGCAAATTAGTGGATAAGGACAAACAGCTGATTTGATGCCTTCCTTGGATGTAATAGTGCTACATAAAGCATGCATAAGCTACTCATAGTTGTGTCCTTTGGATAAACAACATCTGTACCATGTCTGAAACCTTGAACTCCACCCACGGATCTTAAGAAAATAGCAAAAATAAAACCTGTCAACATATACCTATGCACATATAACTTGACAACTAACTATATAATGTTTCTGTCATACTGTAATACAAAAATTATATACAGGCTGACACTCTAAGGCTCACTAAACTTAATATGAATTAAAGTCTGCAATGCAAAGCAGTTAAATACATTGAATAAACTGTTTGCTCTCTTTCAGTTCACATGAACAGACCACAAACAGTAGTGCCTACCCTGCTATGTCGGACTGGCCACAATGCATGGCGTTCTTTGATCTGTTCACTATATTTTGTCCACCAGTAACTATTTTCTACTGTTCTATACAGTTGATATAATTCACACTTTAGAATTTAAATTAGACTGATTAATTAGATAATGGACTTTACTGTACCTTGTGGATGAGTTACTGGGCCAAAGTGGGACTAATTTTCCACCCGGGACATTCACATCCAAGACCAGCTAACTTCTTATTGGTGTGGAAGAAACTGAATATAATTAAACAGTACAGTACAACTCATGTACAGTACAGTTCTTACCATCTTGCAGTCTTTTTTTAAATTAGGCCTTGTTTAATCTTAACTGTCTACTGTCTAAACAGGGTGCTGTTTTCTGCAACTTTATTACTGTCTCATTGTCAGTGAATATGGAGATTTCCCTCTCAGAGCACATTAGCATAAGAGTCTCCAAATTATCTTGAGTTAGTGAGTTATTGATTCAACCATGATTAATCTTTTGACTATATATTAGAATCCCGTTGCACCACATTGACTTACACATCTGATATCTGAGCATGGATTGAGTTATTTGTTGCTCAAAGGCTACAAATGTATTTGATAAAAAATTAATTATTTGACTGCATACGCAGCTTGTGCTTTAAGTCCTGTACTAGTTTGTCCGCAGAGGAAAATGTCTTATTTCCACAAATAATTATCCCTTATTGTTTTATTGTTTTCAACCATAGCTTTTTCAGACCTATCCATATTTTCTCCATTTCAGAATGCTTTTAATTTCAATTTATCTCAATTGTGAGGTTAAAAAGAACTTGTGAAGTTGGTCTCAACATCCTTTGACGATTTGGGAGTGAGGAAGTGCTTCAGGTGGAATCATCCATTTGAAATTATTAAATTCTGATGGTGGATAGTCATGGGAGTAGCAAATCGTGAATGTGTTGATAAGATGAGGCATAATGATGATAATAAGTAATTATTTTTTTTCTTTTTGACTGGAAAACTAGTCATCTGTTCAGTAGCCCAACTTGAATACACCCCGAGCTCCTGATTAGCAACTCATGCTATTGCAAATAAATATCTATATAATAATGATAATAATACATTTGATTTAAAAAAGCACACTTTACAACACATTAAAAACACAATAAATAAAATAACACAAGTTAAAAAGAGCAATGAGGCTAGAGTGAGAATGCAGCTTGGAACAGTTGGGTTTTGAGGTTTGATTTGAGGAGGGGTAAAGAGTCAATGTTGCGGATGTCTGGTGGGAGTGAGTTAGTTGTAGAGATGGAGAGCAGAGTGACTGAAAGCTCTGCTCCCCATGGTGCTGAGAGGGGCAGAGGGCACAGAGAGGTGGAGGGAGGAGGAAGACCTGAGCGAGTGAGAGGGGGTGACAACGCAGAGAAGATCAGACAGATGGGGGCATGGTTGTGGATGAATGTGGAGAGAAGGATTTTAAACGTAATTCTGAATTTGACCGGGAGCCAGTGAAGCTGCTGGAGAACGAGGGTGATATGGTGAAAGGAGGGAGTTCTGGAGATGATGCAGACTGCAGAGTTTTGGACCAGTTGAAGGGATTTGTGAGGGGCACCAAAAAGGACTGGGTTACAATACTTGATGCAGGAGCTGACGAGGCTGTGGACCAGGATAGCAGTAGTGTGAGGAGTGAGAGGGGGGCGAAGACGATTAATGTTACGTAAATGGAAATATTGAAACCGGGTAATGCTATTGATGTGGGAGTGGAAAGAAAGTGTGCTGTCGAGGATGACACCCAGACTCTGAACCTAGAGGGAGGGCAACACTGTGGAGCTGTCTATGGTGAGGGAGAAACTGTCAACTTTGGATAAGGTGGAATTGGTGCCAACAAGAAGGAGTTTTATCAGTGTTGAGTTTAAGGAAGTTTGAAGTGAACCAGGATTTAATCTCAGAGAGGCAGTTGGTGAGGGAGGAGGGAGGGGGAGTGGAGTCTGGTTTACTGGACAGATAGAGCTGGGTGTCATCTGCAAAGCACTGGAAATATATACCAAATTTTCTGAAGATATATCCAAGCAGGAGGAGGTAGATAATGAAGAGGAGGGGCCCCAGGACAGAGCCCTGTGGAACACCTGAAGTGACGGGGAGGGGAAGTGAGAAGAGAAGAACTTGAACTGTATGAACTGAGTGCTGTATACTGTATATGTTTACTTTGTTTTATTGTATTTTATCTATCAGTATATATTTTACTGTTTTATAAACATCTAACATCTATGTGATACTACATTTCCCCAACACATTTATGGCTGTACAAAGAAGTGTTACAATTTTTTTTTCAAGTTTTTAAAAAAAAGTTTTTTAACCTTGATATAACTTGAACTAAATTCAGTTCAAAACATGATCATAAATTACTCAACAGTCATTATAAAAACTGATTGTGTGGAATTATTGCTGCAGACAGGACTGTTTTCTTGCAACTAAAGAAAATTAAATTGAAACAAATACTAATACAAAAACAATACTTCTTCTTTCTTAATTTCAAGATACTGGGGTAAATAGCCTTATGGAAATACTGACAATTGCATTTCTATCGCTTTAGGTCTAATCTTGGATAGTATGAACGATGTTTGTTACTTATTATTAATTTGACTTGCAATTCTCTGATCAATTTCATTACAAGAAGTGTTCATTTTGTAATGTTTACTGCTCCTCTATCTCTCTAATGGGACTTGATTTGATATGGTCCTCTGGCAAGACTTTACCTCAATTCAGAGTGGTTATAATGTGCCCTCACAATCCCTCACAACTATTGTGCCGTTTCTGGGGGAAGTGTCTTGTGGTTAACCGTAGCCTTTCAAATTGATGATGAATTTTAGTTGACTGCCTCTTTTCATGACCAGGTAAAGTTACAGCACTTCTCCACTCAAACCGGGCAAGAAGTACAAATAGGGGATGAAGAGATGGGGCAGATTAGAGAGGGTATTGATATAGAAAGTGGCACTAAAGACAGATATTCTCTTAGCTGTTCTCTTATGAGGAAGAGAGCCAGAAAGATGGAGTGATAAAATAAGACAGAAGAAATGGAGGGATGATAAGATGATAAGCTGATATTGGAAGGATCACAGAAAAAAAACTCCACCACCCTCCACCCCTATTGTAACACTAACTTAGGAAACACATTAACTGAATGATCTGCTCAATGAGTCAACTATGTCAATATGATTTTGGTAGAAAGTCTGAAAATGCTGTCTATAATTTGCCTACCCATAATATCCGGGAGAGCTCAGTGAATCACAAGCAACTGCGGTATCTTTACAAGGCAAATTCCAAATATCTTCCTATTCTGCATTTCAGTGAGGTCAGGTCCCCCAGGGAGAAAATGTCCCTCTATGGACTGCTCCTTCTCATCTGTGTGGGTGAATCAGTGCCAGCTATGCAAATTAAACACATAGCATCAGCATCAGGCTGTAGAAAAAGAAATGGTGGAACTGCAATGGCCCCTGCCCACCAAACCATCTGTTCCAAGTGTTTGGTGTAGGGTGCCAACATATTAAATCTGAGACATATTTATCCCCCCACATGAGTTGTTAACCTGCATAAAAGCCCACCAGCTTCTCCTCTGCAACTCTGTACCAGAGATAGGTTTGCCTTTTTAGCATTTAATTTCCGTTAATGAACCACTGTTCCTTCAGACCAATAGTACGCGTTCGTTCATTCATTCGTCTTAAAGTATTGGTGAAATAAAGAGAGATAATGCCTTATTTAGAGGCTACATCATTTTTGGCCCGTTCGCACTGTTATATGGATCGCGAGTTATCTAAATAGCTTCCGAAGGACGCCGACTTTTGCCAAACTGTTCTTGGTGAGTAGATAAACGTATTTCATGCCAGAAATAAGGTCTAGGTTTAAAAATACCGGAGCTCCCCTTTAAGTGTCTGTTTCTTTCTTTTTTGACATGTGCAGAAAGAGGTGAGATTACAGAGTAGATATATATATATATATATATATATATATATACATACATACATACAGACATATACATCTGGTGTGGCTGAGCATTCACGAACCCAGCCACCTCCACATTGATAAATAAGACATGGGCCAAACAAAGAAGTACAAAGTACAAATCAAACCGATTTTAAGTTTTAAATGAGCTACTTGATGCAATAAAAAGCAGGTTTATATGTCATGACTGACAGCTCAGCTCTGCTCATGACTGTGTCTACCAGCTGTATAGGCAGAAACTCAATACACTGTTTCCAACCATGATCAGTACTGCACAGAATCTGGCTCCAAATAATGTCACCAGCGCAAGATGGCAGCACAGAAGTGGGTTCTTTTTAAAATATGATCCATCAAATGTGGTCTTGTAATGTCCTGGTAGTGATTCTGTGTTGGCTTCTTCTAAAACCGTGTCAATAACATCCTATATCCTAATAACATCCTAACAACCCCTATTTAACAATCTTTGCAGCGTTTTTAGAACTGAGACATAAACAAAGGTTTTCTTTAACGGCAAGTCTTAAACTGTAATCTCATTTGGTGTCATAGACCCTCAACTGGATCTATGACACCTATTTTCTTTGAAATAGGACAACCTTTTTTTATCTGATCCCAGACACCCACTCTGGGAAATGGAGCTAAGTGGATTCAGGCTGTGTAAGGCGTGTGTTACCAAAGTTACAGTGTTTTCATCAACATTACAACTGTACTGCCTTAAGACCTTTTTTACTGTATACTCATTTAGTTCACCAGTCAAAACACCAATGTCATAAAATTCACTGACTCTTTTTTGAGTGGCTGATTTGGAAACATGCAGGACTGCTTGCATTTGCAGAAGTAACAATGTAAGCCTTTTCTGAATTTTTTTCAGTGGCGTCATGGTACTCTGGTTCATTATCAGAATTATCCTTAAGTGGCACATGAAAATCACTGTCAGCAACATGTGACAGTTCCCCTATTCCTCAGGTGCTTCCCAAGATGAGCAATATATTGTTTTAGGCCGACTACCTCTTCAAAGTAAACACAACAAGCATTTTACTTGAAAGCCAACAAGTCCACTTCTCCGTTCTATGAGTCCATGATTTCTCAAGTGGACCTGCAAGGATTTTTTAGATCTGAAATACTGTGCACAGTCTTTGTATATGCAGGGTAGTGGACAATTTCTTCCGTTATGTCTGTGGCTACTTTGGTAATGTTCAATGATTCGCTTACCATTTCCACAAAAGAAAGTGCAAAGTTTACAAGTCCACTTCATTCAACATAAAAAACAAAGAAAAACAAAGGACAGAAGAAAGCCACAGATGTCATCATGTAGACCTATGAGAAAAGATTATACCAAAAAAAAACACTCCGTTACGAATGCTATTTAAATCCTAAGCCTTTTTTTCTTTCACATTTCCTGTTTCGACTTTAAAATATATTTTTCTGAGCTTTCATTTCATATTACTTGTTCTAACACCCTTTCTATGATCTCCTGTGATCCCCTCAAAACAACCCTTGATATTCTGACCCCCAGGGTAAGAACCACTAGTATAATGCACTCAACATAAACATCTCAATTAATAATTTGTTGTTTGCATATCTTAAAATTTAATTGATGAAACTCGCATGCAAGTTTCAAGAGCACTTTATTACTACTCAGAGAATTCAGAATATCTGAAGTGTAGTTGTACCAGGTACTTATCTATAGTCAATATATTACCTTTCATAGATGGCGTTCAGCAGGGCCCAGTAAGCAGCAGGAGTACCGGTGTAGGAAGCTCTGCTGTGACAGTCAGTAACAAAATGTATTTAACATCTAAAGAGATTAATTAAACAAAAAAAGATTAACATAAATAAAATAAATAAAGATCAAATTCAACATGTACACAAAAGTAAAATATAACATCTTCTCGATGATGAAATATTCATGACCACTTTTTTTTCAGTAGTACATCCAAAGCAGCTAACATTTACTAAGGATGTGTTTTCTTTGCCAGATGTTTTAAATACTGTTAGATAATTTGTGCTAACTTTGCTTAATGTTACTTCATGTTTTTACTAGTTGACTAGACATTCAACTTTTTCCACTGCAGGTGTGGAATAACACCAAAAGGTTTTTCAATTTAGTCAGTCTAATAAACATTACTCACAAAACGTGACAAAATTAAACATTCGGACACCCAGGGCTCTGAAGTGTTGCGCAATGAGCTTGAGACTCACACATTTGAACAAGTTCACACGCCACACATGGCATTTCTCACGCTGAAAAAAAAGTATCATATAAATTTCTCTTATGCGCGGGTTGCAGGATCTCACTCTTGCCTTCATTCAAAACTTGAGAGCCCTAGTAAACCTTTTGAATTCAAGTTTCTCTCATGTACTTATCAAAGACTAGCTTAAATAACATTACTTTGTTAAACCACCACAAAAATATCTAAACTCAACAGAAAAAAAAAAGAAAACTCACCAAAAACATCTTGACTCCTTTTTCCACTGCTCCGGCAATAACCATCTGTTGTGTAGTCAGAATAAATCCTAAATTCACTGAGTAAAGCATATGTCAAAATGTCGTAACTGCCCTCTAGGTCTTGAGGGTTTGCCACGCGCAGTTGCATTCCCATAATGCATTTTCAGTCACAAAAATGTGATGACGCAGGCGTTTTAATCCCGGCACTGTCTCCAAGTCAAATTGACATACATTACTAATTCAGTTGGACCTGGATTTTCAACTTAGCATTTATTTTTGTAGTTGAGACATTTTAATGAATAATTTTATGTTATTATAACAACCTCCGAAATCATTTGTCCAACTGACATAGGACAATATTAAAATAATAAACATGCAAAATCACATTTCACAGTGTGCTCAATAAAAACAAAAAAAGAAAGTGAAATCCATCTGTGGGCTCAATCTGCTTTGTGAGATACAAACTCCCACTGACCGTTATTGATATTACCAATGAGGTTGTGACCCTTAAATTCTTAAAATACTGCATAATACAGATTACACGCTCCCACAGGTAGTCCTCATTTGAATTTCTAATCTTGTGCGCAAGCTATTAACCTAGAAGTCATAAAAATCTTATCTACATAAATTCTTGGCAGCACTACTGAAGCCGACAGGATGAAATGATTGCTGGGCACGAAAAGAAAATATTAGAATATGCCCAAACATACACAGACACAAGAAGCAATAAAATTCAAACAGCATGGTAGTAAATTAAGACAAAGATCGCACAGGTTGTTTTCTTTTTTCTTGAATTTGTGCAATACAGAATATTGCAGCCTTACTATATGCTCTTTTATATTGAGCCAGTGTACCAATCCTCATATAACATTTAAGTGTCAGGACCAGTTTGAGCAGCTTTAAATGCACTTCTTATTTAGACATTTATGACAAAATCAGACTTGTTCTTTGCCCCAGAATGTGTTCCAACATCAATAATTGAGGCAGTTGGAAAGTGCAGTCCTCCACCAGAGCCAATGCTCTCTCGTAATGTTTGAAAAAGTGAATCTGGATCTCGCCCAAATTCTAATGGGTTCTTCCTTTGCTAACAGACAAACAAATAGACAAAGCCACTTCACTCTAAGGATTTCTCTGCCTTGGTGATGAGGTGATTTGTACTCTTGCTGCATCTAACTGGTCCAAACTCCTGGACTGAAAGAGACATCGCTGGAATTTAGTGATATAGTATTTTGTGGTATATTCTGTTTGATTGAAAAGGAACACTATCAGAATCTCTGTTGGCAAACATAAAACAGCTGAAAGGGCAAGACTTTGTGTCAGATTTCATGTGTGTTGATTAGGGTCACACATTTTGACAATCAGACATACACAAGTACACACAATAACAATACGTATGTGACAATCATAGTCATGATTGATACCTGATATCAGTGACTGGCTTTGCTTGACTTACCTCGCTTCAACCTCATTTTGCCCGTTTTTTGTTGCCTAGCATCATGAAAACAACTAAGTTAGGAGACACACACACATACACTCAGGCAACAATATCACATACTACAGGAGGTAATGATCATTTGGGTTGGGCATATGGGGTATCAGTATTTTCCTCCTGAATGCTCTTCACACCGGCAGCAGAAGCTTGAACTTTCAGAGCACATTTTCTGCTCTGATTCTGATGTCTCCCCAACACTATGTCTGACTCTCTGGGGGAGGAGAGATTTTTCCTCTGTAGCTTCTCTTTCATCCAGTATGGATTCATCACAAGGAAAACCAATATACTTTAATCTGACATGTCCGAGATGTTGCACGGTATCACAAATGACCAGAGTAAGGTTCTTCTTTTGCAGCAATGGACAATACCTGGTTCTAGATGTCTTGCCAAAGATTCTTCCAAGCAATGCTATTTCATGTACAAATAAGTTTCACATCTTGTCTTTTTTAAAAGATGAGAAGGGAAGTGATACATGTTGTCAATGTTAAAGTTTTGTAATGTAGCTTAAACTGTTTATTTACTTTTTCAAGTTTCTTTCTGTCATCAGCTTTATGTGGAGGATTTGTTGTGCCAGCTGGTGTGATGTAGAGAAAATCCACCACCTGAGGTTGTTTTACAAGGCTGTCTTTCCTGTTTCTCCATGCACCGTGCACTTACATGTTCGATGGCTATACTAAGATGATGTCTCAGGCCGCCCTGATATACATACATTTATCAATTTTCTATACCAGCTTAATCCAATTTAGGGTCAATATTAAATGTAAAATGTGACAAAAATCAACTGGAAAGCAAAGCTATCTAAATTCAGCCACACAGTGACCATACATCAATACCAAATGATGCAACAAAAATCTTCAATTTTCAACTGGAGCAGAAATTAAGCACAATTAATCGTGGGTATTTTGAGTAAATTTCAATCTGTCAGTATTCAGTCCTTGGTGAGACAAGTAGGGAGCGTGGGCCTTTGTTACAGTAAGTACACAGTTTCATATGTTGCAATACTATGCTGTTTTTTTAATTGATGAAAATACCACAAAACCCCCTCGTTAAAACAACATGTTTGAGTGATGTCGGTGTGGACCACGTTGACTAAAAAACGTCTTTTGAACATGTCGGACGTAATGTTCTTGTGTCATTAATATCAACTGTGTGAGATAACCGTGTAAAACAGCACTTTCTGTGTGTGTTTTTAGGAACACCGTGCTGTGATAAGCTAATATTCTTTGAGTCCAGACAGATCCTAATCCTGCTAGACATATCAGTCCCAGTGTCCTTTCGTTGCCTTTCACCACGTTATCTCTGCCACATTCCTTCCCTTCTTGTCCTCCCCCACTGCCACCATCCCACCTGAACTGTCCACCATGACATGGCAATTAGAACTTTGTTGATATGCTGACTCCACAGGGGCCATCGCCTGTTCTACTTGTCCTGCAGCATCTGTCTTTCTATCCGTCTCTCTCCCTTGTCTCCCTGTGACTGCATGTTTCTGTCTCCCTGCATTTCCATCAACACCTCTGACTTTTCCTCTCTGTCGTTCTCTCACAGCACTTAAGCACCTATGGGTGTCGTTCATATTTTGCCCCCACCTATAGCTCTCTTTGCACAGTTACTGCACTTTGTCCTTCCTCTTTTTCTTTCTGTTGTATTCATTATGTTTTCTTCACCTTACTTTCCCAACCTGCTTCAGAGGTTCCCTTCACACCCTGTTGCACCTCAGACCGAAAAGACGGTTTTCTCACCCATCAATACATAAACATGGTGTTGATTGAAAATCTTTGATTTACAAAAAAAAAAGGAAACATCTGATTTTCTTCTCTAGTTCTGTCAGGAACTCTGAGACCTTTCCATTAGGTTACTGAGCTAAATTATATTAGCTCCTGAAGCATGGAGCAGTTACACTGCTGGTTTTGCGACGTGAAAACAGCTTTCTTTGTGCTCTTTAGCCCAAAGAAAGGTTATATAGGCACAGCCCATAGATCTAACGATGCGTCAGCTCTTATTGTGTAAGTGTTTATGTGTAGGTGCACTTGCGGTGGAAAAGGGCCAAGATAGTTGGCAAGGCTGTGTTTAGTGTCAGCTTTTATTGGAACTCACGTAGTGTGGAGAAAGCGCTGCTTTTAGTCACTCTAATGAAGTGTGGATATGAAACACTATCTTGAGCAGCTGGTGTGCGGTATACTGATATCCTTATGGTTTATGAAAATATAGCTGTGTGAGAGTAAGGGAGCTATAATTTTGACTGGGGTCCTGTGCATTTAAGACTGAAATGCATTAAAGGCTATGCAAATTCTTTTTGCATCTATTTCAAATTCCAATATGGAATTTGTGATGGAGAGAATGAGCCCCTGAGGATTTAATCTTAGAATTTAATCCTGCCTCTTCAGTGTTGACTAATCATGCTCCAACTCTCCATTGTAGCCTAACAGTAAAACATTAACACAAACAAAAGTATGACATGAATTGTAGAATTTCACTTACTAACTATGAACATGTTCATTAAAGTGACTGAATCCTGGAGTGGGTTTGGAGCCTGCCCAGCTACCATTGAGTGAGAGGCAGCATACACCAGTGTAGACGGTCCACAGGGCCAACACAGAGACAAATGAGCCAAACGATTATGCACGCTCACACTCACTCCTATGCACAATTTAAAATCACCAGTAACCTAAAATGCAAGGTTTTGGACTGTGAGAGGAAGCTAGACCCATTCAGAGGTAAGAAAAACCTTGCCAAACCCCTGCTAACTCCACAAAATGCAATTCCAATTTATTACAGTCTGTTTCAAAATAATAGTGTTAATACCGATCAGTAAAAAAAAATTGATTCTGACTGACGAATACATTGGATCACAACAAGATTTTTTTATTTCAATGATCAACAGCAAAAAAAAAAGTTATCTACTTTTGAAGAAAAAAAAAAAGTATATTTATAGATAGCAATAATGGTATATACGTACATGGAGAGTAAAGAGTGAGGAGAGAAGCTCAGTGCGTCATGGAATGTCACCCAGCAGCCCAGGTGTTGTGCCTGGGTTTTTGCTTGTTTTTCTCCTGTGCATTTTCTTTTCAGTTGTCTCTCTCACTCTCAGTATTTAGTTTCACCTGGAGTGGCTGAGGGATGGCTCCACGCTGGCACACGTACAGACAATCAAACTTCACCATAAAAAGCTGCTGGGGACTCAATTACGCTGCCAGATAATTCCACATGTTCGGTTTGAGCCACTGAATCTATACAAGATTTCTATTCAAAGTTCTCCTCTGTGTATAAATAATAATACAGCTTATGCCTTGCTTCATTATGTCATCTTACTAGATCCTGATGTGTGATGATTTTGACACTGGAGATCTTGCTAAGTACAACATCCATTTGATAATTTGTAAGTTTTACACTGCTGGACAAAAACCCTTTTAAAGAGAAAGGCGTGATAGTTGGAGGCAGTCGACTGCCAACCATTCAGGAGAGGCTGGTAAATGCATCAAAAGGTATAATAGTATGAGCACTGACACAAAAAAAAATTACTTTGTGACGTTTTACTCAATGTTTTGTAGTCATTTAAAAAAAATACATTGTAATTTGTTGTTACGATTATTTGTGATGCTTATTCAATGCAGAGGACTTACAAAAATCTTAGATGCACTCTTCCTCTTATATTGAATTCAGGTTCTATACTACGTTCAGTATCTGAGATCATAAAATCCATACGTGTGCTTCATTCCTGTACTTCGTTTGTAGAATATCAAGAAAACATTGTCCAAATGCTTTAAACTCAATTTGCAAGTGGTAACTAATAGGAATTAGCAGATGTCAAGCAGTCTCAGGGTCAATAATTTTGTGGGATCACTTACAGCAGTAAGCCGGGTTAAGTTAAAGTTTTGATGCAGTACATTGTAATGATAACTATCATCTTCATCAAAAATAATCTGATCTGATATCAAATATTAGATGTGATTGTATCAGAGAGAGTAAGAAATGTGGATGTAAGAGATAGACTGACAGAGACAAACTGTAAGGAGAAATATGCAGATGTAGAAAGTGAAGTATACAGACAGCAGTGATTTTGTAAGCAAACCATTTCTTTAAATAAAACAACTTCCTGCATGTGTGTTTTTGTGGCATGTGTTAGTGAATGTGAATCTATTTGTTCAAGGATGGAAGGCTGTTGGGGACAGGAAGCCAGAGGGACACAAGGAAACTGTTTTAGTTCATAACCATGTGTCCTTTCTAGTTACCCTTAGCCCTAATCTATGGTGAGGTACTGTCTGACTCCCTCATTAGTTATTTGTAAGTCTCTCTACTGTAATGTCAAGCCCTGGAGAAAAAGTTGACAGTTGGACTGAATATCACTATGAGCAGGTATGTGGTGAAGGTAGCTTGTCATCAATATTGCAGTTGCATGAATAAGAACATGAAAAATACACTAATGTTTTCTTTCTTCAAGTCTCAACTTGCTGTGAGACAAGTGGAATCATATGATCTCTGGTGTAGGATTGCTCTCAAGTAGCAGAGAAAATATTCTGGAAAGTTTGTGAATGATTATGTGAAATCTTTTCTTCCTTTTTGGCTGCGGAAATGCAGAACATAGGGCCAGTCTTTATACAAAAGAACAATCTATTTGAATGGTTGAAAACAAACGATGTAATTAGTGATTTCACCACTTATGAGGTCTTAACCCATCTCTTTAAACCGGTGTGAGTTCTGTACCATAGAGTTGTCTAATCATGGGCATTGCAAGTTTCTTTATTAGTGAAATTTTGGTGTGCCCATAGGCCACCTATGCCTAATGTACGCCACCTATGCCTAATGTACGCCACCTATGCCTAATGTACGCCCATGGTCTATGGTGACAAACACACAAAGAAAAGAATAAATTCCCATCTCTACTCATGTTTCTCTCCAATTTCTTGCAAGTATTCGAAATATTAACAGTTTATCATTTATTGATATGTACAAAAATACAATGAGCCGGCCCTGAAGAGCTTGTTTTCATGGCAGAGCAGATAAACAGCAATGACCCTAACCTGTAGAGGGATAATTTTACTTCAAGCGGATTTCTTCTTGTTTTTCCAGCTTGTCTTGCTTTGTAATTTGTTTTTCGTAGCCTGTGCCAAAATAAATAAGGGGTTTATGATGGAATGTCACACACATAAACAAAACTACTCTTTGTAAAAACTGAAGCAAAAAGATTTATTTTATTGCCATCTTTCAAAAAAATGCAATTTTCTGGGCCAACAAACATTCAAACTGAATACCGTTATGAGTACGAGCATTCAAGAAATCCAGAACAGTTCACTGCAATTACAGTTGTTTGTGAATTCTTATTCAAGAAGGGATGAAATGCTCCTGGTCATCATCCTTCAACATAACTGAGTCATCTGTAAATTTAATAATTTGGTACCTCTGTGCTGGTCCCAACAAGTCTTTGTAAACAAAAGGTTTGAAAAGATGTGGCCCTGTGGTTATTCGGTTATTTGGTGGAAGACACGAGGAGAATGGACAATGTACCCTTGACTTTGACTTGCTAGGACCTGTTAGGAAATGAAAAGGAAATTGATAAGCCAGCAAATCAGACCAGCGTCAATATCAATGGCTCAATTTAACCTTTCGGCAAAGCTGTTAGACTCGAAGCAGTTAAAGACTTAAAAAAAAATCCATAATGGGATATTTGCAACCTCCATCTGTGTTAGAGGCAGGTTCAGGAGAGTGCTAATAGAATCATCAACATCCTTTCCTGATCACCAGGCAAATTGAAGCGGATCTAAATGTTACTGAAAAAAATTCCATTAACACAATATATGTTCAACCTGACTGGTCACCCTTCCAAGGTGGACCCTGCCTCTCACCATGTGGCCACTGGGAAACCCTGAATTGGATTAAACATGTATGAAAAACCAGTTGATGGAAACCTGAGCATTTACCTAACTGCTAATACCTATAGTCATAGTTATATGTTATTTAAATTAGTTCACCTTGTGTTTCTGTTACCTGTTTTTTCTTCTTCTTTTTAATTTTGAGCTACTGAAATGGGGATGTCACCATCTGCCATTTTCATAGCTGTTTGGCATTTGTGTGGAGTAGTCAGATACCTGCTGGAAATTTTTAGTGAGCTTTTGCAACATCTGGGTGTTCTTGGCACTCAATTATGTACTTTTTGTTTGTTTGTTTGTTTCTTTCTTTGGATGCATTCTGCATTTTATATGCTACACTTTAATAAAATATAATAAATGTTTGATATACAGTTATTTCCAATACAGCTACACTGCAGTTGAGTTTTGCACTATTCTATTAATTTAATTTGATGGTGGTAAAGTGCTAATCTTTATAATCTATCAAACAAATAAAAGTCAACAATTAAAATACTGTTTGCAAACTTACAGTACACAATGCAGGTGTTAGATTGATTGAACCTTGTTGTTCGGACTGTAAGGATACACCTCAGTAAGAACTAAAACTTCAACAGGATACTACATACAAGACTATTTTACTAGATTTATTGTTTAATTATTTTTGTTCTCTTCCATTTTTCTGTTTTTAAAATTAAGTTTGTGTTTGTGTTGACTTTTCTGCCATCTGTGTGTTTTCTCTTTTGTCGGTGAACCTGGATCGGACTTGGGATTTTGGTTTGTGGTGCTCTCGCATTTATCTTGATTTGGGACATAATTGAGAATGACAGACCTGTAATCTGTATGTAGTTCCTTCAGTGCTCAATTTGTGCTGGACTCTTCTCTGTATTACAGAGCTGTCGGTATATCAAGTTGTGCACTGCATTGAAAAAGGGTAGAGGGTAAATGGATTGATCAATCTTGATTGAGGCCATCTGCTGTCACACCCATTGATATATAAATTTATAAATTCTCTTAATCCAACCACTTCTACAGCACTGCAGCAGGTTCTCTGGGCATGGAAAACTGCACTTTGAGTGATACAGACAGGGGATGAATCTATTTGAAGCATATAGCATGGAAGAACATAGCCATAGCATAAGGGAGGTGTATCAAAGTCAAATGAAGTGCTTTAATTTTCTAGGCATTGAATTGAAGAAAGATTACATCAGAAGTCCATCAGAATGACTCGTTCAGCACGTTTAGATGATATCATTATTACTGTACAATGTACAATGCATGACTGTGGATAAAGCCCAATTCAAAGTCAGGTAGAGAGAGATGCTTCCCTATAACAATACAATAAGGGAGGAAAATTCTCTGGCCAGACTCCATTTATTAAAAAATCTCCTGTGCAGCTTACAATATTAAAGTCTGTATTGAAGTTGGAAATGAGTCTCTGTAAACTATTTAACATAGTTGTTCTTACCATCCTGATTCTTTATCCACAGTCTTAGACTGAGCCAGCGGAATGAGTTTGGTCTCATCCTACTAAAGCACCGCAGGCAACATGAAGAGATTATTTTTTAATGGCTAATTTACCCCCATAGATTTGACACAAACATATTCAGAAAAAACTATGTATAATCTACCAAATTTAAATTTAAGATATTCAAATCATTTCAGTGATGCAAACATATTCTTCTTTTCTTTGGAATGGAATTGAATTGTAATGTTGTCCAATCAATTAAGACACATGGCCAATATAACACTGACCTGTGCTTAGAAGTTTTTTATGTTTTTTTTTTAATCTGAACCTTTTGATAAGCTGGTGTAAGACAGAACAGGTAAACTATAGAGATAAAATGTGGCATCTCAGAGAGTGAACCGTCTTATGCATTTGAAACAGATGGGAATAATAAATATGGATCAGGAATTACAGTGTCATAGATAATGGAAAATGAAACTTTTTTTGTCCAACAAATAAACTGCTGACAATCCTAAGCATTTGGCACACACTCTATCCTTGTTTCTGTTTCTAAAATTATTGCCATTGTAACAAATTTACTCCCCTATGATTACTTAAGCCTTTCTCAAAACGGAGAGGCACACAACCCATTATCACACTGAAGGATACCATGTGAGTGTCAAGTTTTGCCTTGCTATCGTCTGAATAGGACTGCCAGCTCTAACCAAAGAATGACTGAAAACATGCAAAGCCAAAATAAAATGAAGATCAGACAGTTATGGTCCTAGGTTAGGTCTAACAATAACTGTCATTCTTAAAGTAAGTGCTGGACTTATGTCCTTACTGTCCCTTCCAGCATCCTAATAAAGTCAATAGTAACTAATTCTGGAAATAGTCTTACAGTATGTGTCAGATTTCCAGCCTCAGTGACAGAAAATGTGACACTGGTGCATTTATTCATGGATTGGTGCATTTACTTCACACTTTTCGAGATATTGGTTGTAAATTATATTAAGAGAAAGTATTTTTTCTTAAATAAGAATTATGTAAAGGCCCATTATGACACATTTCCATGGATTTGTTAAAAGAAAATTAGACTTGTTTCTAAAACTAATGCCCATTGAGAAGCATGCTGATCTCACACTGCAGTTTATTATCTAAGACCGACAGAAGTTTAAATATGAACTAAGCCACCAGAGCAACCACTCTTTCATCATTTTGTTCATTTATTACTTTATTCTATTTAGAGGAATATTGCACTCAGTATTGTAATACTGTACTAACACAATCATATTGTCACTGTGTTCATCATGCTGTAACCAATAAAATGATTACAAGACCACGCTCACAGTTGAGCATCCCTAGTGAATTATTTTTGCACAACAAATAGATTGTAGTGAACAATCCCATCATGGTTTTTAAATATGTTTTGTCGTCTCTTCGGTATACTTCTTTTTATTGTAACCGAAATCCAGTTTTTAAGTGGAAATATGACGGTCTTTCAGGAAACACTAGACGGAACCAATTTATACTCAAATATGACACTAACACAACCCCATTACCTTCCTGTACCACTGTATTACAGAAGTGTCCAATTGCAAATGCTCAGAGTCAAGGCTCTGTTTAAGAAGCCCGAATGAGGACATGCTGTGGATGAGATTCATATGTTGAAGGATCAAAGTTGGTCCAAGAATTACGAGAAGACAAAAGTCTCTAATATTCTATGGACACATCAAATGAAGGCTGTAATCGCAAATGGAACCAGGACACCGCTTCAAGTCAGCAGGGCGGAGGAGGGCTGCTGGTATGGGTTGCTATCATTAAGAGTCAGCTTGTTCTATCATTTAGGGTTTGAATTTAACACTCAGATCTGTTTCTTGTTTGTGGAAGGTCTTTTAAAGGCCCAAAATGTTATTCAATTGTCACTTTGTATTCTTTCCTTGTTTAATCTTACTCTCAAAATTTCTAATAAAATACTAAGTTGAGAAATAGACGATTTTACCATTTTGTTGCCCTGGAGCTATCACCCTGTGAGAAATAAAACCGACTTTGTATTTGTTTAACATCCAGGTTTGAGGTTCAATAACATTTTGGATTGACCGAAAGAAATTCTTCATTGATAACTTCAGCCAGAGACTCTCCTAAGTCTTGTCAAGTTCATCCTACTAAATGCAAAGCGACAGTGGCCAAGAGAGCTTATCGCAAAGCAGTTTTAAAGAACTAAACCAAATAGAAAAACACCTACGCTGCAAGTTCACACCCTATTGGAAAAAACTCACAATAAATAAGGTATTATGCAATGACCTAGCATTATTTTCTTATTCTTAATAGAATACCACTGTACAAAAAAAACCTAAACAATTATAATATGTATCTTTTTCTATATTTTTAGCCTACTGTTCAGTAGAATAATTTATTTGTTGGTCATTTATTTGTCACTTTTTTGGTTTACCCTCTGTTGTCAGTGCTATTCGTAGAATAAACCTGCACTTGTATTGCCTGAACTTTCACACACTCCCCGTCTCTCTTTTTCTCTGCCTCATTCGTACACACTTATGTACACATACATGCATGGAGTCAGACAGTGAAGCATTGAGAGAAGGTCTATTCTGACTGTGGTCAAAAGCGGCACCTGGAAATCGGACAACATCAATCCTGCTGTCAATGCTGAACAAGCAAGCCATTCATCTAGGCCACCCGCGAGAGGATGGTGTCAGTGTGCATAAAGTAGTGTTAGTGCATCTGAAGAATGAAAGCATGCATTTATTTGTATATGGGTTTAGGCTAGTTGGTAAAATGGAGAGAAAGTAAGCATATGTCTAACTGCTGTAAAGTATGCTGACTATGTGAAGTGTTTTAGCCATTTACTTCCTCGTTATGAATAGAAACTATCATTTGTTTTTTTTAGCAATTTCTCATTTCCACAATTTTTTTTTTCAAGATAGTAAACATGTATGTGATTTCACATCAACTCTAGCTAGATAAAGACTTATATTTCCTTTTGTATATTTTTATATTTCCTCATCAAAAGCTTGGTACATAGGGTTCTTTTTAAATGTTTGTTTTCATTAACTGAACTATTTAGTTGTGGTGCAAATTATGTCTTGATATGAAATTGACAAATTAAAGGAATTGTCTACATCTATTCATGGCTAAAATTGAGAGTGGAAATTGAGTTTAGTGCACTTGTGTATATAGTTTCACACTGATTGAAATTTATAGGAGATAAACATATGTACTTATGGCTTTTTATGTCTGCCAAGAAAATAATATGCATCTTTCTACCTTTGTGCATACACATAGCTTTAGTCTAACTGGCCCAGGGACTAGAAAAATAATTAAAGGACTACATTTAGGTTTTATGCCATTAAAGAAAAAAAACTTTCATACTGTTTCTATGTCAGAATATTTTATCATCAGTTCATAAAATTAGCAACCTTTTCTAATGTGTAGCTTGGTAGCATATACAGTGGGATGCAGTATTAAGAGTTTCACCAAAACACGACTGAGTGAACATATTCCCAACTCTCTACCTGGCTTTAGAACCGTACAGGCAAAATAAGACATTGTCACAGTTTATGTTTTGATTATTGTTATGTTCAGATTTTTTATGTTCTTGTCATGTTTCTCCCCAGGCATCACCTTCATTCATGTCACCTGTTTCCTTGTCATCAGCTGCACACACTAAGTAATTACTCCCACCACAGCATTTAGTCTCCTGGTTTCCTCTCATTCATGGCATAATCCTCACAAACCCTTCATGCCACAGCCACAAAGTGTTAAGTCTGGTTATGCCTCATAGTCTTGCTCATTTGTTTATTCATAATCATAGTAAATCATAGTCACTGTTATTCATAGGCTTGTTCAAGTATTTATTCGTAGTGTTGGTTTCATAGTATTGTCTTGTTTTGCTTAACGCTTGTCTCATTAGTTTTGCCACAGTTAAGCATTTTTGTTTATCTGGCTCAGACACACTTTTTGTTCTTGCTCCCTGTTTTTGGAATAAACCTTTTTGACTTTGAAGAACTGCATCTGGGTCCTACCTCTCACCACCGATCCTGACAGACAGCAGACAGAGTGATATGTTATCTCTTAATTTGTTTATCATGAGACAAATGGCTCTGGTGTTGCCAAGCTTTAAACACCTCAGTGGACAATCTCCAGAGATTTTAACCATACCTCTGATTTAAATTTACAAGAATTTCTCATTGTTTCTTTCTTCTCATTTTGTTATTTTTACAGCAACAATTCAACTTCCCTTCTGTGATTGGAAAAATACCATTCGATTACATTAGATTTGATTTAGTTTAATTTAACATAGAAGCAATCATATGTGCAACCTTGAGTTTAAACCTCTGCACAATGTTGAATTGTTCTCATTCATTGCCTCAATGCATCATTTTACAGGTTTGAGAGATTTTACCACAAGATCACCCAATGATTAACCAAGACACAAGGTTGAAAACTCGGGTCCAATTCCAATTTCTCCCCTTGGTCTTTCCCCTCCCTTTTTCATTTTCACAAGGAGAGTAAATGCTCCTTTTCCTCTGGGGACCAGGGAATAGGGGTCATCTAGTCATCCAAAGGTTCTTCTACACCCCAGCTGAAGAGTTACATGACAACCACTCTTTGATCCCTAAAAAGTTGCCCTTTGTCTCCGCATTGGTAAGGACACAACAACCCTCGCTTGGTATGTTTGAACATGGGAAGTTAATGTAGTTTAACAACATAATTACAATAATAATTCACAATAATCACATCAGTTTTTATTGTTACCAGGCTTTCCCCTGCAAATGATCAGAGAGGCTCTATCCATTCGTGCTATTAGTAAGTGCTCAGAATAACAATAGTTATTACTAGTACACATATTGCCTTTGAAATATTGTTTCTTGTCAAGTTTATTATTTTGTCCACTTATCTGCTTTCAATTCAAACCTAAATTAATTAATTCATCTTCCATTCACAACATATAATTATATACACAGCAAATTACTGTTTACTGTAAACAAGAAGCGAGGGATGCCCCTCCCCACCTCGAAAAGCTAAGTGCAGTCTGACTGGTCAGCTCCATCTGTGTTTTGAGTCTGAAAAAAATGGAGCAAGGTTTAAGTCGAAACCCATGGTCCTTAACTACATGTCATTCCTCTCACTCTGCCCATTTTCCTTTCCTTCTACGCTTTCCAGAAAAGGTTACCAGAGCCCTTGAACCAACTGAAGAAGAGGAGTAAATAGCAGCCACCAGGAGCGGTAGCAAACAAACAAACTGCCAGATAATATAGGTGTGTAATAATTGATTACAACAATATCAGAAGCTCCCTTTTCACACATTATTAGCAGTCAGATAAAAATGTGCATTTTGTCATCTTATTGTTAGTCAGCACTTCTAAACAGGCTACAGAGATGAGGGACAATATTTTTTCCCCCTCATGTTGTCAAACAGTAAGCAAAAAAAGAAAGAAAGAAGACAAGTAAATGACAAAATCTTAAATCCTTCACCAAAGGTTTACAAGTCAATCTAAAAGTGACACCTCAAACACCTCCTGTCTGAGGTGTAGAATTATCAGATATCAAAAACTGAAATACTTGGTCTTTACTAAATCAAATGCATGAAACAATGTGTTCCTTTTTTTGCCTTTAGATAAAAGACACAATTTTATACATAAATATATATATATTAATTTGAGTAAATTATTGCAAGGGACAATGCTGTGGTCACTGGATAGTGGTAGGAGATGTCCTAAAGCCCCTTTTAAAAAAGACAGGTCATCCAGCAGACCACTGTCCCATCTTCCCTGGCAGCTCCATCTCTGCTTGTCCTGTCAGCTTTACGTTCCCATTCTTGCTCTAGTCACTCTCAGTCTTCCACAAACCTGAACCTTCTGCTATGTGTGTGAAATTTCATGCACCATCCAAACAATGATAACCTTGGGATCACCGGGTACCTTTTCACTCTGATTTTCTTTCTTTTGCTCAGAATTGAAGTATAAGGTCACAGGAGTGTCTTGTTACTTATGATCTGAGCAATTAGGCAGAAAGCAGGTAGGTGACTATGCTTTCAGTACAAGTTGTAAAATTACTGAAAATATTTTCTGGGGTCAGTTGGTTTAAAGCTTTTTGAACAAAGTCAATGCGTCTCAGAACTTTTACAAAAAAAATGTAAAGAATTCGTTTAAAGAAAAATGTGTGTGTGTGTGTATGTGTGTGTATGTATATATATATATATATATATATATATATATATATATACTTTAATAAGATGGACAACATCAAACTGAATGAACTGTCACAAGCCATAAAAGTTCAGAGGCTTCGGTTATAACTGTTCCGTAGACAAAAACAGGGCTTGAAAAAGAGCATAGGCTATACTCCTGGCTATGTGAAACGAATGTGACAGAAGTGTATGTGAACTCTTTGGAGCCACATAGTGAGGTAGTAAATAGAAGCTGCATTGTAGAAATGTGGCTCTAGTATACTTATTTTTTTAAAGCACCCCTTAGTCATTGATTTTCAAACTCAGTGTTATGTGTGCAAGGATCTGTGTTCAACATTTCATAAGTGCTGTCTCACCATCACATTCCCCACCTCTGGCATGCAGAGTAGAGGTCAGACTGTACCACTGTACCTGCTGACACCACTGGTCAGTTGTGGTCTGCGCTGCAGCTGTTGTGACGCACCACGATGCAGGATGTGACAGGTGCAAGGATTGACTTGCTTTTCCAGATATTAAATATGAATATACCAACTCCCTTTGACCCAAACTAAAAAAACAAGACTAATTGTTCAAATTATCTTGATTCACTGCATAAACCCAACAGAACATAATTTGTATTGAAAAATTACAGAATATAGCATCGGAGTGATAACTTAAAACAATTTGCATAGGTCATCAAGTGCAGCTTTATTTTTGATGTTTTTAAATAGGAAATTGCTGAAGTGAGTAAACAACACAATCTGTGCTCCATACTGTGCACTCAGAACCCACTGGAGACATTGCTGTGGCGTCTACATTCTGGCATCTCTAAATCTCTTCACAACCTGCACATATGGACTGTTTAAATATCAAAACTCAAACTGCGGAATTAAAGCTTGTGGCAGCTCTTGCATATTTATTGCACTATATAGCCTCACTCTTTCATAGACGTGTTATGGTGTGTAACAAAATTTTATTGGACGAATAAAAAGGAATTGTGTTCCCACATTTAACTACCTCTTTCAAAAGTTATACCAAGATGGAGGACACCACCAATGGACAATGATTTGGGCAAAGTGAGAAGCAATCAACCTGATTGTTGTAAACAAATAAATACTGCTGTGAAACTCAAAATGGATGCTGATTGATGAAATGATTGGAGGACTTAGGAGAATCAAAAAGATTTCCAACCCCTGAAAACAGCTTGATGTTTTTGTCCTTTCCTTGGTCTTCCTTTCGAATGTTGCTATAATTCGATGTGAAGAACCACCAATGAACAGGCTCTAAGGGTCACAGTTTGAAGGTTGACCCAGATATAGATACAAGACAGGAGCCAGGAGAAACCTAAACCCTGTTTATTTAGGAACAAAAAAAAGAAAATCACAGCAACGCTGGAGTACCCAAAAAGCTAAATTAGGAAACCAAAAACTCAGAAGAAGAAACTAAATCATACAGAACATTATGAGGCGCAGGAACCAGACAGACCAGGAAACCCATGGATAACAATGAAGAAAACTGGGAGACTAGACTGATTAGTGAGAAGATACAGCTGAGGATAATGAGGACAGGTAAAGGGAGTGGAGCTGACGACTCGCAGCAGGGAACTGAAGAAAGGTGAGGAAATGAGCAAGACTAAACTAAAAGACTAAACAGAGACTAACCAGAAAAAACATTTTAAAAAAATACATGGACTGTGACACTAGGGGTCTTTGCATAAACTACTAATGGTAGAATTTGGGTAATGTGAAGATGTGTATACACATAGTTTTATTGTTCTGATTGATATTTTAGTGCGTCCCAATTTCATCTTCTGTATCCATGCCATCATGCAATTGGACTTTTGGGCTAAGTAGTAAGTGTGAGTATTGTGCTTCTTAATAAAAAGAATGGATGGCAAAAGGAGGTAATGTCAACAGCGGTTGCTAGTAGAAAAGTGCTTATTCATTGCCAGCTGTCATCACAAAAGTGTTTGGGCATACATCTCCACATAATACATCACATAATACAAATAGCATTGCATGCACTTGAAAACAAACAAAAGCTCACACACGCCATCTCTAACTCTGCAAATACAAATAAACATGCTCGCCATTGTTCAGTACGCAACTGCCCCACATTCAGAGGCATACTGAAAAATATGTGTTGCTGTGAATACCGAGCAGTCAGCAGCACACAGAGGCTTTTCAGTTACCAGACAAAACCAGATTGAAGAAGACCAATGAAGCAACAACTAGATAACAAAATGAAGAGAGCCTGAAAAACTACAGAGTGGAGTTCAAAAGAAGAGGAATACGGCCAAAAAGACGAATCATAGACAGATAGTAAGACTGAAAGTTAGTTGTGATCGTTACCGGGATACAATGAAAATAACTGCGGCACTGCCACTATGGCTGACCCTCTTGCAGGAAAAAAAATAAATCATCTGATAGTTCTGAGCCCTCCTTTGCCTTATTTCGCTCTCCCACTGTCCCTTTTCTCCTACTCCACCCATTTTAGAATCATTCAACCCCCTTCAGGAGAGTAAACACATGCTCACACAAACATAAATGTAAAGAGGAAAAATAAATATTGTCTGTTTTCATGCTGCTTCTCAGATTTTTGATTGAAAGATAGATGGATCATCATAACTTTTGCGTGTGTATGATTGCCATGTGGTTGCTTCTATCTATTCCAAACAAACAGAGAAGATGCACATAAATTCGGACATGTTTTGGAACTTTGATATTAAGGACTAGTTTTATTTTTGGTGATGGTAAGCTAATGTAAAGCTACAAAAGAATAACAATAACAGGATTCAGTTCTGAAAATGATCAAGAAGCAATGCCTTATTTATGATGAGATTAGGATGTGCCTAAGCACAGATTTAGTGAGTTTAAAATCTTTATTTTTATGATCTGGACTGAGAAAGAAGGATTTCACCAAAGCAAGGTATTCCCAAATCGCTGCTGTGCAAGCTTCACAACAGTGCAAAGAAGGTTCCAATGAGTTCTAAATGGTTGAAAATAACCCAGCTTTTTTGAGTGGAGTTGGCATGTTTTCCCCATGCATGCAAGAGTTCTCAACAGGTACTCCAGCTGCTTACCACAGTCTAAAAACAAGTGATAGGTCAATTAGTGATTCTAAATGTGGAGTAAAAATGAGTGGTTGTTTGTCTCATTTGTCCATTTCAATGGATGGATGTTGAAAATTATAGGCTGTCTAACCACTATGTTGAGCTAACTTTTATTTTCATATAGCTGCAAGGTTTCAATATTCAGCTTAAAGGCATCAAATTTTATTTTTATTTTTTTCAGTTTAGGATCTTGGGCAGCTCATGAGAATTCCTCCTTCTCATGAGCTTCCGGTTAAAAGCAATAGGTTTAAAGAACAGAGTAGAATAATTTAAGACTTGCATGATTATTGAGTGCAACAAAGCCATTCACAAAAATGTCCATGCCTTTCAGTAGCCAACTCTGCCTTTTTAGTTGCTCCTGGTGTCACACAGTGGCTCGGCTCCTCTCTTGTTGATAATGTGCCTTGTCTAAAAAAAAAATTGTGCTCGAGCTTTGAGTGTGTGCACACAAAGAAAGAGTGGGAATTAATCTAATTCTGTGTGCATGGATGGATTTTATAGGCATAATACATTTTTGTGTGCTATTGATTTAGACTCAGACTCACAGTTATCAGGTTCATCTCCACACTAACTCAAATCGATCAGATTCGCTGAGATGGACAGAAAAACCGTTTCACTGATCATCACTGGAAGGCTTTATACTGTTTGTTCTGCACTATTTGGAGAGAGGAGTGGTAGTTGAGAATAATAGGAAATTATTGTAGGAATAAAAGGGTTATTGGGCCTGCTCAAATTTAAACAGAAAAGGGTCACGAAGAGGGAGAATAAGTAAAAAAAAAACAACATTGTTAAAGAAATACATTAATTTGTTTCATGCAGTTAATTAGAGGTGAAGTGATGTTTCGAGCAGCATGCCCCCAGTGTCTCAGAGCAGAGAGCGCTGCTCATTACTTCACAATTTTTTTAACATAATTTTATTGATTTGATAATTTTATAAATCATTCATGTATGTAAAAATGATTTGTAACTTGACTTGAGGCAAATAGGGGGAGAGATATAGAGGTGAAGGGAAAAGGAGGGAAAACAAGGAGGAGTAGCATGAAAAGAATCTCACCTTTTTGGTCCAGAGGGTTTAATGGTTTTTCTAATATGTTGTGATGAAGAAGCAGAAAAGAAGGAGAACTGCCCAGAGAAAAATACGCCTAGAATTGTATTAGGAGGATGGTGCAAAGGAGTGATCTCAGAGACTACAATGACACACATGCTAATAAATTAATAAAAATCTTCGGCTTTGACTTTTAGACAGACAAACACTTTTTAAACCACTTTTTTTAAAACAATATCTGACATTCAATAGACTTGAAAAATGTCTTCTGAAATTTTAAAAGCCACATGGCACATGTTCCACCTAAACCTAAACCCTCTTAATTTCCATAAAAAGAAGGTTTAGACATAAGAGAACTATCTTCTTTCAACTATATGCTGATTTCCACTTATGTGCATATAAATGCTTCAGAGTCATGCACACATGCATATGTGCATATTCATGTGTGACACTACATTGAAATATTCTTTTTACAGCTACTTGTTGATATTCAATTTTTGAGGATGGTTATTTATTTACTTTTTCATTATCCCAAAGTGCTACATTTATGGGCAAAAGTCAATATTAAAATTAAAGGGTTAACCCCAGATGTGTTTTATTTCTGTTTTTTTTAGGCTGAGCAATAAAAGAAAAGCTTTTTTTAAAAAAACAAAGCCTAAGGTTTGTTTAGATAGACAGATAGATAGGCAGATAAATATCTTTTTTGCAGGATGTTGAGAGAGAAATTGAGAGAGCACACTTGGTGTTACAGTTCATTCTCATTTAGATACATGAATGCACTTACTTAAAGTAATATATTGATTTTTGGTGAAAGCCCTTGAGTCCTGTAATTCGCTGCCTCACTGAATCTTCAGAAGAATGTTCGTATGTACTGATGGATGGTGACCTCATATATCTAATATATGTACTTTACAAAGTGTGTTTATGCTTCTTAGAATATATCTGCCTTTATGTGTCGTCTTCTTCTTTTCTTGGTCTGATTCTGTAACTCTGAAAGGGCTACTCCAGATTGGATGTGTTCATCCTGAGAAGTGTAAAGGGGGCATAATTGCTTCAGTGAAACAGAAGGGGTGAATGTTTTATATCCTCGTCTCTGGACACAGAACCAAGGCTGTGTTTAATGAAATAATACTATAAAAATGTTCTACTTGCATAAATCAATGTTCGTTTTGTTTTGTGTTGAATCTATTTTGCTTTTTTGTTTTCGCTTTTTTTTTTCTGGTCATCCTTGTCAAAGTTTTAAAATTGGATGTGAGCAATTGAGATGGAGAGTCCTTAATACCAAAGTGGGATTCATAAAATTGTTTGGGGGAGCAAACTGGATGGTATACAAAATGCCTGATACATCATCTTATCAAAGCAGTGTAGATGCTCTGACAATTTGAAGCATGATGGTTGTTGTTAAGTCTGATATATTCTGAAATGATGTGCTCATCCGTAAAGCAATACTTGATAATACCAAGTCTTAAAGCATTCAGCTGATTTTGACTGGATGCTAAAGATTTTTATCCATGCTCCTCAAGTTAGAGTTATGACATAGATACCAAAACATCAGTTAGAACACATAAAATATTTCAAAGGTCTCAACATGATTATGTTAAAAGAAAAAAAGAAGATTTTTTAATGACAGTATTATAACTGCAGTTAACCATACTGAAACATGTATGTCTCTATATATTTTCTCTGTTTAGGGGTTTTTGTCTGGAAATAATTTGCATGGCACCATTTCCATGCTTTCATGATGAGGTTCCAACATCAGTGTCGTACTACGAATGTGTGTCATACATTACAATGGACCAGACTTAAGCCCTTTGCAGACAAGTGGTACTTTATATTCCTGGCTTCATAAATATGTCAGCATGATTGAATTCAGTATTTTGGATACTGGCAACCTTTGCCTTCATGTTCCTCATGAGGCCACAACATGAAACTCCATTTAGAGTTACAGTCCTCTTATAACAACATATCGTTTTTTCTAATAAAAATCATATTACGCTGGCAGACAAGCTGCATTGCTTTAAATAAAGGGCTACAACTAATCAGTGTAGGCAAATCCATAGAGGACAAAAGATAGTGCTATTTATTCATTTATGTATTTAAGATTGTCATCTGTTGGATTTGTCTGAATAGCTGACCAGATGCCAAATTAAACCACCACTACTGAGGGTTGCATTTCAGGCTTGTGCTGAGTTGAAAGTCCAAACTGGAAGACATTTGTATCGTATGCTGTATTGCTCTCATTGTTGCCGTCATTGTTGCAGCTGTGCAGTCACACATGGCTGATGCATTAAGCTTACAGCCATTACTGACACCTCATGGTATATCAGCAACTTGAAACTAATTGTACCCACCTTCAAATGTAATTTTTCATCAACATCTTTTTGTGCTCGATATGTCATTGCATGATTAACTTTCCTTTGAAAATCAACACTCATTCTACACCATAAGAATGACAGTAATTGTGCATAACTTGTCCAAAGGCAGACCTTGTGTAAGCGGCACAATTTATACTTGTCAGGTCTGACCCATGTTTTGTTTAGACTCATCTCATGGATAATGGAAAGCTGCAACATCCCACATATGAGAGATTTCACTGATATTCGCATACCAATTCTCCAAAGATTCTCACTCTGGAAGTCTTAAACAAAGCAAAAAATAAGCATAGCTTTGCTTGTCTTTCAACACACTTTTAAAGTAAAACAAAAAACTGTTACGTTAACACTGCATATTGATAATGGAACATCAACATTTTTCTGCATAACTTGATGTCAAGCTGATGAGGTGATCCATTCGTTTGAATTCAAGATGAGTGTACTATGAGACCAATTCAACACAGTCAGGCTCTCTTTATGTTAGCTAGTTTGAGAAAACTTAAATCTCCACTCAGAGAACAGGTTCTATGTTAGTGATTATGATTGTTCTTTGTTAACTCAGGTCTCCCTTTTCAGGATCTATGTGTGTTCATATAAAATTGGTGTTTTACATGTCATCTGACACTTCTTTCAAACACAAAAAATCATTACAGAAAAATAACATTGCTGCAGTTAGGACAAGAAAAATGCTGCCAGAAAATTGTTTATTGTGCAAAATAGTAAATTAATACATACACAACTTCCATTTGTATCATGAAAGCTGCACATAGAGCTCTTAAACTTTTAACTTTCTAAGAAATACGTTTAGTTCTGACTAATTGAGACAAATTAATCTGGAAATTATGCAAGTCTTTGATCAAACCCAAGCAAAATTTCACTGATTGACTGTTCACTTATATAAAGGCCTACACTCATTTATTTTCTAGTGTGTGTTAGATCTGACATCAGCAGATTATAGAACGGATAAGTTGGACAAATCAGGACAAGATATAAAAACATATAGTCTTTAATCTATTCTCATTCTCCATCCATGTTTCATTGTAACTGCAAAGCTTCTTTGGTGGGATATTTAACATGCTACATTCAGCTGAGGAATCTACATCGCAAGTTGGTCATTTAATTATTCGGCCTTTTAACAATTAAAGCACTTGAACCACACTGCTGCTGAAACATCTCACAGGCACAGCGACCTTTCACGGAGCAAATGGATGGAAGTGGAGGGATATGTTCCTGCTGTGAGACAGAGATCTCACTCTGTCAGTGTATGAATTGCCAAATGGGCAAGATGGGCAATGTTTCTCTCCTCTTTTGACACAAAAACTGCATAAGTTTGGAATTTGTTATTCACTGTGTGACAAAAGGAAATCTGTAAAGGGACAGTGTGTGAAAAGTAGAAGTTGAGTCTCACATTCAATGCAAACTTGAGAGGCCTGTGTGTATGACGTAGATTTATCATTATTACACTGCAGCAACAACAGAGAAATTGATTACCTCAGAGGAGTATGATACCGATGCTTTGGAAAATTTGAAACCGGTTCTCGATTCCCATCCATATTACAATGACAGACATCAACTTTCAATAGCCTGCCTGACTACATTTTAATGTAGTTTCAGTCTGACTTTGCTGCCTGGGATATCATCATTACTGCTCTGAAGCAGTTCATGAGTTCTGTCTAAGTTACCATGGTGATGTACCCAGGTTAAAAGAGAGCCATCTTCGGGACTGAGACTCACTAAGCCACTAATATTGCCTCTTAGTTCACCTTTAAGGTATGTTGTAGCAGGGAAATGTCCCTGTACTAATTTGGTAACCCGACTAACAGTGGCTGATTTTCGGTTGTATTTTCTACATAAAGGTCAACATTTTCATATAATCATTTAGTAAATGAACATCATCAGTCATGTTTAATTCCAAGAAAATGTACCATCAAGACTTTTGGGCTTCCATGACCTTATTTATTTAACTTTTTTTGTAAATATTACCCTCCTAAGCATATCTATGAGACACATTTTACACATTGAATTAGTTTACTTCAAATTTCTATCTTTCACCCATTAAATTAGTTACAGCTCTACATCCAACCCAATCAATTTGATTTGTGTAAGCTATGGTCTATTAAACTCATTTCTCTTATCTGAGATATCCAACATTGCTTTGCTGGTCGATATTACAGAAAAGCAAAATTCTATTTTATATGTAGATATGTTGATATAATATAGAATTGGCATTTTAGTTAACTGGGAGTGCAAGAGTAAGGGAACACCTTGGACAAGCTGCCAGTCAGTCATGGGACAATTTAACATCTTAATATCATAAAAAAACATTGTAAACACGTGTAAAAGAATGTGATAAAATAATAAATATATGTAATACATGCATATAACGCACAGCTTACAACGAGGTGTAGGTTGAATACTTGAATTCCAAGTTTGTGTAATAAAAAGCAGTAAATAAATCTCCTCAGTAGCTGAAAATAGACTACAGTATGTAGAAAATCAAATTTAACAATTCTAAAAAATCATATTCATTCATCAAAGTCTGTTCCACCAATGAGGTAAAAAGAAAAAAAAAATATTTTTATAGAGAGAGAGAGAGAGAAACTACCTTTACAATTATAGTAAGTGTAGTGCAACTGGAACAGGTTATCTGTAATGCCTTGCTGAAAAACTATTTCCACAGTCCATGCATACTGCAGGTGGGTGCAAGAATTCCTTGTGCATGAGACATTTTGTTTATGGAAGGCTCACAGTTTGGGAGCATGTTCAAGTCACTAGACAGGGCGGATAAAAGGTATTAGTGAACTTGAAAATGCACCCACCTAATTAAAAACACAATGGTGTCTTTTAGCAAAGCCTTTAAACCTCGCTGCCCCAGTGGAAGTGCTCAGTTGCCAGCAGGTCAGACTGTGGTACTACAGGGCAGTGATGGGGCGCAAATGTTTATAACTCTGCAGATGCAATAAGTTCTCATAATAATAAGTTCTCTGTGAAACTGTCTTTAAAAAAGTAATTATGGTTGATGAGTGTTTTGCAGTTCTGAATAATAATTTTGATTCTCACAGTACTTTGAATGTATTTACATTCATTCTCACAAAAGGGAATGACAAATAAAAACACAAACTTGGAAATAGCACCTACATTAAGCGCTCACTTTAGTGCTTAATTTAACACCAGCAAAAATGGGTTTCCATTAATTTGCAAACCAGTCTAAAACCAAAGATGCATGTATTCTGATGCAATGCGTGTAGGAAGTCTCAATTCTTACCAGACTGGAGACAGACAATGTTAGTATGGAGAAATCTAATCCAAAGGTTTCCTTTGAATTATTCGTAGTTATTCAAGGCATGGGCCAATGTCAAATGCGCTTCCTGTCCTGTTGGCAGAGCTTCAGGCTGCTGAGAAATGAATCAATAAAAATCATCAAGAAAGCAGTCCAGGACTTGCCAGAATTCTCTCACAAGCTGTGACCGAAGCCAAAAAAGTTGCTGGAACATCAGAGAAGATTCTGTACCATTCAAAATGCTTAAACATATCTCTAAAATTCACTTTGAGCTTTGAGCTTTTGACGGCACAGTTAAGTTGTCTTATCGGGCTGTAGGTCAGTGAAAGGGCCGTACAGCTTCATAGGATTTCATTAAGATAGATAAATTTTAAAGAAGACACAGTTGCATTGTCTTATTGGGCTGTAGGTCGGTTAAAGAACCATATGGCTTACTATTGCTTCATAGTTTTTCATGAAGATAAATAAGTTTACAACAAAGTTGTCTTTAAACATTTTAGTCCTTAAATTCATCATTAACCTGTTCCAAACACCAAAATCCTCTCCGTCTGCACTTGAATACCGATCCTCTTGTTAACTTGGATAATGTTCTGTCATCTGCCATCTGCCAATGGGAACAGTCAACGGGATGCGTCTGTGCCAAAATAACAGATCTCAAATACAATAACGGGTCCCTTCAATTTTTATGCACACCAGCCTCATCGGTGCCATGTGAGCGGGTATTTTCAAAAGTTGGAGAAGTTGCATTTGTTTCAGAATTGATTCAGAATCACTAAAAATTATTACTTTTTTAAATTTTTTAAAAAGCCCTCCCTGCCTCAAAGACAAATAAGCATCATCACTTTTTCACATGTTATGACACATGTTCATATTATTTATTAACAGTATATTTTAAATATCCATCCATTTTCCTTACCCGCTTAATCCAACTATCGGGTCACGGGGGGACTGGAGTCTTTCCCAGTCATCAGGCGATGTATACTCATTAAATCAGTAAGTCAGTTGAGTCTCCCAACTAGGTTGTCTGCAATAATGTTTAAGATCCAGCAGGTGTCAGTACTGAGCACCACAGTATCACAATACCGACATAGTATCAATACAGTTTGGGTAATGTGCTGCAATGGTGCACACCTATCAATGATTAAGGATTTAATCAATGATTAAGGATTTAATCATTGATACCGCACCCTTAGTTCCGACGTCTATGCCAAATGGTTCAGCTTTTTCAAATGATTAAGCCAATATTGAAATATGACAGCTTCAAAAACATGAAAAATATTTTTTGGGCCCTTTCATCAAATATTAAATTTTTCCAATAGGTTTAAATCATTCCACTATTGTTATTTCAACTTCAAATTTCTTCAACCAGGACTTCAGCAACTGTTTTTCAGCAATTAAAAGTTAATATTAACATTTATTAATATAATATAATATTAATATTATATCTTTTGCTGATAACAATTCCTTCCCATGCTTGTGAAGTGGGACGAGAATGGGAGTCCATTTAAATGGACAATTCAAGCTCAGTTGTGCATATAGCTGTCATTGAAAAGTAAAAACAATACCTAATTCACAAGGCAAAAGAATTTGATTGAAGTCATTTGTGAAACTGAAAGTGTTGTGAACAGACCACACCAAATATCCTTATGGTTCACTGAATGTTAGTTCAGTAGCCTGAAAATAAATTGATCATCAGATGAAGTTGCCTGATGTGTGTGAGATGATATGTCTGACTGCTTTTCATAATCAAAGTAACAACCTGAGTCCAAGTTATTCAGCAAGATGTGTTAGTTCCTCCATACAGCTTTTCCAAAGAGAACACCAATAACTTTCAAAACACATACGAGGGCTGATGCATTCACATTCAGCTGACCAACAGGCAGGTTGGCATTAACACATTGGGGTAGTTCTTAAATCAGTTTACTGTCATGAGACATGTTGAAGGTCATAAAGAAAGTACACTGACTATCTACAAAAATGATCCCCTTCAAAACCAATATCTTCTTGATGCTATTTTGCAAAACCTATGACATGGTGTAGTGAGCAACTAATGAGGACATTTACCAATGGGATGCATAAAGTAAAAACAAGAAAAAAACTGTGTGGTGTCTTTTTACATAATTAAGGGATGGTAAGTATAATATAAGATCATTCCCAATTTGATAATCTTCATTGTTCATCACGATGGCATAAAGTGCATGTGTATAACTATGTGCCTGTGGTTTAGAGTACCTGGGTTTGTGCTCTGTTGTTAAGCCCGAGGGGCAGCAGACAGACTGACAGAGAAGATAAGCTGCAGTGACCTCTTTCCTCTCCTCTTCGCCTGTTTAACCTTCCCGTCTGACCCATGGGATGCTATGCTGTGCACTCTGCATTCAGGGTGTGTTAGCTGCACATGCTGCAGGTGCAGCACAGACTTATGAAAATGTTTGTGCTTTTGTGGTTGACGACCGTTTGGCGTCAGATGTGATATTTTCCTTTCAGTTCGTGAATTGGAAATAGTGTTTTCTAACGTTTTGAGTTGAATGTGTACAGGTTGTTCATTTTTGCAAAAGGTCCCTAAACATGTGGTCACAAATTCTTGTATGGAAAAAAAGTTTTTTTGAAAGCTCTAACTTTATTTTTACTTAGAAGCCTGATGCATCCCTTTAATAACTCAAGTTAGAGCAAAGCTGCTTATCAAGGCAAGGGCAGTCATATTAGACTTGATATAAGTCAAAGGATTTTTGTTAGAAATCACAAAATACATTTACACACACACACACAAAAACTGCATATTTTTTTGGTTCACCTAGAATATCATTGCAATTGATCAAAACTGCTATTTTTACTAAGTATAAAATGGAGAATTGATTTGAGGAACAAATACTGCTTCAGAGCACGAGGTAACCAATTTTTAAATGTTTAATTACACATATAACATGCTCTCAGTGAGCGGACACTTTGAACAGGATGTGGAAAGCTCAGGTTGAAACTGACTACATTTAGATGGGAATACATGTATCCTATGGGAAAGTGCTTGTTTATTGGTTTTAATCAGGCAGGTATATTGAATGTTCAACAAACACAGAATGAGGATCTCATGAAAATGAATATGACTCTTGCTCATGATGCTTTCTTCACAATGTCAAAACGAATGGCTATCTAACTAATAAGCACAAGAACAGAACAACTATCACTGCTTACTGAACTAACACCAAGTCATAACATTTAAGTAAAGTAGAATGTAAATAAAGGCAACTATTGTGCAACAATCTGCAACGCATCATGGGAACTTCATCTATGCATTCCCCAACACGCTACAATATATTGGTGATATAAGCTGGTAGGAAGAAGAGGCATTGGGACTGTATATCTATTACTCTTTCAATATACAATTGCAGTGTCAGGATAAGGCACTGGATCATTCATGCTGACAGACCTGCCAATTTTCCCTTCGACGTCAATAAAAATCCTTTCATCTGTACTATGAGGAGAAGGTGAGGGAAGAGATTTGCAAGTTCCCCGGAGCAATTTTGTTCCTACTTTTTTCTTTTGCTGGACTGGTTCTTCGTATGTATTTTTTTTTTCTTACAGTTTTCTTTCTTGCATATTTGTCCCTTTTTTTTTCTTGTCTCTCATGGCTGCTCAAATTGAGTGCAATGCAGTGTATGGTGTCATGTAATGTAGTATTAAAGAGTTGAACAATGTGATATGAAAAGTATGATCAGACACATATTTTCCCAGACATTCATATTTTATTTGTAATAATCCTTATATAACTCTTAGCAATATGACTGTTAACAAAATCTAACCAAGTCTTTATGTAAAAATCATATTATTTATGTTAAGTGAACTGGTTTTTTGTCCCACTATGTAACCCATTTTCTCCATCCACATTTGTTGTATTGGTTTTTGCCTATGTTTGCTGGCATATGGGAGTGTGTGTATTATACTTAATTGACCATCAGACAGCATTGCAGAACAGCACAATGCACTTGTCCCGTCAAATAACATGGTAAAACACACCAGACACATGGGCTCTACAGCAGGACAAAAGTAATGGGGTTCACTGGCCTGTGCACACATACAACCAGCCATAAATGTTTGTTTCCCTCTCTCAGGACTATGCATTCCCATTCCATCTTAATGTGACCATAACAATCACAACTTAACACACTGTGAGCCTTGAGCCTAAACTGAAACCAATTTTTAACAAAAAATAAAAAATAATACTCAACCAGGACTTTAGATATATGTCCAAAAGTAAGAAGCAGATAGAATTACCTTACCCTTGTGTTTTTGTGTTTTCAATTTTCCTGTCTTCTGTCTTTTCCTCAAAGATGGTAAAACAACTAAATGTTTTGGGTTGCAAAACAGTTACCTGCCAACATCTGCCTTTCACTTTTACATGCCTGTCTGACTGTCAAAAATGTCGAAATTATTGAATTTTTAAGACTCAAAGATGTTACATTATTTGTTTATTTTGCAAACTTTAACATGCATACATTACTTATTACATGAAACTGACAAAATGTCACAGTGCACAACCATTACATATTGAAAACAGGAGGTAAGAGATCGATGGTGGACTTACATCACAGACTGTTAGGCAAGAGAACCGAGAGTGCCATATGACGCAGTAGCGTATAAATAACTTTTGCTTTTCTAGCCTGCTGATATTTACAGATGGTGAGGAGTGGGAATAAAAAAAATACAAGGTTGGGTTTCAATATAAAAAAAGACAAAAAGTATAAGGTTTGGGTTAGGAATGAACATATTTGGTTTTGCAATATTATTTAAAAATTGTTATAGGTTCGCATCGCGTTACTCAAATGTTTCCCTTTATAAAACAATATATTTAAATGTAATGGAAAACATTACTTTTTCACAACTTCTAGGCCCTTGTTGTAACACGACTACATATTGGACCTTTGGACAAACACGCTGTCTTGTGAGGCTGCATTATCACACACAGCCAGATCTATGCTCTACTTGTCCTTTGTCTGGGCTGGTTACATGTTCTACATGTGCACCGAATCCCATAAGCTTCAAAAAGACTTAATGACCCCAGCAAATTAGCATTTTGCATATAGCATATGGCCTTGTTTTAAAACCACGTCTGATTAAAACTTCATGATGACGTTTTGCTTTCTTTACATAATCCTCTGTAGGAGTCTGTATAAATGATCAAACAGCATTTTCATGCAGCAAGACACTATGAATCATGCATCTCAAACAAATATTCTCTTTATAATCATGTTCATATCACTTACCTCAAGGGTTAAGGACTGATCAAATCTAAAATTGTAAGTCGGCTATATTTATACAGCACTTTGGCATGCCAGAATAGGCTTCAGAAAATAAATAAATAAAAGATTTTTAAAAAAGCCAAAAAATGTGACTGAGCATGCATTTTTGGTTTCCTACACTTAATCTCCTTTCTGCCTCTTCAGCAACAGGAGCACTTACATTGGGCTTCGATTCAATCATGCATTGGATTTAATGTTCAACTTGTTAACACCATAATTTTCTTTTTTAGTTCATTCAATTACTATGTAGTGTTTTAAAAGTACCCTTTTAGCTGAGCAAGTGATGAAGTTACAAGCCTTACCGTCCTTATAATTGACTGTTAATATTATCATTATGTGATCGTGTTATTGTGCATACAGCCATGGATGAATCAGAGCAGAAAATAAGGAGGCTAAGTTAATAACTTAAAGAATGTGCAGCATATCTGAGGGAATAGCTAAGTAATGTTAGGACAAAAACACTGAATTTTTGGCTAATTCAAGTGAATTGCATACCTTATAATGCCAAAATGACATCTACAGCAGTGTTTCTCAATCCTGGTCCTTAAGGCACCCCACCCTGCATGTTTTCCATCTTTCCCTGCTCCAGCACACCTGATTCTAATGAATGGGTTGTCCTCAGCCTTCTGCAGAGCTTAAAGACATGACACATTCATTTGAATCTTGCAAAATGAAGGCATTCCTACTTTTCTAAAGTAAAAGTAGATATGGAAAGATTTGAAACCTTAAAAATGTTGCTATTTTACAATTTATGGGCCTTTGTTTAACTGCTACATCTTGTATTGTGGACCAACAAGGTTATTATACATTGCATTTCAGTGTGGTTAAATTGTTTGGTGTAAAAGTGAAAACATTCCGAGCAGGGCGTCATCCCCGCCATCCAACAGCTATGGTTCTTGTTATGGTACAAGAACTAATGTTTTAGATACTTAATACTTAAGCTTGTTCTACCCTGATTTAATACAATATATCACTCATACCAGCCCCTTTGTGCCCCTTTCACTCTTATCTTTGCATTTTACTCATTCCTTTTCTTTTTCAGATTCCCTTCATCAGTCCCCGGCTTTCAGTCCTTAATTTGCTTTTGTGTGCATTTCCAATCAACCCACAACCCCTCCCTTCCCCATCGCTCTCTCTTAGTTAAGCATTTTGATTGTATCAATCAATATCAGGAAGTGTAATCGTACCACAAAGCATTCCTTATGTGAGCTCACCACTTCAGCATAAACTCAACAAACAAACATGAAAAAAACAAAGAGATGCTTTGATATGAAATCATTCTCTTGAACTGTGCAAGCAGAAAATGTCATTGGCGGCTCATATATCCTAACATATGGACTGCAAACTAACCACTATGTCAAGTTAATTCAAGTGATTTTTCCCTTTATTGTTTATTGTATATCATTACTATTTCCTCATAAATACCTAATCTTTCTGTTTTTTTTTTCTTTTTTACAATTTCATAATGACGTACAGCCCTAACTCTAAATGCACCAAAGTTTAACTTAATGGGTAAGAAGAACACTGCAGCTACAGCTTTATTTTCATCCAAGAATGTTAGCTGCTTTTGTGCCTAGCAGGCAAAGCGTATCGAACAAGTGATGATTATTCCTTGGAGTCTCCTTGGAATGTGACGTCAATTACTAACATTGTTCTTTAATTCAGCACTGGTTGACAATACCCTCTGGGTGGAGAGTCTCTGTACCAATGAACACAGTACATACTGAATCATCCACTTAAACAAAATAATCTACCCTGGCAAAACACAAGTCTATTTGAATGACAACGCTTGTCCCATTTAAACACCATTCCTTCAGAAAGTATGCTTTGGACAAAACACTGCTGGTTTTGCATCTTCAAATGGTTTATCAAGCCTTTACAATTTTGTACATGAATAAAAAAAATGTTTTCAGGAATACTTGAGCAACAATGATCACTTGTAGAAAAAGGCTTGTAGTAGTTGTAAAATCACAAAGAAACCAAAGGTAACATCCAAGGAACTAAAGGCCTTTCTCACGCAGGCTCATGTTATTGTGTATGACAGGGCTGCAAGGACAAATCCGATTCTCCCCTCAAAGAACATGGCTGTCTCTATGCAATTTGCTGAAGATCACGTGGGTAAAACTCAAGGCTGTTCAGAAATGGTTTTGTTGAAAGATGGAATAGAACATTTTGGTTAAAACGAGAAGTGTTATATCAGATCCCTCATAGAAGCAGAAGGACCCATCTGGGAGACATGGTTTATTTAATTCTAAAGTAAAACTGATAGTTCATCCGATCTCAAGGGAAAGCCAGTCATGCAGTAAGACAGCAACCCTGTGCAGTTGGTCTGCCAAACTTCTGTGCTGTTTTCCATTCATTTGAGGGGACAGACCATCGGCTTGTACATGCCTGGTCACAGATCTCCAGAGAAAGATCATTGTTCAGCCTGTTACATTGGCCTCTAACCCTGTCTTTCTGGTCCAGGTACCAGCCACTACGGGTACTGAACTCACAGGGGTCCGGAATGTCTTGACAGGAACGTTGGCAGTGCAGGCAGCAGTGATGTCAGAAGCAGTGGTGGATGTTTGATATTCAAGTTATTTTATCCTCCCAGCCTGGTTATACTTGATACTTTGGAAGTATTCTTGATGGAAATCAGTCTTGCAATAGATATTTTCATAAAGAATGTCCAATGGTGCAGAACAAAATTTGATATAAAAACATTGGGTTGAGATTGCTGTAAGATGTTACCTTATGCATGATCTTATCTCTGGAGCAAATTGGCCTGTTTGATAAATATGGTATGATATCTGAGGCATGTACTCCAACGTGGCATGTGTATTACACTCAGGGGTGATGAAAGGTCATCTGACACTGACATCAATCAGTGTCAGTGCCAGGGACTCGCTATCCTGACTGAAAAATTTTTGAGAGTGAATAGTGTTGAAAATGTGAATCTATGACCTGATCAAGCATAGTTGCTGCTGTACCTATGGTGGCTGATGAAAACAAACAAACAAAAAACTCTGATTATTGTAAGTATTTGACTTTGTTTCTGTATTTATAGGTTTTCCTTCAGCCATTACTTTAAAAGCTCTTCCCCATTTGGGACTTTTCAGTGTTTAGATGCTCTCAAGCATCAGCTGCTTTGAGTGCAAATGTCCCTTTAGGTGTTAAGACATTTTGTGATGGGTGGAAAACAAAAGCACTTTTATTCCTCCCTTGTTTACACCCTCATTATACCTGGATAGAAAACCTTTCACAGGATGAAACAAGGGTGTTAAAAAGGAGGGAAAGAGAGCAGGAAGAGAATATAGATGAGAAGGGAAAAATTAAGCCACAGGAGTGATGTTTATATGAGGGGATAGAGATGATAGAATGCGAGAAGGGGCAGAGGGGAAGAGGAACTAACTGAGGTAGAGAGCAAGTTGTTGGCTGAGCTCCAAAGAGCTCATTGAAGAAAACCCTGCTGTCAGCTTTTATCACTCTGACAGACAACAGACCATCCTCTTGGGGTCATGCTGAGACACATGCACATTTTCACATACACACACTCGCAAAGACAGATGCATACATGTAAACATAAACACATAATGCACAGGCATTTGCACACACATGACTATTAGGGGTGTGTGTCTGTCCTTTATATGATGATCGATCCAATACATATTAAGATACACTGGATATGATACAATTAAGGAACAATCCATTTCTGCAGAAATTATTTGCTGTGATTTGATGTTGTTTGATACAGTTCTTAATAATTCAAGTTGGTATTAATTTTCCTTTCTAAATGAAAACAAGACATAAATATGAATATTCTATAAATATTGTTAAGCTACCCACAATCGTGCAGCTGAGATCAGGGAATTGCATTTGCTTTTGTTACTTCGTAGAATTAAAACAAGCATTTTAATATTTCTTGTCTAACTTTGTTCAGATGGGGAAAAACAGTCAATTTGGCTAAGTTGTTGTTCGTTAGCCAAAGTCTTCAATATCCATGTTTTTATCTTACTTGTTCTTACTGCTTGTGCTAGCTCTGAATCTGAGCAGGGCATCTGACAAGTAGCCTGACTGACATACTGTTTAAATAGACAAAAACACAATGCAATGATTTGTAAATCTCATAAAGCATCATTCTATTCACAATAGAACATATAAATCATAATATGTTGAAAGTTAGGCATCTTACTATTTTATGAACAGGATTAGCTCATGGTAGTCCATAAATGTCTGGGAACTAAGAGGACCATTTGGTAAATCTTTGGTAGAGAAATGTTTCTTTTTTTGTCTGATACAGAATTCTAGCTGCTCTGGAGTCCTTGGTCTTACATATATGAGTCATGATGCATTAAATATTTTCAGCTGGTGAAAGGTTCTGGACTTCAGACAGGCCAGTCCACCAACACCACCTGTGGAATGTATCTGTGTTCATGCTCATATACAAGAGTTAGTCCATGCATTGATAGCCACGCATGAATCATGTCCAAAGAGCCCAAAATCTTGTGCATAAAAACTAAATTTTGACCCTGTCTCTTGTTCATAGGGATATCTCCAGATTCTCTAAATCTTTTGATGATAAATTCTGAAATTGCATTTCTGCAATCAGACAATGAGGCAATGAGTTTTCTGTAGGAATGCTGAACTTCTGAAAGTATCTAACCTCTTTTAGGTGCTTTTTTTATACCTAATCATGTTACATACTGGTTACCAGTTAATTAGGTGCAACATGGTCCTCCAGTGGTTTTGTTTTAGTACCACTTACTTTGTCAGCTTTTTGTTGCCACCATCTCAACTTTTTTTGAGTTGAGTCTGTGACAGTGTGTCTGTGTGTATAAACAACATCTTGCCTTCTTCTTTGTCGCTTTGTTTGTGATAATGATGACATGTCTGACCCTGCACGATCCAGTCAGTCCTCCAGACCACTGTAACAAATCTGAACTTGCACTGTGAGTTAAATCCTGTTGGAATCCTTATGGAGCAGTTGAAAAGCCAAGGGGGAATCCTGCTGAGGTGAGATGGGATTTTGACACATTTATTTAGAACATACAAGACAGCAATAGCTTTTTCCTACTTGTGAGCCTATGTGAGTGTGAGAGAGAAAGATGATTTATGTGTAGCTATGTCTAAATCTGTGTGTGTCTATTTGTGTGTGTAAAACAGTGACAGCAAAGCCAATACCGTACAGTATCACGGATCAATAACTAAACCCTTCCCAGACCTCTTCCTCGCCCGATTAATTGTATGGCATCCACTTGTCTGCAGATTTCCTGCTGCCTGACCTGCTCTCAGCATGCAGTCAGAATATGGATGCTCACCTCGGGATTTATGTATATGGACTGTCAAGGTTAATTTATTTGCACATGACAACAAGCATGACATCTTCTCTGAAAGTCATAGCAGTCAAAATAAAGTGTTTCTAAAGTGAATCCTCAATGTTTTAAAACACAAGCATTGTGAGAGCAGGTCAGCTTTTATGCCTTTTTTGTATTGAACTGCACTTTTAGAATGGCTGTATCCAATCATCCATCCATTCATTTTCAATACCCACTTAATCCAACTCAGGGTCGCGGGGGGGCTTGAGCCTGTTCCAGCTGTGAATGGGCAAGGGGTCGCCCAGGTCGCCAGTCCATCACGGGGCCACATAGAGACAAACAAGACAAACAGCCGCCCACATTCACAGTCACTATTGGGGTCAATTGTGAGTCACCAATTAACCTGACATGCATTTTTTTGGATGGTGGGAAAAAGCTGGAGTACCCAGGAAGAACCCAAGCAGAGCCGAGAAGAACAAGCTGGGTTTCAAACCAGGAAGCCTGCTGAGAGGTGCTAACCACCACACCGCCATGCAGCCTTATTCTGTACCCAGTAATGCAATTTATTGGAGCCCTCTGTGAGCCTGTGAACTGCAGCCCATTTCTCAATCTGTGCTTTTGGTGGCATATACTGCAAATCGGGTTGTCATTTTCAATTCCTAACTAGAGAAAAAAATATATAAAAAAAATCAGGCATGGGATGAGATTTACACAGCTGCACAGGTTGTTTATTGGCAGTACAGATATTACAGTTTACAATGTGTTCAAGCTGCACTGAGTAAGTTAAATACACTATCCTGACAGAAAAGGAACATTTTGAAATTGTATAAATCATTTCTTTTTTTTTGTCACTCACATGCATGATTAAGCATCCTTCTCTGGTTATTTTGCATCTCTTCGGGGTCCTTTTTTCGGGGTCCTGTATGTTCATTAGATGTCTCTTTCAGGTAATTTTTATGTCATACTAGCACTGTTTTGCATTTTGTTTGATTTTGTTTTGTCACACACTGTTTGTGCCTCATTTTGGTCATGATCAAAGTCTCGTGATTCCTTAGGCTTGTGCTGAGTAGGCTTCTATCTGCCCATGATAGAAAATAGGAATTTAATTATGTTGTGCATGATAACAAAAAGGGTGAAGAGATTGTCCACTGAAAATAGCTTACTCTCTTGCATTTGTTTGCTGACCAATGAGAAGAAAATAAAATTCAGTGAAAAACTGAAACATGCAGGTACTGGAGAGATTATATGACAGAATTATTTTGACAAAATCCATAAATATTTTAATATCTAGGGGTTGCTGGTTTTGCATGAGATGCAACATGACGCGTTTGTATCTTATTGTTTTCCTATCTACATGAGCAGTAAGAACAGCAGAAACAAACAAAAAAGAATTGAAAAGGAAAACTAAGTGACAAAGAGAAGCCGTTAAAATGGTGAAAAGAAATCATTGGGAGAGTGCAGGGATTCAGAAAAATTCATTCTGACAACATATTGTTGTTGCTTTGGAGGCCACACCACCAATGACTAAGCAGTTTCTTGCTGGGTATTGTTTTCTAGTGAAAACATCTGCTCCAAACAGTAATTGGATTGTTTTACCAATACTTGCATTCCCATGTGTGCTAATTGGAATTCCAGCCTGTCAGAAAAATCAACTTTGCTAGACTGAACATTAACAGGTGTCTATGTCCTTGGATAAATGTCTGGCTCCCTTATCTCTTTTTTGTCACTTAACATCTTGTTTAGCTGTGACTGTTTTATTTTCCCATGAATTGCCATACCTGAACTTAGCAGTACAAACTCACATGCATTTACATACAAAAACACAGAGCACTTTCCACCCCTGCATTTTGCTGGGCTGTGATGACCACAGAGGTAGTTTTCTTTAACAGGGATATAATAAGGGCTGTCAGGCAAGGGGGAGATACAATCTTATCTTGTCGTTTCACATGCTGATTAAGACCACTAAGCGCTTCAGGGATCCCTCTGGAAAGCTTCACTTAGTGTAAACCATTGTTATTTTCTTCAGTATTTAGTAGTAGTACACACAGGCAGGTGTTAATCAAACTACCTGCCCTTCCCTCCCACAAGTACTGCAGTGGAAAAAAATGGAGAGAGAGGAAAATGTAGTGTTTGCTGAACCATTATGATATTTTTAAACCTTTTAAAAGAGTTGTTTTAGATGGTGAAAATTCCCTCTTTTTTTGTTCCTGTTCTCAGTAGCTGTTAGCTTGGCTCCCCATGAAAATTTATCCCTGCTTCACCAAACAGACCACGCTCTGACCATTTCCTACAGCAGACAAGGTTCTAAAGACACATACATAGGAAACATAACCTTTAAAAAAAAAAACTGATTATCATTTTATTCATCTGTCTGGCACACAGTGTGGTCTCTCTCCTCAATCTACTGCAAGAGTTAAACTTTTTTCAATTTACTCGACGAAAACAACAGGGGAGTTTGGCACACCTACTGGAAAATTATGGCATCCCATAGGAGCGAAAGGACTTCTGGGTGACTTGCATATAAGCACTGTGGTATATGGAAATGAGATGCAAGTGTTTATCTGTGTCACTCCAGCTGTGGTGCGCAGAATTAAAAAATGGCATCATGAAAAATATGACAAATCATAATAATACTGGAATTTGAAATAAAGGCCTACCTCTATTACACGTCTGGTTGACGTAAATACAAGTCTCAGTCTCTATTTGAACAAATACAGTAATTCTAGAAGGACGGTCACCGTGTGGCCCTCACATAAAGTAAACAGAATGTTTTCATTGAGTTGATATCAGCTGAGCTGTGGCTGTGACTCTTAAACCCTCACAAGCTTAACACTAACTGTAAAATAATCTTGAACACAAGTATTATTTATGCTATTTTCCATCCAATTAAAAAAAAATCTCACATTTGCAAATTTGCAAATGCACCACATTACCAGTCGAAATAGTCAGGGTATGTGCAAAATAGGTCCATATTTTCAATGTGCAAAAAAAACAACAACCTAAAAGTAAGTTGGCGTTTCAAATAAAATTTGATGAATGTCTTTATTTAGTCGTTAGGCCATTTAAATCTATCAAGAAAAATCATTCAACCCCAATGCCACAAAAGGATGACATCTCTGGCTAATCCTTTTCAGGACAGTTTAAGTTTAAATACCTCATTTCTGGTTGAGACCGGAAAGAGGTAACACAAACAAAGAGTCAAAATATAACTAGCAAATCATTTCCTAAGTACAGCCACATATCCAAAAAGAAAAATAATTGGGGTTCTGTGTAAAATGTAAATAGACACAGAATATTGTAATTTTTAAATCCCATAAATCTTTGGCAACTGCAACATATCTCAAAAAGGTTGGGATGGTGGCAGCAAAAGGTTACCAAAGTAAGTGGTACCTAAGGGGAAAAAAACAAACAAACAAAAAAACAGCAGGAGGAACATGTTGCAACTAATTACTTTTTATTGGCAACAAGTCAGGATCATGATTGGGTAAAAAACAGCACTTTGGGGGGCAGAGGGCAGTGTCTCTTTAAAGTAAAGATAGGCAACTATTAAGCTAGGCCATTCTGTCTACAAATTGATACAAATTGCAGAAAGTTTCAAAACAATATTTCTCATTGGACAATTGTGAAGACTTTGAAAATGTCATGTACAGAACATAATATTATAAAAAAAGGATATTATAAAGGATTCCTGAAACATCTACAGTATGTGTGCAAGGAACACAGCCAAATCTGTGATTTTCAGGGCTTCTGGTGGCATTACGTTAAAAACAAGCATGATTCTGTCATGGAAATCATTGCATGGTGTCAGGAACACTTCCAAAAATCATTGTCTGTGAACACAGTTCACTGTGACATCAACAAATACAGGTTGGTGGAGACAAAATGTAACACTGTTCTGTCCTTTCAACCTTATTAAATCGTGTTCCTGACATCAAATTCAAGATGAGCTTATAGTCCTTATGAAATAGTAAAATGCAGAACTTTCAATATTAAACATGTTTTTCATTTTTTTAAATATATATATATATATGATATTAATAGTATTACTAATTACTGCATATTACTTTTTTTACATTTTACATGGTGTCCCAAACTTTTTAGGAATTGGGATTGTACAGTGAACATCTAAATGTTTTTTAATCCATTCACAGAACATTCACAGGACTTAATCAGGAGATCAGGTGTTAATACAATTTCATTTTTAATGTGTGGACAGGGTTTGTATGTGTACATGATGATGCATCTCCTTTGGAAGCCAAAATTTGGGTTTTAGCTTCCATATGTAACTGTCATGGCCTAGGGTTTTGTTTAGTTCTTTTTTCCTTTCTTTTAGTTGGAATTTTGTCTTTTGATTTTCCTGTTGCTTACCTTTTGCACCCACAGGACATCCCCACTTACTTTACCGATGAGCCAAACAAAAAATGCCACAAAAAACACAAAAAAACGTGTTGCTTAGATGTGAAATCACAAACACACTTAGCAGATAAGAAATGTTTTTGTCACTTTCCAGCCGTGTCCTGAGTTCTCAACAATAGTCGACACAAACAAGATTAGTTAGTGGTGAAGTGCAGGTTCACCCATGAACTGCCGTTCCAGTGGGTTAATCTGTCACAGGTTGTGTGGATTCAGGTCAGGATTCATATCTCTTCTGTCTGTCACTCTGCCCCTCGCTCAAAAATATAGGGTAAATCACACATCAGAGGCTGCATGGATTTACAGTCAGTCTAAATCTATAGAGCCATTTAAACCTACATCTATTTCACATTTCTCTGCACCCCAAAACTTTAGAAAATACCACGTAATCAAGTCAGATGGCTAAAGCTCTCTTAGTACATAAGTAACTCTAAGTTCCTCAGTATGATTCTTCAACTTGACTTTTCACAAATTAACCCTCTTCTTTATCGTTCCTTAGCTAATTTCGTGAAAAAAAAAATGTTGGCTTCCAAAGGTATTTGTTCTTTACTTTAGTTATTTGCTGGCTGTGATGCAAACTGCACAGAAGCATATCAAATGCAGCATATGAATACAAAAATACTGAATCCTGGTAGGACACTGGGATGTTTAATACCTTTGAGTGTTAATCAGAAACTGTTTCGTACATTACTGACATAATCTGAAAAAGATAAAAAATAGAAAAATCAAACTGCTGCTCACCATGGAGAGTTGCTGCCCTTGTACCCTCAAATAAGACATCTATCCTATTCCTTCACTGTGACACCATGCCCTTCAACAATATTTGCATTTCATCTGTCTGAATGCTTTTGAGTTGTTAAAAGCTAAAAGCCCAAAAAACCTCAAAAGCTCAGAAGCTTTTGCCTGATGAGTGACTGTCACTCATCTGCAAAACGATGCACCACTTCGTGTTTTGTACAGATTTGTACAACAGTCTCCTCCAGCCCACAGGGTTAAACTTGTGAAATATTTTGCACACAGCTTGTCAACCTTACTTCACACTTAACATCTGCACTCTGAGTCGCCCCCACCCCCTTTCTCAAGACTCATCCTGTTCTCCAGCTCAGCTGGCATCAAAGACTCAGGGCGAGAGAGAGCGGGCTGCATTGAGTGCCAAAGCAGTTGGATAGTGATGAGTGATTGACGATGTGTTTAGCATACTAAACACTAAAACGGGGACTTCAGTTCTATATCTGGCCCTTGTTCAGAAAGCAGTATTCTTTCGTTACCTTGCTTTTTCGTTTCTTCTCTGATAGTGACACTCTTTATGTGTTTTATTTTCTTTATCTATGTTATTTTATGTGATCTATCTCAACAGAGACTCTGCTGTTATTTATCTTCCAGATGCATATTTTGAGAGAGAGAGTGAGAGAGAAAAAAAGAGAGAGAGAGAGAGAGAGAGAGAGAGAGACTCTATACATAAATACACCAAAAACCCTGAGCATGCAGCTTTTATAAAGTAATCATTATGGCAATGGGCCAAACACTTGCTCAAGCACATAGACTACCTTGGCATATCTTTACATAAGTGAGTATTGTGTATATATATATTTAATTGTCCTTAGTTGTATGACAAAATAATAAATGAATACAAAACAAATTAATCTTTGCTAAGTGTAGTTTCTTTATTTGTTTGCTCATCCACTATATATTTGAAGTTGTACATCTATTTTCTAAACTCACTTAATACAATTCAGGGTTGTGTGGGGGCTGGAGCCTATCCCAGCTGCCATTGGGCAAGAGGCAGGGCACAACCTGGACAGGTCGCCAGTCCATCACAGAGACAAACAACCATCTAAACTCACCTCACTGGAGTACTCAGAGAGAACCCAAACGTTCATGGGGAGAACATGCAAACTCCATACAGAATGGCCTCAGGATTTGAACCAGAAACCTTCTTGCTGTGGAGCAACAGTGCTAACCACCACAACACTGTGCAGCTCATGAAGTTGTTAATAGCAATTTCATGTATGGTATTGTGGAAAGTAATAAAGTAGATTTCGTCTACTTCTCTACTTAAATACAATTTTGAGTTTCGTGTTTTACTTTAGTACTTCCATTTCATGTTACTGTATGATCAATAGAGTCATTTTGTACTGCATTTTAAATGGATATACTGTAGCTTCTTCTTAACCATATTTACTTGAGTAGTTGGCGTCATATTTCAGATTTTTTGTTTTTTATCCTTATAGTTCCAATACTTTTTAGTTGACTATTTTTACATTGCCATATTTGTACTTCTCGTTAATAAAGAGGACTACAGACTACTCCATTAGTTTTGTTCTTGACTTTTCATGTTACAGGGACCTTATAAACGTAGGTCCAATCTCACGTTTCATGTGGGGCAGCTGTGTTTTGTTTTTGGAACAGTATCCTACAATAGCACAAACAGAAGCTTAAAAAAGCTGAAGGCTGCAGAGGTGAGAACGTACAGATTAACCTGGCAAATGATTTGCTCTTGATGTAAAGACATTATTGAGCTGAAAAGTTGCTTATGAACATAAATCATGTTTCGCTGGATAAACGGAGAAGTTCAAATTGTATCATGAAATGTCCTTTGATCCATTACTGTATGAGGTAGACCGACACATGTAGGATATGACTTCATAAATAGAGAAAGAAAATGTCTGAATGCACTCTATGCATCACTGTATTCAACAATGATTTGACTATTACGGTTTGTGTGTGTGTCTTTGTAAGTGTTAGACTGCTAAGCTATTTGCCAATTGTGGAGGCATCTGGCCCGGCAGTAGTAGAAACAACAGATTTACTATGTTATAATTTATAACCAGCCCTGGTGAGAACACACAATGTGTGTGTATGTGCGAGTCAGAGATGGAGGGAAAGAAGATGTATGTTTGTTTGTAAAGAGAATGAAGGAGACAGACAAGGTTATGAACAATAAAAACAAATTCCTATGTGTTTTATAGCCCTCTTGAGCAGAGGAGTCTGCCTCAGTCCACTAAGCAGCCTGTTTGTTTTGCTAACAGCTCTCAACAGATGTTTCGAAAAACTATTTTTACCAAAAAAAAAAAATCTTTTGACACAGTCTGGATAAAATATCCATTTTCATTTGGACTTTAAATGATTCATTTAATTAATAATGAATCCTTATTTTAATTATAACAATAATTATTTTGATATTTGAATTTCATTGATTGAAGCTAGGTTAAATTTATTGACACATTTGACACACTATATTTGTTGTGTTATTTATTCATTTATTCTGTTTTTATCCCGTTTCAACTTTTCCTCCAGTCCCTATGTTAGGCCTATAGTCTGTCACACCCACCTCATCACCAGGTTGCCTATAATCAATAAGAACAGTCTTAGCATGATACTCATCCTTGTGAAATATAACATATAACAAACGTGTGCCAGATTTGCATATCATTGTAAAAAACAAAGACAAACAAGAGCTATCCGATGCAGAACACTTCGCTAAAAGAAGGCTTCAGAAAAACTTAAAGCACCAGGGCCCATGTGGAACGTTTTCCAGTCAATACATTACATGTGTCAACATCTTACACGTGTTTACTGGAACACTGCTGATTAAAAAAAAAAATAAGCCTTGGTAATTGATAATGTCAGAAACAAGACTGTAGCTGACACATTGCCAATACGTTGAATTCTTTCAGAGAAAACCGTTCAAAGGGACACTGCTGCAAAGTTGCTGTGAGGTAAGTGTTTTTTGCATCTCAACGGCAGGGGAGCTCAATTTCTGCAGTAGCAACAGTAACAACCGGCATTACCTTTTAACAAGCTCATTCAAGGTTTATCTACCTGATGAAACAGCTCCTATACTGACATAGACTGTCTTTTGAAACAAGAACTTGAGGTTTTTTTACTTCACAGATGTGAAGGGTACTGAAAAGGGGAACAGTCTCAATGAAAACGAGGACATAGTTCAACATGTTGACCTATGTTGAGGACATAAGTCATGGAACCTGACAAAGGTTTGACTAATATCCTGTGTGAGATCAGTCCATAATTTCTTTGATTGCCCCCCGCTTCACTGAACAATTACTCCATATATTAGCACATCTGAACACTTTTCTCATTCATCTTCAGCTTCTATCTTTTCCTGTGCTCATATTGTATCCCCTTTCTCTTGCTCCCCAGGCTTACTGTAGAGATTCTTATTGTTGACGCTTCTTATCTCAATCCTCCTCTTTCACCAACTCCCTTTTATCATTTTTTCTCAGAAGTCCAGTCTCTAGGTATTTATCCATTTTTCCTCTCCTACTCCTCAGAGTATCTGAGCATCAGAGAATTAGAGAAAATGTATCCATCCATCCATCCATCATCTGCCGCTTATCCGGGGGTCGGGTCGCGGGGGCAGCAGCTTGAGCAGAGAAACCCAGACGTCCCTGTCCCCGGCCACTTCCTCCAGCTCTTCCGGGGGGACCCCGAGACGTTCCCAGGCCAGCCGAGAGACATAGTCTCTCCAACGTGTCCTGGGTCTTCCCCGGGGTCTCCTCCCAGTGGGACGTGCCCGGAACACCTCCCCAGGGAGGCGCCCAGGGGGCATCCTATCCAGATGCCCGAGCCACCTCATCTGACTCCTCTCAATGTATCATGTCCCCAAATTGTAGGTGTAAAGACATGTCACTACAATACATGTATACAAAACAAGTTTTACTTATGATAATTAGTATATAAAATATGATAATAATATCAGTAGAACTGAGGGATGTTTGGTACATAAACAAACTTAACCAGAGCCAAAATTATTCTTGTCTTTCATCTCTTGCATAATACATGCCCATGGAAACATGATATTTATTCCTGTAACCCCACCCCGAAATTGAAGAAAAGGGAAAGATAAAATCCTTATTACTATGAAAAGCTTATTCAAATCCTGCTTCTAGGGTAGAGTCCTCTGATACTACAAAAGTTTTGAACCTTTTTCTGTACTTCTCAAACTGACAGCTAACTTGGGTCAAGAGAGTTGAGCAACACTCAAGAGAGGATCAGAACTTCAATTTTGCCATTTCAAATTTTAGCACTCCTGAGTTGATGGAGCATACAGGGTTACATCAGCTGAGGTACACACGATTCCCCAGCACTCCTTCTGTCTGACACAGTCATTTTTAGACCTACCTCATGACAGGCATTGCTTTTAACTTGAAGCAGCTCTTAACCCTTAAAGATCTGATACAACATAAGATCATACCTCTGTATATTCTCAGAGAGCACCTCAGGTCATCAGTGATTAAACAAACGTATGAGTAATAGCATTACTCTTCAGTTATAATACATCTGATCAGTATATTCTAGGCACAGTCACCATGACACAAACGGATTGGACAATATCGACATAATTTCAAGAAGAAACACATCAGAATCAAATGACTAGTGCAAATACTGTAGCTGGCTACAGCTATCAAGCTGTATTTCTCATTGTTTATATAAACTGTAAGTGCCATGACAACCTGGGCAAGAGGACTTACTCAAATACACCTCAAAGGGTTCATGGCACACTTTTTCATGTTTTCTGGTTTATCTGCAGTCTTAAAACAATGTATTATCACTTTAAATGTTACTTGAATCTTAAAAATAATTTTGTAGCTAGAGCATGCATATCATCTGTCGTGACCATTTAAAAATGTTTTGCATAGTAAGGAAAAAGCGATTCATTGCTACTCCTCCGAGAAAGGCGTTTGGTTTTTATTTTGGAAATGTTTCCATGAATATGTTTTTCATTGCAAGGAGAAGTCGTCCCTCTGAGCCTCCCTAAAGACCCCGCAATCTTGGATCGGGGATGCAGTTTGTTTTTTCTGGCCAACAATACAGCCTGGAAAATATGTGGATTTGTTCACTAGACCTCATAGATGACAGTTTTATGAATGGTGTACAACTGTGGCTTTGTTGGAAGACTGAGGATAAAATTCGAGGCTGTTCCAACACTGACCCTCAAACAGGAACTGAAACTGTTTCAAATGTCTGTGTTGCATTGGCATTAGACATACAAATATATATTTTTTCATCATCATTACATAGGTACTGTGTGTGTATATATATGATAACAATGAGAACAAATCAGTGCTTACCATAGTCTGAAAAAGACTGTTAACCCTTGACAGTGTTTAAAGTCAGCTTTTTTAGGTATTGTACCCTATATAAGGCCCATTGAAATTTAGTTATCATACTATTTTAAATATCGTATTTACTGTCAAAATTTAAAGAATATTCATGTGTCGGATTCAACAGTGACTATGCGTGCCAGCATTTTATTTAAACAAAATGCTTTCCTTGAAGAGAAGAAACAAGATAAATAGAATTTGCTTGCACATTTTCCACAAGCATTTAACTACCTATTAGAAATAGAATAGAATAGAATAGAATAGAATAGAATAGAATAGAATAGAATAGAAAAATACTTTATTCATCCCCTAGTGGGGGGGGGGGTTTAAAAAATGTCATGAAATTATAAAATTATTATGCAAATGTCTTGACAAATCTATGCTACACTGTAACATTATAAAATAGGGTGTAACTGGTAACCCTATGTTTACATTTGCACAGACGGGCACAATTCAAACTGTTCTGCTGGTATTTTACAAGTATAACTGGATGAAACAGTAACACATTTTAGTGAGGAAAAGCTTGTATTCAGACTGTTAAAACAGACAGATTACATAGACAGCTATCATGCTGATAGCTGACATTATCATTTTTGGCACACTCTTGCAATGGCCTGCTTTGTCCACAAGGCTGTTGTCCTCAAGCACTGTCATACTGACAGAAGTTTATATCCCCTGCCAAGCACATCTTCTTAGGCTTGACAGAATTTCATGAAGTGTACAGAGAGAGGGGAGAAACAATCAATGGAATTGTTGAGACAGCATGTGATCAGTTTACATTTTTATCATAGTCTGCTTTTAGTGTTTCAGGTGTGAGCAGACAACCCTTTCATCTTGAGTAAAATCTTAGTCTCTACATATCACGTTTCCCTGCTTTATAAACCTGTTGCACTCTGGATGACCTTTTAAAAGCTGTAAGAAGGTTGTACGAGCCAAACCACATTGTAACTACAATCAAATAGATGTCATTCTGGAACCCAACTAAGTCATCAGTAAAAGCAACCAAATGGAACATCCTGCAACCTGTTGCACCACCATCACTCCTGCCTCCTTATGTGGCAGTTTTCGTGCATTCACAAGGTGTGCAATATTGTGCCCAGTGTGTTATGGCACTAACACCACTATGAATGTCCCTAAGAGATGCTACCAGCTTTGACAAAATGGCCTGATTTTATGCCTTGACAATGAGAACACCTTGCTCTTTTGCTCTGCATCTTTCGTCGCTTAACTCCCGCCGCTATTCTTTCGAGAGTGTGGACAGCCTCATGTCCCATCTGACAAACGCGGAGTTGACAGCTATTTCTTTTCATCTGACAAAGTGGAGCTTCCCTGGGAGGCTATGACGCACACTAAAGCTCACAACATCCCCCCAGATGCTGTCATCTTCCCTTGCGGGAGCTCTGGCCAAGCAGCTAGAGTCACCAGGGTAGTGAAAAGAACAATATCCTTGACAGGTTTCACACCCAGCTATGCTGCCACTCATGATTGACAGCTGACTTGACAGACCAAGACACTTTATTTAAAATGTTTTGAATCTCTTTTTTTATTCTTTGTCGAAATGTGTTTTTCTTTATGTAAGATGATGAGAAGATCATGCAGATGTTTATAACTCAATAGGTAACAGTTCATAACCTACGACTAACAGGTTTAATTTTAATGTTCCAAGACTATCATTGTAAAGACAAGCTGCTGTGCAGATGTGATGGCTGTGATGTTTTCGCACACCTCTTTCCAGACATTGCCAAGAATCAAAAGTGGGATAATGATGCTGCTGTGAAATCCAATTGTTGTGCAGTATATTAGAGAAAGTGAAGCTGCAACAGACAAAAGTAATGATTTCTTCACTCCACTTTGATGTCCTTTGAAGCTATCAGTAAAATGGCATTTCTGAGCCGCTTATAATCACTGAAAATCTTTGATAGTGCAACCTCCACGCTAATATCCCATAAATGTCATCATTATGTGTTAGTTGAAACGTCTCTGGGGAGATGCTTGTGCACTAGCCTTATCAACCAGCAAACAAGCATGTATTAAAAGAATGGTGGGGTGGGGATGGTGTGCTTGTATAGACTTTAGTCTAAAAGACCTGAGCTCAAATCCACTGAGTAAAAGCTTGTAGGGCATTGCTTGGGCATTGTAAAAGTCCTGTTTGTTTGTTTTTTATATATATATTTTTAAAATTATTATTATTATCATAAACAAAGCCTCAGATCTGAATGGTCGGAAAAGGTAGATTTGACATGAGTGTATGGTTGCTTGGTATTTCAACGATTAGTTTAGAATTTCAAAAGATGCCTTTAAGGTATGTTGTTTTGTGACTTTGCATTACTAGCTGCAAATGCAGCCCTCTCTCTAAATAGGTTTCCACAAATTGAACAAAATGTGTCAGTGTATTGAGAAATGTGCATATATGTTGCTGTTTTTGAGTATCTATTTATGTGTTTTCTTTACTTTTCTGTCTGTCTTGGTGTCTTTCACTGTCTACCTATGTGTAAGACTGGACTGTAAAAAGCAACCTATGGAATTTACCCAATAAAATTGAGGTAACAATTTGCGCTCACTTTGTTTGAGTAGATTTGACTCCATATTTTGGGTAAAGATAACCAAATCAAAAGCTATGAAATACTCAAATAAATTAGATAAAGTTCACCTCACATTTCTCAGTATATTCCACGACTAATCATCAGCAAGTGGCAATACAGTTTAGATAACTGAGTTTGTAGTACCCAAAGCTGGATAGACTTGTGTGTGAGTCTGTTTGTGTGTGTGCGTGTGTGTGTGAGCGTGTGTGTGTGCCTTTGCTTTAGTCCAGGGGCAGAGAAAGGTTAAAAAGTGTCATTCTTGTTGATAACTGTAATCATAAGGTCACTTATGGGGGAAATCTCATTAATGCTATTAACTGATAACACAAATCTGGTTTACACACATCCTTCACGGTGTCTTCTCAAATACAGGCAAATATAAAGACACACACTCACACATAGATTCACATAGGACAACATCAAACACATGTTTCTTTTTGTTTATTTTGATTTTTTTCATTTGCAATTAATGAAAGTTTGCTATGAAGAGTTACTATTTGGATTAAAGGCAAATGTACACATCATGCAATTATGAATCAAACTCAACATGATTCCATAGATGGCTTCTTTGGACATCATGATGTTGACTTGGTATGGATGTGATGATATATGAACCTGTTTTATATAAAGCATATAGTTCGTCATGACATAATGTGTTGGTGTATCATTGAGGCATCCAACAAAATAACATTCATAAAGATGATGTCGACATTGTACAAATAATGTATTTTAGCCTTTACCATGGTCATTATATAATGAAATACTGTCGATTTGTAACATCTTACCAGGGACCTTAAGTTCATTGCATTTTATTGCAGAGGGACATAATGGGTTAGAATTACATGCTGGTACTGCAGAAAGCAACAAGCTTTTCTTTCATTGGCTTAACAAGACATGTTCATTTCATGTATATCTGTCAGAGCAGTCTACAGGGTTACAATGGGGATGCTTCTCATCTCAGACAGGGATGATGACAGCATTTCTTCTGAGAAAAGGTCGGAGTTGAAGATGTTTCACTTAACCCTAACCCTAAACTAATTGGTGGGGACTCTCGGCTTATATGTTGTCGAGTCCTCTTCCACTGGCTAGTTGCAAAAGGATGTCCTCATCTAAGTTCCAGATCAAAACTATTTGATTAAATAATTAATTAAAAAACAGTTTGGTGTCTACAAGTCATATCCCTCTTTATGACAACTAATGAGAAAGAGGATTTTTTGATCCACACGGTACAATTTTATAAAAGTTGAAAGTAATGGGGCCAGGCTAGCTTGACTAAAAGAGGACTGCCAGAGGTGCTTACCAGTGGGTGTGCATAGCGTAATTTGGTTCTCAGACAGATGCATCTTTTAGTCTTTTAGCTCTGGTTCCTTAAAACCCAATTTGGCAACATCTAATTAGAAAAGTCAAAACTTTTAAAATATAGTACACAAATAAATGGGTGGTGTCACCATGGCTACATAAAAAAAAAAGAAAATTATATCATACCAAAATAATATCCCAGCCATGTAAACACAGTCTACAATGCATTGCATATACACGGTACCTATAGTATATATAACATAACTATGGCTGTATGGGGTAGGGTTGTTCTCTTCTGATACAGTTCTAATTTGTAAGTTGGAGAAGACCACCATGTTGAAGAGGCCAAAACTGGAAGTAGAGTGTTGGAATTTTTTCCCCAAATTCGTCTTTGAAAGTACAAAAAAAATAATAATAAAAGGCAAAGTTGGCTTTTCCACTTTCACAAATGATCCCACTTGTTTAAATTTGACAGTTAATTCTTATTAAATAGATTTGGTATGACACAGCAGTTATCAGTCTGTTAATGCTCCCACCAATATTTATTGACTTTAGGTCAGTTTTCTGGTGGATCGATTAAAAAATCCCTCCTGTCTCACTCCAAAAGCTGTGGGTCAAAGAAAGAGAGTGACAAGCCCGAACTCTAGACAGTCCCATAGCTGCTTCTAATGTGGCAAACATTTTTTTTCGAAGAGTTTTGCTCTGGAGCGTCGAAGAATTTCTTAAAATCCTGAGTGTAGTAAGACACAGTAATTGGATTTGTCGTTGTTGTGGTTGGCTTTGGAGCAAATATCTACATGTGGTAAGAAAGCTCAGACATCAGCATAAGAGGAGCACAAGTCTGTGCAAAGGAATTCACTAAAATTTGATTGGCTATTTAATGTTCAGGTCTGTCATTAAACTGTTGAAAGAATGCACTGTAACCAACGGATATTCTGTTCTTTGTCTTTGTAACATTCATTAAAGTGCATATTTTTCAGATATGATTGAAGTCTGTACTCACACATCAGAATGTTCAGGACGCTCGTTTTAAATGCATTGTTTTGCCTTAAAAACTTTCTCTCAGTGTATAGCCACAATGCTGTTTTAGATCAATACAACTATATTGTGTATTTCTTTACAGCTTCGGTTGGTGAACTTCTGCAATACTGATTACTGAACTGCGACTGACACCACAATAGTAATTTTGTGAATATGATGATGGATAACAAAACTAAACTGAATCATATTCCTGACCAAGAACCCTGCATCAGAGGGAGAGACACACGACATTATACCTGGCATCATATGTAATATACTTTTTGACCTGACTTAGTTCCAAGATCAAATAAGCATATTTCTAATTTTCCTCACACTGAATACTCCACTGCCTTCCTAATTACTTTTCAATCTGACTTACAGTACCTTTATATCTGGAATTCTCATAGCTTCCCCATCCTTTTAAAAGCCCATCAGTCTATCTATCCACCCACTAGCTATTTTGTCTACTCTTTTGACTGCTTTCCCTCTGGCAGACTGTCGTCTTTACAGCTGCTTCAGCTGACTGCTTTAGCTGACTGCTTGCTCATTTATTGAGATGTTTAAGTATATCCCTGCTGAGCGCCTCAGGATGCTGATATACGAGAGGCCGTTAGTGCTGCTCTCTGCCTTTTGGGCTGTTAATCAAAGATACTGACTCTTCTAATGGCTTCACTTTTACCGTGTAAGGTATGCTCACCCTGTTAAAACAGTGTCAACTTGTAATCATCGATGCATCAGTAAATGAGAGGGAGAAAAATAAACTTTTTCCATTTTCTAAATTTTACATTATAACTTAAAAGCTACGGTGACAACCATATGATGAGAAACACTGTTTACAATGATTGGTCGAAATTAAAATTTGCTTATTTCTACACTTTGTTCTTTCAAACATTTTCAAACAATGTACATGATAGGAATGCCCACTTCTTCAAAATTCGAACAAGTGGTCTATGAGTGCTTCAAAGCATAGAATTATTTTGTCTTGTGATGTCATGACACCCAATATTCTGTTAGGCAGTCATATTGGATATTACACTTTAAATGGTATGAACAAAGATAAGATTGCTTCTTAACTTTGTCCAAAGCAGCTGTCTTACTCTTTAATATCAAGAAATCTGCAGACTCACCTAACAGCTTTCAACCCAAGCGAGACATTGGAGGTACTACATCTAAGTAAGTCAACATTGGGTGTTCATGTCCTCTGACTGCCTGTTATTTGTTCAGCCAAAATAGAAAGCCACAGCAGGTTCTTTTGCCAGAGACTAAAAATGTCTTCACTGACAAGATAGCAAGAGTTTAATGTAAAGATATGTGACCCATTGATATTGTATGGAGAGGGTATTTTGGAGCTTACAATGACACTGGAGCCACAAGATAGTTATAGCTGTATCCTGTGTAGCGAAGAAACTAAGAAGAAGCCACAGATTTATCATTTGGCAAAAAACCTCAGAAGCACACTGGATGAATCTGAAATCTCCAGTGAAGCAGTTTTGGCTGATGCAATTGACTATGTGAGTCCAGAGCATTTTGTGTGTGTGTGTATGTGTGTGCTAGGAGGGTTCAGCTTCATTGAAATGTGTGCAACTTCATTCAAATCTTATTTCTAAAAAAAGTGAAAAAAAACTACTCTGTTTTCAGCTGAAGTACAATTAATTCATATTGTGATAATCTGCAAGAAAGAGGTCACTCCAGGGGACTTCACTCAAGGAAACACCTAACAACAAAGAAATCCAGCTGATTTCTCTCTAAAACCTCCTCAGGCATTCTGGCTTCCCAAAGGTTACAAAACTGAGTGTGCCTTTGTTGGTGGGGGAGAGAAAGTGTCTCAATGTAGGTGTGTGTGTTCCTGCCAACTGTGCATAAATCTGGATAATATATCTATGCTGACACAACACTACAGCTCCTGCCCACACAGGACGCACATGTAACTCCATACACTCAAGCACAAACACTGTACTAATATAGTACTACAGTCCTTTAGCAGTCAGTCTGCTTCCAGACCCCTTTTAAGCTAATTGGTTCTGCAGCGGTGACGCAGACAAAGGTATTAGATAACATGTAGATTTTCTGCTTCTTATGCATGAAATAAATACAAAATATACAAGTACAATTAAATAACAAAAATGTTTAAATAAATGTATTGTGTCCTAATGTGACCTTGATCTTAGTCACTATTCTTTAAAAATGTGATTGAAATTTATGTAGCAAGTGCATACAGAAAAGATAAACTGACCAACTTCTACCAGGAGTCATTATTAACATGAATCTCTTTTCATGCAGAGTAAAACCCTTTATGTTGTTCATGAGTCGCTGCATTAAACAAAGATTAATTATTGTTTATATTTGTTTTATTTATTCATTCATTTATTTTGTTTCCATAGCAGGATTCGCATGAATGCGACATTTGGAATTGTTATGGCAAACTTTTCAAATCTGTATTTTATTCCTTTAAAAATATCACCAATAAGTGTCTACGGACTGGCATTTGCCCTATTTCTCTCAAGTGTGTTGTAATAACACCTCTGCTGAAAAATACAAACCTCAATCCATCTGAAAGCAAGAACTATTGACTAGTTTCTATTCCTCCTTTTCTTTGTAAAATATTTGAGAAAAAATATCTATAAACAACTGGATAAATATCTTTCGAATAACAACATTTATGATACTCAACAATCAGGTTTCGGAGTCAACCATAGCCCAGAAACAGTTCTTATTAAAGTATTCAGTCATTTTTAAGATCATCAGTGACTCACAAAAAGCTTAACCAAGTTCAAGTTCTGATCAATGTCACTGCTGCAGTTAGCATTGTTGATCATGTCATTTTAATTCAAAGGCTTCATGATTCAGGATCTAACAGGTCAGGTTCTTCACTGGTTTGCATTGTATCTCAGAGACAGGAGTTGTCATGTTTCAATAGGTGGTTTTAAATCAACAGAAAGAAATATATATCAAGCGTTCCACAAGGGTCAGATCTCCACCCGCTTCTCTTTAATCCTTACTTGCTACCACTCGATATGTTCATGAAGATTCTCAGTCACCCAGATCATGTTAATCATGAGAGCAACTGGACTTGTTCTTGGATCTGATCTGGATTTAAGGCTGCCTTTAGTTAGAGATTTGTGTAGTACATGCTGATCTGACGTCCATTATAACTGTGCCTACATTCAAAACTAAACTCAAATTCTTTTGAACTGTGTGTGTGATTGTGTGTAAGTGAACCTGTGCTGCATTTTCTTCTGTGTAATTTTGTCACGAGTGTGGTTCTCTTCTTCTTGTATGTGGTTATCTCATTCTTTAACATTGTTAAACACATTGGGTTTACATACAGTGAAAATTTCTGTAAAAGCAAAATTGCCATTGCCAGTAGGTCATAAAATCAGACTTTGATAAGAAAATTTGATTGGCTGACATCTACACTGCCACTTGAAAAGGTTTAACTGTCCTTAACTCTCTTTTATCAAAGAAAAAGAAACAAAAACAGTCCTTACCAAAACCAAAAGTTTTGTGCCGTGGCCATAAAGTATTACAGAAATAATAACTGCAACTTCTACACAAATGTAAGTATTATTAATTAATTAGTACAACAGTTGTAAATATATCAAGTAACCCTGGTGTGTAGTAATAAAAAGCACAATAGATAGATAATCTAAGTAAAATTATTCCGACCACACCAGAGAGCTTCTTCAGTGACCCAGTGTTCTGAATCTTGAGGATCAATTGATTCCAGTCTTTACTTATGTAGCTGCGATCGCTGCTACTTGTGTTTTTTTGTTTTGTTTGTGTGTTTGTTTGTTTGTTTGTTTGTTTTTTCTCTGCTTGTCTGCTTTCAGGTGCTCCTGGTTGCTGTATTCCCCACAGAGGCCATGGATTGTCTTCTGTTTTGTTTTTACAGGTGTAGCAGCTGGTTGTCTGGTTTTTCATTGTTTGTCTCTTTCTATTTCTGTTCCATTTCTTTTTCTTTGCTCTTCCTCTTTCCCTTTCCCCTGGTCCGGTTCAAATAAGCAGTTAATGGGCATCAAGGGGAGCTTTACATTCATAAAGCTTCCCTTGGCAAAGCAAATCTGTTTGGCATAAACGGCATTCAGATTCTAATTCTGCTGCCATAATGCTGGACAGGACAGTATCATTTCTTCATGTTTTCCAAGACAGGAGGCTGACCTGATCTTGTCTACGGCTGCTGCCTTCAAGAGGTCTTTCACTTTGATTGATTTTTATTGAATTTCTGATCATTGCCTCATTTCTTCATACTTTGTAGAAAATTGAACTTGAATCGCTGGTTAGGCCATCTTTTCATGGAAATTACATAGATATTAAGTGACAAGTGGAATGTACGGTGAGCGCTCTGCCCCTTTCTCATCTTTTCTCTTTATTCCTGTGTTCACTCATCTGAGTTTTGAAAATTGAAAATGTTTCCCCCCAAAGGCATTTTATATGTTCTATTTGTTGCTTTCTCCTGACACCATTACAAAACATTTCCATCAGCACTTCACTCTTTCATTATTCATACATTATCAAACTGGTTTCGGTATAACTGGGGGCATTCCAATTACTTGACATTTAGGGGCACTAAAAAATATCTCTTTTTCTTTTTTCTTACATTTTCACTAACAATACACAAAAACACATAAAAGGATAAGGATAACTTGTTTTTTTAATGATCATATCTCTGTCATGGATTAATATGAATGAGAAGTTGTTATCTACAAAGATATAACATTTAGGTTTTACATTAATATGGGGAGGGGGGGTGGCAGCTCTGCTTTTCCTAAGATGGAAGGTTGTGCTCCCACTTTCCCTCATGCAATTTTTACCGATGACAAATATATGGAAATGCCTTCATAGATCCCCAAGAAAAAGTATATGTAAGTAAAGAGATCAAATATTTGGGGGATATCTTGCACATTTTCTGAGTGGAGGATTTTCAAATATTTAGAAACACCACTTGCAACCTTTTAGTATATTTTCAATCATTTTTATGTACCTGAATTGACAGAAATCATGATGAAATGCCAATATGTCTATAAGTCTGCCAATCTGATGCAAAACTGACCAGAACCTCCAAACCCAAGTATAAATCTGTCACCATAAGCACAATGCTGAAAGATTTAGGTGAAGAATTTTCCATCATAAAGATTTACCGATCAACTGATGAAAAATGGGAGTAGACATTTTTAACATGATTTGGTGGAATTGTCTCTTCATTGCACTTGTTATATTTAAACTACAGTAAGTTTCACTGTGTGGAAATAGTGCAGTATCAGGAAAATTACAACATCTTCAATCACAGTAAAATTCAGCTGTTTATTTCAACTGCTGCTTTTAGCACAATCCTTGCGTTAAAGCCACTGTGTGCATTATGCAAAGCTTACGGATTTCCAATCCATAATATTATGCAGTCTTCAGCATTAGTTCTAAATATGGGAATATAAGAAATAACTTTCATACAGAGCGCACTGAATGCATTTGAGCTATATCGTTTAACAAAATAGAGAAGTTGATACTATAAGCACTTCTGCTTAAAGTATTACTGCCACAACAGATGTTTATAAATAAATATGCTGTATTCCTTATTTGTCTTCTGCCATTTGTTTCTTTCTTATATTTAAACCTTTCACACCTTATTTGGTTTCTCTGCACATCAAACTTCCTGCAGCTCTACTATGTATTTTGTATTTTTCTTTCTCCTATTTCCCTTTCTCCAGCTTGCTCTATAATGCCTTCAGTTTCAAACATTTTCCCAACTCCTCCTGTCTCTGTCATTTCTGTCATCACTCGTATCATGTCTTTCAGTTTACAACAGACATCCTTATCAAGTTTAGACCTTTCTTACTGTCACTGAGTCTCCACACCTCCAGCAGAGCAAGGAAACTCTACCAGGTTGCCGGTGGATGTGTGTATATAGTGGTACCTTAATAGTGCAGACAACTACCTGCAGTCTTAGGCTAACATTATCAAAAATTTATTCTCAACAAGATATCCAGCATAGTGCTCATTTCTAATGTAAAACTGCTAGGAACATGGAAGGTTTTTGTGTGTTTGGATTTATGGGGGGATTTTGATCAGACTTATTTATCTCATCAGTGAATAATCATAATGCAGAGATTTAAAAAAAATAATAAAATAGCTCATTTTGTAGCAATAGTTGGGGCTGGCATTCATTCTTGTGCACCATTAAAAAAACAGCAAATATGGCAAAATGCATTTACTTATTAAACCATCAACAAAAGGCTATGTATAATATTTAGAATCTGACTGTATACCAAAGTATGTGTGCATGTGTGAAAGAGAGATGTTGTGAGAGTCAGTGTATGAACGATATTCACTTAACTAAAAGAGTCATAGATGGCTGTTGTGAGAGAGGTGAGAGGTTTTTATGTCATCCTGGGAGGCTGCACAACAGTAAAGGCTGTAACACCAGCTTTCTGGTTTTCCTGTAGGTTCAGCGTGGCAGTGCTGAGACTGCAGAGATTACAGAGGATGTAGGTGCTGTTGGTCAGAATATAGCTAATCCTGATTTAATGGCGCTGCAGAAAACTTACAGTGACAGACTGGCATACTTTTTTTTTTTCAAGATTAGGTGTGAGGATTCGGTTAACTATATTGAAATTTGCAGAGAATAAGGGCCTTTTTGAAATCAGATTCTTAATCTCTCTCATTTTAATTATTGTAACAGCATAGCATAAACAGAGAGTGTTGTGCTGGTTCTTCAAAATAACTGGTTAAGTTCACATTGATTTGAATTGAACTAGATTATTTCTCACTTTTAGAACATTTCCTTATAATGATCTCAGTTTTATGAAGTGCTATGAGGTACTGGAACATGGGCCCCATGGCCATCTGAGAATATGCATGTATGAATCTCAAATCAAAGTTTTTAAGAAAATGTTTTTTGTGCGTATCCTACTTTATTCGATAGTTTCACACATTGAATAAAGCAAGTGGAAAAAATAAAAGCAACGTCAAAAACAAGCAGCAACAGCAAAACTTCATATGACTCAAAGAAACTAAGAAAACAGACCAGCAGCTCTGTGACAATACCTGATGTGGGAGCACAACAGCAGATACAATCATACTTAGCGGCAGTGCAGGACAAATGTGATGACAGAGATGGTGAAGAGGGAGATGTCTCTGCCAAAGCCAAAACAAAAGTTCAACTTACATTACAAATGCTCTCTTCTGGCTTCTGCTTTGCAAAGTCATCTGTTACATCCTTCAGACTCGCTTGCAGGTCTTTGTCTCTGTTGCAACTCTACGATATCTGTCTTTTGAAGGTTTAATCTGTTTTGTTAAGTAATTTCATGTCTGCTCTGGAAATGTTGCAGTGCAGTTCTACACATCTATAATTACACATCTCGAATTGTCTCAATGCAGCTGCGTTAGCTATATATATACAACATATATTACTAGTTGTTATTGCTAATGGGGCAGAAATCATTGGCATGGTCTATGGCTTCCATCCGAGTGTACATCCACGGTGTGCATGCAGGCAGAATTCAGCAGGACACAGACATCAATCAACTATCAATAAGGTGAAGGCTAATTAGCATATTGATGCACATGCAAATTACTGAGCTATTTTTTAGCCATTGTGGGGGGTTTGACTATCCAGTCTGTGTTTGTAGACGTAGCAAAGGCTTTTGACTAAATTCCCTCAAGGATTCTGGTGGGGGATGTTGAGATTGTAAGTGTTGTAAGTGTGGGTTATGTACTGTCCTCCATTTGCATTTGAGAGCAAGTGGATGTTTTCTAGCAGTCCTTTGCATGTTTGAGAGTGTGAGCTATAGAGAGGGTCATTAGATACTACAGGATTTCTATCTGTCAGGCTGTCTTCAGCCTCATCCAAGCCTAATCATCTAATGGCTCTCAAGGCTGGCAGAGGGAAAGAGCCAGAGAGCTCTGGATGCCTAATTACTTGAAGACTCAGACATCAGACACAACAAAGTACCATTGCACCAAACAGATCACAAATAAACACAATAGTAAACCAGACTAAATGTTTTGGTTTATTTTGTTGTCACACGCTCCCTATAACATGTGATTACAATGAAAGTTAGCACTTGTTTTAAAGAATTATTTTAGCATAAATTACTGAAGAACCACAGATAAAATATCTCAAAACAAAACACATAAATAATACGCATCATAATATTTTTTTTTTTCATTTGACATTAAACAAATGAAAAAAAACAGTTATACAAAGCCCTGCATTGTATTCAGGACTACATTAATTAAACTACCAAGATTTTTGGCTAAGATTTTCAATTAAATAATTTAGCTTGTAGGGTAGTGGGCATATAGCTTTGACTTTCAGATGACTAAGAAACGATCATAAAGTGATAGATAAATTTATCATCAAATTTAGTGACCTGCATGAAAGTCAGACTTGATCAACCCTATTTCCAATCATCACTGCTGCACTACATAAAGTATACCTCTTTATAGATAAAATAGTCCTAAGAACCATACATACTGTATTAATTTAACATAATGAAATTACACTAAAAAGGTTGTTTCATCAAAAAATTATCTGAGACAATAAAATACTCGGTTTCAGATTCAGGGCAGGGTAATAAAAAACACCACAAAGGGCCATTGTTTTTGAGATCCTGAACTGGCATTAGACATTTTTAAAGTCATCCTGTAGCACTGAGCCAATTGCCTCATAGTCACCATTTTTCCGAAATGATCCCATCTCTTTTAGCCTCAGGTTGTCATTCACCCAGCAGCAGAGGAAAAATGCCATGAAAGTAAGTTTTCTTTTAAAGAAACATTAGTGGAAACAAACTGACTCAATTATGACTTTGCCATAACTGAACTCCTTCACCTTGATATGCTATTTTGACCTCTAAACGTAAGTCATGACTTCACAATTTCTCTACATTAGTGCACAGATGCTATACATTACATGTTTATGTACTCTCACAGATTTTTATATTAGACAGAAATCAAAGCTGAGGCTAATTCCCTCCAGCATGTTCACAGAATCAATAGTTTCCATCCGGTTATTTCCATTTCATTACCAGTGGCATCATGATCAAGAATTCTACTTTTATTTACATGCATTATCTGACTGACATTCTCCCTCACATGGACTTATATTGTTTATTTGATTTAAGAACATTGCCCTCTCTTAGCTTGTGATACATTTTTTTGTCTTCTCTAATCCTTGTAATTATTTATTTATTTGCAATTGGATAATTGATGTTTATCTCCAATGAAAAAAATTGCCATTTATTATCAGTGATGTAAGAATATCTTCTTAGAATAAATTCATTCAGGTTGTTTGCAAATAAATTTCATTCAGTGCTGGCACTAATCTCACTGTCTACTCACTATAACACTAAACAAATATGACACTTATGTTTCTGCTATTAGTATACAAGGTTGATATTGGTACTAGAAACACCTATTTAATTTTGTATAGATGCTAACAACAAAAACACAAAACAGTTTCATTATGTTTTTAATTTAAACTCTAATAAATATCATAAAGGATACTGAGAAAATACAGACCCCTATCAAAAACAACAACACATTCTTCTATGATTTACACACTTGATATAAAATGCAGCTGTATAACAAGTTTACATCTTATCCTGTCCATATGTTTAAAGCAAAACATTAATAGTTATAGGAAAAATACAATTTTGCTTATTGCAGATGCTTTCAGTGTTCAAATGCTACAAAATTAAGTGTGCGTACTTAAAATGTGATCCAGTGTTCATGTGGCAAACTTTCTTTTTGATAAATCAAAGTGATTATGAGATATCAATCCTTCATGTCGGCTTTGCATGTCACTTTTATAGGCTGTGAAGTGGAAAATAATTGTGGTCTGGGGAAAATTTTGAATAATAAATACATTCATAAGTACAATGTACGTACAAACCTAGTTATAAATAAGATACTACCATAATGATTACCAATCCAGGATTTTATAGATGTAGATGATCAAAGGACCTGGCTTGGAAATACTTTATTAGTGAGTAATTAGTATATGATAGTAAATCATTATATGTAAATAAATCATACCTATATCAATCAATCAGACCTGTAATGTTAAGTAAGACCTGTTGAGTAAGACAAAATACCTATTTACCTACGTGATCTCGCCCTGTTGGTTTACAGGAGTGCTGACAAAAAATCCCTATTAAATGTATTGCAAAGAGGAGCAGCATGAAGCGAGTTTAACACATATAGGTTGGAATTGCATTTGCTGACTTGACAAAACAGAAATCTCAGACTCTTCCTCAAGATCTGTTTTATGCTCCAATAAAATAAGGCATGATAATTCAAATTGGAGGAAAAAGCCCTTATTTCAGATAGCAACATTGCTGCTGCAAATAAAATATAAATTGTGTATTCTTGTAATAGTTACTAAATTGCTTTTTCCTAGCTGTTCTTTTTAATGAATGTGTTGATCCCCAAACCATCGTCTAAAAGTACTTAGTTTACTGTTTTTGTCTTTGTACAGTGTTTATTTTCTTTTTTATGCAGTCTGCATCTCTAATATGACAAAAAACAACTAGATTAATGTCTGAGGTCTAAAAAATCTGATATGAAAATGCTTGAATTACTGTTAAGCAAAATATTATAAATATATTGAGGAATTACTGAGTAACTATATGATGTTTCACTCTACCTGAGGGAACATAGAGAAAGTAAGTAAGTAAGTAAGTAATGAAGAGCTGTTAGTATGGTGCTTCACTACTAAATAACTATTTTGTAAGGTACTTCCCTTTTGTTGACAGGACAAAATGACAAAAATTCAGGGTTTTCTGGATGAGTAGTTACTGTTTTGAATTGCACAGCGTTTGGATCAGAGTTCACCAGAAGCAACTCAAGAAAGAGGGGATATGCTCATAATTACAATATATATATTGATTAACTAATTATCTAATTATTTAATTTAGCATATTGTCCTTAGTCATGGATTGTGAGTAATTTGCTGAGAAGGAAGCAAATACACCTTGCACAAACAGCTTGTTTGTTGAAACGATGTGTGGCCGGAGACATTTGACACAAAAAAACCCAGAGGTCCATTAAGCCTTAATCCTGTCATGGTGTTAGGTCATTAATCCCACAGTTGAAACAAAGGGAGGAAGAAGGCTAATTAAAGGAAACAACAGATTATATAAAATAAGATGAAATACAATGATGATACAAGATATGGTGATTTTGGACTGAAGAAACACTTGAGGGTGAACGGTCATTTAAAGCTGTAATTATAGAATAGAATAGAATGCCTTTTATTGTCACTATACACAGTACAATGAGATTGAAAGCAACTCCTCATTCAGTGCAAACACGTAGGCAAAACAATGTACATATCAACATAAAGACTGCTAGTGTAGACAAATATGCAGTTTGTATTTCGGTATTGTGCAGAAATTTTTATATACAGATATTGCACAGTAAATGGGTTCACAGTGTTTTCAAGTGTTATTGAATATTAAGTATTTAAATGTTGCACAGTACGTGGGTAGAAGAAGTCTAGAGGTTGAGGGGGTTTGGCTGAGAAATCAGGGCATGTGTGAGTACAGAGTGGTTATGGCTTTTGGGAAGAAGCTATTCTTGAGTCTGTTGGTCCTTGTTCTGATGCACCTGTAACGCCTACCTGAGGTCAAACAGATCAAAGCCAGGGTGGGAGCAGTCCTATGTGATGGTTTTTGCTCTGCTGAGATAGCGGGAGGTGGAAATGTCCATCAGAGAGGGGAGAGGGCAGCCAATGATTCTCTGCGCTGTCTTCACTACTCTCTGAAGCCTCTCCCGGTCTGCCTTGGTGCAGCTGCCGTACCATACTGTGATACAGTACGTCAGCAGGCTCTCAATGGATGAGTGGTAGAAGGTCAGCATCAGGTTTGAGTCCAGACTGGGCTTCCTGAGGACTCTCAGGAAATATAGCCGCTGCTGAGCCTTCTTGATGACCTCTGTGATGTTGTAATTAAGATAGGGGGTCAAATAATGTGGTTGGAACTACTATGCCTCAAGTCATATTAATACTGACAGTTAACAACACTATACTTCATGTATGTGTTGAAGTTTCAGGTCAGAATGAAAAAAGAAAAACGAAAAAAGGTCCATAAGTAAAGATAATAGGGTTTTACAGTGAATAAAAATAAAGATGACAGGAGCACCAGGGGAAAAGAAAAGAGATTTTAATTGTTTAGTTGCGCAGTAGTGATGTTGACCATCTGTCCGCTGTTAAAAAGGTGACAGCAGACAAGAGGCAAACTGCAGAAACTAATTACAGATGAGAAGCAGCTGGTAAAGGGAGGTGACTGGATACTTTGTGGACCTCAAGTCTGGACTACCAGTGAAAACTTTTCTTTATTCCTTTTTAAGTTGGAACATCAAATATTTTGAACTTTATTTCTAAAAAACTGTTTGCAAAGGTGGATAGGTTGCATATTGCAGACCCTCTAAATTTGTGTATGATGTGTCTTTCAGAAACTACAGTTGTTCTGTAGCCTGGACTGCTGTCAACAGTCTTTGTCTTTGTTGTGATCTCCAAGAGCGTCTGGGGGAGCTCCTCCAACCAGACACCTTCAGCAGATGGAGAACTGGTTCAAGTAGGAAATAAGACTGCAAAGCACATAAAGGACAACTAAAACTGTTGGCTACTACAACCCAAGACAGTGGCGTTTGTCCACCTGCAGATCAGCAGGCTAGCTGATTGGTAGTAACTAAACTTTTCAAGTGAGATTCTTACATATACGCTCATAGTAACGGTAACTCTACTAGTAGTAGCAAACTTATAGTAAATAACAACAAGCTTGACATGAATTAAGTTACAGAATGATTGGTAGTTATGGCTAGCTGATGCAGCTGGACAAACATTAATGTAGCATTGACAAAGAACATCAGTGAGTTGAGTATCATTCGGAAATAAGGTTTAAAGCTGTAGAGATGCAATGAAAATATAAGAGAAACAAAAGTCAGTTCGGCTTTGATAGGCTTGGAAAGCAGATGGCTACATGGACAACTAATTGTTTGGCCACATTAGTCAAGTTAAATCTTTGGGAAAAAATGTGAATAAAATCATATCGTGACAGTCGTTTTGAGGTTAAAGGAGTGTAAACGGCACTGAAAAATAGCAACAGATGCCAGGAGCAACATACCAGTTGATTGATGAATAAATCTTTGTTAATTTTAATGTTAACTTTTATGTCGGCAATGCCTTGATCATCTTTTTTAAGCTCAATGTCAGTGAAGTGACATATTACCGAAGGGTATCCCCATGTCTTGAAAAATACCTGCCAAACTCAGTGTGGTCATTTCTTACTTTCCAGCTTCCCAAGATGATGAGGAATAGCTGAGTACAACATTAATCAACTAAAAGACACACATCAAAGTGGTGCTTGTTGGATCGTGAGGTCTGTTTTGGATATGATGTTCCTTTTCTTCAAATGCGGCTGTATTCTTTTAAGCTCTGCATGACAAATTCTGCCAACAAATCCTATGGATCCTAAAACGTCCAGTTGTTGATTTGGAACACAGCACGAGAAAAAATTGATGACCTAGAGGCAGAGAAGATAGAGCACATGTCTCTATGATGCACTGTTCATGCAGTTGGCCTCATTCGAGATTAAAGCTCTAACCCTGCAGTATGATGGCAAATCTCTACCCTCTGATGAATTCTGTTAATTAATTTGATAATCCAACAATTAGCTCATGACATTTAAAAGGTACCACCTCTATTCCAAGTTTCTAAATGTATACTATAATGTAAACAGAGTTATACCATGGGAAATCTAATCATAAAATAACTTAGGGATATTTTTCACTGCCGAGCTCTCTCATTAATTTACTAAATCTTTATTTAGACCTAACCTAAGGTGAATTTTGAGTTAAGTTTCAAGAGGCCTAGAAATGCAGCAACAATCTGCAGCTTTTTTTAAGGTTACAAGATTATGCTGTTATGTGATGGGTTGTTGTGAGTCGTGCTATATTGCAGACTACAGAACAGTCAACTTATGTGTGCACTCTGAGTGCAGAAATTTTCTCCATGTGTATGTATTAATTCATATGGATTCATTAGTGTGTGTGTGTGAATATGAATGTATGTGTTTTAGCCTGCAGAGCTGCTTAAAATGATTGACAAATGACAAATTGTTGACAGTCCTGAAACTAGAATACACAAACAGCACAAACAGTTTGAGAAGTGAAGTCAAGGCTGGAATACACTGCAGAAATAACAGCCAGGGTGGATTTTTTTTCAGGATTAGCAAGCATAAGGGGAGCTGACGATAAAAATGAAAAAAAACTGACAAAAAAAAACAGAGAAAAATAATTCATTAACGAAGATGAGAGTAATTTGTGCACAGGAACAAGCAGATGTTTAAATTTTACCAAAATGTTTCATGTCTGAACACTCACGTCTCGGCTGATCTGAAATCCAGATTCCTCATGGCCAATTGATGTTTATTTCACACTAATAACAGGGTGGAAGTGATGAGCTAGAAGAGAAGGCGGAAAGGAGGACATAAAAGAGTGGGCTGTTTTAAAATGCTTATTAAGAAAACTTAAAAGCTTGTTAAAGACAGTTAAAGACGGATACAAATTGCAAATGAACAGTCTGACAATTTTCTGACATGTAAAGCTATATTAATCTATGAACATATGTAGAAGCAGGCAGCCCAGAACACATCCATCCATCCACTGGTTTACCTTCCACATATCCTACGGGATACCAAATACACTACTTGAAAGCAAAAAGGATAACTTGGTTTCTCAGGGCATTAAACCCCTTCAACCGTATCGCTGCTCATTAAAATTACATATTATTAAATTTTTCCAATACAAATAATCCCCTTATGCCTTACGCTACCCCTTTGCCTCATTTAGTTAATTGTGGATCTATGAAAATGCAAATTAGCTATGTTTCATCCTCAGTGCTTGGGTGGAGCCTTCCCCACACTCCTGCTTAACCAAAGTAAACATTGCATTGGTTAACACTAGTTAACACAAGTGTATGTGGTTTATTCATTTATTCATTAATTTATAGAAGTGGGAAAAGGGGTTGAATCAAAAGTGTCCTGGAATATATGGAAGGGTAAATTAGCACTTTTGACAGGTGTTCATTGCTACAGTAATGTGGCAAGTTGTCACATATGTGATCTTCACCATATTTGTTCTTCCTCTTCTTCTTTGCCATCTGTATTTTTTTTCCACCATGCAGCATGGCTTCTGGTTTATCATTTATAGCTGAGCGGTGCACACACACCTTAAGCAATTATGCTATGTAAAACATGCAGTTGCATTTTGCTTGAAGAAGTGCTATATAAATGAAAATTGATTGATTCAATAATGACATGCTATTTTGTGACACAACAACACATCACTAGTACCATTTGACGAGTTATTCTAAAAGTATAGTGATACGCAAAAAGGTCAAAATGTGTATAAATGTGGATGCACATAATATGATCCTTTGACTTAGCATATAGTTTTTGTTTGTAAATGTTAGAGTAAATGCTACCGATAAACCTTGTTCCTCATTGCCTCTCACAAATTAGTCTCACCTTACGTAATGTCAGCATTGATTACTTGGGTTTTTTTAGCACGAGACCTTGAAGTTTTGCTCCATGATTGTGAGACTAATTAGCACACTGGAGCATCAGAATGGAAATACTTTTGCCATGGTGCTAGTTCAAGTTCAAGGCGCAGCTTGGAGCATGATTGATGATCTTTGTTAATCTTCTTTTCCTATTTGTCCTTTGGCCAGAAAGAGAATATGTTTGCAAGTAGCTGTGAGCCATAAATGGTGAGTGAAAGCTTTATGAAAACAAAACAAAACAAAAAATAATAATAATAACAATGACAACAAGGAAATCAAGAAAAAACCAATGTAGTGTGATCTTGAAGCTAAGTCACACAGTTAGTGCTGCTACATGTGCTGGAGTCGTCTGGACCCTCACCTTCCTCCAAATTTAGAATTTTTAGCTTGTCCATATAAACATTTCATAATGATGTTCGCACAGTTGAAATGAATTGGTAAGAATGATCTCCTTGTAGGCAGTATCTGCTGTCCTGAATGTATAGAAATAATGTGCACTGACAATATCTATAGAATGATATAACAAGAAGCAGAATGTTGAATTTGTAAGCTTTTGGACATTGGTAGGTAAACAATACCATATATTTGATAAAATAATGTTGGTAAGAGTGCTGTTTAGCTCAACTGGTTGAACAGGCACCCCATGTATTGAAGCTGAAGCCCCTTAATGGAGCTAACCCAAAATTAAATCCTGGCGTGCAGCCCTTTTGCTGCATGTCATCCCCCTGTTTCTGCTCTTATTTTCTGTGAAGCAACTTTCTAATAAAAGCTCCCCAAAAATTATTTAAAAAAAAACAAGGAAAGAATGCTCGTTTAAAAAAGAAAAAGGTCCTAACCTGTAGGCCCCTGTAAAATTGTTTTTTGGATCTTAGAGGACTTATAGGCTGACATATGTTAATTATCCTGTGAGTTTTAAAAAGAGTAGGGAGAAATAAAGAGAAAATAAATAGGATTCAAGGTAGCATGCTCATTTTTATTGTTTCAATTTGTCCAAGAACACCAAGTAGCAAACAAAGGTAAAACACCTCATTTCTGGAGGTACCTTTTAATCTTCAAAGCCAGTTTTGTGAAATCATTCTTGTAACACAAGGTAAGGTAATGTGAGATGTTGACAGCTACATATTTAAACTGATAGCAGGATTTATGAGAAGGGCAAAAGAGCAATTCTGGGAAAGTCTGAGGGATGTGATGTAGAGTGAAAAAGCAAGAGGGACATTTAAAGTGCGAAGGGAGACAAGAAGGCGTAAGGAGGGGATGGAGGTAATGCTGCAAAAATTGAAGACTGGAGTAAAACAGAATGCTATTTAGGGAAAAGAAGAGAGGAAAATAGGTGAAGAAAAAGAAACTGAGACAAAAGGGGGAAATAGATGTCAGAAGAAAGAGAAATGTATGGGTCTGATCACAGAGGAAATGAAAGAAAATCTGCACCTCTCTGTCTCACACACACACACACGCATATGATACATGCATCAAATTGCCCCTTAAGAAAAGCAAAAGCTTAATGTTGGACACAGGTGGACATATGTTCAATACTGCAGCATGAATAACAATTTCGATAGAAAAGCAGTGACAGAGAAACATTTTTACTGAACCACAGGCAAAGAATAAAATTCCCTGAACATGTTGTGGAACTCATACCTGTACACGGTAACAAAATACATTCAGTGAATCTTCATGAAAATGCATTGACACAAATATCAGAACGATATCAGAAATAAGTCTACTTTATGGGGGATACATTTTCCAAATCAGGAAATGATGTTTTGCACGATGTTGTTATCAATGGTCATCCAGTGCTGCAGCCACATTATTTTTCTAAATAGCTCTGCATTGCATTACAGAAAAAATATTTAAAGCAGATATATTGCAGTAATGTATTAAAACCCCAGTAAAATAATTTAACATCATTCTTCTTTTTTTTTTTTCAAACCAGCACCATGTGCTTCTCACAACCAACTATGTATGTGCATATTTTGTGTACCTCAACAAAAGGAGAAAGAGAAAATCCAAACACCCGTCAATAACTATTCACATCAAGTGGCTGCTTGGTTGTGATGAGGATAATAATAGTTTTTTGTTTTTTTTGTCCTACGGCAAAGAGGTGTAAGTGAGGCTGAAAGAGCTGTAGAAAAACTCCTCTGTCGCTGCTGCAGAAGAATGATGCTGCTTCTTCCACAAGCTCACTTTGTTAGAGAAGTGATGGATGTTGAAATCCTCATGTTAAACCTTCTGTCATACATGCTTCATCCAAAAATAATTCAGAAGTATTTACATATTGTCACTAACTTTTGCTGCTAGGCCTCAGGCAGTGACTATAGATTTTTCAATCAATACAGTGCAAAGATTGCACAACATAATTATGCATCTTGAGTGAACAAGTCCATTTTTCTTACTTCTGGATATTGGACCACTTGTCTCTTGGAATAACTGATTAGCAGTTTGGTCGTTGGGTAGATTGTAATTCTAAAAACAAATTTTTGTTTGAGCAGCCCAAATCATCTCTCCCTGTAATTTCAATAATAAAATCTTTCCAAGACAGTATTTTGAGTTATTCAATTAATATGAGTTCAATAAAACCTTCATAATACCCAAAGGGAAATTATTTTGCTGCTTGTATGAGAAACTGCTACAGGTAAGCCATTGTTACAGATAGATAACAAAATGATACAGAATTAAACAAAGTCACTTGATAAGCTTTTGGAAGGTGTAACTGAGAGACAGGGAGGTGTGGCTGAAACCTTCAGAGACAGCCGTGAATGGATTGTGCGGTTGTTTTGTAGCTTGGCACTAGCTTAGACGGTCATGGTAAACACAGGTAAGCTCTCTCAGTAGATGATGGTCTGAGATACTTAATCATTAAACAGCTTCTTCTTTTTTTCTCTTTTGTGTGTGTCTGGTTGAGACAGTACTTTTTAGATATTGATTAGTAATCAGAAATATGATTAGCAGGAGCCATTAAAAAATTAGCATGTGCATGAAATAAAAGTGTTAGTATTTTAGCTGTGTGGGTGTGTGTGCACGAGTATCTCTCAGGTTTTCCTCTTAGTTCAGCTTGATTTTATTTCCTAAGCTTTTCACATGATAAGGTAAAGACCTTAATGTATTATGTAAGACAAACTCAACCCCCACTGAGCAAGTACTTCGTGATATTAAGGGGAAATGGATTTTGGTAACCTAGAGATAAAAAATTAAACTTAGATTAGAGACATGGAGCAGAGAGAAAAAGCACTACTTGTGATATTAGGTGTCACGAAGTTAATGGCATCCAATAATGGCTTGAAAATGCCTGGAGAGTTAATAGTCTAGAGAAAAGAAACCATACTTAGTATGTAGTAGTACTTAATACATCAGCAAGTCACCAGCCACATCGGTCCACAGCACCATTCGGGGTCATCTGAACCAGCACTAACTATAAAATAAAATCTGAGACTAATTCTAAAATTAGAGTGGGTTTCCCACCCAAACTTAAACTTAGAGCTGGTACCACCGGAGAGGAGCCCAACAGCAAAAATAAATCTGTACCTCCCATATTAATTTAGGAAATTTTTAACCAGAAGAAAGTCAGAATTTAGAGGCTATATGAGGACACTATAGTAATATGTGTTCAAGATAAGATAAGGATATTGAAATATTAGAAACTTGGCCTGAAGCAGAAATCTAGTTGTCCATCCAATACAATAATTTCACAATTTTTAAGTTATTTATAAATATAATGAATAAATAATTATAGACACTGCGCTCTACTTAAAGGTTCCAGTTAGATGCTGAGTCTGGCTTTCACAGCTTAATTTCAAAATAAAGACCATTGCAATCTCAGATACGTGTCATGCCTTAAGGGGAAACTTCAGGAATTTTTCTGTAAGGGAAAAGTAAGGTCGTACTTTCCAGTCATCTCTCAGTGTTTACATATGTCCCATGTTAATATTATTGTGAGTACATATTATCAAGACCAGATGGCACGTTGATTTACCGTGGATCTAGCCTTATTTTTGAGTATTTGCCTAAATATTTAAATGTTTGCCCGGAAAAAACTTAATCAAATGGTGAACGTTAAGAGAAAAGCTAGTTAGCTATAGAGCTCTCTTTAAAAATACAAGTTTGAAGATGAAGCAGTAGCAGTCTCACACCAAGGCTCATCTGCTGCTACATGAACAAGATGCAGTACCCTGGGTACCCAGTGTCTGTTTTGAGTGTTGTATTTGCAAGGATGCAATATATAGTTGAACAGTAGAGGCAGTATAGGGTAAATGTGACTGGATGTCTGTTCGCTTATAATTTAGGAGATTATTCTAGAAGAGTGTCATTGTAGTAGCAGACTGCTGTAATAGCTCTGGACATATTGTGTCTTTCTATATGTATATCTTCTTGAGATTTTGATTTTTTTTCCGCACAAACACAGATTTTTGAAAAGTCTTTGCCATCTCTCCCTCAGTGCGGGTGCTTCTCCCCTTATATTGGGTAAAACCATTCCCTAAGGGGTTGAGCCTGGGTGGGCTCAATAGTTAGGCTGAAAGATATATGGATATCTATATATCCATGGTGTGGCTGTCCTGGACATTCTTAACTAAGGGAGTTACACATGGGTACTAAGAGATGTTTCTCCAGATGTTCATGATTACCATTCTTCATCTCCTGTCTGGACACCTGGAAAACACACCCTGGCCTTCTGAACTTCTGTTAAGTGTCAGACACTACAAGGAGACATCACAAATGTAGGGCAGGAGCAAAACTGAGAGAAAGGAGGTGAGATCACTGGCAGATGAAATGAACGAGCTTGGAGCCCTGACAAGGATGCAGTGGGTATATTGGGAGGGTAATATTATTTTTTGCTCTGAGATATGGCTGCGGGAACAACTCTAACGCCTCTTTGCCCATATTACAGTCTATATAGGCAGACAAAGACTGGGGACAGAGGGCTAATTTAAAGGAGGAACGATTGCAGCACTTGTTCACAACAGATGCTTTCAGCATGTTACAGTAAATGAGCATCTCTGCACCACAAATGTTGAACTACTGGCTTTAAGTTTTTGTCCATTCTATCCACTAAGAAAGCTCACCAGTGGGGTAAACAAATGCTGCATAAGATATCATCAGCTAAGCTGTTGCAAGGCTACAAAAATAACACCTCAATCCATTCATAGTGCCTCTTCGTTGACACCTACAGTTGTCGTAGGCGCTACTTTATGTGATACCAACGGTGGAGTCAGCTGCCTACTTCAGCAGGGGGTTAAAGAGGAAGTCTATGGCTGGCCTAGCCCTGCTATTACCCTATTTAAGTTGTATTGTACTTAACTTAAAGATTATTTCAACATTGTGACATAACAGGATTGTGGATCACATTAAAAGACAGATACAAACAGCTCCAAATATGTTGAATGATTTATTGATACATTAGTTAAAGGTGTTTCAACTCTACAACTTTGTGAATCTTTATTTTTGATTGTACTTGCATTTTCCGTGGGTAGCCTACAATACACGAGTAATGAGTAATAATTAAATTTTGATGCCACTTGTAAGACACCATTAATTGTAAACTGTCACAAACATTATTAGGGGTTGTAGAAGGATCAATAGTGGATGGGGAAATGAATCCTTTTTCTAACAATGTTGACATATCTTTGTGAAGATAAGTTCAAACCAAAGATGTCTACCCATAGAAAGGACATTAAATGCATATTTATGATAAGGAATGCTGAGTGTTGGTTTCTATGACACATGCTGATTGCTGTTGTAATATAGCAGATACGATTGATTAAATGTGAATCATTTGTGTTGATTGATTCCTATGATAAATGGGATGATATCAAGATTTCTTGCCTTGACCTGAGCGATGTGAGAAGGACAGGTAATGTAAGAGGTAACACAAATGAACAAGAAACACATGAAAGGGATGAAAGAGTCTCCTTTCCTAATGAGTTATCATTGTTTATGAGCAAATGTCAGTTCTTAACAGTAATTGATGGTTTTAAATATAGTAAATCACAAATTTAAACAAACTACATACTTTTAGTTAATAGGACAGCACATTTAAAGATTTTGACTAGATGGTTTTGCTCCTATAATCACTTGGTGAGTCATGAACACAACATGAATTAAAAATGACATCCCACTGCACTGGAGTAATAAACCATTACTGTATCTTTTATGAGCTTGTAAAGCTGTTACTCTTCACTGTGTAGCTGTAACATAATATCTGGCAGGTTTGCTACAGAGGAGTACAGGGACAACAGGTTTTTCAACAGAAACATTTGATACACTTTGATACTGCTCCAAACATTAATTTACCATACATATTAACTTTCCATTCCAAAAGAAAAAAGGCCCTTTCTATAAATGTAGCATTTGGTTAACTATCTTCAAACAGATGCATTTAAGAAAAGACCAGGGACTTTCAAGTTCAGAGAAGGTACATTTGTTCATTTTCGTTTGTCTTTGTTCTTTATTTTGAGAGCACATATTTATCATAGAAATATTGTTTACTTTGTACAACATACCTTGGTTCTAAAACAAGTATCATGTCACCAAAGCTGTTACTCTCAACTGTATGACTAAATATTTAGCAATAAACTTGATAATAGATACTGTAATTAACTTAGACATTGCAGAGTTGTGGCATAGATGGGGTAGGAAAAAAGTCTTTAGTATCCATATTCTTATCTTGTGTGTTATTATTTTTACTTATGCTAGTTGAATTACTGTCTATGTATTTACACTGATGTCTCACCTGGTCATCTGGTCAGATGTTTCATGCTGCAACTGGAAACCTTTAGTGTCCAGCTCTATGGACACAGGGAGCACATTTTTACATGATCATACTTTATTTCATTGACCATTCATTATGTCTTCTGTCATTTCATTACCTATTATAATTGCCTCTATACTGTACCAGTCTTTTGTCCAATGTTCCTTCATTCTTATGCAGTCCAAAATATTGAGAAACTGTAGATATGGTCGTGCATTTCAAACTGTGTCAGTACTGGTTGACATGTTGCTGTTGTTTTACCCCGTAAGCAAAGATGGCGAGCATTTGCTGTGCAATGCTTTCACTGCTTAATCTAAGTGAGGCATCTGTCTTGAGGGCCAGCCAATATCCTATTTAATGGGTTGCAGACTTTGCTGAATTGTTGTAATGGTGTGGACTGCTATTACCGCCTATGCTGAAATGTATGTGAAACTCTTGAACTGACTCTTTGTAGGATCTGTAGCAAAACTTTGGTCTCCTGACTTTTGATTGTAGAATTGGGCCATTCCCAGATTCATGGTACAATTAAGTTATACAAGGGGCCTGTTTACTGATGGAATTACATGTTTTATGTTAATTGGATTCCCGTTTGTACTGGTTAATGTAGATACACCCCAAGGATTTGTAGAGTTGCCAGTAAAGACCATTTTCATAGAAGACAGTGACAACACAATAGTGGTGTATACTGTGTCTAATATGGAACAGAAGAATGTTCTTGTTTATATCAATTCCATGATATTTTCCCAATTACTACTATATTCATTCATGTTTTCTTCTTAATTTCCAAGAAAGCTTGAAATGTAGCAGTGTCCTGATAAAGGTTTTCCTCCTATTATTTTTCCTCTTTCTGCAACCTCTGCATATCATCTTTCCTGCATTCACTCTTTCTTTCCATCCTTCCTGTGTGTCCCTCTGGTGACTGTGCTCAGCTCTGACATCCTCCCCAAATGCTTTAAGAATGATCAGCATAATCCCTTACATGCATTATTCTGCAAGGGTCTTCACTCTTCTTGCATGCAAATCACAACTTGCCTATCCACATGCTCTGTTGTCAAAAACCAAATTGTGTATATTGTGCCACGCAAGCTTAGTTACTCTGATGAATTAACATAAATACATTTCAAATATGGAAGCTGTGATTGATTTCTTAAATGGCATTGGGTGTCATGAATAATAACTTTGGCTAGTCCTAGAAGTACCTGAGAGAAATTAGGCCAATCCCTGTACTGCCCTGCACAGTTGATAGGCTGACCGTTTCTGACATCTAGTGGTCAAAGTACCAACTGCACTGAAAGAGGCTCGGCAGAGGGCACTGAGAAGCTGTAACTATCCAAACAGATATAGGTATCAGCCAATATACGGCTGAAGATAATTCAGATCTTTTATATTAGAGTAGTGATGCAGGGAAGCATTTTCCTGTTGGGATATCAATTATTAAATACTGAGGTTTAACCAAAATACTACATTCATTTATCCATTTTGGATGCTGGCATAACATTTGTTGAATGTAAAATATTGGCTGTCCATATTAAACAGTTTATTTCTGTTGCCAGGGGTCTGCCTCTCCTTTACCATCTGATTTGGTTGTGTCTTGACTTCAGTGGTGACGAATTCCAAGTACTGTCAGCTGAGAGTACACTTCAAAGAAGAACCAAAACAAATCAAAGGGAATACATATCCCATCTGGCCAGGGAACATCTTAGAAACTTCCAGGTATACCCACCGTGTGTTACTAGGAAGAAGTGTTGCATTACATGTCCAGTTGCCACTCTTAGTTTGGTGGCAGAATATGGATGAATAGAGAGGACAAACAGTACATCTTTACAAAACAATGAAAATCTCTTACATTTTTATGTTTTCCACAAACGGTCTTCTTTTTTGTCAATCATCAAAATTGGGCTTCTTCAACAGTACGTTAATGTTCCTTGGAATGACATAGCAGGAGTACATTTTCAGTGTCATTTGTGAGAATTGTATTAGCAAAACCATACAAACACTACCTGGTCGAATTTCATGAAAGAGGCTGGAGAGGATGTGCATGGGCAAAAGAAGTTCCTCTTCAGTAATGTGTCTTGATGCAAATATATACATTTTTTTCTTGTTGTGATATAAACCTTTGGCCATTGAGATGCTCATTCTTATGTGAACAAAGAAAGTAAAGATTGTGCACTTTCTGCTGATAAAAACAACAGCCAGATCAAAAACTCGAAAGGATTCGATTTAGACTATGAAAATAAGATGGCAGATCAAGTCTGTTGTATGTAAAACATTATAAAGAAATAAACAGAGTATAAAACAATTTGCCCATTATACTGACAGTAAAGCAAACTCAGAAAGACTTAACTTCCATAGGTGCATAATTGGGCATAAATGAATCAGTGTCACAACACTTTGACATGAACTGAAGTAATTCAGCATACCTCTTTAATCTTGGCAGCAGGGCTACTTAAAACACATAAGAGTAACTGATACAGAAGGCAGCATTGTAATTAAAGACTGGCGCATTCTACTTAGAAAGGGTACGTCAGTTTATTGGTGGAAGGTGCTCTTTATTGAGGATGGCTTGAATTGAATCCACACATTCACATCAGGATGTTGGAGGGGACATACAACAGTACTGAATGTAAACTGATTTTTACAAGAAACATTTATATTGACACCTGCATGTCATTCTTTATCCACTGTGTACTTTGTATCTACTATATATACTGAATTGATTATATAATATTTTACTGTTTAAACATTTTTGACAACATCAGAGAAAAATCAGTAAAGGCATGATTGTATTGGTACGTTTGGTGTTTAATTGCCACTCTGTGTGAGAACAGGGGCAGTGTATTGTATTTGCAATGCAGTCTCACTCCAGATTTTGGAACAACGGCATCAGCACAGAAGGTAGCAGTTTCCCAAAAAACCTAACAATTAACTAGTATTTATGCCACAATTTTTTTAGACACTCACAATTCCCTTTCACAATTGTGACTTGCCCTCATTTTGTATTGTGTGAAACTGTGACAAATATAATGTTTGCTACGCTTAACAAGCTATAAGAAGAAAAGGACTACCCAGTGGCTATCACACAAGACCTATGAGTTTGGGCCCCATTAATCCCAACATTTTTGCTTTTTCGCCATCAGGTCACATGCACTACCTTATACAAAAGAAAAACCTAAATAAAACATTGACATCTCATCATTATGAAGGCCTTATTGTGACACAACCACGTTTTTATGTATATGATGCACATTCTCAAGTGAGACTGGTTTGAGTTTTGTCATTTTCTTCCTCTTTGTCTTCATACACAATGACACACCATGGTATAGTTTTAATATATTAAAATATATCGTACACTTTCTTGTATCACTGGCAGATACAAGCTTCCAGCAATTCTGCTTAACAAATGGAATAATATCTGATTAATGAGGGAAATATACAACTTATCAGGTACTTATTGACAGAAATTGTGTTTTGTAACAAGCCCCATCTATAGATGTTTAAATGTGATGCAACTTGTTGGTGTTATTCCATCTAGTGTACCATTAGTCTTTCCAAGATAGAGAAAAAAACATTGATATTTTATTTTGATACATGTTCATCTGAGAGAGAAGTTGCTGAAGTAATGCAATGCAACATGGACTCTGTATCAGAGTCTGCATTTTTTCATATTTCTTTTTTTTACTTTTTAAAGTCAGAAAACAGCTATAATGTTCAAATAATACAGTGACATGAGATACTGTACTTCACCAGAAAGGGGAGCTAGTCCTGCTTTCTAGTTTCCGTCATACACATTGTACTACTACTTCAAGATGAGCCACATTAATTGCACAGGAGATAAAACATGTTTAAATTTATGTTTCAGTAATGCATTTCAGTAGAATTGTTTGCAATATCAGTTAATAATGCATTTGCTATGGTATGTGTAGAGGTTCAGAGTGTATGATAAAGAGAGAACTAAAAAGTTTCAATGTTTTCTTTTAATTATTCCAAAGAGTTCCTTTCAGCAGGAATGAAAAAAAAGGTAAACAAACAGAGTGGTATTATCCATTTTCACTGCAGACTTAATCACTCTTCCTAAGCCATATTAGCTGTGATCACCCTTGCATGAACATTTCAGCTGAAATGCGCTGATTACCAACTGAAGCAACATTTCTGACTGAGTTCTGAGAATGAAAACCTGAGTGTCAATTTTAAAGATGTGTCTACAGTACCGAGCAAAAGTCTTGAGCCACCCCTTATAACTTTTGTCTCCAACCAGCTGACCGTTTTCAGACAAATGTGTTTTTTTTTCTTTTTGAGCCACTTAATATTGACTTTGAATCATGGACGCATAAAAAAAGTTAAAAAAAAATAAATAAATAATTTTGAGATATAAAGAATGGCTCAATACTTTTGCAAAGTACTGTGTATTTTAACATATCCTTAATCAGTTTGTCTTGTCTATCGTGCTTGGTTGGAATGATCCTAAGATATAATAAAATGATCCCATATTGTATTTTGGACTGAAATGAGGCACTTGTGACAAATTTCTAGCAGTCTTGACAGACCATTTCAGTACCATGAATCTCACTGGACTTGAACAATTAATGGATCTAATTAGTATTTCATGATTAAAAGTAAGTCAGTAGATGATCTTCTTTACCTCTGAAACGGACAGTGATCAGCACTGTGAATGTCCCCAAGAGATATTTTGCCTCACAGTGATCATGAAATGCTCCAATTCATTTTAGTTATTGTAAGAGCTTTTTGTGTCTATGGACTCAAACCACAAGGCTGTGTATGAAATCTAATCTAACAGCTCCTAAAGCTCCACTTTTCTCCTTTTGCTTTGTGAGATGTAATTCTTTAACAGTGCAAACAAGGCTAGTGAAACTGCCCAGCTGGCAAATAACAATAATAATAACAGTAAATATGTCATGCTTCTAGGTGGTTTAATTTCTGTTGCTGATAGGCTGACATCTTTTTATTCTGCTGTCATGCTGTAAAATTTTGGTGGTTTGGCACAAGTTAAACAAATCACCACATGGTAATCTTGTTAGGTGTATTTGCAATGCTTTGAATTGTTGAACTTTATTGCTCTATGCAATGTTTATTCTGTAATCTCAAGACAGTTTTCCAAGGTGTTATTGCAAACTGAAACTTTTAGTTGTGCCAGTTTTACAGCAAAGCATATTTAAACACTTCAGTTACTCGGCTGTAAATAAGTGTTCCAAAGAATGCATATGATACTGGAATTTACTATGTAATATCAGATATGGATTGTATGTTTTTTCTTTATTTTTATTTGGGGTTATTTTGGGGGCTGTTTAGCTGCATTTTTGCCTGTAAAGTTTCTGTATTATTACACTTTATTGCATTGTGTGTGGTTGACTTTGTCTTGTATTCCTGCCGCACAACTAAATTGCCCTTCTAGGGACAAGTAAAGTTCTACTTGATTTGACATGTTTATGGTTTCAAGTGACAGTTTAAAGGCAGATTGAGGAGCTCCATCTGGATGTGACATGTGAGCCAGTATTTCCTTCTCTTTGTGTAACAGTCTGTGTGCATGTGTGAATGACACACACAATTAAACAGTCTCGTTATTACCCAATTAACCGGGTGTCCGCTTGTGAAACAGTGCAAATCTGTTTGTGTTGCTGCAAATGTAAAAAACAGCAAAAAGTAGTTTGTAATAACACAAATGTTAAACCACTACATAATGTCTGCTGTGATAGAGTAGTGAGTGTTAATTTAATAACATTAACTTAATTAATGATTGCTGTTCTGTGACCCTTCCCATTACTAAATGTCCCACTCAATATTTAACCTGCTAGCTGGTCAGATGTAGAATACTGTCAAAGTTAAAGTTTATTATTCCTACAGCAGGCCCATAAATAGACCCTAAGTGGAATCTGCTTTTTAGGTACAGAACAGCATTTTGAGGGAGAACAGACAACTTTGGCACACAGGGACACATCACTTACCACTCTAACCGCCAACAACAAACTCTTGCTAGTTTGAGATCTCTTGACCTCATGGTCAGTGACGCTGCAAGCTAAATATCTTTAAAAGTGGCTTTCTGTGACTTAAAATCCTGTTTGAAGTGACAAATAAATAAAATATAAAATTCTGTTTTCATAGATTTCCCTAAAAAAAATGCTGTTACACTGCAAACAGAAATTGTAGGAATTCATGCATTTAGCTTCTACCACCAATAATTCAACATGGTAATAGAGAGTTAAAAGAAGAAAAAACATGAAAAAAAAAACAGGCCATTCATCATGAGCCTGGAGACTTGGAATTTGGGACTGAGACATCGGTGTAACTCTGGAGACTGAATGCATAATAAATGGGGAGTAAAAAAGTTATAATATCTACCTATTAATATACCTTTTTAGTGGATATGTTACTACCTGTTCTTCTGGCCAAGAATCCTGAGGGGTTAGAAGATAATTATGCCAAACTGATGGACAATATGATTGGAAGTAGGCAATCACACAGTAGATGAAAGAACAAGGAGTGATACAGAAAAAGAGAAATCCAACCCTTTGGGCATCAGGACATTAATGACTACTGAGGTCACCTAGAACCTGATACTACTCTAATATAATGTATTCTACCTGGACATGAATGCACTAATCAAACCATGGTCCCATCATCAGTTGATGAGCTCGTCAGTCTGAACTCTTAATGGAGTTGACCCAGAAAAGAAACTTATAGAAACATTTATCATCATATGTGGATGAACAAAGTTTAGATTCAGACTGGCTAATATCCACCTTCACACTGTCCCTGAGAGATGCCCTTTATTCTTTAAGTGTTTCACCTTTATTCTTCCAACAAGATGGGAGCTGAGGCACAGGTATGTGGCAGGGATTGGCAATGATTTCCAACTTTTTGAACAACATTGAACAATAAGAAATCAAATAGCTTATGCAACTTCTGTTTTGTTGTGCCGCTATTCTATTTTAACTGGCAACAAATTATTACATTTATTATATAGTGTTGACTCTGAATGGTATTATCACTTGAAGTGCACATCCCTAGTATGTTGATAGGCTTACACAAAAGCATATTTATGACATTTTCAAGAGATTGTGCTCAGACAAAGCAAGGACTCCAGTTCCAGATTATTAAGTTATTAATTTAGAAAATACTTAAATGACCCCAACAGATAATGTGATGATTTTTTTTTCTTTTTTACACAGAAACTGTTGGCATTGGACAAGGAACATCTTACAGCATAACACAATCCAGATCTGTTAGCAGACAGATCAGCAGGATCACTTTTCTTACTATGTCACCACAGAGCTCGTCATTGGTGATTTGAGTAAAATCAATAAAAAATTTTATTGATCCCCATGAAAATGGGTAAATTAGGTATATCATTGCCCTGCTGAGGGTGAATTCCAATGACTTTAGTAAATACAATTCATTATCTGTAAAATAATGCTCAAAGGCATTTTAAAGTTGTTTGTAAGAGGTCTAAGTGTGTTATCTGAATTCTAGTCATAAATTCCATTCCTATTAAAAAAAAAGAAACAATAGTAGATCACTTTTGAAAGCTGAATGTGATGTGTTCTACGTTCAGATTTTGGTCTGTGTACCTCTTACTACTCAATATGAAGATAGGGAAAGGGTTTCTCCAAGTGACAAAACTAACAAAAATCACACTTGTTCAATGAGCATTTTAGACCAGTTACATGCAAAGCAGCATATTGCAACTTTTATCTTTGCCAAGATTGGAACACAATATTAGTGTTCACAGTATCTTGATCTAGGAACCACACCCAAATAGCGGTACCGCTATCAGTAATCACTATCCAAAAAGGCAGAAGAGAACCTAAATTACATTGTTTTTCACCATGTTATCGGGTTATTTTTATTAGACCCCAACAATAAGTTGGTGAACAGAACAATATTTAATAGTCTCTTATTATTTTTGACGTGGAACATTTGTCATGTTGATATGATAATCACTGTGTTATTAAGATAATAAGCATATCTACAAAAGCAAACAATCACTGAGCAGTAATTACATACATTGCCTCTTCAGCTGTCTAAATAGCTTTCTTACAAAAAAAAAACACAAGGAGACACATTGCTACACTGTGAATGAGCATCTGCTATGGTGAATACTTGCCTATTTCATGAACGCTGATTGGTGTCCAGAAGCAATTAACATATTCCCACAGCTACATGGCAAGCGTTACAAAGGACGGAAAAGGGAGCGCTCAGGCAACTGCCAAGACCACAGAAGGAGGCAGCTTTCACCTGAGGCCCAGCACAACAGCGAGTGGAGAAAATTCTCAGTACACATTATCCACAGAAGCAGAAAGAGAGGCAGGGATAGGGAAGAAATAAAAGGATGAAACAAAGGGAGGAGAGAACATCCCCAGATGGTGGGGCACATAGTGAGCTGTGTGAAAGATTTGGTTTGTGTGTGAGGGTGTGCACGTGTTTGTATTGTTATTTCAGTTTAATGTATTCAAAGTTTGGACCAAGGATTTCAATTTTTTGATTTTCTAACTGGGAAAATTTGATACATTTATTCCTTCGAGGTGTTTAAATATGAGCCGTATGCTTCAAAGCAAGAAGGTTCCTGGTTCTAATCTTGCCTGGGGCCTTTCTGTGTGGAGTACATGTTCTCTCCATCTTAGGTTCTTTATGGCTACTCTGGCTTCCTCTCACAGACCCAAAACATACATGTTAGGCCAGCTGGTGATTCTAAATGGACCCTCGGAGTGACTGTGAATGTGCATGGTTGGCCCTGTGATGGACTGGCGTGTATTTCACCCAATGGCAGCTGGGATAGGCTTCAGTTATTTCTTTGTTTTTAATTTAGAATTTGTTTTAGAATTTGTAGACAATGCTATTGAAATATTTCTAATGCGCAAATTTTGTTCCATCCCCAGAAGGGTGAGGACTATGACCGGATGATAGAAATTCAACAGCATTCTCTGATAAAACCTTTTATTGTTCCACAGTGTCTAAGATTTTCCCAAAACCTATAAAACCACAGAACTTAAAATTTGTTTTTCATGTCCTAGTTTGTTGCCACAACCAAACAACATCAGTTACATAAAATGTTCATTAAAATAAGAATATTATGTCCAATGCAAGCGATTTCTAAACTCCTTTTCTGCCTTTAAAGGGAGTATTTTAACAATATTTGAACCGCTTTTACCAGATAGCACAGAAGTGAACAAGGTTTTAACGATTAGCAAATGTTCACCCATGACAAACTGCCTCACCTTGCTTCAAGTTTTCTTCATTTCTCTTGGTTTTCAAAATAATTTATGAAAGACTTTCTGCAGTTCAGTTTTTCTTTTGTTGATATAGTAATCAACAGAAGCTTTGTCTACCTTTGGCCATCTTGATGCAAGTAATCTGATGGGTTGTCAATAATTATTTTTGTCAGTAATCAGTAATTATTATTTTAGAATTAGTTTTTGGCTACCTTTAGCCAGCCACAGAGAATAATCTCAGTCTGCCTCCTTTCACCTTGTCTGGTCATTAAGAACAATGTGATGCACTGAAAAGCTCTCAGAATCATTGCTTCTAGAACATGATGTCATAGTGTTGGGATTCTATTACTTGTGGCCAGTTTGCATTTCACTGCCAAGCTAACGTTGGAAATGATACAGTGACACAGCTTATTGTGTTTCATTCATGATGAACAAAACTTTCATGGAAAGCTATGGTTATACATTTAAGGGATTACTTGGAGAAGGCACATTTGGTAAAGTTGTGAAAGCACACTCCACTCACCTGAGGAAATTGGTCGCTATAAAGATTATTGACACTAAGAAAGTCAATCCTAGTTACAAAGAAAAGTTTCTGTGCCGTGAGAAAGAGATCGTTAAATCTTTGAAACATCTCAACATTGTCACGACTCATGAAATCTTTGAATCACACATGGGCACGGTAAGAATTTCCTTATATATTTCCATTCTTTTAGTTTCAGAACAAGAATTTCTTGCACCAAAGGTTTGTCTATTTGCCGTTGATTCTCTTATTTAAAATATTCTCTTATTAAATAACTTTTTTCACATTTGAAACTATTATAAAACATATACAGGAGAACATCTGCAAAATACATCTGTTGGTGGTCTTTGTAAACATACCATTGATGGGTTACAGTTAAGATGGCATGTTGAAGGATTTCTAAGTAATGTAACATGTAGCATTGATGGAGTTCACCAATTAAGTATTATCAGTATCCATCTACTAGCAAATTTGCAAAACATTATGTTTGAGTAACAAAGTCCTGTAGCAGTAGTAATGATGATCACTCTTGTTCATCAGGAGAAAAAAGTGATGGGATTATAGAGCCATAAATACAGCAGAGGGAGAAAGTCAAGGCGAAAGGATCCGTGAACACTTTGACACAGGACTTTGTTTCTAATTTCTTGGAGAAATCTGGTTCCTTTCAACTGCTGTACTTCCCAAATGTAAACTCGGTGGATATTGCAACCATAATGAAAAATTGTCTCGAAGCTCCAACTGGTATTTTTAACCCAAATTATGATTCATGGGCTAATGAAGAGGCCAAAGTGAACATTAAACCTCCTCCAGTGCCTGGAGGCTGCAAAACAGCATCGCTTAAAAGTGTGTAGAATATTATTAATTTTTTCATTGTTAAAATTCAGGACCAAAGTAGTTGACTGCCCGATTGACAAACACATTCTGTTGCACAGATCATTACTGCTCGCTTTTAAATGTCTAGGTCTATGTGGTGATGGAGCTGTGCTTGATGGGAGACCTCTCAAAACTTATTGCTGTCAAAGGGGTCCTAACTGAAAATTTGAGCTGCAGACTTTTCAAGCATCTGTGCTTGGCTGTCCAATATCTTCATGACATGGATGTGGCTCACAGAGACCTTAAATGTGAAAACTTGCTACTTGACAATCATTTCAACCTCAAGGTGTGTGACTTTGGACTCAGCAAGAAACTCACATACATAGATGGTCAGATGGAGCTGAGTGAAACCTACTGCGGCACTTCATCCTATGCAGCACCTGAGATATTGAAAAATTGTCCATATAACCCAAAAGTGTCCGACGTGTGGAGTATGGGTGTCGTGTTGTATATGATGCTCTATGCATCAGCGCCTTTCGGTACGATGAACATTACTAAGATGGTGAAAATTCAAATGGGACACAAGATTAACTTCCCAAGAGTTATGTCTGTTTCAACTGATGCAAAATCCCTCATCCGTCGCATGCTGCACCCGATTGTGGAGCAGCGGATCAAGATCAGCGACATATTGGCAAGTTCGTGGATGTTATGTGTGGGAAAAATGGAACACAGTGATGAAGCCTCCACATCAACCCCAAGTTCCGCACAAGGAAGACCTCCAGATGAAAAGGCCAAAGACAATGAGCAAGAGTCAGAAAGGAACTCAGATCCAGAGGAAGGACCATCAGCTTCTGGCCCAAGACAACAATCTCAAGATGAAAATCAGAAGCTTGTAAAACACTGAATAAATAGACAATACACAGTTCTATTGTCATGAATTTGCATTCTGTTTTTCCTGTATTTTAAGTTTTCTAGTAGTTTATATTTTTTTATTTTTTTATTTGTGTTTTGTTTTGTGTTTCCATTGTTCTTGTCTTTTGACTTTCTCGTGTGTTTTTTTTTCATAGCTGATTATTTATTCTTCTGGTTCTGTGTTTACCTTTTTCCTGCTTTGTGTTCTGTATCGGATCTAGCTCATTATTCGATAGTCCTCTCAACTCCCTCCAGTTCTAATCATTCGCTCCAGTACCTTCACCTGTGCGTATTTATCCTCACCTGCCATCCCTCACCAATCGATCCTCCTCTATGTTTGAGCTTCCTGGTTTTTCTTAGTCTTTGACAGATCCTTGCCAGTAAAACCATTTGCTCTGTTTCAACTCAAATTTTATTGAATTTCATTCAAATTTGCAGCTGTTTTCATTATGTTGTCCCATCGCCCAGTTGTAGGAGTAGGTCTTCCTTTAGCTGAGAGTCAGTTTAGGGACCCATCATTAACGCACCAAGGTGGGGGTGATTTTGAGCAATTCACAGCAGTCAGAATCTTGAGAGGATGAGTTTATCAAAAGATTCTTTTGACAAACAAAAAATGTTTGTGTCTTTGTATGGATTAAAGACAACACTGTCCTTGCAGAGACTAAATTATCATAAATGGAAATATAATGCTCTCCAACAATGATTAAGGCAACATGTCGTGAGTGAGTCATGCCCCCCGTAGCTTGTATCACTTGCTCAGAGAGAGGTATCTAAACATACTTATAACAATCTGACATTCAGCTTGTTACACACTTGTAGTCTAGATGGGTGATAGTGTTGCTTTAAAACCTCTATATACCTTTCAGCATTGATGAAGTCTTTCCAGATGTGCGAGTTGTTTGCTCCATAGGTATTTGCACTCCCATATCATCAGAGATGCAAGCTTTTGAACGGGATGCTGATAACAAGCTGGATGATCGCTGTCCTTGAATCTGGATTATCATTTGTAAAAATAATTTCTCACTTTTAGTTGTCTGACCACAGAACAGTTTTCCACTTTGCCTCATTCCATTTTAAATAAACTTTGGCCCAGAAAAGAGGGCAGCATTCTGGGTCATATTCACATATGGCCTCTGAAACTAGATATAAATATTTTTAGATCTATTCAATTTACTGTAGAAATCATCCATCCATCTATCCATCCAATTTCTATCCCTGCTTAATCCAGGCTGGAGCCTATCCCAGCTCTCACTGGGCAAGAGGCAGGGTACACCCTGGACAGGTCGCCAGTCCTTCACAGTACTATACAAATAAACAGGTGAAAGTTACTCACCTCATGTCTGTGTTATTTTCCTTAACCTGCAGAGGGCAATGAAACACAACACTTTTTGAACTAGACTTCACTTGAACTAGTGATTCTTTCACATCTATATGCAATTATCTCTTTGTAAGAGTATGCATTAATGTAATGTCAGAAAAACTTTACACTTCTTCATGTTTTTTAAAATGTTTTCTCTTATGTATCGCTATGATTCTGCTCACCTGTTTCTTGATCTTTCTCTGGGGTATTTTACCAGTTGGTCTGGCCTGCTGTTGTGTAATAACAAAAACTTAATTGATTTGACTCTAATTTAGACACTGATGAATAATGGTCCGCTCATCTGCCGTGCTCTGATTTGAAAGATTTTAAACAAAGTTTAAGACTTGTGGGGTGATGAGTGATGGAGTGATGGTTATATATTTTATCAATTGCTTTCCCTAGGTAATGCCAGATGTATACCCAGGTTAAATGGGTGGTGCATGCACATTCTGCTGTTATCATTCTTCTGAACTACGCAACAAGCAAATCCAAAATACCAACAATTTTCTCAAAAAACTCCTACCATTTTAAACATTTCATGATTTGCTTTATTATTATGATTATTAACATTATCTTTTTATTTTAGAGTTTGAAGTGCTGTCTTCTCTACACCAGACACAACTGAGAGGTGCAGAAGCTGCCTTCATTCACGTAAAAGTAGAAACATTTTCAGTGCAAAGGTCAAGTGGTGTCAAATAGGCCAGGAGGTGGTATAACTGAAGTCAATTATTGATTAGACCAATGTATTGGTATGGATACAGACACCCCAGGCTGTCGGAGGACCAGAAGCCATGAATATAAAGCAGAAAAGAAAATAACAGTTTTCTGTCAGTGTCTACAGAAGTCAGTGTCTTTTATGAAAAAAGAAAAAAAAAGGTTTCTCATTCTATTTCTTTTTAGAATTGTTTTATAAAACAGTGCAGACAGCAAATGTATGAAACCTCACTTGACATATTTTTTTTCTGTCTGCATGAGTATTATCTATATTATCTATTATAAGCAATGCTCATGCAGACATACAGCATACCGATGCACATCAGCATAACAGTCAAGCCTTAATCTTGTCTATACTGGAAACATGTGAGAAACATGCTGTAAATTCTAAAACAAATCTCTTAAAAAAACTTTTGAGATTGATATAAATTATATTGAGATTCTTAGCAGCTGTTCTTGCTAAGTGATATAAAGCTAATTTATTTATTTAAAATCCCAGATGGTTTCACATCTCTTTCTGCAAGTATGACAGGTTTTATTATTTTTGTTTTATTTATCTATTTATTATTTTTCTTTTTTGTACCATTGTGGCAAAAGATGAAAAGATAAGGTTTGGTTTATTGTCCTGAGGTTCAAATGACAAATCAATGGGAAATACTTTGTACGCAAGAAACTGTTATGGGCTGAGGTTTAAAGATGTTTCCATAGGAAGAAAATCAGGTGTACGATGCCAAACTGAGCAGCTGTAAAGGTTGTGTAAAGCATGCAATGACATTTAGGAATCCTGAAGATAAACAGAATGTGAACAAACATGTTGGGCAGGGGGTTTGTCAGTGTGCTTGTATGTTATTTTTCATAAGACATCTTCATAAGACATCTGGCATGCTTAACCGACCCCCACCCACACCCCCAACTATCCCACTGCTTGCCCTTTATTCCAACACTCTCTCACACACACACACACACACACTCACACACATGCACACATGCACAAAGACCTGAATAATGAGGTGTCATGTCTCTCTCACACCCTGGGACCTCTATTCATGCCTCATCCATTCACGTCATCTTCCAAATCCATCTCTTGTGCTCCAACTCTCCTGTGTGACATACTCTCTCTTTCTCTTTCTTTCACAGATACGCACACACACGGAAGCATGCACATACCCACACACAATAAAGTGTGTGTACAAACCCATGCACAACATTGGGATGGAGGTCAGGTCATGGTGTTGAGAGATGATGCTTCTATTGAGAATAATTACAGTTGAGGATTTGCTGCTTCCTGGCCTCTTCAGTATGAACAGTCCTCATTGGTCAGACTGGCTTGTGTCTGCCCTACCAGCTGCAATGTTTGTCTCGGGTGGTAAAAGTGATTATTATGAATAATGAAGGCATTATTTATCATATGAGATAATTTGACAGCAGAGCTGGGTATTGCTGCTTTATCACAATAGCTCCCATTGTTAAGGTGCCGATAATTTATGTTTGCCATTTGTCTTGAACTCGTGTGAAAATGACCAAACACTGAGGTGTGTCTAGTGTTTTCTGTGTTCGGCAGTAAAGGCGTTAATTGTTGTGTGTTGATTAGGTCGCAACATTTCTTAAAGATCAATGTTTTCGAAACACAGATCAGGCGCATGTGTAGCACGTGGAGGGGATAAATACAAATACCTTATCTTAAAGTTGTGAGAACCACAGCAGGAACTATTTTACACATAAAACTATTATGTAGTGTAGTACTGTTATGGCTACAACAAAAATTTAATACAATTAAAAACATTATCTAAGAGAACTAACATGAAAAAATAAATGTTTACTTGTTCACGAATGTATAAGTCTGTGCTATTATAATACGATGTAAATTGTTTTGCTGAAATTCAGCGCTGAGAACAGGGAAGTAGATATTTATTTACATTTAATTCAAATAAATGTCCACTTCCGTCAGTGTGAAAATCATTTGAAAAGCTGTTTGTGAGATGGAATGTTGATATACATTCGCAGAGTGGGATTTTAAATGGTAGAGTTTGTGAATATGCACAGATTTTCTACATCAATAAAGGAATGAATTGTCATCAAAATCCAAGAAACAAACCTGCTGTGAATCACTTCTGCTGTCATTGTTTAGATATTCAGGCTTTTCAATATAAAAAATTCACAAAGAAAGCACGAATAATATATCAAAACTATGTCAACACCGAGTGTGAGAGCATTAAAAGATCTTTGTTTTCTTCATGACTGAGAATTTTCTTTTGAATATCAAAACCATCTCCTCTTTTACTTAAACGCTAAAAGTTTATCCCACTGGCTAATAAAGTGACTGTGCCCCTATGAGTGTATATTTTTCTTTAGAGTCATCAGTAATAAAAAAAAAAAAAGGTCAAGCTGAGAAGGATACATGCACATATATACACACACACCAATACATGAGGTGCCATGTATCTTCTGTCCTGTAACTCCTGTTACCTGCTGGCTTCATCATGCCGATGACACCTTTAAAACACTGCAAAAAGAGGCAGTTCCATTGACACTCTTTGTAGATGCTTTTATATGTCTCCATGAGCAAATGCAAGGCTGACAGCTAGCATCAGTCAGTGGCTGATCTAATCTCATAAAAGTGTATTTTCATCTGACTTTTTTTTTGCTGAAATATTGGGGACCAGACAAAAAGTGAAGGTGGTGATAAATAAAGAAGGAAGGGAGGTGTGATGTGCAAAATCAGACATGATGAACAAATGAAGGGAAGAGGATAGCAAGTGCAACCGTAGGAGGGATTGGAGCAGGGTAATTTATTCAGCTAGCCTGTAAATAGTGTGAAGTATAATGCTATTAGCTGTGATTATATCAGGCAGTTATTTCGGGAAGAATCTGCACCCAGCTGCTATCACAGATGTGAGAGGAAAGGAGAGAAGAGGAGAGGAGAGAAGCTGAAAAGCTTCCAAGGCTTTATTAAAGGAAAATAAACCACCCACTGGATGGATGAGTAGAACATTTTTCTAATTGTGTTAGTACACTTGCATATCTTTAAGGAAGACTGTCCCACATGGGATGGTACATGTGTATCTGCATTCTTGATGAGCCCTGATGATTGCACAAATGTGTGTACGTGTGCATATTTGTGTTTTGTCATATACAGGCATCTTTCTATAATGGTGTCCCAATAAGTAATGTATTTGGAGTCTAGCTTGCAGCTCCAGGATTTGTGTTTGTGTATGTGTGAATGTATCTGTGCGTGAGCACCCTCACCACATCACGCACTCCTCTCCGTCACTGTGTTGAGGTATCCTTGTTCTCTGTATTGTGATGTTTTTATCTGTGTGTGATTGCTACAGTTCTCCACAGCCAAAACACACAGCTCTCTGAAGACACACACAGTGCCAGCTTTAGCTGCCCTCTGAGGACTTATGTCAATAATATATGAGCCCTGACATACACACAGTTGAACAAACACTTGCGTTAACATTCGCATAAACACACACTGAGGCCTACCTCAGCCTTTGCATTTACACTGCTGTGAACATAAACCCTAAGTAGAAGTTTGCACGCAAACATGGCGGCCATGGGAGTCACCTCAGGCCAGCCGCTCTATTATCCAGTGAATCAAGCACATACCTGTGTTCCCCTGTCCACTGAATCTGATTTGACTGTGGAGGATGTATAAGTAATGAGCACCATTTTTTCCTTTTATATCCTGAGACCTTCCCATCACTCCATATTCTAGTGAGGAGGAGAAAGAAGAGGATCAAGGAAGAGTGATGTAAGTGCGAGAAGGAGCAATTCATGTCCTCATGGGAATGCGTGTGTGGGTTAGCGTGGGAACTGTTGGTGCAGCAGGCTTGTTTGTTGGTGCATCAAGTGACAGCAACAAACTTCATGTGAAAGGTCTACAGGCTGAAATGCTCCAAGAGGGAATTTCAGCCCAGCAGAAGACAGGAGTGCACACACGGCACGCACACACGCCACATGTCCAAATACAGTGCTGACTAATGCTCAGAAATAATGAAACAATTATAGAATGAAACAATTTTTACATAAAAAGAAGCCCCTTCAAAATGTAGTAAGCCATACTGATGTGGCGATGTACTCCAGTAATGGCGAGTTAGAAAATAAATGATGTGATTATAAAGTAAAAACTAATATTTACATTCAAATGAAATATTAATCAATTAGTAAATGATGTATTTCACACAGAATTTTTCTGTAAGTGAGCCTCTTTCCATTTTTCTGTTCTTTACACATTTTTTCAGCCGTGGTTGATACTAATTTTTCAGTCAGTATGAACTTATTTACAACCTGCAATATAATCAGCTAATCCAAAAGTCTTGAATGCCTAAACTAAATGGCCAGTAAATTCATGATGTAGTCATATTTTAATAAATTATTATTATACATAATGACATGTGTTACACGTGTGATATCTTGCTTAACTTTTTTGTACCTAGCCAATGAACAACTTTTTATTATTATATTATCTTATTATTCTAAATAACTATTATTTATTATTCTCTTTTATTAGTTTTATTCCACTTTACATACAGTTTTCAAGTTTAAAGCTGATACAAAACTACAAGGATACCAAAGGCTAACATAGATGGAAGAGTCAATGGGGAAGGAGTTTTTGAGAAAGGTGTCGGGATGTGCAACCAATGAGAATACAAGAGATAGAGTCATGGGACATAAGAACAGGATACATGGGAGAGGAATACAACAAAGAAAAACACTACAAACATGAAGTAGAGCATGGCAAAGGACATACTATAACTTAGTTGAATGTTGGTGAGAACACACATTCCTGTTTGATGTTTCCAGCATATAATTTCATGAGAGACTCGAGAAAGAGAGGCTGTGGAGAGTAAATGCCACTCCTCTTCAACAACCAGGTGAACAAAACAAATTGAATGACCACTTGTATAATTGTGCAACATAGACTTGTCTCCACAACAGCTGGAACTGCTTTATACACATCAGTCAGATGAGTCCGGTTTATTCTTGAATTTATGAATAATCTCGTAACCTCAAAATTTCCAAACACGTGATAGGTAGCTATGTTATGAGAACAAAACAATGATCTGATAATACTGAAAATCTTGTCGTCTGAACTTGGTTTAAGACCCATCCACCTCTTCTATCTAATCCTCAATGAACAGTTAGATGCAGTAACAAGAATAGCTTTCACAAACAGGTCGTTTTATTTCTGGGAATGAATGCTGTTGAGAATATGAATGGGCTTTCCCTGCTCCATGCATATGACCTACTAACTTCCTCTCTTAGAAGGTTTTAATGACAGATTGAATCCGATTTTAATCAGTACAAGTGTGAGTCAGTCTAATTAAGAGATCATGCTTTACCAGCTTTACGATGACCAAAGGCAGATGACAAGGGCTTTCATTTTTCTGGCTTATGGCAAATCTGTCTTGAAACTGTTAACACAACACTATGAAATACATTTTATATGTTATATACACACTTTTGCATCATGTAAAACAGTAAAACTTTTAACCCTTTGAACCACAGGCGTACATTTCCTTTCTCAAGTTAAAAGCTCTGTGCCCTGTAACAGTTCTGTAAAACTTTGCTAATTAGTAGTGACAATGAGAATTGGATTTATATTAATGAGAGTGTTATCATTATAGATCCAGACTACTGCAGTATTTCATGGTCTGGCTGTGGGGACATCATGCATGGATTGACATTTATGACCAATAAGAGGAATAGTTTTCTTGCCATATGGAACATTTAGCCAGACACTGAACTTTTGAAATTCTCAAAGTTAATAATAGTCATCTTTTTAAAATCCCATCCTGACTCCATTTACTTTGTATCTTTTCTTTCTTTCTTTCTTTCTTTCTTTCTTTCTTTCTTTCTTTCTTTCTTTCTTTCTTTCTTTCTTTCTTTCTTTCTTTCTTTCTTTCTTTCTTTCTTTCTTTCTTTCTTTCTTTCTTTCTTTCTTTCTTTCTTTCTTTCTTTCTTTCTTTCTTTCTTTCTTTATTTTTGGAATGAAAGGACAGGGGAGCTCATTAATGCCATTCTTTATCATTTAATGAAGCCATTGGATTAAAGGTGATGCTCTGACCAATGAAAGGGAAGAAATGAGGAGTGGTGAGGAGACGAGGGAGGAGGAAAAATAAAATGATTAGCTGGTAGCACTGAGTGAGGAAACATTTCACTGGAATAAATTAGTCTAAACAAAATAGTTTGACCAGACTGCTGTAAGTGTGCCATGAATTTGTATGTTCTACACTGATTTCAAGTCATATCTCCAGTGTGAAGAAAACCTTTACTCAATGTGTGTAATGCTGCTGTTATTTTGCTGTTATTGAGTATTTTAGCTCTGGATACACAGAAAAGATATCAAAAGTAATGAAAGTTAAGCATAGACAATGACATTTCCTTTCTGAGACCATGGTTGACTTAAAGAACAGACATGCTCTAATATTAATATTCAGGCCACATAAAAAAAAATCTATTCAGTTTGAAGAGGAGCAGGACTTGAAGCTTTGTCCTGATGTCGATTCTTGAGGGATCAACATCAAATGAGGGGTTGGAAGTTTTAAGTGTGAATGCAGACTGCGCTGTACCCTCCTGACTCCTGCCAAGGAGACTGTACTCTGTACACATAGCAGTATTAATACTGTGGTATCTCAGCCTAAAGAGACAAGAGAGAAGGAACGCTCATCTCTCCCATTCTTTCTCTCAATCTGTTCTCCTCCTATTTGATTGCTTTCACCATCTTTTTATCCTGTTGCCTCTAGAATTCAGCACTTTCCCAGGATGACTACTTTCTCTCTCATGGTGCCTTTCATCTGTCTCATTTTTCATTCACATCTAGTCAAATTTAAATGTTCTTTCTTCCATTCTCAGTCCAATAGTTGCTTTTACAACTTTTCTGCCAAATTCTTACCTGATAATGTTGGGCATCCACCTTTATCGTGTAGAAGAAAACATGTCTTCTTCACTTTCTGCTTTTTGACCTGTGCAAGGAAACACATAATTTGAATATTCAACAAGTTATGAATAATAACTGAATGAATAATTTTGTAAAAACCTTCTCGGCATGACATTCTGAGCACAGTTGATCAGCCGACACCAACAGGTGTCAGAGCTTGCTATTGCAAGAAATCAGTTGGGTAGAATAACTAAAGGCAAGACAGGAAACTAAACAAAAGAAGTCAATAAACTAATCACTTGGTATTCTAACCAAGTGTTAGTCAATTGAAAAAGTCTAAAGCCACTTACAGTAAATTTAGAAGAAAAAAATTAAATAAATACCACTATGGGTAAGATGGAACAGGCTGAGTTCTGATTAACTTCTCATGCAGCCTTTTCTGCAAAGAAAAGGATATATTATATCATCTTGATAACATGATAATCCAGCAGCTCTCATGTTTTAGAAATAAAAGTTGGTAATGAAAACTTTTATGTCCTTTTACCCTCCATAGTGTGTGACTACAAATGTGGCACAACTCAAAGGGCCCTGATGAAAGGAGAAGTATAACAGAATCGATTATCTATACCTTATTTTATTTTTTAATGTATCATGTCTCTTATTCATAAAAATCCACCTTGACTGAACATTCAATGCCATGCACAGTTAATGGACAGTTTTGTGTGGACATGTAGTCATGTTCTGTCATTAAGATATGTTTAATGTATGTTCTGTTATACTTCCATCCCAGTTTCTTGAGTTATACATTTATATCATTATACTTGTTTGACTATATAAATACAAATGGAGGAGACAAAAATTATATTTTTATATCAGAGTATATAAAGTATCCAAATATATTGATATTGATTAACAGGAACTCTTGCTTTCCCCAGTGCATATGGAAACGTTTCTGTCAGACAGAAAGACACTGCTAACCAGTGGCAGAAAATGGCTCATATGATCCATTGACATACTGTGGGTTGGTCTTTATTCTGTTTGGAAATTAGCTCTTAAAGTGATCTGCAGTACACAACAAAGTGAAAAGGTTTGGCTTGGTCATGATTCAAAGTTAAAACTGTACAATAAAAATAGCTGCTACTATAAACTCACCTCTCTCTGTCTCCTCTCTGTTTCCTCTTCCTCTCCATTAGTATTTTTCGTACTTCTTTCCTTCCTCTAGATCTACCACTCTTTCTCTCTCCTGTCTGTTTCTTTCCTTAAGTCTGCATTCTCTCTCCTCTTGCTGTCTCTTCTTCTTTCACCCCCACCACCAACCTATAGGGATAGAGACCCAGTAGAATTACCATCCTCTTGATCTATAATTACCACACAACTTTCTCTACCCCTGGCTCTCTTTCTCCTTGCTTACTTGCCAGCAAGTCTCAGATTGTACGCAAGATACATATATCATCACTTCAACACTTTTTTCAGATGACAGCATCATCATATCCATGTGAGTGAATATGAGGATCACTGAGAATTCAAAATTGCATTTTGGACATATGTATGGTGATCATGTGATGGGATGACCTATATACTGACCATTAAGCAAATGTTTGCCATCTTATCCTTTCACTGTAATAAAGGGCACTAAATACAAAGTAACACTGGGGAAGTCATATAAATATAACTGTGAAAAGGAATACTAATTCCAAATGCAAATGTGCACTTGAGCTGTCTCAGATGTCTTTCTTCTCAGCTGTGTCTTTTAATTTCTTGGCTGTCAACCCTTTTTTGTGTTAGCTTGTTATGTAATCATCATATAATCATCTAATAACCCTTTTAGATTTGTAAAGTGCAGATTTACTGCACTTCACAAATTGGAAGACTCTAGTGTTAAACCCATACTGGATCGCATTGACTTGCAATGAAATATAGACAGATTGACCCTTTTTTTAAAACAAAAAGACTGCAACTGTCAGGCTGTGGATGAAAGGCATTTGTATTTCTAGGCAGTTTGGCATAATTAAATACTTTCTGGAACTTGTAGACAGCAAGACAATTATGTCCAGTAAGAAACATGACAAACTAGACAACATATAACACAATGTTCATCAGTGCTGTCCCTTGGTGTTAATGTTTGGTCTTTTTTCCATTCCAGTCACCCCGTGCTCCAGAGTTTAAATCCAAATAGTTTTTATTCTCATTCTTCACTCTTGTGCTTCGATATTTAGAATTATTTAAGAATGATTACAGTAAACTACATTATTTATGAAGGCACATCTCCACAACAAGTTTGGACATTTATTATTTTTGTAGTTTTGTAAAATCAGGCAAACAAAACAAATGGCTGAAAAAGATGCTGACACTAAATCCATTTTATAACTTTCATTGTATTTACAAACATTTGTAACACTTTGCATGAATTACAGAAACACACAATTCCTTTGATTATTGTTGTTGAGTAAGTACCACTGGGTATTTATTGATATATCAAAAAATCCAGAAACATACATTTAAGTTAAATTTATTTTATTTTTCTCAGAACAGCCACTACATTGTAGAGGAGTGCTGTCAGTAGGTTTTCCTCAGTGATGAGTCGTTATAAGATGGCTTCGCTTCCAGTAACTCTGTTAGTTGGAAAAAGTGTGCATAAAATGTATGGAAACGGTAAGTGGTGTGAAAATCAGCTCCATGTGTGTCCACACACAGAGGGTCAGGGTTGCTTTCTATCAGAAATCTGAAATAAACAGTCACTTTATCATTTGTAGTTGAGTGGCTTTCTGTGTCAATCTGTATGTACGAATATTCTGAGAATTTTATGGGTATTTGTATTCAGTATTTGAATGTGTGTCAGCTAAAATGACATAACACAACATTAATTTTTCTTTTCAAAGTCTGTGTCTTGAAAATCAATACCAATTTCAGATATAATTTGGAAATGTTCTTTTTTTTTCAAGTTAATATGGCAGTATTGTAATTTTAGAAATTGTTGATTTGCTTACAATACAATACCATCCTCTCTGAATCTGATGAGCCATCAGGTCCAAAATGGACTTTTTTTTTCATGTTCCAGCTCATCTGCAGTCTTAAAACAAAATAATATCACGTTAAACGTCTCCAAAACTTAAAAAAGAGGTACTTGCATGTTTTACTATTTCTATGCAGAAATAACTTAATTTGTCCGAGCGTTACAAACTCTTTCTCGCAAGAATTTTTTTTTTCAACCTAGCCACTATTACCTCAGTGTCTGGATTTCCTTGTATGGTCAAATTCTCAAGACAGTGCCGTCCAACTAGGGGCTGCATGTTATCCACCACAACCATTTTAAAAGTGGAAGTTCTTTGTGCTGCAAAGAACAAGTGATCCACCACTCATCAAAGCTTAGCACTTTGTTTTTGTTCTGGAGTTGTCCAGAAAATTTATTTTTTTTGCTTGAGGGGGCATGCTTACGCTTTTCATTTCCATTTAAGACTAAATGTTTTTTCCATCTAAGATTTTTGATCAATGAATACAGTTCTTTTTTTTTAAGACCAGCATTATAATTGAGAAAATGTGTGGATTTTCTCACAGATGACAGTTTTATAAACGAAGCCCATGATGCCGGCTTTGCAGGAAGACTGAAGCTAAAAGTGTGGAAAAACGGTGTTCCAACAGTAGAGGGGTATGAGTCTGAACCTCATCAGTTTCAAATCATGTGCAGTGTTGGCATTAGACGTATGTACATTTTTTTGTACACATATCCTGAATAAAAATGCATCGTAGGGGTATAATGGTACCTGTGTAGATATATTTGTAAACAGAGCAACCAGAAGTATCCATTTGTTACTTCGACAATCGAGCAGAAACACAGACTTTCTGTGGAGAAAAGTGAATCATATAGATTGACTTTGTCAAATAATATTAAGAGGCTTAGTGAATTTAGAAAAGGTGTTGGCAGAAAAGAAGAATAAACAGTTCATGACTTTTCCCAGATGGAGACTGCTGATTAAGAGCCAATGTCTTCGGAGTGGTACCAAAGTTGCATCTCTTGGACAGGTGATTTACACATATAGATGTGATTTGTTGCTAAATAATGGATGAATGACAACTAAGATAGTTGCTATCTCCAACTTGACTGCCAGACATCTGCAGCTTTAACACTATGTCCATTTAAAGGGTGTTGTTAGCGTCACTGTGAGTAGCTGTTAGCTAGGCTTGTCCATCAGGTTTCTTCTCTGATTCTCCTGTCTGAGAGTGCACTAATCACTCTCTGTTGCAGTTAAGACACTGACTACTTATACGTAATTCACACTGCCCCCTTAAAAAAAGGGGCACTCTTTAAAGCTCATCTGTGTAATGCCCCTCATTCCAAAAACTGTAAAATGACTTTAACCCCCATGACACACAAACTATTTAAGGGTAGTTATTAATACAACCTTTCCTTTAATACCTTTGCTTCTGTTTCTCTTTCACACAGTGATATACAATAAGATATTCAGCCTGTCATTTAGGGAAGTGGATAATGACTGGAGGCAGGTTTGTCTGACATCATGTTTTGCTACATATTGGGGAAACTGAGCATGACAGCTTTAATGGGACATAAACTTAACAAAATCAGTCTTTTACATTATGAAATCAATGGAGCAGAATGAAGCAGTGACCCAGTATTCTTACAGTTTCCATCTCTGGCAGATTTGAGACCACAGTGGCTGCCTGTTTTTAACTGGCATGCCATGTGATTAAGGGAGTCTGTCAGTTGTTTGACTATGATGAAACTGATAAGGTGGTAGATGAGGCACCGTAAGTAAACACAGTTTGTAACCTGCAATTCTATTCTCCTCAACATCTATAATTCATAGGCCAAGATGACTCTTTCATGAGGCAAGCTAGTTGCACATAATTCATAACGTGGGCTGTGGAAACTAGGACAGAGTGAGATACCAGGAGTGAGGGGGAGGAGGGGGAAGGATGAGAGGGCTGAGCAAGAAAGAGGGTGACGAAAAGGATGAAGACAGAGAGGGTGTCTGTATGAGGAGGTGAAAGCAAAGAAGAGAAGGGAGGCAACAGGATTTGGGTTAACAGAAGTACAATTGAAGAAGGAGGCTGCATAGAGAGTCGCAGAGAGAAACAAAGATGGAACTTGGAAGATAAGACATGGGAGAAAAAAAGAGCAAAATAGTTGGAGATGAGAGGAGAGAAAAGAGAAAGCTTAAAACGAGGGAGGAGGGTTGTGTGCAGTTGATGTGACAGACATCTATATCAGGCAAAGGAGGGAGGAGTCTGAAATGAAAGGCAAACTTTATCATTGGTTCTTTGTTTTACCAAAGCAAAGAAAGAATACATTTGTTGAGGCTTAACTCTGCTGCCTGATAGGGAGACAAATGGATTTCTTGCACATTTTCCAAAGGAGATGCTAAGAAAAAGCTAATAATGACAGCTCTGTAACTCTTAATTTGGCAAAAGACTATGGAGGAGATGTTTTCCTCTTCTTCAGGAGCGTTGCTTGCTTTCAAGTTGGCTGGCATTGAACAGTTGCTCGAAGGTTACTGGTGCCCAAAAACGACAAAAAGAGACAGAATGGAGATGTGAATGAACACACAGACAAGTGTAAGTCCAAGGTTTAAAAAGTGAGACACTTAGGGACCATGGTTTAGCCTCCTTCTTTTTGGTGTGGTGCTGGAAGCAAAAAAGATCAGAATTCAAAACTCATTCAACAGCTGTGTGAGTGTTAAGGAGAGAGACAGGGTCAGATAGAAAAAAACAGAGAGAGAGTAACCGAGATCACAGAGAGTTTGCACTTTCTCCCCCGCTATATAGCTCTGGGCCATGTACACAGCAGAAAGTCACGACCCCAAAGTTCAGCGCATGATCTGAATTCCAATGACTTTTTGACTGTGATGGAGCATTTGTGACTGTGCAAGCATGTAAGTGTATGTGTGTGTATGTTGGAGAGGAGAATAGAAGTGTATGGGGGACAGAATTCCTGTGGGAGCTGAGAACTGAAAAATAGAATGCTGAATTGTGACAATGACACACTGCTGAGGTACACACACGAGAGTATACACACAACTCGCAAACACAGAAAAGCTTGGAAGAAGTGCGAGTCCAGGACACGGCAAGGTGACCACAAATAAAGTAGGAACAAGGCTAAGCATATGGACACCTGCATCTATTTATCCGTGCCATAATACTGGAGATGAAAGTTCTCTAAAAGGCTTTGAAAATAAAGACATCATAAGAGAGACAGAAAATCACTGGAATATCTTACTTTTCATGAAGGTACGCAAGTTCAAAGGATAGTGAAGCTACAAGTTCAAAAGATACGGCAGTAGAGCCTTTATTGTGTAGCACTAAGGTCGTCAATCATCAAACAAATGCAAGAAAAAATGTTTTTTTCATAATTGTTTGCCCTGCTTGTGGACAGTGTTGCAAAACTGATTTAGTTTGAAATTAGAAAATGTTCCTTAACATTTAACGGACGGGGCTTTTCAACAACCACCAGGCAGCGGGGGGACATTTTGTGTTGTAAATTGATATATTCTTTTGAGGAGGGGCTAGGTAGAACAGTGCACATGTTCTATAGATAGATGTAAAATTATTTGGAGGAAAATGGCCAACCAATTCAAATGCTGACTCCCTCTCTGGTACAGAGCAGACTGCCAGCTCAAGCACACTTACATATGTCTGACATGTCTTCCAGAATACAAATAGACAAATAAATATTTGTATGAAACACTATTTAAAAACACACACTATTCAGGCCTTTCCAATTACCATATTCAGGTTCGACTCTACTGCTAGTATCTTGTAAAAGAAAGCATGATTATGTTCCATCAATGTCATGTTCAAAAACTGCACACCAATGGCCCAAAATTAAGTTATTGCCGATGCAAAAGAATCACATTTGAACACAATCACAGTCATTCCCAAAGCCAATTCAAAATCAGCAATTTACTTGCATGTCTTAGAAAGGACCTAGAGAAAACCCCCATTAGCAGGCAAGGTTCAAACGCAAATAAAAAAAGCGATTTTTTTTCCAAAAATTATGAAGTACTTATTAGCTGCTTAGTCATTATATTGTGATAATGTTTTTATGAGAGTATGTGGCAGCATGTGCCCATGAGCACGTTCCTGTGGTTCATAAAAGCCTCCAGAGTGCTCAGTTCACATTTCACTTTTCTCTCCATCCCTTTTTCATTTAAGTTTAGATCGTGTATATGTTGTGTGCATTTTTATTTTGTTTTATCATTTCAATTTCAGTTTTGTACCTTATATGCAAACATAGATTGTGCATGATCATTTTTGGCAATAAATTGACTCCGATTCAGTGCTGATTTGAACATTTCTGGTTCTCTCTGATAACTGTGATACACCGAGGGGAAGAGTGCTGCGTTAGTCTCTCATATTACAGTATAGGTTACATGTAATTGTCCTGGAAAATGGCAGTTATCTGATGCCTTCTCTGAATGTGAATGTTAATGCAGAAGTTAAATAAAGAATAACTGTGACTGATGTCCTCTAGGCATCTAAATAATCTTTGCTGTATTACGTAGAGTAAAAAACATTTTATATTCTAATATGGGCCATGTCTGCAGCAATAGAAAAAAGTTTTGAAAATGTAAATTTCCTGAAATCATTAAGGAAGTTTACCACAGAGATTAAGTAATGTTTGCTTGTTTCTATTGGCTTTTCAATTGTGGTAAGATCATCCTTCTAGGCCTTAGCAATCTAGCAAAAGGAACTCATAATTAAATGTGAAAACTTAGAGGATAACCATTATGATGACTATCATTAAAACATGCTCTGTTTGTCATGAGGAATGATATGTATTTAACTGTTGAAACTGTTTAACTGTTGAAAGCTCAGGTCAGTTGAATGTTATTGGACGTAAATTTAACAGTCCTTAACCATCAGGCTTTTGTAAGCTAGTTTGTTTTTTTAAAACCCTGCCTGTTTTTCTGTCAAGCTCAGGAGTTGAAAAATAATCTAATAAATCTTATAAAGACATAGATGAATCAACTGTCTCCCTTAGTCGGTATGCAGATGTTGCATTTGTATGCTCAATGTAAACTTATTGTAACTTCCAGTAAAACACTGTATCTGTAAGAAAGACAGAGAGGGTCATTTTGGTTTATGCACCATTAGAAAGAGGCATCACCCAAGGTCACAAGTTGAATTCCAGCCTTCACTTAGTTTCTCCAGTGTCATTTAAGAAGTGTGATTATTTCCATCCTTTACTTAAAACCCTCAGATTAGCACTCAACTGAAACTTTAGAGGATCCCTTGGCCACCATAACACCCATTTAAAATCAATAGCAGGAGACACTGCCCCCTTTAAAGATCAATAGTGGCACCTAATGGAAGGGGTCGAGTTTGGTCTTATTTTTGCTTTGTTTTTCAATTTATCAAGATATGCATAAAAAAGTGTACAAAGTGTCCAAGAGAAAAGGATTAAATATCCAGTCTATGTTTTGTACGTGAGAAAATAACTCTAAGGAAGCCCAATCATAACAAAAATTATGTAGGTATTTGATGTTTCTGGTAACCCGTGTCGTGTCCATTCTTCTGACAATAGAGCCCAGCTTCTGTGTGGTAGGGACGGTTGAGGAAGATGCAGGTTGTGTGAGTTGTTTATTTGATGGCAAAATTAATTGTTAGTCATCATTCCATCACAGGACCAAAACAGAGACAAATGAGATGAACAATCATGCAAGTTCATACTCCCTCCTATGGTCATAAATTAGCCTAACATGCATGTTTATGGAATGTGGGAGGAAGCCGGAGAGTACCCACACATGTAGGGGAAGGACATGCATATAGAAAGCCAAGAGTCAAATCAGGAATCTCTTGGTGCAAAGCAAGTGCTTACCACCATACATCACACCACAGTCATAGAGCCTGGATTTGATGCATACTGAAAAAACAATTCAGGGGAAAAATAGAGAAAAAAAGCAGTGACAGGATGAGTTTGCTGCAATATTTTAATGTGTTAGAATCATCTGTCAGCATATCTATCCCATAATGAGTGCATGCTTATTAGTAGATAAAGCCAAGTCAGGCATGAGTTGAAAGAAAAATCAGAATCAAAATACAATTTTCTACTAGGAAAACCTGACTTTCATATGGATATTACTTTGACACTAGTCACTGAGCTAAATGTTTTTTGCAGAAAAGTCACAGCCTCTCATGAGGCAGCAACCTCCCCCAGCAGGACAGCAGTGGGCCCTCTAACTGCTTAGGGAGGGCTAAAAAAACTCATCTGAGAATAAAATGTTCACCGGTCTTCCAAACTCCCCAGATTTCAGTCTGATGAGATCTGATGGCATCTGCAGGAATCAAGCCCAATTCACAAAGACCCCACACTGCAACAGTAGAACAGTGCGCAAACATATAACATTGCATTCAAGGACACCCTCAGATAATAAATGCCCCACTCTGAGCACACTTGACAGTATGAGGAGATACTACTCTGTACTTGGTGGGTGGTCATAATGCTTTGGCTGATTGATGTATTTCTAATTTCCATCCTGCTCCGTAATGGAGCATCAACAGTCCATCATGACACTTACACACAAAGATGGTCAACTGATCTCAAACTATCATAGCAAGATAACCATGTCTTTGCAGGAGAAAACCATTACAGGCACAGGGAGGACATCCAAACTCAACAGAAAGACAGTAGCGATGTTATAAGAATCCAATTACAAGTTAATGGGCGCATAAGCAAATAATGCCAGTAAACTGCTGCTAAAAGTCCAAACAGCAATACAATACCGTTTTACCGCAAAGTTTTCTCATAATTCTCACCTTGTGCCAACAGCTTTTTAGTGATGATTTCAAACTCATTTGATGGTTGAAGTTTCTCCTTTCTGTGCTGTGCCTGTTGTTACCATCTTTATTGTTTGTCTCTGTCAGTTTCCAGTTCCCTTGTCACCGATCCCTCTGTAGAAGTAGGTTGACATCACCTCTGAGGAAACTTCACATAACATCTAAGATGATGACTCACTCATCAGGAGTACCTCTCTGTCGCTCTGTGCGCCTTTTAAATCATGTACACTGCCACCATACATGTGTTATTGAGTGTGAGCTAACCTACGGAATGTGTGTCTTAGCACACTAATTGTAATTAGCTGTTTCCTGTGTCAGGCTGTGTGCAGTTTGAAACATAGGATTTGCTACATGCCCTGAGGGTTTGTGTGTATGTGTATACATCGAAGTGTGTGCATTGACGTTTGTATGTGCATGACTCTGATGGCTGTGTTTATTTTGGGGGCAAGTGACATCACGCTTCCTTTGCATCTGTATTCCCTGTCTGGCAGTGTGCATCTGTGTGAGCATATGTGCCTGTGTGTGTGTGTGTGTGTGTGTGTGTGTGTGTGTGTGTGTGTGTGCATGTTACCACTCACACTCTTAAGTCTCTCAAGTCTTAATAAAGCTGTCACCAACCAACTCTATATTTCTCCCCTCTTTTTCCATTGCATCATTTTGTAGTTTAATTCCTTCATCTCTTCTTTTTTCATGAATTTAGTCACAAAATATCTATCTATCTGTACATAAAGATTTAAAGTACACATTTTACACACAAAATTTATTGGAACCAACTAACAGAGTTGTGATAGTGGCACAAATATCCAAAATCTGAATAAATATCTGAGACACCTAGTCAGACAGGATGGTTACATAATTTTTTTTTCCATGCAACAATGCAGATATTGACTATTATTAAACCTTTATGATAATTTTCAGTTTGCTAGGAGAGTTATTAACCTTAACGGTGCAAAACACCTCTAAATGCAACCAGATGGACTTAAAAAAGATGATGTTCTGAACTCCATTGAGCTAGTGACCTTCTTACTGTGAGGCAAGAATGCTAATAACCACACTACAGTACAGCCCCAAATAAATAAGGAGCTCTCAAAATTATTGGGTCCCCTGGTTGGCTATTTCCATGCCTTCTTTTAGCATGGTGTTATGGCACCTATTAAACAGATTTTGCTTGGATTGTTGCTTCAAAATCCAGCAGCATAATGAAACCTTTGTACGTTCACGTTTATTTAACCAGCATTTTAAAACAGATTTTTTTTAGGTTTGTATTAAGGTAAACTACAATGTTTGTGCTACACGAACAGCAAAGAAACAGCACAGAACACATTTGACATAGAAAGCAACACTGAATGATATAAACTATGTATACATAATACATGTATTTATTTATATATTTATTGATTTAGAATTGAGCGTTAAATACGATGGAATTTTTCCACTTGCTTACTTATAAGGGCTATATTTGGAGTGCTGACAAGCTCAGAAAGCTTTCTTTGGTTATATGTCAAATGTATGATGGGATACAATTTAATATGAAATCTATATTAAATAACACAATTTCTGTCCATTTTCTAAACTACTTATCCTGTTCAGGACACACATGTAAACGCAATGACATGGTGAATCCTGTCTCTTTCTTTGGTGTGTTTGCTTTTTATTATGAAAAGATTGGATGGTGAATTCGAAGGCAAGCTCATTAGCTACTCCTTTATCAACCAGCAGTAGTTGAACAGCAAGCACAGGTCCCTACAGAGGTGACAGCAAGGGGATTGGAATAAGCAGAGAGGAATGTGTCCTCTTGTATTGCTGAACCTTTATTCTATTGTGCATCATTTCAGTCCCTGTGCATGTCTAATACTGTTCATAAAAGTATGTGGCTTTGTTTTTTTTTCTACAATTAAATATTTTCTACTTAGTGGAATAGCAAGTAAATACATTTCAGCTACCTCTCCATGCTTTTATTTTTTGTCCTTCATTTTCTAAGACAAATGGCTGTTTCACTATTTTGATAACTTCTGCTTTACATTGTTTTATCAGTCAGTTATCTTGCTTTGTGCTTTGTAAAACTGCTGTTCTCCTCTTTAGAAAAACACATCGCATGTGAGTGAATGAAGGTTTTTGAATGCGCACCCCTGATTAAAAAATGCGCTTTCAGCATTTTTGGCACATTTTTCAGCACGGTGTCTCCCAGCACATGAAAGACGCACAAAGCCATCATGTCCTTTTAATGTCTCTTTTTATTGCTGTCCTATATGTTTGGCTGCAAGCTGTTCTCCCAGCATCATTGAGCATCACCAGCTGTGCCAGCGCTCCCCTGGCAGGTAAACGATCAGGCCAGATGAAGTAAGATGGCATTGTAATGTCAGCTTTTTAAGCAAAAAGGTGTTTTGCATGCCAAGTAGATTTATTTCACATAAAATATGAATAATCTAATATGTTATGGCATATGGCAAATAGACAACATCTTAAACAAGAAAACTTGTCATGTTGACCTCCAGGAATCCTTGGCATGGACAGTAAAACGATTTAAAGCAGCGGTTAGCTCTGTGATTGTGGAATAACTGTACACTTACATTTGAGACTTTACGGTCTCATATCTGACTGCCAGTTCTTTCCTTCAAAGCACCCACATTTCTTTTCTTGACCCATTAGTTTCCTTATCTATTTAAACCGTGCTGTAGCTGAATGCACAGAGATGGAAATTTGAGAGTAATGAATGATCTATTGGTCACAACAGGCATATTTTCCCACTGATGAGCATCCACTGAGCCCATATACAAGCTGTTATTAGAGAGCCTCTACAGTGTCTACCAGCTGTGCCAGCTCTCTTCTGGCAGGCAACAGAGTCGCAAAACCATCTGTGTCTGCAAGCATCAGGCAGCGACACCAGTGCAGTATGCCCTCCTCTACAGCACCTCTTCTTCCTCAACAGCGTTAGAGACTGAGCAAGTAAAAGCAAGGTAGGATGTAAATTTGCAGACAAAGGAAATCTGACCTGGCCATAGTGACCTTGATTAGTGGCAGATTTTTGCCAGACAATAAAGTGAAGAATTATTTTGCAAGTTATGGAAAAATGTGTGTCCCTTGTGAGAAAGACCATAAATCCTGAATTAAGGTGAACTGCAAAAAAAAAAAACAAGACTGCGGTAGATTCTAGTCTATTGTGTGTAACAAGCTTTTCTTCATCACACGAACTTCACATCTACCTTGCTTGGTAAAATTCTTTATTCACCATGTAAGTATCACCATGATCTTACCATAAATACAAATAAACCTCTGCAACTAGAATTGTTTTTCTTTATTTCTTGTGTTTGAAAATAATTTATGGTTTATCTACAAAAAAATCAGCTCCTTACTATTTTACGGTCATCCACACAATGCTGCTCAGTGTGATATTGTCCTTTGGGGACTCACTCATTGCCATATGTTACGTTAAAATTTTCCATCATGTGTGGTCAAGAAGTTGCTATATGCATGTGTGTCCGTTGAGGGAAATAAAAGAAGAAGGAATACAGTATGAACACAGAATTAATGTCACTGTTAAAGGCCTTTAAGTTTTGTTCTAAGGTAAGAGCTCGCCTAAGAGCATTGGATGTAGATGCATAAGAGGCTATGATGGTGTTGTGTGACAAAGTGGCTGAGTGAAATCTATTTGTCTCACTGTCTCACATCATAGCAACATTCTTGCATTAACTATACTTGTTTGATTTGATTTAACAGTGTTAGCTACATCTTTGTTCAGTGGTCAACAGACCCCAACCGTCCCGGGTTCATTTACGTTTTGCTACAGCTAAAATACATATCTTTTTAAAATAAAGACACAGACCAGTATCATGTTTGTTTCTGTTTTTTTTTTTTGTTAAAATGGTCTGTTTATTCATTCATTTAAAGAAATTTGTTTCTTACCATACAGGAACAAAAGGAGGAAATGAGGATGATGAATTGACCTCATTAAGTAACGTAACTGCAAGGGATCAAGTATGTGGGAAGATTGGTTGTATTGAGCTAAAGATTGACTTTTCTTTTGTTTAGATGTCTACAGTGTTAAGACTGAAGCAATAATCCCGAACAGACTTACCTGTCAAGAGGTAAGGGTCTAAAGGAAACTATTTTTTGAAGAGGACCGGGCTGGCCTTTGAAGAATGAAGAATTTCAATACAAAAACCAGTGAAGCCATATGTATGCGTCAGTTGTTGTTATGGATGTTACCATGTTACACTTAAGAAGTTGGTGTTGACTGAGTAGACACCTTTTTGAGGGGATTGTGTTTTTCTACAAGGCTTTCTTAAGCATCCATATCTGTCTTCATCTTTTTGTAGCTTATTTATAGGAAGGACTTCCTCACACATCCTCCCATTTTCCTGGGACCATTTATGTATGATCTGCCTCATAACTTAATAAGGTTCTAAAAATGAGCATTGTTTTAATAGGTGCTTGTATTATGAGCTATAAAATGTGAACACTGTGCCTGCTAATCAGATGTTTTGTGGGTTCGTGATCAAGGGGAATGCTGACAGTATTCTATGAGTTTTCCATTGGGCACTTTGCGTGACACCATTACATTATCGATCCTATTGATTATGTGCCTTACTGCTTTGCCCCTCCAGCTTCACAATGTTAAAATAACAGTGTCAGCTCTCAATTAGAATCCTGCTTGTCAGCGTGGTTTTGTTGATGTGATGAAGAAGTTTCGAGATATGTCTGGTTATTTTCCTGTAAGACTCTATATAGACTGTATTTGGATGAAAAAAGAACACAAGAAAATAAGAAATGGTGTGTGTTTGTGTTTGTATGTGTGTGGGTGTCTGTGCATGTGTAACAAGTATGATGCACAAGTTGTAGGGTAATAGGAAGAGGACATATTAGATGGTTTTAACATTTTTTATTGTTAAACATCCTGACGAAGCTCAAACAGTGAGAAAATATTGCAATTTTCTGATTGTTGCCCTTACATCTTAAAAAGTTGTGAGGTGAAATAAGTACAAAACAAATGTCACTGTATTTGTACAATTGGACACAGCGCACTGTTCCTGTTTAGTCTTGATTATCAATGTGTGTATGTAGAGTGTGCTGTGAAGAGGTCGCAAGTCCTTCACAATAGTCGAAGTAGGAACACAGATGTCCATGCTTGCTCACCCCTTTAAACTAACATGTCTTTGGCTGTGAGAGGCCAGAGCCAAGATTAAAACTGGAATCCTTCTTGGACATCTTGGAGGTTATTGTGCTAACCAAACACTGGGAGAGATAGAGTAACAGAATTAACCAAAATAATGCCTGAAGCCCACTTGATAAAGCCCCAAGCGAGCAGTTTACAAAAATAAACTGTCAGTGCAACACAAAGCATTATTGATCTAGGGCTTTTGTTAATTAAAGTATTCATTAAAGTCTTTCAAAACTAGCAGGGCAACATGCATAGACATCTGTTTAGAGCTGAGACTTCAATTAATTTATTTGTCAAATGCCCAAATTAAAAGATACATTACAATTGTCAGCTAACCCACAAAAACAGCAACCTCTCTGAGTTATAGGACTTCCTAATTCACACAAAAAGCACTGAGAAAGAATATGAGCAATAAGTATCAGAAAAACAAACTGTCAAACAATAACTGTTGTGACTGGAAGAGAGCAGCAACGAAAGAGCAAGTTAATGACTCTGTAAATGTATCCATTTCATACATTTTGTTAAAATAAATCAACTAAAATGTGAAAACTAAATGATAATAACATGCATACAGGTTATTCAAACTGTGGGAACAAATGATACTGTATGTTTTCAATGCCCAGTGTATAGAAATACTTTTTTTTCTAAGCTCTTTGGAATAGCAGTGAAAGAGGAAACAAGTGACATAAAAGTACAGAGACTGATGTAGGGGAAGACTGGCAAAGTAGAGGGGGAGAGTAGGGGGTAGATTGGAAAAGACAAAAAGGATGAAACAGATTAAAAGGATAGGGGAGCAGGGCATGCCTGTGGGAAACGGAGGCAATCGATAGAAAAAGATGCCAAAATACTGCGAAGGAGGGGGTTTTGTGTTATATAACTCCAAGATGGCAGCCCTGGTTTTCAGAATAATCAGAATTCTGGAGCACCCTCATCTCTGCTTCAGGCTGACTTCCGTGTGATCAAATCACTGACACCGTCTCCTGTGAATGGAACTGCATAAATCTGAGCATAAGCCAAAGAATTGTTTATGCATCCTAAAATGTCAAAAGACTGTGGTTTACAAGTTAACATCTCAGCACCAAGTGATTTTTGCACAGTAAATAATAAACGATGAAGGGTCAGGAGCATCTTTAATAGCATATAGTGTGACCCCAGTTGTCCTTCCATTATGTCCAGGCTTTCTTCATGATAGCCGGCACCAAAAAAAATATGAAACTTTTTACATCATTTGATGCCCTCTCTGTATAGAATTCATGGAATTGCAAATTGGCTGTTGCAAATCAAGCAAGAGAGGAATTCAGTCATGTGAATTGTAACAATCTTTATTCTAACATTCATTATTTTAGTAATCAATGCTCTCTACTTTCTGTTTTTGCCAAATCAAATTTAATTTCATGCTAAAGACTGAATATTTTGTTGTAAATAGATACCTGCATACTAATCAGTTTTCCTTTTTATCCTTTTTCAATCAGCTCCTGTATCAGAGATGTAATACATACATGGCAACAATTCATGACTTATCATAAGAGCAAATTTATGTGTTTAGCGTGCCACTACACCAGATTGCGTAATATCTTTGTTGGTCAAAAAGCTCGTAAATTGTGAACTGTCAAAATGTTTTGGTTTCCTAAATCATTAGATGCCTACATCTGTCTTTTAGAATAGTAACATGTAATATAATAAGTGTCAAAATGCCTATAAGTAGGTCGGAGGGAATGTCTGACAGCCCTGCACAATAGGCTGTACAAGATCAGATGTCAGACTGGCTGCCCTGTATGTCAATCAAGTGACAAATGTGCAGATGGATGATAGCCTATCATTTTATGTCATGACCCACACTACCTTTGGCTGGCTTGCATCAGACTATATCATTTCAGTGCCTTGAGATTACATTTGTTGTGATTTGGCGCTATATAGATAAACTGAATTTAATTGAATTGAACCTTTGCGATCGACCAGTAGGTCGAAATCGACCAGTAGATCGAGATCGACGTATTGAGCACCCCTGCTCTATGAGATGTATAATTTAACATAGAGTTATAGTTAGGAGTTGGGAATAAATTGGGAATAAACTTTAACATTCTGATATGGTTGATGGTTGATGGTTGAAATGTCACCATCCAAGATATTGATATACTAATTTCTTAGTTGATTCTGGAAGAATTTATTGCCAGTTATTGATGAAAATCCTCCACTGATTGAGTATGAGTGCTAATGAGCTTTCATTTTGGTTTCAACGTCAATAAATGTTACATCTTAAATGTTATTTCAGTCTATCCGGAACATCGTCAGAAAAAGGCCTACTGAAAGTGAAACTTTTTGCAGCTAATTTAATCCAAACTTTTTCTAAGACAAATCACACGATCAGCCTAAACTAACATATTATTCTGATCAAATAGAGAGTCATTTTAAGAAATGAAATGTCTGGCTTTAGGCTCAGCAAGCCTCAATTATCTATTAATCCTGTTCTTTTGTTTTGTATGTCATTACTGTTTACACTCCATTTTTTAAATTTAACCAACAATATATGAGACAGTTGCCTGCCCACACATCAACTACAAAGGAAATTCAATGCTTAACCACCATTTCTATATATGGTTTAAATATACGTATAAAAAAATCATTATATCAAATCAATCCATTCAATATTTATGCAACATTTAATCTTTGATCTTCTGTTTTTTTCATACTTCCAAGATTGCACTTGGGGGGATTTTTTTCATAAGCCCTTACACAATTTTTTTCACATAAAGTATATCTTCTGTATGTCCTGAGTTAGTAGATAAAATATGTGAAATGAGAGCAGTAGGATTTGGAGCAGCATTCAGATGGGAGCAGCCAAAATAAAGACAGAATATAAGCGGCACTGCCTGCCAGCCTCACTGAGCTGCTAAGCAGGGCTTAACGATGCCCGGGGGGTTGTGTATGTGTGCGTACATGCACATCAGTGTCAGTATGTGTGCACGTGCGCTTGTGTGCTTTCCTTCGTTATAAGCCCAAAACAAGAGCTCCATGTTTTGGGGTCAATGAGAGGCCAGAGAACTTGAGATGTAGAACTTTGTTTGAAAGCCTGAAACTTGTCAAACTGCTAGTAAATTGTCAAAGTGAAAGCAGGTGGATTTAATTTCAGCAAAATGAGCAAAGGTAAAATAAGTTGCTCATTTCTTGTTTCTACAGACACGGGAGTCATATGACAGTAGTTAAGCTTAATGGCTGTCCTGTAGACTGCATGGTGCCATAACAGTCCTGTTGAAAACTATTTCAAAGCAGCCAGGTCTGCAGGATTGTGAAGGAGTTGTCACTTGTTTTTTCACCTGACAGCAAGAATTTCACCATGAGAGTTACAGCATAAGGTTCACACCATCTCCCACATTCTACATCCTGTCTTTCATGAGCCATCATATTGTTGGAGTAGCCGTTGTGTAAGGCAGATCATATTTTTTTTAACCATTTTGACAGCTGCAGTAGACCTGCAGTAGACTTGTCAGGGACAGCAGAGGAATAACTGTAATGATGGCTTTTCTTTTCTTAATGTACAACATGCAGGTTACATTGTTGACATTGTCTTTAAATAATTTCTTGTGAACATATGTGCTTGAAATGTTACTAAAAGAGCTTGGTGGTTCAAAGGTTGCATCAATTAAAAAAAAAAAAAAAGATATTACAGGAGCTCTTTGGAGTGCGAATCAATTCTTAGACATGCTCCTAAAAATGCTTCTGTTTTTTTTTTCCTCATCATTATTTTTCCACAATTTTTTTGAAACCCAGAAATTGTGAAAGTCTGGGTTGTGGTAACTCCAACTTTCCAAGCCACAGGGTCCACAGTCATCCTGAACTTAGAAAGTTAGCATTCCTGAATGGGTACACTTTGTGCAGGCGACGAACCGGGCTTCACTGGAACAACAAACCTGACTATATGTAGTGTTATTTTTGGATAGGAGGATTCGGTACCTAGAGATTTGACTGGGCTCTAGATGGGATGAAGAAGCTTGCTGAAAAGTGTTTGATTGATGGCTGTTCTTCTGCTGCGTGTCTTCATCTGCATCAGACAGCCGGGATATCGATGTCCAAAACTGAGGGATCAACCGACACAGAGAGATAAGATAAATCCAACAAAGAAGGACACTATCAGCCGTAAGTTCTGTTTTTTTCTGCTTCTCCAGCACCATAAAACAGATTTGCTTTGTAAACCAATTGGTGGTATGACTAGCCCACCAACTGATCCTTGGGCATTAGATTCTTTTTTATGTCTAGTTTGATATCCCAGCAGTAAACAATTGCATCATGTTATAGTTTTGTTATACTCTCATATGTGATGACAGACTTTACATTACTCCTAAAATGTTGTTTGCAATAATTAGCTAAAATGTTAACCCAACACCACACCAGATCAGTTTTTGAGTGGTTCTCCTTACAACACAAATTAATTTCTGTCAAATAGGAGATACATCTCTTGATTTTTATCCATTGGGCTCATTGACGCCTATCAGAGTCAAATTTATAAGGCTGTGTTCCTGTTAGGTGCTTGTGCATTCACATTGTGAGTCTCTTCAGCATCAAACTCGTGTGTGGATCCATATTTCCTACGTTCAAACTCAGTCCAGCTTGACTATTCTCCTTCATGCTATGTCACTGCTATGGTGTGTGTTTTCTTTTTTTAAAGATGTTTAAAACTCTGATACTGAAACAGCTCTGAATCTCATTCCAAGAATACCGTACATGAATGCATAGACTTACAGATGTTTATTATTATTTGTTTGTTTTTTGCCACTGAGCCTGTATGCACAATAGCAGGGTTCTGGAACATCTTACAGGAACGCTGCCATGATTCTTTTTAGCAATTAAACATGCTTTTCCTGGTGTCAAATACAAAAATTCCTGCCATGAGACGAGTCATTCATCGTGTGCGGAATACATCGTCATTGGGGTTTCATGCTTTTTCATGCTTTTTTTTTTGCAGAAGTCCATTCAGATTTGTGTCTTTTGGGCCTACAGAGCATATGGGGCCTCCTTCTACTGTTTTTACAAACTCAAAATGTAATATTGAATGCCGCATTTCTCTGAGCTATCCTTTAACAGTGTCAAGTCAGAGAAAAGCTCTTATCGCAATATATTTTTTCTTTAAACCTTCTTTGTGTTGCAATATTTCACCTAATGTTTTCATGGTATTTCAGAAGAAAAACTGCAATTCCTTAAATCTGAGGCCAACTGGTAAGGACCCAAAGCTGAATATTTTGGGAATTGGGAGTGCACTGTTTGTGTGTATGTGTGTGTGTGTGTGTTAAGGTAAAAATACTTGACAAATAAAATATAATATGTGTTTGTGCATGTCAAGCATCACTGCCCACACACTGTCATGTGTGCTTTACGTTGGCATGGTTGTTAGGCAAAACAACCACCATAGGGCAGTGTAAAGTTCAGAGTTCACCTCTGAGTTCCTTTGCCTCCTTCGGAGTCCACCAAATTCACGTCCAATCTCCTCCCAACTCTTCTTTAGGGAATCTCTGTCCCGATTCCCAGGCAAGGTTATATCATGTGTTTGTAGTTGTGTACACATTTGCCCAGCCTTTTTCAAAAATTTCTGCCATTACTGTTTTTGTCTTCTTCTTGTTTGCGCCTATCACTGGTCCCATGTTAGCTATACTGCACAACGCCCCCATAAGTTCCGTAAGGTCTCTTATTGATATATGCACAAAATGAATACAGAGGACAAACAGAAGGCTCTGTCTTTATATGTATGTTTATTTAACTTTGAGTATAAATGAGCCCTTAGTCGGCTTTGACTTCCTACTCCTGCAACAGGCAGAAATGTCCTTACTGTGACAGCAGAGTACTCCCTGTAAAAGAAATGTATGCGCTTGTGTGTGTGACCCTTGGAGACTGAGCAAGGGAGATGCAAGCATGTATTTGTGTGTAGTGTGTGCTCAACAGACCCTCTGTGACCTTGTTTTCCCTTTCCCTCCCCTACTGTCATGAGTAGCCAGCCACAAAATCAAAGCTGACTGTTCAGCCCCCAAGGTACCATCACATCAGGTTGCACGAAACTGTTGGCTTTGGGAAATGCTTTCATATGCTCTAACCAAACAAACTAAAGTGACAAAAGGCCACCAGTGAAAATGAGAGGATTGTTTGTCTGGCATGACCATTTAAATATTTTTCATCTAATCCATATATTCAGTTTTACTATCTGTTGAGAATGAACTTCTTTTTCACAACACATTTTCATTCCCAGCTCATTGCAGAGTTCTGCTTGTATAAAAGCTCTAAACATAATTTCTCAGCACATGGGATACCCATTTACAGGCACAAACACAGAACTGCTGCATATTGCTTGCTTTCCTTTTTTGTAACTAAGTGGCACATCAGACATTCCAATAGTAAAGGGCAAAAGGAAAATGTCATTTTATAGTGCTGCTTTACCAACATGTAAAGCAGTAGGGAGGATGGCAATAGACACGTGACTCTGAAGCATGGGACTACTTTGAATCCCACCTTGAGACACTTCCTTTTGATTTTCTTTTCATGCTGGTTCGGTTTTAATTTTTCCTCTTCCTCTACTACTCTATTACTTCATTGCCCAATAAAAGTGCTTTTTTCATGTCAAGCAATACAAGTATTTGTTGTTAGGAAACATCATGGTGACGCGTTCAAATACATAAGATACATTTTATTGCAGAAAGCTTCACCAACAATTCCCAAATTGCCATAGGGACGTATCATATGACTGTTACGTTTTTGGAAACCCCATAATTGTGAAAGTGATGCTTGTGGTGGTCCTTCTGCATTTGGAACTGACGCAAATGGCACCTGAAAAAGCATCAGTATGTGATGATGTGAAAGTGAAAATGGGTGATACTCATCATCAGGGCATCCAACACTGATGCTTTGTCAAAGCCATTTATGTCTATAAGGAACAAACAAGTTTCTCTTTGGTGTCAGTCCCTTGACAACATGGCCATTGGTTAATTTAAACTGCATTTATGAATTAGACGGGTAATTCAGACATCAGAGCAGGAAAAAAAATAGATCTATAGAAACTCAGAATACTATCAGTGATTGTGGGAGGTTCAGATCAGTATTGAAGGAAACATTTATAGTGATGAAATGACATGGTTCTGTTGTAGCTCTGACTGTGGCATTACCCAGCCGATTCGTTATAGAACCAACTTAAAACCAACACTGGAATCACTTCGGTCAAAATGGAGTAAAAGTCTTCCTCCAAAAGAAGGAAGAATGTTTGCAGAATAAGTTGTAGGATTTTTATTTTGAGACCCAAATTCAACTCTAAACCCATTTCTGTTACTTAACTTCGCTGTGAGTTGTGTGTGAAAGTCTAGGCACCAAAACGACTGTGTTAGGATTGGGAAAATGTCATGATTTCCTTCAAATTGACTCTAAAACAACTGTAACCATACGTTTGAATGAAGATGCCAAAGGGTACCCAGTGTGATAAGGTTTGATGTCAGGGTAGCTGGTGGCATGCAACATGCATGGTATAACACCTGGCTGGTATGTAAAAGTGTGATTAATTCGAAAACACTGATTTCACCAGCATTTTCAGGAAAGAGGCCTTCATAGGACATCACAAGAGTTATTATGGTGCAGTAAAAGCTCATGTCTATTCACATGGATGTCTCGTAAATTAGCATTTAATTTGCTACAAAAATAACGAAAAAAATTTTGATCTTATCTGCCTGTATCTACATGTTTATTCAAAGTAGATATGGAACAAATAACTGTGACACTCATATGTTGTTTTTACAGGAGAATATACAGAGAATGTTCAAATTGGCAGCAGAGTTTGACTGTGATGCATTTCCACAATTGGAAACACACCAGAGTAGCACCTGGGTAGCGCACACAGAAGGCAGGATGTGACGCAAAGGATATGTTAAAGAAATCAAAGTGATATACAGCACATCAAGATAAGCAGATCCTTACTTATTCATAATGATTATTATATAAGTACATGCTGATATCTTTACCACATGTATATGTTAGATTGATAAGCAAAATGAAGTGAAACCGGTGGAAAGTGGAATATGAATACTAATACAAATACTACTCTAATCATGTTAGATTATATCAGTTAGAATGAAGTCACTCAACACATTTAGGACAGTAATGAATTAAGAGAAATGAATATGTTGCTTTTGGCTTCCTGATATATCCTCCTCCTATACCTTGCATCACCTTCTTTGAGTTTTAATTTCCTACCTATCAATCATTGCTATTATAAAGCCTATTATCATAAAAGCCCTGTCATTATCATTCTGAAAATATCTCAAATTGGCCCAACCTCATCTCTCCATTTACAGCAAATCCTTAACTGAAAAAAAAACATCCCCTCACAACAAAGGAGAAGATACATCACCAATAGTCAATGGTAAGGATGGTTAGGAGGTGCATTTTTCTTACACTTTCCTCCGCAGATCTTTTATAGAATTAGACACCTCCAGGAGAGAACAGTTTCTGGCATCCCAGAACCACCTCCACACCCGCTGTCAGTGCCGATCAGACCCCTACACGTCTACAATACACCACCACCCTGGCATTGCACCCACAGTTATATTTATGCTTGGCAAGCAAACTTGATTATTTATTGGGAAAGAAGTGGCATTTGAAATGTGAGGTTGACCATGTTTTTTTTTTCTGGTAAAAAAATGTGGTGGGAATTTGTGCATCTATTGGGGTCTGGCATGAAAGGTCACTGGAAATATTAGTGTGCGCTTCGGACTTGTTCAAGTGAGGAAGAAATCAATATATTGTATATGTACGCATGTGTGAGATTACGACTGGGTGCATACACAAGGAGAGTGGGAGGTGTCAGCAGGGTAAACCATAGGAATATCACCACGAACCACCCGGTGATCAAACAATCTGATTATACCATAGAGAGTGAAAAAGAGAGGGAAAAAAGCAGACAGCAAACACAAACAAAAAGCAAACAGAGAAAAAAAAGACTAAAGACAGCTAAGCCACATCATTGAGTTTTATGTCCCTAGAAATATAAATTACTTTGACACTTGAAGGAATCAAAATAATGCTAGACTTAATTTAAAGATGGAATGCAACAAATATATTCTACTTTAATGAGGAAGCTACAGAAAAAAAGAGTGGCGGATAATTTGGGTTTATATGCTTAAGATATACTGTTACTGTGTAATAATTTAATCTGGACTGTTCTAATTCAGCAGTCAAAGTCTACACACCGTGACACATCTGTTCTACCAAGGACCATACACATGTCAAACAGTTAAACTGAATTAAATAGGCAGTGTTCACACATTTCAAATAAAACAGTGTGGTAGGGACAGCCAATACTCAGCTGATTGGTCATCTTCCAACTAACCAGTCATCGGTCTGGTCCTCTGTCCTGCACAGAGCAGAGTATCCTTGGGCAAGATAGTGAACCCCACAGTGCTACAAAACTACATGGAAATATCCCTATAATATCTGTCAAAGAAATTCTTGAAGTTAGATCTAAAACACCCAGCAGTTTGCTGACCTGAGCCCCGAAAGGAAATTATTCTGGATCTTGATTGAGAAAAGGACAGTTTTACTACATCACCATTGCTGAGTGTCACAGATGTGGACATGGATGAGTCATTTAGTCATTATTTGCAGCAGCTACAAATGCAGCCGCTTGTCTTTAAACTGGAACAAGAAAACATGATGACACGCCAGTGTTGTTCTTATTTAGCTGGCTTCATTTTCATTACTCGATTGATTTTACGATTTTTGTGCCTTGAAATGGACTAGCCCCATCATGTTTTTTCAGTTCACTTTTTTCAAAAGTTGTCAGTATTTCTGGTGCTGCCCTGCAAAGATTAGTTTCTAAAACAAAGAAACTGTTTTGGATTGATTAAAAATGATAACAGAGAAAAGAGACTGTCCCAGTCCAGATATCATCACAAAAAACCCAGTAGTTGCCGCTGGCTCATTATTTGGTTTAGGCCTACCTCTTTGATCTTGATTTATGTTGCACTGCTGCATTTATTGCGATATAAAAGCTATATTTCAAAGGTTTAACAATTCTTAGCCAGTCATTCAAAGTACCAAACCGTTCACCAAGTGGCCTTGTAATAAAGAAAGGCAGAGATAGTGTAACTGACTGAATATAAAAGTTTCTCACCGTTCACACTTATACTATTACAGTCTCTCGCTTTTGGGGACATGCAGCGCGAGAGGAACTGACATAAATAGGAACTATAAAGTAATACCTTTTGAGGTTGAGTGATAACGAGTGAAATGTGATCGATTATCATTTGGAGAAACCAGTACAGCGGCAGCAGGTTTACCTGCGGAGGGTCTGTGATTGGAGAGACTTCGCCCTCACCCCGCCCCCCGACGCGCCGCCCGCCTTCCCATCGCCAGAGCGCACTCCTCTCCTCATACCTTCCACCGGCCGCAGCTAAACATGAACTCCTGTTTAACTAAGCGGGCGCCGAGCGACACAGATGGTGTTACCACGTTTTCCCGTTTCATACTGACCGAAACTGCTGCTGTGTAGGAACAGTCAGCCACTGTTACCATTTTTTTCTTTGTTTTTTTTTTCTTCCTTTTTCTTCTTTGGATGCGCCATGCAATCTCGTTGGTGGACTTGTGGCATTCGGCTGGTGGCATGGACGTGGGTTTGCAATGTGGCATTGCTTGGAGCGTGGTGCATCCCTGCAAATGAAGGTAAACCAGTGCACTGACACTAATCTTCCGAGCGCGGCTGGGCTTTAATTGGCACTGAAGTCTGGCCGGTTAAAGGTCTATCGCGTGTCCCAAACCGTCGCACATTTAATCTTGACTGCTCGGCTTTGACGCCGTTTGACAAAAAAAAAAAGGTCCGCAATAGAATTATTTAGTGCAGGTAAATTTATGACAGCTGTGTTCTCCAAGCCTTTAATGATTGTGTGTTCCGACACGATAAAAGCTGAAATAAAAAGGACCTTTGAGCAGAACATGCCTCCTTAATAACCCGGACCTATGAGGACATAGAAGCGCAAACAGACTCGCAGAGAGCAGCAAAGGAAAAGAAAATCTCTGGATCAGTATTAAACATTTCCCTTTTGGAGCGTGTAAAATGCTGAAAACAACTGCAGTGCAATGACCTTTACCAACTGTATTACTGTAGAAAGACTATGGAATTCATATCTACATGACTTGGCTTTGGTGGCTTTTAGCCTACTGTTAGGAAATTTAGATCGATTCCCCATCTTTTCTACTTCTCCTTATGAACTGTGACAGGGATACTGTTTTTCAATTTAAAAGGGGTTTAGTTTTAGGATTCAGTTAAGTCTTTAAAGAAGCAGTTTACTGCATTTTGACCGTGGCATACTGAGACAGGCTTACACGTAGGACAATTCAGATCATATGCAGCCAATATTGCTTGTCAGATATTAACAATTGAATTTGTAACCACTCACATTTATAAGAGCTGATGTACGCCTGCATGTGCTATGCCTACTAAGTCAAGTATTTTAGCTATTAAAAAAAAAAAGTGGAGGAAAACTAAGTAAGTGTCAAAAAACAATATTTCAAATATTGTTCCCACGCTATTGTGCGCAGAGTGAGCAGCATTTTAATAGCGCTAGATGAAAGGTATTGTTTGAAGCTATAAGACAGCATTATCCGGGAAAGGGAGATCATTCATCAGTCTGCTTATTCTTCACATGACAGGTTTTATTTTGGTCAAAGTCTGGATACACAAGGGGTGCAAGGGATCTTTCTGCAGCACATCAAGTCCAACTATGTCTTTCTTTGTTTCTGCGTCCTCTGGATTGAATAACTACACCAGGCTTCCAGTTTGTACTCAATGGGAGATAAGATGCCCCTTTTCCACAGTCTCAAAAAAAGAGTGAAAATTGTCTCATGAGAATATTCCACCCACTTAAGTTTACCATGGGGGTTATTTGTGTTTACCAGCAATAGATAAATCCCTGTGTTGTTAAAATGCATCTTTTGTAAAGCCTGCAGTGAGTGGAGACAGGCATCCCCATAATCACATCCACGTTTGATGTTTCACATTCTGAAATTAGTCGCACTTTGTTTTCTTTGTTGTTTCCAATTATCTAGCCTTTCCTTTGTTTTTCTGCTTCATCGTGCTGATGGGGAAAAATGTTTAAGTTTCATACAAAAGCTCTCTTTCTCAATCTTTCTCTCCTTTTCAAATTTGGACTTCTACTGAACTTCTACTTAACAAGGCACATTAAATGAAACTGTTCACCCCTCAAGAATAACTTGCCGGAGGCTGCCATTCACCACAAACTTTAGATTAATTTGGCACACATTTGCATTGCAGTTGATAATCATACAATTGCATGCATAATTGGAGGGGAGAGAGAAGCCCATGATTAAATGAGCCTGTTCTCTCATTTGACTAATTTATTGTAATTGGGGAAAAAAATAAGATTAGAAAATATTTCTGCTTTGGCAAAGTGACCAAAATCCACATTGATAGATCTTCTAAGAATTGATTGTAGATTCTGGCCACTTTCCCATCTTAATATTGTGTCTTGTTCAGAGTAGAATTTCCTCTTTGGAAACAACCTGAGGCACTGCAACACGATTATGCCCCTCATGAAACAACTTTTGAGTTTGAGGTTCAACTTTAATTTGCATCAAATTGAATGGAAAATAAAGAGTTCAGGGGGGAATAAAGATACTTTTGTTGTTAAATTAAGAGTCCTTTAACCGTGGGAAGCATTTTCTTGCACTGACATATCTCCTGACATATGATTTTAAGGGAAACTGTACACTTTGTCAAGTTGACTTATTTCCTCTGCTTAAACTAATCCATTCATATTTAAACTGATACATTTCAGAGGATTAACTGTTTAACTGTATTGTCATCTTAAGGTTGACATGGAGTATACCAGTCCTCAAATTAAGAGGTTTTAAAACCCATCATTTCACTTATTGTTGGATGGTATTTACCAAACAAGCTTGTGGAGTATGTTAACAGTATAGCAGCGGGCTTGATAGAAGTGGATATTTGTCTACTCGTGTGTGTGTGTGTGTGCGTGCGTGTGTGTGAGTGAAGGCAGACCATTAAGCTCAGGGCAATCAAAGTCAGCATGTAAATGCCACAATAAAATATCAAGAGATACAGACAAGGACAAAAACAAAAGAAGGCAACCATGTTGAAGAAATGACATGTTATGTACTTTAAACATTTATTCCAGAAGAAATATTGAATTGAGGTTTGATGTGGTAAAATTATTAATAATGGCCATCACCCACTGTCAGAATTTCAAGTGTCCAATTTAAGAATAAATGCACCAGCATCTTTGTGCCTCGCACAATTGAATTCAGCTGTAATCTTAAAGAGAATTTGGCCAGCATTTCTAAAGCTGAAAATCACTTACTCTATTGCTTATTTGAAATGTGTGTCCTTGAAATAATGTCATTCAAGATTTTAAGTAATTTCAGGCATTCACTGGTGATGACTTCTAGATATACATTCTGTAGATCCTTGTCAATGCTGTGCTCTAACTTGGTTAGGTGGTTTGATCCTTAGAGAGCAGGATAGAGTGAAAGAAGTATTGTATCCCTTATGATCTAGTTCAGTATCACTTATCTCTTCTTTATGGCCTAATTAGTTGTCTAATCGCCTCCTAAGGACATCTTTTATTATTCTCTGCAGAGCAGTGGAGACTGTAAGATGAGGTGTGTGTATGTGTGTGTGGTGAGGGGTTGCAGCATGAGTTTATCTCTATTACTTTGCTAGCCTTTGCCTCTGTTCTGTTCTGCATGCAGCCATATAGCTTATCAGCAGAGTTGTTACTGGTATGACTGTCCTTTTGTCTACATTTGGGTATGGCTTAAATGAAGATTAACAGTTTTTTTTTATTTTTTTATCTCTGTTTTTCATAGCATATGTAACAGAAAATATTATGTGCTACCTCTGATTAAAAACCTTTTTCTGATTTCCGCAGCTCATACTTATTCACTCTTTTAAGTGGTCAAACAGATCCTAGATTCCAATGCTAAATAAAGTTTCACTGTTCATGATGCATTGGATTTGAAGTTGATATATATTAGGGTTTAAAATGTCAGAAAATAAGAAATATCTCACATTTTCAAGTTAAAATTATGATCAGAGGACAGCGTTTTCTGTCCACGTTGCACATGCTGTTTTGCCTCTGTTGGCATTAGCCTCTGCACAAATGACTCGCCTATGTGCCTTTCCCATTACATGCAAGCGTAAAGGTTTGTCAACAGATCATAAGATAACTTGGACTTTCCCTTTTATTGTTTGAGTGCTCACTGCTCTCTTTGAGTAAAAAACATTATCTCAGAGCAGATAAAGCTAACTGAAAACCAGTCTGACAGAACTTTAGTCTCCTTTACAAGCTGTTTCAGACTACAAAAGACACATTTTGGAGCCTCCATATAACAGGTGCATCATGTGCTTGTGTGATTTATGGGGGGCCTGGTAAGTGGGGGCTGGGAGTTTGTTCTGACCCAGTCATCTGGAAATAATGCCTTAGCCCCTTGTCAAAGTCGCTTAAGTCTTTACACCTGCCTATCTCTCCCACAGCCAACACATTTCCTGCTAGAACAGACTGCTGATTAACCGTAACCCAGACATGTATTGACATGCACTGTGTGTACTAACCAGTCAGCAAAGAGACTGTTGCAGTGAGAAAATATACAAACTTTGACTTTTGTAGTCCCACCATGTTGTACCCAGTAAACTCCACCAGGAGGTCACTTCACTTAGTCTTTTTAACCAAGACCTTTGGTGAGTTTGTGGTCGAAGAAGCATTCAGATTGCACTGACGGGGAAGATAAGAGGCTACGCTGTTACCGGCACTGCACAAAAGGAGATGGAAACATGTTTTGAGGAGTAGAGTGGTCAAGTAATTGCACTTGACAGCTTTCAGCTGAGAGGCTGAACAGGGAGTTTTTTTTATTATTACTAGTTACTAGTTTTAGCTGACTCTGAAATGTTCAAATCATGGTCTAAAGTTAGGTAGTTTGTGATCAACAAGATGCACTTTATGTATTGGGACTACAACATTTTCAGACCACCACATATTAATACCAGTAGAAGAAGATATAACAGAAGCAACAAAGTAAAGGTGCCTCTACTCTTTCAGATGTACGGTAACAGAGATCACACACTTGCAGCAAATTACAGTCTAATTATGTTTGAACTGGACATTAATTTTTGACAAATGCACAGAAATAGGAACCCTTTTAGCTGTAGCTCAGGAGGAAGAGCAGTCGCCCACCAATCGGAAGGTCGGTGGTTCGACTCTGGCTTCCCCAGGATACATGTCGAAGCGTCCTTGGGCAAGACACTGAACCCCACGTTGCTCCCCCAGTGTATCATTGGGGGTATGAATGTGTGTGAATGATTAGAAAGCACGTAGTTATGTCCTAAGACGTGCTGTATGAATGTGTGTGAGAGGGGTGAATGCGGCATGTAGTGAAGCGCTTTGAGTGGTCAGCTAGACTAGAAAAGCGCTATACAAGTACAAGTCCATTTACCATTTTATATGGACTAAGATATGGCCTCAGGAAGGCATGTAAGGTTTTAAAAAGTGCTTTTCAAAGCCTCATTATGTGATCAAGGCTTTGTCCTTTCAAAAAACTCACAATCAAATCTACACAGCAGTCTGCCTTTGATGCACCTGCCGCAAGCCTCAGCCTTCATTAGTTGATAACTTGATGAGTGTAAATGATTTTATCTTGATGACATTAATAAAGGTAAAATAGAGTGAGACAAAAAGAAAATACCCCGGAACAGGTTGCAAGTGCATGTCCATTATGAATTTTGTGTTTGACGCTCTGTTTCAGAAAAAAATAACTATTTAAGTATTTCTGTATTTTCAATCTTTAACAGTGAATCTGCTGGATTCCCGCTCAGTGATGGGAGACTTAGGATGGGTGGCTTACCCAAAGAATGGGGTGAGTATTATCCAAGATGCATGAAAATCTATTTGGAGACCTTTTTATTTTTATACCCATTTTAGAAACATCTAAAACTTTTCTTAAATGTGAAGCTGTCATTTATTATTGTGCAGTTTTTTGGTTGTTCTTTAGATTTAGATTTATTAAACTTAGTTACCCATTGGCAATCAATTATGAAGTAACCAAAATATTATCAAGGGAATCTTAGGATTGCACATTAACTTGCCCCAGTCTAGAAACTGATGCGTGTACAATTCAGGTAGTATAGACCCACTTTTTAGGTATGGTAGAAGACACCTCATACATATTTTCCTGTAAAGTTCTAGTGCTTGATTTGTTTTATGGAGGTTAAAGGTCATTTCATTTCCAGGAACTCTCAGTTCATTATAGGAGTAAATTGAATTCATGAATAAGGTATTCAAAGTCACCGTGGAATATATTATTCTCAAGCCTCGAACTGAATATCCATTTCCGAGTATTCCCAAAGTGAAGGCTAATTAGAGAATGACTTACTAGAGTTGTAAAAATGTAATTTCATGATATGATATACTGTAGTTTAATGAAGAAGAAGTGGTGCTTAAAGAACGATTGCTTTTTCTAGAGTTTCAGTGCTACCTTGAGTCATAAAACATCGGTTTGCTAAATAATCTTTCACCTTTTAACTTAAAAAAGTCTTATTTCCCCAACCTCTGCAGAGTATGTTATGTTGCTTGGTTTAAAGAAAAATAATCATTTCTGTATCTATTTGATCTACATGAAAAAAATCCCTCATATAGTCGCAACTCCTGTTGGCAAATATACAGCTATACCCAGCGGGCCAATAGTGCTGACCACAGTGTTTTCTCAGCTCTGACTATTCAAAGCATGGCCCACTCTGTGGCTGTACAGTATGTAGATGGGAGAGATAGTGCTGACAAAAGCAGGCACATGTACGTTCATATTAATGAGAACGTGATTTTTTTTGTGTGTTTGCGTGTGTGCTTCAGACAATCAGACTGTATTAATTACTACATTCAGTGTAGACTGAGAGAAAATAAGACATGATAAAACATGAAAGATATCATAATGATAACTTCATTGGCAGTTTGTGTTCAGCTGCTCTTTGAGATGATTCCTTTTTTTTCAAATATTTAATGTATTGTCCAACACACAGGACAAACATGTTTGACAGACAACATAGTTAATTCCATATTTGGCACATTTAATAGAATTCGTTTTTGTACTTGGCCATTGTAATTAATCTTCAGCCACAGAGTTGTCCGATGGCATCCCATCTGCAGCCTGCTCCACACATATTCACACTTCCAGTCTTGGCTGAATTAGTTGTGTAGAAGAGACAGAAAGTCTTTATAACTTCATCTCATGCTCCAGATGGTTTGTTTAAGTCCTGGTTTGTCTCCGCTTCATTGCCTGTTCTCATATTCATCCCTTTTTTCCCTTTTGGTTGAGCTCTTAGTTGTGTTCCTCTCTTCTTTCCCCATCTCCAAACATTTGCTTGACACTTCATCCCAATTTTCTTCTTTTTCTTTCATCAGCTTGTTACTTCATACCACGGCTTCTCCTTGCTTTCTTCTGTTTTGTGCTTCCTTTTGCTTTGCCTTTCCAAAGCTTAGATGTTCCTCGAAGGTCACTGAAACATGCTTACAATGCACGTATAAATTAGAGCTGTGGATCTTCATCCGCCTCATTAGTCGACTGCAAATAATCTGTTAACGTTTTATACAGTTTAAGATGTATACTCAAATTACTATATAAAACTTAATACGTTCACTTTTACATTGACAAAGACGATCAGTCTGATTTGTCTATTATTTACTACCTAAAAAAGTCAGACAAGGGTTTTTAATATAAAAAGCTGCATTTTCTTTAATACCACTGTCTAAGTGAGCCACCTCACTGCTGTTACACATGAGTCATTTACCTCTGAAGTCCACAAATGGCACATAATGGATGCTTGACTGGCTTTACTTACCGAGTCCTTTACATATCGAGTGCACTGTCTCTTTAAAGTTTGTGACACTCCAGTGTGTTCAACAGCAGGGGAAACACTGAATTCTCCAAGACCAAAAAAGTGAACTTGTTTTTTTGGGGGGTTTTCTACCCTCTCTCAGGGTTATTGACATGCTGCCGCAAGAAATTGCCACAAAACGTTTTTTTTTTTTTGTTTGTTTGTTTTTTTAGCTGCAGACTGGATTATGTTGAGTCACTGCATCGACACAAAAAGCGTTCACATGCGCATCGAGAAGCATCTTACAGTCCAGAATTTTCACCCCTCTATTAAAAATGTAATGGATAGTCAACAGACTTATGTTCTTCCTTTGACCCCAGAATACACATCCTGTTTGGTGTAGGTGATCAGAAATCATTGCTGAAGGTGGAAAATAAAGGGCAGATTAGACTTAAGTGTATTCCTGTGAAAAATAAATCATAGTTATGTTTCTGTTTGGTTAATGTAAGTTTGCATCATTAGGTTTAGCATACTGTAAGTTGTTTTTTTTTCCTCATACTGTTTTGTAGCTTTCAACTTATCTCTAAACTGTCGTCTAATACCTCCTTTACTTACTGTTCAGTTACATCGGAGAAGAGTGCACATGTCGTTTGGGTGGGCAGCCGATTGCATGACATAAAGTGGATCCTTTTATCTTCTGAGGATTCAAGCATCACAAAGACACAAGGAAAAAACTAAAAGATGTCTGGAAAGAATAAGGCTCAAAAGAGATGCCTCTCACAATATGCATTATCTTTGCTGTCAGTCTATTACCACTCACCAGTCCTGTCAATATCCAAACCCTTTTGCTATTTGTTTCTAAACATCAGTTTGGTAGTTGTCACTGGATTCGTAAAGGCCCTTTGCTTTTTAAAAAATTACTACATTAACAATGATGATTGCAGTTATTTTCTATAACATAAATAGGGCCTCCGCAATAGTTTACGACAAACTTCAAAATGAGATAACCTAAGATTTTTTTAAATTTTCTTATGACTTAAAAAATTAGCTTAAAGTATTTCTTGTAAAATTTGATTATCACCCTAACAATACCTAATGATGCAAACATTGCACATACTTGCTCCAGCTCCAACATCGTTACCGCCGCTAACGGGCAAGACACAGAGCTTTACACCCTGAATCCTGAAGGGCATGATCAGAGTTGTTGGGTGATAAGCCTGAACAACTGGGTGCTTCAGACCTCTGCTCACACATACGTTCTGTCACATTAAACTACAGATCTACCTGTCAGGTGTTGGTGTGAGGTGATTAGCAAATCATTCACATCTATTTTGCCCACAGTTCTGTGGTTGTGCAAGACAACGAACGAAAGAGATGCAACTAGAAATAGGGCAAAACTGCATTAAATTGGTGTAATCACTGATTCACATGGCTGAACAGGCAGCTATGATTCTCCTGTTCATTTAGTGCCTCCTTTCATTCAGTGTGCTAAATTGACCTTAAATAGGGGCAGGCTAGCGTCAAAGGTGCTGAGTGAACTGTAAGCTGTAGTCAGTGGTTGAGTAAATATGCTCAATGATGTCCACTGACAGCTGACAGCTGGGTTTGCATGCCAGGACCCTAAACTGTCTATCCCTAATGAGGACAATGAAGCTGCTATTTGAACGGTTCAAAGGTTGTTTGCGTAGAAATTTCTTATTAGGATTTTCCAGTGCTGTTTAACGTTCCTCTCCTTCATGGATCATAATATAATGAAGGACTAAAGATGAGATGGAACAACAGGAAATCCTGAGAAGTACGAGAGAATGGGGGAGATTAACAAAAAGTTAGCAAGAAGAAGGATAAAAATATAACTAAAAAGGATAGTAGAGGAATACCAAGGACAAGGTAGATGACAAAAAGTCAGAGGAAAGTGGAAATGGGTAGATGGAGAAGGGGATAGGCTGTCGAGTAGCATTTCTAGGTTAGACTTGAGATTTGATAATTGAGAATAGAATAGAGGACACAAAGGGGAAATGATGATAGACATGGCTGAAATTAAAAGGCAGAACGAGACGGAAGAAGAGGGATGAATGAAATTATGGCAGAAATTGGGAAGGGGAGTGGGATTGTTGTCTGGGTAAGAAGCAAAAGGGACAGTTCTATTACAGTGTCACGATGGTCAGCGGTAATGGGTGATAATAATAAGTTGGAAACAGCTTTATAGAATTAGAGCTGGGAGAGCACTCAGCACAGCCACAGGGGATCTGCTGATGGATGTGTCACACAGATATACACCCACACATTTAATAGTCAAAAAAACTAAACATACACACTAATGAGGAGCTGCAGGGAGGCCTGAAGGAATATTTGTTTGTTGGGAGCAAAATGGAAAAGATCAGGAAGCAGAGAGGAGACAATGCAAAGGTGACAGAGAGGTTAAGGCTGGATGAGATGGTCTTGGGGTTGTTTATTAGACCAAGTACGATCACCAGAACCTAATTCAGTCTGCTTTTTTTTCTTTGTTAACATTAGAGGATAATGTTAAATCATATTGCAAAATAGAGGAACTGTTTCTTTAGACGTTCAAGTGAAACTGGCCACATGGGTTTATAGAATAACCTGGGTGCTGTCTTCATTTATCTGGAAAAAAACACTGAGTTATTTTCATGTCTATATAACACTAAAAAGAGATGGAAAAATGTAATTTCCCTGGTATGTGAGTTAAGTGGCCATTTTAGGTTGAGATGGTCTAAAAGGAATGAGAAGTGAAATGGGTGCACAGCAGATTATATCACACTGATGAAAGAAATGGTGAATGAATACCTGTATTCATTGAGAGAACAGTTGAGCAGTAGCTCTGTCATTAGATGAGCCTTCAGTTCGCCATCAGCTTTTTAAAGACAGTCTGTTTAATTTTTTCTTCAGTACCTTAGTTATCAACACGGTTGGTCCTGACATTCAGTGTTAGTATGTTTTGCCACTCTGTGCATGTGATATCTGAGGACCCTGCTGCCCTCTCTTATGCGCATTTCTGCAAAAAAAAGACCATTTCTTATAAACTTGACATCTTGAAAAAAATATTTTACACCATTGATGCAGGATTCAGTTTCACGCAAAACAAGAGTGCTTACTTTTGTTTTGAGTATGTTTGCAGCTCATTTTACAGGATATTTACTTGCGAATGTGTGGTGTAAAATCAAATTTGAATACGGAGTTGAAAGGGTCTGCTCATCTATGTGTCTATTTACTTTCAAAATCAAACCTTTTTAAAACGGTTGAACTGCTGATTTTGATGACTTTCGGTGGCAACGACGGAACCCAAACTCATGGATACTGAACCCATCTGGTAGAAGGCAAAAATGAGAGAGAAGGTCATCTGTTAACTTCCCTGCCGGGAAACCAATAATAACTTGTAGTTCTGTGTGTGTGTGTGTGTGTGTGTGTCTGTGTCTGTGCTTGTGTGCGCATGTAAGCTGTGAAAATCTCAGAGCAGGCTGGTGGATCTGTGTGATCTAACCAGTAAGAGGCTTAATGTCTGCACTGGGACTGACTGGGCTGAAGTCTGGGAGAAACGGGGGCTTCACACATGAGCATGCACGTTTGTGTTTGTACATCTATACTTGTGAGGACCCCCACTGAGGCAACTCACTCAAAGCTAGTCTTAACCTGAGATGAAGTCTAACTCAGAAATATAGTGATTAGCAGTTTACTTAATGATCTAAATGCCCTCACTCATCAGGAATAAAAGTCAGATTTGTCCTCACAAAGATAGAAGTACTTTAGTGTAAAGACGTACACAAATAGTTATCATCATAGGGGCATGTACATTTAAACGCACAGATATATAGTAAGTAAAGTAAATCCTCACATTTATTGAGAAAGGGTTCAGCAACTTAATAATTGTATCCATTAAACAAAAGACTAGAGTAGAGAGTACCAAAAAACAGACAGATGGAGAACAAGATGGAGAGAAGAGAGAGAAAAGACCAAGACAGAGGGTTGTATGCAACAGCTACAGCAAGGATTGATTAATATGGGCTATTAAGCTATAACACCAGATCATAGTCTCGTCCCTCTGGCCATATTACGGTGACATGATGAAGCGTCTGTATTAGCCATGGGAGAGTGCTAGTGATGCAGATAATAGCCACGTCCCAGGAGACCTGCAGTGGGAATTAATGCTGCTGTCTAAGACACACAGGCATGGATGCAGATGCACACGCACATACTGCCAGAATAATTTACATATATGCACACACAGGCAGAAATCTATTGACGCACTTTCAGAGGCATGGTTATACAGATTAACACAATTACAAGTGCACCTTTTTTTTTTGCTTTTTGCTTTAAAGAACTCCACCCCTCCTTGACGGTAAATTCCCATATACCCTTTAACACCATCTCATTCTTTTCTATTTTCTGCAGTAGGAGGAAATGAGGTGGAAGGGATGAGGATTATTCTGCTAGCTATACCAAGACACACACATGTACACACACTCTTTACAATTTCCTCACCACAACTAAGGCTTTCAATAAGGCATTGCTGTTGCTCAGTTAGACTGCATTTCCTTGGTTTTCAACCCCACTTGTTGGAGTTCCATATGTAGTTTCCCCTGAGCTCACACATTATTTTGCAAATGCCTGTTTAGATCTGCTTCATACTAATCCCCGCTTTATTACAAAGGAAAGTCCTGTATCTTCTGTTAACTGGGCTACAGCTTGATTTCTACTGTCTTTAGGCAATTTTTCTGTACATTTCTGTAAGGTTTGCAACTAAATAATGATATTACTTCCTCCTTTTTTTCTGTCTCAGTGGGAAGAGATCGGGGAAGTAGACGAAGACTACGCTCCCATCCACACCTACCAAGTGTGTCGCGTGATGGAGCAGAACCAGAACAACTGGCTCCACACCAACTGGATCCTGACCGAGGGTGCCCAGCGGGTATACATTGAGCTCAAGTTCACCCTGAGAGACTGCAACAGCCTGCCTGGGGGGGTCGGGACCTGCAAGGAGACTTTTAATATGTATTACTATGAAACAAATGGGGATGAAGAGGAAATGGAGGATGGAGAGATGAGAGATGACGTTGGCATGACAGAGGAGGAAGACAGAGCAATGAGGGAAAGCAGATATATCAAAATTGATACCATAGCAGCGGACGAGAGCTTCACTGAGCTTGACTTGGGGGACCGTGTGATGAAGCTAAACACCGAAGTCCGTGATTTAGGTCCTTTGACACGGAAAGGCTTCTACTTAGCGTTTCAGGATTTAGGGGCCTGCATTGCTTTAGTCTCGGTGCGGGTTTTTTACAAGCGCTGCCCGTTCTTGGTGAAGAGCCTGGCCGAGTTTCCTGACACCATCCCGGGCTCAGAGGCGTCACAGCTGGTGGAGGTAGTAGGCCACTGCGTCAATAACTCCCTGCCTTTATTTGAGCCTCCCAGGATGCATTGCAGTACAGAGGGAGAATGGCTGGTGCCCATTGGGAAATGCGTTTGCAAGTCAGGATTTGAAGAAATCAGCGGATATTGTCAAGGTGAGAGAGAAAAGATTAAGTATTGCTAATTATCATTACTTTTCTTGATAGATGAATCAAATCATTGCGGTACATTTTTCTTCTACGTTGTTGTCCAGTCCTCCAGTTTTCTACCCTATTAGGCTTGTATGTTTGTTTGGCTTGCCATCTTCATCCTGTGTTTATTTTCATATCTATGCTCATGTTTATTTTTAGTACTTTGTGCGTGAGCGTGCACAGATCTGTTCATTCTTTTACTAAGAGTGTTTTCGTGTATATGTGTGTTTGAGTGTGTGTTTCTCCTTTGCTTAGTGGAGGGTATTCCCCGGAGCCCCGCAGCACTTTGCTGCTCTCATAAAGCCGCTGTTCTGCTTCAACTCGTGCCCAAGCATTCCCTCTGCCGACCTTAACTGCCATTTCCACGGGCACCCTGGGTCTCTTTGTTTGTCTCTGCTTCCGTCCTTTCCCGTCGTCCTCTTTACCATCTTTGAATTACTCGATTTTCTGATTTGCACTCACTACCTATGCAGCCCACAGCAGCTATGAATGCCATGGAGAAATGTTCGATTCCACGTTTTGTAGCAGCATGAAGCTATGTGCAACAGAAATGTGAAATGTATGTTTATCTGGTAGCACATGAGTGTTTATTTTCTTCACGCAAAGTCCTATTGTTTGAGGTAAGTTGTCAGATTCGCATGAGAATTTTGAAATCGGCATGAATGTTGAAGGAGGCTGCATGGCAGCGCAAGTTTTATGAGACGCTATAAGATTTTCCACTTCAGCTGAACAAAACTAAAGAGTGGCCTGGGCCACATATCAGAGAAACGGAGAGGATTTTGTTTCAGCTTGGTACGTTGCCATAATTATTTTATGAAGTAGAAATGGCTGATTGTTCACATGGTCTGTCATTTTTGCTCCATCAGTGTGTCAATTTAAGAAAATTCAAGCAATTCACTCAAGCAAATTGTATAAACTTTATTTTCTTTCTGGAAAACAGTGGAGATTTTTGATGATGTAATTTCTCCTCTCATGCAACTTCAAATGTACATGCATAGAATTAGATGGTAACATAGTTATCATCTGTGATCAGCTCCCGATAATCCAAAGATAAAACACTGCTGCCATTTAGCAGAGAGTGTTCCATCTCAAAGCATTGTTTTGTCAAATGAGTGAATCTCTCTGGGGGGGTCATTAGGAAACAGCTGTCAGTCGGCCGCTGGTCTGCCTGCAGTCATTCTGCCACAGACTGTCCAGTCAGCCAGACTACTGTTATAAATGTATGGCTGACAAGACTACTACATTATAATATTTTGTGGTATTCAGCAGTAACAGTACAACTGAAAAAAATTTGAGGGCAATAATAGTAACTATATACAGGAAGCAGTCACCACTGTGTATATCAGTAATGTATAACACTTAACCACCAACCATATCCATTAACCACTTGTATGCAGTTTACAAAAGCAGCTTCCTGTATTGTGTGCCAGACTGAAGGGAGGAGAGAGTACATCCATGTTGGGTGTATTGATCGACAGAACGATGAGATGAGTGTGGCGACAAGTGAAGGGAAAAGCAGTGAATACAAGATAAACTGTACTGTGAAAGACCCAGATCTGAACAGTGTTGCTATCATAGCTTGTTGCCGCAGTTATGAACAGCGAAATACAAACTTCAACCTTTGAACCAATTTTTTTTTTTTCAAACCTGCTTAAAATAATTTGGGAATTGCTCTCCCAATTGGACTTGTATTGTTGCTCATTACTGCGGTGTGAAGTTCTCCTTTTTTTGTTTTACTTGGGCTTTAGTTGTTGATCATGCTAACCACTTGTGGTAAGTACAATTCTGTTGGCTTTCACTTTGTTCTTTAATGGTATCAGTGTTGCTGTAGTAGTGTTTATTTATATATATATATATATATTATGGCATGCCGTTCAGGAAATTAATCTTTGAATATATGGTATGAAACTTTGAATATATTGAATGAAACTCTGAATATATTGAATGAACCTTGAATATATGGAATGAAACTCTGAATATATTGAATGAACCTTGAATATATGGAATGAAACTCTGAATATATTGAATGAACCTTGAATATATTGAATGAAACTCTGAATATATGGAATGAAACTCTGAATATATTGAATGAACCTTGAATATATTGAATGAAACTCTGAATATATTGAATGAACCTTGAATATATTGAATGAAACTCTGAATATATTGAATGAACCTTGAATATATTGAATGAAACTCTGAATATATTGAATGAACCTTGAATATATGGAATGAAACTTTGAATATATTGAATGAAACTCTGAATATATTGAATGAAACTTGACTGACGTCAGACTTCACGGAAGTGCCTGCAGCCATCTTGTCTAAGGTGTGGATACTGTGGCGAAAAGCGAATGACAATTAGTCAGTCCGCTCGGAATTTTGCAGGATGAATATTAAAGTATGAGGACATCATTAACACACTGGCGAATGCATGTACGGGCCAAAATTCTCCCGATAACCCTGCCAGTTCTTCTAACGAAGAAGTCGTGGCAGACTTACGACAACAGGTCAGGCAGCTGTTTATCAGGCCAACCTCAGCATGCCTTCAACCTCTCAGGAGTGCCCCAAAACGGCAATGCAGGCTGAATATTTAGTTAAGTAATGAACGTATATGATGATCCGTGACACAATGTCCACTTTGGGCACGATGCATTTGTCTGTCCGCAATCTGCTGTGAGTAACGTGAACAAAGCTGTGTCGCGGATCATCAAATACGTTCAATACTAAACTAAATATTCAGCCTACATTGGTCTATGAATGTGGGTGATTCTTATTGTATCTAAACAATATATAGCCTGCATTGCCGTTTTGGGGCACTCCTGAGAGGTTGAAGGCATGCTGAGGTTGGCCTGATGTCGAAAGTCTGCCACGACTTCTTCGTTAGAAGAACGCGCAGGGTTATCGGGAGGATTTTGGCCCGTACATGCATTCGCCAGTGTGTTAATGATGTCCTCATACTTTAATATTCATCCTACAAAATTCCGAGCGGACTGACTAATTGTCATTCGCTTTTCGCCACAGTATCCACACCTTAGACAAGATGGCTGCAGGCACTTCCGTGAAGTCTGACGTCAGTCAAGTTTCATTCAATATATTCAGAGTTTCATTCAATATATTCAAAGTTTCATTCCATATATTCAAGGTTCATTCCATATATTCAAGGTTCATTCAATATATTCAGAGTTTCATTCAATATATTCAAAGTTTCATTCCATATATTCAAGGTTTATTCAATATATTCAGAGTTTCATTCAATATATTCAAGGTTCATTCAATATATTCAGAGTTTCATTCCATATATTCAGAGTTTCATTCCATATATTCAAGGTTCATTCAATATATTCAAGTTTCATTCAATATATTCAAGGTTCATTCAATATATTCAGAGTTTCATTCAATATATTCAAAGTTTCATTCCATATATTCAAGGTTTATTCAATATATTCAGAGTTTCATTCAATATATTCAAGGTTCATTCAATATATTCAGAGTTTCATTCCATATATTCAGAGTTTCATTCCATATATTCAAGGTTCATTCAATATATTCAAGTTTCATTCAATATATTCAAGGTTCATTCAATATATTCAGAGTTTCATTCAATATATTCAAAGATTAATTTCCTGAACGGCATGCCATAATATATACATATATATATATATATATATATATATATATATATAGGTAACAAGGTAACCAAATATTGTCTTTGACTCATCAACAAAGTCAGACTTTGCCATCTTTTCTTGCTGGAAACTGGTGGCTGTTTTTCCTGCCATGTCACGGCTGAATAGAATTTCCGAGTGTTGTTGCTTTCAGGGTAGATGAATTTGTTGAATATGTCAATTTTTCCTATTGGTTAAATATTTTAAATTAAAATGTATCTGCAAATAAATGCCCATATTTACGTGAGCGAATATAACACATCCCTAGCAATTAATGAAGCGGCTTAGTTTCGTATGCAGATGAGACTGTTAAACTGACAGTCTTTGAAACTGTCTATAGAGAGAAACATGGCAAGCTTTTTCCTCTTTGGCAGTGTTGGAACCATATGTGTTCACTGCCTCAGTAAACACTTTTTCATGTGCTTTACTGTCACTCATGTTGGAGTACGAAGAGTTGAATTCTGGTTTTGAGGCACTGACAGTCTGGACTCCATACTGAGAGTGCATTATGTGTCTTTTTAGGGGGAAGGAGTTCTGAAGTTCTGTTGAGGTGGATTTTAGAACTTTCACTGGGTGTAGTGATTTAGTTTTAAATCAGTGGAATGCAGAAAAGAGAGACTCCAGATGTTTCCTTTTGAGCTGTGGTTGAAAGTTTAAAGAAAACAGTACATATGCACATGAGAAAAAAGTGTTTACTGTGCTTATGATGCAAAAATGATGAGCGATGAATTACCTGCTGAAATGTGTCAGTACCATTACTGAGACGAACTGTGGTGAAAACCTATTGTAATGCATCATAAAAACATGACATAAGCCACCTAAACACCTTTTTGTTACAAAAAGTTCTTTTAAAAGTTCATTAAGGTTATTTTTTTTAAGTCAAGTTTTCCTTCAAATAAATTTAATTTATGCAAAAAACCCTAAAGAGAACAATTTTCTGTAATCACTAGAACTTATTGGATAAGCTTAACAACAAGTGATCGATATCACATTATAGATTAGACTGGCACACGATTTGTAGACACTTTGTAGTTATTGATTGCAACATGATTTGATGCTACAGTACCTTTTCAAAATGTTTATTTCCTGTTTTTCTTATTTTTTGTTTGTCCACAATTTGACTGTGTGCCGGCTCACTCAGTCTCAGTCGCCCTTAAAAAGCTGCTGAAGGACGTTGAGCGATGTGGTGAGGATGAGATAGCAGCACTTTTCTTTGTTGTTGTTTTACTGTACTGAAGTATGTGGTATTATTGCTGGGGAGCGCATTAGGATTTAAACACTGGTACTTGGAGATCAGCTCTTTTTCAGAAACAACTTTAGCTGATATCCAGTTTGTTTGCAATCATAAGATAAGATGACCAATGTTGTAATGTTTTTAGCAATACTGTGCACCGGCCTCAGGAAATTAAGAGCTAAGGTCACTGAATAGACTTAATGAAGACAATATTTAACTTAGAATTTGAGAGCAAAATGAAATGTTATCCATCTTTTTCACTAATCTTCAACACCACAACAGCAGTGTGATTTTCCAAGTTGATATGTTTGTTTTCCCCGTCTGTGTAGCTTTTAAACATTTATTGTAAGCAGCATTGCGTTGCCCATTAGCTCTCCCTGCAGTGGGCTCCATATTTTGCATTGTGCTTCTGCTTCAGACAAAAAATGTTGCCAGTTGGAGATGGCGCTTGGATTTTCAGTCATGTCATGTCGCAGTGAAAGTTGAGTGCAGAAAGGCCCGCCCTCTGTGCCTGCAGGGAGGTGACGCATGGCGCTGTACGCACACGCATAAATGCCTCACTGTGGCACATCAGCTAAAATCACTGAAAATATCCCCCTTATTACAGGTCTTTTACAGTGTTAAAACATCAGTACTCCTGAAAAAGCGCAAGGTACAAATTCACCGGTTAGGTATTGAGATACCTTTATAATACTGGTTTCCCAGTGCAACACGTCTGCATACATCTGTGTGGATCCTGTGTGTGTTGCCTAGTTGAGCATAATTGAATGGAACCTTTGTGAATGTGGGGCAGAACTCATTATGGACTGCTTCTTCTCTTTTTGTCTTCCTCCTTTGCTATGGTGGTTTATCACATTCTCATCTTTTTTGGTTTCACTCATTTGCTTTTAATGTCTTTCTCAATACCTTAGTTGTCCATCATCCATCTTTCTTGCTCTTGTGTTTCTTTCTCTTTTCCATTGTCTCTCTCTGTCCCATTTCTTCTGCCTATGACTGCCCATCATTGAGTGTTTCTTCAGTGTTTTATTCATTGTCCCTCTTCCTGCATCTTCTGCTGTTGTTGCCATCTACAATAACACTCTCCTGTCTTTATCACTCACCACTACTTCTCACTTCATTTCAATTTCCTTCCCCTCTTTAGAGATTTGTCCATCTTTATCCATCAACGCGTAAACACATCATGTGATTTCCTTTTTTTTACACTCATCTACTCTCAGGCACAGACACACAAACACACAAGCTTCTCTGGAATGAACATCACTATAAAATGTCAGACAAAAGCTAAACTCTGCCGTAATAGCTGTACTGAAAAGAATAGTTGGATTTGTGTTACTCGGAACTACATATCGTGCGATGATGCATGTCATGTGAGAAGTAATGTTGTCACCAGATATTGTATGTGATTATATAAGATGAGTGTACAACTTCAGCAAGGATAACTGGTGCTTAACTGCAGCACTATCAGCACAGTAAGAGTGAAGGGGGTGGAGGGTACATCCACGGGTAAATGGGTGGATGGATTGAACAGCAGGATTGTTATAGAAAGGAGAAGTGTAGGCAAAAACAAGGGGGCACAAGATAAATTGTAGATTTCACTCTACGGGGTATGAGGGCTGAGAGATGGATGAGCGTTTTTTCGAGGGTGATGGTGACAGGATAGCTGAGGATTGAAGTGGGCAATTGGATAAATAGAAGAATGATAAGAAGGAGGGGTAGTGCGGATTGAGTTCATTCCTGAATGTTGGAATCATGGCTGAGTTGGGTGTTGGGAGAATTTCTTAATTAAAACTTAACTGAATGTGAGGGGAGGGGGGGAATATTGTCAGGAAATTACATTTCCTTTATATGGATCACTAAAACTTTGCTTATTTACAGTGACATCGATCTTAATAATTAGGAATCAACCCAGTTTGTTGTCTGGATTAATTGTTTAGCCTTATAAAACAAGGAAATACACAGGATCATCCCATTTGAGTATATTACCAGCCTATAATACAGTCAAAGTCAACTGTTAGACAGCTGTAGCACAGGAGGAAGAGCAGTTGCTCACCAATCGGAAGGTCTGTGGTTCGACTCAGGCTTCCCTGGGCCACATGTTGAAGTGTCCTTGGGCAAGACACTGAACCCCACATTGCCATCCATCAGTGTATTAATGTGTGTGAATGAGTAGAAAGCACGTAGTTGTAGAGTGCCGTATGAGTGTGAGTGAATGGGTGAATGTGGCATGTAGTATTGAAGTGCTTTAAGTGGTCAGTTAGACTAGAAAAGCGCTATACAAGTACAGTCCACTTACCTTTTTAGCTTTTCTGATGATTTTTTAAAATTGATATTATTCATTCAGGTTTAAGCTCTAAACAGGAAACAACAAATGAATACAAATCATCTTGTCAGTTTGTCCAATTTAATCAGCTCATAAATGATGCTATAAACAGAAATCAGAATCTGAGGAATTTGTCTCTGATGCTGGTTGATGGCTGCCTCCATTGACCACAAGAGGAACACAATACTGTGCATGAGGCAGTGCCATAACAAGGGCCCAAATGCTGCATGGTCAAATCCCTGCCCATCCCAATGAATTATGATATATTAAGGTTACTAATGAATCCACAGGCTACTCTCCTCTTGCCTCTTGCATTACCAGCTGCCATTCAACTTTCCACTCACTAATTAAAGCATACTAAGCATCTGTGACGGTGGTAAATAGCTCCATCGCACAATAAGTATCAGAAGGACATAAGTTAATTTCAGTAGCTGGGGAAATAATGTCATTTCAAAACAACCAGCAAAAGCAAAATGCTGTACACATAAGATCAATCCATCCACTGTCTGCACCAAGGCCAAATCAAAAGTTCAGCTTACATTTTACAGATGCACTCCCCAGAATTTTCACAATGCAGAGTTGTTTATTGAATCCTTCAGATCTCTTTTTATTTTATTTTAAAGCTCTCCTGCGTAACCCATTTTTTTTTGTAAGCTATCGTTTATCAGTTCCCTTATTATCGTTGAATGAATGAAAGCTACATTGACTCGTTTTCATAAGTACAACATTTATCTCAACATGTCGGCTGTAATGCATTAGTTGCACATACAGTATTTACAGCTTTGGCATGGAGGCACCGTACATAACGTTAAGATGATGTAATTGTTAACTATCTCTAATCCATTCTTGGAATTATGTGAACTAATTGAAACATTACAGTCTTTGGTGGTCTAGCCTGCTTTCTGTCCAGGAATGAATGTCCCAGACAATAACTCCACATGGTTAATTATCATAAAAAAACAGAGCAAAAGGCTTATTAACAAATTGTAACACATGTACATTACCAAGCCAATTCTAATTTTCAACTATGAATTTATATTCATGTGTCTGCTATTTAAATAAAAAATACATATCTCCTTTTTCCATCTTGGCTGTGAAATAATCCTCCTCTTATCGTTTTCTTCAGAATATCATTATTGAATTTGCCTTTGATAATGAAAGAGTAGAGAAAGTGCTAAAGCAGTTGTTTGAATAATTGGGTTTCATTATTAAATGATGCTTGTTGATAAAGACTTAATGAATAGCTGGAATTATATTGAGGACTGATTATTAAATGTGATGTTGGTTGCAACAGTTCCTGGAATGATGGAATATTGGTACATAAATGTGAAAACTGAAATGGTGTAATGACAGTAAAGAGCAAAATAATGGGGAAGCGACTGAGTAGTGAATTGAAGATCGAACAAGAGCAGGTTTCAGTGTTGAAAGAATGGAAAAATGGACCTTTAGGATAATGAATGCTGATAATGAATGAAAACCATAGCTGAATGCCATGTTTTGAAGACAAAAAAGGGTGGAATAAAATCCTGGGATTGCCAGCTTTGCGATGTTGAAATTCAGGCTGCACTGAATTCCTGTGACAAAAAAAAGAGAAGAATTGAGGTACAATATGGACAGTAAGTTTAGGGAAGACAGTAGGGGAAGCTGGGGGAAGGTAAGAAAAGGTAGAGAAGGAAGAGAAAAAGGCAACAGATAGGGAATACAAATGAAAAAAATTAGGACAACTTTTGTATCATCCATTAACAGAATTACTTTAAAAAAAAAAAGGAAAAAAAGCTGCTCGCCGGAGGAATAATACAAACGTGGAGCACTTTGTTCAGAGATTACCATTTAAGTGTGTCATGGGTAGTGCTGGATTCCCCTTGATGATACTTTGTTTCAGTGCTAGGGCTCCCCTGGTGTTCCTCTGTGTTTGCCTGCCTGTCAGACTTCACTGCAGCATATGTCAAACTTGATCTGGTCACAGCGGTGGCCCTACCATCAAAACCCGTCTCAGTGGATTAGCAATATGTGGAAGCTTTCTGCCCTCCCCCTCTGGAGAATTATGGGATAGCGGAACAGTGAAGGAGCAGCTCACACTTGCAGTGCGGGTCTTGTGGTAGATGATGTGGTGACAAGGGTATTACAGATGCTTGCATAACACTGAGATTAACGCATGATCTTTGCAGCATCCATCTCTTCAAAAGAATTACCATCATGCTCTGACAAGTAAATGACTTCTAACACTAGATGCAGGAGTTTTGTCTATAACCTCAATCATTTATTTTAAACTTTGCTAATTTAATACCACGTGTGGCCCAGCTCACATCCTTTTACTAATATAGGGGAATTTATTTACTCTCTCTGCACTTTTATATGTAGCTAAGAAGAGAACAGCAGAAAGTTAAACCTTTAACATATTTTTCTGTCACGGATGTAAAACATCGAATATATACACATTTCTAATGGATTTTTCTCTTCGAGTGTGTTAAAGTGTTAGGAAGTGTTAGTACTTCAGTTATGTAAATTATTACTTCAATGTAAGGCAGCAACATAATGTGTGGTAGTGGCACACAAGCAATATGTCCTGTGCATGTATGTAAGTTTTATAGTTAAGGATGAACTGTGTTTCTTTCAAAATGAAAGAAGTTCTCTCATCATATGGCAAAAGGTATATATTCTTCAAACTTCAGGCAGTTATCATCTCCTGAAAATTGAATGAACTGGATTTGTCAAGCAAAAAGACTCATCTTTTTAAAACTTGTAATACTGAAAGGCTTCTATGATAAAAGTCACCCATTCTGTGCTGCCCTCCTGCATCCCTCTATAGGGCTTCCTTCTTTCTCCCCACCCCCTCTCCATCACCCCATCATCTCAATGCGGTGATGCTGTCATGACAACTAAAGTGCTTCCTGAGTGCTTGTTGGGTAAACTGACTTTCCCCGAAGTGCCATCTCCCATTTACCCTTCCCCCTGTTAATGTGCATCCTTACACTTCTTTTCTGTACTTGTGAGGACTTCATTTGACACAGTCCTAATGCCTGACCCATAACCTCAGCCATAACCAACATGGTAAATGAATCACCTATATATTGCCGAACCCAAAGAATACATAAACCTAACCCTAACGCTGCTTTTAAAACAAACACTTTTCAAGAAATAGAGGATAGTCCCTATGTACTTACAAAGATAGATGTGCAAGAGCTCACACACACACAACTGCACATTCCTGAAGATGGTAAAATATTGATAAAATACTTCATTCAGCAGTGCTAGCTTCTATCCATGAAAGCCTGATCGTCTCCAGAGCCCTAGACAGTTCTTATGACTGGTTAGACTGGTAGTTCTGCACACTGCTAGTACATTAAGCTCAAATATAGAAGAGAATAGATAGATAGAAAGATACTTTATTGGTCCTGCCTCAATCCTGTGACATGTAGAGTGAGTGATGCTGCATATGATGTTAAAATGCATTGTTCTCCTAGGAAAATCTACGTCCTGGCATTTACTTAGATGTTACTTTGACATTTACCACCAACCTAAACATTTTTACAGACTAATCGCAATCCCCACCCCATCATGGCAACAGCTCTCACTTGCAGGCCCTACAAATTCTTAGAGACCATAACAAAGATTCTGAGGTGTTCACTTGGTCTCCAAATTCCCCAGATTCCAATACCGTAGGCTCTTATGACATCTGTGGGAAGCAAGCAAGTCCACAAAGACCCCATAACCCACAGGGCCAAAAGGATCAAATGCTGGTACCAAACAAACTGACTGGTTGGACCTCTTTTGGTGACAACAGTAAGACCGGCTCATTTTTGTCAAACAGTCATAATATTATGGTTGATAGGTGGAAAAAAAAAAAAAACTGGACTGCATTTACAGATGGTCAAGCCATGAGAAAAGTTAGGCACATATGGCTGTGAGGTAAAAAGAGTAATCACTGACAGTGCAAAACAGAAGGTACATGAGTTACCCATATGGCAACAGTTTATTTGAAATTAATAGATAAATAATAAAGCTTTACAGAGTCTGAAAAAAATTGTGAAAATGTGTAATCTAAAATGAAGAAAAACTTTGCATGTTTTACCATGACAGCTTGAAAACATTATTTTACAGAAAACCCGTCTTTAAGAGGTGTATACATTTTCCAATTGGATATAAGAGTCAGTTAATTTAACAAACCTAAAAAAGGTCAAAAATAGAAAACTGAGCACACCTCGGACCAACAGTTAGCCTATTTGCATGAATACATTGTGAAAAGACCTGTGAAGAGAAGACCGTTTTGAGGTTTTGGATTGATGGCCTTTGTCTACATTTATGTCTGCAATGTTACTCTTATATGATATGAATTTAAGGAACCTGATTGTGAGACCTCATGGAGATGGAAAAGATCATAGGAGAGTGGTGACTGACTGAAAATCAGTGGAAACACAGCTGTGGCTGTAATCAGGAGCTCGTCGATAAAATGGGCCATGGCTCCACTAATCAGAGCTGCAGTGACTATCCTCTTCCAATTATGCCACAGTGTGCTATTTACAGTTTTTCTCTGGAAAAAAAAAGGCAAGAGCTCCAAAACTAACAGTGGCGTAACCAATGGCGATCTGAGTTTCTATAATAGATAAGGCACTACAGACATGAACCACTGTGAATCCTAGAAGGGGGAAAAAGAAAGATACACTTTTTGGATAAAGTTTTCACTTTGCTAAACAATTTTAAAAGAAGCTTTATGAATATTGAGAGCCCATTCTAGGTCAGATAAGAACAACATATGTTTGCCTTGGGTAGCACCCACCATGTTTGTCAGGATTCTGGTCAGGACAAAGAAAGTGAATGAATGGACGTGACAGTAAAGCATGAAGGTGGGGATATGATGACATGAGACTGGATGAGTTAAAAAGATAAATGACGAATGGTCTGCACCTAAATTGCACTCTAACTTTAGCATGGTTCTACAAGGTGCTTCACCATGAGTTTTCCATTCAGCCTGTGGTGGAGCTGTTAGGCAAAGTGCTCACCTGTCATTGTGAGCAACTTGGGGTTTGCTGTTTTTCTTCCAAGGTGAGAGGAGAAGCAGGGAATACAACTGTCAGTCTTACAATTACAAGAAGTCCTGCTTTTCCACCTACACAATGCTTGTTTCAGGCTTTTAGAGAAGAATGAAAACGGCGTTCGGCAGTTGCACAAGCATTAATGGAGACTAATATGTCGACAAAATGGAGGTTAACTAAATGTTAAAATAGAAAATAATATACGACCGAAGTGATTGCTAGTTGAGCCATTCTAGCAACATATCTTCTCAGCATAAATTGACTTTGAATCATCATCATCTTGTAATGATAATCTACCGGCAAATAAATTGTATTTTCTCTAACTGTTGAGACCAGTTTGACCCCCTGGTTTCTGCTTTTTGCCTGATTGTGAGAATAAATGGATGCTGAACAATGACCTGCTCTGTCATCCCCCAGAAAGGAAAACCCCTCTGACTTGATTGTATATTATTATGGTATAATCATCTGTCTTTGTTTGTGTTCACACAGAGAAATGCACGATTACGTGCATGCATTGGTGCATACATACGCAGAGCCACACACACAAACACAATGAGACAACAATAACAGATGAAGGTATGAAACCTTCATACATTCACGCACACAAACAGGCCAACCCCAGTTGTGTTTATGTTTCTTGGACCAGTAGTTTGCTGTAGGACAAATACAGGAAGAGGATATTTACTGGGTTTCCTCGACTGGTTTATTAGTTCACAATTCTATCAGCTAACAAGATAGGCATTGCATTGAAATACATCCGAGCAGATTTTTTGTGTTCTCTTAGTGTTTACATCTGTGTCAGTCTTGCAGAGACTGTGTACAGTCAGAAGACTGTCAGGAATGGAGGAAATAAAAGTGTAAGGCGCAAGCAGCCAATGGTGCAAGCCATTTGGCTTCTCCATCCTTATTTTGTCAGATTGTTTGTTACTGTTTGACTTTAAGCAGTTAAACAGTACAGAACTACAAAAAGAAAAGTTTATCATTTCTTATGACCTTGACTTCTACTTTTCTACAAGTCTGAATGTGCAGTAGGCCTATATGATTAATATTGCATTACATTGTGGCTATTTGACGACTATAGTTGGTTATAGCAGCTTAGATTTCCTGCAAAGAAAATTTTTTAACCCACAACAATAATGTTCTTATGATTTAATGTGATGCAAAACCTTCAGTTGAAAAAGTGCAATATAGCTGCATCTAGCTCCACCTCACCAGCTGTGCTACTTTCATGATACTGAGTATGATGAGTAATGAGCCAATTTTTAGATCCAGAACAAATGAATTTAAATCCAATGCTGATACACATTATCTAGTCTTTAACTTGAACTTCCGTTCTCATACCCTTGCCCACCTATCACTGTGTCCTTCTCTCAGCCTTAATCGCTTACATTTTCTAATCCCTCCAAACGACAGTTGAACATATAAATCAACATGTTTACAGGGAAATGCTTCCAGTTAACGAGGACGTCTGTTAAGAAGCATCAGCGGACACCGCTGGATCCTTAATTTGCTTGGGATGCGAGTGTGTGACGCATATTAATTACATATTAACCTCACACTCACAAATGTACACACTCACAAAGCCATACAGACACAGTAGTGTCTATTGCATATTAATTACCTATTAGCCTTTGTGCTGTGCATTAAGAGCTGCATGGCATCAGAAAAACAGCTTCCCCAAGGGCAACACGTTCACGCGTGCACGTATTAATACCACCTACGCCGTCTTTTCGGCTTGCATTCACAATGAGGAATGGGACATTTAATCAAGCCATGACTGTAATGATTTCATGACAGAAAGTTGGTTTGTTAGTGTATATGTGTTGTTAATTTGCAGGTATAAAAATGTTCCTCTTATGTCAAAGAATGAAAGCAGCTTATCCTGATCTTATAGCTTGTTTGCATTGATATACATTTCATTGAGACGTCTCACATGATAAGAGAGGATTAAAGTATAGGAAGAAATTAGTTACCGAGTCTGAGGTATGGCAAACATAAAACAAGTTGTTTGTGTCAAACATAGGCTTCTGTTACATAACATTTAAAAGATTAAGACAATTTCTGTTTTCTTTTTCCACAAAAGAAATATAGCTGATTACCAGCAGTTGCATGCTCTTCATACATTGGTCAATCGAAAACAGCAGCTTAATTTCTAAGGAATCTTTAGGTCCCAGTAAGTCATCTAGTTACCATTCAAATTAAACTTTTTGCATGTTTTTAACCCTTGGCCTGATAGCCTATCAAGGCAATCCTACAACTGTGGCTTGGTTTTAAATCCCAAACATACATGTTCTGATTTATGCTGACATTTTGACCCTTTTATCCCAGTTTCAGCCTTCTGCTCTCTTTCCTGACCTTCATGCCCCAGTTTTCCTTCAAATCCTTAAAACGCATTAAATGAAGACAGTCAAATTGCTGCATGACCAACTGTAACTGTTTAGTATTTTGCCCTCGTGTTGTGCAGTGCTGTCATATTTATTTTCCTGTTGAGCACGAATGGTCTATTCATCCTAAATGGAAATGAGCTCATATTAATGATAACAAATACCTTAACATTCACTATTGCCTGTGCTTATTAGTCAACTGAAACTGACTTTTATTAAAGTGGCATGCAAAGGATTTATTTTTCACTCAATTTGCACATTTTAATTGCAAATGTTTATATAATTATCATAATCATTTGCAGTTTCCAGGGGAAAGAAATGTTCATGCTATATTTTAATTTGATCAGATCATCTCATTTTTCACACAACCACATTATGAGCAACTGTCTTTGCCAATGTGTGTGTCCATCTGGCTGGTTAAATATCTCTCTTTGTGTTTTTGATTATAATTATTCTCCGCAAATAAATGCAGATTTACTGTTTCATTACAGTAAATGTCAAAGTAATGTAGGACTTCTGCAGAAATTAAAACCAAGTAGCTGTTCTCAAGACTGACAAATGGCAACATCTGTGGTGAACGAACAAATAAAAAATCTCCTGATTTTTAAATCTCCTGAGAGTCAAAACTTCTTCACTGGGTGCCATTGTGGTACCACAGCATACTGTTTGACTGACAACTGATTTTGGAGTGCAGCAGACACACCATGATGTGAGAGCTAATAAAGAAAAATGTGGAAATGCGTTTTAAAATATTCTATCTTTTATATCGACATACTGTATTTGAGCATATGGTAATGTCCCCAGTTATTAGGAATTGGTATTTATGTGTGAAATGAGCTTACATGCCATTCATTGATTTGGCCATGGGGGTTTGGAGGATGAAATGAAGGAGAGCTACTGGCTGCACAATGGCAATAAATCTACTAGCAACCATGAATGGGTTCTGTGTGTGTAGTCTTTGTGTTACCTACCTTTGGAACATTTATGGTATAAATACCAATTGTGTTGGGAATTGTAGTTCTAGTAGGGATCAAAACCTGGTGCAGAAAGGTAAAATGACTGGGGCTATGAGTAAGTATTTGAGATTAGTTTAACATGGGGTTAAGTGTGGATGGGTTACAGTAACTGCACTAAATCAATTGGACTTAATACAATGTTCTTGTTAAGGATACACAAGGTACAGGCAACTGACACAAAATATTTGGTGTATCCTAATGGCAGTACTTGTATCAAATTATAGAACTTAAGGTAAGTCGGTGAATTAAGTCAAGCAAAGATTCAGATAGTATGTAATTAGTACAACAACTACTCCATTATAAAACAAAAAAATGCAAAAAGATGTCGAATTTTTCTTAAATTTATTTATTGATATATCTTAATTAACACCTGAAATACGTTTGCCTCAGCTTGTTCTATGATTCTGGAATGATTGAAACACATTACATGAAAGGAATTATTCCAGTTTAGTGTGTTTGTGTGTGTGTATGTGTGTGTGTGTGTGTGTGTGTGTGTGAGAGAGAGAGAGAGAGAGAGAGATAGAGGGAGAGAGAGAGAATGAGAGGTGAGACTTGGAGTGATCCAGGGCAGAGGGAGAATTTTTCAGGACTAATGTTCCATGACAACAGACCAAGGTTCCGTCAAGGTGAATCAGAGCCACTGCTGTCTAACGACTAAAACACACTCGGTCTCACACATACGCACATGCACACACACACACACACACACACACACACACACACACACACACACACACACACACACACAAAGCATCCTACTGCTCCTCCTTTGTTTCCTTCATTGTCCTCTCTATCCCTGTCTCGTCCTCGTAAACTTGGCCTCTCTCTTCCCATCATTCACTTTTATCGTCATATCTCCCGTTTGCGTTTTGTATTTTCTCCGTTCCAAGTCTTTATCCTGCTGTCCTCCTACCTGAAGTTTAATTATGTAGTTGTTAATTAAAGCTGCAGCCTGACTGGGCTCCACAACACCCACACTCACACAATGGGTGAAAACAACGGCTCTTAAATCTAGTGGACAAACACAGAGGAAACATGGCTCTTGTTTTTTTCTCCTTTGTCTGGTATCCTGACAACTACTCATCTTTCTTTTTTAAAAGAAACATCAATTTGTTATTTCACAGCTCTGTTTAACAGAGGTTAAATCAGGAGGTTAAAGAATGCTATAATAAGTTGATCAGTTCGCTTGGGGTTGTTGAGTTGCACATGGGTGTTAACATTCCGAATACATTCCTGTCTACCTGCCTCACTTAGATCAGCCATCTGAGTTTGTGTTGAATGAAGATATTCTGTCTCTCTCTTGGCTTGTTGAACTACACATGTGTTGGAACATTATTGCGCAGCAGACTCAAGCATAAACACTCTGTAAGGTACAGAATTTAAATTGGATATAGATTTTAGGTCTTTGAAAAGGGTGAAAAACCAACTGTAAGGTCATAAGTTTTGACTAAGACAATGGAACATGAATAATAGGACAAAATTGTGTGGGCTTAAAAGAAATAATCCCTGGAGAAACATAAAAAGGGATTAAACTTCAAAAGAAATATTGTTGTAAAAATATTTGAAATCCTTCTTTTCTTTGACGTTTTAAAAGCATCTCACAAGTGACTTCAAAACAGTCACAACCATCCAAGGAAATTTGTCCACTATGGGGAAGTTGACCTCCTTTTTAAAAGGAAATAACCATGTTGTCCTGCAATTTCTCCTGTCCCTTTTATTTTTTTCACCACTCTGCCTGTGACCCCCTTTCTTCCCTATTTGCACATCTACTCCTATCTCTTCTCTCTCAAACTATTCCCGACATCCTCTCCTTCTCTTTCAGTCTGCAAAGTGGGGTTTTACCGCTCACTGCTGGAGTCTTCAGCCTGCAGTAAATGTCCACCTCACAGTGTGGCCAGACAGACGGGGGCCACAGCCTGCAGCTGTGAAGATGGATACTATAAGATAGACTCTGACCCTCCTAATATGGCCTGCACACGTGAGACATTTCACACCTTTTTTACATTTGCATAGTCTCACTTGTGATTTTACAGCTCATCTTTACAGTTTTTTGTTCATCAAGATACTATTGATTGATATTAGTTGATCCTTTTCCATCTCTCTCAGGCCCTCCCTCCGCTCCACGGAATGCCATTTCCAATGTCAATGAGACAAGCGTCTTTTTGGAGTGGTCCATTCCCATGGAGACAGGTGGCAGGAAAGATGTACGCTACAATATCCTCTGCAGACGGGTCCTGCCAGACGGTAGGGGGTTGGAGGAATGCGGCCCCAACGTACGCTTTCTGCCACGCCGCCTTGGCCTGTCAAACACCTCGGTGATGGTTGCTGACCTGCAGTCACACACCAACTACAGCTTTCTGCTGGAGGCTGTCAATGGGGTGTCAGAGCTGGCCAAAGACCACGCTAAGCAGTATGTGACACTTAATGTGACAACCAATCAGGCAGGTATGTTGCACCAGACTTTTTATCTTGTTTTTCTGCCTGTCATATCCATCATGAAGCTTCTTTTTTGCTTGAAAAACAAACAAACAAAAAAAACTAGCAGGAAGTGCAATAGGCATTACTGCATGAATGAGTTAGTTTTAATAAAGTACTGTTAGCATTACCAGAAACACAGCTGTCCCATTTTTCTCCTCAAAATTATTTTTCCTCCTCACTTAAACTGCCAAAGGTTATCAGCGTGTAGGCTTCCAGGAACAAATAGCTGAGTTTGATAACAAAGGCACCAGATGATCGAATTATCACAGTATTTGTCCAACAAATCTGTTGCTGTATTAATTTTCGCTTATGCACCATCCCTGCCGTGAATGACAGAACATTGCACAGCAGAAAGCCTTTTTTGCTTTTGCTCCTGCATCTAGATATGTAATCGAAAAAGCAGCTTGCTCCCTTCATTTGGGTGATAGATTGCACCAACAAGATTTTCAGGAATCTGTGGCATTATGAAAGCCCCTGAATTGCTGGCCGTTGTGTGTATTGGCTTTCCTGTGTGGTAGCAGGTGTTATTCTGCGTGCCTGCCAACAGCAATGAAAAAAAGATTAATCAATTTACACTTTGATTTTAAGTCAAATAATATATGTAACCTCTGCTTTAAGCAGCCAACCATGAGACCATAAGAGGCCATATTCATATAAGACAGGTAAGAAGTCCGGCTACTTTGCATACATGTACCGTTGCTGTTGCTGGCTCTCTTTTTGAAATGAAGATGAAACATTGTATCTGCTTTGGGAATCCATTTTTGTGTTTACAGGAGGTAGACACTTCTTTAGGTTATTTTATTTGCTTGTAGTGAAATGGGTAGCACACAGCATGATGAAAAGGGAGAAACATGAGATGATTGTTCTCCTCCTCTACGCCTCCATCTGGAGGAAAGCCAAGAAGGGGGGGGGTGAAAGGAGTGTCGAAGGATTGTCTTTGCTCCATTTTGCTGAACAGATGGTACATTGGCACTCAAGAAATAGTCGGTAGTATTACTAGCAGCTTCAGTAGGAAATAGAAGTGGTAGTAATAGGGCAGATAGTGGATACAATGTGTGCTGAGGGGAGACACAAACAGACAGAAAGAGAGTTAGAGGCAGATGGCTGTCTTACAATCAAGACTGCTGACAGCCATCTAACTGTCTTGTCATTACGGTTGTCAGCAGACTGAGTGGATTACACCAAACTAAAAAACTCAAATTCAGTTTAGTGAAGTTGTAGCTGGATTAGCAAATCACTGGACCAAATGGAGATTTGGGATTATGTTAGATTACACATGGCAGCCAGAGTTGCAGACAGATAAGCGCTGCTTTTTCTCATTGGTTGAGTGAGGCACAATCTTCTGTAGGTGAAGACACAAGTGTAGATTGTGTGCACATGGAAATATTTGTTGAAGCACTTACAGGCACTGTAAGGCATTTCAAATTTGAATGATTCCATTGTTTTTTGCACGAGAATAGTTGCTCCATTCACATTCAAAGAATTGACTTCTTAAAGTAAGACACAAAAGAAAATACAGGAGTAAATCATGCTTATATTTTAGTTGAATCAGCAAACTTAATATTAACAAAGTTTAATTTAAAAGGTAGACAGAATCCCTGAGAATTGTACTTTTTTATCACATAACAATTTGAATTATCATCAAATTGCATCATGATGCAGAAAAAGCATTAATTAGTTACACATTTTCACCAAACTCCAGGTGATAGTGTTTGATGGGCGGCTCGCTGAAGACCCCTTACGTCCTGCTTAATAGCTGGGTTTCAGTCACGTGATTATAATGACACGCGAAGGCGGCGCGAGTTAAGATGGAGGGCAGGAAGTAAAAATTGAGAAAAACGTTGCAGAGAGTCCGTATTATACAGATTTAGAGACAGTTTCGAGACAAAGATACAGTTAATCAATAAATATGTTGCACGTGACCCATATCTCATGAAGATGAGTGACTTTTCGACAGAACCTAAAGATTTGCCGACAATCAAGATTGTTGACGTCACAAACTATCTGGTCCTTCAGACATCCTACTACACTAAACAGCAGATGAAAGCATATAAAAGTATGGAAGCATATATTTTTTCGTTAGCGGGTGGGTCCACAACCTCGGTACCAAACGGCTCCACGATGATTATTGTTTAGTCTTCGCCAGGGTGAGTGTTTTTTTTCTTGTACTGTTTTGTGTTAAGATGCTAGCAGCTAGCAGTAGTGGCTATAATCTTTTTTCCCCCTTGCCCTGTCCACCATTATGGCAGCAGAATTGTAGTCTGAATACCGTTTATGCCAAACACATTTGCTTTTCCAAGAAAAGCGATATGCAACACATCTTGACGACGACGTTAACCTGACAGTCCTATGTTTCAAGGTTAACCACTCTCAAATATCAAGCGAAACACTCTCGTCTGTCTGCGTCAGTTCTGGACTCAAAACACAGGCATTTTTTCAGACGAGATATCCTCAGCTCACTTCCTGCCCTCCATTACACAAATTTCTCTTTATTCTCTCATTTAGAAGCAGTATGTTTTGTGTTCACAGCGCCTGACTGGTGGCACTTTCACGATGGACCAACTGCTATTTATTTCAATTACAACCTATACAGACATGATCTATTCAACATTGAAAGCCCTATCCATGTGCTAAAGTCATTTAGAAACGGATTACTTACTTCAGTGTCTCAGACATAGCCATGTCAGAAAACCAATTAGATTAATTGTATACTTTACAATATAGTATACCTTAAAAATACCTTAAATTTTTTATGCAGTCAACAAAGTGAGAACTTTAAAAGTTGGAGCTCTTTGCATCAGCTGACTTGCCAAAGTCACTATATTTTTAATGATATTCCTGGAGCATCAACTGTTATGAACAGTTTAACACACTGCATTTTTGAGACTGTTGTCATTGGCTGTATTTCTGCTTTTGGTAAAGAGGCAAAAACAAGAGACAGAAACAAAACTCCTTTGAGACGGACGCGAGAGTTGGACAGAAAAAGCGAAGAAGACTCTGTGGATCCGCTGTTTGATGTGAGGGAAGTGTCACATACGATAAGGGATCCGTGAAATAGGTGATTTCACAGTATCTCTGTGAAGCCCCGCTGAATAATAAAGTGTTTGGTACTCGTGAGGAGAAGATGGAAAGCGGTGAAAGGCTGGGGAGAACTTGAAAAAAGAAAAGACACAACAACGGGGTAGAGGTGGTGAGGACAAACTGGAGGAGAAAATGATTGGGAGGTTGTGATGAGGAAAGAAAAGGTCACATAGCAAGAGGCTGTAAAAATGGAGCATGTTCGGAGGGAAAACGTGGCAAAGATGATGGAAGGGAAGAGCAAACATTTGCTACCTTAATATTACCTTTCACACCAATTCCTCATTTCAGAGAAGTTGCTACCTGAAGTAAACGTTAAGTTGTAGAAACTGATTTTAAAAAGAAAGAATCACCGAAATGACTGCCCAACTATTCCTGCAGTCTAATTATGCTTTCTAAGAGTCCACTATCCAGATCTTGTACGTGAAACTGACAGTAAAAAGGCGATGATACATGTATTTAACTTTCCATTTCAACTAAAGGGGTACCAACTTCAAATTAAAAAATGTTCATGTTTCGTCTGGTCAGGATGCATGTTCTCCCAGTGCATGCGTGGGTTCTCTCCAGCTACTCTGGCATCCTCCCACCTTCCAAAAACATTCTTGTTAGATTAACTGGTGATTTGAAATTGACCCTGGTGTAGAAGCTGGTGTAGAAAATGAATGGATAGATGTCTTGTAAGAGAATATAGGGCAGAGAAATCCCACATATTAGAAAAAGCGGCTCGTTAATTTTTGTTTAACAAGCCACTTTTTGCTTGTACGTTACTGGATTAATAACTCCCCCTCACACAAACTATCTTGCTGCCTTTTGACAAGAAGTAAATGTAAATCGTGCTGGTTAAGCTTGATAAAAGGAGTCTCACGGTAGCTCATTGCTTATGTTGTCTTTATTTCAGGTTATTTGTTCGTGTCACTCAGCATTGCGTTGTAACTGCACAGTAAGTGCTCCCAAATATACTATACACATATATCACATATGTACTTTATTTTGGCTGTTGTCAGCTATTCTTCAAATTAATTGCGAAACATTGCTTTGTTGTGTTGGTGAAAATGCACGGCCTGGTGCTGTGGTTATGTGTCCTGCTGCTGCTGTTGGCATACATTCTGCAGAAAGGTTAGTGGAGTCCTGGGGGGCTCCGGCTGGATGTTTGCAGAGTCTACATCCTGTTTTTAGGTAGCAAATGTATGACATTGTGAATCTGCATCAAATGTTTGAATCAAATGTTTCCTGAAACTTTAACAACATCTAGGATGTTTTGGTTAATAAGAAAAATACTTTCCAATGACTTTTGCATTATTTTTGATTGTTTAATCTTAAAAAAGAGTTGAGAACAAATGCAGCATTTAGGAAAAATGCCAAATCCATTGCTTTTTTTTTGCGTAGCTGACCCAGTTGCTTTAAGTCACAAAATCTTTAAACTCGTCAGAAAGGTGCTGGTGTCATCATGGCTGGTGTTTTTTTTTTTAATAGATTACCAATCATACAGGCAGAAACTGTAACCTTCGAATGCAAGAAAATGGAAGTTAAACTTGTTCTCCTTGTATCTGTCTGTACTGAGCCATAGCATATGACATGGTAGATAAAAACAAAGTTTAAGAACAAAGAAAGAAATGCCACAAATCACAAAGCTCTGTGGGGATGAACCTTTTCAGTTTACTGAAAATTGTTCCTTATTTAACCTAAAACAGACATTGAGGTGGGCTCCTTCCAATATTAGCACTTGTACAAGGCTACCATAGTTATTGTACTGCTGTCTGTAATAGATCTTATCCAACACAGACCTTCCTGCACTATGGATGTCAGACTGAGCTGTGACAGCCTCATCCATTGCCAATATAAGGTCAAGAGTCATCTGTTTGTTGGTCGAAGTGGAAAGACTATGTTCAACAAATAGATAATACAAAGGAAAGATGTGAAGCTGGTTTATCACAAAGCAGCAGTTATAGTGGAGTTGTGCTGTTGAGATATTGTTGTCTTTGAAACTTAAAAGAAAAAAAGAGCTGCAAAAGACATCAGAGTGCTTTTAGATTAAATGCTGACAGGAAGCGCACCCGAGTGATCTGCCAGAGAAAAGCTCTATATGGACATGGGTCCTAAGAGACATGAAAGAAAGTAAAGAGAGAGAGATGGTGAAAAATTTACAGCAAAAGACCCTGGTTACACAGTAACTAGAAATGCTGTTTTCAATGATCAATGCCTGAAAGCCCTCATGAGACCTAAGTTAATATTTAATTGTTTGTATTGTCTGACTTGGATTATTTATAACTTTTACAATGTATCTTCCCAGTTATTCGTAAAAGTTTTTTTGTATTTCTCATTTCTTGGCAAGAGAGTTTAAAATGCCCTGAAGTGTCTTTTTTTGGAGCTTATTGGAGAGGAGGTGTAGTAGAGGCAAAGAGCTCTGTGTTAGTCATTTCATGGGAATTTTAAAGCCCTGGGTCTAGAAATCGCCCTATACTTTTAAGTATTCTTCCCTCTTCAGCTTTTATGAATTGCTCAGAACTCAAATGCACAATTGATGAAAATGCACAAATGAATGAAGACCACAGGTCAGTTCTAGGATGCTGAATCAATTTAAAGTGGCATAAAAGCAGCAGTCAGGCAAAAGGTTAAGCTGCAAGCACTAATAAAGGCATCTGTGTCTTCCATCTCTTTCATTCTGTCTCTCAATCTATCTTTCTGCCATTCTTTGAGGGTAGTTATAGAAAAATAAACCAGATAGTTGAAGTCCATATTGATTTCAGTGATGGTGCAGACAGATAGGGGTCTGAGAGGCTTATGCTCAGCACTCTGATAATGTTGTGCTTATCTGAGGCCAGAGTTGTTACACTGGAAGGTCTGTATTCATACACTGGAGTGCTTTCTTACCCTTTTCTAACCTTTCTTATTCTTACAGTTCAAGTATTATTTTCACAGAAAACACACAACTGTCTCTTTGTCAGAGCACCAGGAGTTTTTGTACGTTCGTATTCCTCATTACTGTACTGCATGTTCTCATTAGGAGATGTGAATGGAAGTGTTTAAACCAGAAGCGTCATTACACTGTCTTCCCTGTTGCTAAAATAAAAGTGTTGCTGGGGCCCTGTCAACGCTCTTTCAACATGTCTCCCCCTCACTTTCTCTCTGATATTTTATTTCTCACTTTTTTTCCCCCTCTCATCATCCCACCTGCTTGTCTCCCATTCTCTCATCCTGCTTTTGTCAGTCTGTCCCTCTCTCTTATCACCTCTTGTTAACTTTCTGTGTTACTGCCTCTCAAATCCTATTTCCAAAGCATTTGTTTGTTTTGGTCTGTGAGCTCAAAATTGTGTGTCTATACTTTTAAATTTCTGGTGAAAATGGAAGAGTCAGGAAGTGTGAAAAGTGGGAATTATGGATTATGGTCATTTACTTTCTCTATTATAACTTTTCACTTGGCCTACGCAAAAAGAGGAAAAATCTGCAATGGGCAATATCATTTCTTTAACTTGAACAAATTAGTATATTGATATGATGTAATGTAAACTGCAATGATAAAAGTGTCTTTAAAAGTACATACTTTTTATACCTAAATTGATACAATGTTAATGTGACATAACAAAGTATCTCCAACCTGATTTTCTTGTGCGTGCTTATTCATCATGTCTCAGACAGTCTCATCAGCACTACAGTAACAGATATTCCACTGAATGCAGAAGGGTGTTTGACTGTGGCTGGAACCAAACAAGATATCCTTGAAACCAAACCTACAGATTGTGGAATCTGAGTTTTGTGGTTATTCACTTTAATAATTAGAGGACAAATTACGGTAGTTGATTATTTAAAAAAAATATCTATCTATCTTTATCTAATTGATGGCTTCAGCACCAGCGCATGTTTTGCATGTAGAAAGTCGCATCAGGTTTATCCGTAAAACCTGAGATCATCGTATTTGGGGCTTTGCAATCTATACACCCTCATATGACAGCTTCTATTCAAACCCTTTGATTGAATACACCATGGAGAACTGCCTCCGTTTTTGGAGGATTTAAACTTAGATTTTGGGGTATTGTTACACCTTAAGCTGCTGGGAAAATAATCCCTCTCCCATCATTGAATCCCAGCCTTTATACCATTTAAGCATTGAAAGTGTGTGTGTGATTTTTGGTCTCTGGTTTCAGGCTTTTAAGATGTCGCGGATAACGCTTCTGTGCAACCATCCACTCAGGATACAGTTACTGTGTTTGTAGCAATGATTTATTCCCTGTGGAGTTCTGCTGAGGCTATTGAAACCTAAACGGTGTTTAGCATTTGCAGTAGATGCACACTGGCCAGCATGCACACACACACACACACATACTCGTACACTATCAGGATGTTGCCTGAGGGAGCATTTTGCCTGGTTAAAAGCTCTTTATGTGTCAGACTCGCCAACTGTCCCTCTGAGAGATGGCTCAACGGTTCAGGTTACAACAGGATGGCTCTGTGATTGATGCAAACTCACACAATTCAACTCATTTGACTTCAAAGCTGTAACAATAAATTACCAATCCCATAAAAAAGTGAAGGTAAAAACTGTAATAGAGACAAAATGTATGAATATCTTGAGTTCGACATGAAAGTGACATGATGTGAAATAAATTAAACTGAAACAGTTTTTCAGATGTTTTTGGTTTGTCTTGTGATGACAATTTCCAATGCTCAATCAGTTCCAAGCTGTTGTACCTTTTCCATGCATCTGTTCAGTAGCAGGATATAAACGGATTATTTAATTTGACGCGGTGTACCTTGCTGCCAGATTGCAGCCATGGTTTTAGAGACAGATCTGCTTTAAAACTAAAATTGATATCTTTTCTTGAGTCAGTGAACTGAGCCAAAGAGCTTCTTAGGAATTTAAATTCCAGAAAACTCATGAAAAACACAGCAAATTACTTTTGTTATCAGAAATGACATGACAACAGTGACGTGTGTATTACCATACCAATTCTATTAGCAAAAACCCCTCCTCACACCGCTATCTGTGAAATAATATTGTTTTTAACAGATTGTTTTTTCCTTTTTCACATTTCATGTGCAGTTTAGTATTTCACATGATCACAACAGGCATTATTATCGTTGTGTGTTTAAACATCAAAAGACGGGGAGGTGTCATTAAGAGGTTTGTGTTATGGAGGCTGATCGTACCCAACAGATTTCACAATATTAGCACCAATTCTCTTGCGTGCAATCACTGTTTATTAGGATGTTATACGAGTGTTGTTCATTTTAATTATTGCAATGGATTGCCTTTTATTAAGCTGCTATACTGTTGTGCTGTCAATATAATGGTAACTGAAGTTGGTACTTCAAAGAGTCCTATGTTGTCAATTCATATCTGTGTGTGTGTGTGTGTGTGTGTGTGCGTGTGTGTGTGTGTGTGTGTGTGTGTGTGTGTGTGTTTGTGTGTGTGTGTGTGTCTATGCAGCACCCTCCCCAGTAAGTGTGGTAAGGAAAGGACATACAGGGAGGAGCAGCATTGCGCTTTCTTGGGCTGAGCCTGATCGGCCCAACGGCATAATCCTCGAGTATGAGATCAAGTATTTTGAAAAGGTAACAAAAATAACAATGCATGTATATATATTTATATATATAAGATATTTTCTTTTGTGTGGGCTTTTGAGTGTGCTTTTGTTCACTGGGTTTAGGCCACCTGTGGTTTGACAGTGCCTCTTTAAGCGCAAAGACTTGCAGGTGTTTCTGTGCTTGTCAGAGCTATTGATTTTCAGATCTCCCTTATGTCTGTTTAGTTGTGTTTTTTTTTATGTGAATAAAGCACATGTATTGGCAGAATGCATTCCATGAAGTTACATATACACTGACTGTGTGGTTAGTGGGAAATTATGCTTTGTCCTTGGAAAGCTGCGTCTCTTTTCAGTTTGTTTCGTTTTACACCCATTTTAAACTAAGTACTGACTCAAAGTTGTGTTGTGTGTTGTCCATGTCATGTTCATCAAAATGGAAATACATTTCACACAAACATTTTACAGATGAAAGCACATCACAAACAGGAATATGTGGCCACTATTGGGGTAAAGATAAGTTTGTTTATTTTGGGTAGACAATATTTGATCGACATGCGACTCATCGTACGTTTTGTTTTGTGGGTTATTTCTTTCCTGAGTGTGCACAGAAAACCTAAAATTACTCCATCATCAGCTCACTTTGGCCCCATTACGGCCCCTATCTGCACCTCTTTCACGTGTTACTATTTCAGAAGCTGAAAACAAAGTTAGTTTTTAGCTTGATTTAGACAGGTAAAGCAATTTGATGTTTGTATTAAGATCAGTTTTCTGGTGCCCTTCCTGTTTTCCCTCCTCAAATGTCTTATTTTCTTGGAAGGTCAGGTTAGTGGTTCACAGGACAGCAGAGCAGTTTGTGGTCAGTCTTTAGCTAATGGCCTCTGGCTTAATGGAACTGTGTTTAAACCTTCTGTGGTTACAGTCAGGAAAGTGATCCTCACACACTTTCAATTAAACACAATCATGCTCACATATACCACAGGTAGTTTAACCACAAAAATGAAGAGGTGAATTGGCAGAAATCAATATGTGAGCACAGATGCATGAGCACAAAGTTTGGCAGATTCATAACTTCAGCAACTAATCTCATTCACTCAAGCATACACATTTATTCTGTATGTAGAAATTAATTATATGCAATGAATTAGAATAATCTTCTTTCTTTCTCTTACTACAGGAGCAGGACTCCAGTTACACCATAATAAAATCCAAAGACACAGAGATGGTGGTGGAAGGCCTGAAGCCTTCTTCAGTTTACATCTTCCAGGTGAAAGATGGAGTAAAAGAAAAAATCAGCTGATAATTAATTAGATGGCTAAACGGGAAAATGTTTTGATAAGTAAGAATGGAAAAAGCAAAGTGTAATTCCATTAGACTGCAAAGGAAATATTTAATTTCAAGCATAACACATATTAGTATGGACGTACTGTGGTGCTATTTACTACAATGTTATTTATTTTAGGTACGAGCCAGAACCTCAGCAGGCTACGGTGCATTTAGCCGACGTTTTGAATTCCAGACCAGCCCTTACTGTGAGTACACCGGAGAAAAAGCATGACAATCAACAATGGAAGCCAGGTGTGGTTTTGTGTGCTTACTGCTTGTGTCTAATCCCACATATTTTCTTTGCCAGTAACTGCCACCAGTGAGCGTGCTCAAGCTTCGATAATAGCAGTGGCCATCACACTGGCTCTGGTTCTTCTGGCAGTGGTTGCTGGATTCCTGCTCAGTGGAAGGTAAGGTATAAATACACACCCTAAAGAAATTAGATGCAAGCAGGCGAGTGTGTATGTATTGATATGTTTGCAGGTGAAAGCACAAATGGGTACCTAGCTTATGCCCACACATGTTTCTCCTTTGAGAGCAGAGGTCTCCAAAGAGTCTCCAAAGTACATTAAATGCTGTAAAAAGTATTGAAAGTAACAGTAGTACTGTGACAGTGTATTTCTGCAAAACAACACTCTAATTAAGGATGGGATGCAATGCAATTAAAAATGTTACCTTATTAGAGTATTTAAACTAAATTTGTTAATACCAAACTAATGCATGTTTAGGGACTGTATTGGATTGAATGAATTCAGTGAAATTCATAAAAGTCTGATAGAAAAATTTCCTGATCATGAAGTCCTTTTAAAAAGTGCACCAGTTATGCAGCTTCTTTCTACAACTTTGTATATTGGCCTATGGATGCATACAGACTTCATAATGTGAACAAAATTAACACGATTTTACCTTTGATTTATGTCTTAACTGAGTAAGCCATGATTAAGATAAACTGAAAACTCCTTATAATAAGCTTAAAAACAACAAAGCTTACTGTATGAAATACATAACCTACCCCACAGACATGTGACAATGCTCATTCAAGCCTGAGCCCCCCTCTAATCCTGGGCTCTGCAATATCCACATGTTGCATTGGGTCTTAATAAATGAATCAAGTAATGTATGTTCCCCAGTAGATTAATCTCCTGGTTTGTCTCCCTCAAGTGGCTTTTCAATCACTACTTCTGTACATACACAGAGGCATGTTAATTAGATTAGTACATACTCCTATTTAAGGCCTAATATCTATTTAATCATGAGTTGCTGTGAAAGGAACCAGCAGAACATTATGTATTCCATGTCAGAGGTTGGTTTGAAGACAGACGCCCTTACTGGTACTAAAAATGAAAGCAGCTGTGTGCTGGCTTCACTTTTCAGATGGCAGCAGTGGCCTTCATCTTTCACACAGTTTATGGCATAATCAGATGACTTCTCTTTATCTTACTTTGACCTATTGCCTCGTAACAGAAATTTCAAATATCAGATCTAATTTCTGTTCCAGATATTTCTGTGTTTTGGGCAGCGTTACAGGATTAAAAAGCTTAAGGCTAGAGTTTTGTTATGGGTCAGGAATAAGGGTTGCTTCTTAAATTGTAACTTTAGGCTTGATGTTTATAAGTCAGTGGATTTTTTTCCTTCATCTAGGAACAGAACTTCCCTGTGCTTTACAGCAGTATTTATCACTCACTGCCCCACATATTAAACACATTAATGTTTGCATATCTCTTGGCTCATATGACTATCACATTACTTTGTCGGTAATTGGTATACGTTATAGGTAATATGGTATAGTTAATTGTGAAAATAATTTTTCACTTTTGCAAAAATAGAATATTAATTAGAGAAAGCTCTTAATCACTGCCCAGTATTATATGTATTAAACCTCATATTTTCTTTCTGGTTTCTTTTTTCATTATTTTACCAATATATTTGATTCATGCTTCCTTAATAACCCAGATTTTATTTCAAAGATTGCGTTGTACATACTGTCTGCCCTGGGGATGCTAAAGCATTGAAAACAAATGAGGACAATACAGAGGTGATTTTGGTGTAGTCGCATAAGGCACACCGATCAAGGATCACTCTGGGTTTCGTGTGGGGGAGGAGAGCCACAGTTTCATGCTGATGGATTTGGGACACAGGCACAACATTCCTCCTCCAGCCACTACCCCCACACCCATCCACATGCAAGCCTCTCCAGAGTACACTTGCGGGCACACACCCTTATGCACACATGCATGTAGTTGGAGGGCCAGCTGTGCACTGCCCAGACCCCTTGACTCAACTTACCCAGCAAACTAAACACCCTCTGGCAGACCCACGCAGATCCCCCTCCCTCAAAATATCCAGCTGTCCTCTACAAACCCTTCCAGCCAACCCTGGCTGACACATGGAGAGGAGTGACAAAACTTGGACTGGAGTCCTCCCTGTGCCTGTTTGTGTATTTTGTTTATTTATATTTGAGAGCTAAAAAATTAATTAAACAACTGAACAATGTTAAACATTTGCTTGAGTTTTTCAAATGCAGCAAAGTAAATTAGTTTATTCGCCTTGTAAATATAGAAAATCTGTTTGTTCTTTTTCATGTGTGTTAGTGTTTGCATGAAGGATAACTTTTAAAATCAGTCGCCATGTTTAATCTGGGTTATCTGTGATTATCTCTGATGCCATTTGTCTAAATGTTGGCACATGTAAGCTTATCGAGCTCGGATATACGCAAACGTACATATGCTTGCACATTCCCAAAACATGCTAATTAAAACAGGTTTTGACCATCGGGTTACACACATGTCCCCACTCACAAGAACCAAAAAAAACTTCCTCAGAGGCACTTGATCATAGTTTTTGTCAACGTGCATGTCCTTTTCTGAATAGTGATTGACGTTTTTCTTCTTCACCAAAAGTCAGTTAATATGTTGAGAAAGGCTTTCCTAGAAAATGATATGATTTGAAAACTGCAGCTTTTTGCTTTTGTCTGAAAGCCTAGTATATTTCAGCTTTTTCAGCAATATTGCTGATCAACATGAATGTGGGTTAGCAGATTCCGAGGAAATAAAAAGCTTATTTTGCACTTGGATCTAGGGGGGATTGTGACCTCTGCTTGCCAGGGTTTGCTTTTTACTGTCTTAGACATGTTATGCCAGTCTTACTATTTTCAATTGGTTTGTTTTAATAAAGTTACTATCTTTTGATAGTTGCAACAAATTGAAAGTGTATATACTGAAATGATGCACAATGATAAATATGAAGATAAATGCTAAAAGATGCTGTAGAAAGAAAAGAAACAATCCCTCCATCCATTTTGATTTCTACGGAATTCTATTTGTTATCAGTGAGTCAGTGAGACGAGTGTAATTGGGTTTGTGTGCATACAACAGTGCTTCAGGTTGACACTGACACTGATGTGATTGGGTTTCCTCCTTAGGCGATGTGGCTACAGCAAAGCAAAGCAAGATCCTGAGGAGGAAAAGATGCACTTTCACAACGGTCACTGTAAGTCAGAAATTCCCAACTCCTCCAATATATTCTGTTTATGCTGTGCACAATGTACGTGTGTGTTTGTGCATCGGGAGAGACACGAGTTCATCCCAAGTTTATCCTGCTTGTACAGCAGTACAGGGGGTTCAGACAGTGGACATGTCCCTGTTAGTTGATTCATGTACACACACATGGATCTGTGCTACCAGTGTAGATGACAGTATTTTCAGCCAGGAGCTGTTTTTGGACTGGCAGCCATGTCAGTCGAGGACACATAAAGCTGTGCTGCTTTATAGGCTGTGACAGCTTAATATATTTGTCTACATTTATAGCATTGTACTCTGCTATTGAGGGTACAATGCTGCTAACCTGCTCCTGAGCCAACTGCCAACTTATGGCAACTTATGGAGCCAGTATGTGTGGGATACAGTCTTGTTCGGTTCTGTAATGGAGGAGGATGTGTGAATGTGTAATATGTGATTGATAGGGTGTCCTGCTTCTTTTGTGAATAATTGAAGGTGCTAAGTGTTATATTTAGTTCTTTAGACATGGTATTTAGGTCACTTTAGAAAGAATTTAAGTTTAAAAGTTTGGAAATTCAGTGCATGTATATCACAATTAAAGAAGGGACAATAATAACTGTGAAAGAATAAAGTTATGAACTTGTTGGTCTTTGTGCCAGTCATTGTTTGTATTTAAAATGCATTTTTGTAAATTTAAAAGCTCCTAGAAAGCTAAATTAATATTAGCCCATGCGGTCTTCCTCTTACGCCTTCTAATTGACTGTTTACTGATATGAAACCAAAGCCTTGTTGCATATTGAATGCGATTGGTTTGTTGTCAGAGTAATATTGATCAAAATTCAGAAAGCCTCCCGTACGAAAATCTTCTCCCTTGCCAACAGATTATGGTTGTTCTCATGCAAATTATACTGTTCTAATGCTGGATATTGCAAATTGGTTCTAATTTTGAAGCTGACAACCTCGATGAAAAGAACTTAATAATGTAGCAAAGAGGGTAAAATCTCAAACGATGACTACTTTGTGTCATTGTATTGTTATGTTTGCATTTAAGTTATTATATGGCATTTGCATTATGCTGTGGATACAAACCTAGCTAAATTTCAGTACGCTAAGTGACTTCTAAATGGCAATAATGCTGTTTGTGTCTCCAGTAAAGTTCCCTGGGGTGCGCACTTATATCGATCCCCTTACCTATGAGGATCCCAACCAGGCAGTGCATGAATTTGCACAGGAGATTGATGTCTCATTCATTTCCATTGAAAGGATCATTGGTGCTGGTGAGTACAGTCGGTGTTCCTGCTCCTCTATATATCTGTGTGTGCATGTACACCTTACAGTAGAACGAGGCTGATTTGACCATAATGATAAGTCTTAAGTGAATATGTTCAGACATTTTCCTGAAATGGGTAAATCTCAAACTAAACTTTGTTAAATCACAATAAGATGAGAAGAAACACGAGTCAAACCCAGTTCTGTTGTGTTGTATAGAGTTTAAACCGTGTTGGATCATATTTTAACTGCATAGGCTCCCTTGTATAAATGTTTTTACATGATGAAGACAAACCCTGTGCACTCTAACAAAATTCACTGATCACGATAAGAAAAATAAATTAATTAAATGATAGAGAGAGAAATTAAATGGAAATGCATGTTTGGTAAAACTGCTTGTTTAGTTTGTTATAAAGTATTCCATTAACAGAGCAACATTTAGTTTGAGATTTAGCTCCAATAACGCTGGGTTGATTTACTGTTGGATTTTTTTGAATGTCAAGATTGGTTGTACTGTTTAGCCCACGCTCATAGTCTCTGTTTTTAAATTACAGGGGAGTTTGGAGAGGTATGTAGTGGACCCCTGAGGCTACCTGGGAAAAGAGAGATCCAGGTTGCCATTAAGACCTTGAAAGCAGGCTACACAGAGCAGCAGAGACGCGACTTTCTGTGGGAGGCATCAATCATGGGGCAGTTTAACCATCCAAACATCATCCGACTGGAAGGGGTGGTCACCAAGAGTGAGTTCTGAGCACATTTTAACACAGTGTTTTTTTCCCTGTAGACTTTTTACACAGTGTAGACATTTAGAAATATTGTTCTACTTCTCAGACTTTGCTGTGATTTATTAAGTCTGTGCTTCTGTCTGGGGTTTTCACCATCCATCAGTCAGATGCACTTAATCGCATTTTGTCAGCTCAGCGGGCTTAGTTGAGGTTTACTTTTGAAATTGTCATTTCCTGATTCACACACATGCATAATGTAACAGTAAATTGAAATGTCCAATATGTTAACCTGATCTGATTTACCAATTCACCATGTCTATAGTATGTCACAATTCTTTATTTCAGTCTAGAAAATGAGGAAAAAAGTACTTGTATGTACTTATATTGTCAAATGTTAGCTTTTGTTTCCTCAGATGAATTAACATTAATTATGTTTGAATTGAAGTGTGTCTTTGTTCTTTGCTCGATAGGCAAGCCAGTCATGATCATCACTGAATACATGGAGAATGGATCGCTGGACACTTTTCTCAAGGTAGGACAGGACTGAAAAAGAATCCATCCATAAATAATGGTCATGAGCAATTTAGGAAGAATGAAGGGAACGGTTGTAAAGATTTTGGGAAGGACAAGTTTGAAAAGAGGAGGACAGTATGGTAATTACAAGAGAGAGGCAGTGGGTAAAAAAAAAAAAAAAGAAATAAGAGAACAGTTAGAACCACAACTGAATCCATTAAATTGACTGAAAGGGAATATTAAAGTCGTATTGTTGGCGTCATTAAAATAAGAATGAGTCAGCCTGAGGTCAATGTTGTGGTAAAACACCAGTGGATCGCAGTGTGTGGGAAACAAACTGAGATGGAGAGAAACTACTTACTTGTGTCAAATTCTGAGTACGATTATCACAGATGTGGAAGAACATTTACAAGAAGAACAAGTATTATTTATAATAGCGATACATCACTGTGGTTAAAGTGATTCAGTGTGCAATACAAATATGCCCACCAAAGCTGTCATTATTCCAGAGCACCTGTTAATCTTTCCACAGATTCAAGCAGAAATTCACAAGAGATGAGCGTGTGATGATATGAATGTTTGTGTAAAGTCTTAGCTGTTCTGACTCTGCACAAAAGAGGGATGGTGGTCAAAGTTGGCAGGCATCACAATGATGCATTTCTCATTTTCAAGGAGACTACAGTAAATTAAATGTTTGCTCAAGCTACAACAGAGCACATGCTCATAATAGAGTGCAGTATTTTGTAATTTTATTTAAAATTATTCATGTCTGCACAAGAATTTAAGGCACTTTGGTTGCCCCAAATCTTTCCTTAATTTCATAATATATGGTGTTGAAATTATTTTGTATAACCTTGCAAACAAACAAAGGTCAATTATCACATTCCGTGGTCAATGCAAGAGTCGATTAAATCTAAAAGCAACAACAAATGATATACAGTCAAAGAAACTGTAGAGTGTATGGTCATGGCATAGATTTTGAAATAGCCTGCATATTTTAAAATTTTCTCTTGATCACCAAAAAAATGTGAAAGTCATCAGAGCACTTTAGGCTTGAATAGTGTCTGAGTTGTGCAGACTAGACTTTAATTTAAGAGTAGAAGGTGAACTGTAATTAAGAGGCTGGCTGGTAAATCTGAATGGAATGATCCCCCTCCTGATTCTATCACTGATTACAACAGCAAAATGCTCAGGTGGAGCATGGGGCCTAATTCTGCATGAAAAAAGCATGCATTTCTGCAGCAGATGGCTAATAGAGCGATGACTCTGATGGTGGTGCTCTGATGTGTAGATGTGCTTGAAAGGTAGAACAGATTGCAGCCCTGAGCTGAACGGGATGCTTTCACTCACACTAAATGGTAAATGAGGATGCTGTGAGACCGTATACAGAGACAGAGCTGTGGTCAGTGAAAATTGCTGACATGACTGTACTATGTGTCATGGACAATAAACCGGGATGGCAAAGGGGAAGCAGAGGAGATTGTGAACCAGCAGGCAGAGAAGCACAGAAAACCCTGTGAAGTAATTACATGGATGGCTGGTGTACTGAGGCTGGTATAAATGACATAGCCATGAGAAAAGCAGGGGCTGCACTGGGTCCTGATTATCTGTCCCTGCTTTGGACAATGCACTGTAACCCTCATAACTCACATCTTTGGCTTAACATCTCATTTCACGTGTAAGTGGGATGTTCTGCTGTGGATGAATGGAAAAAGTAGTTTTAGCTGTGATGGAAACTGATGTTGAAACCATTAGGGGAATAGGAGTGTTCTGCTGTAGTTCCATGGGGGCTGTGGAAACATGAAGTGTGGATAAGAGGAAGGTTGGAGAGTTTACATTTGGATTGGAAGGAGCTGAAGCTTAAACTAACAATGAGAACTGTCACTGGGAGAAAACTAAAGCTCCTCTCAAACATGCACTGCTTCCCGATAATCTGACAGCAACTCAACTTGTGAGCGTCACGTCTGAATGAGCACCCTGCTGCTTTTCTGAAACAATCTGCAATGGTAGTTTTGTTAGTTCTGACCTAATATGAGACATGATCTGCGTTTCGAAGGAATAAAGGACAGCACTATCCAAACTTTCCTTCATCCTGGCTTTCCCTTTGTAGTTAGCTGCTGTATCTAAGTGTTTTTTTTCTTCATAGCGCCTAGATAAAACTATGCCAAATGTCCAGTGCAGCTTCTGCTAACAATCTATCAGATGAAGATTAACTAGACAGTGGTGAAGAGTTGATGCACCCAGGTGAAGTGACAGATGCTTTTTTTCTTTTTATACTTCACACCATCTACCCTTGTTGGCATAAAAGCCATGAGAAATCCTAACCATATCACACCATCTGTTGTAAAAGCTTAAACATGTTGGGAAAAGTGATATTTTCAGCTGCTGTTATTCACAGTCTTTATATCTTATGTGATAACAGTACACCTTCAGGCTGCTATGATTAGTTATGGCAATATGACTTACTGTTTTGGGAAAACTGTAACTCCAGAAGGAGTTGCAGAATTTTAGGGCATGCTCAAGTCTCCCTTCACACTTCACACACGGCTGCGATAGTAGAGTCGGTGTCCCAAGGTGGAGAAAGATCACAGTTTTCTTAGCTCAACTGTGTCTGGTATTGTGGTGTGAACTGTTATGGTAACATGATGTGATGTTTTTTTTTTTAAGAAAAAACTGAATGAGGACTTAAGTGTTAAAGCCTACTCAATGCACGGTCATGATGGCTTTCGGTCATTCAGGCATCTTAAGTCTTGCCTCAGGGAAACTCAAGGAGGTAAAGAAAAAGCTGCCACTGTAATAATCTCTCTCTATCATTAATATTTGTCAAGCTGGTTCCTGTTGCATTCAGAAAGCAGCTTTGAGAGGTGTTCAAACACTACAAAACTAATGATAGACATAAATCCTACCACATTGATGACATTGGACAATTCTACCATTTACCCTGATTGTGAGATTATTACATTAGCACATGCCAACTACAATTCAGCATATTTGATGTCTGGTTTAAATCAGATCATCAGTTTTATTATGATATTGTTTTACTGTGACAGAATGCAAACTCATACCATTTAATTTGCTGTATGTATTTTCAGGGGAATTTTGAAAGGGAATGGTTAAGTTAGACTCAGAAATGGAGAATGAGAATGGTGACTCACTACAGGGAAATGTGCACCTGCAGGAGTCAGACATTTCATAAAACTCACGCTGTGATATAGGGCAGCATTGCAACCCTGAGCTCTGATCAGGATTAGAGGGATCCTTAATCTCAGTTTAGGTCTGCACATTGAGACAGAGAGCCACAATGTAGTAATTTTCTGTTTCTGACACCTATTTCACAACTTGAAATGAGAAAAAGCTGAAACATATTGGAGGAATGACCTGAGTCGCATCAGTTATACCTAGCATGCTAAACATGGTGAGGATTAAGCAGATGACCATCATTATTGACACTATAGAAAAAGAAAGGGTGATCATTTGAGAAAGATTTAGTTGAAGCGTATAACTGCAACAATAGAGGTAACTGAAAGTAAAATTAGCTCTTTTACCCGCAAAATGTTCTTAACAAACTTTTAGTTGAAGTTGAACAGAAAAGGTTGATGTTAATATTGATTTTGCTACCCTGCGGGTTAATTAGCTTTGTGGTGAAGTGTTAAGGAAACAGTTACTCGACTTGTTTTCAAGTACCATTGTGCATTTATTCTCTGTTTTTTTTCTCCCTCTGTTAATGACCCAGTTCTGCAGGAGCTTAGAACCTACTGAACAAACTTAATTCAAACTAGCTTGTTCCTCTTCTTTTTTTCTTGGCAATATTTTTTTACTGAGAGGGTCTTCCCTAGATTTTAGTATAAAGCAGTGAAGAAGCTCTGTACTCACTCTTCTACTTAGATCTAAGTGCATATGGTGCATTCTGAATTTTTTTTGGCACGTATTAGATTACAGTTCTAGCTTTTGCTTGATGCTCTTCCTCTTTCCAGTGTTGCATCCTGTTTTCATTCAAGTGAGATCATATGCAGTCATTCGTTTAACTATAGTAATGAGTACTGAATGTCACTAAGAATGCATGTTCCTGTTTGTGTTCCTACTTTTGAGCAGAAAAATGATGGTCAGTTTACGGTAATCCAGCTGGTCGGTATGCTGCGTGGCATCGCATCAGGCATGAGGTATGCACAGTCCTGACACACACATAGTGTTATTGAGCTTATTGTGCACAGTGCTTATGTTACCATTGTGTTAATCCATGACAGATACCTCTCTGACATGGGCTACGTCCACCGTGACCTGGCAGCTCGTAATATCTTGGTCAACAGTAACCTTGTAAGCAAAGTGTCTGATTTTGGTCTGTCCCGAGTCCTAGAGGATGACCCAGAGGCTGCATACACCACACGGGTAAGGCTGAATGCTCTTTAGTGTGAATATAATACTGTTGAAAATCAAGTTGAGTGTTGTTACGATTGAGTAAGTCAAAGAAACTTGCATTACCATTTAAAATCGTTTTTTAGTTTGAGCAATTGTCGAGAATCCAAAAAACATAGATGTAGAAAAAACAGAAAATGATTATTTATCTGCTGATCAGCATATTTATTCATTAACTAATTGTAACAGCACTGATGTGAGTAAAAAGATGGAACACCGTCATCTTTAAAGACATTTTTATTTAATCCAGTGTTTATTTTGAGTCTGTGACTATGGTATAACAAACTTTGCATTAAGTGAGAAACTCTCATGCAGCATTGCCAAATTACACACGCTAGTGTGCATTTGCACACTCAGACAGACAACAGCACCAGGCTTTAAATTGAGCTGTGAATCCTTGGCTGACAGGCTGCTTCCTGCAAGAGGAGGACCAATTAGTACTCGGCTCAGTCTCCACAACACTCAATTAGCTCAGAGTCTCGCTGCCTTCGCGCCAAAATATCCTGTCAGTCACCTCTTGGTGCCAGGCTGTATCTCTTCTTGGTCTTTCTCTCCATCGTCATTGAGCTCTTCTTCCCTGACAAACGAGAATAACGTAATTCACATCCTTCAAATAATCAGACACTGAGACATCCTGCTGCTGTATTCATCAATACTGCATCAGGCTAATTTCACTACTCATCAGCTGAAAACACATTTTCCTGTGGAACTCAGCGGCCTTCCTGTCAAGTTTTTATTCTATCCTTGCAAGGAAAGCATGATAATGAAGATGAGGAAAATAAGCAGAGCAATCTAAGGACCCAATTTAGACGGGGAATATGTTAAAAAATAAATAAAACTTGACATTGCAAATGTTTTCCGAAATCGGTATTCATTAGCAGAGGAAGTGTCTCAATTAACCTTTTTTACTTGGTTTCAATCTGTCACAAACCATTGATTATTATTATTTTTTTTATTTATTTTTTTGTTGAATAACTGCAGCTGTATTTATGCACTGGTTATTTGTACCAGTGTGGCACTGAACTGCTTTTATGTGGGCTTGTCAGAATAATTTAAATATACTCAGCTGTACGACGGATGTAAAAAAATTTGATTACATTTTCTGAACTTTGTTACTTTGAAGCAGGGGCATGTAGCATTTGCTGATCAGCTCTATGGCCTCTTCTTTGGTTGATGGTGAAACCTCTGTCTGCATTGGCTGACTTGGCCTCTGATCAAGAACCAGCCAGTTTTCACATTTGCTGACACAGCTGAAAATCAAATAAGGGCAACAACACAAGACGTTAGGGTACAACATTTGAACATAAGATACTCCTCTGTTGCTAAGCATAGGAGAGCAGTTAGTGTTCAGCTCCTCTGTTTTTCCCTAACTGCAGGTTTTGGTCTGCTTTAGAAAAAGCATCATGTTGAAAAGCTGACTTAGTGTTTCTTATTATTGAGCCAAGCTCCTCACCTCCTTTGCCGAAGCAGATATTATTTATTGTCCATTAAGCAAAAGTTGGCCAGTAAAGCAAAGGAATAGCTGACCTGGTTTCACTAGCCCTTAGCTTAGTTAGTAGCCCTGGAGATCAGTATGCACGTCCTCTAATTACATGCATATACCACTTCCTCTTGAGCTTGTGCTGCCTGAGGTTTGTTACGCCAGTCCCCTTAGTGGGCTTTGTGTTCCGAGTTTAATAGTCTACTGAGCTCGGCTCTCTGCGTCTCTGGCGACGCATCCAAGTTCCTGGCAATGTACGTTTCCTGAGAGACTGTTGCCGCTTTTAGCCAGAACAAAGATTTGACTATTACAAGTTGGATTGCCATAATAATTTGCTCATTTCAAGGTAAAATTGTCATAAATTACTGCTTTACATTCAGTGTTTTTTTGTATTTCCAGTAAACATCACTGCATTTTTGTCACAGGGTGGGAAGATTCCTATTCGCTGGACAGCTCCTGAGGCGATTGCATACAGGAAGTTCACCTCAGCTAGTGATGTGTGGAGTTACGGGATTGTCATGTGGGAGGTGATGTCATACGGAGAGAGGCCCTACTGGGAGATGTCCAATCAAGATGTAAGTTTCATGATAAAATTCATAATGGCTATTTGTTTTGTGCCCTTTTTCTATTTTTTTTCACCTCTCATAATATAATTAGTAGAATAATATAGCTCTGTCTATGTAGCAGTTTATCCAGACACCATCACACACCCAATATACTTGCATCCTACCCATTCACACAGGCAACATGTATGCCCTTAGCCCTTAAGTGACCTCTTCCTGCTTCAGACTCCTCCCTGCTTTTGGTTATTAGGCTTTGCGTCTCAAATACTGGAGAGGAGTTGGAGAGGAAGGAAGATGAGGATGAGAGGAAAAGAGAGGAGAAGGCGTTTGATGTTTAATTGAAAGTGTTATGCTGGATTTTCTCTGATCTGCACAAGAAAGTGCAGACTCTCACATTCTTTCTCTAAGCTGTCTCCTTCTGTTTCCCATTCTCTCCTTCTCAGTTCTCACTCTTGTCCTCACTCGTCTCTTTCAAACACAGTCTCTATCTCTACTCTTTCTTGCCTCTCATCCATGCTCTTGGTCTTCCTTTCTAGTTGGTCTCTGATCTTTCCACCCTGCCAGTGTGCTAAGTGTAGTTCTTCCCCCTCTCAGCACGTAGTTATCTGATGTTGTGCTTTTCTCTTATGCTTTAGTTGGAGTTGGTGTATGCACTGTATGTGTGGTATGTATGTTTAGTGCATACATGTGTGCACTTTAATGCATGCATGTGTATTGGAGTGCTGTCAGATTCTAGTTTTGTGTGAATTTTGAGTGAATTTAACACGGATAAAGTCTGTCATGAACTCCACAAATCAATTCCCCGCAGTGGTTTGCATTGGCAGAACTAGGCTGAAAACTCCAGCCTGCTTCCCACTGCAGGGTCTAACGAAAAGAGCTAGGGTTTATTCATTATTCATCCAACTCGGTCCAAAAAGAAAAACATTTTTGAGATTTTGTGCTGCATCTTCCTACTTTTGAAAATGATTAACTGAGCAATGCGGCATTTGGAATAAACAAATAAATTAATGCTTTAATGTTGTGTGACTCTCAAACTGGGTTGGTTGTTGCCTGCTAACTTTGTGAAAGTATGAGTTTGAGGTCAGAAACAGAGCAGGTGCATCCCTTCAGCAAGTATCAGGATTCAAGATCTTGCCCTGGGAAATTAAATTTCAAAGCAACATTGCCATGCTGAAGTGAGTCACAGTACTACTGGAGAAAAACATGTACATACGAATTCATTTAGAGAAGTAGAGTTACATTCAGTAGCTGCATTTGATAAGATCGTATAACCTGTTTAGAGCAAAAAAATCAAGCTTTGGATGGTTTTGAACTCAAACATGGAACGATGTGAGAATTCATGATGTGTGTGACAGGAAATTCTTGTAGCAAATTTAGTATTTTCATTTTACATACCTGCTTTATCCAGTTGAGAGTCACAGGGACTGGTCACTGTCCTTCCTGTCGCTGGGTGAAATGTAGTGTTTTTAGACTTAGAAGAACCTTCTGTCAGAATGGACTGGACTTTACTTTCACACTTTTTACCTCCAGTCTTTTCTGTGTATTTTATTCTAAATTAAGGAACTCTGTTTAGATTGTCCTAAGTTATTGCAACACTCCATGACTTGGGGTGGAAAAAAATAACCCCTTCCTGTCTTCCTCCATCTCTCTTATCCATCTGCAGGTAATAAAAGCAGTAGAGGAGAGCTATAGGTTGCCAGGTCCCATGGACTGCCCTGAGGCCCTGTATCACCTAATGATGGACTGCTGGCAGCGAGAACGCAGCAGCCGCCCCAAGTTTGATGAGATTGTTTGTCTACTTGACAAACTTATTCGCAACCCCAGCTCATTAAAAAAACTGGTCAACTCTTCACACAGGTACTAAAGGAAGTCAGTCTGCACATTTAAACTATTCTAATGTTGGTTATGCAGTATGTGGCAGCATTTATAATATAAAGAAAGTAGACAAATAAAAAAGCTTTTCATTTGAGACAGAAAGAGTCAAGACCCCATAATTAAAATAATCTGAGAAAGATTATCAGTATATTAATTTTGGCATCATGTGGAAGGCAGTAAGACGCTGAGAAATGTAAATGTTTGAAGACTGAAATTAAAAAAGCATTTGTGCATTGTGACAATTGAGACCAGCTAATCACTAAATGGAAAACAAAACTAGTCATTCAGTGAAGCTGAAGTCAGGAAACACTTAGTAATGATCTTTTTTTTTTTAGAAGAAAGTATGAAGGAATGACACTTCTAGTAAAATTCTATATAATGTCATATTTTTCTCATAAAGAGGTATTGAAGGCCCTATGTGAAACAGTTACCTGCACTGAGTTTGCATTCCCCTATTCATTTCAAAACAAGCTGAAACAACACTGTAGCATTCCAAGCTTATAGACTTGTCATGCAAATGAAGTGTTAAACAGTCTATACTGAAGTGGATAATTAAATCAGGATATTGTCTCAGGGAGCTTAAAGTCGTCAAAGAAGTGCAGAGAAATTATTAAAAGTGGTTCAGTCCTTTGATTTTCATATATTTGAGTGTTCAATTAGTTTTTCTCTACTTATGTGTGTGCACTGCATCAGTCTATAATGGCATGAAGTGGCTTTAAGTGCTGTGGAGGAGCCATTTATTCAGACACCTCATAACCCTATTTTCTTTGCTAAGGCAGTGAAATGATGTTGGATCTTGAGTGGAGCGCTCATTTCTTCTTTCACAAACACAAAAAGGAGCATACTTAATAAATCAGTGCCATATCTAATAGCCCTGCAATGACATACGGCAGTTGTCAAGATTAAAGGGACACCAACAAGGCCAGTCTTTTTTCCACACCACTCTCCTGTTCCTGCTGTAGCGTGGAAAACGTTGTTAGCTACAGTGAATATTTCATTTGATAGCATGGGGAGCTCTATTTATCAGCAGGAGGAGTGAGCTGAATGACAAAGAGTTTTGAGTGGGAATCATTTGCAGCCTTGTGTGATGGTGCATAACTAGAATCACCAGTGAAGTCTCTCAGGTAGCTCTCCGGACTGTTGAGTTCAGCTGTGGGCTTTAAAATGTATGCGTGAATCTGGCATTTATCTTTCCACAATAATGATTGTTGAATCTAGTTTGACAGCACCCTGTCAGTCAGGGGTGGCGTTTAAAGGATTCTTGCACAGTCGCAATCTTTCTCTCACTGTTGTCTCCATCTGCGTGCCAGGGTTTCCAACCTGTTAGTGGAACATGCCAGTGTAGAGGGAGACTGCAGTACTCGAAGCCAGACTGTAGGAGAGTGGCTTGACTCCATCAAGATGGGACGATACACTGAACTCTTCATGGAGGGAGGTTACTCCTCACTGGAAACAGTGACTCAGATGACATCAGAGTAAGGCCCCCTGCATACATACAAACATACAGTTTAAAGACATGTGGCCCTGCAGATAGCTTTGGACATACTCTCTCTGGTTTTAAACATTTTTTTAACTTTTTACTTTTCTTTTGCCAGTGCGATCCAAAATGACCAATTTGTCCTCAGCAAAAAGGAGTTTTTTACTAAAATTTGCAAGATTGCAAGCTTGTAAGATGTCCTGCAAAACTCTGAACTTTTGAAGAGATGGATTCAGCTACAGAAAATCAGCATGACATGCATGAATATTTCATCAATCCATAAACTTCCAAAACAGCTTTTTAATTGCTGAAGTCAAGACATTATATATTGATCTTACTTGAGACAGCACCGCTCTCAAGATGAACAAGAACTTCGCCGAACATCTGGCTTTTGTAAAACACTGGAAATACACTTTTAAGGTTTCATAATGATTTTATAATCGTTAATTTCTTCGTTAACAGATTGTTTAAAAATAGTGGCATGCTGTGTGTGTGTGCTGTTTTTCAGGGATTTGCGAAGAGTAGGAGTGAACTTGGCTGGACATCAGAAAAAAATTATCACTAGTATTCAGGAGATGAGAGTCCATATGAACAGCACCAACTCTACAGTAAACATCTGATGCATATGTACAGGCATGCACACGCATCCATACGTCCATACCTGCACATACTTAAATACGTTTTTTGGACCTAGTACGTAATCAAAGAACTGTTGGACCTAGAGCGGCTTAGCACTTTCTGCGGACAAAGAAACCCTGTGTTCAGTGGATCTACACTGGATGATCCACAGTTTGATGGTTTTTGCATGTGGAGTCACAAGAGATATTTGACATTGCAGCGCTGAAACCAAACTGAACTGGACTGATTGGTGCAACGTGGAGGAATAAAGATGGCGACCTACACTGAACATAAGGGATGTTTTTCATTCTAATGATCCCAGTTGTGTGAAATTCTTTGCACTCTTTGGATTCTCAAACATGAAAGAAAGACCATAGATCTGGTCCATCACTTTTTGGCTGTATCTCAACAGGAGTTTGACACAACGGGCTCAAACAGAACTTTTTTAACCTGTCTCAGGTGAGCTGAGCCCAGTTGCTCTGAACCGAGTTGGCATATCTTTTGCAGTTGTTCCTGGAAGTTAATTTCCATCAGGAGTTGTTGACTTGAACAACATTCTCAGGCAGGGCTAACTTAATGGACCAAGAACAAAATCGTCTCAAGTGTTAGTCTTGGCTTTTTGATGTTAATTTGCTTGGCTTTTTGTTTAGCTGTCTCTTGCAGGTAACCGTGCCACATATACTGCAGCAACATTCCTACTCACTTGCAGAAGGTCTAGATTTACATTTGCAGTCACATACTTAATTGTCTTGAAAAGCAAACTAAAACAGTCAAACATAATGTCATGTATAAGGCATTTTGTGGAAGCAAATTTGAAGTTTCAAAAGATGCTAATCTTTAGGCATTAGGGTACTCTCTAGAGATCCTCTTAGGGCTGTAAAAAGGAATGATAGAATGTGGCAAGAACGAATGAAGCCATGGATTCTAAAACATTCAGAAGGCTGCTCCAAAAGCCTGTAAGAATCTTAGGAAGGTTTTGAGGGTTTCCTGGAGAGTTCCCCAGTGATCAAACACAAAATTACATTGATTTTAATCTACAACTTCTTTATAAACTGGAAACTTCTTATAGGTTTAATATAAAGTGATATCAGCTGCAGGGAACCTTTGTGCGGGTTCCAGTAACACCACCACACACTAGCATAGCTTGACTTTAGAGTTTGGTCAGATTAAGATTAAACTCAACCTTGTCTCAGACCCTGATACATCAAACCTGGATTTTTAGTCCAGACATTCAAACTCACCAGTCGTCCATTTTCAAATCGAAATGTTGCTTCGGGTAGAATTAAGCTGAATCACTCAATCCAAGATTGAAGATTCAGTTGTGGGAAATTCATGGAAAGTTCAGTGAACCCTGATGGAACTGCCCTTTAAAAATATGGGTATTTGTTAGATGAGAATATAGTGGAATCATTTACTGTTTACTGTTTTTACATTTACTTTCATTCTAATGGAACCTCTCCAACGATTCCAAAGCAGCCTTCACCAATCAAGAGTTCACTCTGATCTTCAGTAAGCCTTCACTGAGAACCAACAACCTTCAGGTACCACAGAAAACCCTCAGCAGTCTGTTCAGTTCACCATACTGCAGAGTATATCTCACTCATTTCTGCCACGCCACACTAAACCTCACTCTAACAGGACTGCGTGAAATATGGAGGCAATATTTATTAACTTGATAATCATTTTTTATTTGTACCTGTTTAAAAGATAGCAAAACGTTTTGTGGACTGTTGTTTCATTACAGTACTCTCTTGGACTACTGAGCAGCTCTGCCTATATGTCTTTCATGTATATAATGTATTATATATTTAAAGCAGGGAGCATTGTTCTTCTGTCTTCTGTCCACCATGATGTGGACAAGTTGATATTTATCCTGCAACTCAGAGTAGTACACATAAATCAATTGTGACAAATGTTGTAAGTCTGCACTTCTGCTACTTAAGACCTAGACCTCTTGGTGAGGGCAACTAGCACATTTGTCCCCATGTAAGGGTAATCAAAAGGATATGGAGAAAGACAGATTATCATCTTATCTTGTTGATGTTTGTTTGATTTATAGTTCTGGTGCAAGACTGAGAAGCATTTTCATTGGTCCTAAATGATAGAGCTGGATAGGCTCTTCCTCGACAAGTATGTAAGTAATAAGCACAGGGACCGTTGTATGGTTTAAAGGTAAACAATGATGTCAGTGATCAAACCTGTGTTTTACTTCTCCTTGGCATAGAGGAATAATTGCTACTGTGTTGTATTGCTAAAAACTTGACCCGTTTCCATGTGGTGTCCACCTCAGCAGAATCTGAGTTCCCACATTATATCTATCTTTGCAGATGACATGCTTATATTTTTCTCTGTCAGTATACATTAGTGCCAGGGCATAAAGGTGCAAACACAATGAGATTGTAAAGGTAGTTTATATATATTTTTTTGTTTTTCTTTGTTTAAGAGGTGGTATCACTTGACCATGTGAAAAGCACACTAGAAGAATGTAAGGTTATAAAGGGGTATTTCACCTTTTCTAAGAGCTTGTTTGGCTTTTAAACACTCAAACCATTGCTCGTACGTCAAGATGAGTGAAGTATCGTGGCAGTGACTTGCTGTACAGCTGTAGTTTAAGCTCTTTCGCCTATTGTCAAGATCATGCTTAGATGATTGAATGTAAGAGCAGTGGATCACACTTGAAATTCTACAAGGGTTTGTGTTTCTATGAGTCAAAATGTTCTACTTAATTGAAAGTTTGGTTACAAGATGAAGGTCTGCATAGTCTCTGTAGTCTACATTTATCACTTAAGCTTCAGCTTTTTTATGATATCTTTTAGTTTGTTTTTTAGAAATTTTGGGGAATAGTTGACTTGCAGAAATTTAGAAAGTTGTCTTTTACCCTTTATTCAAAAGGTATTCTGTTTTTTTTCCCACTTTAAAAAAAATAAAAATAAAACCAGTTGTAATTTTTTTTTTATCATGAAAAATGCAAGATTTTGGCAGTAAGCCTTTACATGTAGACTATAGTGGCTATGCAGGTATTTTATTTATTTTTTATTTCGTGGGGGATATGCATCAGTAATCTGGTGCACAATGTGAGATATTTACAGGAAAAGAAATTGTATCAGGTGCTTATTATTTATCAACCAGCAAGTTTTTAGTTCAGTTTTTAATTCTTGGGGCACATTAATGCTATGAGCTATTTGATAAAGTTTCACAGTCTCTTGGTTCTTATCAGTAATTTTCAACTTAAAACCTATGCGTGGAGCATGAACAATTAGTGAATAATTTACCCTTACAAGTGCCTCGCATCTTCTGAGCACCAATGTTTCCTCTCCTGTCAAAATGCTATGCTCCAATTGTACCCCAGCTTTCTATAACATTTACTCTGCCAACAAAGTCTACAGGCAATAAGAAGAATGTCAGACAATGTTGGAATGTTGCGAATGTTGGAACTAATTTAATTTGCACTTTATGAGGAATTTGTGGCCCTTTTCTTTGAGCAAAATTTGTATAGATCATGTACTTTTGTGTTTAAGTTTTTTCAATTATTTACTATATAATTACTATGATTTCCGACGCTCATGTAATTTTGTCTTGTCAATGCTTCCCATTGTGTGAAATTTGACAGTTAAGCACAAAACATTGGTAATATTTCAAAACAAATCAAAGCTATGAAAGCATTAATGTAAAGCACCATTTTGTTGTGTATGGCACATCACACCTTCGAGATGTAAGGAAAGGGTTTTACAGACTTAAGATGGATTGTCTTTGGATGATTTTTTTTCTTTCTTTTCTTTACCAGAGATCAATACCACAAACCCTTGATGTCTACAAACTTCTGCCAGATATTTTGTCCAAGATTGTCTGTGGTATTTTTGAATTATCACTAAGTGCAAAAGTGTGGAAAAAGGCATTGATTTGTTGACACTGCAGACCACAATAAACAGTTCAGCTGACAGGTGTTGCTGTGAAGATAGTCTTAATTAGTGAGTTATTTTAATTAGCATTTTTTAATAGCATGATTTTATCTTTGCAACTGTCAAATGACTGGAAGAATGGAAGCACATCAAACCAGCATCTGCTGAACATTCGCTAATGTGTTGATACTCTACAGTGACTCTGTTGAAACTCTGTCAGCCATGTAATGATTTTGCAGGAGTCAGAATTTGTGGTGTCACATAACAGATCTAGTCTGAATCAAAAACTTTCATTTTTGAAGAAGCAATCTAATATATAAACATCACAAAAAAATCAAAAAGCTTGCATTCATACAAATGAGGGTGGAAATGGTTCCATAATAAAAGCGCTGAATAAACCATTAGATACCAGATATGACTGAATTGTACCAGATTTGCAAAAGCAATACCTGATTCCTGATACAAGCAAAAGTCTTATTTACATACACAAATGCATGAGGATATAACAACAATACAAAGTTGCACTATAACTGAATGGTTTTTAAAATACTACAGCATCCTAAAACAGGTTTGGCTGTCTTTGAAAACCACATAACTAAAGAAGTGGGTGGGGTTGCATCAGGGGACAGGGTTATGCTTGTAATACTGTTTTCTTATTGTTGTTTTTTACTTGACTTTTTTCATTTTATTTTCTTTGACTGCTGTGACTTTCTGTTTCCAATGCATTTCCAATGCCCAGATAAATTTAATTTCTTCAAGCTGAGTCATCAGATCAGACGAGAAGCTAACAAATTCCAAGACTGTGTCAAACGCTTTGGAATAAGGCCGAAGTGGCTTTAACTCTTTAGTTGACATTTCACTCATAGCAGCTGCCTGTGAGGTTTTTGGGTGTTGCTGTAATTTGTGCAATGTGACCAACCGTATTACAGTATGAGGAAATATAAACTGCTTTGTGTTTTACAAAGAGGAAGCAGACAGTTTCATGTTTTTTGAATAAAACAATTTCCCCACCCACTTCTCAGTCGTAGTTGACTTCTCAGGAAGTGGGAACTGGGTACATAAATTGGGTGGTCATATATCTAGGGAAAATGTGAAGTTTTCACTCCAAGTGTACAAAAAAACAGGTGTGCAGTTATGTTTTTGCAGATCATTAACAGCAATTATGATATCAGTAACTCACAAATAAGGTTATAAACAATTGAATAAATGTTTTGTGATTCATCAAAAGCACAGTGAAAATACTTGGCTATTGATGTGCTATTGGTTTGTCTTTGAGACCGTCGTGTATAATGTTGTGTTGATGTTTTTGTAGTGTCTTATCAAATTATATATTTTTGTAATAAAACTTGGAAAATAAATCAACTCCTGACTGAAGTGTCTGCATATCATAACTACACCACCAGTGTTAGTGGATGGGTGTATCATTAGAAACCTGTTAGTCCAAATCTTATTGTTTATTACTAACAAGTATGTTAGTCCAAATCTTATTGTTTATTACTAACAAGTATCACAGGTTACAGTTTATTTTTATTTTTTTGAAACAGTGTTGGCAAAACTAATGGAGTATTTCATTTTAATAATGTATAGACAAGCTTAGTCTCCAGAGGATGAATTCCAATTAATGTCCTTTTGACGGTCCCCAACTTTTATTTTCGGCCATCAGAAGGTGAAAATATTAATTTGTCTAAAACTGCCATTGATCAAACAGTGGCTGCAAAACCAAAAGCATTTGCACCAGCTGCTGCAATACTTTGTAGGCAGACAGGAGAATGTTACCTGCTGTACATTAGCGCAGCATTTTGGTGTGGCACTTCACTTACAAGGATGAGAATAGAGGGATTATATTGATAGGAATAGTGGAATTAAGGTTTAAGGAGAGACACTTGCAAATCATGGAATTGAAGCTTAAACTTGAATTATACATCTATCTAAAAGTAAGTGACCCACACGGTTGTGTTTATATTTGTGGTCTGATGTGTCTGCACTGCTCTGCAAATAGACCATTAAAACAAGTTGCCAGTGGGGCTTTCTAAGCGTCTAAGTTTTTTTTTTTAAATTTTATTTTATTTTATGTATTTCTAACGGTTTCCTGAAAACAAAAGTTACTGGATGTAATAGTTCTGTAATTGGATGGGTATGAGATCAACAAAGTCACTCTAATTTAAATTATTGCAATGCAGAAAAGATGGATGACGAAGTGTGTTATACATGTAAGTCAAACAAAAAAATGCTATGTCAATACAAGCAGAATAAAGATATAGTTCTAGCCTTTTACATTATTATTTCCCAGAGGCATTGTTTTTGAGAAAGCAATCAGGCGTGCAAACATTGGAGTAAACAAGTAAGCACCTTTCAGGTCCCACTGCAGTCTGCTTATCACTGTAGAGGAGGTTGAAGATGTCACCATCTACATACTTCAGCAAGCTCACTCCCATTTGGGCGGAGCAAACGGATCATGTTGTGTGATTTCTCCAGTGAGCTGAACAGATTTAGCCCTCCTGTCCAGAAACAGGTCCACATATTCCTAGAGTATTGACTACCTGACAAGTTTGTTAGAATAAAAGAATGTATGTTTAAGATGATGGTCATAGGAGCACCACTGAGAATTGTTTTTTCATAATTTTCCACAACTTGCATGCCCCCCCCCCCCAAATCTCCCTTTTTGGAAAACCTTGAAAATTATACAAGTTGTGGAAACAGTTCTCCCCAAAAAAAGGCAAAACGGGATTAATTTTTTTCCTATCATGTACTTCCACAATGCCACGATACTTGTGAAAATTTTAAAAAGCGTGAGCCGACTTTATGTCCTTGTCCAGTCAGCATAAGGCCATGCTCTGTGAAGTACCTATGCATACTGTTCCTCCATGATGGCACCACGGCTGACACCTCCGCCTGGACAACTACAAGACTCACCGACATGCACCGTCTGTATAAAAAGGTGATGACACACGATCATCCAATAACCATATGTTGTCCAACAGTTGTTTGAAATTTTCAGCATTTGACTGGCTGAACATTGCCACCCAGTTGGATGAGAGCTGGAGGCCAGCAGTTTGCTCTCACAATGATGAGATTAGCAAAAAGCAACACGTAGCTCAAACAAACTCAAAATTAGTGGCGTCATTAGATGAGGTATTTGAGGAGAACCTGAAAACTCCTACTGGGCACATTTCAAGGGCACATCGAAGACCGTGCAGAACAAGCGTGTGGAGTGCATGCTAGTGGTCATCAGAAGTTGTGTAATTGTGTAATAGAGGAGGTCAAGTCTCCTTTTGTAGCCATTCATGCGGATGAGACTACGTTTCAACACACAGCTGGTGCTTGTAGTGACATTTATCAATGCACAGAATGCAGCGCAAGAATGATTTATTTTTATTTTAGTTTCTGCCTCTTATTGATGCAACATATAATTTGACTGCCAGTATTCCTTTGGAGAGACTGAACAGTATTTTTTTGCGACGATGACAAGGAGAAACTCTTAGCGTAAGCACATTATGGAGCCACTATGATTAGAGGAGAGTGGGCTGTTGTGCAGAAAAAGGTGCAGAAGGATTTCAGAAATGCCCATTATGTGCATTGTTATGCACATCAGCAAAATTTGATTATTCAGCAAGCCACCTCTTTCATCCTAGTAGTCGAGTTTTGTTTTCTGATCTGTGCGGTGTTGCAAGTTTTTTTACTTGGTCACCACCCACACACACCAGCATTCTTGACCAGATTTTTGCGCAAAGTTTGCCAAGAGCTTCACTCACAAGATAGACCTTTAACGGTCAGCACTGTTTGAGAATTTAGATGACCTCATACAATGTTTTGAGACCATCAGGACATCTCGTTCCTTTGACAGTGCCACACTGAGGGAGACGTCTAGCTTACAGAGGATGTTGCAGGATGATGACTTTAAGTTTCTTCCACTGTTGTATAAAACCATGCCTCACATTGAAACACTGTAACAGAAGCTGCAGACAAAGATGCTGTCTTCATCAGTTATGCCCTCCACAGCTTCACAAGCAGTGTGCAGGCAGTAAGGTAAGATCAGATATTGTTAAATCTTCCTCAATCCAGAACATTGTCATGTTAAAACAAATGTATGAAGCAGAGCTATAATAGTTTATAAGAAGTATTTCCTCATGATCTCTTTATTCTACTACATAATTATATTTTGATGCACCAACAGACATTGATCTACCCTCAGGGACTCATCTCAACAGCAGCTGCAAAAAGTAACAGGAACCCCAAGACCAAGGAGGGAGTAGGTAGAAGAGTAGAAAGAGTAGCTGTTTAAAGATGTCAATGACACAATCCTAACACACAACAGGGGAAAAGTTCTCCTTCACTGAGCACCTTGTGAGTGCCACACTGCTACAAGCAGAGACGTTTGAGCAGCAGTGCCATACATTTCCCACTGAGGCGCTGAATGCCTCTTTGAGGGCATATCCCATGCTTTGGTGCATTGGCACTCTACCAAGCTCTACTGAGTTAATATCTCTAGGAAACATTTTCTGAGACATTTACTCTGCTAAACATCACCATAACCACTCCTATGACAGCAGCTGAAGCTGAAAGGTGTTTCTCAATGTTAAAGGAAATGAAGACGTCCCTGTAAAATTCAGTGGAGCGGGGACATTTCAATGCACTGGCCATGCTTGCTGTGGAGAGGTAATTAGTCAGGAGCGTGCCTGACTTCAATGAGATGGTTGTACACACACATACACGCAAAATCAGTTGATGTTGATTGTTTTATATTAATCTTTTTAATCAAATGCTGTCTTTAAGGCAATGTGTTAATTAACATTCATGCTTGTTAGTAGTCGTTTTATGGATTTTATAGGCAGTTGTAAAAACCACTGTTTCCATCTTTGGAAAAAAAACTCCTCACTTTCGTCATTAGCCTTCAACAAAATTTTGAAATAAAAAAAAAAGCATCAAAAGCTAATTTGATGTAAATTTGTCTGGGGTGCAGTTCATCATAACAGCAAACCTCCAAGATATTTCTCGGGAGCCACCACTGACAACCAATACACTTCTGTCATCTGCTTTTGTGGAAATTGCCAGAGATGGACAGGAGACTGGGTGCTGGGAGCTGGTGGACTGCTTGTGGCATACTGTGGAAACAGTTGTCTTATCTTGAATGTGAACCAGACAAAATAGAGGATTGTGGTGTTTAAGGAATACACTTTATTCATTATCAGTATTATTAATATCATTATTTTAAGTCCTTCAGGCAAGTCGTTGCGCAATCTTGTGTAAGTCTTTGTTGCTGCCATCTGCATCTGAGCCAGTGACTCAAAGAAGCTCAACAAACTGATAAAGAAGGCTGGCTCTGTGCTGAGGACTGCTCGAGAGCATCTGGAACTGATTGTGAAAATATTAATGTTCATAGCATGCCCTCTACACAACTTGGTGATCCAACAACAGTGTGTGTTCAGTCAGAGGTATCTTCAGGTTTGATAAAGCAACGATTGGTACAGAGAGTCATTTTTGCACAGAGTAATAACCCTAAATGGCTCGCTATAATCATAAAATGTTCTTTCTTTTGTTTCCATTTAGGTATGATTCAGTTCAATTTCTTAAATAGGTTTAAAATCCTGCCTTACTGGTTATTGTTATGACCAATATAGATGTGTAGTTTGCTCTTTTAGTCAACATATACTGCAGAATTGAAAAAGGAGAGAGATATCAGTCCTCATCCCCAGTTAACAAATCCTTTTTTATTGACAAATCCATTTTCATTATGTTGGTGCAACAAATTTCAGTTTGTAATTAATTTTCGACCATTGTACATTGTGGCTTCTAGATTAAATTTCTTTCTGTTAATACTCACCAATAGACTTAACTTCAGGCAGTGAACTTCACTCTAATGCACTTTGCTTGAACCAAATATGTATTTTTTGTCAGTGTTTGTATCTCTTGTTGGCTCCTCTCTAATGTGCTACTTCAGTCTTACAATTTAAATGTTTCCCAAAAATGTGTCCCAGAAGTGCGATTAGACATGGTTTACTGGTTGAGATACGAATTGTCAGGGTAACAGGGGAGCTAGTTTAATTTGTTTTCACTCTGTTGATGTGAGAGGAGGTAGAGGGGTGTCTTTTGATGCAAAGGTAGTTTTTGTTCTAGGGAGAAATCGAAATACTGACTGATTTTAATCCGAAGTAAAACGTTTCAATCTTTGAGTGTTTTTTTAAATAGCCCAGCACATTTTCAGTGGTGCATTGTCCAGGGAAGCACAGTTCATTGCTGGGTTATAATGATAATAAGCTGTGACTTTCTGTAAAAAAACATGATATTTTAAAACCTGGTGATGAAAATCCTGGCAATAATGTGTCTGTGGGATGCAGTGAAAATTAAGTGCTGATGTCAGCACTTGATACGATGTTATCTTGTGATCGCTTTCATGCAATAGATTTCATAAGACAAAAGACCTTTTTCAACACAGACATCCCGACATGTCACAGCAGGAGATGCGCAGGTGTATTAATAAAAGTCTCTTTCCACTTCTGCCACTGTGCACGGCTTCATTGTCAAGGCTTACTGAGGCTCTGATAGGAACTTAGCCATCGTTACTGCAATTTGCTACGCCTGTGCTTTTCATGGTGTGACAAGTAAAAATGTCTGCTATGAAAATGTCCTTTGCTGATTTTGTGGGATTACTGTAGCCCAGTGTTTCTCAATCCCAGTCCTCATGACCCAGGTGTGGTGGAGGAGGGAAACATCTTTTAAGGAAGTATTTTAGAAAAACAAATATTTGTGTACAAAGTTGTTAATAGAATGTAAAATAAATAAGTCATATCATACAGAATATTATCTTTTTAAACCCTCCATATAATGTAAGTTGTGACTTGTGTTGGTTTTTTTTTTCAATAATGAGGGTAACACTCAGCAATACTATTGCAGTTTACATCTAGGTATCACCATCCAAATTGTGTGTATACGTGACTGTGTTATGTCGAATCAGACCTCACTGATCTCAAGGGAATCCACTGCCTGAATGGCTCAAGGTGATTATTACACTCACTGACACACACACACACACACACACACAGAAAGTGTTTGAAGGTGAAATTAGCCATCACACAATCAACATGGCCATTACCAAAACCTCTGTATCAGCGGCTTGAGGAAAAGACCTGCTGTGTGTGTGTGTGGATGTGGGTGTGGGTGTGTTTGGCTTGCAGTGGAGCCACATTCCCACTGGTGCTGACTGGGATTGTTCTTTGATGGATGGATGGGTTTCTGGCTCTGGGCTGGCCTGACTCTCGCTCTGTATGCAAACCTTCCTGTCTGTGATCTGTTTTAGGAGTCTCAGTCTGCCTGGCTGTCATATGCCAGTATTTCCTCATATCTGCAAAACATTTGGTTTGTGACTCTATTAGTTCTACTAGCCACTGTACTGTTTTCTTTAAATTTGTGCTAGAGGCGGTCACCATGTCAGAGTAAAGTCAGGTATCCCAGGGCAAAATAAAGTAATTTTCTCTTGAAGAGGTGTCAGTGGTCGAGGCGTCCCAAGGGTCATTTGAAAATCATTGCAGAGGTGCCTCTTTAATCATTATGAATGACCTTCAGCAGAACCTTAGCTGTCAGTTTAGCTGTGATTGTGTGGGTGTCTGCGAATATGTAATATGTCTGTAAGGAAGGAGCCATCTCTGTGGGTCGACACGTACATTTCTCTGTCTGTGCATTTGTGCTGCACTTGCATTTACTTCCTTTGTGTATTTCAGGGTTGGATATTTGTCAGGGAATTCAGTATATGCACTTTATATCTATTAACAAGACAAATAAATTGCAGATACTGTACATTTTATACTTTGAAAGCCTTTTGCTGCATAGCAACACACATATAATCACTTGAATAAGAAATTGAAAACAATGTCTCTGATACTGATACTAATTATTACTGTAAGGGTGATAAGTATGATGCCGTCCGTCATAAATTTCCAAAATTTAAATATTATTCATTAATTTTGAAGCCATTTTCTTGGAATTATGTTTTCGCTCTGCTCATTCCCAGGCCTCTGAGTTGTCAAAATGTGATTTTCAAAATCACTTTCCATGCATATGCAAGCCCAAGGTGCATATGGACAGATAAAGCTGTGCCCCTCTGTGTTGCAGCCACCCTCAACACCCATTAAACTGTTACTGGAGGTCTGACCCAGACCAAATAAGCTGCTGGTAAATAGCCTTATCCATTCTGCTACTGATCCGAGAAGCTTGCCATGAGAGGGCTGTGTGATGTCAAGTGGCTGGCAAGGACTCACGTTTACACACGGGCAGACACACACACAGACACACACATAAAACCTTGCTAGCAGTGGCAGTCTGGCAGGTCGTTGTGTAGCACCGATGATAATGCCACACACACACACTCTCACACTCTCTCTCTCTCTCTCTCTCTCTCTCTCTCTCTCTCTCTCTCTCTCTCTCTCTCTCTCTCTATCTTGCTCAAGGTATCTGTCTCCTTCATACAAAGGCAGCCAGGGGGACGTATTTGTCACTTGCCCAGATGTTTTTCCAAGGTCCTTTATCCAAGGCAGTCAATCATACAAGCAGAAATGTTCCTAATGTGAGGTCCCTTTGGTGTATTGTCTGTATGTGTGCTCCATCATGTGAATTGTGCATCCATGCATGTGTGCGTGGAAGGTTATTCAAGGTGATATGAAAGCACAGTTAGCCTTAGACATGGGGAGGTATTACGCTGGCCAACCATAACAATAAGACAACCCACCTAATTCAGTGTAGGCCCTCCTTGTGCTGCCAAAGGAGGTCCGACCAGTCAGGGTGGGAACAAAGAACATCTGAGGGTGTCCTGGAGTATTTGGTATGAAGATGTTAACAATAGATCCTTTAGGCCCTGTGGGTTGTGGGGTATTTAAGAATTGGCCCTTGCTTCTTACAGATGGCAGAGGACCCTATCAGAATGTTATCTAATCTGGGGAATTTGGAGGTCCAGTAAACACCTCAGCTTCCGTGGGAAAGATCACTGCCGTCCCGCTTGGGGAGGCTGCTTCTGTAGGGGAGTGCTGTTGCCATGTGTGGGGGTGTGACCGTTTTGAAAAAATGTTTGGGTAGGTGGCCAGAGTCAAAGCTCCGTCCATGTGAATGTCGGAATGCAGGTTTTCCTTGCAGAACATTGTGTGTAGCAAAGCGAGCAGTGTTAGTCATTTTACCTGTCATCGGTTTTACTGTTATGGCTGATATTGGGAACTGTCTAAATGACTTGCACACACTGTCTGCAAAGCACAAGTGGTTATTTAATAAGGTCTGTCACTTTTCCATATACTGATCACTATGCCCACATACTTAAGTTTGCTCATACTCTTTGTTCCTTTTTATTCATAGTCCATTCAAAACACACAATCATATTTCCATATTTAGTGATGAAATTGACTACAGTGACTTCAAAGACATGCATACATAAAAAAAAACGTATCTGTTAAAATGTGTAGTATCTCAATATTATTGCTTATTTGTCGCAAACTTAAAAATTAAAAAGCCTTTACACTAGTTAGTTTTTTTTTTTAAAAGACAATTTATGATTTGTTTCGTGTGTAATTTTACTTCTTTCACATAATCCAAACTGTTACTGTTATCTTATGTCAACCATGAACATGAATCCTGACACACTCTTCTTCAAAACCTGGCAAGCTTGTCCTATTTTAGAGATATTTGTTTGTTTCCGGTATGTTGTATCCTATCTCATTCTCTAAACTCACACAACCCTGTTTCAACATGCTGTTGCTTCATGGTGATACCCCTGTCTTCACATTCTAATTGGTAAACAACTCAAAGACCAAAACCACACTGAATTCTCTCTTTGTTTGAACAGTTCAAGACAATTCCATGAGAGATGCTGTAGGATGATATTGTGAATGAAATTATCATATCGCAAAAGTGATGAAACAAAAAGAGCAGCAAAAAACACGCATAAAGGTGAACAGGAAGATTTTCCTATCTCAAGCTTTGCTTGGTCTACATACTGGTACATTTGGAGGCTGTTAGCCCCCTCAACCTTGCTATAATGAAGAGGTACTGCCTGCCCACTGAGCTGTCTCGTCTGATGATTATTTTGACATTACCCGCTGTGAACTGGAAAGGAATTATCCTCCACAGCGTCTCCTACCATACACTTCCCATAATCAGAGTTGCCATGCGTGGATAAATTTGTGCATGCACTGTGCCCTAGTACAACATGTGTGTATGTGTTAGAGGGAACATGGTACAAATTGACCACAGTCACATTACTTTTCTTTCTGCAACAAAGGAATAATCAGTTTAAGTATCATAGAACACGCAATAATTATACAGAACTCTCACAGTGTTATAGTCATAGATTTAAATTCCAGAGAAACAAGTGTCTGTCATCAGTTGCTGTATTAATTTGTAGCCTTGCCTTACCATTTTATAGGATTATGTAAAAGGAAATGTAATAAACTGCAAATTAGGAATTTGTTCTTCATGTTGTGATCAGCACACATCTGATCTTTTTATACAACTATAGGAGGTGAAGGTGAAGGTCGATCAAAAACTGGGTCATTGTGGACAATCCACACAGTTATAGTTATTGAGCTATGTGCTGTAGATACACAACTTTTTACCGTTGGCTAAACACCATCTTCAGTATGGGAGCTGATGTGATACAATGAAATTATTGAAAAAACTGGGCACAAGCTTTCATCAACTAATGTTGCTTCTATATGTGAACTGTTATAACACTGTGTAAAGAAAATGCACTTTTTGCATTCTGAGTGTCTATTGATGGGATTCATATCTTCACGAATATGCTAAGTTAATTCAATTTTTTTCAGTATAGATTAGCGGAATTTCATTTGGCGGAGAGTAATTGGGTTTATTTCTGTTCATTAAAAGCAGTTGATTGTGATTTAGTTAAAGTGAAATCCAATCAGCAGATAACAGAGTGTTACCGAGAGAGAGTTCAATTTGAATTCTTTACTCAGAGTAGAGCATAAAGAATATGATTTAGCAATGCTTCACTTTCTTAAACGGAAATGTAGATTTCCAGTAATAATCCAGAAGTCATAGAGCACCACCGCTGAAGGACATGGAAATTTGTGATTATCCTCTGATATGTATGAAGTTTAGTTTATCGCTGTAAGAGTGTCTTGGTGTCTGTAAAAGACAGCCCATCTGTCTTAATATTCCCCTTGCTCAGCATAGACTCAGTAATGACTGCAATGTATCACCTGGATATTACATTTCAGAGAATCGCATGCACGGGTGTGTCATTTCAGCTCATGACAGTTTTTCTCCCTCTGTCAGTTTATCCTATATGCCACCGCAAAGTTGTTAATCTAACATAAATGATGTGCTACGCATCATATATGTCCAAATACATGGCTCTCGGTTAAGCCCTGTCTCCATCATGCACATACAGTAAATTTGAATTGTGGGATACATTCACAGCCCAGTGCATTTTTCCTGCCAGTGCACCTATGCACTAAGTGAGTAGATATAGTGAGGCATTCAATGCATTTCATTTAAACACTTTGAGGCTTAGGTGTGTATGTCATCTTAAACTTCAACTCAGCATTGGACTGCATGATATTTAAGAACTCAGCTCCACCAAATTGCTCAGAATTAATCCTGCTTTTCTGGTAGTAATGCAAATATTTTTAGTGTTTTATATATATATAATATGTACATGTGTAAATTTGAAACAATTTGAATGTGAAAGTCTGACATTATAGAGCATGGTAGGATTAAGTGGGCATCTAACTGTTTGGCTCCTTTCAAATAAATGTGAAAGCTATGTTTTTACTTTTTTCTTGTTTTTGTTTTCTTCCCACAACCAGGTTTCATCGCAGTCTGTAACGCTCCCACAGGTCCACTACAGGAAACTATGTGTCATGCTTTGCATCACTTAGATGGGAAAAGTACATGTGCTAACACAAAATAAAACATGAAAAGTTGACATAGGAATCCACATTTGGAGGTTGGAAGGATGATGGACAGATAACCACACAACAGTCACTCAGTATGCAAGGGTTTGAGTCCTGTCAAGGTCTGTCATTCTTTAACTTTTTTGCTTTCACTGTACATTTGGAGTTTCCAGATGGTGTTTTGTAAAATGTATCCAGAAATGTAGTGCAGAGTGGGCATTGGTTTATTGAATGTACCCACTTATTTTAAGGTCATCATGGAGGGCATGCCAACTTTTCAATCCCCTATTAATGTCATCGTATTTAGTAATGTGCTGCCCATCTTTGCCACTCTGTGGTTAGTAGCAGATGCTTTCATTGTGTGGGTGGGTTGGGCTGACATACTAAAATCACACCGATTCCTCTTTATGTCAAGCAGCGAAAGATTGAACTTGCAAGTGGCCCAGCAAAATTGTTCAACCCCCAATCAGTGGGATCGCACATGCAAATGGTGCTTAATGATTTTGCTGGCAATTGTATACAAATAATTATGTACAAATACTGCTAGTCTATTTTGGGTAAACTGAATATGGCAGACATGGCACTGTTTATAACACGGTATTTATGCTCAACAGGCTGGTTCAAAGAAAAATAAATCAAGATAAAAATTGGGCAACACCACACTGAAAATACTTTTTCCAGAGTAGTGCACATAAAGTTATTTTAACCCTCAAAATCAGTTAAACGCTACTATCCTACACTGCTATTCTTTGGTGATGTTGAAGTTCTGGCAGAACTGCACATACAAACCCAATTAATTTTTAAATGTATTCCAACTATGATTAAAATGCTCAGTTTTATGAAAATCATAGCTGAGCAAGCTCAGGTATTTGCATGGAAACATGTTCTATATATTCCAATACACAGCAACCCCAAAAGCCTGCTCTGTACCTGATGCTGTAACAATCTTATAAGGCCTTCTACAAATGGATTAGTCTTAGATGTCAAATGTCAAAATTTGTAAAACTTGATCTATCAACTGAAATTGCAAACTAATAATGAGAAAGAAATTTCTAAATTTGTGAAGGGCACAGTTAAAACACAGCACTGCACGTGTTTAGAGTAGTTTCACATCAGCTCAGAAAATCAAATTTGTGCTTGCTGGATTGAAGTCAGTAACATTGTACTACAGCTGTCACGGCCTGTGCGTGCATGTTTTTATTCCAACTTACAATTTATGTGTGACACACTGTGCATTCATTTTGTGAATAGCCAACATGTTGTGCTTTTGAGTTTTGATGATTACAGAAGTAAGTGGATGTCTGGTGGATTGACTTTTTACAGAGCCACAGGTCACCTTCAGCACTCATTTAATTTTTCACCTGGTAGTTTTACTTACTTTTGGCAGCTGGGATACGCTTCAACAATTCGAAGTAAACTCAAGAAACTTGTGCTAAAAAAAAATCTTACCTGGATAATCTCACCCTCTCTCACATTAGCGTGCTCACCAAGCCAGCGACTCAGCTTAATCAGAGGCAGGAGATACCAACACCATAAAAGTATATGTTGCACAATTTAGGAATGTTAGAAGCATAATCAACAGCTTGTGAGTCACAAAAATATCATATACGATAAAAAATCTCCAGACTGTTTGCACCAGTAGTTCTATTTATTTATCTGGTCTGAGATCTGTCAATCAGCTTCTTCAGCAAACAGCATCTCAGAAAAGCGAAAAATGCTTCTCTTCTCATGATACTGAACTTCATTTTGCATACTTGGCGATTGTTTTACATTCTGTCTTGTCATAATATTTTATCTTTCAAATACTCATAATTCATACTTTTTCTCCTTTATCTCAACAGTTTAAGGGAAATCAGGATAATGGTAAATTAATAATTTTTTGCAGGTTAAAAGCATATCTGGTTAAAAAGAAAAGGAAAAAAAATATTTTGTTAGAACAGAGTAGTTTGTCTATATATGAACATAAATCTCAGAACAGGTTCCCCAGTCTGACCTTCATTCTGCCAGTGTTCACTAAAGAGTGTAATAAGTCATTATTAAGTCATGTTTCTAAAATGGCTATTGATTTCCTCCCACAGTAAGAGCTGTCCGCCAAGGGCCATGACAAAAATACAAGCTATGAGTGAAGTTTCTATAAGGACAATCCCAGCAGACAATTATCATACACAACTGATGATGAATCATTCACCTCTGTACTTTGATCCCATCATGCTTTTCCCATTGCGATCATACAAAAAAAAAAAACGTGAGATATTTTCATCTGATTTTGCACTCTCCCTGCAAGAAGAATCAATCACAGTTGGAATTACTTTGAATGGATGAAGGCAAATGGGTAAGAAATAAATGATGTAGAAGCTGAGGATGGGCACATTTCAAAACATTCCATTTAAATGTTTTTCAGCTTTGTTACAAATGCATGAAATAGAATAAAATAAATTTCTCCACCGCTTGACCTTATTTAGTGCAACAACTTATCCCGTTTAATGCTGCTGGATTTTACTGCTGTGGAAATTTAAATACACCAATGAAAAACACACATGTATATGTGCATGTATCAGCATGTGTATGTGAACCCATTTAGCTTTGTGTCAGACCATCTAAAAGTCCATGTCGTAATACATTCAAGTCCATTAATGCCTCTGAATGAAACAGAATCCAAAAGAGGACAGACACTCGTGCATGTACACACACACACAGACACACTCACATCTACGCACACACAGAGAGCACTGTATGTCTCTGATAGGTTCTATTATCTAGGTCTCCCTCCTGGCTGCACATCAAACATGGATGAGCTCCAACCATAAAAGGCTCCATTTTCCTTTGATTTATACAAGGAATAAAAATCGGAAAGGTGAAAAGTCCAAACTATGCATATTTTATCAGCTTACTGACACCAAAGGCAAGACAGAACAAATTTTAACACGGAGAACTTAAAATAGCCCATGGTAGGACCAAACACAGGAACTGCAGTGCCGAACCTCTTGGCCTCACTTTCCAAATGCCTTCCAGCTCTATTTAGTATCGACAACAACTGATCTACAGCTGCAGAAAGACAAACATTCCAACCATTTTACTACAAATTTGCTTGAACTGATTAATCGTTTGAATTCCAATGTGTGGTATCTTTATATTTTTTCTTTGTCAGGACACCAGAGATGGAGTGAACAGATACCGCTGAGGAATCAATAAGCCAGTCCTCTGGGCCTTGTTTGTCTTATTTCTTGTTAAAGAACTGCAGTGATTAAATCAGTACTCTGGGTTTATCTTGGGGTCCCCTAAGTGTTTTCAGTCGCTCCTATGGCAAGGGGGGTGGGGAGTGCAGGGGAGGTACCTCTTTTTTAGGTGCAGCATGGTAGTCCTGTGAATCACTTCACAGTAAAAATGTATTTGAAGCCTTTAATATGTGGAGATTTCATGTTGTGATATTGTCCATAAGAGTAAATGTGAGCATGTATGTCTCTCTTTGTAAATCCAATAACAGACTGTCAACCTGTGAGGGTTGTACCCCATCACTCACTGGATTTCAGCTGGGATAGGCTTCAGCCTTCTATGACTCTCTGCAAAGTAAATGGCGTAACTGATTGGTTTAAAATTAGCATTAGGGTTAGGGCAAGTGAAGTAACTGTTTAGGACCATTGGGGAGTTGTAACCCACCTGCTGGGACAGGTTTGTAGTGAGTAACATGTTAAATAGTTCCTTTCGACAAGTAACAACAATTCTAATTCTTAAATGTATTGAACAATCTACTTAATAAGTTGATATATACCAACAATGTTTTGTCACAGAGCATCAAATACATTGGTACACAGTGCGTGATTCTGCAGTTTAAAAAAACATATAATTGCGATGATTTTAACACTCTGATTCCTACACATGTACTTTGATACAGCTGACGTTTCACTTTATCAACATGTTGGCCTTCTTTGTCAGCACGTCATCACCTAGCTCTCCATATGTATTTGCACATAATGGATTCCATTTTTCACATCTCATTAATGTCTACTTGGCCACAAAAGATTAGCAGAAGGTTGGGTAGGTAAGTTGAATGAGAAGCTGGAAGGTGCTTATCCCCAGACCTTTCTGACCCTCTGAACACATTTGTACAAGAAATCCCTGGTTAAAGACTCATCCGATCATTAAATTCTTCTACTTCCCTACCATTTGCTGCTCCGTACTTTTCACTGATCTTCTTGAAGGTGAAAGTTAGAATTTCAAAGTATATGGTTAGGCTTAGAATCAATGTGTATGATTGAAAAGTATGTAGTTTAACATGTACAAAAATCTACATGGTTACAGCTTACACATAATTCAGGCATTGTGATTATTGTCATATGTGAATGTTACCTGGCAGAAATAAACAGGCGAGGGATACATTCCAATCCCACAATTTACAATCATGAATTGAGAAACCTCTACATTTTGGATAATTGAACAAACATGTGTGTCTTGTGAGACTGTGGTGAATATACAATATAAGATAGCTTTCCTTCATATGTGTAATACACCTCATCTTTTTGTTGTTGATTTATCCACAGTATCTACTATCCACCATCGCCTCTCTGTACCATAAATCTATTTGTTCTCCTCCCTCCACCGCTATTTCTTTCCATAAATTGCCCTATAAGTAGCTTCACTTCCATTCCCTGCTTTGGTTCCTCCTCTCATGCTTCCTTCCTGTCCCCTCTTGTTCCCACTCCCCTTTTTTTTCATCAGCCATCCTGTCTGAATAATGCAGTGGCCACGCAGCAACACTGCCATTGTCCCCGCTTCAATGTTAATGTTGTGTCCTTGTCACAATTATTGGGTCACTATCATCCATCAAAGCTAATCATTGTCATACAGACACGGACAAACAAAACGCATCACAGAGAACAAAGGAACACAAATTTAGAGAACAAAGGAGCACATGATGCTAAGAGCTGTGTTGTGGTTTGTGACGCTCATATTGAACTAAATGATGAACTTTGACAATACAAACAAAAAAGATGCTTTATTTGATAACATCTCAAAGGTATTGATATGAAATGTAAATTAATATGTTTATAGGTCTGTTCAGGAATTATTTTTCATTTAATGTTCAACTATGGGAGACAGAGTACTTAAAGTCATTTCAGATCAGAATACATTACTCTTATATAGATCTTTATAATATAATGTAATAATAAGATACTATAATTCCATCCTAGATTTTTTTTTCTTTTAGCTGCTAGTACAGTTCACACAAATCAAAATACAGTGGCCTAAAAGGAAAAGGATATGTAGTATATTTTCACACTTGTGCCTAAGAGGGTTAAGTCATGAATATTTGGTCCCCAAAAAAGAAGGGAGACGTTTCTGTTTTTCTTTCTGTATTTCTGTATTTAAATTTTCTTTTTAAATTGTTTGTAATATTGTCCACTCCATTAATTTGCCAGTAAATAAAATCACAGCAAAATTAGAAACATAGCGTTTATGACACATACATTACTTTAAACTAACAGTCCCAGTTTTCAAAACATTACTTTTTTACAGATGATTATACAGTTACTGTTCTGCAGCTCTGTGCCTGTTAGTGATGTCAAATGGCACAAAATACAACAACAAATATGAAAGCCCCAAGAAATAAGACAATCCCTTACTGTAATTTGCAGGAGGATTTTTATAAAGGAAAGAGACAACAGAAAAATGCATTTGTTGTTGGGTCTTTAATCCTCACTAGCTTGACAACATCACGGATCACACTGTCTTAATATCTCTGTGAATAAAGGAAATACTCGGAATTAATCTGTAGCTCCAGAAAGAATCAGTGGCTATGAATTTGATTTCCTATTAGTCATTATTACTGATAGTTTGTTCTGTGTGTGATGTGTTATGAATTTTAATGCGCTTTCTATCTCAATTGCCTCTTTGTAGTTTGCTTTAAATCTTTGGATTTAGAAAAGGAGGTTGGGGGATTTTTTTATTATTTTTTTATTCAAACAGATACTTACTTCCGAGTGAAGGATTCTGTATGAATTGTGACTGCTGCTGGGTCTAAAGATTCTAGGTCCACTATAGATTAGTTTAAAGAAGCCCATTGAAACATGAAAGCATGTTGATTGCTGATTTGGGAGTATCAGACATCTCCTCTTAGAGACCCGAGGCTTTAGAGTATTGGCTGTGTGCGTGTGCGTACGAGCACAAGAGTGTGTTTGAGTGCTGCAAATGAATCGATAGTGATGAGAGCAGACTGGCTTCTATTGCCTATTTAATTATCCTCCATTAAACAAACATGATCGCACCATGAGATCACTCAGACTGCAGTCTTTCACATGTACACACAGAGGAAGGGAGTTCAGGGTCACTTTAACTTTTAATACCGAAAATAAGAGACAAAGGTCAACAAAGCAGAGAAAAGAGAAGTGCACCCACAAAAGAGCAAAGATAGCAGGCTCTTTAATTAACCCTGTTCTATGACCTATGAGTTGTGGACAGAAGATAGGAGAGGTGACAAATGAGACCAGTTAAGATAGAATTATTTGATCACTCGCAGGTAATTCGGTATAAATAACCAGTTTTATTGTCTTTGGTTGTGGAAATCAAAGCGTGTGCTGCCATTGACCTCGTGACATTTGGGCTGAGTGCAAGCTCAAGCACCAGGAGATGCGGGGCTTTGTTTGTTCGTCTGTTGCAGAACAATTTAGCAGCTGTTGACTAGTACCATCTGACTGCATAAACAATGAGGACTGTCTGGTTGGAATAAAGATGTTTGGCATGGTGATATTATCCGCAGCAAAATTTAAATCGAGAAACAATCTTGTGATGTGATCACACCAGAGGTGACAAACAACGTGTTAGCATTTCAATCCCTGAGTGATTATTACTGTACAATCACTTACAGTAGTTTGTTCTCTGATATCTCTGATAAGTTTGTGAGTACAAATGCTGTGATGTAAAAGTGCTCCAATACAAGTAATAATGCTGCACAGAAATCCTACTGAAGTAAAGATTTAGAAAGTATTAGCAGTAATATGGAAGCATGATTGAGTTGATGGTATGTATCTGCTGTAGCTGCCAGAGGTGCAGCTAGTTTTAACTACACACAAAAAATTTTCTCTGATATTGGGCTTTTGGTCAGATATGGGATCATTTTAATGTTTACTAATTACACAATGTGAAAGGTTTTAGAGGGACAAAATGGTTATTTTGTGGCGCTGTGAACACCTCAAAAACATCTGAAATAAGACCCTGACTGCACAGTGTTCACCGTAGGATGTCAGAAAGCATAAAGGTTGATAACCAGTGGTTTAATATTTAATCTTGTTTCGAATTCCATCCATTTCATACATTGATTGAAATATTCATCCTGAAAGTGACAAGTAATTCCAGTTATCAAATGAATGAATTGGGGTAAAAAAAAGTCCAATGTTTTCAACTAAAATCTAGTGGAAGAAAAATGTACAATGTATTGGAAATGCTTAAGTTAAATTGTAAAGGACTTAAATGTGCACTGATTGCAGAAATACTGCATGATCAGATCACATCCATCTGTAAGCTTTGTGTTCATTTTGTTCTCACCTGCTCACCTTTAAAGTTTGATGACTGCCAATGGGTTGAAAAAACTGACAGAAGCACTGACAAAAGAAAGCACTGACACATGAACCCCCACCAAAGCTGCCTTTGTCCTTTTTCCTGCCATGGTTGGTGTCTAAATGGCTACATTTTTGCCATCATGACACACACACACACACACATTGATAAGGTGAAAACAATACCAGCCATCCCGTCACTGCTGGTAACAAGCCATTTCGAACTGCAGCCTGGAAAGAGCAACACAGCCACTGTCAGGGTCTGACAGACAGACAGCGGTGTGTGTGTGTGTGTGCGTGTGTGTGTGTGTCTGCTGGTGTCTGATTATTGCCTCTTGTCCTGTCTCCGTCTCTTTTTCTGGCATGATTACATAACATGAGCTCTGCCATGAGGGGATGTGTGCACGCGCGTGTGTTTATACAGTCTGTGCATGCAACATAGAGGAAGTTTGTGTATCGTCTGACTCAGTGTGTATATCTGACCTAGAAACATCCAGTAGTCTCTTATGGCTTCATTAGGGCATAACCAAAAGTTCAGAATCTGTAACCTTCAAATTATCACCCTGCTCCTCTCCAGCGACCGTGAAAGTCTTTTGTGTGTGTGTGTGTGTTTTCAGTTTTCTCATCTTTGTTTCACATTTGTATGGTTTATTTTACCGTTTTGTGCATGAGTTTGGGTTTCTCTATGTAATTGTTTTATACTATTCCCTCACTATCTCTTTGTCACTTGTGTTTATAGAGTGTTCTGAAACTTTGGGTCTTGCCAGTCATACGAATGTTACTTTAAATGCCGAACACCTAAGCATTGCTGGAGATTAGCCGTATCCCAGTGGCAGTGGCGCTCCTACATGGCAGCAGCCTCTCCAAGCAGCTCTACCACACAGCAAAAGTGTTCAGGAAGTGACACAACAAAGAGAACAAATGCATTGAGGCACCCTCAACACTCCCCAGATCCCCATCCAATCAAGCATCTATAGGATGCACTTGAACAAGCCTGATTTATAAAGGCTTCACCCTGCAACCCACATTACTCCAACACCCCTAGAGGTACCGTCAAGTGTTAGAGTTGTGTGTTGTGTTTTTGCAACGCAGTGGGGGACCTACAGAATATTTGACAGATGGTTTTAATGTTGTGGTTGATCTGTGTTTCATGATCTTAGGTCACTTCCTGAATCAATTCAGTGCTTTTTTATTGCTATGGGGATTGATCCATTGTTGCAAAATTGGTCCAAAGCTAAAGCAGGGAAGGGATTTTTGGCACCAATACACCTGATCCTGGAGTGGATGGAGACAAGACCAAAAAATGTATTAATTTATATATGTTTATTAAGAAAGAAAGAAAGAAAGAAAGAAAGAAAGAAAGAAAGAAAGAAAGAAAGAAAGAAAGAAAGAAAGAAAGAAAGAAAGAAAGAAAGAAAGAAAGAAAGAAAGAAAGAAAGAAAGAAAGACATTTAATTTCTAACAGAGTTATCGTCTTCTGAAACTGAACTTCATGAAAATTACAAATGTTGCATCAGGTGCTGTTCAGCATGCCATGTAGGTGAACACAGACTGAATTGAAGTTGCTGTGAAAATAGTTGAAGTGAAAATGAAGAGTTTCAGTTGACTAATTCTCTTAAAATTACCTTTGTAATTTTTTTATCCACAAAAGTACACATTCAGTAACATTTTTTACCTTCTTTTTGTGCTCTAACCAGGTGAATGTCATGCTATCAGAGCTTTCCAAAAGCATCAGTGTTGGTCACCTAACATTGTCTTCGCAGAAGCTGACCAGCACTCTCACTGCTGGAAGTCTTCCTTACTGGAATACCTGTGTCTGCTTTTCAACCCTACAACAGCATAAGAAAGGCAGAAGCAAAGGATAGGCTCCGTTAGAGGTCCCACACACAGGACCGCTGCAGTATTTCACTTCTTCTCCCTCACTCACATTCCTCCACCACCTTTTTTTTTTTTTTTTGTCCTTTGCCAAGTCCCGCCTCATCACCTTTCTTCCTCCCTTCCCACTCTTCTAGGGTTCTCTCATCTTTCTCCCCCCCTGCTGCACCCTCTCCCCATCTCGACCCCTCCTCCCCACATGTCTGTCTGTTCGAAACTGGAGCAACATCTTAATCGAGCTCTGGGACGTGACGGGAATTCCTAAGCAATCCAAGCTCTGCAGTACAGACACAAACACACACATGCAGAGAAACACACACACATTCTGCTTTGCAGCCAATTAACAACCTGCGATCCAGCACCAAAGGAATAACTGCATGTTGATGAGCTGGCGGCTCTACACGTATGTGTGTGTGTGTGTGTGTGTGTGTGTGTTTGTGATGAGCTGGTGGCCATCAGAACCACTTACACAGAAAAAGGGATATCTCTTTTATGTGTTCAAGGGAGAGAAGGGGATTATGGCGCGTTAAAAACATATCCGTGAGGGCCAAACTAAGACAGGAACAAGGAAGTGCCCGAAATTCTCTTTGTGTGCACGTCTAAATGTCTGTTTGATCGGCACTTTCAGAGTGTTTCTGTGAGTGTGTGTGCGTGCCTGTGTGTGTGTGTGTGTGTGTATGTTGGTGCATACAAGCCGCATTAGGAGAACAATGCAGATGATTTACTTGGAGCTGAGCCTTGCTTTCTCCTCCTCATCCTCCTCCTCATCCTTCCTCTATTTTTGTTACCTTCCATTCTTCTCCTCCTCACTTCTATCCTGCCTCCACTTTGAGGAGTTCATCCAAAGGTGAATCCCTGGCAAAAAAAAAAAAGAAAAGAGAAAAAAAGTAACTTCCCCCCTCAGAAAACTCATATATTCTCTTTAAATGTCAAAAATATTGACATCAGTCTTGACACAATATCCCCAAGCAGCAAAGCGCTGTGTTTGCCAGGTTTCATCATCCCCTGTATGTTCTTCAGAGATAGAAAATGTCGAAAAGAAGGCTGTGGGTTTAAAACCATGCTGTTCTTGCCCTACTTCTCTGCACAGTCCTCCAGATCAGTCTTTCTTCTGTACTATCTGGTTAAATGAAGAAAACATGTTTTAGAAAAGCGGTTAAACTGATGTAAGCAACTGGGAAAAAAATCTTGAATCTTAATCTCATGAAGATTTTACAAGATAGGCTACTAGTAGCTTGGAGAAACAAATCAGAAGAATTGAGAAAAACTGTTGACATGCAGATGTGGTCTTTAGCATTTATGATCCTTTTTCACAGCAGTGCTTTTGGACTGTATATTGACATATATCTGATAAGACTATCAGTAAATCTAGATTTTCTTATTTTAAACTCATATGACGGTTAAGTATTTAACTAGCATAAAAGGTTGAAGGATTTAGAGGATCATTTGTGGAAGTAAATACTGCCATCTAGAGGAAATAGTTGTACATTACAGTAAAATTTGGAGTTTGAGGGTTAGAACAGAAAGTCTTGTCATTAAAGAAAAACAAAATAGTCAACTTCAACTCACGATGCTGTGCTAAAAGATATTTTGTGGCCAAATAGATTTAACTAATTAATTCCAGGGTGCCAAATCAATATGACATCAATGTATTTGTTTGATACATCCCCTTTCATCCATGTCTGAATGTTTGAAATACTCAGTTATGGGTGCATGATCAGAGTCACACACCATGAAGGGGATCAGCTGTAATCGTGGGTGATGGCGTGTAAAAAAAAAAAGAGAGAGAAAAACAATTAAAGACAAGAAAAGTTGTGGAGAAATTATGCCTGCTGTGCAGAAGTGGTGAAAATTATAGCTGAGCTGGACTGAACATGATCATCATTTTAATGAACTTTTATTTGTTTTCAATACAAAAAATATACACATGATCATCATTCATTCATTTAGAATAGAGCTCACTGGCACATCAACATGTTCATCAGTCCATGTTTTCAGGTTGTTCTATGCTCTGTTGTGTGTCTCTGGTCTGCTGTCTTCTGCCTGCGGACACACACTCTGCTGTGTTTCCTCCTCCGAGCTCCTCTTGATAGTCAGCTCTCTCTCAGCCTCTTCCACACATGGAGCTTTGGCTGCCTGGATGTGGAGCTTTCCGTCTGGAGACAGGTAGCAGGTGACGGCTTCAGGGTTCAGCCCTTCGGGCAGATCAAACTCCTGTCTGAACTCCTGGAGTCTGTAAGAGTAGGAGCCTTTCCCGTCCTCCTGCTTCTTCTCTGTCTTCCCACTGACTCTCAGCTTCCCGCCCACCTGCCTGACAGACAGCTCCTCTGGGGAAAAGCCTTGAGTGTCCAGGGTCAGGCCAAAGTTTTCTCCCTCTTTGTCCAGCTGGTAGGAGACTGGTTGCAGGGCCACGCTGCTCCTGAAAGGCTCTGTCTCCTCCAGAATCTGTTGCTGAAATTTATCCATCAGCTCCAGACTGCTGCGCAGCTCCTGCAGGTTTCTCTGCAGGAGATCCTGCTGGTAGATCAGAGGTCTGACCCCTGGCCACAGACTGCGTACAGGCCAGTAAAAGTCCACGAATGGACCGAGGGCTGACTGGAATCCACGAGAGCACAGCATCTTCAGGGTGTTTAGTGTTAAGTCCTCTTGTTGTGAGATCAAACTCTGTTCAGGTGTCTGTTCTCTTCTGTGTTGCGTTCTGTCTCAGCAGTGGGACTGTCCCAGCTTTATATTCTAACTGGAAGAGTTCCAGAGTCTTCAGGAAAGTTCTGGTCGTTACCACAAACGTCCACTAGGTGGAGTTGTTTTACATGCGTTATGACGTCACACCATCCTTGTAGGTGATTCTGCAAGTGAGCTGTTTGGAATGCTCTCTGTTACCTTAAACAAATTGTGCTCATTACTATGTAAACTATATCATCACATAGTAAACTCTCTGTGCTCAAGAGGCTCGTTCATTAGAATGTTTTGATATTCAACAGCCTTTGATTTGCCCCACTAGGTGTTGGCACAGCTGCAGAAAAGACTCCAACTAATGACCTGAAGTTCCAAACTAACATTAATACTGACCTTGTGAAAAGTGTTCCCATAAAGCACCTCTTAGCCAGTGAAGATAATGGAAACTCGTTGGTCTCTTTGTCAGCCAGCGTAGTCTACTTTCATAAAAAGAAAAAAACATTTCATACAAAGTTCAGAAAACACTTTGACATAATACAAGGCAAAGTGTACAATTGATATTTTCAGATGATTATGAACATTTTTATGGTAGATTTCAAATTTAGAATGAAACATTTTTAAGATTAAAATTTAATTGAGCCACTTCTGTTTCCTTCTTTTTTTTTATCTCTAAGAAGATCTGGTGAATGAGTCAGTGACATGAAAGTCATTTTTATAACTAAGAAAAACTATCTTCATCATCCTTAGAGGGAAAAAAAAAACTGGGGCTTGTTTGTACTGATATTCAGTTGATTCCAAATCATTTGAGAAAGTTTCTTCCATTGTTTTCCATTCTTTGTGATCATTATAATGTGGTCCCTACAGTCCCACTGGCATGAGCAGAAACAGTTCTGCTGTAACTATCACAGTCTGGTTGGAGAAAATGCAGTGCTGACATGAGGTCATTTACTTTAAACTCATAGACTCAAAACCAAATTTGGAAACTTTTTGTTTCTATTGAAACATTTTCAAATATTTCCAATTGTGCAAGCTTTTTTTCCATGAGGATCTACTGAATGTATATCAGTTTGATGAAAGGCAGAGTGAACATGAGCCATCCTTTAAACACTCAAATTATTAAACAACATTCCTAGTTTATGAATATACCTTTAATAAATCACATCATAAATACATCATTTAATGATTAAAAACACTGGGGGAAAAAACACATTTTAAGTTTATACATAGAAAAAACTTTTGGTTATTTAGGGAAGCCGACATATTATTGGAAGATATTGAAGTTATTTAGGCATTTATTTTCTGTTTGTTTGTTTTACTGGTGGGAAGATTCATACCTGAACTCTTATTTAATTTCATTGTTTGTTTCAAGATACGCTTCAAAGATTTGTAGAAAACACAGACAGTGCATGAGTAAAAACACCTTAATAGATCTTAAAATGACCAATTAAGACATTTATTTTCTTTAATCAGTTATATACATATAATTACATTAATTTGGCTTCAATGAACTTAAAAATATACACGTGATCATCATTCATTGATATAAAACAGATCTCACTGGCACATCAACATGTTCATCAGTCCATGTTTTCAGGTTGTTCTATGCTCTGTTGTGTGTCTCTGGTCTGCTGTCTTCTGCCTGGGGACACACACTCTGCTGTGTTTCCTCCTCCGAGCTCCTCTTGATAGTCAGCTCTCTCTCAGCCTCTTCCACACATGGAGCTTTGGCTGCCTGGATGTGGAGCTTTCCGTCTGGAGACAGGTAGCAGGTGACGGCTTCAGGGTTCAGCCCTTCGGGCAGATCAAACTCCTGTCTGAACTCCTGGAGTCTGCAAGAGTAGGAGCCTTTCCCGTCCTCCTGCTTCCTCTCTGTCTTCCCACTGACTCTCAGCTTCCCGCCCACCTGCCTGACAGACAGCTCCTCTGGGGAAAAGCCTTGAGTGTCCAGGGTCAGGCCAAAGTTTTCTCCCTCTTTGTCCAGCTGGTAGGAGACTGGTTGCAGGGCCACGCTGCTCCTGAAAGGCTCTGTCTCCTCCAGAATCTGTTGCTGAAATTTATCCATCAGCTCCAGACTGCTGCGCAGCTCCTGCAGGTTTCTCTGCAGGAGATCCTGCTGGTAGATCAGAGGTCTGACCCCTGGCCACAGACTGCGTACAGGCAAGTAGAAGTCCACGAATGGACCGAGGGCAGACTGGAATCCACGAGAGCACAGCATCTTCAGGGTGTTTAGTGTTGAGTCCTCTTGTTGTGAGATCAAACTCTGTTCAGGTGTCTGTTCTCTTCTGTGTTGCGTTCTGTCTCAGCAGTGGAACTGTCCCAGCTTTATATTCTAACTGGAGGAGGTCCAGAGTCTTCTGGAAGTTTCTGGTTATTACCATAGATGTCCACTGGGTGGAGTTGTTTCACGGCAGTCGTGACACCACTCCATCCTTGTAGCTGATTTAGTAAGTTAGTTCTCGTTTTACTGGTAACAAATAAGATGTGTTGCATGCTTTAAACATTCATGCTCAAATAACGTATGCACTTTTTAAGTGAAACCAATCAGAAGTTTAAAATTAGCTCCTTTATTAATCATGTTAAAATATGCCTCTCAAGCAATTCTTTATCAATTAATCCGTTGGATTGTATCCTGGCTACACTCACAATCATTCTTGATTGTCTTTTCTTGGTTATCCTCATTTTGTTTGCAGCAAACAAATTAGGTCTCCCTAAAATATCTCTGGCAATTAAACAAGACTTGAAAGTTGTGAATTTAGGCTTTGCATTTTAATTTAAAATATTCCTACACAAAATCTTAATTGAATGCATTTTTCAATGAACCAATAACTTAATTAACTGCTACTGTCTTTCTTTAATTTTTTTAATTACAAATCATTCAAGAGGGATTCTTCCCACTTATTCCGTTGTTCATGTTCATGAACATGTCAAACCCTCCACCCATCTTGCATGACAAGAAAGAATTACAGTGTTAGGATGCAGTTTGCTCCGATGAAATGCAAGTAGAGACATCACTTGCCAACTGATTTATAACAAAAGCTGAATACCTTTTGCTTTTATTCAAGATGACTCAACCAAGTAGTGAAAGTTGAAGAGATAGTGGAAATAATAATTCTGATGGACAGGAAATCTGATACAGGCATCTAACATTCAAAAAGTAGAACAACATTCATAATCTACAGAATTATCTCCTTTAGATCACAGCAGATACACCACAGTTGTGTGACACAAAGCTGGAGTCAGCAGTAGTAATAAAGTGAAACAAATGCAGGACAACATTCTGATACTAATTTTGTTCATTGGTAACAGAAGAGTAAATTGTTTCTGTGATTTGAAGAGACATTTAAGAATTTTGTCTCTCAACTTTTAATTGTGAAGACTTTTATCGATCATTAACAATCATTTACAGTACATAATATCTAAAGATGCTAGCAATCTGGAGACATCTGTGTGCAAAGACGAAAAAACTATATTGAATGCCTATGTATATCACTGCATTGGCTTCGGAACACTTCCAGAAATCATTGTCTGGGAACACAGTTCACTGTGCATTCCACGAATACAGAGGAAGACTTCTTCTTCTTCACTATCATGCGAAAAATAAGTTGTATATTAACATTACCCATGAGTGTGGTCATCTTCTCTTGGCTACCAATTGGTAAAGTGGAAAATTGTTCTGTGGTCAGACAAGTTGAAGTTTGAAATAGTTTTTCGGAATCATGGACACTGCGTCTTCTAGAGTAAAGAACGGAGAGGCCACCTGGCTTGTTATCTGCTCTCAGTTCAAAGCCTACATATCTGATGATATAGGGGTGCATTAATGTCTATGGAACTGGCAACATGCACACCTGGAAAGGCTCAATCAATGCTGAAAGATATATACAGGTTTTAGGGCAACTTTAGATCCCATCCAGTCCGCTTCAGGGAAGGCTTCGCATATTTCAGAAAGACAATGTGAAACTGCAGCCTGCATCTACAACAACACACCTTCTTAATACTAAAGTAAGGACAAAGTCAGACAAAACCGAGATGTTTTTCACCCAAAAGTTTAGCAACTGGTCTTATTAGTTCCCAGATGTTCCCAGACTGTTGTTAAAAAATTTTAAATTTCTATGAGCACTTTCCATTTTCTGCAGGACATTTTTTAAACCCGTTTTCTGGCTTCAGACTATGAACATTCATCACTCTAAAGAGAGAAACCATAAATATCATATTTTACTTTCATAGTGGTGACAGTTGCCCTGGAGTCATCAAAAAAGTTTTTTTTCCCCCTTTTTTTTAAATTATTTCAGTCATCACATTAAAGTTGTCTGATGTAATCATGGCTACTTTATTCTATTTCAGTCTTAAGCTTTTACATGGCAGAATGAATGGAATAATTACATAATTGAAACAAGGTGAAACAAACAAACAGGCTAAAATTCTGTGTTTCCATTAATGAGGTTCAATACATTTTCATTTATTTGTGGCGTTTTCTTTCCAGATGGTCCACCTTATGAAGTTGGTATCTCTCGTTTCCTTTAATCCATCCTGAATCAGCAGAGGGAATGTTATAGAAGAATGTCACTGCTTGGTTTACCACAGATCTCCACTGTGTGGAGTTCTGACAGGAGTGCTTATGTGATTATTCCTGTGCTCCCAGGATAGCGTCTGCATTTCCGCAAATTCTACACTTGCATTGATCAAACCTTCGTAAGATTTAAGTGTTGTTAGTTCAAATACCAAAATAGTTTATTTCTTGTATAAATTATTTTAAATTCTCTTTTTTTCCAGATGCTCCATGTACTAGAAAATGCATTACAAAGTGAACAGGTAAGCAAAATAGCAATAATAGTGAAGTGATAAACATTTTCAGAGCTTCTCCCCTCATATTCACTATTATTTCACTTTTCTCATAGGCGGTTCATCCGCTCTGTAATGGTCCTCTTGTGGTCGACAGATATGCTTATCTCCTGCTCAGGCATTACTCCAAAGCCACTGTCTGCCTATTAGTACCAAGATCAATAGTTAAGACTAGACAGGGATGGACTTTACTACGTTCAGGAAAAGAGAAGACTGTAGTTATCATGTAAGGCTGCTGATGTGCGAGGTGCTTACTGCTTAAAATGGGCTTTGTGTTGGTACTTCTTTTATAGAGCTGATGCTGTTAAATGTCTCATTTTATATGTTAATTCTACCAAACCAAAACACCACGGCCATGCTAACCAAATAAAGATACTCAACAAAATACTTTCAAAACATTTATTTACCCAAGAAGATATCGGACAGTTCGGTAAAAACCTTGAAGATGGCTACAAACAGTAACCCTGTTGATCATGTTTTTCTCCAATCCCATCCCTTGCAGAGTCAGTACAGATGATGTTATAAATCATTTTCTGCCTAAAGTGTCACAATCCATGAGTGGAGGATAATGATGACTTTGGCCAAAACAAAGGACTAACAGGCGGAAGGCAGGAAGAAAACAGTAACTTTTATTATAAACATCTACTGAAAACAAAGCAATAGACAAAACCCAGGAAAACTGACTGACTAACTGACTAGGATCCTGCAAAGGATAAACCAGGGAGCATTTAAATCGAGGAAGATAACGACTGGATGCAGAACAGATAGCAATCAGGGACAGAAACCTGGTGTGGCAGGAAACAAAACTAACTGGAAAAAAGGAAGCATGAACTACCAAAATAAAACAGGAAGGACGATAAACAGAACAAAAACAAAGTCAAACATAAAAAAGCCAAATTACCATGGCTTTAGGTCCCAAACCTTCACAGAGATATTCGTCACAGCCCCAACTAATACACTTATCTATATAACATCCTGCCATCACTTGAAGGCAGTCACAGAAATATCTAGCTACGGGCTGCTCTTTTTTTCCTTTCTGGTGCTGTTGTTAGTCCTTTCACTCATATCTGCCTTTGGGAAATAAAGAAGTCAAAGTGGACAAAGATCTGCTTTGTCGTGGAGTGAAACTAAGTGAAATAATGAAGACTGTCCCGTGCAGCTCTTGTCTGAACTATTCTCCAGTGCTTTGTTGCGATTTATTTTGTGGCTTTTGTCTTTTCATCCCCTTTGTCATGACATCATCTGTTGTCAGCCCCTCCCCAGCTCTTGCCGATTTAAGCTAACTTTCAACCAATAAGTATTTGATTGATGCTTAACAGCATCTCAGGAATCTTTGCCTTGTTAGCTTTTTGGATAACTGCACGTATATTTATCTGAGTTGAAAAAATGGTGGGACTGAAAGCAACTTTTGCATTTTGTTTTGAGCCTCCTTGAACTGTAAATGTGTCATTCAGTGAAAGTGACATCACTCTACTCTTAAAAATATAGATTTCTCATTTGTCATTGAGTGCACCATCCCCACAGAGCCAGTAACACCGATTACAAAACAAGCTTCAGTGAAATATTGACCACAGAAGCAACAGTTTTTAATGTTAGCTGCCAAAAACTTAAAGAGGAAAAAAGAGAAGTGGAGTGACAAGGAATTACAGGGTTTATGGCTCTGATATGTTGAAGGAATTATGATGTTATTTCTTCATGGTGTTATCAATCATCCACCAACTGTTACATTCTGAGGCGTGTGTTTTTACAACTTCAACGAGTCCCACCCATGAGTCATGATGAGATTGTGGCTAAAAGATGGCTCACTAGCCTACCAGCTGTTCATGGTCAAACTACAGATGCGCAAAATGAAAGTATTTGAGAATGTAATTGCCAGTCAAGTATTTTTCAATCAGGTTGATGTGTGGTCTGAGTTCTCAGGCAATTGTATTATGACCTCTCATACCCTAATAGCATGCTCCAATTGATATTCAATATCATAGAGTAAGACAATAAAAATCTTAATTTTCACATACCACTGTATTACATAAATTTGAAAGTAATCTATTTACACATACAATATGTAAAGTATTATATATTATGTATTTTTCAATAGGAAAATAAAACTTTAAAGTTAAGAGTACACAGGCATACAAGTAGTGATTAAGAGAGAACCACATATGTGTGCCCTTACCCTGTAATGATATCATAGTAAAAGTACCTTTTGAGGTAGATCAGTCTCCTCCTCGGAGTTGCATAACTCTCCAGGGGCAAGTTGCAATATACGTGACTTTAAACAGGTACTGCCTGCTTACCATGACGATGTAGTCTCAGTGTGTACTCTTTTTCAAATGAGTGCGGTCACAGCATTCATCCCTTAATCACAGAATCTCATTTGGTTGGTAAATAAGCCTCAGCATTGACCGTGTAGACTCTGGAGCTGTTTCCATAGAGTCAGCATCTCCTTGGGACTCCGTTTGTGAACAAGCACAACAGATCTGTATGCACAGGGATTGCCCCGGTCGGTAACTGGGAGATCAAATGTTAAAAATCCTGGGTGATGGCTTGGAGAGAGCCCGAGTCTGTGCAGGCACATGCCAAGATACACATCGTCGATTGGGAAAAGGTGGACCCTCTCAGACACTTGTCTCAAACGTAATGCAAGTGAGCCAGAATACACCACCCCTCCTCCACCGGCATAAGAAGGGTATGCGCCTTTGTAAAAGTTTTCTGGTATGAAGTATTTAGCAGATGGCTCACGGTTTGGCATTGCATTACTGATCACATCCCCAACAAACAAATTCATATCATCTTCATTTCTATTGGCTCTCCACAGGTTGTGCTCCTCCCTCCTCCTGTGCAGGTAATCCAGAAGGGCATCTGTTCGGACAAAGACATCATCATCCCCTTTGAAGACAAAGGTGGCAGTGGGGCAGTACTGCTGGAGCCACTGCCAGAGTAGCAAGTCTTTTAAAGTCAAATTAAAAAAAGTGTCTCTGAAATCCCACTGTAGAATATCCCCATACTTCTGGTTCTCAAGCTCAAGTAGGTTCTTGAGATCTGGATGAGGACCTGTACTTGAGTCCTGCCTTCCAAGCAGAAAAACTGTGCGTACAAGTCCCCCTTTCTTATTTGATTCCCCCCTCACCAGACCACTATGTCCCCATGTTTCACGGATGGCCTGTCTGTTTTCGAAATTTCCCACTTGAGATTTCACGGCCATGAGGAGCATGGGAGAGTCCACTCCAAAGCTATCATTGTTCCTCCTACACATACCAGGCTGATTGATAAGGAGGGGGTACTCCCTGCAGTGCATTGACTTGATAAATTCCCTCATTTGTTCTGGAAAGCTGTTCATGTCATGGACACGAGGGACTGAACACTTGCGTGACATGCAGTCAGAAAGACATTCATCCTCTATTTCCGTTAAAAGCTGAGCTTTCGGCTTCTTCATTATCCCAGTTGTGTTTCCTCTCAGTATTGGATTGTGCTGACGGTCCCAAGCATGCTGCAATCGGTTCCACAGTGCACTGTCCTCCAAACGAAGGTTCCAGAAAGAGCCAAGTGGGTGAGAAGCCAGAGCAGAAGTATTAGCAGAAATCCCTGGGGCAATATAGTGAACTGTTATTTTTGGAGGAGCATAGGAGATGGTGATGAATATGGAGACCATGATGTAAATCAGAAGGTGGCCGGTCATCATACAAGGCAACAGACACATGCACAGTAATCTCCCGTTGCACTTGCAGAATTTTCCCATTGCTAGAGGTGTATAAGTCACACACCTGAATACACACACACAAAAATAATTAATATTTTTATACAGTGGTAACAGGAAAAAAAACCAGAAAAATTCTGCCCTCCCTCGAACAGCAGAGCACTGCAGTGACATGCGTTTTTATGGGATTTATAAACTGCAGTCAAATCTCTGGAGTTTCTGTCTCCTTGGTGATAGTGCAGTGGGGATTATTATCTGTTCTTGTCTGCACACTCAGAGCATCATCCTGTATACCTGTTGACAGGCACACAGCCCCTGTAGACACAGTGTGGGATTTCTAAGATGAAATTAAGTGGATTATATTTGTTTCATTGGATAAATAAAGTTATTATAGTTACAGTGTTATTTTGCCAATGGCTTAAACAGAGTATTGAATCAGACCTCTTGAGTCTTCTTTCTTTGTCGTAGTGAATGGAATAATCGTGTCTGTTACAGTTAGTTAAAATACAAATATACCAAACTTTCCAATTCAATATTTCTACAAGTCAGCAACTTTAATTACCAAAAATATATTTATTTTGGCAAAAGATGAGAGGTGAGGCTTATAATTACTTACAAGTGAGTGTACTGTCGCTGGTTAAGCCAAATAAGATAATAAAAAACAATCATCTGAGACGTCCACGGCTTGTAGTTTCCTCATCCGGTCTAGCTACCGGCCGGTTATAGTGGCAGGTCGGAAGAGCATCATTTAACGGGACAGCTTTTACATCTAACAGCAAACAGCTCTCACACCGTTTTAGTTTTTAAATTGAAGCTGACCACGCCTCTCAGGTGAGGGACTCCTGTGCTTAGAGAGCATGCGCCTCACGGGCTCCTGAGTGTGAAAGAGGAAAACATCCACGGGAGTGGCTCATTACCCTTTGCAGACACTTATTCCAGGCTATGATTTCTCAGTCACTGATTTAGATTTGCATGCACGTGCTGCAGGTGGATATTTGCATGGTGAAGCCAAATGGTCTGCCAAAGTTGACCCAACCTCAAAATTTTATTAGTCTATTAATTCATAAGGAAATTGAGCAAGTCTACACACACACACACACACACGCACACATATGTATATATATATATATATATATATATATATGTATATATATGTATATTTATACATACACATAAACAGATGGTGATATTAAGAAATAATACAAAAATCGTCTGTTTAATGTAATTTTATGAGTGCAACCAAGGTATCCACTAATAAACATAGCACAAATACCTTCGTAAATAAAAACGCGTGACAGATGTGGCCTTGAACCAATAGAATACACGTCTGACCACAGGTCACTCGCTGACTGTCTGGATTTAACCTATTGGAAGAAAGAGTAGGCGGGGCATTGAGGAGCCCTTTTTACCTTAATGTTTTGCGTGGAGCGATACACGTTTGGTTGAGCTATGAATGAGGGGCCATCATCCCGGCGGCTCGGAGGTGGAAAATACAATTTAACGATTCTGTAAATGCATTTAAAATGAGCCACCTGGGTTTTCTGACAGGTACCTGAGTGACCTTTCAATGCCATTTCGTCTCGCTGTTAGGTAAGTGTGTTTCTAACAGTGGAAGTTATGTGATTTTTGAGCGACAGAGCTTGCAACAGACCTGTTTATTTGTCTGTGCCTCTAAGTAGCAAGCTTGCTAGCAGATTTTTTTTGTACTCTTTTTGGAGGCGATGGGAGGAGGAGAGGGGGGCAATCAGTCATTTTGAGACAAAAGAATCGTAGATAATTTCACTGTAACTTTAAATGCAGACAATAGGCAACCAGTAGTTAAATGTGGACGCTTTATGTGGCTTTTGTTAAAGTCTACATCCATGGGCTGTTTTGAACCGCCGTAAGTAGCGTTAGCTTATTCTTCAAATCGTGTATGTGTTTTGAGAAGAAGTAACCCAAACACACAGTTTCTCACACCATACTTACAAAATAACCTTGCTCGTCTTATCCACAATACCCCGATAGCTGTATCAGAATATCGAGCTGAGATCTGTTATGACCATAAGAGCACGTTTTGTGCTCTTGGTGCTCTGACTTGTGTTGTGACTTTCTGCTCACTTTGAAGGCTCTCTCATACGACAGCGTTCTGTTCCTGGTATTCCCAATAACAAAGGCTTTTGTTGTTTCAGGAACTTATCCCACCTTCTTTGTGTATCAACTATTTGCTCAAAGAATGACTACAATAACGTCAAAAACTTCCCCCTGAAGCAGCCATTAACTTTGTCAAGCTGAACCTAATGGGCAGCACACTTGAATATTTAGACCACATTGATGCGAACACAGACACACTTGTTAGGTCTTCAGCTAATTGTTTTCAGGAGTGATCAAAGTCTTCCAGAAGTTCAAGGGTTGAGCCTGCAAATGCTGAGAAGGAGCTTGGGTTTTTAGAGTAATTCACGAAAGACAGTTGTTCCTTCTCCCTGGCAGCAGAGTTGAGAAGTTTTGCATCACTCGGTTCACGGTGTCTCAGTAGTTGTATCTGAATTATCTTTCGAGCCTCACTGATCAACAGGGCTGCTGCTTGGTCGTAGCATGTGTGCTTCCATCTATAAGCATGGAATGTATTAAAATACAGGCTGTATTACAGGATGAGGTTGCTTTAGCAAGTCAGATTTTGTGTTCTCATCTAAAACTAGATGTTTAGTTTGCATTGGTCACTGAATTACTTTATTTCTCCTGATGTATTATTATTATTTGCTTGCTTAATGTTTCAAAACCATTACCCTGTTACTGACCAGGGTTTGTTATGACTCACTTTTTGTACAAGTGGGTGACATTTAGGCAGTGACACCGTTTTCTTTTTTTTTATTACATATAGACATAGATATCCAATGTCAGGATATTTCTCTTATCATTTTGACAATAAATGGTTCAAATGGGATTGTAGCTTGTCATGCTCGCAAGCTGGCTTCAATGAGTTTCTAAAGAATTTGCATAAAGGAAAGACACCACCTGGGGTCACAGGATCATCTCCACCGTCCAACACTTAGTATGAAATCAATATTTATACAAATGTACCTGACCTTGGATATGCCAGAATTTGCCAGTCTTTGACGACGGATGTGGGAGCTTGATTTTGCTTAACCACAGCGTCATCAAACCTTCTTTCTATTGATGGAATGTGGAAATTGGCCAAAATTTCAATGTGCACCTGTACATTTGTCATGTAAGTGAAGACTGGGACCCTACATCTTTCGGGGCTGCGTACATTTTCTTTCTTTTTTCTTTTTTTAATCCCAGGCAGTCAGTCATCTTTATGTTTCATTGGACTCACACCAAACGAAGTGCCAGCATCCTCACTTTGCCTGTGCAGATTGGTGATTCATCACTGAAATATCACTTTCGTGCAATCATTCACAGTCCATTACTGCTTCTCTGCAGCCCACTGTAACCTTGTTTTCTTCTGATTAGATGTTAGCGATGGTTTACATTTGGCTTTTCTGTGTGTAAGTCCTGTTTCCTTCAGCTGTTTTCTCCCTGTTTGGTCACAGACGCCCACTCTTGTTTCTGCCCATTTGTTTTCCTTTTTTTTTTTTGTTATTGTACATGTTTGTAATTTCAAGGCATTCGCTTTCAGTTTTCTTAGATGTCTTTATTTGTCTGCCTGCATGCTTTCCTTTTACAACCTTCCCATGATTGTTCTTGTTCCAACTTTTAGACTGACTGGAAAGAAACGACATCTGTTGCCTCACTCTGAGTTGATTTACCTTCTTGAAGGAGTTTTTTAATCCTTTCCATTGTCTCCGGCGACGGCTCTCTTGTTTAGGCTATGTTCCTTGTCAGTCAGCAAGGTGCACCAGCTTCTTAAGCTCTGCGAGCACAGTTTTATGACATGTATATGTTTTTCTCTACAAAATGAAAAACAAAGCTGAAAAAGAAATTCTAGTGTGAAGATTCTATCATTTTTGTTTTTATTGAAAAGATTGACAAACAGAGAGAGAGTTGTTTGTATGAAATACAGTCCATGCTTCAAAAACATGTGCAGGGTGTGTAGTGCTTAGACTGCCAGGCTGTTTGATTCACAAGGAGGGTGTGATGGATACAATAAGTGTGGGCGCAATATCATCACTTCAAAAGGAAAAGTTTTTACCCCTATTTTATCTCACTTTTTGTATCTTCATAACCATTTTTTATGTTTGTGCTGATCTGTGTTTTCTTTGTCTGTTTTTTTCCAGGTTTCTTTGGATACTCTCCTCTCGGTTTATTTTATACTTCAAAGATTCCCCCGGACTACTAAAGACCGATGCCTTAGTTGTGACATTACTCAGAAAACCTACATACACTCAGTCTATATATTTTTTTCAGGCCCATCGCCCGTCTCATCTTCATACCTCTCTTCCCCCCCTTTTTCTTTTGCCTTGCATCAAGTGGAAAGGGTCACAGGTCGCTCGAGTCCACTTAAACAAACGCAAGCCATCATGTCCTCCATCCTTCCCTTTACTCCCCCTGTTGTGAAACGCCTCCTTGGATGGAAGAAGACACCAACAGGCAGCGGAGGTGCAGGAGGAGGAATTGGAGGAGTTGGGGAGCAGAATGGAGGAGGACAGGAGGAGAAATGGTGTGAAAAAGCTGTGAAAAGCCTGGTGAAGAAGCTTAAGAAGACGGGACAGCTGGATGAGTTGGAGAAAGCTATCAGCACACAGAACAGCAACACAAAGTGTGTCACCATTCCCAGGTGAGAGCAAGATACACAGATTTAGTATGTTTTCCTTTTTTACGTTGCTGAAATGGACACACAACATTGGAGCTGTCACAACAGCTATATACGGTTGGACAACTATGTGAAGTACTCACTCTTTCAGCCATTCTCATGCACATGCACGTGCGCTTGGACACAGACCAAACGTGTGTGTGAGAATGTGTGTGTAGGTGACTTTTCAAGATCTAAACAAATATACTGTCTCAGTTAATATTCTGGCATACTGCCACATTTTTTTTTGTTTCTTTGATACATTACTTAAGTGATTGATCATCCAAATGAATTCACTGATTTGCACATTTTTGATATTATTTATTTTCCCCTAACACCTTCACAACAAAAACCACATCCGCTGGGAGTTTACACCGGTGTGCCGCAGTACCACCTATTTTGACACGCACAGCAAGGTGTAGAAAACGCATGAAAACAAGAAAAGGACGATTGGCAGCCACACACTTGCAGGAAGAGAAGCCTCTGTTGTGCAACAACAGGTCCACTTCCCCATTATGCCATGCCAAAGGTTAGCTAGGCTACAGAAGTGAAACCTGACTTAAGGAAACAGATGTTCCGCACACGATGCCGGCTCCAACTTGAGTCGATCAGAATGAATTAAGCTACGGTCACGTGGTAAAGAAAGTCTGCTGTCTTTCATTTTCAAGGTTTTACATTTCAGGATGCAGTTGCTTTGCTAAGATCATTGCTGATGTCTTTCCTCCTTGGCATTGCGTTAACACACACACACACACACGCACACACACAAGGGTCCAGACCAGAAAACTGTCAAAATGTCTGCTTTTACAGAAGTGCTCACACATAAGCAGCACCTGCTTGTTGCTCTCAATCCCTGTGTAAGGAGTAAGGTGTACTTGCACTGCTTCAACATTTTGGCCTAGGTTTTGCTTAATTAATCATTTTTCGCTTGTATGTCCATACCTACTGTTTCTTGTGGCAAAATGATACAAAAAAACATGCGCACACACACACTTTCATCCTTACTATTTAGATTTTAGAATCATCTAAATGTGCATATTTTTGGATCACGTGGCTGTAGTTGAATAAATGTTGTTCTTGGGGTTGGACTAATTTTAAGAACTGCTAAGAATAGCATGTTTTTCTTTCTTTCTTTTTAATTTTTTTTAAAGCACACGATTAAACCCTTAAAATTGAAAGAGGGATGCTTTCATCTTTGCATGTCTGTATTTGCAGAAAACCATACCTTGCGCCGTGTTGTGCAGTGGTTTAATATCTTCTGATAGGATCTACTTTGTGGTCTTCTGCAGACATGCCATAACGAATTTGCAAAACCTTTTTTTTCCAAGCCCATTAAGATTAGAAGAGTTTCACCAGAAATTCAAATTACTTTAAAGCAACCACGGAGAAGTTTGTGAACCTTTAAAACTGTGTGTTTCTGGCTTTTTTTTTTTTTTTGATGGATGAATACTTAATTCATCTAGAAGGAAATTGTGGAAAAGTAAATTCAAATTCACTGCATTCTGGTGTTCCTCTCTGTTATGCTTTCCAATCAACGAAGAACTTCATGCCTGAATCAGTTCCAAAAAAAATGATAGAGACCTCCCTCCCTTTGGAAGTAAAGCCTACAAAGCTTTACACCTGGCATTTGTGCAATAGGTTTACATAAAGCAGGTCAATTATTGAAGCAAACAAACAAGGAAATCTTAAAGGCTCTTCAGAGCAGTTAGCCAAAGACCCTGACAGCTTGGCAGAGGCAGCGCACGAGAACCCGAAGCTTTGATTGCTATTGAAGCGTTTGTGCACTGGTAACTGAAATAGTTGGAAGTCTTAAGAGAGAAGATGAAGCAGTTGGTGAAATGATGTAACAAAACGTTTTGCAGTGAAGAAAAGATTGTCACTGGACTTAAAGCTTCATACAGCGTATTGCACGAGGTTTAAAGCCTCTACTGTGAGGGAACTCTTACCCCTTCAGAGCCAGTGTTCAGTAAAATAAAAAATAAATAAATATATATATATATATTAATAAAAAGGACAAAATAAAAACTATTTTATTTAGATACCTGTGTGTACTCTGAAAGCACTCCAACTAACCCACATGGTTCATCGGTTCTTTGTTTTGTCAACTGGAAACTGTCAGTCTAGCTTTTGTGTAAATCTTTTGCATCTGAAACATTTAGCAGCGCTGCTACTTTGCGCCGTCAGTTACTGGTCATTGGTATTTCTGTGTAGGTTCACAATGGTGTTGTGTGATCAGGGAGGCAAGTGGAGACACTATTGGAAGTAAAGTCGGCACCTTGAGATTTGATTTGGCTTACCATTCAGAAGGTTGCAATGCAGTCATGAAGTGATTATCAGTGCATCTTTATTTATTTTTTTTTAAGTCAGTTATTTCTAATCGTGCATTGGTATTCTTCCAATATATTTTTCTAATAAAACAAATGCAAGAGATGTGGCCAATTAACTGGAAGGTCTCATTTGCCAAGTGCCTTGAAAAAGTGTGCCTGTAGTAGCAGTAAATTGATTTGACGGCAGCATATTTTGAATTAGTAACACAAACAAAAAAACTTCTAACCAACATCCTCCTTTTATAATCACTTTTATTTATTCCTCTTATTTGGACGATTTGAGACACCTTCTGCCATTAATCTGACTGAATGTGTAGTATTCTGTGGCGTTGTGGCACATTATGTGTGTAAAGCTATCCTACCTGCTTTTAATAAATTATTCCATGATTTCAGCTCAGGCCTCGTTGTGCAGTGTGGGGATTACTGTGTCAATAAGATGTCTTCGCAGTGGGATGCACACTCACTCTTTTCCAGTAAAAGTTCAAATGGCTTATTTGCGTCAGTCTTTTCGGGGTTTTAGGAAGCTTTGATATCACTTGCTCAGTGGTCCCCTGTTGTCAGCAACTACAGCTGGGTGCTTTTCATCCTCTCCAGGCTGGAAACGTGTAATGTGGTTTTAACATGTTTGTAGTGCATCCAATATATTTCAGGTCGACTTCATAGAAGCCAAAGTGCTGCCACATACTAGCTCTTAAATCAGATGGGTTCCATTCAGATTTCTTGTGCATTCTACAGACTGTCTGGGTGTTTCACTTCTGCTTTCACTTCTTTTTAATGGTCCATCAACATAACTATATCCATTTTTATATTTGTGAACGGATTTGGAATCTTGCACATCTGCATCTTGATGCATCTGAGATTTGTTTAATTCCCCCACAAGACACCAGAGCAGGTAAATCCCTGTCATGATAGAAGTGGAAAAAGTCAGACGAGCCCTTAAAACATGCATGTGATTCATGTCAGTCAGCCCGCTGAGCATCAGGATAACTGTAGGCTGCTCTGTAGATATTTTATGAGGCCCCCCTTCTTATATATTAAATTTTATTTCTCTCCTTTAAGTCACTTTGTTTAGTTGTAATTAGAAGGTATAAGTGATGTGATTAGTTCCCTTAGAAAATGTAACATTTCCGATGCCTTGACACACACCCATACCCAAACCAGCACTGTTTTTTTTATCAATCCCATTTCTCCTCAAATTAGTTTTTGACACATGGAAACAAAACCGGAAATCAAGATCTCATTTACTTCTTACTTTACAACATGATCTGGGTAAATCTGGTTATGCATCTGGCTAGACGGTCCATTAGTGTACAGCCCAGTATTGACCAAGCTGTATAAAACCAATTAGCAGCTTGAAAGGTGAGAAGAAGAAGAAGGAAGAAAAAAAGCTTAGCAGGTGCACTGTTAGCAGAAGGGGTGTTAATGTGCTGTTTGTGTTCACGTTTCCTTCATCGTGGAAAATGTAATGATCTGTGTTTATTGATGACGGAAAATGGTGTTCTGATGATGTGAGATCTGAATGAAACCTTTTGGCTCTTATTCCAATGGCAGGAAAACTGATTTTAACTGGAAAAAAAAAACAAAAAAACCTGAAGTTTGTACAGTAGATGTTTATTCAAGATGACATCGCAGCACACTCTGTATTGCAAAGTCAATGTTGTTTATGCAAAAAAATATGTATACTGGCCTGAAATAATTGAGTATCAGTGTGAAGAAAGCAGAAGTCTGTTTGAATAGTCTTTTCCTCTCAGGTATAACCGAATGGAATGACTCTGAAACCGCAGCGGATTCAATTCTTTAAATGCTAAGATAAGGGATTTTTTTTTCTTCCTTTGCCTCCTTTAGCATAGAACACAGTGGAAAACCATCAATGAAACAAAGGAAAGAGAGTAAGAGTGAGCAGGCTGTGAGAGCAGTGCTTCCTTCCTTTTTGGAATGATGAACCTTGATTATAAACTAATATTTTACATTGTTTTGTTATACAAATGATATGCATGAGGTGGCCTTCGTGTAACAGTATGATAAGATCGCATTCGATGAAGTTTCTAAAGCACTTTCTGGAGAAAATTTGTTGAGCAGATGTAGTTTCAGTGCTGCAAACCCCGTCTTTACCTAAGCTCTCAAGAATTCCCCCTACCGTCTTTCCTTAACCTCTTGACATTTTTGCACAACGTCAAGGAAAGGCCTTAGGACAAGACGGTAGGAGGTTGTTTTTTTTCATGCTTTTCTATGGGTACCCTAGATATGTTGGATTTGCAACAAGTGCAGCTAAAGAGGGTGAAAAAGGACTAGCGAGAGGGAAACCTTGCGAGATCGCAGACCTTTCTGACCTGTTTCTTCACTCTGAGGAATGTTGGCGAGATACTTGCTCTCCAAGTGGAACTGATAAGGTCACAGTTGTTCTTTTAGGTCATTTTCTTGAATGCAGCCCTTGTCCTGCCAGGAAGTTTAACGGAATAAGGAGGTTTTATGTTTTGCATGGTTTCAGAGCAAGTTAAGACTCTGTTCTTTCAGCGCCATCATCAGACATGTCCTCAGTTTAAAGAGTTTGCTCTTATCTCTGCTTGTGCTGCGGAGAGGGGACAACTGTGAATTTATGAATAATTGAACATGGGCAATTAAGTGTTTTCCACTTTGTTTGGTTTGCTGATTTTATGATTGGATTGCAATGAAACTACACTGTTTACTAAAAGACAGGTTGTCCATACGATGTTGATTATTTGCCAATAGTGGCATTAAGGAGTTGAAATGGATCTGTAACTACCATCATTTATCCTGGCTTGATGGCAGCTCAACAAAAATGTCTTCACGTTGGGGTCAACCCTGTCATACAGGGCAGGATGTAGTGCTTAAAAGTACACATCGGTTTTCACTAGATAGCATTCCAGGCTTTTGATGCATGGCTCACTTCCCTTTGAACACAAGGAAGCAAGGCTGATAAACCCTTAAGATAAATTGCTCTGGTTCTGGTCTTGCTGTTGTCTTTTTTGGCGAGTGGGGGTTGGATGGAGGATGTCAAAAGGGTATCTGGAGGACTCGGAGGTGATAGCAGGTGTAGAGCTTTGCCGTGTTCTGTTTTGAGTGGAGTTGGTCACTGTGTCAGACTGCAACAACTCAAATCTGTAGAGACAGTAGGTTTGGGTAGCTGTTATGGAAATCTCTGTAGCCTCAGTTTGAGAGGACGTTTTTGTCTGTTTAATTTGTGTTTACATAGAGATTCCTGTGTAGTCTTTTGCATAAATTCCAATTGTACTTAAACCACTTTATATTACAATTCTTGCTCTCTAGTTTTCCTCCAGAGTGATTGGCAGACTCGCATATGAAGGTCAAGTTTCATGCTCAGACTAAGAGCTTTTGACAGGCAGACTCTGAAGGGATTTTACTTTTGACCTTTAAGTCAGATAGAAGGCTAAACATTGTCTTTGTTTGGTGATACTATGAGTTGAGTTGTGGAGCTCTATGGTTATGTCGATAAGTGTTGAGATAAAGTCTTGTACATGGTGTTAACTTTGCTGTGATCAGACGGCACAATCTCTTGTCCAATAACGCCTGAGGAAACTCAACAAGCTGCGTTCTTCACACTCACTACTTTTGTGTGCACATGTACACATTAGTGTTGGAGATGTTTGGTTTTTTTGTATTCTGTTGTTGTGTCTTGACACATTCGGCATTGTCCTGAATTTATTCATCTATGTCCTCAATGACATGCATTCTCATGCATTTTCTCTAGGACTGTTACACTTCTTATTTCCTGGAAATGACCTTTTAGAAAAGTGAATTTGGAGTGTTTGTACTTAAGATATTACTTGCAGTCAGGCTTTGTAGGAGCTTCCTTTTATCTTAAAGCACTATGATAACAAAAAACATTTTTCAGAATGTCGGTGCTTTAACAAAATTATGAACCGTTTCATTCTCCAATTGCATGTTACATGTTCCATTGGTGTGACTCCATGTGTTTGATTTACTTTCAGAAGATCAGTTTATGTGGGATAATCTGTCCTCTAAATGTGTTAACAGGTAACCGTAGTTCAGTCCCCTCTTACCCTGTGCATCAACTGATTGCACCACATCAGAATTTGTCTGATTTTGATTTGTCTCACGATCATCTGTCATCCATTAAGTCTCTTACTGAGAAGCAGAAGGTGGGATTTTTTTGTCCTGCTCTTCTCATCAATAAGAGACCAACTGTACACATGAAATCTCATCTTAATAAGTTACAACACCTCATGTTTGCCATCTGTTTGCTTTTATTTTGATTCCTTTTTCCACTTGTCTTGTGTGTGTGTGTGTGTGTCGTGTGTTGCGTCTGTAGCAATTGCTCAGACCTTTGGGGTCTAGGCTCAGGCCACACGATAGAACAGTGGGAGTCTGCAGGCATGTACGGATACCCTGACCACAGCAGGTGAATACACTCACATGCACACAAATATGCAATGCATTGGCTGTCGCTATAGATCCTTTGATCCATGACAAATGCTCTGCTGCAGAATGGTTTATATGATCAACACACTGGCTGCTTTTGCTCACAGCCAAGTCTGCCTTTCGGACTCAGGTATCTTTTAGCTGTTTGCCATTTTCTCTTCTTACTTTCTCAGGTCACTGGACGGCCGCCTTCAGGTGTCCCATCGTAAGGGCCTGCCCCACGTCATCTACTGCCGTCTATGGAGATGGCCAGACCTTCACAGCCACCATGAGCTCAGGGCCATTGACACATGCCAGTATGCGTTCAACCTCAAAAAGGATGAAGTGTGTGTCAACCCCTACCATTACCAGAGAGTGGAGACGCCTGGTAATGAGCCTTGATAATTCTGTGTCTGTCTTCAATATCGCTTTTGCTCCAAGTACCGTTTACTGTGTTATTGTGTTAATTTTCCATATTTTTCACATGCACTGGAGGCAGGGTGTTGCACTTGTGTTCTTTACATGTAATAACACAGTTTTGACACTCCCTTCCTCACTAGTGCTGCCTCCGGTGTTGGTGCCACGCCACGCAGAGATTCTGACAGAGCTTCCACCTCTAGATGACTTTACAAACTCCATCCCCGAAAACACCAACTTCCCTGCGGGCATAGATCCTCCCAATAACTATATACCAGGTCTGTATGCAGCACAGGATTCCCCCCCCCAGATTTTTTTAAATTCACTTCTGACATTACTTCTCATGGAAGACATTCTTTCGTTATTTGTTCATTTTTATAGACACTCCTCCACCTGGCTACATGAGTGAAGATGGAGAGACCAGCGACCAGCAAATGAATCAAAGTATGGAATCAGGTAGATTAGTTGAGTTTTATGCTAGTAAATGAGCAAAAACACGGGAAAACAACCTGCTATTAGGTCAGCACCTTGAAGGAAGCGTTTCTTTTTTTAACGTTAGAACACAGTTTAGCAGTTCAGTTTACATGCAGTAAGCTATATATCAGGTGTTAAACAGAAAACAATGTGCATAAAATGTGTTTGTTTCTCTGCCAGGCTCACCAGCAGAAATGTCTCCAAGCACCCTGTCACCCGTCAGTCATGGCCTGGGTAAATTGCTCTCTTTGCGTCTTTCAGATTATTCTTATTCTTTATAAAGTCTTTTTATAGATCTTAAAAGTAAGACCGTATTGCATAAATATTTCTTCTTTGGTCTCTTTTCAGACCTTCAACCGGTCACCTACAGTGAACCGGCTTTCTGGTGCTCTATAGCCTACTACGAACTGAACCAGCGGGTCGGAGAGACATTCCACGCCTCCCAACCATCTCTGACAGTCGATGGCTTCACCGACCCCTCCAACTCTGAACGCTTCTGTTTAGGGCTCCTTAGCAACGTTAACAGAAATGCAACTGTTGAAATGACAAGGAGACATATAGGCAGGTTCACGAAAGAAGTGGCGCAGCAGTTTATCAGTTATTGGGAGTTGAGAATGTTCAACAGTCTGACAGCGCTATGTATTTATCTTGGTATTTTTTTGTCCCATCTTCTGCAGGACGTGGCGTTCGGTTATATTACATCGGTGGGGAGGTTTTCGCCGAGTGCCTCAGTGACAGTGCCATTTTTGTCCAGAGTCCCAATTGTAACCAACGATATGGCTGGCACCCCGCCACAGTCTGCAAGATACCACCAGGTTTATACACTCATGCAGACCTCCAGTCTGTTTGGCTGACAATATAAATTGCTGTGTTGTTTTCTATTCATACGTATGATTTCACTCCATCTGTTATAAGGGTTAGCTTGAATTAAAGCGAAGGATCAGAAATAACCACCACCAAACAAGACTCACCTGCCCAGTGAAAATGAGCCTGGCTGATATGCAAAAAAACACAACTTTTTTCACCCTCCAGCTGATACACAAAGAATATAAAGCTGGAGGAAAGGCACTAAGATCGTCCCCGATGTGACAGTATTTCTCACACACTCGCCCACACACTGACTCATCTGTACCCATGTAACTTTGAACATTTAATTCCTGGCCAAATGAGTGTGAACTGCATCATTACTGAGGTGCAGAGCTGTACAGAAACCAAACACAAGGGTCTTGTAGACGTTCAGGCTTAGGTCTTGTCAGCCTTGTGGAGAATAATTGCTGACAAAACACCTACACTTCACAATGCTTCTGCTCGTCGCTTGAGTCAGTAAGTAAGTGAGTAAAAACACTCATTTTCAACCGTTTGCACAATGCTGCCGGGTAAGTCACTATTACATTTGGCTTAGTTTTGTAAAACTTCTTTTAATTTTCTTTAATAGGATTTAAACAAAAAGAGCTGGAAGTATTTGCATTGGCGTCATCAGCCCTGAGCTGGAAGAAGATGCCGGGTGTCACACTTATCTCTCGGTTGTGGATGACGAGCCTGAGCCTCCCATCTGTCTTTTTCTCTTTTTAGGCTGTAATCTGAAGATTTTTAATAACCAGGAATTTGCGGCGCTGCTGGCTCAGTCAGTCAATCAGGGGTTCGAGGCAGTGTACCAGCTAACCCGAATGTGTACAATCAGAATGAGCTTCGTCAAGGGCTGGGGAGCGGAGTACAGGTTTGTTCCACTCTCATGCACATCATTCCATTGTATTGATATTCAGAACAAGTAGAGGCCTGTGAGATTCCCTTCAGATCACAGAAGTTCACTGGTGTGTCCCTCTTAAGCGAGATCATGCTGAAAACTAAGACCCTACCTCTGTGGGTACTGTGAGCTTTTTTTTTCTCTTGGGTTTTAATGCCGTTCAAGTTTTATGAGTTTTTTCAATGTTTTATTAAGTGTTGTGATTGAGGAAAATCCTTAAACTCTAATGACAGTTTTTTTTAGGCTTCGCTTTGCAGTTGTAAATAGCCCAGAGAGGCATCTTTTTAAAAACTTCAGTGATATATAAGGGGCTTTTAATGTTCTGTTCTGTTCTGCTCCTGCTCCTGGCTTTGTTTTGTGTGTTGGTGACCCAGGTACCAGACAGCAGTGTGTTTTTTTTTGTTTTTTTTTGGTGTTTTGGCTCGTCCTCACCAGTCTGTGTGAAGCAAGTCTGGTTAACAGCTGGGCTGGACCATCCACTGTATTTGACCATCTGGCTGGATTTGGGAACTCCCATTCACTTTCTATTTATCAGTTGTTGTACAAGAACACCGCTGTGCCACATCCCACAAGTAACATTCCTCCCACCAATAGGTTGTGGGACCGGCTGTTGTTATCAGTGTCAAATGAAGACATCCTGTCACTGTTACTAAATTCCTCTGGGGTTATGATTTAATCAATGACGCATCACATGATATTTTATATTTCTTTAAGCTACAGCAGGGCCATACTTTCCCCTCACCCTTTTTTTTTTGTGTATTTCGTTCCCACAGGCGTCAGACGGTAACCAGCACCCCCTGTTGGATTGAGCTGCATCTCAATGGCCCCCTCCAGTGGTTGGATAAGGTGCTGACCCAAATGGGTTCACCATCAGTGCGCTGCTCCAGTATGTCCTAAACAGGGTTCCCAGCAAAGTCAGACTGACATTTCACAACATTTAACAGTTTGTCCTAAAGAAGAACACCATGCAGTCTTAAATGATGTACTAACAACATTTTAAAAACAATGGATCTGGGGGACAAGCTATTGACACCATACCATCATATAATGGAATGTTAACAGTGACACGGTCAGTTGACCTGAATGCCCCCCTTTTGTTGTGTTGGATCAACATCAGGCTGACTTTCTAATTATTATCAACTAAATAATTTAAATCAACCTGCAATATCCAAATGATGAGAGTGATGTCATAATGGACAAAACAACAGCTGGGCTCTGAACAAGAAGCTCGAGGCAGGATGGACCCTTTGTGTCGCCCTCACTGACACAACGGCAGTTTCGGGGATCAAGCATGTGACTTAGTAATTCTACAACAGTCTGGCAGAGCACTAGTTCAGCTTGACTCTTCACTACCTACTTACCACAGCACAACTGTGTCAATTTTTCTTCTTTTGTTTACACAAGGCTGACCAACAGTAGTACTGCCACTCCAGGCTTATGTTTAACCAAAGTCAACTTCACGCCTGGGCATGACTATTATTATCGTTATTATTATTCTTATTAGTGTTTTTTCTTTTCTTTTCTTGGTTTTGGTGACCAAACTTCCATTCCATCTTTGAGATATTCCTCCTTCTCGCCCTGTCGTTTCTGGGTTGTTGTGATCATAGATTTGTCTACACTGGACTGCATGGTCTTCAGCTCTTAAAGCTTTTTGTTTCATTGCTGCTTGCAATCAAACAAAATGTCAACGCAGAAACTTTTGCTATAACAAAAAAGGGGTTTCCTCATTCTGCTAAATGTTAGTTGAACCTGTCACATAACCCTTTGTATTTTTTTACAAACTGAGGAGTTTTCATTTTATTCTCTGATCAGCGATTACCCAGCACAAGCACCAAAACTAAGGAATTATCAGAGCAAGAGGTAGCGCATACAACAACGAATCTCCCCCTCTGGACATAATGGAACCCGCTTTTGAGCATTAGGGAGTTGACCGCAACCGAGTTTTTCACCTCTTGTTTTTCATAATTGTGCTTCACCGCTCTGCATGCTCTAACTCTCTCTCTCTCTGTTACACGCTCAATATTAGAGGAGCTTTGTGTAGATCTACAGGATTAAGACTGAGCTCGACACGTAAAAGTTTGCCTTCGTCCATTCGATAAAGTAATGCTCGTTGCTACGGCAGCGAGCATTACTTTCATTGTATGTGCGAGTCCACATACAATGAAAACGCACAAGTCTCTTGAACCGATGCACAGTTTTCCAATTATTGTCAGCTTATCAATAGGAAAAGTCCTACAGACTTTAAATACTAGTTTCTCTACTTTACTTGCACTGCCCCAAATTATGCACCCTTAAGAAAGTTGCCTTTGATGTAAATTACGATGTGCAGATAGGAATGTTGACAAACCATTTAAAATCAAGGTCAATTTCACTTTGATGTCTCCATATTTCAGAGTATTCACTGTAAAGATTTTGTTTCTTAAATTGTCAATTTGTTAATCAGCTTATTAAAGAGTGTCTGACGTACACATTTGATTTTTAATGAGATTTCTGATCTGATAAACCAGCTTGTACATTGGTATTTTTAGAATAAAGTATTCAAGCTTTAAGTGTTCAACAAACTAGTTATACGTCACATTTATTTTCTTTATGCAATGTTTTAGCTACATTTTGTATTTTCATGCATTTTTATATAAATATATATATATATAAATATATTTAAAATCATCAAAGCTTTCTTCCTTTTTATTAGAATGATTATTTTTCTTTTTTTAAAATACCCTCTTGAAGGATTTCAGCTTGATTGGTGATTTGTGCTATTTATCTGGCACGGGACATTCAGAGAGTTTGCCCACGGTAAATATTCATAAATGTGTGCTCAGTGACTGAGGAGCTTTTCCAATAACCATCTCCATTCCCTCAAAACCAGAATTGGCTTTAAAATGATAGAAGTGGCCGGGGAATCTTACAGTCTGCTTAATCAGCTTGTATCAAAGCATGTAGAGTAGTCTTTATAGTAACCAATTTTTCAGCTAAGAGGTGTGACCAAATACTACGTGAACATACTTATTTTCCGTTTATTGGCCTAATCTTTACAGTTTAATATTTGAGCTTTGCTTTGATGAATAGCTCTACAAGTGAACGGTCACACACACTCTTTTAGATATCAGAGGTCTGAGGTGTGTATGATATTTGGATAATTCTGCGGCTGTTCAATACAGGTTTGTGGGCTTTGTGTTGCAGCAGTTGGGATTTATTCAAATGGCTTCAACACTGGAGGGTCGCTTTTATTATTTTGTTTGAATTACATTTTTTTTTTTTTTTTATCCTGTGACTCTTAAATAACGTGGGACCTTCCAGTTTGCAGCGTAAACACTAATTCCAGTGCTACCATGCTTATACACTGTAAATTTAATGCGAGTGTGTTTACGTCCACACATGCCGTTAGAGGTCTCTGTCCTGTAAAGGTTTTCTCATGTGGGGGTCAAAATCCAGTGCACATACTGAACATTATCCAGAAAATGGAGAATTGTATGTGGGCATGTATATAAAAAGTATTTTATTGTGACTAGGTGTGGGACTTTGCCTTATCTGGACTCGTGTCACCAATCCCGGGTGTCCTGTTTAAACAGAATTAACGGTGGTTGTTGGTGGGATTGTAAACGCATTCATATCCTGCTTTGATAACCAATGATCGATGGAGAAGTATTCTCCTTTTAAGTATTGGTTTTTAGCACCGAAATGACAGACTTTTGTTTACCTAAACTTCCACCTCTTTAATGTTTAATCATGCATACTGTTAGCGTTCTGCCGAATCTGATATTCAACATTTGCATTTGAGAGCACACACTGATTGGCAGGTTTTAAACCTTTTTTTAATGTCATTTTAACCCATCTGGTTATTCATGAAAAGGTCAATTGCAACAAATACGTTAAGGTAAACCGTCATTGTTTAGCTAGCACTTCCAACCTTAAACCAGCCAATTTCTGTGGAATGTTTCATGTGTTTCATTTGTACACCTGTCTTGTGTTTTTCCCTCATTTATTCAGGGAAAAAAATTGGACTGAACAAGGTCAAGCCAAAATCGTACAACCCGACACACAAATGCAGTATTCATTTGTCATTGTTTCATTGCTGACCTACATCTTTATTCTATGCATTAATATAAAACTTTTTGGGAAATTCTACATAGTGTGTTTGCTGATGGTTAAGCATTCATTTGTGTGCATAATGCCAGGATTCAGCAAAAGCCTTTACATCTTTTTTTTAATTCATTTTTTTTTTTCTTCCTTTAAATGAGTGCCGACTGGCTCTTCTCACCTTCAGAGGCAAGGGTGGAATCAAATGAGGTTTTATGAAGGTCAACGCATTCTGCATTCCTATATACATATAGATATATCTCTGTCTATATGTATATCTTTTTTTTTTTTCTCCCTTATTGTGATAACAATTGTGTAGTCCAATATAAGCCTTTTTCTGGTGAGTCCCTAAAAAAAAGTGACTTTTTGGAAAAAGTGAAGTTCCTACATGTCACTAGTGATGTTCTATAGTTGTAATTTTACTTTTTTTTTTCCCATATACATTTCTTCTGCTTGCTATTAACAGAGCATATTCACTAGGCAACAATCTGTTAGTGGTTCTGTGTTCTTCAATCACTGAATTTCATAGACTTTCCAACTATCCTACATTTACGACTTCTTACAGTGTACACTAATAAAGCTGTTAAATTAATCTGAGAAATGGTCTCATTTGTGTGGCTGTCAGTAACGTCCACTCTGTGGAACTGCATGTTCACTATTAAGAGTCTGAAAGTAGGATTATACTTGATTGGTAGTCGATTATCCTGATTCTGGATCACTCTGTCTCAGAGATTTTGGCTTGACTGAAAGTATAGGTCATTCGTGCAGGAGTATTAGTCCTTAAGTATAGGAATTTTTTAAATACTGTCCCATTATAAAGGTTCTCATCTTTTACCACATCACATATGTTTATTGGAACAGCCCATAAGTGGTAAGGTGTACTAATTAACGAGGAACAGGTGTGGCAGGAAGAACGTGACGGGGGCTTTTCGCGGGCAATTCAGACTAACTTGATGACTGGCTTGATGAAGACCCGAACTCGAATCAACATACAACGTAAAAAATTGCGTACTTCTATGCGCCACTGAGACTGGAAGACTTGTTTAGACAGCTTGTTTTGGTTTTCAACGTAAGCCTAAACAGCCAAACAGTAACAAGCCTCTTAACATGGAGAAAAAACAAACCAAAAAAGAGAAAATCGGAACAGAAAATAATGCCTAAAAAGTGACAAATAAACCGTCCTCTGAGCAGAGTAATATAGAATAACTCCCAGCTCTCTGCCCCACCGCTGTTTCATTGTTTAGGTGAAAGTTGGTAATGTTTAGTCTTAAAAATGTATTGAAAATGAGTAAAAGTTGTCAAAGTATGTGGTGTACAGTAGGGTAGTGACGTTGCTATATGCCATGTGCTCTTCAAGCCAGAAGAGGGCGCTGGAATGACACAAGTGAAAAGCCTCTGAATGAGAGGCTGTATATCAATCTAGTTACGAACTGAAATGATTCCCTCTTTTTTTTCTTCCAAGAGTTACTATTCTTAAACGAGGCAATATTGGACTGATTTAGAAATCTGATGAGTAAATACATTGAAACTTAATCTGCATTTTTGCACAAGAGGTGGGGTTCTGTCCGTCTTTTTTTTTTTTTTTTTGAGTTCTTCACCAAAGAAGACTGTTTATGAGATGCCGCTCAAAGCAGATACTTCTACCTCTGCATGTCATCACCGCGCTCTAACTTAGCCTTCCTCCTGAACACTCCCATTCACACGAACATGCATATTCTCAGACACTGGATCACAACCCTGAAACAATTACTGTTTCGGGGTTGTAACAAATAAATGAAATTTTAATTCCTCCCTCTGAATAATTTAGATTTGTTTACTTTCAGGGAGTGAAACCTTTACCGCTTCCCTCTGTTTATTGAGCAGCAGGCTACTCAGCCAAATGACGGTCTTATAGTTAAACATCCCAGACACATTAAAACACATTAAAAACCTCTGCGGTGAAGAGATTTGGATTTAGTCTTTACAGACTTTCAGAGTATGTCTTTGTTTGCAGTTGTACCTCTTTATCTACCAATTGCAAGTGCGGTTTATTGCCATTACTATAATGTACCAAATGTATTGTCATTTCAAATCTGCAGATGTTATTATATTTGTTAATATTATTACTGCTACTACTAGGCATGCATAGTTTTATAAATACGTGGTACTTATCGGGCCTGTCTGTAAGAGTCTGTGATAGTGAACACACTATTTTATCTATGTTTTCTTTGTTTTTTTTGCATGTCAGAGTGAGTACTCTTTCTGTTTGACCCTCTCCATTACCAGAGCATCATTAGACTGTTTGTTGATACTCACCCTCCTTCCTTATGGTTTGGCCTTGGATTTCATCCAGTCCCCAGAGCCCTGTTACCATCCAGAGCAGTAAACATTTCCCAAACAAATTAATACCATATCCTGAGTGTACCTAAACTTTCTGGAAGAGTAATATAGACTGGTAATGTTGGCAGTCATTTTTGTCTGTTGTGGTTGCTAAACAGACTTCCGTTTGATCTTTCTTTTTTTTCCCCATAAACAAAAGCCTGTTAATTTTTTCCGTCTGTTGCATCTGCTTTATGGACTGGACATTTATAGGATACGCTTTTTCATATAGCAGTAGCAAATGTAAAATCCTTCCCAATGACGGTGTAATTCAGTCTGGTAAATTACATTGAAGGGCATACATACTGCAACTGTGAGCGTTCAACCTGCTACGGTGGTCGCATTTTAGCAGAAATATAAATTTGACAGTTGACCTGTACTGTGGTGTTATTTATTTGCTGTAGTTGTGTACCTGTCTAATGTTTTCCACTACACTGTCAAGGTAAAAATTCTACTTTTCACAGGTGAGGGGGAATTTTACAAATACACTGAACTCTCCAAGTCTGCCATCATTAATTCCTGGTGACATTGCAATGCAGGTTCCTGACATACAACCCGAGCACTGACCTTAGACTGTCATCTATCATTGATATGACTTTTGTTTTCAGACGTTGTGTTTTTGCCATCTGACAGCCCAGAGTACGGTTCCTCTCAGGCTTCCTTACATTTCACCCAACTGACCCCTTGTTTTTAAGCCTTACACGTGCCTCATTCTCTGGGGTGCTTCTGTCCTGAGCAGGGATCACTGGGTTGTGCCTTGTGGTTTGGTAGTATGGGTGTAGATTAACCCTTCTTCGGGGTGCTTAGAAGAAAAAAGTGTGTGTGTGCGTGTACATGTAGGCCACAATAACTGAAGAAGGGTAATCATGTATAAGTTATGTCAACTAATTAAGACTGGGTCCTAACCTATGGCTGACCCTAGTGTTACAACAATGCACCATCTAAGAGCTTTTGTACTTGTGGCCTCTTAGCCACAGTAGAGTGTTGGATGTCCTGGGTGTGTGTGTGCGTGTTTTGGCTGACTGGTAGTGCGGGGCTACCTTGATCTGGTAACTGGAGCACGAGAAGAGAAGAAACGAGAGAGCAAAGAGAAAAGGACAGTGAGAGAGCCAAGGAGAATGGAGATGGGTGAAAGAAAGGAAGTGGCTCTTCACTGAAAGAAAGTAAGAGAGAAGTAGAAGCCTTGCCCGTGTAATTAGGCTTAAATGAGTTTTCCACTGACTCAGTGGGTCGTGGCAGCACTGGGACAAAGATAGACTGAAGGTCAGGCAGTCATTGCGTCGGACGGGGCATGATGTGGTCATAAGAAGACGGGGCTAAAGGAAGGGATGCTGTAGGCTCTGTGGTTACTTTTTTTCTTTTTCCTGCAGGAGATGAATACTACCAGCTTTGTTTGTTTGATTGTTGGAGCAGAAAAAAACAAAAAACATTTCCATCTCACCTGTTTTCTGAAATGGAGAATAAATCCCATAAATCTCTAAACCAAAGGCCCTCATCCATGGTGTGTCAATAAAGGTTATTTCATCTTTTGTATTTGATTAGGTTTCAGACCTATATGAAGATATTATTGCGACTTGGCTGACAAATATTCCCTTTCATCAATAAATTGATCAAAATGGGAAAACTAAATATAATTAATTCACAATCAAGCCTGTCTGTAAATAAGCGGCAGACAGATCACTTCAGTCGGGATCCATTGCTACATGTTCGCTGATTTGGTTAAATGCAACATTCTTCAAAATTAGATGCTTGGGAACCCAGTCAGGATGGATTTTAAGAGCTCAAATTTAATGGTTGTGTTAGAATAAATAAAGTGGATCATGTGTTTTCTCAGTAATAAGTAATATGAGTGTATTTTAGCAGTCAGCTGAGTAAATATCTCAGTCTAACTGCGTCTAAATAAGTCTAACTGCCACATTGGTTTGTAAATATTTATACTGAAATAGTCATCCATCTCTGCATCCATATTGCTATCATTTTAGGCTGTACTGCTTTTATCTCTATGTCAGAGCTTTAACACACAGGGCATTACTCTTTTTCATACCTGTATACCAGACCTGTAACTGATTAACCATAACCAAGCAAAAAAAAAAACAGTTGCATGCAAGGAGGAGGAACAAGGGAGAAGCAAGTAGATGAGTGATAACTCTGGGGAGTTTTAAGTTCTTTAAAACATTCAACCATCCTACAGGTTTAGCTGTCACTCTTGGATAAACTAACAACTGTAACTGGATTATTTTAATACTCATCATTCCAAAATAAACCAAGACTAATTTCCTTTAACTCCATTTGGTTCCTTTACCCTCCCAAATACACAGGTCAAAAACAACCACGCTTTTAATGAATGAACTGTCCTCAAAACTGGTTGAGTTGTCTCTTTTTTCATAAGCTCTTCACTTCAATGTTGGTTGTGCATAAATTAATACTAATAGTCAAACTATATTTCTCATTGGTAGCAAGTGAATTCTACATTTAGTTAAATTAATCGGCCAACCATTGGGAATCAAGCCGACCATTAGGAAGTTTGTGGTTGAAATGACATCATTGTCACCTGCAATTAAGGTGGGTTCAAAAGGTCACTGAAAACCACAATGGTAATTTGATTATATAGTAGATGATGGTTAGATAATATTACATTCACCCTAATCTTACAACACGCATTTGTATTTTCATGTCAAGATTATTCCATTCTTTCGACATATTTTTGAGCAGGAAAAGTGTTTCTCCATTGTGTTTCTCCATGTTTCTCCGTCAGAACGACAACACATGCCTATGGAAGTGGAAGCAGAATGCAACAAACATATTTGTTATTAATTATGCTTGTGCAATGAAATGTCAAAATGTCTGGTGTGAAAAAGGTCTATAACAATAATGAACAGTCATTCTTTGGTGTGCAACTCGGCCAATGATATGCAGGAGGTGTTAGATCAATGCAAAAATCCATAAAATATTCTACTCTATGCTTAGTGATACATTTTAGGGCAGTTTTTTCACATTAGAAAACCTGTAAAATCCTTTTAAGTTCAAACTCTGGAATAAAGAATGAGTGACCATTTTAATTAAGCTCCAGTGACTAATTTAAGATATTGTTTTGGTGTTTCTAGGTAATAAAGGTAAGGCCACTCATAGACTAATCAAACATGTGAAAGTGACAGAATCAGACTTCATTAACAGCAGTGACCACATATATTTAAGGTAGGATGGTTTCTTTTTGGCTTTTACACAAATGTTTAGCCAGAGCTTCACAAAGTGATGAGTTTCCCTTTTAAACTCATTACTTGTTTGTACTATATTGCTTTGTAATCCTTAATCTTTGTTCTATAATCTCCTTTTCCATCGTTTGCTTGTCTCTTACAGCTTTGATTTGTCCCTCTCTCAGAGTTACAAAAGTGCAGTTGATAATTTGAGCGGATACAATAATTTTACTGATTTTATTGCAAAGTGATTTTCATGTACGTCTCATTTCTGTGCAAGTCAGTCTTTGTATTGGGGTGTACCATATAGTACACTATATCTCCACGTTATCGCAAGGCTCTTTATAGCAAGAAGATGCTGAAACACAGGAAATACTGAAACAGACACACACATATAATCAGGCCTTTCTTTTCTTATCATACACACTCCTGTACCCCCTTATATGCCTCCCTCCCTCCCCCTACATGTGCTACATGGTGGGGTGTGTGTGAGGTTATGAAAACAGTTAGGCTTAATAATTGATGTTCTGCATTTCAATCAATTTCAACACAGTGTTAGGCTAATTAAGGTTAGCGCCATCCTCCCAGGGGCTGTGCATGTGAGTGTGAGTGAATGGAGAAAGTGTGTGTGAGCTGGCTTGTATGTATGTGTGTTTTTTCTGCTCCTGGGGCTCCACGCTCCATTTTATATCTCAAAATACATGGGAATTCTCTATTTCAGGAACAAGAGATGAGAGATAGTCGCTCACTCGCTCTCCTGCTATTTCTCTTCCTTTCTCTCCCTCCTTCTCTGTCTCTCTCGCTCTCTTCCTCCCTTCTCTCTCCCCAGGCAGGATCCTAAATGCAATTAACACAGCCGCTTTACTGCCCACTAATTATTAACACACATACATGCGCACTCCCAACACACACTCTCTCACACTCACATCGGAAATGATTGTTTTATGCTGGACTAATTTAAAGTTCATTGACAATTGTTTTAATTAATTAAGTAGGAAAGTACACACTTTAAGAAATGCTAGGCAGACTCTACAGGCATTTGGATTTGAAGGTAATGATTATCCTCAGCATGTGTTGTAGTTCACCAACATCCTTTTTGTGTTTCTGTCTGTGCAGAGTTCACCCAGACACCTTAAAGTGTGTGTGCCAGTATGGGTCTGTGTGCGTGTGTTAATGACTCTTTAAAGGCTCATTGCCAGTATTTAACATTAACAGGAATAACTAAAAAGTCCAATTAATAAGCAGTCAACTTTATGCCCTGCAAATTTGTTTCTTGTAGTCAATAGTCAAGTGTGTGCCATAGTTTCCAGAAGAGGCAAGACTTCATCAGAAACTTGGGAAATGACAAATGCTTAACAGCCATATTCTCCTTGACCCAAAAGAGGTTTTGGGTCAAGCTGGCCTTAGACTGGTGTAATGAAACTAAGTCTGAAGCGATGAAGTTGAACTCCTACGTACATGTGTTCTCTGTTCGGTTTTCTTTAGCATACTTGAGATTTGTGATTACTGAATGTTTTCTCTGTCAGTATTAGTTCAGTCACTTATGTACTCTATTCTGCAGTTCACTTTGACTCGATACATTTTCAGTTTAAATTTGGATTTTGAATAGAAAATAAAATCATACTCATGACTCTGAAAATTAGCACACTTTTCATCTGGTGCTGAATTTTAAGCTGGCTGAAGCTGGGCTGTAAAAGAGACCATTTCCCCAAAAAGTCTTTTATGTTCTTCAATTCCAATCTACTGTTTTCATATATTTGCCTTGGTCTGCTTGCAGGGTTAGACTTCAGCCTCTTTTCTTTGAGTCCCTCTTCTTCATCATTCTGGTTCACAGTGTTAGTAAATACTATGTGAGTGAAGTGGACTTCAACCAGTGTTGAACAAAAGGACATACATAGAGGTAATAAGATGGATACGTAAGATGATTGGATGTCTTCTGTGAAGAATTGATCGAGGACTGCATTTGTTCTTGAAGAGTGAATAGAACCCATATGTGGCCTGAAGTGACCAGACACCAGGTGTGTTTGTTTAATGTCAAAGGAATAGGAAAAAATGAGAACTAAACTAAAAGGATTGAAAGACTATGATACGACTAAAAGATGAGAGAGAGCAAATGAACAGTGACATGTGTGTTCTTGCTTGTGGTGGACTCAGGTGTTAAAGTACTCTCTCATTATACTTAGGACTTGTGAGGCATAAGGCTGAAAACACAACGCCACCTTCTTTCCACCTTCTCATCTCATTTCATGCTTTTTAATAACTTCTATTGTCCTTTCTTTTAATTCCCCTTTCAGCTTTTACCCCTCCATGTTTCCTTTTTCAGTCTGTCAATCGTTGTCAGTCTTTGTCAACAGTCAATTCAGTATTCATTATAGATGTATGCATGCATTGAATACTGCAGTAAAATAGAAAAACTACAATTGGAATAAGTTGTATTTATTTGGTTATGCAGGTGTTTAACTAAACTTACCTACAAGGCTGCTACTTTATTGTAACTGTGAGATGGAATAAATAGGGGAAAATGAGCCGTTCTACTTTTATTAGACTGTTATAAAAGTGTTCTTGTAAATTTTCCTGCTTTAATATTGTCCGTTGCAGTTGAAGGGGAGTTTGGTTGCTGGAGATGGATCAGTTCCAGCATTAATGCCTTGCAGGATAAATCTGATATTTCTAAAGCAGTGCCATGTTTCCCCATGTAACTGTAACATGTAAGTCCCCATGTAGCTAAGCCCAAGAGTAAAAAAAGTTGGTTCAAGTTCACCTCAGCAAGAGAGAAGGGCAAATTTTCTTAAACTTTTATGAGAGAGGTGCTTTAATTAAGTTTAAGTTTTTTCTTCTTCAGTGAAGAGTTCCTGAATTTAATACGGCATTGTTCTCATTTTAGCTTGTCCAATACACTACCATATCAGCAGCATTTTCTGATCACTTAAACCCAAATAATGTCATATTTACTTATTGGCAATAGTTGATTTTAACTGTTGAGTCTTTATTTCTTAATGGTATCAGGCAGACATGTGAACTGTACACCTTCACTCCCTAATATAGCAGATGGATGTTCTCGTCTTTCAAGCCTGAAGCTATGTGTGCATCACATTAATATTTTCAACACACACAAATAAATACATGTTTTTGAAAAATATATGTTTATATTAAATGGCAAAATCAACAATTTACAATAAAAAGAGGTTTAACCTCTCATATGATTTTTATTTCATATTTCTTCAGATGCTGAGAAACAACAGTTTTAGTGGACAGTAATAAGTCCGCTCAGTCAGAATGAACCCTTAGATTGTAGTGGGCTCATCGTGCTATTATAAACACATGCCTGCGCTATGGTGCATGCTCTTTAGGTCACCAGTGAGAGCAGAAATGGATGGCTGCACAACAAAAAGAATTTTCACTTTTGATGTGAGGAGGAAACCTGAGTAATGCTCAGTGTTTTGTTGGATATGGGCATCATGAAGGTGCTCAGTGGGAACAAACGTGGCAAAGACAAAGAGGATGTGAAGTGGGAATGGGTCGTTGGTAAGATTATGCTCTGTAACATTTAAACAGGAATGTGAATGGAAGGTTTATACAAGTTAATGTAACAAGTCAACTTAAAACTGTTCACATGGATTTTGGAAAATCATTTAAGACCAACAATTGTCGCACCCATCTATACTGTTAAAAAAGACATTAAGGGAGATAAGATGGCAATAACAAGTAATCTTACTAGCCATCTGTCATAATCAGTTGATCAGCATTACATTGTACTCGGGCAATGATGTTAGAAGGAAATATGGCACACTTACGCTAAATATTTTAAAATAAATTTTTTTAATTCATATTTTTTTCAGTAATCTAGTATCGCCAAATTTAGTCTTTATTTAAATGTATACAATACGAGCAAGCTTTCATATCCCTTTTTCTCTTAATTTCAAATAACTCTCTGTTACTTTTTCTATTTCAGCCCCCATCTTCCTGTAACGTTTCACAAATATAATCTATTTCATCTTTACCTTCATAGACCTTACTTTGGTTAACAATGCATTCATCTCTTATTTCCTTGTTTTGGCTATCAGTAAACAATGAGGAGCTGCAGCAGGGCAGCATGGGACGCGGGGTTCTGGGTAGGGGGTAGGACCTGAGGCCTGAGGGCACAGAGCCATATTGTTTGTGTGTGTGTGTGTCCAATGTATTCCTCTTTATTCACCACTAACCTTGCCATCTTGAGTGTGTCTGTGCATGTGCATGTTGGAATACATGCATGATTATGTGAAAGTGTCACATATGGGGATGTAGTCATACACTTGCTTGTGCGTTTTTGTGTGAATGAATGTGTGTGTTTGTGAGTGCTTGTGTGTGAGTGAGTGGAGGCCCCTGGCCAGGCCATTCGTTATTGATGCTCCCGCCTCAGGGTACGTCGGGGGAAATGAATGTGTGTGCGGGTGTGCCCGTATATGCGTGTGTGAGTGTGTGCAGGGGGGTCATGTGGTGTCGTCAAGCAGCGGCTGGTGAAAGATGGCCAGCACTGATATGATCAGTCATCTGTTGATCAAGATGTACTGCTGCCGCCTCGTTGCAGTTTCTCTTTGAATTTCACTGTTAACTCGCTGTTTCACTTCTCCCTCAGTTTTTGGTCTTTTTTTTCTTTGTGTCTTGGCTCCCTGTGTCATTTTGAATTTTGCTCTTGGTGTATCTTGTTTTCTTTTTCCTTTCTTTTTTTTTTTTCAGTGGACATTACTGTAGTTACAGTCAATATTTTTTCAAAGCTCTTACACGTGGCGTTTTTTTCCCACCCATCCACGGTTTATCTACTTTCCGTCTATCTTATTTTCTCTGTTACTCTTCAGGCCCTGATACATGTTTAGTCCTTTTGAATGTACAAAATGACTGATACAGGTGTTAGTTTATATGTGAACACATGCCTTTAAGTATTTTGATACTCTCTTCCCCTGAATGAGCTAGAAGTATGTTCGATACTAAAAACTGAAGTGATAATCTGAGTTTTTATCTACACTGTCTCTTCTGCACAGTTATGTTCCTTATGTCCCATTGCACAGGTCTAGATGATATATTCTTTCTTATGTGGTCAAGTGCTACACTTTTGACAGGATGTAGGAAATGTGAAGAGACATCACTGGTTCTTGAAATGCATTTGGTGTATTGAGCCTTTTGGGATGCACAGTGATATCAGCACATCATGTCAATTAAGGCTTTTGAACAAAATATTTGCATCGGCCCAGAAAGAACATTTTGCATGCAGATATGTGTTCTATGGTTATGGTTACTGTCACAATTGTCTCTTGGAGAGGATCATCCAAAGCTTTCAGAGAAGGAGGAACAGTCTTGTTAAAGAATGTTTAAAAAATAATGAATATGACATGTTTAATGTGTAAGTTGAAATTGTTTTCTTATTTTGCCCAGTAAATAGATTAATTTATCATATATCAATCATTTTTCTTCATGTCTGTATCTGCAGGAGAGCCTTGTTCTGTTCACTTGGTATTTGTATCTGTCGTTCTTTAACTCAGCATCTTCTTTACGCTTTGCTTCCATTCTTCCATCTCTATAGATGTTCCAGTCTTCAAGCCTTTCCCTGTCTTTGATCCATCTATCACTCCCTGTAACACAGACATGGGATTGTCTCATGTGCCTCATATGACTTTGTGGTTTGTCAGTATTGATACCCATGTGTTGTCTGTGTGTCTTCATACTCTTCTTTTTTTTTCTTCACCACTTATTTCGCTCAATATTTTTCTCCTCTGAAGTCTCTCTCTTCTTGTGCTTTATGTCTCTTCCATCCTCATCTCTGTTTTCCTTTCATTAAAGTGTTGTATTACATGTACACACACAGAGCCAGGAAACATAGGACACAATCACACTTACACCCTTAGTCAATCACACGGATGCTAAAATGCACGTGCATAACATGAGCCACAGACACTGTACAAGAGACACGCATATACTGAAACTGTGGTAAGTAGGTAAAGTGCTTTAGTAACTGTGGTTAACAGTAAAGCATCATTCTAAAGTGCTCTGCCCTGCGATGAATTGGTAACAGGCTTCAAGAGACTTTAGATTTTTTATGACAATGATGTTTTGGTGGTTAAAAGATAATGGGATTTTACTGTGTGGTAGTAGGATGTGTTTGTGTGTGCGTGTGGACATGTACATTGTCTTTACATGCTAAAAATATGCACACATTCATTGCATTGACGGAATAGTTAGGTGCACTTAATTGGTAATGTCATGTTGCATCAAGTGTACTACTGTGGGTCCAGCCTGTCACAATTCAAAGTTATCTGTGTGTATGATTCAGTTAAGACCCACTCAGACTGTTTGCTTGACTTACTTGACATGCATGTGTTCTTTTTAATATTTAAAAATACTTAACAAGATGAAGAATGTTTCAATCAATGTTGAAAGGTTTTGTTTTTTCTCCAACACAGGTTTGGCCATACTTTTCAGTATGCTTTAAATCAACGCTGGTTTTGTTTTATCAGTGTTAATGGTCAATTTAGCACACTTTTTTTTACTGTCTCCACAAATTTACTGGCAAAGTTCACTACTCATTGCATGAGCATTGTTTTCTGTGGGAAATGGATAATGTCTTTACAATGTGTGGTTAGACTCAAGACCAGCACAGTTCACTATGTACTGACCCCATCTGATGCATAATGTAACGGCACTGACCGCACAGATGTATTAGTGGACTAAATGACTGTATTAATGGTGCTCAACACAGGGAGGAAGGCACTAAGAGGCCTGAAAAGTGCTTTAAGGGAAGGTGTGGAACAGTGATTGGCTGTGATAGTGTGTGTGTGTGTTTCACCAGTTGTGGTATTGTATTGACATATGTAATGCTGATGTGGTCTTTGCCCAAATAAATGGATAATCAGACTTAACCACTGGAAAGTTATGAGCACTGTTTTCCATCAGTATGCATGAGGATTTTTCAAAGCCCCAAAATGGAGTCGGTATCACTGACATAAATGTGTATGCGGATGTCTTTGACCAATTGGTTTGATTTTTATTAGTGATAGCATAGCTATACCTTTGTGTTTACATTGGAAGAGCTCCTACAGCTGACTAACCACTGTGTGTGTACACAACTCATGGATGTCTCAAAAGGTATTAATGTGTGTTTGATTGGTGATTTTGTATGTTCCCCTTGTGCTTGAATGGGTTTCTCTGTATGCTCTGGCTACTTCCCACAGTCCACATACTGTATGATAGGTTTATTGATTTTTAAGTTGACAAAGCAGTGAGTTAGACCATCAGTTATTGTCTGGGTTACCTCTGTGTTGGATGGAGAAAAAGTCCAAAGTGTACCCTAGCTCTCAAGCAGTGTCAGTTTGGTCAGTGTTGATCAGTTAAGCTTTTGTCTTTGCTTAAGTGCGTGGTTGGCATTCTTCATGTCGACATGTGTGCTTTATGTGGTTATATGTAGAAATATAAGGTGAACTACAATATGTAATCTTGTGGAACATCTCGGTAAGACTGATAAAGTTTTGGTTTGTCCACATGCTCTGACACAACTTATCGTAGCTGTTCATGCCCTGTTTTAACTTATGTGTTTGATAACTATGCCCCATGGTGTTCAATGCAAGGAAGTTTTTTTTTCTCTTCTTTCATAGCACGTGTTTATGTAATTACCATCACAGACACTTATGATACAAAGGATTAGGCAAGTTAAAGTGGTTCGTCTGCCTGATAGTAATTTTCCATGAAAGATGTATGAACCCCTATGCATACATGCCATACTTCCCATTACTTAAGCACCAACATTGGTTCAATGCAACTGTAAGTTAGTAATTTTGGCCTGTTTGCTACTTTGTTCAGATAACATCCATATACTCTGTCTCAAAAATCCACTGCAAAAAGGGAAATTGTTCAACATACTCAAAGTACGACAACCAAAATTTACAAAATTTTGAATTTAAAAAAAATAAATACATATATATATTGTATATATTTAAGAAAGGGGAATACTTTAAAAGTTTGTTTGTGTTAGGCATTTAGAACAGATGATTAAGGTGAGGAAACTGGAAAGGGTAGTTATGTCGATGAGTCACTTTACAAAGATAGCACAAAGAAGTGGCAGTGTGAAGCCCCCGTCTGCTATCCTGACATGTCTTCTTGGATTCATGTCAGTGTAGTGTAGTATTGGTCATCATGGGTAACAGTATCTCCTCCCATCCATCTACCATCCTCTTTTCTCTTAAGCCCTGCCTTCCACCCCAACTTCTTTGGTGTCTAGCCCACATTGTAAACAACTGTCATATTTGGCCTTCTTAAATAGCCTTCACTGTTGTGCTGGCAAATACATAGACGCACAAACACACACCTGCACGCAAGCACACACTCACTCTCAAGCATATCACATCAACATTTCAGATACAGGGCAGCATATCAGCTAGCTATACTCCGTGCCTAGTCCTCATTTATTTACATCCGGCTGCCCCCACACCACTGAAACCTCAACACCAACATCAATGATTCATCAGCCATTGTTTTAGCAAAATGCATACCTCTTCTGTCAATACGGGGCAGAATAGGAGGGGGAGAAAAGGGTGGGACGATGGAGGGCATGAAGAGCAGGCAGAGGGAGACAAATAAAGAGTAAAAGGAATGTACAGTTACATATTGTTGGAAGAGGAGACGGGAGAAAAAATGAAAAAAGAAGAAAATCAGGTGCATTAATTTAGGGAAAGAGAATAGAAAGGAAAATTTGGACTAAAAGAGAAATGAGTGACACAATGGAACACACAGGAGAGGAAAAAAGAGATACAGATAAAGAAGATAGGATTGTTGGGAAAACAAATGGAAAGGAGGAACAAATAGGAGATAACCAACGTATTCTCCCCTACCATCTCTTCCCCTCTGCCGCATCCTCTCTTTGTGACTCTCAAGTCTGTGCTCAACACTTGATCCCTCTTTTACGGATGAAACATAGTCTTTTTTATTTTATTTTAGTCAGAAATCAATGGCATTCTGCAGACACACAGACACAGAAGTCTGATATGTCTTTAGATTTCAGTAGAACATGACTCCACTTTCCTCCTGGGGCTTTGTGGAAGTTCATGGACATTTACAAATTGATTTTTGAAAAAAATCTACCTGTTTTTTAAGATTGCTGTGGTTTTGTGGCATACAGTTACATAAGAAATAAGAGAAAAAGAGGCTAAAACCAAATGGACAGGAACACTTTTGCCGGTAAACACTGCACATAACCACAGTGACCACTTGCTTTGTATCATACCTCTGGTATGAGTTTTGTTTAAATTTTAAAGTAGAAAATAAGCAATACCCGTTGTTATTCATACGTCTGATTAATTGTTGTAACAGTTAGAAGCTTTAAAAAATCTTTTCGTACAAAATAAATCTCCTTAGAGTTGGATAGATAGCAGTAAGAACATAACTGTCTTTAAAACTGTCCTGTACTCAGGTAATATAGTATTTTAGACACGGAAAGTGTTTTTTAGCTGAACAAATGTAATATTACAAAAGAACATAAACTAGGGATACACCAGCTGTGAAATTCGGGGGCCCGTACCATTTTGTCATTTATTTTCCCATTAATAGATAAAAATAAAAAGTCTTAACATAAACAATTGTTTTTATGAATGGTTGTTAGCTGGTAAAGGATAAAACATTCACTGTACCTTTGTTGTTGAAAGTCATTTCAAAGATACATGTTTAACTCTTATATCGTGGCTACAGATGTTCAGAATTAGGAAAATAAATTTACTTAAAAGATGTAAACAAGGTTAATTTACCATTAAATGACACTTTAATGGGTCTTCTTGTTATATGGCAAGATTTTGTTTTAGTATGAATTTCTTTTAAAAAAGTCTTATAATTGCACTTTCCTTTGAATCACTGACAAAATTTACAAAACTGAAACATATTTGATTGTTTTGACCATCAAAATTGTTGCTTTTTTTCAAATGAGATAATGTCATTTGTCAGTCCTACTGTAAATTACCACGCTGACCTTCTTTTTTTGTGATTTCAAAATGTAGAACCTTTTAATAACAATCTACAAACCTGCAGTTTTACGTATGACTGCTACACAAGTGACTGACTTGATCGTTATCAAAATGGAAAGAAATAAAAGAAACAGAAAGACAACACCTTGAGGACAGACACACAAACAGAGGAAAACATGAGTAGTTGGCCTTGACTTTGACGAAGAGTTGTTTCATGGTAACAAGGACAAGACGCCTCTGCTGTCTTGCTCTCTCTACCTTTCTCTCTTTCCTTTTCTGTCATTTGGTGCCCAGGGTGAAATTATGATAATAAGAGAAAGGAAAAGCTATTACTGTGGCTGCTCTCTCATTATGTAAATGATATTAAACAGACACACCGTGTGTGCATGTGTGTGTGCAGTTGTAGTGTGTATTCAAGCCTGATCAGCTGAGCAGACTGATGCCTGTACCACGTTTGCATGTGTGTATTTTGGTTTGTTGTCTGTGTATGTGTGGACAAGCTGAGCATGTCTTTCTCACACTGTGTGTCCTGGGGCTATGGGTGGTAATCTCCACACAGTGATTACAAGGTGTCATCCTTGCCCACATTGATTATGACATGTTAATTACATGCTAAACTTGCTTTGACATAACACACACATTAAAAGCAGCACTGTAACTATCTTTTATATTTTATTTTTTTATATCATGAGCTGATTGTGGAATTCACAAAACATTCCTCTGTGTTTTTTTTAGTGTTGTTGAGACAACTATCAGTCAATAACATATCTAAAATGCAGTATTTATGGAGGATAGTTGGGGTTAACAGCCACATAGTAACTCTGTATATACCTGCATGTAACTGACACAGCAGCCTTGACACACAAATGCACGAAGGTAAACAGCAGTTTACATCCTTTCTAGTAACTACGACACTGTTTATATTTCAACAGTAAATGTAGGTGCTGGATACATAATTACTGTGGCTTCTTCTGACTTTTGGACCAGTGGAGTGTAAACACTCAAACTGCGCCGTATCTGCAGTAACCGATGAAGGAATCAAAACCTACATAAAGGTTTTTACACCCATTTTTTATTACAAGACATATTTGAAACCATAAAGTCTTATAATTGTTTTACACCATTACATTACCACCATTATGCAAAACTGTTGGGAGACAACTGTTCTAAGAATGCAAAAAAATCAAAACAGTGCTAGGTGTATGAGTCACAAAAGTTGTTTGTCCGAGATAAGTGATTCCTAATCTTAAACCCAAGTTGTGTTGTTTGAAATGGGAAAACGGGAAAACTTTTATGTTAAAGTACAGTGGAGGCTTGTGCTGTCCACCTGTTTGTTTATTAAAAAAATACTATTTAATACTGTGACAGTAAAAAAAAAAAAAAAAGCAATTCTTCTTTTGGCCTGCAACATTGGGTGAGTAATAAGACGCAGAACTGTAATGACAATCGATAGTCATTGTTTCACGTAATTTCACATGGACCCTTTTAAGGAATCCCAAAGGGAGGTGTTCTTAGAAACTAATTACAATATTGTTTGTGATTATGAACTTCTCCAACAATTATTGACAATCTGCCAAACTTTAAGCTTCTCTTTTTCGCTTACTGTCTTCAGTTTTTGTGTGATTGCATGTACATTTTGATGCTATGATTGTTGCTATTTTGCGTGTTTGTTTGGTGTTCTGCACTGCTCTACTCCATTGCTTGTTTATGTGCTTCATACCACAGGTCCTCAGGGATTCATAAATATTGATCGTTACAGAGGATGGATAGCTGCTTGATAGCCTGTCCAGGCCATGGGAATACACACACACACACACACACACACACACACACTCTCATAAATCCCTCTTTCCTAGTAGCCATGAACCAATAAAATGTCTCTATTTTACTTTTATTCAGAAAACAAAAGCAGTATTTCTAAATGATAATATGTGCAATGCCTTCACAAAACTCATTTTTTAAAAATGATTTTATGGTACCGTCATACAGAGTTAAGAATCAGGATTTCACATCTATTGAAGCAGTTGGGAGGGTCATACTGGGGGCTTTGTATGCTCACAGAATATCATGGCTTATTTGAGTATTTCATCCAAAGATTTTCAATTAGTAAAAAATAAATAAAACTGTTATCAGGAAAATTTTGAATGCTGTGAAACTTTCACATGTATCTTTGACAAGATGTTATAGACTTGAGATTAATAAAATTTTTGAATATTTTTTAAAAGTTTATGCTTAAAGAATTTAGCATCCAGGACTTAAGGTTTTGAAATTGTGAAACTGAACTGTATTAAATACATTAACAGCATTTTTTCATAAAATGATTAAAAAAAAAGACAACATCTTTTTAATATATATCCAGTGGCATATTAGTGAATTGGAAGAAGAACGTGCGCTTCAGATTAATCTAAAGATGAAAGCTTCTGAGCAGAGTGGTTTCAATTAATTCAAGTAATATTTGTAAAGTGGAAGACTGTCTCTTGATAAGAGATGCATCCTTTAGATTTTAAGATGTTTACACTTGCTGCAATATTCATCTCTGCACCAAACATCTAATGCTTCTTACGTTTGGAAACTTATAAGTCTTTCATTTTTCTATGTTTAAGTGGTTCAACTAATACAAAAGATACTTCACTCGATGTAATTTTATATTCTCCATTAGTATCGGTGTATGTATATGGTGCCGCATGTTCAAAGCTTGAATGTGAGTGACAGGATGGTCCCGCATAGCACACAATAGATTGCTATGATTGGATTGAGGCTTGGCTTAAAGTGCTGCAAGACCACTTGAAGAAGTAGAGTGTCTGAACTGGAATAATGTGAAACCAAGATCAGACACTGTTACCATGATCCCATCTGCAATACCAGATACTTCTGAACACTCTATAAACCATCTTTCTTACACACTCTTAAAAGGTCCCCTGTGAGAGTGAGAGAGTAAAGTGAGGGAAAAAAGGGGGGGAATAATGAGATAGAGAGATGAGAAGACAAGCTGTATTTCTGGGTATCCAACTGGGTTACAAGACACTTGTAGACACTCCACAGTTCACACACGTTCCCCTTCACACACATGTTAAATGATCTTGTGTGTCCATTTGATGTTGTGTTTTGTACCAAGGTAGAATATTAAAGGTTTCATGTTTGCACTGCCTGTCCCTTTATACTGCAGTGTGCCAGTATATACATGCTAAAAACACGAGGCAGCATAATTTGGGCTGTCTGTAGTGCTGTAAGCGGTTGTGTAGGCCCATTTAGGTTCTTCTAAGAACTTTTAATCATGACCAGACTTCAGAAAAATCATGCTTTTTATGCATGCAAATGTTGGAAAACCATGAGTTACAGCCCAGTTTCACGAAAAATTGTGGAATGTTTGTACACGTAACGTCCAATAGTTTTTATCCTTGAACATGTATTTTTTAACATCTAATCTTACCAGGTAGTGTGTTTTATCACTTCTAACTATGGAAACATCATCAGTAGTGTAATGGGAGCTGCAGCTCAGTAAATGTTAAATGGAACATATATATATATATATATATATATATATATATATATATATATATATATATATATATATATATTACTGCTAGGATTGTACAATCTAGTAGACAAGTCGAAGTGATTTTACACTACAAGCCATAGTCACTCATTCACAGCCATACAGACTACTCACCCATGGAAGCATCAAAAGCAACATGAGCATCAGTGTCTTGCCCAAGGACACTTCAACATGTGGTCAGGGAAACCTCCAACCTTGTGATTGGCAGTTGACTGCTTTACATCTTGCAACAGTCGCATAGAGAACTGCGGAAAATGTGGCTTTTTTTTTTTTTTTTTGATTAGCTACTTTGACTAATTGATCAGCCTTCATTGGGAAATTGCCATGAGATATTGCCACAAGATCACATTGTCAGTTACAGTCACCTAAGCTCTTCTTGATCAACCTTTAATCAACAAGAACACCGTTCAATACCCTAACACAGACGTGCACTCACTTCCCATTCATCAGTTGAAAGGTGCCTTGTTCAGCCTAAAATGTACTAAAAATACATGATTGTGCTTATTTGAAAACATTCATGCACAACACTGTCACTGAAAAATCTATTCATGAAAATATTAGCTCTTGCAGACCCATTACTGTGTAGCAGTTTTCATGTCCATGACTTTAGAATGAAACAGATGGGTGTCATCCTCTGATGTCCGCATACTTTAGGTCATGTGATGGATATGTTTAAGAGCATGTATGTGTGTGTGTGCCCACCACAGCACATATCCCATGGTGTGTGTTAGGGTCTAATTCCCAGTGACAGATAACTGGTCAGAGCAGCACTGTGTCAGCTCTGTTTACTCAGGACAGGCCTCCTGGAAATTAGACTTAACTCATAACCACAGGCCCCAATTTTCCTCTTCCTACATACACTCTGCTGACACACACAGGCTCACAGCTGTATGGTGAAAACTCACCATTTTCATAGGTAGTATATACAAACAAATAATGACATGCACAGTGCACACACAAACAGACATTATTAAACAGAAACTCATCTATGTGCACACACTAACTCCTTGGCTACTTAGACAAGCCAAAACATGCACACACTGTTCCAGAAAACAACTTATTCAGTACCTGTCACCTCTGCTTAATAAATAAGAATTTGGTTTGTGTGTCTGTGTGTGTGTTTGTGTGTTGGGGGAAGAGGTTTAAGGTTTGAGTGTGTTCATTTGTTTGTGCTTGTGTGAGAGAGAGAAAGAGATAGGTTGAGTAGAGAAGCAGAGCTGTCTAGATTAACCATTTAGTCAGTGTGGTCAGGCCCCTTAATGAAAACCAATAGAGATTCACCCTGCTTTAATGAACAACACACACACCTCACAGCTTCAATTTGCAGCTGCAATGAGGCCCTGTCACTCACGCTGTATTTGTGTGTGACTGAATGAGGGAAGAATAAGTAGGCAAGAGGATTTTTGTCTTCCATTTTTTTCTTTTTCTTATTTGTTTTTCTTCTTTTTGTCTCCTGTTTGTTTTATTTTCTTATCATTCTCTGTTAAAGATGTTAGTTCATGGTTTGACGTGTGTTGCAAGTTTTCTATGTGAACCTTGTAGCCTATAGTTAATCTGGCAGGTGACACCTCTGATCTTGCGGCTGCAACTAGTAAGCAACCTTGGCAATCAGAAGCTACCAAATTAAATACTGTGTGTGTTTGTCATTGTGCTAGATAGGTTACACTCTCAAAAACGCCTCTGTCACAAATACTGCCTGGTTTCTACAGCGACACAGTAGATGACAGAATGGTAAGTTTATCTGTTTGGAAATTGATCTTCCCAAACATGCAGGATAATTATGGACAAGACTCCCATTAATTCAGCATGCATCTGAACTTGTCGAGGGGATCTGGGTTTTTTCAATACTGTATAGTTTGAAGTGACACTCAATTTGTCACTTTATTGTTGATAGAAAATAATTGCACTGACATATAAACCACAATACATTTGAACAAGAACAATTCAAATTACAAAAACAAAAAAAAAATCATCCTAAGTGGTAACAACAGAACAGATATTTTTTTATGTATCTCGGGCCAACTTAATGACTTAGTGATGGGATAGAAGTAAGTCAGTGAAGCAGCCTTTTGGAAACAACCTTTTGTCTTATTCTGTGATTATGAAAGAGAGAGCAGAGTGGAATGATCGTATAAGCCTGAACATGATAGCACAGTCCCTTTTTTTTACATAGTTGCAAAGAAAGACACTTATCTTAGTCTCAGTCTTCATATTGAAAATCACCCTGCCAGTCTGTTAATTGAAGAAGAGTCATCATTATTAAAGGCTTTCCTATTTCAAAGTGAAGTATGTAATACAACATGAAATCCTGGATTGAGTAACCCATCAATCTGCTGTTTGATTTCTGCAGTGAAGACGATGCTGTGACTTGCTATGATGCTATGGTCAGTGTTTTCAACAGCGGCAGCAAATGTGAAATGAGCTTCCAGAGATGGGTTCAACAACGAACTCAAAGACAACACACAACAACGCAACAGTCTGCCAATAACTGAAGATGTCTTTTTTCTGTGTTGCACCAAAAGGACATTGGATATTGCAAATTCATAATATTGTTCTCTTTCAATTTAATTTGACCTTTTCAAATTTGATTTCCAAAAATATATCTTGTATTTAGATACAGCACTGATTCATTGAACGTGTAGGTTGTGTGTGTGTTGAACTCTGTTCTCTCAATGTGTACACTATCCTTTTTTATCATAACGTTAATAATCAAATAGCAAAACATTTTGTCATTGTGCTTTGTGTCATGGCCTTTTGTGCTACTTACTTAGATTACAGTGTACAAATGATGGCAACAGCTATGGGATTTAATGAGTGTGTGTGGCTTCACGGAGCCAAAACAAAGTCTAGACAAAAGCCTCTTTCATTTGATGGTGATATTCTCAACAGATGTTACTTTTTAGGTGATCACACTGATGCAGCAGTATTATCATACTTGTGTATCAGTAAACTGCAACTCTGCTTTCCACGATATCAGTGAAATTTACATGATCATTTGGAATTATTGTAAAAACAAGAAGGCTTTTAAATACAGGCGGCAGTGATCAGGGGGTGTTACCTATCCTCTTAAGCTGATGTTAAAAACATAAATAAGTAAAGCTAACAGGTCACTGTGTGTTATCTGAACAGGTATTTGACCGGTCTGACCTGACTGTGTATCGACTAGACTGGCAACATAATCTCTGATGACTAACTAATTCAGCAGCCACATTCACAACAGAAGAAGTTTGATTCCTGTGTGTGCGTGTGTGTGACAATAACACAACCTTTCCTATTCCTTTGATGTGCAGTGTTTCTTCTGTTCTTTTGCTGTGTTTTCAGAATAAGTTTTGCTACTGTATGACAGCTGCAGCTTTATCAGTAATCTTTCCACTTCTCTGGTTCCTACCACTGCTACATATACTCCTATCTTGAACCTTATTGTATTTAAAACCCAGTCATGTCACTCAAGTTGTTACTTGGTGAATAAAGACAAACCGTGGACCAAAAACTAAACAGACTAATGATAAAAGTAGGCAGTAAAAACAATTTTCACTGTAAACTGGTATGATGGAGTTTCTGGAAGCTGTTTTATCTTGACTTGTCTCTTTTTTTCGATTACTTTTTTTTACTACTTGTCTGCATCCCATGCAAACCATTTTCCTCCTAGGAATCGTTCTTGTTTGGGTGACGAATTGAAAAGATTTCAAGCTAGCCGCCCATTCCATATGCAGACAGACTTTCACTTGCTACTCAGGTACATGGCCAGACAGGTGAAACACACACCAGCATCGTATCATCTGAGCCGCCTCTGGTGCACACTATTACCTTCCACTCTGTTACCTTACCTTCACACAGTGTAACCTTTCGTAATAATTACCTCAGCACACAGACACATTGAAAGATCAGATGGCAATTACCAGTGGTACACATACAATAACAGCCTTACAATAACATTAAAGGCTAGTCAGCAATGAATCTATCAGTAATTTGTTGTGAATCTATCTTAGTTGGGACAAAATGCATATTATCTTATTTTTTATACAGTTTTAATTTTAGAACTATATAAATTATTATAAAACAAGGAATCAATGGTATTAATATTGGATAGTTTTAGGCTATATTCATATCTACACAGGTTTTTTTTTCCTTCTCTCTTAATTTGAAGACTTAAATGCTTTAACCCAGAGCGACAGTAACCCATAGAGAGAAAACAACTGTCACAAATTTAAAATATCATGGTGTCCCTTTTTAACAACTCTGGCACATTCACTGTGACATGCCCACCAGGAAATGCAACTAATACTATCAAGGTCTAATTATGAGCGAGCTCTGACTGTGCTCCAGGCGTGATCCGTCATACTCAGCCCTGGTACCATCTCTGCCATACAAATGCTTATAAACATGATCTGTCTCAGGTGCTATTTGTCATCCTCTGGCCAGTTGGGTGCATACTAATCACTGCCATTACAGCTATATTAGTACACCTAAGCAGTACCTAATGGCCTCACTTGAGTATGTATTTTAGTAGGGCTCATTGTTTCTTTTTTTAACAGAGCCTTTAAGTGTGTGTAATAAAGTCTTATTTAGATGATTTTGACTAATACTATTCATGAATGATCTAAACAAACATTTACTTACTGTGTTGTGTATATATACATATATATACAAACACACAGACACACGCATTTGATTGTCTCTTGACATGTTTAATTACGATTAGTCACAAGATTGTCCTGAGTAGTATCATGATTAATTGCTAAAGAATCACACTTTAAGTATGTGTTCTAAATGCATCTTAAAGAGATATTATTTGATATTCTTATCAACATAGGAGCAGACAAGCAGTGCTTGCTTTATGCAAATGTATATCATATTTATTCTTGCAACAATCCAAAATTAATTGTCTTGACAAATACTGTCCAGAACATCAAGCATGGCAAACTGAAGCTCAACAAGCAACAACAGAAAGGCATGTTGATCTGACCTATGTAACGTTCACACTTTAATCTGACACAGTGTAACTCTGTCTAACTTGGCTGCAGGTACAGTAGTCCAGGCATCTCTGTTTCATGCTGCCTTTGGTGAGAGGGAGTGGGGATCTTTCCATCAGCTGTCTGTCTTGCTAGCAAGTGATATTTAAGGCTAGACGTACTCTGGTGATAATGCTAGTCACATAGACAGTAACGGATCATTTTGGGGGTGTCAAATTCACATAACATGCAAAAAACATAAAAAATTATGTTGTTAACAAGTTCATTTGGACAGCCCTAATTTATAGATAGATAGATAGATAGATAGATAGATAGATAGATAGATAGATAGATAGATAGATAGATAGATAGATAGATAGATAGATAGATAGATATAGTTTGTGCCACATGATTTTAAAGAAAACCCTAATAAACAAAAATTCAGTGCTATAGTGCAATAATCATTTCAGGACAATGGGACTACAGTGAATGTGACTGAAGGAGCAGGCTGTATACCTCAGATGCTGCCTTTATCACAACCTGCTTATTTAGGAAAAGGCACAATTTACATTATTCAACATTAATATGTGTTTGTCTAGTTGATGTACCTAATTGAATTAAGTTTCCAAGTATGTGGCTCTCAGCAGGTGGGTCACCTCCCGATTCATACTGGGGACATACAGATTGCTAAATTACATGATAATAACAGGATTCTGGAGAATATACACAACTTTCAAAAGTTCTAATAACAAAAAACAAGCGCATACTTGTTCGGAAAGGCTCTTTGAAAATATAGTTCATCCTATCAATCAGAATTATTTTCATACATTCATACAATTACAATTAACTGATTTATACATCATGCCAACAAACAAAAAAAAAAGAATAAAGCTGCAAGTGTATGAGCTCGCCACATCTAGCCACTGGATTTTTTACCTTTAAAATAAACTACTACTTGAATGGGTTATTTTGGGGTACAGGAATCTTTAAGTCAAGCCAAACATTTTCAGTTGGATTGAGGTCTGTGCTTTGACTAGGACATTCCAATACCCTTAAACGTTTGCTCTTAAACCACTCAAGTCTTGTTCTAGCTGTGCACGTATGGTCACCGTCCTGTTTGACCTCTGTCCCAGTCTTAAATCTCTGGAAGACTCAAACAAATTTTCCTGTGATTAGCACCACTCATCATTACCTCAATTCTTACAAGTTCCCCAGTCCCTGATGATGAAAAACGTCCCAGCAGCATGATAATGGCACAACCATGCTTCACTGTCAGAAAAGTGTTCTTAGGGCAATGAGAGATGCAGACATAGTGTTTTACTTAATGGCCAAAAGTTAAATTTTTGTGTCATCTGACCAGAGAACTTTCATCCAAATGTTTGGGGAGCCTTCCAAATGCCTTTTGATAAAATATGTGGTCTTGTTTTCTTCTTGAAGTGAAGTTCTTTATTTATTTATTTCATCTTTTCTTGCAACCGTCCCATGGATGGATAGACCAGTCTCCTCTGTGGAGCGTTCCAGCTCCTTCGGGGTTACCTTTGGTCTCTTTGTTGCTCCTTTGGTTAATGACGTCCCTGTCCAATCTGTGAGTTTTGGTGGACGGCCTTCGAGAGGCATGTACATTATGATGTCATATTCTTCTTATTTGTGATTATGGATTTGATAGTACTCCATAGTGTAACCGAACCTTGATTTCAAACTCTTCACAACTTTGTCCCTGATCTTTTTGGAGAGCTCTTTGGTCGTATGGTATAGCTTTTCTCGGTGGTGCTCTGGGTTTCAGTTTTTGGAATTCTTAATGTGGTTCAGACCCAAATGCAGGACTTCAGTACTGGTAAAGGTAGGATGTAAACCGAAGACATAAAGTAAATTAACTTACTCACAAAAAGGGCTGACAGACTGACAGACTGACAGACGGAAACAGAGGCTGAAGACATCAATGAACTGACACAGAGCAAAAAGAAAGCTAAGAGAACATATGCTATCATCAGCAATGAAAACCAGGTGTGTCAAGACCTACAGAAAACACTACAAAATATAACAGGAACCAGGGATATTAAAGAGCAAGTAATACACCAAAAAGACAAAAAAGAAAAACGCACCGACCATGACACTGGGGCCTTTCAGAACATATGTATATATGATCACATGACACTCAGATTGCACACAGGTGGACCTTTTTTAATTAATTATGTGACTTTGAAGGTAATTGGTTGTACCAGATCTTATTAACTTACTTGGGGACTTCATAGCAAAGAGACTTACTTAAATACAGATTCACTCCCCACATTTTGTTTAAAGAAATATTTTAGCCATCAATTAAAAGTAACCAGATATAACTGTTTAAACTGATTTTATCATATTCCTTCACATTTAGAATTAATATGTAACTTTTCACAAAAATAATGCTCAAAAAAGCTTAGACCTCAAGATTAGTGCACATTTTTATCAATGTTATCTAACCACTATCAGTTTAAAAATATGTGTTCAATAAATAATTAAATTCTCAGTCAATGTTGTTTGCAATAATTGCAGTTTGTTGTTGTGTATTGTGCTTTTTGACTAAGTGAAATGTTGTTCATGTCTCAGACGGGGTGTGTGTGGGTATCATTTTCTGTTTAATATTAGTGGTCCTGGACTTCAGCCTGAGGATAATTAATATGTTTTCACAGACAACATCACTTTGGAATAAATGACTCAAACGTGAATTTAATGTTTGATGGAGAACACTTTGTTAATCTAATTTCTGCAGTTTGAAGCCTTGACTGCACTGTGTTGTAAAGTAAAGAGGAACAGCATAGTTTTTTCACAGTGAGCTAGTAATTATGGAAGCGCTGTGATGAAAAGGTTTTTTTCTAGATGGACTAGATTGGCCATTCATTACCAGGCGTCCCCCTAAACACACACATACACACCAGCTACATAGAGACAATGGAGTGTAGGCTGATTCAATCTGGGCTTGTACTTACAACCAACAATGAGATAATCAAGTGAAGCATTACACTGCACAGCACGGGGATCTCTCTGTTTGTGTTTATCTGAATCCTACATCAGAACTACAAATCCTACCTTTTTAAGTAATTCACAAAACTCACATTGCATGCTAATCTGCTAGAATTTCTTTTATGTGGTCTATATTTTAATGTTTCTGTGAGATCCTCATACAAATGTATATTACTACATTGACACAGACATGCTTGTGTTCCAGCATGCAAAAGGGATAAAAAAATGATTTACCACCAGCAATGAGCTTTGACTTACATATATTCAGAGAAACCATATCAAGCAGGACTGAATGAGGTGGGTAAGGACTAAGAAGGTGTAAGGAAGCCGAAGAAGGAGGCTGGAAAGGAAAGGGAGAGGAAAACACCCCCACCCAACTCCCCAACCCCATCTTACCAGTGTTTGGTTTATTTTTCCATCTGAATTGGTATGTGCTTGATTTCAAACAAGCCCCTTCAGCACCCTCAGGGGGAGCCTTTTTAGATTTTACGCTTGGATATATCTGTTTAAACTCCCTGTTTACCCCTCTAACAACATAACACATGTACATAGATGTGCAGAGCATCCAGTGGAGGATGTGAGACAGGGGGTTGCTAAACCATGGTCCTCTGGGAGCTGGATATAATACCAAAGAATAAAAGACAGGCAAGGGAGAGGACTGTCAATGTTTTTATTGTGGCATAAGACACCCTCATGGATGTGTGTATCGTTGATGTGCACATTGAAAAGACTTTGTGAGGCTGTTTCATCAAGCATGTCCAGAGACGATGGTAATGAAAAAAAAATAGATAAAAATAAAGACATTTTTTAAAAGACGAAAATGATTTGGAAAATAAACTTAATTGATGAAAATGTCCTGCTTTTCTTTCATCATTGTGGGGTTTGTGTATATGTTGAGGGTGGTATTACACTAAGGAGTCTTTGGATGGTTAACACAATAGCTCAGTGGGGGGTGGATGTTGGGGTTGGGACGTGGTGCAGTTACACAAGCGTGACTGACAGCAAACGGCTAATAACAATAATTAGATTGACTTTATTCCCATCCCGCTGTTTGTGATTATGCAAAAAAACTGTAATGAAAGAAGCAACAAAGACAAGTAATGCCAAAATAATGAGGAAATTCCAAGGACCATGATGAGCGAAATCAAGGTGGATTTCATCAAGGCTTAAAAAAATCCTGTTTTCTTTTTATTGGAAATTGTGCATCAATTTATATTTTTCCATCCTTTCCTTTTTCATATTCTCCTCCTTCTCTTTCACATTTACTTAAGGGCCCATGCACAGCTCTATATTAGCTTAATACAGTAAATATAAATGACTTGATATCAGAGTTAAAGGTTTGATATGTCACTTAATTTGGCTATTTGTGAATTTCCATAGCATTGCTTAAGTCTACACAGTATAATGTAGAACATTTTTAGTTTTTAAAAACTAGTAGTTTTTTATTGGCTAAATGTTTTGTAGCTTAATTGAAAATAGATGTAGAATTTCAAGTGAGCAAAGACAATTAGTATGTAAATAAACAGATGTCAACTCTAATTGATCTGTAATGTTTTCTGTTCTTCTACAGCAGGGTTAACCTTCAGAAAATTTCTATCGATTTACCATGTCATTCTCACAGTCATTTTCACTTCTCTTGAACTCTTGACCAGCCTCTTTTAAGGTCAGAGGTCAAGGCTAAGGGTCAGCTTGGTGTCACTGAAGAGTCACGAGACCTGCCTGACTGTTTTTCTGCGTTTAAGCAGGTGGAAAAAATGCGATTGTGCCAGTAGATTGATTGGTTGTGCATGCCTTAGACCTTTTGTATCCGTAGATGTGTGTGTGCATGTTGTCACAGTGACAACAATGCATTTCAATAGGTCTAATGTGAAAGCTGTCAATACTCCTGATTGAAACCACAATGCTTCATAGGAGGTTATTGCCCTTTGGCTGGTTAGACTGTCTGCGCCTGTGTGTGCGTCTACAGATTGTGTGTATGTGAACCATTGTACAAGTGTGTGTGTGTTAATTGACATGTGTCAGCTCGAAAACAGCAGCTAGAGGGAAGTAACGAAGAATGCATTGATTGGCTCTGCAATGACTACCTCATCATACAGTTTCCCACCTATTGTTCTTCTTTTGTTGCCTTTTTAGTTTTCAATACATATGTTAATATTCGTTTATGTCAGCAGGTATCTGAACAACTGATGCCTTTTGTCTTTCTCAAAATGTGTTGAATATTCACGGCATGAGAAGAAAGTTGTCAACTCAACGGAAGTAATGATACAACAGCTCTCCACAGACAACTGGGACTGAGACTGAACTTTTGGAAATGTAAATGCAGATGAAGTGCAATTTAGTCCCAATCATGTGCTCTCAGTGCCAGCTTGTTTGTTTTTCTCCACATTTAGGTTAGATGTGATTTTCAGTAGCTATTTATTTAATGTTTGTGTCATTATTTTGCCCTGGTTGCGTTTTTACCTTGATAAATTGTCCTTGTTGCATGGTAATAGAATGCTTCATATTCATGGTTTCATTCATTTATTTTCTTAAAGTTCTTTATATTACCAGGATATTGCACAGATATTACTGGGCAGGAGCACCCTTATTGCTGTATATTATTGTATATGTGTGTTTATGAATGCACGTTCACATGTCTACATTCATTTCTTTAGTGTGTGTGTTCGGAAATGATGTGTTCCTGAGCTCCCTGGAGTATCCCTTTCGGTGCCTCCTCTCAGCACTGGATATCAGACAGTAGACTACAGACACACGCACAAATCCCCGTGGTGATGATCAGATCCCCTCAGATCCTCTTAAAGCTTCAGTCTGAAGTGGCAGTCACTTTGCCTGTTAGTTACTTGCTTCGGATGGCCTGACTGCAGTCATATAGAGACCTCACACATATACATACACAAACTCTGCATGAAATGCTGCATGGAAATATATGTTTTCCTAATCATGTTGTAATCTTTATTTTTAACTTTCTATTGATGTTATCTATTTTTTCTAAATAGGAAACGTTGCTAAATTTAGATGCACTGACCAGACGTTTAGATGACTGTGATGGACAATTGTCCACTGTTGACTTTAGAGAAGGAATCACTTGTTGGTAAGCTTTTATTGCACTTAAAGAAACTGACCAAGTTGCTGTCAATTTGAGTAATATTAACTTTTTTCCTCTTGGCTTTGTTTTGTTGACATCATTGTACTCTTTTTTTGTTTTGCTTTACAACAAAAAGGAGAGAATCTAACCTAAAAGATGGCAAACTACAACAAACTGAGGCTGAATTAGATGACTCTACAGGTACTAGGTAACTAATAGATAAAATATAGTTTTTTCTGTGATTTTGGAACTCAAACACAGAGAAGCTCCTAAATACAAATGATTAGGCCGGTATTTTCAACTACAACAATGACGAGCATTATTGACAAGGACAAGTACAAACAAACGTGTATTTTTTGTTCAAACTTTAACCAGTTCTTTTATTTTTAGATTTAACTAAGCAGCTTTGGTTATATCTATATATCTAATAACAACACTGGTAATGACATTACTTGTAGTTTGAAATGATGATAAGGTAAATCAAGTGGAGAAAAAAAGTTTCCACAAAACATTACATACATATTTTTGTTTTCAAAAAGATAGAATGACATTTTATTTTCCTGACAACTTAGTCATATGATCTGTAGCTTGGGTTTTTGTACAGTTTCCAAAATGTAACCTTTAACTTCTGCAAATTAGCTCTTAATCCTGTAAAAAAAAACAAAAAAAACCCCAGTACATTTCTTGTCATATTAAGTGTGTGGATATGGTGCTGTGCTGTGTCTATATGAGTAATCACCCTGCACAAAATCGCTTGTCTCTGAATGTGTCTCTAAGTGATCATATTTGTCTTCTGTATGTAGCTGAATGTAAACCAGGTCTAGCTGATTCCCCACAGACAGACAGGTATGGAGATATTATGGGATTTGTGCTGGCACACTTCTCTTCCACTCTCTGTGAATGTGTGTTTGGGGATATTATGGAGATCAGAGGCAGGCTGGGAGCCTCTGAGGCTATTAGCTCATCTGTATTGTATTGAGACGAGGGTATGTACATGTATGCTGATGACACAAGAGAATTGAGCGTTGTGTCTGCCTGATAACTCACACCTTCATTTTCTTCAGTATTTCTATGTGCATGTATACTTAGGATCAAACTTGCTTGTCCATGTAAATTATCATAATTTCACAGCTATGTTCTTGCAGGTAAATTGCTCAGCTGTGGTAAAACAATTGATAAAATATATACACATCATATTGACACTTTTTTTCCCCCACATTTTTTCTCTCTTCTAGGAGCATGGTTTGATCTGTCAAGGGATTTATTGCTATAAAAATGTGAACCATCTCAATTTGTGAATCATGAATTGAACTGCAAATATGTGAGAAGGAAATATTGCTCAAATCACTCCATCTGTGCCCAAGTTTGATACTGCTCATTTTGCATACAGGACGGTTTTGTATTTTATCACATCAGTAGATTCATTCGCCTGTGAGAATTAGGGTAAAATTGTCTTTTGACATTTCATTACATTTTCTTCCTTTGACAAGAAATTGGCTTTGTTGTGGCGTGTCTGGCGGGTTCAATCAAGTTCCAGATTTCAATTGCATCTTCAAATGCCTTTTTTTTTTTTTTAAATCCAGAGCTTTTTCATCAGCTTCTTTTTTATATGATTATATTATTACATGAGCTGCATTGGTTCTGAGCGATGTCTTTGGTCTTCTTGTCCTTTCCTTTCACTTTCCTTTTTCTCCATTGGCCCAGTAAATCTTGGTCAACTGATGAATACAGATGTCTCCTCATGTCCCATCAACTTGACAAAAAAGTTTAAGCAAAAGAGTGTGCATGCGGGGTAGATGGAATAAAAGGGAAAAAGTCCAGTTTCTTTTTGTGCCAACGTTAGCAGCTTTTATCCCACTTTGATTGATATGGCGTCAGAGGTTACTCGATTAAACAGCATTTCACACGGCATAGATTCCTACTTAAAAATCTCAAGACCTTTAAATTATTTATTGATGTCTGTTTCAATCTGCATCTGGCTCAGGAGGACTGTGCTCCATGTGTGGGTGGAGAACAGTTCTCAGGGGTAGGGGGTGGTTGATGCTTCAGCAGCGCCTAGAGGAACTTGTTTTCTATGCACACTTGTTCACCTGCCTATCTTCTCTAATGGAGCTCAGCAGGGAGGGATGAATAGGTCTGAAAGTGGCAATGCTACAGTGAAATTGCATCGTGGCAGCTCAGCGTGCATGGGCCTCAGTTCTCACAGGTAAAATCCCATTGCTGTCTTTTTTTTTCAACACTTGCTTTTACCTATAGCAGGTGAGAAACGAGGAACGCTTGTGCGGGCACACATACAGTAATTCACCAATGAACAAACTATCAAGAAAGAGAGGGAGCGCATACACTCACATGAGTGATTCAGTAAAATACTGAGAGTAAGTGAGAAGATATTGGATAATATCCTTGGCAAACAACTCAAGAATCTTTTTAAAGTTCAGTGGCAAAACAAAGCAGTTTCTTATTCAGCTTCTATCTTTCCCTAGAGTTCACTCGTTTAGTGGATGGAGAAATATACAAGTCTGATTTAATACAAAGTTATTTGGAGGCATTTAAGTCTCCAGTGTCCCAAAGATGGAAGGTTCAATAGTAAAGTATTGGTGGAGAAGTGGTAGAGTTATTGAAATTTTGTTAAATGAGCATTGTTTCTTAAAGGCCCTAAGCACAGCAGACAGGAGTGCTGCTAACACTGCCTTTTACTTTGGCGTTCATATCAAGTGATGTTGCAAACCAGTAGGCAGAGACTTTTCACTAGTTAAACACATTTGCTGGCATTTTCAAAGAACAACTTTGGTAATAGAGTATTTCTTGCATTGCTTCATTGGAACAATGTGGAATGAAGGGCTTGTTGTGTTTTGAGACTGAACCTTAGGGCACATATTTTTCTTAAGTCTAAGATTAGATATCTTGAATGTAAAATCGTTTTAGGTTACACAAATTCCTCTACACAGGAAACACAAAATAAATCAAATACTCCAAAGGGATAGACTGCACCTTACTCAAGATGCTCACTGACTGGTATCTTGATTTGCTAAGTATATAGCCAATCCCCCTGTCCAGAGGTTAGTACAGACAATATCTATATGTAAATGCACCACTACATCTCTAATGCACATGCACGCTTGCTCATGCACGTTCATACCTGCACCCATAGTAGCAGTCTGCAAACTGTTATGAGTCGGATGAATGATGGCTGCGATTGAGGCATCAATGCAACCTTGAGGGCTGAAACATTGGACGCAGGTCTCTGCTGGTGGTTGGATGAAGTTAGAAGAAAGGTAGTGAGTTCATTTACTTTGTGTTGTGTGTAGATGTGGAGAGCGGGAAGTGAGTGGGGATCTTTAGCTCTGCAGGCTGGCCCATGTTTTTCTCTCTGCTGTTTATTGAGGGCCTGTCTCAGGGGCCAGGTATTGATTTCTGCCTGGATAAGATGGGATAGCCCTGGAAGACTCAGTGACAGATGGATGAGGGAGGAAAGAAAGGGATAAGTGGAGGAGTGTAGCTCTTGTCCCAATACAGAGGCTTCATGTCTAGAAATGTTAACTTTCCCTTGATCTCCACTTATTGGTTCCTTTGAGAATAAAATATTGTGGGTTTTAAGTTTGTTTTATCCTCTGCTACCGATTTAATTGTTAGTCATAAAACAACACCAACATTAAATTTGATTGTTTGATTGTCCAGTGACAAAGTAAAAGAAAAGAAAATGCTTCTTTATTTAACTTGAATTGTTAAATTAACTGACGACTCACATAAGAACTTATGACCAACTTTCTCAGAGTTAAATGAAAAAAATTCAAATAAAGTGGTCTTTAACAACTAGTGACTATTGTCTCAGATTATCAGTGTTGAATTAATTCACGTATTTCCAAACTTTGAGCCTTTTTTTGTTCTTTTTTATCACTTCTTCCTGTCGTTATCTGTTACAGACACACCGCTTATGATGTCCTGTCAACGTCTGGCAGTTTTTTGGGGGAGTCTTTCTATCATAGACACAGATCCTTGGTTTTATCAAGGTTGTTTAGTTGATTGTTTGGTTTTTAAATTCCTCGTGAAACTCAAAGCAGACAAACAAATACAAACACACACACATTCATGCTGCTCCCAGGCCCTCTGTCAACTTACCGGTTGCCAGTCACTGACAGGAGGACAGCCTGGTGACAGAGGGTTTTTGGTATGTGTGTGTTTGTATGTCAGCCCCCGTGTTCATTTGTGCACTTTTTTATGCGCGTGTTTACTGGTGTGTATGTTGGTCTGTTCCTGATAGAGAGCAGGGCTTAAGACAGCCCAAGCGAATGGGGGTTTGGGGTGTGTTAGGGGGGAAAAGTGTCCAAGATTCATTTTTTCTCATCTGGTACAGAGGGAGAGGAGGGGAGGCCGTTGTGTTATTTTTCTTGGCTTGAGCCCTCACGGCTCTAAGTGGGTATTGATCAGGTGCCTTAATGCAAACCTGTCAAATTAATTTTGCAGGGAGAGAAGGCTGTGACTGCTGCAAGATTGCTTCACCATTGAAGGAGTTGGGGGTGGATTGTATGGCAGCAGGGTGTAAAGGGATGTTAGAAATGGAGAGCCTCAGGATTTTTATAATCTTAAAGAGAAGCTTGTATTTATCTTGCTTTTAGTTCTTTCACCCTATTTTTGTACTTAACTTCTACATTCCTTTTTCCTTTTTAGTGTTTTCCGTAACTTCACACACATCTACTTGTGTTAACCTACCGTGTTTTTTTTTACAGTCAGTCCACAAAAGGAAAGAAATAATGGAACAAGACAAGTAAAACATCTTAATTTCACTTATTCATGTAGATTGCACTGGCGATATCTCATTGTACTGGCGACCCAAGGAGATGCAGAATTTAGTTTAAAGCCACTTAGATGAACTTTTTAAAATATTTTGTTTTTATATTTCATTTCATTTTATTGATTATACAACTAATTTTGTGGATGTCAGGCATCAGTGAATTATAGTCAATTTCTGACTGCTTTTTCTAGGATATAGTGACATATCACATACGACACACTCTCACTGAGAGAACCGTGTTAGTCAGCTTACACAGGCACACAGACACAGCTTAATTTCTGGTTTGTTTTCCTGATTGAATTGTAGTCAATTATGTACCATTCAACTAGTGAACAGTTCTCACACACAAATTATTTTTAAAAAAAGATGGTGAAGAGATGGTGCTTTTGATCTCCTTTTCCGTTTCAATGCCCAATGTGAGTGGCACTTTTTCAAACTGTACCATGGCAAAGTAGCCCTCCCTCTCCCCTTTACCTGTTTGAAAGACATCAAGGTTTTATGTAATCAGTCAGTAACAACACGTTTTCACCACCACTTTATGCTATGTGTGCTAGCAATACAATTAGAAAATGAGGATGAGCAAATTTCAGTTGATAAACCAGCTTAGTTTTTTGGAGATGGTAGACATATAACCTAGTTGGGCAATGTAAATAAATGGATTACTCACTCAGAAAGTGATTTCATCCTCCAAAGTATTTTACATTGATAATTAAATCAATGAAGCTAGTGAAGAATAAGCCTCTCCGTGCCTTGGGAGTTTGCACTGAGATATGTTGAAAACTCTCACCCTACTTGTGCTTTCACATGCATCACCGACATCTTGCTATGACTTGCATCAGACAATAATAATGCTCACTTGTAAGGGTTGTGAGTTTTCTTTGCGAAGGTCATTTTATCATACACACTTCCAGCCTGATGATAAGAATTTCCCTCATATGCATGGTCTATATTTATCTGTTATAGCAATAAATGTGACATCAATAAATGTGACAATGGGTTCTTTTGCCAATAGATATTCTAACTTTATAGAAGAAAATCGAGGGGGATTTTATCTATAACAATAGTTATTTTCTGTTGAAGTATTTGGCCTGCCGATGAACCAGCTAACACAAAACCAGGGTCCTGAAAATTCAGAGTTGCTGTCATTTCATTATTAATTAACTTCAATCTATTGTTTCTCCTGTAATCCCTTAGTAAGTTAACTGTCAGTCTGATTATCTTCAAAGTAGAACAGCTGTAAATACAATTATAAAGAGGGATTTGTGGACTAGATTGTTGTTACAGAGTGCGAATGAGTGCATCTGATCTACTGCAGTGTGTTGTGTCTGCTTTTAGCATCTCCCCGTTTATCTGAGAGTTGTAAGTTTTGCACAGAAGGCTGCTGCCCCTACTTATCGACCCGCTCAGCCCTAGATGTGCTTTATGACCGATAGAGTCCGAAATGAAGACACACTCGCCCTCTCATTTCGAAATAGAGACACAGCCTGGTGTATGACTACATTCATAAACAGTCCTGTATGTCAATTCATGAACATATAGACAAAACAATCTACTGTATATATTTCCAAGAGTAGAAAAATAAGATACAATAATGTCTAAGATGCGCACACACACCCATAGATCTTTCGTAAGAGAACACTATCACTGGCAACCACGAAGTGCTCTGCCATGAACAAATCTTTTTAATAACGTTCTCTCTGGAAACAGCAGTTTGACAGAGTTATAGCGCTAAGTATAATGATGATTCAGAATGAGCTTTACTGTGGAGATTTTAAAATATTTCAAGTTCTAGATGACATTTTAACTATGTTTTAAATTCATGTTGATACGTTGTGCATATGAGGTTACTTAGAGCAAGGCTCCTCGTCTCTCCCAGGTCTCATCATCTATCAGACTTACAATCAAGGGCTTAAATGTTGCTTTAGATGTATATCGGTACTACTGCAATGGGGTGTAGCTTGAGACGATAAAGGAGGGAGATGTTTCCGTCAACAGCAGCATGTTTGATCGTTTATCCTGCGGACATTGTTTTTTTTCCTCATCTTTTAATTTATTATTGAACTGTTAACTACTGTCAGCTTCAGTTTGTTTGCTACTCTTATATACAACTGAGAAAATGTAAGTAAGCCCATGGCATCTAAAGAGACTCAGGGAAACCCCACAAACACATTATGGACACTGTTTATTTAGACATGTAAATAGAGTTTAAGCAGCATGTTGTTGGGCTGTTAGTTTAACTTTTTCTGGTTTGTGGTCAAGTCAGTGGCCCAGTTAAGCACTGCACTTTTAACCATGTTTTTTTTATGATGTGATATATTACGTTCTGTTGATAACACAACAACACTTTACTAAAATACCTTTGTCACTTTAACGATAGGTTTAAGCAATGATATTACTTGGTAAGGGTTAGTAAACAATCAAACACTGGCTCTCACAACCACTAGAAGTTGCTAATCCTTTTTAGTAATAGCCATAGCTGCATGTATGAACAAATGCCACATGGACAATTTGTTGGAATGGAGTACGGTCTCTGTTCCTTTGCAGTATCCCAAACATGTATGAGCCCTTTCTTTTGGAAAGAGTAAGTAGGGTTTATGATACAATGTTACAATGTTTAAGTATTTTAATGACTGCCCAAATATATATATATTATAATAAATAAAAATTTAATAATTTGATTGTGTTTCATCAAATTGTGGGGTGGTACTAAATCATGTTCCATTGACTGTTGCTTCATATTTGTCTTTAAGATATAGAATCATTGAGAGGGTATTGATGTGTATTCCATCATTGTCAGTGATGAAAATTCACACCCATATCTACGAGAGGGGGGGTGGACTTTGGTCCAGCTGCTGGAAAACAGTTTTTCATCAAAATGCACCAACTTGATCTGTCCTAGAAACATTTCAACATTTAATTTAAAAAACAAAATCAATTCATGTTCAAATCAGTGAAGAGCTACTAATGTTCATCTCATGTTCATAGAAAGTGTATGAGAGCAAAGTCTTATTGGCAGCTACAACATGGCTCTCTGCTCTCTTAAACTAACTGTTTAGCCTGCCATGTCCCAGCATCTGGGTGTTTCATCCCATCAACATATTACAATGGATATGTATTAAAAATAGCTAGCTAAACCACACAGCGTCAGAACAGAAGTTTCACAACTTTTCTCGTTACTCCCCAATTATCTACTTTCTACTTCTTCATTATTAGTTTCTATACATTGAAATAATCCGGCTGAAAAATGTTCTTTTCCCTCATTGTTTGTACATTATTTTCTTACTCTTTGCATGTTCTTGATTTCTAGCAAACTTTTTAAGTTCACATCAGTGTAGCAAAGTGATTCTTGATTTAAGCTCCCCAAATAGAAAACTCATTTCAAAATAGATTTCCCATGCAGAGCAGTATTTGCATAGTCCTAAAAATCCTTTCTCTGCTTTATTTTTCTCTCTCCAGGGCTCACACAAACACTGGATTCATTTGAATGGTGACTTGAATTGTCCCACTAGCTCGCAAGCTGCTGTGGCACTCGAGATGCAAATGTGTGTGTGTGTGCCTGTGATTGTGTGAAGTGTATTTTTGCTAGCAGCAGATTGGCTAGCTGGTCTCACCAGAGGTTCCATTACCACTCAGTGGCTTTCATCTGCTCATCGAGTGAAAAGTCCTCGCATCTGAAGTGAATGAGGCTCAGTCTAACATGCATACAAAAAGGCACACAAATGCACAACTAAAAATACGGATGGACATGGACAAAAAGTGTGTGTGACAAGAATTCAAATAGATTTTTATCACAAGACACAGTATCACCCAGCTAGCTGGTGAGTGCACCTTCAGCTTTATATTATAATCCCAGACAGCAATTCTGTCTTTAACATATTGTATCATGTAAGAGTTATGATTGACAACAAGAATAATGATACAGCTGTGACAAGTTGAAGAATGAACATTTTCAGTGAATACTTTTCAGGAGAATAGCAGGAGAAACTGAGCTGCACAAATTTCGAGTCTTATGTAAAACAACTTACTATATTCAAGAAAGAGAGATGTACTACATGTAATGGCAAATCATTTACAATAGTAAATGTAAAAAACAAATCTAAATTTTTCCTCTCTGACTTTTATAGGTAAGGCTAATATAAAGACCAAATGAGGAGCCTAAATATTTACAGAAAAAAACTAATGTTCAGCAGCATATCAACACCAGACAAATGTTCTCAAAGTTGCAGCAAACTTAAACTATACATGTATCAGAGAAGTAATGTCCTTAAAGTAACCAATTTATTCACACATTTCAAAATGATATTTCTTGTAGGAAATGAAGCCGTGTGCATGTGTGTGCATGTGGCAGACAGATGACGTGTACCAGGAAGGCAGATGCAGACTGTCACAGAACAGGAAATTCAGACAGGACTGATTGTGTTTAGTAATAACTGACACACACACACACACACACACACACACACACACACACACACACACACAAACACACACACACAGAAATTAACTCTAATGGCAGTCTGGAAGTGTTGCATATTGTTCTTAAACCAACTTTGCACAAACTGGCTTTGATGAAGGAAATGTGTGCCGGATATTTGAGAGGACTCCTGACTGCTCTGTGTGTATATGTGCATGTGCATATCCTATGCTTTTCAGAAGGGGAGCTAAAGTGAAACTTCATAAAAACTTAGATTAAAAAAGATGAGACAGAATAGACTAAAAGAAGCTAAAGAAAATATCTCATCAAACCTATCAAAACTTCTCTCAAATGCATATATATGGTCAGAATGAATAACAGGCAAGCAGAGTGTAAAAAATGCATGCAGCCCATGATTCAATAGCTGGTAGGACCAACTTTAGCAGCAATAACTCACACATTGTTGTGTAGGAATTTTGGTCTGCTATTCTTTATGTTTCTTAGCTCTGTGAAATAAAAATTCAAATTAAATTCAAAAATGCTTTATTTACCCCAAAGGGAAATTATAATGTTGCAGGATTGACCTCTTGTGTTGCTCTGTGTTGTAGCAGAGCTGAAGAAGTCTATCACTGTACACACTTCATTCCAGCATTAGTCTTTGTACAATCAGCTCCAGGTGCTCCAGAGCAGTACCTAGCAAAGAGTCAGCCCTCTTAATCAATTTAAGTTTCTTTGAGTCATTGGCTCTTATGTTGTTACCTCAAAGCAAGTTGTTCTCTCCAGCACTGACTTATAGAAGATATGCAACATTTTGGTGCAGACATTGAAAGATCTAAGTTTCCTAAATAATTACAGTTTCCTTTATTACTTCTTGTAGACAGCTCTCAGTGTTGCACTTTCAGTCTTGTCCCTTGTCCAGGTAAACACACAAGTATCTGTATTTCTCAACCACCTCCATCTCCTCTCCCAAGTTGGAGGCAGTGATGAACTTATTCCTGGCCCTCTTAACCTAGACCTTATGGCATGAAATACGTTCATCTACTCACCGAGAGCAGTTTGGTGAAAGTCGGCGTCCTTCGGAAGATATTTAGATTACTCGAGATCCATATAACGGAATGAATGGGGCATAGACGATGCAGCCTCTAAATAAGGCATTATCTGTCTTTATTTCACCAATACTTTAAGACAAATGAATGAATGAACGAACACGTACTATTGCACTTTTAGTTCATAGCTTCAGTGTTGTTGTTATTGGCAGCTATCGGGGGGCTTATAGAGGGCTTTCTACACACTCGTCTACTGGGATGACGTCATCGCCGCCCGCCGCTGCAGCACAGCAGTTGGGTCATCCTTGATTCTTTATTTGCTAGGGATCTGACATTCTGTTATGGACTGGCGACCTGTCTAGAGTGTCTCCTGCCTTTCGCCCAGTGACAGCTGGGATAGGCTCCAACCACCCCATGACCCTGAACTGGGTTAAGCAGAGATAGAAAATAGATGCATGGTAGGATGGGATATGACATTTCCCATCAGTATCAAGGGAAGACCGGGCCTGAACTCACACAGCATTTCCTTTTCAAATCATTAGGGGATTTGGGACCTCTGGGCTTTAGTTGGCATTTGGAAATTTTATCTAGCTGCCCCTGTTTGTAAGCAACATTTGTATAGGCACGGTAACTCTATATAACAGATTTTGAAGTGTCAAAAATACGAGGAGAATCCACTCACGAAGCCTAAATTACATTTGAAAAGTAAGTGAAAATAATGTTTATTAATGTTGTCCATTATCCCTTACATGAACACAACAAAGTGAACAACATTACTCATTTATAATTGTGCCTACCGACATTATTAAACATTATCTTGTACTTCCATTGTAGCATAACTTCCGTAGTGGCTTGGTTTTGTGACTTTTGCATTTGTGTTGCAGCTTTTGTATTGTGTTGACCCTTCTGGGTCACTGTACTTCCTAGTGGACACTCAGGAAGAGGATTTACATACCCACATGTATGTGGGTTGTGAATGAATTACAGTGAAAACAGAAAATATAATAACTGATAGATGTGTTGTGCCAGCAAGCTTAACAATATCAATATCAGGATTGGTTTAGTTTTTCTGTTGCATTTTCTTATGATTGTAAACTCTGATTTGGGGGATCTACTGAAGGAATCTTAAAAGAAGTCCTATACAGTAATAAAGACACAAGGTAAAAGAGTGGAGCATGGGGACTGTTTGATGGGGGGAATGAGGGTGAAAATGAATAAATTGGTGTGTGTGTGTGTGTGTGTTTGTGTATGTCTGTATGTGTAGGGGGGACTTTTCTGTCAGTCCTTATATGCATCAAATGCTGCATCCCATTCACAACAACATGACAGAGACGTAAAGCAATATGCCAGACCAAAAGCATTTAATTTTGAGATGTCTGCCCAATGGATTCCCATTCAGATTAACCTGGAGTAACACACGTGCATGTGCACACAATGAATTTTGCTAGCATACTGTGTATGTATGCATGCACAGATACACATATGCTGTTTTGCCACTACATCTATTACGTCAACCCCCACAGACTCAGGGGAAAAGAGGAAATGTCTTTTTTTTAAAGAATTGAATACACCGAGATGAGCTTCGCCCCTTTAACCTTACATATGCAAAATCTGGTGCTGCGTAATCATGTGAACAGACACAAAATAGGCACTACAATCAAATATGTAATTTCCCTGCCAATGGGACGGGTACTGCTCTCGTGCTGACAATAAAATACTCTTATAGTGGCTCAAACCTTCACAATCTTAATAGATAAAATGTAACATTAGCTTTTAAAATAGATTTTGCCAGATATTTTCTAGATTGTTAGATATAGATATTGCTCAGGTGGTTTACCAACTTGAAGGATATATGAATAAATATATCTAATTTTCTTGAAGGTAAAATTGTCTTTGGGCTTGTTGGCAAGAGTGCTGTTGTAACCAAATTATTGATCAGTGATTTTGAAAAGTAATTAGACAGTAATATAAAAGGATAACATTTCCAATTAAATAGATAAAGAAGTCATGGAAAGACGGTCAGACCTAAGAGAAAATAATTTATTAATTGCGTCTTGGGATAATAAAGTCCTTTTCCTTGCTGTAATTTGATATCTTAAGGGAAGCTGAATGAATAAGTTCTTAAATGATTCTGAATTTACATATAGTGTTTATTTATGTGTTTTGGCTTTTTTCTTTCACTGAGCAATGGTATTTGTTTCAACTGTTCTCAATAACATGTGGCTGCTTAGAGAAAATGTCCTGCTTTTAGTTTTTATACACCTTTTATATGAAACAAACTCCCAAATAACTGCAGGTCAGTGTCAACTCTTGCTTCTTTTAAATAAAATCTGAAGACTTTCCTTTTTACCACTCCGTTTAATTAATTGATTTGATTGAATTGAAGGATTTTGATTAATAACATGCACGAGGATGCATTTCTCTCGCATTTTTTACTTCTTTATAAACTGTAAAATTATTTTCTTAATGCTTTTTAGTTCTATCTAAAGCACTTTGCCTTGCATTACCTATATAGATGGCATTACCGTGGCTTCTCCGTGGCTTTGTAATATTTTTTACCAGGATTTGTCTTTTGAATTAGGTATAAAGCTAATTTCTTTCCGTATCTTAATATCACCAAAATTAGGAGCAACTTGTCTCAGAGTGATGCAGATCAATCATATTTCTCCAGTTTTAGCTTCTCTTCCTCTGGTTCCTGTTAAATCCATAATAGACCAGCTGACCAACAGGGGTTCTGGAGGCGGAAACCATCTCTATTTTTTGGATTAGGCTTAGAACTCTCATTTTTAATAAAGACGATAGTTAGAGATAGCTCAGGTGACCCTGAATCATCCCTTAGTTATGCTGTTTCAGGCCTAGATTGTTGAAGGACTTCCCAAGATTCACTGAGCCCCTCTTCCCACTTTGCTCTCTTTACTCTGATAGACATATGACAGTTTTGTTGTCATTAACTGGAGATTTTTCTTTCCCAGCAGGCATCCCTGATCTGGTGTTATAGGGCTTGTTTGACCCTACTTTCTGTCTATACCCGCAATGGGTTGAGGCAGATGGATGGTTTTTTGAGTCCGGTTCTGCTGTAGGTTTCTTCCAGTTAAAAGGGAGTTCTACTCTCCACTGTCGCCTCATGCATACTCAGGGGACTGACTCAAAGACAAGATTCAGTCCTTTGATCCATTATTCGCCTTAGCTTGGTAACTTTTATAGATTGACATTTTTGACTAATTTGCATTTTAATGCAATTTATTTAAAAGGAATGCAATTGGATAACGATTAATTGGATTCAGTTGAATTTTTATTTGACTGAATTTGATCTTATCTTTGAAGTGCTTGAGATTAATTTAGTTGTGAATTGGTACCATATAAATTAAACTGAATTCCATTTTCAAGTTACTGCAGTTGTTTTTTTCTAATACTTCTCGCTTCATTTTCTGCATATTTTTTCTCAATGTTAAAACTTGACCGTAAATATTAAATATGGCCTTCCTTTTTGTTTTTCTGATCCAGATAATTCTCTAACTAAACAGAACAGTTAAAGGCAGTTATCTTGCTTTTATACATGATCCCAATATCAGCTCTGATTCTGAAATAAAGAAACAGAACAACTGATGGAACCAGCGTTTGTATTTTCTTGAGACACTACAACATGCGCATAAACACACACCTACACATAACCCCAAAGTAGTGCCCAAAGATGAAATACGCCACAAAATAACTGAATCTGTTGCTCGCCCCTGTTGTTGTAATATCACCATTGCCTCAAAACTGTTGTTACTGCTGGCCAGATGATGTTAGCTTTTAGCAGCATTGTGTTACAGACAATGAGGCCACTAGTGCCGCTAGGATCAGGTGTGTGTGACTGATAGCCAATACTGAGATCAAAAGAAGTATTTCAGAGATGTTTTAATTGAATTGAGAAGCATCCGCAACAGGAATGAGTTTCAGCTTTGTGTGTCTGTGTCATAATTTGTGTACAAGATGCTTGGCTGGTGATTGGATGGAATGGTTTGAATATGTATAAATGTGTGCATGTGTCTGGATTTTAATTGAATAGAGTGTTTTCAAAGTCTGAGAGGTGTGTAACACAGTGCATTTTCCAGTCCACCTGTGACAGTGAGACAGCAGCTTATTGTGTGTACCGGCACTGTAGTACGTTTGATGTGAAGTATCTGAACCTCACAGGACTCAGCAACAAATTCTTTGTGTGTGTGTGTGTGCGCACACACAGTCGCTCTTCTCCTTTAGCTTCTATGAATTTTGCTACTTTGCACTGACAATCCAAAAAAGCAGCTTAAGTTTTTTTTTTTTTTTTACTCTTCAGTTTCTTTTTTAACAGCATTTCCAAAAGAAATAGATGTATTGCTTCAGAAGATTTGCTCAGGGAGGGATTTTCTTTTGCTTTTCAGGGGTGTTTTTTAAAAGGGGCTTGATTCCGCTAAGTAGGGCTGCTAACTGTGCAATCCCACAATGCAATGTCCTAAATCCAAAGGACTTTGACCATTCATACATATGGGGGCAGGGGGAAATGACAGGGGGTAGAAAAAAAAGCACCAAATGAAAGGCTATTAAAACAGTACTGAAGATCAGAGTTACACCAATTTCCCTGTTCCACTTCTGCTTTCTATCTATCCCTAAATCCATCTCTCACTCAATTATGAAATGAAAACTAAGATCATCTTAAGAGGTTAGAGATTACTCTCTGACCCTGATGTGTGTAATTCACAAAACAATACTCCACTTTTTTGACTCTTACCGTAATTAAGAAAATTCAATTCACTTATGACTTTTAAACCATCTTATCGATCTATAGCTTAATGCAGTTTTCCACTTTTGAAGGAAAAAAATCTGAAAAAAACTTCTGCAACTAAGACAAAGTCCCAGAGTGTATTAATGTTAAAAGCTTTATAAATGTTTCAGAGTGCATTATGACGACTAGCATGAGAGAATCAAAGTCATGTTTTCCCCCCCATCTGCTTCAACAACCTATAAATGTAAAATGTAAGTTGTGGCTTTTGCAAGTGCAGAGTTTGACAAATTGGTTCTTCAATTTTTACAGATATATGATCATCAGCATGTATTATTGAAAATTTATGTAATGGATGTGTACCGATGAATCCATATCCACAAGGACCATTTTCTTTGTGTTTCCTCCTTCTGTTGCACATCCTCCACAAGACAGCTGATCGATTGTATAGCCTTTCAGTTCCACTGAGGAAGGGAAACAAACTTTTTTTCCCCGATTTGAATTAATAAATGAAAATAAAATTTGTGCGTGTGCATGTGTTTTGTGTGTTGTACAACAGTAGGGGGGTCTGGTGCTCCGTATGTTCCATTTGCCCCCCTATGGAGCATAGAGCCCTTCCATCACCCATCATCTCCTCTACACACAAAATGCATGCATGTTTTTACTTCTATACTTGTGAGGGCCTACCCTGAAATTTTTCTCAATTAATATTGGTCCATTCATCTTTTTGTTATATTTAAGTGTTTGAATTTATTTCCAGTCCAATGTTCAGATCTTGTAAGTATTTTGTCTTTTTTTTTGTTTCCTTTGAACCTAGAAATAACTTTAACTGTGATACAAACAAGACATGAGAAATAAAGTTGGAACACTTGAGCATGCACCTATTCAAAGTCAATACTATATAAAACCCCCTTAATGTAACAATTACAGCTGAAAGTCTCTTTTGACATGTCTCTATAAGTTTGGCACATTTAGGGTTTTTGACTATTCCACAAGGCAGAAATGCTGCAGTTCCTCCAAGCTTGATAGGTTCTGCTGTCTATGGTAATCTTTAGGTCATAACACAGATTTTCAAACTAATTGAGGTCTGGGCTTTGACTAAGACATTCCAAGACATTTAAATGTCTATTTATACCACTTGATATTTTGTCTGTGTGCCTAGGCTTGTTGTTGCTATGGTGAAAGGTGAACTTCTGTCCTGGTGCTAGTTCTCTGGAGGACCGAACAATTTTCAGGTCATAAAAAGTAGCCCAACAGCATGATGCTCCCACCATCATTGTTTGAACTGATTGGTCTTCAATGTGCTGCTTGCTTGGGGGTGCCCTTTACTTAGTGGGGTTGTAGACTCTGGGGCCTGTCTCAACAAACTGTATACTAAGCTCATATGACACAGATTTCATCCAAACCAAACATGTGACATCTGTAGCCAATGGGCAGCAGCAGATCTTAAAGGCTTGATAGCATCGGAAGTAAATACATTTGCACTGAATAACCGCCATTTGTTTTTATTTTTACTTCTCCAGTTGATACAATTCTGTGTAGGTCTATGATGGAAAAATTCAAAAGCATGTAATTTAGATAAATATTAAGTTATAATGCAACAAAATAAGAAAAATGCATTCAAGTGAATAACTTTACAAAAACTACTTTTGCAAAAAACTTAAAATAAAATAGAATAAATATTTGTGATTGGCAGCTCCAGGCAAGAACAGATTGAAATCTATCTGAACAGGAAGACTGTCAACCATGTTCTGCCAGATCAAATTAAACAGGAGCTCTGAATCAGCCATTGGAATTTTTCAGCGATTTTTGAGGAGTAGGAATTGGTTCACTTGTTTATTTTATTCATTTCTATATATTTTTTCTATATATTTTTGAAGACTTAACATAGAAGGCCTTTGTTTAACTTTGAAGTGTGAAAAGAGAGAAGAGAGCCTCCTTTTGTAATGCACATATTTTATCAGCTAAGACATCTGAAAATAGTCTAAGTACAATGAGTTTGTGTGTGTGTGTGTGTGTGTGTGTGTGTGTGTGTGTGTGTGTGTGTGTGTGTGTGTGTTTGGATGAGAGGTAGTCAGAAGTGGTTAGAGGAACAGTGGCCTCCTCATTGCCCAGAGGGTGAAAAAGCCAATGATGGCCTTTCTGCTGCTACTTAGCTGATAACACATAGGACCATCCTTTCACACATTCTCCCTCACCATCTCACTGTACGATCGGCACTCACTTGCTCACTTTCTCTCTTTTCCCTCTGTGCATCTGTCTCGCTCTCCGTCTATTCCCCCCCGGCCCTCTCTCTGTCTCTCTGCTGCTCCTGTCTGCAGGAATGAATCAGACATAAGAGGCCAAACAAGATTTTCAACCCATTGCTTTTGATTAAGTGACTTAACACAGAGGTCTGCGGCCCGGCAATATCACTAATGGTCCGAAGAAAGAGAGATAGTGTGTTTGGGGGATATAGAAAGAGACAGAAAGTTAGAGCAGGAGAGAGAAAGACAGACGTAGGCTAAATCTCTCACCAGTAGTACCATTTTCTCTGGCTAAAGATGAAAGTGATTATAAACTTAAAAGGAGCTTTGCTCTCATATCTTTCTCCATAGCAAGTTTAGTTGGAGAATTATGATTGAGCCGGATTTAGTTTAATGCAAAAGCCTTTTCTCAGAAGAGAGGGGAGAGCAGAAGCTTCTTTTGCAACAGAGTGAGCATAGAAAATCAAACAATTGTGTCATCATTCTATCAGTGTCCACTTCACTAATATTTATAGTGTTTATATGTTCTTTCTTTATTTCACATGAACCCATTGAGGAAATTGTAACACAGACCCATGAGCATTTCTGCATTCCCTGGTTTTTTTTTAATCAGATAGTTAATTCTCCAAATGTTGCTTTTATGGAAATGCAAAACATATGTTGCTACTTATCTGATTTCCTGCAGGCTAACAAAAACAATTTAGCATATGATCACTGGGATGGCAGGATATACTTAAAACATTGAAAATACATTTTCATAATCAGTTGTTGCCAGAGATTTGTTTGAATGATCATTTCAAATCAAGGAGTGCGACTTTAGAATGTCAACTTATGTGGATGTTTGTGTGTGTCTGTGTGCCATAAACACATAAAAACCATTCATGGTTTTTTTGTCCTTTTCGTCTCGGTATAATTGATTTATCAGAAAAGACGTACATTATTAACCCTGTAATTGTGCAACCCCAATTTTCAGTTAGGACGCTTGGAAAATGTAAATATAAAAATAATCAATTTATTTACAAATCTTATAAACAGATATCTTATTCCCAATAGGCCACAAAATATGTATATAAAATATTGGAATGTGATACATTTTACTATTTCATTAAAAATATTGTCGTGATGATATGATCTTAAGTTTGATGGCAGCAACACAACACAAAGAAGTTGAGAGGATGGAAACAAAAAAATAGAAAAGTAAGTGGTACTTAAAAGAAACACCAAGAGAAAAATGAAGCCACTAATTAGGGGAACTATCAACGGGTTAGTAACATGATTCGGTATAAAAAGATGACTTTAATGAGATGGAGAAGAAACAAATGGACTGAGGTACAGAAATCTGATAAAAACTTCTACATCTACAAACTGTATTTCTCAACGTAAAATTGTGAGAACTTTGAATTTTCTTCTACAGTGCACAATATCATCAAACGTTTCCAATATAATACATCTATCTACATCTATGAATACAGATACATCTATGTATGCAAGAGAAAAAAATTATATTTTTGGATGACTGCGAGCTTTGAGCCCTCAGGTGGCATTGCATTATCAGACATGATTCAGCCAACAGCAGAGCTATTATATTGAGCCAAAGGGCCAAGAATTTCAGCAGAACTGTTGAGTGTATTTTCATTAAGATCAAGAAAGTTTAACTTCATCCAGGTTTTCAGGTCACACAGACAGCTTAGTATTGGTTGTAGTAGATTATTGCTGTCTGAGTTGCTAGGCAAATATACTAGAATACCTTTAGCAAAGCAATGAAAAGGAATATCATGTTTTCTGATAGTAGATCCAACAGGAAACATCTATAAAGTGAAAAGCACTGGGCTTAAGATTGACTCGTGAGGTACTCCATAAGTGAGAGGAGCAGTAGAAGAAGAACAGTCCCCTAAATAAACAGAACTAAATTAAACAAAATAAACTCATTCCGCTTAGTTACAATTTAAAACAACCGCTGTTCCAATCTTGACAACAAAATGTTATGATCCACCATATCAAAGGCATATCAGACATGTATAAAAGCACAAAAACAGTCTGAGTCATCAGTTAAAGAGAGCAGTACAGACCTTTCACAGATTAAAAAAATGTGGTCGATCATGAAACGCATAAAATACGACAATAAAAACCTTGGCCTGTCGAACAGCTAGATTCCTATATCAAACACAAATGGCACAACATTCCAGATGTTTATGAACTGCTGTTAAGAGAAGCCACACAGTGGTAAACATGGCTTTTTTAAGATGTGTTGCTGCCATCCAATTAAATTTGAGCTAATATTTTTCATGAAATGATGAAACGTTTCACTTTCAACATTTGATATCTACTCTATGTATTTTTGTGAAGTAACTATTGGTTTATGAAATATGCAAATAATTGCATTCTTTTTTATTCAATTTCACAGAGCATTCCAACCTTTTTTATAATTTGAGTTGTATTCGCTTACAAGCTTTTACGTGTTGATCAAGTTTTAAGCATGTCATAGTTATCGCTCATAAAATCAAGGAACAAAAAATTCAGCTTTGGGGAATTGATGAAGTTTAAAGGACACCACAGAGACTCAAAGTGACATATGAAGACCATTACGGTGTTTGGCTGCTGTGAACGGGTTTGGTTAAATGAGGCAACATACTGAAAATGAATTTGGTTGCCTAAATTTCACTGTTATTGCTTTGTGCTGCAGTCACAGTTTCCAAGAAACTATCCTCCTGGCAGGGTGTGCATGAGAATGTGTGAGTATGTGTTCAGGTGCCTCTGTATAAGTGTCCACCTGCATGGATGTTTGCAATTATGTGAGGTTTTGTAAGTGTGTGTGTTACACTCTGCACATTAGCGGTAATTATAGTCAGTAATAACCCTAACGAGGAGAGAGGGACAGGCTGCATTCAGAGCAGCAATTACAAGTTAATCAGCTACCATGTTGTTGAGAGTAATTAGGTAATGCTATGAAAAGGATTAACATCTCAGATATTTACTGCTGCAATGTTTAAGGGGCTGAAGGGCTATATGTGTGTCTATTGTAGATGTATCTCTGTGAGATTTTGACGGCCAGCCAGGAATTTTGTCTGTTAGACAATCTCCCATTAACTTTATTATTATTAAATAATTTATTTATTCATGTATTTGTCGTCATTTATTTTGGTAGGCAACAGAAATTGGTTAGCACTGTTTTTTTTTCCCAGTAGCAGTATGTCTTCAATTTAGAAAACTTAAAAAAGAATTAAACGTTGAAGAAACAAGCCTCTGTGTAAATTCTTATATGTCCAGAGTGTACAGTGTTAGCGCACCTTTAGAAATTCTGGGGCCTTACTGTACTCTGCTGTGTCAAGTTACGTAGGTGTTAATGTGTTCTGATGGTGACCGAACGTGTGAAGCCTCTAATTGTTGGACTCAGAGGAGGAAGCTGCTATTCAGCGCTCTGCCAAGTGCCATTTAGGCTGAGCTGCTAATAGCAAGGCTTTGACATTGATACATACACCTTAATTATATTTTGTGTATAATGAGATGCTAGGGAGAGATGGAGGAAGGGATGGAGAGGGAGAGAGAGAGAGAGAGAGAGGGACAGGAAGAAGAGAAAATATATGAAAAGATAGGGAAGAGACAGACAGGGATCAGCCAATGACCTGTGTGATGCAGAGAAACTACTCTGACAGCTCATTGCCCAGTCCTGTCAACCCTGGTGTTTATTGGAGTGTGTGTGTGTGTATGTGTGTTTGGACATGTACTTAATATGTAGATTAACATATTCTAAAATGCATGATTAGCTAACAACACACATGAAAATTGCACATTAAATTGAGTGTATTAAAAAATGCCAGCTCTATTAGGGTTGTATGGACAAATTGCTCAGGATTATCATTGTTGTTATGGTATGATAAATATGTAATTATTTCTAGCAAGCAGATAAAATCACATTAACTTTTCTATTTTAATTTTCAAATGTCACTAATTCAAGTACATATTTCCCACTTCTGCAAGTAAAATGATTCCACAAACCATTTATATCAGCTACTTGAAATCCAGTTACAATACCTTCGAAAAATTAATACAAAATGACTTTTTATCAGGCACAAGAACCAGATACATTAGTAATTCACAAAGGCTAACTAAACTGTGGGTTAAGTATTCGGAGAGACTTTTGTGGAACACTTACGGAGCCAACTAAGTGACAAATTGTTTTTAAGCTACATTTGAGTCTTTTATAAGATAATCAAACTTCAATAAGCAGTACAAGTTTCTTTACTCAAGAGATATTGATATTATTCATAAAGTTTTTTTTTTAAAACTCAGAGCAAAACAAGACAAACAACCATGCACACACACTCCCTAGGGTCAATTTAGAAAAGTTGTTTTTTGTATCCTTTGCATGGAGGAACTTTTTATTGTAATACCAGAAAATCATTTTTCATAGTAACTTTTCAATTCTCATAAAAGATGAATCAACCTCAATTTTATACTTTAAGATTTGAGCATTGTACAATCGTGCATTTATACTTTTCAGTAATGCAGAGAATGTGCTGTCACAGATGTTGATGTTTGCCTATGCATGTTAGTGTAAATGATAGCAGAGGGTTAGATTGACCTTCTCATTACAGCAGATGTGATGGGAGGAGAGACACACGCCCAGGGGTTAACAGTTGGGTTGTTGGCTGAACAGGACAGTTGGGGGTAGATAAAGAGAGAGGATGGAACTGGATGGAAAGAGGAGAGAGATAGGGAAATGAAGGGAGATTGCATTATGAGAGAGGACTGAAAGGTGTAGAAGGAAGTAGAAGAGAATACAAACAAGAAAGTGAAAATAATATAGGTGAGGACGAAAGTGTAGAGGATTAATTTCTAGTTGCTGCGCTATAGATAAAATGTCAAAAGTGAAAGACAACATTTCCTTTCTAAACAACTAACTGCAAAGGTCTTAAAAATTTGGCCAAATGAGTAATTAACACTATTGTTCACCCAATACTGCGATTGTATAAGTATTTATCTATCCCAGAGCAAACACTGTTTTTAATTACTAGCGAATTTAAAAAAGAAAAGAAAAAGATGGAAAGAAAAAACACACAACTAATTTGAACAAACCCCCTCTAAAATAATAGCATTTTACCTCTTTGTTCATAGAATACAGTGTGCCTGTTGTCTCGAGCATAGAAAGTCGATTGGAGCACTTGACAAAGAATATTAAACAATGGAGCCTCATCAGGCAAGTGGCACCTACAACCTTGTTCAAACAGGAGCAGATAAGAAAAAGTCTGAGTAACCATCAGGTCGCGTTCTCACAAATCAACAGCCAGGTGAACCAATTGTGTACTTACCTTATTTTGACAGAGTAAGAGCTCAAAACCACCAGTCATTAAGTCGGATTAAGATGCATCCGTCAAATTCCTTTATTTCCAACTGTTACTTATCATAGAGTTACGCTTCCCTAAGTAGAAACAAAGGTGGTCAGTATGTTGCTCAAGGATTTTAATTTGCCTGTCAATATAATTACCAAAGCAAAAATCTAATCCATCTATGGATTTGGTTTTAAGAAGGTCTTATTTTGATTTTTCATAAAAACTATGAAAATTGTAAAGGAAAGAAACAGAAAAAAATGTTTTAAGAATAACCTGAGATGAAGATGTCTTGTATGAGAAGACAAGGCAACATTTAGGTCCATGGACATGAAAAGTGGAAAGTGTGGAAAGCAATGCTAAAACTGAAAAATAAAGTGATGGTTTTTTAAAATTGTTTTCTACAACTTTATTACAAGTGTAACTTCAGAAAATAAATGAAAAACTGTTGGTTCCAAAAAAATGTTCACATTAAAAACTTAATGATGCTGCTTGATGATGTTCTTCTGCTTATCTGTGTTGCATTTTTCATTAAAGTTACAAAACATGTGGAAAAAAAACAACAGAAAAGTGTCAGAAAGATAAACAGGAAAAAAGACACTGCTATAATTATAATTGAAAACCTAAAGAACATATCCAATACGCTGAAAACACAATTGGACAAAACTAATTAAAACAGCATTCCAAATAGTTTAAATCACTGCTTTGCCGGTCTGTGCTCCTTAGGCAGGGTGCTCCGAAATACTTTATCTTTTGAAACAACAAAAATAACAATTAAGTTTTGCCCTGGGACAACAGCTCATAAAAAGATAGCAGTAAACATGGGACATGTGCAGCAAATGAGGCGCTGCTGGTCAGGTCTGGGCCTTCAGTCTGAGAGAGGAGAGGAAGGTGGAAGCAGTGCAGAGCCTGATTGTAAACATCACAGAAACACTGATGGTTGCGCTCGTGATGGTAATTAATTACCCTGATTGATTCCGACGGCAGCTTGCTTGTGAGTGGCATTTCATCATGATGTTCTTAAGTTAACACCCCCACTCCCCACTAATAAGGTAACAATTAAAACAGCCATTTGCATCTAACATTATACCCTCTATTAGCTTGTGAGAGGAAAAATTGTAGCTGAAGGGGGCAGAGGTTGCTGAGAAAAAGCACAAAAGTACGTTTGAGTGTGTGTTACTCGTGGACATGCTTGAATGCAGTTGCCCACACAACTTGCAAAAGGCACGTATGAAAGAGGGAACAGACTTGCATGTTTCTCTCTGCACTGCCTCGCTGATTTATGGGGACTGTGATTGCCGGTTCCATGACCCTGTGACGGTACTACATGTCCGACTCACGGTATCCTGACTTACACTCCCTCTCCAACACACACAAGCAAGGTCCAGCCATCACTCGTTGGAATATGAGTTGCCACGCCAAAGATGGGGAGGGGGGTCCACGGGCTGTCCTTGGGGCTGATTGGCTGAGAGTTGTCAAACGATCACAGTGGTGGCGAGCAGGGGCCTTTCTCCCCCATAAAATCAATTTCAATCAACGTGGAGACGCAATATTATCAAATGTCAAGTCCACCGCGGCCCTCGGCCCTGTGCTGCAGCAAAAAAATTATTCCTGACAACCACTTGGCGACTTAATTAAGTGCAACAAAAAGGGACAAGAAGAGGAGAGGAGGCAGTGGTGAAAGAGAGACAGAAGGGGGAGGGTAGGAAGGGGTGGGGTGGGGGGGATTAAGAGTCAAAATATCTCAATTGGTCAGTTGGTCTTTCTGTTTGGTTGACTGATTGTATTGACAAGGTCTCAGAATGATGGCCTCACTGGGGAGCGGTCAGAAAGAGAAGGACGGAAAGGGCTGGACAGAAGGAGGGAAGGGGGCATGGAGTAAAAGAGCAGCGGAATATCGAAGAGGAGATGATATGTTATGTTTGGGAGGAGCATGAATTGGTAGATAATAAGGGAAGTAAGAGCAAAACCGACAGGGTGAAAAAGGACTGGAAGATACATAAAAGAGAATATGGATGATGGACAAAGTTAGGAATGAAGACAAGGGATGTAGTTGAGTGGAGGCTTGTGAAGAAGGGAAAGGAGGAAATGGCAGAAAATGCAGAGATGGATGGATGGAGAAAGCGGCAGATGGAGGGATACAGGGAGAATAGACGAGTAAGTGGTAGTTCAGAATCTCCCTTCAAACACACACACACACACACACGTGCACACCCTCCCATCTGCTGGCCAGCTCTCTTCATATTGAAATAATTCCTTGGGAAATAAATCACATTTCGATTGGCTGGTAATTGCTGAAGATCGATCAACACGTTCTGCTTGGAGGATTTTCCTCCTTTGTCCACAGCACACACACATACACACACGCACACACGGTCGTCGATGGGGACCTTGAACCTCTAGGGATAACTGTTACCTGATTGAGCGAATCAGTAAACATGAGCTGCTGATTGTTCCTATGCAGATTGATATGAGGTGGTTGATTGAAATGAGGAAAAAGAAGATGAACCTGGAGATCGAGAGGAAGATGGGAAAGACGGAAAAAATCTGTACCAGAGTAAAGACACAAAACTTGTACACTGGATAAAGTCAGAAAAACATGAAGCAAAAGATCAGCCAAAGTATAACTACTACAACTTGGTAGAATAACCACTGTTATTTCCCATGTGAACGTTTCACCTTTTAAAATGCTGTGAGACTGTACTCAGAGCATTGCAAAAATACTAGTCTGATTCATGAATGAGTAATTTTGATCAATTCTGCAATCAGTCAGCGGTTAGAGGTCTATGTCCCTCATGTTAAAGTATGATTTATAAATGGCTAGAGGTCATAATGATACTATAGACGCTTTACCAGGCTAAATGAGAATGGCCTTTCTTCTCATGTTCTTTGTATGACAGGGACAAGCAGGTTGTCAATACAGGAATGACCCTGCTGCAGGGCTGAAAAGAGACACACATACAAACACACAAGCCCGTTTGAGCACATTTAACACAAACACCTGGAAGCACACACACACACAAACAAAAACACATTCACACTGAAGGAAGCCTCAAAAAACAATAGTACAGTACTGTGCACAACCACTTGAGTAGTCATTCCCACACACACATACAAGTAAAATAGTATATACTCACATCCAGGCAATGGATCAGTCAATACACTCATTGATCACCCTCTGATTTACAGAAGCAGCAAGCACTGTAAACAGCAGCATAGATTTTTCTGTTTCCATAAAACACATGCACAATTTATTCACTTTTCAGAAGTAAATCGATGTGATTCTGTGGCTGTAGAACAAATTTCTCTCACGTACAGCATAAAAACAGACAGGGTTGTTATTCAAGCATACTTTAAACCTCAAGAAAAGCTGCTGCTGAGTTGCAAAAGATATTGTTAGGGCTTTAGATGAATTTACACAGCATCGTTTAGTTCTCAAAGGAAAAGAAAACAAGATTTCACTGTCTGAGACAAAAATGTTTTTGATTTATTGATTTATTTGTATTTAAAAAAATATTATCATACATCTAAATTAATCTCAGGGGTAGACAGTTCATTCACAAAAAAGAGGAAACTTTTCACTGATATGTGATTTATGGAAAAATCTCAGTTACAAACTATGAACAGTAATCTGAAATGCGGCTGATGGGATCTACTCCTGTTCAGCCACAAGGTACAGGGTGAAAAGCCTTGTTCATAATCAGTGGAAATGATCACAAAAGGTGTTGAATGAGGCTTGCATTCGGCCCGTTTTTTCTCCACAAACTGAAAACATTTGTCATTTGTGATTAGTTGCTATGAGCCTCCAAAGTGTCTCCAGAGCTTTGTTGGATAACCTACTATCCTATAAAATCATGTTTGGTATTAGGCTGTCTCCACTGGATTGCAGAATTAGCTTAAATTTGAAATCAGTAGTCAGATATCATAATTTGTTGCATCTGTCTTCATAGATGTTTGAATTTTTTTTTCAGATTTCTTTTCAGATTTCTTCATTCACACTTGATTTTGGGTGGTGTAGTTTTCTACTTTGAGCTGTACTATAATAAGCAAAGGGGGCAGCTATTGTTTAGTCTGCCCAAACAAAGATATATGGATATATGGGAAAAAATAAATAAATAAAATAACCAGTCGGTGCAGTGTTAACATTGTGAATATATTTTTTATTGTTGTTAGTAGAAGTAGTGGTAGTAGAAGCAGTATTTATACGTGGTATTCTTTAAAAGACCCAGTTTGCAGATTGGTAAAACACAAGCACACAGACACACACCTAAGGGTGCTTTGTGTAAATAAGCGTACCTGCACTCCTGTGGGGAGGTCAGAGCACCCATCCATCTAGCTCTGCCTAGGGTCATCCCACACACTTTTTGTTTTCTGTTCTGCTCTCAGAACAACACAAGCTCACACAAACACACATTTTCCACCCCGCAGCCATCATTTAGTGGTTTGAGTTCAGAAAATGTTTTGGATGTGTAACACTCAAGATGACATGGGAAGACACAGGAAGACAGAACACTGTCCAGAGGTCTGTGTGTGTGTGAACATGTCAGAATAATGAAGTCCAGCTACAGAAACCTGCAGTGCACCTCTTAATGTATTAATGATGTCACTAAACTCTGGTTTCATGTTTCTTACAGATGAGCTTTACTTAGTTGTGTTTTGTTTTATTTTTGCAAATGTTAGAAACAGTTTCCTTTGTGTCGTGACACTCTTCACCCACAAGAGATGTTCAGTTTGCTTTTCCCTTTGGTCATCAACCTTTTTTTTCGGAAGATCTGGAAAACAGACATTGCTGATAGAGATAAGAGGATAAGTGCACATGTATGAAAGGGCTCTTAATCTTAATACTTGTTGATAAATAGTTGTAATTTCTACACTTGGTTGGGTAATCCAAAAGGAAAAGAAGATATTCCACTCCTTACACCTAAATGACCTGCTGACAGCACAGTAACAGATTTCAGTCTAGTAAAAGTACAGCGGTGGGGGGGCATCACTAGTACATAGTATCTGTTAATCCCAGCTCTGTCCAGTTTGGAAAACTACTAGGTGTAAAATAGACAATTTGAAGTTTAATGGTCTAGCCGTTACTTTCACTTATAATGTGTTTCATTGTAAATCTGAAGATCTGCTTTACTCTGGCTTTAATAGGTGACCCTGAAAAAGGAAAGTGAAACAAAAGATTTTCCCGCAGAATGCAACTTTGTTTTAAGTTTGTTTGTTCAACATTCCATAATAATATCCTAGTTAAGACCAATTATGGACAATGCTGTTAGAAGGAAAAATAATGTGGCACAAACTTATATTATATTGGCTATAATCATGAATATGAGCTGAAATTTGGCTTTAATGAGATAAAGACATTGACAAAAACATTTGTCTTTCAACTGATCAGTTTGGAGAAAAAAATACTGGTAACTATATACTCAAACACATGCACACGCAAACATGTTAGTATACAAGCAGTGCTGACAGCCTACATAAAATACACCCATTCACAACATTTGTATATGTTAACATATACATTTATTAATTCATAAATACACGCTTAAACATCAATCAGTACATTTTAACCACAACATAAAAAAGTATGTTGTGGTTATTGGGCATTAGCAGTTGTATTTACCATCCTGACCATCACTTAACAGAGCTCACTTTATGTGTGTGTGTGTGTATGCGCATTTTGTGTGTAAAAGCTTTTAGTGGGACAGGCACCGAGCAGTTATTCTTCTGTAACTGCCAGAGAGACCTCATCTCGTCTCTGATTGTTGTTCTGTGGTTCTGGCAAACACACACAGCACACACCTCAAGAGTGCACGTCCCTCTTGGTTTGCCCTCCCTACACACAGAGCTCCACACCCCACCCTTGCACTCCTTTTATGTTCTTAAATATTGATAAGTAGCTTTGCAACATTAATATCTTAGATGGCTTACAAGAACACTTAAATAAAATCTCACTTCCCCGCCCTCCTGCCCTCCCCTGCTTCTTCTCCAGCTTCTCACTTGTTTTTCATTTGTGTAATGCATTTCTCTGTTTGGGAAGCAGAGGAGGTGGGGGGGGGGGGGGGGCAGGGAAAAGAGGATTAAAGGGAGTGTATGTGTTTGTGAAATGAAAATGTGTACATTGTTTTTGCATTTCACAAAAAAAGCGGAAAGTTACACAAAAGAGACAATATGCTTTTTTTTTGTTTCATTAGAAACGTATGACTTACACTCGTAGCCAAATAGTACTGATGAGTTATAGTTTAATTAACTGGTGAAACAAAATACCACAGTAAAAACGTAAAAAAAAAATCAAATAAAATATATTTAACTACTTTTGTTATAAATAAATAAACATCAAGAGGGAATTTCAGTCTACTGTTTTGTTATGTTCAAATGACCATTGCTAGTCTCTTAAGGCTTTGTCAGATCATACGTGTTCATTCACTCATCAGTTCACCAGGTATTCTCCAGTGCTGATAAAGTGAGTGTTTTTGTTGGTTCTTACAAGACTTTGTGATACAATGCACATTTGCATATTGCAAACATAACTGCTTGTTTATCAGTTTTTACACACACACCATAAGACAGCCAAAGGTGTTAAATTGAGAAGGTAACAAGAAGGCAAATGGCAGAGAAACTTGTAGAGACTCACTGACGACCTGCTCTGAGAAACAATCAACATCGTTTCATTTCAAATGTAGCAGTAATCTCATTTCACTTACCAGGAATGACGATGTCTTGTTAACACACACCCATGAAATGCGTGATTTAGTGTGTGTGTATTTTTTTTTTTCCTGGTGTGTGACTTGACAAGATTTAACTCCACTAAAGTCCTAGGAGGCTGATAGAGAGTTTTAAAGGGATTAGAACAGGATTAAGGACCAACTGGGAGGGATTAGCCCCTTCATTCTTATGGCTGCTCGCATAGCAGTTACACAGTTGTGTGTATGTGTGTGTCGCGTAGCGTCTGTGGGACACACACACGCAAACAGTTATCTTCTCAACAAAAAGGTTTTCTGGAGGCAGGAAGCACTTTTGGTCTGTGTATATGTGCGTATGTGCGATTATATTACAAAATGGATAAATGTGTCATTGTGTGAAGTCATCTCTAATCGGACTGAGCGTTCCTTCCACAATCACATTTGCGAACTATTATTCGAAACAGTAATTCAGTTTTAACGCTTCAGAAATATGAAGATAAACAGGCACTTTAATCACTCCAAACCTCCTCCATGGTTTACACACTGTGAAAGATGACTTTATTTATCTTCAGTAAACTTTCCAGCAAAGTGTATCAGCAATGTGTCTAAACATATTCACAAAAACGTTTCCGATTCTGGGTATTATGTGGACACACACAGACAAAAAGGCCATGTTGACCGCGTATTTACCCGAGCGCAGCCTCTTCCTTCAACAAGACAAATATTTGGTCAAGAGCGTTCACCACTTCTGTGTGTGCATGCTGCGTGTGTGTGTCACAAGGCGGTTCTTCCAGGGGAAGCCAAATGGAGAAGAGTGATAGGCTGACGTTCAGTGAGGTTCATCAAAGTCACGGCGCACAGAAGCACTCATTTTTCATTGGCTGAGGGGTCCCGCACACCTGCAACCTGCAGTGCCGAGCCCACCTGAGAGAGGGGGGGTGGATGGATGGATTGTGACGGAGGAAGAGAGTAAGAGGCAAGCATGAGGAGGAGTTGCCAGGAGAAACCAAGAGCAGAGAGAACAGAAGACACTGGTGTTTGGGACAGTTTGAACGACAGCATTCTCCCTTTTACATTTCACACCCGGACGCTCCTCGCACCGCCGGGGGGAGGAGGCAGGGGGGAGGTGTGGAGGAGGTGTGCGTGGTGTGGGTTGTTTTGCTCAAGGGAGAAAGATGGGGAGATACATTCTGAAGATGTTATTATTATACGTTTACCTTGTTTTGGACTCACAAGGGAACTAACAAAAAAACACACAGAGCGAGCATTCACACACAGAACACACAGATGGACGTGCAGTTGTACTAATGCTCTGCTTGTACCGGTAGTCCACTTATCAAAATCAGGGCAGTCAGGAGAAACACTTGTCTTTAAAAAGTATATGATTTTAAAAATGCAGCATTTTGCTGTGTACGCTAAGTAGATTAATTTCTATAATATTACCCGGATACATGCAGTCTTTTCTGACAGGCCTTGTGTCATAGTTGAAAGTGATTTTTAAACACTTCTGAATCTATATATGACAAGACAAGCAATTTCCTACTTTGACTGGAGTTGTTCAAACATGCATGCATGTTTATGCACATGTCTGTATACAAGTCTCAGTGCAAGAAATGTTTTAACTTTTCCTTCATTGACTAAACCCCATTCTTTAGTTGAAACGACTCCCAAAGATATTAATACCATTAGACAACACATATATCTGTTTTATGTGCAGTAGAAGGATTTGTAAGCTATTTGAAAGGCGGCAAATTCAGTTTAACTTTTTTTTTCTTTGGTTTTTTTTTTGGTTGTTCGTGTTGGAGTGAGGTATTATTACTGCTGCACAACAAGAAATTATTTCTCATAGTGATACATTTACCCTTCAAAGAGCAAAGATATTTCTATGTGCTGCACATCTGGCTTTGTTGTTCAACCAGCTATTTGTCTAGAATATTATTTGAATAATAATGCTGGCTGGCCTCAGTTCCTCTGCCATCATCATGTTTTTTTTCTTTTCATTAATGTTCTTTTGATGTTGATGGTTATTCTTCATTAAACCCTCATTGATTAGATGAAGAAACAGCAAGACAGGTGTCATCCATTTAAGTTGAGATCTTTAGGTGATCTATAGGTGCCTGGAATGGAGATGGAATCAGCCCAATTTCAACTTCTTGCACCATCTCTTATGGATTACAGAAAGTTCACCCTCTTCAGTGATATGAAGAATAAGTACAGGTATATATATGAAAATAGGAGATCTGACAGCAAGTTGTGATATTACAAGATGTCATTTGAGGATTGGTTAATGTCCTTTACAGCTTTTAGGTTTAATTACAGTATTCACTTTTTACTTTCCTTGGGGTTTTTCTGTGTTCAGAAACTATTATTATTATTTTGTGTACTAAAATGTGGAGGTCTAACTTGGAATACGATGGTTTAAATAATCTGACTAATCTTTTTACAATCTCTCTAAATTCTGACAACTATTACACTTTGAAACCTCATTCGTGTAATGTTCACTGATCACAGCAGTCAGTTGATGATCACAGTGCTGAAGATGGCCAAAACAACCAAAAGACTCCAAGCCGCACTATTTTGACTAATTTATTATGCCCTGATTATCAGTTACTAAATAACTGCAAAATTTTCCCACAATATCAAAAGTTCTTCTTGTTTGCTTGTGTAATCCAATGATTCGTAACATATTTAAGGAATATCAAATGATGCACAGAAGCATATTCTCTTGATGTCTGTGGAGAAAGATGCCGAAGATTAAGAACACAAGAGGGTACCTAAAGAGCTGTATTTCATGGGATGATAAACAGAGTATATATATTTGACCTTTTATTGTACTTGCACAGAAATCTTAATGCCAGATGTGTATTTTGAGGACTTGTTCCACAGGAAATTAAAAAGTTAAAGACAGACATTACTTCAGTTTGTCTGCATGAGTGTGTTGGCAGTGGTGTCACCTGCAGCACATAGAGGTCATCATAACCGTGTGATGTCCATCGCGCCTGTCAACACACGTTTGATTGTACACACACATCGTTGTTGCCCCCGGCGATAGAAACCCTGCGTCTGTCCGCTATACTGCACGCTATACTGGACCCATCACTCAGCCACTGTCAGAGAGAAACGTGCACTTACAGAGACTCGCACATGCTGGTAAAAACACATACAAATTGACTGAATATGACGGAAACACACTCTCAAAAACACATGGTCCAGCAGACACACACATCGCTTACACACTCCCTCCTGCTGCTTAGGACCAAGCATACATACTCTCACTCACTCACAACAGACAGCTTAGACTGGAAATGAAGCTAATCCATCACCTGGAACACACAAACACACACTCACGGTAGGCACCGTCACCTTCACAGCTCACCTACTATCATTGTGATATCCATGGCTGCTGGACACTGTAGCTGCTGTGATGAATTCATAAATGCACCCACATGTGTGTAAAACATGCATTTGAATTCATGTACAAACGCTGTACAATAGACTATAGAATAGAATAATGCTTTTTGTAAGCTTGGCTGAAGTTCACAACTAACACATTTTTTTTTCTTATTAGTTCCTCAGAAAACAGCTAAGGATTAACTGAATTACAAACAGATCTATAGATACAAAATATGTCAAATTTTGGCTTTACTTCACATTTTATAGTGTTAAAACAGCTTTCCTGCTTAAATAAAACTAGTATCACCATATCTTAAAAAGTAGGCATTTACAAGTTAGTCATAAGTGCAAAATTTAATTAAAATTGATCCTAAATATTACACACGTATATCTAGCTTATACATACTGTTTTGGTAAAGTAAAAGGATCTCCGAAATGTGCTTAATTGCAGCACTAAATTCATGTGTGCCTCTGAGCCACAGATGTAGTAAAAAATAATGGCTGCATTGGATTCAGGTGTTTCATGTCTGGGAGACCTAACTGACCTAACTGGACCACATTGATTGCTAATGTTGACAGTTTAACTCGTGCCTGTTTCCTCTGCAGAAAATTTTCAGAACTATAGCTGATGCAAAACTCAAACCAAAATTACCCCCCAAAACAATAACAAGCACACAAAATTCCTCAGAGGATCAGTGGTGTGCATGTTTGACAAATGCTGGCCAACAGCACTGCACTCCCATGCAGCAGCTTGCTGAAGGCTACAGCAGCGTCGTTTCATGGCTCTCTTGTTACTGGGCTGTAAATTCAGCGGATGGCTCCTGTCTCTGTGTATTGATCCACTCTGTCACCTTGAACCTTGGTATTGACACATGGGGCGACGCTGAGCGGGGAAGAGCGGCAATTTACTGACTCTCAATTATGACATTCATAGATGATGTCACAACAGGGGCATGGGGCTTTGAGAGACACATGCAGGTTGTCAAGGGATTGAATCCATTTGTTTGAGCTTTGTGCTCCTGCACACACACTCAAACACACACCAAGAAAAGGCTCTCCATCCTGAACAGCATTTAATGGCACCCTGTATGCTTGTGTGATATTTTCATGTATGTGTGCACTCAGAGTGTGTGTATGTGTATGCGTATCACCCACTACAGCCGTTCTAATGTCTGCTGTCCTTTCATTCCCCAGACAGATGGTTCACCGGACCATGTCATTAGCAGAATATGGGTTGACCATTATAATGTCATATTCAATACCACATATGAGGTAAAACAATCTGTGTTCCCTGCTGAACCTTGTTCATGCATCATCCGGTAGGATCAGTCAAAACACTATAAGTTAACAGAAATTTAATGTCCTGCTTAAGCCTTTCATTTTGTGTTGTTTGCATATAGTAGTGACATAGCTATAATGGACTGTAACTGCATTAGTCAGATTTGACTAAATGGGAAATCGCTCTCGAAATTGTGTCCACGGATGTCCATGAACGATGAGCATCACTATTGCTTCAGTGCACTTGTGGGATCATTGATGCTTGAAGGTTGTTGATGCATACCTGTATTCTTACAAGTAGCACCTTTTGTAACTTTTACACTTTTTGAACTTTTAAAAACACAGAGCTCTACCAACTGTCTATGCATTTAAGCATTGTGGCTGAAAACTGGATTTTTATCCAGCCAGTAATGTTAAAAAACATATCAAAACCAATATTTGCTATTATTGATATAATGGAGTTAGTATTATGAATTACAATAGAACAAACTGTTCATAAAGAATGATCTGTACTATTAAGCAGCATACTGAAAAAATTATTAACGCATTAATCAATTAGTTGACTGACACAAAACTTGCCTGAAGCAATGCTAATAACATATTCATTCTCATTGTTATTTTTAAGAGAAAAATAACACAAAATTTGCTATGAATTGATCAGTGATTATAAAGAAAATATGGGGCATATAGCCGCAAGTACAGCACTCATCTGTGGTCTTCAATATTTTCAGAAAGACTAAATGGTTCTTTGAGGGCATAATTATGATCTCTCAATGACCCATCTTTGGGTCTTGACCTCCACATGAAGCACACTCCTATATTGCATTACAAATGGATTTCAAATTGAAGCCATATCAGATGTCACATATCTGATTCAGTAAGTAGTGGCCAGGGGCCACCCTGCTATCGTTAATACTGTATTCACAATCCATTGATGAGGTCATGAAAAAGTCGGTGTATATTTTTTTGTGTTTCCCTGCATGTACTGACACTGACAATACACACAAACACACACAATCCCCTGGGCTTGAGTGCTCTCAGCGTTGACCGCTGAGGATGTGGGTCAGAATAAGAGGGCAAAGACAGAAAGGGGCTCTTAACAGGCCACACAGATGGGCTGCAGTCACACAAACACACATGCCCACACATGCTCTGGGAGGTCAGGGTTCACCTGAAGAAGCTCTGGTCACTTTCCATCCATAGTTTTATTACTAATGGCGAAGTAGAAAGATTGACGAGATGAAAAATGTAAACTGACTTTTTGATTGGACAGATGAGTCAGAATCAGTTTTACTTATATTTTCAGTCTGAAAATTATTCATTATACAAGCAGGATAACTAACCATTTGCTACTCTTTCTACAGAGAAGGTATGTACGACATTATGCACAGTTCACTCAAAAGTAAGACACATAAAAGTTGGTTTGTGAATGAAGTTCTAAGCATTCCTACATCCAGGCCTCTGTCAGCTGTTTTAGTCACTGAACAACTCCCATCCATGCTCCCAGATGAGATGTTCCTGGTTCAGCAAAGGCTTTGAGCAGATTCTTTAGTAAACAGCAATTCAATAAAGCACACTGAGTGTAATTTAAACTCTATCAGTAAGCTAATGATTGGTCTATCTATGGCATCTAATGTTTTGCCTTAAACTTGAACTCACTCCTTCTTTTTTACGTCTGAGTTGAGTACATGCATCATCATGTCCTGTGTGCACTTTAGAATAAGGTCTCCAAGTGTGTGTTTCTGTGTGTATGTGTCTGCCTCTCCTTATTTCTCAGCATTTTCCCATGGGAGAATGACTGCCATTTTGTCCTGTCACTCCTGCGTGCTTTTTTCCCTCTTTGCCTGTCCAATAATGACAGTTTAATTTGCCATCCAATTACACCTGAGCGGTATTTAAATGAGCCAATCAGGACTTCTGACAAGATGACCATGCAGAGGTCGATTTACTCTCTGACTCACTTAGTGGCACTTTTGGGAAGCTTTATCATTGCTGCAGTATTCTGTCGATGTCATTCCATCTCTATCTTACTCTAACTCCATGTTTCTTAAGTTTTGTTTTTCCAGAAACATAAAGATGAGAAGATATTGTGAAATAAGAAAAGGGATGAAGGGAAATTAAGTGAAGCAAAATGAACGTGACATGGTAAAACAAAAGGAGGAGCGATAGACAGGGGTCAATCCTAATCCTCTCTTGCCCTGTGTGTAAATAACGTCTAAGCATCTTATCCTGCTCATTTATGTAATGGTGGGCCGAAACAGTAGGGTTCATACCCCTTTCAAGGCCTGAGAGGATGTAAGGGATGTTCTATTTCTTTGGAGTTCTTTGTACAACAGGTGTAAAGGTATCTTGCCGTGTAACTATATTTTCATGATATATAGTGACTTTTAAGTGTTTTTAACTAGTCTTTGTTTGTTTGTGTGTGTGCGTGCACACTCCTTGATTAAAGAGCCCCTTTAATCTCCTTCCTGCTTTACTAAGGTACCCCCCATAAGCGTAACTACCTCTTGATCGCACAATAACTGTAACTGGGCTTTTTTAATACCGAGTGATGGTAAGTAAAAATAACCTGAGTCTAATATCTTCAGATTAAATACATCTTTTAAAGACTGGCTTTGGCCTGCTGTGTCTCTTTAAGCTGCATATGCACACACAAACAGGCACAAACACTGTTAGTGCATATAGGCTCTACCATGCATGTGCTTATAATCACACTGGCAAACCCATACTTAAAGATATTAAATGTAGCTGTAGAAGGCTTTGCAAATTGCACTTAAATGTGTGACCTGACCAGAGAGTCTTTTTGGCGCCCAGGAAACATTACTTTATTTGATGAGTATGTAACAACACCAGATGATCGAACTCTGTTGTGTGCCATCAAACGTAAAAAGAAGAACCTGTTATCGTAATGAGTCTCTGTGGGTCAGGCCAAAAGCAAGGCATTGATGTTGCTGGAGACGTAGATTTAATTACCAGCTGGATCGGGAATTGAACTCTTACTTGTTAATGTGGCCCTTTGACCCATCAGTCAGTAGTGTGACGTTTGCTGTTCTTATATTTTACCTATGATATATATTAAAGGGTAGACATTATAAAATATATAAGAAAATATGCTAAGAAAAAGATTACAGACATGGGTAAACAGATGAAAGAGACAGCGGGGAAATCAGACGGTTTATGTTATCTGTTTGTTAATTATTTCTCAAGTTAATTTCCTTCTGTATTTAGATTGTTGGTTAATACTGTTCATCTGAGATTTATGCCAATAAACGACAGGAAGGGAAATATGAAGAAGTGCGATAAGTTGAGTGAAAAACAGAGACAGAGGGAGAAGGGAAAATGGTTGATCAGGGAGGACAGAAGGAGAAAAAAATATTGGTATAATATGGAGAGTTTCTGGCAGTGGCCCAGTCATCACACTGAATAAATGATTTGACTCTCTTATCAAATTGAGGGTTAAAGACTCAAGTGCATGACCACTGAAGAGAGTAGCACACACACAGTGCTGTTCCATAATGGCATATGGACCTCTCTGAGTCAAGGACCCTTACACATAAAAACACACAGACTCACGCACATAGGTGGAGCAAAGCATGCTGGGCTTTCCCAAGAGCGAGTGCAACCCTGCTGTGCAACTGACAGCATCCTCCATTAACTCCATCACACACAAATACACAGTTATATGACCATGTCTATCTCTCTATGTGTCATAGACATACATACAACGGAGGAGAGGGAAGAAAGAGGCAGGACGAGATAAAGGGTAAGAGAAAAAAGACACTGGATTAAAGAGGAGTAAAGAGGAGTGCAGGGAGGAGACTAAAAAGAAAATTTTACATAAAAGAAAGACATTTCAGGAATAATATTAAATAAAGAGACTAAAGCAAGAAGTGTGGACAAGAGATTTATGACAGCGGAGAAGAGTGGAAACAAAGAGGAGATGAGATGGGAGCCAAGAATTATACTGCAGAGAGGATACTGAAAACAGGGGAAACAGGAGAGATTAAATTACACGAAAAAGGAGTAAGAGACTGGATAAAAAGTCAAAAGATGAAAATAGGCGATGGAATATGGCTAAATTAAATACAGCAGAAAATGAGGAAGGGAAATTACACAAAAAGTCAAGAAGGAAGAGGTGTAGAGAGAAAAATAAAAGATCAGCTAAGATAAGGTGAAAGAGAGGAGAAAATGGAGAAAGAAAACAAAATGACAGGACAGAATGAAAGGAGAGGAGGGGAGCGATGAGAGAGACTTATCAAAAAAGAGGGAAAACATTTAAAAAAGAAGTGAGCCGAGATTAGTTTAGTGCATCAATGTGTCCTCCGTGCTGCATCTTTGTCGACATGAACAAAACGAGCATCAGCAGCTCAGTTAGTTCGTTAGTTAGTTAGCAAGGGAATCAGTGAGTACTTAGGCCCCAATTATCCACTAAATCTGCCTCTCTCTCTAAATGAGATTATTGCCACACACAGAAGCTGTGGCTCCCATTGGGTTCCATTAACTTTGATTACTCCTCATTATTTACTTACAGCTCTGCCACTGTTATTGCTTACACTCACACACATCCAGAAAAAAAGACAAGGAGAGGAGCGGCAATGTAAACAAGAAGCTACAACTACCAAATTATATGCAAACACATGAACATATAGGACAAGACACTCACAAAGTGTAAGTATTGAAGAGTTTTTGTGTATTCACACGGCGAGAGAGACGATACATTCAGAGAAATGCAAAGTCGTATTCGCGCAAAACAATGCATGAAGGGGAGGAGAGAAGAGGAGAGTTGCAAGATGTGTGTGTTAATGCAATGAAGGTGGAATTGAAACAAAAGGAGGAGAACACTGAAAATGACTGTTTACGCAGATAAACTGTCAGACACTGCCATGAACATTTCTTTTTATTGCACACATGTGGTTAATACAGCTTTCTAGAGAGTAGCATCTTACTGAGGAAGATGGAGAAAAGTGAAGAAAACAAAGAAGGAAAATTAGAGTTATCGTGGAGGGAAGCATAAAGAGATGAGGGGAAGAAAAGAGAAAAATATAATTAGACACGAGCGGTGGAGAATCTGAGAATCCATTATTCCCTACACATGGCACTAAGAATTAGGAAAAAGGGAAATATCCTCATCAATTTAACTGTTTGAGCCTCCGTTGGCTCAGCAAAAGTAAATCAGGATTATATGAATATCTTTTGGACACTGTCTCCGTTTCTGACCAAACGTAGACACTAAATGCAGCAGTTTTTATGTTTCTATTGCTCTTGTGTCTGTGACAGTAAAAACAAACTGTTGCTTTCAACAACAACAAGAAAACAACATACACACTATATGGTTTTATATATCTTTTTTAAAGTAACTCTGACACAAGAGATCCTGTTCTCAACCTGTTTCCATTAACACTTGATTATATAACTTTGTTTATATAGGAGCAAATATAAAGTAGTTTAAGCCAAAGCTAAACAGGTGGCACCAGGAGAAATAAAATAAAAAAAGCTGTTTCAAGACAACAATTTAGTGCTCATGTTGACTGTGGAACATGCTATCGCATCATGTCATTACATTATAAATTCTGTTGGAAGCCAGTCAAAAAAAAGTTTTACATGTAGAGTTATTGTTGGTAATAAAATGAAAAAAATATGTATGATGTGAATCTTCAGTTTAGATCAGATTGGATTTAATCAGATTACGTTAAATGCACAATTTTGATCCCTGGGGGATAAAACAATGGAGGGTGTTAATGGAATGGAAGAGAACCAAAAAAAAAAAAAGTGCCGTGTTTTCTTAGCTGTAATATTATCACAGTAAAAGTACATCTCTCTTTAATTTAATGTCCTCCTGAATTAAATGTTAAAAAACAAGACTTTTTACACTTTCTGTTGCATTTGTAAGACAAGGAGAAGAAGATGGAAAATAAACGAACATTAGCTGGGAGGCCAGAGCATCTTCACCACCTGCAGAGGTGTCTTGGTTTTATTTTCTGACAAGAGAAGTACGTGTTTTTTTGAAGACCCCCCCTCTCTACATAAGTGCTCCTTTCTGAAATCAATAACTGTAGAGAGAAGTTTATTTGGATGCTGGAGAGATGTTCACTTGGTGTTTTGGGGCCTTGCCCAGTGCTCTCGGCAAACACCACTTTAATGTCACACTTGTGTGTGCGCTGAGCTGCTATATAGTCCAAATCACAGGAGCACCAGTGTGTGTAAATGTATTTTGGCATTGAGAGTAGTGTGTGGGTTTTGACTCTTACCAAATCAGCATCAAGGGACTACAGCTGTTTTGCCTCCAAACTTTCTGATGGCAAAAGAGAGAAAACTATAAAGAAAGCCAGAAGGAAGGTGGGGGGGTGTTGGTAAAGAAGAGCAGAGAGAGAAGGAACTCGGCTCTAAGGCCTAATTTCAGCAACGTTGTCCCTCGCCTAATTGCAAAATCCCTCCGTTTCTCTTTCCGTCCCTGTCGTGCGGCCCTGTGGCGCTGCAAGGTAAAAAAGAAGTCGGGTTCTAATTTCATTTTGGTTTGTCTTAGGACAACTCTTAGATGTTTAATTCTATCCCAATTTCATGTAATCAGGCGAAAGACTTCCCTAGAGGGAGGGCATCGCAGGCCAAGGCCAGGCATGCGCTATTTGCAAATGTAATTGGTTCACCTTTACTCTGCTCCCTCTGATGTTCAGCCTGTCTTTTTCTCTCACTCATTTATCCCTCATTATCTTCCTCATCCTCATCCTCTTTTCTCTTTCTATCTTTTCTAGTGGACCCACGTTCTCACTCCCCCCCCCCCCCCCCCCCCCCAACCATCCCTCTCCTCTAGGCAAAACTATTGTGTTGTTATTGCGATTTCTTTTTTTCTTTTTTCTTTCTCATCCCCGCCTCTGCAGCCTCTGGACATTGACTACAAAATCCATTATCATTTGTATATTTTAATTATGCAAATGAGGATAGCTCAGCTGGCCTGTTGGAAGCTGCAGGGGAGAAAGCAGGAACTCCATTGCGGGTGATTACAATTCATCCGCTCGTCTCGCTTTAATTGTAACAAGCTAATTACCTTGTTTCCATTTAGTTTGAACAATGCCAAAAAGAAAAGGGAACAGTGATAGCTCTGGCTAACTCACGTGGTGAATCTAGCTGAGAAGTTTGGAAAGGAAGGAGGAAAGGGAGGAAAATAGACAAGAGGGAAGGAGGACTGAGCACAACAGTTTGGAAACCCCTGTTTCATTCAGTGCAAATGTTTTTACATTGGCATTTACGATTAGTTGTTAAAGAACTTTTCTTGCAATTTTATAATCTTATAAAAAAGAAAACAGGCTTGGGGTGCTTGAAATGTCATAAAAAGTCATTAACAACCAAACAACCTATTTAATAAGCTACTTATTATTGCAGTTCTGTTTAGTAGGGCAGTATATTGTCTTTCGGACACCAGATGGATTAAGATTATTGAACATTTACCCTAATATATTAACTAGGGATTGAAGAGTTTCCTCTCTTAAATGAAATGATTACTGAACTCTCTGATTAAAGATATATTCTTAGATTCTTCCCAAAGGTAATCCTTATCGTAGATTAGAAAAGAGGTAAATAATTTAGAGGAAGATTGTGGGAGAAAAAAAAATCTTCCCTGATAAAGAACAAAGGCGATCATCCTGGACTTTCACAGGGTTATGATCCCTCTACAAGACCAAGTTTGTGTTTCTGCCGCCGGTGCTCAATCTTATATTCACTCTGTGCAGAGGTTTCTCGCTAAAATGAGTCCAGGGCTTCTGGGGATCAAGACCGGGCCTCAGCTGAACAAGATCTCATTATCTCTCCCTCATAGATCCATGGGTACACATATAAAGTCACACTTTACAAAGGAATACACACATGGATGTGTATTCACACATGCACACCCTCTTGTCATGCCACAGTGAGCAGGGTGTCACAATGAGGGACCCTGAATGTATGTCACCATGAACAAGACACTTGAGTATATCACAGATTTGAAAGAGAAAAAAAAACACATTATGTTCTACAGGAGCCCAGAGGTGCCAGATTATTCTTACACCGTGTCTTATCTGTTTGCATGTGTGGTGTTTTTGGCTGATTCTCTCCACCGAGCAACTTCCCGCATACATTTACATACAGTACACAGATTACAGTAAACACTGTTCTAACCACGCAAGCCCAAGTGGGCACAGAACATACTTTTCTTCTCCAATGAAATATCAGCAGACGTACCTCCTGCATGCATGCACATATCCACTCACTAATTACACGACCCTTCAAATCAGAACTGAAGGCACTCGGACAGGCACCTATACCTATATCACATCATATGCTCACAAATGTACATACACTTTAATATTCACTTCCTTTGTTTTTTTCTGAGAGACTAGCGTGCTCCTTACCAACTGCCACTTTCTTCATGCCCACCTACTTTACGTTGCCATCAGGGAGAGACTTGAAAGGTATTTGAAACTGTCTTCCTTAATCATTTCCCGGATCCCACAGGATACTGCGTGACGTGATGGAGGAAGGACGGAGGGGAGGAGAAGGAGGGACGAGGGGACAGAAAACGATGCCACACATCAGTCAAATCTTCTCCAAGGGTTCCAAGAGGAACGCCCAGTGACATGTAAGAATATAATAATGAACATGGAAAAAAAGAATGAATAAATAATTCAGTCTTTCCCAGGTTTTGACATGTACGACAAAAACTCCAGTTGTAATCATCGTTCATTGTTAATGGTCTGTTTCTGCCATCGTTTCATCACTTTGCCTTCTCTGATATAAACAGTCTCATTTTCTAATGCCACTTCTCACAGTTTGCTTTCAGCGTTGCTCGACAGGTAAAAGTTTAATGATTTGTGCTTTTGCCCTCATCTCAGTGTCCCTCCTCTTGATTTATTGTTTAATAGCTATATTTTAGCCAAACACCAAAATAAAACACATTTAAACTCTCTTTGGGAAATAATGTAATTATATATGTATATAAAAGAGTTCAAGAGTTTGGGGCTTTTGTTCACTGGCATGAATAAAAAAACTTGAGGAGCAATGTAACTGTTGCATTGACTAAAGCAGTTGTGGTTCCTAAAACCTGTAATGAAAATGAGTCAGTTTAGTTTCAGTCTGTCACTTATAGCCATGAGCAGTTACTTAACGCAGACCCAGGGTGATCCTTTTCAGTCATTTATTTCTTAATCTTGGGTACCTCTAGATTAGCTTTGCACACTTCAACTCTAAATAGTTTGTAATTATTTTCAGGAGGAGGGAGAGGTTTCTGCAAAGGAGAATGCTGTCCTGAAAACAAGATGATCTGGCTAATATGTCTTCTGATTGGTCAAATTTCTGAAAGCTTGCCAAGGGGGCGGGGAAGAGGATGAAGCTGTCTAGTGAATGCATAGTTCTCCAGTTGCTAGCCAGGAAGGTACCACATGTCTTGAATAAGGAAAAACTTTTGCAAACATGCTGCATTTTTGAGTATGGTAACATCCCATATCCAACCTACATATTTGAAACAGAATCCGATCCATAATATAAAAGTGAGCAGCATTGGTAGATATGCTCATTACCTGCAACTGTGCAAGATTAAGAATTAATGTGTCTTAGTTTCTCACCATGTGTGTAAATGTTTCTGTACACCTCTGTGTTAATAGGTGAAGATGTGGGAAGTGTAGTAAAATACCAAATGAGGCAGAAAACACAAGCTTTTCCATATTACCTGGCTTATCTGCAGAGTTAAAATTATGTCTTATTATCTTAAACGTCACCCAAAGCAAAAAATAAAGAGGTCTCCAAATGCTGTAGTGTTTTTAAGCAGAGGGAACTCATTTAATCCAATAGTCTCAAACTCTCGCTCACAATTTCTTTTTTCTACAACCTTTTTCTGTCACATCACAGGGAGTGAAAGGCAGGATTATATCTTATGGTGGAGTTGTCTAGGCAGCGCATGTCCGTGGAAGCTACAGTTTTGCACGTTTTCCACTGTGAGCATCTTAAAAGCAGAAGTTATTGTGCTGCAAGGAGCGAGTAATCTTCTAGTACTTTTCAGGGCACTGTACTTTGGTTTTGTTGCGGAGTCATTTTCAAGAATATGTGTTTTTTGGTTGTGAGAGCAAGTTAATCCTTTTCAGCTTCCCCAAAGACCCATGAATCTTATATCAGTAGATCAGCTATTTGTTTTTCCTGCCCAGCAACACAGTTGTAAAATGATGTGGATTTGGTCGCCACACTTCACAAACAACAACGAGAATCGGAATGACGCTGGCTTTGTAGGAAGACTGAAGCTGAAAGTAGAGCATGTTTCAACATTATTTCTAAGTGTAATACAAGTGTGTGAACTGCATTCAGTGAAAGGAAACTAGTTCAAATGTGTTACAATGAGTGAAAGGCAGCTAACAGTACTTTGTGTTGATAAGTTCAGACACATGACAACTAAACATAGCCATTGTTTGCTTCTACAACTGCTCAGAAATGTGGAGCAACTCACTCAAGCGAATTTGAAAACGAGCATTTTAACCAAACAGAGAACCCACTCTAACCTTTGTTTATGCAACTTTGACGGTCAGTATCCGATTCTGGCTCGAACATGTACGGTTGGATCTCATGTGTTGTCATGCTTGAAAAGGTTGTGTATTTCTTAAAGTTTTTTTGTTTGTGTTGTCATAGCTTCCTAGCCAGCAGCTGGAGTAGTGCATGTTCACAAGTCATCGTCATCCCCTTCTCTCTCGGCTAACCTCCAGGAATTTGACTGATCAGAAGACACTTTAGAAAGGTCCTCTGTTTCTCCAGAGGAGGCTTCCTCCAAGAGAACGCTATCCCTTGTTCTGAACTAATATAAAATGGTTTGAAGCTATGAAGTGTGCAAAGCTAAGAATTAAATGACTGGAAATGATTATGCCGTGTCCACTTTAAGGAATATAAATTCAAGAGGCTGGTCAGTTTCTTTTAAAGTTTGTCTGGGCAAAAGTTTTTAACTGATAGTCATAAAGTTGTGTATTTTATACTGTACATGAGCTTGTTCATCATGTGTTGAAAATGTTAAGCTTTCTTTTTGATCAAGTATTTAAGTCAAATCAAGTCAACTTTATTAATGCTGCCATATGTACAGGACATGCAGAAAATTGAAATGTTGTTTCCCTCTTATCCTTGGTGCAATCAGCAATAAACATGAAATACAATATTATTTGAATAGTATTTTTTTATTTAGATATTATTAAATTTTTTCTTCTTTTTTTAGTATCTCTCTTCCCTTCCTTTAAATATCATTGTGTATTTGTCCATGGTGCTGAAATGAGAAAACCAAAGCCTGCATTCACAAGTCTTGTTGCTAAAAAAAATATATGTTTGTGATGGACTTCTAATTTTCTGCTAACTCTGACCATCAGATCTATTTAAACTGGACAAAGTATTTTTTTTTTCAATTACAGTGGACATCTATGATGCAGACATCTAGGGCTAATACAAGAATACAAAGTTTGTTGTTTATTTAAAAAGATAGTCTTTCATTTTTAAAACATGGTAGTCATCAATCTACGAACAGAATATTGAGTGCTAAGATAAATGTTGTGACTTAAAATTACTTACATCTTAAAAGGTCAAGTTATGCTCTGAATCATGGCATGAAAATCCTGTTTTAACACTCAATTACTCCAACATACAGATGTCACACTATAAGTTAAAGCAAATGTAAATACCAGAAAGTCTGTGCAGAGATGGAAAGTGGGAGATTTAATGTCTGCTTTAAATATGAAGCCATCACAGCTTACCCAGAACAGACTTGATACCTATTTGCCCTATATGAACAGTATTAAAGGGAAAAGCCATATGTCTCCATCTACTTCTGATGTTGAAAATCTCCAGCACTGGCCCATTGATTTTCAGAGGATTTGAATATCGTTCCGAATAGCTCTATAAGTGTTGAGCAGCTCTCAGGAAAGTAAGGACATTGTTCTGTAGCATGCTGTTTTGAGTCATTAAAAAGCTATATTTACAAAACAATGAGGCTTATATAGAACAAGAAACATTTGTCTATGAATTCCTATATGTGTTTGTTTGTTTGTTTGTTTGTTTGAGTCAGTAATTGGGCTGAAAGGTCGCTGAAACTGTTTCTAATTACATATTGCTCACACTGGCTGTGTATCCAACATTCCTGTTCTGTCCGCCAGTAGAACTGGATTAGTTTATGAGATGTTTTCTCAGTACATGTCCACAGACAGAAATGGTAATGTTGTTTCCTGAGTTTGTGCATTAGTTTGAAAAAATTGAGGGCAAGGCATTGTGGGTAACAACTTGCATTCATTAGCGAGACAATTTCTCTCTCAGGTACATTAATCAACTAAGAAATAATCAGGAATTAAATCTTTGTCATTTAATTAATTAGATGAGTCCACCTTTGTGAAAAAATATCAACAGATTCAAGTTTTTGAAATAAATAAAAAAATAAGCTCTTTGCTAATGCTAATGCTGTATGCATGTCTCTATTTCCATGGTGTGCATGTACATAACACAAATATGCACAAACATGATAAAGCTCTTCTATTTCTGGAGCATATGTGGCTTTTGGTTGAGGATAAACTTTGTTCCAAGCACACTTAGAGGCTTAAAAAACTGTGACCTGGATCAACTCAACTGATGATAGCCATATGTAACTAATCCCACATCCCTCTAGTGTGGGATTCTCAGCCAGTCTCATAGAATATGTAAATAGCCGTGTCCTATTTATCTTTCCTAAATCATTTCACTTTCTTAATTTGGTTTCTTGGGAGCACTTTTTTCAAGTTTCAGTTACCTTAGTGTAAGTCTATTGTTATATGTTACTGATAAAAAGTCAGCTTAATTCTCAACACAAGTAATCAGTTTATATCATCTAAAAACTGTACACATATTTTGGAATCCTCATAAAAAGTTGATATGAATAAAAAGCAATGGGCCCAACATTGAGCCGTGGGGAACCCCCACATTAAATGTTTTAAAATGCACATCAAAATCTGTGTATCAGTATCAGAACATGTTTATGCCTGTTCTATTTTCTTCTATTCAATTCAATATTATTGATATATGTATAAAATCACAACAGCAGTCATGTCAGTAATCCTTCAACCTAATTACAAGGCCATACATTGTCATGAAATTATTGTCAAACTGATTATTTAAAATATCAGTCCAACACACATATTACCAATTCAAAAAAAGTGCTCCAAGCTAAGAAAACCAACCAATTTGATCAAGTCTTCTCTTCAATTCAAATCCCCACCCTGAGCATGAACAAAGCAGCTGTTCAACAAATTACTGATTTCATATCTTTTGTAATTCATTAAAAGATACATGATTTTAAACAGAATCAAACAATGTTCAAGCACCCTGTATATTCTGCTTTTTCTATTGTGTTTCATACTTTATGTACAAACTCCACAAGTGAAACTGAAGTTTCTTTATTTCTTCTGAATTCGATGCCCATGAAGTGTATTATGTTTTGCACTCAGGTCGGTCTCCTATAAAGTATTTTTAAGGACTTGGACCAATTATTAACACAGTCATTATCTTTCTTATAAACTGCAATCATTTATTTTGTTAGGTTAGTTAAGTGAAAAGAGGCAGTGCATTGAAATATACATTTGAATAAACTGTTATCTATAATTTCTGAAAATTCAACAGAATATAGATTTTTTTTCTCCTGGAGAGTCAAAATTTTTGATAACCCTCCATGTAACACTTGAAAGTCACGTATTCAATTATGTGGAGTATTTTAGTTTATCTCTCCATCAAATTATTCCTTAAGCAGACTGTATCTTTTTTTCACGTTCTCAGAACAGAACCAAGATGCAATATTTTATCTGCATCTTTAATTCTTTCACATCCTTTTATGATGTGAAAGAATTGTATTGTTTCAAGTACATCTGAGAGGTTTGTTGTTTCTGTCACAGTGACTCAAAAACAAGGACTGTAATCTTTGCACTTTACAATTTTAATGTATAAACCTGCATCAAAAGTTGTCTAAAAGGGTCATGTGGATCTTATAGTAAATCTCTGTTGAACTGTTGACATCTTTTCAGGATCATACCAACATATTTTCTTTTTTATTAATGGACATGATTTGTGCAAAACAACCCGTCAAGCTGCTTAAATACTAAAGTGCTTACACTCACGCAAAACATTGCATAAGAATAAAACATAACATCAGATAAAGAAGTATTTAAAGTCTCTCTCATTGTTCTTCCATTTGCAGCTTGAGCTTGACCTGTTAGCAAAGGTCAACTAAATGGGTGAGAAGGCCAGCAGACGGGGCATTTAAAGAGCTACTTCCTCTTAAATATTTTCTTTCTGCCCTCTGTTTTTCAAATACAGCTTAGAGGTTTACCAGTAGGTCAGCCTCAAAGTGAGAGAAAAACATAAATGTAGAAATGGCAAAAGAAAGATTTAAATCTGTGACATTCATTTAGAGATCAGACATTCAGTGAGGATCAACTAAAAGCTAGAGTCACAGCCTCACATTTCCAGCTGCATTAAAGTTTGAATGTGTTTCATGTTAGTGTGTAATATAGAATTTACAGTATATACAAACTGCATTGCCAAAACCTACTACTGTTTGTGCTTAGTTTTAAGTGCCAAACCTAGTTATCTTGCCTTAATCCTGAGTAGTTTTGTTACTTAAACCCAACCCACTGTTTTCTTCCAATATCGGAAGGATTTTTTTTCCCAAAGAAAGTTATGTGAGAGTGAAAATAGCTGAGATTGGCTTGTAAACAGTGTGCAAAGTGGTTGACATGTCAGCTAACGCAAGTGGGGTCAGAGCATGGCAATATTCCTCATGGAGTTTTAATATGGACAGCCAAAAACTTTGCATTCCTAATGAAACAAACACTTTCAAAAACTTTACTGTAGTGACCAAGACAGTTATAGAAAAATTAACACATGAATCTAGCCTAAATGTAGTTTATCCATTACTATTTTTTAGACACATTTTGAAATCTTTGTGTATCACTTCTCTTCCTGGCACATGGAGCTCTTTTATTGTCTGTAATGCACTGCATTAACCGTCATGATTAAACTTCTGGTCTGGGATTACTGCAGCAACATCTGGAGACCATGCTAATGGCCCACATATGTTTTTAAAGTTTAGATTTAGAAGTCAACATGTTGCTCTTAATTTCATGTCTGAGAGACAGAGAGTGGAGGGGGGATAGTGAAAGTAGAGTCAGATGATAATTCTCTGTTTCTTTCTTTTAAAATCATGGCTATGCGAAGCTGTCAACATTAATCCAAGCACCACCAATGACAAGAGACCCACAAAACTGTGTGAGTGTGCATGAGCTCTTCATGAAAATCCAAATAGCCCCATCTGTCAATTTTACACTCTGTGATTCTTACTTAGTGCACAGAGTTCCTGTAAGTGTAAAATTGCAGTGGGGATTTAATAAAAAACCAAATACACTCACCAAAACATGTTTATGCTCCCAGCTATGATTTTTAATCCATACTTTAGTGAAAGCTGGTAAAGGAAGAGTGTTTTAAGAGTCAAAGTCAGGACAGCAGGAGCACTTCAAGGTAACAGAAGCTCAAATGAACACATTAAACATTTTCTGTTTGTGATGTTGGATAGTGACTTCTAGTTAATACCAGCTTCCAGTTTCCAGATCATTATGCTGTATGTATGTTTTAAACCACTTGTTAGCTGGAGTTAACTTGGGTTATATTGATTATTTCGCTGGGCACACTTTAATTTTAGTGAATAAGAAACAAAGCTAATTGGTTGTTTAATTGTATAACATAGTCAAAGAGAGAGAAAATAAGATTGAATGCATTGTGATGACTGGATGAGAAAGTATACGTCAACAGGTTTTATCAATATTAGTCCAGTGCTGAAATAAGAAAATATAATGATTTACTGGAATGAATATCTAGGGGATTATAAAATCTCTTTCTCCTGTTCTACATCTTGTCTGATATTCTGTGTGAACAGGAAAGTGATATATGAACTTTACACTAGGCCTGACAAAGAATTTATCCAACTTTTGTGTTGGTTACAGTTGACGATTACTTCCCCAAAACTAAAAGTCCTCTCTTGTTAAAGAAAATCTGAAGGCTGTGAATGGAAAAGCATCACCAATTAAAAGACACATATTAAAAATATTGAAAAATATCAAATATGAAAAATAATAAAAGTATTATACATTCACTCTTTATCAAAAGGTTGTAATGCCTCTGTTGGTAGTGCTTCTTTTCCACAACCAATCATTTTAATTTTATTTTTTTTCAAATTGTGTTTTTCAAATCAAAATCTGAAGTCATTCTCCTGACACCAAAATACAAAAAACATATCCAAATTATTACAAATGTAATCAAGAAACTCAAGAAAATTTCTTTGCAATTAGAAAACACTGACATGCTCACTATGAATGACCCTCGGTACCCTCTATAATAGATATTTTTATAATCTAATTTATTCATAACATCTGTCCTAAGGTTATGAAAAACCCTGAAGATTATATTAATGTCAAGGGGGAAATAATCCATCAAAAAAGGCATGAAAAACATCATGTAGCAACTAGTGTTTGTTTTTTTGTGCATTTTTACAAAGACACAGTATGTTTGTGTGTGTACTCACACTGGTGAGCATACATTTGGTGTGTGTTTATACACACGTGTGTACTCATGCTTGTTTGGATGTCATCATCAAAAACAACAAAGGCTTAAATTTCTGTCATCATTAGCTCTGTCAGATCAATGTCACACACCCTGAGTGTGTCTCTTTCTGTTAATCCCTCCATTCACACTCTGCTATAGACGGGTATTTACGCAGCAATGGATCAGCAGTAATTCAGTGAAAGATCAGGCAGAATAATAACAACAATAATAGTGGTGAGAGCTGTTTTGACACTGGCTTTTAATGTGTGCGTGTTAGTGTGTGTGTGTGTGTGTGTGGGGGGGGGGGGGGGGGGGGGTCAGCACATCAAAAACAATAGACGTATTATGTGTATGATCCTGTTTGGAAGACAGATGTTGTGTCAAAAGAAGCAAAATGTTTTGATGGTGAGAAATAAAAGATGGCTTTGTGATTACTTAAGTGGGGAAAATGTGAAAAACAGATTTTTTTTTATTATTTGGTAACGCTACTCAAAATCATCCTGTGAAATCTTTTAACGTCTACTAGCAGCTGCTGAAAGTAGTTAAAATGCTTGAGTTTTCTTTCTGAATACAAAATGATTAAAGGTTTGAGACATAACATTTGGTACATTTTTATCTGTCTGGCTCACTGTGTGTTTAATCTCCAGCTGCGTGTGTGTGTGTTTGTGTGTCAGTGTGTGCCACTCTTGCTTGCCTATCTGCGCTCTGCATATGTGATTTGGGTGGTGCCTCTACATACACACACACGTACACACACACACACACACAATTGCAGAAAATAAAGGCGGCTAATATTTGTTGTTATTTAAACACCAAAGCTGATAGGCAGCTAAACAATAATTATTTTCAGGAACAATAATTATTACCATTTAATTCCATTGTTTACCATTTTGCCCAGTGGCCCCTCTTTAAAAGCCAGTCTCTATCTATAATGGCAAGCCCTTGAGCAGAACTGCATTTAACACAAATATCAAATAATTAAAAATCAAATAATTGAAAAATAAAACTGTTGGTTTTTTTTGTATTTGAACATTAATTGCTAGAGAAATATACACATTGGTACTTCAAAGCGGACCTGTTCTTGGTTGGGTTAATGATCAGATTTCATGCTATACCTTTTTTAATTTACCTTTCACAGCAACATGGAGGGAGCATGAAGTCTGTTTTTGGAAGTGTTTTAACCAAAGAGATAAAGAAAGAAATTGCAATTACAGCTGAATTTCAATTAGTTACCTCAGCTTCAGTGCCTTGGTGTTGTGTCACACGTCATTACTTAACAGGACACTTGTGTGGAGTCATTACAGGGTAGAGCCATTAGGACAGTACCTGGGATTTTCCTAATCAGACATGCTACTAAAAAGTGCTATTGCAATGAGTAAAACACAATGATAATCTGCATCAATAGAAATGTCTGTAACGTCTATCTAATGTCCTGTTATTTTCTTGCAACAACTACAAAATAATAAACAGAGAAAGATTAGATTCATGCAGTTTAATCTGACAGAGATCTCTGATATCTGTTTGTGTGTAACTGTATACGTGATCGCCCCTGTGCTGTGTGTTTGACGGGATTACGAGCCTGATGACAGGATTAAACAAGAAAAGCTTTTCTGAGGTGAAAGGGCAATGCTTAAGTGGCAGTATGTGAGAGGAAAATGGGGTACACTCGCACAAATATGTGCTGAGTCTTATGCATATGTTTCCAGACATAGTGCAGTCCCACACACACCCCAATGCAGGATGATGTTTTGTTGACACTGACAGATTTATACAGTGTCCATTTTTTTGGTCAGAATGACCTCTACAAAACAGAGATCAGTATGGAGTTACTCAGAGACTGTGCAGGAAATGTGCAGAACATAACCCAAGTACCATTGGTACCTATTTTTAACTAAACCTGAGCAAACAGTTTTGATCCTTAACTTTAACCAAGTATTGTTGCTGACAAATCCTTGCCAAACCTAGCTTTAGCTTTCCTAAACCCAACCAAGTAGTTTTGATACTTAAATACAGCCAATTCTTTTTAGGGGTACTTTATTTTTTTTGCACCAAGCAATTGCGATGCTTTGTTCCCTAAATGTAACCAAATAGTTTCTGGCAAATATGAAATGAGCCATTGCTGAAGTAAGTGGGAGTAGTGGTCATCCAGATTGGATTGTAAACACCAAAATTGTTGACATATCAGTTTAGGACAGTGGGGTCTGAGCTTAGCACTGTTCCTCTGACAGAAAAGAATGAACAACTTAAAAACCTCACATTTGTAGCAAAATCACTTCACTCCAAATGGTAACTTTGAACCTTTTGTTTTTAAAGGGCAGCACTCATGCAATGGGATGCCCACCTATAACCTTATATTTACTAGTATTAAACCCAAATTGTGATTCTTTAATTTTCCTCTAACCTTAATCATGTATTTTTCATTTGATTTCTGGGGTTTATGTTTCATATTGATCGGATCTTGTGGTTTTCTTGAGCCTTTCTTGATTCTATGGTTCCTCACTGTTTCTCAGTTGCATCCTGCTCTTTCTGCACACCTGGACTGAGTTAGCCAATTGCCACACCTGTCCTTTGTTTGTCATAAGCTCCCTCTGTATAAATATTCCTGAGTTGCCTTTGCTCTGGTTGTTGTCATGCTTGCTGGATCCCAATGTGTGTCAGTTCTGAATTTGTTACTGAAGTCCCCTCCATCATTAGCGCCTTAAGTTTTAATAAAAGTTTTTTTTGTTTGTCATCTTGCTGTCCTCTTGCCTGATCCTTCAAATAAATGCCGACAGCAAAGCTGAAAAGTGGAATGTCTTTGAAAAATATTGGGATAGCTGGAGCTTCAACTGGATTGTCTCTATCTTATACCCTCCAACCTCTTTACAAGTGTTTTTTTGTTTTTTAAACTTGTTATTTAGAGTTGTGCAATATCACTTTTGTGACAGTTTTACTTAATTCGAAACTGGAAATATTACAATGTGCAAAGCAAAACTTAAGTATGGAACTTTTGGAACCATGGAAATGTTATTATGGTTGTTGGCAGTTTCATGTAATGCAAAATGTAACATTTTAAAAGGCAGATATACACATACTATTCTGACGTTTTATGAGAAAAAGGACATTTTAAAAGGGTTCTCTCGTCTCCTGAGTAAAAGCTGGGACAACACTTCCTCCACGCCACACTAATGGTTGAAATGATCTCATCTTTTAATCATGGGATAATTACAAATGATTTTTACACATCCTCTTTTGTGGACAAACACATTAATTGAGCGTATGGGTGATGGGATCAACTGTCATTTGTTTCTATTCTCCTTTTTTTTCACCTATTTTTTTCTCTTTTTATTTTCTGAGGAAAATCACCATCTTTCAGCCGACTCTTTGTATCGACCACCTCCATTCCTTTATCATCTACATCACTCTTTATGTTCCTTGGTGATTAAGCTGTAGTTTAACCTCCAGTCCTCATTAATAATAGACAAATAGAGAAAGCATGAGTTGTTCCGCTTCCTGTCAGTTGCACTAATAGAGCCCTTAACGTTCACATTAATGTAGCTCGAGTTTACTCAAAGCCGATGGACAGACAAGTCAGAGACACGATGGAGCACAAAGATGCATCATGTCCACAGAGTGAGGCATATAAGCAACATGGTTGAAAGTACATGGACATGTAAATATACAACCCATTTATGTTGTGTTCTACATTGTAGTGTGCTGACTTGACTTTCACATGGGTGTCATCGGAAGAAAATTTTTCCAATATCTACCACAATCGTATCTGTCAGAGATTTGATATTGAACATACTGTAAATTTGAAAAAAAAGACTTTTTGGCAAAAGTATGCTGGGACAAAACATCATTCAGAATTTAACGAAAAGCTCACCTGTGCAGCTGTTAAGCACAGGGGAGTATACAACCTGCTATGAGCTTGTGACAGAGGGAAGAATGAACTGAATTAAATATGATCAAATTCTGACAGCAGATTTCATACGGACTGTAAAAAGCTGAAGAAGACAAGAGGATGGCTTCTAAAATAGAACAACAAACCGAAAGACATCTCATTGTCGGTGGACTACTTCAAAAAGCATTAGACTTTTATAATGCCCTCACAGTCCATTGACCAAAGCATCATCAAAAATCTGTAACTATTGACCTAAAAAAAGCAGGACATGCAAGCTCTTTATAGCATGAAATAATTGGCAAAGAAGAATAAAGAAAAACCTTAGCTGGCTACAAAACCATTTACAAGCTGTCACACTTGCTAAAAATGATTTTTACTGACCAGACAGGATGCACAAGCTTTCTTTTTTTTTTTTTTACTTCAATGACATTTTAAAACTGTGAAATACTGAACTGAAAAAGTCCTCTTTGTTAAGGTATTAAACAGATTTAATCTTTGTTTTCTCTACACTTTTATTTATTTTTTATCTTTTAATTAGATCATCTTTTACTTGCCTTCCTAAACACAGCCACACTTTTTTAACCTGGATTGATGAAACCTCTGCATACTTCTGCGTAGTATTTCAACTTTTTCTAGGGCACCAAGTCATGAAATCGAAACGATAAAATGTTTGTGACCCATAGCGGTGTTTGTAAAGTACCGCCCTTCCAAGAAAAACGGGGGAAATATGACTCATAAGCATTTCCACACCAGAGCAGACATCATTCTCAGGTTTCCTTTAAGAAGCCACAAAATACTCAGGGATGGTGAGGGCAGTGCTTCCAGTCATTTATGTATTCATGATGGATGTTTGAGTCTTCCATATGCCAACAGGGTTTCACTTCCGTGTCACATTCAAGATAATGTTTATGGCTAAAATATATATGTGTGTGTGTGTGTGTATATGTATAAATGTTTTTTTTTTCATTGCAATACCACCACCACCTGCATGGATGCCATGTTGCTGGTTGCATTAGTTGTATGTGAACACAACATATTGTGAGGAAAGTTAGACACTACTTGGTTGGGTTTAGCTAATAACGTCACTTGGATAGGGTTAGGGTTAGGGTTAGGGTTAGGGTTAGGGTTAGAAACCAAACATACTTGGTTATCGTCAAAATTCATGGTTAGGACAAAAACACATTCTTTTTACACGATAACTGTAATTGATCGAGGACATTTTTACAATTCACATGGAGTTGCTCTTTCTTGAATATTCTTCAAGCATAGTCACGGGTTGTTGTAGCTCGCACGAACCAACACAGTCTATTGAGTTCAGAGCACTCAAATGTTGTACCTGGAATCTACTGGAGTCACTCTTTCAGTTTTAGGGTCTCTTTCTCCATTACTCCTATTACCAGTAAGACCTCTTTGGAATTAATTTTCTTTAGCAGTGACCTTGCATCAACTTCATATGTACAGTACTTGATAATAACCTGTGCAATGGGCTTAAAGTTTACTCCCAGTGGGTTTTTTTTATAGCTGCTTTTAGTTTTTTAATATTTTCAGTGCTTTGTCAGTGCCATGCATTCTAATATCTACACAGAGGATACTGATTCTGCTTTCTTGTAGTTAGTCTAGTCAGAGCTCAAATCGTGTCACTAGTCTTTGAGTCTCGATGGATCACTCCATCAGCCAGTAGCTGTTGCTCCGACCCTCAGATGTTGTTCCCAAATGCCCACTTATAATATATCTCCAGCAGTGTTGTCATTCTGTTGGGGCCTCTCCAGGTCTAGTTGTGATAGTAGCCACCCTTTCTTGGTGATACTGTAGAGTTTTGGCATATCAGCACCTTAGTCATGATGCTGGTCGATACTTTGCTCATCCAGTTTTCACCTGGGTTGCTTTCTGTGCTTGTAAAATAGTATTTCATCAATATTCCAGGTGTTTGCCCATGTGTGGCTTCTTTTAGATGTAATATTCTTGGCTAGATTGCAAGAAACTACAATCAACAGGTTGCAGGTTCAATCCCAGCTGAAGTCCTGTGACTGTGCTCCTAGCTAACAGACTTAACTCTTATAAGTGTCAGTTGTATGAAGAAGTCAGTTAGAATGTTAATCATGGCTTTTATTTTCAGGCGCTCTTATCATTAAAGACTTAAGGTCAATGGAGAAAAGATTTACAATAATATACCCCCCCCCTTCTCTCTCTCTCTTTCTCGCACGCACACACACACACACACGCCCACATACAGCCAGAAAGTACTTAGCACAGGCCTTATGGGGAGACATTTGCGGTAATTCATTCAGAATCCATTTTAACACATTGAGCAGGCCTAAGTGCCAATCTTCCTTTTTGGTGAGTTTCCATGATTTTATGTCCCATATAAAACCATGCAGTTTATTCCACAATAGCCTATTTAAGTTACATTAGCGCCAAATATTCCCCAGTAAAGAAAATTAAGCCATGATACTGTGAGATCATCTCGGTTAGTTATCTTCTCCCTGCCGAGAAGTGTCGCTTTGACACCCTGCAGAGAGCTGAATGGCTCTCTTGGACGAGAGATCTTATGGTGTGTCGCTTGTTTCTGATCTGTCTTATTTTCTTCCCTTTACAAACCTGATCCAAACGTGTAGTGCTGTAAAATGTTATGAGCTATAATCTTGTGACGCATATGAGTAACACAAGATAAAGAGCATTGTGTCTGATTTGAACCGTAACATTCATAGCTGGTGTCATAAACACACTCATAAAAACCGATGCATGTGCTTAGTGAACAAAATTGAGGGTGGAGAAAGTTGCTGTTTTTGTCTTTTTAAAATGCAATCCAAAGTTTGACGTGGCATTATTTAACAGCATCAGGAAGACCCTAATTTTCAAATACTTTTTCAAGTAGTGCCTGACAAAAACTCATACAGCGCAAATGTTTCATTAGTTCAACAGACTTGCTTCTACTTCAAAAGCAGCCAACACAGACCTTCTTGAAACATCAATCTGAGTTTTGTTGATTGATGGAAATAAAATTCAAAGAACAGGACCACTGGTTTTAGTATGTTTAGCTCACTTACCTCAAAATGTCACATGTATGTAAAATGTCAATTATGATTAATTGATAATGTAATTTGACCACAAAAATGAAAGGCAACTCAACATTCATCAGACTGGACTTATTGTGTTAACATGCTTTTCTATATGTTTATGTTTGATGGTTGAAATTTCCATCTGTGTACTTCAAACTGGAGTCACACATGTGCTGCAGAATAGTGTGGATCTGACTTTCCAGATGTGTCCAATCTGTACAGTACATGCGTTTTAAAAAAAAGAGTCAGATTATGCCTTTATTGACATGGACACAAACGCACACATGCACATCCAGCCCCTCTGACCTTGCAGGCTCTCGGCTTGCCTTTAAAGCACACCGTAGCGCCCAGCAGTCTGTCTGCACTGCAGAGCTAATTGACTTCAGCTCAGTGTTCCCCCTTTAACGTCTCATTACTCATTCCACTTAAAATAACTTCTACAAGTTTGCTTGTGTGCAGGGGTCATTAAAAGTCAAGCAAGCCTTTAATTAAGGACCCGAATCGTTCAGCAGATGAAATTATATCTGCAGCTCTGAACCATCTACACCATCCTTTTTTTTTTTTTTTTGAGAAGTATCCAAAAAGGTGAAACTGAATGATCATATTAACAAAAAGGGTCACTGAAGTTGATGTAAACTACCACAAACCCACTTTTGGTCCGAGTAACAACAGAGGAGAGGTCAAAGCTGTCGCAAAGTACAACAAGAAACTTCTTAAATGAAGACCGCCTGCTCCAGAACTCTGATTCCAATATTCAAATGGAAGACAAAGAAGTAAATCAAAAGGGGATTTAACTATTGGTGTATGAGCAAGAATGATATTACACATTTTATATTTCAGTACACTGTGCTGTAATTTATAGGACTGTTCCATTTTCATGTGCAGAGGCTTAGATCACCAGCTACTGTCTCAAAGGAGAGTGTGTCTGAATAAGAGTTAATACTTTTTCAATTAATTAAAACAAAGCATGACTTTTTTTCACCGTCTAAATGGATAATTTAGTACAGTCAGGCCTCAGAACTGTAACAGACTGACGCTTTGCGATGGCGTCTAATGGATCTACAGCAAGTGAAACCTACAGTGCAGTTAGTCTTCCCTCAAATTAACCAGCAGTCTGGATGTGGATGGGCTCTGCGGTGATATCTTGAACTTTATAGTGTTTCTGTAATATCATGTAAAGACACACATAATTAAATTGAGACATCTGATTGTTTCATAAGATCCCTCCATAATCAAAATTGACACTAAATCAACTACCAAACCTGATTTACAGTGGCATCTCTCAATCACACACACACACACACACACACACACACACACACACACACACAATTCAGTAGATTACAAAAAACAAAGTACACAAACGTCTGTATTTAATTTTTTGGTTGGTCTCCTTCAACAAAGTCCTATAAATCAACCAATCAAAAAGGTTGCCCCTATTAAAAAAGACTGAAGATATCAACTCCTGGAAAAATATCTGCCTCTATGTTGTGTCACCTGAATTTTCAAATTTTGATGTTCCAGATCTGCGATGAAAAATGGGAATATTTAGTGGTCGGCCTGTTCTGCTAATTGGTTACAAGCGCCTCAGGCAAGCTCACATCTAACAAACTGAGGACAGCGTCGCTCACGGGCCCGCATTCGTCTTGGTATGGGGACATAAAAAATGGAGGCATGACGAATAAAAGCTTGATTAGAACAGATAGCTCTGCGAGTCTTACTGGTTCCGTGTATTCAACATGCGCACTTTGTATGCTCGAAACATTAAAAAAAAAAAAGCAACCAAAAAAAAATTCCATCCAAGTTCAACTCAAAAATGGTTGCAGACACTCTGATTTTACACCGCGGCCCATTGCTTTAAAGAGCCGGCAGTATGCAGCGCCTAATAATGCAGCTTAATAGGCTGTGACATGGCAAGACTAATACTGTAAATAGACCAATAATGTTCCTGCTTTCTTTTATTCTAATAACGCAGTGATGCTCACATGAAGCAGGAGAGTAATGACCCGCACGTGCAGCGGCACAGGGGAACGCGCGCACGCTCACGCGCGCACCCTCCCTCTAAATCTAAATCCACAGCAAGGCTTTTCATCATCAGCCGAAATGGATGGACCTTAGCAGGCAAATGAATAAAAACAAACCATCCAATAATCTTAATTATTGTTTTGGGGTTTTTTGTTTGTTTTTTTTCTAATTTGTGTAAGATGTGTGTTCATGTCAATGCACTGCAAATCTTCATTCAAATTCAGTGAAAGACGTGCAGCATTAAGTAAGGATTATAACTGGGGAAATGCAGGGCGACTGTGCGCCATATTGTAGTCTACATCTGCCATTAAATCCACAACAAATTAATATAAGCGTTGGAATCTGTTTGATGGTTAAATTCCCATTTATTTCAGAGTAGCATACAAATAGCCGATACAACTTGGAGCAAGGCCGGAAATACCATACGGAAATGGTTCAAATGTTTCCATTAAATCGGTCGTTTAATAGGTTGAAAGGTAATTTCGAGGGAAACTATTTTATATTAAAAAATTAAATCAATACTGAGACTTGATTCGTGTGCGTTTTAAGAGAAGGAGGGGATGCCTTTAAATATGGTAATCACTCACCCGGGGCATGCGTCATTTATTGACAGATTTGACGTTAAATGTCTCGAGCTCACTTAGTATTGTAGCTCTTAATTTATTATGTTTTGAGCCCTCTCTGCCTCTCTTCATCTGTCTCTCCGGTTTGACCCTCTGAGGTCACGCAAGCAATTTTTTTTTTTTAAACGCATGATTAATTTCTCAGCAGGCCGAGCGGCTAATGCATTATGGAGAAAAAAAAGTGAAGTGTGTTCCAACGGGGCTAATAGCGCTATTGTATTCCAATAAGCCTTTTACTGCTTCGCGTGGTTTAGTCTTGCTCTGCTTTTGATAACATGTCAGAGACACCTTTCTCGGGGACACAAAAAAAGTTGTCTCATTATGCTCTTTTACAGAATCTGTGACAAATCTACTGTCGTTTAGAAACACGGGAAATCCACCCGTTATTTATGGGCTGTGAGCCTCCAGATGAAGTCACCTGAATATAGACAACTTATTAAAAAAAAAAAGACTGCATAGGCTCTCCAAGAAAAAAGTGGGGGGACAAAATGAAAAATTTTAAAGTTTGACTAAATTTTACTCATCTTTTCTTTTTTTTAAATCAACTCTTTCATCTCTGCCTGGCTTTTTGCATCTCATTTATTCCTGTCGCCTCTCCCTTGTGACGTCACCTGCGGCCTGTGCGTGCCCCAGTCCGCCGCCTTCCCTCCACCCCCTTCTCCAGTCCCATCGAGGAGTGTTCCCGTGGCGTCCCTCCGCGAAACAAAAGCACGCGCGGTGACAGCCTAAATTGGTTTGAAAAGGAGCAGATGGGGCTCGTGCTCTCTCTCCTCTGTGTGGCACACACAGGAGCTGCGCACACACGCGCCGATTTAAGACTGAGCCCAAAAGCAACTGTCATGTTTATCAAGATGATATTGTGAAAAAGACTGCGCGAGAATAAATTACAGCCAATCTCAATATCTCGCAGCCTTTCAACCTGACGGCCAAGTACTCAGAGACATGAATGGAAGATTCAGAATAAAAACAATACTGATGATAATGAAAACAAGTTGGATCGAATACTTTTTTTTCTTTTTACAACTTCAAAGCCTTTATGGGTAATCTCGTTAGTCTTTCTAAACCCCCAGGCTCATTTTAGACTGAATTAAGATTCAAACTTGCGCGAAACCTTTCAAACGGCGCCACTGCGTCTTCTTTGATATCCACGTTAAGGATTAGAAAGGATGCTGTCAATGACACATCCCCGGAGCTTTTCCAACATCTGTGTGTCTTCCGCAAAACACTCACACAGTTCAAAACTTCTCCCTGTTAGTCCTGAGAAGGACTCCGTGCTTTCGTCACTTTTTCTGTAGGCCTTGTCGTTCCTTATTGATAATTTATCAGCCCCAACAAATGCGGATGTTCGTGTTTGCATTTTTCTCTCTGAAACTGGCCTCTCCAACTCGCACAAAGAGCGCCTGTTACTCCCTGTAGCTCCTATATCTGTCGTGGCTTGACATGCGGGCTGTAGAAGAACTTGCCCTGGGAACAACTTCGCTGTGAATGCGACTGCGTTTGGAGCGCACTTTAACTGTGAGTGCGGTCCCATGGAGACTCGCATCCTGCAGGTATTTCCTGGCTAATGATAAATACGTGGCGACTTATTTACACCACGTTTAGTTGTGCGCGATATTCAGTTATTTAGTTTTGTGGGAAGACTTCACTCCGTAGCAGCAGAGAGTTTGGCCCTTTGAAAGGGCGCTGACAAACCGCTCCATTTCGACAAATATAATAATCCTTCCGAGATTTTTTAGAGCCCCGCTCAGGTGAGTTTTTGCCGCCTTTTAAAGCATTGTGTGCTGGTTGGGAGCTCCTCTTACCTTCAATTACAACATATGATAGCCTATAGGCTACAGTGTGCTTCCTGCTGCCTTTCATCCCAAGGGAACAACCTGCACACGTATAGAGTCGTATTTCGAAAAGCCTTCTCAGCTGCTCTGACAGACATTATTCTGATCCCCAGACTGCCTGCCTGTCTGTCTGCTGTCTCAGCTTTTATTCTGCCTTTCTCCTGCCCCTACGGTCAGACTGTTTCACTCCACTCTGTGTCGGTGTTTAAAAGGCACATTTTGCAGGGCCGGGCTCCTCTTCTGACTGCTTCTGCTGCCATAGTCGCGTTTAACATCAGTTTACTGGTAATTAACTTGTATCTCAGAGTGCGTGTGCAGTCGACCAGCAGACACCCATCTGATGTCTACAGCGTGTTCTGTAGTTATGACTGGTTTTCGAGCTGTGTGGAAATTAATTTGAAATTGATATTAATTAGGTCACCGATATAGGCCTGGTGAGTAAATTAGCTAAAAAAGGATGCTAAACTTAAATTCTGGGTTGGGTTTGACGTGTTGTCATCACAGCGTAGGAGGCTATTTCGTTTCATTCTGAGACCCTTGGGGCGTGCGCGTGCACGCGCGAACCTGGGTTCAATCCAAGCTCGTGCGTCCCCTAACCTGTCCGCGGCTCTCAGTTGGACTTTTCCAGCGTTAGCGAAACGCCACTGTGACTGTTCAGTCGTACAGAGCAGCAGAGCGCGTGAAGGAGAGGAAGAAAGTGTGCGTGCACGAAAGTCTGTTCGCGAGTGTGTGTACTGAATGGCGGGATGAGCTCGCGCCCGACGCCAATCAAACTTGAGGCAGGTGTGCTGCCGCGAGAGAGAGGGAGCAAGAGAGAGTGAGAGAGCAGGAGAGAGGGAGAGAGGGGGCGGATTACAGCGCGTGGTGTCTCTGAAAAGGAAATAAAGCCGGCGCGAGCGACGCAGTTTACTCACATCTCGCGAGCGGGATCACTCCACAGTTGAAGATAAAAAAAGCCGGTACAGATTCCACGTGCCTCCCGGATATAATTAAGTGTGTTTGCGTGAGAGAAAATGAGCTTTTTAAAGCCGGGTAGGATAAATCGATTTGTGTTGTGACGTGGAAAGCTTTTTTGACGCGTTTTGGAAGTATTCCCAAAAGTTGGAGGTAAGGACTGCTCGCTCCGCTCTGTCTGTTGTGAGGTTGTCTAAAACTATTAAAAACCGGACCTATTGTGTCTGGTAACTTGACACAAGACAAAAGAAGCAGGGAACGGGGTTCTAAATGTGTTTGAAGATGGGGAAATATACACGTGTGGGCCCGTAATCTCACACCCCACTTGTTTGGCATTACTGTAGAATCACGGCATATTCATTCTGATTATTACCATCGCATCTTGTGCGCGACCATCCCACCTGTATTACTGAGTAAAATAACTTCCATAGATATTAAACTTGACCTCTGACTGTCGAGCGTTCTAATGCGGTCTGTGAATGTTACTTTGCCTCAGTTAAAATCTGTAGCAATAACTACAATGGTGCAATAACTCGTTTTTTGTCTTTTTTTTTTTCAAAGGGGGAAAAAAACTCACTTTCTGCTTTACATTTTGTGGTTCGCTACTAATTCGGCATTGACTTATCTTGTTTCTAGGCCTAGGCTGACTCGTGTCCAGTTGTACAATATTTAAATACTTGAATAGGCTTCGCAAATAATTGTTACTGCATCACAAAATTGAGTTTAAATAAACGGAAAGCTTTTTTTCCGCTCTGGTGCCTCTTTCTGAGGCGAGTGTCTTTAGTCTGCAGTCCCGTGTGAAACTAAACATTGGACCGCATATTTTCACCACCAAGCAGGCGTTTTACAAAGAACTTAAATGAAATGGATCAAATAAAAAAAATGAAAAAACGCTTTTTGTCGTATGATATAGATAACATGATTTGGTGGAGCTGTCACCCAGCTCGTGGAAATTCAATCACAGGCTTTGCGCTGTTAGAATGTATAACACGTGAAATATTGTACGACGTTTTTGTGTTTTTGAAATGTATAAACTGCAGATTTTAAAAAAAGTCGAAGGTCTTTAAAGGAAAACAAAATTAGAAATACACAAGTTTGGCGTCCCAAAATATTTTGCAACCCAGAGTTCTGCAGTCAGCTTTTTTAAAGGTGATGAGGTCATAATTAACATTTGAACAAACTTATTTAGTGACTGTTGCCAAAACCATAACCTGGCAAAATTAAACTCTACAGCACCTGTGTCACAGTTATTGTCATTGATACAGGTGGTCCCGTTGTTGTGTTTTTTTTTTCTAATGTCATATTTATTGTAATATATTAAAACATTTAAATGAAAATAAAAAAAACAAGATATGTTTTTGGGGGAGAATTTTACTCTCACTGAATCAGGGATTTTAGATTTTTACAATACATCTTCTTTTGTTAGCAATCAACACTCGGCTATTAATGGAGAATTTCGGTCAAACAAAGTGCTCGGCTATGTTTTAGTATCATTTTTGTTCATTTTTGGAGAATGCTTTGAAATACACAGGTCGTCTTGCCTTATTTAATGTTTTTGCAGAGGAACTAACCACACCAAGATCAGATAGGAAGTTTTAAAAATGCGAGGAAGCATGAGTCAGGATCCTAATTCAAGTTCTATTTCTGCTCTGCTCTTCATATCATTTTGTGTAGCTTAGACATGTAAATTGACCAGAATCCAAAATGAAAATGATGCTTGTTATTTTGTCGTAAAATTTTGATTTTGTAGTTAACATTTTTTCAAATCAGAAATATTGTTCACGTTTGTTTTTTTAAAGAAAGAGAATAATTAATTAATTTATCAATTTGTTTTGACAATCTGAAGCATTTTAATTATATTACTTTGTCACTCTATATCATTGACTTTTTTTCTATCCTTTTTCTTTTTTCTCTTCTTTTAATTATGAATTTGAATTGTTATACAGTGTGTGCTGGAACATTTCTGCGCTCATCTTTGTGTGTATTACAGACAATTTTAGCTATTTCTACATTAAGAAGGGGGTGTGCGTGAACTTAAACGAGACAGATTTGTTACATTTAAAAGCATCAACACATGTGGATCTTTCTTTTTTTTCCTTCTTTCCAACAGGTTGTGTCACAACCAAGTTTATTCCAAGTATGGACAAGACCCATCTTTCAAGTACTAATGACATAATAATGACAAGCTCAACGGGCCCTTATCAGCAGGAGCCTCTCACTCCACCCAGGCCCGCCCATCTTCACTCCTCATCGTCTTCCTTATCCTCACCCTCTCCTTCCTCTTCCTCCTCTCCCCTCAAACCCAACCAAGTTGGTCAGGTCATCTTATACGGTGTCCCTATTGTGTCACTAGTTATTGATAACAACGAGAGACTTTGCTTGGCACAAATTTCCAACACACTCCTGAAGAATTACAGTTATAATGAGATTCATAATCGCCGCGTGGCGCTGGGCATCACCTGTGTCCAGTGCACACCAGTTCAGCTGGAGATCCTCCGCAGGGCCGGAGCCATGCCCATCTCGTCACGCCGCTGTGGTATGATTACCAAGCGTGAAGCCGAGCGCCTGTGCAAGTCCTTCCTAGGAGAGAACAATCCGCCAAAACTGCCTGACAACTTTGCCTTTGATGTAACACATGAGTGCGCCTGGGGTTGCCGCGGTAACTTCATACCAGCACGCTACAACAGCTCCAGGGCCAAGTGCATCAAGTGCTCTTTCTGCAACATGTACTTCTCCCCGAATAAGTTTATTTTCCATTCCCACCGCACACCAGATGCCAAGTACACCCAGCCTGATGCTGCCAACTTTAACTCCTGGCGGCGACACCTCAAACTTACTGACAAGCACCCACCCGATGAGTTGATCTACGCATGGGAAGACGTCAAAGCTATGTTCAACGGAGGCAGTCGAAAGAGAGCACTGCCCTCTTCAGCCCAGTGCTCCTCCATGGGTCCAATGAAGGCTCTCCCAGGTTCGGTGGTGCCTCATATGATGGGACCTGACTTGGGTGCTCAGAAAAGAGCCCGCTTTGAGGACGAGGACGATCTGGACGGAGGGACTCTGTCTCCTCGTAAGACGCCACGCAGCTACCCTGTGATCCCTGTCCCAAGCAAAGGCTTCGGCATGTTGCAGAAGTTCCCTCCCACGTCCCTCTTCCCTTCTCCTTATCCCTTCCCAGCATTTGGCCTCTGCCAGCAGAAAAAAGATGACAGTGACGTTTCATCTGGACAGAAAGGAGCAGGGTTGTCAGGTCTGTTATGGCCTGGCCGTAAAGACACTTTTTATCCTCCTTTCTGCATGTTTTGGCCACCAAGAGCAGCAGGAGCAATTCCTGTCCCCACCTACCTCCAGCCCCAGCCCAGCACCCTCTCCTCCCTGACTGACAACCCGTCTCTCAGGCAGGCCTTTCTGGATCTCTCAGACCACAGTGAATCTGGAGCAGTAAACGGCAGTGGAAATGGTGTCAGTGCAACCATGGCACCAAACAGCGGAACCACCACACCCAGATCTGGGCTGTTTGACCCAGAGTGCACAACGGTTACCCCTGACCTTCGACCTGTGACATCAGACGGATGGCTCAAACTTTTGGACAACCCAACCCTCCAAACAAGAAAGCCCAGTTATGGCTCAGCCTTCCGTCCAGTCATTAAGGATGCAGAGAGCATCGCAAAGCTCCACGGCAACAGTGGCGGAGTCACTGGGACAACAGATGAGGACTTTGGAGTTGTGGGTGCCGGGTCAGACAGACATCAGCGACTGTCGCCCAGCAGTAGCTGTAGTTATGGAAGTGAAAGTGGAGGCGATGGAGAAGCAGAGGGTGGCGAGAGTGAGGAGGAGGGGGAAGTCGATGTGGAGTCATCGAAGCAGGAGGATGAGGAGGAGGAGGGAAGTTTCACTAGCAGGCCACCACAGACTCAACCCAACCTGTACCTCTCCGCAAGTGACAGCGCTGGAGAGGAAAGGGGGCAGGATAGAGGGAGTGGTGCTATGTATCCCAGCACCTCCCCTCGATCCTCCTCAAATCCCATCCTGCAAGAGTCCCCGAGCCTTCCTGCCTCTCCTCGTGCAAGCCTGCCTCTTTCCAGCTCTACCCCACCTCACAGAGAGGACACCGCTTACAAAAACGTAAATATCCCCACAGGCCACTTTAGCTAATTATTATTTAAATGGTGCTGCAGTCAGGCAGTGCTGTGATCTGCATAAGCAGATTGATGGGCTGGTTTCTCCCTGTAGAAATTGAAACAGTCACCCCTCTCTGATCCCAGCTAATAGGCCCTGGCATGGATTGTTTAATGGCTACAATGTGTTTGTACTCTCCCTGTCACCCAAGCCTGTTAGGGCAACTCTAATCTTTAACCTTTTGACTCCCAAATTAACCGGGCCTCTGAGAGGAGGAATGAGAGACAGAGAAAGAGTTATCAGCACTATTTGAAATGCGTTAGATTATCTGTCAAACAAAAAAAAAACAGTACATATTTTATATGACAGATTTTTGAAGTAAAGAGAGAATAGATCATAAACTCCAAATATGCGCCAGATTAACGATAACATGTGTTTATAAATAAAAAGTGATCTCCAACCAGGGAGAAACCGTCAAAGCTTAGTGTAAGAAAACATCTGTTTTGTAGTATGTCCTGTTATGTTGGCATTGTACTATAACATGTACAACATGTAAATTAAATGCTTATTGAGTATTTTTGTGTGCCAGGTTCAGAAAAACAAAGACGAAGGACTGCCTGCATATGCAACCAAAGACAATTCCAGCATATCTGGTGAGCACAGACATTTGAATCTTTTTCTCTTTGTCATTTTAATGTAGAATTTAAAAAAAAAAAGTATAATGTTCCACCTCGCAAATGCAATCAAATATCAGTTTTGAAACTGCATAAGAACTGAAAAAGCAGTTTACTCTGTTTTCTTAGCAGTTTGAACGGGTTGTTTGACACACTTTACACCCCGCAGTCGTTTTATGATGTCTTCAAATATTTGAACAGTTTTATACATTGTTTTCATCAAATAGCATCGCAAACTACTCCTCCAAACTGTTACACGCTATCTGTTTCATCAGATGTCTGAGTCAGTTGCATTATAGCATCTTTGTTTCATTTATTGTCTGAGTGAGTGGTTTTATAGTGTCCCTGTGTCCCTGCGAGGCTCGCATTCCTGTGACGTTTCATTTGCTCCTCATCTCCCAGTCTGACCCTTTTGCCGAGGAAAATGTTTTCTGTGTGTTTTGTTGCAGCGTGCTGACAAACACACGCATACACTCGACCGCCTGACTTGCGAATGCACACGCACACCATGCGTACACTTAATTATCTCCATGTGTCCGGATAACCAGCTCAGCCAATGGGCCTTACTGAATCTTCCTTCCTGTCCGTCTCTCTGTCTTTCTCTATTTTCTGCCAGATGAAAACAAAGAGCAGAGTAGTTTCTTTGTGGCCGAGAGTGAGACGTTAGCACCGGACTATTGGAGGGAGAGTTCAGGTACAAACACTCTTTTATGTTTTTCTTTTCGTAAGAGGTTAAAGAGCACCTGTTTTCAGATTGAAAATAACAAATGAATGAATGAGAAGAAAAGGATTAGCTGATGGTGAAAGCAGAATTATTGGGATTGCCATATTTGATATAAATTATACACATGGTTTTAATCCAATTCCATTCTCAAATTGGAGAGCAAATTTCAAGCCATCGCTAAACAGCCATTGAAACCATCATTTGAGATTACATGACGACATAAAAGCGTACATCAAGCTTATAATGATTATTAAAACGCTCACATGGTAAAACTATGACTTGATGTTCAGAAATTATAGTGATATATTTTTTTCTTATCATACAAATGGCACTCAGGATACTTAACACAGTTAGGGGAAAACATATCCCACCATCACATCCCCTTCTCCTCACACATGGGGAGTTAAGGGATTCATATAAATACACAGAGATATGAAACGGCTGCGGAAAGCTGCTGCTGACGCCACTCTGCCGCAGCTGCTCTCTTTAGCAGTGTTGTCGCCAGTACTGTTACTCTAAGGGGGGCCGTTATAGTTCAACAAGAAAACATCAGCTCAGAGATAAGCAGCGCACCGGCAATCTCCATCCTAGACCCATATCTCCGCCAACATAATTGCCTTTTTTTTCCTTTCTCAGCACAAAAACACCCTTTGCCGTTTGAAAAAGATCACAGCTTATTGCCTTTTTATATCTGTCAGGAAGACATTAAAAGTGCTTTATGACATCTGTGCCAACATTTATATCTACTCCCCCCATTCCCTCAACCCCTACACATACAGACACTGTAATGATCCCTGCGCATAATGTATAATGTATTTCGAAAAATTACACGAAACAAATTAAATGAGACCACCTTTCCCCTGATTGCCAAATGTCTCCCTGGGCGGTGGGAAGCTCTACGTGATTAGAAGGCCTGATTCCTCTGAGTCCCAATACCCCCCCTCCACTGTCTTTAAACTCTCCCTCTGTTTCTAGGGAGAAAAAATAATCTAATTTTCCATTTATGTAATGCAAACCGCCTTGGCTTTGACTATTCACGGTTAATTGACTGTCAAACGAGGTTGTTATCCTCGGGCACTGTCTGCAAATTTGCTTGTCAAATGAGACAGAGAGAGGAGAGGAGAGGAAAGGAAAGGAGAGAGGAGATGAGGAGAGAGTATAGAGCTCTCCCTGCTCTAAATGAGAGAGAAGCATTGAAGGAGCCAGGATACGAAATGACTGGAGGAGAATATACATATTGAGGGTACTGGATTGCTTCATTTAAGGCAGTAAGTGCCTCATTCTCACAATTCATGCTGTAGCTCAAACACATATGTGCATGCATAACAATGTAGATGCTTTCAGCATGTGATGGAGATGTTTGTTTCTGAAACAGAAAAGTTCAGAGGAATACTGGACAGAGCAATTCCCCTGCTAAAATGATTTTTTTTTACATTGAGGCAACAGTTGTCAACACCTGTGCTTCTTTCTTTCCAAAACTGTCAGCTCAACTTTGCCTTTTTAGCACTCTTTTAGCTCTACCTGACTGATTTACTCCAGTTTGTGGGATTTGATCTGACAGCAAAAGGAGACTGAATAGGACGAGTAGTGCCTGCAGTAAGAAATCTCCATTCTCCAGTGTACGCCAGTAGTTGGCACTAACTTACACTGACATCCAGAGGCCAAAGAGTGAATTACAATGCTTCACTGAACATCGACAGAGTAGAAAGAGGCAGCGAAGGAGGGTTACACTGACTGAGAGGAAATTGGAACCTGACAATTGTGATTCTAAGACTCAGATTTACCGTCAGGCTATGTTAAGAAAATTCTTACTACTTTTGGTGCTAGATACAGTGGGCTCAATATTTTGACTCTATATTTTCAGGTGATCAAAGCAGAGGGTCTGCCTCTCCTGTGCCACTAAAGAAGGATGTCGAGAGCATGGAGAAAGGTAAAGATGGTCTGAGTAACAGAGGGGGTAGTTGGACAGTTTTTTTAAAAATCCCCTCTCCCCATTCTCCACCCCAAACTTTCACTGATCTTCTTCTTTTGCTTCTTGTCTCGCTGTAGAGGAGCTTCAGAAGGTTCTGTTGGAGCAGATTGACTTCAGGAGGAGACTTGAGCAAGAGTTTCACGCTCTAAAGGGCACCTCACCATTTCCTGTCTTCCGTAAGTCCGTGTTTTGGTTTTCATTGGGGGGAAAGAGTTCATCCCGCTCTGTTTTCATACTCTGAAGAGTCATTTTCCCAATGTTTATGAAGGTATTTTACGGCCTTCTTGTTCCCATGTCTCCTCTAACTCAAATGATTGTCGTGCTCCAGCTAATCCAAGGTTTTCACACCAATTTTAGATAATTTTCAAGATCAGATGAAACGAGAGCTCGCCTACAGAGAGGAAATGGTCCAGCAGTTACAGATGGTGAGTGTACTAATGGTACAATAAATGCTGAACACTGCTGGAAAATGTGCTTATAAATGATAAATAAAACACCCCTTGGAGATTAGTGAATTTAAAAGAATCCTCACATTCTGCTATTAAAAAAACAAAAGAATATTGTTAAGACTTGTTATGAAGCACATCTCAATGAAATATGGCCGGAACATGAAAAAAGAAACCAAAACAAATGAGAAAATGTGAAAATAATAACTTCATTATACTACATCAACATTAGATTATAGACATGTCATGGGTTACACCCAAAAACCGATATTAATGTTTGATTATATAAAGTAGGACTCAAATAGACACTTGTATTGTCGCTTATTTGTCTGTCAAAAGACAGATCCAATCATCCAGTTTGTCTTTCATGGGTGAGAAGTTCCTCTGCAGCCGTCTGAGTGTTTCCGTCCACATCAATCACTGGAGCAGCTGGCAGACAGGCTGACAGACGCTGTTTGTCTTTGCTTTCTGACACATGCAACAACTGTACTCGCTTGTACGCACATGGCGGCAAACCATGCGCATTCAACAAAATACACACACCCATGCAGAATTCGTCTAACCACGAAGGCAGACTGCTGAATAGGTTTCCAAGCTCATTTGTAAGCATGCAAGTGCACGCCAAAGTGCACATACACACATAGAAATTGACAAATGTGTCTAGAACCAGCAGATGGATCTATCTTGGAGTAATGACACATTAATTTCACACAGACATTTAAATGAACCCCAAGAAAATGTTTAATTCATGCGCAATTTCAAAACTTTCTACACTTTGCCCAGACTCCCTAATTTAAAGAAATTCTAATGTCTCTTTCTCTTGTTTATTTCAAAGTGAACAAATGAAAAATTAAAGTGTAATGTAATGTAATTTTTCATGGCCATGTGTATCATAAATGCGTCTTGATTTAATTTCTTTTTTGTCTTTCAGATTCCATACGCAAACATGATGAGAAAAGAAAAGATCGCATCCCATCTCAGCAAGTAGCTCAAAGGTAACTGTGTTTCATTTAACTTAATGAAGCTGCTAATTAAAAACATACTATCTGCAAAAGAAATGTGCTTTCTTTAAGGTATTTGTTTGGATAATAGCAGCAAAAAAATGGAACCGTAGTTACGTTTTACCCATCTGAGGGTTATCCAGTCATAATAAGTTATGATACACTTTAATTCAGTGTCATAGCCTAAAGAGCTTCTGCATCTTTTAAACCAGTTGGTGTTAGAAAAACATTCAGTCAAAATATGAAAATAATGTCTTTTTTTTTTTCTTTCTATTTTTCTTCTCTTTACAGGCTGAATCAGCTATTTGGACTTTTCGTTCGTCAAACTTTTTTTTTCAGAGATGACACAATAAAATGACAGAAACATGGGATTAAAACAACAACAGAAAGGAACATAGCACTAAAGATATCACCCACACATTTCTTATGTTTTCTTAGGACAGCATCTATTTGGGTGCTTCTTGAGTGTCACTTCTGTCAATGGCCCTGTAAACACTCACAATTAATTTGGACCGCTTCATACTGCTACCAGCATACTGGTAAAATATTCCTTACTGTTTTCCCCAGGGTCAAGTTTCTTTTCAGAATTGACTGAACTGAAAGCAGCTGACGCAAACTGGTGACCTCAAGAGAAATGGAACCATTTCTGGTGTTTTGTCATTGTAATGTTGTCAGAAAAAGCTTGCTCCAAACAGGACTTGAGCAAACAAGGCCTTTGTTAGCCTTTGCAAAGTTTCTGGAGCTGTTAAGGACTCACCTAGAAAAGCAGCTGTAGATGCCAGAAAGCAAGTGGCAAGAAAGTGCGATCACAGGAAGACTGGGAACTATCTGTAGCTCTGGCTGCTGTTGGTCCAAATGCGTGCACATCCGACCGCTGATGCTGTTGCATTGGTATCACCACACAGGGACTCTGAGGAAAAACAGCCTTTATTTATTCTCAGTGTTTGATTTCAAAGGGGCTCTTCTCATCATGTTACCGTTCCCTGTTTACACAAATCCTCATTATCCAATTATCAACATGACTTATTACACTGACGCTCTGGCTGTTAATGTGCATAGGTTGGATAAAGAAGAAAAAGAACAAACTCCATAAAGAAAAATGAACACAGCACAGACAGTATTAATGATTAGGGCTGTAAACCCAATGGTGCATTGACAACAGTATTAATACAAGGTGGTTCACACACTGGCAGTGCACAGTTCCCAGGATTTCTTAATGTACTAAAAATTAAAGTATTTTGTTCTCTACAGATGTCACTGCATTTACAAACCACAATATATCACAAATGACACATTTGGTATTTAATTTAGACTCAAAATGATATTGTGTGTCAAATTTAACGGTTGACCTCAACCAGAGCAGCTTGACTTTTGCTAAAAGGCACATAAATGGTACTTTTTAATTCTCCTCACAGATTTTCAGTTTGAACAACACTCGACATTGACCTGGTATAAAGGTAATATAGCTGCCATCTGTTGATAGAAGGTGACCAGACGGGTAAAAGCTGGCTCCAAGGGCGTGCTGTTTATCCAAAAGAGTGTGCAGCCAGCAAGGAGCAAAAGACTCCATCTTCAGTGTTGTGTATCTACATGTAAATAACCTCACCTGATTGTATAAAGCGTCCTAAGAATACTGAACCTTACAGTCTCTATCTATATGTGTTTGTTTATTTATGAGTATCAAACCCTGACACCCTGATTGTGAAAACACTATTTATTATAAAAGAAGGAGACATCACGATGATGATGGTGCAGTTAAATGTTAAAGTCAAAAAGAGTACAAAAGACAACTCACCTTGTTTATAGAATGAATGAAAGAAGTTGTCATCTGAATGATAGAATGTTCCCATTATAAACTGTTAATGCAGATGTATTTCAAAATGTTCTTGTAGTTTCTCTACTATTTATGTGTAAATTAAAAGTCTATACAAAAAAACAAACTCTGTGTGCTTTAATTTTTGGGAATAAATGGCCTTGCTCAGATCTACTAATTAATGATAAATATGAAAACTGAGGTGGAATTTGTGCATTCAAGACTTGTTTGTATAAACATGTTTAAACCAGACACTAGCAATAATTGGGATGACAAATTGTTTAATCTGTTTCTCAGATTAAAACAGCTACATAGCTGAGAGAAGTGTCGAATGAAAACAATAGTGAAGTGATTCTGACATTGCCTACAGCCGGGAAATATTGTAAAAACGGATTCATAATTGAGTGATTAAACTGAGCAATTAATCATATTGTTTGTGTCTACAAAACAAAACAAAACATGCAATTCGACCTCGTTCCCACACACTTATATAAAAATGTGTGCGTCTTGTCTTTCCCCCGAGTGATTGCGCGACCCCCGCTGCTTCTTTACGGCAGAGAGATTCTGGGAGTGGCAGGCTGCGAAGGAGGAGGAGGAGAAGAAGAGGTAGTAGTTGCCAGCATGGCGTTTACTCTGTACACTCTCATCCAGACCGCTATCCTTTGCACAAATGCGATTGCTGTGTTACACGAGGAGAGGTTTCTCAGCAAGAGTAAGTTTTGCGCCACACGTCTTACTTTTCGGCGACGTGACGTTTTGTTTGTTTTTAGCACGGAACAAGCATCCAGCATGCAGTGATCATCTGGCTACTCATCATGCATTGCATGGATCATTCAGTATATGGTTAAAGTGAATGGGCTGTCATAGAGAGATTAAGAAACCAATCAGTTAAATGCTGTAAGAATGTATTCTCACTTAACCCTCTGCAGCTCCCTGCCTTTTTCTCCCTTGAATGTGTCTCTTCTTTCTGTTTTTTTTTGTACATGTGTCCTCTCTCTTTGTGTCTCCAGTTGGCTGGGGTGTTGAGCAAGGGGTTGGAGGTTTTGGGGACGATCCGGGAGTCAAAGCTCAAATATTGAACCTCATCCGCTCAGTTCGGACCGTCATGAGAGGTTGGAAGAGTTCCTATGTCCCCAGGGATACTTTTTGTTCTCAAAAAGTACTTAAGCTAGTTAGTATGTGGTGGTTAGAGATTTTGCAACTACAGTTGCTGATGAGAGCACTTTGTTTACTCATTTGTTTCCCTTTTTTTTCTTTTCAGTGCCTCTGATAATAGTGAACTCTGCCTGCATCGTCTTGTTGTTGCTTTTCGGTTGACAGCTGGCTGGAGGTGCAACGAGCCACAGGAGCAGCAAACTCTCAAATGCAAAGAGAAGAACTGTCATCCAGTCAAATATCTGGCTGGAGCAGACTTCCTCACCTGCTCATAAGCACAGAAACGACTAAATACATTTAATTTTTCTGAACACAATGCATGATCTCCAATCTCAGTGCTGCGTAGACAGTTTCATGATGGCGGTGAGAGAAATCCCTTTCGATCATTTGATATGTGCCACATGTTTTTTGAAAATGTCATGGAGAAAGTGTGGGTTTTGCATGCTCTTTTTCAAAGAGGCCATTGCCCGGTTTCTCGTGGCTCTTGTTGGGTTTTTAAGACTTTCGGCCTGATATGTCTTTTAGCAGCACATTTGTGACCGTAAGGCCAGTCATCCAGAGTCTTCTCCACTTATTGACACTTATAATGTTGTGATTTTTATCCATCTCTGAAAAAGATTGTAATTTTAGGAAATAAAATAATAACAAAGGCTTCCCAAAAAAATCTACTTTTTACACACTGATTCCCTCCCAATACTACAGATGCAGAGATGCTTTGTTTTGAAATAAATGCATTATGATTGCCTTCATGGTCTTGGTTTCCATTGAAAAATGTTGCAACAGAGGGAAGGAGAAGATGGAATAGGGCTGCACCAGCTGTTTTCCATTAAAATCCAAATCTGCGTGTACAAAGAAACAAATGAAGTGTTGATCACCCAATCACTAGAAGACAATTCTGTATCACGTTACAGATGATTACTACTGTGACAGGGTAACAAATACTGTATCTTTTAACACAGTTTCAAAGTTTGTAATGTGCGAACCAATCAATTATTTGACTTTATTAGTATTAGACTGTATTTATTAGGCAAATGTCTAACATATCGACATCTGAGCTTGCATTGTTTGGGTCTGATGGGGATCAGTTTTATTTTAAAGCACAGAGTTGACATGCTGCATGGACCTAATACACTTTACTATAAGAAAGCTATTGGGTTGAAATGTACAGTAAAGAAATAATAAAAACAAATCTACAGTTTGAAATTCTGATGCAGGCAGTATTGAGAGTAAAGGTTAGTTTTTGATTGGGTTTGAGATTTAAAGACTTTGTAACTTAGAGAAGAGAGCTGAAGTCTTGAGGCATATTTAATTTATTCAATATAGCTTTAAAGAGAACAGGCCATTGTAGAACTAGAATTAGAAATCCTTATTAAGAATATATGTGCCATCTAATAACACTGACCTGTGAATCAATCGAGCATAAAAGATGCATCCAACTCAAAGGATGAACAGTATCAGTCAGTTTGGTAAATAACTTATTTTGAATGATATCTTGAGGCACGATGTCACATCATGAAGACAATTTGTTTCCATTTCTTTAGTTGTGTCTATGGAAAAAAAACAAAGAAAAAAACATCCCCACAGACATTGGAACAAAAGGCAGCCAACATCTAAAGACAAGCTTCGAAACATTAAAGAAGCCGGGAGAACTATTCCTGAAGACTACGTAAAGAAATTCCAAACAAAAAGTTTGTCTAAGAGGGTTCAGGTTTTGTTGAAGAAGAAAATTGGTCATACCAAATATTTTCTTTTAATATTATTAGAATCTTACAAACTCTGCTTTTGACTTGTATTCTGTATTTCCACTTATTTTTCCACGTTTCATGAAATCATTTCCTGCTAAAATACAAAGAACTGATGGGTGGCTCAAAACTTCACTTTGTACTCGAACGGACATGTCAAGACATCACCTTAATTTGGTTATATTTCAAGAAGCCCTTCCTCACTTTTCAATGAAAACAAATTCCACATATTCCTTTCAACTTCATGTTTGTCCATTTTCATTGCTCTGCTTCAATAATAATCTCCTTATGTTGTGAATTATCACCACTCCCTCCCCTGCTGTTTCACAGCCTTGTTTATTCACATTAGTTTTGACCCTAGATACACAGGAGGGGGAGGGCACTGACTGGAATTCAAAGCATATGTTTAGCAGAGAGATTTGTGCATTAAAGCCACTTTGATGTGTGATTAGTCTTAGTTTAGCCCAGGGACCACAGGAAAACCAGTAGAGGCGACGTTACATGGACGTATATTTTCCGATCTCCATGTTCCAAGGTCACAAGGAGCACTTTTTCATTTGGGTGCATTTTGAGAATTTAATGGGTTTCGTTCCACTTTACAAGTTCATCATTTTAGAAAGTATACATCAGCTCTTACTTCATGAAGTTACTTTTTTCGAGGTCATTATACTTACTGTAGCTATTCTGGGATGTGCCAGTGTAATTTACAAAAGACAAGGAATACGCCCTCGAAACATCTCTAAGATTTTAAAAAGGTCAATACATTAAAGAATATTATTCATAAAAATAAATTATGACAGAAAATAACAAATTGTAGTCTTCTGAAGGAAACTACTTCCAAATTGAGAAGGTGATAAGCAAAACATACACTAACAAAAGTTTAAATTTGTATTTGAATGAAATAATCCATTTTGTTCTCTTTTCGAACCATAATGCCACGGTAGATACAGTGAGAGTAGCAAGAATCAAATGAAATACTGGAAAAGATGAAAAGGGGGAAAACCAGAATAAAGATCACAAGCAAAACATTTAGTTAAAGTGATAAACATGGTGCTGATGTAGATATTTCATTCATTTAGAGTATGAGATTATTTGCTTAACATCATGTTTTCCACAATTATTCTCAGGGCTAACCAATGTTTTTTCAAACACTGAAAGCTGAAAAACAGTGGTGTTGTTCACTATGTGGAGGTAACATGAAAAGAGGATTTGACCAGTGCTGTCTGGCATCATGCAGAGAGAAGGTTTTTATCTTTCTGATAATACCGCCCAGCATATTAAATCTAAAATACCTACTAATGCGATACATCTGCTGGTTGTTAGTGTGATGGGACATATGTTTTTTTATTTATTTATTTTTTTATTATTATTATTAACCCTCTTAACTGATTATGACCTATTACTATGAAATAATGATAAAAAAATAATAATCACAGCATTTCAAAAACTGGATGATAAATGCAGTAAAGAGAAAATTATGAAAAAATATGAAAAAAATTTATAAGCCCCAATAAAATGTAGACAATAACATTGTACATTTATGTAATAACATAAAAAGTGGTAACAACAGGATCCGCATATTTTAACAGAGCAGCGGTTTCAATTCAGCTGCAGGGGGCAGCACCAGTCCAGTGAGTCACCAACGCACTTTAAACCGACGAAGAAGAAACGTTAACAGGAAGCAAGAGAGAGGGCTGCTGCTGTCAAAGGTTAGCTGTACAGCCTATTGACTTTTCAGTGTTTTTTTTTCTGTTTCGTTTCACTCAAGTTTCTGTATTTTAAAAAAATAAATACTAACCGCTTTAAAATGATAATATGTGAGGAAGTAGGAAATTAGAATGAGCCGCTACGTAAAATTTATTTTAGCTGCTGCCATTTAAATATCCACAGCTGTAGGACGGTTACAATAAAGGAGCTTATCTGAATACTCTTACCAAACACCGCTGTTGAGCTGAGAGGAGAATAATAATAATTAAAATTTTCAGTTTTGGAGCCTTTTCAGCCCCATAAATCTGGAGCATGATTTTCTGCTAAGGAGGCACAAGATGACCGTGAGGCTGGGTGTAGAATATGTGGGTGATGATTACATAGTTGTAGCTTACTGGTGACTCCTTATGGAGCTCTACCAGTAGAGTCAACAAGGGTACAAACTACAGCCTCAGAAGTCCTACATTTGTGAGGAGAAAGTAATCATTCACTCGTTCACTGAAAGAGTTCCAGGTTGCAAATGAAGACAGCACAACATAAAGTCAGTAAAGTGCAATTTTGAATAACGTTCACATAAGACCCTTTTTTAAACTATCAGAGGATGCAAAAAGCATAAAAACAATCAAACAGACCCTTGAATTTCACTATAATTATACAATGCATTCAACAAAACATGAACTCAGTTAAACAATAACCGACTTAGATATATTGTATGTTTAGTAATGCAGATGAAATGTCAAGAATACCACAGCGGCAATAGGAATCATCTCCTGTATCCTAGCAACCATGCCCTGATATTGTGATGTGACAAATCATTTTGTGCCATGCGTTATTTCTGCCAGGCTGTAAAAAGGAGGAACACACAGTGAAATGCTTATTGGTTTCAGAGGCATTTATGTATTTGTTGTGCTTAGTTTTGTTCAACAAACTCTCTCTGCAGCCTGTTTTTGGAGGGTCTGAACATCAGTGTTCAACAAATCGTGTCAGAAGAGCAAATAATTGAATCAAAATGCACCCTCAGTAGTTTTTTAATGTTGTTTATGCTCGCTCTAAGAAAAGAAATTACTTTTCTTCTTCTCCCCTACTCTTACCTAGTCTTAGACTGTGTTTTGCTCCCATTAGTCCCTTGAAATCAATCTCAACAACAGAAGAAACCCTCCCTCTTCACAACATAGAACTTATTCTATTCTTTTTCTGCTTTTTCCAGCACATAAATGCTGAGGTGGTTGTGCTCACACTGACCTAATCACACCTTTCACAGCAGACACTTGACTTGGGATGGAAGGGAAAGCACAGGCCAAGTGAATATGACAGAAAATATCAATTAGTAAGAGAACTGTGAAGCCTGTTAAATCATAGCTGGATTTCAATTTAATACTTTGGCCACACAGTGAGCTTGGCATTTCCCTGACAGTTCAGTTCCCTGCCCTCGTTATTTAGAGATAAATACGAAATAAGAGATACTGTATGTGATCTACAGACTGTGTGTGCTGTCCGAGGTGGGTTTTAAGAGCATTAATTGTACCCTTGTATTGATAACTACATGACAGAAATCCAAGCATGTCTAAATAATAGCGGATCGCATTCTGAAATGAAAACAAAAATGTTTGAAATCCCCAAATCTGTATTCTAATCGAAAACCCACACACGAAACAGGTCAGTAATCCTCTCAGTATGTTCTGATGTAGGTTTGATCAAACCAGTAATCTGATAAATTCTGCCATTACCGATGTGAATTATGATTATGAGTGTATTATCTCTGAATTATTAAATTATTATGGGAGAATAAGCTTTTTTTTTTTTAACTGAGTAAAGCCCTGTTGACAGTGGACCCAGGTCATGTTTAGCCGTTTATAAAATCAGCATCAGAGAGTCCAAGCTGCTATTATCTGTTATCTAAAATGTTGAAAATACCCTCCGTTGATAAAAAGGAACCCGTCGATATGTTTCCCAAAAGTGAATATGCATCAGTTGAATCACCCATTCATGGCTGAAGTCACTGAAGGTTAAAAATACTTTGGGCCTGACTATGTTATGATAGACCAAAGATTTTGTCACATTCACTATGTTGTCCTCTGCAGGCCTCCAACATGGCAGGCCGACGGGCTCTGAAGGCTGTGCTCATTGACCTGAGTGGAACTCTACATATAGAGGACACAGCAGTGCCCGGGGCACAGGACGCCCTCAACAGGTAGAGAAACAGCCCACAAACCTGGAACAGGCAGAAAATGTGGGGCAAAAGTCTGTGTAGTTTTATTATTATCATTATTAAAAGTGCTCGCAACCGTGCCGCACATCGCCACGCAAGACATTATTGCATCCTAAAATTTACCAATCATTATGAAATCTGAATGTGCTTTTCACTGCAGGCTGTTTGCTTGTGTGTTCTGGTGCCATCAGGTTACGGCAGGCGTCTGTTGCTGTCAAGTTTGTGACCAACACAACCAAGGAGAGTAAGAGGAACTTACTGCAACGTCTGCAGCATCTCAACTTCGACCTCCAGGAAAGTATTCAAGGCTTTTTTTTCTTTTTGGTGTAAATGCTGTTATAGTTGTGTTAAATCAAATTGGAAACTCCAAATTGGAAATTTTTAAGTTCATCATCCCTCAAAGTAAGTTCTGCATTGCTTGAACTGGTCTTTGAAATGTCACTTTGCAGGAAAAAGAGATCTTCACATCTCTGAGTGCAGCGAGGAGCCTTTTGGAGCAGAAGCAACACAGACCTCTGCTGCTGGTGGAGGACAGCGCACTAGAAGACTTCACTGGTATGAACTTCAAGTTTGTGCGAAAGACAGAGAAGTGAACCTGATCTTATGTCTTTCTTAAATTACTGATCTGTATTCTTTTTTTCCACCACCAATGATAAAGTAAGCATTTAGTTAATCAAAAGAAACTGTGTTAAAAGCCCACACTGGGGGAAAAAAAAGCCCACACCAGTTGAAATTACTTGTGTTTCTGCCCAACAGCAGGAGAAAAAAAAACCCCAGACGCACTATGATTTGAAATAAGGCAGCAAAGCAGCAATTTGCTCTGATGAATCAGGAGCTGTTGGCACTCAGTTAATGTTACGACAAGTAAGCCTTTCCAGCCTGTACGTTATGTCATTCCACATGCAGGTATCGACACATCAGAGCCAAACGCTGTCGTCATTGGACTTGCTCCTGATCATTTTAACTATCAAACCCTCAATAGGGCTTTCAGGTGGGACACTTTTGAAGAGCCAGCGATCATTTATACCGTGACATTTTGCAAAATTCCTACGTTTATTTGTGGAACCTATTTTTTTTTTCCATCGTCATGTTTGTTTCTGCTAGAATGATTCTGGGTGGCGCTCCCCTCGTTGCCATTCATAAGGCTCGTTACTACAAAAGGAAGGATGGTTTGGCCCTCGGCCCCGGGCCCTTTGTGACAGGACTGGAATATGCCACAGACTGTAAAGCTACTGTAGTGGGGAAGCCTGAAAAAACATTCTTTACCCAGGTAAAAATGTATTCTTTGGCATTTATCTGAAAGGCTTCAATTGTTTTTTAACTAATTGATCTCTGAATGAAGCCTGTCCTAAATTCTCTGATGGTTGTCTTTTTCAAACAGGCCCTGTCTGATTTAGGATGTAGTCCCAGCGAAGCTGTCATGATAGGAGATGTAAGTGTATTTGCAGCTTGAACTCAACAGCTAACTAATTTTTAGCATATTGTTGATAGTTGTACAGAGCAGAGTGTGACTCTTTTCTCCTCAATGGTTAAGAGACTGTTGATGGGAATCGAATGAGGCCATTTGTTCAAAGAAATTTCTTTGGTCATATCAAGTCAATGTCACCAGCACTTTAGGGTTAGGGTTAGGGCCCCCGTGTTGATTCCACTCAAAATAAAATGAAACTTTAATCTGGACAAAATAAAATGACATTTTTTATGATAGTGAGCATGCATTATGTAATAAAAGCTGGTGGGCTTTCTCCGTTCCCTTGCAGGATGCCAGAGATGATGTTGGTGGGGCTCAGAATGCAGGAATGTTGGGTATTCTGGTCAAAACTGGTGAGCCAAATTCACTGTCCTGATCTTCCTTTTCATCTCCCCATGAACTTACCTGATGACATGTCGCCAGCTGCTTTTTCCAAAGAATTGAGGGATGGTGATAATCAAGGGCTCCTTGCTATCACTACTACCAAACATGATCCTCAGCCAGCTTCCCTCTCCACTATCATGGCTTCACCTCACTTACATTCTTAGGATCCTCCCTGAGGGATTCGTTTTAAGAGCACCTCTGTTGTCATGTTTCAGGTAAATACAGGGAAGGGGATGAAAATAAAATCGACCCACCTCCTCACCTGACGTGCGACAGTTTCCCAGACGCCGTCGAACACATCCTACAGAACCTGCTATAAGCTACAACTACCAGGCTGCTCCGGCTCCATTCACTTACAGCATCATTCATTTGAGCATTGAGCAAGGATTAGGGTTACCTAACCCTAACCCGGTCATCTACGGTCACCATTGCAAAGGATTTGTTTTTTACTTTTTTGATTTATTTCAAATGTTGTTTTTATTCTTTGAACATGGTACGGACAGCTTTTAAAACTCAGAAGATCAACGCTGACATTTCTTTAAGAGGTTAATGTTTTACAGTTTCAGTGTGTCTATGCCTTGAGTTATTTCTTTTTCCTCTCGGCATATATTTTTTTAAATTATGACAACCTACAGTAATATAAAACAAATATTGAAAGCTTTGAAAAAAGCTTAAGCTTTTTTCAAGCACATCCTACCATTTTCTCAGAATTTCTTGCCCCCACACAGTGAAACTGCAGATGGTGGACTGGCAGCTGTGAGAGGTTACTATTCAGATGTGGTGGCAGTGTAAAAGTCTTTTTGTCGAGCATCAGACAGACTCGTACTCTCTCTCCCAGGCTGTGTACCTGTCCATCAGGTTTCGGGCAGAAGGTTTGGTGTGTGCGATCACCTCCAAGAAATCAGCTGTTGTTACAGTTCCCAGTTGGATGGCAAGGATGTCAGCTTCTCCTGTGGAGGACAATCACAGTGAGGCTGAAGTTTTGATAGGAGAACTATATCTGCAAGACTGTGCATGTGTGGTGATCTACCATCCTTATGCGACTCCAGTGCATCAAAAATCTTGCGAACTGGTCTCATGGCAGCCTCCTTGCACACCAATTTGATATCAGAGCCCGAGTATCCCTCCATCCCCTGTAAGACATCGTCACATAAAACAGGACAGACATGTCTCTCCCGTTTAAAAAAACAATTTTTTTTTTAAAATGTCACAATCCGAAACATGACATGTAGACGAGGGATATTTGCTTGTACGAGGCAAACCTCTGCTAGCATTATGTAGTCCAAAGCAGTTCGTAGCTCTACCCTTCCCGTAGAGCTCAGAGGAGGCAGCCAATGAGAGATCATGGCTTGGCGAGCAGGTGAAGAGGGAAGACTCACAAGAATCCGCTTCTCTAACCTTCTCAGCATGGCGTGGTCCAGTTCCCTGAAAGAGGAGAAACATTCGTCAGGAACCAGTAGAGCCAAAGCTCAACTATTAACTGTCCTCAAGTCTCTCAGTTATTTTAACATGTTTTTAAGCTGGTTTGTTGAAAAATCTTTTTCTCTTTAAATATGTGTGAGAAAGAGAACTATAGCAGAGATCAACAAAGTAATCACATAAACATGCTTTCATTCAGAATAAAAGTGTGTATGTTAAAGTGTTACCAGGGCAGGTTGGAGGCAGCAAGTACAAACACCAGGTCGTCCGATTTTGCCAGTCCATCCATCTGAACCAGCAGCTCAGTCTTCATCCTCCGTGTCCCCTCATGCTCTCCCCTAAAAACCCACATTAATCTAATGTAAAATCACTTTATATTCAGTTCAGAGTCCACCTGAGTCGCCCTAGGCAGTGTTTTGCATCCCAAACTGTCAGCAGCAACATATACTTTGCTTAGTGGTTGAGCTCACCCCAAGCTGCTCCCCCTCTGGCCCATCACTGACTCCAGCTCATCCAGGAAGATGGTGGATGGGGCGTGGTATCTGGCCAGCTCGAACAGAACCTGTAGACATACGCATGATGTGCAAAAATATGAGCATCGTGTTTTGTAAGATAGTTTTCTGACATGTCTTCCGTGTGTGGAGCGACACCCTACCCTGACCAGTTTCTCAGAGTCACCCCTCCACTTGCTGACGATGCTGGAGGCTGAGATGTTGAAGAAGGTCGTTTTACACTCTGTGGCCACGGCTTTGGCCAGCAGTGTCTTACCTGTGCCTGGGTGTGAGTCAGATGGTCAAAATGGTACACGTGAGGCTGATTCGGAGCAAGAAAAACTAAAACACATTTCAGTTTTGTAACATCCTGAATATATTACCTGGTGGACCATAGAGGAGCAAGCCCTTCCATGGAGATAAGATGCCTGTAAACAGCTGAGGATACTGTAGTTTAAAGGAGCAGAGGGGGTAGTTTGATAAGGGCAGGCAGTGAGCGAATTAAAGAATAAAACCCATTGTAAATCTCATCAAAGTTCAATATATTTTCTGTCTAAAACACCTTTTCAGTAGACCATTTAAGAAGCTGAGCTGTGTGCAAAGAAAACTATTCAGTCGGATGAAAAGCTGAGTCAGTGCTGGAAATACCACATAGTACAATTATATTAGTCTGGATTTTAGCTGCCAAAGAGAGGCTGACTCAAATTGTCCAACTGACCTTATAGCCCAGAGAATGAATAATAATGGGGACAAAAAGTTAGGAATTGTGGAAAGGCGGAAGGATGGTATTAGTCAATAAGACAGGCCAACAGAATGTATATATACGAAGATGGAAACATCACTCCTCATCCTCGTCTGAAAATGTCAAGAGGATGCAGACAACCTGATTTGTTGTCATTATATCAATGACAAAGGCCTAGATGATGATGATGATAAAAGTGTCTTTTCTGTGTGTGTGTGTGTACAGCTGTTATCTATACACAGAGGCAAAATTGGGTGAATGGGACGGTGTATAATAAATTCTACATGGCATTCCATGTATGTGCATTCCTGCCTCCCTGTCTGTCTATCCATCTGTGTATTTGTGTTGCCATAAGATCCCAGATATGGATTTAATGTCAGTCTAATAGACTGGCCTGACCCTGCTGCCCTCCTTCTCTTTAAGCCCTTTAAGGGAGATGTATTCAGAATCGAAGATGGAGGACTGACGCTGAAATACCAGGGCACTTGTGTGGTGGCCGCACCTTAATGGGATAAACGACGGCCTCTTTGACTAATCGCTTGGCGTCCTCCAGGCCGATGATGTCCTCCCAACGCACGTTTGGGTTGTGCAAGTAGATGTCCTTTAGGGGTGAACACACACACATTTACACACAAGCACAAAGAGTGAGGGATGTACGTGGAAGAACACATCCTCGTGCGATTAGGCTAGCGTAAATAGGTGTCCTTTAGAATGAAACATCAGATAAGTGAAATAAATAGAACCTGGGCCTTCATTAATACAGCAGATCAATGTATTCACAACAAAGCTCTTCGTTGCTCTCTGGTGGACAAAGTCAGCATGATATAAGTCACATCTAACGTTTTTCACTTTTTATCATTATATCTTGTGGCACAAGTTAATTATTATTATTTTTTATGCTCTTGCCAGCGTGTGCAATGTGTTGCAGTTTGAATGTGTGTGTAGTACCCTGCTGATGATTTCAGCCAGTTCCCTCATCTCACCCCCAATCCCAGAAAAGCCGCTGAGGGGCTTCAGCAGCCGCTCCTGCAACAAAAGTTTTGTTGTAGCAAACAAAATATGAAGCAGTGTCAACCCGACAACTCATATTTGTTGCAAGTGCTCTCTGTGAGGGCTTGAGTTGCTCAGAGGCTTCACCCATGTGCCATGTAATTACCATGTGGTCCGAGTCCACGCCGGCTCCTTTGACAACATCGTGGACTGTAGCTTTGCCATCCGTCATCTGGCCCCAAGACAAAAGCAGAGAATTTCCCACATTATGAAATGGGACAACAGGAACAAAACTGACAGCAGTGTTTCTGTTTCAAAGTGAAACAACAAGGTATCTGAAAGTATCTTCAAAACTAAAGCAAAATGAACAAATTTTGTACAATCAGAATGTTTTAATAACAGGTCATGAAAAACAAAGCTTTCATCAGCGAGAGCTGGCATTCTGTAGGGTTTTGCTTTCTTCATTTGTGAGCTGTATGTGCAGCGGCCCCACGTCATCATCTTTTTCTTTTTGGACAATCCTCTGTAATCTTAACCAATTTCTCTCCCTGAGTCATATCTCTGCACCTCATTCTGCGAGCTTGTTGACAGTCTTATGACTTTGAAACTTATTTTTAATGTCATAGACAGTTGAAACACTGATTCCAAGGTAACTGCCGATTGCTCCGTGGAGGCATGTTTTTTAGTTATATTACTGCTTCTGATGCTCTCAGGTGGCTCTTGTAAAAAGAAACTGGAAACAGTCGGTCCTCTTTTCTGATGTCTTATTCGTTTTTATTTTATTTATATGAGTGAAATTAATCAAAACACTGCAAATTCATAAAAACTGTGTCCCTTTGACTTAGTTGAAGCGTTTTGTTGTTGTTCTTCGTTAATATCTTTGGGCATTTTATATAAAAATACAAAAACATTCTGATTCTACAAAAAGGTTTGAGATCATAGAAGTAAAATACAATTTCTAGTTCGTCTAATAACCAAGTATAATAACTAATAACTCTAGCTTCAAGTCTAATAAGCTCTCCAGTACCTTCCTGTTTATGGCCACCTCCTCAGCAGGTACATTTTTGATGGAGGAAACGTTGAGACCAAACTCTGACGACTCTGGGACTACAGACGTGCCATTCTCCTGGATAAGGAATCGCATCGGTCAGGACAATCGAACCACTAGTGTTTTATTTTAGCCTACGGTACTTATTGAGGTTATTTTGTTTTTCACAACTATGTACACCGGTAGCTGTCCTCCTGGCTGCATTTCCAGACTGTGGGCTTGAGGATGACATGATTTTGGGGAGAAGTTTCACAGCTGAACAGGAATTCCTGAGGACAAAAAAAAAAAAGGAAAGACGGAATCAAATTAAGAGCATGCGTGGACAACAAAAGAAAAAAAAGATGTGAGAGATGGACAGACTCACCTCTTGACTGCACTATTTTTGGCAAGTCTGCTGTCACCTTGACAGAAAAAAAAAAATGACATTAGAAAACTCTGATTTGGACTGAATTGATCCCACCGAGCATGAGGTAGAACTGTGGTCACGAGCCTGATTCTGCCGTTCTCCTGATAAGTTTGGGACACTTCTGGAACTTGACGTATTGATAACTCTCGTACTCCATGAGCACCATCTCCAGATCGATGTTGTCACAAACCTCAAACCTCCTCAAGCCTCCATTTGTCTCCTGATCTAAGGCCACAGCTGCTGCTACATAGCTGGTAAACAAACACAAATACACACACAATTTATGGATCACAAAGTAATGCGGCTGCAGCATTCTTTTCTAAATTTAACATTTTTTTTTTTCATTTTTTCTAGGGAAATTCATGCTCTTTCACTTGTCAGTGCTTTTACATGCTGTTGCTTTTACAGTTTTTTGTTCTGTCAAAAAAAAAAAGTCATGTGCAATATGTGTTTTAGGAAACTCAAGGAAAGCATCTAAATGCTACAAATGTGTTTTTTTATGCCACCACAGCAACGAACTACGCACTGACCCTTGACCCATTAGATGATGGTAGATCAGCACAAGAAGGCTCTTCCTCCTCATCTCGGTTCTCTGCTCATCCTGTGTGACAGCGACATAGAAACAAAGTCAGTACTGAAAAACTGCTGGACCAGCAGCCATGTCAGCAATATGTGTTAATAGCACATTTTACTTGTCGTACAAGAAAAAGAACTCGTGTCCGTGATAATAAGCCAACATATGCAAACCCCAAAGCTGAAAATGCTTCATAGGATTGACCTATTATATTGAATTAAACTGAATGATATTCTATTAATACCTAAATGGAAATGTGGTTTTGCAGCATAGAAAGAAATCAGTTATTAGTCACTGATTGTTAAAATAATTGTGCAAAATTGTTGCAATGGAGCTGGATAAACCTCTGATGTAACATACCTTTGTATCCCTCTATGTACAGGGTAACATTGTTCATTATATCGAGCAGCTTTTGCAACATTCTTTCTTGAACACTCAGCTCAAGGGGCTCCAGATCAGTCCCCGGCATAAGGCCAGTCTTCTTTTTTCACTTTATTCAGTTTCTTTGAGTCACTGGCTTTGATCCAGCACTGCTATTCCCCTTTTTGTAGACACCCTCAGGGTTGCACTTTCAGCTGAGTTGTTCACCTCCACTTCTTCTCCCAGGACAGAAATTGTGATAGGCTTATTCCAGGTCTAAATCCCTATCAATAATTTAGTAGTTTCTATGGTGCATTTGTAAGTATATAATTTTTTTCTTCGTCAATTTAAGTGCCCCAGAGTCATTATTAATTAACTTTATCACATCATCAATAACCCGGTGTTCGACAAAGTTTTCCTGATATAGACATGTGCACAACACGTATCTGTGAGAGACAGTAAATGCACGAGAGGCTTGGTAGAGGCAACGGCTACCGACAGGTGGCGACAAAGTACCACAAATGACAAACATCTGACGGGGCACGTATCTAGGCAACCAATGGACGCCAATTCATTGTGGTTCTGAATGCATGAAAAACTAGCACTATTAGTTGAACGGCTAACTATCAAAGCAAGTGAGACACTTTAACACAAAATAGATCGACCGCAGGCTTGAAAACACATCGTATAACGCTAACTCTAACTTGGAACAGTTGAGTTGGTCATTATCTGTGGCGCATGTCCCCTTTTTACGTATTGTTGACAATAGTTAGCTTAAAGTTGTTAGCCCACCAAACGTTGTCTGTCAGATCTGCTTGAGGCCACAAAAAACAAATAATAATAATAAAAAAAAACTTATTTACTCACCGCCTCCCGGGCCTGATGGGCGATTTTCATAGACTGATAAGATAGTTCCATCATGACTGAAAAGTTGCTGAGACTGTCTCACCAGCTGTCGCTGCGGGATCCTCTGGGTGTGACTTCGGGGCTACCGTACACACAAGTGTACTGCATTGTGTATGGGTGCGGCGGACAACACACAAAAGAAAGGAAAAGGATAAACACTCAAATGGGAAAAAAGGGGAATAGTTTTTTTTTTCTTCCTGAAGACATTTCAGTGATAGTAGATTACAATTTGTCATTTGCATATTCGATTTTCAGTTAGTTGCAAATACAGTACCCGACTGACCTGAGCTACAGGTCCGTTATTCAGGTTCTATAACACATCAGATGCTGTTTCTTTTGTGGTTTTTTTGCTGCTGGTGTTTTTAATCGAAGGCAGAATCACCACAAAACCCGGCTTTGCATTTTAAATTGACTACAATTCAATTATCTAATGAAGTTGCAATGAAGTCATTCTTGGACATTTAACTTTGTTTGCACATTAGTGAATTAGTAACTTATATAATTGCCTGCTTTTTTAAAATCCAATCTGAACATAAGTCTTGATTAGTATCCATTACTAACAAATTGATAAGTAGTGAAAACGTTTGGAGAGTGGAACCCTGGTTGGGATATTAGTTTATTAAAGGAAAAAAAAAACATTCATTGTGACCAGCGGGTCTCAATGTGCTATCAGTAAATACCAGTAATAGTTCTGTGTTGTGCGTTTGCAACAAATCACACACGTCAGTAGTGTTTTACAAGATTAGAATAGCAAGCAAAAATGAATTCATGCACTTAATGCCAAATATCTCCACTGGAGAGCAGGCAAGAGCTTTGAAGCAATATAAATGAATGTAAAGGGATTCTTTCTTTTCCCCTTTTTACAGTCTCTTTCCATGGCACTTGCTTTGATTTATTTATTTATTTTCACTTCACCCATTGTTAATCAAGATGTATGTGAGTGATTGGGTATATAAATGCTCAGTCACCATGTGACTGTGAGTCTTGTTTTCTGCCTGTGTGAGCATGTGAGTGACTGTTGTCAGCATTTTGTTTTACATTGGATCTCTGACCATATGTTAGCACATACGCTTCTTCCTGAGGCACATCTATCTGCAGAGTTCCAGTAAACCTTTGCCGCTCATCTTGTGTTAAATAGCTTCAAAAGAAATGGCAGATAGGTAGGGGCAGTCTGTCAAACAGACACTTAATATATCTAGAGTAGAATATCATAAAAGACCAATGCTGGAATGTCACACACGGATGTCACACAGGTAAACAAGCATGAATACTCATAAATCTCTATCCAAACACACAAAAGCTAGCAAGAGCATGCATCTGTTATTGGGCTCAGACCTCTCTCATGAAAACAACAACAAACTTGGCAGTCTGCATCCTCTTGACATTTACAGACTGAGATACTCTGGCTGCATTTTATTTGAATAACACCATCAGTTCTTGAGGCATCCCTCCACCCCTCAGCAGTTCCTGCCTCTCACCTTCAGGTCACATTTCACTCATCTTCTGTTTGGCACATCAAATTGTGCAGTTGGTTTTGATTGTTCTGAGAGTTAAAATGCCTATATTATAATCCTGTACGATGTAATCATAGTGTAACTATTGGGTTGTGCTATGAATAAGCCCATTTCAGCATCTAACAATATGGTGTCATACAATGGTTACATATGGGAGTGCAGATGAGTTGTTTTTGAATGACCTTAGCTCAATATATGTAATGTATATGGAAACATTTATGTAGCAACAATGAGAACAGGCTTGTCTTTATTCCAAAAACATTTACTTCATTTGGCACAGTCAGTTTCGAGCTTCACTCAGTAACTTGCACACATCAAATACAACAATAGTTTACACACTGATATATGTAAACTAATAAACACTGTGCTGTTTCATGGGTTCGGACATCTCGGAAAATAAGTCTTGTCCACTGGACGTGGTGAACTCAGTAGCAGGGGTTTGCTTTTACATTATAATTGCAAAAGTAAAACAACACATTTCTTCTTGATTAAATATCAAGATGTGGACAGCGTCCCCTCAATGGTCTTGTGCAAAAATCAACAAGGATGCAAAAACCACCAAAGTGAACCGATTCAATGTCCGAGTTATTCTCCTCGCTCGATTTGAGCACGATTTCCGATTTAGAGCCTTCGTGTTAACACATTCAGTGGAATTATCAAACAATTATAAATATGACAGAGCAGAGGTTGACAGTAAAGAAGAGAAATGCTCCCCATTTTCTGCCTGAAGATGAACTGCACAAACATTCTCTGAATACCATAAGGTTCAGTATGTGATGGAAATGACGGTGTTACAGTTACGTATGTAGATGCATCATAGATGGCAAATCCAAACAGCACTGGGTTGTGAAAGGGGGGAATTAAATTGCACTTTTAAAACGTTGTCACAAAGTAGCTCTGAAGCAGATGAGAACAGACCAAGGTGGTTCCACAACAATGACATCAACGGCTTCCCCTGGTTGGAAATGATACGAGACAGAACATCACACATCGTCCCGTTGGGCTTAAAACGTTACATAAAATAAGTGTAGTGCAAACAGGTCAGCTTTTAGTGAGGAAATGGTGGCCGATTCCAACTCTGAAGAGCAGACGCGCTTCTTCCCTTCTGCTGGTATCTGAGGGTAGTTAAACGTTGTCTTTCGTAAAGCGAAATCAAAATGACAGTGTTAACAAGACCCTCAATTACAGAGAATCCAGCAACATACATAAATATTTCAATATCAAAATAGTAGTTTTGACTAGGTGTTATAGATATTTTTTTACGGTTGCTTTTACTAGCCAAATCAAGCATTGCTTATTCATTTCATCCTTGGTCCACAATGGGGAAAAAAAAAAAAGCCAAAACACTGGCATTTTATAATATAGAATCATCTGTAAATGTTGCTGAAAAATGTAGTTCTCCAAATTCAGGGTGACTTACTATCAGGGTAATCTCAGATTTGGCAAGAGAAGTTGTATGGCCTCAAATGTTTAAGTCGGAGCCTTAAATCATACGGATCAAATTTATTTTTTCCTTTTCCAAAGACACTTAAGACCTGGGTGATCATAGAGGCAGTCGGAGCTCTGATGCGAATGCTTTCTGAGCAGTTGCTCAGGACAATGGGCTGGGGCTTGATCCTGTATGAAATGTGTGTGCTTTTGATCAGCATCAGTTTGGTGTTTCACGGCAAAATTGTTAAGTTGGGGTGGAGTGAAACGTCCCTGTGTGTAGCCCTGATGAGGGGAAAGACCTTTAATGAAGAGTAGGTCAAGGGATGCAAATATGATTGTCGAAAAATTACAGATAAAATTGTTGAAATTCTGCACTTGAAATCACCTGCACGGAACTGCCACACCTCATAAAACTCCAGCCTCTGTAAGTAGTGTACTGGCCTCGAGCAGCAGACCCTTCGTGTAAACATGTGCAGTGTAGAACAAGGTAAGGAAGTCCTGGGTGCTGAACAGTGTGTCTGCTAAAGCAAAGCCCAGTGTGGAGGGAATGAAGCCTCTGCCATACTCCACCATCCAAGTCCCAGCACTCCACTGGACCGACGTAGCTTCCCCCACTCCATGTACGATGGTATCACCTGTGGGGATGATAGTGTGTGCAAGAGGAAAAATTATCCATGACAGCTTGAAACTTCTTATACAAAAAAAAAAAGCCATAACATTGCCGATTAAAATGTGTTATTTCCTTTACCAGGATAGTATATTTCACTCTTGGTAGTCCCCTCCCTCCACTGTCTGAAGGTGCCAGAGATGATGGTGTCAGAGATCTCAACCAAGTAACGGCCTGAAAGAGGCAGGAGAGACAACGAGTCAAATTTTCAGTCTGCTAAAGCAAAATCAAATTAATGTGTTTTGTTGCATCTACTTTCAAATTGACCCCCCCCCCCCTAACAGATAGATCTTTAACTTCCTCACCTGAGTGTCCTCCTGTGTCCACTGCAGTACCAAACAATAACAAGTACTCTGTGAAAGAGGCATGGAGGACACACATGGAGCCCATCCAGCCACCAGCGTTCACAAACACCCACTGCAGGTCCTCATCTGGCAGGATGTGGCCAGGATACCTAGTTGAGATACACTTTGTTAGCCATTACAACCGTGACTCCACATAAAGCTGGGATGCTGTGTTCAGTGAGGGGGGGTTGTTTATTATCAAACTGAAATGCAGCACTGTGCAAAAGTCTTGAGCCACTGCCAGGAAATGGCAGCTATTTACTGAGATAAATAGATGCAACTTAAGATGAAATAGGTAAGCTTTTTAGAAGCAACTAAAGACACAGGCTGCTGGTAAAAGACACAATCTAAAATGTTTGTTTTTTCTGACAAGTTGTATGGTATGTATAGACACAATATCTCTTAATTTTTTTTAGTTATACAACTGAATGTTTTGAAAGGTCAGCTTTGAAAAACGGAGTGAAAAAGCAGCTATTATAAAAAGGCAAACTTTGAAACACCTTTAAAAAGCCTGGAGAACTAGTGCAAAGGGTGGGTGTAACATCGAGGATGCATAAATATTGCTGTCATGAAAGAGCTATTGTATGTATCCCTTCCATACATCAAAGTAAATCACTGGTCTGCAAGCAGAACGGAAGGAATTAATTGATTAATCAGCTGTAATAACCAGAAAGTGTCCGGTTATGTAGCTTTGTTGCAGGCAAACTGTGTGATGTTACTTTTGGTGATGGTTCACCCTGGCTAAAATACCCTGACATTCAGCAGCTGCAGCTTTTTAAGAACTAAAATCAATCAGTCTGAGATTCAACCAGCAGTGAGCCTGGACATATTCTGGTGCAACAAGTTAATTACCTCTTCCTGAGCTCCACCACCACTTTGGAGAAAGCTTGCTCATGGTCCTGTCCTGGAAAAGGGGCACATGCAGGGGGGTTAGGACATTCGAGCCACCTAAATTAGTCATATTTAAGTCTAAACAGAATCGTGGTGAACCGCGGGTCGACATGGTTTGACTTAACGCCCTCCCCCAATACCAAACTCACCTGCGTACTGTTTGGCCAACTTAGCGATGTCTTCTTTGTTAAAAACGTATTGCTTGGTGGCCATCCAGTGATGCAGTAACAGCAGGACCAGGACGCTGACTGCAACAACCCCAAGCACTTTTACAATGGTTTTGACAAAAGACATGGCTGCAGACACAACGTACAGACGAAGACACAGTTGCGGTTATGGTTAGGTGCGGGCAGACAGGCAGACAAGCAGACAGATTGGACCATGAGGAACGGAAACTGACAGCTTCTTCCTGGTCACGTGAGATCGGGAGAGCTGTTGGCTCAGCCAATCACAAAACGAATTTGTGTGCAGGCAACGGCGACTCAAATGTTGCCAGTCCACTTTTAAAACCCCTTTCAGGTCAATTAACAAAAATTGTACATTTATACAAAACGAGCGGAATAAACTTGTGAATTTCACGCTCTTGTGTTAAATACTGATACCAAATGACGTAATAACTTCATACCTTTGTTATTGTTGTTACATTTATGCTTTTTTTTGTTTCTTTAAATAACGTGTATATTTATTCCAAATGGCACGCCTTGTCGCTTATCAAAAACAGGAAATGTGCCGAGGGGCTGCAGTGACTAGCATTGGTCTATAATAAAGTTCACGAAAGAGCTGATGGTTCAGAAAAACAGGTGACTGTTCTGAAACTCCTCCGAACAGTCATGAGTGTTGAACGGGACGCCACTTTCGACCCAAAAGGTATGGGTTTTTGTGAACCTACCGACACTGAACGTTGAGCTCAGTTATCCAGAATATTGTACTGGAGCTGCATTGAAGAATCACTTTTAAACTAAAGAATGATATTCTTTACAATGAATTAGTTGCCATTGTACTGAACGCGTGTTGTTTTGCAATACTCTTGTGAAGTCTCATGACTTTGGTTCCTGCAGATTCGACTGCAAAGCGTTTATACCTGAATGCTTTTTGATTCGTTTAATTATTTATGGTTATTTAGTTCAAAATGGATGGTTGGATGTTTACAATATGATTATTATTATAATGTGATCAAGCGACCTTGGGATAATGGTTATAATTAACAGTAAAAATTATTATTGACCATGCAACAGTCGAGGATAAATAAGACGAAAGAGTTTTCCACTGTGGTCAGGATGACTGTGACAGACATGTACAATTTAAATTCCAGTGTTGTCCACTCGTTGTTTTTACATTGTCTTGACATATTTCGCGTGTTGTACACCTTAGAGCACCAGCATCTGCGTTACAATCCCCTGCGGGACAGCTGGGTCCTGGTGTCGGCCCACCGCATGAAAAGACCCTGGGCTGGTCAGGTGGAGAAACCTCCCGAGGAACACATACCCAGATATGACCCCCGCAACCCACTCTGTCCCGGAAACACGAGAGCAAATGGAGAAGTAAGAGGAGCAGGATACACAAGCCTACATTTCAGAGCAAATGACAGCACAAGTGGTCATGGTTTGGACAGTCATATTTGGTTTCTTTTTTCACAATCTGCAAGTTTTGCTTCATTCAGCTTTCTCATTGTGCAAGCATAGTTGTGCCTCTCCTCCCGATGCATTCTGGAAGAAATCCCAAGGTGCTACAACAACAAAAAAGACAACATTTCTAAAACAATTTTTAAAGAAACAAGTGTTTTCTGGAAACGTTTTTTTTTTTTTAAGATGTTCTTTTTGTCATTTCAGAGATGTTGGTCTTGTCTTTTCTTGCTGTGTATTGCATCTCAGGGATACCATACAAAGACGTCAGCTAAGCAGCTAATCCTAACCCCCACAATTGGCCAGAAATGTCCTCTTAAGCATAAATGATGTCAAATATATTTCTGATTTTGGTCTCACTCCAGATTGCATCGCTGGGAATGCAGATGAATTGTTTTTGAATGACCTTAGCTCAATATATGTAATGTATATGGAAACATTTATGTAGCAATAATGAGAACAGGCTTGACTTTATTCCAAAAACATTTATTTCATTTGGCACTGTCAGTTTCAAGGTTTACTCAGTAACACATCAAATACAACAATAGTTTACACACTGATATATGTAAACTAATAAACACTGTGCTGTTTCATGGGTTCGGACATCTCGGAAAATAAGTCTTGTCCACTGGACCTGGTGAACTCAGTAGCAGGGGTTTGCTTTTACATTATAATTGCAAAAGTAAAACAACACATTTCTTCTTGAAAGACATCAAAGCACACAGATTCAATGTCCGAGTTATTCTCCTCGCTCGATTTGAGCACGGTTTCCGATTTAGAGCTTTCGTGTTAATACATTCAGTGGAATTATCAAACAATTATAAATATGACAGAGCAGAGGTTGACAGTAAAGAAGAGAAATGCTCCCCATTTTCTGCCTGAAGATGAACTGCACAAACATTCTCTGAATACCATAAGGTTCAGTATGTGATGGAAATGACGGTGTTACAGTTACGTATGTAGATGCATCATAGATGGCAAATCCAAACAGCACTGGGTTGTGAAAGGGGGGGATTAAATTGCACTTTTAAAACGTTGTCACAAAGTAGCTCTGAAGCAGATGAGAACAGACCAAGGTGGTTCCACAACAATGACATCAACGGCTTCCCCTGGTTGGAAATGATACGAGACAGAACATCACACATCGTCCCGTTGGGCTTAAAACGTTACATAAAATAAGTGTAGAGCAAACAGGTCAGCTTTTAGTGAGGAAATGGTGGCCGATTCCAACTCTGAAGAGCAGACGCGCTTCTTCCCTTCTGCTGGTATCTGAGGGTAGTTAAACATTGTCTTTCGTAAAGCGAAATCAAAATGACAGTGTTAACAAGACCCTCAATTACAGAGAATCCAGCAACATACATAAATATTTCAATATCAAAATAGTAGTTTTGACTAGGTGTTATAGATATTTTTTTACGGTTGCTTTTACTAGCCAAATCAAGCATTGCTTATTCATTTTATCCTTGGTCCACAATGGGGAAAAAAAAAAAAGCCAAAACACTGGCATTTTATAATATATAATCATCTGTAAATGTTGCTGAAAAATGTAGTTCTCCAAATTCAGGGTGACTTACTATCAGGGTAATCTCAGATTTGGCAAGAGAAGTTGTATGGCCTCAAATGTTTAAGTCGGAGCCTTAAATCATATGGATCAAATTTATTTTTTCCTTTTCCAAAGACACTTAAGACCTGGGTGATCATAGAGGCAGTCGGAGCTCTGATGCGAATGCTTTCTGAGCAGTTGCTCAGGACAATGGGCTGGGGCTTGATCCTGTATGACTATAAGTTGGGGTGGAGTGAAACGTCCCTGTGTGTAGCCCTGATGAGGGGAAAGACCTTTAATGAAGAGTAGGTCAACAGATGAAAATATGATTGTCGAAAAATGACAGATAAAAATGTTGAAATTCTGCACTTGAAATCACCTGCACGGAACTGCCACAACCTCATAAAACTCCAGCCTCTGTAAGTAGTGTACTGGCCTCGAGCAGCAGACCCTTCGTGTAAACATGTGCAGTGTGGAACAAGGTCACTTTATTTGACGTCATACGTTAGACATTGGCAGTTATTACAGCTGATTAATTAATTAATTCCTTCCGCTCTGCTTGTATGGAATGGATGCATACAACAGCTCTTTTTTGACAGAAGTATTTCTGCATACCCGATGTTACACCCACCCTTTGCACTAGTTCTCCAGGCTTTTTAAAGGTGTTTCAAAGATTGCCTTTTTATAATAGCTGCTTTTTCACTCCATTTTTCAATGCTGACCTTTCAAAACATTCAGTTGTTTAACTTAAGAAATTTAGAGTAATTGTGTCTATACATACCATACAACTTGGCAAAAGAACCCATTTTAGATTGTGTCTTTTACCAGCAGCCTGTGTCTTTTGTTGCATCTAAAAGTATACCTGTTTCATTTTAAGTTGCATCTATTTATCTCAGTAAATAGCTGCACATATCTCCTGTTTTCCTGGCAATGGCTCAAGATTTTTGCACAGTGTTGCATTTCAGTTTGATGATAAGCATTCAGTTATTACTTGTTATTGTTTGGTACTGCGGTGGACACAGGAGGACAGTTAAAGATCTATCTGTTTGGGGGGGGGGCAATTTGAAAGCAGATGAAACAAAAAGCAGAAAATTGCACGGTGGAGGGAGGGGACTACCAAGCGTGAAATTTACGTGAAATATGAAATATATCAGCTAAGCAGCTAATCCTAACCCCCACAATTGGTCACAAATGTCTCCTTCAACATAAATGATGTCAAAGATCTTCCTGAATTTCGTCTCACTTCAATGAATTGAACTTTGTTGATGTCGTGGACATTACTGATTACAGTAAGCATAAGCCAGAGCATTGACACTATTTCCAAATGAGTCTGGACTTGCCTTTTCTATTTTCCAGATAAATTCAAACTATGAAAGTACTTTTGTGTTTGAAAATGACTTCCCTGCTCTTCAGCCAGATGCTCCAGATCCTGGTGAGTTGAGCACTATGAAAAACTGAAGCTATTTTTAAAGCAAGAAGTTTGCAGATTAAAAAAAAAATGTTAAAGAAAAATGAATTTATTAATTACTTTATTTTTTAAATTTTATTGTGCTTATTATGTGTCATGAATATGAATGTGCTGTCATTTCAGGTTCGGATCAGCATCCCTTATTTCAGTCTAAAGCTGCGAGAGGTGTCTGGTAAGAGCAAAGCTTGTTGCCACAGTCCAACACATGTAGCATAGGAATAGTTTATATGGGCTTCTTTTGAGCCTTGAGACTGTTTGTTATGTTCTGACACAAGCTAAGATATTGTGTCATTTCTATCCTGTCCTTACAAACATCTTATCCTTTGTTCACCTGTACAGAGGCTCTTGGCGAAATACCATTCAAGGATCATGTCCCACTATGGTACAGTAGTGGGGACACATCCCCATCTGCTGGTGGCTTAAAGGAACCACATATCCTAATAGCTGAATCTGTAACGCATTTGCAATATATCTGTTATAGCTTTGAAATGATTTTAAATCCCAAATCATCACAAACATTTGGATGTAAATCAAGTGATTTGGGGGGACAGGTCATCTGATGCAGTGCCTCTCGGTTTAATAGCACTCACATAGCTTAGATCTGTTTAAAAAAACAAAAACAAATGATAGAACCACCAAGATCAAACCAAATGTGAGGTCATGTCTGGCCTCGCAGAATGCTGTAGTTGTGTTGCCGGTTAAGTGTGCCTTCACCCAAGCAATTCTCTTCTCATCGACCTCCTTCAGTGGTGGTTTCTTTGCAGCAGTTTGATTGGGAAGTTCAATGTAACCACACAGTCTCCCACTGACACATCTGCCATGTGAATCCTGTGAAGCATTTAATCCCGCGGTGCTGTGGGTGGGTTATCTCTGGGGTTGCTAACTCAAATGAACTTACACTGCAGAGGTGAGCCTTGGTCTTACTGTCCCAGAATGGTTTTCCAAAGACTCAGATTATTCATAACTGCAACGAGAACATGTTGAAACTTTGGCTTTCATTTAGCTGAGCAAGTCTTGACAAAATATAGATATTTAATCAGGGCTGCTGAATAGTTCATTTTGCTGCATACCAAAACTGTCTCAGCACAACTCAACTCATGGTCTTGCATGCATTTAGAAGGCTACAAGTTCACCTAATTATTTCAGCCTTTGGCAAAGTACTCATCTGCTTTTGAAAGACACTCCAGATAATTACCTCTACAATTTTACCTATTACCTCTACTATTTTTAAACCCATTTAACCAAAATGATTCCATATGTGTTATTTCATGATTTGAATGTCTTCAGTGTTGTCTTCATATTGTTCCGCAACATAGAAAATTTGTCAGAGTAAAGGAAAACGTACTCGTATACTCGTCTCCAAACCTGACCAGTGTTCTAAATATCTGTATATGTGGTCAATAGGTTAGATTTATTCACGGAGGCATCTTAATCAATGATCCCCTTCAAAAAATCATACATTCAAATTCATGATTAATGAAATCTCAGCTAATGAGTGCAATCAGAGCACTCACGCCTCGGTACTTGTTCTCATCATTGCCGTAATCAGCAGTTGCGTGAATCTAATTTTGTTAATCAGTACGCTGCATGCTATCTGTCTGTTTTCAAGAAAACCTAAAGCTGAACACAAATGCACGCCAGACAAATGTTAGATTGTGCGGTTCCTTTTGGACACCAGCAGATGGGGGTGATTCCACACGACTCTGCTATTTGAATTGTATTTTCCCCAAGAGTCTGTGTATATGGGAACAAAGGATAGGATGTGCTTCCTGAGGCCAATCTCTTGCCTGTTCTTGGGAGTATGCTGTGTTTATCAAACTGGACTTTCTGATCTAAAGGCATCGATGGCTGCATTAATAGCTTAACTGGAACTCTAATCCTTGTATAGTACTACACATTATTCAAGAGACACTAACAGCCATTTCAACATCCACAGACGGCTGAGTAGTGCACACTCTCTGCTAATTTATTTTTCTCCCTTCAACTCCAGCCCCCCATGGTTCTCAGTCTGCCATGGATCCGTGAGGGAATTTTCATGACTAGAAGCACTCTCAAAACCCACTCACATTTTTTTTTTATCATGTCAAGATATGACTGTCGGCCTGTAGATAAAGTTGCAGAGCAGTCCCGTAGTTGGAGATTTCTTCGAGGAGTCTGCCTGACAGCAGAGTTACATAAAAACTGAATAAAAGATAAAAATCAAAACCCTGCTCTGAATGTGCTGGTAGAAGGCTGAACCCTGGGTTTAACTCCCCGGCGCTGGCATATGTAAAGGCTGTCAGGCATTGATTGGCTTGCGCGCTCGCTGAAAAAAGCCCCGAATCAGCAGCAATTGACGTGTTGTTGCGTCTTTATGTCGATTCTCACTATTCTGTATGTTTCTTCCCTGGCAGATTCGGTTTGACTGCACGTGTGTGTGTTTTTCTCATCACAATGTCTATTTTGATACATTGTTGTTCACACGTGCTGAAGCGTTACTGTTGTTGTTGTTGTGTGCACGTTGTCTGCTCAGTCGGCACGGTTCTGCGACCGTATTAAAAGGGAAAAAGTACTTACTAAACCGTAGCTTTTTGCCTTGCACCAACATTCAGAGAGCCAATTGGAGGGGGGAGGGGGCGAGAGAGAGAAACAACAACGCAGGAAACAGGATTTCGGGGATTTGGATCATGAGAGGCAAAAGAGAAAAATGGATTGAGGGGAGAGATAAGACAATTCCTTATGATTTATCACATCACCCCTTCTAAGTCACTCCAATCAGTGCTGCTGTGACTAAAGCTTTTGTGACGCTACTTTCCTGTTGCTATGATTTCCTAGAAGAGACTGCTTCTCTTCTTCCCTCAAAAAGAACTTGAATTGAATTTAATTCAAATATATTTTGTAGAAAAATTCTTAGTTGTCAATCACTGGTGATCATGAAATTAATTTCTTATTCAAAAGCTGAATAAGAAATGTTCAAGTTCAGATGAAGTTTTGAAATTGCATTCACTTTGAATTAAACTGTGTGCCAAATTTGAAGTAATTTAATTTCTTACAAGTAGAAAAAAAAAAAGTAACTACAAAATGCCACCTGATATTTTCTTGTATTTTCGCTTAAATTTGATCCCATTTACAGGCTTTCATATGAAATATAAAAGTAGACAAAGCCAAGAATAAAGAGCAGGTAAAGCAGCCACCAAGTGTTTAGTGTTGTTTCAATGATTGGAGTTGTAGTTGGTTCTGTGTAACTTTGTTTAAGTTCCATTGCTTGTTGGGTGCGCCCGGGGTCTAAAACAAACACGCTGACAGCTCCCAGCTCTTGTAATAGTCTTCTCATGAACAATTCATAAACGCGACCATTCACTTTTGCTCTGAGCATAAACACCAAAGTCCTGTTCAATTATAGATCATATACTAGCTGCTTGTGTCCCAGAACAGCCCGACTGTCAATAGAAATTTTATTTTACAGACTCCGGCAGTCACTTGTGTTTGCCCTGGTGCTGGGTGCAAGCCTGCAAGCAAATAACTACATGAACACAGCATTTTTATAAACCCATAGGGAGATTTATTAAGGATGTGTATCAAATCCACACACATCTATCCTCTCAAAAAAAAAAAAAAAAGTGGTTAAAGTACAATAACATATAGGTTTAGACAGACGTGTTCAACCTTTTCTAAAATGAATTCAAAAAGTGTTCAGATATGGCGGAGTAAAGCCTTGATTCAGGACTGTCGCTTGTCAGTCCTCGAAAAATCTATCCAATCATTGTGAAAAAAGTAAGATTTCATTAGATCTCCCTTTAGGTTCCTAAATGAGGTCATTCTGTTTTATTGTCAAGTTTTGACTAAAAGTTTGGTTCCAGTTTCAAAGTAGAACTTTTGAAAATTGTAAACCTAATAGCATAAAGGAGCATTAATAGTAATTATGGTACTTTTTTTGCCTTGTTTATAGTGTCAGTGTAGACTTAAGCCTTTATTAGCCCATTTATTATTTATGGATCACAACTGCAACAATGGAAACATCTTGATAAATCACAGACACACCACAAGAACTTCTTTTTAGCATAGTTGTTTTAACTGTCTCTGAATAACTGAGAAAGGACAGAGCTGTTGTACACTAGCTCAGATGCTGCCACCAGTCCATTCACTTCAGTCTTTTTAAATTAGATCACTATTCGGGGAGCATTTTGTGCCTACATGTCAACATGGGTGGTTTATGAAAGAGAAGAAATGTCACATGGCCAAAAGCTACAATGGCAAAACCAGTGTTCCGTCTAAAATGCTAAAGTCTTGTGCCCCTTTTATTGGAGTTTTTATTGGAGTTTTGAAGTTTTTAAGGACACACTGCACATCATGCTGAGATGTGCCAAGTTTGCAGCTAATAGCTCTTTAAGAATCACCTTGTTGGTGCTCAGTTGCTCTATACCACTATAAAATATTACAAGAAAGCCCAAGAAGCAGAATATAACGAAATGAGTGCTGACTCAACACTTTTGCATTGTAATTTATTTCAACAGCCACTGGATGGATTGCCACGTATGGCACCAGGATGTAGCGCAAAATTTTCAACTTACTCTTCTCGCTTTTTATTTAAAGCCATGATCAGGTTAAAGTTTTGTAAAATTCTTGTGTTTATCACCAAATACCTGCACAAATATTAACATCGCTATGAGCATGAATTTCTAGCACATTTATCCATGACTGACTGTTTCAGTCTGCAACGCCACCAGTTTGAACTCCCAGTAAGGAGTATTGTATGCTATAACAAATTAAGGGTTCTGTCTTACATCTATTCTGATGTAATATTTCATGCCTACCACCTAATATTCTTCCAATTGCCTTATTTTTCTCTTTCTCTTTGCTTTTCTTAGTAAGGTCATGTGTTTCCATCCCTGGTCAGATGTCACGCTCCCTCTTATGAAAAGTCAAGAGGTCATCAGTGTGATTGACAAGTGGGCAGAGCTTGTGGAGGAACTAGGTGCTACGTACCCCTGGGTCCAGGTGCAGGATGCAAACATACTCTCATTCCTAATCACATTCACACTATCGATCTAACTTTTTCCCGGCCTGGATATCTCCGAAATTGTAACAAGCTCTCCGCACCATTTTCTAGAGTCCCTTATCATTCAGTTTTCTACTCTGTCCTATTTTTCATTTTAATGTGTCTCGTATTGGATTGGGTAAATCTTTAATAACGCCTCTGGGCTGACTCACATATTCAAACAGCGGCAGCAGAAAGACAAGGATGTAGATAAATGGATGATGAGCTGTACAACTTTAAGCACCAGTTCAATTCTTCGTGTACCACACCATTAAAAGTTTTTTGCTGATTTCTATATTTAAAGCTTGAAAGCTCTTTATGTACATTTTTAAGATGGACTTACTCAACAAAACTTGCGGTTTTGCGGTGGGGGGGTACCAGCTTGCACCATAGAATAACAGCCCTGAACTGATTTACATTACTATACGTCCAGCTAAGGTCAACCAATCCACTGTAATAAAAACTCACTTCCAAGAGAAACAACAAGTCTGTTCACCTGAAGACTGATTGATGTTAGCGGCGTCGTGAATAATATTAATGAATGACAAAAAGATGATAAAGATAAACGTTGGCATCACCTTGAATTAACATGTGCTCTTACTCCCTGTTTGTAGATCTTTGAGAATAAGGGGGCAACGATGGGTTGTTCAAATCCACATCCACACTGCCAGGTGGGAAATGCACACAAACTACAAACCATTTAATGTTTTTTTTTTTTTTTGTTCCTTTTTTGTAAAAAAAAATAAATTAGTAATTGAATGCCATGCATCAAGAATTTGTAGGTGTTTTAGGTCTCCGAAGGAGAAATGCCACTGACCCCCGTTTTGGTTTTGTTTTCCTCACAAAATCTTGTTGGAAAGGACACAGCCAGTTCACTTCATGTTTGCGTCTTATCAGTCGCTACATTTCTCCCTGAATCTTTATGTCCCCATAACGATTTTCGCACCAAAAGTCGCATGTTTAAACAGGTCTTTAGTGCAGGTACATCTGCCAAAACTGCATCAGTAAATCCTTTCCCTCAGACAGTAATAGGGTGCGGACATCTGTGAACTAAAACATACACAGAACCAGAGTTGCATCTATTAACTGCCATTTCCCAAAGGACAAGCCTGTTAGCTATGACATCAAGGAATGGCATTACACTGTATCCTGCAGGTTGTGTTGAACCCCCAATTTTAATAATCCTAGCTTTCTGAGATCATTAGGCTAGTTCATTACTTTCTAAAAGACCTAGTTAAGTTGTCCCCGTCAGTCTCAGTGCTTCCACGTGAGATGTTTTTGTCAGTAAACATATTCTTTTGCAATTTAAAAAAAAAAAAGTGGTGTGCTCATTCTGATTGTAGCACCCTTATTGAAATGAGCTTGTGCTCCTGGGTGTTGTGATCTTATCAATGCAGATCGAAGACAGAGCCGAGTAATACCCATTGCTACCGACTAATCTGCATTCATTCCTGCATCAAATGACTCAGTAAAAACGTTGAAATAAAAATATGCTCGTGAGGATATAGCTTTATGTGTAACTGCAAGTAAAAAATGGACCTATTTTCTGCATCGTTCTAGCTTTATCTTTATTATTTTGTGGTTTTATATTCATGGATGAATTAGATGTTCTCGACGTGAGTGTAAGCTTAGAATGACGCACTGCATGGCCTGATTTGAATGTACGACAAAAGCACAAAGTAACAAATGTTTTTATCACACACGCACGATACAATCTGTCACAGTCGTCCAATTTGCACGTCTGAGAAGCTGCCCCTTCACACGTTACAACAATGAATTTGAGACGTGATTTAATAAAGAGAGAGAAAAAAAAACACCTCCAAGTTTGCAGCCAGAAAAGTCTCTGCATAGAAGCTGATAATTGACTCCTCATCCAGAAATCAGATGCAACAGAGTGCCTTTGTCACATTTTGTGTAAAGTGTATGCATAGTCACACCTATATTACAGCCCTGAGAGTTTTCTTCCTCAGTTTGGGGACTCAGCCAAGACTAACAACTTAGACAGAAAGAAGCATTTCCTGTCAAACTGTCACATCACAGTGGGATGTTTAAAAAAAATGCACAAACAGGAGAAAGATTGACAAAAAAATAAAGGGATGGTTAGTTGAGGAAGACAGTGTCGTCCTGAATTTTAAAAATTGTTGCAGGATTAGTCCCAATCAGAGATAAAAACATGCAACTGAAGATGATAGCTGGAAATATATTGTTGACGGATAAAAGAAACCTGTTTTTGAGAGTTTTGTGAGAATACTCCTGTGAGTAGCCTGCCTCATCAGAAACTAGGAGAGGGTTATTTTTTTTTCCTGTTTTTCATAAATATAGATATCCTACATCAAGTACTCCAGTAGAAACCAGGATACTGTGGTATGTGAGCACCTCATCCAGGTGTTTGAACATGTGCTGCTGATAAAGATAATGGATATCAAGATATGATCAAAAGCCTGGATGTATAAATGATCCTGCATATAGAGATGAACAGTCAACACTTTATCCAGAAAAGAATGCTGAAGCTCATTAAATGAAGGGAACACAGAGAGAATTAAAAAATTTTTTTTAGCTCTGAGGTGAAAAAGTCTTTGAGAAAGTTGTCTTTACCGATCAGACACTATATGACTAAAACTCAAATGTGACTGATTTGATTAGTTTCTTCCCTTCTTGCTCATAAATCAGAGACATATGTGGTTCCAAACTGGAAGGATAGAGACAACAGCTGTCTTGAGACTGTGCTGTAAAGTTTTCCAAGACAGAAATTTAGAATTCGACAACAGATGGCAGTATGTGACCTCAGTAAAACAAGGCTGAAAGTGAAGGAAGATGCAGCTACTGCAAAGGCAGACTGGGTCTTTATTATTACATTATTACATTATTATCACATTCTTATCTACTGTTAACAAATTGAAATCTAAAGATTTATTTAGTTGTTTTACGTACTCCACGAGAAGAACACTCAAATTAAACCTGAATCAAGGTTTCAATGGAGGTTAAAGGTTTAAGGCAGTTTTGTTTAATTTGTGTTTCAGTTCCTTCTCTCTTATTTATCTTAAGACATCAAAGTCGAACAAAAGATTAGTGTACACAGCCAGGAAATCACTTAAGGGCAAAACCTTGGAAGCATAGATCTTAAACTTTGAAGAGTAACAAACAAAATATGTTAATCATGTTCTGGAGGCAGAATTTCTTCTGATAACTTTGGTCTCACAGGAGCAGAGCTCCGTGTACTTCTATGTAAGTGGAGGATGGAAAACATATGCCTTCGGAATAGTAATATCCTATTTTAACTTGAGCTATCAGTTTAAACAGTTTTCTGTGGAGTGCTGCATTTGCCTGTATTTCCCTCTTGCGAACCAATATTGAATTTAACAGATTGGTGGTGTTGGGATGAAATGCCTTTCCAGAAGGTCTGTGCTGTGGGAATAGATTATATTCTTTATTTTTGTGTATATGTGTGGTCATTACTTTGCTCTCTTTGAAAATCAACAGCTGATCGATCGGCACAATTGATACAATGACACGGGTGTGGAAAATTTGTACACCTATGTCTACATATATTCAATGCACCGAGTGATCATAACCCTGTCTCTGCAGATGATGTCAGGAGTGCTTATTGTCCCATTTATTTTCATACATGCCTGGAGACTTGCAGATGAACGGCATTCACACAGTTCATTCACACATTAACCATTTCTAGTTTCTTTTCGTCTTCCTACTTTCAGGTTCAATGAAGCAGCCTTTAGCCAAAATGCATTAGTCTGGTCTATTCTCCTGTGACACCAATTGTGGACAGGATTTTAACAAGTCTGTGCATAGGAAATGCCAAGAAGCATTATTAATCCCCGCCCCCTCCAAGACGATAGTCTTGATGACACATATGTTTTGCTTGAACAAAATACCATAGAGGACCTAAAAGTTCTTTAGAATTAAGACAGATATTGAAAGGATACAAAATGGCAGATCAAGCTACTGAGAACTTTCAAAACATAGAAACACACGAAGTGCTACATTTCTCATAGTAGCATTAAGTAATTAAAATACTGGTGAAGGATTCACTCTTCCAAGTATGAATATACAGCACTTTGCACACAGCTTCACTGTTTACATTTTTGCATATTACATGTAAAAGTGTGGATGCCAGTTTTAGCAAATCCTCCTGTTCTAAACCTCAGTAACTATTTTACCGTTTCTTATTTTACTTGCAGCATTGAGTCTGTGGAGTCGTTTTGCACTGCTTGTCTACTTTAATAGCAGTTAACTAATGCAAATGTCTACCTTGATGGCTATTGTCACCTATAAAAAGCTTTGAAATGCATTGGAAATGCATTATAAAGCCATAAAGCCCCCAAAATACTCAAGCTAGAACTTGCCGCCGTTTCTGGGGAGTAAATTGGATAAATCTACTTTCATAATTGCAGTTTGTCTCATGTTTTTGGAGCCTAAATTTCTCCAGGGATTCTCACATTCTTAATTAGAGATAATGCCAGTCTAATCTGAGGTGAATGCATTGTGATAAGGAGACGCAGTTGGTGGTGGTTGAGAGCAAAGTTTAAACATCGTGTTTGCTTCACATAGCAATCAGGACAGCTGTTAAAGTTGTCATTTGTCTGAGTTATTGTCACCATTAAAAAGAAACATAATGTTGTGTTTTTGTGTTTCTTTGTGTTCAATTACAGATTGTATATGTCTTCAACGCTTACAGAATGTCAACTTTAAATAACTAAATTACTAATGTACACATTGCACACTGTAAAATGTCACTTTTAAGTGCTGTGTAATATATTGATCTCCATATAGTGCAACATGAGATTGGCTTGAATTTATAATAAACAGCATGCTTGTATGTATGTACACACGCAGACTGTACAGGATGAGTTAGAGAAACTTAAAGACAAAGGGAAGATAAAAGGCTGACAGTGTGACGAGAGGTGGACAGAGAGTCAATGCAGGTCTGGGGGGGGCTGGTTTTAGATGGGCTTCAGCACGGCTGACTGATTACAATCGAATCAAAGACAACTTGAACCCTGAAGCAGGTGAGCTATGTGGCTGAGGAAAGAAGAAATATAGATGGATGGAGCACAGTCAGGACACGCGGAAAAGACAGGAGACTGGTGCATTTGTAAGTAGATGAAATTCAGAGAATCGTAGAGGACCGAACATGTTGTAAAGTCGATGAGGAAGAGTCCCAGGTTCTTTTTTCATGCCATTTATATCATGGTCCATTGTTATTGTCAGTGTGCTATACATACTTTGTGTTTGCAGATTGGTGAGATATCATTAACATTTTCTGATAACACAACTTACTGCCTTATTAGTTATTTGCAGGTTATATTTTTATTATTTGAAATATAGCCAAATCTTGTGAAGTAGTTTTTGGTAGCACTTTTACTTTTTTTTTCCCAAGAGAAACGCACTCGCATTCAATCAGTGACCTGAGAAAAGATTAAACAAAGAGGCAGAACATTTTTAATGTCTCAACAGCTGTCTCAGTCTCAGCAAATCAGTTTTTGTGTTTGTGTACTATAGCTTCTTAAATCATTTGTCGAGGAATTGTTGTGTTCCTGTTGTTATTTATTTATTCATTCATTATCAATATCTGTACCAAAATATAATGGTTTCTACTCTGTCATCCCATCATCTCCTATATTCACTTTATCCTGTTTAAGGTCACAGGAATATTTTCTAGCTGTCATAGTGTAAGGGACAGGGTTCAGTCCATCAGACACAAACAGCAACACATGCTCACACACACACACACACACACTCTTGATTTTTGTCCGTCTCATCATTGTCATCCATCTTTCTTTCTGTGCCCTCGCAGGTGTGGGCCAGCAACTTCCTGCCCAATGAGCCGGCTCTGTCAGACCGCTGCCAGAGAGCGTACTATCAGAAACATGGAGAACCATTGCTGCTGCAGTACGCCAAACAAGAGGCTGAGAAAAAGGTACAGCACGCACACATAGGTGAATAGGTGAACTTCTATGAATTACTTAATTCTTCTTTACCTGGGAATGTGCTGTTAATATGCAAGATAGCTACTCATATAGCCCCAACATATAAAAAGCCACTTTATATGTCATAACACATTTATTACATGAAATCTTCACAACAAAAGTGTTTAAGGAGGTCATGCAGTACCAGTGTCATCCGCAACAAATTATGTGAAGCGCCGACATGTTTCCCTCAGGGTAGATTGTAAAAGACCTTTTAAAGGTATTTTAAACGGGAGTGTTTGTATGGTAATGGTATTTTGTTTTTTGTCAAAAGTTTTTCTTTGAGAGTTTTTGTTTGGCTTGCTTCATGGATCACCTCTCACAAATTTGAGTTTGACAATCTCAAAAAGGTTTTTCGAAAGAGTAATTATAGCTCTGTTGGAATATTTAAAAAAATGTTTTCAATGCAAGATGCCTGCAAAATAGTGGCATCATATTTTACTGCCCTCATTGGCTCTCCCTTCATCCATCTACTTTATCCCTTTCCCTCTATACCTTTCTCTCTTCCTCTCACTTCATCATTCTCTCTCGATTCCCCATCCTCTGCCTGTCTCCCAGTCAGTGAAGCGTGTGATTGGACAGCATAGATGCTCATTAGCATAATGCGGCGGAGTCCGTCTTCAACCTGCAAGAAGATTAGGAAAACCCTGTATGTGTGTGTGTGTGTGTGTGTGTGTGTGTGTATGTCTGTGTGTGCAGCATCAGCAGCAGTTACCACTGAAGACAGCACTGAGCATATTTAGCATGTTGGCAAATATGTCAGACTTACTGTTGGCGAATTAAACTTGACACACGAGTGATTCTTTTTTCTGTTAATGTTGAGAGATGGCTTTTCATCTCACTTCAATATACTAAACTCTGGTTATATTCACAGATATACCTCTTAAAATTGGCTGTACCTGTTTTCATCAAATGTGGTATGTTGTCTTAATAAGGTTAACCTGTAAAGATTTGACATTTAAGTGGCAATTAACAGATTTGATGTTTTTGTTACTGCAACAGTCTTACAAACAGTCTTATTATGAGTTAGACTTTCGGTACCGTTTACCGTTTTAGTTTTTTCTTCCAGTTTTGAAGCTGTCGGTTTTCATGCAAATAACCTACAAATGATAGAACCCTGTACAGAGGGTAAAACAGGTATGGAGACATTGTTTTCAATTTTAGCCCAGAAAGCAAAACTTAAAAAGATAAAAAGATTTCAATATTCTAAATTTCAGTGTTCATTTTCATTATTCAACAACAAAGATAGTAGAAACCAATTTCAATTTCGAACAGACACAGATAATGTTGTTTAAATGAATTTATGTGTTAAGTTTTATCAATCCGTTAAACACTACCATCACATCATTTTACTACCTTATATACAAGTCTGTAAGTTTGTTGTTCGTGCTCTTTGACTTTACAACTTAGTCAGAATAGATATTTTTCTTTTACTTAGTTTCATCTAATATTTTTAATTTTCTTTTGGTTGGTTTAACCTTGGTTGTTTTTTTTTTGGTTGGTATATTGAAGTGAGATGAAAAGCCATCTTTCAACATTAACAGAAAAAAGAATCAGTTTAATTCGCCAACAGTAAGTTTGTTATATCTGTTCACTGATATATTTACCAACATGCTAAATGTGCTCAGTGCTGTCTTCAGTAACTCCTTTTTACTGAACAAATCAGACATATTATTTCTGTTGATTTTTGATGTTATGGCTTTCTCTCTTCTCCTGAATTACAGCACATTCACTGACTATTAGCATTTCTCCACTCCTCAGGAACAGTTCAAGATCGAGTATGAGATTGATGATAAAGTGTAAGATTGACCGATAAGAGTTGAAGCACAAAGTATTTCGGAAACAGGGAGAATAACAGATAAAAAGCAGAGAGAGAATAAAGGAGAGGCATGCAAACAGAGATGCCAAGTCAGAAAAACAGAAATAAGATGTGGAGGTAGGAAGAAAGCAACTGATTCATTTAGGGGATGAGCTGACCTGTACCACTGGGACAGTGTGTGTGATAGGGAGGATAACAGAGAAGAGCAGAGTAGACACTTGAATCGCCTAGACAGCTACTCATGGGGACTGACCTCTATAAAATCAGAGTGTAAGCAGAGTTTTGTGTGCATGAGCGTGCAAAGAAGAATGCCATGTCCGTTACTTGCCAGTGTGTGTGCGTGTCTCCCTCTTTTTGCTCCTGTCTCTTTGACCCGAGGTTAGGGCCGTAAATTGGCACACTGCAGTGTTTAGAGGAGTCTGAATTGGACTTTGGTTCCCGAGTGACACTCTTGACTTTGAAACAAAAACTTTCTTAGCTAATTGAATAAAACTCTATGAGATTGGCTGTCTGTGAGGTGTCTGTTTTTTAGACATCCTCCACTTCCTCTCTCTGTCCTCAGCTCAGTTTTCCATCTTCATTCTGGTCCTTCATAATTGTGTTAGAAGTGTAAAAGAACATGAGCAGAGGAAATGCAGGCATGACTGAAGACTGAAAAAAGGAACATTTAAATTTAGACCAAAAAGAAAGCTAGAAGAAAGTACTGTATATGGGAGAATAACATCTCCTGCTGAATGTTAAAGTGAAACAGCAGGTGTATTGCAGAAAAATCCCATACATGCTGTACATACATGTTGTGCACTTGATTGATTATCTTTGATTACTTCTTCTGCGGTTGTTAAAAGATGACAGTAGTCTTTCTGCTTGGGTGTCTGATTACAGATAATCATGTCTTCGTTACGACTACCCTTCTAATGCTTTTATTGCTTTCTTAAGTTGGATAATTAGCGAAGGATGCTGGCAGAAGAATTGGCATTTTATTATGTTCTGTTGTAAGATAGACTTTAATACCGGAGGAAACCAGTTGCATGTGATTTTATTTTTTTAAAAAAGAAAAAAAGAAAATATCTAGAAGTGGCTACGGTAGTTTCGCTCCCCTTGAACACTTTTCTCCACTGTATTGATTTCAGAGGAAGAAGATGGTTGTTTGGCTTCCTGTGTGTTGCACCATATAACAAATTCAGTTCACATGGCTGCTGATAATACTAAAAATACTTATTGACAGACTTGCTAATGCCCATAAGAAGTATCTAATCCAGTGGGCTGAATTCAGCTGAAATAATAGATGATCCAATGTGTAGCTGCATTAGACACAAGTTACCAACCAGGTTGAATGTGTCTTCACTTTTTCATTTTCAACCGCTAGCTGCTCAGCTACGGGTGCAGGCTTATGATCAGTAGCTGTGTATAGTAGGAATATAGCCTCAAGCTACAAGTATAAAGTCTGTGCCTCCTGCTAAATAATCTTATTTTACTCCATTTTACAGAGCTGAATAGAAACAGTATTTATATCCTAGTCTATCTTGCCACAGTCTGCTCTGAACACTAAGAAAGATCTTTTTAGCATTATGGCTCGCTGGCTCATAAACTGAGTTCCTCACAACACTGACATGGTCACAGAACTGCTGTACAGTAAATATAAAATAGAATCGTACATCATACAACTCCATGCATGGTGTGTGAATCAAATGAAGCAACTAGCAATGGTAGACAGTTGGAAGTATTACAACTTATCACTTTTACAGAGCTTTTTAGCCTCTATTATCTAATTACTTTTGTGCTTTGCAGCGCAACACACTATAAACCATAGTTCAGTCTTGCCTGTCTCATAACTCTTTAACTGTTTTGCACAAATAAGTTCTCATAAATCAGTTGTATGCAGTAGCATCTACCCAGTCCCAATGAGCAGGCTGACAATGTTCGGAGGATGTAGCAGCTAAAAAGTCATATATTTTTCTCTAGGTTTGGTTTAGACCACATCAGAGCTAAAAAGTCGGGGATGCTTTTCTGTATTGTCTGATGACCGTGTGAACAGGCAGTGGTTTGGTATCATCTCATCCATTGCAATTTTATAAAATGGGGATATGTAAAGGTTGTGTGTTTTTCAGCTTGTTGATGATGTTGTTTGGCTACAAAAAAAAAAAAGAAAGGAAAATAACTGATCCTGCTGATAAATGTTATTTATGCTCTGTGGCCTTTAATGTCAGAGTAAGGGTGGTTGTGTTAGAAAATATATGTAAATCTGCAGTAAGTTCAAGTTCTGTCCAAAGATTGTCTTTTTGTTCAGAGCTGTCTTGCTTCTGATTCATGCTGCATCTCTTTAGCATGTGCACCACACACACACACACACACACACACCCTCACACTTGCTCATACACACACACCAAGCCAATCCATTTCTTATGAATTGTAATTGTAAAGGTCAGGTTGTGTTTGTGCCCACTCATCAGCTTGTTAAATCTCTGCCTCAGACACTTTATGGTAATTAGTCTTCTTGCTGCATACAACCAATACGTCTGACTTGTTTTAATATAATTTTGAACTATTTTTCAGGGTATTTTTGTTGTTGTTTTTAGTAATAGTAAAGTAAGATCGGGTAGTCTGAGCCCTCCTGAAGTAGGAGTTACACCCAAAAAATGTTTGAGTTTTGAAGGACAGCTTTGGTTTAGGATAATTTTATTGAGATTGAATAGTGTCAGGAAATGCAAAAACATTCATGCTGTTTTGGCATTCCCTCAAAATCTCACTTGATCCAAATTACTGTGGCTGTACTACTGACCATATACTCTGGTATCACCAAGAGAGATCACATTTCTCGTTGTGTTGGCTCCCAGTAAAATTCAAAGTATAATTAAAAATCCTTCTTGTCACTACAAAGGCCTTAGTGTCCCAGCTTCATTTTATTCATCTTATTACTCTCACAATGTTGGTCTACTGATATTTCCCAGAATTTCAGACGCTAGAATGGCTTTAGTTTACTGTCTCCTCTCCTGTGGAATTCTGAGTTTAGTTATGTTTGCAGAATATGCCTCTGCATTTCAGAGTAATCTTAAAACTCACCTTACTCAAAAAGCTTTTACTCGTACTTGTTGTGTTTGAACAAAATTTCACTATCACGAGCCTTGAATCATCTGTTCACAGTACTGTTACATACGGTCTGCTTCTGCAGGCAAGGTCAGCTTGTGCCCCGATAAAGCGGTAATGTGTGTGCTATCTGAACTGCTTCTATTGATGGTTTATTCTTCTTTGAAAGCCAGTTGGAAAATATGGTCTTTAAATAAATATTTTTTAAAAGATGTTTCAATCTCTAAGAGGGAAAAAAAAGCTTTTTCAATATGGCAGGATGAGTGAGAAGCATTGTATGTTGACCCTGACCATTTAAAAGTTGATGAATCCCTTTTGGTGAAAATGTGTTACAGTAGCATACAGTTCGTATCTATTCCCAACAGCCTATATGTGTGAGGTTTCTGAGGTTGAAGGAGCAGCTTACTTAAAAGTAGTGAAATCTGAAAATAACAGCAAAAAGAAAAACTAATTGTGTTGCACTTGCTTCTGTAACAGCAGCTCTATGAATGTCCCAGCTATATCTTCTGTCTGTAATATCTGCATTATCAGTGTTAGCCATTGGTCTGATGAGAAATGACCACTGAAAAAACACCAGTAATACTTGAAAAAGCAAACAAAACTAATGGAGCAAAATGTACAACAAAGCAAAGTTTAATTACAAGGTTTAATTTGAAGTAGTGTGCATTAGACCAAAGTTTAATGGAAACAAGCTTAAGAGGTCTCAATTCATCTGAATACTGGTATTTAACTATTTTTGGGAGACAAAAACTGTAGTTACCCCTGAAATCTTTTAAAAACCTAATTTTTCCTCTGTTGAAATGCCAAAATATTGTTTAACCTGTCTGTTCTCTTAGGAGCGTGTGGTGGCTGAGAGTTCTGATTGGCTGGCATTGGTACCATATTGGGCAACATGGCCCTACCAGACATTGCTGTTACCACGACGACATGTCCTCAGAATCAGTGACCTGTCAACAGAGGAGAGGGAAGGTGAATCTCTGTGTTGTGCGTGTGTGTGTGGGTGTAAAAATTGCGTCGGAGCTGTGACTGATTCCTGATGTTCATTCGCAGCATGTTCAAGCCTTCAAGAATCAAAATTTCTATTGAAAGCTGCTCTAATAGAAAAAAAAATAAATCAAATAAAAAAAACTAGGCTACTGTGTAAAATGTTGATTGACTTTAACTAAAAATTGTACAATGGTGACGACGCAAGCTGTCTTTTGTAAGCGTATAAACTATTTTGAAACAAATTTTTTCTTAAGCAAGCTTATTTTTTTAGTTTGTAAGAAACAATAAGAAACTTTTTGAGAAATATGATCGTAAGTCCCCTGTTCTGGACCACTTCCTGACATACAGAAGGCCACTTAGTTAAAAAAAAGCCATGGTTAATGGTAATATCTGGTGTCTAATGTGTCTCCATTTGAATTATTATTCAAAGAAACAGGACATCATGGTGATCAGTAGGTTTGTGTTTTTTTGCCCATCATAGAGATTAAAGTATGCTCACTTTGAAACACAGTTACCCGCTTTCTCAGGTGTGTCCTACGTCATCAAATTCATCAGGTTTTGGCTTTGAAAATATTTCAGTTTTCAGCATCATAAGTATTATATAAATGTTTGACGAGCTTTAAGCAGTAATTAATCTAATTGAGACAGATAATGAAGTTGCCTCATATTTGCATCCATATTCTGATGCTTTGCATTTGTGTGCCGTTTGCTTACATACTCTCTCGATTTTTAGTCACTACTTTTTTTATTAGTTGTACATCCTCAGCTTCCTTTACTTTTGTCAAGAGTTAAAGCAGGAATCACTAACAGTGTCTTCTTTTTCCCTGCTATCCACCTTCCTCATGCTTCCTGATTTGATCTTTTTCCGTGTTCCTGTTTGTCAGGTCTTGCAGCCATTATGAAGCGCCTGTTGACGAAGTACGACAACCTGTTTGAGGTCTCTTTTCCATACTCAATGGGCTGGCATGGTAAGACAAGAAGTTGGAGAATATGGGAATTGTGTTGAAAATATCAGTGTCGACTTGATGCTTTTTTTAAGTCTGCTTTTGTTATTTTTGTCATGATGGAAGGAGCGAAGGATGAATGGTTCTACAGATTAACAGTGTTTCTACATCTTGAAGAGTATAGCAGAGTATGGCATTTGTTTTTCACTTTTCTAGTGTTTCCAATGTTTTTTTAAAACATTTTTTAAGATAAATATGTAAATTTGATTCAACAAGCAGATTGCTTTTCCCATAGATTAGATTTAAAAAATACATGTATCCAACATTATGTCATCTCTTGGTTTAGCTACTATTCTGAAGATTCAAATAAAAATGTTGCCCATTGCCATTTTGGCACTTGTGACCTCCCGTTGTTGGTAACAGATTGTCCAGCATAGATGTGATGAATATTTGGGTCAGTTGTTCAGCGTCTAATTAGGACAGGGTGCTCCAGATTTTAGCAATATTCCGCAGATGGATAAGCTGTCACAAGAGACCTGTTTGATGTGTGAATTAAATGATAGATTTTGGTCCAAAATAACTCCAAGGTTCCTAACAGTAGTACTTGAAGTGAAAGAAATGGCATCCTAATTATATGATTAGAAAATAAATATCTGAAGATTTTCTGGGCAAAAAACAGTTCCCTTTGTTTTGCCTCGATTTAAAAATAAGAAAATGATGCCATGCTTTTATGTCTATAAGACAAGCTTGTAGCTTCGGTAACTGATTGGTTTCCTCAAGTATTAGTGTCAACACCATAACAGTGGAAGTCTATGTCATGTTTTCTGATTAAATTGTCCAAAAGAAGCTTGTATAGAGCAAACAGAATAAGTCCCAAACCAGAACCCTGGGGAACTCCTCGATTAACTTTGGTATGTGTAGAAGATACATAATTTATCTGAATAAACATAAATTTATGTTCAAGTGTTTGTGATAATGTTGTGTCAAATGCAGCACTGAATGGCAAGAACAATGTCAAGGTTCGGTTTAACTCAACAGACTTAACGGCACACACCGGCAATTATCAAAGAGGCAATTGAGTGCTTTAAAAGCCTTTTCAAGGGTTTTTCAAGGGTTTTAAATAGATGAAGACACCCGACCGTATCCTTCATCTTTTCAACACATAGAGACATGATTGATGTGATCAAGTACAGAGATGTTGATTCGAAATAAAACGTCTGGTGTCATATTTGATTTGTCTTGGTGCTAAGTATACTTGGTCAGAATATAACACGTTTGCTGTATGATTTCAAATCTAATGAGTAAACATCCAAATATTTGTACTGAGATGTAAAAAAAAAATCATCTGGAAATTAGAGTATGACAAGTATGGAATTTTGAAATGGAAAATTTGTTGGAACTTTCAGTTGTTTGGATGAACCAGTGGATTGTAACATATGTGTGCTCCTACAAACAAGATGCTCTTCACATGTAAGGCCAGCTTTCAGCCACTTCACTTAATTTAGGTGAAATCTGAAAAGAGTCTTACTCACAGAGAGCAGCGTGTTGGTTCATGACTGTAATCAGTAATGTGATGTAAAGGCTTTTCACGGTAAGGATTTTAAGACACTTCTAGTGCTACACAAAATTAAACAGGAATGAGGGGATCAGGGGAAATTCTGTCTAACCTTATTCAAGTTTTTGTGACGTCTTACCCCACAGGTTTTTAATACCCAAAATCTCCTTCTCTTCCACTTTTCTTTCCATCTCACACCCCACTTCTCTTATCTCTCTTTTTTAAAATCCTGCAAGCAACAGAAAAGACCCCATATAACTGTCTCTACCCTGTCTCACTTTCTTTCTGTGTTCTATTTTCTCTCACATCTCTTGTTGAAGTCAGACTATCCTTCTTGCTTCCCTTCTTTCTAAACTGGATAGTGTAGTGGTATGATTGCCACCTCCTTGTGGGAGACCTGTTTTCAAATCCCCTGTATGAAAGGTCCAGTAGGGGTCCTTAGGCAAGACCCCCTTACCATTTTGGATAAAAGCGTCTGCCAAATGCATAAACAAACAGTCAACAGTCATCATTAAAAGCATGCCTTCACAGTGTCTGATCACTAGGATTTTGCATGCAGAGGGCATCGTGTTTCATTAATATTTTCAGTTGAAAATAGTTTTGCAAAAGCACTCGCCTTGCAGCAGCACGAATATCACATCTGAATATTTATATTTACTTGCCAAATGGTATGGAAAGTTGTGAGTTAGCATGCTGCATACATTTTCAACAGGTTAGATAATCAACTCTGCTGTGATTAAATTATATGGAAACCTTATACTTACTGTAATACCACTTCAATGCGTTAAGAAAGCTCTCTTGTATGTAAAGCAGGAGGTCTCACAGGTAAAGGGCACTCACTTGTGGTGTAACTCCAGGCTTTTCCAGCTGATAAAACAGCAGAGCAGAGACTGAAACTTCTTTATGTTCTTTTGCATATTTAAATGATGAAGTGTCCTATCATTGTTTTCAGCTTTTGTCTCTCATTTCTGTGTTACGTAACATTTAAATTGGGGTTATTTCTAATTTATACGGGTCGGTTTCATGTTTTGTTTTTTTTTTGGGGGGGGGGTTTGCCTTTTGGAGGAAAACAAAGCTAGAGTTTTACTTTTGTCACCTGAAAACTGACTGGCTGAGGAACAGATGCTGAATTTGAGGGTGGGGTGTGGCTGTGTAGAACATAGAAATGATCAACGTGATAATTCAGGGTGGGAAACTGTCCCGTCATTGGGGAAAAAAGTAAAGATGAATGTAGAAACCAACACAGTTATTATACAACTTGTACAACTTTTAAATTGTACAAGATCAACTGAATTGGAGAGGATATTGTTGATATGGTTTCCACCCTAATGAGGGACATATCAGTCTGTTTACTCGATTTGTCTTGTTCCCCTTGTGGGCAGGACAGGCTTTTTACTGCAGCCAAACAAGGTGTTACAATCAAGAAGATATTTTTCCAATCAAGACTTCGCAGTAAGTTGAAGGCCCACATCACTTTGCACGACTTTGAGAGAGTAATTTATGAGTAATTCATGAGAGTAATTCATGCTTTTTTAATCAATCTGCAATTCTTTGTATGTTGCTGTTAATCGATTGGCACTTTGGATTAATTGCCTTTGGACGTCCCGAGATCTAGGTTAAAAAGTAGAAGTAATGGAACCTTTTCAGTTGCGGATCCTAATCTTTGGAACAGACTTCCTTTTTTCTTAGACCCTCAATTGACTTTGCTTAAAACCTATTCCTTCTAGCTGGATTTTAGACTTGGCTGAGTAGCATACCTGGGCTTTTATCATGCAAGCACTGCTCTTATATCACTCATTTATTTGATGCCTTGAAGCCTTTTTTTTTGCTCATATTAATTGCTTTATGTTAATTGTTAATTATATCAATAGTTTGTTCAGCTTGCACAGCACTTTGGTCAACTCTGGTTGTAAGTGTGCAATAGAAATAAACTTTGACTTGAACTAAAAGAGGCAGTGCTACATAGAAACAAAGAAAGCAGCAGAGTTGGATTATAACTGCATCATCACCACAATGCTGCCTCTTATTTTAGTCATTTGAACCGTCAGAATGTTAGTAGTGATGCAGCAGGGCACAGTTTAGTATCAGTTTGCTCTAATGTTTGCGTTAGTGACCTCTCAGTAAAATGAGCTAATGTTATGCTCGCAGCATTGCTAAGAATGGGCAACAAACCAGCAAACGGAGTAATTCTGAGGAGACAGTTACTACACCAAATTATTTGCATGATATTGTATGGAACAAAGATAAGGCTGTTTGTTAACTTTGTACAAACAAGCTGTCTTACACTACAATGACAACAAACCTGTGGACTCCCCTTCAAGGTTACCCCCCAAAGAAGCCAGCAGAGTGATGCCGCATCGGGTGTTCAATGTTGCCTGACTGCCTGCTGTTCAGCACAGTCAACTGTGGTAGGCTGTAAACTGTAAAATCACCAAGAAGATTTCAAAAGAAATTAAAAGAAAGATTTATATGTAAAGCTATGTTTCGGGTTAGAGGATTCGGGACTTAATGAAAATGGAGCCATCCATCCATCATCTACCGCTTATCCAGGGGTCGGGTCGCGGGGCAGCAGCTTTAACAGAGAAACCCAGACGTCCCTGGGTGGAGCCACTATAGGAAAATTATGTTTACTTATGTTTACTAATGACTCTTTAATTATGTTTATGTTTACTTTACTTTATATAACTTGATACTTTGTCCATTTTCCTGTAACTCCAACTTGTCATTACATGGAATGAAAAAAACTATCAATACGTCAGACCAGAAGTGAATGAACATGTCAACATATTATATTAAAAGTCCTTTAGTTGACAAAACGTGCTGCGTGATATGCACATTCGCATTGGCCACAAATATCTAACCACAACTAATCTCCTGCTGAAGACACATTGAAAAAAGTTCAGTTCCAAGAAAGGCCCTCTTTCCGCTAAGTTAAGCTAACGCAGGAGTGCACTGGTGTTTGATCTTAACTGAGCCAGTGAGAGAAATGCATATTGTGAGTGGAGCCAGAGAAATGTCTCAAATCAGGTTCCGATTGGAGCAGAGGTCAGAAGAATGCGGTGATGCGTTTAGGAGATGAAAGACAGAGAGGAGAGCAGTGTCATTATGGCTGAGTGGTCAGACAGCGAAAGGTTGCACGTTCAATCCGCAATGTCCATGTCTGTAAGTTTCTTTTTTTTTTTTATAATTTCTCACCATCATAGCATGGGAACACACTTAAAGAGCATGGAAACAGTAACATTTAGACCCACCTTGCAACATATTAGTGTTGCCATTGTTAACATGTGGTGCGAGTCTGATAACAGCTAACCCAGAAGGTTGAAATCAATACATCATTGATGCTATGATCATGTCATCGCAGATCAGTTTGAGCAAATGAAGCTGTAAATTTTTTTAAAACTTACTACCTGGGTTGGTGTTATACAGCTCTCAATCTGTTTCTTTCATGTTTTTCTTTTTTCAGCAGAGGGTACTCTGAGCAAAGGAGCCCACATGAAAGGCAGTTTCTGAAAAAGAGAGATGAGACGCTCCCATCCTATGTGTTGTGTGGCAAAAAGGACAGAGGCCCTGAGAGGACACACTCATTGCCTCATTTTTCTTTCCTTTTTATTTCATTAGATATCAGATCTTTGAAGCAAATCTTGGTTTAAACTAGCCTCTGGTGATTTTGTGTTAAGTTTTGGTTTAATCTCTTATTCTGTTTTATTTCTTCAACACTAAAAGGTGCAGGTCATGTCACAGCGAAGTGTTGAAACTTTAAAGCAAATAGTTCACCTTCATCCTTTTATCTCTTTTCAAATGATAAAGTCAGTCTGCCGAAGAAGTGAAGGTAATTTAAGGTAACTGATCTTTAAATTCTTTAATGGTCATTTAAAGTTTAAAAGAATATACCAGCAGTGTGTGCATGTTCAGTTCGACACAGTACTCTTCTGTAAAAGAATTATAAAGCCAGGTTTTTATTGACAAACAGTATGATATTATACATTCATATTTTGAACACTCTTTATCAAAAGATTTCAGAAAACACCTAATGCATCTAATTATTTGTGAAAATCACAGTGTGGTTCATTAGCACTTTCCTGTTTCTTGGAATTTAGAATAAGGACTGTCAAAAAAGTGTCAAGACATTGAGAAACAGGACACAGAAAAAGAAAAAATGTCAGTAGATGTAAGAAGAATGCAGCAAAGCAAAGAATAGAATGGTGATTAGTCTATTGTTTGTGTGTGTGAAAGAATGAGCACACGTCATGCCCATGGTTGCCTTTGTCACCATATCTGAACAAAATGTTTGATCTTTTTAGAAAAAGTGGTTCGAGACCAACCTGATGTGTGGGATATGGTGAAAGCTAGTTATAAACAGTGATTTAAACAATGTCTTTGCATATATATTTATATCAAAGATTCCAATTCCAATTCATGGAGAGAAATGACTGATTATGGGGCTCCATTTAGAAAACTATGAACTAATGAGTAAACACCAGCATCAAATTCAAGTGTCTGTTGGTCTGTAAGTGTCCGTCTGGAACAGAAACTGCATGGCACGTACAGAGCAGACATGAAAGATGTGAATCAGAAATTTATTTTTTTCGATTTGATCTTGCATGATGACTCAATGCATTTTAATAGCAAAACAACAACATATTCTTGATGTTCGCGGTTTCAGTAATGAGACATGGTCTGGCATCAGAGTGCATCTATTTCCATGTTAAGAGGGCACCTCAGGACTAAATAGGGTGAAGAATACAGGTTCCACTTGTCACTTGCCAGGATAGTCTGATCATCGGGCATGATTCTGGAACCTTTGCATCAGTGTATGACAAATATCGGCATGTACTAGCTGTTTTACTGTGATTGGTGTGTTTTTAAGGTGATTTTTTTTACCGAGCAGGTACACTTTTGGCCACCTTTTCAGAGCTTTCACAGTGAGGAACTTCTTGTTCTATTTGATCACTGTGTACTGCGACACTTGTGAAATACAGGAATATGGCTGTAGTCTTTCTTCATCTTTTGAGCTGCCACAAAGGCAACTGGGGGTCCTTACTGAGCCCTATGTATTGGTTTCAGCATTGACTTGAGACTGAGTAATTAGTAATTTATAGTTGATTTGGAAGTTGGAAAACATGGTAGAGATTACCAGGATGAAGGAAAATAGCTTTTTCTTGAAAAGGTGTGGCAATTTCAAGTGGTGTGACTAGTTTGAGGCTTTAATGTGGGTATTGTACAACTTTTTTCCATTTGTAGAACTCTTACCTTCTAAAATGTTGAGGTTTAATCAATTTATTTATTCTATAAGGACTCCTGAGGGCACAGCTCACATGCTGTAGTTTGCTATAACACATACTTGAGATATATTACACATTGATACACTGGCCACCTATTTTGTTATATTTTGTTTATATGTGGCTCACATAATGACTTCTTCCATCCTTTCTATTTCAGCTCATTTTGAAGCAGCCAGCTTTTAGTTAGAGTTAGACTTATTAGTGACAGTTTGCAGAAATGCAGTTAGATGCTGTTCAAGTCTATTTGGAAATCATAGATTAGATTAGACACCCTGCGTTTCTTCTCCAGGAGGAAATTACTCAACACATCTGTGACACGAGTAATGGACTAGGACACACAGAAAAGCAGGGGGGTATGATTAAAGTATGAATAACAGTCATTTCAAACATCATGGATTAGTCTATGGAGGTAGTGTAAAATCATCCAAATACACTGTATTATGATGTGTCTTTAAATATTACACTGCTAATTGCTATGATTGGTTGTGCCCTATCCGGGTATATATATGTAACTCTGTAATAATACGCACACTGTTACACTGATAGACAAGCAACTGAAAAAAATGCCAAAAGGCTATTTAAAACAGGCTAATTGTCCTTTAATAGGAACATCCATCTATATTCATTCTTTATCTGTCTGCTTCAGGCTTTTCTTTGTTCTTCCTTTCATTTCCCATTCATTAGTTTCCTGAACGTCTGCCTCTTGTCATCTTTATCTATGTCTGATTGGCCCCTATTGTAGGGTAAATAACTCAAAAGGAAAAGCTTTTGTTCAACTCTCCAGGCATTTATTTTTTCTAATGAGATATGTGCCACAGTATCTACCTTCCTGTTCACCTTATTACCCTTCAGTAGGACAATGCAGACAACACAAAACATATCTGAATATTACTGTTGTAAATCTTTGGAAATGTATTTTCAGACATCATTTGTGCAGTGGCACAAATTAAAAGCAAAACCAAAATAAAAGAATGTGAAAAGTGCAGAAGCTCAATGAGCCTCAAAAAATAAATGAATAAATAAAAAGTTTGACTCCCAGAAATTGCAAAAGCTACGTTAATGCTTGACTTTTTTTATCAGTTTACTTGTCCTCATAAAAGCATGTTGTCATAGTAAACTGTTTTTCATTTTCAGTTAGTTTTTTAACTGTTTTTTTTTATTCTACATTCTTTTTAAACATATGCTGGATATATACTGTAGTCTTCCACCAAGCTCTTGATTTGATATTTTAAGTTACCATGCAAGACTTTGTTTTTTGTTTCATATTTGTTTTTCTGTTTTTATTTTAAGCCAGCGTGAGACGAGTAAAGCCGAGATGTAGCTCAGAAATACTTGCTCATTGAATTAATTTAACAAACCACAGCATTTCAGTCATCACCACAGCCAGCATTTACGATGTGGCCTTCATTTCTTATTTATGACTTTCTTATTATGTGACTGAGCTTCACACAAGGTGCTCCAGGACCTGTGAATCTGTCAGTATGAAGGCATCAAATATGTATGATAGAATATGATGGTAAAGCGGCTCAGGTCCCTTCTGAGGTAGAAAAGTGTCTTGAAGACAGTAAAAACTTCAGTCCATCTGGATATCCTTTGCCATTCAGCAATCATAGCAAACAAAGCCTTTGACTTGACTCTGCTTCAATCTAATTCTTTAGTAAGTCCTTCTTTATTTCCTTATGTCATTCAGGAGCTCCAACTGGCCCCCACTTAAAAGAAGACAACTCCCACTGGCAGCTTCATGCTCACTACTACCCTCCTCTGCTGCGTTCAGCCACAGTTAAGAAGTTTATGGTGGGGTATGAGATGCTGGCCCAGGAGCAAAGGGACCTTACCCCTGAACAGGTCTCTGCAGCCACTTACATATGCTCATATAGTAATACCTGTCTCATTTTTAAATCCCACTGTTAAAAAGATTGTGATATTTGGTTTGGTTAGTCTCTTATCTGTGTTTGTTCAAATTCAACAGAAAAGTAATCCTAAACACCACTCACTCTTGTTGTAAAACTATAAAAGCTCACTGTTGCTGTGTTCTTGTCTTAGGCTGCTGAGAAGCTGAGAAACTTGCCAGATGAGCACTATAAAGCCAGAAACAACCAAGAAAAAGGAGATGGAAAGGAAAAGTGAAATGATCCATAATACAGTTGGAGGGGCTTTATTTGAGGGCATACTCATCACAATATTACTTGAAAAACACACACATGCACACAAAAAAAGCACTGGCTCAAACAAAAGTGTCCCACTCCTGTGTTTTAACCACTAAAAGTGTTTATTTATTTGCAGAGACCCCCTTTTTTGGTTTTAGTGCCCTGGGTTCATCTTATTCAGCTGTGTTGGTGGTGGAACCTTTGTACAGAGTTTGTACAGACATCAGCTGATGACAACACACAAGTGTAAAGACTGCACAATCATACCATTACCATAGAGTCCAAGTCCCCATCTCGTCCCACTTTGAGCAACACACACACTCAAACACACATTCATCTTGTCCTGCAGAGCAGGAACCTCCACATAAAGTTCATCGATGTGGCCCCTTTCTGACAGGTTGTGTGAAGGTATTGATGTGTTGTTGTTTTTTTTGTTTTTTTCTTCTCTTGAAAATGTAATACATATGAAATGAACTGCTCTGTTCTGTGGAACGACATCTTTCTTATACTAACACCGCTCTGCTCTCATTTGCAATCACTGTTTAAAAGACAGCAGTGGAATTTTTCAAAATTATTTGTCCATTTCTTTTCATTTAAAAGAACTGTAAAAGCAACATTTTGAAGTGCCTTCACAGATGCAGGCCTTAGAGATATTCACATCAGCTCTGTACTTGTTTGCCCTCTTTGATACACTTATGTGTACACAAAGCTGGTACTGTGCTCCTTAGAGTAAGTATGGACTTGAAATAAAATGTGGTGTGAAACTGTTCTTCTGTGCTTTGAATTACAATGAGAAAATTGTATTCTTTGCAAGGTGTCCCTTCGGTTAAATTTGAATAAACTTTGCTGGTTGTATTGGAAGGCTTTCAACCGAAGTGAATTATTTGTGATTCAAATGAAATACTTTGTTTCTTGAAGCATACTTCTTGAAGTGTGAGACTGTAATGGCTAATTCATACAGAAGATTAAGTAGTGTCTTCTTTACATTGACTATAATTACATTATCCTGAACAGTGCTTTTGAATAATTACACTTGGCTAAAACTAATTCCTGTGTGAATGGCATCATTCTGAGGTGTTTCCGATATTTGAAATAATTTTTTTTTGCCTGTTGATTCATTATGGTGCACACATCTGTCGCTGTAACACAGTACAATTTCTCACAAAGGTGTTTGGGTCCTTTTAAGAGAAAATGTAACGGTAGCTAAACTTTTGAATGTTTTTGACATTTGTCCCATTACTTACACTGATGATGGACGTGTCCCACACCAGGTGGAGTATTTTACCAATCAAATATTTACCATTGAATTTACATGTGTTCCATGTAATTGGGCTTATGGTATTTCCTATGAAATCTCATAACTTTCTCTAGGTGGAAAGACTTATTCGGAAACTGAAGTAATGCCCTGTTGCAAGCAGTTATACATTTCTCGGAAGCTCTTGCTATACCATCATTTATTTACTTGATTAATAGCGAGAAAAAGATCCTGCGAACCTCTACCTATAGAGAACAAATGGATTAAAATCCTTTTTACTGTTACTAATGAATGGAACAAGCTGAATATGCACTTGTGTTCATCAAGTAATTGCATGCAAATAAGAGCACAAAGTGCTTTAATAGACTAGAAGAGAAGTAAAGGAGCCACTGTGGCATCACCGATTGGTTTATAAACTGTGCCCATTTTGAAGTCTGGAATTTGGCCAAATATCCTTTTCACACGCAATATGAGGCTTTACAAACTGTGCTAATGGTATGAAATGTCATAGGCTTGCAACTTCCTAAGTAATGCTGAATTGTGAATGTTGTCAGGATTGATGAAAGTATACTGGTATGTGTTTGTAAGATTTCTATTGGTCAACATAAGTGGGCTCACAAGGAAATTAAAAAGAAATACTTTAAATTACATTTTTAGTTTTTAGCCCAATTTCTACTCTCTGATTCATGAACTATTTCCACTCATGTCAAAGGCAAAACTTTATTGCAGCGTATCAGCCTTTTGGCATGTGTGTGTAGATTTGGGTGGTTCAAACGTGCAAACACACTCACAAAAGAGATTGATGTAAGTACACTTGCAAGGTCATGTAGGCAGCGACAGAAATCGGCAAAACACACAATCACCACATTCATTATTCATACTTCTTCCACTGGATCTCAGTCTCAGGTTGTCCATAAATATTGATCCCAGTTTTGATAAAATGTGTGGTTGAACAGTTGAGGACGTGGGTATAGTTTATAGACTGAGAGGTTATTTGAGGGATAGACGGTCAGACTTCGTATGTGTATGCAGGAGTGTATAACCCTTTTTATGTACTGTGACAGACCTCATTCATGCGGGTCAATATTTATCCAGTTCTCCAGGCTCTCTGGATCCTCTTCTCATCTCTTTCATCACCCCTTTGAGAATCTGAGGGCGTGTATGTCTGTGTATTGAAGATATATATATTCCCTATCTTCTTACAGACAGCAGGGAAGGTGAGTCTTTCTATATGTGTGTAACAATGTTGTATCTCTGCACTGGCAGAGAAAAAAGGACAGTTTGGCCAAACTCTTGTTGGCAGTCATTTGTAGCCTGCTATGGTGAAGAATTGTTCTCCCACTGCAGCTAATAATGCCACACATGCCTTAAGTGTGATTAAAATTATTTGTACTGTGTCCTCATTATGGTGGTGAGTTAAAATACTTCTACGTTCAAAATATAACAGAGGGAGGACACAATAATGTGAACATCTGCATGTGTGACTTATGTTAAACTGTCATTAGTTAATACAGTACCAATAAACAAGTTTTATGTTCCTTTTTGTGCCTGTAGTGTGATGCCTCCATTAATTTGTGCCATTTCATAGGATTCATGTGTTACATGCTACCACCCCAAGCACAGCAACAGTATGTCATTTATCTAAAAGACAAAGACGTGAGACACCATCTCAAGATCACATCACATCATCCTTAATTTTAATGACTTGGATCACACCCATTGCCAAAGTTATCATATTTATACACCAGATGCAGGTACTTCCTACGACTTGCAAATATATAGCACATAAAAAAGAAGAGGTGAAGGACCCCCATTCCTAAGTCAGACCATATTCATTTAAGTTCTTTTGATCTCAGCCGCACCAGTCTCAGGACTCTGTCCTTCAAAGATCTAATGGTGTCATGCTGACAAAATCTGGCAGATATGGGGGTCACCAGGAGCTCATTTTACCTTGATTGAACACACACAAGCCTACAGAAACAACTTGTAAGGTAAAAAATTTGACCAGTTTTAATTCACCCTTCTTCTTTTTTCGACTTTTCAAATACAGAATTCCGGCTACTATGGCGGGTTGTGTGCAATAAATCCAAACTTTAGGCTTGCCTCTCCCACTGACACAAGTGCACACTGAATTACAAATAAGCTCGGTTCATTAATAAAGCAGAATATTTTTCTCCTGGTTCATCAGTGATTGTACAATAGATACTTACGTGGCACAGTGGAGGAAAAGATGAGATAGAATTTTGAATCACGACTCTCCTACTCTCCTGGCAGACCAGAGAGAGTGAGGCTGATGCAGGCACGACTAACAGCTCAGTGGACTGCACTTTCAGGAGGGCGTGAGCGAGCCTCTCGCCTGCTAATCTGTCACCTCGCTAGGTTCTGTAGATCCTGAGAAGAGAAGAGAACAAGTGAAGCGGGGTATACACAAGGGCAGGCAGTGAGGCAAGAGATAAAGGGATAACAGACAAACAAAGGAAGGACACCTTGCAGTTATTTAATTGGAATTATTTTTAGACATCTAGTTTCAACACTGTGAAACAACCAGGCTAATGTTATAGGTTATCTTGGTACAGTCTTGACAACAGTGGGACATTAAAACATAGCTGTTAATCCCAGGACTGTTGTATTGAGGGGGATCGTAAAATATCCCTTTAATCCCTGTATCCCGGTAATCTGTTCAAGTTCTTAGTCCTTAAATCCATTTGTGTTTGACTACATCAACCATCTTCCTTTTGCACGTGCCCACAACAGCATTGACATACAATACTATCATGTTAAAGGTTGCTTTGGCTATGAAGCACATGTCTTTTTTCAGCAAACAGTGGGACGCTTTTGTCTCAGGATATGACGTTTAGAACTAAGAACTCAACAAATTCCTGCTGATGTTGGAGAGACTAATGTGACGGTATCTGTAAAGTGAAATTGTGTTGATTACTGTGAAAGGTACAGGAAGTAGAAAGAAAATCCATTTATCCATCCATTTTCCATACCTGCTGAATCCATTTCAGGATCGCGGGGGGGCTGGAGCTAATCCCAGCTTCCATTGAGAGAGAGGTGTGGTGCACCCTGGACAGGTTGCCAGTCTATCACAGGGCCACTCCAAAGAAAATGGGAGCATCAATAATGGATTAGGGCACTTCTCTCTGAGTGTTCGTGCAGCACTGACACAGGCAGTACTACACCTTGAGCACTGTAGCTAGAGTCGCACATGATAAACCTTAACACTAGTGTGTTGTAATGTCTATGTTTACAGTTCTACGTAGGTTCTAGGTTTCACTTTTCTGAAATCTCTACTTTTACTGAAAGTGAATTTATTTGAGCTAAAAAAAGATCTAAAACAGATCTGGGTAATAATTCTACTGATTTTATTTTGCAACACACACACACTGTCATAAGATTAGTTACCAGAAAGTGTTGCTTCACCTCATATCAAAGCATCACCATATGTTGTCATTTGCATGGTGGAAAGCTGCTTATGAGCTGCCATTCAGTCTCATTGCTCTGGATAGCAGCTTGTGACCTTTCTGGTAGACAATACAAATGAAGTTTGTTCAAAGTAAAGACTTTACATGAGCGGTAATGAGTTTTCTGACATTTCTTCAGAGGGAAAATTATGGAAACCAACAATAGCATTATAACAGATTATTATCTTTTTAACTTTTGCGGTGGCTGTTGCAGAGATCGATGCTGCCCTTTGGAACACTCTTGCATATGAGAGCTCTTTAAGAGGTTGTTGAACCATCACAAAATGAGAGAGAAATTAATATTTGTTAAGAATGCTTTCCTTAGTGGAAACAAGTACAGTAGTCGAAGGAGTTTCTTAGGCCTAAATCAAATATTTCCATCATATGTAAATAATAAGATTTGAAAAGGAAGTCACCTTCAGGCATCGGGGATCTTATGGCTACTGCACTTCTGAACAGAAAAAAAAGATAAATAAACGTGTTGTTTTTCTTCTCACGAGAGCTGAAAAGGTAGCTGCAACTTTAACTTTTTCCTAGTGTGTGTTTTTGAGTCTTTTTTTGTTGTTTCTCAGACCAACTATAAATATTCTCTGCCTCGGAGATCCTTTTCAAATCAGATCAATAGAGTTTAAGTGAAACAGCAGCCATGCAGTGTTAGTGGAACAGAAATGATAAATCCATTTATTTTGTGTAAAATCTAACACTCTTGCTTGGATTATCCTCGTCTGTCAGAATTTTTCAAGGCAACCATGACCCGACTGTGCTTAGAGCTCCATGTTGACAGGGACCAGCAGTACACTTCAAACAAAGCTGAAAACTTTCACAGCTGGTTCCCGGAGTCGTGTCGGGCTCATGTGATGACAATGAACAATGAACAATGGTCTTCATGGCAGGCAGAGACACTGTTGTGACAAAGAGTGAAAAAAAACTGTGAAAACAAGACACACCAGAGGCGGTGTTGTCACTTAGAATGAACAGAGGCCATGAAAAAATAAAACACATATATCTTAGATGTATATATCAGCATCTATCTGGGGTGCTCATGTTCTTGTCAATGGATTTGTGTCTGCTGAGTACTGAATCGAACAACAGAGGGCAGTAAGAGACTTTCAAATTACAAGAGAGGCAGAAGCCAGCTATCATTTGTGACAGGAAACCCTAACAATCATCTTGAAATAATCCTTATCATAATTCTTATTTGCACATTAACATATGTTAAAGAAGCATGTGTAGAGCTGGAGGTGCTCAGTCCACTTTTTGGTCGACGACATTGCAAAACAATGGTGAAGCCTTAGCTCCATGTAGTTTGGGAGGTGAAAGTTACCATTCTATAAGCATTTCATTTGTATTTTTGTATTTGTGGGAATGGATTTAGATTTAACACAAAACCTGCTATCTGTTCTGTCAACTACATTGCTTCACTTTTAATAACCAGATATAACTTGTCACTGGTGCAGATTACTGTTTTTGCATTGATTCTGTCCTCACCTGTGTCATGCACAGAAATGAAGTATGATTTTATCTGCTGTTTTATCTGATGTTCCAACACCAGATTTTGTCACACAGCATCTGGTTTGTTTTGTGCTTGTTTTCGAATGCTGTTCTTTTCTTTTTTTCTTTTTCCAATTCACTGCTGAAGTTACCGTTTGTTTGATGTCAATTGTGAGACTGAAGTATTTGTCATTGGGCCTTTTCTGGCTAATAAGCTTTCAGCAATGTATAAAGAATGGTTCACATTTGATTTTGACAATCTTGATGGTGAGTAATGTAATGGATCAGGTTGCCAACATTCGAGTTGAACTAGTTCTTATGAAGTTTGAACTTGCACAGCACTGCATGTAACTATAGAGAGTCCACCAGCAGCATCATCTCACACCAGAATATGAAATAGTCATGTTTGTACATAATGCAAAATCCTCTCGCAAAATAAAGGCTCAAACTTTGTTATATTACTATCTTGTCAAGGCTCCAAAAACGTTACATGTCTATGTTTTTCTTTAATAATTGCAATGTTAAGCTATCACAAAGATGATATTTCACAACTATTAAGTATTCCAAGACACTTATAAGGAGACATAATTGGCTAAGAGTAGATTTAAGTTGTAGACTGTCATGCAAGAGAACTAAGTTCAACAAACTATTGTTGAACAATGTTTTGGCTTTTCCACGATGCCGACAGTTTCATGATTATCTTATAGTTTTTAGGCCCTTATCGTTCCACATCTACATTTTGGATATGTAAGACTGAGCTGCAACTAGCCATTTGGAGTCATAATGGACAGCAACAAGAGCACAAGCAGTGAAAGTATCCACATTCCACTTAACAGGCCATTTTTGAGTCAGAACACGACAAGCTAGATTATTAGCTCTGTGTGCGTGATGGTCTTGTTGTAAAAATAATAATTTAGCCCAAACCATGACTGTTTTCTAATTCTACATTAGTAATGTTCGTGTTCAAACCCAACCAGGCGGTGTAAAAAGTGTTTAAGTAAAATGTTGTTGTGCTTTGATAGAGAGTATTTTGACTTGTTAAACAGTAGTCTTGATACTGACGACAACCATGAAGTGAAAAAATGCTTATATGTGGTGTATTTTTCCCTCATGTTGCTTGTAGGGGTGGTGCTTCACAGGACAGAATTATGAGTTATATCTAAGACTATGAATAAAGGATAGATATGACGGATCACTTGAAGAACAGTTATTGAACAATGCGTTTAAATAGCATGCCACTCCAGGTACTTTTCGTGTCTCATTTATACAAATTTTAAGCTTTTTTTTTTACATTTTAATGCTGTAAATCATTCTGCCAAATGGTAAGGGATAGAGTAAAAGTACAAGGTAGAGAGTCCCTCTCACAGTCCATAATGTTAAATGACACATGGAACTACAAAAATACATACTAATAACACAAAACATGACTTGTTGTGCAATAACTGGGCCTTTTTTTATGAGACCAGGCTGATAGAAAACAGGGGTTTCCACATATTTGAGGTTACAAATTAATTCTGATTACCTGTTTTTCTAATTGTTTGTCAAAAGTTCATGAACACTGCATAGTGTAACAAAACTTTAGTCCCCATGTGAAAACTGTTAGCACTTTAAAGACTATATTGTCAGAGATGCTGTTTTGCATGATTTATAGTTGTTAAAGTTTTTCCCTATTTTGCAGCTTTTTAAGTTGTCCATCTTCATCCTCTATTTTCTCTTCGTTATTTGTGCCTTCATCTTTTTTTTCTCCTCCACCCTCAGGGATAGTTCATCTGCATGAGAGCTGACTAAGCAGTTGATGGGGGTTATCCATTTTTTTTTCTCTCAACATTGACAAAAGAAATAGATACAGTCAATAGACTATGTAAGAGTGCCATAGCTCCCCTGAGAATTAACAAACACGTGGATTTCAGAAATTGAATATTAGCTGAGCACAGGAACCCTTAACTCCACTTCATAAAATTTCAAGGAGGGCTGTTGGATTACAGTTATTAATGGTGTGTTTGAGATGAACAAGATATACCTGAAGCTTCGCCCCAAAATCGTCCTACATGCATTGAAAATGGAGAAAAGTGGTTAAAATAGGAGGTCGGGTGTCTTATTCAAACATCTGATTCCAGAAAAAAAAGGCACTGGATTTGAAGGATACAGGAAACATACATACTAGAGATAGATATAAGAGAGAGATAAGAGAGATTGAACGTCAAATGACTACTTCCATCAGCCAAGCAACAAGGAAAAAAACACATTTATTCTGTGGATATTATCTCACTGACCACCCCATGTTGTTTATTGTGCCATTTGTTTTCGTGTTGGCCTTTTGTTTTTTTCCATTTTTAAATTTTTTTGATAAAAATGTCTCAAACCCAGTGGTTTTCCATGGTAATTGGTGTAATCCCCAATGTAAATGAAGGCTTCACTATCTGGTACCCTAACTTTGTGAAAAGCTTTGACTTCTTGCTTCCTGTACAGGAGGTATGTCTGCTTGCTGTGAGCTGCTCACAGATTAGTTTATCAAGAGTGGGGAAGTGCATGCTTCGGTACCACACGTGGTGTTCTTCAATGTGCAATGACTAAAGTCCACCTGGGATACGAGAAGCAAACATTCATCAAGTTTATTAATGTGATTGCAGCAGCAAAGATCTTAATTATCTACCTGTCAAAGACTAGAAAGAGAAAGAGACAAATCATTTATTTATCCCCTTTTCCCGCCTTTGCACAAATAACCAGGCAGGACCAGGCATAAACATCTGAACTTTAATTACTTTTCATATATCATTTCTACACAAGACATTGATAGCTAGCAAAATAGTCTGGAAGGTATCAGGATGGGAAGGACATTGTACAAGTTATATTTTTTCCTTTTTTTTCATAGCGAGACATTTCCTACAACAGCAGTAATAGTAATGTTTTGGTCTCAGTCTCTTATGACCATAACTGTCTTTCTTCCATTGTGACTATTGACTATTTTGCACCAAGTCCACAACCATACAGGGAAATGTTCAAGATCAGACAAAGATTCTAAGATTCTTTAAAAATTGTCAATGAAGGCCATCAGAACAAACTGGAGGGGACGGGGATATGCGACAAAGGACGAAATTCCTCTGAAGTGTACATTCAAACATGAAGACCTGAAAGCACTCTATTTATCTTGTCAATCATACATACAGAGAATTTAACCAAAGGCCACAGAAACAAACAAATGCAGACATTGTAAAGAATTCAATCTACGAGAAAAGATGAAGGAATGCAAACATGCGACCACAAGACAATTGGATTAATGGGCTTAGAATATGTCTGACTCATTCTAGAGAAAACAGAAACAACAAAGAATCCAGGAAACAAATGACCTATTGTATCTTCCAATTCAGTCAAAAGTATTTTAAATTTCTAAACAAAGTTTCACAAAGTTTCCCAGATATAGCCAGTAAAGTCTGTTTGAAAGGTTTTTTTTCATGAGAAGCCACTTCTGCTCCCCTACCCATCCATTTTCTATATCCACTTAATCCAATTCAGGGTCACGCGCATGTTTTTGGACTCTGGGGAAAAGCCGGAGAGAACTCAAGAATGCACGGGGAGAACATGCAGACTGTAAACAACTCCACACAGCAAGATCCCTGAAGACCCATATACAAGTTTTTTTTTTCTTTTTTACAGAAAATGTGAAGAACAGACGACACAAAAGAAAAAGAAGGAAATGACTGTGGAAGAATGACAGTTGCTTTATTTTCTTGAGGGAGAGGAAATCAGAATAACAAAAGAGAAAAAAACATGAGGAGAACAGAGAAAATACAACAAACAGAGGGAGGAGAGAAAGCAAATTTAAAACAACAAAGACTCAGACTAGACTTTGTTAATTAGTACAGGGCAGAGGGTAGCAAACACAGGAGACATTGCATGCTTGTGCATATGTTGAATAAGGTTCTTTATTCTAGTTCACAAAAACAGTACTGTCACAGGCAGACTTGGAACCCAAACGCAAACACCAAGAGAAGAGAGTGTCTTGAAGAGATTTAAAAGCTTTTATGAGGAGGCTTTTAAAAGGAGTCCCTTGTTGAGTAGAGGGTAAGTGGTTATATCCAAGGTGTGTCTGGAAGCAAAAGCAAGAGGCTGGCCTGGAAACTGGAACACAATGATAGGACAACTGGAATCGAGTTGTAACTGTTATGAAAAACAAAATTAACTTGCACAAGGCAGAAGGTTACTGAATCACGGAGTGGCAATGGTGGGAGTCTGGACCAGGGTTTTTATAGCAGCAGGAAAATAAAGAGGAGCTGGGCCACAATTCTTGTGCACCTGTCTCTTATTTCATAATTAAACAGACACACATACACACCTATTGTACCAACAAAAGGCTATCACCTTGTCCAGACTGGGCCTTTCACATAAGCTCCTGTTTGTTTAAGAGTTTTAACATCACCAGTGTGAAAACGGACTACAAATGTCTGCCGTCGATATTCTTCAAAAAATGTTTCATTATGAGTGAGTTTGGAAGAGCTTTAGCTGGCATATAGTGGTTTTATGTAGAGATACACCTTTATGCCATACTCCTTTACAAGGGCACAGTTTGTGCTTTGTCACTATGTTCAGAAGTAATGGCAGAACAATATATGCTAAATCAATGTCTGTCGGAGGAAAAAAACCCAGAGAGAGATATTGACAGCGAAAGACAGAGAGTAATTATCTTCTAAAAACCACATAGTGTGATGGATGCGTTGGCAACACCTTTGAATAACGATGAGTGGTAAAGATTTTAGGTTTCTGTAAGACATGGCATATGTATTTATTGAACACTTGGGGCAGCAAACACAGCTGACTGTCAGAACAATGTTCAAGCAAAAATCAGCTCAGAAACAAAAGTGAAAAAAAAAAACATTAAGAATGTAATGAAATCCAGGGGATGTTTGGAAGATAGTCAAGGTACAAATATATATATATATAAACACTCTTGTTTACCTTATATCTCCTTGGCTACATAAGAAAAACAAGGGGGCTTGTGTACATATTTTGTAGATACATGTGACTTAAAGCTTTTTTTTTGTCATAAAACATGTCAATGAATTTTGCCAAATATTTTTTTTGAAAAATAAAAGATAAATAAATCACTGCACAGAAAGTCTTGCAAAGACAGCCATGAAGATTTCTTCTTGTTTTTCGGGGTCACATTAATTTCACTTTGCCCAGCCAATGAGAACAGTCAGCCTCCATCCCACCACAGTCTGGCAACAGGAGGTAAAAGTCAGCCAGCAGTTGATTGCTATTCAGGCAGACCGACATCAGCCACTTAGCAGCCATCTGGCCAGCAAGCAGTCGATGACCATCCAGTGAACCAACCAGACACCATCAGGCGGTTTCCAATCTGTCAGCCATGAAGCAAACACGAAACAGCCATGTCAAGAGCTTCACAAGGACAACCTCACTAAGTATGACTTCAGGTCATTGCGGTAGTTGTGTGCTTTGCATCATGGCATGTTGTCCCTGGCCATAAAATTTATTTTTATTGTCTCGCATTTTGATCATTTTTGGGGAACATTTTTGGTCTGATTGATATATCCAAGATGCAGAGCATTCAGATCTGCTTTATGCTGTACTCTTTGTTTCCCTGTACAGTTGATTTTATTGGAGATGTATAGCCCCACTGTAAGATGTCCACAGATCACAGATACATTCCAGCCTTAATGGTAAAACTGACAGAGAGCACAGTAAGACTATTGTTCATACTCAAAAGTCTGACTTTTTATCTTTGACCATACACAATTTAAAAGCCAGGAATCTCCCAAAATATTGAACAAAGCAGGCACTTAAAATTTCACTCTTAGTTCACCTCTGTAACTAGACTGAACCTCTCAGCAGTAATAGCAAGAGTGGTTATCCTGACCAGCTGAAGAAGACAAATGCAAAACGAGTGAACTTTAGCCCAAACCACGATCATTTTCTATAACTGGCCAGGTCGTTTTCATTTCTAACCTGAACAAAGTTGTGTTTCTGCCGAAACAATACAAAATGGTGTCCATGAAGTGGACATTTGTTTTTTTTAAAACAGAAGTTATTTTAGCCCTTACCATGATAATCTGTCTAACTTTAACCAAGTAGTTTGGATTTCTAACTCAAATCAAGTAATCTTAATGAATAAACCCAACCAGGAAGTGAATGTTTATCAACTGAATGCAACTCTAAAGTGAGAAACATTTGTTGTTTATCTTGAACATTCGTTTTTTCATGCAAATAATTGAAAGCACTGTATGTAGCTCTATGCTTGACATTGCACCTGATGTTCACCTGTCTTGATAAGTGTCTTTCTGTAATCTTCATTGTGTGCACATTGTTTGCGTCACACCAGCAGCCTATACTCTGATTACGATCCTGTAAGAAGAATACAGTACAGAAATGACAGCTGCAGTCATCACAGTTCTAAGACACAATGATTTCTTCTTCCTGCTTTTAGGAGTGATACTTTACATGTGATCTTTATGGGTTGTATTGACAGATGAATGACGTGAATGGTTATTTTGGTTGGAGGAGATGTATTGCTCTTTTTTGCTTTGTTTGTTTAAATCAGTATTTATTTCGACATTTGCTTAAATCGAAGATCAATAATGACATATAGTTTTGAAACCATTCCTCTGTCTGTCACCTCTTGGGCCAACCACTTTTCTAGACCTCTAGTATTCCTGTCACAGTATTTTTCATTTTACTGAAAAATATTTCTAATCTGCAGTTATCAGACTGCTCTCCTGAGGATGCATGACTGCAAAACAGTCTTTATGGTGTTATGGTATTACTTTGACAAGAAAAACACAGGGGAAACACAAATTTTCAAGCAGCAGCTGCAGAAATAGCCGCTGTCAAACTTAATGCTACGCTCTAATATGATGAGTGAGCAGGTAAATAACCACTTTTGCCACTTGTGCAACACTTTGCAAACCACCAAGTGTATGTCTGCCCTACTTAGTGTGTTCAAATGCCACCCCAGCAAGCTTCTAAAGGTGAATTCTCAGTATGTATTCACTTATTGCTCCATCTACTCACAACATTTCACCATACAGACAATCAGAGAGCAGCATGTTGACAGCGTTACAACGTCCACCTGCACGTATTGAATGACAAAGCCTGAGTGGCAAGCCAGAGTGAGTCATTCCTTTATTGACTGGTTGACTGACTAAAGGGAATCACTTTGAGCTGCTAAGTGTCTGAGACAGGGAGACGTAACAGCACAAGAAGTAAGGAACACACCTCTCTATGCCAAAGGTACTAAATGATTACCAAATGGTGGCACCAGCATGAACCAAAAACAGATAAATGGGAACCAGCTCACCCAAAAGTCATGGTGAGCAATTTGCTATTGTTTTGTAAAATGAATATGTATCTGTAGAGAATGGGATGAAAAGAACTACGTCAGCTAAGTAGCATACAATTAGCTTTTTTCTTAAAGTCACAAACATTATCAAACACAGTCTCCTCTGTAAAAGGTGGGACTTGCACATGCTCTGCTGATTCCACTAACAGATGGACGTGGGCTTTCACACAAAGACCATTACTCTAATTTACCTCTGAAGCGCAGGTTCTTGTGTTTTTTTCTTTCCATACCCTGGATGCAGCAGATGTTATGTGATTTCCTTCCTCGTGAGACCTTTAATCAGGGAGTCTAGAGACACTATTGTTAATTAAAATATCAAATTATGCAAGAAAAGATTCATAACATTCTTTACAGTCTTCAAACAACACTATCTCCTTGTGCATATGTTTCCAGATAACAGGAGTAGCTGTTAAGTTGATCACCACCTCATTCAGCTATACAGTAAATTCAGCAGCAAGCCCTCAATTACAGACTCTCAGCAGCAGCTGCTGGGGCTTTTAGGACCCAAACGCCACCATCATGCAGCCCAGATATATCAACCCGCTGGCAATGGAGGCTGTTCTAACTTATTTATGAACCTGAAACAACAAAGAAGCCTCCCACCTCACCACAGCCATTGTTCTATGTCTTTAGCAGATCAACTAGTCTGATGTTTTTAACTAACTTTAACATCATATTTATTATATTTTAAGTGACTGTATTTTATTTATTTTTAGTTAAAAAAAACTAAAATCTGGTTAATCTCAATTCCAACCAAAAATCGGATATTTGAATGATATAAAGGATATTTAAACTTCAGCTTTAAATGATCTTATGATTAGCTAAGTAAATTATTTGAGAAGGTTACTGTGTAACTGTTCGCTTGTATTTTTTCATATTATTATTTTGATCAAATACATTAACATTAACATAAGCACCCACAAGCAGACACCATCTGCTGCTGTGTTAATAGCATACCAAGGCTGGGTCCCAGTTCTCCTTAACAAATTTCGAGAATTTCTTCGTAATTTCTTGCAAAGATTTAAGAAAGGGATTTTCTTTAAAAAAAAAACATGTCAGACTGAATCTTATACAAAACAATAGGAGATGATACAAAAGTTATTACACAGCAGCTACACTTCAGCCATATGAATTTCAGCTTGGCATTAACTCAGTTGGGTTTTGAAGGAAAGGTGACCTGGTTGTCTTTGTTAATATAGTTTCAAAGAGAACCAGATCATTTTAGGACTATCCTCCCCAAAATGTGCCCATGGGTCATATGTTCATGCAAGTAGAGATTCTTAAATGAAAAGCTTGAGAATGATTTCTGCTCTGATGAGGTTACGCTCACATCAAGTTGCATTTCCTGCTGCTTGTAAGGGTGGTGCTTTACAGGAAGAAATTATGGGTTGCATTTCAGAGTATGAACAAATTACTTAAAAGGTAGTATTGATATGAGGACTAGTTGGAATTTACAGTGGCCACTACAGAAACTGAGCTGATGTAAATCATAATGTAAGATCCAATGAGTATGCTAGATTTGACTCACTAAATCAATCCTGCAAAAGCATGTTGAGATATGAATGTATGCTGTTGAAGAAATAAGAATCCAATGTCTGCTAATCCAAAAATCCAGACCAAAGAAAGTAACCCAATCCTGACCCACTGTCCCTTTCAATACTTTTTGTACAGCTCCTAAGATATAGAAGAGTACAGTTAACATTACATTTGTGGTGTGGCAGTGCACAGGTGACTGTGCAGCCGAGCACAATAGACCCCCAAAAAAGCCGATGCCCTAAAAAAATGCAGCTATCGATCAGTGGCACACCAGAAAACCAAGCCCACAGTTGACTCTAATAAGCAGACATGGGAAATATAAGGACTGCAGCAAAACAAAATAAGTCAAGGTATCCTCACTCACAGTCAAGGAGGGAAGCATTCTAAGAAAATGAAAGAAAAATGATTGAGAGGAGAAAAGAATAAAAGGCAAAGAAAAGAGGAAAATAGAGAGAGCAGAGGAGGGATAAGAAGAGAAATAAAACCCCTGTAACCACTGCAGCAACAAACTATTCACCCCGTGTGACCAATCTTTGTTCGATGATATGTCAAGAAGGAAGGTGGGTAATTGTTGTCTTAAGAGCAGTGCAGATTAAAAGACTGATGAGTCCATTATCTCATGATTGCAAAAGTATTTAAAGCATCCCTAAAGAGTTAGCCAATTATTTTACTCATTCGCTCATCCTCGAATAAACAAATATGTGTGTGAACCCTTCGCATGCAGCGACATACATGTGTAATATGTTTTGCTTTTTCTGATGTGGCATATTTCCGGAGCCACGACATGTACAACATAGTTTGCATTGTATATATAACAGTATCATGTTTTGCACACACGCTGAGAACCTTTTGAAAGGCTGCAAACTTTCAGGATTTTGGTGTGAAATTAATAAAAACTGTCCGAAATGTTTTTATTTAGTGAAAAGATTTGCAAATCTGAAACTGAACTGGCAAACCAAGGCTTCATCATTGAGGCAGAGCCAATAAAAATAAGTTTACGACTTAAATTTAAATCTTGCATATCAAAACATATCCCAAAATAACACAATACTGTTGTAATATGTATTTTCCATTTACCATCATTATACAAAGTACTAAAGTATCTAGAGTATTTTAACATATTTATTTAGTTTTAATTCATGAGTCAACCACATTCCAATCTACTCTTATTTACAGCCTACATAGAGCAGTAGAAAAAATGACCATGACTGTTTTTTCATGGTCCCCCAGCAGTCTTGGTCTATAGCAATATAAGTATGAGATGTTTCTGGGTTACCTGAGCCATCCCTAACTATAAGCTTTGTCGTAAAGGAAGGCTTTAAACCTAATCCTAAAGGTAGAGAGGTTGTCTGCTTCCCGGATGTATAATGGCAGCTGGTTCCACAAAAGTGGGGTCTGATAACTAAAGGCTCTGCTTCCCATTCTACTTTTCGATCTCTAGGAACCACAAGTAAACCTGTAGTCTGAGAACAAAGTGCTCTGTTGGTAAAATATCGCTCTATAAAATATTTAACCTATGATGGTGCTAGGTCATTAAGAGCTTTATATATGAGGATAAGAATTTTAAATGATATCCTGTATTTAAAAGGAAGCCAATGAAGAGAAGTTAAAACTGGAGAAATATGATATCTTCTGTTAGTTCTCATCAGGACTCTGGCTGCAGCATTTTGGATAAGCTGGAGGCTTTTCAGAGAATTTTTGGGAAAGCCCAGTTATTTGGTCTAAACCACAGTGACACAATTTAATCCTGGTCAATTAAGCTTGGATTTAGCAAGTTTTGTAACTAAAATTTGTGTTGTTGGTATAGTTGAAAAAGATCTGATAGGAAATCTCCCCTGAATATATGCTTAAATTTGTGTAACTGGCACTTTGTGATAAATGTTTCATATGCTGTTCAGAACAGCCAGACATGGAAATGTCTTTTTTCCATTTTTTGTCATTGTGTAATAGAAGTTTACATTGATTTTATTCTCAATTATTTTCGTGAACTGAAAGGAACAAAACTGACAGTTCAGAGCTTTGGAACACTTCCTCGTACATGTGTCCATCATTCATCAGCTCATGGTGAATGTATGAACGTCAAAAGTTTGAACAGCAAATTGCAATACAGCGAGGAGATTGATTAAAAAAACAAACACTTGCATGTCCTAAATGATTACTGTTGTGCAAATGTATATCATTGCAAAATAACTGATTCATAATGAGTGTCACTTGCCTGCATCCACATTTTGATAATTATAGTTAGGTGTTTGGTTTATGACTGTGAGAAATTTCTATTTTAATAAAGTATGAAAAAATGACTGAGAGGAGACCAGCTTAGATCTCAAAGCTCCATCACAACATCCTCCAGCCTCAAAAACACAACTTATCTAACTAGTCAAAACTGGTAAATATTCCTTTTGTGAGTTTCACAAACTATCATGACACTGTGTTAAAAAGACACAAGAGCTTTCAAGGTAGGAGGCTTAGTGTGAGGTAATACACAATCAGAAAACAGACAACATATGAGCAAGTGTTTGTGTGTATGTGTGAGCATCCACGTTGATCATCTGATTTATAGCTTGGCTTCACCTCCGCAGTTGTCCCCGCTATAACAACATATTCCCAATAAAAGTAGCCTAAATCATATGCCTGTAAATACAAAAAGAAAAAGCAAAAGAAAAGAAAAAAGGAAAAAGCTAAATCAAGGCTTTCTTTTAAGAAAACACCAAAGTCTGGTGAAGAGCAGGGAAGATTAAGAAATTAATACAGAAAGAGAGGGCCAGATTGTTAAAGGAGGGGTGAAACCAGCGAACATGAAAGAAGAAAACAGAAAACATGGAGTGAGTTGCTGACAGAAACAGTTTCATGCGGGGAAGTGAGAGAAGATTCAAACTCTAACGTGAAATAACTTAAACACACAGACTTTTTACTTATGTGATATTGATGTCTTTTACTATATTGTATTTTGTTTTCTTCACTCTTTTAGTTGCATCTCAACATCTGTATATGTGTAAGGGTTTTTATGTGTTTATGTGTTTATTTTATGTTATCACAATTACAAACTAAAATCAAATGTACACAGATTTACTGTAAGAGATGCAATTAACAGCAGCACAGCAGATACTGTGGAACGAATGAGCAACTCATTCATTCGTACATTTCTTACGTGATTGTACGAAGCAAGTAGAAAACTAAATGTTGAGAGTGAGACACATCCCAAAAAAGTTGTGACAGTGGCAACAAAAAACAAGGAAAGTAAGTATGATGGATATAAGAAGAGCACTTTAGAGAGGCAAAGGAACGGAAGACTGAACAATCTCTGACATCTGTGGAACTGGTGACTTGTGCATCTGGAAAGGCTCTATCAATGAAAAAAATGTATACAGTTTTTAGATCAACATGTGCTCCCATCCTAACAATATTTTTCAGGAAAGGCCTTGCATATTTCAGCAAAACAATACTAAACTACATACTGGATCTATTGCAACAGCATGACCTCTTAGTATAAGAGTCAGGGTCCCGGAATGGTCTGCCAGCAGTTCAGACCATTTGCGTACTGAAAACAGTTAGTGCATCATTAAACACAAACAAACAAAAAAATAAATAAAATGGGACAACATTCTTTTCTTAAAGGTCCAACAACTGGTCTCCTAGGTTTCTAATCATTTACAGACTGTTGAGAGAGGGAGTAAAAAATTGGTTTAGAAGATTTGCAAAATCATTGCATTCTGTTCTTATTTGTATTTTCCAACTTTCTTGAAATTTGGACTGTGAATTCCAGTTGAAAAAGTAGATTCTTTAGGCCACATGTGATTGCAGTTATTACTTAATATTTAGAGTCCTATACCTAAATGTACTCATGGGGTCTACTGTGCACACCAGGATCACTGCTGATTGTGGTCTAACATGAAACAGAACAATTATCCCCATTCTTTATCTTTGATGCAACCTCTTCACCCTTCCATCTCTTTCCCTGTCACACAATGGTCCCCCACAAAGCTTACTTTCATTTTACTTTCTTGACTGCCAGTTTCCTGTCTTCATCTTGGCAGTGGGTCTCTGTGGTATCTGGGATTGTCCACTGGCTATCCTCTGCTAGCTTCCTGCCAAGACTTTGACAGATTGGCCTCGGTAAAAGTGTGTGTATGTGTGAAGATGAAAGAAGAGTATGCAAACTTTTTGTGTTTCATACAGGGAGAGACAGTGACTAGATAAAAAGGAGGAAAAATATACACTGGGATTTTTCAAGAGAAATCAATTTCACAGAGTAAGATCTAGGTGAAACATTACTGTCAAAAACAACTTACCTCAGGGTAATTTCTCATCAGTCATACTATAAAGAATATGCTGTATTTCAAACAATCTACTAAAAGGTAATTCTGGGATTTGCCTTTGTGGTATCTATATAGTTCTGAACTGCAATTCTTTCATAAGCAATAAAGATCTTAAGAGCATTAAAGTGGAATCAGCATTGTCAGCAGTATTTGAATATAAAAAAGCCATATTAGATGAATGTCTTGGATTGCACTGAAATGTATTCTGTTGGATATTCTGAGGCAAACTCCCCAAGGTAGGTGCAGAAGATTAAAGCAAAAAAGACTAAAGGAGAATTGTGAAGTAACTTCAGTAAAAAAATAATAATAAAAATAAAATAAATAAAACTTAATAAAAAAATAAATAAATAAACAAAAAGACAATTATTATTGTTTGATCTTTTTTATTTGCTCTTGCAGAAGTATAGCTCACTATTAAGAAAACCTTAATTCCTATTTCATTTTAATTATTTGGTTTTAGTTAGTAAGCCCCAGTGATCTTATGCTTTTTTTCATGCTAAATAATAAATGTATTTCCTTTGAAAGGCCCACCAACTATGCAATATATATTTAGTCATATATCCTGCAGACAATCTATTATTTCTTCATAATGACCTGCGCAAGGTTGATGAAATATACTTTCACAAGTAGCTGAGCTGGGCTGGTGGTTAGCATTCACAGCAATAAGGTCTTTGCTTCAAATCTTGGTACAGGTCTTTCTGTGAAGAGTTTGCATTCTCTCCAGCTTCCTCTCACAGTCCAAAAACATGCATGTCAGGTTAAATGGCAATTCTAAAGTGTCTTTAGGGACTTAGGAAAGTCTGCTTGTTTGTCTCATTAGTCTCTGTAGGCCCTGAGGTAGACTGGTGACCTGAATAGGACAAAGCAGGTATGGAAGATGAATGAATTCATCCCTTTGCCTATGTTGAATTTTGACAATTTGGGACAATAGGTTGATTGTTTGCAACCTCAAATACCATACATAGAAGCTTTATTCAAACTAGGTCCCCAGACAGTACGAGGTATTGTATATTTCACATCATAGTAAGTCAAGACTAAACCAGACATTTCTTGTGTACAAACTCACCATCACCAGTTAATGCTTAATCCTAACCTCAAACCAAACCTTAGTCCTCATATAACCAGGACCCCAAAAATGATAGTCCCGTTTCTTATGGGGCCAGCTGTCCCATAAAGACAGCAATGTCATACATACATGGAGAGTAAAGATAGCAGAGTGAGGATAGGTGCATCATGGGAAGTCCCTCAGCAGTCTTGGCCAATAGTATCATTACTTCAAGGTCGCCTGACACATCCCTATCATGGTCCTTGGATTTGTGTCCTGGTTACTTCCTGTTTTATTTTGTTGAACTTCCCTGCTTGGGCATTCTGTTGAATTTACTACAATGTCCTCAGTTTCTGATTGCCACACCTGATTCTAATGTGTTATCGCCTCCCTCAGTATATATGTTGCAGTTTTTCCTCTGTTGCATGCTAGATCATTGCATGTCTGTAGGTAGTGTTGTTCTCCCTGTGTCTTGCAGTCCGCCGTGTTTTTTCTTATCAGTTTGTTTTCAGTCAGTTAATCTCTCTTGAATTCTATTTTACTTTAGTTTGTAGTTCTCCTTTTTTTTCCCCGACTGTAATTCCTCGCCTCCCGATAGTCTTGCATTTGGGTTCCTCAACCTCAGCACTCCCTCATGTTCCTGAAAACCTCTAACTATCAGCTTTATCAAGAAGGAAAGTTTTAAGCCTATTCTTAAAAGTCAGGAGGATGCCTGTTTCCAGTGCCTGAACCAATACTGGTCACTGGTTCCACGAGAGAGGGGCCAAATAACTGAAGGCTCTGTCTCCTGTTCTACTTTTAGAAACTTTAGGAACCACAAGTAAACCTGCAGTCTGACAGTGAATAACTCCAATTTGTGAGCTAAAAACTATTTAGTAAATAAACAGTAAGGCTGATCCAAAACGAGAATCTTTCTGATACTTGGACATTTTCGGCACATCTGAATGAAGTTGTTTGGAACATTAACTGAAAAGTGACCAGTGTGTAAACAACTGAAGCCCTTGCTTTAACAGACTGATGAAGACAGTGATGTTAGATATCTTGTGTGTAAAGGGCTTTTAAATCAGTATGACCATGAAGGTTATTTCTTCAGAACCTTAAAGACATCCATCAATAAAATCAAGTCTTTTAACTTGTTTCCATGCCCAGAAATTGTCTGAATATGTGAAACGAAACATATCAGGAGAAAAAAGCCTTTAATATGTTGATTTGCATAATATAGAAGAGGTAGAGCAACTACATGGTGCAACAACAACAAGCTCTTCTTAAATGTGGATTAGGACTAGTGAAATGATTATTGATTTCAGAAGAAGTCGCAATGGGTGCAACTTGCTGACCGTTAATGGCTCTAGTGTTGAAAGAGACAGCTGCACCAAGCACCTGCAGACACACATAGCTACTGATCTTAACTTGTCTCTCCAAGAAATCCCAATAATGCCTCCACATCCTGTGGAGACTGATAAAAGTGCATTTGCCACCATCATGATAACTTTCTACAGCTAGACCATCGAGAGCTTCCTAACCCACAGCGTCACTGTCTGGTTTGGGAACGACATGGCAACTAACTGTAAGTCCCTGCAGAGAATAGCGAGAGCAGCATAAAAAAAAAGAGATACACATACACATACACATCGACAAACGTGTCAGAAAGGCCACCAAAATAATGGCTGATTCCTCCCACCGTTCATGCCACCTCTGCAGAGGTGTACATCAGTTTTTTCCCCCATCCCTTCATAACTTTGGAGTGTTTACTAATGCTGCTCCTCACCCCTTCCTCTGAGACCAGGGGATGTACAGTACAGTGTGTGCTATGAGTAGTACACATGGGAACACAAATACAGCCACACTTAAAAAAATATGAAAAGCACTGCCCACTGTACATTGCATCAGCACTTTCTCTCTGCTTTGTAATTCCTGTTATTTTAGATCTCCTTTTTTATAAGTGCTCTTTTTAATGTGGGTGTTATTAATTTGTCCTGTGTTTAAAAAGGTGCCATGACTGATGGAGAATGTTACTCCTATTCTATGGCTGCTGATTGTTTATTATGATTGTGACAATAAAACGATTCTAAGTGTGATAAATCATCGGAGTACCACCTACAGTCTCAGAAAGGCGTGGAAACTGATTAAATGAAAAGCTAAGATAAGTTAGCTCAAGCTAGTGGCTGTGATGAAGTTTCAATCCCACTCAATTTTCCCCCCACTTTTATCAGTGTAAAATATCAGCGTTACAATAAATTGTCAATTGTGGATATTCTGAAAAGCCTTCAATACCCAACCACCTGTGACTGGCTTAATTTTTAGCCACCCAACATGTGACAGTTATTGAAAATCATTTGCCAAGCAGCAGCCCCGAGGAATTCACACACGGAAAATAAACAAGCACAAACACACATGCTGTGCATTGTCCTGCTGACAGAGATAGAAAGGAGGCCACAGGGAGAGTCGCCATCGACCTGCAGTCAAACTTTTAATAAACACATTAAATCCTTATGGATCCTCCCACTGAGCTGCTGCTGCATTGCACTCATGAGGAATTAGCACAGGGCTAAATTAATTGGCTGCCTGTAGAGGAGCGGAGAGGACATGATAAAAAAGAAGAGGGGCTGGATGTTAGATGATCCGTGGAGAAGTGACAGAGAGCAACGGAAGAAGGTCGCAAAACAATATTGAAAGAAGGATCTGTATACTTAAGATGGAGGAAAAAACAGACTGACTGAGAGGTGATAAAAGATAAAAGTACAGCAGGCGGAAAAAGCAGAGCAAAGAGAGTTGGGAGATGGATTAGGAAGGAAGAAGAGAGCGATAGTTAAAAGACGAGCAGATGAAAGTTGCCAGTGGGAGTAAATCCATGTTAAGATTTTAGATTCAGGGTGACTCCAAGGAAACTTGATGGAAAATTAATATGAAAATGTCCAAATTTTCATTAAAGATGTATTGGAACATCTTTATGTTCACTAGCCAGTCATTCATCAGCCTGCCTTCGCTCTTACAGCTGAAAGTAGTAGAAACTAAAAAAAAACTTGTACTTATAATTAATTCAAAAGCCTCCCAAAGAACAAGTCCTGTCAGATTAGTTATTTTAAAATATGTTCACAGTGAAACATGTTGAAAATCCTTAATTGATTGCAGCTACTGTAAAATGTTTTAAATCAATAAATGTTCTATATGATCAGGCCAGGAATTCCTTCAAAGTACTTGTAAGAAAAATAAAAAAAACATTTTCACTCACAGTGATGCTGTGATTGTTGAGGGCAAGGGTACTCGAGGGCATTTTTTATTGAAAATGTACAAGTTCAGATAATGTGTCTCTCACAGATTGACCAGTTCAATGCAAGTTTAAATCCTACAGTGCTGTTGGAATCTGTTGAGGAAAAATTATTCACCAAGCGACTGACTGTTTTTTTTTAAGGTAATCGAAACAGGTGTGCATGTTTCAGCTGCTGTCTACTCACCATAATGAAAGAAAATGATTGCAATGGAGGAAAAACTGAATTGAATGGTTTCTATGTTCCTTAACATAACACAGGTACGCACATGTATTTGACGATTTGTCACCTTCATCAAAGTTCTATTAACTTATCAAAACAGGACTAAGGCCCAGTCTTGCCTCCCGTCTCTACCATTTAGTCCCATCTACCCTTTGTCTTGTTTACTAAAAAACTCAACAATGGCACATGTCTTACTGACTAAATAGAAATATATATTTGAGTTTAGCTTTATTAAATGATTCATTGTTGGTTGTATGGAAAATCAAGCAAAAACTATAACTATACCTTAAATGATCATAATAAAAATATACAATACATTTGTATACAATTTTATTGTTTTTCTTTCAGCATGAAGCAGTTCTGTTTTATCAAATTATATGTTTGGCATGGGTCAACATTAACTACATGAGTTCATTAAACTTCTTTACTAAGGCCGCGTCTCAGTTTAATTGCCATTCTCACTGAGACAGATGTATAGGGCAAGTGAGTGGGTCACATAATTAGATTTATTAGAGGCACACAGATGTGTTACTAGAATATTTACCCAGTTCATTTCACAATCAATGCAAAATTCAATAAGTTGTTCTCATTACATATGTAAAACTTGCACTTGCATATTAAAATAAATAGTCCCCTCTATATCCTCACTGATCTTGCAGTGGCAGTGCAAGAGTCTTTGGGTAATGCATGGGCTCAAATGTTCTAATTGGCTTCATTGGCTGCACCTGTGAAGGTGTGGCTCACCACTTGCTTCATGTGATATATAGCTGAGAGTTAATGCTGGCTGTGTTTTGATTTTAAACCAAGTACTTTCTTTACCCCTTGCATTTAGTCTATATTTATGTTGCAGTCAGTAACATACATGCTACTGAATTTGTCTGAAATCTATCATATATACCACAAACCAATGCCTGTACCATAGTTTCAAGGTGAGGGCATACTCTCAAAATTAAGAGGTAAGGGTAACACTAAAGTGGTTAGCACCGTTGCCTCACAGACAAATGGTTCCCGGTGGAGTTTGCATGTTCTTCCCGTGCATGCGTAGGTTCTCTCCGGTTACTCCAGCTTCCTCCCACCATCCAAACACATGCATGTTAGATTAATTGGTGACTCTAAATTGACCCTTGGAGTGAGTGTGAGTGTGGATAGTTGTTTGTCTCGTTTGTCTCTGTGTGCCCTGTGATAGACTTGTGACCTGCCTCTCACCCAATGACAGCTGTGATAAGCTCCAGCATCGCTAAGACCTTGAGTTGGATTAAGTGGGTATAGAAAACGGATGGATGGATGGATGGGTATCACTAAGCATTATCATTGGGTCTAAGTGTATTCGGTCTTCTCATGGTAATGACTGGCAGTCCAGAAAGGGTTCACAACAATAACAGCTATGTTTGTTCACAATGCAAAATCAAGAGTCACAATAAAGGTTTCTATTGGGTAAATAGAACTTAGCTATTGCTTGCCTGATAAACTTACTTTTTGCCTGTTTGTGATCAACCAATCCATTGCTTAGCTAAGCAGTAGCTGGCTTGGCTTGTGATGTTGTCTAAAGCAGTAACAATGTCTTTGAAACCTTACCTTTTTACAGGAAACCGTGACAGGTCAAGAAAGCAGTGCAACCTCTATTTGACATGACAATGACAATAACAATTCTGAAGTCGCCACTGACACTGGAATACTCGCACTTTCATAAAATTAAATGCCAATTCTTGAATGCTGAGAAACCTGGTCAGAAAATCAGCATACGGAAATTAGATCACGTGACACAAGATGGCACCAACAATGCTAATCTGGAGATTGTAGTCTGAAACAAAAAAATTGTAGTTCGATTTGGACACAATAGAAGAGCTGATGTTGTCTCTATCAAGGCACAAAGGAAGATATAATATTAGGGTTTTCTCTGTCATGCACATGTACATATGGGTATACATCAGGTTTGATTTAGAAATAGAAAGCAAAAGAAAGATTTGAGGAAAACCCCTTTGGATTTTACCTCACACCTAAAGCTCAGTTTATAGATGATCATGGCCCCCTCATGAAAGGCAATACATGCCAAAAGTGACATCATCACCGGCACTATGTGTGCTTTGGTGTTAATGTGGCTCATTGTACACTTCCCATGTTTTAAAATCTGTCTTCATCCCTGCCAGCATCACCCTTGGGACTAACTGGTTGGGAAGCTCTCAGGAAGCAATGCGAATGACCTTTTACTTTCCCCATTAAAGCTGTTATTGTCAGTGTTATTATGCAAAGCAGCACTCAGGCTCCAGTTTGAAGGCTGACTAATAGTTGTGAGGCATTTTCTGTATGCCTGCTCTTTTGATTACTTCATGAAAGAAAATGTCTTAATTAAAAAACAAAAAAAAGTTTTTTTTTTTTTTTGGACGTTATGATGCAGGTTTGAATTCAGAGTGAATTTCAGTGTCACACTCTACCTTGTTATCAATACTAAGTTCGTAATCATATATTTTTCCCAGTCACAATCCAAAAAAGTTGGAGTGCTGTGTAAAATATAAATATGAACAGAAAGCCATGATTTGAAAATCTTGAGAACCAATATTCTATTCACAATAGAGAATACAAGCATATAAAGTATTTAATATAATACATTTCATGAAAAATATATGTTTATCTTGAATTTGACGGCATCTTCAAAACAATTTCTTTTTTTATGTTGTTTTGTGAATAAAATATTGGTTTGTGAGATTTTCAAACTGTATTCTGTTTCTTTGTGCGTTTTTTTTTACATTTTGCAACATTTTACACAGCAATCCAACTTTTTTGGAACTGGGGTAGCACATTTAAATTTGACAGTAATGAACAAATATTGTGCCTGTTACACTCCCAACCAGACTATTTAAATTTCATGAAAAAATATTGTGATATTCAACTAATTGTTTAAAAGGATTTAGCAAAAAACAGTGGTGCAGGTGGGAACTATTCAATGACATTTACTGAAATGTTAAAGAGGACACTCAGATGGCCTTGTCACAGGTGAGAGAACTGCTCTGTTTAAAACCTTTTTTGTTAAAATTCATGCTGCTCTAAAATTACAGAACAGATGGCAGTGTATGACACAAGCACTCGCACTGATACGCATTTGCACAAGCTCATGACTTCCTCGGTCAACTATAAAACACATGCTGAAGCCTCATTTATAGATGTTAATGTTGACACTTATACAAACACACACACACACACATACACACTCAGTGTAAAGAAAAAAAAACAAAAACCTTGTGGTGACAGCTGTGAGTGTGAGTCCTCTGATCTTTGTCAGTGTATGTGTGTGGATTACACCAGTCAGCATGTGTTCAGAGATATGCTTCATTAACAGATGCCTAATTGCTTTATCAATTACCCATGAAAATGTTAATGGTATCTCATTATCAATTATTTAATTTGATATATAAGTTATTAATCAAACAGAGGGTAAATTACCAATGGGATGAGAGCAAATGTTGTTTGAAATGTGAAGTGTTTCAAGCAAGTTTTAATTCATAATCTAAATGTAGCTACAATTCCTATTTCATACATTAGGATGGTGGCTTGTGTAAGCTCAGCTGCAACCCAGCTAGATCAAAGTGATGTTGAAGATTGTAGAAATAATTAAGTAATACATTTTTGAGTTTGTTCCTTTAAGAGTTTGCTGATGGTCAGTCAGATGTACTGCAATATCTTGAAGATTTATCAGTCCAAACCCCTGGAAATAATTTATTACATATTAATAGCTGCTACAATGGTCTGATCATTGTATTTAGTGTTAAGTATTTGCAGGCATTGCTCTACTACCTTAGTGTTATCCTCTACCATTGCAAATTACTACTTAAGCTTTATTTCCTATCTCAATTGTGACTTGGTGCCATTGTAAATAAAAGCATCTAACAGCATAATAAACCGTGGATTATTATCATCATTGTCTGGAATAGCTGAATGACTGCACACAAGTCTCTTTTATTACTTTCCTCCCACTGAACAATGCACTTATTCTGATTAAAAAAAAAGACACAGAGAGGGATATGATATTAGTCCATAAAGTCATTTTTGACCTTGATATAGACACGTAAGACCAATTATTTTTGGCGTCAAGTTTTTTTTTGTTTTTTTTGTTTTTGCTTAGATTGCTTTGAAGTTAGTGTCTGCTGCTCCACTGATTTTCTAAGGTCACACTTAATCTTAAGACTGAAGTGGACACTATTAAATAACTAATGCCATTCTTTCAGTGTAATGCTGTTGGCGCTCATATGAAAGCCAGATTTGAGGATTCCAGTAGAAAATAGTGGATAACGCACTGGTACTGTGTTGTTGGCTAAAAGGCGAAGAATGCACTTTCTTTTAATGACATGTTTGTGTGTTTATGGCAAAATCTTGACATTTTCCGAAGAATAGGTGAAATCGCATGATAGCTATTGTTAACATTACATCAATAACAAGGCAACAGAAAGATTTTCATCATGTCTGGCCACGGATTTAACTATCTAGATTAAGTAGTGACAAAATATAGCATTTCTATTATAAAGCCAGGAACTTTCAAATCTGTATTAGTATTGCAAATTGTAATGCTATTCATACTGTATCACTATTACAGAATATCATATATAGAAATGACCATTAAAATTATATCAATCGAGAGTCGATTAGCAGCTTTGTCGTGGTGGATACACTAGATTATGATTTCAGGTGGCACTAGCCTAAAGATCAACATGAATCTGCATGTCAGAGGGGACGGCATGGTTTAAAACATGGGACTTTCACTCAGGACCCAATAATTTTAGTCCTATATTGAGGCTAATACTTGTTGACTTTTTCACCTCATGATCTCATGTTGTTTTATTGTTATTTCTGTTATTCATTGGCTTTTATTGTTCTTATTTATAGTCACTTGAATGCTGTCTTGTCCTATGTTTAGGATAAGACTGTCTAAAGTCATAATGTTTTCTTGTTTTTGAAGTGGTGTGCTACGAGAATGAAGCAAACTAATTTGAGAATCATTCTTCATCAGAACATATTGAAAAGATATTCAAAATTCATTGTTCTGATGGAGAGAAGCTTGGTGTTTGCTAAGCAAAGAGAAATAAACAGTCAGTTTGCTCACATTTGACATGGCACTAGAGGGAACAGACTGTTTTATGCCATTATTGCTCCAAAATATGATGGAATTATATGTTTATTTGCTTCAAAAGTCCTCATTATAATTACCATAGAGAGCCAATTATAGGCTTTGCCTCTGCTGTGATTCATCACTATCTCTCTAAAATGATGTCAAACATGTTAGTGTAGTCTAAATACGAGGAATTTTCATTGTTTTATCTCTATGACTTTGGGAAGCAGTAAAATAATGAATAAAAAGGGCAGATCAGGTTTTCTGAAATTGTTTTCGACAGTACAGTATGGACATGTTGCTTGGAATGAATCCTACCCTAAAAGGTAAAAGAAATAGAAATGATTAGAGGGAGGTACCCGAGGCTGAAGTGGATATATTGAAATATAGAATGTAAAGCCACGTGTATGTGAGTGGATTTATGTTAAGTATTATGCATTAATAGTAATTTATTTATGTTTTCTAAAATTTTAAATAGATATTTGATAAAAAAAATGACAACAATACATCAAATAACTTGGGAAAGCCTGAAAGTGAGAATCTGAGCTTTTTATGTTTCATAGAGAACATCTATCTGTTTAGAGGACATGTATCAGGAGACAAGTAAACCTCCAGTTGGGGATGATCAGTCTCCAGACTAGCAGGGTCATGAAGGCAAAAGCCTGTTTTGCTTGTCGAATTGAAAACATCTAAACTGGAGATTGTCTGCATCTGTTGCAAGCAGCACTAACTGCCGGTGGCCTTTCTGTTTGAAGCTTGCATGTCCTCTCCGTGCATGCGTGGGTTCTCTCCGGGTACTCCAGCTTTGCGTCACCTTCCGAAAACATTCATGTTAGGTTAATTAACCCAGGAAGAGAGTGTGGTAGTTTGTCTCTATGTGACCTTGTGATGGACTGGCAGCTGAGAGAGGCCCCTGTAGCATTTCTTCTAAAGCCAAACAATCCCTTCCACGACTGTGTCATATAGGAGATCCACAGATTTATTTCACACCTGTCATGGTCCACATTTCAGCATGTGATATACTTTTAGCAAACCTGCAAAACTGCTATTTACAGCCTAGTTTCTATGTTATGGACCAAATTAGTTCAAGTTTGAATAAGAGTGCCTTTATCATTTTTACCCTATGATTTGCTATGATTTGCTGGGAGAGAGATCATGCAAAATTGTTTTTGAAGTTTAGAATTTGTACTGGCACATTGTGATTTTCCACTACAACCTTCCACTAGTTCATTGGGGGCACAGTAATAGTGGTGACCTAACTGGACATTGTGGTTAGAGAAGGAAGCCAGTGCCCAAGGTGGTCAATTTCCTCATTAACACCACATTTTGAAGCTGAAATGTCCCACAGTTCAGCCAGTGTGCAGTTGGTGTAGGTTTCAGGTGTGAATGTGTAACTGTGTGATCAAGGTGTGAGGCTGCCTCTCACTGTAATTATATTGATAAAAATAATTTGAAAAATTAAATTCATCCCCCAAATTAAAGGATATTTTTCCCCAAGAGATTTTGATTCTTTTTTATTTTGAACACACACACAAGCACCTTTACCTGGAACTAAAAACTGAATTATTAGGTTTGGATGACCAAAACCAGACTTCTGTAATGCATGTTAACATGTTAGTTGGACCAAATCGGCTAAGAAATCCAGATAATGCAGTTGAGGAATGAGCCAACCTGTGCATATATACGGTCGACTAGACTCAAATGGGCCTTGGTGCTTCACACATGCTCTAAATTCCATCAATAAATCTGCTTTCATTCACAATCTTTTCATTTGTTGGATAGCTAAACATGTCAGAAGGTGTGATTCTGTTAAGACTGCATGTCAACATGCAGACAAAGGATTTCAAGACTGTTGCTCTGCTCCTCAATACAATCACCACATCATCTGAGAAAATGACCGTTAAAATAACCCAAAAGACAATATCGGTGCAGTGAATTAGCCTCGTTTAACATGTTATGTACATAATCTCCTACAGATATATTGAGCATCAGACATAATTCAGTTAACTTGAAACCCCTCATGTGCTTTTATATAGCTTTTTGTTTACACAGTGGTCCAGTTAAATTGCCCTGTGGAGCTGCGATTACAGCTAGACTCAACTGATCATGCAACTGTGCTGGCTCTCTTGTGCACACCTTCATAATGGTTGTAGTATTAAATGCACTACAAAAGTCTAATTAAGAATATGCATAGCCAGGACTTAAGAAGCTCATCTGTCTCTAGCCATCCACATGGTGCTAATGAGGCCCTCTGCTCATTAAAGCCGGTAAGCTGAAGGCCAGACAGCCCACTGTCAGTTAGCTAACAAGGTAAATGAAGGAGGTAGCCAGTGTTGACTTTGCATAAGAAGCTGGAGGTTGGAGATCAGGCTGCTTGAATCGGCACCAAGACAGAAGGGCAAGGTTTGTCTGACCCGAGAAGTGCTGCCCAGCATTTGCACCCCAAAGGCAGCAATCGTGCTGATGAGATGGCTTACGCCTTGGTGTCGGTGCATGCGTGGGTGTGCACCTGAGTATGTGTGGTGGGAGGTTAATTAGCCTCCTCGACTTGCTGCTGTGATCGCAGAGATCATTCACAAAGAAACAAGGTCAAGCAGTATAATGATAACAGCCAAAAGACACTGATCATACGGGGGAAGAACCGGAAACAAGTACACACTTATTGTTTCTACTGGAGTTTAGAAACTTCACATGGAATGATATAAATAGGGACTTGGATATAGAAAATGTGATCTTGATCTGATCTTTATCGGGTTTTATTTTATTACTATTGTTCAGTGCTTCATTGCTACTGTGAACTTTTCTTTGACTGTACAATAAGAAATTAAGGTCCAGTTTCGCAGACAAGGCTTAAGCCTAGTCCCAGACTAAAATGCTGTTTGAGCTGGCTTAGCTTTTTAAGTTACTTGCATAGACTTATCTTAAAATAGTCATAGATTCAGTCTGTTCTGGAGTAAACAAAGCCAACTGCAAGAAGGCGGATTAGAGCTAATTTAGGACTAAATTGAAGTTTATAGTAATCCTACAAAGAGGCAGGTTTAACATTGGTTTAGTACAGTTTGTGAAAGGAAGCACAGATGGTTTGGGAGCATGGCATATTTGGAATATCTAAATGAAGACCAATATTCGCTACAGAGTCCAGCCAGACAAATACTTGTGGATAGGAGCAATCCTTTGAATCAGTTTGATTAAATAACTTTCTGATACCGCTTTTGTATGTACAAAGAAGATGTACTGGAGATAATTACTTTGCCCGGGGCTATACTTTCCTCCATGTCTCAAAGGGGAAGGCCTGTACCCAGTTATCTAAAAGTTCTGGTCACTTTGAAATTCTTGGCATCTGGAACCTTTCATTGTAAAACTGGCGATTTGTGTGGTGTTGGTGAAGCAACAGTGTGATGAATAGTTCACAATGTCTGCAGTGCCATTTGTGAACTGAGAAATCTGTACATTAAGTTCCCTGATGCTGCTGAGCAGGCCAATTATAAAGTGCAATTCTACGAATATGGGAACTTCCCAGGAGTGATTGGCTGTATAGATGGATGTCATGTCCAAATCAAGTGTCCATCAACTTCTGATGCTGAGGAGTACATGAACCGTAATAACTGGTTTTCCATCAATGTTCAGGCTGTATGCACTCCCAATTTAGAATTTTCAAACATTGTTGCCCGTTGGAAAGGAGCAACACATAATTCAAGGATTTTTCACTCTTCATTGTGTGCTCAGTTTGAGAGAGGGCAGCATAGTGGACTACTACTTGGTGACAGTGGATATGCTCAGAGTTCCTATTTATTCACGACTTGGCCACATTCCACAACAACTGGGCACCAAAGATACAACAGAGCTTATATTCACTCTAGAGGGAGGGTCGAGCGTATGTTTGGAGTGTGGAAAAATCGATTCCAGTGTTTACGCAATACACTTCGTTTTGAGCCAAGAAGATGCTGCGAGGTGATCATTGCTACAGCTGTGCTGTAAAGCTACCTAAAGCAGTCCTGACCCTCCAATGGAAGACCAGAATGATACCAATGTGCCCATGCCGGTGGCAGAAAATAACCAATGAGGACTTGCAGTCAGAGCTGCTTTCACATTGCAGCACTTCAGTTAGAAAAAAAGATACATTTAACCATGGAATGTGCTGATTATGGCTTTTTTTGCCTTAATAGTGTTTGTTACATACAACATACTGTATATATAAATAGTATGCTGAAAAATTAAATGAGAAACTCAACAAAGACTGTTCTAAAATGTAAGTTGTGGTGACTACAGTACACACACTCTTGTCAAGTGAGGAAAATTTTATTTTCACAACGTATTTATTATTCATTACATTACATAGCTGTCTCATGCATCTCTCTTTGAACAGTTCTCGCTTCTAATATCATATCCAGTTCGACCTGTAGAATTCTCATTTTCATGTCATGCTTTTATTTCAGAGATTTAGTTTTCTGATCATGAAATTCTAAGGCTAACTTTTCATGCATTGACATCCTTTTTGGTCTCTGCTGGAAGGTGGTAGCACCATCTTTTCTCTGGGATGCCATAACAGATGTGGAGGGTGTGGAATCACTGTGCACTGGCTCTACCACCAGGGTTAGAATAATTTCCTCTGGGAAAAGAACACTGTTAGACACTGAAAAAACTCACATGGTCCTTAATTTAAATAAAAATAAAGACAGACACAGACAGTGGAATAATCCGTATGTACAGAAAGAGGTAACTAATTTACTTTCTATGCCATATTTACCATTTGTGCGCAGTTCTTCATGTCTACTGTCCAAATGGTCATCATCTGGTATACAGTCCAGAGGTTGCTGGTCCTCTATAATTCCAATCAACCAGTCAGCCAATTCATCGGTCTTGTCTTTACTTGTTGGGGGTCTACCACCAGTAGTAAATCTCTCTCTTCTGGCCTCTGCATTCCTTTTTTTAAATCTAATTTGATGTTCTTCCAGAGTCTATAGAGGACGATATAATTCAGTATAAACAATGTCACAAAACTGTATAACATCTGTGATGTACAGATCAAAATAGACATGTCTCGTCTGCAGTTGCTGTACCGCTCTTGTGGTTACATTTTCATTTGCATTGAATTCACTGTAAATGGCAGCCCAAGCACTCTTTTTCTTATTTTCAGTAGCAGCAGTATGGTCTTTACTGTCAATGACAGCAAGTAGAGTAGAGTAGATTTTTTTCATACTCGAAATAGTTCTTTAAGCGTGTTCTTCTTGCTTCAGCCATGTTTGGTGTCAAAATTCCCTCCAGCAAAGTTGTCCTCAGTTCCATTCCAGTTTTTTATAAGCACCATTAGGCTAACAGGCTACGCTCCCACTTAGGCTAATGAGGCTTGACCTAGGGGTTCTCATTTAAGCTTACTCCAGGACTCCACAGTCTGGGACTAACAAAGACAAACATAAGCCACACTCACGTAAGGCACTTAAATGACCTAGCTTTACTGGTCTGACTTAGGCCTACTCCAGGCTTGATATAAGTGAGGATGTAGCTGGAGATGTTTCAGCCTATATATTGGCAGCATCATACTGGACTGACACAGAGATAGTTTGGTGAGTTTATTTTAGTAAGATGGAAATAGACTTGTGACAAAGACACCATTCTAAGATAAACCTTGAAAGATGTCAGGGCAAATTCCTTGGTCTTATCTTCCATTGCTATCAGTCACTATTAAACTCGGAAGAACTCACATTTTTGTGAAATGCACTAGAAGCCCCGTGGCATTTGCAAATCCATATTCCCAGTTAGGAACAAAAATGAGAAATGCAGGCTACATGAGCCTGAGATCAGGATTTATTAAAACAGGTTGCCAATGCTGCCACAAGATCTTTCTTAGACTAATTTATGGGCCCTGGCCTACATTTATTCACCTCCCATATGGTAAAAGTTCCAGCATGTCTTAATGAGGCTAGGATCCAAGACGAGATAAGGTAAGGCAACATAAGATTAACTTTATTGATCCCTGAGGGCAACGAATGCCAAAGGGGAAATTGAGTCATTACAGCAGCCCAGAGAGGAGGTGTAGGTTGGAGGACAGAGCAAAAAGGAAAACAAGTTGGTGTATTGTGCAAGGTGAATGCCCTGCAATCAGCATTCTTAAGGTCAAGCCCCTCCAAGTGAAAAGAAGTAGTGTAGGTGGCACTGAAATGCAGCTCGATGTTACTTCAAGCAGGGTTTCTGTCTATCAGGAAGCAATGTTTTTATTTTCAATTGCTGCTGACCCAGATTTTTCTTAAAAAGCCCAAAGGCCAATACAAATGAATGTAGATGACCTGCCAAGACTTCTCTGTATTTTTCATTAATATGTATTCTGTGTGACAAACTGGATTTTTATCCTGTAAAGTGAACTGGTTTGAAACGGAAGCAAAACTAAGCCAGCGCAGCTTTTGCCTGAACCAGCAATTTGCATACTACCATGTAAAACAATTATTTAAAGGACGGACTTCACCATTATCAACCAGGAATATTCTTGTTGTAAACATTATTTATTCAGAACGTTTAAAATATTTGAGTAATTCAACTTTTTAACTTGAGAAAATTAAATAAATCAAACTTGCAGATTTTAGACATCATAGAAAGTGAAGACATCAAATCAAATAATTTTAATTTCTATATTTTGTCTGTCTGCTTATCCAACTAAAATAGATAATTCCTACAGCCATTTAATCAATTTAATGTAACACAGAACATATTTGAGTATTCAGAAAAAAAATTAAAAAAACAGATGCGAACACTCCCCAAAAGATGCAGTATTTGCCAAATATGTTTCACCTCAAGTGACAAGATTTCAGGATGTGTTAATCTTGTCTAACAGTATTATACTACAAGCATTTTACATTATATAAAATATAGGCTATATATTGAAAAAATAAAGGGTCTCATAGCTTCCATTTTATCTTGTCAATAAAATAATAAATGCATCAAGTGTCCCTGGCCTCATTATTCTGTGACTGAATTAGGTTAGGGAAAATGCATTTCATTAATGCAGAAGAACGTGTCAAAATTCTGCTTGTGAAGGACTGGAGATTGCGTCTGTACAGGAGGTTCATTGGAGAGAGAGATAAATGTGGGAAGAATAAATAAATAAGATAAACAGAAACAGAAATAAGGTAAATAGAGGGAGTTTTGGTAGAAGAAGTGTGAAATGAGAACTGATAAGATGAGGGGGGGAAGTGGGTCTTGCTGGTGTTGATAGCCCCAGGCTGCGGTAAATGAGTTGCAGTCAAGATAGGACAGCTCCTACGACGAAGCAGAGGTGTGGGATGCAACCTGTGTGTGTGCGTTTGCACACAAAGCCCTTCATGTCTTCCAGTGTGTGCACATCACACCACCTTGGTGGCAGGCACCCCAGGGCTCAGCTGGCTTTGTCATATGGTGTGCCCTCTCGCAGATTCGGACTGAAAACCAAGCCTCTGAACTCTTCTGTATTTCCCTCAGACTGTTTCAAACTTATTACTAGAACACGACATGTTTTGTACATTCACGGAAACATACCATGAGGGGCAATCATACATGTTGAGCTCTATGTTGAAAAACAGATTGAAAAGGAAAAAGAAATGAAGGGAACGTTGTTCAGTATAATGGCGGAGAAATAAAGTGGTTTGTAATTAACCGAAAGCTCACCTTTTAGACTTCACAAAGATGAACATGACTTGTCCAATCAAGCTATCATCACATCAGCCATTCAGGGTGGAGAGAGGCAATTTCCACAATAATAGTTTCCATTTAACTGTGCAGTTGTGGCTCATTTAAAGGATAATTTTGGAATGAATCATTATAATTCACTCAAACTAATCAGTATGTAGCAAATTATGTATTTGTACACTTGTAAACTTATCATCCTGCAGTTTAATGTTTTCCTTGCATTTAATTGCAAAGATATGTATTGTTAGAACTAAAATATCCATCCATCCATCCATTTTCTATATCCGCTTAATCCGTCGGTCAGGTCATGGGGGGGCTGGAACCTATCCCAGCAGACGAGAGGCAGGGTACACCCTGGACAGGTCACCAGTCCATCACAGGGCCACACAGAGACAAATGAGACAAACAACCACACACTCACTCCTAAGGACAATTTAGAGTCACCAAGTAACCTAACATGCATGTGTTTGGACGGAGGGAGGAAGCCGGAGTACCCGGAGAGAACCCACGCATACACGGGAAGAACATGCAAACTCCACACAGAAAGGCCCCAGCCGGGAGTTGAACCTGGAACCCCTTGCTGTGAAGTGACGGTGCTAACCACCACATCACCGTGCAGCCCCAGAACTAAAATATCGCCATGAAATAATTCTTGAGCTTTTGATGTTTTCAGTTGTCGAGAGCCATATGTTCTGGTCTGCCAGCTCTCCCTGACACAAACAACAATTCACTCTCAGTATCTCTGCATAGAAATGCTATCCTGAAAAATAAATTCAGTGTCTGTGCGAACAAAAGACAGTCCCACAGCAAGCAGGAATACAATATGGTGTCTCAACAACCGGTGTGTGACGTGAAGTTCACGTAGCATGAAATAAATTGTTAACATTTATTTGAGAAAAAGGTAAGAGCCTTTGAGTTGTTTTTCAAAACTAAGGATAGAGAAGTGTAAGTGTGTAATTAAAAAATTAAAAAGTATGTAAAAATTAAATGATAAAATGATTTAACCATGTGTCCCTGCTATTCTTCAAATTTTAAACAGTTACTGATTTGTATCAACTGTGTTTTCTACATGTCATTATTTTTTCCCCTTAATTTAATAGTACATTTCCCTTTGGATATTCACAAAGAATTAATTCAGAAAGAATGTCTCACCTTGTATTTTTCTTCACATGCTGAATACCATTAAAAAGCTGAAGAACTTATGGTTCTGTAGGGTTCGGAGAAAAACAGTAAAAGTGGTAACCTTTACTGGTAACAGTAAACTGGTAACATTTATAAACCATTCAATAGCAACAAGGAACTGTCTGAAGTTTTGGGAACAAAGAAAGAATCTTCTGCCAAACTAAGTAATAATCGGCAAATGTATAAAAAAAACAACCAGATTGGTGATTGCATGCAGGATCAAAGTTTGTTTAAACAGGATCTAGAAAAACGCCATTTTTTACAGACTAATTATGTTGCTTTATTGGACAATGTCCCTCTTTGCAAACACAGAAACATTGTTTACCTGAATGCACCGACACTGCTTTCAATGCTTCCAACTTTCAACTGTTTAATCATTCAGTGATTACTGCCTGGACAGAAGATTTTCAAAGTGTCATTGATATTTTCATAGAGGATGATTCACCAGATAACTTCGTTAAGGATTTTATGGGATAGGAAGAATCTTTGTGCAGATCTAACAGAAGTCGGGAGGGGAGGGAAAAATGACAAGGAACTATAATATTCCTTAAAACCTCAGTATGGACAACAAGATTGTTAACAAGATTAACCATGAAGACATGCAGAAGCATGCAGAGAAGGAACCCACAGCAATAGAACAAAAAGAAACTTTGGCTAAATCCAATAACGGCCTGGAGAGCAACACTGCTTTAAACGAAACAGATCAATCATTCCATGATTATTGACTGGACAGAAGAGCTCAAAAGTCTTAGAGCTGATTACAAAGTCTGATCAATAATTTCACGGAGGGTGATTCACCACTGTATGAATTCATGGAGAGGAATAACAGTGAACTTCATATTTCTGAAAACATCACACATAAACATAAAGATCTGCAAGGTATTGAGTATCAAAGTTGCAGATATTGATAATGCCGAAATGCAAGACATTGCAGAAAAGGAAATGCTGCTATAGAACAACAGAGAGAAGCCAGAGTGGAGGAATTGCATATGGCCATCTGCAAATGCCTTAAGCACAGATAAGCCAATAGAAGAAAGCACACAGGGACAAGGTCTTTTAAAATAGGTTACAAGAGACATTTAATTTCTATGAAACACGGGACAATCTGTCACCCACAGCAAGTCATTATCAGGAGATTACTTATGTCAGGAAACGGTCTAAAAGAAGAATATAGAGAGACAGGGAATATAAAATAAACAATGTCACAATTTTCTTTATAAAGAAATTTTCTTTATAAACAACTACTATTAAATCCGCTCAGTTAAAGTCCGCCAGTGACTGTCAACGAAGACAAAGAAATGCAGCAGAAATCCATCATGTTAATGTCAACCAGAAGGAGCAGTCACACAATGAGGAACAAGCTACAGTGGCAGAGAGGACCACATAACCACCCATAGAAGAAAATGCAACACAAAAGGAAGGTAAGGAAGCCAGAGATGGAGTCGATGACCAGTAGATCCATTACCCCACAATAGACTGCTCACCATGAAAAAAACAACACGGAAACCAAGAAGAAAAGTAATTTTTCATGTCACGACTTGCTGGCTTTGTGGGTTTGTATGTTCCACAATACCAGAGAGATATTTTGCTATTGTTATCACTTCACTGTCTGACTTATCAGACAGCCCACAATTTTTGTATTTCAGAAATCGCTGTGCTTCATCTGCACCTGTGGTCCATCATTACATCAGCTTTGATTTCCTTTTGCATTTGTTACCAGAAACAGCTAATTAGTTAGCATGTCAAATCTGCAGTCTGTGGTCTCCTTTAACATTTAACACACACATCTCTGGTACACAGTGAACACAGAATGCAGAGTATACGGATGAGTTGTGATTACAATGCACAACACAATCTTGTTAAGAAAAAGCAAATACTAATTAAAAGTAGGGACAAGTAAGCAAAAGAACCCCAGACATGGGAGAGAAGAGAACTAAAGTGAAACAGCTTGAGAGTTTTAAGGAATTGATTGTTAGTTTTAATATATAGGGCCTTTTCTTTCTTAGCACCTCTTCTTTTTTTTCGTGGTGGTGGTGGAGGGGGGGGTCCATCTACATTCCAAAATGTATTCGCCTACAGATGAAACATTTACATTTCATACTGATCTACATGTTACAGGTAACTCAAGAAGCACTGGACCTGCAATAGCGTAACTGTTTCAGCAGCCACAATTAGCGCTAAATCCCTCAAAATGTGGAACAGTTTATTTTTGCTTTTGTGTGTGCAATATGAAAGTGTAATATTTTCTCATAGTTGTCAGAATGCTTTTAAATATCTTAAAATATATTTTGGATGTTGCCTTTTCCATCCTGAAGCCCATTTAAAACCCAGTAACTACTTTGAAAATACACATGTAACATGGAGGGTTGACAGCCCATATTCAAGGGAAAGAGAAATCAACGACAATCATCCCACCATTCGATCACTCAAACAACATTCAGACACAATCGAAGAAACTTGTGGCCACATTCTTCTTAAGAGCATAAACGCAAATGTGTTTTGAGTCGTGCTGGAGGACCACCTGCTTATTTTCTTACCACCATGCAAGCAGCGTTTCTGGAACAAATACCTTCTGTGTGAAACTGACTCCACACCAGAACTCACATTATTTGTTATTTACAGAAAGCCTCCTGCTTGTTTGTGTTCATTTCTGCAGCGACAGTGAACAGAGCAGCTGTGAACTCAGCAGCAGAGCTCCAGAGTCACCCTCAAACAGATCAAAGCTATTTCAGCGCCTCAAAACTGGTGTTATAATGTGAAGTAGTAGAAATTAATGTGTTGCAAGTGGGGAATGAGTTGTTGCACATGAAATTAAGCAAACAGCCCATGTGTGAATTCAAGGCTGTGGTGTTACTTTATTTTACTTTCTTTCTGACTTTTTTTTGCCTTTTCTTCAGATTGAACTGTGTGAAGTGTGCAGAAATTAAAAGCTTAAGCTAGTTAGTTTGCAGAAGTGCATTAACACTGAGGTCTGCAACATCACAAATTAATTATTTGAAAGTCTTTTAACTAAATGAATGTGATTCAAACATGTTTGCACCTAAATAATGATATAATTCAGGTTGTCGAATGTATTTCTAATTTTACAGAAATATCAGAAGACCCATCTTTTTTGGCCTGACAGCTGGCTGTGTGTAGGCTGTGTATTTTATTTGTCGACACAGCAGGTAGCTGAGAGCAGAGCACAAGTGTTCACTCAGCACAAGTGCAGACACATTGTGAAGCCAGGTGTAAACTAACAAACCTAAAGCTTGCAATTTGTTGTCAGATCAACCTGGATGCATGCTTATCAGGGGTAGAAAGATTCTAAGTTCAAGCATCAATTGTCAGTAATTTTGAAAATGTATTCAAAGCAGAATATTTACAGAATTTTACAGAATTTTACAGTCTTAATGAAATATCTGTGACATGCTTTAGTCAAAATAACAGAGAGCCAGATACACAAGAGAAGCTCCTTCGGCTTCCATTAATTTGAATGTTAAATATCCATGTGAATGTGGCATGTAGTGTTAAAGCACTTTAACATAAAAGTCAGATGCAAGACACTTGTAGCTATTATGTGAGCTTTCATATTAAACATAGTCCTACTGAGTGTTGCTCCTGTTTTCATTCCAGAGACAGAATATTTGGATATATCGGATCTAACTGTTCATTGTATTCCTGATTGCACGCACTAAAAACTTCACTGGGCAAAATAGATTACTGCCTCAGACTCCAAATGGACATAATTCCCACAACCAAGTTGCGTGAGCTGTTAGTTTCACTTCAGCAGTTGACACTAATTGCTAATTGTTGCTAATCGTTGTTTCGTCTCAACTGACGATACCTGCAGGCTCGCTGTGGGGATCTTTTGGCTCATCTTCTTCACTTGCTGAGATCCTGTGGTGGCCGTGGTTGAGACCAACAATTAGCCCAGCCCCTCTGCTTACACTAGACTGCTGGAGTTTAATTAACCAGATTGACATTAAAATAATGAATTAAACTATTATGTCTGAAACGTCTGTGGAAGGGGGTAGAGACTGTGAAAACTCAGTCATTTGTCTGTAAAATTAGTCAGAGCAGAGAGAATGAGAGACAGACGGAGAGAGAAATGTTGACAGGAATATGTTCATCCAATGATAACAAGCTGTTAATGCAGTGGCCTTTTGTACACAGTGTTTTCTCAGACATCTGAGAAATTGTTGTTGAAAATGACAAATACTTCTATTTACCTAACGTTATTAAACTATTATCTTCATTATTACAATGAGGAAAATATACTGTTTGAAACAAGGATCAAGTTAAACAATTTAAACTGGATAATTATTATTAAAAGATTTTTCTGTGCATATTTTTAGAACAATAGAACTTTTGTCTCTAGAGTTCTGTTGTACCCGTTTATATACTCTAACAGAAGCTATGGCCTTTGTAAGTATGTACCGCATCACCTTCGAAGACTTAATTTATGTCTTTTATGCTTTCCTGATTTCTCACTACAGCTCTCGCTGTCAGAATTCTATTCAATTCCATTTGATTTGGATATAAATGGGGTTCTGGCAAAAGTTCACTCCTTATCGGCTCTTCAACACAGAATGTCTGTCTGCATGACAACAATCACAGATGAGGAGGGCTCTTTGTCGGTCAGCATAATTACCTCGACTGTTTAGTTCTGTGGTATGCCGAGTAGGTAAGGTCTGCACACTGATCAAATGTTGTGCGTGTCAGCCTTGAGCATACATACACAACAGGGCTGACTCAATGCTAAGCAGCAAAGCAATTTATCCTAAATACCAAAATATCCTTTTTTAGCAAGTTGGTGCAACTTCCTGAAATCTTAATAAATTGTATGGGACATTCTTTGGTTGAAACATCACTAGGCTTATGCACAACAAACTCAGACCAGGTTATGATATTATTTCCAGTCTTGGTCATTATGTCCAAAACTGTAAGAAATCAGTCTTAAATTCTTTAAACACCAGGCAGTTTTATGGGATTTAGATTTATTATCTATACAAGATATTCTATCAATAGACTCCAAAAGTCAGAGCCAAACTCATCTTCCTGGGCAGCATCAGTTTTTGCACACACTGAACTATCTAACAGTGTACCTGTGGAATGCTTTCAGCTTCAATGTAAATCTTTGCTCCCATACCATTTCTAAAACAAATTCACAGAAACAAGGGTACAATAAAGTTATACAATACATGTATTAGCACAATTTATTAACTGTATGTCTTTATTGATGAAGTTTTTTCATTGTCCCACATCTGTGTTCCCATCTTTTAGTTTCCATTGTGTTGGCTTCCTGTCATCTCTGAGCCCCATCCGCCTGAAACTGGTTCTGCAGAAAGCTCCTATTATTAGTACAGCACCTCCAGGGATGCAGCAGAATTTTGCTCTGTCTTGTCACTTGTATGGCCTCATACAGCATGTTAATTTACAATAGAAGTTGTCTTCTTCTATTCCAACTGTCTGGCTTTCTTCGTCAGTGCCTCAAAGCTTGTTGCTGGCATCAGAGAGCAGCGTGGGCAGCAAGCAAGGAAATTTAAGATGAAATATCAAACAATGTCATTAGCATACAGATTAGGACACTGAGCTCAGTCATTGTTTGTGTGTCAAAGCAACTCAGTGCCCAAAGCCAAATCTCAGTTGTAATCCATTTCAAAAAGGAGTGATCAGGAGTCAACAACATAAAAGACTAAACCATCTGTCGCCCCTTTGAGTCAAATTCTTAAATAAATGACCCGCCTCTCTAGTTTGGCTTCACTTCCTTTTAGCAGTTGGATTAAGAATAAAGCACACTGACACTTATTTGGGTCTTGATATACATGCATGTATGCTCACATAACCCAGTTGCAATAGTGTGTCTGCCCTGTTTGTCCACAGGCTGTACCACAATCCATTGGCAGATCACCATGCATATTTTTTCCATCAGTTTACAAAGGTGCTAGCTCAGTAGATTTGGTTTATTTACCACTTAATCAGTGTTATTGCAATTGATTTGTCCACAAGAAATATTCTTTTTAAAACTAGATAAGAGAGTAACAGCCGTTTCTCATTTGCTTATGAATTTCTTTCCATTGGTTTTGCAGAGAATAAAAGAGGAATGAGAGTATGTTGCAAATCGGGGCTGAGCATGAAGGCACAACAATCCCACATAAATAATGGAAGAACAAGGGGAATTCAAGTTTAATGCAAAGTAAACAATATCCATTTAATCTAGAGTCAGTCTGGTCGAGTATATTTCGTTTTCAATTTTGCTTGATTTTCTCTTCCTGTCCGTCTCCAGGAGTTAACAGTTTGTCAAAGTTAAATTTATTTTCAGCTTCATTCCTCATACATCGCCACTCCCCAATGGGCATCAGCAGGGTATCTTGTCAACTATGATGCCATTTCTCTGCTGCCGTCCTATAATTCTTCCCTTTTTTGTCCATATTCCTTTTCCCCCAATTTCTCCAACTGATCTGAGACTGTGTGTGCAAAGTGAAAATCTACATAGGCTACGAAAGGTACACACCCAAACTTTGGAGATGTAAAATCTGGAGTTGGACAAACAGCATTGTAATTTTTACATAATGTAGCGTTCTGAATCATCAGAATGCATGATAGTTTAGATTCCATGCAGGTTTGCTGATCTTAGTGAAGAGCATGCTATCACTTGCTATGATTCAAACGTACTACTCGATACGTGAAATGAAAAAGTCAAGTTACAACTTTGGCACTGGTATAGATTCTATTTGAATTTTCATTTAATTTTAGTTACACAGAAGGAATTTTCATTTTCCTTTGTCCAAAATGTATAGTTATACCCATAATAGTTCAGTTTCAATCCTGAAAAAGGGGTCAAAAGATCAAATTCAAGACTAAATCTAATGCCACTAATTAATAATGTTAATATATATATCAATATGTAGATATAGAACTAAATATATGTATCTCATCCTTAAAAACTTAAAACATATGCTTTCAACCTTTACTTTTGATATCAAATCATGCCATTGCCCTGCTATTTCTGCCCAGGGACACAATGAAGGTTCTACAATTGGGAGATGGCAACGTTTTACTTTGCTCATTATTTTTCAAGGCAGTTGTGGCTAATCCAAAGATATTTTATTCTTTTCTTAATCTAACTATGGATTTTTTATGCCCAAAACTAACCACTGCAAAAACAGCACAGTTTTAAAGTGAAATAACTTTAGAAAACAGCCCATTGATTAATATCACTGGATTACAATGTATTTTGGTAATCTTAAAAGAGGAAATTGCAAAACTGTTGCAAAACAAGATTTTCAGGACACGATCCGCTCCCCCCTTCTTTTTTTTTTATAATAAATGACCAATGTGTTGTCAATATTTCTATTTTGTCTGTGTATATGATGAAATAACTTAATTAATTATATTTGTAACATGTTGCCATGATCGATCTAAAATGGACATTAACAGCTTGTATACCTCTTATACCATCACTTTATTGTCATGTTAATTGTAGCTATGCGTGCACTCAATTTTACCTTTCATGAAATGAAGGTGGTGACAATATCTTGTTATAAAACATGAAGAGCTAAAACCAGCCCACTTTAGAATATATCGCCAATGACAATATGTACTGGTGCCCAAATGCCAAACTGCAGTCAGACGTCTCTTGTTTTGCTGCACGCCATTCTGCTTTCATATATTTAAGGATCAAATTATTATTGTTAATGGATTTAGTATTTCTTGTGTTAAAAAAAGCTATACTTTCTGTATTTAAAAGACCAACTCTTTATTTTATAAGGCATTGCAGCTCTTGCATGGCAATACTTCTGCGCTCCTGTGTGATCCTCTGTAGTTGAATGAAGGCTCTACTAAATATATGGCTGCATACTGTGTCCTACTTGTCAGGGTAAACGGAAATGTAAATGGTGACCATTCTATTAAGAAAAGTACCTGTTAAGTTAGTAGGTAGATACAAGGTTTTACACAGACTGAGGATCCAGTAGAGTAACAAGATTAAATCACAAGCTTTTTTATGCTCTTCATTAGATTCTTATCTGTGGAACCACAGAAGGATATAAAGGGTGTCCAATATACTTGATTTATGGAAAAAATAATAAATAAAAGAAAAGCAGATGTTCTTCATTTATTTATTTATTTAATCTGTTACAGGGATAGTGAAGGGTTGCAGATAGCTGTTTGAAATACTGCCTTTAAAACCTCCTGAGTGATCCATTTAGTCCATAAAAACACTCTTACTATAATTGTGAAACTTATCTTTCCTTTTCTGATTAAGCTTTAGCTCAGATTGATACAGAGTTCAAATCCCCAAAAGCTGCATATGTACAGTTTAAAACCAGAAAGATGCAAATTCTTCTATGAAATAAAGCAAACCCCACCAGCAAGAGATATTTGTAATCTTTACAAATCTCTACGGCACATAACAAACGGAGTCTTATCAAGCTTTCATTGAAAACACTCATGGGATGGCTTATGGCTATAGAGGGGATTAACTGCATTACATACACATGTTTTGACTGATAAAAATGCTCCCCTGGTTTAAATGAATGGAACATAGGATGAAAATCCCTTCACATGCTGGCAAACTAATGCTAAGACCAAAGTAAATTAAAAAGAAAAGAGAGATGTATGAGACACTTCATGTGATGACCTGCAGCTTTTTTTTAAAAGATATGATTTATATGATATGATTGTCTGACTTACGATCACAGTTAAAAAAAAACTAAATGATCTGTAAATGAAATTCAATTTCCCAGTAGTCTCAGTCAGAAGTATCTTTGATCAACTTAAAAATGACAAGCTGCTTTCACCAACATGCTTTAGCCTTATCATTACCTGTGCTTCTCAATAGTTCTAGTTCTGTCTGAATTGTGCTCGAGGGTTTTTATCAAACAGCTTATCACTTATTAAAACTAGTTTAGTCGTAATTTAGAATTAGTTAATTTAGATGGTTTGAGAAAGAGGAAGTGAGAGAGTTATCAATGATAAAAAAGATGTATAAATATCAGTATTTGCACCTAATCTGCTACCAATCTATCAATGTTTTATCATAGGTATGCTTTGTGGGGAGCAGTAGGTGTCCAAGTCAGTTTTGGTAAAGTTATGTCAAGGGAACTTCTTCTGAAGAGGGATGAATTGTATGTGCCATTTTTGATAGCATGGGGAAATACTTTCTTCACATTTGCTTCAAACTTGCCCATAAAATCAATACAAATTCATACTTGCTAGAAAGACTTTATTTTGGATTTTGGACTATATGTGAATCATGCCATCATTTTTTTAGTGGGACTCATTTTACTGCATTCAGAAATGACAGATTCATAAAGCACTTGGTTTTGCTTCTATTTCTCATCATGGCTATTCATAATCCGAAACAAGAAAGATGAAAACTGGCTGCTGTGCAAATGATTCATGGTTCAAATGTGAGAGGGAAAACTAAATGTATTGTGCTATCTTTAAAGACTGGCAGACTATGGCCCTTGTTGCAAACAAAAAACTGTGAGCATACTGGCTTAAATCTGGCATGATAATCAGCTAAAGGCAACATCAGACTTCAAAATTGCTATCGCAATCTAACATCAAATGACACTATATGGTCTAGTAAAGCAGAGAACAGTATACTTAGTCGAGTGGTTTACTAAGAACTAATGACAACAAATGTATGAGCGAAGGTAGAGCATGCCAGAACTCTGCTCCTGATGACTGAAGAAGTTTGTTCTTTGTTCCTCTATTCAGCAGTTTTTGACAGTAGCTGAGATCAATGATGTCTTTTCTTTTTATTATAGAAAGAATCATGCTTCAGCGTTAATGACAAGAAAAGCTTGCATGCCGCTGTCTATGTTAGAGTAAATTAGTGAAAACTGACCATCATGAGTCAGTTCTAGTGCACATCTATCCTGGTTTGATATTTACAAATGTCTTTATAATGATGAAAACATAGAAAAGGTCAGCCATATACAGGAAGTTGAATAGGACAGCAAAAATGAACAAAGAAGTTTTTTTTTTTTTAAGTTTAAGGACACCTCGCCCCTTTTACTGAAATGTTAGACAGGGAAATTTTCTCCCCCCTCAACACAATAACTCATCACTGCTTCATTGTTTTTCCTTATTAAAAGTTTCCATAATTTAGTGTTTGGAAAACACTCATTAGAAAACTTATGTCGATGCGCTGTGCTTGTGATGAATAGCTGCTTTATCACTTAGTCAATACTGCAAAAGAGAAGCTGCACAGTTTACAGTCCCAAGCAAAACAGATGATGTTTGTGACATACCACCCATCCATTTTCGATACCTGCTTTATCCAATTCAGGGTTGCCAGGGGGGCCTGTCCAAACTGCCTTCGGGGAAGAGGCAGGCTACACCCGTGACAAGCTGCTACTCCATCACAAGGCTGACATAGGGACAAATGAGCCAAACAACCAACCTCACTCACCCTCACTCCAAGGGTCAATTTAGACTCACTGAATAGCCTACCATGCCTGTTTTTCGGACCCCTCTGCGACATCCATCAGAGATGACATACGTTCTTTTGATCCTTTTATCATCATGGCTGCCTTGCATCCTGCTTTATGGAGGATGACGTCACTAAAGAAATGACAAAGTTTCGACTTCGTATAAAACTTTGCTCTGAAGGACCTTTGTGCAACTGCACGAGCTACACAGAAAATGTACTTCATTCATTACTAAAATGGAGGAGATTTTGCCAAGAGATGCATCCTTGCATATCCAGCAAATTATAACTGTGGCCTTGGTGCAGGGGGCTAATCCCTGTGAGATTATTAGCTTGTTTTATTTTATTCTCACCATGTTCACCATGACTTTATAGATTAGACTGATCAATATACTTCTGCTAATATCATTAATTGCTCTGTAGCATTCATTGACAAATGATGGGTTGATATGTCTGAGTCGGATAAGCGCAAAGGTTATTTTTAGTCTCTCATACAGTCTCTGCTAAATCCTCCACGGAAATCAGATAATAGTTTAACAGAAACATTTTGATGCATATGATATAAAATCCATGACTTCTTGTGTTTTGATTTTTCCTGTGCTATGGATTCTTAGTCTTTTCTATGGTTTAGTTGTGTCTTAGTCCTTTGACTTGCTCTCTTTTATTTTGTTCTCAGTTGATATGTTGTTTAAACTCTGTGTTTTGATTTGATTCTTTTCAATGGTTTTATTGTTTCTTAGTGCCTACAGAGGGTGACTCTGTTCTGTGTTTTTGGCTGCCATTTTTGTTTGTACTTTATCCCTTGCATTCTGTCCTCTGTGTTTAGATTTTTTTTTTGTCATTACCCCTAGATGTCCCCAGTTGCCTTGATCTTTTCCCCTGGTCTCTTCCACACACACCTGTTGTCTATCAGTCACAGCTGCAATTCAATGTCTTATCAGTCCTCTCTCCTTGCCACATCCTTGCTGTTACTCCCATTTACTATGGTCTCTGTTATCTGGTACCTTGTTTTTCTGCTCACCTTCCTGTTTTGGTTGTTTTTTTTTTTTTTCGTCTTTTTTTTTTCTTTTCGTTCATGGTTTTCCAGCTCAGCCACATTTTTGGTAAGATTTACATAAAGATTTCTCTCGTCATCTGTTTGTTTCTGAACTGCTGTGGCCTACATTGGATTGTCCATAACCTTTTTCCAGTACACTGTGACACATCTAAGCATGGACAGTTTTTATTGCTAGAAAAGTTAAGGTGCAGTAGCTAGCCACAGCTAATACTGTCTACTTGTAGCGGTTGTCGTATTAGCCACCTATCAAATACGTCGTGTTAGTTTTTCGATCACTTCCATCCCTCTGAGCCTGTCATCTGTGCTTCTGTGTCTCGCAGCACATGTCATTATGCTGAAAAATAAGTTGTCCATATTGTGCTACCTGTGACCTGAATTTTCTGAAATCCCACACATTGCTTCGCTTAAAGCTGTTGATGGCATAAAATCAGTTTGACCAGCAGGCCATGCCTCAAGCTGCATACCCTTGGTGGCATAATACTCTTGGTACATCAAGAATACAGTCATTGAAAGGAGGAAACTTTTGCTAGATTTCAGTTGTAAACTACTTATTCATATAGATTTAATTTTTGTTGTTTCTGTTGGGTGATTGTGAGAGACTCGGAGAGATTGGAAAAATAAAATGCAACTGACTTGAAACTGAAGTTGGTATGGTGAAGCCAAATAAACATACACATAACTGTTACAGCATTTTTTTTTCAGAGCACAAAAACAATGATTTGTTGACTGCATTTTTACAGCAGTGTTATAACTGTAATTTGGTGAATGGCTCAACAGTACAACAAACTGAACCACAAAAAATGAACCATGTTATAATTTCACAAATTATGTCCACGGTGTATTGTATTTTACTTATTATTTATGCAAAAATAGTCACATCAGCGCATTTGACAGATTGAGTCGAGCTAATCTCCTATCATTCCATGAAGTTTGAAGCATCAATATATCCTGTGTGAAAGATTGAAACCCAAATTAAATAAAAAAAATAATAAACAAACCCAAATTGTTTCTGTAGGTTAAAATGATATATTATTTGTAGGGTCAACAAAATGATATGTTCATAGGATTTTTTTTTCCCCTCTTTGTGGAAAAATATGCCCCTTATTGTCATAGACGGTAGGTACTGAGAGGTCTTAGAGAACATTTAGCGGTGCAAAGAAAATCTGGTATCAACTTTGTGTGTTTCACACTTGTCTGTAAGTCCAAGTAAAACCACAATAAATATGAGCCCCTTCTCCAAAAAAAAAAAAAACAGCACGTGTTATCAAAAACCCAACCAAACTCAAATGATTTTAAAATTACACAAAAGTACATAAAATTTAGGTTTTTGAATCAAAGAGTGGAAGAGTTTTAAAAACTATATGTTCAGAGGATCTGTGTGTACATAGCAAACAGGGGTCCTGGGGTAATGAAGAGGTCTCAGCTTACACTGTGCTTTTCCACTGTTGCTTCATGTAATGGTATACGAATTGGAAACCACAAGAACAAGGGTGCCTATATTCCAGTGCCTGTACATCAGGCTAGCTTTGCTTAGGCTACACATATCTTTACAACTACATTTGGCAGTGCTTCATCCTCTTGCAGCTACTCACAGACATCTGCCTCATCTAATATTACTTGGGACACAGCATCTAACATAAAAAAGACTGCCAATGAGGAAAATTAAGATTTTGGATTAGACCCAAAGGAACAGTCTTGGATTATTGAAGTGTGACTGTTAATAATGTCGAAAAAAACCAAGCACCCATTATTTTGGTAAATCAAGTTAACACTGATCATATATCAAACTTGTTTAAGCAGTCCCTGATCCTCCAACATTTTTTAAAACTTTTTTTACTTAGCTTTTGCCATGAATACACCAACCACGACCAGCATGGATATTTCCTCCAACTTCTTCCTTTATCAGTGAGTGGGTGATCTATGAATATGCTGAAGAGCTCCACCCACATCTCATCAATCACAGGCTTCAACTCATCACTCAAGAAGCAAATATTCAAGAAGTCTGACACAAATTGCAGCCACCTCCCTGGGAAAAGCCTGCTGTCCTGTAGGCTTTCTGAACTGGATGCCACAGACACTGTGTTTTCTTGTGGTAAGGACAGATACATCTGGTTTGCAGCTGGGCTGCTGCTGGTGTTACTTGTGGCTTTTTCCCTGGCAGTATGAATTGCAAATGAGAATGGGACAGAGAGAAAACACATTAGAAAAAATAAACTTACCCTCATTGCCCATACTCAAGGTGTCTCCCAGATAAATGACTGGAAAAATGTCAATCTTCATAAGTTTAGAGGCAAATCCAGTTTTTTTGGGGTCAAATTTGAGAGCCGGGGAGACAGGAATCATTGACTGTGCAGGAGCTGTGTGTCCCAGATCGAAAACACCACTCTCTGTCTCTCTGTCCTGGTCAGCCACCTCTCATCTTGAAGGAAAACACATAAAAAGAAATTAACTTATTGAACCAGCCTGCTTGTCCTTGAGGTGTCTTTCAGAAAAGATGGTTAAAACATTGTCACATTTTATAACTTGTTTACCTGTTTGTTGGTCAAATTTGTGAAAGAGCTCTCAGAAATATGAAGACTGCTGATCCAGATCATCTCTGGTATTTTTGATGAGATGCTGCAATGTCTGCAAATAAACTGAATTAATTTCTTCTGTAGTTTAACATCTTTGGACATGAGATCAAGGCTTATTGATCAAGGCAAACAATGTCATTTCATGCTACCTCAGTCATAAGCATAACCTGTCATGTGTGCCATTTTAGAAACAAGACGGAACACACCAAATAGCTTGTCCACCTTCTTTTATTACTTTCATGAGCCCCACCAAGCAACTAGTCAGGATTGGTTTCTTCAAGTAGCCTACCAAGAGCACTCAGGGTGTCTGACCTCACCTTTCTTTGGCTAAAGGCTGTGCCCTCCATATTCAAAGCAGAACTCCTCACCCAGTGTTGATGGCTGATTTTGCTCTTAATATGTCCCGTAACACATAATAAACACGTCAATAAGGCAAAAAAGTGGAGTAGTATTTTTAGTGGAGGGGTACTTTAAGCTGGTGGGTAAATCATTGCAAGGCTTCGTTTGGAGCAAGCTTCAGCAGGGTGAATGCAGATCTCGGTATCCGGGCTGCAATGTACTGTCTGTGTTGGTGGAGAGCTAGGAACTAGCTAGCAAGCTTACCTGAGTTCTAGAAAAGCTAATTAATTTGATAGGGTTTTTCCACACTGGTACTTTATTCAACAACACTAAAAGCCAACCATACAATGCTAGATCCCTACAGTATTAAATTTGCGTGTCATACATGAGCAGCATAACAAGAGCTATAAAGCTGACATCAGTGCTTTAGTAGGAGATTGTATGTAGCATTCAGCGTACAGCTCTCAAGCCTAACTCAACAAATAGGAAGGTCGTTCCACCATATGATTTTATTGAGCTGTGCAGGTGAACCGCATAAACAAAACTGGAAAACTGGCACAACTCGGCCACGTTCACTCTCCAAAAGAACATTGTTCAATGTTGTGAGAGTGAGTGGCTCTAACTTCATATTTGTCAAGTTAAAGCAACCTTGTTCTGTTGAAAACATATGTCAAATATTAATGGCTGTCCTGCATGTACTACGGCTTGTTTAAATGTAAATGTCTGAATTTGCTTTAACTAGATAGTAAAATGTGGTTGATTTGGACATGGACTCACCAATATACACTGAAGTTACACTGTCAATACTGACTGTCAATTCTGTTCTGGACAAAAATTGGCCCCAACCAATAACGTATCTGCAGGTGGCAAAAGTTTAAGTTCAGAATAAAAAAAAGGGGGTTACACTGAAGAAAATAAGTATTTGTGTGAGTCGACCTGTAACTCTGTAATGTGTTTTCTCTTACAAACACATCCTGGTACACACAGTCACTTATAAAAACAAAAAGGCAGAGTTGTTTTCTTTATTCAAACTGTACAGCTTTGCAAAGGTCAACTCTACAGCCTGTCTCTTTTCCTTCTTTTTTATAGTTTCTAATCTGTCTTTGTCTCTGCATGTAATTGCCTATTTTTGCAAGGCGCACAGCGACTCTTCCTCAGAGGACAAACAGAACTGGTCAACACTGTATGTTACTTAAGGGGTTGACAAAGTCTGTCTACGAGATGATTTTCGACAAACTTTAACCTGTTGATATCAGCTTGAATCTGTCACTGGGCTGGTCCAAGCTGAAACAGGTCACTACTGTATGGATTGGCATTTGATATGACATCCATAGTAATGAATATCAAAATACGTACGTTTAATCTCTTTCTCATTGTGATAGTTTTCAGATTTTCCTAATCAAGTTTCCCATTGTTCTAACTGTCTTGTCTCTGAGATCTGAGTTTATAAAAATGTCAATACAATCACAGCCATCTTCAGTTATTACCACAGGCTTAAAATAACGATAGCATCAAACAACAGCAGGATCTTTCTTGTGTGTTTTCACACTCAGGTGATAACAGACTAACATTACATGCAAAGATTGTTGGAGTTCTAGACACATTAATCCCTAAATAACATGCCAGAATTTAGCATGAACTTAAAATAATAAGGATGCACTGTGCTTATTATAGAAACTGCCAATTCAACAGTGCACAGTATCTTCTTTAAAGTATGCTAAAAAGGTTTGGTTGGCATTTTTTTGTTCGTGCACACTTACATTATCAAGAATGGCCAATGAACTGGTTGGGATTTTTTCAGTGTATGTAAATATAGGATTAAATAAATTAATGCTTCACCACTAAAACCAAAACAACATCCTTGTCCTCCAGCCTGGACTGAGGGTAAATAATCAGATAGGCATTATACAAAAATGTTATTTATTCATTACATTTCTAATATTTAAACCAGTTTTGGGGGAAAAGGCCTCAGTCCATTATAACAAATAAAATAGTACCTTGATTATGCCTTGAGAAAGAGGAAGTGGGTACATGTTACTATGTGTCTTCTATCCGGCTGTAAATCCTCTGTTTTGTGTGTCTGCCTGCTGTTTTTCTCTGTAAATTGTTTGCCTGGTAAGCTCTGCAGTAATACATTAGTTTGACTTCATCATTTTGTCCACCTCATTATTTGACTCATTCTATGTCTTCCAGCATATTCACGTGTCAGTCTTCCTGTCTGTCTGTATACCTGCTAAACTGTCCTTCATCAAATGTTTATGCTTTGCTGTGCAGTTTGACTCCGCTCTGTGCAGTGAGTTAATGACATGCATAAGTAACACGGTAGATGTGGTTTTTGGCCATCCATCCATCATGAGCCTATTATATATTCAAGGCTCCAGCATGATCTGCAAAGTCTCTCTCATTTTTCTCCTCAGATCTTCTCTTCTCTGCCCTGCCCATCTGTCTCTTTATCCTTGGCTGTCTCTAACAATACATCCCTGCTTTTCTGCACCAGTCTGTCATCTCTATGGGATTCATCACGTCCAGCCATACATACTTGTCTTATTGAGGTGTGGGGCCACACATGCCACGAGAAGTGGTTTACTACCTTGATATTGATACCACAAGTCTCTGGAAAGGATAGAACACCATTTTCTTCCAAAAGATATGAACACTGATTTTGTCATTTGGTGATGATGAAGAGTGTTGTTCGAGATAATGACAGTCGAGGTCAGTCCTAAACGTCCTACTGGTGCTCAAGTGAACTGAGACAGAGTAAGCTGGAAGGTCTGAACATTTTATTCAGATATTCAAAATAGAAATGTTTCATTGTGAGACAAGGAATGACTGTGTGCTGATCAGCAGTGACCTTTACCTCTGAAGGGATAAGTGAACCCAAACACAACACAGCATACACTGGGTCTGGCACATTTGTAGATAATAGCAGGACAGGAGGCAGACAGGTGTACAAAACTAAAGAAAAAGTAAATCAAGACTGATCAAACAAAACCAGAATCTAAGGGTAGAAGGAAACCCCATTTAAAGAATAGGTTGATTATAATACAGAACATGGAAATCCAAATGATGAAGTTAAGGACTCTGTTACACCAAACCACTGTCAAAAACCAGCATATTGTGAACATCTGGGCAAACAAAAAAACACTCAAACACACTACAAAGACCAGCGAGGATATAACACCTACACCTTCATAAGAGGGCAAAATTCTCCACAGCCGAAGGGGACAGTTGTCAAAAACAAAGCAGTGTTTCTTTTTGATCATACTATTGTTGTCGCTCACCAAAGAAAAGTGTATGTAGTTTGTGGAAATGGTAAGTGAGAAGTGGCAACAGCTGTCCTGTTGCTTGAGGAGGATAATAGGATGAGACAGAGAAGATAAAAAAGGAATAAGTGGGGGGAAAAAATTATTCAACAGCAACCTTGAACAGCCAATCAGAAAGATCTCTCTTAATGACAGAACTGCTGAAAAAAAACCATCTACAATGTCCAATAGTTCTAATGTTACATTGCACGCCAAAATGTCAACATGGATCACTTGCTGTATATCAGCCTGATGAATAAGGACTTTCATACAAAGGTGTCAAAAAATTATTACTGCTGAGCCCTATTTGAATGCATTGTTCAGCCTGGCCAGAAACCTGGAATTGTTTGCATGTGTGTCCTTGTTTCAAGTGGTTTCTAAATCGTGAATCTGTACAGATGGTGATTTGCTGGGAAGTAAATACAATATATGAAATGAAAAGTAAAAAACCTGGAAGCTACTTTAGGCACCAGACCTGCTACAGGATACATTGAATGCATTCTTTCTATCACGCCAGTTTACCTACACTTGCAGACTCATCACTCATCTGAATGGTTTACCGTCACTCACTGACACTGCTGCTGAAATGACTGCTGTTCATACTAAACATCCTCAAAACAAATCAACCATCAATGCTGTACCTATTTTACAGTTTTACTTTCAATCTATCCAATGCGAGTTGGTTAACTGAACGATAAAGAATAAAAGTGAATTTATTGAATAAATGCATTTACTATGAAATGTACTACGGACTTCATTGGTTAATATGTATATATTTTTTAAAGAAAATTATATTTGTATGTCAAAACATCTGATCACAACTAGCGGATGGCAAGCTGTGGTTTTATTAGAGCTTTTGTAGTAAACCATTTTTTTTTCTTGTAATGAGAGTAGTGAGATGGAACTACAACTGGAACTAAAAATGATAATTATTTTCATTATACATTTCAGTATTGTCAGAAATTAAGTTCCTTTGTCACTTTAATGTTTGAAAAGTTTGTTTTCCATCTCCCATACAAGAGCAAGACAAAAGAAGCAAAATGTCATCATCACAAGGTCACCATGTGTACCAATTAATTTTATTCATAACACACATTATTGCTTGATTGGATTGTTGGGTTCAAGCAACACAACTCATTCATTTCACCCCCTTTCATTATCTCCCCATCATTGATGACTTTCTCTTAGCCTCCTTTTTGGTTCTCCCCATTATCCGCCCTGAATGATTAACAATCACAAAACATCAAGTCTCAATTAATCACATGTCGTATAATGAATTCCTGTTGCTGTGTGTGCATGTAGTCATTTGTGCAAGTGTCTTCTAGTGAGCATAAGTGGTGTATATGGAGGTATGCAGAGAAGCTCAGTTCTGGCTTCAGTCAAGAATTGAGTGAGTCACATTCGGTCACTCATTGAAGGGACAAAACCACTTGGTATTAGAGAAGTTATTTAGCAAAATAAGAAGATCTGTGACAAAGTTCAGTCAAACGTAATGGGTAATTAATGCCTCATTTTGAAGAGGAAACACAATTGGTATGACTAAGCCTCAATTTCCTCCCCTTTACACACAAGGTACTTAAAGTCTGTCAGCTGAAAAAGTATTCATTTCTATTTAATGGTGCTTCTTAGCCTTGGGCACGTAACACTCCGTGAATGACAATTGTGCAATTGGAAAAATACTGAAAAAAGTTTCCTTTAGCATGTTTTCTGCCTGCTTCTTAAATCATTGACTCCAGATATCATCTCTTTTTCAGGCGAGGCATGTAGTGTTGCTCATTCAAAACATGTTAACTGACACTGAACTGACACTGCATGGCTACATAAAAGTATTCCAAGTATCAAGCAATAACCCTCATGGCAATGGCTGCAGAGATTTATTATTATGACACAGCTCAAGTTAAATTCAAGTTGTTGGGCCATGAGATTTGTTTCAGACCAATTATTTACCCATGAACCCTTGAAAGGGGGAATCTAAAAGGTTTGTAATAGTCTCTATTGCTAATGACAGCAACTGTAACTGGCTCGGATTAATGATCAGTCAAATCTCCACCATCATAAAACAATCCTCAAACCACACTTCTAGGATTCTTCAAGTAGGGCTCAGAGGGGTACCGAGGCTGAAATTCCTCTTCACAGCAGACCAAGTTTCTACCATTCAATTCAAGTTGTGGTCCTTTATTCCATGCTATCCTTCTTTTTTATATTCTTACTTCTTACAGTATAACTTACATGGTTACTTTTCTAACTTTATAGGTGACAAGGTTCAAATAGGTTATTTTTTATTTCAGGTTGCCGTCAAAACTGCATACTTTAACAAAACATATATTTAAGCTCATAAATGCGCCCAAATGAACTGTTCTAAACAGGAAAGTAGAACTTAAATCTTTTTAGCCAAACCTCACAAATTAGATATACACACTGGAGCCAAGCTGTTAATACAAGCTGTTTACGTCTACCAGGTTTTAAACTCATCATTCCGAGGTAACTTAAAGAAACTGAGCTTTTCTGTAAATCTTGGGGTCTTGTAAAGATGTGTTTGTTTGTTAAAGGCAGCGCACTTAGCTAGCTAAATGCTAATGACTTTGACTTGACTGGATCATCAAGCTGTGATTTAAGGCCCGACCCAAAAAAAGATTTAAGTGTAAGAAAATTTAAGTCAAATCAGCCTACTCTATCATTGAGAACAAAACAGTTTTCACCTGTTCCTTTCAGAGATGAGTAGTGTTGCTTTTACTTTACAGTAACTTAAATTAACAGTTTTGCAGGTTGAATTCAGATTATCTCCGCATAATAAACACTGCATTACAAGACTGTTGACTCTATTGTACCTCAAGATAAACTGGTCCCTTACATATGGCCAAAGATTTTGAAATTTCTTCAAATGTAGGAGATCAAGATTCAAAGTTTAATTGGCCGATCACACACACGTGGCGTAAATTAATTTAAGAGACATTACTAATGATGCATCTTCAATCCCTGCTAAGAGAATACATTCATCACACTAAATCCTAACACCAAACATAGACTTCTTGGTCCATTTGTGTGTATAAAACTATTCATGCTCCTTTAAACTTTGTCAGCCATCAATGCCTGCCAGGTCCCATCTTGTGTTGCTGACTTTCTCTCAGAATTGTTGCCTGCTTGACAGACCTTGACAGGACTTCACATTTCATGTTCAACTGGGGTGAAAGCAGGTCACTCCCCCAGCTGTCCCTCTTGCCCTTGTCATTAAGCCATGTCAGTATCTCTGCTTAACCTGTTATGTTTACTGTGTGTTTGCATCTTATCCTGATGGATGTGTCACTCCCATCACTGTTGTCCCCTGCCTACCCAAACCATGCTGTCTAACTCTGAAGAATCTCTGGATGATGTCTGCCATCTGGAAACAGATCTTTTCATCATTACCCCACCTGGTTATGAAGATCCAGCTGCATCCTGCCCCATCAGCAGATGCCAAATGCCTTTCTAAGCAAGTAATCAAATATTTTGTATGCTTAGACTTCATCCGGCACAAGGACATGACTTTCAAACAGGGGATTTCGCTTTCTAACACAACCCAGCATATGTGAGTGTTCTGCAAAACAAATCACTATTAGGTACAATAACACAACATTTCTACTCCAGTAGTTATGGCCAGACAGCAGAAAAAAGAGAACACAAACAACATTGTTCCCATCTCAGTAGTATCCAACAGACCCTATAAGTGTTGATGAAAATACAGTCCCCAAGTTACAACTGTTTTGTTCCAAGGGGAGTTTGTCTTTATGTGGTGATACAGTTAGTATATTTAGAAATCATTTATCTACCAATATTGCCAAGATAGGTTGCCCTATCATTGCCCATTAAAACCTTTTTTGTGAAGAGAATTGCTTACAACCCTCCCAAAGCTGTAGTATAAATGTTGATAAGCCTTTACCCCAATACTAACAATACATCATAATGTTTGTCTTTTCTCTCAGCAAAATCCACTATTCCTTTTCTGGTGAGATATAACCCATTCCATTGTATTATAAGTTTAGCTTTTTCTGAGCATGTAGCAGGGCTTCGAAGTTAAATTTTCACAAAATTCCTAAATAAGGAGACATGCATTAGTTGCTGAGAAGGGCTGCAAAGCCATTTGTAAAGTGTATAAAAGGAAATAGTAAATCAATTATTTCCTTGGATTTACTTTACTTCTTATATGCCCATTCATCTTGGTTGAACATCTGTAGGATAAACGAGAATAATTATTTGCCTGTTTTCTTTCTCATACCTGTGCCATGCTGGTTTTCTATAATAGAAGCTGTATTTCATTCTACAGATATAACCTGGCAGCTTAATTCATGCTGTGATTTGTAATCATTTTGTAATGGTTGCCTGCTTGTGTTCCAGCTCTTGTGCCTGACTCACTATTTTCCTCTTTTTTTTATTTGTACCACTCCTTCATCCAAGCAGTTAATCCTGCCTGTAATGAACTACTTTCCTCCAGGAGGAATAAGCAGGTAGCTTCAACCAATACGTGATTTCCCATGAGACTACCATTATTCTGTTCCTGAATTCATTCCACTGTCAGACCCTGTCCACAACTCCATGTTTCTCATAAACTAAGACCCACTTAATGGTCATATCTAAATAAGCTAAAATAAATTTCATACACAAACAGGGAGGCATTGCAGCTTATTATCCCAGCTAAAAGATGTTTGTTTATGTTTTTTGTGAATGCATGTGTTGTGTCAGAAATAAACTATGTGGTATTTGTGCACCATCCATAATAATTGAACCACGATGATCTCAATGGTTTCTAGCCTTCTAATGTCCCTTATCAAAGCAAACATAACTAGTTTGACTTAAACCTTATTTTACTTCTGGTAGAACACAATATGTTATCTGACATTAATGAGACTGTGTGGAAGCTTGTTGGTATACACATTATCCCAAACAGAGACATGTATTATTTTATCATGACTCCCCTTCTCATTTTCACACACCTACAGTGCATTTACTGTCCATTAAATCAGAATGTTTTTTTTTTTTGCATGTTTGAAATCTGGTTGTTGAATATGAACACACCACTGAGCATTTCTTGGCTATCATTTTTGGAAGCTTTTATATAGGATCCTTAAGACTCAACACTTAAAAAAGTGATATTGGATGATTCTGCTCATCTGGATACTTTCAGAAAAAAGTCACAGAACACACAGAATATATAATGGACACAGTAATATCATTGCTTCACTTGTCTCTCATCTCTTCTGCTGTGCCTACTCTGTTCTGCTTCACATTCAACTGTTTCACCAGAATACACAAACAAAACAGCAGACGAAACAAACATATGTCTATACATTAGAAAAGATATATATATATTTTTTTTAATATAAATATATATAGCATGTCCTTAGAAAAAAAAATCAGAGTGGCAGCTTTAGCTGAGCTGAAAGCTAAACGCTGTTGTTGTTGTAGAGCTGTCCTTAACCTGCAGATGTTTCTTTAAATCCGAAGTACAATTCTTCACTGCAGAAAGACTTATTATCACCAAGGCAAGATATGCATTTCACCGTGTTCCTCTTGCTGTTTTCACATGGAAATTCAAAATAATGTTAGAATTTCCACAATGTATACCACCAAGTGAGCTGCCCATGTGCACTGAAGTTAGCAGGACTGGCTACCTGAGGCATTTTGTTTTTTTGTGGTAACAAAACGCATAGGCTGATACACTAAAATGTACATTACTTAACATGCAAAACTAGTATGCAACGTTAGCAGATACCACCATAAAATGTTTTTCTGAAAGATTCTCAGAAAAAAGCCATGAGAATAGCTCCTGAAATGACTCAAATCTCAAAATTTTCATGGCTGTTCTGGTGAGAGCAATATCATGGAATTTTAGTAAGTGAAAATCCAACTTGTGCATCAGATAGTTAACTTTTTCTCAACAGGAGCATGTCCATGTTGCAGCAAGGTCAATGGTCTACTGCAACAGATGAACTGAATTACACTTTATTAAAGTAAAATTTTGTAGATTAAAGCTCTAGAGTAATTGTATAAATGATCACAATAATGAATAAACTACTATTTTAAATTCTTTGTAAAGAATCTTTTGTATGCAATGACTGCCTGAAGTCTGGAACTCAGGGACATGACCAGTGAATGGCTTTCCTTTTTGATGCTTTGCCCAGCCTTTACTGGGAAAATAATACATGACTTTTCTTATGAATAAAGTAGTATATATTCTTTTAAAAATCAATACAAAACATAGGAAAACTTAATTCTATATTATTTTCCTTTGTATTGTTTGTTTTTGCCATTACTTCCCAAATCTAGCATTACAGTAAAACTTCTAAACAGATGGTCATAGTGAGAGCCATTTACATTGTATTTCTCTAAATCTATCAATCCTTGTATTATCCCTCCATCACACCCTCCTTCTTACACTTTAAACTCACAGAATAAGGTTTCAAAGATGCAGCACTTAGATTCCAGTCATCCAAATCCTCTCTGTAATCTTTTTCTTTCAACCTGGCTCTCTCCCACCATTTTTTATTGCTTTACCTATAAGCTCTGTTTCCATCAACAGGCAGACGCCAACATCATTCCTACAGAATGAACCCACGGCTGATTTACAGCTGCATTAAAATTTGCCCTTGAAAGGAATGCTGGGTAATCTCACCAGATCACCATGTCACACTTAAGTGAGCTCATTCTCCAACAACATCTGCCAGAATCGTTAAAACACCATAATGCTTAGAGTTGAGGGGGATGAACACATGCCATCTATGTAAACGCATACAAACAAGACAGAATATTTGCCCAGAAAAAAACAAGTTGGCTTCAGTTGTGACCCAATATTGTTGCTTTAACACACATTTCTACAAACCTAGGTAGATCTTTAGTGTGGAGAAAGGTGACCTGAATGTTGGAAACACTTCAGGGGTGAACAAACTGGTCTGCATAGAAAACACTGAGGCCTTCTACAGGAAAGGACAGAGAAGGTTTTTTTTCTTTTTTTACAGAGACTATTGTGCTGGAATTGTAACTGAGATCAAGTCAGGACCAGCACCAGGCTCGTTAAATGTTAAACTTGGAAACAATAGGCACTCATCAAACTTAAGAGATCCAAATTCCAATAAAACACAGGCAAATGGAATGAGCGTTTGAATAAAAGCACACAGAAATAAATATTAAGATTGTTTACTACTTCAGTTATCCTGCACAGTATATATATACATGCATGTATTAGTGTACCATGAGAGATGTCTTGATAAAAGGTATTACAGAGGCAAATTTTAGGTCTGAGAATCAACAAAAATCACTGATGAGCTAAAATGAACTTCACCATCTTAAATCTGTATAATCCTCAGAATACACAGTACATTTTGGTTTATTGTAAGCACAAGTGTAAGTCTGGTGAGAAATTTGATGAGAAATTTTTTCTCCAGTCACTTTTCTTTTAAGTGGAGTAGTGTGAAAGCGTAGCGTCTTACCACAGGTAAGCAGCGATTGAGTGCTTTCAGCTCAGAGAAGCAAGGGAGGGTGCTGAGATGGAGCTTAGCTAACAGTTACTCTAAACAGGAAGAGCATTTGAAACAATACTGTGGGTGAAAATTCACTCTTACTCTGTCCATGTTTTGAGAAGCTGTTAGCTTTGCTTGTCTACCAGAGAGTACTCTGAAAGCAGTACATTGCAGGTGACTATTCATAAATACACACACAACCCAATTTAAAAAAAAAAACACTCAGTAACATCACAATGTGCAAGTTGTGGGACACTCAGGTTCAGAGTTCAGGTTATGCTTTCAGAAAATATTGCTGGTTCTTGACAGATCCACTGTGTCCAAGTCTAAGATAAGACCGAGTTAAAGATGCAGTTGATTCTAGGGCGAGACAAATCTCCAAAAACTAGTAAACCCTATTGGCAAGTTAGTTAAGGCAACAGTTTATCTATGGCTGCGTGGAAGCGGGGAAAAGAAGCTGGTAATAAGTAGCTAGCAGTAAAATAACTTATTTTATAACATCATGCAAAATTAATTTTTTACATGAGCTCTACAATACAGGCCAGAATGATTTCAGACAGCTACGGTGGCTGTGCAGGGCTGAAAAGGTCATTGTTGAAGAGACCAGTATAGCTTATATGTGCCTATCTTGATGTGTGGGCTGTAAAACCAACATTTACACTTTGTTTAAAATTACGCATAACCAACAATGTCTAGCCAATTGAATATATTAACTGCATGAGAAAAGGCAGGGATGTGTTGCATAGGAAACCGACAGCTCCAAACAAATCGTATGTATCAGCTAACCAAGCAAAATGATCAACCATATAAGTTAAATGTAGATGATTTGGCTATGAACCAAGTTAAAACAATCATGTTCAGATGACAATTAAAACATTACTCATAGTTTCAAAAATTCAGAGTGAAATTAATCAAGCAGAGTGATTTACCAAAAATAAACTTCCTGGGTTGGATTGTTTTCTGAGTTTTCTGCGTTTTCTGAGAGTGACTTCAAACACCTAAATATTTGCCCTCGAGTAGAAAAAAAAGTTTTCCTTTGCCTCCTTTTAATGACTTCTCCAAACTTGTCCTGCCGCCTGATCCCGAACCATGAAAATATAATAAATATCTCAATGTATTCAAGCTGAAGAATGAAGTATCATGACTATCAAAAGCAGACCTGCTGCATGATCTTTTTTTATATGAGCCAATGAGCACATCCTGAATATTTCAAACAAAGGTTATCAGGTCCATGCTAATGTGTTGCAGCAACAAGAAGCAAGATACACTGGAACCTCACCTGCAGAACTGGCCTCTCCTATAGTTCATTATTATTAACCTACATGTTCATTTTTACCAGTTTAGTAAATCTTGGCAGTAATTTGATAAGGTGACTGTCTGTTCCCTCATATTTCTAAGAAGAGTGAAGGTGGAATCATTATTAATGAAGCCTTTGAAAGAAGATGTGATTTCATCATATATGTATTTGTCCACATTCAAATGACTGCTTCTCACCAGTTGCCTCAGTCATTAAACCTCTCTAGGCCCTCACAGACCAAGCTTTCAGCTGTTTGTGAAGGTCCTATGCGCTCTGTTTCAGGCTTGCATTGCATTAGTTTACCATAGGGAAAGTCTTCAAAAAGTAATGATAATAAAATTAAGATAAAGCGCAACTCAAACTTGGGATTGAGGGGCTGTATTGTGTTGTGTAAATATTATAGTATGTACTGCATTGCCATTCACAAGATAGTGACATTATTTTTGCTTGGTTTAGCTAGATACCCAAAACAACATCTGTTTCTATTCTATAGTTATTAATTATATCTACCAGTGAAGCTAAATGTTATTTCTGTTATTTTAGAGGAACCTTTGAAGAACACATTTAGAAAGTGTTGTCCCTGTTTCCAGCCAAGTAAGTTCAAAATGATAATAACTGAGGTCAGTCAGGATTAGTTGTGTGCAGGAAGAAGCCTAATTATCATAAAGCGTTTAAATGCTGAATGTGTTTCAGAGTGAGATTTAACAAGCTGATGATGAGGCCCAGACATGACCTGACCTCACTATTAAAATTCATCAGAAATAGATTAGCCTGGTGCATGTATGTACATGTGTGAGTGTGTGTGTGTGTGTGTGTGCAGATTCCTAATGCTCCCCTTCAGGACTGCGTCTTTTTAATCTTCATGAATACAAAGTTTAAAACCCCAAGGCCCATACCTGTGTGTTTTTTTTTAAATGAACCCAGACTGCCTCTATATCTATATATATATAGACAGAAAACTTGTTATAAAAGCAAAATTATTCTTTATACTCCAGTCATTTGCCTTTGCTCATTCATACTAACCAAACAGAGGCAGCACGCACAACACTGTATGATTTAAAATATTTTGCCACTGTTGCAGAATCAGAGGAGCGACAACAACGCTGATGAGTAGTGAGCCCTTACAAACATTTTGATTTAACTGTTGAATACCACTGCTGTTAGAAGCACAAAAGCTGGAATAGGCTTCTTTATCTTACAAACTAAAGGCACAGCTTATTCGAGGCATAACTGTCCTCAAAAGTTTTTACATACATGTTATTCTTATATAACAAGGCCTGTCTGAAAGGTATAGCTATAATGTGGTTGACAGCAATAAACATAGTTCAATTGCATTTTCATTTGAAGAATAAAATATGTTGAAGCGATATTCATTTAAAATTGTTACGACAATATACTATTTTAACTCTTTGTCAATATAATAACTTCTTTCCCTTTTTTTCAAAATTTTACACATTTTTAAAAAAACTATTTCACAAGCCCCTACCTGACTACTTCTGATAAAATGACAAACTAATTGACCTGCTCAAACTTTATTTACAGTTTACGGATGTTTTAGTTTTCAATCAACCAAGTTTATGAGAGTGATAACAAAAATGGTCAAAACAAAGAAATGTCATAATACTAGAAAAACTAAACTGAGTCTCAGAACTGGTGTTTTGTCTTGCATGTAGTGGTTGTTGTATGCAGTTATTACATTTTTCAGAACTGGACTTCGGTTACAGAGATCGACATGGAAACAAAGATTTGATTCTATACTTATACTGACAGGCTCAATATATGAACGGTCCACACTTATGTTGACAGTTATGGTATGTGGTTGTTGTTGTCATTGGACGAGAGTCAGGGCACACCCTGGACAGATCGCCAGTCTCTTACAGGGCCACATAGAGACAAATGCGACAAACAACCCAACACTGTGGTCTCAAAAGGTGAATGACCCAAGCCGACTTAGGACCCTTGTCAGGGGATTAGAGGAATGGCTGAGGCATAACCCTGCTCCTAAACCAAAGTTAACAAATCACCTTCATATGTTTCAAATGCAAACAGTGTCTAACCACTAATGCCCGTGCATGTCCTGATTTTGATCTTGTTTACTCTGATGTAAAGGTCCCACAGGAAACATCACACAGCCTTTGCCGTGAGAGCCTCTGGGCTGTGAAATAATTTGCCTTAGGGGGGGGGGGGGGGGGGTCCTGAAGGCTTTCTGAAAATGTGCACAGCAAACAACAGAAAATCTTATGCAGAAGTGATAGCCACCCTTCTGCTGTATTAACATGCAATAGCAAAATTGCTGTACAAAACTATAAATATAGTCAGGTTACCCTTAGTCAAAGGGTGACTCAAAACTAATTTGTCAGCATGTGGAATTTTTAGTTATTTATTTGTTATTCATTTATTATCAAGACATTTTTTTCTTGTTGCTCTGTCTTTCTTATTATACTTATATCAGTATGACATGCTGTTATCTAAAATTCTTTCAAAATGTCCTTTAATGCATTGTAGATATTATTAAACTCTCTTGTTTAAGGTGATTTGTTTATCTTCAGTTTAGTTATATTTTTTCAGCTAATTTTACATGAATATTGATTTAACATTTAGATATTAGTACGTTTTGCTCAGTAAGATTATTTGACTATTTGGAATAATATTGTTCTGGCCATTTTCTAAATCTTTTTTATTTTATTTTTTTTGTTTTACAGATACTCTACACACTACTCATCTGACCAAAAATGTATTTCAGCTAACCCAAATGTGGAAATAATCTCATGTTTCCTTGAGATTGGACACAGTGAAGCACAGTTACAAGTTCCTCATGAAGTCAAAGTTTTCTTGTGTGTCGTATTGCTGTAATAAAGATAAAGCCACAATAACCCAGCGGGTGTGTAAAACACACTGGTGGTGGATGGAAGCAGTTGAAATTCTGCTGAAATCAGCCGATCATAAGCTTAATTAACCTGCTGCTGCTGTCACTTGTTCCGCGTTGAAGGCTATGCGTGTATGTTAATAGGTCAGAACTTGTCACCTTACTTGTTGCAAAATGTTATGATATAGCACCAGGGTGCTCATTCAGACATGAATCAGTGTTTTATTCACCATATTAAAGAAAAGGAGTGCACGTCTGAAAGGAGACTTAAATACATTTGCTTTTGGAAATAGCATGCTGAAATTACTTTCAGTATGTTCACACATAGTTTATTTAACCATTGCTTTGAAAAAGGTCAAATCCCCTGAGCAGTGGTCTTAGATGATCCTCTAAATGCAATTCCTTCTGTCTCTGTCGCTCGTGCACGCACACACACACACACACACACACACACACACACACTTTACAATGTCTTCCACCTGTCAGAGAAGTCACAAGCTTCTTCTTTCTCTGTCTGTGTCAGTTGCTCTACTGGTGGCTCTGTCTTTCTGCCTTGTTCTGTTCTCCACCTCACAGCTCATCTTGATTCTAACTCCGTGTCCTCCTGCAGTTACTTATCCATTTCCAGTCTGTGTATGGTTCGGTTTACTCAACTCTCAAATGCTTTGTTCAACTTAATGCTCTCTATCTCTGTGACAAAACACATTGTTAAAATAAATAAAATACAGGCAAAGATGAGTTTTATGTTCATATCGATGTAAGATTTATTCAGGAAATATCTAATTTAGGCCATCATCTGACATTAAAAAAGAAGCTGCAGTTACTTCTTGTTTTATGATGTGCCTGTGTGTGAGGAGTGTTTTTCTTTTTTTTCAAGCCCGCTAAAGGAAAACATTCTCATCTTCGTGCTTATATCCTGGTGTTAAAAGACATCAAGTACTGCTTCAAATGCTGATACAAACAGCGTATCACCCTACGCCATAAACTATCTTCAAATGATCCAAAACTAAACTCACTCTGTGTCTTCATTGTTCCAGCTGACATTTTATCTGACATATTTATTTTTATGATTGTATGTTTAATGCTGCTGAAAGACATTGGGAAGTGCATTACCCCTGAGCTGTAGAAAACAAGATGCAAACAATATACTTCCAAGCGTATAGAAACTTCCCAATCTAAATTTCTCCAAAACATCCATGATAAACTTCACCATTAGCCCATATCCACTTGTTCAAAATCCTAAACAACATTGTCTGGCTAATAAGTTGTGAGGACAGTTCTGAGACACTCATTTACTTTTTCTGTGGTCATGCACTTTGATTAGATGTCATTCATATGGGAAAAGCTTGACTCATAAGTATAAGTGGATCTAAACCTTGTATTGGCAAGGCCATCTTTCTAACTGTGGGATACTGATATTAGCTGACACGATTAGACCAAAAGTCTATTGCACCATCAGATTAGTCTGTTTAAAAGCAAAATAGGACTGTATATCAACTGATTTCATCTGAAAGTTGCCCCTCAACAATCAAAGACATTACCTCTTTGACTTTGACACAGAGGTCTACTTCAGGATCAATGGAAAGTGGGTCTGGAGCAAACTGCAGTACCTTTGCGGAAATGCTGAAGCCTTGGAATGTACAAAGAAGTTCTTTGTACATTTAGTCATGGAATCTGTCATAAAGGGTGTTCTGTGCCCCCTTAGCAGTGCTCATAAATGTGCAGAGGTGTGGGATGTGCAGCATTTCTTTCCAGTCATGATATCTGTTATGAAATCATCAGCTTTGTTTTTAAAAGTATAAAGTCTGTCAGCTAAATCAGTGATGGACTTTTGCCGCCCCAGATTCAAATTGTTTAAACACTTCACAGAACAATCATACAACATGCAATCAAAAAAGGTGGTTGTCATTTTGTTTTTACATAAGAGGAGAAAGCTCATAATCTCCTGGCAGAGTTCACAGAAATTAAAAAGAGCCCTCCCTTTGCTGAGCCATCTGACATTGATATGGAATGGCAACGTATTCAGCAAACACATCTGCAAGCAACTTATTGAATAGGCAGTGCTGTATGCTGGAGGTTGAGTGAATGACATTTACAATGTTGGTAACATGTTCGTGTCCATGTTGTTTTTAAGATGGCTGGTGAGCTTTGCACACAACATGGTCTGATGGAAAATACAATGTAAAATCTGCATTTGTGGGGCTGTAGCTGAATATCTGGCAATTAGCCCTTGTGCAAAATTTTGTAAATCACAATCTTGCTCCTCAAATGAAAAAAGGACTCAGTATAGCTGAACCATGCTGGTATATTCTGCTGATTCATCCATAGTGACAGACTTAATATCTACTTTTTGAATCCAAGAAATTTCACTTGGAAAAAAATACGCTATACATCCCATAAAGGTACTTTATCACAGATATAATGACGCTTCCCTTACCTTTTTCGTCAACCACAACTTCAGTGATGATAGAAAACCGGCAACCTCTCAGTTTCCACCTCTTCTGGTCTCTTCTGTCAGTTTAGTGTCCATGCTACACACAGCAATACTATCATGGCTCTCTTGTGTTCAGTGTGAAAGCTGTTGATGGCCACTTGACTTCGATGAAAAGATGCAAGCAGCCCCTGCACTTTTTCCTCCCTGGTCCTCTAAGCCCTTTGGAAAACTCGCATAAAACGAGACATTTTTTAACCCAAAGTGCCTCTTGACGTTGTTTTTTTTTTTTTTTTTAATAGAGCAATGCATTCATTGCACAATAAACACACAATTTGCTAACTGTTGCTGTTGGCAAAGTAACAACTTTTCAGTTCATTCACTCTGACATTGTCTTTTTGACTTCCAAAGGGGACTGCAATTTTTTCTCTGGTCTTCAGCTCATAGTTGAGCTTTACTGCTGTATGTTTGCACAGGTCAAACAAATGACCTGTGAACACTTATGGTATAGTGACAGCTTTGCAGCTTTTTGCAGACCACAGGAAAAATGTGAATACATAAATATGGATCATAGTATGTTTGCTATTTTCTTAAACTGCTCTGTATAAAAACCAACAAGACTATCTTGTGCCAGTAAATCACAATGATTTCTAAATGTTTTTGTTATAAAGTCTTATTAGAAAGGTCTTCTACAGTTAATACTGCATTTATTTACAGCACCCACAATTACTGACTAGAACTATATTGAAAGTGATTTGCAATTATATTTTATTTGTTTGGTACCTACAATTTGTGTCCTCTGCCTGGGCCTTAGAAGTCTTACAAAGTAGAGAAATGGCTTGCTTAATTTCTTCCAGTAATGCCATCTGCAGAGGTTTGTTGTGTGGGAGAAAGGCTTTTCCAGCTTTGCTGAACTTTGCCGAACTTTGCCTTGCTGGCCTTAAGAAGTTGAGGCTTGACTTGGTCTGCAGAGGAAGAGATTATGCTTTTCGAGGGGCTCTCAATTCCTGAACTTACAGATATGTCAATCATGTGCTGTCAAAAGACAATGAAGTGATATTACGTGTTTTAAGGCTCAAATGAATAGGTGCACACATGTAATGCAGGTAAAACGAGAAGTGTTTGATGGATTCGGTCAGCTAACACCTAATTCAGCGCCTAAAAAGCAAGACAGATGATGACAACATTCTCTGACTGAGTGTTACTGTTTTTTTCATCTCTTGTTGTCTGTATTTAAAGGTGGTTTGTTTGTCTTTTCACAGTGTTACCTGTAATACAGGTAATTATCAGCTAGATCCCCTTAGAACTACTTAAAGCAGTTAAAAGCATGGCATGATTTGTGTACAGAACTATGAATTTAAATTGGTCATCCACACTGAGCTCTACTTTCACCAGAAGTCGTGGTATCACTTGTACAGTAAAAGGATTGAACAGTCGTGTGCCAGAAAAGTACAGCTCACATTTGACATGCCAAGGCTCTGTTGATAGGCTGATTGGTTCTCTTGCAATGAATTCACACGACAAACCAAGTCTATGCTACATTTGAGCGCCTGTTGAAAATATCAGGATTAAAAATTTAAATGAGACATTTTACACGTCTATGGCTTGGTGAATGAAAAGCATTGTTCAACTGCATGTTGCAGTGACAGCTATTCTGCACAGTGCAAATTAAATCAGTTCTTTAATAGCTCAAGATCCTCCATCTATGCTAATGGTTGTGCGGATGTCACGCCAAATTTACTTTTAGGTTGATCAAGAATTCCATGTGATTTGACCCAGAGTTGAAATTCCACTAAATTGCATTTTAGAAGTGAATGAATACAGGGTTTTTTATATCTGTAAGATTATTTACATTTTGATTAAATGCATAAATAAACTGAAAATCCAGTGTTTCTCCAAAATTGACATTCTTTCTGCAAAGCATGGATTGCATTTGAAACTTTAATCATTTAATTGAACATCTTTTTTTCTTGTTCAAAGTCACTTCAGCAGTTTGTGAATACAAGCTTGTGCAAACAAAAAGAGAAAAACAAAGGGATAAAAGATTTTAGCAGTACTCCAACATCTTCTTCCCACTGAGCAGGAGAACATTTCCCTGAAGGGGGAATTAGTTAACAAGCTACTTGTTGCAGTTCAGATATGACTCAGATTTAAAATATACCTGTCATGTTTTAGAGCCCACTTTGATGAAAGCAGACAGCCTCAGCTTGGTTGAATAAATTTATCAAACAGAAATTTTCTCACCAAGAAAGCAGTGTATTGATTGGAGCTAGCACACGCACAAAATCCCCCATCAGACTGTTGCAAAGTAAAAACCTGTAGATTGATGCCCTGAGTGGGTGAGTGTTCATCACTTTAAACAAATTAAAATCTGAGCCACATATTGCGGGAGGACTGAAAGGATTTAGGTGTCTTTTCTGTGTATTTTATTTTTATTTTTTTTAACCTTTTGGCAACGGACATTTCAACTGAAATTCCAATTAACATATAAGGATGTAATCAACATGTCCATTTCATATTCAGGTGTTATGTCTAAGCAGACTGTCTCCCTCAAACATGCAGCATCAAACTGCTGTTTTTTTCCAGTACCCCTCCTGTCATAAATCAATGCAGGAAGTATGGATTAACGTCAATGTTGCATCAGGAGCTTATGCCAAGAGACATGCTATGCATAACTTTGAAACTTCAGGGGGTTTTACAAAACAGCAGCATTTGACATCCTGGAAATGAAAACAGATTGCTCTGAAAACTTTTGATTTTTCAGTCACTTTTCATGTCTCCTTTCATATTTGATTTACCTAAAAACATAACAGAAATCTTTGTGGGAAAGCAGATGGAAATGTGTAATGGTGGTTTCAGACACAAAGTCGATTCACAGATTAGTACATACTGATTAAAGGAGTGCAGACTGCTACCAAGGTCAGTTGAAATCTAAAGCAATTTCTATAAATGTTGGAAAGAAGTTTTGTTTGATAGGATTTCTTTCACAAGAAAAAACTTGGTAGAAAATCAAATATGGCGGAAAACATGACAGGGTGCTGTTAAGTCTGCTTGATCCAAAATAATTCAAATGATTCCCACGAAACTGGGTCAAAATCTGAAAGCAAAATTCAACTTTGAAACATTGGCAGCACTACATTGCTCAATTTCCATAAATCACATGTGAACAGGATTTGATTTATCTATGCTCCATCTCAAGGAAAATATTAATAAAAACAATCATAACAGACATAAATCGTCTTTTCGAAATCACAGCGTAGGGTGAGGAATACTGTTGGAAAAGGGGTTTTAGTTCAGTTCATTTCTGCATCCCTAAATGCAAGTTTGATATAAAGTGCAAAGAGACAATGAAAACAAGATGCCAAACTAAAGAGGTTGCTCTGAGCCTAGGACTGCTTCCAAATGGAAACTGTCCTGTGTTCAGACAAATCAGAAGTTTTAATTAGCAATCCTATGGGGTTGCATTGGTGCTTATGGCACCTGACATCTGTGAAACCACCATTATTGTACTGTTAATGCTGCCTTAGTGATGGATTTTTTTCTCAGAAGTACGAAAGCAGCTCATTAATCTTTACTCATTTTGTAATTCTGCTCCAAAATCTTTTTATATTATTTTTGGAGAAGGCCTTGCTAATTTCAGTAAGACACTGCCAAACCTCATTTCAAGTTTGTCTGGCTACAACCTGTTTTGCTCTTTAATTTCTTTGTTTCCTGTTTTATTTAGTGGAGTTAACGCCCTTGTGGATTCAGTTGCGTTTAATATCCTATGCGCACCTGGTCTTCAGTTCCGATTGCCACACCTGATCCTTGTTTATTATCAACCCCCCCCCCCCCCCCCCCCCCCCCCCTGGTATATATCCTTTTTCCTTTTTCCATTGTCAGATCTTTGATGTCTCCTGCCTTTGTTTCCATCCAATCAATCTACCAGTCATTTTTGTTAGTAAGTTATTTTAATTTATGCCTTTGGTTTACATCTTGCCTTGGCGGTGCCTTTTGTCTAATTTAATGAAACCCTTCATGATTACGCTCTGTCCTCGACTCCTCCCTGAGGAAGTCCTGCATTTGGGTCCTTAGCCTCCTGCTCTTTCTCGTGATCCGTGACAATTTAAGTGCTATGGGGTAAAAGGCTGTAGATCCTAGATGATCCAACTCTACCTTTCTACGCTCTGCACTGTATTGTGCATGAATGTGTTACAATGAGCATTTTCATATAGAGCGTTCATATTTTGAACTGAACAAGGTTGTTTTTTACTGACAAACATGACGTGAGAGCAGCTTTCTCTCTCTCTCTAGAGGCATTGAAAAATGTTGATAGTAAATGTGTCATGCTGAAAAGTTGCATGAACCCCACGGATATGCGCTGTGGTGGGAGCCATAGACCTTTACTGGCTTCACAGGCATAAGCCAGTTATGATATAGTATATATGTGTATGTGTAAATAAGTACTAATGCCACTGCATTAAGACAGTAACAGTCCATGTGTTTATGGACTTATAGAAACTATGCAGCAACATCCCCACAGCAGACAGCACAACTGAATTTGATCAAGAGTGGTGTACTAAAATAAAAGGAGGTTTCAGAAGACAACTATAAAGTAATGAGACCTCCTATAAAGTAGTTAAGAGTGAGACCTGCCAGCTGAATCTGTTGGAGGAAAGCTTCTGTGATGTAAGCTACTTTTTTTCTTTTTGGACTGCGCCTTGTACTTTAGTTCATCGCTTTTGCCTGTTTAACTTTTTCAACAGCATCATTCACCTTTCCTGTGAATCTGTGCTTTCACTTACTATATACCCTCAGCTCTTTTGATTATTTTTTTTCTTTTCGTTTCTTGCATGCTTTCTTTCTTCTCGCACAACTATTCAACTCAGCAAAATTAGACTAATAAATGATTGAAGCCTTTGACTTCTCACAAAACACTGTGTTCCATTTAGTGACTGAAAAGCAAAGTTAAAAAAAGTTTTAATGGCATTTCCCTTTCCACTTTTTATTTGTTTTCCAGATCCATTTTATAATACACAGCTTTTGTCAGTTAGTTTGAGTGGAAAATTTAGATTTGAGATGTGGTAACACACCATGACAGCAAAGATTGAACTTCATGTCTCAGGGAAAAGCTTTTCTCTTGCAAGAACAATTATTCAATAAGAAATCAGCTTTCTTGCAGCCAGGCCCCATGAGGGAGAATGTTATCAATCATATTATTCAATCATATATGCCCCAGGCTTGAGTTTCCCGACTAACTACCTCATAAATAATTTGAATCTAAACAGAAACGGTTCAGTCTATTAATCAGGGGAAGACAAGCAACCTGGCAATACCAATAAACATGACTTGCAACTATGTGAATCAAAAGTGATAAATGATTTGAAAAAGAGGAAGAAATTAAAATCAAAGTGAAAAAAACAAAAGATCATATTATCTTTTAAGTTAATTTAGCTTCTTTTGTTGCAGAATACAATAAGGAAAATATATTATTCAGATACCTTATGTAAGATGTTAATGCATCTAAGTTCTTAAACATTATAGAGTTACACAAAAAATCAATACACCTTTCCAAAGGTCTGCATTATTTATTCCCTTGTAATCAATATTCCTGGAATTGGGGAACTATGAAAAACAAATGCAGAAAATGATTTAACCCTGGACATGTTCACATGTTCATAAACATGTCCATTCCCTTTAGTTGAAGAAAAGGAAAAGAAAAAAGCAGAATAATACAGTGCAAATAAGATGATAAACAGCCTGAGACTATGAGTCTAAATTATAAAAATGGAGGTGATGAGACTCAAGGGTAGGGATAACAAAAAATGGAAAAATGAAAATGAATTAACAAAGTGACAAAATGTATGTGAACTGAAAATACAGAAGGACAAGCTGTCAGCTGATTTGATTAATCTGGCTGCCATTTTTTGCACAGGAAACATGTTTTTCAGTCATGTTTTCATTTTCAGTAATATATCAGTCACTCAAGTCTTTTACTGACTGGTGTATGATTTTTAAAACTATATATTGTTGTATTGTTTGCCTCCTTGTGGAGTTTAACACTTACGATAGCACATCTGTATTCTTAGTAAACAATGAAAATGAATCCACTGTCATGTTGTTAGTACAGAATACACATAAGTCCATAGAGATACATGCAAGCAAATTCAGATTGTTAACTGTGTTGAGGGAAAAAAAACAGCCTCTATCTTGATTTACATTTCAGCAAAGTCATATTTGATATTTAGTTTTAAAAACCATCTGCTCCATGGACTCCATAGAATGGTTCTGACAATTCTGTCACCTATAGCCCCAGCTAAAGTAAATACAACACATCCTCAATACATTTCTCTTGTTTTATTGTATAATCTTCAAAACATTCTGTCGTAAATTATACGTAACTGTGGCTGTTTATCGATACAGTGGTTCATGAAGCAGAGCCCCAGCACCTCACCTCACATGTGGCATGGAGGATATGAATGACAGACTTAGTCATTAGTCATCAGCTAAAGATGTAAAAAACCATGCCCATTTAATTTATATGTGGGAAGCCTAAAGGGTAGCTGCAAGGTAGCACAGACACTTGAATTAAAAGACAAACTAAATAAAATTTGGCATGGTGTCTTGTGAAAAAATAAAGTAAGATAATATGTTTACATGACATGACATGTATTTTTAGATGCTTTGCGTTAGAAGCCTGAGTAATACATATAAAATAAGACTGTGTGACAAAATGTGCATGTATGGACATATCATGCCTTGTTGTTATTATATTAATAATAAAATCAGACAGAAGAGCCACATATGATTATAAAGAAATGTACGTCTTACATTTAATCATTTTCAAAGGGGTGGCTATAGCTTAGGAAGCAGATGGGCCATCCACCAATCGAAAGGATCAAAACAATTAGAAATCTGCAGCAATAGAAGGGAGGTTCCATGTTTTCTCAGCTTCACTTTTGGAAAAACAGGAATACAAGACCTCTTTTAGTTGTAGATAAATCCAAATTAAAAAGAAAGAAAGAACAACTTAAGCAAGCCTGTTATTTTTTGTCATGGACTGATGACTTGTCTCACCTCTTGCCCAATGGCAGCTGGTATGTTCTTCTGTGTATCTTTTTGTTTTTCCTGTATCTCATTAAGCTGCTTTTATAGTCTTGGGTACATCCCTTTCTTCTGTTATTAGCATCTTTTTGCATACATCTTTTCAAAAACCAGAATGTGAAAGATTTTATTGGAGCCTTAAACTGTCCGAGGTTCTCACTTTAAAACAGTGACTTTTCACAAGCTTTAAATCATCAGTTAACTTTTATTTCACGGGACAAGGTGACTACAACATGATGATTATTATCTCGAAGGGATGCTGGTAAAGCATGAGAAACTTGTTGTAAACAACAACTATACAGTTTCTCAGTCTGAATAGGTGGTATGAACCTTTCTTACTTGTGTAAGAATGTCTATAAACTGAAATATCTACAATATCCCAAGCTGAAGGACTTTTATGAACAAACATAAACAGTATGTTACAGCTATGATGTGTCACTTTAGCCTTACAGTCTGTAGTTATTTTCTGTTTAGCCGCTCTGGAGACAGAAGTCAGAACAGATTGCTCATTCACCTCCCTGTTGTTAAGGTGCATGGGAGGGATGTTTATAATGGGACCTTTGACATCGGGAGAGTGTTGGGTGTAAATATAAATCACAGAAAACATGCTGAGTGCATATGTATGATAAATTGATGGGGTTGGGCACAGAGTAAATGCTGAGGCCTCAGCTTAATGCCAATTCACACTAGAGTAATTAACATGTGCTTTCATCAAGTCTAAAAGGTATAATCCTGAAGATTTATCGTGGACAGACAGAAAGTGGCTGTCATTAAGCTATCCTTTCACCGTCTGGAAAAGTTCGGCCTAAATGACAGGGAATACTTTGCAACCATGGCAGCACAAGAACAGACACTGAGCACTTATCTAGGGGAACGGTAGATAGGGGATATAGGTAGGGGGTCTATCATTATAAGCAACATCCACAGTGATCCCTGTGCAAAGATGCTGTTGAGACTTTATGGAGAGGTATTACTAAATGGCTTTCATGGTGTATGGCAATATAAATGCCATGTATGGGTTCAAAATCTCCAACTACTGCTGGAACACAACATCAAAAGCAGTTGAGAATAAAAGAAAAAAAATCCAGAGAGACTTCAAGTTCCTCATAGATGAGTGGCTGCTGATTAACCAAATATATACAATAGCTATTGGCAGGGTGCAAAAGGGGGTTTTATGATAATTGTGGCAATCCCAGCTGAGAGTATCATCCAGGAAAAAATAAAAAGGCTAGAAAAAAAACAATCAGTGCAGGGTGTGGGAGTAAAAGATCCAAGCTTTTGGAATATGCAATGAATTTATCCATATCAAGATGTTTTTTGATAATTTCAAGTTTTCCACATTGTTTACCAATCTATCCAAAAATCCATCCATCCCTATTCTATACCTGCTTAATCCGTTGGTTGGGTCGCAGGGGGGGCTGGAGCCTATCCCAGCAGTGATCGGGCGAGAGGCGCGGTATACCCTGGACAGGTCGCCAGTCCATCACAGGGCCACACAGAGACAAATGAGACAAACAACCACATACACGCTCACACTCACTCCTAAGGACAATTTTAGAGTCACCAATTAACCTAACATGCATGTTTTTGGATGGTGGGAGGAAGCTGGAGTATCCGCCTGGAGAGAACCCACGCTTACACAGGGAGAACATGCAAACTCCATGCAGAAAGGCCCCAGGTGGGGCCAAAAATTTCCACAAATAGTTTTTTGTCATGCAGTTGTGAAGCATTTTGTGACTGGGACTTTAAACGAGTCGGATTAGTAACGAAAACAGATGAAGAAAAGTACAGAGAATCCTGAGAGAGCATTTTTACACTGAGACAACAACCTGCAAAGAAAACATAGGAAACTTTAGGATATGAAGCTTTAGTAAAACTTTGTGAAAGTCAAGGAATAACCCAATCCGATTCTGGACCAGAGCCCAGTCAAGCATCTCTGGGAAGATTTGAAAAAGAGTGCTCTATGTTGTGTTGAACTTCACCTTCCATGGTTGTTTCTGCTAATGCAAACAGGACACAACTGATTTTCTTGAGCTTCATTCAGGATGAAGGTGGATGGTTATGGAGTATTAAGCTAATCAAGCTGTGGAAGATTATCCAGACCCTTGTAAAAATACCAACACACTAAGATTAGACCTAATTTAAAATGAATTCTGCAGTGCAAGCTGCTTCCTAATAAATAAAATATGCAAAGCTGTGCTCACCAATGCAAAGAAATACATGTTTAGGATGGTCAATAAAGAATTGGTAGTCTCTATTGTTTACAACCAGCGAGTAAAAACAAACGCTTCCTATTCAGTATTGGTCAGATTACAAGTTACATTACATTACATAGATTTACTGTAATTGTAGGATGCTGTCAGCAAATACAGCTGCTAACTGAGATAGATAAGTTTCTTAAAAGAGTTACCATTTTTAAATGTTTTCCATAGGTACATCCGTTTCATGGTTCAATGATTTACTTTTATGTATTTTTCTGGTTCTACAGTCAATCTCATCATGGTCAGAAAATCTGCTGCCTCTCTCACATCATAACACGGTAGGAGCTCTCAGGAGGGTGACACGAGTTCACCAGTAAATCAACCTCCTGCCTGTCTCCCACAAACGGCTTGTCAGTCACTCCCACAAACTATCAGGTACTCCAATCAAAAGAGACATGCCCCATATACCTCTCGAATATCAAATTTTATTGGTATCACTTCAGAAGGACCACCAACACACTTAACAAAAGGAGAACATTTAACCATTAGGATCCATAAGAAAGATGGAAAATGTTTGTTTTCTTAGTATTTTATGCAATAAATTTAAGTTAAACCTTTTAAATCTATAATTTAAACATCAGAAGCCTCTGAACATTTGTTTATTTTCTACTAAACTTATATAGACTTACATATTGCTTTTGCTTTATATACTGTTCTCTGAACAGTTAGTCCTTATGACTAATGCCAGGTTCATCATGATACTCAGCGGGTGACTGGTTTATTTGCTGCTCAAAGGTTAAAAAGGCTTTTGATGAAGAGATTATTTCACCGTCTCTAGCTTTACATTTCTTTTTCCAAGAAATCTTTTTCCTCTTCAAATGACATTTTTCTCAGTGATGTTCCACAGTGATGACCATATTCATTGTCATCTCTTTTCTATACCATGACAAGCCAGCTCTGTTCTAGTTTGGCCTCTTATGCCATTTTCACACAGTCAAGGAAATTTTGTCCAGCCTTTTTTTTTACGCAAATGCTGATCACACAAGCACATCACATCAGGAGGCTTAGATGCACTTCCCTAGCTAAAAATGAGACGGGATATTTGCAGACATGCTCATATGTTGCCTCACTGACTGATGGTCCAGAATTTTATTATTTTTTTATATAAGAGGGTTTGGGATATGAAATTTCCACAAGTCTGGAGTGAATGTCGTGGACCTTTGTGGTCTGTCATGTCATGCCTGGAACACCCCTTGAACAAATCAGGATTACATGTTTGAAGACAGCTGTAAAACATTTCTGTAAGTTTCTCACAAATTGAGCTGCGTGACCCTCTTTTTACTCTCCATTTTCTCCTTTTCAAAATGGCACATCAGTTAAACGTAAAAAATATTGGGAGGACTTCAACCACTTTTGACTATGCAGGAGGGTGGAACTGCTTCAGATATTAACATTCATTTGATATAATGCAATCATGACACTGTATGGTCATTTTAATAGAGCGTAGGATTTTTACACAGTTGCTTTTATATCTGGCCTGAACACTGGCCCATCTGTTAAGCAAGCCATCTGGAATGTTCTTGAAACACCTGGTTTCAGCCATGCTCCAACCTCTCTGACAGAGAAAGTTTAACATACACAGCTGACAATGACAGTGAAGACAGTGACTTTCACTACACTTGGAACCCACATTTTGCTGGGGTTGAAACCAGCAATATTTTTTTCTCAGAGCAGGTGCGATCTAATTGCAAGTGGTCACTCAGGATGCTTGTGGGTATAGATTGTAATGCCAGTTGGGGATACAAGGACTTGTGATCAAATCAGCCAGAACAGTGCTTCTCACTGGTCACTCACTGAATTGTGCACAACTTGAACACAAACTTAGTTATGAAAAAACACAACAAAAACTACATCAGCTTTCCAGAACAGGATTTTGCAATCCAGGTTGAGAGTGAAAAGCATCGCTTTTTACACTGGGAAACATGTATCAGTTTCTAAATAAATTAGATGAAAAGGTTATGAACTATAAAAGAAAACCTAATACAACATTTACATTATGTAGATGTATTTATATAGTATTATTTCACTAAGTGCAAAGGTCTATGCTCTGTTTGAGTCATTCACATCACAATGAAGCAACATTTAGTAAAACTAACAGCCTGGAACAGCAAGATGAGAAAGCAAATATGTTTCTGCACAGCGGTGCATATGCACATTTTGAAGTGAGCCACTTTTGAACGTGTCCCAAGTGTGCATGAATACAAAATGCATGCTTTTCTTAGGGCTACATCTGTCACTTTGAAGCAACATCAAAAGCTGTCAAACTTCAGAACAATTTGAATTTTGTGTTTGTTATGAAGAATATAACATAGGTGCACATGAAAGTTTGCAAGCAAGAAATATCAACATTAGCATTCCCCTACCCTCTAGCTTTGTCATTTTTGCTATAAACAACCTCATATTGCCAAGAGTAAGCTGCAAAACTTTGAAATATGAAACGTTTTACAGAGTAAACGCTCAACTTCTTAGACACAAATCTAAGCTGGTGGTAAATGGGCTGAAAAATATGAGACTATCTGTGGTTTCCACATTGATGAAATGTTAATTGCCCATATTGGTTATGCTAATTTACTTGCGACTTAATGTGATTGGACTCTTTCACTGAATGGGAATCGTTACTTAGGAGGACCCACTTGGGTCGATCAAACTGGTGAACCAAGGTGGGCTCCCTGTTGGGTTCTAGTTTGATTGCCATTGGGAAATGCACAATAACGTCATAGAAATAACTGAAAAGAAATTGCTTCAGAAAAGTTTTGATGATTTACAAGAGAAATTTGGTTATTATAACATGACTTACTCAGCTCTACAAATAACACTTTTCCATTTTTATTCATAACTATGAGAAAGCATTTTAATGCTACAAATGAACTTTATGATGTAAGCAGCATTTGAAAAATAAGATAAAAAAAATTACAACATAATGACAGACTTAAAACTATTGCATTTGCACATTATATTATTTTAAGAGCCATGAAAGCAGGCAGAGTATTGAATAAATGTTGTCTTACTGATCAAACTGTTCAAACACTAAATGTGATTCCATCTGGCTTATTAACTTAACTGAATGTTTTCATTTAGGGGGTAACTTACGAAAACAGATGATGTAAACAATCAAACGGACTGAGGTGTTGCTGATGCTTAGCCATTTGAAACAAATCAGCAATGGAGCACAATAGAAAGCTTCTGTGCATTAAAAATGGTTTGAAAAAAAGCAACATTAAAGATTTTTTTCACTGATTTTCTTAATACGTAATGATAATAAGCATACAGTTCTACTACCAACTTACATAACATGTTCATTAACCATTTTTCGTCATGTCTGAAGAGCACAGAAAGTAATATAATGAAGTAATCAAATTTGTCTGTCTTCAGGTGTCGTCCCTGCAAATCTGAAACATGCAGTAGTCCATTTCCTGTTTAAAAAAAAAAAACTACACTTGACACCACAGTTCTCTCTAACTACAGGCCTGTCTTCAAACTACTGTTTCTCCCAAAGATCCTTGAGAAGATTGTTTACAGTCAAATAATGACTTTCATGGAAGAACGTTTTTCCAATCTGGCTTTAAAACTTTACATAGTACTGAATCAGCTCTTTTAAAACCAATCTCTTCCTCTTGGCCTTTGACGCCAGTTGAGTTGTTGACTTTCTCATTCTTATTTGAACTTATTTTTATTGTTTATTTATTATGTCTTCTTGTATTTATTAGGTCTTTTATTGCTTTTTATCTTGTGTTTTACCTAATATTCTGTACAGCACTGTGGTTATTTTAAAGTGCTTCATAAATAAAGCTGAATTGGAAACTTTTTGCATTACACAATGTATTTCATGCTGTCACCTTGGTATAACTCTCGATAGACTGACAAATAGAGTAATAACAGAGACATAACAGTGTTTGTTGTCAAAACCCAAACAGCTCATTTGACAACTTTGGCTGGACATTATTTAAGCAGCTATAGCTCCCTATTGCATCACTTCTAATAAAACCGTTAGTGTTGAAGAGACAATGTGACACCTGTTTTCCTCTGTGCCTGGCTGTGTCCCGTCCTTGCTGTGACATGGCAACCGAGGCTGATCACAGCCTCCTAAGACAATACTTTTGATTCTGTCAAACACAGTGCAGTGTTTCAGAGTGTCCCAGAAGATGCTCCCTGCTCTGCCCCACTTAAAATGCAACAGCCTAAAAGTCTTCTATGTAATTACAGTTCCTTTTCAATGAGGATATCACCAGACAGAACAAAGGACTGCAGTGAATGTCAGGAGTGCTGTAAGAAGACTGTTAATGAACTAGCATTAAGCCATTGAGATCTGATGAAGTTCCTATGTATGGGCACACCAGATCTGAATGGGTGAACACACTATAAACAAGAAAACATCAACTGATTGTCACTTCTATTGCCTTGCACACACATTTTTACACTTTTGAAATGTTTCTGTGAGATATGAATTGGTCCATGGAACAAAAACGCATCGCTGCTGAGGCAATCACGAGCTACACGCGGTAAAAATGACTGAAGTGTTACTCAAGTGTCAGAGTATGTGTTCCACATGACGCTTAGGGCACAGTCAAAGCAAGTCTCACAGAAAAAAAATAATTTCTCTGATAAAGACAATGAAATACCAATTTTATAATGATAGTTTATCTGTTTTCATGACTGTAAATAGAGTATCCATTGCATTGCTATCAATCAAAGCACACGTTTGGGAAACCAGCGACATCCTCTTCTTGTCTAGACAGGAATTTCACTATAGTTTCACAGCAGATGGATAAGGGCCACTGAAACTCTGTGAATGGTACCCAAGTCAATGGTGTGGACTTGAAGACATAAAATTACCAGACAGTAACCCTGTAACATAAAAGTGAACCATAATCATGACTGAAAAGTAGCTAGAAGAGCACACCTCCTGAAAGATTCAACAGTAATCCTAAATTCTGTGTTGGTAGAATATCATGAAAAATCAGATGCCTACAGTAGCAGCTACTTTATGCTTTTCCCTTAAGATGATTGCTAGCATCTTTTGTCCAGTGATTTGTCTGATGTTAAGGTATTTCTTAAATGAAAGACCAAGGAAAGGAGACATTTTAAAATACTCAGTAAAACATTTTAAGATAATTTTAAGGGCATGACTAAACCGGCTTTGATGAAAATCTTCATACATCGTCATACAACTGTCTTTTGCACCCTGACTCCCATTTCTTGTTAAATTAAAAAAACAAGAAGTAAATGAAAGAAATGATTTACCAGAAATTAAATAAAATGTAGCCTCTGCATTACAGCATGTGTGTGTTCATTTGCTTGTGTGTTTCGTCTTTATATCTACACTGGGAGTAGTTCTGTGTTACTATCCCTGCCAGATTTCCCTGTACAAAGTTAGAATTGATGTGAACATGCTTATGGTATGATAATTTCTCAATAATGAGAGCAGGGGGATGAGGACTCATAATAAAGTAATGGCTCTCAAGTTTAGGGTAATGTCAGCTGTAAGACTGTCTGAAAGACAGAAACAGATATTCTAAAATATAGATTTTCAGTCTGTAGCTAGTTTGACCGATCTTAAGAAAGAGAGTAACTACAATTACCATGTCAGTTTGAGAGTAAAATGTGTGGGGGAAAAAGCTGATTCTGATACAGCAAAAATGTGTGGGTATGACAGAATGCCACAGGGATGTTTGAGTGTACGTTTTGCTTTTCTTAAACATCTAATAACAAAAAATATTTCTCTCTACATACATATGTATAGTTCACCCAAGAAAGAAATGAGCTTCCTCTATTTGTTTACATCTCAACAGGGAAATCTGACTTTATGTTCAGGCTTTTTTTTTTTTTTTTTTCAATGTGTGAATGGTTGTAGGTGCTGTAAGTGATACCTGAGACCATCTTCTCTGTTAAAAGATCTGCTCTCTCCTCAGATGACACCACATTTAGAGGCCATTTGTGCATGTATGCCCTTGTCTCCTGCTCTGCATCCTACCACTGATGGCCAAACTGAAAACAACACCAGTCTGCTCTTTGGGTTTCAAGGGGATTTGGAGTCAAGCCTTAAGAGACAGGGCTGCATTTATTTCAACAACTAGAACAAAGTTATATTGTAAATGAGGCTACAGTCTTTAATGTGTTTCTCAGTAAGTCAACATGAATTATAAAACACCTGTCCCTGTGCTTACACTTTAATAATATATGTATTTTCCTTTTCTCGTTGCTGCCAGGTATCCTCATCCCACCTTTTCCCTTTTCAACAAAAATAAACAGAATAAAGTTCCAACATTGTCCATTTTTCAACGACAGTAGACAAAATCAAGAAAGCACCCAGCTAACAATTAAAAACATATCATATTTTGCTGTTGAAAAATTTAGAAATCCCTCAAGCTATCAGGAGAATTCACAGCAGGAGCGCCTGATCTGTGTAGTTGGGATGACATGACAACATCAATGTCATTTTTTAATGTGTTGCTAGGGGTTTCCACTGAAATTACTATGCTAATTAATTAAAGCCGGGATGCAATACCATTTCACTCTTTTCCTCCATAAAATCGCACACGCTTGCTTCTCCCCATTAGAAACATTTTCCTTTTTTTCTCATGTCTTCCCTTTTCAAAGTCATAAAACTAACCAGCAAAGCTATGCGGTTTGGAATTATTTTTGGCTGTGTTGGGGTTATCAATTCCTGTCTAAATATGAAGGAAAGAAAAACACTTTAAATTAGGCCTATGGTGTTCTCTGATGCTTGCAACCTTGAGCTGCACTATTCAGTAGTAAGACAGCTTGTAAATTTCTGCTGTGGGTCTGAGGATATAATACCTTGGAAAATAGTGAAACCACATGAGGCTATGCTGGTTCCCTTCGTGTTGCTTTGTTAAACTGTTTATCATCTGCATTTTTCCTTTTTTATTGACTTACAATCTGAAATTGAAATGGATATTTGTGAGCATTTGTATCATGTGATCAACACAAGATTATACATACCTACCACCTTGAAAGTGCAAATTATTTCAACTGCAAACCAAAAAGAACAATAAGTCAAAGAAGCAGAAAACCTGAACATGCATAAGCATTCTTACTACAAAGTCAGTGCTTTAAAGCACTCCCTATTGCAACAATTAGAGCTGCAGATGTCTTTGCATTTGTTTCTATAAGCTTGACATTTCATGCATCTGGGATTCTAACCCATACCTCAAGCTGAATGGCCACAACTTCTACCAGCTGAATGGATTCTGATGGTGTACAGCAATCTTGAAGTCATAACATGTATTCTCAGTTGGAATGAGGTCTGGGCTTTGACTAGGCCATTTCACGACATACAAATGATTCCCCTTAAACATCTTGAGTGTTGCTTTAGCAGCATGTGTAATTGTCAATTTAAATTGTCATTCTGAATGATGAACCTCTTCAGCTGTCTCAGTTTAAAAAAGGTTTTTCTCTCAAATTGATGTTAGGATTGACACCACGTGGCACCAAGATTTCAGCTGTAATGGGTAGTGTTACAGTATGGAACAGGTGAATGCAGTATGACAGTGGCAGATCCCAGCAAATCATAGTTGTGTGTGTGTGTGTGTGTGTGTTGTAATGGGCTAAGCAACACAATTCCAAGTAAGATTAGCAAGAGAGAGCTCTGTAGGCTGATTTATAATGTAGAAAATGGAGAGTGATGGCTGCACTTTAATCAACAAGTCACCCTACACACACACTGACATATCACTTGTATATCTCCCAGTTTGTATGTGCTGTGCACATTAAAGATTTATCCTCAATCAAGTGATTCACCCTTGCAGACGCCACGTTCCTCTATCTGGACACAAAATTAATTTTTGTTATCAAAATATATGAGCAGGCAGAAATCAAGACGGAACAAATTTAATGGACTCATTTATTGGATATACTGAAGATAGACACATTTGAGGCCAGTTTCCTCAAGGTGTTAATTTCATGATATCTTATTTTTTTCTGAAGTAAATTACGAGGCAGTTCGGTGAGACCTTGCTCTCTCCCTGGAAAAACACAGATCTCTCAATACCTTAGGCTTTCAGCTCTAAACCCATTCATTCCCGCATTTAGGAGTCACAGTAGAACTGATGTATGTACCGGTAATAGTTATTTTAAGTTTAGAGAAGGGCTGCAGAACTTTTAAAGTCTGACTATGTAGTTTTTAGCAAATGCTACTTAAACACAAGTGGACAGAAAAAAAAATGTCAACACTGTGTATGGCATAGAAAAATACCTGGCTGTCCTTTACCTTTCAGCAGGGTTTGCCATCAGCATGAAACATGCAAGTATTACTTGTTATTCTTTAAAAATAGGACTGTGAGATTCATAAAATGCATTAGTTTGGATTCTGGGTTCTGATGCATAGTAGTGGAGCAGTCACATTACATGCCCTCATGCCCAAGCCTGTGTTCACTCTTCACTCTACTTATCTGCCCTGAAGAAATACACCATTAAATTCAAAGTTGAGTTCCAAGAGTCTGTAGAGCTCAAAGTGAGATTGTATCAGAGGGTAGTGAATCAACAAGAGTGCTCCTCAATCAATTAGGATTATAATTTTTTTTAAAAATCTAAATCGATAGAATCCCAGCCTTGCCTCGAGTCTTTTTTTTATTTTTGTGAGATGAAATCCAAATGGAGTTTTTTATTTTTTATTTTTTTTGCCCAAGCTTCAAGAAAAATCAGCATTAAATAGTCCACATAGTCATGCAATACCTCACATTCATTGTCAACGGTTGATCACTTGGTGCCGCCCTGGATACAATACCTTTGAGCACAACACTTTTCCTCTTCCATTTCCCCATTTTTGTCCTGATAATCGTGTTAATTTCAAAGCAGCCCTCCTATGTATTTAGAGACTCTTCCCAGTGGTTATTTGTATTGATGAAGTATACCAGTGATACACTTTAAGTAGGCCTACATCAGGCTCTTATATATGTGTGTATACACACTGCTAGTGAAGTTCCTAACTCAGCTGGACTCCTTTGGGCCATTGGAAGGGAGATATATATTTATTTTCCTCCCTTGCTTGCACTCATTTTCCCTCCCACACTATTATTGATGCTGAAAATCTTCTCTGCAGGGTTGTTCACCGATCACTGTGCCAGCATTAGGAGAAAGAGGTGACACTGGTTGGACAGGAGAGACATTATATGATTGAAAGTTTTTGCCATTACAAGCTTAGCTGATTTGAACAGACACCCACTTGGATCCACACAGCAACACAGTGAGGATGTTAAATTCTTCTATCGCACGTCTGTGTCTCCTCTCTCTTTTCTGCATTTCGAATCCTTCAGCCCCTCATTCCTTTCTTCTCCACTTTCCATTTTCCTACACACTTGTTTTTTTTACCTGTCTTACAAGCTCTGCCACTTTTCTCTGCACTTTAAGGCTTCTCTACCCCTCCCCCGTCCTCTGACATGTCTTGTTTTGGGAGATGAGAAGTTTGTGTCTGTGATGGAAGAAGTATGCCTTGGTCTTTTAAAGCATATGAAAAGAACACAATTCAGACTATTGGTTGAGAAGTTATTTCTATATCCATGTGTAACACATCCACTGATCTGGTGAATGATGGCTTTGGAGAGTGTTCATCTGTCACTTCTTAAGTTTGAAACTCCAAAACAAGAATCTCAGAAAACGGTTCATATGATGTATCAAAAAAAGGGTGATCTGTGGTGGAACTGGAGAGGCAGGGCTGCAGAAACAATAAGATAAGCAAACCAGGTGGGCAGAGAAATATTATCATAAATCTGACTGAATAAATTGACAAAGACTGGATAGAACCAGAGCAGCTGTACTTCTGGGGCTACTTGATTGATGATGCAGAAATCTGATATCAAATGTTTTCCCAGGAGCACTTTATATGTACCGAACCCACATCACTTTCTTTTTCCTTGCTCTTGTTTTGGGATTGTAGTTTGATTTCCATGACAATACTGGTGTCAAAAGGCAATTCCTTGTTATATTCAGCATCTGAGCAAAGAGTTGACATGTATCTCCCCTACAATAATGGGCAGGCAGATGTGTCATCTCGGTGAGCCCGAATCACCCATGGCATCTTTGACCTACAGGGCATATAAAGTGGGACACTGAGGTTTATGGGGTTTGTTAAACATGAGGGTTTGTTATGCTTTTCACACATGGTATGGTTCTGTAAGTTTTTGAATTGATCTGTTGGAGCAGTGCCCCTCTACACAGTGTTGTGTTCTTCAGATTATGGTTTCGTAAACAACTTAATCAGCTGTCTGGGTTCAGCGAACATCTGTTGGACCAATATGATCCAGAGATATTGCAATTAAGCAGTCTTATTGCATTGTTTTGAGTCAAATTGTCAATGTTCAGCTTCGCAGTTGAACTGACAATGTGAGATTAGTTTTGGCAGAGAACTAGTTTGCATGAAAATATTAAATCCCCACCTATTGACAATCAAATTTAATAAGTTAAAGTTTTTATTTAAAGTAAAAAGTTTTTATCACAGTTTTGTTTTTCTCCCTCAAGTACATTTCCCTTGTAATTGCTTTCAGAAAGATTGCGCATCACCAAAAACAAGAATCCTGGACTTAATCCGTTACATCTGCACAGTTTAAGAACAAAAAAGGGGAAAATAGGCTATTTCATAAAGGATTGTTTCCTGACCTTTAAAATTAGCACAGATAGAATATCAAAGATAGGGATAGGCTGCTGCCCTCCTGTGACCCCAAAGTGAGTATGGAAATGAATGACTAAAACCCTTGGGATAAAATAAAAATATGACACTGAATATTTTGTCATCTCTTCTCAAATATCTTGCTTTGAAGCTGAAATTGACTTGACAGACATGAAATCCCCTATACGCTCTATGTTTATTAATATAGTTGAATATATATATCTATATATATAGTGACAGAAGTAAGAGTAACGTGATCTCAGAGACCCAATATCACCTCCAAGCAACGAGACATAAAAGTGGCCACCTGTTAAGTAGAGATTTTATAAAGTTTGACAAACCTTTTGTTTTTTTTCAACATTTTCTTGTGAATTGTGTTGGATACTGTGGCTATACATAAAAAAAAAAACGAGGGTACTTCTTATTATACACTAATAATATATATTTTTTTCTTCTCTACAACCACAGCTTTTGAGAATACCTGGGCAAATGTAGATTCAATCTCTTGAAAGGACACTTTGACACAGAGAAACTGGTCTTACGCCTGAGCTATGACCACCCTTAAGGTTTTGTCAGCTGTTTTTGCTGCCCTCTGGAGTGTTTGCCAATCTCTTAGCTTGTTGAGTTGCACGATGACCAAAGACGCATCAATGTGATGAACTACATATAGAAGTTTCAAAAAGAAACAAGTGCTTCCACTGTACAACAGGATCTAGGACTTAGCGAGGTAAGGTCAGCTTCAACCGTAAGCTATACGTAAACAATGGATGTAGACATTGGGTACATGTTAGAAGGCAACCAAAAACAGGAATGCCTTAAAGTGCAAGGTTGCCAATGACTGGTTGGCAGTGGATCCAATAGACATCCGTTCAAAAAGCATGTTTTTCTCTTATTAGCTGTTTTTTCCCCAATAGTCATCTTGGTGCTATTAGCTAGTCACTCAATTTGTAAATAATTACATAAATAAATCTGCATTTGGTCTCAAAGATCATCACTTTCATTTCAAGTAGATTTCAAGTATCCCTCTCCAGCTTCCCCCTCTTGTCAAAATATAATCACATTTAGCCCCTAAATGATGATCTTATGGCTTGGTGTAAAGGGTGGCTGCACTCATCCTTTATCTACAGCTTGGAGATGGGTTTTCAGTGTCATAAAATGTTTCACTCTTTATCATGTAACTCACATGCTCTTGTAGTGATAATTACAACTGCACACTTAACTTGCCTGGAGCAGTTATGTTTAAATTAAGGGATCAATATGCAGAAATTATGACTCATGAACATATCTATTGTACATTTGTTTTCTATTAAATCCAAGTTGTACAATGTTTATATAAATAATATCAAAAGCTACTGGACCGTTGAAAGAATTTAGTGAATGTCTTTTTTGATTGACATGGAAAATTGACTCTAATGTTTTCTTGGACATTTTATACAGTCAGGTTTACAGCTGATAGTAAAAGACTGAACATGTCATATACAGCATGTGATAGCTACACCTACCTGCAGCACTTTAAATGAGTGAGCAATTGTAATTATATTCAGATCTACTTTTTCCTTTAACATATGGAAATGATAATAACTCTTTAAACTTTCAAAATATCATGTTTTGATATTTCTTTGCCAGCTTTGCATATTGGTTTGATCTGCATAAACTTAGTTATTTTTTCACTGGGATCGTCTTTCTGCATCGCTCATATTTTAATCCCGTTGAGAGAAAGATGTTGCTCCAGGTCCAAAATTGCAATTGGCTTGAGACTGAAAACTGAGGTTAACTTACATAGCTGATAATCTTCACTCTATAAACACTTAATTTTATCATGATTTTTAGTTTCTGTGAATGTTGCTCTGAGAGACAGGCCTCAAATTAGTGAGACATTGACAACAAACAAAGTAAAACACAAAACAGATTAAAAAAAAAACAAGATCATAAAAGCAGCTCTGGCTGACACTTTTAAGTATTGAAATTATGCGACTGCTGATGCCTGCAGCAAGTTTGGTGAAGGAATGAGCTGCATGTGCCAGGGGCAGGGGATCATACTACTGCATTCTTATCAAGGTAGCCAATTCTATACATGTGACTACATTATCTTTTGCCTTAAGGAAAAGACTGTACCAGTTATTTCGTCTGGCAATATAGATTCATAGGAGCACACCACCAATATTAAATTTCAAAGTAAATTTATTTGTCATACAACCCAGCTGGTGAATAATGATAAATAATGTTTGTAGATACAGTATAAGGCCCCTTGAAAACGTGTACAGTCATGTGGTGGCCCCTAAGAACCAGACATGTTGCAGCACATCTGTCAGCTTATCGATGAGATGTCCTGTCCACATGTCTGCCCACTTGGCAGACTTGAATATGAAACAAAAAAAATACACCTCTGCAAAGCTGACAACTGCTGCAAGGCTGCCTCATGGACTTTTTGGGCTCTGCCGTGTTATGGAAGAAATAGAAAGTGAATAAAAAGTTTGTGAATTCTGGAAAACGTTCACTCAAAGTTAAGAGGCGATGACATGCCTGTAAGCAGTTGGAATTGTTTAGTCTTGATACAGAGAGCTAAAATGTGTTTCCATCTGATTTGATCTGACAGTGTTACTGTTTTGTTTGATGGCATGAAAAATGTGTCCTATATAATGCTCTCTGACATGGCAGAGCTCACAGTATTTGGAATATGTTAAAATTTATATCCTTGGATAATAATTCTCTTTATCTTTTCCTTCATTTGGAAAGTGTTATGTTTCCTGGGAATTTGAACATGTCCTAGTCTTTGTAACAACCCCAAATCCAAGCAAAAAAGACATTTGATTGACACAGTTTGATTGTGCTTAACATGCTGGTCCACTTTTTTATTTTCACGAAAAACATTCAATGAAAAACATGTAAACCAAAAATGATGATATTAGCAATCAGATCTACATGGGTGATAAAAATCCAGCAGGTTTAATCCACTCCAAATACGGCTATTACTACCGCAATAAGTGGCTACGTTAAAGGACATTGACTCATAAACAAGAGCACTGTGCTGTATATAAAAACTGCATAGCTTGCAGTATCAAATGAGTAAAACCATCACAAATAAATCATTATTATTATTTTACCATGAAGAACTATACTGCTGCCCCAATATAAATCCTATGAATCAAATCACTGCCCCTCTCTAGATATATCTTTATGTGAGTGTAGGATCTCATTGTAAAGTAAGAGACACACACGCGTGCACACACACACACACAGGAATTGCCCTGATTCATCCCTTCCAACAGCAGGCAACTGTGTTTTATTGATTAATAGGGCTCCTACTCCAATGTACTGTCAAGCATAAAACAGCAGGCAGCTTTGTGATCAAAGTCTGCTGAGTGGGCCTTTTATGTGGATGTGTCTGTATTTTGTTTCTTTTTTTTATCATTCTATTTTTTACACTGATTAATAGATCTGTTGCTGTAATATACTTTTGGTACACACAGGATACATACAATTATTAAATAAGCTATCTTAAGCTATAAGTATTTCTGTGTGTATTTATGTGGAAGGCTTGCAGTTTTCCCAGGTGTTTATTATTAGGAGGTTAAAGCATTGACAAAAAAAAAGATGGAAACAAAAAAAAAACATTCTTTGGTGTCCCTGAGGTAAACAAAATATAAAACACAGCTATGTTTCACAAACAGCAATGCTTTCTCATATGCTGCATTTCTGGAAATGTAGCTGTCTTTAATGTTGTTGTAGTGTTTCTGAAATGTCATGTTTTATTGAAGTGTTCTGATTTACGGAAGTGTTGAATTTTCTGAAATGTTCTGAGAAAGGATGCAGTGCCTTCTGCTTTGTTGTTGTACTTTAATTTCTTCTGTTTTCTTGTGTTTTCTGCTTCATTTTTCTTTGCTTCAGTTTTCAATTGTTATGTTTTAGTCAGTGAAATAATATTGAAAGTATAAATGTCTGAAAAAAATAATAGAATGATAAAAAATAACAATAACAAAGCAGTAATATGTCCACAATGTCAAGTCATCTTGGCCATTAAAATATTCTTTATTCAGGTGTCAAAGATTTGATTCGATTTTTTGTGAAGGTACTGACGCAGTATGACTTGCATATCAAACAGAAAGGTTAATGACAATTACGGTCTTACGGCAGAGGACATGTCACCTTGTTAGCCCACATGGTGACCTTTTAATTTAAAAAATTTTAAAATCCCATTCAGGCTGACAACAACACATTAGCACAAAGCCAAGAAAGAAAGTTGGCAAAAGCTCCAATGAAATGTCCCTTCTGAATCTATTTAGAAGCTTATTGATACCACGGTCCCACACAGGCAAAGTAAATTTGACTCTGATCGCTGTGGTGTATTGGAAATACGTTGAGTATATTGTTTAATGTATTCTCGAGGCAAATAAGAACATTTTAGTTGTTTTTCTTTCAGCTTCAACCATGGTAGTGTTGAAAATTGTATCAATTTGGAAAAAAGGGAGCCTGAAACTGATGGATTGTGATACATCCCAAGAAAATTTTCATTTTTTTATTTGTTCAACAAAATTTTATACAAACACTAACACCACCACCTCCAACAACAACAACAACCACTACGACTATTTATAACTGCTTTATCCAATTCAGGGTCATGGGGGTAGCTGAAGGCTATCCTAGCTTCCATCGGGCAATAGCAGAATTCGACAGCCAACACACAGACAAACTTGCATGCTAATACATCCTCCTATGATCAACTTTTTGTACTGTAAGACGGAGCCAGAGTACCCTGAGAGAACCCCTATTCTAAAATAGAAATTTCTCTTACAGCTTTGATATTTATGCATCAGCACTTAGCAGACGGAGTTCTCTGCTCTTTCTATATAAAACCAAAAGGTAGGGTACAACCTAACATGCATGTTTTTGGATGGTGGGAGGAAGCCAGAGTACCCAATAAGATCCCTCACACACACACACACACACACACACACACACACACACACAGGAGAACATGAACTCCAAACAGAAAGGCCCCAGCTGATATTCAAATCGCATTACTTCAACAGAGTCGAAAAAAGCAATACTTATGACACTTACATGCCTTTGTGCTATGCAGCTGAGATATGCAATTGAGAAACTATCAAGGGCAGACCAGGCTTTTCTGTAATACCACTTTGTCCTATTAGATGTGATGTCAGCGACTGAAGAGAGGAAGAAGTCGATTAAGCGGCAGTTGGCACTGGGAGCAGCAAAATAACAAACTGTCTGCTAACAGTACACAGAAAGTAATAGTAATGGTTAGAGAAAACCCAGTAATTACAACAATAGCAGAACCTCCAGGGAACTGAACATTACCATTGCCACCGACCCCTCCCACGAAGAAACCATGTCCAGCAGCAAAAATAGAGCAAAGAGTAAGAGTAGCTGTGTTATTGTGACCACATTTTATCAGCAGTGAGATCAAAATTGGTGTACACTCATATAATTGTAGGTTGTTAGTAGGCTGTATTTCTTGATGATTTTTCAATGAAAATGAAAGAAGTCGTGGTAATCAACAAGCAACAAAGCCAATGAACGGGAGTAATATTTCCTTCTCATTGTCACTTGGTAGCCTGGGAAAAGGAGAAAAAAAACAACTAATTAATAAATAGTCTTAAAAAGCGATGGACACATACACTCGATCTTGTAAAACTCAAGACTAAAATTTACACGAGTGGTGGTTATTGATTATCTTCTCCCAATTTAATTTCAATATTAGTGACATTACAGTTTCACACTGCCCATTACATGTACAGATAAAGCCACACAGCATCTTATACAGTACAGTCACAATTTTTAGGATTTATTTTGAACAAAAATGTACTGGTAGTCTTTTTTCACTGTGTTGTTAATTACTTTTGTTTTTATTCAACTCATTATTGTATACTTCATCCTCTCTTTCCAACCGTCTCTCAGTACTAAAAAGGGCTTTATTGTTTAAAGGAAAGAAAATCCACTCTGCGCTCCATTCAATGCTGCCCTTAATGTGACACTGTACAGGTCACTGCTATAATACCTGGCAATTGCTCCGTTAAATTAATTTGTTTCACACACTCAGTTGCATACTCACACATTTCATAGAAGTTTTGTGCTGTTATACTCATATTCTATTCTACATAATATCATAATGACCATTTTGGTGATGTTTTACTTTTGTCTGTGTCTCCAATATAGATTAGGATCCTGTTATGATTATTTGTCTTTCAGAGGGTTACTGCTGTTATAAATCAGTTTTATACAGAATAAACATAATTCCTCTAAAATCATGATTTTTTAAATCGCAGTTTGTCCTTTTTTGTCTCTTTTTAATTTTTTACTCCATTACAGAGTTTGTTTTTCTTTTACTGACTTTTATAAAGCCATAGTAGATATCTATGTCCTGCTTTATAAGATTTAAAAAATACTTGTAGAATAGATAGAAGAAAAAATTATTATCTTAAGAAAGTAAACACATCTTTTGCATTCTGTTATTCCCAAAGAACAAACCTGTCAATTAGCCATGTACTCGTAGGCAGAATTATTGGCACAGCTGAATTCTGATCACAAAATTTTTAATATATTCACATGTAAATGGACCAATTTGGCCTGAACAGAATAACTAATAGAAATAATAATCCATTAGAACATCCAAAGTCAGCTTAAATTGGCTAAAAAGGCTTTCATATGATGAAATAAGAACTACGACATAAAATCAGAACTGAGTGAATAATTTTGTTTATCAAAAACATTTTCTTTAGTTATTATCATGTTTATTTATTTATTTATTTATTTTTTTTTAATAATTTCTGCATTTAAAAAAGGTTTAGCACCCCACCATATAAGTGTGTGTGTGCCCTTTACATCTTTGCTGTCAAAATGTAACACACTAGCTGACATCCAGGAAGGAAATTACTAGTCAATGTGCAGCTGTAGAGAGTCCACAGTCACTACATGCATTAATCAAATGCAGGTAGTAAATGATCAACTCTTGCATGCAATGCACATTAAGAAACAAAACTAAACAAAAGAAAAAGAAAAGGCATTTTACCCACCATCTCAACATAGCCTTAAGTACCCATCCAGCAAGTGACTGCATCAGAAACTTTCTCATTTACATTCAAACTGCCATGTTGACTTAATAATTTAAAGAAAAAAACAACAACACAGCACCAAAGACATCTCATGACGCCTCCATCAGCCTTTTTGTCCCTATTTAGTCTTTTTTGTGCCTTGTTTCTTTTCATATTCCTCCGTGGTTCTTCACATGCATACACTTTCACATTGTTACTACATAGTCTGTATTTTATGTTTGTTCTCTATGTTCTTGTCCCTGCTTTCTTTCTCTGTCTTCTTCAAGACTCCACAAGTGTTCTTCAGTTGATTCAGTAATTCATAGTCTCTTCTGTACTATTATCTTGATAGTAGACCGTGACAGGGATAAAGCAGCTATGGAAAATAAATTTTGATATAGAATAAATAGAAATCTGCTTTTAAATCCATTGGACAACTCTGTGCTTTGTAAAGTCCAACAAGTTTAGACTGTTGTCATATTTATCGTCCAATATTCCATGTTCAGAGGTTAGAGCTGAAAATACAGTCTCCCTTCTGCTTCACTACTCACACCAGGCAAGTTAAGGCTAATGCATGCAGGCAATACATGTTTCATACACTTTATAGACATTAAATTGAATTTGTTCCAGCTGCTGCCACCTTCTGTAAACCACATTCAAATTAAAGACAAAATTGAAGGCAACTTTTCCTGCAGGGTTTGCACTGTTGCTTGCAATGTACACAGGTATTTACATCTGAAGAACAGTCATTAGAAACATCCAAAAAGACATGTGAGCATCCAAAATCTGACACAGGTTATTCTTTATCAAGTGTGAAAATACAACTTTAATAACAATATTCTGAGAGGTCATTAATGGAAAAAGCTGCCTAAACCAGCTTTAAACACATGAATTATTCTCCAGAAAGGGTATCTTCTGTTCTTTTTAAGTGTATCTTTACTGATCTTCTCTCTCCCCATTAGATTTTCCACTGCATATCTTCATAACTTCATCAAAGTGTCAACATGCCCCCTTTTTTTTCATAATGGCCAATATCATAATATTTCCCTCTCCACAGAGGCCCATGTATAACCATAACAATGCGTTTTCCTGGCCTTTCTCTTGCTTTGATAGGTCCCCGCTGGTTCATCTCTATCACATCACTGCAACCCTGTTAATACTTCTTAATCTCGCTCTAATATCTGTCTCCAATTTATGAAAGAAAGAGGAAGTAATTATGGGCGCATAGAGGCGATAAAACTCTGCACTTGTAAATTAATGGTCACAAATTATTTCACAGTTTGCAGTTGAATATTATTTTTATTTATTATTATTTATTGAATAAATGTAACACAAATCGAACTTTTTTTTACATCTGTTCACAGACAAAAAGCAGAAAACTGTTTGTAAAACACAGCAATCAAAGTTCCCACACTGTGTAAAGATGGAACAGATAGCCAGAAAGGCAAAGACATGGAGATAGTTAGTCCTCTGTGACAGTAACTTAAATGAGCAGATCAGGAATCAAGTAGAAAACCAGAGCTCTAAAGAGACTGCAGAAACAAGACCCTGCAAGTGCTCTGCTTTTACTGTGTGAGCACTCCATTGCCTCCTCTGTGCAATTTTAGAGAGGCATTTATGTGATCTATGTCACCCATTACAAGGCAACAATTATGAAGTGAAATGACAATTAAATTAAAAAATATTTAAATAATCCCAAAGGGAGATTATATTGTTGCTGTATTTTTTATTTAATAACAATCCTTGTAAGCTTTCATTATGTATTATTATTGACCTCTTGAGTCTCTCCCGGTTACATTGTCGTGATGAAGCCTCTTACTAAACAAACTTTGTTGTTTCAAGATGACGTTATGAAGATGGTGGTTAGTATTGTGCAGCATTCTTCTTTGGTTCAAGGGCTCCAGAGCAGTCCCTAGTGCAGAGCCAGCCTTTTTTTTATCAGTTTGTTCAGTTTCATTAAGTCTCGAGCTCTGTTGCTGCTGCCCCAACAGATGCCTGCAAAGAGGATTGCACTCTCCACTACAGACTTCTAGAAGATTTGCAATAATTTGGTGCAGACACTGAAGGGCCTAAGCAAAGGGTTTAGCTTTCTGTTCTTTTCTTGAAGATAGCTTTGGTGTTGCATTTTTAATCCACTCTGCTGTCCAGGTAGACATCCATGTATCTATATTTGTCAGCCACCTCCAACTCTTCGCCTAGGATGGAAACAATGATTGCCTTACTCCTGGTCCTCCTAAAACAATCTTGTTAGTTTTGTTTGAGTTTAACATGAGTTAATTGTTCTCACACCATGGCACATAGTGACTGACCAGTTCCCTGTACTCAGCCTTTTGTCCATTAGTGACATACCCAACAACTACAGAGTCTGAGTGTAATGTTCTCTGTCCATGTAAAGAAACAAATACATTTGTCTTTCCAGCAAGCATTGCTAGCTGCGTTTATTGCAACCATCTGCAAAACCCCAAAAGGATAGACCACCAACTGTGTGTCAAACTGTGGTGTGGGAATATGACAGCAGATTAAATCATACCTAGTTGCAGTAATGAGGATTTAGCTGGTGAAGAGAAGCCGTCTGTGCCAAAATCAAAAGTTTATCTTATATTATGCATGCTCTCCTCTGGCTTTCCACTGTGCAGTCGTCTGTTACATCCTTCAAGTTCACCTTCAGGCTTCACTCTTTTCTCACTCCTTCAGAGTTGCCTTCTCTTGGTTTTAGTATGCTGCTTTAGTCAGTTTCTGTCTTGTTGTCAGCTGTGGGAGTATTGCTGCACAGCTCTCTACTTGTGTATAACCACACATCTTGTCCTAATGCATTTGCATTAATTGTGTACACAATATCTATGCTTGTGACTGAAGCAGAAATCACTGTTATATCTGTGGACTCCGTAGAAGCTCACACTCCCAGTGTGTGTGCAAGCACATTTTAGCATGTCAAAAACATTGTTCAGTACTGCGAGAGCAGCGCTCACTTCAAGTACGTCAGTTAAGAACAGTTAAAAATTCAATAAGATAAATTAGACTGTGAATAACGCTGCCATGGATACCACTGTCTCATGTAAATTATGTATGCAGACTTGTTTAATTCAGTAACACACCTATGGGTCACACATTTCTTTAACCATCAAAGACCTATACTGCCACCCAGATATAATACATACTGTTTTAAAATTACTCCAGGTCTTTAAGGGTTACTGTAGTTAAAGAAAAGCAGTCGATATTCAGCTTCATGCTTATTTAGTGTGGCACAATGTGTGAAAGCTTATCTTTCAGGTTAAAAGTGTCAGAGTCAGCAACAAAGCAATATTGAGGCAGACAAAGCTGCTCTCTGCGAGGCACAATTTGAGCTTGTTAAGCTCTAGCCTAGTTTAATCCCTGGCAATGTGTCATTAATTTTTTATTCTCTAAACCATGTTCAGCTCTCAAATCGACTGCTGCTTACCCAAACATCCTTCAAGAGTTTATTCAGGCTGAAGAAACTCTTCTGACACTTAGTCAGGGGTGGTTGACTTCTTTGTTTGTTTTTTTTTAGAAACACAGCATAACACCTGAACTGACCTCTAGCCTGTGAATAGAATAAAATGCGTGTCACAAATGCCCCATCAGAGCTAGCACTGTTGTGCTGTAGCTAAGAATGCTTGTTCTGGAGGTCAGAGGAGAATAATTTTGCCCATAAATTGCTTGTGAAAGCAAACCAAAGCACAACAATGAAACTGAAAAGAATGCATTTTTTCAGCATACATGTCTTAACTGCTGAATAGGGTTTCCTCTTATTACCTCGTCACCATCTTTCCTTATATTGTCTTCCTCGATGTATGCCCATTTCTTAAAATCTTTTATCACTCTCCTGGCATATTAGATTCAGTTATAATGTCCAACAAAGAAGAAATGCAATGAAAATTATATAAAAAAAATGAAAAAAAAATTAACACAAGGAGAGAGAAAGGAATCAGACTTTTGTCTGTGTGTTTTTAGGAGAGAGTGTATGCGTGTCACACAAATGAACACGCAATCGTACACAAACAGAGGTACATACTGTATGTGCACCATTTTTATTTTATCAACATGGGACATAAAATGTCTCACTCCTCTTACAGTTCTTTAGATTATTTAGTGAGACAAGTCTTTTACAGGGGCCCATTTTCAACACACTCAGCTCATCAAACTGCAATATGAGAAAACACAAGCCAATGGTCAAAAATCAAGCAGAAACAAAGCTGTCTATAAAGTATAATTTCCCGATAAGCTTGTTTTCTCATTGCACTGCTTCTGCTCACAATATTCCCAATAACTGAACTCATGAGACAGAAACAGTGTCCCTCCTGTAAAGTTAGCCCCTGGTCAGTGTGAGAATCCAATCCAAAAAAAGGGTTCTGGTGTCTATGTGGAAAAAGTCAATAGCATGTGAAGTCATTTCTCATGTCTGAACACTGAGAATAGCTGTGCAGGTACATCATTTGGTTTTATGCCCCATTTGACCTGTAATAGCTCAGTGATAATGGACACCATAAAACTACAGTACCTTTAAAACGGATTTAAGGACAAATGTTTAATACTCTACGTTACATATTACAAGTGTACAAATGTCTGGCATTAGGAAAAGCTACTGAATTATTTTGGGAAAAGGAAAGTGAATTTCACCTCACCAGTATTAAATATAATCTTACTGCTCCACCGTTATCACTAAATTCCATGAAATTAATTTACCATGTCACGTTAATATGGGGATTTATTTTCTTTTGCCACACCATCTCTTCTTTGTGTGTTGTTTAATGGCGCAAAAAGATATATATGGATATATGTCTAAAATGTATTCATATTTCCATGCCGTGTCATGCTGCACACTTCTATATTGGCATGAAGAATAATCTTTTATGACATTGAATATAAACTTGGGTGAGCTCATGTCACCTAAAATATGTCTCTTCTCGCAAAACAAACACTTTTAATTAAGTAAATAGTTTTCAGGAGAATCTTGGTTAATCATCTCTGCACTTAGATCGAAATTTCAGTTAACTGATGGCTTATCTACTCCTGTACTCCTGGGTCAGTATCTCTTGATTGACACAATGAATGTGAGAACTGGCGAATGTAAGGAAACATTTTGTTCATTTGTAGCCCTTATTCTGTCCATTCCAAAAGTCACATTTTTGACCTTGAGTTTTTCTGCTCCCACTTCTTTGATTTACAAAGAAAATAAAGGGGAAAATGCCAGAGGACAGAATAGTTTCCAGTGGAAACAGAAAGGACATAAATTAGATTTACTGTTTGTTGAGTAAGAGAAGGACACAGGCCACACAGTCAAGGCATGTGCATAAAACTAATTGTCTGCTACTTAGTTTTTATAATCCATATATTACTTCCTTCAACCTGTCTATGAAGTAAAGTGGATTAAATAAGTGGAGAATAACTTAAACAGTTGGAGAAGAGTTTACACAAAGCAACAGATTTAGGTTTCTGCTCAAACCTACCTGCAATAGAAATAATAATAATAATAATAATAATAATTATCTGAAAGAAGAAACAAACTGAATGTTTGTGTGTTACATTTCTGGTTGCTCAATATTTAGCAGATAAACTGATGAATGAGCAGCAACTCATAGAATAAACTAAAATAATTTTAAAGCAGAGTTTGTTCTGCTTTGGAGCTCAATAGATTTCCATTGCATTGAAGGTTTTAATCACTGGTCAACTGACGTCTTGCTCCAGAGTTTCAGTGGTGGGAATTGCACTTTAAACTTTGAATTAAGAAAAATACCTCAAACTACTTCTGATTTTGGTGCAATGTCACTTTGCTGGCATCTAAATTATTTTGGCAATAAAGGCAAATAATTATTTGTGGTAAATGTGCACCGAGAGTTGAACAACGCTTAAAATATTTATAGCTATATGATGAAATACCAATTAAATATGAGTGATTCTTACAGCTGCTTTCCACAGCTGATTTATTCTGTATGGGAAACTAGTTCATTAAATCTCTGCAGCCATCCCAAGTCACCAGGAAATGTTTGCACATTTGACTGCAGTGCCATTATACATAAGCAATGTATCCTCATTAAATGAGATACAAATGATATTGGGCTCATACAAAATAACATAATATCAGCAATATGAAATTGTTATGGTTGGGCAATCCCAGCACTCGGTTGAAGGAATTTTTAAAGCTTTGGCTACTTTTCTAATTATTTGAGTCTTGAAAAGGATCTAATCTGATAAGTTTGTGGACCTGTGAGAATGTTTTTAACATGCTCTAACATTAAAAATAAACGTATTACTAAAATTTACAGAGCTGTGTCATCTCTTTTCTTTCTATTTGAAATATCCTTGAGTAGTTTGGAGTTTTGAATATTCTTTGTCAAAAAAACTTACAATGACAATTGTCTCAATTTTCTGATCCAGCTGCACTTGGACGATTTTCATGTTGCCTCAGTGAGACCATAGTGAGCGAACATGATAGAGGAGAAATGAGGTGTAAAGAGAGTCATTTAACTAGATGGCTTCAATCTGACTTAAATGGACTGGATAACTGTCTGGTTGACTAACTTGCTGTATAGGCTGATTGGCCATGGGACAGGATGGCTGGCTCTATTTAATGATTGGCAGCTGAAAAAGGCATCAGCTAATTACTAGTATTGTGGAAAGATGGTACTTTGTTTGAATGACAACAAGAAGGTGTCCACACCAGGCTATCTTGCAAATCCTACATTGCTCATAATACTTAATTAAATCATTTGATCACTCTCGGCTAAATGGATGTGGGTTAAGAGACTGATTAATGATGTGACTCGTCTCTGCTCACTAATTTTTTTTGTGAGCCAAGACTTTTCTCTTCCTCCCTTTCCACCTATAAGGGCATTAAAACCGTACACAGATGTACAGAAAATAGTGTTTCATCTGTACACTGACTTGAGGAGCTACTGTAAATACTCAAGTTAGCATTGTCTTGTTGAGATATGATTTTCAAAGGTGGGATTTTTTTTGAGAAATTTGTTGATTAAAACAGTCTAAATCATGAAAGATCTAATCAAGATAATGTGGAACCATAAAAACTTGACTCCAAGTGGGTTTACAATATTTGAAGCTGCTTGCAGGTGAGCGACACCTTTAGGGTAATGACAGACGGTTAGCAAACGGAGAATAAACAAAGACATTGATTTGCCATGATGGTAGCATATATCTGTCCAAAATATATATATATATATTTTTAACAACATTGTTCCTTAAGTTGCAAGCTACTATGTATTTTTAACTGTATTTTTGATAAATGTAGGCTGAAAAATGGGATCAAAAGAACATGGTAATGCTGTGAAATTGAACATGAATCATTTTCTACAGTGACTTTAAACAACACCTATGCGAGAAAAGAGAAGAAACACACATGTACATAAAACTGAGACACAAGGAAAGTACACATAAGAAAATAAGCAAGCAAGTATGCACATATGTGGGCTGTAAATGTGTTTTGTTTTTTTTAAACTGTTTTTTAATATCTACTTGAAAATATTTGAGAATTTAGAAAATTAATACGTTGTCAAATATCTTGTAATAGTGTTAAACAGAATAGCCCTATGGACCAATTAACCTTAGAAAAACACCACTTTGAAACTATCATTTTAAAAAAAAATTACTTTGTTTAGCACAATATAAAAAAAAAATCTCAGTATTAAAAGTCAGTTTAATGCATGTGAAATAGATTAGGGATCTTCAAATAACAGAAAATGACATTTGTTGGAATGATATCAGGATTGCAAATCTGCAAACTATTGTTTTTTTTCTTTCTGCATGGTGACAAAAAATTTAATAATGAAGAATTGGATTTTTCCACAAGGACACTATCACACAGAGACTGGTCAACACAATTGAATGATTAAATCAGAAAAGTGAAAATAGTTTAACAGTACTCTCTATCGTGAAGCATTGGCACAAATGGAGAAAAAAGTTAGTGTCACAATAAAGAATCGAATGAAAACAAAAGTCTTTTTCTAATTATTCTGTCATGAACTTTGACATTTAACATGCTAACGTGTGAGATGTACCTTCTGGGTTTTCTGCAGTTTCTTTGAGCTCTGGACAGTCTGAGCTTGGGGGAAACCCATGGGACATCCAATCCTGGGCAGATTGGCAACTGTCTTGAGTGTTTTCAGCTTGTGAATAGTCTATCTTACTGCAGAATGACAAATTGTTTAGAAATGGCTATATAAGCCTCCCCAGATTGATGGGCATTGACGATTTGCTGATGTCTTTCCCTCCAGGTACTGTGTTACACACACCCAAACCCTTCAGACCAGACAATTGCCAAAAATACTTTCATAGAGGTGCTCACACTTACTGAAGATCAATAATAAAGAGTGTTTGATTAGCAGCACCCGGCTGCTTCTTACCCTCCTAATTCCTGTGGAAGCAGTAAGAATGTACTTTGTTTTTCACACACTGCTTCTGAATTTTGGCATAGTTTTTGTTGAATAAATAATGACATAGTGAAAAATATCATGTGTATATTGTATTTAATTTGCTCTTTCGTTTATTCAACAGAAATTAAACAATTTCACTGTTTCCTGGAGCTGCATTTCTCCTTTTTGGATACAAGCTGCTGTCTTCTGCACATCTTCTGTATACAGTTCTAGACCAATGTATACATTGAACACAGAGATGCCAAATTCTGTCAAACTTGAAATTAGAGAACAAACAAGTAGAAATAATAACTGCTTCTGGGTAAAAGTAACTGTGATCCAATTAACAGATTGCAAACCGTAAACTTTTTCATTACTGAAAACAAGAATCACATTCCTGTCATTTTCTGAGTAATGCATTTCTGGCCGACACTACTCACGTACAATTGGCTTGTCAGAGCATTTTTATGAAAAACAGCCCTGTAAAAGATTTTCATGAGAGCAGTGAGACTGAACCAAAACAGAACAGTTGCATTGCGATGAGAACCAAGCTTTAAGACTTATGACTAACCTCTCTGAAGAACTGAGGGGAAAGACTAAGTTATAAAAGCTCATCTTTTTTTATCCTAATTCACATTGACCTATTAAAATATGAGCACCAATTGGTGCAGCTTTAATCACAACAGTGAAATATCAGCTTAAGGATGACAGACCTCAGGATCAGTGAAGTTTGAGTTGAAGTCTGAGCTACCGATGGGTAAATTCATATTGAGTAGAGCCCAGGCACCAGCTGGAAAATGTATTTCAAGAGAAGAACTGCATCATCTGAAAAAGAAAAAAACTAAAGGCTGAAAACTAGACTGAATACATCTGTCCACAAAATGCCAGAAGTCTTTCCAGATTCCACAAAATGAAGCCACTGGACACTACTACTTGCTACAACTGGGTGTATATCTCATATTGTCAATCTATCTATTGGTAGTATTTTATTGCCTCTTGTTTTTCTCCAGCTGCTTACCATACCTACAAATGTATGTCTGTCTCAGTATAATGTATTGTATCAAGCATAGTTTCTGCTTGAATAACACTACCATCCACTGCTGTTTGCCTAACGATTCGTTGACCTCTACACCTTAAAGGAGCTCAGTAATATGATGCGGTGTGCTGTTTTATCTCAGCTGTGAAATAATAAGGTGCACATGTGATACTACTTATTCAAATGATGTGTCAGATGTGTGTGTGTATATTTCCATAACTGTGCTTTATGAATACATTTGCTGTTATGATATTGTCACTGATAATATCCATTATAAAAAGATGAAGCCTTTGTGGATAATATATTCATCATACTGATTTCTTTTCACTCTAGACTTAAATGCAGTTGGAGTGGACCCTAAAAGCACTTGACCTGGATGACCGAGAATCTTCATCAACATATCAAATACTGTTAGTAAAAACAAATAAGTTCAAAACTGTGTGTTTGAAATAGTTTTCAACTGAAAAGAAAGAAAAAGGAAAAGAAAAATAAGCTTGATTTACTGCAGCTTATTGTGTTATGCTAAAATCATTACCGCAATTACATACCCTGTTAAATAGTTTTGGCAAGCGAGGCTATGAATTGAGCATAAAAACGTTTTGTCTGAGACAAAGGTTGGATTGGTCACATAAAAAAGGGATTTACCATTTGTGTATATTGTCATCATTTTCTCTTTGGCTCTTGCATAACACTCCTTGTTTACTCCTTGAATGTTTAGCATTCAGTATAGTGACACACATACAGAAAAAAAAAACAGTGAGATTGACTATCTTGAAAATGTTCCATTCAGAAAATTTAGGAAGAAATTGAAGCTGAGTAGGAGAAACAGACAGATACAACCGATAAAAGATATCCCTCTATTAAAATGATCAAAGTACAAAGAGATCACGTGAAAAAGAGAAAGGACAAATTATCTATGAAGTAACAACATTATGGTGCAGAGGGACAGTGGATGGATGAGAAGAGTAAAAGACAAGAAGGAAAAGAAGTTCCAGCATACATTGGTTAAACAGTGACGTTCTTGGCCACCTGGGTTCCCCACACCCTCACACACACACATGAATCCATAAATCACACTTCCCGAGTAGGAGTAAATGTAGTAAACCCATAGTTACTGGAAATGTCATTATCTTTATGTGTCTTTATGTTTTCACTGGTACAGTATACACACCAGCATGTCTCTGTGTCTGCATTTAACCTTTACAACATTTAGTATGTTTGTGACAACTGTGATTGCCTTTTTGACTACTTTGAGTTTTTCTACCATGGGGAGCAGCAAGTGCTGGAAGCAACAAGATGGTAAATAATACTGATGTCTATATAGCAGTGAATATACAGAATTGGCAGTGATTGTATTTTTTGGAGGTGCACGTCAGGCTACGGTGCAGGGGTCAACGTCGTCGACATGATGTTAAAGCATAAACTAAGACTTAGTAGGGTCTTAGTGCAGCATACTTATGGAGCTGGACCTAACCATGGCTGTGAGTTCACAGAGGGCATATACAATTTCATTCTCTCCAGCATAAATGCAAAAGGATATTAGTAAGTGCTGCATAACATACAGAACACAAAGACAATAAGAGGCACAGCGATGAACAGCTTGATTTTGAAATCAGGTGCAGAGACTTGCTGGATGTCCATTATAGCTTGGGACTGGGCATTAGACCAGTCAGACACAGAGACCAACAAGACAAGGAAGAAGCACTTAGGCAGGGAGGTAGGAGGGTGAGGTGAGTGCCAGACACCAGACATAACTGTTACACCAAATCACAATATTCCTAACCTTAACAGAGTGGTTTGTGTGCTTTAACCTGACAAAAAACAATAAATAGTTAAAAAAAGAATTCAAACTTGAAAAACAATTAAAAAAAAAAGCTACATCTTGTTTTATTTCAGGAATAAAAACCTTCTATGCATTTCTTGTGTTTGAGTTCTTCATCCACCCTCTATGTGTGCATTTGGATATTTGTTGCTGTTGACGCTTTATATTTCCAAAGGCTCATATGTGTTGAGTCATTGACTATCATCATATTCTGCCTTTTAGGTAAGAAGACCTATTGCCTCATGAGGCTGAATAAATACTTTCACTGCTCCCTCATCACAATCTTTTCCTTAACTCCCCTTCCTTTTCTCCTGCTCATTCCCATCACACATTAAAGCAATGGGAGGGGAATCACGATTTTATATTATCTCCATTTATCAGTTTCCAGACCTCCTCTTCATCCATATGTTTCCAGTGGCCTCTCTCTTGTCCAGTTTTATATTGTAAGCCAAGATGAGAGTCCTCACTGTTTCTCTGCTCTTTTTCTCATCCGTGAACTTATCTGCTTGGCTGTCATTCCAAATATCCCACTCTTCTACCTTCTTTTCAAGTACTTCTTTCTTCAACAGGCCTCCCTCTGTTCTCCCACATTCCCCTTCTATTCTCATCATTTATCAATTTTCCCCCCTAATTTTCTCCTGCAGAAAACAGGATGCTTTTCTCTCTTGCTGACAATCAATGAGCAAATAAGACTGTGGTGTCAGCAAGATACTAACCATATGCCAGCACCACGACGCAGCAATGCCATTTATACACACTATAAAGCGCTGAGCTGTGATTATGGAGGTATGCTAATAAAACTGTTCTGTGAAGACAGAGCTGGCAGAGTTGCTCTATGTCTGAGCGGGCAAAGCAAAGGGATAAAACGGCTTCATAATTACAACGGAGGAATGCGTGCGTCTGAGTGAGTGGTGCGAGTGTACAACATGTGTGATGGGAGGGATGAATGTGTGTGTGGGCATGTCAATGCGGTTATGTGAGTGTGTGTGTATGTGGGATTTTGGATCAAATTTAACGTCAGAATGTGCATGTATTTCTGTGGTTTCATATGTGTGCCAGGCCTATAAAGAGCCTCTCATCTGCTGCCCAGAATTAGTCAATAACTGGCACCTTCTCTTGATAACTAGCTCTGTTAAAAGGTACTGGGTTTTAATTTACTTTCTCAATCTCTGCCTTCACAAACGATGCTGCCAAGTTCTGCTCCTCTGTCTTCTCTTATGATATGCTAGGTGGATATTAGGTGGATGTTTAGACCAGACAGTTGAAACCAAAATACAATTGATTGTCATCGTGTATAAAGTTGTACAAATATTTCCTTATTTGATCCTCTCATCTACATGACCTAAATCCTAACTTTTCTATCTTTCAACCCTCAAAACAGTCATGTGATAGTTGAAAAGCCAAAACTTGTCCACAGTTTCCAAAAATGACCTTTATCTCAACTTCTATTACTCAATATGGTCCACTCAAAGACTGACGCACAAGAAAACTCACACATGCTCAAATACCACAGACCCATTTCTGAGTCATGCTCACTGCTATCATTAACTTGGGAACTGTGATCAAACAAGTGTTTCACTAATGATCTGTTCTATTTTTCTAAACCACTATCACATGCTTGCACAACAGCAGATTTACACTCAGACCACAGTTGAATTCACTCTTCTGCGTAATCCATCATCGTCTGGATGGATGTTTGGACACAACCATCACACAGGTGGTAAGGATAACAGTCTTTCTGAGTCTTTCTGTTTATCTACAGCTATAAAAAAACTTAGATTCAGCACTTAGATTTTTGCTCTGAACTGACTGATTTGACATTCACAGAAACACCTTGGCCCTTTTCCCACTGTCCATTGACACATTGGGACTGACACATCTTCATTGCACATCAGTGTCCTGTGTGTGCCAAGGCGGAATTAAGGAATCCAAGTTGATGCGCCACTGCAACACATCTGAGACCATATCAGAGGTAGTCTCAAAGCCAATTTGGCGTGTGTCAGGTTAACTTTATGGTTTCTGTTGTAGAACTTGTGCACAATGGCACATGCCAGAATCAACATCATATTATCTGGAGCACTGTATGCTTTGGTCAGTCATGCACTTACTGATTTTTGCAACCTGTCACATGCTGTGTGAGTGATTGTTTGACCAGGAAAAACAAGACGGAGTAGTAGACCAGTCTGTCCTTTTGGTAGCTGTACAACTCATTAAAAGTCAAGAAGATTTATCATTACAATTATTGCAAATTTGCCTTTATTCAGAGCTTGAATAAGGGCAACGTTTCATATCTAGTCTTTCAGATAGAGGTGAAACATCTTCAAGATCCAAGAAGAAGTCCATTTGCCCTTATTCAAGCTCTTATGATTATCATGACCTCGATGACCGAGAATCTTCATCAACATATCAAATACTGTTAGTAAAAACAGTGAATGAAGTACGCCTAAAGAAATAGAATAAATGTTGGTGCTGTGTTGATTTCACACTTTGCTTATGCAATGACATATGCATACAACATATTTGCTGCATGAGGACTGCTAAAGTAAAGAATATAACTATTATCAGCGTCACTCAGCTGATTCCATGACACACGGATGCAGTGTTAAATGGCCTCTGTGTAAAAGGGTCAAAGGGTTACAGTGGCAGCTTAACAAGGATGTCATTTCTCCACTGATGTGACCCACTGATGCGTGAAAAAGGGCTTTTAATGTAGCAATGGTATCAAGAATACCAGTGCACTTTAGCATAATGACATTACATATTAAATACAAGTGAATAAGTCATGCATGCACACAAGAAACAGCACCACCTCTCATCTGCATTCAAAGTTACTCCCTTAAATAAAAAACTGGCATCTCTTTTAGCACACTTACAGACTTCAAACTGGAACTTATGATTTTATTTCTTGTACATGTTCCGCTTTGAAGGAATAGGTGCAGAGGTTGTACTTTCTAACATTAATAACAATGCCCACACTTTGAAGTAAACAAGTTCTATTTGCCTCACCACTCTTTGAGCAGCATTGAGGGACACATGGTTGCTTTTGTTCCATTTCAGCATGCTGCAGTCTTTTGAGATATTTCCCTGCATGAAAGTTTGTAAAAGTACACTCTTCTGTCATTAGAAATAACAAATACAAGGCAAATGAAGATACAGCAAACAAAACCAAAGCAGCATATTTCCACTAACTGAATGGATGCTAACAGACAGGAGGAGTCTGTGTTGGAGAGGCCACAATCAACGTTAATAGCAAGGCAAAGCCAGGTGAACCATTTCATGTTACAATTCAACAAAAAGGGGATACATACATTGCAGCACACACACTAAAAAGGGCTGGGAAAAAAATGAAAAATAGAGCAAAAGGAAAGTACAGTGCAATGAAAGTTACCAATCAAGGTTTCTCAAACTTATTTCCTCAATGAAATGCAGTGGCGGGAGGGTGGGTGGGGGATTTGATTTATAAGAAGCAAGATTTGCAGCAGACTTGCTGTGCCCTGAGAGTATGTGCCACATATTTGGGCATAAAAATGTAAAACAGCTTCTACATGTGAACTTTTAACTGTGGGGAACAAAAACAAACCTGTTTCTGTTCTATTGGTCAAGCAAGTCTGCTAGAGGTAAAAGCATGGACCAATTTCACAAAATCGTCAGTTGAGACATGTTTGCATGAATCCTTGAAATATTTTTCAGCCGACTTCATAATCTACTTGATAAGGTTATTGAAATTTAGATCCATAGTGATGCCAAGATTTCTGGCTTTGCTTAGGGATTTGAATTTAGAATTTGTGTCCAATACAATAGAATAATTAATCTTAATAAGTAGCTCAGGTGGGAAAAAATACTTTAAAATGAGCTTTCATATGTATAAAGCTGGCCCAAAACCAGTTGCAAAATAGGATTTTTCAAAGTCTGATACATATCAAGATTCCACTGGTACATACATGCCTCCAGGAAACAATTACATGCTTGGTGTTCCCAGCATTCTAAAGAGGCCACAGAGAGTGCTGGGCACATCAAACATAGAACTAGCCTGTAAGACACGAAATCCCAGAGTAATCTGGATACTCAGAATACTTACTACATTTAAATTCATACCCAGTATCTACAAGAGAAGGAAAAAGCTACAATAGAACAAGCATTTTATACAGGCTACTATTCCAACCTGCACCCGCACCATATACAGTTAAGGTGTGACAAAATTATTCATTTCTTTGGGTGTCAAGAGGCTAATAATCTCATATGAAGATTAAATTTGCATTTAACTCTGACTTTTTTGTTACTCGTCCAGTGTTCATGGGTCAGGTGGCTCAACAACACTGATGAGTTTTTAAAACGATACAGTATGACTGCTGTGTGAAAATTCTGAACAGATGTTGACAATATTTCAGTCATACCAAATATACATAAATGTCTAATTACTCTTTGTCAAGTCTCTCTGCTATATCATATTTATCACTTAAAAGTGACACTACTTTATAAGAAGTCATACTGTAAAGGAATCAGCTCTTATCAAGTCATGAGTGTGATAAATCTTAATGGTAAAAAAGGCTCTGTGTGTGTGCAGTCTAAAGAGAGCAGTAATTAACACATTTGAAATAAGGTCTATATAATGATGGAGGGGCTGTGCCTTTGTTATGCAGAGTGCCATATTAAAGGAGCATACAGTCTTGTATACAGCACCCTGTTCTCAGTTCCAGCTCATAAAATATTGAATTTTGGTCAGGAGCCTGCTGTGGCAGCTTCAAAGTGCGAGAGAGTTAACTGGGTGTGTGTTCCCAAGCTAGTAATGTAACACTATTGAGAGAAACTATTTACAATACAATTACTTTTGCTGTGTATTTCATTGTCTAATTGTCATGTTTTTCTAAACCTTACTAATAACTCTTATTTCCTAACCTTAACAAAGCATTTTATTTCCGAACAAAGAAGAAGTAGTAGGCCCGTGGAAGGGGGGGACAGTAATAACATGGCAAATGGTGCCTCAAAAGAGCCTGAGGCTGAGTCATAAAACACGGCAGTTTCTTGCTGTTGAGAGATGACCATTCTGGTCAGCCAGTAGCAGTCATAATTCAGACTGGAATTCATGGATAGATGGAGATTTGTATTTACTCCACTGTTACCTCAAAACATTTTGCATTACAAACATTTTTGAGAGGTTTAGGCTACTGCTCACAAGACATTATAAAACTATTATGTTTTCAAATCACTTCTTCATTGGACTAGAGCATTCTAGGTTTAGACTGACATGTTTCCTTAGGCCTATTTAAGTCTTGGGTGTTCATTCAGTGAAGGAAGAGGAAAAATGCAACAATACAAATAGATTCAACGTGCAATATAATGCCACAGATGTTCTGTTTTAGGACCCATCAAGCTGTTATAAACATTTTCTTGTTAGATGTTCAGGGGAACAGAGCAAATAGTTGGACAAGAAATTGGATTAGTCTGAATAGGGGGAGAAACTTTTTACATCAGAGCTTGTTATGTTTTGCAGCACAAGCTCAAGGATCCATCTGTGTGCAGATAACAGGCTCTGAAAAGGAAATTATAATCAGTCTCGTGGGAGAAAAGGGGGCACTGCTACACTGCAGCCAAATATCCTCATTTATAAATAGTTGATTAAAAATCTCAAAGGCAAAGTAGCTTTCCTGTCTGTTCACCAGTGATTAGATTGAGGGATTTCTGTCTATGGTTCCTCTAACTCTGCTGTATCTTTTCTTTTTCTTTCCCACCCACCAATGTCATTCAGAGTCCACCCAGATGCTCATTTTAAAAGTATTCCACTTTGTATTTCAAACATTACTATGACTTTTTTTCTGGTTTCTTTCTCAACCATTTTTTAATAATTTTTATTCTCTGCTCCTCCAACTTCAGTGAACATATGTAAATATAGTTTTACTGCACTTTATAGCAGCACCAGAACATTTTATTCATACAAAGACACACACACAGCCCGTTTTCTCTTTGCCAGGTGATTAGCTGTATTAACGTCAAGGCCATATACTAAATGCTCAAAGCTAGCAACTTGATTGGTCAATTCTCAGCATCCTGGGTCCTAATCAGGTGGCCTACAAGGGAGAGCAGAGGGACTTCTACTTCTACTACTTCATTAAGAAACAGCGAAAGTCCAAGATTGGACTCACATTGTCTGCACACACACAGTGTCTGTGTGTGTGCACGTGTTCCTGCCTGTTGTGCTCTACTCCTATATCGGCCTTGCAAATAAACCCATACTGACACAGATTCCTCGATATCCTAATGTCCTGATCCTACAAAGGAGTGCTTCATATTTGACTACAATGTAAGTTGCACAATAGTCTCTGTAATATATTCGTCATCTAAAAAAAGTACTAACATTTCCTGATGTTGGTTGCAAATTAAAAAAGAGTTCTTAAAGCCTTGATATCAAAGCAAGGGCTGAACTCTTTCAAGAATCTAACTGACCTTTCCCAAAACCCTCAGCAGGCAAGAGGCTACACGGCATTTCCTTTTTCCTTTCACCTATATTGTCATCTATATCTCCCTGTTATCTTGTCCATCCTCCACTCTCCTTTGCTCTTGCATCAGTTTGTTCCCATTTTCTATCTTTATCTTCACCAGGATAGCGACCCCCTACCAGCTCCTTCACACTGTCATTCAGATGAGGCTGACAGCACGACGTCTTTTATGCGAATGAACCCACTGAGCTGCAATTCACGAACCATAAAATCAAGAAAAAGTACTACCAACCTGACAGACAGAACAGCTGAGGTACTGCTGCATGTAGGTGTAATTTTCCTAAGTGCATTTATGTGTGTGCACAGTGGAAGTTGGAATCAATCATGTGTTCACATGCCTGTCATATGTTTGCTTGGCTTGATGTTGGTTCATGCCTCTGCAAGGTTAGCAGTGTGTTGAGAAAATGACTGAGGCAATATAAGTGTAGGTTGAATACATGCACCAAAGTTTCAGCCTGGAAGCATAAAAAACAACCCAAACCAGTGCTTCGACGTGCTCCTTGCTAATTTTGAGGGACTATTGTGAATCTGTTGATTGTTAAATGTAGGTCTGACTAAATAAAGCACTGTTAGTAAAAGTTCAGTTTTGTATTGTTTAACCGGGCTTTGTCTAACGTGCTCCAGGAATCCTTTAATTTTTTCTATCCACTGGCCCACTGGAGAAGAGCCCTGTCTGTGTTACTGGACCTCCTAAGTAATAAAACACCAAGGAAAAATATAGATATAGACTACACAGTCTATGGATATGAATCATGAAGTAATAATGAAAAATAACTGTCTCGGAGCATCTTCAAGCAACACAGGGGACACTGACAGTGGTGAGGCGACAGAATGAAAGAGAGAGGTTGTTTATTACTCTCATTTGCTGATTTTACGTGTTGTGAAAAATGTCCTCTACATATCTGCAAACATATGAGAGTCAGTGTGCAGCATGTGCATAATTTATTAAGTGTAAACTTTAAATTCTGTGTGAAATCCTTTGTGATCACATATATTGTGTGTGAAGCAGATCTAATCTGCATAAGGTTTTGACGACTTAATACACATTTAACAGCAGGCCAGTCACACATCAAATAAGCTTTTAGATATGCTTATATTTGTAACAGGATATATTGGAAATAATAGGTTTATGTCTATAAGAGAAATACTGTGGAGCTCCAAAGGTTAACTCTACAAGTATAATCATACTATGTGCCTCATGCCTGCATGTGTGACAAGAAAAGATGCTGACTGCTGTAAGAGCAGTATGATAAAGGGTGACAGAGAGCCGGCAGTAAAACATTCTGAATGTTCTCAGACAAACACTATAAACATTCATATTCAGCAATGGGATAGTTGCCCTCTGCAAATACATAGAAATATTTTACAAATTCACATTTGACTATTTTCTAAGCAAAGCCAAACTAGCAACCTTTTGGACAAAAGTCTTTGGAGAATATCTAGTTCACATGAACATTTGATTAGCCTGAACAGAACTATGTTTTTGCCTGTGTCTTTAAATGTATTATACTTAACTAATTTGGGATCACAAAATATGTTTGATAGGCCAAAGGTGCTATACTACAAAAACAAAAAAATGTCATTGTGAGTTCAACTGAAGTGGTTATGGCCAACACTGAATCTTTATTCATATGAACAAAACACAGGATCTCAATTCTTCTCCAGGGTGTTTCCATAACTTTTACCATTTTTTGCTTTTAAACTGTTATAAGATTGTCAATTAATTCTAATATTTAATCCTAAAACAGTAGTGAGTTGAAAAAAAAAATCCTACATGGATGGTTTCTGTCATTGTGCTTAATGTCCTGCATTGGGGTTACACAACAACTAGATAACATCTTCATTCTGAAAGTGCATGTGCAGAGTGGATGTGTGTCAGTGAATGTGTTGGCAGACTTTTGTTAATCACAGTCAGATAAATGAGGTGTTAAGTGATAAATTGCATTGGTCCCGAGGGTATATCTTAAACAATGAATTGCAGGCTGCATGCTGCTGAGGTGTCACAACTAAGAGAGGAGCTGAGTCTATCAGTGAACACCAATGATGACAATGCACACAAACAGAAACTTGATTATGTCTGCATGCACATATGCTAACAGTGCTTATAGTTAAGGTCACTGCCATTGATGATTTCAATTTTAAGAACCAAAGCTGATATGAGTCAATATCCAGTTTACTGAAATCATATAAAAAACATTTATTATCATTATTTATTAAGTCAAACTCATAAGGCACTCTTGTTATTATACCAAACATTTGCCCCTCTCAAGGTTTGTTTTCCTAATGCTGACCCTGAAGAAAGAATAAAGTCAAAGATTATTGGATATATTACAAGATATACAAAGGGATGTAATATAGACAAAAACATTAAATTGAATATTCTAAAACAAATGAAAATATTCCAAAATTACGCGCACAAACCTCCACAAGCATCCAAGTGTAACGTGAAGTCCATGTCCCACATTCACATTCCACAAAACACCATCTGTGCACGAAAGTTTTCTTAAAGTGGCACCAGATGAAAGACCACAGTGAAGTCAAATTATTTTTTTCTTCGCCTTTGCATCAATATGCTCATATTGTCACCACATCTCTGGAGTTAGTCTATGTATTGAGATTCTGTGTGCAAAACTGACACTTCTGCTTATGGCGTCTGATGAAAAGCCAACAGGCAGATCCAAATACATCATAAACTCCAGAGGAATCACTTAAAGAAAAGACCAATAGTTAAAGGCATCAGATCCTAAATTGTTCGAGCATCCACAGGATCTGCTAGAAACCAAATAATCTACTTTACCAGTTCCAGACACTGCAGGACATTCCCAGAGGTCCCACTCTACACACCCACATGACTTACTGTATCAACCAACCAAGTTAAATTGTTGGTTGCTATTTTTTTTCCCCGAGATTTTGAAAGAAGTAGATTTAATTCACAAATTCGAAGATTTGCTTTGTAGCTAGTGAGCGTGTTTGTATGCTTGAATGCTGTTAAGGACTAGTTCTGCAGGGACTCCTGTTTGCTTCAAAAAATCTCCTACTATGTTTCTAACAAAGTTGAAAGATATCAGAGTATCTTCACATGTTAGTGCTCAAGCTAGTGACAACACTCAACATAAAAAGTAAAAACTAGTGTCAGTCAGACATGTTACGCGTTACATTTGCATCTGGCAAAGTCTTCTGGCCCTTCTGGTAATGAATGTAGATTGCGACGGGGGGATTTCTAATTAAGAGCAACGACATTTTAGGCTGCCATTATCTTTCATTTTAGTTGATTATGACTAGAGTGATTAATGCCATAATCTTTGGTGCAGACCTCATTCAATTCATTACATAGCCCTTTTAATGAGAAAGAAAATTAAAAATGTATAATTAAAGTGGTGTCTTTAAAAGTTTTAAGTTGCATAATTTGTTGGTAGACAGAAATCCTTCTACATATTGAGATGAGTCATTTATGTTTTCTTTAAGAGAAGCTACAGTTGATAAAATAAATTAAATGGTAGATATTCACATTGATTGTTCTTATAAAAGGGGTATTTCAGTTATTTAGTTGTAGGATTGTGTTCACAGATAGGAACAAATATTTGCCGTCTTTAACAATTCAAAACTAAAGCACCTCAGGGTGGTTAAAGCAAATGGTGTCTGTTGTGATTATACTTACATCACTTGTGGATAAGACAGTTACTCATTTGTCATCCGAAGAACAACCACTTTGCTATGTACCATTGCATGCCTGGTGAACTCCTAAATCATCCTTCCATTGATCAGTTATGACTCAAAATTCTGTTGTTCTAATCCTGAGATAGTGACTGAAAGAAAATAACAATTTAGTGAAAGGCTTGTAAAATCACAAACACCTGTCCGAGAATGTGAGACGCAACCTGCTGAGAGACTAAAGCCACAATTATACTCACTACATTGGTCATTGTGCCAGCTAATTCTGACAGCAACACTGTGCTGTATTTGTTTATCCCGACAGTTCAGGTATGGACTCACTGCAGGTTTCTTCCTAAGGAGGAGGTGTTCTAACAGAGAAAACGGTGCCCAAACACCATTTTGAATAGCTTTAGAAGAAGTCATACACAAAGTATGATATGCATAAACAAACTCAGCTGCAGAGTTAAAATTTTTCCTTTTCAATTGTAAGTATTTGTTTATTAACAGTGGGCTTCAGAGGGCTGGGAAACCGATACACGAAGCGAAACATTACACTGGACATCCCCAAAGTATGCGATGTTGCAGAACAACATGGATGTTCTTCTGTTGAAAAACTAGGGCTAAAGATATTGTGCATTTTCAGCCATTTAAAAAAAGAATCACAAAAAAAATGTGTTCAATAAATGACAGAAAAATAATTGTTATAGTTATAGGTTAATTCTAAATGACTAGTTTTGCTGTACAATATGCAAAAATGAAGCAAAAGTAGCCAACACATATGGGTAATTGCTGTGCAAATAGAAAAGGAAGTAACAATTAAAGTCATGCATCTCTTCAAAGACAGGCAAATCCTTGAGAAAATGTTGGCTTAATTCAAAAAGTCTCAACTGTAATGTTGTGAGGCACTTGTGGCCACAGTCTGAGATAGAGTGTTTCTTTTCAAAGTCAATTAATCAAAAGCAGATCACCTCTGAATCAATAGAAGTTGATAGAAAAACTGTATTACTAAAATGTATTTCTTAAAAATGTTTGCAATAATTATCATATAGAATTGTTCAAATTCAAATGGAAAATTATTTTTACTCTAGATCTCAGTGCTTTATTTGATACCACTGACTACAGCATTTTATTAGAGACTTAAACACACAATTGGGATTAGAGTTGTTAGTTATGGAGTCCTACAGGGTTCTCTGCTAGAGCCCATATTGTTCATCTTATTAAGGTTTTCAAGATTAAATTTGTTTGGTACAAGCTAGGGTGACCTATATATTTATGTTTCCAAATTTCAGACATAACTGACATATTACATTTGGTGTAGAATAGAACAGAATGTGGAACCAGGGTAACCTTTTTAATCACACATTTACTAAGCCATAAAGCCTCTAGGACCACTTATTTCTATCAGCATGATATTATCAAAATGAGAATCTCAGTTTTTTTCACACAAGACATTATCAGCATATCTAGTCCATGTCTTCTAAAAGACACATGAATGTTTTTGATCTGATGTCACAATCAATTAAATATCATCTTTTGTCTCAAACCACCACATATTCTTTTTACTTAGAAGAATCAGTTTTTTGACTGGGTAGTGATATATCTAAGATTGTGTTAGGCATGAACAATTGTAGAAGGAAAAATGCTTTGAGTATTCCAATTCTATTTCTAAATCTTTCCTTTTTGAAGAGGTAATTCTTCCTCTTGTAATGAAATAATTCCTTAACTTTATTCATTTTGATGAATGTCTCATTATTGCTACTAAAGTAAACTGTTAACAAACTGACAATACTGCTAACTTAGTTTCTAACAGCAATATGTTGGCATCTGCAATGTAAATGTCTATCTCAGCTTTAGAAACATGTTGCACATGAGCATAAGAATAAACCAATTTTTCTGAACCTTGAGAAAAAAATACCTTTTTAATCCCGCGAGAGAAGTGGTCTTGTTGCAGTATTGTTAATAACATATCATACTCGTTGAAAAATTTAAAAAAGCAGATACATTATGCATATCAGCTCAAAGGTGCAGTCCCCTTTCCTAGCACAGTGTCATTTTATAAGCTTATGGTGGAAGGATGGAATGACCTCCTGAATAACCTCCTTACTACAGCTGAGCGGAAGAAGCCTCCAACTGAAGACACTTCGTTCTTTGAACGGTACATTGTATGGTGTGTGCGTGTGTGTGGTGTTATCCATTATATTGTGACACTTGTGCAACATCCATGTTGTCCCCAGCACACAGACAGCCTTCTTTATCAGTTTTCTCAACTTCTGCCCCGACACATGACTGCAAAAAATAAAAAAATCCACATTCCACCAGACTTATAAAAGACACGCCACATCTTTCTGCAAAGGCTGACATAAGCTCCTCAAGTAGATTCTGTCCTTGAGTCCAGTTGATTGAACAGGCAAGACCCGGGTATATGTAGTGCTCTACCACCTCTAAATCTTCTCCCAGAATGGAAATATTTCCCTGGTGCTCCTAAAATCAACAAATCTTTCCTTTGTCTTGCACATTTTCAAGAAGAGGGAGTTGTCAAAAACTGTTCATCACTGACACACCTCACAACTGTTGGGTCATTCAAGTATTTTTACATAACATGAATGAGTTATACTGGAGATCTGCGTACAGGGAATAAAGAAAAGGTCAAATATCCACTCCACTGCGGAGCTTATGTGCATCCATCTGTAACTTCTGAATAACTTCTGTAACTTCAAATAAATAAATAAATGACTGTAGAGTTCAAATGGGTAAGAATGAAGGGATCTCTTGGTAGAAAGTAAATACATTAAACAAAACTATGTTTTTGGTTGTGTAAAACAATATGAAAATAAAAACAGCTGTGTTTTTGTTAGCTCAGACTGAGGTTTTTATGTTTATAGAAAGGATGTGTCCAGTGCACGGCCCATGTCTGGGCGGCTGGGGCCTGGCGGGGTCGGTGGGCTGTTGCCCCTGGCTCCCGGAGGGCCTCTGCCCTATGCTTATGGGGGCTCTGTCCGGGGGCTTCCTCTGCAGTCTTCTGGGTGGATGCGTGGTTGTCCCTGCGGTGGGCTTCCTGGGTTCTATGCTCTGTGGGGGCTGCTGGTGGCCTGGGTCTTGTGGCCCTCTCTGCCTGCTTCTGATTGCTTGGGGGGGCATTGCTTGTTCTCACACACACACACACACACATTCATTAGTGCAGTAGCATGGTCGCTAAGCAGTTGATGTATTATCATGTCGTCTCAGGTCATCTATATCCACAGCTGTGTTGTATGCGATTGCCGCTTCTTGTGCTTGTTTTTGTTTGTTTGTTTTTTCTCAGCTTGTCTGCTTTCAGGTGCTCCTGGTGGTGCTAAGGCTGTATTCCCCTCAGAGGCTATGGATTGTTGTCTGTTTTGTTTTTTACAGGTGTAGCAGCTGGTTGTCTGGTTTTTGTTTCTATTTTTGTTCTGTTTCCTCTTCTTTCCTCTTCTTCTTTCCTTGTCCCCGGGTCTGGTTCAGTTCTATTACATGTTATATATTGTAAACAGAAATAAATAAATGGGCATCAAGGGGAGCTTTACATTTATAAAACTTCCCTTGGCAAAGCAAATCTGTTTGGCATCAAAGGTATTCAGACTACAATTCTGCTGCCATAATGCTGGACAGGACAAGGGAAAAAAAAGAAAAAAAAAAGAAAGGATGTGTCCTTTTCTATGTTGTCCACCAAGTTGAATTGGCCTGCCATCTCACAAAAGTGTCTAAAGATAGAAAACCCAATGCCACCTCTTGATAGGGCTTCGTGTCCCACAAGCTTGGAAGGGAAGCTTGACGAAAGGATTATTCAGTTAGTTGCAATCTGCATCTATATGTCTTTGGATGACACACTCCCCCCTCGGAGTTACAGCTAAAATGTTAGTTCAAGCTACCCGAGATGACATAAAAATCTTAAGACATTCTTCTGAGCAAGGGTAATAAAGAAAATAAATAAATCAAAAATAAAAGCTGCAAAGTCTAGTCTAAATTTATAGAGCACAGCAACCATTGGAGCATCCTGCCAATACTCATGAGGGTGGGCTGCTTCATGCCTACAAACTGGGGTGAAGTGATTTATAAACATAGATTACATCTCACATGAATGAGAGATCAATGGATAATTTGAACCCGATGTTTTACGAAGGCCAAACCACCAGTCATGCAAGTGACTCCACTCACATCCAGTCTGGGAGTGTGATTTATTCCCAAGGGTTATATTTCAGTTCAACACTTAGATCTGTGCTGATCTTTAACTTCCTCCCACATAATGACAGATGACTGGTAGTCACATCGAGGTGATTTAATACACTGGGTGTACAGTTTATTTCATAGGTTTTATGAAGAGATATTTAGGAGCCATGTCTGTCATCTGGTTCTAATCAGTGCCGTTTGTGGTTTATTACAGTAAGTTTGAAGTACTTCACTAATGGGAAAGTAAGCGATGAGAAGCGTGTGGAATTAAAGAACAGGACATTTAGGGAGGGTGTGTTAAAATGCTTTTTATGAGAAAAAGCATGTGTGTAGGAGGAGGAGGTCGACATCATTCATAAAGACATGAGCAGTGTTAAAATCATTCATAATACTTCTGAGTCCTCTTAATAAGTCTGCAGACCTCAATGACCCATGTCAGTGATGGAGTTCAAGAGAAAGTTCAACTTGTTTGACACTTGAGTTGTGAGATTAAATAGGGTGGAAGATTTATTGCTCAGGTCTGATGTATGAAGATGGAGATTGGAGGATTTGCGTTCTTTCCGTTCTACTCAATCAGCTTTAAATACTATTTCTAAATGGAATTTGTTTAAGTATAGTCATATATATTTGGTAATAGACTGAATATGAATCTGAAATTTAAATAAAAATTCCTTCCAGCACTACTCTAAAACTGGAAATAAAATGCTTGACACACACAAAAGAAAACAAGAAAACATTGCTGATAAGATTAATTTAGACTGAATTTAACTTATAAGGGCTCCTGGCGGGATTTATAGGTATTAAAAATGCATCAAAATGGTCAAGGAAAGCAGTTTATTCAATTTGATGATGCTCATGGTCACCTTGTCCTGTTATCAGGCACCTGAAAGAATCTGTTGGAAAGGAGACGTAGACACAATATTTCTTGACTAATCTAATTGTTCTGATTAGATTTGGTTTCTGTAAGACTAACTAAGATATGTATGTCTTAACTTGACAGAACAATCACCCGATCCTACCATTACAATTTGGTTGAATAAGATTTTGACTTCCCTGTCAGTGTCAGAGTAAATGTCAGAGTGGCTTCACACCAGCAGCACTTGCCAAGTTACTGGAGACTGTACACTATTTTAACAGCATTTTATCTGGCCTGCCCATCAGATGTTCCAGTCAGATATAGTAGTGAAAGCAGCATATTGCCTTGAGGGTAAGCACAATTAAAACATTTTACAATGCACCATTAAGTCTAACATCTGAGAATCATTTGGATTTTATATGAAAAAAGGAACATTGGACAAAAGTCTGTAAAACATTGAATGAGGAGGGGTAGCTCAGCTGATCTGAACTCTTATCTCTGAAGACATCATGGTAAATCCCTAGAAACTAGTGCAACTAGCACAAGCAACAACGAGACAAAGATATTTAAGAGTTTTTCAAAGTTATATCAATGGTAATGAAGGTGATTACTGCCTCATTTATTGCTAAAGATTCACAAACTTACAGTGTGATTGAGAGTGACATCTTTCCTGACATGATACTGGACACATCTTGGAGTTGTGGTAAAAGATACCAGCCAATCGCAGTGTTTCACGGAGAAATGTGTTACAGACTTGTTTATCAAAAAAAAAAAAAGACTGGAGTCAAACAAGAACTAGGGAAGTGTTTATTCATGCTCTATTGACTAACAAAAATAACTGTGACCTCCTGGTCTTTTATTATATATATATATATATAGTTGAAGGTAGCTAAATGTAGTCACAGTTACAGCTTTATCTTGTTCTCATTTAGAATGAAAAATATATACATTGAAATGTATGTATCTGAATCTTGCTGTCTTAAAGGAGAGGGATACACATCACCCACTGAGAGTCCGGCCCTCTTGTCCACATGCAGTCATATTAGTCAGATATCCATTTGTTTGAGTAACACTAAACAAGACAGACGATTGAAGGGATGTGAGAAATGTTTAGCATTTAACCTGTACAATAAAAGCAAGAGAGTGGGAACTATCTCTTCTTCACATCACATTGAATGAAAGTGCAGTCCATAACCTTATGGTCCAGTGGGTCTATAGTAATGATGGAGACCTACCAGCAGCCATTTGTTCTGTATAAGAATATCGCAGCTTAGCAGTGTCCAGAATTCTATTTAGGCACAAAAGGGAAGATCAATAGCGAGGAGAAGACATCTGATGACAGTCTGACAGGTCTGCAAAGGAATTGCTGGCCATACAGTTGGCCACAGCCGGGCCTTTCATGGTCAATGTAGTGACAGAAAATCTTACATTTACCAACTCATATGACTTTGTTTCATGGAGAAATGATAAAAGTGCATGGACATGACGGTGCACAGTCATTAAAAACTTTTAAACTCCATCATTTTTGTTCAGTAAATAATAATAATAAATCATCTGAGTGCGTCCTTTTCTTTTATTAGCTCTGATAGTATTGTCATCATCATTTTCTTTTTTTTTGTCAGAAAAGCAGCATTCATGTGATATTGTGAGAATCATGAGGTACGAGCTGAAGAACTAGGAAACCATAACTGGATTTTTTGAATCAGTAACAGCTTTGTATTTTACAACTTGTGGACCTAACCATGTACACAAATTCTAACCCTGACCATGTACATGGATCAGTAGTCTCTTGCATGAAAGGACTACTGTTTCAACAACCTCTTTCTTTATGAGTTTATGACCAATCCGATGTTATCAAAATGGATGTCACCACGTTTTGTAAGAAGGCATAAGATGAGATGTGCTGACTAATTTGAACTTTGTGTCGTGAACATGGTAAGGGAAGCATTGTCACCATACAATTCTTAAACCTTAATCATGAAACTGCAATGTTTCATGCAGTAGACCAATCAATTTCACAACTGCCAGGAAATCAGGTTACAACAAGTAAGTATGCGCTCAAGGGTAAAGATCTAGCTGGTGACTGAGTGAAAACTGGTCAGTAACATACAAAACATACAGCTTCCCCTCAAAAAAGAAAGAAACAAAGACATATTCGTAATCAAGCTTGCAGGGCTCCTTCTTTCCTGAGTTTACTAGCTGAATGCCTTTTAAAATGAATTTGAGAAATTGTCAGTTACCAGTTCACAAAGCTTATCCTGGTTGCTCAGACTCCTTTTTGCCCTTTTGCTGTACTTCCACGGTGTCTCGGAGTTGCCCATCACCGTGGGTGCACAGCAACACCCGAGGCACTCTCAGCAGCAAAGTTGCAGCTACTGTTTCAGCCATGTTGGCGGAACTTTTTAAATTTTTTTTATTATGTAACTTACTTCTTGTCATTTTTTTGATTCTTTAGTTTGCTGTGTGCCTATTTTACATCTATATTCAACATCAAAGGGAAGTTGTAAGCAGCCAAACATGTGGTACAAACTGATAGAGTTCCTCATCTTTATTTTTTTCTCTTCCAACAGAGATAGTGTTTACTAAACTGTTTTCTGCAGACACCCACACTCTCACATTTCAGACTCTCCTGTCATTCAATTTTTATCCCCTCTCCTACACGTCACCATGTTTCCACCTTCCCTCTGGCTGCTTGAAATGCTGTTAAGGCCACAGGATTGCAAGTTTGTTGAGACAGGGTGGTTTGATAGATAACCTCCTCCACTTTCAATCTCCCTTGTCCTCCTCTGCATTCGTCTCCCCATCACGGTTGGTTCCACAGTGAAAGTTACATCTGCAATCAACATTTCCTCACTGCCATCCTCTGTAAATCCAATCCTTTGCCTCTAAACCACCTTATTCCCCTCACCTCACTTTCTGCCAAACAGTTTGGCATCTACTTTGACAAAAAGCCTTACAACATCCAAAGCTACTTCCCTTAGCCATCCTATCACTTCCTACCCAATTTACTCTGCACCTCCACTGGTAATCCCACTGGCACTGACCTATTGTGTGTCTCTCAGCTCATCAAACTGCAAGCTGCTCGCAGCCTTTCTTGTGCAATTCTTCAACCTGTTTGATCGTAATTATGCTCTGTTAACATAATGAAGAAAGCAGCTCTTAGTGACCACCTAAATTACCCTTATCAAACAGGTCAAGATTATCTTTGAGGTGTGCCAGAAATTTGAATATTCAGCAAGTAGACGCAGACAGGAAGCATTGATTTATTTGTTCTTTTTTTAATTTCAGGAATTTTATATACCATAAGCCATTTTCTTGGCATCTAATTCTTGACTGTTAGATGTTTAGCATATTTTGCTGTAAACTTCCAGCAACTCACAAACAGCTCTAATTGGAATAATAGACCCAGCATTATGTGTAACATAAAAATAGCTGTTTTATAGCTGTTTCTTTCTCATGATGTAATTGTTTCAATGGGCATGTACCCATGTAGTGTAAAGATTAGGATCTTAAATCAGCTGCAGGAAAAAAAAAACATATAAGTTTACCTTGTTGCATTTCTCTTTGGAACAATGTTAGTTATTCAGTGGTACCAGCTAAGAAGGGAGTCATTGTTAGTGTGACCATTTGCAACAGAAATACACATGATTTGAACATTTAAACTTTTTAATGACAACACTGTTTGGGGAAATATTTTAAAAATACACTGCACTGTTGGGCATTACGCTACTGAAAGCTAATGATAAGACATCTCATTAAAAGAATGCTCAGCCATTCTCACTTAATGGGATCGTATAACCATAGAGTCATATATGCAAACGTGACACCCCAAACCTTACACACAACATCCCCTCTTCTGAGTCCTTGTACTAAAAGCTGATGAATTACCACTGTATAAACCTGTAACTGTTATGGTTGTGACGTAGTGCTTGGTGAAGTGATGTAGTCCATTTTTCTGTAATGCTTGCCTTGCAACTCCACTCAATGATAAGGTTATTTGAACCACACAATCACATCATTTTAAGGGGACATGCTTATGAGCCATAAAAAACACCATCTAAAAATGTATTTAGACTTTCCATTCTTAACTGTGCCACTGTCTTACCATAACAACTGTAATTTACAGCCCATTGAATGGACATTATCTCTAATTTTAGTCCTATAGATGTGGAGATGAGAAGACCCCCTTTCACTTCCCGGGAGGCCCAGTTGGCTGCTTTCAAATATAAGTCCAGCAGAAAAAAAATCCCATTTGGATGTGGAGCGCTTTGTGGTAAGACTTTGAGCCAGGAAACCTAAATTTACACACTTATAAGACGGGTTAAAAAAGGTTTTCTTTCCTTCAAGCATAATTGACAGAAATGGACCTTTTCAGAATTTTTTATTTTTATTTCTTTATTTTTTGCCATCTTCAGTGGTAACAAAGCTACCAGTATGTGTTCTGTCTCTCTGTTTGTGACTTACAGCAGTTATAAAAGTCAGTTCTGACTCAAAAAAATAAAATAAGAAATATGATATATATATTTGAACTATTCTATTTACTAATAGTCTTCATCACAGCTTAAATGTCTAAATATTAGATTAGATTGAAAAGCAGCAAAACTGTTAATGTCTTCCTTTCTATGAAACTTCTATGAAACCATATGATTAAAAAAAGACCTATTTGAAAGTTTGCACTGAATAATTATTCTGTGGCATCAGCTGCAAGTTAGTTTCTGTTCAAAGTTATATTTCTGACTAAATCTATTAATTATCTAACTAAAACAGTGCTGATAGGTTGCAATAAGAACATATTCAAAGAGCTACAATGGCTGCGGATGCTTTGTCTTCTGTTTTATGGTGAGTGATTTCCTCTCTTCTGCCTCATAAACGGCCTCAGTGAAGACCTGATAACCAAAAGCAAGATAATATTTCATTGGTTCCATGTAAGCTTTTCAAGGTTTTAACCATTGCACACAACATAATCCAAAATATGCTTATGGAAAGCCAGAAAATGCAGTCTGATTGACACATGCGATGGCAGATTCTGCTTGTAGCCATGCAAAGCAGAGCCACATCTCAGTTTGTATTGGACAGTTGTTGACACTCATGGTCTTCTATGGCGCAAAATTTGTGAGTTACTGAGAGTGGAGATCAGGATTTGGTCAAAGACTTGAGAGGAAGTGTTCAATTTCAACGCACACAATCCCAAACTCATTTAGGCATTCAGACACCAATTACCATATATTCTTTCATAGCTTTTGATGTATTACTCTTAAAAAAAGACAGATCCTGTTTGGTTGGATTTAGTTTATGGACATGTTTTTGGTTGGCTTTTACTTTGTTTCTAATCATTCTCTCTGAGGTAATTCTGCCGTGGAGGCGTGCCTGTGAGCGTTGCGGACAAGGGCCTGGTTTGGCTGGCACAAACCAAATAGCCCGGGTCAAGGGGGGAACATCTTTGTTTTATTGGTATTGTTTGTTGTTTTGATGGTAAAGGTGATGTGTAAAATGATCTCTGTACTGAATGTTTACATGATTGTAAATGCACTCCATTATTTGTATTGCATGGTCCTTGTAATAGTCTTTATATACTGGGTGATTTGTTTTGAGGGCAAGGCTGGTTTGGGTTGCAAGTAACTTCATATTGTAAATGTGATGTACTACATGAAAAGTTAGTCAAGGACAGCTTTGCTAGAATTTGGGAGGATGTGCTTCTTTTGGTTGTATATCTCAGTGGCCGCTGTTATCTTCACTTTTATTGGAATTGTTCAATCGGTTAAACGTAGCGAGACAGAATATATATGCATTCATTTAAAGCTGTTTGGCAGTTGGTAGGTAGTCAACAACAGGCACTCGTCAAGAGGAAAATTTATACTTTTCCAATGAGCTATTAACACACATTTCAAAGATGTCTATTTCCATAAGAATAACGCCTTTTGACTTTGCATTACAAACAACAGCAAGAGAATGTTTGTATTCTGCACCAGTAAGCTGCCAATCTACTTTCCTTCAGCATTGTTTCTGTCGGGATGACAGATCATTTTGGTATGATGCAGCACAATAAGGAAATGATGACCATTTTATGGACTTTAGTGATGCCAGTTTTAAATCACTTGTTTTTATCAATTAAAGTAATTCTTCATGTCTCCCTTTCAATTGCTGCTCTAAGCACCTGTAAAAACTGTAAATACAGAAATACTGAGAGGTGATGCTATATTCAACCAAGATTTTTTTTTTATTATTATTTATCAGAAACCGATGTTGACTAAATGCTTAATACCATGGCCCGGTTTCAGTCTGAGAATAAACTAGCCTTATTTAGACATCCACTTGGGTCTGCTTTACACAATGTATTATGTACTCTTGACTTTCTTTTTTTTCCCCTTTGAGGTTCAATATCATCAATATAGTTTAGGGCCAAGACATCTGTTGTCTAAATCACTTTGTTTCATTTGGATGTACTGAAAGCATAGCACTGTGAGCCACATAAAACACTTTGTCCCATCCTTTAACATTTACTTCTAAGCCACTCAACTTAGAATGGTCCTATTGTGTACAGGATCCCTCTCAGTCCAAAATTGTGTTTGTCTATCTTCTTTTTTTCTTTCCCATTGGACAGTTTTCTTGCAGCTACTTAGAAAGCATACCTCTTTCAAACAGTCTCTTGTTGGATCCAAATTACCTGTCTGTTTCAAACCCAAGACCATTTTGTAACTTGCCCCACTTGCAAACAATGATTTTTGTGCAGCTTTCTCAGATCAGACACAAAATGACTGTCTGATAAGAGGCATTAGTTATGTTCCATGTCTCAGTTCATTGATGCAAACTGACATTTAGCAGGTCAGTGTACTCCCACTGACTGTGCACATATATTTGTCAGCCTAGTTGTTGGCCATCACCCTAATGTCTTTTCATACACTCCACTGCCACAGTGTCTTGTGTTTTTCAAGATTGCTTCAGTTGGATGGATGACAGTGTCAGATATCTTTATAGTCCCACTTTTATTTGCCTGTTGACCGCTTCAGTCCATACTGAAATATTTCAACTGCTAGATGGATTGCTATGACATTCAAGATACCCAGAAAATGAACCACAGATACAATGCCGGGCACTCCCTGACTTTCCCTCTCATACCTCAATGTGCTAATTATTGGAATGTCTTAACACTGTTATATGAAATGCAATGAAATTTGAAACATCATTCATCATTACACCATTCACAGATTAATCCCAATATAATGCAAATATTTAATCAAGACTATTATCCAATATTATCTATACACTGAACAGTGTTATTTTCTTATTGTATTTTCCTAAGTTCCTTTGCTTGACCTTGATGGAAAACATCATGGGGTTAAGGGAAGTAGTAGGAAAAACTATTTAGGACTTGGGAAAAGACGACTGCACTACAATGAGATTCCACCTGCACTTCCACTCGGCTGTAATGTGGGTCTGCCGCACTGAAACTTTGAACAGTTGTTCAAATAATAAATATCTAATCTACAAAAATCACTTCAAATGCTTTGTCTATTGCAAAATTGTTATATTCACTCAAAGAAAAACTAGCTGAAAATAGGTGCGTTTCCATCAGCCTGTTTAGATGCGCATCGAGAAGTAACGCATAGGAAACTTATGATGGAAACACACATGATTCGAATTTCTTTTAATGGGCATTTCCCAATGATTTGAATCACTTTTGAATGGAAACATGACTAATGATCAAAAGTCAATATGGAAGTTGCCATTGGGAATCGTGAGGCAGAATTGTCAAATTTTTTTCATAAAGGATGGGATCAGTGATGGGCTCTTATCCAAAAGAAATCTTAAGGTTTTTTCTTAGCACTTGGAGAATTCAAACAGCTCTTATCATTGCTGCTGCTCAGGGACTTTGGGGTCAATTCTTTCAAATTGGAGGCTTCTTCAGCAAAATAGACGATTCGACCGTACTCTTTGTTTCTGGTCTGTGATTTTCTCTTTTCTAATTTACCTGCGTGATTGAGCAACTGCCTCAGTGAAGCCATAATGACTAGAAGGTTGTGCACCATATAGCAGCTTGTGTTACGTTCCAGCTAGATTGCAGCAGTTATGCTGCCTGACCAAATCTACTTTTAGGTTGTGTTAAACAGCAACTGAGAACTCAAATTTCTTGATTTTCTTTCCAGAAATAAAAATTAAAGAAAACATTACAATGATTTTTATTTCCCAGTCAGTGACTTACACCTTGACACCATTCCCCAAAATGCATCTAATAACCATAAATATGAAATTTCTTTGTTATTCTGGAACTAATATAATTTGGGTTGCCATGATAAGTTTTTCACAGAATAAAATATTGTGGCCAACGGAATTCACAATAACAAGACTGTTTCAATTTTTACAGAAAATTTAAAAACTGAATGCTCTCATTTAAATTAATCATCACTGTTTTATTATGTTATGTCCCTCTGTTTGGCAAAAATAATTGAGAAGAGGGTGTAGGGAGCTGTTAATCATAACTCAGTGCATAAAGTATGCACAAAATGCAACAAAATGTTGATATAGATTAACATCTACCAACAAACAATCACTTGTTGGAAACTCTACACATCAGCTCTTTAAAGGCTGCCCTCTACAATTCTAATCATCACCATATCCTCAGCTATTAAAGGTAAAATATGTACTGATGGTTTCACCCTGATACCCGTTATCCATGCCTGCTTCTCTTTTTTTGATTACAGTTTCAAACAATAATTGCTGATATGAATTCCTGGCTCCACATTAATACTTCGGGGCATTCCCACACTCGAGTGCTAAATGTTGATTAGCTCTTCCTGCAGACTAAAGTACTCACACTGCCAAACTGCTGAGGTAACAATTTTTTTGTGTAAAAAGAGCATCTCACTGTGGTCTGTCATCCCTTCTGACATCATTTGAAGTGGTGGTAGCCACACGCACACAAAGACAGCTAGTTAGCTATTAATTGCCTTATTAATTCCTTTCCCCCAAAGTTTTTTGAAGGATAGCAGCCAGTTAGGATGCGGTACTGCCCCCTTTTAATTTGGAGCGTCAACTAGGAAGTAACTGCTGCTGGATTATTCATATCAATATTTCATGCTTATTATTAACACAAAATCTATAGCAGAGCTCTATAAATCAATATTTCATTTTTACATATCATTACCAATACTGGTTTATTTCAAAATCCCTTATCAAAGTGTTACAGAGAGTATGTTTTGCTCATCTGTGTGTTCTGCGAAGTTGAGTTAAAAAGTTTGGACAAATCTAACTGTTGTGTGAATTCATTCACAAAAGCACATTCACAAGGCACGCTGATCCACTCCAAACCTGCATAGGGCGACCACACAAACGGAGGTGGTGGAACCCAAACTTTCAGTAAATGCTCTGAGGGACCATATTCACCTGCACACCCAGTGAAAGAGCATGGGATGAAATGTTTGGATGGATCTCTCTCTTGCCACTGGAAACAAAGCACGACCACAGCTCCTGATCAATCAGAAGACGCAACTGGTAGGAAAGAAAAACTTTGAATGTGGATGATGTTTTGAGGTCATGCTTCCATGACTGTTTAGGTGAATGAGTAAGCAAAATTCAGTTTAAGTTGGATCATTTTGGTTATGCTACTCTAAGCTTATGCACTTTGTTGAAACTTTAAGTATATATATATATATCGTTACTTTAATCATTAACTGGTTTGGGATTTTAGGTTACTTTGAATGACTTATTTATTCTTTATGAAAACTTTGTGGGAAAATGTTTATTGAAATTTATTTTAGACTAATGTATGTCTTTTCCACTATCTTCAAGAAAATAAGAAAAATTTAGTTGTCCATTTCATCCTTCAGCAGTTGATCAAGCAGTTTTTCAGGTTTGGGCAGAGTTGTGGTCACAAAAACGCACAGAACTTGACATTAACCTATTAGAATGGGTGCGTTTAAACTTCTCACCAGCGCTGCGTGTTGACAGGCATTTGTTGTGAATAGATAACAGATCTTGTACAGCCAATTCTGAAACCTGCCTGGAAAATCAGAGGAAGGCAATTAAGGAGCAGCCCCAGGTCGCCCGTTGGGTTTAAGTTTAGGTGTACACAAATGCTGACCTGCTTCTCAGGACAAAGTATGAATTAAGTTTTTGGTTTTTTTTTTTTTTTTTTTTTTTTTTTTTTTTTTTTTTTTTTGCAATATAATTAATTTAACATTTTTACAGTTACAGTGCTGCAGCCTCTATTCGTGTTCCTCTGAGGAACACGAATAGAGGCTGCAGCACTGTAACTTTTCTGTATCTAGTCTTTTTCTCTGTTAGTTTACCTCTTTCTTTATTCCTGTACTTCTGTCTTTCCCATTTCATACTGTGATTTTTCATCTTCATGTAATGGCCATGTATCCACTGCCTGGATTATTCCCTTTTCTTTCAGTGGTAATTCATTTGTCATTCTCTTGGTCAACAGCTCGATCTCATGCACACCCACAATCGTCCATTTAAGGGTCTGTCAGCCTCGCACAACTCCTGTCTCTTCACTCCCATCATTTAATCACTGTTGCCTCACCCACCCTCTGTTGCTTCGCCTTTTGCTCTGACCACAGAGAACGCCTTCATGCTGAGTTTCCACTGTGGCTGTTTTTTTTTTAAAAACATTTTTTTGTAAGCGCTCATGTTTATTCCAGGATGTCACCCTCATCTGATATCAATAAGATATGAGCACAAATTCAGAGGGCTCCCATGCAGAGCAATCCTGTCCCATTTTCACATCCTCTTGTTCCTGACACATTTCACTTGTGCCTTCTGAGTTAGACTGAACACTGTCGCCTGTTCTGACTGGAGGCTAAGCTGCCCCACTTTCTCTTTGTCATTGTTGTTTTACGGAACTGCATGTTAACCCTGGCTCAGTCAAGCTGCTGTGTTGTCATAATTATGAAACGCGTCTCAGGGCTTCTCGTTATTCCTGCAATGGAAATGAAGTGTCACTCACTTTCAAAGTGTGCCAACAAGCCACAGCCTCTGGTTTAGAGCTTCACTCTTTTTCTGAGAAGACCACAAACCAGTTTATCATGATCTGTGTGTTTTGTATTTTTCCTGTGCTTTAGGTTCCTATGTTTGTTCCTTCAGTTACTTCCTGTTTTATTTTGTAGAGTCTCCATGTTTATTCTGCTGAGTTTTACTTCCTTTCCAGTGTCACACCTGGATTTCAATTCTGTTTAGAACTCACCTGTTTTCAGTTCCCTCATCACTTCCTCAGTACATTTACTCCTGGTATTCAGTTGTTCCTTTGTCATGCTCATGTTGATGCATGTTGTTTTCTTGTAGGTCAGTGTGTCAGTCAGTTATCTAATCTTTTCAGGTGGTCCATCAGTCCTTTTTTCATTATCCAAAAGGAGAGAAACTGGTTTGAAATCTGCCATAATGATAGGATTACAGATATAAAACTGCCCAGTGAGTCCACATGTCTTTAAGAAAGCATCTTTCTCTTCTTAGGATATTTTAAATTTTACCCCTTTCGGATGTCTTATTCTTGTTTCTTTGTCTGGCATGATTTTCTGCCCAATAATATCACCAGTTCTATGGTTTTGTGTAGCATATGGCTTTTTCCACCTTCTGTTGATTACCAGCTTTCCAACAACAATTCTGAGAATGCAACATATTATTTGGCAATTTATTGTATCAGTGCTACATGATCAAAACTAATGTTCAATGATGTGTACTTTTGTATGTACTCTGTACTCCTGATCTTAACAATCAATGAGTGAGAGTGAAATAGAAAAGATTAGGGAAGTAGAAAAGTGAAAGAACTGGTGTAAACGAGCAGGGTGAGTGTCAAACTAGCAAACTTTCCCTTAAACTCACAGGAGATAACCTTCAATCATACCCTCTTTCATCTTTATGGTGTTTTGGAAGTCGGCTGTGTCAAGATTCCTCAACGTAACGCAGGGAGTGTCAGCATCATGTATGAACATGTACTGTGACATTTACTATCAGATGGCAGCATAGAAGCTGCATGTCTTTGGGGGACTAGGCAAGGTAAGCATGGTTCTCAACTATATCAGTAAACTGCTACATTTGTACTTTTGTGATGTGGACTAATGTAGTAATTTTATGTTTGAGACCCGTTTGTCACAGGAGAAATTAATAACCACTAATCGGTGGATTTCATGCTAAAGAAGAGTCAAATTACATGTCACACAACTTTTTGGGGGGTGTCTGAAAAAGTGATTTAAAAAATGGAGTTGTTGATGTCAGTAAGGTGGAACAGGAAACAAATGGAAATGCCTGAGACACTTTTTTTTTTCTTTTACAGTAAATTAGGTAGAAACTTGCCAATGGAAGGGGAAAAAAAAGCACAAATGTAATTAACAGAGAACAAATGGGTAAACAGGCAAGCAGGTGGCAGTTAACACAAAAGCCAGTGACAAATATATCCAAATGAAGCAACACAGTGCAGCTGGCCAGGCAGGTACGTAAAAGCCAGACGCAGGTGTAATGAGGCAGTGATCATCAGGTGTTTGCTGAAATGGATGATGGAGATCAGATATTTTTCTTTTTTTTTGGGGGGGCAGAAACACAAAACACAGTTCTAGTTTGCTTACTTTGGTTCAGATAATTAGAATTATTGAGGATAAGTAGAATTTATTTAAGAACTTGTTTTTATAACTTTTTATAACTTTTATAATATTCACAGGCAAACTGTTTTAATGACTTTTCTAAGTTCTCCTATGTAAAAACATCTCCTTTATTCTGCTTGTTTATAATGAAAAATCTTTTTTTTTCCATAATTATATTTTCAAACACATTTAATAATTACAGAATTTCATTCTGCTGGTAGCAGCATAAACGTTCCATGTCTGTGAAACACTTCATCACAAAACTCTTCAAGAGAAAATCTATCTTAGCAAATGGAAAAACCATTATGGCTGAATGCCACTGCAAACCAAGAATTTGGTAGTTAGACCTACCACAGTTTTACCTTCATTCATGGTAAACTTCACAACCTTAAACAATAAAAAGAAAGAGGGGGGGGGGACAAGAATTTGGTACCAACTGGAAATCTTAACTGGAGTCTCATCAACTCTGAGGATTAACTGTTTTTCATGCACTTTGTTTCTGTACAAAACTAGGAGGTCTGGGGCAAGTCATATGAGTTTGTAGTTTAACTAGCTGTAGTTTGTGAAGTCCTCTACCATTTAATGCAATGGGCAAATATTTCACTGAGACTATTTTCACTACAGTCTGCTCAAAAAAAAAAAAAACGAAAAAAAGTGTGATAAAGCAGCACTTAACAGTTGTCTTTGCTGATGAATTCATGTCATGGTGTGACATCACAAAATTAAAACTTTTTCCATAGCAATTTCCATAGTATGTATGTTTATAAAGGAGCATTATTTTCACGGAGGAATTTCTCACCTTCAACTCCTGGAACCCCCAGACTTTTTCGACCACAGTTTAAAAAATCAAATCATCATTCCCCAAAGTTCTGACAATCTGAAACGTCATAGTGACTCAATTAGAAGAAAAGGTGGAAAAAGAAAGGCTTGATATTTAAGAACAAGAGGACAGTGCACAACCAATTCGTGTGGATTCTTAATTTTTCCCACCCCTCCTTTATCGTCGACTTCTTTGTATCTGTTCTCTTCCTTCATCTTCCTTTTGATATTTAAGAAACCTCCATGATGTCATTGTGGTGTAATACCAGAATTTATCTGGTTTGCCTCAGTCAATCTTTAATCTGCCAGTAGGGATTAAACAAGGGAGTTCCCCCAAAAGTGCATTACATACACTCAAGTAACCGCAAACACAGATGGATCCAGTCACAAATATCATGGCTGACACGACGAGGGAGTTTCCTCATAACGGTTCATTTTCTGTGTAATTTACAACTGGTGCGCAAACACGCTCAGAATAAATTTCAAAAGGAAAAGAATTGATGGACTTCGTGTTTTTCGGTCTTTCACTTTCCGCGTGCGGAGTGTTTATCATCTACCAAAACTGTAAAAACAACCTTCAGCCACTGTAGGTTTCCATGTAAATTAATGAAGCATTTAAGCCTTCTCAAAGGGGTAATTATGACATCCAAATGTTTTAGAGTAGAGAGAACGCATGGAAATTAGAGGCTTCAGTTGGCTCCCTGCCTGCGCCATGCCCAAAGTATTTCTCTTCACGTTGCCACACAAATAAGCAGCACTGCTTTATAAATTCACAAACAACTTATGAATGGGAGAAAAAGATTTGAACTTCAAAATGTGAAAGAGTGGTTTTAATATACGCCAATCCAACATATCAAATCATCCCCTTAGGTCGGACTTTAGGAATATTTCTACATTGAAGGACAATTATTGTTATACTGACCTTTTCAACCATGTCTATCATTGTAGTTGGCATGGTTAGATGTAGTAAAGTTCTGTATGGGCTGTGGATAGAAGCGGTATGCATAAGTGCACGGTCATTTGAAAAAGAAAAAACAAAACTCAAATAATATGGGTGCAGAGGTCACGATGTTAAGTGATTATGCAATACATTTGATCGTCCTATTAGTTCTATATTTCTGCAAATCAACATCGCATCATAGCTACAAGGTGGTTCACCAGTGTATGTGCAGAATCATCACTGATAAACATGCGTAGTTTTGCAAAACTGTCCAGATTGAACATTTTCAATTGATGATCTGCCTTTGAATGCTAGCTCAGCATTACATCATTTACAATAAACTGTAGCTAAACCCAACAAGGAAAGTAAATCAAGATTAATTTCAGCTTACATTTTCTCGTATAGTCATTCTTTTGTCTCCCGGGATCTCTCCTCACTTTCCATACCATACCATACCCCCAACGCGTATTCTCACACACTCTGAATGTCAAAGTATACATCTTTAGCAAATACTCCAAAATCCCCTTCTGATACCAGCACGTAGAATAAACAAAGATATTAGCATGCCTGTCTTACTGACACAGACAAATCCCGATCTTCCAAACCAAGCTACAAGTGTGAAGAATTCCCACATACTGTTATACTCATACATTTTGCAAAATACATCCGCATCAATATTCTTGCTGTTGCTCAGTTGTTCATTTGTCTTGCCACCCATTCATTAGTAAACACTTTGTTGACAGAGTAACAAACGCATAATTAGGTTAGCGTCTTCGAAACTTACAGCCCTCCGTCTCTCTGATTACCAGAACAATTTGCATAATTCTTTTCTTGATTACATAATGTGGAGATGAAGCTGTTGTGAACATAGTGCTGTAAATGCCAAAAAGCAATCCATTCAATTGATTGCAATATCAATCAAATACGTTCATTAAGCTTGTGAGATTCAGAACATTTGCAGATGTAGTGATTCACACTGTGTAATCATGGCTCACAGTACTGAACAAGGGGAATCTCTTATGTTAGCTTTAATGTTGTTAAGTTCCTTAAAAATAGTCATCATACTTTATAGTTGACACGCACTGTTATCGCAAGCTAAAGTAGCCATCTTTTAAAAATGCTAATGTTATTATGAAGCCTTTTCATGCACTGCAAATTGAAAGTGTTCCTAATTATTGCTGACATGAACTTGAGCGCTCCGATTACCTTCTCAATCAGCAAGATTTTTTTCTTTTTTTTTCCTTTTCTGAGTCGTAAGATAAGGGATCAGCACAGTATGATTGTTTCTTGAATGTAAATGTTGTGCTCGTAATTTCATCACAATACCAAACCAACGTCACGAATTGTCTTTATACAACAATAATGAAAAAAAAAAAAATTGGAGTTGAAAAAGTCAAAAGCCTGGGCTAATATATCTAACATTTTTGTCAGGCACACACACTCAAAAGATAATGAAATACAATGTAAAATAGTCAGTGTGTTAAATGAATGATCACTGATGCGTGTAATTTACTGAGCAGCAAATTACTGAAGTGGCAAGAAACATTAAATCACTCCAGCTGATTGAGTTGATGTACACAGTAATGGACGCTAGGCTGAAACATGTTGTTGCAAACAAAAACAATACTTTTAAGTACATGCATAATTGCTTAGATATCTCATACAAGCTCATCTTTTTCTTTTGTGCCATTAGACTGTGTGTTCTACAGTGTGATTTGGTGTCCCATTATTAATTACTTTCACAGAAATTAATTTACTTCCTTTTTTAATATGGTGGGACAGATAACAGTTCCAGCAGGGGCCAACGCTGTGTTTGATAAACTGTGGATATTTCCTCTGCAAAAGACAGCAAAATTGAATTTGGCTTTGTTTAAGAAAATCAAGCACACAGTTTTCATAAGTTCACAAGGTGAAGTTTTGTTCTAAATGAGCCATTTTTTTCCTTTAATTTAAAATGCTAACTGTAGGTGAGGGACAATAAATAAGCCTTAATTTCACTGTTAACTGTTGTCTTCTTCTTCTGTGGCCGACTCAACTTTATCCAAATAGAATATTTACTGCAAGAATAATTAGCCCTAACCCTACTTGGAAGCGAATCCTTTCCATTTTTTCCCCAAATATGCCAGGATTGGCAGCAGATCTCACCTTGTTTTTAACAAGACTCACTGGATTTTGATCAGCAATATCTCTTGCCTGGAAGTTATGACCTATGATCCTGTTCATGAGTTGTTTCATTAATGAGGAAGCGGCGATAGAGTTTAAGGTTGTTCAAAATCTCTGAGAAAATCACTTCCCTGTCAGAATAAGCATAAAAGTATACTGTGATGACCAGTGGTGTAAATCCTTCATGTAAGTTACCAAAGAGATTATCTTTAAAAGCCCTTCGCAAGCACCATAATATGTACAGCTGCTACAGTCTGAATGGACTTGCATGTAACTTTTAGTCATGTGTTGAATTATCTCATTATACTGGGTTTAAACAAAACTCAGACCTCTAAACTTTTCATGTTTGATGCCATGCTTGCCATTTTGTGGCAAAAGTAATCGTAGGCTAATGAATGTTGCTTTAAAATGTCAAAATCGATACTGACAAAGCGGCAGAATCTATAAGCATGGCACTTGTATATTTCTTGTCAACTTTCTGCTCGTCTTTAACACTTGCAGTCATTGTTAGCAGCTCTGGATGACAGCAAGAGCCAGGGATTCAAATCGCAAATGTGAATGCAATCTCTTCAGTCCTGATGGTAATGTAGCAGCTGATCTGATCTTCAAATGTCAGCTGGTTCATTATTAAACCAAAGGGTTGTGCACCTACCTGTCATTTAGCTGCTTTTGAAGGTCAGCAGCTTAAAGAGTATTCCACTCAATAGCTGACACATAGTCACACACACATGAATACACTTATTCACACAGACACCCATTTAGAAACACTTCTCTTCATGAACACCAAGACAAAAACACACTTCAATAACTCTTAAATGTCTTCTGTCAGTCATTTCCATGCTTATTTACTTTTCTATCTTTAGCCTTTGATAGGATTCTCATATCTGCAGACTTAAATATGATGACAGTCCATCTAACCTATTGTCCATTCACCCATGGGGTTTACCTTGACATATGAAAAAAGCTTCACAAACAGATGAGCGGCCATACATTCAAGGACACCAACCTCAGCCCTTATGTCTGCATAACCCCAAGCATCCGATTTAGAGCACTATATATGCATTTTTAATCTCAGAGATAGACTTTTTCCATCTTTCTGTCACTCTGTTTCATTCTACATTTCTCCCTCCTTCAGATCTTCATAATGAGTCGGTAGCCTTTCACCCCTCAACAATAAACTGTTCTCTTCTCTTACTTCCTTTTTTACCAATCATACAAAATTCAATACTGAAGAAGAACACTTAAGGAAAGGGTCAAGGACTTAAGCTGTCATTAGCATTTAGATTTGAACCGGTGTGAGGTTTTGGGTATGAAGCGGAAAGATTTTCAAGTGGTGAAGAGACGGAGAGTGGTATGTGAGCGCAGAGCCATGAACAGCAATATGAGAAGGAGGAAGGCAAGAAAATAACTTTTTTTTGGTTTGTAAATCTGAAGAACCATCATAAATGCTGAAAGACAAAATCTGAAAAATGAAAGTAAGGGTGAGAAAATGGGATTTCGAAGAAATGGTGAGATCCATGGAAGAGTGAGACTGTGATATGAGGAAAAGCAGATGAGAAGAGAAACTGAGCACTATCATCTTATTTCATGTGAAAATGTAATTAGTTACAGAGAAAGAGTAACTGGAAATATTCCAGAGGAATAAGTGAATCACTCTTCTTGAGCTCAAAGACTTACACATCCTTGTAACAGTGGGAAGGAGGCAGTGCTAATAAAGATAACAGAAGATAATAAAAAAGCATGTTATCAAAATAAAACATTTACTTTGATTCAATGTACTTTCAATAGAAAAAAATGTTTTCTCAGGTTATTGGCAGGTGTCATCTTATATTGTAATTACTGAGACATTCTGCCAGGGTGATAACCTGAAAGGCCAGAAACTAGAAAGATAATTCTATATATAGTTTAATGTCAGGGAGAATTCTATAACTCAACAGGACTCATGTCATATTACTTTTTGACCATCCACAATTGTTCAAGGAAACATGAATCAGTGGAGAGGGACTTTCTGAAATACCTGCTCGGAATTCTTGGGATTTTGAGTTGCAGTCTCTTTCCAGAATGTGTAATATCTACGTGACTTGAAGGGGACACAATGATGACACTAAACACGAAATTGTCTCAAAATTCAAGTTTGCTGCTTTTAAGATACCGTAAAATACTGAGGACGGAGGAGGGGAAGGCCATGTGGCATCAATCCACTGACACAGAAAGGACCTGAGTTAAGCCCCATCCGACCCAACATTTTTGAAAGGTTTAGTCACTTTTTCAGCTGTTCCGACCCTTGGTTAGGTATCTTAAATGTTTGGGGGTTTTTTTCAGTGTAAGTTGATAACACTTTGCTTTCTCTGTCAGTAGTATACTGCAGTATACATTTTTTTGCTGTTATTAAAAATCCACATGAAGTGGGACTGGGCTGTGAATCCTGAGTTGCTTAGCCTGTAATCTATCTAACCAAGTAGCAACCCAAGTAGCCTCTTAGTCCCTCTGAATATGCCCTGTTGTCACAACATAGTCCAGCAGTGTGTGCATGAACAGGCACACACTTTGTTCTTTCAGAACGAGCAAAGTTTGACTTTTTCCTCTACTGACGAATACCCCTCCTTTTGTTGAATATACTCACACAGAAAAACGAACGTTATTTGTTTTCCATAAAGTGAAACCATGTTAATGAACCAATAAAATATTCCGTTTTCACAATTTCCTGAAATGTTCTGACAAATGTGGAAAGGGAGGGATGGAAAAAAGGGACTGAAGAGTAATGGAAAGTGAGGCTGTAATCATTTTTTTTTTCCAGCCAGCTTCATGGCTCTCCCAGGTCCTTGGGTATGTTTCTTTCAGATGTGAGCATATTCCTCTGGGATGGCCTGTTGCAGTAACTCATCTCGTGCCCGTGTCTGCTCACAGTTAAGGCCTCAACATGACTTTGTGACCGGGTGCTTCCCATGACATATGGAGCAATTCATTTTTTTTTTTTTTTCTTACTATGATTCATCAACTCTTCTTTGGCTATACTTACACGGACAGTTCGTTTTCATACACTCCACAGCATCTGACATACTTGGGTTAATAACCTAATTCCACTCCTGTACCTTTGGAACAAGGACAGTGTTCCAATGAAATGGCCAAGTTAAGCTGTCACTGTAGCTCTTCACTGATCACTATGGCTAATTAGCATGCCTATTAACTGGAGCACTTGTAACATGCATGTGCAAATCCAACCAAGAATGAACATAGGCAATTATAATAAGACATCATTTTTGTGCCACCTGTCAATCTATATTAATAGTTAAGTTTTCTGGTAAAGGCTAGCTTAAAACTTGGCTTTACTTAAAAGTTGAAACCAAAAGGCATTTAGGTACAGATAAAATACAGGCGGAATACTAGAGGAATTCAGTATAACTCGTTAATGAGCGGTCAGAGTTGCTTCCAATCAGAGTCCACCGAAACAAACCTAGACAGTTCGCAAGCCAGTGGGAACAAACCCCTTAATAAATCATCTCTAATAAACCCAAATGATCTGGTTTTTGATCATGAGTTTTACTTTGTTGTTTTTCTAGGATTATATTTGCTAAATATATAAGAAGTCTGATTATATTGGCACAAATCTGATTCCATAACTTCTTGCACTGCTGGAAAAAAAAGAAAAGAAAGTGGAACTAATTTGAAACACTGCATCTTACTTAGCTCTGGTTTGACTTGAAGACCATGTAATGGTGATAGAACAATTTCCTGTCTGGAGAACAACTAGAATTACATTTGAGGTCAGGGCTCAGAGATAATCTAATTCTCCCTAAATACACATTTTCTAGATAATGTCACGCTGAATATTAACATGTATAAATGTGCTTGTGTGTGTGTTTCTATAATTGTGGTTGTCTCAAAAACAGAACTGAAAAAGACAGCATGCCTGCACCTGTTTCTGATTAAAATGCCCTGATACAGATCTCAGACTTGTTTTTTTTCTTGGACTCTTAGGGCACAGGGGAATGAGATGTCTATTTGGCAAGACTGTTTGCAGTGGAAACAATGTGTGTTAAACCCTATGAATGTATCTTGGTCATGTCCAGCCTTTATATGTGCTCATGCACCTGTGAATGTTTTTGCATTCATGTTTTTGCTCTTATGGTGTCACGCTGCTTTAAACACATGCATCTGTGCATACATGTGTGGTGGACTGTGCCTTCAACAAATGCTTTACACTGAATAATACAAGACAGCATTTGCTAATCTTGCAGCCTTCTTTCTATGTTTCTCCAGAATATTCTTGGTTTTTGTTTGATTTTGTTCAGTGATTCTGTTCATTCAAACCACATTAGTCAGTAAGGCAGTATCTAAACATGAATGGAGGAATACTAATGTTACATATGTCTTAATTGGTTGAGGAGTATCAAATTCTTTAACTCTAGATGTGTCAGAGACAGGAAAAACTCCAAAAACAAAGCCTTTTGCCCATACCTGGGCAATGCTTGAGTGGTTTGATTTAGAACTTTTTTTAAGTCTGCAGAAAAGTTAAAATGCGTGGATGTCACACTTTGTTCCACACTGTCAAATCATATCAACAAAGCCATTTGGCACAGCATACTGCATATCCATTCACCTGGAAGTTAGAGTGAGAGGTTTTCTCTCCCGGCTGTTTTGACTGTGTTTGTGCGTGCCCGTCTGTGTAAGTGAACACAGGATTGCATCTTCCTTGTGTTTCCATGTGTGGGCATACTACGTCTTTTCTTGCCTTACTGTGTGTATTTCCTCATTTTTGAGCCATTTCACTTTTTGAGCTTTCATCTGGGCGGCCTGTTTTGCAAGTGTGCACACACACATAAATTTGTGTGTTTGTGGGTGGAAATATGTATGCTAATGTGTTCTACTTCCAAATTCAAGTCCTGTGGAGCTAGAACAACATGAACGGTATCTGCAAGGTGATAAACGCATGACTTTAGAAGTATGTGCTCTCGATATGCACATGTACGCTCTTTCTTTGTAATGCCACACTGGATTATTTCATTGAAATCATAATTTAGAATGAATCTCATACCAATTTCATGTCTTGTTTTTATTGTTATTGAAAGATAATCTATATTAAATGTAGAGTTGATAAAATAAGTACTTTCACTTCATCAAATAAAATACTTGGTAATTAAGGTGAAATGGGGGCTAAATTAATGATGTAGCTCATCTAGATGCTGAAATGTCATGTAGTCATTGCTGTATCCAGTTATTTGTCCTCTCTGAACTGTGGTAAAAATATATCAACTTCCAGTATTATTTGAATTTAAGGGGATGTTACTAACAGGCGTTTTTATTTTTTTTGTTTTTTATTTAATTTGTTTTTCAAATAAAAGGAATCTATCAAGGTCTGGTTTTCAGAATACATGTTTTTAGAAGTGTGACAAATGAGATGTGCTTATAAAGCTGTTGTTGATGGTTGTAAGGCAGGGAGATGTTAGAAAAGACTGTTCCAAGAACAGGATTAGTAATAGTTTGTGAAATCACAAAGCAACCCAGTGTAGCTTAATTTTTAAGAAGTTTGTATTCACGTTAGAGTCCAGCATCACAAAAACTGAAGAGCAATGCAGGTTCTGCAAAAAAAAAAGCCACTGTTCTTTGAAAAGTGAATGGCTGCTTTTATCCTAAACTTCATAAGTCAGAAAATGTGTAGTGTATAAATGTATAAAACAGTTTAAAATAATAAGCATTATCAGGAAGAAAAAGAGAAGAAAACAGTGCGTTAAAGTCTAAAAAACTGATTTTAATCCATGAAACACCGAGGTGGTTGTACTATTGTTTGGGCTTGCTTTGCTCCCTCTGGGCCCAGACGGCTAGCCTTTGTTTTGCACTGCAAAAAATCATATGCTTTTTCAACTTTTACTGATTATTGTTACTGAAATTTAAGAGCTCAGAAAATTTCAAGAATAGCTCTAAATTACTACTGTCCTATCTTGAATCCATGGCTGTGTAAACGAGGTTATATTTGTTCACAAACTGAAACTTTGCAACCTATGGTTAAGGGATATGCACTTTTAAGTTTCACATTATGATCAAATCTACACATGCATCAGTAATGGACAATGTAGGTGTGTTTGTGTGAATTTGGGGCTAGTGGGCTGCAAGTTGGCTCATTCATCATTGAGCTTCATTTCACTGTTTATTCAAAAACAAGCCAAAGTAATTTTTCTTGGAGAGAAATGATAGTCCATCTCAATTGACGGGACCAAAACTTTCATTATGATTTCAGATGAGCAGGTGGCTGAACCTTTAATATAGTGTTAAGTTGCAGTGTGAGGGCTGCTGGCTGTGGGAGTATAGTAAATAGCCTTGTAAATCACAAATATGTACTGCAGACTTTCTGCACAGTCTGCAAGAGCAGAGCTAGAGTGTGTTGGCAAAGTTGATTTAGCCTTGGGCCAGAAATACATCCATTATCAACATCATTGCTACTGTAGAACTGAATAGACTTAGAGGTTGCAGACTTTCACAGCACAAGTTGTGGAACAAATCAAGTATGTAAACTCAAAGCAGTTTGAAAAAAGCTGTGTCCTGCTCAAACTTCAATTGCACAATGAAAAATGCTGAAGCCAACATCCAATCTGCAGATAAAATATGATGGAAATAAAGAGTAGCAGCATGGTAATAGGTTTTTTAAGAAAAAGATCACACATCTAAACAAAAACTTGTCCTTTTACTAATGTGGAATTTGATAACTAATACCTCCTGTGAAGCTTTAATCTTGTTGATCTCCTACTGTGTGCTTAAAGGCAGGTAATAACATAGGTTTAACGGTCATTGGAAGTTTGGAGCAGTCATTTACCCGATTTCCTGTCTGGTGAGGAAGTGTGTTGCCAGTTATGATCATCCTCACAATGTTCATTCTCTCTCAGGTCTCTGATGGCCTGGCCGTGACCCTGACCGAGAGGTTAAAAGCCACATGTTTCCCACCATTTCTCTGTGTTGCAACTGTGCAGCCTTCAGGTTTTACAGAGAACTGTGCATGTGGAATAAAGACAGCAGCATTTTCCCTGTAGAGGAGTGGAGGGGGTATATGACTGGGGCTGAAAGGCCAAGGTGAAATCAAGCTTTTATGGAAAATGTGTTTCTGGTTAAAATACGTTTTCTCTCCTCCACCAGTTTTTCACCTCTTCCTTTTTTCTGACAGACTATGAAGTAGGTATGTATGGGGCTACTTAAACCTGTGAACTCATGCAGGAAGCACCGCTGTTAACAAATACACATGCCATGTCAGTGTATAGTTGGTATGCTTGATATTTTAATGAGTCTCCCTCCTCAGGCGAGGTGAATCTTTAAAGTCCATTTCCACTTAAAAAAAAAAAGGAGTTTTGATAATTTGGTCATTTCTTTTGTCCTAGATGTTAGTCTCTTAAACATTCATCACTTCTTTATTTTTTTTGTTGTTGTTTTTTTTCGTTTTCATAAATCTTTCTAAACATTATCTTGAGTAGAGCATGAATTAACAATTTGCATAAGACAACAAGAGAAGATGCACTGAGAGGGGACTGTCAGTAACGCTGGGGATATCTTATGGTTCAATTTGGGAAGTTACTAATTTCATTTCTCTTTTTTTTTCAGTAGTCATTATAAAATGCACTGTTACTGTCACATTTGAAAATTTGAGAATTCTTTAGAAATTTCTGTATTTTCTAATTCCTATAACTTGATAAGAAATGACAAAAATACTTTAGTATCCTCCAGAGACAAAGTAAAGTGTGTGATTGGTGAAAAAAATTAACTTCCAGTATTGATGTTTGAATTTAACGGGATATTATAGACAGATGTTTTGTTTTTTTTTAATTAAAGGATTACAAACAGGTACTTTTTAAATGTTTCTTTTTTTGGTAATGGTAATCCATCAAGGCCTGGTTGTCACAACAAATGTTTGTAGAAGTGTGTCCTTACGCAGACAAAGGAGATATCCTCACAAAATGAGTTGTTGATGCTTGTCAGGCAGGAAGATATTGGAAAAGCAATTCTGAAAAGTTTAGACTCGACAGGCTTCCGGATTGCATTCAAAAGAAAAAAATGAATGTGCTTTGTTACGCTCCTCATGGATGATCAACCAAAAAAAGATTGTTCCAAGACTAAGATGAGTAATAGTCTGTGAAATCACAAAGCAACCCAGTGTAGCTTAATGCTGAAATAGTTCATGCTCAAGAGTCCAGCAAGATCTTAGCTTCTCTCCAAAGCCACACCTCGACAACCCGTGCACATGCGAGCTAGCCCTGGGCCAGCTCCAGAACCATGGGAGATAAAGTAATTTCATGAACACCCTAAACTACAGCAGTCTACAAGCTGTACAGTAATGAAAACAGCAAATCCCCAACAAAACATCCAAAGCATTAGATGTCCAGAAGAAAAACAACAACCATGGTGTCAGTTCCAAGGCCTGCAGTTGTTGCCACCATGAACAAGCCATCCGTAGTTGACTCTGGTTTGACCTCTTTCTTTGTCCAAATGTTTTTTTTTGTTTGTTGTTTTTTGTAAGTTGTAGCCTTTTAGGATTCAGTCTTCCTTTTCTCACTTCCTTTACCAGTACTTGATGTGGAGGCTTGGAAGCTTTAAGTTGCTGCTCCTTCTCAGCTTTTCCCGGGCTATCTGTTAGTTGCTAGCTGCTCTCGTTGTCTGTCCCTGCAGCACTCTGTAGTCTGATAATGTTCAATAATGTACAGCCAGAGTAAATGCAGGAAGGAAGATAAACAGGAAAAGGAGCTGGTAGGCCATCCAATCATTGCATTTGGGTAAAAAAAAAAAAAAAAGCACGTCAACCTCCAATAAATAAACAGTTTTCCTGTAAACTGAACTTGTCTCGTAAGACCAAGAATTGAACATAGTTTTTACTGTTGCACTCACATTGGCAATCTCCTCTGTTGTCTTTATATTTGTTTATATATTTGCCTGTGTACTACACCTGTTAGCAGGAGGTTCATATTCAGTTGAGGTTTAACCAGAAAAAGCAACAGCTGCTTTTTGATGGCATTTAAGGCCCATGGATCAAGAACGTTAGATGTAAAGTTATATTTCCTCTGCATTGTCTTTTGCAATTATCTAAATATTTTATAATATTCATCTATAACTTAACCGATGCTCCAAGCAATTACAGAATATCGGAGATAGCCATTATAAATGCATCATTAAAAACAAGTACATTCTTAGCCCAATAAATACTATGATGACCTCTGATTAAACTAGTAACTTGCTCTTGCCATGCAGACTTGGGATAGAGGAGACAATGTTGTAAAGCACATCATTCTGATCTTTAATATTGATACAATGAAGACAGTACAACGTTCAAATAATTGTCATTATAGAATCTGACCCTTTCCAGCATAATAAGTCTTTAAAATTGTCGGTGTAGTAAGGTTCCGCTTTGCTGCTGATCCAATCTAGCATCAGTCATAACTCACTCACTTTATTCTCACAATGTCATGCCCATGTTTGCCACCCACAAGGCCACCTTTGTAAAGGGCAAGGCTTATCTCTAGCATAAAGTAACCCCTCTTTATCTTCATAATGACATCCTAATCCGGTAAAACATCAACACAGAATAAAATTGTTATTTTCCTAAGCATCATTAACCATGAAACTTAATCATAATTAATCCTGGTAAAAAATATAAAAGTATCAACTGACTGTACTAGTAAGAATATAATGCAGAGAAAAAAGTCTTGATGTACAATGTGTGTGGGGAAACAAAGCTCCAATCTTATCTTTCTGTAATTAGAAACTTTAGAAGTGAAGTTAATAGAAGCAATAGTGAATGTTATCATGTCTTACCATAGAAGGCCTCTATAACTTCTTTGCTGAGGAGGTACAGTCATCCTCATCCAATCAGTAACAGCCTCACCAAAAGTCCATGTCCATGAGACGGTTCATGTATCTTTGGTTTGTCGAGAATTGATGTGGTGCCTATAGAACTACGCTATGAAATGTATACATTGTTTTCTGATCTCTTCACGGGTACCAGCAATCTCAAATCAGGGTGATTAAATAGGTCACAGGATTGCTATGGACCAGAGTGAAGAGCTTGTTGTATTTGGTGTCACTCGTGTCTTAGTCATTGAGGGATTCAGCAAAGGCAACCTTGCAATCCATGAGGATATTTTTGGGTAAAAACAGATGTGGATTATTTCTTATGAAAAATAACAGGATCATTTGTGCCACTTCTATTGTTTATCTTGTTACCATTTTGGTAATTATATCAACAATACCAAATATTCTTTATCAAAATTTCAAGCAGCAAATTATTTTCTGAGAGCAACAACAGTAATGTTCTTGACATTGACACAATTTATCAAGATTTTGTGAATTGAAAGACTTTCACTCTTTGAAGTGACAAATAAAAAGGCACATTGTAGGTTTTCAAATAGACTCTCCTGGAAGCTTTTAAATAGGTTTGTATTGAATAATGTGAAAGGCTAACTCATTCATAATAACATGCATCTAAGAGGAACTTAGTGCACCCCTAAGGGATTTTGTAATATTATTTGTAATATAGTTTTACACAATTGTTTTTTTTGGTTTGTGGTAACACAGGTCTGCATAACTTACAATTGTAAAACGGGGCCTGATGCATGTGGATCATGGCAAAGTTTTTTTTTTTTTTAATAATCACTTTAATCCATCCGGACTGTTTACCATTTATCAACAGTGACCACAAACTGAAAAAATGAAATATAAAAATTGTATTTCTAGACCACATTTTAGGATGTCGTGTGTAGGAAACTATCAGGTTCAATTAAATCCCTTATCATGATGGACTTGTCCATTTCTTTGATTATTATTTTTATTTTTTTCACAATAAAGTTACTTTGATGTCATTTTTCAAGTGATTTATGCACATGACATGAATCAATCGATTAGCCTGTAATGACGCTCTTCCTAACGCTCTTCGCGTTGATGTTAAAACTTCTCTAAGGTGGTTGTAGTCGAGCTGGGTTTCCCCTCCATTTGCACCAGCAGGGAGCCGCTGCTGTGACAACATAAGAGCATTTTTATCCTCACGACTTAAGTTGTAATGATTTTTGTAATTTATTTAATCTTTTCAGTTATTTTCTACACAAGAGGATACATCTTTTTATACTCTCACCCTTAAAGTTGCAATTCACTCTGAACAATCAACTTCTCCAATCTAACGGAGCATGATAAAAGCAGAATCTTCTTCCTAAAAAACAATTGGCTATGTAAATACAGATGATTTATGAAGTAGTTCTACCATCAAAGTTTTCCATCTACCTTCATTTAAATCCACTGCTTTCCAATCCCTTCTTCCAATGCCTCCCCTTTTCTGAACTCCAGATACAGATCCTTTTCAGTATGCATTTCACTCAATCAGGTTCTCCAGCTAAGTAAGCTGATCTTGGGAGAAGCCATAAAAGCATTGTTTATGAACAGAGCAGTAAGTGCATTGTTGGCAAGATAACCCAACTTGATTTATGTGAAAGAGAATTCAGGGAGTAGTAAACTGAGAGAAACAACTCTCTATTTATTTATGCACTGGTTGCATGTGTCCATATATGTCATCCTCTTTCAGCATCTCTTTCTCACTTCTTTCTTCAGTTTGTTTCTTGAATTTCATTTTCCCATCATCGCACTCTCTTTTGTTTTGTGTGGAAGAACCCACCCTTCCTTTTATCATACTTTGTCTTGTCATTCTTATTTAGAAATGCACTTGAATCCACCTGACTTTTTTAAGACCTCTTTTAATCTATCTGTAGCAGGCAGCATTTGTTTTAAAAATGTGATTTGCAAATGTGGTTTATGGTGACAGGGTTCCTGGTTCAAATCCAGGCCAAGGCTTTTCTGTGTCAAGTTTGCATGTTCTCCCCATACATGTGTGGGTTCTCTCCAGGTGCTCCGGCTTCCTCCCAGTGTTCAAAAACATGCATGTTAGGTTAACTTGTGATTCTCAATCAACCCAAGACGAGAGCATGGTTGTTTGTCTCTGTGTGACCCTGTGATGAACGGGCAACATGCCCACGTGTACCCTGCCTTTTGCCCAATGTAAGCTGGGATAGGCTCCAGACCCCTGTGACCCTGTATTGAAGTGAGTGGGTATAGAAAATGGATAGATGATATATGGTGGGGGGCTGCACGGTGGTGGTTAGCATCGCCTCACAGTAAGAGAGTTACAGGTTCAACTCCTGGCTGGGGCCTTTCTGCATGGAGTTTGCATATTCTCCCCAGGTACTCCAACTTCCTCCCACCGTCCAAAAACATGCATGTTAGGTTAATTGGTTTCTCTACCAAATTGTCCTTAGGAGTGCATATGAGCGTGTGTGGTTTTGTCTCTGTGTGGCCCTGTGATGGACTGGTGACCTGTCCAGGGTGTACCCCACCTCTCGCCCGATGACTGCTGGGATAGGCTCCAGCCCCCCCACAACCCAACTGACGGATTACACGGGTACAGTAAATGGATTTATGATGGTGGTTTACGATGAAATTATTGACGATGCTCTGGCATTTGGTCGACTTAAGATTACTCAAAATACCAATGCTGCAAGTGTACCAACGCATAGAGAAATGGTCTTCCTACCCTATTCAGTAATGATCGGCAGCAATAACTGCGTCACACCGGTGCAGTCTCTCAACAGAATGTGGTCTAGATGAGTTGGTTCACAGCATAAAACACAGGAGATTCACAAGGTAAAAAAAAAAATAATTAGTAATCACTACACTCTCCAGTCTCCAAAATTGTTACATGCCTACATTTTAAATTGCATGAAAATGCCTGCAAATGTTATATTGAACAACCATGCTAAAAAAATGCTTAGCCATAAGGAGCTGGGCCGTAGTGTTACTTTTGGGTTGAATATTTCAAAATAAAAATGACCACAGGTTTTACCACATTATCTGAATGCTGCCTGAATGCAAAACAACAGGCAAAGAAATATGTTGCCTCCTAACAATTAATGCCTTTATTAAATGACACTAATTAATTTTGGACATGTGGACAAATTTAACTATTTCCTATTTCTTGACCAGGTTAGTTAACACATACCCTGAATGCTCTAGACCATCAAATTGACAACATCTTTACTTGTTGATGTCCAGCTAATCAAATTCAAACCAAATTGAATAGCAGCATCTGGTTGCTGCTCATCTTCTTAATTTCTATGGAAGCAGTAAGGGTGTGAGTTTTTCACACACAGTTTACTATTCACACTTTTTTTTAAATGACTGTATTTGTTTTAGTAAAAATATAATAATACAGTGTAATTCTTCATTCCTCTTCATCTGAGGCTGACCTGAGGATTTTTAAAAATCATTATTATAATTTCCTGATAAATGAAACCTTTAGAATTGAAAAATAGTGCCCTTTCCTGTTCAGGTGCCTATATACTGCTGTTTGACTTTTTCACACCATCATAACCCCAAAGCAATACATTTTGGATGCACAAAGAGCAAAAGCAAAGAAAGCGCCAGAACAATTTCTATGCTAACAATATCCACCCAGCTACTGAAGAAAATAGGTCAATACATACAAAACCTTTCTCGGAAGAGCAAGAAATATATATTACAAAATGGGGGGGAAAAAAGGATTCCATGACTATCTTTTTGTTAAATCAAAATTATATCAGCCAATAATTTTATAATCTAATGTATGTGTTGTATATGAATGGCCTTGGACAAAGCTTGGCAGCTCTGATTCCTGCCACCTTCACACAGCCTCTGTTAAACTTTGCATCATTTAGGTGAAGAACTTGTAAAGTCAATCTTTTCAGAACTAATAACCCCTGTTCATTATTTTTTGCAATCTCTTACATAACATATTCAACCATCTATGGCATGGAAAAAAGGACAACCGGTACAAACACATCTGTTGTTTGGTCTGTCAAATCTGCCCTCGCAAAAACCTATAGGAGACGGATTTAAAAAGTCGGTGCACGTCAAAAAGGTCAAACATATCAACATGTCAGCAGAGAGGATGACAAGAAGTGGTAGTGTATACAATAAAACCAAGAGGTGAGTCTATGAGTGGGCTGACGGGGGGAAAATATGAGAAACAAGGGCTGAGAAAGAATTTAGAGAGAAGACCATACATGGCTGGAGTCAACAGAATGGTGAGAGGAGAGTAACTGACGTAAGAGGGACAGATGATGTGTTGGTGTTAAGAATAGGATAATAACACAAAGCAAGGTCAGAAGAAAAAACAAACACCAGAGGCAAGGAAAGTTTGAGAGGGATGCTGGACTGAGACAAGGGTGACGAAGGTAGGAGAAGATAAGATAAGACAGATGTAGAGGAGTAAGTGAAGGGAAAAACTGAACACAGAAGGGTTGACCAAGGATGGGAACCGGGAGAATGAAGTGGCATAGTGTTGATGGCAGTTACACATCTCAATCTTATTTTTTCCCCTGTGTAAATGTGACTTCCAGAAGAATTTGAGGGGGAGTAAAACAGCTGCACTTTGATCTCTGTGAGGTTGGACTGATCAGCAATCCAGACATGCCAAAACACTTTTGCACAAGTCAGCAGAAGCAGCTATACAGACATTTAACACTTTTTTAAATTTTGCAAAAATAAAACATAAGATCAGAGGAGATTAAATGAGCAGTGGCAGAGAAAACAGTACACTGACAAGCATATGAACAAGGAAACGCCCTAAACAAAAAACATACATACAGCTGACAGTTTTTCGTCGTATACTAATTCAGTCCTCATGCTCGTTTTATTAAGTCCAGGATTGCTGACAGATGTGGTTTGTTGATCATAATTTCTGTTCTTTTAATATTAAACTTTAGGAACTTTGAAATCAACTTATTGGAAATGATCGGTGAAGTGAATGATGGAGGGTTGGGTAAAATCGAAAGAACAGATGTACAATGGGATGAGCAGACATGGAGCACCTTAGAGAGGTGAGGATTTTGATGAAGGAATAATGTATTTTGCTTGGGAAGATATAAATGTAGAAAAATATATCCATGTGCAAAAAAAGTTCCATCTCTACACTGATTTCCTTTTGCACAGTACAAAAATCTCACTTGTTCTATTTATCTCATCCCTTCTTTTGTGCCAAATGGTTGATTTTAGTATATTGAATCCTCCTGGTGTTAAGGCCTAGAAGCCATCTGTTGGAGTTCATTTAAAGACGAAAAAGGAAAGAAAGACAGAGAAGGAGCATATGACTCTTTTTGTTATCAAACTCTACTTACATAACACTCACAACAGCCAGGGAGCCTGATGGTGTCTGGCCGAGACCAACAAAAACAGACAAACAACAACAAAGACGGCTATAAACTAAAAACAAAACCAGCAGGACGGAGAGAATGAAACACTTGTGGTGATGTGAGAGGCTGTGAAACAGAGGAAAAGAAGAATAAAAGCAGATGGACACAGAGCGAGGAAAAGACGAGTTGAAAAAAGAAACGGTTACGTAGTGAGAATGAGACACCTGTTAGAAGTTAGTCCACTTTCTGGTTACGGTTCACTCACTGATCCCTCACTATGCTAAATCCTCAGTAAATGGACCATGATGTCTGCTTATTAAAAAAAGAGATTGTGTAATGGTTTAAACCCCAACCGTTTTAAGCTGAGCAAACCTTTCTTCTTTACAACCCCTGCATTGTCCTGGTTGTCTTAGACAACATCATGTTTTGAAAACATGCAGTCCATTGTATGAAAGTAGTTTTGTTTGACATCATGGTATCCATAAACCACAAATAGTTTGCCAAAACAATTTCTTCACCAAAATTCTACATAGAGTTGAGCAAGACTCTCGGGCTTGACCACCTAGAGCATTTCTGGACCGAACACATGTTGTGTAAAGCGCTCAGTGTGGGGTAAAAAATGAGCTGCAGCTGTCAGTAATGTGAGTAGAAAAGGATCCAAATGCAGAATAAGAGCAGGAGGCAGGCAGGTGAAGTATTAAAGGGATGCCAAACCTACGTGAATAAAAAAATTAACAGTGCAAGGTAGGTGATACAAGAGACCAAATATGAACCCTGAACTTATCCAAAAAGTGGCGTGATGAAAAAAAAATGATTACAGTATGACAGTAGAACTCAGCGTCTTGCACAAAAAAATCTTTGATTTGTTCTCTGTAGGGAACAAGGACCAAACCACTGACCTACCAACAAGTAGAAGGCCGCTATGCTTCCTGAACAGGAAAGGGAACATATTCAAAGACAAGCGTCTGCTACACAGGTTAAGGAAAAACAATTTGAAGAATTAGAAAAGATCAAGCTGAGTGGAGTACAGAACATAGTAATCCAACGAACAAGGTCAATGATGAAACCAAAAACATAACAATCCTCATAAACTTGAGAGCAGCATCATGCTGATGCTTTTTCTGGCACCACAGCTGAACAGAAAATAAGTAAATGAATAAATAAAAGACTAAATCACTGTGCCGTGTGTTTTACATGCTCTAGTTAATGCTCGAGTTAGACAAAAACTTAAAAGTCATAGATGTACTTGCATGGAAATGCAGACACCAACAGATAAGATGATTTTACTGAGAGGATAAGCACGCTGCCAGTTTGTAATAGCCAGGGAAATTTAATGCAGACAAAAATGCAAGAGGAATACAAATCAAAGCAGGTAATTGTCCATACTCATAGAGTGTCATCCCAGAAGTACCAGTGACAAAAAAAAAAAAAGATCTATATCTTCACAAGCACTAATTGGGTTATAAGGTGCAGCTGAGGAGGCAGACAACATGTCATGAGGACGGGTCAGGAGGTGAAAGAATGGGATCAGAAAAACAGAGAAAGACGGCACAGTTTCCACTCTGAGTGATTTACCATGGGCAGGATCGATACATTTGCCAAGGACATTGAGAACTGCAGCATCAGGCTAAATAAAATGTTGCATTGGCAACATGAAGTGCATATTGCACCAGGGTAGAGTTTTAAAAGAAAAACTCTAGGTTTTTGAAGATAAACTACTAACTATGACATCACAATACTGCACACTTCATCAACTGCTTAACTTTTGTGAGCATGACCCATCACACAGCGAACCCTTGTATTTCCATACACCCATTTGAGACCAAGAACCAGACAGAAGTAGCCCACTACTACTGTCATCTCTTTTGACAATTTCTTCCTTCGCAGTGGAAAAAAAAAATCATCATTCAAGACACTGGTTCATTATACTAAGCCTTTGTTATTTGCTACAGCGGCTTGCGTCGATGACGTCATCCCAGTAGACGAGTGTGTAGAAAGCCCTCTATCAGCCCACGATAGCCGCCAATAACGACAACGTTGCAGCTATGAACTAACAGTGCAATAGTACGCGTTCATTCATTCATTCGTCTTAAAGTATTGGTGAAATGAAGACAGGTAATGCCTTATTTAGAGGCTGCATCGTCTATGGCTCCATTCACTCCGTTATATGGATCTCGAGGAATCTAAATGTCTTCCGAAGGACGCCGACTTTCACCAAACTTTTCTCGGTGAGTAGATGAACGTATTTCATGCCAGAAATAAGGTCCAGGTTTAAAAATACCAGAGTTCCCCTTTAATCTTTATGGTGGAATACTGTCACATGTATTCAAAAGAAGATAAAGACTGTACATATTCCCATGTGCTTACATTGTGTTCTTGGAATCATTATCTATAATGCTCAAAATAGACAGAATGATTTCTGAATGAAGTTTGGGACTGGAATGACTTCAAGGGCCAGTCACCCAGCACTCTGTAGCTGACTTGGTTCTGCCAGCAACATGCCTCTGGAGTGGTTGCCTTTTTGGTTGCTGTCTATCCATTTGCATAATATCAGCGGTCAACAAGAGTGCAGAAGAAACATTTCAAAGACGATGCAGACTGAGATCTAAAGATGGAATTGTTGACCGTGACACCCACTGGCAGCAGTGCCTTCAAGGTGCTAGAAGGAGAAGGCAGCTGCAGACATAGAATATGGCATATGAGACTCATAATTTGAGGCAGCAAGATGGCAAGGTGGGACATTCTGTCCAGCAACAAAACACCCTGAAATCCAGCCTGAAGTTGTTTCCCTGATGTGAAAGGACACAACTTTTTTTTTTTTGCTGTACTCAGTGGCACAGGCATCAGAAATGCTGAAGCCCACAGAGCCAGTGTTTTCATCATAGTTTGCAGCAGCATTGTAGTTTTTTTTTTTATTTTGTTTTTTATTAAATTTTAATTGAAGGTAGGAATGAAAGAACCAGGCAGACCATCGCAGAAAAGCCACGCTACAGTCCAGAGGACAGCAGAGGAAGGCCCCAGGTAGAGCCACCACGGCCATGAAGCAAAGGAGCCAGGGCAGCATGGCAGGGCAACAGGCAGCGGCCACCCAGCTTACATGCTCAAGAACCACACGTCCACCTGGTAGAGGGCCCACCCGAGAGGACCACCTGCAGTAATTGCAAGTCAGCATTTATTCATGTGAGAGATGACTAAATTCACAAAGTGGCCACTGGGTTGAAAAAGAAAATTTTAAATTCAGTAGCCTTCCATCCTATCTTATATGGCCGTCTCATATCACATAGACAGTCCAGACATTTCAGCCAATGCCCTATTAAAAAAAAAAAAAGAACACAGCTGTGTTTTACTTTCAGATTTTATGTTTTATTCAATAAGGGATGTTGTCAAAATAGTCTAATCATTCTTTTGCTTGACTTTTGTGTGAAACACTTAAGGATATCAAAAAATCTAGTTAAGGTATGCCATCAACATTTGAAGCTGTTTACCCCGGCAATTACCTATTGCACAGGAAAAAAACAAACTAACAGAAAATTAAAAAAAGGGCATTTGCTGCCTGGTTGACAAACGATCGCTGGAAGTCGCAGGAGGTTGTGTGGTAATATCTGATACAAAGAGATATACAGAACCAAATGCTTTAGGATTGGTTTGGTTGCTAGTGGGTTGGATTGCACACCTACAGTTTGCAGAAAAAAACTCCCCAACAAATAAACTGATGGAAGGGTGTCTTTTTTTTGACCAAATCAGTGACTTTCTACCAACTATACTGCCAACTACATACTGTTCACGAACATTTTTGGCATCTCTGCCAGTGGTAGAACAGAACAGCCAGTGCTGCCTTGTTGATCATGAAGCATGGCTCTGATATTCATGTCTGCTTTTTTATTGAGACAACAGAGACACAGCCAACAAGGTGATGAAATACGGCAATACTCCCAGCACTTTTAAGTAAATCAATCTGGTTTCCAATCCGTTGCTGTCCACTAAATTAAGTAATTTAGTAGTTGGCTGGTGGTACCCGGTGGATCTGTGAGTGGTTGTGCATGATTGCTGACAACTAATCCCCAATCACTTACCATTCACCAACCCTTGGTAAACAGTCCCTGCAAGTTTGCCTCATCAACAAATTTCCAACCCCCTAGTGAATTAAACTATGCATTTCATTCTGCACATCATCGTCTGGTTTCTAGGCCAGTGTGACTGATGAAAAAAAAAAAAAATGAAAAGAATTATTTAGTTATTGTTGTTATAATATGACTGGCAGCTTGTGGCAGTTAAAGGACAACTTGAAATAAATGAAATAAAACAAGCTGTTGAGAGGATGCAGAAAAAAAAATGGGAAGAGACGCATTGAAACCCAGACAAAAGTTTGAATATGATTCTCTCTGGAGAGATACTTTTCTTAACAGAGAACCTGCAGGAGCGGAGGACTGCCCTCCAATCATGTTAGAAACAAAGCTATCATCCTGCTGGCAGTACTGAGATTGGATCAAGACGGAGGTAGATTAAGAAAAAGGGGTCATTTGATGGATCAATATGTATGGTGTAAGAAACAAAAGGTAAAATACTTTGAGGTGAAAGAAAAGGACAGCTGGCAAAGGGAAGATGTAGAAAGAAACACTAGATACATAGAGACAAAAAGTCTACACTGGTACACAAGTATTTCATAAAATGTAACTCCTTTCCTTTATTTGCACTTCACAGTACATGCCGCATAGAACGCTCACAAATTATGGCAGGTGTTTGTTGATAGATTTTGGACACTACTTGGATGCAACACTCACATGGTTACAAGCCAGATGCTCGTAATGATCTGAGTCACAAAAACATCTGCAACAAACATAGATTTTTGGATACGTGGTGCATGTTACAACTAATATATCTTTACACAAAATGTAATAACAAATATAGGTCACACATCTTAATCTAAAACAAAATCTACGTTGGATCTGCTTTATTCTTCAGTATATGCATGAACGATATTGTGACTCTAACTCTATTGCATACTAAACTCCCCTTCCAATTATGGTAATCTTAGTTTTGAATTAATTGCAAATCTATGATGCCAATGCAAAGCCATAAAATACGTTAAAATAAATGTATGCTCTGAATGTGAAAAAGGCCTTGTGATTGATGTAGCTTACACCAAGCTTCTTAATGTATCCTTACTATATTTAAACCGAGCAACTGTACAGTTTGAAGAATATTTAGTATTTTTTTTTTTTTCAATAATTCCGCTCTGTCATAGGAGGAGATAAATCTGAGTGTTTTCCATACCACTCACTCTCGCCTAGTCAGAAAATCCCATGAGTAGCAGCTATGCTTGCACCTAAGCTGTTAATGACATCCAAGAGACAGTTGCAAGGCATGATGGTCTTCACTACAGTTGAGAAATCAAATAGCTATCGCTATAGCTGCAAAATGGCTGATAATATATTTCACATTAGTGAACAAGCTAATATTCCAAGCATAACACTATGAGAACCATAGTGCAATGACATTGTGCTAACTATACCGTCTAGCTATTAATCTAATATCAGGTAAACTAATTTTGTCTTCACATCCCATTTGTCTTCTGCTTTGCACTGGTTGCACTTTACATTTATTTGCGTCTCTCCTACTCTATGTACTCAAATATGTTGTGTATTAAAACAGAAAAAATACCCATAAAGCTCATTCACGTGTTTTGCTATTTATTTTGTCAGGCAGCAAAATTTGCCCAAAATTGTGACTGAAACGCAGCCCATTAGACTACATGTTAACATACAGTCCCTAATTATTCATCTCAAGATTGTTACTCTGCTCTGATAAAATCCAGATTTTAGAACCACAGCATCATCTGACAAAATGACCAACCATATAATTTAAAGACGTCTGTGTGGTGATTTTGCCATACTTACATGCACAATGATCTTGAAGAGGGGAAGTTGGAAGCAACAGAACGTCTCAAAGATTTTCTCACACAGTTCACAGCCTCTTACCAGACCACAAGGACAACCCTGGGCATGTGTGAGCGACTCACAGGCACGTATGCTTTTGATGGACTACAGATGTTTGTCCTAAAATTTGCAAGATTTGTTATTAGTTGGTGCTTTGGGGGAAACAAGTCAAGTTGACTTGAGGTGTTGTGTCATGAAAGGAGCCAGATGTGGCGTGAGAAAGTTGACGTGAAGTGTGACTTGCTTGTGTCTCACACAAGCATTACCTAAAATCCATATATCTATTAGCTAGGATGTGCATACTCAGAAATTCATGCATACTTTAAGTTCTTTCTGATTCTCACTTATGGGTGAGGCATGATTTGAGTTCACATTTCTTTGTGTGTATGCAACATAGGAGAGAATAAAGGAAACACGTGAGACTATTTTGTTTTCAGTAAATGTTCTGCTTACAACATCTACTAGATAATATTAACTGATTTAATGTACATTTATTACATTTCTTCCTGTGAGTCTGTGTGAGGCCCAGAGAAGCAGATGGGAACAGCAGCTGTACTGCCAAAGCTATTTCATGACTCGATACCCAACAATAAATACAAAAATGAATACCTTTAAAGTGATCCACAAAAGGCCCACACGGAATTCATAAAATTTTATGGAATATATATGTAAATATATATTTGTAACTTTAAACAGCTTGTCAAAAAAAAAAAAAAACATTTTTCTTGGATAGCTGTAATCATATTATTGCCATTTTTTTCACACCCACATTAATAATTTAAAAAATATGAAAAATCGTGCGATCTGAATGTCAGAGAGCCCGTATTTAGATGAGAGAAGTGAAAAGCTGATCTCATTCAAGTTGATAATTCAGGAAAAAAGAATCCCATATTCTGCAGTGAGACTTGGCTGGTTTTTATGCAACCTTAAAGCTGCATTGCGTAACTTCTGTCGCCCCCTAGAGGATTTCTGCATTATTACAATTATGCAGCCGGCACCTCAATATGACGTATAGCCTGGAGTAACACGCCCCTCCCCTCCCCACCGCTACCCCTCACATGTGGCGAACACCAGGTTGCTAACAATATGTTACATTCATACCACCATTTCCAAGACAACAATAAAGTACTCAGTCCAGTACACGTAACAGCAACACAACCTGCTCGTAATTAACAGAGTCACTTACTTATCCAGCAGTATCAGGGCAACATCTGTGTCGGATCTCAGTCCAATCTCCTCCTTCAGGGCTCTCCATCGAGGAAAAGCGACGCTGATGCAAACTCTGCTTAGTCTTCTCTTTTTGTCACTCTCTCTCTTCGCCAACAGACCTTCTGTCGAACAGGCCTTTTCTTTTTAGTACAATCCACTTCTGAATTTCTTGGTCGCTTCTTCGAGTTCTGCGCCATGGGGCTTCTCGCAGCGCTCTCCTCCCCCCTCACTTGTCGTTGTCAGGTAAAACCGAGTAGAATGCGTCATTTCCTGTGCGTCAGCGCGGGAATGTCGCCCCACGACACTGAATACAAAAAGAACAAATACTGCTAGGAGTTAGAGGAGCCGAACAGCTTAATCAAGGTTGTATCATCTCCTCTTAGAGCTGCTTGGGTGAAACGGATATTTATAGACACGTAGAAGTTACGCACTGCAGCTTTAAGCTAAGGCTAATATTTTTTTACATGCAAATTATGAAAAGAACATTTAAAAGAAAAAAAAAAGTTATCACCTGTTGTGAAAGAGCAACAAACACCTCAAGCTCAAAATAAAGTCGGAGTAAAGCAAATTCAGAGATTTATATAGACTGTATAAATATGGTTATATTTGCAAGACAATAGCTGCTTAAAACATATTAAAAGGCAGAAAACTGTTTTACTGAGTTGTGGAATTGACATTGTTAAACATTTTTTCATTAATTTTCTGTTAAGTATTTTAGGGACAACTTTAAAATCACAATTCCATGACGCAGGGGGATTGAGTATTTCTGCCAATCATAAGTTGATTCCACCAAAGTTGAAAGTTTAGGTCCATCAGCTCCTACCTAGCTAGCTGTCCTGCCTTCATCACTGAACTAGTCTTACCTGGTTGCCAGAATTTGCAGAACTTGGGCTGTTTACTTAAACTACAGATGAGTAATTAGAACAAGATAAAGTGGACCGATATTGTGAAGAATGAAGCTGAAATGCTACACCAACGCAGACCTGGCAACACAACAGCAAAAAGTGACATGTGCCTAGTGGACTGAAAGACCAAGTTAATAATCTTGTACTGTGCTGTCACGGGATTGTATGTGCATGGACTTACTGGAGTTACTACACTCTGTGGATACATTTTACAAGAAAGCCAGCAGAGCATCATGGGGGCTCCAGGGCTGCACATTGACTCAAAGATCTTAAGTCTGACAAGTAACTACTGTCAGTCGACACTAAGTGGATGGGATTCTGACTGACTACCTAAGGCTCTTCCTTCCCTGCTGGTGTGCTCACGTTGCCCTGATATCTTTGCTGAATCCTCCCCAAGAATTAATGACCATGAGAATGACAGTAGCACAATTTGCCAGAGTTGATGACTTATGTCAAAGCTGAAAGGTGATCTTATGACCTAATATCTACAGAGAGCTTTTGTGATTTCACATCTGAGTAGGTTGTTAAGGTAAAAACAAGCAGCGTTTAATCTTTGTGTGTTTCATTCGAGTTGATCTGAGATCTGTGTATCAGGTTGTTCAGTAGCCATGCCCAGCATCAGAGAGCACAGACCAATATTTATTTGTCCTGTGAGCTTTAATTTAATTTCCGTGGTGACGGTGTTAATAATCTGTTTGACTGAATGGTTAGTGACTAACTTTTCTGCAATATTACATACGCATAAAGAAGAGTTAGGCCTACTTTACTTACACTTTAAATAATTCCTAAGAGTACAGAAATAAAACACCTGAGTTGGGGTAAGAAAGTTCAGGTATTAAATACAGTCCTCTTTAGCCTGCACTGTTTTAGCAGACAATTGTGCGCCCCCCTGAGCTACAGCTGCCTCCGTGTAACTTCTCAGCTCAACTCACGTTGTATATATCAAGTTAACTGTCATGTGGAGGATTATACAGATATGAAACCTAAAAGGTACAAATTGTTTGATCACTATGTCTTAATATCAAAAACATAGAAGACTAACACACAATCTGTCACTGTTAGGGCATCACTGAGTGATTTATCATTTTTAAAAACAATTAACATTCTGGTCTCTGGCCAGTTTGTTATATAGTTGTCAGATTAACATTTATTTTATTTTAAACTGCAGCATAATTTTTCAGCCTGGAGATAATGCCATGACACTCATCAGAGGACTTAACACTTTTGAAGTTGGAAAGGCAGGTTCACAGAACTTATCAGCTTACAAATGAAAAATAAATGAACGGATAGAAATGAACTGGTTGACAACCACAGGAAAATAAAAAACTGACAAAAACACTCAAGATTCAAAAGAACGGATGATTCTATTGATTCAGTAAGGGTCCATTATAACTGAACCTTGGTTTTCTTTGTTTTTTGAAAAACCTGGTTTAAACCTCTCATCACTGAGGTCAAGATCTATAATACCTGGAATTGCCAAAATGTACTTTGATAACCTGTTTGAGGACACTCGCACAAGACAGTCCCACACTGAGAGGAGGAGGGTTCTATCTGGGTTCAGAGTGTCTTCTGTCCCCAGAGGCTTATGTGACTCACCAGCAAAGTAACTTCAACAAGTTGAAGGTTAAGTTGAGTTGTGTTTGGAAAGACAATCTGATTTCCTTTATTTACCCAAGAAATAAAGAAACAACATTTTGACTTTTTTATTTGTATTATGTGCTTTTATGGTATTATAATTCATATTTTTAAGTTTGACCATATGTTGGCTGAAGGTCAAATCTTTTAAAAGACTAGATCATTGTTTTCCATTATGGAAATCTTACAAAAACTATGGGTAGATAATATAAACAAAGCTGAGTTTTCCACACTAATTTATAATTCCTACAGAAGCCAATCCACTAAATATAACAAAGTCATAACAAAGCTTCTCGTACAAATACCTCTAACGCTCTATTTTTAAAATGTTAGACAGCCAGAATTCTGGCAATTTGAAGTAATTAATCCTCAGTTCTAAGTTACACGTTTTCAGAGAATATGATTATCGGTAATTGGATTGTGTATGATTAAATGGATTGTAATGGGAAACATGACAACGTCAGCATTCGTGCAATTTTGATTACTTTAGGATAAACTGCTATTTTGTTCATTTAGATTATCTGATGTTTCTATGTAATTGGCACATCAACAGCAAACAGTTTTTCCCGCCAGATGGACTATTGCTTATGGCTCTATGAGGTGTATTTTCAACAAGATTCAAACAAAATTAATCTATGAAACTGTTAACTCTCAGCCTTTTCACACTCTCCTCCTCCTAAATTTCAATATCTTGCCACTAATTGCACATAAATATCTGGTCAGCTCAGTGTCATAATCACTCTCCTCAGCCATCCTTCTCATCCTTACTCCTTTACATTATCATATTTTCTCCTCTCAGTAAGTTTTATCAGTTGTCCCCCCACTTCCTACACACCTTTTTATTGTTAAACGTCACTTCTTTCTCCTCTTCCACTTTATACTTCTTATTCAAGTACATTTAGTGGTATGAGAAAGAACGGAAGTAGTGGTAACATGGTGCAGAGGTTTGGAATGGGTTGAGGTACACCAGCTAAGCAATTAAAATTCTCCTCATTTAAGATCATATTGTGTAGCTATTCACCATTTCTGTGTACTTTTCTCAGTGTGTTGCATTGATCTTCCCTTTTCCTCAGACAATACACTCACCTTGCCTGTTAGCCCTATAAACCTAAAGTTGTTAGGCACTGAAAAGCTCTAAAGTGGAGGAAATGACTTTACTTACTGGAGTGTGGAGCGGGACAGATGCATATAGCATAGCCAACAGCACACTGTCTGAGAGCAAAGGCTCCTCTCACTTTTTGGTTTCAGTTTCTTCTCACGTCTTATTTCATTCATTATGGGAATTGATCTCAATTACACATCTCAAAGATGTCTCAATTCCTAAAAAAAACATTGCAATGTATTAAAGGATCGTGATGCATTATACCCAAATTGAAAGAAAAGTAATATATTTGCTGTCTTGAACACTGTCAATGTGCATCTGACAGACTGTAAAAACAAGCTAGACTGGATAGCTGGAACAAGATAAAGGACAGCAGCGATATTTGCCAGGTGTAAAACAACAGGGATGAAGCAAAGGTTTCTCATTTTGTTAAATTCCTGGTTCCTTGATAACTGTCTCTTTGTGTCTCTTTGTCGCCTTCTCTGATGACACTAAAGGCAGGAAGGACTAAGATGCAACAAGAAACGGAGAAAAGAGGGCAGGTGTCTTTTTAACAGCAGACATTGACATTTGTCTGAGGCAGTTATGGCTTAGTTTTATGTGTTCTCCTAGTAAACCATAATAGTGACATGGAGTGATACACCAGTGCTTTTCCTGCTATGACCTACATACTGCAAATGCTGTGAAAAGGCCTCTTGCTTACACTTGCAGACTCAAAGACTCAAAAAGCATGTTCCATTAAACACAGCACTGAAGAATGGGATTAATGTGAATATTAGTAATAATATTAGTTAGCTGTTTCTCCAAGAGGATCTTTTGATTATTCATTTGTGCAACTGTATTACATAATGTAAAGTAGCTGTAATATTTGCAGCTGTTAAATATTATTATAGATTGCTGCACATCAGAATTAAAGTTCCACTGAATATTCTTCTAAAGAGGGCGTCTGTACACTCCAACACATACATCTATGTAAATAAACTTGAGCCATACACTATACAGTGTAATGCATTATTAAGCACAGAAATACAGCTTTCTGACAGTTACTGTGGATAAGCTCTTTGTTCATTTTCACAGAAATGTTCTGCCTTTCAAAAACAATAGGATTTTTTTTCTCTCCATCAGAAAGTATTTAGTCATTAAAACATAGCTAATAAATTCTAAAGGTATAGACATTTTGACCAGTACAAATTGGAACATAACATTAAATTACATGAAATATGTAATAAAAATAGTACGTGGGCATATAAATGGTATTAAATGTGCCATAAACTGGTCTATTTCCCAATTCTAAATCTAAAACTCAGCTGATTTAGGTGTTACTGCAGATCCTGCACAAAGGCAATTCCCAAGATTACTGTGTGTGAGGACAATCTGCACCACTTTTACAGAGCATGTCAACCTGCTCTCCTCCTGGATATCCTGCTCAGATCTAGCAGTGAAAGTAGTATATTGTCCACCATCCTTTATTGTGAGATAAAAACACATACATGTCCATGTTAGTTTGATTACTTTAGTCTAGCAATATTATCAGACGATGATAACAATCAAATGTAATGAAGCATTAAAAATATTTGTGATTCTTTGTGATATTGAATAAAATGTTTAAAATATATATATATATATATATATTTGAAGATCGATAACCAATGCTACATTTACTGAAGTGGCTTGTTTCCAATTAGAATCTCTGTTAAACCAGTGTTGATATAATATAATTATATCAAACTGAACTAAATCATTTCCTTAAAGTCCAAGTAAAGCAGCATAAGAACTATGTTCTTTGTTTGTCACATTACAGAAAAATGTGATCGTAATCAGTCAGCCAAACACGAGTGATTAAAACAATCACCAAGTAAACTCGATTTGGTCTCAGCAGTGATCTCTGCTCCCAGGCATTGGAGTCACGTTTGTTGAATATCTTGATTAACAGATTCCATACAGCTCACATAATAGTACATGACATGATTAAATGTGGTTCGTTTTAAACAAAGCAAAGTGTTTTGATGTGAAAACACAATTCAAGTAAACAGCCCAAGTTCTGTAAATGTTGGTATCTAAGGAAGATTTTTTGTGGTGTAGGCAGAACTGTCATCTATCTAGTAGCTAATTATAACATGGGTCAGATTTAGCTCATCTCAAATACTCTGTGCATCACAGAAATGTGATGTGAAACGGACCTTAAAGCTTAAAGAGCTCAGCATAAAATCTCTGCAGAACTTTTTAGTTGTCCAAATACACAATTCAGTTAAATATAAATGTTACATAAAAATGTATTATCGATAAATAATATAGTATCACATATATTTAGATAAATGTCAGATTATCATATATGGTAGCTCAATAAATAACATTTAATTCCAAAACAATAATTAGCACATTTTAGTGCATTTTCTCTTGTCATATTATGTACACAGAATTTTTTTCTAATTTAAATCACTGATCCATGATGTATCTCCCTATGTATAGCATACAACATCATTAAATAGATTTTAAATGCAAGGAAAACTACTCTGACTCTCTGTTCCTAAGATTATTTGATGAACAAACAATTTAGATGAAAAGGACTTTCAAATATAGCTATGTATTATAGAGCACAGTAACCCACAGTGATTTTGATTCTGACTTAGAATAGAAACAGCCAGGGTCCAAAAGCACTTTTGAAAAAAGTGCAAGGGAATACAAAATTAGTCTATTTGCAGATCCAATATGACTCTGCAATATTCACTTTTAAATATCATTGCTATTAAGTAATACAGCTTGTTTCATGGGAATTTGTTTAATTTTATAAAATCTTGGAGGAAAGTGCAACAAAATAAATAGACATGCTTTTTGTAGACAGAGCATCCAAAACGTTAGGATTCTGTGTAAAATGTAAATGAAAATGAATCTGATGATTTTTAATTCATTTAAAGCTTCTGATTAAAGCATAATACAGCATAGAAAAATGTTGTCAATGAGAAAATGAATTTTCTTAATAGGGACAGGGGCATGTTACTACTATGCTGCATTTTTTTCATTTATTGTCGCATTGTAATTGCTGGGAACTTTGGAAGCCAACTACTTTTCTTTTTTGAAGATTCATTTGTTGTTTGTGTAAAATGTTTTCTTTGGGTGGACGATCTGGAGTGTAAGCCGATCAGTTCAGCATCAAGACTCTTTTTCGATTGGCTGGTTGTCTTGTATAATCTGCTGAAACTGGACTGATGTAAGCCCCTTTCTCATATCAGCTGGATCTTACTGGAACAAATAAAGATGTCTTCATTTACCTACTGCCAAAGGAAAACACTTGGTAAGTCCCTAACACCAAACAGGGACAGCACTACAACAGTTGTATGCATACACTGTGTGCATACACACAGCAAGTGTCCCAATTTTTATGGAATACGGGATGTAGATTTACCATTATTGTGTCCGTGTTTAATCATGTTTTACATGTACTCATTTGGTATTTTTCAAAGTACAAATCTTTGTACTGGAGATAGGGGAGAAAAAAAAAGTGGAATCAGCGACTATCTTAACAGAAGGAAATGAGAGCAAAAGAAGGGCTTGTATAGTGTGCCCAGAGGAAGCACAGGTCACTGGGTGTGAGGGAGGGAGAAAAGAGAGGAAGATAGAAAGTGAGAAAGACGGTGAGAGCGTCTTTGTTTAGTGCTGTCAAGGGAGGGACAAGTCTTTGTAGGACAGGAAAACTATTAATCTCTGGGAAGAGGGAGGGATGAGTTAAAACATGGCCGGATAGAGGATGAAAACAAAAAGAAAAAAGAGACATAAGGGACAAAGAAATGGAAGGTCTCAACATAGAAAGGGTGAGAGGAACATATGAGGCACAGGAAAGAAGGGAAGGAAAAGGTTAATTAAAAAGGGGAGAAGAGCTGTTGAGTGGGAATAACTGTTATATGAGGAAGAGGAAAGGATGAAATGGAAGAAAGGTGGGGAAGAAGCAAGGCCTTACTGACCAAAGTCATGCTCGAGAACATCAATCTGCTCTAAAACGCCGCCCTGAGGAGCAACAGATCACACAAGTGGACACAAGAAAGGAGAAATGGAAGCAGAAAAGAAGGAGGATGAGCCAAGATGAAAGTTGAAGGAGAAGGATAGAGGAGAGAGATCAGGGGAAAACACAGTAAACACAATGTACAAACCCAGCCGCAATTATCAAAAAACAGAAAATAATTATATAAATTGGTTTGAAAAACAAAATCTATCAATTTGCTCTCTAGTTAAGGGGAAAGGGAAACGTTTTGCAACAAAACAAGAAATAACTCCATATATACAGTTGTTTCAGCAGGGTTGCCATGTTGCTTAAGTGAAACAAGCTATAGAAGAAAAACAGGGAAATGATTCTAATGTATTGTGTATAACTATAGAATTTACAATTATTTTATTGTAGTTGTAGCGGCTTGCTTTGGAACAAAGCATCTGCTGCTAAAATCATTTATTAAATATATGTAGTTTAGTGTGAAATCCACATATAGTATAAACTTTTGACAGGGAATATAGAAGTTATTTTAAAGATGGATTTTGTAACGTTGGTCTCCTTTTCTTCTTCTATTGACGCTAGACCTGAGAAGATGCAGTGGTGACTTGCGTCCCATCTAGTGGTACAAAGTAATATGACAGAATATATACTATATCTCACAATATAGTATAAAAACATGTCATTAGAAATATAATGTTAATGAAAGATAATGAGCAAACACCCAGCATATTTGAGTTTTTCCTTCGTATGAAATCAGTGTTGCAACGTCTAACATCTGATGTCAGCTGTATTAAGCCGTTTAAACTGGAGAAAAGCTGTAGACCCCCACCCCCCCTCAAAAAAAGGAAAAAATAAGATTTACCGCATCAGCCCTCTTTCACACTTCCTGAGTTTCTTAGAAAAATATACAAACTGAGCCGCATTGCATTGCGGTGACTCAGTTTTGTGAAAGAGGGAAAACATCAGTTTTACATCTCAATCATGCCTGATTTACAATGGCTCCTCTCTGTGAGGGATTCTGCACCTGCAAGTAATATCCTTTAAGTGAATATTCTGTTTGGATATGTGTGTGTGTACAAGTGTAGGCGTGTGTTATCCACAGTGGAGCAGGAGTGTCAGTGTGTGAAAGGTGGTGACAGTGTAAAACAAGTAGATTAGCTTCATGGGTCTCTCTCCCTGCCTCGTCCTTGCTCACAGATGTATCACTGAAGTAAAGAGAAAAGAAAAAAAAAGACTGTGATGAGGAAAGCAACAGGACGACTTTTCTTGGCAATGAATCAGGCTGATGATGGAAACTGTTGCTTTTTTGGAGTGTCAGTGTTCAGGTTGCTCAGATGGTGTACTTTGATTGGGCGCCTTCACTCACTGCACATTCAATCTCAAAGCAAGGAGGGAGAAATCAGCAGTGCTTCTCAAAAGCAGCCACAGAGCCAGGCAGCCTGAAGGGTACTTAGAGTGACAGGACATTAATGAAATAGAAAAGGGATGTATTATTAGATGAATTGGTGGAGAGCATAAAGGGGATGGCTGAGAGATTTGAGGTTTGGGGTTAGAAAGAATGATGTACATGTACACTTAACATGGACAGAGGAATGAAGAGGAAAAAAAAGGCTTGGGAATAGAAATATATCTACAGATGAGCCTAGTGATTGATAGAAGAATGGTTGGACATCGCAATGATGACTGTTGACAAACAGATATAAACAGTAACTGACAGTTGAATGAGCAATTAAATTTATTCTTAGGATTAGTCAAAATGTTTGGTTTTGAACAGCATAGTCGAACTCTTATTCCAAAAATAGTTTTGAATAAAAATCAAAGCTATATCACACAAACAGAACATTCTTACTGTTTCTGTATGATGTTCTTATTGCTTATTTGTTACAGGACCCCAATGAGTTTTTGCTTAACTGGTGTGAGAAACAGCATAAAACAAGCAACAAAACCAGCAAGATTGTTTATCTAGTTACAGAGGGCATATTTCAGGATGCTTCATGCATAAATATATATAAGGAAGATCTGTTTTCCTCACATCTGGTCTCAATTTCTGGTGTTTGGACTTCCCGGTGTACCTCCCGCTATGCTTTGTCACTCCCATAACTCAACTCAATCTTTATTCAGACGTCACAACTCTGGTTCAATGGCCTACCTGGTGTTTTCCGAGCCAATTAGTCTGATCCCCATTCTTTAAAGCTAGCTTCTGTTGTGTCTCTTACCCTCAAGGGTTACTTTAATGCAACCTGTGTCTGCCACCTCTTATCTCTGCTCATCTACCACCAGTGTCTATACTGCAGGGGGAGGGGGTCCTATATTATACCCTTCTTTCTGCCATGTCACCACTCCACCAAGATTATGCAATGGAGTCTGATCCTCAAACAAAAATGCTTCAAACTGGTCCCTCCTCGTTGAGGTCGGGTTGTGTAAGATATTTATAAGCAATCAGAGCCTGACCTGCAGTTATCAGAGTGTTCTCAGTTTGGAGAATCACAGAGGAATTGTGACTTGGGTACCAAGCACACAGCAACTGTGGACCATCAAAGAGCCAATTCTTTGCCATCTAAAACAACTCAAACCTCCACAATTTTAGAGCATTTCATATGAACAATATATAAAGTAATTTTGTATCAGACGGCTTTTAAACAGATTTGCTCATCTGCAACTCCCATTCAGAGTAGCTGTTTGCTCCATGCAAAAATTTCTCAGATTCTCTGAGCTCTGATCTCAGCCTACTCAAGGTAACACCAGACTACTCGTGAGTCCTTGACACAGCATCTCAGGCTGATGGGACTTACTCCCAAGACAAAAGTATGACAGTGTAGTTGAATATGAGCTCACTAACAGTCTCTAAGCAAATGGTATTACTGATGTTCTGACACACTAGTCTAGCCACATGATTTTTTTCATGGTAAAAAATTACAACAAGCTGATGGGCTGTCCTACTTGATGCAAATGAGAACAGTTGGTTTGTGACAAAATCTTCACTAAATATGTAATATGATAATGTATTCTGCTCTCGATGTCTTGAGCCAGAACATTACTTAGAATGAACATTTGTCTATCTCACAAGCTGAATTTTAATTCTGGACACACAGTGCTTCCTAACACATTGCCATTTCACAGAGAACATGAAGGAAACGAGAAACTTCTGTTGGACAGAAACCACTCTATTTGGCTTTTGTAACAATGTGTAGAAAATTATTATCCAAGCTTTTGAATTAAAGAACACTTTATAATCAAGTGACTTTTTTTGTGGCTGCTTTATTAAAAAACAAAAACAAAAGCAAAGTAATACTGTGACAGGAGGAAATGACTAAAGGATGATGATCTGGTAGCACTTGATGGAAATTATTACTGATTGTCTGCATCACAGTTTGCACATAGCATTTCTTATTGTCCCCGTGTGCTGAACATTTGTCAGTTTGGCAGACTTTCTCTTGGGCTGCATCTTCCAACGCAACATTGTTTTGAAAAATTGTTTTCGACAGTTTTGCTTTAGCATGCATCGGGGAGTTTATTGGGGATGAGACACTGCAGAGGTAGTTTAGTAGAAGAGTGCAAATATTCCACTGCTGAAATTGAATGTCTCAATCCAAGCTCTAGTGTCTCAGGGCAAAACGATGCATCCCCTACCAATTTCAATAATGCTCCTCGGCAACAAAGTAGACTGGTGGATAAGTGGACATTACTGCTTGTTGTCTGCTTGTGTTTGTTATCAGTTCATTGTTACATCTGTCCAAAACTGAGCACAAGAAGGAATTTTTGAGATTCCATTGACAATTATTATTTTTTGTGTTGTTTTATTCTATTTATTTTGAACATGTTAACAAGAACATTGTAATGAATTGCACTACATAGAACATAAGGAAAAATAATTATACTAAATAACATGTTCAAAAGGGAATACGAAGAAGCATAAGCTTATTAAAGCCCATCCATTCCCCATAGTTAGTAACTAAGGAAATTCAATTTATTTTTCTTTCTGTCAATGTTCTATACTTCTATCCTATATTTACATATATAGACACATAATTAGATACACGCATACATCGATGCATACAAAAAGATACATAAAGAATATAAGGTAGATTGTACACCAGCTCACAAACCATCATTCCTATAACTGGGAAAAAAACAAACAAAAAAAAAACAACATAATTTTGTCCTACTTTTTCAATTGAATTATGCTGGAACAGCCTGTACCATATTGTGACTCCACAAACAGAGATGCAAAAACTTTTTTTTGTCGTATGAACATGGAGATGTTTAAAATGTAAAAGCCCTCTCAGCATGTGTGCTCCATCTCTGTTATTGAATGTATTAAGAATAGTCAGAAAGTAGGTTGTTCTTTGCTTTTTACTTAATGTGAAAATGAACTAGATCTGTAAATTTTAGTGTTTTGGATTTTGAAAATAGTGGATTTGTATGTTCTCTGTAACTGGTATTTTGGATTATCCTGATGATAATGAGCGTTTATAAGTATTGCCCCAGACTTCTGCACAATAATTCAAATATGGTGAAACCAGAGAGCAGTATGGAGAGATTAGAATATGGAGAAATTTGTGATTCAGAATGTTTGGTTTTGCTAAGGACTGACATGCTTCTTGAAACTTTTTATGTAGATGTATGAGATTTCCATCTTATTTTATTGTCACCAAGAAACTTATTTTCACCAACTCTTTCAATACCTCATTTATCTGTATCTGTACTTGGAAATTTCTTTTTCATTTCAAACTGACATCAATTTAGTTTTACTTAAATTTGTGTCTGTCAAACCACTTTTTTATTTTCAGCATTTCTGAACTGACCACATCCAGTAGCTCTTTTAAATTCTCTACAGAACAAAACATATTTGTATCTGCAATATCTGCAAATAATACAAATGTTTAAATACCCGATACTTTGCAAATATCATTTATATGAATAATAGATCATCTTGGACCGAGAACAGATTCTGGGGGACACTACATGGGGTGTCCAAGCATGACGTCCTCATCTTGCTTGGACACCCCATGTTCTCCCAACTTCACAAATTGTTTTCTGTCACTTAAATCATTTTTTACCAATTGCAAAACTACATCCCTGATCTCATACCATTCCAGTTTATTGATTGTCATGATGTGTCATCAAGCGTCATTAATTCTGACCCTAACCGGGTGCTATTAGCTCCTGACTCTAACCATTTGTGAATGAGTGTGGGTGCAAAGAAATTCAAGTGACAGGGAAGTTGAAAATTACAATGACAGCAAAAGTAGTGCAGGACGAGATGTTCAAAGTGTCAAAAAAAAAAGGTCGACTGATAGTGATCAATTTAACACAAGCAAGGTGTGGAGAGGTGGAGGTCATCAAGTAGGAACACAAATGGAGATGAACATAGTGAAGAATTTTGTCGTGCAGTCAACTTGAAACTTAAGTTGTATCACTTTAGGACACAGAGTGATGACAACACAATGAATTTACAAATCGTTTTGCTATTATTGGGAGATTGCAATAATTTACTCTGCATGAAACATTGCAGTCACACAATAAAGTCTGTTCTGAAACCGTTGACAGTCCAACATCCAGTTTTTTTTAATAAAATCTCCATTTACCAGATAGACATTCCTTGTGAAGATATTCTTTAAAAAGTATGGGCAGAAAATCTGAGACACAATCAAAAAATATTTCCTGTTTGTATAGGATCGTGAGCTTGGTGGGAGGGTGGGGGGATTCTACCCAGTCTTAGACGGTCTGTTGTGATAGAACCTTTCCTGCCAGTATTGACATGATAAGGTGACTATTTCTTTTAAAAAGCTGCCCTCAATGGTGGATGACTACATGAGCAAGACAATGTAACCACTGTATCCTCTGTAATCTACAGTACGGGGATGTTTCTGGTGAAGTCTCATAACTTTCAGTCTCTCATTACAATGCATCCCCTGACATTTTAACATATTTACACTGAAAATGAAAAAATAAGACTACAGAAAGTTATGAAAGTTGAGTCTGCTCTTCTTTTTCAGTCATCATCTGAATTATGGATAACGGTTATTTTAAATCCTAAATTGTCATAATTGCTGAAATAGAGGATGAGGCATTTATTTACTAAGCATGTGTGAGTGTGTGCTGTGTACAGGAGCCAAGGGAGAGGGGTATGGGGATATACACCGGGGGAGCTACTCTCCCCCGAAGAGGGCAGCCAGGGACTGGCTGCAATAGGCATCCCCGCTACCTGGGACCCAACACAGGGCAGGAGGGCCTGATGTCCACCAGGCTCGGGGCCAGTAGCGACCATATTCCGGGAGCTACTGTACCCCCAGAAGGTACCCACCCCACCCCACTCAACCCAACCCCACCCCGGAGGACCTACAAAAAAACAAACAAACAACAACAAACAAACCACCCGGTCACACCAGACGCAGCAGCCCGGGCCTGAGACCCACCATCACCCAGCCCCCCCCAACAGGGGAAAAGCACCCCCCCCACCGCACGCCCCAACACCCTAAAAAAAACAACCACCTGCGGACACCCTGGAGGTCCCAGAGCAACAAGCCCGGCACCAGGACCTAAATGGCTTAGGGTTCCAGGCCTTTATTATGGTCTGGCTTGTGATAGAGGAAGCCCTTAATTATTAGGGGTCTAGCAGCGAAGCTGCAGAACCCTATTGTTTTAGCTGGTATTCCTATTATTATTGATCTACTTTCCGCTGCAATTGAAGTCTATGGCAGCCCCATTAACGCAATGGTAAAAAGTTGTGAAATTTGGCCCATATTTTTAGGACCATCCCATTAGCAAACTCAACAATTTTGGTGCCCAAAATCTAAACTCTCTAGCGCCCCCAACACGTCAAAGTTTGAAGCACATTCAGCTAAATAACTTTTGACTCATATGTCCGAATTTCAAAAACAAGGTATCGTTGGAATCCTTGGATCATGACGAGTCCAACGCACCCTATGACGTCATTTTCCGTCTGACTAGATTTTCCGCCATCTTGGATTTTGTTGAAAACCTTAAAAAATTTTCACAGGTCACAAATTTTGACCAATTCTCATGAAAATTGGCACAGAGTATCTTTGGATCGATCTGCACAAAAGTTGCTCGTTTTCTTCTTCAATTTCGACTTTGTTCACCCAGTACATCCAATCAAAGTTGACGACGACTACGCCAAAAAGAACGTGAGGCCATATCTCAGCAACAGTTTAATCTTTTGACATCAAACTCATAACACATATTCATATCTCGATCTTGAAGAGGCCCAAGAATTTTGGATACCTTTGACCTATAGGTGGCGCTATATTTAGAAAAAATGCATTTTTGCTCATATCTTTGAACCCGTTTGTCCAAATTTCACAAATGAGGTACCGTTGTAATCCGTGGATAAAGCCGAGGTCAACGAATTCTATGACGTCATTCGCGCCATCTTGGATTGTCCGCCATTTTGAATTATGTCAAAAACCTTCAAAACGCATTACAGGTCACCCAGATTGTCTGATTTCCACAGGACGTGACATATAGAATCTTCAGACCATGCCTCACAAGAGCTATCATGTGAAATTTTAATATTCACTTCCGTTTGCCCGTAGCAGCCAATCAAACTCAGCAATGACGCGCCAAACAGGACGTGAGGCCATATCTCAGCAACCATTTGATCTTTTGACATCAAACTTATAACACAGACTCATGACCAAGTCTTTAAGAGGCCCAAGAAGTCTGTTGCACTTCCACCGAGTGGAGGCGCTATAAGTAGACAAACTGCATTTTGCTCATAGCTTTGGAGCCGTCTGTTCAAATTGGACAAATGAGGTACCGTTGGAATCCCTGGATGAAGACGAGTTCATTTCAAACACCAAATTTGGTCTATGGACTCATGATGCCTTCCTGAGCAGCCGCAGGCTTACCTGCTATTCTGCTAGACCCCGTATCGCTGCTTGCAGCTATATTTTTCAGTTATTATTGTCATGGTATGAATTGTCATGTGTTTCTGCAGTTCCTTTACTTAATGCCTCAAAACAAAATCTGAAACAGTGCACATAAACTCCTTGCCTGTCATTTCCACATTCTTGTACGTTCACTCCTATGAAAATCTCCTGGAACTCTCCCGGCAAGTGTGCAACACTCCTGTCATATTCTCTTTCGCCCAATCCTGCACTTACGGTGGATTGTGGAGAGAAGCCAAACTATGCCAATAAGATGAATAAAAGTAGTGAAGAGCTATCAAACCCCTACATTGACAAGTATTGACTACACACCTAACGCTTCCTGCATTCTGTCAAAATAAAATCCCCTCTGAATTTAGTCCGATGGAAACACTCATATTCTTGGCACTGCTTTTATTGTGCAACTATATCATTTGAAACAGTTTACTAGACTAATCTGAATCAGTTCAAAATCCACGCCAAATGTTTAAAAATAGTTATTTTAATAAAATTTATACATTTCTATAAACTGAATCTGTTTGTCTTTGGTTTATACATAGTTATGACATGTTTGCTTTTCCACCCCTCATTTCATGTTATCACCACCGCTGGGCATAATAAGAGGCTCAGCTTTTAATTTAATCCTGGTTTTTATATGACGAAATAAGGTAATCCAAAACCCTTACAGAATATGTTTTAAATTGGTTTCAAACTATTTTGATTTGGCTCGTTTTACACTGCATCTTCACAAAGGGATTTTGAGTTTCTCTGCCACCAAAAAAAATTAGACAAAGGCTTCTTCTTCAAGAAAAATATGCAGTGACCAAAGGATAATAAAATAAAATGGGGGCAGACTTATTTTGAGTTGATGAGTATGTTAAAGGACACCACTCGGTCCTCAGGCCCGCTATACTTTGAAAAATAAACAGGGAAATCCTCTGATACAGTCTGTTCACTCGTGAATTATTGAGATGTTAATCATTGCTAACAAATCTGCTATGTCTGACCTTACCATATTAAATTTATGACTAATATGAATAGTTACTGTGTGTGTAATTGGAGAGAAGAATTATCAAGTCCTGGATGGAAGAGAAAAAAAGCTTGACCGTGTCAAACCCATAATCACTTACATACCTGATCGTCTCATTCTCCATATTCATACTTTCCCTGTCAGCATTCAGACTTTCTCCTGAAAGCTTATATTTATCGGCTGTACGCCACATTTGAAAAGAAATTATTTAGCTGATTGCAACTGTGATTATGTGCACCCCTGATTTGCACAGAATATTTTCAGAAGACTGGTGGTGAAAAATTGTCATAGAGCATTTATGCCAGGAACACTCCAGCATTGAACACATGTAGAGTAAATAATAACATTACAAAAGTATATGCAATGAGAAATATGTAAGTAAAGCCTTAAAGGAAAAACAATCATGGAAATGGTCAAATTTTCACCAAATGATAAAAAAAAAAAAGAAAACTGGCCAAAAAAATCTATCTTCACTTTTAATCAACTACTGAATTATTAAATTTTCTTTAGATTTTGTGGATAGTTCTTAATAAAATAGATACCCTTAGTGCACTGAAGTTTTTTGCTCCACACAGTGCTCAGTGTTCGATGACTCGAACTTGACATTAAAACCAGGAAGTCTGCATCATCTTTAATAACTCAAAATCTGTCCGTATAGCACAGCTCTATGGGATTTTGGGTGTTTTTCATTGTCTCACACAATAACTGCTGTAAATTAATCACAGACGTACTGTATGTTTCATTATCAACTTAAAATCCATTTTACACATTTCTATTAGGTTTGGGTATGTTTTCGTTTGTGTAGCATCAGTGCTGTGAATAGACCACTTAGTGATCTTAATTGCTTTGATTTTGCTGCTTTCTTGCCACAATTGGGGCAATCACTCATTGTTGAGTACGCTCGACCAGCATGTTGTCTTATTGGCTAATGCATTGCTGCATTAATTTAAACTCTGTTAATATTAAGGTTTAGGTGTTTTTGTTTGTGCTGTAGTGCATAATTATTGTCAGACAATCAGATATTGATGTTTTGTTATTCTAATTGAACTAGTTTCCTGTGACTTTGTGCTCTGTCTCCTCATTCATTCTGGAGCTCCTAAAATGAATGTCCGAGTTTAAATGACGTGTTTAAAAAACAATAGGCTACAACCCAAAACTAGTTGATTTCATGAGCTATTGTGGATTTTTAACTTGAGATGACAGAGACAGAAAAAAGGAAATAAAATGCCAGGTATGGTTGAGTCTTCAGATATTTCTAATGCTCCAAGCCTCATCCGAAAGGTTAAGGTTGGTCTCAAAAGCACTACCTCCCTACTAGGCCCCATTAGGGGATGATTTTTTTATTTTCAGTCCCTGGCTTCTGTACCTGAAATGGAGGGCGCCGAAGAAAGGACCTCATAAAATACCTTGGTTCCTGCAGATATTCAGGTCGAGATTCTTTGTAACAGGCTTAATGTCATCTAGCAGAAAAGGCAAATAACATAAACTGGAATCCATATACAGTGACTTCTGCTTTTTGATAAATGAGCTATATAAACTTTTGCAGCATCCAGTTTTTGACACCATGAAGTCTTGCCTGTTTAAGGCAGTTTGCTTTTTTTTTCTGACTCTACAGACATCACCGTATACAGTTAATTTCCTTTGGAAAATGCATTTATTAACCAAAGCGAGACTGTTGACAATATCTTAAGTGGCAAATAAACTAGTCATCACAAAATTCAAAAAGGATTTGCATACTTCACTGTTTCCCAGCAATGACTCCTCTGAGGCCAGCCTACAGTTGCCGTGTACAAAGCTGGAGCCAGCTCCTGAACAGTCTCTTTGTATACGTCCAAGAAAAAGGTGATTTTTTTTTTTTTTCCCCAGCTGGGCTCTCCTCTCCACCAATCTTTCTGAGTCTTCACCTTCCAAAAGTACCAAAACCTATGAGAGGACCCAAGAGGGCTCATCTTGGCCAAACTTAACCCAAGTAAGCTAATGCTCTGCCTGGTTATGTCACAGCAGCTCCAGTGCCTACACCTACCTTAGGGTTGGCAGGAGTCCAGCCAGGCTCTGTTCTTGCCTTGGTGCCTCCAGGTGCTCAATCAGTCCCTGTTCTTGTCCTGGACTCTGCATACATTCAATGTGTCTCTGTTATGGGAGCAGCAGTGGCTCTATCCTCTCATCATCTCCAAACGAAGCATCTACCTGTGCACTACCTGTACTAGCATCAGAGGATGTTATTCATTTCCATGTTTTCAAAGGAGGTTTGGAAGGACTCACCATTGGACTTGGTGTCTGCAGAGAGTCCTTGTTCCAGAGCCAGTGTTGGTGTTTTCAGGTCTGCTCCACTGGTCTTGCCTGCATCCGAGGTGGCTTCTAGAGGGGTCTCTAACCAGATTTGCCGGTCACCCTTGGTTCTTCTCATTGCTCTGTGCAGACAAAACTGCACAGCACTGTCATAGTTCCAAAATATATTGTATTATATGTTGGTGGTCTTAAGTGTGAAAGCAAGCATTGCCATTTAATTATATTTAGCACTTGGTTGTGTCAGGACTGGCCGTGATTAACTGATACCATTCAGCTCTAATTGCAGCCTCAGCACCTAGAACCATAACAAAACACTCATTGATCAGTTCAACAGATGTATTACCTTTGACATCAATGAGCAGTTGCTGACTTGTGGCTGACTAAAGTTTACAATATCCATGTCTTTTTCCTATGTTGCCAATGCATGTACTTTCTATATTAGCATACAACCATGGTGTCACTCCAGATGAGTATACAGATCTGACCTGTTTCAATTTTACTTGCTCAACACAATTTTGTCAAATTCTCCTGCCCTTTTAGAAAATCATAATAATTATCAGACATGTTTTGTGTGATAGCTATAGATTGATTTCACCAAGATCTGAGCAAGTCATCTGATGGGTGCGTAAGCTGATGCATTGTGTAGGTTAGCCTCTAAACCCCTCTCACTGCATTTACACCCTTATCATTTTTTTTAAATTACATTTTTAGGGGAATCTCATTGCAATCATTCTATATTGATCCTCAAATGCTCCTAAACCTTTGTCTCATTTTGTATGTGGAACTTCAATCTCACTGGATCACAAGTTCCCAGGCTGCACAAAGAGTTATAAAGCACCGCTCAGCAGGAGAAGAAAATCTAAAGTGTCACCCGTAAGACCTCTTATACACCAAATAGACATCAAGAAAAAGTGGTAATGACAGCTCTATGCTTTGCCTTCTCATGTTAAGGCAACTCTTACCTAGGCCATAAGATCCGTCTTCAAAAAACTTTGCATTGCAGAAAGGAGCGATATTCTACCAATGTATTATTCAGTAAGGGAAACCAGAAGGTTGTGTCTGTAAAAATATTTAACAAAGCATCGTTTGTATAAAGCCAGGGTAATTATTAGTTCAGTTTCAAGTATCCAACAAAGTTGTTGCCCCGGAAGGATTGTGTCAGTATAACTGAACTACTTAAAAACCTGCATTTCAATAAAAATAAAAGAAAACACATGAAGTTGATGTCATACTAATATCTAATTGATCTTTCTCTGATAAACCCAATGTTAATTAAAGCTGCAAGCAGCGTTGATCGGGCCGAGCACGTGTGCACGTCGGGGTAAGCGTTGGACGCCGGCTGACGCGCATGCACAGCACAGCTGTTCGTCAAGTGCTGAGCAGGCTGTGAGAATCCCATGTATATGAAGATATCATCATCAGCAGGGTTATTGAAAATTCATAGGGGGCGCCTCCGGCCACACACAATATTCTTTAGTACGAGGTCATCAGCGTGGACGTGTGCCCAAGTTTCATGACCTAGCGATGATGATATTGCTTTCAACCCACAAACGCCATCACACGATCTTAGGCACCTGGCCACAGACACACCATTTAGACTTTGGAAATTTTGATCACATATTTTAATCTCCCATGGCTGAAGAGTGACCTGACCAAGTTTGAAGCCGTTAACAGTAAATCTGTAGGGGGAGTTTGATCATATGCGAGGTGTGGAAACAGAGTGATGTTTCCAACCACCAGCACATGGCGCTATAGGTGAGTGTCAATATGCACATATGTATGCAGTCAGGGCAGAGTCGCGGGCAAACCTATGACGTTTGGTGAAGATCGGACCGTGTATATAAAACTTATGAGTGACTGTGTTTTGTGGCAAGCAGTAGCGACTTGTCAAAGTTTGAGGGTCTGCCACAGACACACCTTTTAGAATTTCGAAAATTTGATAACTTTTAATCCCCGATGGCTGAAGCGTAAGCACACCAAGTTAGAAGCCGTTAAAATTAAATCTGTAGGAGGAGTTCGATCAAATTCCTGTGGACCCGGCGCTTTGATGTCAAGAGGCTTTTTTGTGTGTCTGGGCTTGATGAAGGCGTGTACCGAATTTCGTCCGACTACGCAAAACTAAGCCCCACATCACAGATATTTATTCATTCCCTAAGGGGCGCTACAGAGCAATTATGACGCAATTACAGTAAAACAAAATGGCGCACCAGGCCTGATGCACATGCCAAAATTTAGTTTTCGTGCAGGGGAAAGCACTGAAAAATGTGATCAAAGTGCAAAGAATAAGGAAAATAAGAATAACGCCAAGGAATACAATAGGGCTTTGCTGCCTTGCACCTCGAGCCCTAATTCAACATGCTGAAGACTGTGTATAACACACCAAAAAGGCAGAAGGCATACAGATTCATCAACTCTTCCTGACAGTGGACAGCTGGAGCACAGAGGGTGTTTTAATTCAGCAAGTCAAGAGGAAGATAAAAAGTCACGGAATCCATGTGGAAAAAAAAAAAAAAAAAAATCCAGCGGCTTGAATATGGTGTACATATGTGTGGAGATTAATTCAGGAGTCCTGATTGTCACCAATCTTTGCAAGCTAGCTTCAGAAACTTCTAGGAGGAACCACAACTAGCCCACGCTGACCCATCCCTGCTTCCCATGCTTAATCTTTGTAGAATCCATAGCCCCAATATTTGGCTGTATTTATGATTAAGCAAATGGGGTTGAATCTAAAGCTATACTAGAGTTGATACTACTTATATATCTCCTGAATATATACCACCAATGTAGATTTACAGCTAAGTTTAAGAAATACAGCATTACAGGGCATGCTTCAAACCCACAGCAATGGAATCCATATTAATTAAACAATACACAATGGCACTGAACTAAAATAAAAAAAGAAGAAGAAAGTGTTCCAGTGTTTCTCACGAGCAGAATCCCTTGCTTTTACACAAAAGTAATAACACAGTGGTCCAGACAATATATTACAAACAAAATAAAATAAACTCTTGTAAATTCCGTAAGCTTTTTTTGGTACCCACAGAGGATGTGGGAGGCCACAGGAGAGGGTAGAAAGAAATAAGACTGAGGGAAGCATAAAGAGGAAGGGAATGACAGATGCACTGAGAATGTGTATGTGTGTAAAGGTGAGAGGAGAAGGGAAAACATTTCCTGTGCTTTACTGTCCAAAGACGGGAGGTAATAAACACACTTACAGGCTCTGGTGTAGACTGCAAGTGTGTGTGGGGACTTGGCATCTGGCTTCCAGCAACAGGACATAAAAAAAAAAGTACAAAAGAGTGGTGTAATCTCTCCTGTGAGCACTAACACACAGATACACGAGCATATGCCCTCACCCTTACACACTAATGATAGCACTTCAGGTCAAATTGTGGGATTCAGAGAGCAAGCATTGTAGTAAGGCCCTGCCCACTGAACTCTAGCACCTGACTTCAAAAGGCCCATGTTTATGTTTTGCCTGTTTAAGCCCATTTACTACAAGTCAACCATACTTTATGACATGACTGACTTATGGTTTTCCAAAACATTCATGCTGTTTTAAAAGCTTGATGAAGTTGTTTTTTAACCTTCCAGACAGCCTCTGGTTTCGGGTCATTTCAGTACAATATTAACATATTCCAGAGACTTCAAACTCGCTTCGGGTCATTAATTCATCACAGTGAAGACAGATTTGAGTCTGTTCTGTTGAAGGTGCGTTGTTCTTGAATAAAAATGCAGCTAAAAAGACTTGAAACAATGTAAAGGAAGGACTGATATGTAAAGGTATAAACCAAGGTACCATTTTTTTTTACCAGATTTATATATGTATATATATATATCTGTCTAGAAAATAAAAGGTATCAAGTAAGAGTGTTGATATATTGCGTTGATTTGCTTTGTGTGTGTGCGTGTCATTGTTTCAGGGCATTTTAGTATGTGTGTGCAAGTGTGGGTAATCCTACTCTGGTGACATGTCAAGATTCACAGGAGAAAAAAAATGGATAGAATTCCTTTCGCTCATCCCCTGCAGTACATGATATAATTTTTATTACTTGAAACAGTTCATCTGTGAACATTTTTTTTATTTATCCTCAACAGCCTCAGCTCAGCACTTTCATGGTGTCCTCTATTCAGTTTTCTAGTTCTTGGTCCTCCTCTGTGCATCCTCATTGACAACATATACTGCATCCATAATGGAGTGTGTTAATCAAGGTATAAAAATAGCCTTTTCTGCTCAAAATTGTTCATTTGAGCATGTAAAATATTTCTACAGACCAAAGATAATTATGAAAAATATCAAGGACCACTTTAGCAGTCATAAAATGTTTATTTTTTTCTCTTTTGTGTTCAAACATCAAGATTATATTTGCTGATGTTGAATTTCCTTTTCAGAGTTTGATCTCACAGCCCTTTCAGACCAAATGCGCAGTTATTATCTGAACCAATTGTGACCTCTCCCTTTTGAAGAACTCCATTTGTGTGCCCAGTTCAATAGCATCATTCTCAACCTACAGTCCTGACCTGCTTTTGAATTGATTCTAAGTGAATAAAGCTGATAATTTACAATAATTTGGGATGAGCGGAAAGGAGTGAGAAAAATGTGTTTTATTTGATTTTGTAAGGAGTTTTCTCATTAGACCCAGAATGTTTTTTTTTTTTTTTTAATTTCTATAGTGGTTAAAATGTGCTGTTGGGAATTGCAAAGACTCTGAGTGGTATGAACACAGACCTTCTTGTTGTAGAGTACACAGAGCCACATATAAAGAAAAACTGCCGCAAAGGTGCAAAATGACACTACTCTTTTAATAACCTTGTATGCCTCCGTTTCTCTATCCAGCTGCAGGGTACCCCCTGCCTACATCTTTTAGATGGTTCCCTGCTCCAACACACCTGATTCATATGACTGAATCAGCTCATCATTAAACACTGCAGAAGCCTTATAATGACATATTCATTTGAATCAGGTGTGTTGGAGTGAGGAAAACATCTAGAAGTTGCAGGTGAATGAATGGGGCTCTTTTTTAAATGTTCTCTTTTAACTAAAGAAAACGATCAATCACTTCAAATCTACTATCAGTTAGAGCATATATTTCAATAGCATGTTGCAGCTATCTGATAAAAAGATACAACTACACTAACATTAATGAAACCAGCACCATCTAGACACAGCAGCTGCATCTAGTTTCTGCACATTGTCAAGATGTTTCATATATTTTTAACAACAAACAAATAGCATTTAATGTTGCCATATCTGTCTCTGCATCCCCTTTGGAAAAACCATCTTCATTCTGATGAGCATCTTCGTAATCTACCCCCCCTCACTTTATTATCTTCACTTCCCTCACCAGCATAATCTGCCTGTGTTTCCTTTTTCTATGCTGCTCCAGAGCCCTACTATTTTATAATTTCTCATCTCTTAGAGGTCCATCCAAGGGATAAATAAATCTCATGTGACGGGTGGGGTGGGACAGTTTCCCTATCACAGGAGGTAAAACAATGTAAGAAGGCACAAGTTGCTGTAATGAAAAGCCCCCCTCAAGTGGCACTCTGTGGTCTTCTGATTTCCCTATTTTCTTGCCCCTTCCTCATTTCCCTCCTCCACCCTCCTGTCCGTGACCTAAAAATTGATGTTTTAATTCATGAATTGCACATAGAAGAGAGAAAGCCTGCAAGAGGAGGGTGGAAGTCTGTTTTGTTTGCAGCATTCATGATGTGACAATATCCAACATTATAAATTTGATTTGACGGCCCAATGTGCAAAAACTACAACTGTTCCAAAAGCACTATGTCTTATTGCTGTGTTGTTTCATGCATATTGTATAAATGTTGACAACCTGAAATATTCATTAATTACTAGCAGATTAGTAAAACTAATTAGAACTAGCAGATTAGAGAATTGGAAAAGAAAAGAAAATATCACAAAAATAAGATACTGTTGACAGGAAATTAAAAGGATTGATCCAACTCTTCCTTCTATACCGATATTCATTCATATAAATACAAATTTGTGCAACTGAATGAAAAGCTAAAGTGTGTTGCTTTGCATGTTGCTGCCTTAAACAATTGTGGAACAGCATTGTCTCCTTTTGTCAGGAATTGTGTTTTGTTCAGCTTTTATTTTCTCATGTCTTCTTTTGCTTCCTCTGTTGTGGCTCCGGGGCTTCCTGCTGGGTGTGTGGTGGAGCTGATTGGGGATTTATCTCACCTGCTGCTGATCGCCTACCTGCGGCTTTTTAAGCTCCAGTCTGCAGTCTCTTTATTGCCAAAGTGTTGGGTTGCCTTACCTGAGTGGTACAGCACTGGCAATCAATCAATCAATCAATCAAGAAAGAAAGAAAGAAAGAAAGAAAGAAAGAAAGAAAGAAAGAAAGAAAGAACGAACGAACATAAGTTTAAGTCTTGTTCTGCAAAGTCTAGTTCGTGTTCTCAAGTTGCATGTTTTTTTGTTTCATTTTTTTTTTATACCCTTTCCAAAGAAAGCCCAGTTAAGACACTGGACCTGTACTCGCACCCAATAATGTGAAACCTGTTTTTGCTGCTGCAATGCTACCACTGCCTCAGTCACAAGTTAAGTCTGTTCTGGAAGGATTACCAGCCACGGAAGTCCCATCTAAGTTTTTGCTTCGCCACTACCGGTCAGTACTCTACTCACTTGGGTTCTTGGCCATTCTGGATTATCTATCAAGATTTAACACCTATTAGCTCTTCAGATACTAGCTGCCACGGAGGATCATTTTGAGTTTGGTTTCTCCCCGAAGCTCTTTGGTTCCCTCACACGTTTCTTTCAACTTACCTGCTGTTTCTTCTCTTTCCTCGGTCCGATCTGTCTCATGGCTAATTGTAACATCTTTCCTTACTTAAAGGACAGTCCAGTGTTTGGATGGGAGACCATTACAACTACAAAATAAAGAATAAAAAATTTGATCAGCTTCTAGCAAGGATGCTGCCTAAATATTTCCTGTGATTCCTTCCGTAGCAGCCTCACTCGAGAACTCCAGTTTAAGTCCACAGCACAAAAATATTGTTGAGGTTTTTGTACAGGGTATTGTTTAGGTACCAACATTGTTTTTGTTGACTCTTTACTGTGCAACTGCTAGCTTTTGTGCTATACCATTATGCATTCTGGACTGACACATCGTCCCTTCAGTCTCTGGGTGCTTAATTGCAAGAGTGGATTCACATGTGTGAGAGAGAGAGAGTCTAAGCAGACCTTATTGGCTACAAGCATTTCTATAACTGAGATCTCTTAGACCTTCTTTCAGCCTTGCCAAATTGTAGACTCTGCTAATGATCAGTGGCCCTGAGCTTCAAGCCAAATAGGGTTTTCTATTCTCCATTCCGTTTTAATTGCTTGCTCCTCCACACTCTACTCCATTGCTGGATATTACTATAGATCAGCTGAAAATCATATTTATTTATTACCTCTTTATGGTTGATAGTATTGACTTATTCCTATATTATTTGTAGTTTCTTTGAGTTTGTATTTGCTTGTTAGGTCCCAGTCAACTGCTTTATCATAGTTATATGCTGTGGTCACCAAACTCATCTCCAGGAAGGTACTAGGCTAAGAAAGCAAATTATACTAATTGTCAGTGTGGCAGCAAAACTAGACTTTACTGAAGTGTCTCTCCACCACACACTCATTATTTATTGCACTTTTTCTTAGTATGAAACTGCTGTACCTTTGTCTTCGCTCAGGTTTCCCCTCATCTGTCAGAATTCTTTCAGATATCCTAAATTCCTGACTTTTTCATGTCCAGCTGCTTGCATTAGTTTATGAAATGGTTTTCACTACACAAAATCTCTCACCTCACACAGCTAATGATTGTCCTCCTACAAGTTTCTTGGGTTTTGCATTCAATGTTTGCTGATGCTCTATCTTCCTGAGCATAATTGTGTGAATTAAGAAGAAAGACATATTTGTTTCTCCACGTTGATTTGCATTGCACTCATTTTACCATATTTGGGGTAGATTTACTATGTTTTGGTGTTTTTTAAATAATAAAATGCTGTTGGTGTGTACTGTGGATGCATGGTGGTAAATGTGCCACAGATGCAGGGATCTTTGTAGCCCTGTTGTATTGGCATTTATGGGAATTACATTTTCAGAAAGAGAGGGAATTATGTAAATCGTTCTCACAGATTTATTCACCGAGCCCTACATTTGCAGTTCTCTGCCACTTTTGCATCTCAAATTTTGTGCTTGATTTTGCTGTGATGGTTTTTCTGTGGATAATGCACAGATGTTGCACAAAGTCAGTGAGAGGAAAGAGCATATTAAGGGACTGATACTAGTAATTACTGGTGAGACAGATTTCCCCCTAGTCAATGAAGAATAACCTAAGTCTTTACCAAATGGCAAGGATTCCGTAATGCAACAACAGCTTTATTTTCATCATGTGGAATAATTGTTTTCAATCTCCCAGGGGTGGAGAGAAGACAGCAGTGATAGCTGGGTATTGAGTAAGTCCAAAATGTTTTCATTATTAAACTTTGTTGTGAAAGAAAGGCACCTGCATATTAGGTAAGACCTGGTTGTTTGGGAATAAATGCTAATTTGCATTTTTCCTGGTTGTTAAGCCATTGTTTTAAGAAGTCAACTATGTTTATATTTATGTATTTAGCAGACACTTTTATCCAAAGCAACTTACAAATGAAGATATAACAAGCTATATAAAAAGCTAACAATAAACTACATAGAAGGAACCCACTAGTCTGACTATGTCAGAGGTGACAGAGTAGAGATAGGGTGCAGGCATAGAAGGAAGTGCAGAAAGATAAAGTGCAAAGATAGAGGGGGTAGGTAAGTGCAAGGAAAGTGCTAGGATAGGAGGTGCTCTCTGAAGAGCTGGGTTTTCAAGAGTTTCTTGAAGATAGACAGGGACTAGCAACCTTTGATGGAGCAAGAGATAGGGATTCGGTTTTGATGCAGATGCTGTGTTGTATGGTTGGTTTGACTGGAAAGACAAGCAGTTCAGTCTTTGGGAGGTTAAGTTGGAGGTGATGGGCTTTCATCCATGTTCATATGTCAGAGAGACAGTCTGAGATTCGTGCTGAAACCGTGTGGTCATCAGGTGGGAATGACAGATCGAGCTGGGTATCGTCAGCATAACATTGGTATGAGAAGCCATGTGATTGGATGATCTGTCCCAGTGAGTTAGTGTATATGGCAAAGAGAAGAGATCCCAGTACTGAGCCTTGGGGGACCCCTGTGGCAAGGTGGTGCTCTGCAGAAGTGTGACCAAGCCAGGGTACTTTGAAGGACCGACCAGGTATGAGGTATGATTCAAAGTATGATTCAAACCAGGAGTGTGCTCTCCCTGTGATGCCCATGTTAGAGAGTATGGACAAAAGGATACTGTGATTGACAGTGTCAAATGCAGCTGATAAGTCGAGCAGGATAAGTACAGAGGACTTAGCTGTCGCTCTGGCTTCTTTTAAGGCTTCTGTCACAGCTAACAGAGCCGTTTCGGTGGAGTGTCCACTTTTAAACCCAGATTGGTTTAGGTCAAAGAGGTTGTTCTTTGAGAGGTAATCGGTGACCTGCTTAAAGACCGCCCTTTCAATGATTTTAGACAGAAACGGGAGGAGAGAGACCGGCCAATTATTCTCCACATGAGTTGGAGGGAGGGAAGGTTTTTTGAGCAGCAGTGTAACCTGAGCTTGCAACTATAGAGCTTTATTCTCCTATCGGCAACATTTGTGATGTGCGGCCACTTGTTCAGTTTAGCAAATCTGCCCTTTTCGATTTTGTGATCTCGAGGAGTCAAGCTCGCTCAGAGTGTCTCAAACACTAAACATCACTGCAAAATTTTAAAGAGTAATTCTCATACAATGAACTACATTTAATTGTAAACCATCCGGTCCTTACCAGTCTGCCTTTGGGTTTCGGTTTCTGTGGTATTTGTAACAAAAGCTACTAATAAGTGATCTAAACGGGTCCAGGTTGACAGATTTGGTTGGCTTTGGACAAAACTAGACATTTCCTGACTTGATGCAAAGAGATGATAAATGCCAATACTCACAGTGAACAAGAAATATCATTAATTAATTGTATAAAGTATTTGACTGAACTTGAGGGTCGATTCATGAAATAACTATTGGAATAATATGAATTTGGAATATTTATTTATTTATTTTTAAATCATTCTTAAACTAATCATTCTAATTCTTTATAAAATTATAAATTGCTTCTTAGTATGTCTTTTAGAGTGACTTCCTAATAAAAAAAACAGTTTTTAAAAACATTATAGATCACAAGAGAGCCTTGCTTTAGTAATTTCTATTGTAGAAATCCTTTGAAATTGTGATTTTTAATATAGAAAAAGCTTCGGAGTTCCTAAATATGTCAATTGTTTTAAAATAACACTCCTTTTCTTTGACCTTGCACTTATTCCCAGAGTGTATTTTTTTTTTTTGTGTTATGTGAAGTGCTAAAAAGATCGCCCAGGGTGTCATTGCTGTGTCTGTCTTCGACTCTGTAGTGGCCTGGCACTGTCTTAACGTGTTACTGTGTCCTCTGTTCAGACCTGTCATTTTCACTCTTGTTTTTCTTGTTTGTCTTGTCCTCCTGTGGAATGTTTGTCTTTCTCTCTTTTAATCACTTTGACGTATAGTCTCTGTCTCAGTTCCTCTTCTCAATAGAGTATAAAACATTTGTTGGACAATGTTTTCTTTGTCCTTTTCTCCATTCTTATTGACTTCTTGAATTGTAACGTTTGCCTCTTTTTTTTTTTTTTTCTTTTTCCCAAGGACAATTATCAGGGTACCAGAGGCACTTCTTGAAATTCCAAGAGCAGCTATTAGTACATTTTTAGGGGAGCTCCTCATCCTTAACATAGCTTTACAACGTTACTTAAACTATTAAATAAACAAATTGGAATGTTATGTAAATGGTAAACAAAAAAACCCAGAATGCAATCATCTGCAAATCCTATAAACCTATGTCTGATCTTGAATCTGATGGTAGAAAAATGTCTCAAGGTTGGACAGGGTCATATTACCAAGGTATAGCATCTCCTTTTTAACAGTCAACGTGTCTGTGAACTGAGACCAGTTGCTCGACCTTTGGAAGAGGAACATTGTCTATTTCTTAGATGTCGTCTGGATAGGGGCAAAACTTAGATAAACCTTTCAGCATTGATGGTGCTTTTTTACACGTGCAAACTGCCACTTCTGTGGAAACTAATGTACTCCCTTATGCTTTTGAACTGAGCACTGATAATTCCACTTTAAATAAATTTTGGCTCAGAAGATGGTGGTATGTCTGGCTCAAGTTTACATATAGCTTCTTCTTTGCATGGTAGAGCACCTGCATTTGTGGATGGCACAGTGAATTGTGCTCGCAGAAACCAATGTCTGCGAGTGTTCCTCAGCCCATGCAGTGATTTCATGACCGAATCATTGATCCAAAATGGATTTTTCAGCCATGTGCCTTACGCACTGAGACATCTCTAGATTCTCTGAACATAATAATATAGTTAATATTATTTACTGTCAATGATGGAATATTAATGGCTTCATAATTTTATGTAGAAGGACATTGTTCTGCAGTTGCCCCAAATCTTGTAGACATTTTTTTTTTTAAGACACGATGTTGCCATCAAATTCAAGATGAGCTAATGGTTTTAAAGAAATAGTAAATTAGACTTTCTGTATGATATATGGTGTATAAAGTATTTATGAACATTTATTTGTTTATTAAACTTGCAAAACATTTTATTCCGATTTTTTTATTTACATAGCATCCCAACTTTTTTTTTATTTATTTATTTTTTATTTTATTTTACATTTTTATGGAATTGGAGCAACCAGTCAATCAAAATTTCAGTGAATCTCTATAAAGCCTGGAAACAAAGACCCTTAACTCTGTTGTGAACACGACAAAATGAAATGCTTTTCCAGTGGACATGTCTGTATGGAGACGTACAACAACAGCACACGTGCACACAACCAAGCAAGCAAACTGTATTACTCAAATGGATAGATCCTGACAGGCATACCTTTGTCCTTTCAACTCACCAGGAAACTGCTAATCTGTTCAAACTGTCAGCTTGCAGTGCAGTTAATTAGCTACCTTTCCAGTACTCACTGATTATCTCGGCTTCCTGACAGTGGGTTTGCTTTTCGATTGTCATCTGCTCTGAAACCGGTGTCTCCCTGAGTGTGAATGTCGGAACATGCAATGTGACTGTTTAAAGCTTTGTGAGGACCATCTGGAATATTCATGGAAAGTGTTGGCAATGAAACTATTTACAACTACTAATCTTTCAAAAGCATTTTTGGGTTATTTGTGGTCTCCATTAGAAGTGCAGATAACTACCCCACCCGTTTCTCTAATGGTGTCTTCATTCTAATTGTAATAAATCTGACTTAATTTATGTGCCTTTCTATCATAACTTGGTTTTATTGCTATTAACTGGTCAGTTTTAAATTGGGCTTACTTGCCTTTCTCGACTTCAATTGTCTCATTTAACAATAGTCTTTAATAATATACCATACTCGCTCATTGTTCGATTTTTGTCACACTCTGTGGTCCATCATTTATCGATCACACTTGTCCATTCATGCCAAAAAAGCAGTTAACTGTGAAATACCCCAATGGAGTTGATTTTTAGCATTCAATGATTGTCTAAATCTTGCGCAATTACAGATCCAAATGTTCATGAAGTGCACAATCAAAGCCTAAAAAAATAATTGGTTCTTCAAGTCGCATGAAATCGAGTGAAAGGATGAAATGCCATTCTTCCAAAAGATATTTCCTTATTTGGTGATTTGATGTTAGTGAGTACACAGGTCTGAAATCTGCCAAAGGGGTTCATTTGTGTTGATATCTGGTGACTCAAAAGACTATAATTCATGTTATTTACAAACTTCAAACCATTCAGACCTCCCATGGATGAGGGCATTGTCATCCCAAAGGAAATCACACACGTGAAGATGAAAACATTGTATCAAAGGATAACTGTGATCATTCTGTTGAAGTGACTTGTGACGGAAGCTTTTTGGCATCCGTGCCCCAACAATTAACTCTTTTTCTCATGGTAACTTAGATCTTCGCTTGTTGCCAGCTTTCATCAGAATCAACTGGGCCCACTCAGAATTTTAATACAAGCCACAATGCATGAACAAATGCTGACTGCTAATTGTATAATGTGCTGCTTCTGTGTGAAAACATTAGGCAGTACATGCCAGAGCAAAATAATCTAAATGTTCAGAATTCCTTTATGCTTTCACAGCTTTTAAGATAAAACGTTGATTATATTATCATTACAGAATTTTTCTTTGTCATTTCAATGACTTACCTAAATTAGTGGCTAAAAAAAATCAGTTGGTACTGTTATTTGATAAATTCAATTAGATTATTTATTTTTTTGTTTTTTTTGGACCCTTTAAAGGGGTATTTTTAAACGTAGACCTTATTTTTGGCATGAAATGCGTTCATCTACTCACCGAGAGCAGTTTGGTGAAAATCGGCATCCTTCGGAAGATATTTAGATTCCTCCAGATCCATAAAACGGAGTGAACCAAACTGGTCTCGTTAGTAGATAAACATATTTCATGCCCGGAATAAGGTCAAGTTTTAGAAATTCCAGAGTTCCCCTTTTAAAAGAAAGAAACAAAAAAAAAAACCTCATGGGATGCAGTGATGAGGAGATGAGAGGACCCTAATTCAGATTCATAATTTAAAAACTTGATTTATTTTTTAACAAAAGGTGCGGCAAAGCTGGAAATCCAAAACAGCAAACTAATAAAACAAAACCCGAAAACTAAACAGACCTGATGTGACATGAAATAACAAAAACCGAAGAACTGACTTGACAATAAAGGTAACAGTAGCAAAGGCAAACCTGACTTGACAACACGGGTGATGGTCAGGATCTGACAAATGACTATGAACAACCGGGAGAATAAATATGGTGGGAGAGTGACTGGTGACACGGTTCAGCTGAGGAAAAGTGTACACAGGTGAAGGGAGTGGAACTAAAGACCAGACCAGAGGAAACTAATAAAAAAGGTGAGGACATGGCAAACCTAAAGACTAGACAGAAAATGCAGAACATGACACCACACATATTGGACCTCCAACCAAGCCTTATTGATTTATACAGGAGTTCGATTGTGGCTTGTGTCAGAGTTGGTGAATACAGACAAATACAGTGGTGTCAATTTTCCAATACATTTTAAATTTTTTATTTTTTTATTTTTTTTAAGAATTCAATTGGAAACCCATCTAGGCTGGGGTCTTTGTTAGATTACATAACCTTGACTGAATTTAATAAATCTTCAAGAGAGAGTGGGGAGTCCAATTGTTCTGCAGTGTTAGTCAATGACAGGATTTGATATTTTGAAGAAAATAATTAATTATGGTATTGTCCACAGGAAAATCAGATTTATATAATTAAGAGTAAAATGATTTGAAAGTAGCACTAATTTCCCTGTGATCTATAGTAATTATATCACTGTTTTTAATACGAGGTATCAAACAGTGACCTGATGTACCAATAAACGACTCGCTTTGTCACCACATTCATAATATGAACGACCACGTAGTAACAGGTGCACTACTTCATTAGTTGAGATAAGGTCTAATTATGCTTGTAAATCAACACGCTGCTTAAGCAAGTATGGAGGAGGGTTCAGTGCATATCTTTGATCAAGGTCACTAACAGCAGTTGTAAGTTCAATAAACCTGGAATTAAGCCTTTTGCGAGAAAAAACGCAGAATAAGAAATAATTTGTCCTTTAAGACTGGAGTTAAGTGTCACAACAATGAATATGAAATAGTGTCATGCTGATTTTAAGAAAAATCAGTGAAATTGTTTCTGAAATTAAGTCGCAAAATTTTTTGTCAGCCAAAAGAAGAGCGTTAACTCCAGAGTGGGGGGTTCCCTTTATAATTAGATAGTTGAACATGTGATGGTGCATGATCAGGTATCATGATATCCAAATAGTCAGAATAAACTACACATGAATTAAGAGTGCTATCTATGGAAATAAATAAATAATCGATCCTAGAATATGTTTGATGCACCTGGGTTTTTTTTTTTTTTTTTTAAATGAAAAGGTTAGAAACTCTCCATGGATCAACAAGACCATTCTGCCTCATAAAATCCGAAAATGTTTTAGACGCAGCAGATTGAGTCAGATTACAGGGATTAGACCAATCCAAAAATGGATTTAAAAAAAAAAAAATCAGATGGTGAGTCAGAAACTGTAAAAATACTATTGCTAAAGTACCCATGTTTCTAATTTTCAGCTAATAAATCTGAGAGGTGTGCTTACACAGCAATGTGGGGATCTGTGTTTGTTTTAACCATTTCAATAAAATAACACAACAAAAATACAAATAGCCAAAGAGAGCTGAGGTGGGGGCACCCTCAACAAACCCCTGAACACACATAACCCAAAGTCCCCCATATCGCCACAGAACAAAGGAGACGGCGGTGTTTCCCACAGTAACCAAACGTTGTCCACAATAATGTGAAAGTAATGAGACATAATGAGACAAAGCAGGACAAACAAAAGCAAGGGAAAAGACTCCTCCTGATTTCAAATCTGTTTGCGCAATGACGAATACAAAAAGTTATGTAAGAAAACCCACATATCTAAATATTATGTTGTCTTAAGGTGAACCTCCCAGCTAAATGACAATAAGTTAACAGGTGTCCCAATAACATAAATCAAATTTCCACATAGAAGTGAAAAACAGTGGCAGAGCACGTTTAAAAAAAAAAAAAAAAAAAGATATATATTTTTTTTTAAAGTGGCGCAAATGCAATATTTTTTTACACATTTTTTTTAAGAATATAAATACATTATACTGTATGCTCTAATACAGTTACTGGTAAGGTAAAGGAATACCTGGTATTGTTTTAAACAAATCTGTTCTCCCTTATATGGTCTCCCTCAAGCAAAATTGAGGGAGAACAGGGAAGGGATAAAGCGAAGAGGGGAGGCGGACAGGAGGAGAGCCTTTAGTCAGTACGAGGGGGCGGAGGGGAGGGTGTCGGTTAGGGCTGCCGGTGACGAAGACAGCCAGACAGATGGTTAGCTGTTCCTGTGTGAGGAGGGGAGGTATGCTGCCTCCTTTAGATAGTCAGGTGTACAGCTCTGCAGATTGGAGGGGCATACATCGTGTCAAACTCGTGCTCCAGCCGGACCCAGGCCTCTGTGATGGCAGTGGCAGCATACACACAGCCCTCTGCACCTTTGCCAGGTCTCCTCCAGGAACCACAGCGGGAAGTTGATAGTTGATGTCCACCCGAAGAAGCCTTTCGGATGAGAGGAGAAATGTCTTCAACATCCAAGGAGTCCAGTTGCACTCATTCAAGCTCTTATGATTAGTGATCCCATTTCTTAGAATATTTTTAAACATTTCCCTTTAATCCATCTTGTTCCTGTCACTTCTTTGCATGTGCATCTTTGAATTTAATGGAATTATCTTTTTTTTTTTTTTTTTTGTATCTCTGAGAACTAAAGAAAAGAACTATTTGGCAACACAAAATCAAGTGTTTGTGCTTGAAGATTTTAGTCTTCAAAAGACAGAATCATAAGGCATATCATCTACTAAGAACACACACCATATTATTTGCTTTTCATTTATTGCTTTTTGAAAGATAAGCCACTTTTTTTTTCCCACCCCAAACAACAACAACTGCTCTTTGACTGCCTTGCTGTGAGTGATGGACTTTATTAGAATTTCTAATATCATTAGGTCCTGCGTACATAATTCTACGAAAAATAAAAGTTGAATAATTGTGGTAACATACCACTGCTTGCACAAAGGGGTTAAAGCAATTCATAATAACAATTATAAAACGCCATAGAGTATTTAAGATAATCTCTCAACTGAATTCTGGAAACTCTTCTCCTGCTGTAAATTACTTTTGGGTGACAGTGTTCCATTAAACAGGGGAAGCAAGTCAAGCTGCAGTCGTTCAGGTTTTGTCATTTATGACCATTGCCGCAATTCAGCAAAATATGCTGTAGTACATTCTTACTACCATTATATTGCCCTTGTTTATAATGTAAATCACTATAATGTCTCTTGCCTGGTAAATCTGGCAAGCCCAGGAGAACTCTAAAGCTCTAAAGACGTTTATTAACAACACAAACACAACTCTGAGAACACAGGAAAGGGAGTGGGGAAACAGCAGATGTAGCACACAGAGGTAGACATAATTGAAATGGGAAACAGAAAGTAATCACATATTGCAAGACAGTGAGGGATTGAAAAAAAATAAATGAGTCTCTGGATTATAATTCACAATGATGGAGACTTTGAAATGATCCAAAAAGGGATTGGGAATAGTATGAATTACATTCTGACATGTTATGAGTAGGAAGTTGCAATGGGATGATTAAGATCTTCATGTCTTTAAAATTTGTGACCGACTTAGACACAGTACGTTGGAAAATATTGTGAAAATTTGTGAAGAGACAGAAAAGAAAAACATTTTTTTCCACACACTAGATTTGAGACACTGTTGATGCAACTAATGCAAAAAATCACAACGAGATATGATTTGAGTTTCAGTTTCATGTACTGCAGCACTTAACAGCAGTGTTTATGTGTTTATGTCTGATCAAAAGACATTTAACCTCTTTAGTAATGCTATTCACAAAGAGTAGTGATCTACTGTATATAGAGTGGAGATGTTTACAAGACATATTTGGAAATCAGATGTTTTAAATGCATGATTTTCAACCAGGAGATCGAAATCTTCCACTTTCTTTGTTAAGTTTGGGTTTTTTGCCACTTTTTGGTTTGGGTTGCGGGACCAAATTAACTTGGGAAAACAGCCTATGATGACAAAAGTCCTCTTAGATTAACAGAGCAGTCCCTGGAATCCAGATTATGATTATTATTTTTTTTTTCTTTAAATGGCTCTCCAATATTCCCCGTTTTGGCTAATTTGACAAAATGACACCGGCCAAGTGCTGCTTATAGCTAATAGCGCTAGTTAAGCCATAGGGAACTTCACCACACAAATGTGAAAAAAGACACCATTCATCAAGAAGGTTTCGGCGCAGAGTCAATACGCCTTCAACAGCATGACTGGCATTGTTTTGGACTATGCCCAAGTGCTCGACAGGGGGTTGTCTGAGCCTGCTCTGGTGGGGAAACCTCTGGTGATAAATGGATGGTCTTCAAATTTGAGTAATAGGCATTTTGCTGGAAAGGACAGTTTTTGAATGAAACGGAAAAAATAAAAAACCTGATTGCATGCAGTGATGAAATAAAATGGGAGACAGAAAGAGAACTTGGCTCAGTATCATCATTGAACAATAGTAGCCTTCTAGTTACATCAATCTATACAGAAGATCAACAGTGGCCTCCTGACAGCTGTAAAGTTAGTGCCAATCCAGTGTTTCAAGTGTTAGCTGGAGATGGAGAACATCAGCATGAATGCAATTTTATTTCTTTCATCAAAGTAATTAAATATATTAATGTGTTGTTTCCACTATTGATTGTATGCCTTTATAAAGGGCCATCCTTCTTCTGATTCCAGACCTAAGTGCATGTTGTATTGCAAATGGTGCAATAAAAGAGGGAAGGTCTGCAAGTCTTGATCATGCCTACTTATGACTGAATGTAAAGTGGAGTTTTTTACAGAATTCCCTACCATGAACACAGTCCTCTGTTGACAGCTTCCATGCACATGACAGGGAAGCTCAGAGTGCCAAGAAGCCATTCACAGCGCAAATGGCATGGAAATGAAATGGCTGAAAATTGCTGCTTAGAAACAAAATGCTGGCAAATCACGGTCCATTGCACCTGTTTGCAAAGTCCAAGGCGCCGACTGTGCTGTACTATGCACCGACCCTTATACAGAGAAATATACTCAAAGCCAGCTTAGCCATCTGTGAAGAATCAGCTACTCAAAGAACTCTCAACCATCCTTGACACATAATACGCTGTAACTTCCATGCATGTACATTAACTCCTTCTTTCTTGTAATACTCAGCCATAGTAATCTGAATGTTCAAATGTCGTACAGTGCCACTGTAAAGCAATGTGTTAATCCCCTCAAACACAAAAAAAAAAACCACAAAAAGAAACATTTTTTTATCAACAGTAGAAAATATCGCGACTGCTGCTACCTGAGTTGTTTGCACTGGAGACAGCCATAACTTCAATTCAGATCAAGTAAAAAGGAAGTCCCCTTCAGTTGTATTAACTCCAATTCTGTCCATGTTCTACATTCCCTTGGTTGTTTTGAGTGTTATAATTTGTGTCTTAGACCATACCTGCTCTGAAAAGATCAAAGATGAGTGTTTTATTGCTCTGATGTCACTGCTTCTACATCACGATAACAACTTTTTTTCATTGTGGAGCTTCCTTGTTATAGTTTTATATTTTAAATGAACTGTTATTGAATTTTTTTTTTTCAGTAAAAGAGACATCTCAGAGTAATTAATTTAACTCAGCCATGGTGTGCTATACGTTGAGCCACATTATATGACAAACAGACTGAAGTGATATTTTAAAATAATCAAATTCCAAAAGGAGAACAGAAAATATTAGGTGCAAAAAAAATTTTATGCTTTGCTGGTCTTCGCACTAGCAGATGCCGAGACTCACTCTTTCACTGGAATTTTGAGGCACAGCAAAAATAGGGCAATTACTTGAGAGAAAACCGAGGATTTCTTTATAATATAATGATAAAATCACATTATGAAAACACAGTATTTCAAATAAAGTTGTCAGTCATTATTCCTGTGACATGACACGAGACCATAATTAGATATTTGGTCAGTACATTTCTTTAGCTCTCACAGTAAGGATTCATTTAGATTCTCAGTAGTTCCACAGATGCTTCCATGTTGTAAAATACCATTAATTGCCATCAGTTAGTTGTTGTGTTTCTGAAACAGTTCTAAGAGTTATCTGTGAAATAGTACTCACAAACATAACAGCAGAGACTTGCGATGTACGAACACAACTATATTAGAGCCTGATAGCTCAATAGAGAAGCATGAAACCTGATAGTGTCTGAGGTAATTTTATCGCAGTGAAGATAAAATGTAATAATAAATGTCCTGGATTCTGCATATGATCGATGGTCACTGTGCAATTATTTTGTAGATCTGTCCTCTGCTTCTTTTTGTTAGGATTCAATAGATTTCATTGTAAATCGCGGGTGTTACTTGACAGCTACAGGCTGTTCATTATTGTAGAATATTAAACTGAACATGAGAAAAGCACAAATTACTTGAACAGTTGCAGAGCAGCCAAAGAAAGAGCCTGCGTTGAGATGATTAATAACATACTCTCAATATCCGTATGTGTTTATTTCAAATGTGTGTGTATGATTCTGACTCTTTAGTTTGACCCAAACTAAAATCCCTAGTGCGGATATTCTTCTGGACCACAGTCCATATAATAGCAAATTATAACGTAAGCAGGTGGTCTTCTTTCTGGTCAGTCTGAGCCGTAGTGTAAGATGTGGATATTAATGTGAATATTAATGTGGATATCGCATTTGATTTTGGTGCTGCTGGTTGTAATGCCATAATACTACCATCAGAGAGGCGATTATCCTGTTTCTAATTCAGTTTTGCAATTCATGCAAACAGCAATAAGTTATCCAACAGCCTGTGGAGACAGACCCAAACCAATCAATGTTTTAATTGTGTTTAAGGAGACACAGATCAAAAAGAAGAAGATGACGGGAAAGAGGTACGTAAAATACATTTGGAAACATGCCTAACTGGATCAAATGTTCGGACTTTAAAGAGTGTAAATGTCCAAGTGTATGCCAAGATTCCTACTTGTAAAGGAAGTAGAATTTGTGTTTCACATTTGAATTGGAGAAATATCTCGAGATGTTTACATCTTATATGCCTTGGTCCTTTTTATTGGATCACAAGATGGTGTTGTCTCAAGCCCTCATGAGCGTCTGTGTGAGCTTTTCCAGCTGGATAATGAAAGGGGAAGAGGCACTATTACTGTCACATACACTCAGATGCCTTTTCTGCTCCACTTAACATGTGGATCTTGGGCTGCACAAATTGACAATGGAGGTTACAGCAGACAGAATACGTCTCCCTCTAAACCCAAACACAGAATTTCCTTCTTTCTCAGTCATTAGGGATTCTACTCACTCTAAACATATGCACACATATACATTCATACTAAAATATACAAAGTATAGTACAATCAACACTTTGTGGAAACCTGAACATAAACACACTGCACAGACACATACCAGCAACACACTGTGTCATATGAAATTTGGCATGGAGGCACAGCTGGATGGTTGCCAGCATATCACTGTGGAAACCCAGCAACTGATGGAAATACATTTACATATTTATTATTTCATTCCAGCTTCCCACAAACCTGTTTGCTTGCTCTTTCTCTCTTGTACACACACACACACACACACACACACACACACACACACAGGGCTTTGGATTTGACAAACATGCACATCCAAATAATCAAGTGTAGTTCTAAAGAAGAAAAGAAGAGCCTTTCACTGAGTGTCAGGGTCAATATTTGATGAAAACAGGGGAGCAATGCAAATGACAAACAGAAAGTAGGACAAACATAGACTTAGCTGAGCTGTAGCGTAGTGTCTTTTGAGACAGAGACATAGATGAGAGCAACAGTGGTACTTTTGACCTACAACCTTTGCTTGCTTTGGAGTTATTGAAACAATTAAGCAAGGTGTAAATGACAATATGTCTATGCATACTGACACGTGGATTTTAGATTCCAGGATTATCTTTTTGAATTTTCCTCAACATCTGTATGGTGCACCTATCCAAGGCCGCCACCTGTTTGTGATTCCAACTTGGAGCTTGGGCAAGGTGGTTAAAAGGAAATGTCAAGAGTCGGAAGATGGAAAAACAAATTAGGAAGGCAGAAAGTAAAATTTCTCTACAAGAAAGGTTGTTATTTGTTAGAATGTATTTTTATTTTTTTTTAAGTGAATTCCCACATAAATAGGCCCACGTCTCCAGATATTATTGAAATGAACCAAAAGGAAAACATTGTGTCGAAAAAAGTAAATATCATTACTGGAAACATTTCATTTATATGTTAATATTTGTAACAGTAATAATAGATTAGAAACAACAACTGTGCTAAATTTTGAGCATTTTGTATGGTGGTATCGAACATGTAATGCTTGGCTTGCCAGACTGGTACACAAAGTAGCTGCTGTAGATAGTGTGATCCCACTTTAGAGTCCGGCAGTTTGTGGGATCAGTAATATCCTCAAGGCAAGACAAGGAGTTTGGGGAGTTTAGGCTCATCCAGGAGCTGCACCTGTACAATGATTGCGTCAGTCTTCTTCAGCCTAAGTAGGGAGCAATTTAACTGCCTGTAAGGGAGAGTTGCACCAAGACACATAAGAGTAAGAACCAATATCAGGCTGAATACTACTTTATTGAATGTCTGGTATTGTATCTTAGGTTTAGTTGAGATCTGCCAGATTTCTTTGGATGTATCAACATGTGGTGCCACAAAGTCCTGCTCTCAAATTCGACTTGTTTTAACTTCAATTCTACTTGATCGTAAGCAGATTATAAGGTCAGGCTTCGCGCAAAACATAGACAATGGGTTTGAAAACATAGTGCAGCACCCACCGCTTCCCATGTGAAAGCCCGTTTAGAGAAAGAAAATACACTTGAGATAAACTGTGTTTCTAACTATGAATATATAATGGATTCTATCAAGCCTGTATAAGTAGGCCTATTAAAAGTGTTTTGGGGTGTTCAAATTTTGTTACTAAGTGTCTTTTTCTGCCAAAGTTTAATTAGCCTATTAATAGATTTTCCAGCAACCAAGTGGTACATAATTCTATGTGGATAAACTCCCGGAAGCTGAAAGACAAAAACAAAAGTTCAAAGAGCTGACACCATATAAAGCTGTAGCTGTTGATAGTATTTTCATCCACAGCAACTGAATATAATTTCCAATATTTTTCAGCATTTTATGACAAATAAAATTTGATTAAAAATCCATAAAGATTCAAGGTACAGTATTTTTTTTGGAGACCAAGTGCATGGTTTCACTTTACAGAAAAATAAGTTTCAAGGTTGTGTATATGTTTCACATCATGTTGCAACTCCCATAAAGTAGTGATACAGTCTTCCATTTTTACAACAAGAGCAAAATATACTATGTATCCTGAGCTTGTACAAACGTCTTGTGGCTGGTTTGTTCCTCACTGCACATGCAAATTAGCTGTACAGTCCCACTCAGCAAGTAGTCGTGATTTGTTCAGCTATTGTTCTTCATGGAACATCTAGGCTGTCAGTGCAATTCTACCTTGATGTTTAGTGAAAGGGGACTTTAATGTATAACAGGGTAGCTTCTCAGTTTAATAAGTAATGTCTGGTCTATTGTATGTCTCGAGAAATGATTAATTGTTTCAAAACTATTTGCTGTTGTGTTAGAGCAACAGTCAGTAGAAACAGTTATGCAGTATTGCGTATTTCCTCTCAGGCTTCTTCCTAATTAGGCTTCATGAAACACTGTCTGCTTTCAGCTTTTAAGCCTCATCTTTTATAATGTTGAACTGACACACTCTTAGTTTTGACAGAAGATCTATTACAGTTTTCTACCTGGGACGAACTGCAGGTGTGGGGACGCGTTTCCCTTTCTCACTCCCCGTATTTCCAACTCCTCTCGTTCTTGCCTGAACTTGGCAGGAGATCGATTTCCTTCCTGAGGCAAAGTGTTCAGATGACTGATGCTCAGAACGGCGGAGAGCAGGTTGCTTCCATCAGTTCTAGCACCAAAGCACTGTTGACAGGATCCTAAGGACTGCAGCCTTAGAACTGATGAGGCAGCAGAAAGCTGGGGAGGCGAAAAGCAGGCCTTCAGGAACAGGCAGGTGGAGTAGGCATAGAAAAACATAAACAGAATGCGATTAGAACAGGCCCCACCGTTCCACTTCTATACATCATCTTGTTAAAGCACAACACCGTTTGTAAAAGCTGAGATGTCATGTCAAATTTAAATGTAACACAATGCAATAATTAGCAAGACTTTAAACCTGTTTAATTGCAAGTTGTGAAAAAAGAAAAAGAAAAACAAACAAGTGTTGAGACAAAAGAATTTTACTTCTTTTCTTAAAACATAGCCTAATTAATTTTGACTGATTCCAGAAACATGTTTTAAAAACGAGGAGCTATGTCTTTCACACAGGCATTCACCACCACTCCGTAAACGCTTACGTGGACAAAGAGTTCAAGATTCAAACCTGTTCATATGTAAAATTATTATTAAGAATTTTGTCATTTCATCATCAAGGGTGCAGAACAAGATTAAAGTATTCAGGAAAAATGTTTGCTTATAAACTCCTTGTACTGATTACAGCAATGCTAATATTTTTCATGAAACAGTAAAATGCTTCACTTTTAACATTTGATATGTTTTCTGTGTTCTATTGTGAATTGATCACTGGTTTATGACATATGCAAAAAGTAGATTTTTAAAAAAAAAATGTTATTTCTAGTCTTTTACTTTTGCCCCGTGTCCCAACCTTTTTGGAAATGTGGTTGCTGGAGTCTTTGAAATGAAAGTTCATCATACTGAATTGCCAGACACAGGTTTACGAGGCATAATTAGTCCAACGCAGTAAGACAAAGCAAGTTCCATCTTTTACTGGTCTTGTTTTTTCACAAGAACTAAGTGATTGAATTTACTATTAGTGTTATCAGACATTCTGTATCCGACCTGTATCTCTATCAGATATTCAGCCTTGGTGTGTTCACCAGTTGTCAATGTTCTTACAGTTGGATTTACATTAAATCTGATCAAATATCAGGTGTCGTGTCAGTTAGGAAAGCCAAGAGTTTCAGTGTTATTGATGATAATAGGAATGTCATAAAGAATTTGAAAAACTGAGAAGAGAACAGCAGGAAACATAGTGTGGGTGAGGTTTATGCTGCGGTTGGTGGAAGAAGCAAGTACATACATCTATTTCATGCAGTCAGTAAAAAAATGTTTGATGGTTTGGTTGATAACCATCGGCAACATCTATACATTTCTGATTGAAAAGATGACTAATGATCTCAGATTTTCTGACTCAAATCTCACCTTCAGTACAAGGTCATTTAAAAAAAAAAGAATAAAAACATGCTTTTCAGGCCAACTATTAATTGTGTGCTATACTCACTGCTGATTTTCTGCTTCTTTTCAGTAGTATTCAGAGTTCGAATTTCTGGCTTCAGTTTGCAAACATATTTTGAAATGATTTCTATTCATGAATGTGCTTCCTTTTCATGGTTTTATATAAACAGCAGCTTTAGTGTGTGAGGTACAAAACATGGAGCAAAAAAACTGGGGTTTGTATGGGCTTTGAAACTTTGTATGATCAAAGTAGCAAATCTTTTTTTCTGATTTAGAAAGGGAACACAAAAAAAAACTATCAGCACACAGGTATTACAAGGAGTTATGAAGCACTGTGACGCAAGCACCACAACAAAGAAAACTGCAGCCACATAGGGCCAAGTAGTTCATTATAGGACAAGCATTGCAGCCAGCTTTAAAGTACAGTATATGCTGCACATGCACATTACTCGTCTGACTGTCAAGAAAAAGTGTTGCCCTCAAGGTTTTTTTTTTTATTTTTTTTAATTTTTCAGCTGCTTCAATTAGTAAAAATTCCAAACAATGAGATCTGTATGATAGAATAGGACGTAAATGCAATGCACTCCAGTGTAAGCTACTGTATACTAATGTCTGAAGGGCCAGTCATTACAGGTGATTATATGACTTGGAAATATGGTAAATTTTTCTTTGAGTTCAAATTTCATATTTGACATCCTTTAGTATTTCATGGCTGACTACAAGCACTTCATTTATACTACCACAAATTGCATAAACCAAAATTTCATTCACAATAGAACACAGCCACCATACCAAATGTTAAAAGTGAGATATGTTATTATTACATGAAATAATCAGCTCATCTAGAATTTGATGAAATCAAAATGTCTCACAAATAGTTGGGATGGGTCATCATTGAAAAGAAACCCCATAGAAACCCTACATATTGCAACTTACTCCGGTTGACTGACAATAGGTCAGTAAAATATTTGGGTATAAAAAGCATCTTTGAAGGGCAGAGTGTCTCAGAGGTAAACATCGGCAGAGGTCAAAATCAATATCGGATGCCGTGATCTTTGGTCCTTCAGGCAGCACTGCATTTAAAACAGGCATGATTTTGTCACATAAATCATTTCACGTGCTCAGGAACACTTCCAGACATCATTGTCTGTAAAGTACAGTTTGCTGTGACATCCACAGATGCAGGTTACATTTCCATCATATAAAGAAACAATTTACGAACATAATCCAGAAACCCTGCTGTGTTCTTTGGGCCAAAGCTAATTCAAAATGGACTGAATCAAAGTGGAAACATGTTCTATGGTTAATTAATTTCCTTTACCTTCAATTGAAGACACTTGATTCATGAATAATATGACAAACATCCAACGCTTTTGGGCAGCTCGAACGCATAACAAACAAGAATTGTTTTTTTGTGAATAAAATATTGGTTAACGAGATTTGCAATACGTCATGGTATTTATGTTTGCAACTATTTCAAGATATTTCAAATATGTGCTGGAGGTGGAGTAATGGACATCTAAAATGTGATGTAGGCAGGGCTCAATGCAGTAAGTTGGGTTTTTTTGCGTTTGAAAGCATACAGAGAATTGATTTCTGGACTCGATTGCTGGATGTTTTGTTAGGTCTTTTGTGTTTACTGGAGAAAGAGCATTGACTGCGAAGTAGAGGTACATACAGCTCTACACTCAAGTAAGCAATGACATTTTGAAAAGAATCGATTTGGCAGGATGCCACAGGCTTGGTTGAAAATGAACTAAAATGCCCTTTGATTCTGTGCATTTCTCCACAGTTTTCAGTCACTAAGAAAGGTTGCTGTCATATGAAAATGGCCAGTCAAGCTCATCTTATTATCCAGTATACACCATGGAAAGCATTGTAATAGGGAGGTTCAGCAAGTAAGATTTATGCCTATGTATAGTATCATGACTCATGATACAGATAAGGTGGTTTAGTTATTGTTGCAGTTAGGAATAGCTTCATTGATAAAAGATTCGAAAGGGGGAAAAAAAACAACCTCTGCTTCCTCAAATTATGTCTAAAAAAAAAAAAGGAAAGGGTATCAGTTTCAACCTTACAAGCTGCATTTTCCATGGACCCAAAAAGGAGCATTTTTTTTGTATTTGGGTGCAGTTTGTATCATAAACACATACAGATAGAAATTGAATCAGTCAGGTGTCAGTATGAAAGTGAGTTTGAAATACTGGTGATTATGTGTACTAGTCATTCTAGGATTAGAATGATTAAAAAGTGATAATGTGGAATTTTTTAAACAGACGGATGTGTCACTGTGTCACAGGGTTACCATAACACTACAGCAATGAGATTTCTGTGGCTACAGTGGTATACTGTATCTTTCTTTGAATCTTCTTGACATATTCTCCATTTTTTTAAATCTTATTTTCAATTGTAGTTTGGATGCTGTGCTACTAGAGTGATTTCTGTAACTCTGGCACCTTGTTTTACATTTGTTATGTGCATAACTATTGCAATGGGAAATTTGTTTTCCTCTGTGAGTGGCTAATTGAGCTTTCCAAAGTCAATGTAATGCCTGGAATAAAACCCTAAATCCTAATGAGTTGAGCAGATGACAGACAATTAACTATTTCTATGTGGTTTAAGACAATACTGTGTGTCCAGGAGGAAAGATTTCAGCACTTGTTAACAACCGATACCATAATCCTGGACATGTCTTAGAGAAAGAATGTCTCTGCACACAGATGTTGAACTGTTGCCTGCTGTCTATGTTGTCTTCTGAGAGAATTCACCTGTTAACTGCTGACAATGCTCATGTGTAGTCATCAGATAAGTTGGTGCTATCCAATTCAAGAAATACCTCTACCACACCACTTTCTGCTTCATTTCTACTTTATAAATGCGTGTCAGGTGATTTTAATTTTATTTTGTTTTCTATCTATAACAATAGTATATCATTATGAATACAGTTTATACAAAAAAAAATATTTTCTTCTGGAGATTTTAAAAAAAAGTATCATTGAATTAAACTGATTTGATCTGAATCAAACTGAACTGAATTTTGGTACCTCCAGCTATTCCTTGGTTTAATTTTATGGTATCTCAACACAATACCCCCAGGGATGCCCTTGTGCATCAACATACATTAACCCATTCTACCTACACTAAAACAAATCTAAGTTAACTGAAAAAAATAACAATAATTAGCTGTACATATAACTCATCATCCTGTAAGACTAACTGACTGGAAAGAAGGACAAAAGAACCACAACAAAACTAGTGGACTTGCTTCTAATGTTCATTATTGATTTGCTGTTGCTATGCTGAGCAAACCAGTTTTGACTTTTAATGACCTCTTCTCTTCAAATTTGCCCAACCTTTGTGACTCCTTCATATCCCAGCGTTGTTGGCCATTTCATTTCTATTACAAGCAGCTCAAAGTCAGACAGGTTCCAAATTACTATGATTACTTAAAGTGGTAATGATTGGTGATAATGAGTCACTTCACAAATTGTTTCGGCAAGGGACTTTTGACTTTTGCAAAGGACCATGTTTTCTGCCTCTGAAGTTGCAAGTGAAGCATATACATGCCTCTCACATCACATAAACTGTTTTTTTTTCTTTAATCAATCTACTACTTTAGAAAATTAAATGACATTATTAAATTAATACTGATTTGTATCAGATATAAGCTTTTATTCGTCCCTAAGACACCAACTCCACTTATTACGCAAGTGGTAAGTAGAGCCGAATCTAAATTGGTTCTAGACAAGAAATTGTTTGGTTATAACGAACAAATCCAGACCTTTTCCGGATTGTGTTGCAGGCCAGAAAAAAAGAACAAAAACAGATCCTCCCATCCAAGGTTGCTGGGTCTGAAAAGCACTAGTGGCTCACTCATTTCTTGTGGAGTTTCCACTCTAGTAACGTCCCCTTTTAAGATACTCTAGTTGGATAACTTGTATATTTTAGCTCCCATGGCTGAGCACTGAATCCCACCAACCCAGCACTGTATTCATTGTGATGTGTAAGTAGAAAGGTTGTAGAAAAAAAGTCTTGTGAGCACGTTAGAGACTAGTGCAAAAAGTAAGTTCCATCTCCATAAAAATACTAAAACATGCAACCTTTTTTTTAAGCTTTTGGTGACCTGTAGGGTACTAAGTTATAGATCTACCACTGGTGATAGTCCAGAAAACACACAAAAAAGCATGCCATTAGACCTTTTAACCCCTTTTTAGATACCAGTTGGTGTTTGTAAGTACTCTCTGCAAAGCTGACAGTATTTCCAAATAATAGCTGGCATTTATAGATTTATACACACCGTATAGAGTAATAACTCTAAACACCAGCTGAGTATATCAAGAAACCCAACAATGTAAATAAAGGCAGCTACAGACGCTCTTTAAAAATTTAGTTGCAAACTGATCGTGAATCCTTCTCAAAATAGCACACTGGGTAGCATAACTACAGATATAAAACATTAAACAGCAGGGAAATGGGAGGAACACTGAGCTCATGTTGTATCACTGCTGCTTCAACTCCACATCCATGTTGCAGCTTAGTTTTTGTATTGTTCTCTCTTCAGTTAGGGAGACTAAGACTTGACTGGTGTGACTCTGACATGAGTAGCTCTTTGGCTCAGCAAAAGTGCTAGTTTAGCTATTGATTTTCAGTGTAAGAAACAGAAAGAAATAGTTCTAAGTTACGCTCTGAACCAGTACCGGGACTACTTTGGGGTAATAACTCCATTAGATTGGTTATAAAATTGTCACAGTTGAAGTTGAGGCTTTTCCGACAATTGTCAAGATGTCTGATGGGCTAAATAATGTTCCAGTTTGTCCTGCCTTTCAGGTAGAATGCCACAAGAAATACCAAAAGACTTCATGTCCTGAAACGTTAAGCCTTTCTTTGGTAATGTCTGCACATGTTTCCTTGTCTCTGAGAAATTCTGTTTTATCAACTATGATATCTAAGATTTGTATAAAACAGCATTAACCACAAGCTTCAATAAAAAGATGCCATCTTTCTTCACACACACACGCACGCACACACACACACACACACACACACAAAAAATAACAAAACAACGAGATTCTAAAACAGACTTAATAATGATAATAACAAATGTTATTTGTATTGCACTTTATATTTTATCAATCTCAAAGTGCTACAGAGCAGAGGAATAAGACAAGAAAATGTTGATATATATTTAAAAGGAGAGCCTATAAAAGACATTTTCGCAATGAGCTTTCTTAAAAAGATGAGTTTTTAGGTCTCATTTAAACGCCTAACTCATCCTGACACCTCTAACTTTCTTTAATTGCTTCTCCCATTGATTTGACCCTGTGAAATTTGAACTTTACGGTTGACCAATTATCCTTTTAGCGTCATTACTTAACTCCCAATAAACGTTTATTTGTATTTGGGGTTTGTACTGAAGATGGATCAAAGACAAAAGTTTGAGACACATACACACAAACAGACTTCAAATGACGTGCCTAAAATAAATACCACAGATAAAATAACCCCTAGAACTTTCAACAGAGGGACCCAAGGAATTAGTAAATGTAAAAATTATAATAAAACAACCCAGTTTCTTATAGGAATATATAATAGTTTGAATGGTGTACATGAAAAATATGTTTTTTGGGGTTTTTTTTGCAGTGGGGAAATTATACTTCAAGTAAGACCTGTTTTACTTAAATTTTTTACTTAATTTTGTTTTCAGTTGCAATTCGATTGAGTGCAGCCACCAGGACTACTTCTACTTATTTCTAATGTGCAGTAAGCTTTAGGAATAGATCATGATTTATGTTCAAATAGACCTTTTTTTTTCATAATCAATGTTAATTTAATGTTTGAAAGCTCCACTTCTGTTTTCTGTCCCAACACTTTTTTGCTCATCCAACATCAAATACTACCATTCTCTGAAGGATCATGGTGTCTCTCAAATATATGAGCATGGTTTCCTTCAGGTGTTATTGCCCTGATCACGGCAAACGGGGTAAGGTTATTTTTCTTGTGCTCAGACTCAAGATGTTCTGGAAAGCTGTTTATTCACTTCTTAAGTTCTATTTCATTCAATTCTTAACTGGGTCTAAGCATCACAGCTACCAGGTAAGGTTCAGGCAGTAAACCTGCATGCTTAGGTTAAGGAAAATATTGAAATCCGATTTAAAATACAATAAATATATATATATATATATATATATATATATATAATATCTAAGTGCGTATTTTTGCATTTGAAAACAACGTTTCTTTTGATCTGCAATGTGAATGAGGGTTAGATGTTAGCTAAATGAGGCAATCTTAGAGGAAAAAGAACATATCTCGAAATGTACGTTTGACCTAATATTTAAATTTGTCTTGAAATATGTTCAAATTAAGATTATTACAATTTTGATGGGTGGTTAAATCTCATTTGTGACCTACCTTCGTAATCCTGATGCCTTGATTCACAAGTCATATTTCTTTATTATTATTATTATAGATCTAGAGCTAAAATTGGAAAAAAAATATATCACAATAAAGCAACAAAAAGAGTCCCTTAAAAATGTTTTTATTTGTCCCATAACTGTGTACAACCAGAATGTCAAGTGGGGTGTTCTCCTATCTCTGAATTTCTTCTTTGAGATACAATGGGTGATCCATACTTATGCTCTCAGACTTTATGGATTTGTGTGGCAAAGAATGAGAAACTTCTAAATATTTCTGGCCAGAATGCACATGATCCAAAGATTGGTGGGCCACAAAGAACTCAGTCAAGACAAATAGCCTTTGACTGGGTTATGTCTATTTTGTGTTCTCCTAATGCCACAACTAGTGGCAGCAGCCATGTTGAATCTTTTGCCATTCAGGGGCCATACACTCAAATGCTGTAGGTGTGTCTAGCTAGCACAGTGACGTGGATGCATACCCTTTAAAGCAGCCACTGCTATTACATGTTTTATCTGTGATTTGGCAAACAAACACAAGTATTGTTTCCAGTCCATGGCGTTAAGATGGCAGAAGAAAGCAGAGATCTGAGTGAGCTGAAAAACAGACACTTTGATATTGGTAAAATGAAAGAGGAAGAGAATCTCTTTTGTTGATAAGGCTTTCATATTTTTTTTTCTTTTGATGTAGTGAATTCATCAAGCAATGGATTTTCTTCTCTTTTGTCTGTGAAGAAAAACATTGTCACAGCTCATTTGCTGCATTCTATATAACTGTGAAGGAGGCTTTTGTTGCACAGCTGTTCTTCACAGCTGTTCAGTTCACTGAAAAACAGTGTATGAACATATGTTATAGATGTCAACTGTCTTTATCTATAACTTTTTTCGCTTTTTTCATTGAGTTTACATTTGTAAACTAAAATGTAAATGCCTAAAATGTACAATGTATAACTACTTTTATTATGATACAATTACCCGATACACACTATGTATGTATATGTACTGTATATATCAGCATTTTAAGCTAATCATTCACATCGGCTACATTTTATCAACGCCAATAAAGCAGTTTATGTTGCAAGTGTGAAGAGCTGATTATCAATCAGTTAGTTCTTTTACTAAATTTCCAACATGTTTAAATTGTGTTTTTGGCACATACCTGGAACCTCAAATGAGCCTTTCAGTATCAGGAGTATATTGTTCAAAAAAATTCTCCCGGAAACTTTCTCCTCTCAGGAAACTTTTTTTCAGTTTTGGGCAGCAGATCTTAGAATCAGTGGATAAAACTATTCTGCCCTTCTTCCACCTGCTTTTAATGGTCTACACTTGAAAATCTTGGAATAAAATTCTAGGACTGTCTCAGTGGAAAGAAAGTGGTTGGTTAAGCCCAAAAGTCCTTCTCCCGGGTGTTCATTGAAAGAACAAGAAAGAAAGTGAGAAGCATTGTTGAGGATCATTCTCATCTTTCACATTTCCAGTTTGAGCCTCTCGTAGACAGAAAAAAGTCCCTCTAGCAAAGAAGAATGTAATTAAAAAGTCGTTTATTACTATGAATACTGTACAAGCTGACTAATAAGACCAAAGTCATAGACATTGAAATGAACATACATTTATGTATTCTTATTATTATTTTTATAATTTTAACCTATTCCATTTACCTTTCCTGTATTTTATTTATTGGTTGTTTGCCTCCTGTGATGCCATGTAGTTTTCTGGACATAATGTCATTGTTTTGGTAAGCCTACAAACAATTTCAATCAATAAAGATTTATTCTAGTCGAAAGAGCCATGGGGAGCTGGACCCTGTCAGTGATATTTTACAAGAGGTGGGCGACACCTTAGACAGGTTTCCAGTCCGTCATGAGGAGAACACAGAGATTAGCAGCCATGCATGCCAACACTCAGTTTAGAATAACCAGTTCACCTGAGACGCACATCTTCAGACTGTGGGAGGAAATCATAATTTACATAAAATAACCTCAGTCAACCAGCAGATCTGCACTCACATCCTTCTCTCTGTTAGGCATATCTGCAGTGCATAGATTTTTGCAGCATCACTTCTTGAGTGTTTCCTCGCTCTTAATTTTATATCATATGTATCATATTACTTGTTCTCGTTGGGATTACTGTTTTAAAAGTGAGGCAAGGTTGGTTATTATATATATGTGGGGGAGCACAAAGATGGGTAAAGCATGTGTGATGTTAGAGGACAGGTCTCAACAGAAATATATCTTTTTTTTTTTTTCTATTTCTCAAGGTTTCCAGTTTTTTCTTTTTCTTTTTTTATGATCATGTGTTGTAGCACTTCTAACACCACACACACTCACACACACACAAAATATTTAAAAAACAGACTACATATTTGCAACATGAACCACTGAAGATAAATGTTTCTTCTCCAAACAAAGTCAACTTAAAAGTGAACAATGTTTTTATTTTGCTTTTTCAATTTTTTTTTCCATGAGAAACTGAGTCCTTGGTAGCTCGAAAGGCTTGTCCTCTAAAACAAGTCTGGTCCTCTAAAAGTGTGTCCTCTAAAACATCCAACTCAATTAAAAGGCCAAAATTAATTCTGAAATACTGTGCCAATGTAAACCAGTCTTAATTAGCTCAATATTCAGGCAGTTGCACATACAGCATTATGGATTCTTGAAAAGGGGAAATGCATACTTCCAATTTAGGCTTGGAAAATGATAGATGATGAATTGTGTTGTGTTTTTACATGCTTTGCAAGGTTTATTTGTACTGAAAGGTAAATTAGGTTCTGTACACTAGATACATAAAATCTTAGCAAGAAGGTGTTTTTATAATGGCTGAACATAATTATATAATATAAATTATATAGTCTAAAGAATGCTGTGGATCGACTCTACTGCTGCTCTGATCAGTTGATTCCATAGTGACTGCTTCATCAGTCTATGAGTCTATGAGATGACCATGTCTTTGAGTTTTATGAGTAAAACTGTTGTCTGGAGAGTACGCAAAGCCAAAGTTAAACCATAAAATCAAATTACACTAAGATAAATTAGACAGTTGAAACATGGCCAGTGGCTCACAAAACCCAAAGCCTTTCAATCAATTCAGCCATTGAATTCAAAGCATTTACCATAGGCCTGTGTGGATTCCACACCTTTGTTGAGAACACAGGCAGGCAATGTGTCCGTTTGTGCTGGCTTAGTGTTATTCACTCCATCTGAGTAAGGCACAAAATAAAAAGTTCTCAAACTATTATATAGACCAACAACAAACACAACGTTGGTTGCGATGTTTCTGCACAGCCTCTTGAGGCTGAGATAGAGAAAGTAGTGTTTGCTCTGTGAGCTGTGATTACATGAAATTTGTTTCTTGTAGCGTTTCAGCCCATTTGGCAGAATAACCTGTTGTCATGTAGTTTCTACAAATCATCAGTATACATAATTTTAATTTCTGAACTACAAGAGCCCCCTCTAACTTGTCACATTCTAACGCTTTATCAAAAATGTGTAACACTGCGTAACACTGTTTTAACGCAAAGACGACCTTTTACTAACTGTAATCAATAGTTGTGGTGCTTAACCTGACAAGTGATTAAGTAAAAACGTAGATTTGATTTCTAAGCCTGACTTGTTTAGTTGTCTTGTCATCCTTGAAAGAACCAAAGACCCGAAAAACACGTAAGCTCATATTGTCAATGGACGAACTGCATTTGATGGATAGAAATTACATATGTAAGAAATAATGTATTTTATTGCCCTAATGATGTTATTTTCCATTTCATGTTTTTGCTGTAAGACCTGACTGGTGTGACAGGTGTCATTTTTGTTGTCAACACATAGTGTTAAAAATGTATGTACACTCTATGTGTGAAATTAGGTTTACTTTACTAAACCTTTGCTATGTCAGGCATAGATCAAGGCTCTTTATAATTACAACACGTTTCATTATTACTATATACGTATGGAGATAAATCTGACAATGGAGTTATTAGTTGTCACAATTTCTCACCTATGCAACAACAACCTGTCGTGGAATGGCTCGATGAGCTGATTAGTATGCCAATCTCTTTATGGCTTATGCCTCTCATTCAAATTCTCTTAACAAGCAAAGCAGCCCGCCCCTTTTCCTCTGTCAGTCTTGTATCAACTGATGGATTCTCCCCCAATTTCTCTTCATCTACAGACTTGGTAAAAACTGAAAAATAAATTACCATGTTACCAAACACTGCTGAATGTCTCCTTCTACCCCACTGGGTATTAGTTAGACTATGCAGTGACCTATAAGTGAATGCCATACAGAAATTGTTGCTTAGTTGCTTTCTAAAAACTCCTGCTTTTCTCCATTTGAGATGGGACTGAACACATTTGCTAACAGAGAAGAAAACAATTAAAAATTAGTTGCCTTGGCCTGTGAGTGACTTTTCCCCACCGTGTTTCTCGAATTTTTAATCTCCAAAAACAAAGTAATTGAAACTGTCTTGTTATTTAAGTGAGTTTAAAACTAGTTTATGAGGCCTCCAAGTCATTTTGCCCTCATTAGCTGTTGTGAAAACATAACAATACTGCAGTGAAGTACACCACTGAGTAGGAGATAAAAGAGAGACATGATAAAAAGAAAAGGAGTGAAATGAAGAACAGAAGGTGAAATGTGTGGAAGCAGATGGTAAGAGTCTGGGGCAGTGTAGGACAGAAAGACTGGGATTCTTCTTTGCTCACCATTGAAGGTGAACAGCCTAATGACTCCTCAGAAAACCAAATGCTCTGCTGGTTCTTTCAGTACTTGTTTCTCAACTTTTGCTTGACTGATTTTCCTTCTCTGTTTTGATGTTGCACAGTAATGAGAAAAAAGAAAAAAATACAGGTGAATGAGGCCAAAGATCCTCCAACTTCTGAAAAGGGAGTGTTCAAAGTGAAGTTAGCCTGTCACAGCCCCTTGATGGACATCTGTTAAAAGCCAGCACTACAGTCAAGCCTGTTGTTTTGTGTGAGGGAGAATTTCCATGATAGACCAAGCAAATTGTGAATGCTTGGGCAATCAGCAAACACAGACTATTGCTGCAGCTGCTACAATAACGATACATTTTAATTTTGACACAGGATGTAAAAAACCATGCATAGATAATTTGTCTTAAGAGAATAAAAAAACTAAACTGATTTGAAAGTATATATGGCAAGAAAGTTATTTAAATTTGTGGTGCTGCTCTGCTGGCTCTGATTTCAGATGCTACCTCCAAAATAATGAATTGCGCAGTCTTCCCTCTGGGTTTTTGTAATTGCAACCTTGTTTACTGTATTCGGTCTCCAACAACATGTCAGAGTATGATTCCAGAACATTGCAATGTGTTAACATTGGTTCATATCAGATTTATAACAAGTAATCAGGACAGACAATGAAACAAGTAAAAAAAAAAAAAAAAAAAAAAAAAAAAAGTTAAATCTAAACTGCTCTCGTATGGTTAAAAACCAAAAGTGTGAGCTCCCAAAACTATTTTATCCCCTAAATTGAAACACTTAAAGAGGAAACACGTGCAAGCACATAACAATGCTATTTCATTCTCAGTCGAAAAATGGAAAACATAAGAAAATGCTTGATAACTGCTAAAATGTTATCTCTCTCTCTCTCTCTCTCTCTCTCTATATATATATATATATATATATAACTCTCTGTCTCTCTCAAAAAACAGTGGTAACTACAGTTACACAGTAATGACAACATGCTGGTGACAGATTGTGAAAAAGACTTTGAAGGTACATCACAGCGTGTCACATGCTGGGATGGGAGCACCATCTTGTTAGGAATGCTCTCCTGTTTCCTCTGCCTTCTACCACTGTTGCCTGGCGAGCTTTGGTTGGCTGAAAACTCCCAAATACAGTGGAGAATTGAAGATATGGAGACAGGAACAGGAGAGACTATAGACTCTCTCTATAGAGTCACTATAATGCGTTTTAATATATTTTGATTTTTTTTTTTTTCATCTGCGCTGGTCAGATGTAACTAAAGTGTAGTTAGGGTAGATATGGACTAAGAAAGAGACCATCAAAGCAAGCAAAACTTTGACATGGGGTCTAAACAACCCACTGTGGGCTGGCAACTTTGCATTGTCAACATGTACAAAACCATGCATTTAGTGCATTATTCTTGTTGACAACCAGATGTGGCGCAGGTGAAATTATGCACTTGTAAACTGTATCTCTCCTGTGATAAATGAGAGGAACAACAAGGAAAATTCTTAGTTGATATAGAGAACATATCTATCCCAAGGATGATGATTTAAAGCCTCCATGTTCAACCATAACATCACTCTTTTTACCATATAACATAATTTATGTGATGATTCAAAGCCATTTCAGGATATCTGCAAGGAACTTAAGCCATGGTGTAACAACATCTTCAACACCATAGGGCAAGTGCAGTTTTTTTTTATTTTAGATGTTATAATGATACTAACAAAAATACATGTACTCTGAAAAACAGCACCAACAACATCAGAGTATGTGATTTAATTCTAGGCTAACTTGTAATTGTTTAGCTATTTGCTATTTTTGCTCTCACTTGGTCTATTTGCTCTCACTTGGTTTCTGAAAAGTGTTTCTTAATCATTTCTATCAGACTTCACAAGCATGCATGAAAGCACATGCATGAAACAGACTTTAACAGTTAACTTAAAAATTGTTCACATTCAGACTATCTAATTCAGACAACATAGAGTCCGATGTGTAAAAATTATTATAATTAACAGTATGACCCAACTGATGTCTAACTTTAAAGGGGATGACAAATGTCAAAAAGGCTCAATAAGAGAGATGGTTACAGCTGATTGTGTTTTATTGTTTGTTTGTTTACAGTAGCAAACTGAGTGAGTCCATAGTACAGCTTTAAATAATGCCACATCTTTTTTCTTTAAAATTAAGTTCAAGAATAATGAATTTATAAAAAAAAAATATATATGTATATATTTCTCTTTTTTTTAACCCAAATTTATCCCATAAAAAATACTAAAGAACAATCAATATATCGTATAAACACGCCAGTGCACACGATTAGGTGTATTGCTGCAGGAAGACACTAACAACCACAGTTTACAGCAAATGAGGTTCTCTTGACTCAGTTCAGAAAATGCTTCCAGTAACAGAAAGTGGAAGGAAAATGCAAATTAACTATTGATTATGCAGCAGCATTCCTCTAATGGAATTGCAAAACTGCAATAAATTGCTAAAACAAAGTGTTGTGAATTGAATTTTGTGCACTAAATTCAAACAAAAGTTTTTTATTATTTTTGCTATTGTTATTATCATTGATTTTCATCAAATTTAAACTATTTCTTTCATTAGCAAATTGAACTACTGGAGTTTTGTTGGTGTTTGTCTTTATATATTCAGCCATGCAGTCTCATGTAATGCAACACTTGAATACACCATTGTTGTCTCTTCTCTTTGGTCATTGAAATGGTAAAGGAGCATGTGCGTTTCAGCCTCTGTTTAGACATCTGTTTCTGCAATCTCCCAACAATTGTGGTCCAACACTAAATACCTCCTTTTGGGCATATGATGTATTTTGTGGGGTATATTTGTTACCCTTAAAGCATTTTTGTGTGTGCAGTGCCTGACAATTTTAACGCTCATACAAGATGAACATTTTATACCTTCACAGTAGGGAAGTCAGTAATTTTACAAATGTGTTCTGGTCTCCTGTCTTCTGAGAGGTCTGTGTATGATGCGGTTGCAGACGGAAAAGCAGCTCCCCTTTGCATCCATGTGGGTCTTAATGTGTCTGTGTGTGGTGTGGTCACAGGCTGAAAACAGCCTTGGCTCACATGGGAACAAATGACAGGATCTGGTTTAGTGAGCCTATCTGTTAAAAGATGAAAGAGACTAGTGCAAGCACACATAGGAATTAGATCTGAAATCTTGCCAGACCTCCCATGGAGATTTCACTCCAGAGTCAGATGGTCATTTAATGGTCATGCATTTGAATTCTGCATCCCCTCAATAGTAATGAACCACCACTGCAATGAGAATGCCCTCACTGCTTCAAAATATGTGAAAAAAATGCTTTCAAACCAAACTAAGGAGTGGTACAGTATAGTAAATTTTATTTTATTTTTATTTTGTATGTTTCATTTTTAATCAAGAAGTCTTGAAAATAAGATTCTAAAGACTATTTTGAGTATAGAGGTCGTTATAATTTCCACAGAGTGAGGCGGGCTCTTTGAATGGGAACAGACAATAGCAATCTTTCTTTAGCACTCAGTTCCTCATTGCCTAATGAAAATGAGCCAAAAACACATTCTTGCAGAGCATGTACATTAGCCAGACAAAGCAAAGTAAGACGCTCAAAGCTTTGTATTTTGAAAGAAATGTCAGAACAAAGCTGTTATTTTGTCTTTAAATGAGCCAAAGACCAGATGAAAAGTTCAAAGTAATATGAGAGGACTGTTGACCTTTTTACAGAATTGTGGAGTTAGACTGTTTTTCATCTATTTCCATGATTAACGGCTGTCCCCGCTTGTAACACGGAAACTGGACAAATATGCCTCTGACTAATCAAGCATATACCATATAATAGTAATAATAATAACCATATAATCTGATACCTACCTATCTAATCCTTTTGGCTCTATCGTGGAAATGTGTCATTCCCCTAATGTCAGAATTCACAGAACGTGGGCTGCTTTCTCAAATTGCAGAGGAATAATGTGATGAAGAAGAATAACATTAATTTAATAAAGAGAGAAGCTGAAATGCAACACCGTTGATGATCTGGCAATAGACCAACTCAGAGAATTTATGATTGGTGGATTGAAAGGCTAATGTACAAGGTGACTGTACCGTGTACACTGTGGATCTATTTTGTGAAAAGCTTTTCCAAGGTGTCTGTGTGTGTGTGTATGTATATGTATATATATATATATATATGTATATATATATATAAAATAAATGCATGACACACCACTGCAGGTCCTACTGACGTGCTCAATTTAACAATGTTTGTAGCTTAATCAACAGGTGGAAGATGACTGAAATATGGTGATTTCATATCTCAGCAGTTTGGTTAGAATAAACTCCTAGTTATTTGTCCTGCAGTGAAGGTCATTTAGGCCAATCAGATACCTGTACCTCGATCATGCCAGAGCAAAGACCATTTCTAAATGTTCTAATATTTTGCATCTAGTGATAGGTTTTGATTGATGTTTCATGGAGTGGTTCATATATTTTTTACCAAGATCTTTAAAACTCAGAAAACATATTTATCTCAGTTTATCTCAAACTTTATCCATACTGCCAACATATTAGTAATAACAATGAATCCATCAGTGCTGTCCATTGAACATTGTCTGTGTCATTTTTGATTACATGTAAAAGTGTGTTTTTAAAACTGAAAACTTTTAAAGCATGGGCTTACCAGGGATTCAATATCCAAGAAGTGAAACAGAATTTTATCAGCCTCTTCGAAACAACTCAATCCCCTCTGAAGCCTTTAAATTTGCTTAACTATATAGATGACCCATTGCCAATAGAAGGACACTATCTTCACCACTTAAATATAATCCATTCCAACATGTTTTACAGTGTCATGTCCCCATCCTAAAACACCATATTGCGTTTATCTATTACTTCAGGAGTTCTATTGTATTTTAATAGATACTCATAAACCAAGTTGAGGGTTTTCATTTCCACAAAAGTACAAAGTAATGATTTTTTTTTTTTCCTATTATCATTTTTCAGCAACATTCAGAGAGCTGTTAAAATAACGGATACAAGAACAATTTCATTTGAGTCTTTACTGTGGCTGGAATTATCCCAGTTTTAGACTCAACAAATGAATTCCACACAGACATTTAAGAATACCACTGGCAGACTTGCTCTAAATGTGCACTATGGCTTTTTTTTATATAACCATAGCTCGCAGCTTCTTGTGTCTCAACAACACTGCAATCCCTGTTCATTCCCTTCTCATTTTTCAAACTCTATGTACACTTGTCAAATGTCACACTTTGGCCCTAAGGGCGAAATAAAGTCTTTGCTGACGTTGCGCAATCTTAAATAAAAATTTTTAAAGTTTTTCACTCTAAAAGAAAATAATGTAGTTGCATGATAGTTTTCTAAAGAATTTCTGAACCTCCACCCAACAAAATTCTACTACTGTACTAGTTACAGTCCCATTAACCGAGTGTGTGTGTGTGTGTGTGTGTGTGTGTGTGTATGTACCTGGTCCTTACCACATATTAGATATGAGATACATAAAACCTCAGATAAAACTTACCGCTAACACAAAATATTACACTATATCATTATCTATCTATCAAAAACAAGGCCAAATTATAGGAAGCTGGGAACTGCTAATCACATGCACTTTTAACTGATCATCAGCAAGCGTGAGCACTGTTTATAAAGCAAACATTTTTGGCACTGTTGTGGTCTGAAGCATTCAGGTGTGAGTTAACACAATGTCAAGGAGGAAATACATCAGAAATAATATTTTAAAACGGCAATCGTGGCAATCAATCTTGGAAAAGTTGCCATTTTCCAAACATTTTGGAGATTTTCCACCTGTTGAAAAGATTCAAGACAGTCACATTTACAACATGCCACATTTTCCAGGAGGGGACGCACCAGCAAGTTCATCCTAAAAGTCATACCATGGAATGCTCAGAGAAATTGCAAAAGACCCAGGAGCTACATGTCAGACTCTAGAGGCATCAGTTAGCATGTTTAATGTTCAACTTCATGACAGTACAATTAAAATAAGACTGAACAAGAGTGGCATGTTACAGATTTTCCTCCTCCTCAAACCATGCCCATATGGTGTTTGTTCATGAAGGCAGTTATATCCAATAATGATGTTAAAATAAAAATAATAAACAATTGCATGTGAAGAGTAAAGATGGCCTCCGAAGGTGATGGGTTTTGTTGTAAAATCATTGTTCTCTAGCCTTATACAAGTAGTTTTAATTTCTAATCCTAAACAAATTATTATTTTCAAAAGCCAACCAGAGAATGACAAACTTCTGTAATAACTGCTTGTGTTTACATGTAACCAAGGCAACCAATACATTTTGTTCCATAGCCATTACCAGATCGTTTTCCAACCCCTACCACAGTAATATTTAAGCCCAATGAAGAAGTGACAAAAGTGCTTTAGTTTAGTGTTGTCATGTTATTTATGGCGTGGCACGTTTGTTCGTCTTGATTTCACACGAAGGTGGCCCATGTTTAAAAGTGCTGTGCTCAAATATGGGAAAATAATTTGTACTGGTCAGACATGCAGCTGTCTTGCAGTAGGAAGCTCTATCACAGAACACTGCAAAGAAAGAATAAGTATCTTTTGCACAGAATTTACGTATCTTACAATCTTAGTGTATTTTGCAGCTACAGTTTTTGAACATTAACATTGAAAAAGTACAGCAAACCCACTCATTAGACTCCTTTGCTACGATTCCAGAAATTGTTTGGAGGGGTTGCCTGTAAGAAACCTTATCCCTCTTTCAAGAACATGACAGAATGGCTAAGGTTTGCAAATCTGTATCTGAACAAACTTCAAGACTTCTAGAACAGTGAATATCAAAGTATGCAAGAGTCAAATATGAGGTGCAAACTGGGTCATGCAACAGGAAAATGGGCCCCAGCACACCAAGTCTACAGTGGAATGGATAAAACGAAAAGTAAAAGAAAGAAAAGAATTGAGGTGTTGCAATGATTCAGTCAAAGTCGAGACATCAGCCTGGTTGAAATTTTGCAGTGGGACTTTAAGGGAAATGCCTGCAAAGCACAATGAACTGAATCAACATTGTAAAGAAGAGTGGGCAAAAATTCCTCCACGGTGATGGAAGAGACTGATGATCTCATACACAACAGTAACTTCAGGTTATTGCTGCTGAAGGTGATTCTACAATCAAATCATGGAATGTGCTTCATTTTTCAGACACTGCTCACACTCTCAACACACATAGATCTTAACAAAGTAAAAGCAAAATATGTGATAACTCATTCTGTGTGGTATAAAGGTCTGCAAAACAAAAAGAACATTACCTCGACTGAAACCATGCATTCACCTACAAGTCTTTTCTGTCTGTCAGCAGCTTTACTTAAACATGAGTCCAAACTGAAAGCCAAAAGCAGTGATTTGCCAGGCAACAAATCTATTTCCCATCACGCGTCTCAGTGTCTTCCAGCCTTCAATTTGGATCTTTTTACAATGCTCATCTTATCCTGGATGAAAAACAACCATCAATACAACCCTGTACCTCATCTCAGCCTTACCCCCCTCTTGCTGGCCCTAAAAATAGCCCACCAGTATGGTCAACCAAGGTAACAAGTACTTGCAGTTCCCCCGGGAGGTGCGTGACAGTAGCAGAACAGGCTCAAATATAGGCTGACCTAGCTGCTATTCTTCTGTTTAGAGAAGAAAAAATGCCCTGTAAGTTTTCAGTTGGGATTTACTTGAGGCTATTGGCAATTCCTCATGGCTGCTGGTCCGCTCACTCAGGCTGTTGAAACAAAGGGGCCTCCATCTCTTGGTCCTCATTCATGACTGTCTGTGTGCATCTTGCCATTAGCACCTGGCTCATCAGTCTTCTACACCTTCCCAGTGGCACTCCTTGCAGACAGGACTCAACAGAGGTGGGACTAATTAGCATGGATTGATTATATGCCTGTGACAGAAATATCAGCACACACGCAAATTCCTAAACAGCTTAAAAGAAGAATCTTTTATCAATATGCAGTACACGGACCATACTTTTTTTTTTTAACAGAGTTTACAGTGCATTTATCACATTGTGTTTTACAAACTTCATATGGTATCTACAAAGTTATGATGCCACTAGTGTAGCAAATGAATTAGTGTTATTCATTATGAAAATGAGAGAGATGTATAAGCAAAGAGAAGCATTTGTTTTTTCCAGCTAGTTCAAATATTAACTGATGAAGCCTTGGTGACTTCCAAAGACATGGCGTACAACTCCATGGCCCAGTTTAACATCAGGTTTTGAGGATCCCCAAATAATTTATTTTTTATTCCCAAAGTTATTCATTACATAACACATGAGAGGTTTCATAAAGTCAAAAATCTTTTCCATTCCTGTAGTATTCTTTTTGCTTTTTAACCAACAGATCAAAGATGTGAATCAGGAAGCAAAAACTTAATACTAAATATCAACAAAAGAAATAGAACTGTTTAGGTTTGAAAATCATACTCCAACACATGCAAGTCCAGACACTTGCCAAGGGGTTCTCTCATCTTATACTTAGTGTACCAAATGACCAAGCATGGACTCAAAAACAGAAAAGAAACTGGATAAATGCAATGGTTGAGACAGCATCTTGTATATCTGGGCACTTAGCCACTTTCCAATGTCCCAAAAAAATTGTAGCAGTGGTAATCAACCCAACTATAATCAAAGTTTGGTTTTGGGAGACTGTCAAGAGGATGGCTGAACCTGGCCAGAAACACATGACCTCAATGACTTTAACCCAGAATGGGTTGCAGAGAAATGGTATTTCTGTGTTTGTGTTGCTGTCCTGAACTCTCACCCCACCAACTGGTTGGGACAGATGGTGTTCTTTTTATGTCTGTTCTGCTGGGGCTCTCCAAATGTCACAAGTTTCCTCTTCATTGTCGCTCGTCACCAAAACCATGGTTAGGATGGGATAGGTTTGATATTATCTGTTGTTTTTCTGAGCTGATCAAGTTTTTATGAAATGGCAGTAAGCTCTAAATCCAGTTCAATTTAATTTAATTTGATTATGACTGAGTTGAATTGGACTGTATCTGATTATATTTATGTTCAGCTTCTCCTTTAAAGTGCTTTGAGATTGATTTGGTGTGAATAGGCTCTACAAAATTAAACTGAAATAAATATACCTGTAATACTACATTGATATGACTGTGCTGTATGAATATGTGTGAAATAGATTTAACTTTACTTGTAGGGTAAAGCACACTGAGAGGTATAGTGCTATTTATAATCTAACACTGTCTCAACATTCCTCTTTCTTCTGCTTCAACATTCCCAGTCAGCAAAATATTCAGGTGTTCCCCTACTTGAGGTGTCACTGAATATAGATTTTACAGCTTATAATTTGTAAATATTTTTTAAAAATAGTTTGTCAATGCAAATAAAAAACCAAGATTATCTAAAGATGAAGAAAAGGACTGGCACTCTACCAAATTAAATAATGAGATATATCCACATTCCTGGGCAGATGATCTTGGAGGTGCTCTGATGGAGAAATAAAGGGATAGTATTTGTTGATGAGAGGTACCTTCATGGCAGAGTATGTACTAAGGGAAGAAAAATGATGATTATTTGAACGGATTTAGTCATATTGGTTTCCGTTTGTTAACATTATGGTCAAAAGGTTCACATGCCTTAAGGCAGCTGTCTCCTTGCTTATTCATTTGTGGTCAATGATTTGGACCATGAAAGATCTGAATGACGCATAACTTCCAAAAATATGGTGCTAGGATAGTACTGCAACTGAATAGAAGCCAGTGCTACCTCAATTTACTTTCAAAAGATGAAAACTGGCCAAGATTCTTGCAATGGACATTTACAGTTTTTAACTTTGAATTGACAGGAATGAGATGCTCCGACTGAGGGCTAAATAATGACCTGATTCAACAGCCCAGAAATAAACTATTGCTCTGACATTGAAACATACAGACGAGGGATGTTGAAGTAGGGGCAAAGAATTGATAAAACTACATATATAAATGAGATAACAAGTAAACTAAACACCTGCTTCTTATTAGCCAATCTGTTAGAATAAAGTGATTAAAGTACCTCCAATTACCTTCAAGCAGTAGAAATACAGCACTACTTGTCAAAGACAAGACCTCAAGGTTTATATGCTAACACATGTTTAGAGACAACTCACCTGTGCCTCTCTGATCCACTTGTTACACACATACAAACATATGTATACAGTATATGATTTATATAGCCCTGTGATGGACTGGTGACTCTTCCAGGGTGTACCCGTCTCGCCCAATGACAGCTGGGATACGCTCTAGCCTCCCACTACCCTAAAGCTACTGTAGTAAAACTACTACTAATTTAAGATCAAGGTGTCCACATTCAAACACAGAGTTACCTTAATAGAACTGTGTCTAATGTTTGATTTAATGCTACTTCGAGCCACTTTGAATTTTCTCCACATATCTTTAACATCCATCTCTTGTCCAATCTAATCAGTCACTTTTAGCATGGTGGTACAGGAGCAATAGTACTTTCTCCTAATGGGTTTCTAGGCAAAAATAGGCAAGTTGGGTATCAGATATGGTTGTTCTTCAACCCAACAAACAACAGTTAAAATTTCTAAAAGGTGCATTGAATGGGGCTGCTGTTTATAAGCAGATAGAGTGATCATCCACAAAAGGAAAGACAGAGGTCTTATCCTCTGGGTCCCAAAGTGATGCTGAAGTGTTCTTTGGCAACATCCTCAACCCTATTTTCCTCCATAAGATGTTCCCTTCTTGTGTATCAGATAGCTTCCACTAGATGAAAACATATAAAGAATCAATATGGTCAAATCTGGTAATCTGGTCACACCAAATTAGGAATAATAAATGTATCAAGTAGCACGACTGCGACTCTGTCTAATTTTTTTTCTTCTCGTACTCCGGCTGGATCACAAAGTCATTGCATGGTTACACATGTAGTTAAATTGAGCAACTTGACACTCCTTTGACGACAGAAAAATAATTTCACAGCATGAATAATTTAGCTGTAATTGACTTAGTGTGATTAATAGTTTCTTCTCATATGCACAGTCAAAGTCTGTTAGATAATTTTTCCATGCTGTTTAGGCCTTCTGTTGCTGAGTCTTTTCTAATTCACATGTATATGATGTCTCTTTTCTCCAGGGTGACAAGTTTTAGAAGTTGGGTAACTAGATGGAAATGTTTCTCTGCCTGTACAGTGACATATAAAATATTTACAACTGACTGTAATGAACAGGGTAACGGGTTCACTCTTTAGCCTTCTCTTCTGTCTTTCCCCATATTATTCTAGAGGAATAAGAGGATGTGATTTTGCCATTGTAATATCCAGAAGGTAAAAATAAACTTTTATTCAGTTTAGATTTAGTTTTCTGTTAATGGATTCATTAAGTAAATATTGTTTTGCCTTGTCTTGTTGTCTTGTTTTTGTTTTTTTTTCCAGTTTGCTTCTCAAGAAGATGCTGCAAAATTATCCATAACCTCATCATTGTTTATAACCAGATGCACCAGATGGTTTGTATCCATTTGGGAGATCATCCATAGAAGTAGTGTGTAAAAAGGCAGACACTTTAAAGAAATACTTTCCAGATGAGTGGATGAAGCATCTGTCCGTGAAAGTCATGAGTGAACTCCTGCCAATCAGAAGAAGCACACAGAAGCATATTGATTGTTGTCATATTCTGATTTTTCATTTTGATCTGAACTTCTGGTTTAGTTTAGTTTTGTTGGGTTATTCCTGGTTTTCTGGTATTCTTTGTCTTTGTCCAGCTTCACTTTTAGTAGGTACATATATGTAAGTTCTTATTTTATTCTGTGAGGCCTTATTTCATGTTTATTCTGTTTAGCTCTAGCTCTAGTTCTAGCTCTAGTTTTTAGCTCTGGGTTCTTGTCTGTTTCAAAGTGGTTTTGTTTGTTTGCTGTCATTATCCCTGGATGACTTCTGTTTTGCTTCTTGATCACTGTGTGAATATCTGCTCCTTGTTTTCTTCACAACCTTAGTTTTCATTGTTCTTCATCAGATTGTTGTTGGAGCTCACGTATGTTGTTGGTATTGTGGATTAAGCTTTTTCTAAGCTTAGAAAAAACCCCATAGTTTCTTGGATTTCATGCTTTGGCTCTAGTTTATTTGATATAAACTTAATTACGTTCCTCCTCTGCCTGCCTCTTGTCCATGAGCCTGCATTTGGGTCTTCCAAGCACTCCACTTCTTGACAATGGGACCCTTTGGCTGAGGAACACGGATGGTAGTTTTCATTTTGGGTTCCAGAAATTTAAAATGTAACACACTGTATTTGTTACACTATGCCAACTGAGAGTATACAGGGTAAATTTAGATAGATAATGCAACTCAGTTTTCCTTCAGAATCATTCAACAGTGTTTCTTGATTTCTAGATTTGCATTAACATAATAACATTTTACATTACTTTTAGAGCCTGAAAGTCCTCATCACAGCAAGCTGGAGTGTCAGTCTCAATCTGTTGGCTCAATTTGCTGTGGGTAGTCCTTCAACCCACCTTTCTGTATTTTCCTACTGTAAAATAAAGGCCACCCGAGTCAAAAACAAATCTTAATGAAAAAAAAAAAAAAAAAAGATTCTTGGTTTCTCCTGCCTTGTTTTTTTTCTTCCCAACTCAGAAGTCAGATGATTGCTTCACCCTTGTGTTCTATTAGTCATTAGGTAAGTTTGCGAGTGACTGTGGCGTATTTGACAGTCAGTAAGAACTGCTGGCATGGTAATAGGTGGAGAATAGACCGCAGTCAAGTAAACCACAGTTTACTTGCATGAGTGAGCTTATAACTGCAGCTAATAACAGCTAGAAAAACACTATTATTTTCTTCAGAATGATTTAGAATTAAAATGCAATAAAGTGAAAAGAAGGCCCTCAAAGATATACTTTTTATACCTTTGAGTAACTCTGCTACAGTAACTCTTACAGCTTTCCTGTTGAGAATGACAACTGTAGTGCTTGGTGTCAAAATGCAAATAACCTTAACTGTCAGAGGTGGAAATCAGACCCAAATTATTTTTTTGGAGAGATAACAAATTTGATGATCTGAAAATTATGCACCGTGTGTCATATATGTCAGTGATGCCCTCAGCAGATCCAGGCAAAGCTGTGCTGCCACAGAAGTTATCCCCGTTTTTGTAGCTGGAGAAGAGCACCTGCATCAACTGACCTTTACTAACTGCAACCGCCGCGCTCCTGCGTTTTTTAGTGTCATTTTTGCATGGTGAAATTTTCCAGCAATGCCAGTGGTTGGACAATATTTGGAACCAATTTGCACTGCTTAAGACTTCCATGCATCACTTCAAGTCAAATGCACCTATTGCTCCTTTTGTAAACAACAGTTTTCTTTGTTCCTCTCAGAATGTTTTTGTGCCCAACCTGTCATATTGCCTCGCTTCCTTTTTTTCATTCTAATTTTCCATTTTTTCTTGCTATTTAATGTTTTTTTTTTTGTTTGTTTTTGTTTTTTTTAACCCCTAACTGCCTCTTAGTGCTTTGACCCTTTCTAACAATTTGTATTTGTTATTCTGAATCTGAGTTCCCGTCCTTCACATCATCACAATGTTGAAGTTAGATGGAGATACCAGGAAAGAGAACTTTTTTTTAGATGGAAAGCCTGATTTAAAGTTGGTGTTTTTAATTTATTATTAAAGTAAAGGGCACAGGATATGGATTTTTGTGTCTCAACTAAAATGTCAACTATGAGGTCACTTTATAGGGACAGCAGTTTGCTCCTTACTTATTTGAAAAGCGACAAAACTGCGGTGCTGACTTCATATTTAAGAGTATTTAGATCCATATTGAATTAACCGTGCAATTGTAGTGGTTTTAGTTCCTGTAGGATAATGCGGCATGTCCTTAATACTGATCGCGCCAACAAAGGAATTAAAAAGAAGTGTATGTATACATATCCCTAAAAAAAAAAAAGTTGAATTCTTTACTAGTAGACCTTTTCCCACAATATTCTGTTCTTACTGGGACCACTTTCGATTCTGGTTCTTCTTCAGTTTTCCCTTCCACACTCTCTATCAAGTTACTGACGCTTATCACCTATCACATATCTAGAAACATAAAACGTGAACCAGTAAACCATTGCTATATGTGCCCTGAGTTACTAAATCCATAGATATTTTCTGAGGAGTGAGCAAGTGTTATTGTGACGATGTTAGGGTGTTTGCATACTTACATTGGTATATCACAACAGCCAGGAGGCTGTCTTGTATATGACCCCCCAGATTTGAGCTGGTGCAGGAGGGGACGTATACAGACCCCTGGATTTGGATAGAGTTGGGAGAACAGGAAAGGTGTCAGCTGATTCAGGCATGGCATCTGGCAATGTGGAAACTTTAGAGCCAGGCAACGTCAAGCCAAGAGAGCCAGGCAGTGAGGGTGGTTGGGTGCATCGCCTGGGGCCTTGCCTCCTCCTCCTCCTGGAGGAACTCCATTGGGATGGATAATTCCAGGCCTGACTCCAGTTGCAGACTGGAGGGTGAGATGTAGGGTTACAGAGACCTTGCAGGGAGGCTGCTGACAGGGAGGGTGCTGACAGGAGCGGGAACTGAAAAGCTGTGTGGCATACAACCTGAAGTTAATACTGGCCTCAATACTGGCTACAGTTGACAGTTAGTTATGTGCTCTGCTCCTCATCAGCCTCTGTCAGTAACTCAGCCACTCCAGGGGCCAGATACATACAAAAGCATGTGTATGCATTTTCCTCAACAGAAAGTGTAAAGGAAGAATGTATTTTTTGTGGTGCTTTTAGAAATTTTAACTGAACTTATCTCTATAGTGCACTGCTTTTCTGTCAAGTGGTACACAAGAAGTAGTGCATAGAGGATTTACACCTCATATTCATACCATCAAAATAGGCCATTATAGAATCCATCATGCATTTCGAAGCCAGTAGCTAAAGGAGGTTGCTAACGCGAGCTACCACTTGGTGGCGCTAACGCTTGCAGGTCAGTATGTTGATTTCGTTACTCAATGATGAATCCCTTCTAGGCAAAAGGTATTTTTCAGACGTCTCAGCTATGAAGTGGTTAAAATATAAAAGTTTGAAAATTTGTAAGGTCAAAGCAAGAAATTGGAGAATTGATGGGGGCAGGAGGGGGGGCAGGTTTTATATGTGCTCTGTACTATTCACATGGTACTGTAAAGCACTTTGAATTGCCTTGTGTACAAACTGTGCTCTACAAATAAACTTGCCTTGCCTTACTTCTATATTTTAGTCTATGCCTATTATTATTATTGAATATTCTTACCATTTTTCTTGTCTTGTGTGTAATTACAGAAAACAAAATCAATGCAACAGTACAAGTTCAATGAAAAAAGAACAAGGATTTGCAAATAATCAGATGCTGAACATCATGTCATCCCCGTTTTCTGTCTCTGAAATCACAGGCTACATTGGATACAGATGGTAATGCCATCATATTGAATTGCTGTGTGATCACACATCTCTGTATGATCTGCACGTGCACATGTGAAAAACAAATGTAAATCTAAACTAAAGCTCAAACAGACCCTGCTAGAGTTAACAGTGTGTGACTAACATACTATGCACATAATTAAAGACTAAAATGTAATTTTTCATGGCAATGATTGCATTTTATTATATGAGCTGGCAAAAAATGAGATGAATTATATCAGCAAAGACAGCTCATTAGTCTCAGTGAGTGATGAGAGTACTTCTTGAGGTCACAGCTTAGACCAAAAAAAGGAAATAAAAGGTGGGCGCTCGGCTAAGCAAAATAATAGAACTTGAAGTTAGACAGTATGAGGAGTGATAGACCCCATGATTTCTTTTGTTACTTATCAATACAGCTCTCCATTCATTAAGTCATTGCATCATTAGAATAATTCACTCAGTAGGTTTAAAATTCGTAATCCTGAAAAGGTGCCAGTTCTGCCTGTGATCTACTAAATATGCAGTGAATAGTGTACAAAGTTTTAGCTAATGCATTTTAAATGTGACCAAAGCAATCTACTGAGAGCAGTATAAATGGGGTTATAAAAAGGCAAACCATTTGATATAAAGGTTCAGATAACGTATTGGGAACACATACACAGTTTGTTTATTATAATATAGCAAACATAAATGTACTGTGAGTGGGAGGGCATGTTTTGTTATAATTTGTTATGAGATTTAAAGCATTTCAGCTGTACTGTTCCAGAACATGAGCAGAACAGTCAGGTTACGATTGATGCTTTAAAGTTTAACATGCTTTCATAAAAAAAGATATTATTCATCTGAGAAACCATCAAAAGAAATAAACACTAATTAGTTAAAAAAATAACATAGCAATTCCTGTCATGACTGCTTTTCAGGTTTCTTTGTGACCAACACAGTGGTATTGACACTCTAGCAAGTAGTGATGCTGAGGTGGAGCAACACACTTCAACAGATTTAATTTGCCAAATCTAGGCTGTACGTCAGACCTATGAGGACATGCAAAGGAACCAGAGCTGAAATAATAATTTAGCTCCTACAGAAAACTCTGAGCTGTTTAAATTATGTGTGCTGTTGGTGGAAACATTGCTATAGTATCGTGGGAGTGCTAGGGAGAAAAAAATAGCAGATTTAACATAAATCTAATGACAGCAATCCACCCAAGAAACATCAATCAGTTAAGAAATTGAAACAGAGAAATATAAACCATAACTATTCACAGACCTTGGTGTGATTTACCGGGACTTTGACATTGTTGATTATATAGAAAATACTTCCTTATAGTATGATGGTACACAAAAATAAGTGATGTTAAGCATTAAAGGGTGTGGGTGTGTATGAGTGCTTGTGTATGTCTCCATAGCATTTACCAACATCACCTGTCCACATTTTTTGTGTTTTCTCTTTTTTGTCCATTACTTTTAACTTTGTAATTGTATGAGTGCAACAGCTTTTGAAATTCTATGCAAAGAAGAAATGCTAAAAAGGGAGCTGAGGGAGGAAACACAGTTTAATTAGAAAGAAAACAGAAGACCAATATACAGAATATGGAGAATAGGAAAAGGTAAATGAACCAGGCAAAGGCGACTGTATTAAGAAATTAAGAGAAAAAGAACGACTGGACAGAATGGAGCCAAGCTTATGAATAAGAGAAGAGGCTAGAAAAAACTATCCCAGCTTTCAAACACAATGCAGAAGAGTGATATATGACAGTCTAGTCATGAGTAGCCATATTGCTTTTCCCTGGTCTGAATCTTGTTAGTGTTAATTGGGCTGTGTCTATCACCTAGACAGAAGGGCTTGGATTCAGCCATAGCTTGGACATATGGCCAGCAGCATGCAACAGAAAGCTGCCAACACTGCCAACAGAGAGATTATCTTCACAGCAATATGAGTAATCACACTGAGTTCAATCATAAGAACAGTAAGACCATACTGAAGCAAAGGAATTACAGCACAGGGAAATGATGCATCTGTTAATGTTACTGCATTGTTCCATGCTAAACTAGACATAGCCAGATGGAATTATTTGTAATATGCCACCAAAAACAATATGTTTAATAAACACAGAGGGAGCAACATGTTTTCCAAAATCAAAATCTGTAAAGGACTGTCATAAAAAACAATGGAAGAGTCGTTATAGAGATGAGATCTTAGCAATAAATAGAAGTTAGAATAGAACAACACCACAATGGGGGTTAAATAAATTTTTCTTTTTGTTTTTACACAACATAACAAAAGTTTTATTTTTGATGGAAAACTGACTTCCAAAAGAGAAAACTCCCCCTCCCCCAGACACAATCGAGTAGTTTGCAAGATTATGTAGCCACGCACACAAAGAGTAGGGTTCTGTACACAGTCGGGTTGATACAAGCTTGAGCAATACAGAGTCAGGAGAAAACAGTGTGGAGAAGCACAGGCTACTTTAGATTTAGCACCACACAATATCTGCAGTCCCATTGACAGACAGACTCAAACAGTAGAGGAGGACTGATTTAGCTTATGATCAGTTGTTTGGAGGAATCAGAGAGATCTTCACCTTTCCTACTCCATGGTTATACCTGCAATAACACTCTGAAGCCCTCATCTGTTTCTTACAGCATCTGAGACATATGGGCAAGAGAAACTAAGTTTAAAAGCATTTAAGCCACAGCCTTTGCTCTCTGACTTTTCATAGTAATATTTTAAACTGCTTCCATCCACAACTGTTTTGTATAGCACAATGCAGCATGTTTGTTGGGTAATTTTTTGCATGGTAAAATGACATAAATGTACCCATATCGAGATTTAGAGTTTCAAATGTGACTGCAGCTTCTCATCTCACACGATGCAGATGGAGGAGACAGTGTCCTCATATCTCTTGCCTTAAAATAACTTAACCTAAAAGCTATGACGAGTAATTTTTCCATCACTGGGCAATAAATTAAAGTGCTAAGTCTAAGAGTAAGCGCGCACACACACACACACACACAAAAAAAGATAAAAATACTACTCTGCTATATTCTGTCTCAGTTAGGACCCAAAACCAGGATTGCAGACAAGCCACTCCTTTACCCAGGGCTCTCCTTGTTGGACATTGGAAGTTATTCCTGCAAACAGCATATCCTCATTTTCAGAATTTCACTGGCTACTTGATTTGCAATTGTATGGGCTCAGGTTGTTTGTCTATTTATTTATTGTTGGGTGAGCAGTTGACAGACTGCCAAAACATAAAACTCTCTCTGGCTTTTAGGCAGACAGAAATGGAGTCTGGTAGGAGGGATGGTAAAGCCACATCTTTTCCCTCCTGTAAATCACTGAACTTGTATAGAGGGACTTTGTTTTTTTTTTTTTTTTTGGGGGGGAGGGGGGCAGGCATGGGTCCTCAGCTTTCAGACAGTGAGTATTGCACAGATTGTTGTGTTTTCTATGTTTCACACTTGAATTGTGGTAGTCGTCCACTATACTGAACATTTCAGTACAGCCCTCTTCCTCTACAGTCCGGCTTTCCTCTTCATACTTTTCCTAAAACATTCCGGTAGTGTTATCATTTGTTTCTGGTTTTTCGAAAGCCCAGAATCTTATCAACTTGTGTGTTTGAACTGCCTTTTATTGTTGCACTATAAAAACCTTTTGTCTTTTTTTTTTATATTAACAAGTCATTTTTGCCTGTTGAAATACACTTGACATTCTGTTTGAAATGGTTTACAATCCCCATTAAACTGGATCAAAGCAATGAAAACATATTTCTGATAAGAAGCACTGATGCAAGAACTAAGGTTTTATATAGTACATGATTTATCATTCCAAGAAAAATCTCATTTGTAAGCTGGTTAGGGTCCTGCTGTGCTTCCCTGCTCCATGCTTCTTCAGTGTCAAAATATATGGCCTGTTTTGTGCTATGTCTTTTGATTGTATGATTCTAAGTATATTAAAAAAAAAAAAACAATATTGAGATTAATGGGCTGCATGAATATGAAAAGTGGAAGGATTTCCAATAAATTTGTAATGAGCCACAATCTCAGTTCTCAAATATTGCGATTTATGATTGGGGATGTTGTTGTTTATCATGACACCCACATTTCTAAATTTCTTTCCAGTTTATTGAATGGCAAAAATCTAATATGCTGTCAAACAAAACATTTCTTATTTGAGCTTAATTTGCCATATGAAAGAACTGTCAAAACATAATATTTTGCCATGATTGTCATGTCTAAAAGCATTCACCCCAATGACATCATGATATTGATGGGAAACTTGGTAAAACGAATATTGCTATCAGGCTAATTAATCTCTTTTGACAGTTGAAGGTAATAATGATTTTTTTAAATAATACAAAAAAACAATCCACAATCAGTGTTTTGTTATCCGATGTCAAATTGCATTATTAGCATATGCATTTATCAATACAGTATTGATATTTCATTCTTTTAATATCATAGTTATTATCAGTAATGGCATATTGTGACCTGCCAGCATAGTGGTACATAGGATTCACTGAATCTACAACTGGGTCAAGAAATATTTGTAAACTGGTGTAATTAGTTTTATTTCAGCTGTTTCCCAAAACATGAAGTTACAGTCACTCGTACTACATAACTGCAACTTCAATGTCTCTGTGTGAGTTTAAACCACAGCATCAGCTCTACTTTCAGGGCACTCACATTCAAATTGGATGTTGGGTTTAGGGACTGCATCTCTTTAATATTTAGAACCATCTCTTTATTTTGTTGGAATTTCAAATGAAATTGGACCAACATAATTATAAATAAATTGACAAGTTTGAATCTTTGGCAAGAATATTTTCTTGGCAATAATTGGAAGTATGAAAATGGAGAGTCAAAGAGTGGGTTTCTTTCTGTGTGAGCTTTGAATTATTTGACATTGTGAGTGACTGTCACACAGTTCTGGTTCCCCTTGAGGACTATGGCCAGTGAAGTATTTTTGATTGGAGATAATAAAGGAGCACGCCACTTTGGCACCACACCTTTCTTTGTTCCATGTATTGTTCATGCTATTGGTTTTCATGCTAGCTCTTATTAGTTTATACTTCATTCTGGTATATGGGTAAGGTATAAGGTTAAAAAACATTCAGTATGCGACTTCGAGGAGGTGGCTTACTTATAAACAGATGTTACTCCATAATTACTGTGGTGGTCCTATGTGGTCATGTGAGCGTGTTTGTGTGTGCCTGCCCTACTTTGTAGGCTACATGTCAGTAATTGCTAGGTTGAAAAGCTTGGACCACACAAGATCAAGAAGTGTGTGTTTATGCCAGTGTAGGTTCTGAGAGTACACTGGACGTATTAAAGCAAAGCAAAAAGATAACTACGTCAATTTAGCACTAAAACGCAAGATGAAGAGGTCATACCAATATATGCACTCACAGCTGTGGATAATTGACATGTTAAAAATATGTCAAGTTTTTTTTTTCATCTTTTAGAAAATCCAAAAAGCTTTTGGTGAAAGAGAAAAACAAAGTTTCTCTGTTGACTTTTAGCTGAAGTCAAGAAGATACTGTTATCACCTCATTATTTCTGCTGAGCTTTGAAAAGACATTGCATATGAGAAAGTGAAACAAGGAAAAAGGCAATTTTGTTTATGCATGCTATTTTCCCAGCTAATGAATTATGACCTTTTGAATGTTTCCTTGTTCCTTTTTCTAAGAGGAGCTGGGCTTTTAGCGAGGAGAAGAGGTTATGCAACTGTGACAGTGCCTTTTTGTGAACTTTTAAACAAGTAGTTGTAATATGCACATCTTAATTCATCATGTATCATCATACTGTATCATCACTGAGGGAGGCTTTTTCCTTCTATTTTTTTCCCTTAAATATATGTAAGATATAGAAGAATAAAAATGCTAAACAAACCTCAGCTTTAAATTCTGACCATACATTAAAGTTAACTAACAATCAATATACTTCTATTTTTTGATTTCCCAGTGAATAAGTAACGTAACAAACTTAAACTTTGAATTTGATCTCTGGAAAGCTTTGGTCTGTGTCTAAATGCAGGTTCAACCCTTTATAAGAACAACACTAACAAGTTACTTTAAGTTCTTCATGAGTTCTGGTCCTAGATGAAAAGAAAAGGAAAAAAAGAATCTGTAAAGAGAAGGTGTCTGATTTACCATTAAGCTCATTAGGTGGATGTGGTCCAATATAGCTGAGTTCTTTTCTGAATGAGGAGGTGTATTCTCTCATATGCTGACACCTTTTAACTTTACTGCCTCATACCATCATGCATGGACAGTCTACCAGGCAGTGAAACCGCCGGCTCATGTTATCACCACAAGCAGAAAAAGTGTTGCACAAGTGTATCTGTATCTTTTTTCTGACACCTGCTAAGCTCGATGCAAACATAGATGAGGACATGTGGTATCATTCAGAAGTTATGCAGTAGCTATAAACTGTGGTCCATTTTACAGATTTAGCACTCGGAGGCCTGTGTACAATTGCTGTATCAAATTACTCTAAATTTACTATTATTGTTTGATTTTATGTCTTTCATCCAAACATCAGTTTGCATACAAAGAACTTTGATTAGAGCCTAATTTATTCTGTTTTGTGATTCTAAAGGTATACTGTTTGGTTTTCAAGTTGGTTTTATTTAAGGGTGTAGATCGTAAGACTAACTCTTGCTTGTTCACCAGCTAGTTGATAATCAGAGTTAGAAGTACTTGACTACAGGCAAAATGCTGTCTGACTTGACTTATCCATCCCTGTAATAACACAAGTTGATCTTTTGGTGTTTTTAGTTTCAGCTTCTACAATATGCATGAGCAATCCGCTTACTGCAAAGTGTGAAAACATATTTTGTGCTGGTAACATACAGTCTCAGTTGAAACTTTAAAGACATTTTTAGCTTTTTTATGGCCATTAATATATATTTTTTTCCAAGATCAGTTAAAGTAACACTACTGAAGTCTGTGAACCCTAAAACTTTGTGATTTTAAGTACACTGACTTGTGTGATGCCCATTCCCGAGCCTGACATTGCCCTAGAGCACGCAGAGGCTGAGATACCACAGTTCCCAACTTTGATTCCCATTACCACACCGGTTTGCTTTGAGTTGCTTGACATTTTTGTGGGCTTTTTATAGCGTATATTTTTTTTTATCATGACAACAAATTTATGTGTATGGCATTATATGTGCAGGGCTCACACACATTTGTGTTGTTTGTTTTCTTTTTTTTTCACAGTGGTGTTACATACAACAACTATAGGGGGAGACAAAGAGCACAAATTTTCCAAATTCTCTAATTTAAAGCTAGAAGGTATAAAGAAAATACATTTGAAAATGTTAAATAAGTTGTTGTTACGTAAGCACTTTACACAAAAATGATTGTGTTTTAAAGGAAACACAGATTTAAATTGCCCCTAAATTTAATAAACACGTTGACCCAAGAAAAAAAAGCGGAATCTTAATTTCATATTTTAGTTTTAATACTTGTGGAAATTGTAAGTTGCACATTTTCTGAATGATCTTGCTTGGTTGTGTTTCTATTCTACCTCTTTGCAACTGTGCAACTGTGTTGGTCAATAGCCAAGTTTTCTTGACTAGAAAGGCACTCTCAGGCTCTGGGGAACCTGATATCAAACATAGCTCTAGGTGCCACCATCTGCTTTTAATGAATGTAATCCACACCTAAATTTAATGGAATTTCCATTGCTCATACCCTTAGCTCACCTGTCACACAAACAAACAGCAATGAAAAAATACCTCTTCTTCAGCTTGTCCTTAAATAAACTGGGGTAATATTTGTGAAAACAAGTCTCATTCACAGGATACCACAGTCATGACCCACAACCAGGTAAGAGATTGTTCTCTAGCATTATTGGCAGCTGACTCCTTGCAGGCACATAGGTGGTGTAAGGGAGTTGAGGAAACATGTGTCATTGTGAGATTGTGGAGAGCATCTGAATAAGTGCTGTCCTCCCTGGAGTGAGCTTGAGCTCAGACAGTATTCAGATTAAGTAATTCCCCCTACAGACTGAGGAGCCAGAGGGTTAGAGTGTGCTCATAGCCTTGTGGTAAATATAAAGAATGATGTACAGGCCATAAAGGTAGTAATGCTATTCAGTCCATGGCTTGAACCCTTTCCTCTTTTACCTCTGCATGTCATCAAAATTCCCCGTGTAGGGTTTATGTACAAGGGGATGATTGATAACTGATACAATGAGTGAATCAGTAGGCAAAAATTCATGTCAGGGAACTATGCCTGCACAATTGTTCTTTGCTTCTAATTTTCTAATCTAAACAGTTTTCTTCTCCTTTTTGCTTCCTCCTCAGTCCTTGCTGGCCTTGCAACATGTTTCACCTGTTCGAGGTATAATGACTCTGTATAAAGAGTGAATGAATTCAATCTGTAACCGTTATCATACAGATATTTAATGAGTGCTTTATAGACAATTAGCACTCTTTGGCAAAAGGGCCTTCCCTTTTGCCAAGAAGATGTGGACAAAACTCATTAGACAATAATCATACAGAATAATTAAATACAAATGAAACTGCCAAATGCAAACTGCAAAAAAATGGTTTGAAATCTTCTGAATCCAGTCTGTTCAATCAAAAGTCAGTTAGCCCACTGAAATAGAAAATTATATATGATACTAGTTTTTGAACAAAAGAAATCAAAACTTGTCATTGATGGCTTGAGGTCAAACTTCTATTTTGCTTCCTACACGGAAGTAAATATATATAAATATACATAAATACAGGCATCTAACAGTACGTATGCTATCAGTTGCATACAATAAATTGATAAAACTTAATCTGTAGCGATTAACCATTAATCCTGAAGAACAATATTTCCAACAATATTTGTGCAAGCTGTGCAGCTTCAGTTCACCATGAAATATGCTGGGATGTGAAACTGGCAGAACCCCATCATGCTGAGTTCAGCTTAGTTCACTTGGCCAGCTCTGGGCGCGACCATCTGCTACGTTCTGTCACATTTATATTAGGGCCTATTACTTTTGTTCCTTTAGTTCTGTCCTATTTTTATGAGGTGTTTTTTTCTTTCAATTCTGTTTGAAAACTGTGCTTTATCCTCAATTTCTTTCGCATTTTAATCGAAGTACTTGTCTTTTTTATTCTAAATCCAACATGACCTCTAAGCTCTGTATGCTAGCCAGTGTAATATCATGGAACAAGCCTTGAGGCTGTCTATAGCAGGTGCAAACCATGTTCAGCAAAAAAAAAAAAGAGAGAGAAAGGAAAAATACCTTTTTTTTTTCTTTTTGATGCAAGATCAAGCACAAGCCAGTCAGACAGTCAGCCTGCCAGGCGTGCATGTGGGTGTCAGTGGAAGAGAAACAAAGAGAAGAGAAGCTGCTGTTGCAGATTTCACCTAAAAGCTCGTTAATCCCAATTTAGCTGTCATAGGGATGAGAAAATGTGAAAGAGAGAATAAAGTCTTCCTGTAGCCTTCACACCCTTGCATCTTGAGCTGTCACATCACCCAGCCAATTAGTCTGATGGCCAATGAAAAGTAAATTCTCTCGGTCTACCAGTAACGCGATGTGTTTGCTGGGGTTGGGGCTAATTTTTACAAAGCATTAATTCAGAAATGATGGAACACAGGATTGTTAAGCTAACCTAAATACTCGTGACCCGGTTATCTCACAGTCATCTCACTTACAGGTTTATAAGTAAATAAGCATATTTCAGAAATACAGAATTTAATCCAAGTCACATGAAGTCAGGAAGAAATTTACAGTAAAGAATTTTGTTTTTTTGAATTTCGTTTAGAAAATGATGTTTTCGGCTTTCTTCAACTATTTTGTCATTACAGCCTGAAAACAAATTTGGTTACCTGCCCTGCAACTTTCCATCATGGTTGTTTGACATTTTCTTGTGCTTTAATTACTATGTTGTGCACAAATGAAGGTTTCTGTGCAATCAACATTGAGACCAGTGGTACTCTTAGGTTGAAACATATAATATTAGTTGGGCAGAAAAATTTGCTTCTTGCTTTAAATTATGTTACAGTACAGTGAATGAATATATATAAAAGTCAGTCCTCAATATTTAACATTTTTGCTTGCTGTATGGTTTGAATCATATCTTGCCATATGTTGACATTAAACAATTAGTATAGCTATTGCAAGACTTAAAATGGCCTGGTTTTAAGTTTTGTTGTTGCTCAGATATGTTATTTGAGGTATGTTTTACAAATCCAGAAACTTAAGTTATTAAATCAAATTGTTCTCCATCACATTTTCTTTTTCTTTTAAAATACTAAACAACATTCTCTTGTTCGCCAGAGGTTGGAAACTCCTCATCCTAAAGTTCCACTTTAGGATATCCTCAAACAAGTCCTCCAATCAACATGCTCCAATAGGTAATTTGTTCATGCCTCAACTTTAAGGATACTATGTTACAGGTTGCCAAGTAACACATAAACACACCAGAATATTATGGTGAGACTGTCACTTCCTGATTTGGTGTTAGCAATAAGATTTCTTGGTTAGGCTTAGAAATCAACTCTACTAATGGATGCAATTTTAGAACATTTAAGAATATACAATTATTGGGACATTTACTATCGCAACCACAAGACATTGCATATTCTTTGACCGTTTTTATAGGACGTTTCTCTCTGTAGAAAGAAACAACCCATAGATTTTTTTGGGGGAAGGGAACAGTCTCCCTCAGATGGACTTTTCCATACTCTGACTGGTCAGTAGTCTTTTGATGGCAGGCGGAGTATCTGCCATTAGAAGGGTGATATAAATGTTAGGGCTATTCAGTGTTTATTTTCTCCCATTCTGCTGACATCCCTTGAAGGGAAATTAGAAACAAAAATGGAGCTGACTCAGTATACAAGTGATTAGGATTACAAAATGTGAGTAGCTCAAAAGAACAGCCTTCATAGTAAGCCAAATAGGGTGTCACATATTTGAAGAAAATTAAACCTAATTTATCAGTTCATGGTTGTCACTGTCACAAGAAACTGCCATTACTTATCCAACTATTGTCAGCTATCCTTGTTCAACCCTGACTGCTATAAATTGCTTCTACAGAGAGCTATTCTGATTCTGCATTAGTGATTTAAGGATTTCTGTTGGAGTGCTCAGTTCTACTGCAGGAAAGAGTGTGATGTTCAGGTAAGATAAGGTAAGTGTAAGGCAACCTTAATCATTCCACCCTGAATTAAGCACTGGCCTGATAAAGAGTAATTCCTATTGTAAATGTTGATAAAACTCACAAGTTCATATTACTACAGATGTTCTGTGTTATGTACAGCTTCTACACAAAGCTATTTTGATGGTGAAGGACAGTACCATAAGTATTCAGCACAGTAACTATCTTGGTACAGAAAAACAGAGGATGTGAATCATTGCATGGTACCATTAAATCAGTATCCAATCAATCAGAATCAGAAAGTGCAAACCCTCTGTTCTGTGAACCTTTATTTTTCCTCTTTCTTTTTTAAAGCTTACACTCCTGACTTTCCCCATGTAGCAGGTTAAAGAAACAATGTTGGCACAGCATAGGATATTGCAGAAATGCATGGTAGGAGCATTGGTGACATTGAAATACAGCTTACTCATTGGTATTAATGCATGGAAATACAAGCATAGTGGGATCTGTCAAATCCACAGCAACCAGCTTCTTGTGTGGATAGAATTTATCGGCACTGTTAAACAGGGCAGGTGACACTCCAGTGGCTAATTAGCATTTCTTAGTAGCACAATATGGAGAGTGTCCTCAGTAATAACTGACCATATTGACAAACATTTTAAGTATTACTCAACCAGTGCCAGCTTTCAAGGCAGGTGATATATTATGTACGGTATACTTGTAACAATTTGCACAATGACCACATTTCCACAATTTTAAATGAATTTCAGTCAAGATGCTTTTCTTTTTTCTTCTATTGTACCATACAGTATTTCACTTTATAAATATCAAATACAAATAAGATTTGCTTTTTTTTCTCTGTTTAACACTTGCAAGGAGACAATCATTATCCCAATCGAAAGCCCAACTTTCTGAGCATGCCCCTTTTTTGGACTTGGTTGATGTCTAAATCTGACTTATATTCACCCTAGTCTCCATGAGCTAAAAGCAAAACATACCAACTTTTGGTATGTATAGTGAAGCAATTAATGTCACTTTAGGTTTTAAAATTGAATAAAAAATTAATTAAAGAAAGAAAATCTGAACACAATAATTTCCCACAATATTCATATCAATTGCATTTACACATAGACATGTGACATTTTCATCTAATGTGTCACAGCTGCCTGCTGTCATTCTATTTTACCATTTATTTGTGATTCTCTTATTATTCATCTTTGGGAACTTTATTTTTTTACTTTATTGAAAAATCACTTTCCTCTTTTTCAGATTAAATTGTGCTTTTTCTAATTTTTACCCCTTCCTACTTAAGACCACTCAGTTCTGCCTTTTATTACACAGACCTACTTTATCGCTGCCTCCATTTGGATTAATTTGTGTCCCGAGAGCTGAATACTCAGCAGTTCAACTAATAATTCCATCAGTCATTAAATATTAACATAATGAAACCAGTGTCCTGAGTTGTAAAAAGTGATAAGAAAAAAAGGAGTGGAGGATAGTAGCACAAATGGTGTCTAATGAAATTTTCATATTTCTCTTACAGTGTTTTGAGTGATATATTCATTATTCCATAATGGCTTTGGTATGTCTCAGAAGTTGATAATTAGACCTATACTCATATAATAATCATGTTTCTTCTTTATTCTTTTTTCTCTTTCTACTTTCACTATCAAATGTCATAATTCGGCACGTCACTCTTACTTTGGGAAATTAAATCTTCTACAGCATCTGTGGTTTTGGCAAGGCTACCGGCATGCACGTTCATAAACATCCAGCCAATGTTCCCTAACCTGAATGACTAGATACAGAGTCCTAGTCACTGTACTTTCCCAAAGTAGGCCCATTTCTCATAGTCATGTCAAGGTGAAGATGTCCGAAAATAAAAATGTAAATATGGAGTTAGAGCTCAGTGCTTCTGTTCGAAAGCCACGAAAGAATATATTTGGCTGGGATCGATGCCATTAAAAATATTGTATATTTTGGTATTATAAATGCTCTATAATTTACAGTAAGCTGACTCTTATATATCATAGTAATATTCTGTAGTAAAAGAAGGATAAATCTTTTAAAATTTTAAAAATAGTTTATGAAAAAGGTCTAGACGTAATATATATATATTTATCCCTGTCTGTCTCTTTTAGATGCAAAGCAATATTGGAATTAATCAGCAATGACCATGAGTGTCCATTTGCCCATTGGATTACAGATAATAATTTATGTTCAGCGTCTCTATAAGAAGACAGGACAATTAAAACAATGTTCTAGATCAGTTGTAAAGTCATAAAGTACTTGGCTTGACGACTTCACTCAAAGTTATAGGGATAGGCAAGGAGCCTATAGAGGAGCTCGGACTCAGTGTGTGGGTCACTGTCATTGTCACTCATAGACTTATTGCTCAGTGGGTGGGATGACTCACTTCTGCCCACTGAAGAGGCTGACGTGCAACCATATTATCCAAACCATGCAAATACTAGAAAGAAGTTGTCCACTGTTGTCATTATTCTTTGTGTAAGGGTTTAAAAACAATTTCATGGTTGATCTTTCTATTGAAAAATGTTGTCAGACATAATCTGTTTATTTGCATAAAGCTATTATTTCTTAAACTTCACAACTTGGAGTTTGAAAGTGAACCCCAGTTTGACAGTTGTTTACCAACTACAGTTTCTTCTGGTGACTCTTCATTAGCTGTGAACTTCACCGGGCCAAGCCAAGAAGTTACGTTGCCCTCATAACGCAAATAACGGCGTTAACAGAATCATAGTGTAAAGCCGGTATAAGCCCAGTTGGTGAAAAGTAAATACATTTCCAAGATAAAGTGTCTATTAACACAAATTGTGTGGGTCGCCAGTACTGTCTCAAATATACAGAACCCACAAGTTGTCCTTTGGTGTTTGGTGCCATGCTGCATTATTTTGGGCTGGTTGCAAACATAGCCTTATGAATGAGTGACAGAGTGCATTAAAGGAAACAGGTGTTACGGTGTCGGGTTTTAGAATACTCAGTTTTGAAGTTGTCCTGTTGTGGGCATTTGTAACAGTGTAAATACAATGCCTTGCAAAATTACAGCATTTATCCAACTTTGTTTTATGTTTTTTTTTTTCAAAAACAGTAAGACCTAGACTTTACAACACCACTAAGAGGCATAACTAAGCCGCACATGGAAGATCAAGGAACTCTCCAAACAAGAGTTTTATAAAATAATTTAAAACTCGAAATGACCTTTAACTCTCTAAATAAGATTTAAAAAAAATATGGCGCCATAACAAACCTGCTAAGAAAAAGAAGACCACCAAAATTGAATGACCACCAATGGCATCAATCAGAGAGGTGACAAAGAGCCCAAAGGTAACCCTGAGGGAACTGCAAAGTTTGACAGCAGAGACTGGAATCTCAGTTTGTATGCTGTATGGAAATAAAAAAACAACAAAGCACACAAAGGCATCTCGGTGACTCCATAAATATGTGGAAGAAGGCACTCTGGTCAGATGAAACTAAAAGTCAACCTGATGTTGCATGTGGCACCCCTCATCACCTTTAGAGCACTGCAATGTTTTTTTTATTGGCTGGAATTTTTTTTTTAATTGAAAGAATGTTGGAGGAAAACCTATTTCAGTCTGAGAAAGAGATTTATCTTTAAACATACTTTAAACTACTGACCGTGAAGAGGAATATACAACTGATATGAGCAATTACACAATGACACTAACATAAGTTTCAATTGCACTTGAGCATGCAACAAAGTCTTCATAAGGAGGAAAGAGTATGGGAGTAAGATGGGGTGGATGGCATAACAGGCAGAGCTTTAGACCATCACCTTCATGGACACGGGAGCCCTACACGTATGCATGCTCAAGTTTTTGGTCTTTTTTTTTCACAATTAAGAATGTTTTGCAATTTCAAAGAGATAGCCAAGTTGTGTTGATTGGAAGATACCAACCCTAAATAAATGCATTTTATTTCCAAATTGTAAGAGAATGAAATTGGAAAAAATACAGGGGCGTGAGGTACTTTCAGAACTGTATGGCACATCTGTCCTCTGTCTCCTTGTCAGTCGGTCTATGATACTCATTAGTTTCCCAAACTCGATATCCCCATCTTCTTTGTTCTATTGTTCTTTGTTTGTTTTTTTCTGCCTGTACACTTTGGTACCCAGGGAGCATTGACAAAATCAGGATCTGTGAGAAATTGGAAGTGTGACCGGGCTCCAAATCAACAACTTGTATCCCCTCTGCTTAAAGAATCTCCTACCAGCTAATCAGACCACCGACTGAATGACAACCTGACATCCGGTTCATGCAGGGACTGTTTCTCAAACAATCACTTCACACCTTACTTTCAGCCATCTGCCCACCCTCAGTATCTGTCAGAGGTAAAGTGTGCCGAACATTCAACAGATTAACACCCAGAAGCCTGCGAGGCTGCAGTTGGCCGTGTCTCTCCTGTCTCTTTCCACTGCGCTACACCATTATCACCACTTTTTACAGCTTATGTTCATTTGTTTAACACGTTTACAATTTGCCCAAGCAGTCTCATTTGCAAAACAGCATTTCCCACTTGTCCATTATGGGAAAAAGAAAGAACACCTTTTAATTATAAGTTTTTATGCATCAAGACATGATATGATAATAAAATTATCTGATCCTTATGGGTCTTAAGATTAGGCAAGTAAAACCTTAGATCAACAATATTACATTATACTGCCATTATTATTTAACAAAACCTTTGTCACAATGCAGACACATTGTGAAAAAGCCAAGGTGCTGCTAAACAAATGCACTTGATTAAGTGATCATCAGAAATTGTGAGTCTGGGGCATTCAGGTATGTATTAACCCAGTGCCAAGAGTGCTGGCCATCAATCTGGCTAAGGTTATCAGGCCACTTCCAAATAATTTAGAATCCATTATGCTACAGTAGGAAACACATGGAAAATGTGGAAAACATTCAAGATGATTGCCATTCTTACAAAGATTGGATGTACCTGAATACCCCCCCCCCCCCCCCCACACACACACACACACACACACCCACCCACCACTACACACACACACACACACTCCCAGACTGTGCAATGCTCAGAGAAGCTAGCCTGTGGATCACAGGAGTTTGCATTTCCCCCTCCGGCATCAGCTCAGTGTGTGGATTTTGACTGAAGAGATCTCACTTTCTGAGCTTTCCTGACAAATGTTACCTCTCTGTTGATGTATTACTCTTTAAAGACAGATAGCCCTCTATAAAGCCAGAGGAATACCTCACTGATTCACTTGCTCGATGCATAGAGGTCATGGGGCATCAGCTCAAAATAACTGAATAAATATTCATGTAGAGTTTGGTGTGTTGGTGTATTTATTTCAAATTCATGAAACAGCTGTCTAACTGCATCATCCAGAAAAAAGCAAAAACATTCCTGTACAGCAGGTTTGGAAATGAAATGAAGTCCTTCAATTCAGACATATTAGTGCACAGATCCAGCAGCATGATTCTTAGATCTTTTTCCATTTCTGTAATGACTTCAACTGTTTCAAGAGCCTATTATCTGAAATGACAAATTCCTCATTTTATTTTGAAGGCCTCTGAGGTTAAAACCGTGTAATGTTCGAAACACTTCAGAAAATAGTATATGATGCTTCCGCTCTTGTTACCCTACGTGTGAAATGCACCATTTGATCTCCTCTCTTCAAGGCTTGAAGTCAGCTAATTAGACTGTCATCCTTTCATATGCAACCCCCTGTGGTGTTTGTTCATGCAGGCCAAAATTACATATAATTCCGGTCAAAGAATATGCAACCTCTAGTGGTCGTGACTAGTCATGTTTAACTCTAACCAAGTAATTCTTAATTTCTAATCCCAACGAAGTAAAACCATTTTCTAAACCAAACCATGAAGTTATGGATCGTTACAGAGAAAACTGTAGAATAGAATAATATCTGTATTAGGGAAATCATTTACATATTGGATGAAAATCTGGACTGCCAGCGAAACATTTCACGTAGTCTGGGCTTTAGGTCATTTTATGACATAAGAGGTCTATTAAGGTCTTAAAAACCTTTGATAAGAAATCTGATTATATAATGGAAATTTTCTAAAGTATTAAGCAAGAAATGCAACAGAAACTGCAAAAAAAGAGAGAGAGAGAGAGAGAAAAAAAAAACTCAGATATTTGAGTCTGAATGCACAGTTTCTTGTCCTGGGAGATGAGTCCTGGTATGAATCTGCATTCTCTACCTGCGATAAATGACAGATGCTTTTCTAATAGCTCAGACACATATTAATGACGCTGACGTTATTTACAGCTTAGCAATCTACTGCTTGTAATTATCAAAAACATGACCTTGCCTCATCCTTCACAGAGAATCAATGAATACAGAGTGGCATATTGGAAAGAGAATGTCAACACCCAGAAGTGTGTGCTCGAGAATGAATTTAGTACTGGGTCGCTGATATGGATTGATCAGCAGCTCAATAAAAAAAATGAATTATGTAGGGGGACATAAATGCATCCACTTTTATATCCACTCTCCCACTTAAAACTTGAAAAGGGTAAAGGAGAAACATAGTGTGCAGACAAGTTACACATGAAATTTCTATTTTTAAGTCCACAATTACTCCTTTTTAGGCATACATGAGTATTCCCATATTTTGCAAGCCAAATTAGCAGTTTTTTATTAATTTTTTTTTAGCTGATTGAGTATGGGTTTATCTTATTTATCTAGGAATTACATCAAGTGGTTGTTGAGTTATTTTGCTTGGAAATCTAGCTGGATAAGAGGATACACTGCATCTTCACGCCAGCATCTGCAAGTATTTAGAGATGAGTTCTTATTTTTTTCCCCTAAATTTTACTAAAAACCATTTGAGATACAGGAACTCCATACTGTACATTGTTTCACATCAACTATTCCAGAGGGGCTGTCAAACTGAAAACTGCTATTTAAACATGGTGTGAGAAGGGATGATAGAACTGTCTTTGCTTATTTGTGTGTGGGTCAATGAGCAATACATTTTTGGGGATGTGCACGGACCACTTTATTTCTACCTCTAAAGCAGCCTTTTTGTCTACGACCCTGCCAGAAATGGTAAACGAAAAAAATTTGTTCTAATCTGCAATTACAGTGCCAAGTAGAACTAAAGGTATGACAAATATTTCCTGCAGAGAGACAACACAAAAAGCTTTCTGGCAAACGTTTATTGTGAAACTGAAAACAATAAAAAAGGTCTTTTAAGGTCTTTTTCAGATTTTATACAATATTATACTGCAATGCCACATTGTGCCTCTGGAAAATGCTGCATTTCATCAGCCCATGTGTGTACATTGCCGTTAGAAAAAAAAATAGCATATAGCATATAACAGTTGAAGATTAAAACAAAATCTAAAAGAGCCCACTCTCTCGGTCATAAAAAGTCAATCGAAAGAATAAATTGGCTTTTGTCCTTCATTTTGCAATTTAGAAAAAAAAATGATTGCTGATAACATTTTATTCTTTTAATGACTTCCTCTGTAATTGTGTGTTTCAAACAAGACAACAGCCGGAACAAAGCAGCCCTCTTCTTTCAACGAAAGATACAGTTCTTGATTAGACTGCAGTTTGCTTCGTAAATCCACAAAAGACATAACATCAAGAGTGGCTTTAGAAATTGTTGTAAGAACAACGTTGTACCTGAAAAAGGGTCCCAGAAATATAAGATAAAAATAAAAAGATGAAAAATATTCTTAAAAGAAAAACAAAGACTTTTTTTCAAAGTGTGCCAGCTCATTTGGTTCAAGTTTCAGAAAAACATAAGGAAGTGATACAATTTTAGGGATAAGTCACTTTTCACATTTTTCCCTTTGAAAAATAATCTGTGGGAAAGGAAATAAATAATGATTTACCAAAACATATTTTGCCAAGCAAGACTTCCCTCACATTATTCAATGAGCTGCAGATGTGGCTTATGGGTAAACTGTCAGAGAGAAAAGGAAATAAAGAATGTAAGTGTATGGAGTAGTTGAATTTGGGGAGTATAAATGATCTTTTCTGGAACAGGTGTTTTTTTTTAATCTGTAAAATAGCTGTAGATTACTCAAGATTGTGTATAGCATATTATTCAACTATAAATTATGCACTTAAGAATTCAGCTACACAGTGAACAAGACAAATAGAAGTCAGGTGTTTTTCATAGAGATTTTTTTGTCAAAGCATAAAAGCCAAAAAGAAAAGAATACATGATATCATAAGAAAATGCATTGACAGGTTATAGTTTGTGCATGTTCTCTTATTGGCAAAGCTGCAGGTTGGGTCTACATATAGTCTGTAACAGGGTTAGTTAACTGTCCACACCAGTTCATCATAGAAAAGGGAACTTCAAACTTGCTGGCTGTCATTAGAAAGATCACCCACTTTATTTTAGATTTAGTAAACTGTTATCTCACACTGTGCTTAAATCTAAAGGCTGCAAAAAGAACCCAAAACGGTAAATTGACAAATCGAAAACACAGATAAGATTGGATGATCAAGCTATCGTTTAATTTACGACTACAGTTGGACAGTTGAGTTAATCAATGTGTTGTGACTGTCACAGATGGAGAAAATAAAGCTTATTAAAGCTGAAAAACTAAGTTATTCAGATGATAAAATGCTAAGAAGTTTTGTCACAGTATTAATGCTCAAAGCATTACCCTCATACTCATGCAATTCACCCTGGCCAGGGGCATCAATGCACTGCTTTCCGAACCTTTTGAACATTTTGCTGGATGATCTTTCTTCTCATATTTTTCATTCTTTTTTCATTTCCCAGTGGCAAGCTGAAAAGTGGTCACATTTGCTCCCAGAACGCATTCACTATCTGTCTGTCTGAAAGTGTGGCCATCTCTGAGTTTATATACGGCTTCTTCCTTGAGTAATACAGTTTCAGGTTACATCTCTGGATGCAGCAGCAGATTGTGTTGAGTGAAAATGGTTTTCCGGCGTACTCCAGATAGCAAGTGGAGGAATCTTTTTTTTTTATTATTTTAAACTGATTGATATTTCTCTGACAAAGTTTGGCACAAAGTGGTGAGTCACTATCCATCCTTGATTGGAAATACTAAGCCGCTGGTGGATGCTGATTTAATTAAATTGCATTACATTCCTTATTCGGCAGATGACTGGAACACGTTTGTTGGCACTTTTGCTTTTTTCATGGGCTTTTTGCCCCCAGTCACTGCTTCCTTTGACAAAGTATGCCTGTCACAAAAGTGTACAAAAGGAGTTAGTCTTAACCTTATTGGTTATTCATTGTTTAAGGTCCAGATAGCACTTAGGAGTCAAGAAATATTAGAAGCATCACTAGAGAATTTCCCAGTGTTTTGCTCTTTGGCTCCTCCTACAATTGTTGAGAAAAACTTGTTCTGAATCCTGTACATGCACAGCTGTACACATAATTATGTGGTCATGCTGTCAAGGCTGGCAATCTCAGCAATTTCTCCAAGAACTTTTGGGAAGCCTTTCATTGTTTCTGTTGGACTTTTTGGACAGTCGTTTTCTATTTGAGAGTATTATATTCCTTGACACTATATCTCATGTCTTCACGACCAGGAAGATCACAGATTAAATGCCAGCTACAGAAGCCACGCTCTGCTGAAAAGGAACCTGTGCACAAAAGGTTTAGAAGAACTTCTGTCCTTATTGTCAGTCCTTCCCCCCTGTCTTCTTATTAAAAACACTCCCATTGTTAAATGAATCATGTATCATTAATCATTATTACTATAATTCAAGTTGGAGTCTGATTTCCTCCGGTAAATGAAGAATAATGTGCCTTGGCAGTCAGGGTGTTCTGTGTGAAAAGTCTGTCTGATTCAGTTTAATCCCTATATTTTCATTATAATTACAAACGATTATACATTAGTTTATGTAGTTAGCAACACAAAACGGCTGAACTGAATATCTGTGTTTCTGTGTATTGGTTATTATACCTGATAACAGTATTTGGTTCTAGTAACATGATTGTGAAACAGCTTGTTTTGCAGTGATTAGTGTCCTACGTGGAGTTCAGTAGCTTTTCCACAGTAAAATCATTATTTAACTGTGGAAAAGCACAGAGGTGCTAATTTCTGTGCTTGGTGTGTCTGTGCATGCACCTTGATTTTTTCAACAGTATTATCCTTAACATATTAATGACACCTATTAAAGCAATTCAAATTACTTTAATTGAAGCTCAATCAATTTACCCTGCTTTAACAGCCTTTCCTGCTTTAACCCTGCAGCCCAAACATAAGCACAGATGAATGTACAAGGAAATGCACAGAAACGAAATACACTTAAACACACATTGTCAGTTTTTTTTTTATTTATTTCAATTTTTTTCATTAACTTTTCTTTATTCTTTTGTGACTTTCCTAACCTTATTCAGTTCCACAAAATGCCATACCACATCCCTTATCCTGACCTGATGCCAATTTAAAATAAAAGAAAAAAACAAATCAACAGTAACATTTTAAAATCAAAACTTGGTGAAAAATGTCCTCACATGTAATCCCTTCCCATGTTTTAAACTCAAATTTGTTACAGCAACGCTCTGAATGTCCTCACAGCATAAAAAAAAGCATAAACCCTATTTGCATGTGTCATGATTATCAAAAGGTCTTACAAGGCTTTTAAAGGCTCATTAGGCTGGCAGTGCACCAGCATACAATTATGTATTTGTGTGTGAGTGTTCACTTCTCGGTACTATGCCAGTCAGCCAACTACTTTGCATGTGGCACTTGTATTGCTCCACTATCCATTTGTGTGGAAGTGACATCCTTCTCCCTGGCTTTTAGGAAAGGAAGCAATGACTCGGTTTTTGATCCAAAGGGAGGTAATGTTGCATTTTTTTCTTCTATCATTACACCCAGATCAAACAGTTTGGGATTTCAAACATTTTTAGTTCACCTAGATCATTAGAAACCTTTGAGGTGGCCAGAAAAATACTGCATGCTGAATCTTTCATCTTCTTATATCAGCTTTCATTGTGTTCTGACAGAATTTGGATAATATAAACCCTCAAAATAGACCCTCATTCAACGTAGGGCTTACTCTTAATAGCTAATCAGGTATAACTTTCTAGTCCTAGTAGCTTTCTACAGATGCAACATTGAATCCATCATCACTCATAATGAAACGACGTAGTTTGGTGCATCCATTGCAACTCCTTGAACAAAACCATCAGGATGAGCACCAAAACCATTGACCTGGAATAAGAACCGTTAGGCATCATTTATAGCAGAAAGGCTTCAAATGGTTTCAAATGACTCACAAACATCATATACACACAGAGAGACACCATACAACACAACCCATACTTTAACCTGCCTGATACCACCCAAGGTCTAAGCTTTGTGCCTTAATCTTTCCCACTCATCAGTGCCTGTGCCAGTCTGGGAGCTTTATTTTCTTCCTTCCTATTCATCTTTCTCTAATGTTTTTTTTTTGTTGTTGTTTGTTTGTTTTTTTCATCCCACCACCAATTTTACTTCTATTAACCATCTTTGTAGAAAGTAGATCTCACTCTCCCATCGTAAAGGTACTCAGTTTTCTTTTCAGCATGTTTTATTGGCTCGTGTCATGTGCGCCTGTTAAATCACATTACACTTGTATTCATAGCAACCAAGATACTGTGGTGTTCTATCTAATAAATGTAGATTTTATTATTTCATCTCATTCTTTTAGTTTGTCCATTTTATTTTTCTCTTATGCCCTTTCAGAGTTTGCATTTGTCGATGGGGAAAAACAAGGATTTTGGTAATATTTCTAGGGGAAGGATTGCTCATTAATGTCTTCCTAAGTTGGAAAACAACATCAAAATGAATACATTAATACATCTAAGATGTAAGTGGGAATGTCTAACCATCTTTGCACAGCTAACCTAAGGTCATCACTGCATGCAGAAGCAAGAAAGGACAGTAAGCTGTGGGTAGAAATTAAATGTGTTTTACAGTGTTTTGAGAGAATTTTTATTTATTTTCTTATTAAAAAGTGCTATATTGATACAGCTTCTGGATTCCATGTGCCAATATAAGTGCAGCACTGTACTTTCACTTGTTGCTTGACATCTGCTTGTGAGATTAAAAAAAGATCTGCTGATAGTATGGTTACTTACAGTCTGATTATGCCAATACATTTCATAATTTTTAAAACAGTCACCATCTATGTCCTGACAGCATCCATTTCTTAATTAGTGCAGGAAACAGCTGAAGCTTACAGGAATGTCTCATTTAGCAATAAATTAAAAAGAGTTGATAAAAACACACTTTTTACTTGATGGTGTTGAACATAATGTCAGGAAAAAAATTAAGCAATTTCTGACATTAGTAAAACATGCAATCATACAATCATCTGTAAAAGTAGGCTTTTGTTCTTTCAATTTTAAAGTTATATATATATGGACATTTTTAAAAATGGTGGGACCTGAAGACGTAGGTTAATACAACCTAAGATGTGCAACAACACATGACATATGTTATGTTTATGCATTTAGCAGATGCTTTCATCCAAAGTTACTTAGAAATGAAGATATTACAAGCTATATGAAAAAAACTAACAATAAAATATATAGAAGGAACCGCAAGGTGATTCAAATAGATGGGAGCCATTCCATTAAGCACTTTGTAGGCTAACATCAGTGACTTGAATTTGATGCGGGCGGCTAAGAGTAGCCAGTGGAGTTCAATTAACAGAAGGGTGACGACCAGACGCGCCGCCAAGTTCTGGACCATCTGCAGAGGTTTCACAGCACAGGCTGGGAAACCAGTTAGGAGAGCATTGCAGTAGTCAAGGCGGGAGATGGCCTGCACTAGGAGCTGGGTGGCATGTTGGGTTAGGTATGGTCTGATCTTTCTTATGTTTACAAATGCAAAGCGGCATGAACGAGCAACAGAGGTAAAGTGATCATTTAAGGTTAGTTGGTCATCAATCATGACACCCAAGTTTCTAGCTACCTTTATGGAGCAAGAGATAGGGATTCAGTTTGGATGCAGATGCTGTGGTGTACGGTTGATTTGGCTGGGAAGACAACCAGTTCAGTTTTTGGGAGGTTAAGTTGAAGGTGATGGGCTTTCAACCATGTTGATATTTCAGAGAGACAGTCTGAGATTCGTGCTGAGACCGTGTGGTCGTCAGATGGGAATGATAGATAGAGCTGGGTATCATCAGCATAACATTGGTATGAGAAGCCATGCGATCGGATGATCTGGCCCAGTGAGGTGACGCATATGACAAAGAGAAGACGTCCCAGTACTGAACCTTGGGGCACCCCTATGGCGAGGTGATGCGCTGCCAAAGTGTGACCAAGCCAGAATACTTTGAATGACCGACCAGTGAGGTATGATTCAAACCAGGAGTGTACTGTCCCTGTGATGCCCATGCTAGAGAGTATGGACAAAAGGATACTGTGGTTGACGGTGTCAAATGCAGCCGAATTACCTATGTGTCAATTAGGTAATTGCCTGGTTAGGTTGCCTTCACTGAAGAAGGAAGGGTTGCCAGGAGAAAGCTTCTTGTCTTTAAAAAGAACACGGCAGCACAGCTTCGGTTTTCAATGTTGCCACTGAAAAAACTACTGGACTTCTGGAACAAAAGTGGAGATGTTTGGTCATAATGCACAGCAGCATATTTGGTGAAACCAAATAAGGCATATTAACACAAACAGTTCATATATATATATATATATATATATATATATATAATACTTTGCCTTATTTAGAGGCTGCATTGTTTTTTCCACATTCACCCCATTATATGGATCGCGAGTTATCTAAATAACTTCCGAAGGACACCGACTTTCGCCAAACTGTTCTCAGTAAGTAGAAAAACGTATTTCATGACAGAAATAAGGTCTAGGTTTAAAAATACCGGAGTTCCCCTTTAAGAGATCCATGCATAAATAAATGCACATAAATCTCAATGAACAGAACCACAGATATAAAGAATAGTGAGACAAGAATATATATGGTTTTCTACTGTGGTATTCAACCCCAGAAAGGATTACTAAGTAAAATAGTTTGAAATATCACCAAATCACCAAATTAATTTTATAACTTTTCTTCTAACTCATTTTAACTGTAATTCAGAAGTAGGAGTTGTTAATTACATTACAGTGATTTAATCTAATCCAATCCAACTTTATTCATTAAGCACATTTAAAACAACAGAGTTTACTGTTGATTAGGGTTTTTTAACTTAATTGCCACATAAATAGTTACTCTCACATAGCTTGTGCCATTGCTGGAGAAAAAGCTGATTTCTCTAAACCAGTAACCAGCCATCAATGCTTGGCACGGGATGCTGTGATGGTGCTCTTGCAAAATACTGGCAGGATGGAGCTTGTTTAGGAGACACCAGAGGGCAAACATGGAGGGACAGCTAAATGTCAAGAAATGTTATGGAATTCTTAATAGATCTTTGCAACCAGTCAACCAAGCAACCAAGCAGTTCTCCCAAATCACTTGGACCAAATCTTTGTCAAACTTTGCTAAACAAGCATTGGATCTTGAAAATAGTCCACACATGTTGCTGAAGGGGGAGCTGTTAATGTAAATTGTCTAATGAGGTAGAGTAGGAAACAGTCAGCTATGTATATTAATGGCAGAAGTGTTTTTTTTTTTCAGTTTCATCTATTTGGCATCTTCTGAGTATTTAGAAAACCCTCAGTTTCAAGGCTGTGGGAAAAAATGGCTTTTTCGTTGACAGAAGGGGAAAGAAAATTGCCAAGTTTTGCTTAGTTAGAGATACCAATTACTTCTTATTTGCGAGTCGATAATTTCTAATTCTTGCTCGTCCTGCATCTCTGCTCTTTCTCTCTGTTTTTTCATCTCAGTGTGTCTAACTCTAATCCTCATTTACATCACCATCCATCACCACCATCCCTCCAGCAGCCCTCACTCCGAGCAACTTTTGAGGTGCTAACAGACTTGTTTACCATTATTTTGGAAAGGCGCCATCTTCTCTCACTGGCACAAACCCAGAGTCATTAATTTAGCTAATGCCAGATAAATGAAGCATGGGAATATGAAGGCTTGTGCAGAGCTTTGCACATGGAGAGACAGACAATAATCCACATATAACACATATATGCTCATACAGAATATATTGTGCATACAAGTAAAAAAAAACCTTCTCTGAGATCACATTGTTTTGGCTACAAATTGATTATCTCATTCATCTCAGGGTGTGCGTCTCATCTAACACACACACCTTGCTGCTTATGTATGTTGCTCAAGAGTGAGTGATGAGAGACATATCCCAAGTTTTGGTTTACAGTTACTTCATAAGAGGATTATCTCACATCCAGGGAATGGAAAATCTAACTTGTGTTTTGATTGAGCTCAGTGCAGGAAAGACAGAAGCAGGGGAAAACAGGTTTTGTTTCGGCAATCCTGAAGAATAAGCTGCTATTTTGCAAGGAGTTCAAGAAACTAAAAATATAAAATTCTCTATCATTTGTGGAAAATAAAAAAAACAAGGAACGAATACCTCACATGCAATTTATGAATTCTGAAGTTCAGTTTGGGATAATTTGAAGGTATTTTCTTCCTTTTTTTGTTTTGTCCTTCTTTTAAGCAGGGACCCAGCATACTAACAATTAATATTTACAACCAATCGAGGGTCTTCTCCTCTTACATACCCTGTTCAACAGATTTTCAAACTTGTGTCTTAATCCATTGCAACTCAACAGAATAATATGATAACATTGCTGAATGTCTTTGAAAGTTTGGAATTTGTTTAATTTAATGATTTAGCCAAAAAGGAAACTCAGGTTCTGCAGAAAAGGGGTCCCAAGCGTGAATTAATCATACAACACCAAACGCTAATCATGTGATCATTTGTCATATGATCATGCAAGCAGAAAAAAACTACAGTTTGAAGAATATGTGCACTCTTATGGTCATGAGAGTGAAAAATGGTGATGACCATATTGTCAAAAGAATTTGTTTTAGCTCGAAGTATGATCGCTGTTTACATCATGATCATGTAGTTTTTATTTCTCATTCTTACTGAGTGATGTCATTGCCCAAACCTCTAGGAGGTGACAAAGTTGTGTTGTAATATTCGGTTAAAGGCAACCAGATAAATAGTATCCATTAAGATGATGTCATGTTGTAAATAGAATACTTTTTGTTCCTAACCATGATTATTTTCTAACCTCAATCAAGTCGTTTATATTCACAAAGCTACATTATTGTTTATTGCCTCTTTCCTCCACGTGAGAACTGAAATAGCATCAATGCTGAAACATTCATTTGAGTCATATTTCCATCCTACATATTGTTGGGGCAGTACTGTGGAGGTTGCTGTTATGGGTTGGATTTTAAGGGTTGAAGAACTGAACTATGTGCTTATTCCATTTGGCGGACTTCTTGCTTTTCTCCCTGAAACTTTGGGGAAAGTGGTGAAAAGGGACATGTCCCCAACACTAGCTGGGATTTTTGACAAGACCCCTTGGCTGTCTTTAACTTGGCTGGTGTTCTTCACTTCAGTGGAAGATGCTATAGATGGTGTTGTCTCCTATTATCCCTGATGGATCTCCAACCGATTCAGCAATATTTGTGAGTTGCAATTTTTTTTATAAGTTCAGGAAAGTAGGCACTGTGTGTGTATCATAAAACATTACTTAAATCACCATTTACAGGGGATTTAAATTTGATGCAAAACTAGTTCATGAATAAGCTGTCAAAGAACTCTACATGTGTATGTGAGGATTATTGACAATTAAACTCATGCTGAATATGCTCACTCAGTCAAAAATATACTTTACAAATCTGCACAAATGTAGGGGTGGTAGAGCATCATGGTTAGTAATCCAGTCCGGCAGAGTATGAGCGTATTCTATTCATGTATTTTTTTTTTGGTGCCTCATTTCAGTCTCTCCTTGTAGCGTCACTTTTTGTACTTTTTTGCCCCTATCATCTCTTGCCTTGTTTGACAGATTTGATCATTTTTACCATTTTTATTTCAGCCAAACAAAATACAAGGTAATCACGTAACCATGGTAACAAACGCAGACAAAGGAGACCTTACCTCGCAAAATGGTACCCCCTTCCTTATATGCAACATGGTGAGACTAATGTTTGCATTTTCTGTGTATGCCTAAAAGTGTCATGTAATGTGCCTCAAAAGACAACTTTTTGGGAAATTATTTCTATAAAACCGTTTTATTTGATTTGCCTTTGATAAGTCAGGCATCTGTATTTAAAGGAGGTGCACATTATTTAACATTTACAGCTAATGTAAATCACAAATAGCTTTTTTTTCTCTCATTATCATACATTAAGTTAATGAAGTATATTGAAGTGTTTTGCATATAATGGAGATTTTATTGTGTGCATGTTCGCAACTGGGCTAATGACTGTTTTACTGTTGCAGATGAATAGGTCAATGCTCCACTTTGACTTTAAAACTCCTCACAGCAGTTTCAAACAGCCGCCTAGCTAACTGTGAAATATATTCAGCCTGTAGATTATCATTTTAATTAATCTTGCTTACTTGGTCGTGAAATTTAAACATTTGCTGGGTTTGCTGGATAGAGGGAGAGGAGGAGGAGGGAGATGGTTGGATGGTAGGACTGGGGGAAAGGAGGAAAGCAATGTGATAGTGGGTTCGTGTGTGTGTGTGTGGGTGGGCATCATTGTATGCAAATTGGTATCACCTCCACAGAATTAACACTATTCTCTGCCTTATTAAGCCTGAAAATGCCAAAGAGTTTAATCTCAGCAAGCTTTGAGGAGTAAATTGGTAAACGAAGGATGTAACAGGATCGCAGTAAACAGTCTCAGAATTGTAGCATGGAGCTGGTTGGGCTGCCCTGCATTTAACATATCAAACCCTGCTGCCAGACGAAAAAATTATAACAGAGAAGTCAGCAAACCCTGGACTGTGTTTACTAATTGGATTTTCTTTTATGCCCAATAGCATTTTTAAACTATATTTGTGTATAAGAACTTGTCAAGTTGAGGAAAGCATTGAGTTTATAAAATGTACAGGGGTTGAAGCAGTTGGCAGCCAGGAGCCTGATAACTTTTAAGTATGAGACTTTTGAAATTGAAAATGTCATATAGCTAATTCCAATTCCCAGAACTGAAAAAAAAATTTAATTAATAGAATTTAGGCATTGTCACTAACATAAACCGTATGCCCACAATTTCAAATTCCCCAAATGAGGACTGCAACTATAACTCTAAAGTCCTGGTTATTTATGAATGTACTACTAGGAGAAAAAAAAAATGGAGACTCACTCACATGGAGACAAATTCATAATAATAACATCTGAAATCTTGTCTGTATTTGTATATAATTGTTGTATTTAAAATATTTAACTGATATATGCTTTCTATTGAAGTCCCACTCTAAAAGTTATAGTTGTGTGGCTCTAAAATGTCTGGGTCTTAAATACATACCTTTTTCATCATTCAATGAATGTGGATGTACAAATATGCTTATCTGGCCTCGACCATATTTCTGCCCACAAGGAGATGACACTTGCCCACCCATTTACTCCAACTTTGCAAAATTCTGCTATGCCATGCAGTGACATGTTGTAATGCTGGGGTAGTTCTACATGTTGAAATCAGGGATTATGTTCTATTCTCAAGGGAGTAAGCTAAATTCTATAAAGATGTCTTCAAATAAACTGTATCCACTTTTGTTACAGTTTAAAATATCTGAGTAAGACTTGACTTGACTCTTATTTTATGCTTTTACAGCACAAAAAACAACAAACCATGGCAGGTTCTGCCATCTTCACAACTCAAGCAAAACACACCAAGCTTATCCTCCTTGCTTCTGCTGTCTTCTCCACAGTAGCCTTTGCTAACTTCTTGCCTCCGTCTAATTATTTTGGTTCCATACAGCGCATTTAAAATTAGTTGTAAAACCCCACCCAGCAAGTAGTCAGGAGTAGTTCTTCTAAAATTTTACCTGGCACACTTTGAATGTGTTAGTGTTGCTTTGCAGACCTAAAGCAAGAATGCGCTACTAGAGTTAATGACTGATTTTGATAATACTTTCTCTTTTAACACATTCAACAAAAACCTTTTGAACATGCTTCCAAGGTTATGAATCTTCATCAGAGGAGGAGCTTTAAGGATCATTTCACGTCAGGGAGTATGATTAAAATGTCTTAATGCAGCATTTACCACAGTGAGTGAGCAGCAGGGTGATAGAGGTTGATTTAGGTGTATCTTTATTTTTTATTTGCAGGCATTGTTTTATTTCTTATTTTCATAGTTGACTTATGAACCATACTGTTCCTCATCTGAAGGACATCAAGTCCGACACTGTTGTCAGCAGCACTGGAGCTCCGCAGGGGACTGTACTGCCCCCCATCCTCTTCACTCTGTACACTGCAGACTTCTGCTACAACTCTGGATCATGTCACATCCAGAAGTTTGCAGGTGACACAGCTATCATGGGGTGTATCAGAGATGACGAAGAGGAGGAGTACAGGAACTTGGTGAGGAACTTTATTGTCTGGTGCCACATAAGCAATCTGCAGCTCAACACCTCAAAGACTAAGGAACTGGTCATCGACTTCGGGAGGGACAGATCCAGTCTCAGACCAGTTCTGTTAGGAACGGAGGAGATGGAGGTTGTGAAAACATATGAATATCTTGGGCTGTGGCTAGACAAGAAGCTGGACTGGACCAGCAACACGAGGCAGCTGTACAAGAAGGCCCAGAGCAGGATGTACTTCCTGAGGAGGTTGAGATCTTTTAACATCTGCAAGAAGCTCTTGGGGATGTTCTACCAGTCTGTGGTCGCCAGCATCCTGTCCTACGCTGTGGCGAGCTGGGGAAGGAGCACTTCAAAGGGAGACTTCTCCAGGCTAGAGAAGCTGATCAGACGGGCTGGCTCTGTGGTTGGCACAACTCTGGACCCTCTGGTGACAGAGAGGAGAACAACGCACAAACTCCTGGCTATTCTCGACAATGCCAGCCACCCTCTGCACACTGTCAGCAGCCAGAGAAGCCTGTTCAGCGAGAGGCTGCTTCTCCCCAAGTGCAGGACCAACAGACTGAGGAACTCCTTTGTCCCCTTTGCCATCAAACTGTTTGAGTCCTCACTGGGGGGGAGGAGGGGTAACAGAAGGACAGAGGGACTGTAGGACTGGTGACAGTCAGTCAGTCACAACGTGCAATAATCTCAGTGGTGTGCAATAATCTTACTTTATTAACTTTAATCTTACTGTATACTTAAATTTAAATACATATTATTATTCATTAGTGTGATTATTTTCATCATTATTATTAGTATTATTATTATTACTATTTTCATTGCTGTTACACTATTATATTATTATTATTATTATTATCTTTATATGGGTGCTGGTGTTGGGTTTTTTCCACTTTTGTCTATTCTTTACATTTATCTATCTCTCTATCGATCTATCTATCGATCTATCTATCGATCGATCGAATATTAAAGCCTTTGATACAATACTTTTATCCATTTGGCAACGCTGCTTCTGTAAGACAACTATTTAACCTTTTAAGCATTGATTAAGTTTTTTTGTCCATTAATACTTTGGAAATAACGTGATCTTCGTATATTCCTGTTCCCATTTCCTTGTCCTGACTAGTGCAATCATTGCATCTCATTCGAAGCTTTTTTGATTTTTTTTTTTAAACACAAGCATTAACTTTGTGTATCCCATGTCATGTTTCGGACACCAGCTGTAACGTCCATTTGTATGAGAAAATACAGTAAAATCAATACATTGATTTTGAAATATATCAATTATTGGAGATAACCCATGTTGACATTTAATGACTATTTGTCTGCCTAACTTCTAACCAGGCACCTATATGTTGGAGCCTAGTTAAGCAAATTACATGAAATAGGCTCTCTTAAAAAAAAATAAAAATCAGATTTCAGAGGGTGATATGGAAATACAAAAAGGTTTTGCAGAATACTCCAAATATAGTATGTTTGGGATTCTGCTTCTTTCGGAATTGTTTTCTACTTCTCAACATAGCTTTGAAAGAAATCTAAATACATCTGCTTTTTCTACTGTGTGATATTGGTACAACCACTGGCAAGGGTCTTTCCATCAGTCTGTCCATCAGTCCACTGGCATAAATGGCCTTCTGCCAGTTGAGTATCATGTATGTTCTCCAAGCCCTATATTTATCCAATAAGCCTACTCTGTGGCCCCTTTGGCAAAAGAAAAACCACTTGCGCTTTTGATAAATGCTACAGTCCGCATGTTGCTGTCCTGCTTTAATCAGATCATATTTACTGAATGGTGCTGAGTGTTACTTCTGTCTGACAGTGATCATGTCCCAGCTGGAAATCACTGCTGGGCCACCCTTGACTCTTCAATTATGGTTAAAAGTCCAAGCCTGAAGTTCAAATAGAGAATGACTGCATATAAAACTGCTGTTCTTAAGCTTGCTGGTGTGAGAGGAGGACAAAACGTCAATGGTTTTGGTGAGAGGATTTCTGAACAGCAACACCAAAGATTTTAACAACTGATCTTGTGAGTCCAATGCAGTTAGCTAGTATGTTTTCAGGGGTGTACCATTACAAATTCACTTGGGTCTTGCTTCACTGTGCTTACTCCTGATTCATCCATGCAGGCCAGTTTTGATCATTATGTTTATCTTGTCTTAAAGCCATCTGAGCCATAGGTTTTTTCTTTTTACTTTATTTCATTATTCGTCTAATCCTTTTCTAATACCTACTTTACTCCATGCATCATTCTCTCTGCGTTTAATCCTTTTCATTGATGATTTTTATATCACAGGATAATACAGAAGATGAAAGCTCAGTACACGGCTTAGGTGGTGCTTATGATGATCATTTAAAAACTGTGTTCCCCCATCCTGACAGAATTCTTATAATTCACTTGCATTACTCTGTGTATATGTACTCTTTTGAAGGCAATAATGGGCTGCTGAATTGTGCTGCTACTGATCTCTAATGGAAAAAGAGGCATTTTATCTCAAATTGCTGCACTGAATGAAGAGAGAATTCAAATATAATGCAATGTAGAATGGGGAAGCTTTGTGAGCAATAGCAGTAGTCTTGCACATCAAGCAAACTTAGGTGCCCTGACGGATGAAAGATCCGCGATAAGGCCACTTTGGGTCAGCTGGTTTGCCAACAGGACATCATTTTTTTCAGCATTTTTTTCATTTTTCAAGTCACACAATTTTTAGACGCAATGTCACATTGACAGATTCTGTAAATGTGAGCCTTTGGTATGCTCCTTAGTTTTAAAAAATCAGATAATGGAAATCAATTTCATCCATATTCTGACATCAGACCAAGAAGATAATACTGCGCAACATGATATGACGAACCAAAAATCCTAGTTCTCCAGTTCACACATAAACATAAAATCAGAGTGAAAGAAAATCTTGAGCATCAGTGCCCAAAGTTGCATTTGCATGCAGAAAATGGGAACAAACGTATTGAAAAATATCCAGTTTTTCAAAAGATCTATCTTGGTGTGTACAGGTTTAGTTAAAGACAATGCGTTCTGTCCGTGTTTGCAAACCGAATGGAAATTGGCAGATGACATGTTGTCCAAGTCACTCTACCTTTTAGAATAGCTGTGCTAATGCTTCCTGTGCATGGACGTGTAATAGGTCTGCAGTATATTGTAGATAAGAATGGAAATTATTTAATTTGATTTTATCAATACCAATTCTGTTATGCTCCTTACCTGTCAAGTTCTTTATGAATTCCCTTCTGAAATCTTGACCCGGTTTTCTATGAGGAAACAAATGCACCACGAAGGATTTTCAATGAGAAAGGTTTCAAGCCTTTCACAACTGATTTTGTGACAGCATGGTAACACTTGCTCAGTCTTTCCTCACTTCTCCCTTTCCCTGTCTGTGCAACAAGTGCAAAGGGATATAACTGAGCTGTCAGGAGAATCAGAATCAGATCATGTTTGCTGTAACAACAGTCTGTCAGTCAACTACCAGTAGGGGAAATGAGTTCACACTATATTCATATGGATTTCTTAAACACGGAAAAAATCTGCTCGGTATGGTGCTAATGTTATTGTTCTGTAGAATATTTACCGTTGATTACTTATGACCTGTTTGGCTGGTAAACAGGAGCGTCTGCACTTTTACTGCATGTTGAGCAGAAAAAAAACATGACACCTCAATTTCTGGTTCTTCAGACTGTTGCTTCTCTTCTATTTTGTGCTCATAAAACATTTTATTAAGAGAGTCAAATTCCCAGTAATGCCACTGTCAATATCTGTTTCAGATGGCTAAACAAGTCTGAAATATTGACTGAGAAGCAATTCATTAAGACTAGTCTCAACGAGGATTCGCAGTTACAAATTGCCTCTCAGATGTAGTTATTAGAACTATGTGGGTAGGGCTAGGGGAAAAAAATCTGAATAGAAACCTTGCACAGTCCGTACAAAGTGTTTCTGTGATGAGGTGGGAGGGAGAAGGGGCTCATTTGGTTTAGAAATGTTGAAATTAGTAACGGTGGCAGAGAAAATTTGAAATAACAAGTACCCATGGTTCATGATTCTCTGGTCAGTCACATTTCTAACATAATTTCATAATTTTACCCTTAAATGCAGGTTAGAACATTACAAGATTAAGCTACCTCGCAACGAAATGATAGTTCAATTTAATACTAATTCTATTTTCTTTGCACAAGCAGTGTCATGATGCCACTTTCTTTTTTTTGCTTTTCAGGAGTTAAATTCCATTGCGAAAAGTTAATTGTGACTATGCTTCCTGTTCAGACTAAAAAGAGGGAAAAAAACGATTTTTCATTGATGTCCCATAAAACCACTGGAAAATCAAACTAAAAAGAATATATCCCTACAAAGTAGAATCTACAGTTAAAGCAGCACATTGTACACCGCAGGACCAAAGCAGTAACATGTTCAAACAGAAGTTGGTGCTACAGCCAATGAAACTTGTTAAATATCAGATATACTGTCAACAGCTTTTTATTTTACTTACTTTTTCATTTTCATTAGCTTCTAGAAAGGTGCAGGATTCTCAATGTGAACCTCTGCTTTTAGCAAATGTTTTGGAAGACCAGTTCAAGAATAGCGCTTTAAACAAACTCAACTCTTATTAACAAGCATAAAATGTTCTGAACATAGTTACTAAACACAACAATTGCATTTTATTCTGCATGAAGTAATGGTGGACAGGTGGATACTTATGACATATGAGGTGTTGTAACAGCATGATTTCTCTCCATAAATGCAGGAAAGACAGCAGAACAAAACACAGCACTTTCAACTCTTTTACAGTTTCTGGTTTATCTAGGAGGCTACTTGAATAATGCTAATGTGTTGCCATGGCTACCAAATGATCTTGCATGCAAAGGTAGGCATATAGATGTCTTAAGAGGCTGCTTCCCAGACAGCACCCAAGGTCATTATACGGATTGTGTAAATTTATAGTTTATCTTTTGAACTGATGCTTAATCATCACAAAACATGCAGACCCCTGATTTGTGTGGTTTACATTTGCATCACAGATGAGGGATAAAGATTTCAGTGCACTTAAAGAATGAATAACATTGCTTCCTTGGTGGCTACTCACTACAGCAATCACACCTCTACAATCTAATTTGGTGCAACACTTCTATGTATGCAAAGCCCATAGTCATTGGAGATATTGTTAAATTTGGGTGCGTCCAGTAGTTCTCATGCGGTCCGCTGTTTATGTCTCTTCATATTTGGTTCTAGAAAGCACTCTAAATGTGTTTAATATTCACAACAGTGATGGCAGCTCAGCCATGCAAGCTGCTAGACTGACACTTGGGCAACTTTGCGTTCAGTATCTTGCCCAAGGACACTTTAAAACAAACCACTGACCCTCCGATTGGTGAATAACCACATTCCCACCAAGCCATGGTAGCTCATTGGTTATATTGTCCTGTTCTGGAACATAATGAGAGACTTTTTTTAGTTTTGTTTGTTATAATCGTGACAGGATATCACAATCGCCTCTAAGAATATGCAACATGTTGAGGTAAACCTGTGCCTCTTTCCGAGTCCGTTGATGCAGTGAAGGAGGAAGACAGATGCGACGATATAAAAATCAACACAGTTTTATTTGCGCAGTTTGCAAAGTGCGGAGAGCAGTTCAGTACACCACATGCGAACAGCACAAAGTACGGAAAAACTCTGTCTTTGTCTAGGAGTGTGATGTTATATACACTTGTATTCAGTCTCCTCCTTATGAGATGTGTGTGCGTCAATATCTTGTCTCTTCCTCTATGTATGTGCGTGTGTGTGCCTGTATAAGGAGTTACTTTCAGAAGACCGTTGTGTGTGCGTTCCTAGTTTCACCACATGTTTTTCTCAGAGATATCTCCTTATAAAGCTGCTGTTCAAGCACAGAAATGAGCAAGCCGGTTATACATGATATCACCTTATACAGCTATCCTTACTCACAATACCCCCTTTTGATCTCTATTAAGAGATCACACAAATAGTTGAGTAACAATACATGACTAAAAATAAATTGAAAAACCCCACGTTGATAACAACAAGATGATCACACAATCTCCGACATTCTGATGATATCATCTTCATTTGTATCAGGATCGGGAGGGTTCAGCAGTGACATTACCAAAGGGGAGGGAGCCTTCCCCTCTATAGTGGTAGTTATAAGTCTAATGGCAAGTGAACGGATACATGGGATACAGCAGCAACCACAAGTCACCAAAATAGCGACGAATATAGCAAGAGATACAAAAAGTGACATTATCAGAGTCTTCCATTTCCCAAACACCTTGGTCAGCCATTCATCCAGCGGATTGTCAATCCCAGAGTGTTCATGCATTGTTTTAGAGACTGGGTTCACATAACCAGAAGATCAGGGGGACAATCACGCACGCGATGGCTGCACAACATGTGAGAATTTTCCAACTCCCAAACAATAACATTCTAATATGTTTCACTGTGTCTCAAGTATGATAAAAATAGCAAGCAAAACTTTCTTGGTAAGTCAGACCTTATCTATCAGGGTGCTCTAGGCGGGGTTACCCCTAGAGGAGCTTAAAACCTTATAGTTTGTCAACATGACCCAACTCCTTAGCAAATAGCAAACCTTAACATGATTATAATTTGGTATGACCTGTAAGAGCAAGTTTAAGCAAAGCCCAAGCAAACACGATTATGATTAAAACAAATCCAAAAATAACACAATTCAACTGAGATGCCGTCATCTGGAGTCGTTCTTCGGAGGAGATTTCACTTTCTCCCGATGAGGGTTGAGTTGGAGCCCGGGTCTGACACCCGTCCTGCTCGTCAATGATGTCGTTGCAAGGAGGCAGAAGTGTACTACTTCTGCCTGCAAAATGCCACCAGGGGATTATTCTGCCCCTTGTTGGTTGGTGGTCTTTTCCTCTGTACCAGCCGGTACAGTGTGCAAATCTTTCAGCGCCTGGTGAGTGGCTGCTAGGGAGCGCTGAGGTTCCTCGGCTGCAGCGCACTGGCTCCAATGGAACCACGTATCACCTTTCCCTTTGACTCGGACTGCGTGGGAGGTCCTTTCGGTCACCTGATAGGGCCCTGTCCACCTTGGCTCCGACCACTTTCTTTTGATGACCCTCAGCAATACCCACTCAGCCTCTGGAGCCGGCGCTGGTTGGCCCTCTCCTCTGCTACTCGCCACCTGCTTTGAAAATTCTGCAACGAGACTTTGGAGTTCATGGAAATACATTTTGTGAGTTAGGTGTTGTTCAATATGTCCTGTTCCTGGCAACTTAGATTGAGGTCCAGGAAAAGCTCTCCCTGTCTGGAGCTCATGTGGTGTAAACCTTGTGGACTGATTAACAGAGCTCCTGATGGACATTAAGGCTAAGGGCAACGCATCTAGCCAATTCATTTTGGTCTGTGCACAGATTTTAGCCAATTTGCTCTTCACTGCCTGATTCATTCTCTCAACCTTACCCTGTGATTGTGGATGGTAGACAGTACCAAACTTGTGTTTTAGCCCTAGCATGGCCTCAACCTGTTGCAAATCTTGGTTTTTGAAGTGAGTGCCGTTGTCGGACCTGATCCTTTCTGGAAATCCATGCCTGGGGATATAATGGTTGATCAGAAATTTTATTACCGACTTACCATCCTCTTTCTTGGTAGGCCATGCTTCAGGCCATCCTGAATATGCGTCCACACACATCAGAATATACCTATACCCTTTCACCGGTGTGATCATGTCTGTGTAATCAATGATGATTTCTTTCCCTGGCTTTACCTCCAATGGATAACGTCCAGGGTGTGGTTTCACTGTTGGTCTGACATTGTACTTTAGACACTCCTCGCATGACCCCACAAAATGTTTGGCCATGTCCTTTAGGTATGGATGCCACCAGTGCTCTAGATTTCTCATCATTTGAGCTACCCCCACATGTCCCACTCCATGTGCCTCCGCCAACGCTGTCTGTCTGATCCCTGGAGGTAGTATAGGTCGTCCATCTGGGCCCCTCCAGAGGCCGTGTACTTCTGTCGCCCCTCTCGCTTTCCATAATGTCTTTTCTTGTGGAGAGGCCGCAGCTTGCTCAGCTATCAGTGCGGTCATGTCTGTGTCTTTCTCTGTCTCAGCGCACATGAGGATCGCCTTCGCCACATATCCTGCCGCGGTTTTAGCTGCCATATCTGCTGCGTCGTTTCCCTTTTTTGTAGGTGAGTCATTTTTCTCATGGCCCTTACATTTGATAACAGCTACTTTGCTCGGGAGTAGTAGGGCCTCCGCTAGCTCTTTCATTTCTGCCTCATGTCTGATGGGTTTATTTGTTGCGGTTAGAAATCCAGCCCTCAACCACTGTTTCAGTTCCACATGTACTGCTCCTGCTGCATAGGCTGAATCTGTGTAAATGTTTACTTCCTGCCCTTCCCCTAGCCTCAGTGCTGCTATTACTGCCAGTACTTCTGCTCTTTGTGCTGACTGCTGTCCTTCCAGTCTCTCTGCTTGTCGTGTGATCAGTTCCCCTTGGACGTCCTCTACAACTGCATATGCTGCTTTCAGTCCTTCTCGTTCATCCCTGAAGCAACAGCCGTCTGTGTACAGTTCTCTGGCCCCTGGTATCGGTTCTGTTTGTAGGTCCAGTCGTACTTTCTCCTCTTTCTGCACTCTGTCCGTACACTCATGTGGCTCACCTGTTCCTAGCTGATCTGCCATGTTTATGCCTTCATGAGTGAAAGTCAGGTTTGGTGCCTCGAGAATTTTGCTCAGTCGTCTTTGTCTCAGAGCAGTCAGCGTAAAAGTCTGTGAGTTCACATAGGCCACAACGCTATGTGTGGTCAGAATGTGCAGTTGATGTCCCATGACAATGTGTGCAGTTTTTTGAATGAGCTTTGCTATCCCTGCTGCCTGTTGTGTACACATAGGATGGCGCTTTTCCATATTGTCTAGCATCACACTGATATACATTAGTACTACTCTCTCACCCCCTTTTCTCTGGAACAGGACGCCATTAGTGCAAAGTTCTGTTCCAGAGACATCCAAGTAGAATGGTAAGCTATAATCGGGTATAGCTAGGTCTGCTGCTGTGGAGAGGGCCTGTTTTAGTGCAATAAAGGCTTCCTCCGCCTCCTGAGTCCAATTCAGGGTCGCTGACAGGTTGCGCATGCCTTGTTCTTTCACTAGGGCCCGCAGAGGTCTAGTTAAGCCGGTGTAATTGGCTATGTAAGTCCTACTATAGCCCGTCAACCCCAAGAAAGACAACATGTCCTTTACCTTCACTGGCTTAGAGTGATGGAGAATAGTAGACCTGTGCTGAGGGGAGAGCCCTGCTCCTTTTTGGGAAATTTGCCTGCCCAAAAACGCTACCTGCCGCCGTGCAACCTGAAGTTTGGCTTTGCTGACCTTGAACCCTGTTCTTGCAAGATGTAAAAGGACATTTTTAGTTGCTTCCAAACACAGAGCCGCAGTGGGCGCTGCCAACAACAAATCATCTACATACTGAACGAGAGTCACCTGCTCTGGTAGTGGGCAATCACTCAGGATATCTTTTAGAACCTGGTTAAAAATCCCTGGGGACAAAGCGAACCCTTGCGGCAGCCTGGTGTACTGTAGCTGCTTGTGCTGATACGAAAACGAGAAAATGTGCCTGCAGTCTTCCGCCAAGGGAAGACAAAAGAATGCATTAGCCAAGTCAATGCAGGTAAACCACTAAATTTTCCTGATACCAATCTGTCTGTAACCCATCATAAAATAGAGTAACATGGGGGGAATCTGGAGGTGAGACATAGGGTTCGAGTTGGGAAATCCAGGGTTTCCACTGGAGGTAAGCCGAGAGGATACCACGCCGCTCAGATGTTTCCGGCTGTAATAGACCCCAGTATATGTCCGCGTATTGTTCATTCACTGGCTGCACAAGATATTGACCAGTGATGTTCTCCATCGGTCCAGAGCACGGCAAATGAGATCCATCAGGCATGACAACAACCAGGCCATCGGCGCTGCAGAGTATCGTGGCCCCCAGTTTTATCAGGAGATCTCTTCCCAGCAAGTTCATCGGTACAGAAGGTGAATGTACAAATGGATGTGTCACAGTCTGTTTTCCCACCTGGGTGAGTAGCGGCTTAGTGAACGGCAGTGTCTTTTTCTCCCCAGAGAAGCCCATAAGCGTGATGGTATGCGATGACAGGGAACCAGATGGTACAACTTTCAATGTGGAACATGTGGCTCCAGTGTCAACCAAGAAAGGCAGATCTTTTTTCTCAATCTGAACTGACAGCATCGGTTCTGCCGTAGTGATGCTGTCTGAGAGTCTCTGTGGGGTGTGTCAATATTGACCGGACTGGTCAGAGTTCTCCCCATTGTCCCACGATGGGTACTGACCAGCGCCAGCTGCTCCCCAAGGATGCTGAGGATACATAGGAGCAGTAACAGGAGGTCCAGAGCCGCGACCCCTGCCTCTCCCAGGAGGACCACTATCCACACCTTTCTGTGCTCTTGGATTATGTGGGCAGTTTCTTATCCAGTGATTAGGATCTCCGCAGAGATAACAACAACGAGTCTCCCCCGACTGTCCTCTTCCTGTACCGCCCCTTAGTCCCCGACCTCTTCCCCCAAAGCCTCCACCCCGCATTGGTCCTCCCCCATGTCTTCTCCCGCCTGATGGGGGCTGCGGTACCCATGGTGGGACCGGAAATAAATCAGGAACCTGTGGTGGCTCGGCAGCTAACATGACCTTCGCAGCTTCCCCTTTTTGTTTTTTATTTTTATCATTACATTTCTGTCTAGCTTCCGTTAACTGTAATTTTAACAGCTGAACCTGCAATTCTTTTAAGTCATCCTGTTCCTTCTGCGTATTATCTTGAGCACGGGTGAGATGGTGAATTAAGTGTTTCTCCCAGACATGTGATTCAGCACCGAGCATGTCCGGGTTATTAACCATGGCTGTTTTGACATTCTCCGGCACTCCTTCCAGTATAGCCTGTCTAAACCACTCTCTCTGAGCTCCAGCTTTCCCTGGGTGGCATCCTGTGTGTTTCAACCATAAATCCTTGCTCTGATCCACATACTCCCTGGGATTTTGGTTGGGGTCCCATCTCATCTTTGGCATTACGGTGGCGTTAGGTAGTGGATATTTTTCTCTCATTGCTTTCCCTATTTCAGTGCTATGATGCGTGAAAGGGGTGCCATCTGTCATTCTGTTTGTATGAGCGATAGTCTCAATTTCTCTCATGTCCCCACCCGTCATGCATCGTCCTGCAATAGCTCTAAAGTCCCCTAATGCCAATTTCTGTCCTGCCGTCAGAGAATCCAATTTGCTGAGCCACAAATTTCCACCCTCGGCTACAGGTGGTAATTTCTCCACTATGGCCTGTATGTCCCCTATAGTAAATGGTCGGTACTGGTCACCTTGTCCTGGTACTGCTGTTAGTGGGTACATTGTGACCGGAAGGATTGTCCCACCACGTCGGCGCTGGCTAACTCTTCTGCCTATCGTATCTGTCAGTTCCTCTGCCACCTTCATTCCTTTCTCTACACTTCTCACCAGTCCGTCCCTTTTTTGACAGAGCTCTTCTATCTCTCTCCGACATAACTCATCTAGCTCTCTCTCTTTCCTGACGGCTGAATCTTCCTCCTCTTCCCTCCATGATCCTGCCAAGCTAAAACTTACTGGTACTTCTTGTCTTTCACCTTCCCACTGTCCCTTTCCTTGAAAAGAAGCTGTCCCTGCTGCTTCTGCTTCCTCCTCACAATCTGAAATCTCACTTCCCCTCATGACCTGCCTCCGTGGCTGTGGTGTGACTTTTCGTTTTACCGTGTGCTGTGGAGCCTGTTCTCTTGCCTGTCTCTGCGAGAATGGGTCTGGGGGCGCCGAAAGGCTATCACCTGTGAAGGGGTTATATGAGGATTTGGACGTCGTCCCTGTCCTTACGGACGTCTCAGAGATTGATGCTGTAGGAGTGGCTGCACCTGCTTCAGTCACACTGTCACTTACAAGTGTCTCTTCTGAGGCTCCAACCTGAAGTGTACCACTAGTCACATATAGTGTGGGATATAACCCTGGTGTCGGTGCAGCAGGCGGTGCATATGGAGGTGGGCATGTAGGAGTGTCAGGTGCAGTTACCATTTGTTTGCCTCCTGGTTTTCCTGCGTTCTCATGGAGATGTCTCACACTTTGCCAGAAGACCGCCAGCTCAGACCAGCCCCGTCGTCGCTCCTCCTGCTCTTTCGCCTCCTTTTTTAATTTCGAACGTTGCAGCACACCTGCCTTTTGTCCCTGCTCTGCCAGCTCTTCTTTCCTCACCTTACATTCTTTCTCCTTTTCCCACAACCAGGCCCCTAACGGACCGGGGTCTGACATTTTCTTGCCCTTATATCTCACCAATTGTTCCACTTGTCCCTTCATGTCGGCTAATTTCCTGTCCCTACCCTTTTTAGGTAACACTGCCCCTGCTGCTTTTAACGTATTCTCTAACTGCAGCTCGAGGGGCCTCCAGGCACCCGTACCTGGGCCCCATCCCCCATCATCTATTTCCCTGTCAAACTCTCCCTCCATTTTACTTCTCTTTTTCTAAATTCTGAGGCCAGCTGGTTTGTATGACGTACGTCCGAGCAACAAGCCTTGTAAGGTGATGGTTTATTAACGGCCAGTCAGTTTGTATGGCATAACACCCGAGCAACTGACCCTTTTGACAAACCAAGCCACTTGTGTTAACACCGCTAGGTTTCAATGGCTCAGACAGATTACGTTATCACCGTTAGGTTTCCTCTGTCTGATTGTCGAGTTTGTCAAGACACCGTTTCATGCACCATTCACCTTTAGACACCTCAGAATTTTATTCTTCCCACAGCCCGCTTCTCCTTATTTCTCTCAAACAAATACAAAACACACAAAGCACGTTAAAATCTTCACAAACTTTTTCAAAATGCACTTATAGAAAAATACCTCAGGAACCCTGTTCCTGTACTCTAGTATAGGGGACTCTAGCCCCAAACAGACTTCAAGAATTTATGAGGAGTATAACCTCAAGGGACTCTAACCCAACTCCGTAGAGTATACTACTTTAGGGGACTCTAACCCCAAACAGACTTCAAGAATTTATGAGGAGTATAACCTCAAGGGACTCTAACCCAACTCCGTAGAGTATACTACTTTAGGGGACTCTAACCCCAGGGACTCAAACCCAGTAGAATTCGGGGTGTCTTCACCTCCCCGGGACTCTAACCCAGCAGCCTCTCAGGCTTCCGGTTCCTCGTCAGGCAACCGGTGGGGTCCGCCACGACCAAAGACAGTCTGTTTTATCCTCTTTTATATTCACTTTTCTCTTATAATTTCACGCAGTTATCAACATTAACTCTTATCGTCTTTTGCTGATTCAATCACCAGTTTCAGGACAGGACACGTTGTTTTAAAATATTCAATGTGCAGAGTTTGATAAAACAGGTTCTGCTTACCTCTGTGTTAACGTGCCGGCTCGTGTCCCGTCTCTGTCACCGTGAAGGAATCTTTTATCCGAATGAACTCCGTCCTCTCCTCACCACATCCCGGACGAGCCCCCAAAATTGTTGAGGTAAACCTGTGCCTCTTTCCGAGTCCGTTGATGCAGTGAAGGAGGAAGACAGATGCGACGATATAAAAATCAACACAGTTTTATTTGCGCAGTTTGCAAAGTGCGGAGAGCAGTTCAGTACACCACATGCGAACAGCACAAAGTACGGAAAAACTCTGTCTTTGTCTAGGAGTGTGATGTTATATACACTTGTATTCAGTCTCCTCCTTATGAGATGTGTGTGCGTCAATATCTTGTCTCTTCCTCTATGTATGTGCGTGTGTGTGCCTGTATAAGGAGTTACTTTCAGAAGACCGTTGTGTGTGCGTTCCTAGTTTCACCACATGTTTTTCTCAGAGATATCTCCTTATAAAGCTGCTGTTCAAGCACAGAAATGAGCAAGCCGGTTATACATGATATCACCTTATACAGCTATCCTTACTCACAAACACTACAATTAACTCTGACCTAAGTGATTTCTAAGCCATTTCAGTAATATTTGACTTAATTGAAATAAACATGGTTCGAGTCAGATAAAATACGAAAGATTTCAAACATGCATAACTGGACTTTTCTTTGTCAATCATTACACTGAATCTAATTGTCTTGAGACATGATTTTGCCAAGATAATGCATTTTAAGCACATACTGGATGATAATAAATTCTGTTTTAAATATAGCAGCTTCACGTGATTTTCGAGGATCAGCCAAGATTTAAGAAAAGTTATATGATGCGTGTAAAACGCGTGATGTATCCTGAATGTCACTGTGAGTCAATTCTCTCTGTACACACATACACAAACTTAGATATGCCTTTCCATCTTATCTCTCACTTTCACAAACACAGCTGTCTTTGTTTGGCGTCCACTCTTTCTCAAATCATATTCATTATTCTATAAGAACAATCATAAGCACATTCTCATTACTCTGTATGCATCTCAAACTGTTTTCCCTCATTCAATGCATATTTATCATGAGATAACTTAGAGCATGTGAAGAAAATATATCAAAAAGGAAAAATCTTCCACCATCTGTGCTCATTTTAGGCTAAATATAAATTGGCCAAAGAGTCCGCCATTTGATGCGTTTTTAGTCTGTGCTGCGCCAGGCTATTTGATTTGGACTCAAGCTCTTGGCAGCCCAGAGTTTATACAGTAAATGAGAGTTCTGGCTGCAGCAGGCTGCAAATGAAAATTGGATGAGGTTCCTTCTTTTCTCCCTTGTGCTTTCTCCCTTGGCACCTTGGCTAATGTTGTGTTTGTTTTTCTGTGCAGGTTTCAACTTGTTTTGGGTACATGTTGACTCTTATGAGGCAGCCTATGACAAAAAAATTAAAAATAAGAAAATTAATAGAAATCGAATAACAAAATGAAGCAGTTCCTGGGGAGAAACTATTGTCTCATAACATCTTAGGAAGAACATCTCAAATTAACAAACAAACATGCAGCAAACAAGACAGAGAACATGGTGAAGAAACTACGCTCACGCCTTTCTGATGTGTCCAGTAAGAGATATTATATCACATTTGAGGCCTGGGGAGATGATGCCAGTTCTCGTCAACAACAAAAGTGAATCTTGGTGAATCACAATAGATTGATTCACCAGAGGCTACTTTTCTCATAATGTAACACTGATGACAAGAGAGAGATTTGCTTGCCCACGAGGCAAGATATTTGGAAATAAAATGTATATGCGTGTAATTCTAAAATAGGATGTGAATTTCAGAGAAAAGTGAACAGCAGGCTTCCAGTTGCCTAATTAAACACTGCAGTGACAGCAGGTACTCATGATGTTAAACTGACTTGTAAAGCAGGTAGCAGAATGCAGCATCGGTGTTGGTAGTGTTTGCTCTGCCAGTGAAAACAAAGTCGTTGCACTGGGATATTTTTCATGCCACAAGTTAAAAAGAACTGAAATGTCAGCAAATAAAAATGCTTAATGTTCTGTCAGATAATGTAATTTGTTTTTCTCACTTTGACAATGTCTTGTCGTGATGTTATGATGTCAACCATAACTTAATTTGTTAATTAGTAGGCCAGCTCCCAGATTACTGACAATTGACAAGTTTAGCTCTCTGGGCATGTGTGGTTGCAAACCAAAGGAGTTGCACCATAGAATGTATATGACTATGTAACTTTAGATTCAGTTGATGAGCGAAACTTAAATTTGTGCACTGCAGACAACATATTTTTTTTCAGACAGAATGGAAAGCTATGATCACTGAACAGAAGCCCTGCAATAATCTGTCACCAACTGAAATGTAAATTTTTCATAGATCCTTTTTATTTTTTAATTTACTTTATACAAACATTAAGGTTCATTTAAGAGTTATTTCACTGCACTCACAGAAGCCTGGCATTCAAAATGAATAGAGCTATAAATACATACAGATACTTTAAAACCTATTATAAGATGAAATAGTTTATAAGGCTGTGAGTGTGAGAGGGAATGATTTTATTATCAAGTCTATCATGGTCAGCAGGGAGTAGCTTAACAAATCGACAGCTCTTAAACACAGTACCACACTCACACTCCTTTATGCACATTGACAAATCAGTCTGAGCTCTTCTCAAGTTGATCAAGTTGCGTTGATTTTAAGGGACTGTCCTTACAGTCTCAGTCCCAGCTTTCTCAGCATGGCTTAAACTGCATATGCCGCTTGGCAATAGCAGTGACAGACAAGAACTGTTGTTTGTTTGTTGGGACTGGGGTACCTCGGTGATGAGTCAGCACAATGATATTGGGGTTTTGTATCAAGTCAAACACTACAGATGTTTTTTCTGATTTGCTCTTCGTATTCCAGATACATTTTTTCAACAATGCTATTGCTTTCTTCATTGTCATCATGCCATAAAGGCCACATCCGACGAGAATCGAGAATTTTTTTCTTTTTTTGTTTCTTTTAAGTCTTCTTAAAGATTGTTTTTTCATCTGCTTGTTTGATGATACAGCGGACTGTCCCCATGTCCCTCATAAATATGTTTCCTAATTCAAATGCAGTCTCTTTTTTTTAGGAAGAGTCTATGTTATCCATCTGCTAGAGAAATTTTGGCACATTGCCAATTTGATAGGAATAATATGACAAAGGAGGCCCCAAACCAGTGACTAACTGGCATTCTTCATGAAGTTGTTATTAGAAGGCATTTTTCTCTCTAACTACATCACTTGGTTCCCTCAGTTTCCCTCATATTTTTTTGTTTTGTTTGAAGAGTTTTGTTAGAAGAGGTGATGTAACACAGTGACATATGGGTTCCTGTTCAAGTTTGTTTGAAACATACTACTGGCATCAAATTTAAAAAGAACTTATATATCTATATCTATATACGAGAAATGTCATTTAATTTGTAAAACATCTTATATCCTCGTACTATTCTAGCTGAGTATAGAATTTAAATTATTTACAAACTATTCTTTTTTTATTTTACATTTCACACCCTGAGCCAACTTTTATGGACAGAATTTTTATGACAAACATTTGGCAAATTAGAGTATATTTAGAGGCAAGGCAATATACGTTCATCTTAACTGAAACAGTGGGGTTCCAACATCTGTGCTGCCTGGACCTTTGAAGAAAATGCATAATTTAACTACATAACTCAAGCCCAGTTTACATCCAGCTCATGGCAGTTGACCCTATTGGCACTCAGCAGTTCAAAAAACACATTGTACCAGTAATTAGAGGCTAATGGGATGACTCCTAGAATTGAAACAGCATGCAAAGTCATCCATTAAATATTTTCTCAGCTTCATCATCACGTCCACATTTTTTCTTTGTTTGTTTCTGTATGTGCAGGGTGAAAATACCCAAGGGATTTTGCAGTGCACTTCCTTTTTTCTTTGAAGAAAATAAAAATGATCAAATGAAAATCTGGTGCCTAAGTTTTGCATGAGAGAGCTTTCTAGCTCAGAGTTGGACTGGAGTTTGGGATGTGTTATGGTCAAAGAAGCTAATGTAGCCTTGAGCCACAAGCATCAAACAGCCATGAAAAACAGTCTGGTGAGCTTTCTAATATCAAACCATCAAACCACCTCTAATTTATTCTTTTTTTTTTTTTTGGTCTGTCAGCCAACAGATGATATGATTTGAGGCAATAGAACAGCAGTTACCTATTTTTATGCAAAAGACATGACACTATACATTTGGAACGGAACTTCTCTGTATCCAACAATCTCCAAAGGGAAAAATGTGTGATTTTTTCCCTTTAAATTCAATACATGTGGTTCTGTAAAATAATTTTCAATATTATATTTTGAATATACAATTCATTGTGCAAGTTGTCCAAACACTGTTTTCAGATATCCTTTGGACCTCTAAATGTCATAAAAAGCTGTAAATATATGAATGACTTAAATGGTTTGATCTTGACAGCTTTTCTTAAAAGTCTTTCCATGTCCCCTTTCTGTCTGATTTGTTTCTAGCATTCTCACACTAAATCACATAAACATTCAGATGGCAGCTTTGTTGTTGTTTGTTGATTTTATTTTAGCTCCTCTCAGCTCCTCCTAGCAACACAACCAAGTATTAAAACCTAAAAGTAGAGCCATAAACATATGGCATTGGTTTCCAAGTGCAACACAACCAACATTTTAAAACTTTTTTCTTTTCTTCTGAAAAAGGCCACTTCACAGCTCTAAATCTAATCCAGCCAACATGTGGCCGAGAATGTGTTTTGGGGCCAAACTATGAGTAATGACGCACATGTGTGAAAGGCCATATCTAACCATGGGGTGCTAAACAAGCAAGCTTTAGGTGGCTTGACCTTTGAACCAAACCAAAGACTGGTGTAAGGGACCTACCTCTAATGACTGGCTTCAGAGTGGAAACCGCCATGGCTCCTGTCATTTACAGAAATCTCTCTTAAAATGAAAAACTGTCCAAGACGAAAATTCTTTTTGAGCTTTCATTTAATCACAGGAAGCATGCTCCTTTTAAGCAAAGTTCCACTTAACACTTACAATGACACTCAGAAGCTGCCCAGTCCTCTCTTAGCCATAAAGCAACTCTGCTGAAGCATTTGGAAATGAAAACATGACACAGCACAAATAGAAAAAGACTGAACAAGGTCTGCAAAGTTGCATCTGATCAATCCACAAGACTTGTATGCTTGTATACTGGTATAATTTTCTTTTTTTGACAAATAAGTATAAATATTTGGCCACAGTGCCACATTTGGAGATAACCAAATAATGTCAGCACAAACACCTAATACCAACTGTCAAGCACGGTGGTGGAGGGCTGATGATTCGGGCTTGTTTTGAAGCCACAAAACCCGGGGACCTTGCAGTCATTGAGCTGATCAAAAGGTCTTCTGTATTAAAAAGTATTCTAGATTCACAAGTAAGGCAATTATGTATCACACAATGATGTGAGAGATTAGTAACATCATGCTAAAAGCTAGTGCTTCCAGTTATTGTTGCTAACGGTGGTTCAAAAAGATTCTGAATCATGACAAATTAAACATCCCATATTTATATCTAACTAGTGCTTTATGACTGGTATGGTTTATGACTGCAGATTAATTTATATGAACTGCAACTCATGCAGTTTTCATATCTTCTCCATGTCTTGTCTTCGACACTTTCAAGCTGAAAAAGAAGGAAGTTTCAGAATGTTTGAAATTCTATTTCATCTTTGTTTTGCACCATAGCCCAGGTACTCTTACCTGCAGTATTTTAGATGTGAAATTCTCTATTTAGAACCTATGTTACACTCTACTGTCAAAGTATAAGGTCAATAAGTTGAACAAAGATAAAGAGCAAGTAAGACTTAGTGTAGCATGTAATACTTAGACATAACCACGATATGACTGATGCATTCTCAGTTTGGCAATCAACTCTGTGCAGTACTATGATAAAGTAAATAGTTGTAAACAAGTATCAAGCAAACAGCCAGTCTCTGTCGCTCTCTTACAGTGAAGTTGCAGTTTCCACTATGGCAAATCTAAGTAAAAGTTGTGGGTCGACATATCTGAGTACTGATCATGGCATGGCATCTTGCCTGCAGCTCTTTGATATTCACTGAAATCTCTGCTCAGCATATGGATAAATGTGTGCCAGGAGTAACTGTGTCTGTTCAGCAAGCAATTTCTCTTTTTCTCTAAAGAAATTATTATTTATTATTCAAACCCTGACTCAGTATTGCAAGGATAATGTACATCCTTTCATTACTGAGTGTGGTTTTAAATATATCACATTAATATTGTCACTTCACTTACTGAAAGTCACATAATGTGGTTATTTTTACTTCAAACTAAGAAGCCATGATTTCATCCTCAGATGCTGGAGTAGCTTTCTGCTTATGAACAGTTAGTATTTAGGGGATTTTTTTTATGGTGCTAAGTGGGGTTCTGTGTTTTACTTATGCTTCTTTTGAGCAGTAGACGAGGGTCAGAGTGCTCTCTGTTTGGAGAATCAGAAGGTTTTCTGAAAGGCGAGCTACATCTTAAAGCTCCTCAGTAGGAGCCCATGAGAAGAGTGAACATTTCACCATGTAAAACAACACCGTGAATGACAACAAATGTCATCGTGGTTTGAAAACCACTAAAGCTATGCAGTGATATTTCACAACATACCACTTATGCATCTGACAGTGACCAGAGTGGGTCAGTGTAATGTTGCTAAATTCTGTCGCAACCTGGACCGTTTTGGACCTTACTGTGTTGCCAATAGAGCATTCTATAGGTAAGAAAGTATAGTGATAAAGTAAAAAAAATGTCTGACACAGAAGTATCATAAGGTGACTGTAAAATTCCACAATATTGTTCTCTCCTGGACTGATATGTTTGTTTTTTTTTTTACTGGGACTTGCTTTAGATGGTGAGAATTCACATGTCTTGCATTGCATCTTGATTCACAAATATCTCTATTTATTTGTCCAAATTCTTCATGTTAGGTCATCTCTTGCGACAGTACATTGACTTTCACTGTAACATGAGAGATGCATCACGCATAAATCTGTGGACATCAGCTTTATCAACCAACAAATAAGGGAGCATAAGGAGGTAGGCTGGGGTGGCAACCCTGTTGAGAGGGACTGCATTAACATCTGTGTATCCCATAATAACTACGTCTATGACTGATACATTATTGCAAGCAAACAAGCACACCTTTTTTTCTATCCCAATGTGGGCTTTTCTTGGGAATAATGCATTTCCTAGCTCTTGTTCCTAATCTTCAGGTTTGCATGTGTAACATTTTGAAGGAATTAATGGCAAAAATGATATTTAGAAATATGTTTTACTAATATAGAAGTAAGTCAATTAACCTTTTATACCCACATGTCTTTCTCCACCATGTTACTATACTAGCAGTAGTATTGGCATGGGGATTTTCAGGTTGTTCAGTTGGGAGCTGTCTGTATCTTTTGCCACTAACCCATACCCTAACCCTAAAGTTAATTCTAACGCTTAAGATTAAGATTACTTTATTGTCATGTGCACACGAATGTTAACGCAAAATTACTCCTCTGCATTTAACCCATCCAGGTTGGCACCTGTTGAACACATGCACACGCTCACAAACTCATGGAGACAGATGCCATTCACTGGAGCGGTGGGCAGCCAATCACAGCGCCCGGGGAGCATGGAGGTACGGTGCCTTGCCACGTTGCACCTCTCCGGTTAGGTGTCTTCCGATTATTGGACGACTCACTCTAACCACTGAGTCACTACCACCACTACAAACCACTTACACTAAAAACAAGTCTTAAAAACGAACACACAAACCCACACAAAGCTTTGTCTTCATCACTTTGGAAGGCATTGCATTGCACTTATATTCACAAGATCCCAAACATAGCCACAACTTAACATTCTCAAACTCATATGCCAGAACTAATTTTATACCCATGATGATTGACATTGTGATGATTTCAATAATGGGGGCATTCTTTTTTGTTCCCAAACGAGTGATGAAACCACATAACATGACCGTGTAAACATATTTGTGTCTGCACAACATGAGGAACGCTGGAAAACACACATATAATCACACTGCTGGCATGTTAGCACTCAGCAGTGTCAGGGCTCTTTTCCTGCCTTCGCTGGGACAAAAATTAAGAAGATGAGATGATGGATTATATTATGAACCGTGTGTACTTGTGTGTGTGAGAGAGAGAGGGAGATAGATGCCAGTGGACAATTTTATTTTGTCTTTATCTTTGGGCAGCCTCGGCATTGCACACTCTAATTTCAACAAATAGCTCCTGAAAACAGAGATAAATCAAGTTTAGTAATTTTGTTTCATTAACATTTTATAACCTTCTGTTCAAACCTTTTCATAAAACAATAACATTAACAAATATTTTATGCTTCTTTTGCCTGCTATTTCTAAAAATGACACATTTTCAGTAGGAAAGGATTGTATTACCGTCTGCTCGCAACAGGACAGCAGTCTCTTGCTGATGAACTGCAATATAATCAAAGAGACTAAAATACAATTTTATCTTACTTTAAAGCATGGTAGCTTTACAAATTACCATGTGAATTACATGACGAAGGTTCAAACTCCGGGTTCAAACGATATCTTTTCATGCTTTTCAAGCAAATCTGAACCTCCAAATTTTCATGAATCCAGAATTACAAGGAAACTGAAGCAATTCTATCGTCATTTGACATAATTTATGAAACTAAATTTAATGAAACTGTCATGGATTTTGAACTGAACTGAGTAGTAAAATACAACAGCTTTACCAAAACCATTGAATAATAATTGGTATAGTTTTTCAAGCAGAATTAGAAGCTCCTAAACTGTATCACCATTATTTGAGTATCCAAAGACATAAAGGGGTAAGACATACAGTACTTTTATCATTTAAGGTTAAAAAAAAAATCCTCACAGGATAAAGTGTAAAAACAAAAGAATTGTTAAAAATCATTTATAAAGTCCTGTAAGACTTAATGTATCCTTTAGCTGATGTCACAGAGGTGGCACTAGATGCTGTTTTGGTGTCCCTGTTATGATGTGTGTGAAGATCTGTGACTACTGAAAAGTATTTGCACTTGTTCCTGGTGATGAATGTAACAGAAACAGATGAACGCCAGACGATGGAGCAATATATGTGAATACAGTGCAGTAGGGATATATGCAAGATTTGATATGAGTTGCATCCCTTCAAAGTGTTTTTTTTTACAAAGCACTGTTAGTCTGTGCGCACAAATGTGTGAGTGTGAGAAACTGCTTGATTCTTTCACCTGTTAACCTCCTTGTTTATGTAGATATGGAGCAGGAAAGTGTATCTAATCACATGTAGTCACTCCAGACACATAGGGACATAGATTTTACTTTAATACAGGCGCCTGTGAAGCTTAGTATTTAGCAGCACAAGACAACTTTAAAAAAAGTAAAATTCACTAATGTGGTATTTTTTCATGAAACATATCACTGCACAGTACTGTGATGCATTCGATAAATCTTTAATTATACTAATTTTGTTTCCTAATCAAGTTTCTTTGTGCTAACACCTCTATGATGCATGGATTTATCTACCTTTTGTTTTCTCTCATAGAAACTGCAGGAGTCTGAAAAAAAATTAGCTTTTCCTGGTACTTTGTTGATATGGAACAAAAAACATGCACACATTTGACTTAAAATTTTAGAGAAAAAAACAAAAATACATTTTGTTCAAAATTGTAATTCTAGGTTGAAGTATTTCATAGACCATTTTTTTTTACTGCTTTACTTCAGGGATTTTGACCATCTTACTTGGCATATTACATAAGCAGCTATGACTGATTGGTTACTTTTAGACTTTGTGTGGGCAGTGAGCAAATAATGCTTTTCTCCTCTGTCTCCCTCTTCCCGATAACCAAACTGTAAAGCAGGTCCTCAAATAGTCAGCCCACCTCCATACCTTCCTCCTCCTCTGAAGGGCTCTCTTCTTGTCCAGGCTGCCGGTATTCTTTGGTCTACATGTGGCAGCACTTTGCTTTCTTATTTTGACTTTGTCACACTGTTTTACTCCTTCTCTCCATTGTTACTGTAATCTAGAGCTGGTTTGTCTTATGATTTTTCGTCTTAATTTCTCCCTCATGGAACATGTATTTCTATTCATATCATAATGACTTGATTGTGTATTGGGTCTTTCTGACATCTATGTTATTATCATTATTAGTTATATCATTTATAGTTATAGTTATAGTTAGTTATATCATTATTATTTTATGTAATTCAATTAATTTATTCATTGACTGTCTATTTATTTTATGGTAGGAGGGAGAGTATTTTTTATTTTTAGGCATACTTTTCCTTTGCTGCTGTTTGAAATATATGGCTGATCAAAGACATAATGAGATGAACATTTAACAGTGTTTCTTTTTAATTAATACATGTAATCAGTCTTTCTTGATTTACTATGTATTGTATAACACGGAAAAAAGTTATTTGTAAGGCAACGGTTGTCAGAAAACAATAGTTAGAGGTCCAGTGAACACAGAAACTGATTTTACTTGTTTTAATCCTTCCAGTATTCATATTCCTCATCAGTAACTCTTAATCTTTCAACCTTAATGAAGCCCTTGCAAAGTACTGTCTGTACTAAAAAATCTGAACCTGTGCTTTAAAAACTAAAATGTTCCCTTTAATCACAATGTCTATGATCAAAAATAGAAAACTAACAGTCTACAGCTACCTGAAAACCAAAATTCAGCTTTTATGCTTATGGTAAAGAAAAGCAGATAAATCAATGTAGAAAAATAAAAATAAAATTGAATAATAAAATTTTTTTTTCCCAATGATTGTACTAGAAGATAATTGTCACCTAAATGTGTAAAGGCTGTGAATATCAACACCATGTCATGCAGTGGCATTTGTTGACATTTGATGACATTTATTGTGACATTTTATCTATTTTTCCCATTATTTTTCTATCTATGGTTATCTTCAAAGAGTTTTGATATAATTTAGTTGATGTTGAGATAGAACATGATCTCACAGCAAAATGTAAAATAGGAAGAAAAACTTCATGGCACCCACCAACATTTTATTATAATGTATTATTCATTATTTTTTCTTTTAGTGGTTCTTTTGCACAGTAAGTTATCTGCCTTTTGTAAAGGGGGCAGGAGTTGCCGCTGGCAACCTGTTTGGGGTGTACCTCGCCTATTGCCCAGTGGCAGCTGGAATAGATTCCAGTTCCCCTGAAACCCTGAATAGAATGAAGCAAGTATGAAAATGTAAATGATCCTCTTGAAAGCAAAAGATAAATTCAGTCTAACTTTTCAGCAAAACTAAAAGAAGGACAGTGTCAATGTGAGTGGTTGGACCTACAGAGAAAATGCTTTCCACCACTAATAGTCAGAGCTTTTCTCTGTTAATGGCAGCTACAGTACAAACTTTTCCAGAGCATGAAAAAATCAGTTCAGAGATTATTAAACTTAACTTTTTTTGATAAATTGGTACATCAGACAACTCATTTGTTGAAGCAGTACTCACTGAATGTGAAAAGTTTTCAGAGTTGTCCTTGGAAAACTCAGCGGCACAAAGGCATGACTGAGAATGAAATCAGGCTCCAAGCTTTTATTCAAATGCCAGCTAATTTTTTTTTCTTCAGAAACAGTATAAACTTGTATTTTTCTCTATGTAGTCTCATAAAGTTACAACGCTCTACCCAGACAGTTGGTGCTCAGCAGGAGTCCAAAGAGATGACAACAGAGAGAGGAGTCAAGCTGAGATGAACCACCCTATTACTGGGATGGGGTTTAAAGATCCCTAACCAGAAAAAAAGAAAAAAAAACTATATAGGGTTGTAAAGACCATCAGAGTAATCTGGTCTGAGTGAAGAGAATGCATAAAAATAGGTTTTTAATTCCACAGAATTAAGATTTAGTTCAAATTGTGGCAAACTGATTGACTGGACTGGAGGGAGAAATACAATTGTTTCGTTTCTTCATTTTGTGTCCCAGTGAAGATCAAACTTTCAGAAGGAAATCACATGTTTTTCTTTTTTTTTGAGATCATCCTGAAAAAACGGTTAGCAGAATAAACATAATCATGGCCTCCTCGTACCATTACCTCTGCTTAAAGCTGCATACTGTACTTTGAAGGGCTACAAGAATGAGAAGGAAAAGAGGGGAATCCAAGCAATACGGTGAAAAGCAATGACCAGAGAGTCCAGATGAAAAAGGTGAATTTTTTGAGGGTGTCTCTACTCCAAATCCCCAGCCAACTAAATGTATTGCTTAAACACAACCAGTAATTGAGAAAATCTTTTTTGGTAAAATAATTATTTTACAGATGGATATAGCATTTCGGTCCAAATCTCACATCATACAGATGCTCAGGGTTGAAAGCACTGCACTTAACTGTAGCATCTACCCCTTCTTTCCTTTGTGG